>NC_069657.1:133216856-135716856 GCF_027244095.1 Hemicordylus capensis | reverse complement strand
CTGGGAGCAAGATCTCAAAAACCTATATCTCATTGAGGTGGTAAACATGTGTCTGGACTGCACCACTTCAAGCTGCAGGTGAGGGCCCCATTATTGAATGTTCCTCTATACTAAAAATATTCCTACACATAGAAAAGTGGCATATGAAGGAGAAAGTTAGGGTAGACCTCTTCACTCAGACTTTTAATTTCCTCTGTGGAAGGAATATTTTTATATGGAGAAGGATTCCATCACATGAGCCCTCACCTGCAATCTGAAGTGGTACAGTCCTCCTGACACCAGTTATCTCAATGAGAACTTGGTCCAAGTGAGGAGGCAACACTGACTGACCCCACAGATAATATATTCACCATAATGCAGAAGTACCATTTAGGTTACATCCAAAGCACCTCTCGTGTAGCAAGTTCTCTAATCTGTCTTATGAATAGTGTCACTTTCTTTCTTTGTTTATACAGCAAAAACTGGTTCTGTAGATGCAATGGATAGCTGACTGCACAAGAATACTAGAAAGCAAAATACGATTAACCATTTAGGTAATGCAAATATGTCCTTAAACTACACTACTAGAAAACCAGAGCCCTTCTCAGCAACTATTTTTGCTGAAAGGTCATTTTGAGAAGGAACCGGGGGAAGGGGAATAAATGAACTACCGTAGGACCTTCCACATCTTCCAGAGATTCTGTTGCAATAAATGCCATTACCATCACATTCTTCTAACTTTTTGGTTGGCAACTGTGGGGGGACGGAGCAGGGGTATAGTACAGGGGGGACACGCAGGGACGGAGCACCACTGCTCTCTGGCTGTTGAGGTAGGCATGGCCATGGGAGTTGTCATGGAGAGCACCTGCACTTCTGAATTTGCAACTACACCACTGGGAGGGAGGCAATACTATGCAGGAGGTCAGATTTGGCCTGGGGCCTCAACCTGCTGACCCCACCCTAGAGATCTTTCTTAGGAATGATATATGAAGAAACTCAAGTATGTAGTACTCTGGGCTCCTTGGAGGAAGAGCGGGATATAAATGTAAGAAATAAATAAATATGTCCCAGCCAAACTCTGATAACATTTGATGCCATTACCCCAAATTGAACTAGATTCTCTAAAAGCCCAGTACAAAAGCTAGGTACAACTCTTTATTAAAGGTAAAGTGTGCTGCCAAGTCAATGTCAACTCCTGGCATCACAGAGCCCTGTGGTTGTCTTTGGTAGAATACAGAAGGGGTTTACCAATGCCATCTCCTGCATAGTACGAGATGCTGCTTTTCAGCATCTTCCGGTATTGCTGCTGCCTGATCTAGGTGTTTCTCATAATCTGGGAAACACACCAGCAGGGATTTGAACTGGCAACCTCTGGCTTGCTAATCAAGTCATTTCCCTGCTGCGCAATTAGGTGGCACATCATACTTTCATTCTTTTATCTGAATCTTTGGCCAAGTAATGCAATTTTCTTCTTCTCTCTCAGTGTGGGAAACAGGATGCTGGACTAGATAGGACTTGGGCCTGATCCAGCAGGGCTATTCTTATGTTCTTAAAGTTCTGGTACATGAGGAAGAAGTTTGAGATACTGCATTTAAGTTGCAATCATGGGCACATTTACTTTCATAAATCTCAAAGACTGACATCCAGACTAAGTTACTCTAGGGGAGTAATTGATTTCAATGGGTGTTCCATCAAGTAATTTAGTCAGGGTTAGGTTTTAGTTACACTCACTATATGATCTCCTGTTGGCTGGGAGCACTTTAGGATAAAGAAGAAAAGTCCTAAGGAAGGTGAAAATGATACAGAAGTAGTACTAGCAGTCAGACATTACTGCTTCTGCACTGATTTTCAGGTGAGCAGTTTTCCTTCCACCAAGCATTACTGTTAACCTGAAAATCAATGCAGTAAACATTTGGTACAACTCTGCTTAAATAGGAAAAGAAGCAGACTGCATAAGAACTTTGCTTTAAATTGAAGCTTTAATGTTACTTTACAACTTTGCCGTGCCTAGATGTGCTAGGAACTTTGCAATACTTTAGAACGTATCCACAACATTTAACTCGCAATTGTTCGCTAATGCTGTGAAAGATACACGTCACTCTATTGTTGCACAAAGCAGCTGATGTTCTTGTAGCTGAAGAACTATCCTTCATGAAGCAAGCTACAGAAGTTCAACCTGCTATATCACCATCTTGGTGAACATCTCGTTCTTTTACCACATATAGGATGTATTGATGCCAGTGTAGATGAACTTATGATGACTGAGAAGTCTTTAAGTGGGTACACAACGAAATCACCCCACAAATCTTGCCCTCATCATGCTGCTACATTCAACAGTTTTGTACAATATGGCAACCTCACATTTAGCGAGGGCAGCCATATATGTGGAACAACGTTTATCATGCTGGTGTACTAATGCGATATCCTGAATTTTTACATCATGCTGCCACAATGCTATAACTAGCATCATGCTAATGTCAGGGGTAATGTGCTCCATACACAAAGCCTGGCATAATAATCCATATAAGCCCATTCCACAATTAAAATAAAAGTCATCAGAAAAACCTATTTCTAAAAACTCTCCTTATTAATTAGAGCCTAAGTGATGCTTGTAAAAAACAAAAACAAATAACTTTTACAATATGCCTAAACATAAGCTGCTATTTACAGAAAGCTCAGCTGTCATGCGTTAGGCAGAAAAGTACAAATAGTACTCAGACACCTACTGTACATCATGTTTATCCTCTAACAAGCCGCATGTTTTGTTTTTTTAAAATATTTTATTGGCTTTTCAGTAACAATACAGAACATAGACTGGAAGGATAATCTGTAGCCTAGGAAATGGTATTAACACAGTCGCGCCCTGTGACAAAACCAAACCCTCCCCCCACCCCAATCAAGTCCAAGTACCATAATTCACAAACTGTTCAGTATACAAAGGCTGATAAAGATAATATAAAACTAAAACCTGAACTAGAGAGCAGTTTACTAGGAGAAAATAATTTTTAGTTTGTCCAAGGTGTTTATGGGATCTTTGTCCTGAGAGACATAGTCCCAATAAGGTTGGAATCTGGAATAATACTGTACACCAGCATGTATTTTATCATATTTTAAATTTGCTGATATTTTGTCCTGTAACATCAGTTGTCAGATCTTAGAAAGCCGGCTATGGATGGGAATATGACCTTTCTTGTTTCAACAGTGACAAAAAGAGAGCCTAGCAGCGGTGACAAGCAGGGAGAAGAGTTCTTTCTGCCCTCCAGGTATTAAATCTGGAGGAGGTAGATCCAGTAAGAGATTGATAGGTAGCACAGGGAAACAAATTTGAAGGATGGCAGAGTTGTGAAAATGGACCCAAAGTCCGAATTGCTATATGATGAGACTCAACCATCTCATATGCAAGAAGGAACCTTTTCAGCTGCAGTTCTTCCAGCAAGTAGGTGATGCATTGGGGAAAATTTCTGCCAGTCTGGCTGAGGTCATATATGTCATCTTGCAAGAACCTTAAGAGCAGGTTCTTTGGTATTCAGGGAGGAGGAAGAGTATGATGGCCAAATCTTTTGCCATGTGTCTTCCGGTATGTTTGTATTGAGATCATATGCCCTGTTAATTATTATAGCAAGGGTAAATTTTATAGCTGATGTTTCACGAAGAGAGATGAGCGGGAAGTCCACTTCTGTTTATTATGTTTGTTATGAATGAATATTATTACTGTTAAAATCAATAAAAATTCAACACTTGTTGCAATTGGTTCATCTGTGTCTCTGTTCCTTTTCAGTCACAGTGTTTGGAGTGAGGGACATAGAAATATATTACTACTAGAGGACTTTGCCTCCTGCCTGGTTTTTCCACTCCACAAAGTATCAGCAATGCATACTCTCTATTGTATTCTAATTTCAGCACGTTCCCTCAGTTCAGCTATTATAAGAGGCCATGCTGCTACTATCAGAGCTCCATGCCCAGCTGTACTAAAAACCTGGAATGTATCTGCCTGTAACTTGGGGTGCAATGTCCTGGCAAAAGCAAAGTATCTAAGCAAAGCAGAAATGTAAAGGCTGAGGGGTGGTCCTTCTCACAAACCCTAGCACATATCAGCCTGCACTTTGGGGGTTCCCTCAGGAGGGGATTCATATGTTCCCAAGCATCCAACTAAAGCAAGGATTCAAGTGATTTAGCAGAACAGAAGTATGAAAGGGGAGGACGGGCAGAAATGGTTTGCCAGCTTCGCTGAAAACCTGGTACTTTTAGATGAAATGGGTGTGGTAGTAAGTCCTAACAAGGGTCCAGAATCAACTCTAAGAAAGGTCTACCGTGCCTGAAAGTTAATGCCACTTTGACTTACAACAACAAACATCTCTTTGTTTCCCATTATTTCCTAAGGGCCATTATATCCTGTGGGATGATGCATCAACATAAGAGCAGCCTTGCTGGAACAGACCTAAGGCCTATCTAGTCCAACATCCCGTTTCCCACAGTGGCTCATCAGATGCTTCTGGAATGCCCACAAGCAGAATATCAAGGCATGCCCCCTGTCCTGCCACTGCTCCCATGCAACTAGTGTTCAGAGGCATCCTACCTCTGTACTTGGTGGCAACCTATAGCCATCAAGGCTAGTAACCAGTGATAGATCCGTTCTCCATGGATTTATCTAAGCTGCATTTAAAATCATCCAAGATGGTGGCTGTCACCACACCCCATGGCAAGAATTCCATAGTTTAATTATGCACTGCATGAAAAAGTACTTCCTTTTGTTTGTCCCAAATCACCTGGCAATCAGTTTCAGGGGATGACCCCTGGTTCTAATGGTTCTATCTACTCTATCAGCCCATTAACACTGCACCAAATGATACTATCCAGACTGATATTAATATAAGATAATGATGCAATAATTGTTTGAGCAGATCAGATTCAGTAATTTCATCTGTGTGTAACCCTATCCAGAACTCAAGGAAGAGTGTCATAATACTTTTTATAAGGACCAACTAAAAATCACAAAGCAGTGAGCAAGCTTCCTTTTTTCTCAGTGAACAAGCTTTCTTTTTTCAGGCTTTGAAACTCAAAAGCGAGCACATAAATACTATGATTGTGCCCATTTGGATATTTTCCTGATGGATCGATATGGCTGCCTGCGTTTTTAGAAACCTTGGGTTATTTTTGAAGTTTATATACATGGCAACACTATATAAAAAATATTCCTTCTGAGTAGGAGTTTAATAGTTTGCATACAGTGTGCATTTTAAGGTGCAAGTTCACCCCAGATCTAATTCTATCAGCTCTGCACAGTTTGAGGCTTTAATTCAACTGTGTGTGTTTACACTTATTTTTATTGTACTTTTTCCCAATCAGTCCAGAAGAAAAAAGGGTTTTAGCAAGAATTCTGGAGTGTGTGGTATAATGTTTCTCATGCTGCCAAAGTGGTATTAAGTGAAGTGATCACAAAAACTGAATGTTTTCTAGGACAAAAGCTGCTGAATCACAAAAGTCTTTGTGATTCATGAACACAGAGCACCAGAGTCCTGCAACAACACAGCATATATGTATGGCAGTATAATAGGCTAATGCACACTGAAAGGTCACTAGATCCAACTAGCATTACAATGGAAACCAATATTTAAATACACTTGATTAAATGTCAGATGAATTTAGCAACCAATGCCAAGTACCTGTGCAGGGGTAACAGTTTCCTTTCAAGTCTCTATTGCTTCTCATGAAACATGCAAATACAAGACTGGAAAAAAAAACATAAGACACCTGGAAAATCATCTATGCACATGCATGCACACACACTTTTTGAAACTTATAAATTTGGCTTAAAGAGATCATAGATGGAACACTTACCCCATGCCAAAGTGCAAGGATGCATGCTTTAAATGTCTTTTATGGGCCATGTTTATGTTAATACTTAGCAGAGCTAGTCTCCAATGAAATATTTTTTGTGGTCAAACCATCCATTTTGCCTCAAATTAAGTTTATGAGCAGATTTAGGGTTAGAATGCATTGGTTTGAAAGCTTGCAAATTTTTAAGCCAATAAAAGGCTGCCCTTTTAAAGCTAGATTGTCAAAGACTGTCAATACAGAACTATCAAGGGCCTTATTAAAGAGACCAACACAATCTCAACAGCAATCAGTTCTACTTCTTGTGCCAGCTGGAAAATAAAGACACTCCCTTATTTTCTGCCACTAAAGTATATGTCAGGCATATATGATCACTTTTTGAAGAACCAATTCCGTATCAGTTACCTCTGCTAACTAAGCAAAGAGACACCTTTTGAAGATACCTTTTAATTCCTCTTGCTAATTATCTTAATTAGCAAGGGGAGAACAACGAAACCTATCCAACTCCAGCACAGCATCCCTCAGGGTGTCTACCTTATGTTTCTTTTTACATTGTGAGCCCTTTGGGGACAGGGAACCATCTATATATTATTTCTTTTTCTATGTAAATCACTTTGAGAACTTTGGCTGAAAAGCAGTATATCAGTATTTGCAGGGGTAGTAGAACAAACAATTTATTTTTAATAGTGGTGAAGAAACAAAAATATAATCTACAATACTGGCCTCCTTTCCTGCCAGACGAGCAAAAGACCTTTACAAACTATCCAACATCATTCAAGCAAATCAGGTGAAATCAATAACATAAGGAAAATACTATATACTAGTATATACTATATAAGAGTATATACTAGGGCAGGGGTGGGGAACCTTGGTCCTCCAGCAGTTTTTGAACTACAACTCCCATCATCCCCAACAAAATATGCACTTTGATCTTATAGGTCATTTGTAAAGATAAAGAATCATGTGGTTATTGCAAGCCTTCCCACCTATAACCCAGAAAGAAAATTGTTACTGTAGTTCATCTACTCATATCCTCCCACCACTAGGATTGCTACAGGCAGTTCAGACCATTGTCACATGCTGCAGTAAGACTGCTCAGTGGAACAGATATGTTGGCCTCGATATTTCCTTTTGCTATATTGACAATCATTTTCTCATGTTAGTGGTGCATCTTGTATAAACAAACCAATTTCCCTGGCAGATACAGGCGGGAAACTGGCAACTGTCAAATGCACAAGGGCAGTTTTCCTTCCAATTACAAGCAGCAGTGAAGGAATACTATATCCCTTCTATTTGCTATGTAAATCTTATTGTTATGTAAACTGATCAGAGAACTTATTTTTATCTAAATAATAAGCATCTGTAGGACATCAGGGACCTTGAACTGGAGGCACCTTCAGTGGGGTCCAAGCATTTTTCTCCCTGTCCACCATGGCCGCAAAGGCAACTGCTAGCCTGATCTCCACTGCACAGCAGTCTCCCCCTGGAAGATGGTTGCACTACAGGTTTAAGTCCAGTGAGGATCAGGAGACACAAGGAGCCAATAGCTAGTCCTATAAAGCTGATGATTCTTGTCTAGGATGAGCAGAAATACCACCCACCTCCGTAAATTCATCACCTTTGCAGGCTACAAATGTGGGAGGAGGGGCAAGATGTGAATATGAGTGAAAATTTCACCCGACTTACTAGCAGTGACTTGACTCATCCCACAGCTGTAGGTCACTTGTTTTTAAAGAAGAGTCTTCTGTTGTTCTTCCACTCCAGACAAGAAACTTTGCTTCCTAATTCTGCCCTCACTCCAATCCAGCTTCAAGACAGATACCATTAAAGTGAGGGCAGAATTAAGAAGCAAAGTTTCTTGTCTGGAGTGGAAGAACAACAGAAGGATCTTTTAAAAAAAAATGCAGCCAGCAACAGCAGGGAGAGCAATTGAATTGGCAGCAAAATTGGTGAGGCGGGGATGCAGAGGCACGGGTTTCATGGAACCTTTTGTCCCCTCCCAATTTGAACTGAAAAAGCCCACTGACTTTTGGCTCAGTTCTACTTCTGTCCTGGCTCCTCAGTCTGAGCTGCTCACAGACGGACTCCCTGCTTGACTCAATGCTGAACAGTTTAACTCCAGGACAGCAGTCCTGACCATACCGAAGATGGATAAGGACATGAGCTCACACCAATTACAAAGAACAAAGTTCTGTCCAAAGTGTACTCTCTCACAGTACTGCAAGTTACTTGGTGTTCCCCTCTCTCTGTTGCTGATGTAGGATCCAAAGAACCTGGATCAGTGAGCAGAAGGAGAAAAGATGCGAGTGAAGGATGTTGTGCAGCTGCACAATGTCTCAGAGACTGTTACACAGTATGAGAAAAATGAATAAGGAAGATACAGGCTATAGCTTATAAATTCTAGTGGGCCATAAGAAGAACTTGAAAAGAGCTTGTGTAAACTAATGAGTTTGTGTACACGTCGCTGGATCTGGGGTCGCATTTGGCACCCACTGCTCTTCCACTAAGTTGGAAACAGCCCTTCCATGAGCAGAAGAGTCTGCTCACTAGCAAAGCGCACCTTTTGATCCAAGCCACTGTGTGGAAAAGAAGTGAGAGACCTCAACCAGCTGGTACTGCTATAGGCTTCTGATGAAGAGTGACAGTAAGGGATTGAAGACACTCTTCAGAGAGCTGGGATTGGCCATGGCTCCCTGTTGAAGATACACTGTGCATGAAACCCAGGTTTGTGTAGTGTGCAAAAGTCCTTAATGCAGATGCTCACTCCAGTCCTTCTCAACCAAAAAACTGTTTAACTCAGGAAAGTAGAAATTCCTTCTAGTGCCTCCGAGTATGCCTGAGGATGCCTCTGAGTACCAGTTGCAGGGGAGTAACAGCAGGAGGGAGGGCATGCCCTCAACTCCTGCCTGTAGGCCTCCAGCAGCATCTGGTGGGCCACTGTGTGAAACAGGATGTTGGACTAGATGGGCTTTGGGCCTGATCCAGCAGGGCTGCTCTTATGTTCCTTTAAGTACGGAACATACTTAAGTACGGTTCTCTTTAAGGGAGCACATAGTGGACCCCAGGCTTTTCCTGGACTGTTGATTTCTATCCTGCCTTTCAGCCCTACAAGGCCTGCAAGGCACTTCTAATTAACACCACACAATAGAAAGTTAAAACCAAACAAACTAATATACAACACAGATAATACTCAAAGCAACAGAAAATCGGGGAACAGCACAGATTTTAGGCACCTCCTTCCTATGCATGTGTGCCCATGATTGCTAACAGTTTATCAGCACTCTAGAAACAAACCCGATACAGAAAAGACATTCAGCACTCCCCAAAACAACTCACCACATAATGTCTTGCAAAAAACATTCTCACTTGCAAAAGCAACTATTGGCCCTGCAACAGAAAAACAGCACATATTAACCATCCAAAAAGCCACAACAGAAAGCTTTCAGACTCTGCAACTCAGAATAAAAACATTTTCCTGCACTTCAGGCTCATTATTCAGCATGCCAGTTTCAGAGCCGTCTCCTGATGCTCATTTTAAATGCCTTTAGTACAATTATTATTTCATTATTAAAGGCTTTTAACACACTTGCTGAATGCTCTTATACAACTGGCTGGTTTAGGCGATGGTCAGTGGCATTAAGGCTAATTGTTATAATTAGAATAAGTATTTATTAATTCCAAATGTATCCCTATAAAACATTGCATTAGTCTTCAGAAGCAGCCTCAGGCTATAATTTTAGATACAAATAGTTAGGAAAATTAGTACAAAGAGATGGAGAGGCAAGGTGGACAAGTGTTTGTAGGACACAGAGTCTCAATCCTGAACTTGCTCGCACTGAGCAAGCTCAACATGTTGCCAGCACACATGAGATCTCCACAATCCATACATACCTCAATCTGTGCTAGGGTCCTATCCTCACTGGGGCCATGGCCCAATAATGGATTTCGTCAGTCCCAGCAGCCACAACCACAACCGACTTTTTCTGGCCAGTTCAGCCAGCCAGAAGAAAGGACATGCCATGCCACAGCTTGCTCTTCCCCTGATCCCCTCCTCAACTCACTGACATGCTATTGGCTCCCGAATGGAGGACTCAACTCAGCTTCTGACAAGAGTTCTCTTCATGAGAACTTCAGAGTGGTGAGCAACATCTTACCACATGATTGGCTGATGCTCAATGACATCATTCCCCTCACTGCTGAGCCTGTCAGTCAAGCTGAGGGAGAATGGGCTCAGCATGAGCACTGAGTCCATTAGTCACAAGGAGAGGAGAGAGAGGGTCAGGCCAGAGGTATATTGGGGAGACCTGGTCCACAGTTGTTGGCTGCTTATTTGACTTTCCACCAACTCTGGCAATTGTGAGGGTCATAATGCTTGGCTGCTTGCATATTATACAGGTTTTTTTTATTTGCCACCAAATTTGGCAGGATTTACTTGTGACAGTTTCAAACCTTTGAGCTGCTTGCTATAGCCAGCAAATTGGTTATTCGTTCAAAGTCCACCATTAAAACCTTCTCGACATATCCAAATAATGCTATTCTTGGCTTTTTAGAAAATGAGAAACTAGTAATATCTTATTTTCATTAGGACTCCTCTGCCCCCTGCAAAAAATAAAAAAAGAGTGTTCATATATGGGTGATTCCAAAACAGGATATATGAGCATCCTCCATTCTACATTTCCATCATCAGTCATGGTTCAAATTATAGATGTGTTTGAGTCAAATCCCAACTACACTGAACTTTCAAAAATATTAATTACACTAATGAGGCCGTTGTTCCAAAGTCATCCCCACTGTTCCTCTTTTAATCCTTCCTCTAACACTTTATTCCACTTTCTCATATAATTAGCTGGTTTGTCTTTCAGTTTCTGCAGGAGTGCATACCATTCACTAGGTAGCAGGAGAGAGAAGTGATTGTGTGGGAGACAGGAGCTGGATAGGACAGGTCTTCTTCCTACCTTGGTCAAATGAACATAAGAACAGGCCTGCTGAATCAGGTCCAAGGCCCATCTAGTCCAGCATCCTGTTTCACACAATGGCCAGCCAGATGCCGCTGGGAAGCCTACAGGCAAGAGCTGAGGGCACACCCTCTCTTCTGCTGTTGCTCACCTGCAACTGGGATTTAGAGGCATCTTGCCTCTGAGGCTGGAGGTGGCCTACAGCCCTCAGACTAATGGGCATTGATAGACCTGTCCTCAATGAGTTTATCTAAACCCCTCTTGAAGCCATCTAGGCTGCTGGCTGTCACCACATCTTGTGGCACAGAATTCCATACGTTAGTTATATGCTGGGTAAAAAAGTACTTCCTTTTTTTGGTCCTAAATTTCTTGGCTATCAGTTTCATGGGATGACCCCTGGTTCTAGTGTTAGGCGAGAGGGAGAAAAATTTATCTCTGTCCACATTCTCCACACCATGCATGCCCCAATATGCAACAGTAGGGGTGTGCACAAAACTGATTTACTGTTCTGTTCCAAGCTTGGAAAGGAATGCTAAATCTGTGGAATGTTCCACTGGAACAACTGGTCAAGTCAGTTGTTCCAACAGAGCAACCTCGTTCCATGCCGGAATGGTCAGAGTGCCATCTTGGAATCCCAAATGGCACTCTTTTGGCCTCTGTGCATGAGCGGCGGCCATTTGCGTGGTGGTGCTTACTATGCAAATGATGGCCACATGTGTGCAGGGGCCAGAAGAGTGCCATTTTGAATTCCAAAATGGTGCTCAGAATGCCCAAAATGTTCTGACTCAATACAGGCCATTCTGTTACAAGCTCCAAACACTTGAAATTGCCCATTTCAAGCCAGAACATTCCTACCACAGAATGTTCTGCACATCTCTAAAAAACAGCTATTGATTGAGATACTCATGAGTTAAGCTTTCCAGGAATACCAACCATTTCCCCCCAGGAGTAGCAGCTTTTCACTGTTTATTGAACGAGAGCTAAAGTGTGGGGTTCCACAAGGCTCCATACTGTCTCCAATGTTTTTTTTAACATTTACATGAAACCACTGGGAGAGATCATCAGAAAGTTTGGTCCTGGATGCTATCAATATGCTGATGACACCCAGATTTATTTCTCCATACCAACTTCATCAGGAAATGGTATGACCCCACCCCCAAGTGCCTGCCTGGAGGCGATATTGGGTTGGATGAGAGATAACAGGCTGAAATTGAATCCAAGCAAATGGAGGGGGTCTGTAGGGCGGTCGGGATCCGAGAGATGGTTTAGATCTGCCTGTTCTGGATGGGGTTACACTCCCCCTAAAACTTAAGGTTCGTAGGCTGGGAGTACTCCTGGATCCCAAACTCTCTCTGGTTTCTCAGGTTGAGGCTGTGGCCAGGAGTGTGTTTTATCAGCTTCGGCTGATACGCCAGATACGGCCATTTCTGGAGACAAATGACCTTAAAACGGTGGTACATATGGCTGAAACCTCTAGGCTTGACTACTGTAATGCACTAAACGCAGGGCTGCTTTTGTATGTAGTTCAGAAACAACAACTGGTACAGAATGCGGCAGCCAGATTGGTCTTTGGGTTTACCCAAAGGGACCATATCACACCGATTCTAAAAGAACTGCACTGGCTGCCGATATGTTTCCGAACGAAATACAAAGTGCTTGTTACTATCTATAAAGCCCTTAACAGCTTAGGTCAAAGGGATACTTAAGAGAGCGCCTTCTCTGTTGTGAACCCTGTCACCTATTAAGATCATCTGGAGAGGTATGGTTATGGTTGCCGCCAACTGGTTTGGTGGCAGCTCGGGACTGGGCCTTCTCTGTGGCTGCCCCAGGGCTTTGGAATGCGCTCCCTGCTGAAATAAGAATATCTCCTTCTCTGTTTGTTTTTAGGAGGACCCTGAAGACGTACTCATTTCCCCAGGCTTTTAACTGAAATCTAATTGTTAAATTTTAATGTGTTTATCTATTGTGATTTTTATCTGTTTTATGAATTGTAAATGTTTTATATTTTATATTATGTTTTAATCTGTACACAACCATGAGATTTCTATATTTGGCGGTATAGATATTCAATAAATAAAATAAAATATATATATTGCAGTTACCAATGAATTCTCTCATTTCCTCCTCTTATTCCTGTACCATCACATGCTTTTGGACTTATCATGCCTCCCTCTTGCACTGCTCTTATTAGCTTATCGTCTTCTCTATACAATACTGAAACACTAATCAATTTGTTTGTATAGTATCACTCTGTATTTGAGAGACTCCGCACTCCTTTAACCATTTGCTTATGTAGCACTCTAGGTGGCTTTTTAATCCATATGTAGTTCAAAATCAATTTTTGCATTTCTTCAAAGCAGATTGATCACATCCCATTGGAATATTGACAAATAGGAATAAGGATATTCAATTTTTATCAACACTATCCTACCCAGTCATGATATGCTAAGGGCTTGCCAGTAAATTAAGTCTGTTACAACTCAAAACCACTTATGATTGTATTCATTCATCTTTTTCAAACTGTTTTTATCCCAAATCCCTAGCTATGTAATAGGGAGGGATTGTTTTCTTTACAATACCAAATATATCAGCAGCAAGCTCCTGTGCTATACTAGGGGTTATATTTATGTCCAGCTGCTCTGATTTTCCCCCATTTGACCTTGGATTCAGAAATTTGACTAAAGTGTTTCAAACTCTCAAACAAAGCTGAATTTGAACTTTCTAGTTTTGACAAAGTCAATGTTATATCATTCTCATATAGTGCAATTTTCTATTGTTCTTCCCCCATTTTGATTCCATTAATCTGTTTGTCTTCCCTTATCTTTATAACCAAGGCATGGCTCTGTCATAAAGTGGAAAGTAAAGGTGAAAAGGGGCACCCTTGTCTCATACAGGGGCAGAGCCACTATTGGGCAAAAGGGTTCAAAGAACCCAGGCCGCCAATGGGAAAAGGCCACCGAGCCCCACCCCGGGCTCCATAGGAACCCAGAGCAAACTCCCCCCTCCCACACCCGGGCAAACTCTTCACCAATTATTTCAGGCAGCTCCGACTGTCTAACAGAATGTTTTCCCCTTCCTCTCCCTCTCTGGAGGAAAAGAAAGGGGAAACATCCTATCAGGCAGCCGACACTGCCTGAAATGACAAGGGGAGAGCTCGTTCAGGCTCTTGGCAGCCCAGGCCATGCCCCTTTGCATGTGACAAGGGGACGTGGCCTGGGCTTCCGAGAGCCCAAATGAGCTCTCCCCTCATCATTTCAGGCAGCGTCAGCTGCCTGATAGGACGTTTTCCCCTTTCTCTCCTTCCAGAGAAGGAGAGGAAGGGGAAAACATTCCATCAGGCAGTCGGAGCTGCCTGAAATAATTGGTGAAGAGTTCACCCAGGCTCTCAGCGGCCCAGGCGTGGGAGTGGGGAGGCTCTCGGCACCCGGGTGTGTGTGTGGGAGTTTGCTCTGGGCTCCTCTGGCACCCGAGCCACGCCCTTGTGTGCTTGACATCACGCACACAAGCGTATTGAAGGAGGCCACCGAGCGAGGCTGGATGCAGGCCGCCGCTCGGCTGGCTCCGTGCCTGGTCTCATACTATGCAATGGGCTCCAAGATAATGCCATTAATAAAAAGTCATTAACAGTAACATCTTGGTATTATAATGCCTGGATCTATCCCAAAGAGTGTCTACTAATCCCACCACTGTTAACACCATTTGCAAAAATATGGAGCACCATCAGCTCACCCCTGGCTTTTCTATAGGAGGACATGAAACAGCAATTCTTTATTTTTCTCTTTGTGCATGGTCACTGTCACTGTTCCCTAAGGCATGCGCATGTGCACATGCTCACAAGTTTTCTTATGTCTGCTCAGTTAATTTTAGATCCCACTCAGGTTGAATCATGAAGGCTCCACTCTGAATGCATGTGCACACACAGTGCCTTGATACTGCCGGCCAGAACAAAACACATTCTGCACAGAGATGAAACAAAATTTAGAGGGACCACTGGTCAACACTTTAAAAAACAAAGAAAATATCCTCTTCTGCAAAACGTTAGCTAGTATAGTTGGATCCTACTGTAAAAACTATGACCATGATATACAATGTGACCATTAAAAAGGCTAAAAAAATATTTTACACATATTGCAGATGATTATTTTCCTAGCTCTGAGTTGTACTGTGGGTATCTGAAAATTACAGTCCAAAAATACCCTGGTTCTACAAAGCAGATTCACAGCACCAAAACACCAGATGGGTGGGTGAGGAAGGATGGAGACCATTTTTAATTGAAGTGCAGAGAAAAACAATTTCACAGAAAATAATAATAATGAGAGAAAGCTCCATTAGCAACACTTGTGCGAAGAAGTCTCTTCAAACTACTGGCTACTTGCTATTGCTACTACCATCCAAGGAAAAAGCAGTATTGCATGAGGTGACCAGCTCTTAAAGCAAATGAGACAAATACCACAAAAAGGGGCTGCATTTGTCAAGTTACACCACTCCCTTGCTCGCACACACACACACACACACACACACAGAGTAGTTACTGAAACAGGGCAAAAAGGGAGTCAGGGTGTACATGAGAATAAAGGTGAAGTGTGCCGTCTAGTCAGTTTTGACTCCTGGCGCCCACAAAGCCCTGTGGTTGTCTTTGCTAGAATACAGGAAGGGTTTACCATTGCCTCCTCCCACGCAGTATGAAATGATGCCTTTCAGCATCTTCCTATATCGCTGCTGCCTGATATAGGTATTTCCCATAGTCTAGGAAACATACCAGCAGAGATTCGAACCAGCAACCTTCTGATTGTGAGTCAAGTATTTCCCACTGAACCACTTAAGGTGGCACCTTTATGCTTATAACACTGCAGATCCCAAGAACAACTGTTTTAAGATGTGACAAGGATGTGACAAGGATTCTTAAATGACAATTTTCTAATGTGCCAAACATCAATTTCAAGTTTTGTTCAGCAAAACAGCTGCTACAGACATAACTTATGTGAACAAAGCACTAGCCAACAGGAGGCAAGCATGGCTCTGTTACAGATTGCATGAAGTTGCCTGTAAGTTATGAATAAGAACTTTCTGCTAGGGCCAGCCGTCACCCAATGAAAATCATCTCAGTTAATCACAAGACTGTTCTTTCATATACATACCCTCTGAAGTTAGTTCGGTTTTTAAAGACACAAAAGTATTAGTTCTATTAGAACTAACAGAGTGTGCTTTCTGCTGCTGTCAACATTGAAGTCACATTAAGGGTTTAGAATGAAATCCATTTGATAGCTTTTGAGAACCGTCCTTGGAAATGGGGCTTGCTTGTCCACTTTTTAGCCTACTCTCTTAAGTAAGCTTATGAGATCACCCGGCTTGTGTGTGTGTGTGTGTGTGTGTGTGTGTGTGTGTGTGTGTGTGTCCCTCTATCAACTTCACAATGCCTGGACAGATTTAAATCAAATATGGTACAGTTGTAGGGACATCTCAACAGAATAGTTTGTGATGTCATCCATCCCAATTCAAGATGGTGAATGTCTGAGGTGCAAGTGGGAACCAATTTCAACCAGAATTAGTACAGTTGTAGTGACACATAGGGTCACCTCAACAGCATGGTTTGTGATGATGTCACCCACGCTAATTCAAGAGGGTGGATACATGAACATTTGAGGTGCAAGTGGGCTAACTTGTGAAGATGGTAATTATCAATTAAGATTATAGTGAAAGAAAAGTAGGCAGATTAGTTCTTACCAGAATTTCTTGTCTTTCAATAACATTTTAAAGGGAGGATGCTTATAACGTGTGTGATCATCATCTGTTTTCAAGATGATGGACTGTAACAAAAATACCCCATCAGGATACCTCATCAGGATCCCATCTCATGTGCTGTGAATTTAGTTTGTATATGACTGCAAACACATGATTTCTAGAGGGATGGTACTTATAGTCTGAGTGGCTGTCATCTTGATTTAGAAAGGTGGATGGCCAGTGGCCAGGTGAAATACTCCTTTCAGGGTCCCCTGGAGTCCCTTTCATGTGCTGTGAATTTGGTTTGTATAGGACTGTAAAAACAAAAGTTATTAGGGAGATATACACATGGACATGGTATCCATAAGTCTTCCTCCTTTGAGAAAGTATAAGAAATATAGCAACTTCTTCATAGGAGATACAAGTTTGCTACAGCCAAACTAAGAATTTCAAGTAGAAACCTCAAATGGAAGTATTAATGCAGCATAACACCTACAAGGAATATTACTTTCACTGATTCCTAGAAATAGAGAATCTGTACTACCTGGCAGAGTTATGTATTCCCATTTGTAGCTCTTCTAAGGGACAAAACAGATGTGATGCATGTTGTTATTATTTATTCGATTTCTATACCGCCCTTCCAAAAATGGCTCAGGGCTGTTTACACAGAGAAATAATAAATAAATAAGATGGATCCCTGTCCCCAAAGGGCTCACAATCTAAAAGAAACATAAGATAGACACCAGCAACAGTCACTGGAGATACTGTGCTGGGGGTGAATGTTGACCTTCCACAACTGGAATTCCCCATCATTTCTTCAGAACGCAGCAAAAAGGGGACTGATTTGGAAGAGGGCTGTGACGTGAGAAGGGTTAGTCTTGTATTCTTCTACTAATTCCCCAGGTTTTCTCAGAGTCAGGTTCAAATGGGAAGGGTAGATAGAACCCAGTATTCCCTCTAAGGCGTGTGTGTGTGCGCGCTCACACGGTTTTTGATGTCCGCTAAGTTAATTTTAGATCCCATTCAGGTTTAATCAGGAAGGTCCCACTCTGAACGCATGTGAGCTCACACTGTTTTGATACTGCCACCCAGAACAAGATTCACTCGGCACACAGAGGGGAAAAATGAGAGAGAACACTGGTAGAACTTTGTACGCACTCTGAGCTCCTTGAAATAAATGGTAGGACAAAAATGTAACAAATGTTAAGTATCATTATAATTGGCTGATACTCAGATTAGTGTTTCAAGTCAAAGTATTGCAGCTGGGGAATCTTCATCAGATCACCCCCTGCTTACTATAAAGAAAATCACAGTTTTGAAATGTGCCTCTTTGCCCTATAAGCAGGTGGTAGGGCCTTCTTAGGTCACCTTAAGTGGTGCAATGGGGAAATGCTTGACTAATAAGCAGAAGGTTGCTGGTTCGAATCTCCGCTGGTACTATATCAGGCAGCAGTAATATAGGAAGATGCTGAAAGGCATCATCTCAGACTGCGTGGGAGGAGGCAATGGTAAAGTCCCCTTGTATTCTACCAAAGAAAACCATAGGGCTCTGTGGGCGCCAGGAGTCGACTTGATGGCACACTTTACCTTTTACCTTTAGGGCCTTCTTCCCAGTGCCACCAACTGGAGCAAAGGCACCATCTTAAATAGTGTGGCAACACATTTTCCCAAGGGATGGGAAAGGTGGGATAGGTCTGCAGCAGAGCAAATCTCTCAGCCACTGCCACCACTGAAAGCCGAGTACAGCACAGGGCCTCAAGGGCAGAACATGGGCCTTTTTATTGCTCTGGTGCCTGGCCACTGCCCAGCTATCTTCTCACAATGAGAATGATCGTGGTTAAAGAGTTAGCCTCAATTAACAAACCCCACAAACTCCCATGGAGTGTTGTGAAAACCTTGATTTTCCATGCTACCTTGGTTAAATCGGTGAGGTTAACGAGCATTTAACCAGGAATCCAGAACAGATAACCAGGATTGGATCCTGCTTATCTGTCCAAGTTAAATGCTGGTTAACAGTGATTTAACCAGGATAGCCTGGAAAACCCAAGTTTTCACAACCCGCTCGGCAGGAGTGCAGGGGGCTCACTGATCACAGTTAAAGAGTTAACTGTGATTGTTCTCATTATAGAAACATGGCCAAAGTAAATAAACATTAATTACCTGACCTCTGTAAGTATTTAATGTGTAGCAAATCCTCACTCCCCTACTAATATTCTTTACCATCTTGTTGCTCCCCTGAACACATTGTTCTAGAGTTGTCCCTGTACCACTTCAGGCTGCAAGAGGGGGGAAATGAACATTTTTGAATGCCCCCATACATTAAATACAAACAAACAAAAAACCACCTCCCTTTAAGCAGAAGATTATTACAGCATGGAGAGCTAGAGCCCGAACCTCTCTCACTGATGTGCTACTTTGCCACCTGCGGGGACTTTCACACAGCATTTCTGATGCTCTCCTATTTTGTACCTATGGGCTGAAGTGGTGTAATCCATTGTACTATCTCTACTTTCTACCACTGGTGCTGCATGTGCAGGCTTTAGTCACTGCACACATCACGATGAATGCACAGCATGAATGGAAACAGAGGGTCATCTCCCCCATCATGCATTTCAGACAAGAACCATGTGTGTGGAGAGGTGTGTCTTTAAAAGCCACACATTCCTCTTTCTAGCACCTTTGGACCTCACATTGAATCATGAGGAGCAAAGAGCACACCACTAACCACAAGTAGCTATATTATTTTTCATAGCCTGAAGGGATTCAAAATACTTTGAAGTTGGAAATAAGGGGTGCAGAGAGATTATTAAGCCCATTCATCTTGTATGTATGCGTAAGTGTGTGTGTACACTAACAATACAGCTTTAGAGACATGCCATTTTGTAAATCAAATATATTTTGGGCTTATTGGATAGAAGAGGATAGGAGTTATTTTTAAAATCAGAAATGCTTTAATGCTGTAATATAAACATTAGAGATTTCTGGCCATTTCAAAGGTCAGTGACACACACAGCTACATAATTACGGATGGGGTAAAAATCCAGATAAACATTCCTGTACTGGAAATGTTTAGAAAACACATCATAACAGAGCATATACATTGGCAGCTAAACTGCTGTTGCCCCCACCCCCCAGCCCTTTGACCTGCACAGATCAGACTGATGCATTTCAGGAAGGTGATCACCCACAATTTACAGATTCCATGAGATAAGGAATTCCTTGGTAAGATGTTCTTAGGGTTTATTATCCTCACTGCTCAAAGGTCCTCTTAAATGAAAAACACAAAGTTGAAAAGGAGACAAAAGACCATTGAGTCCAACCTTCTGCCACAAGTCAGGGTGATTAACATATCAATCCCTCACCCCCTACAGATCAGTTCACACACTCTTCTAGACTCAAGTATCACAGTCAGATAGCACATGCTCTCTGGCTGCAAAATACTGATGATTCAAGCAAGCCAGCCAAGCCATGAGTTACAAAAAAGATAAAATTAATCCAATATACAGCAGAATAGAAGGTAGCAGACAAGGGTTTAGTCTGGATCATATAAAGGCAGGCATTCCCGCCCTTGGGTCCAGAGATAAAAAGCATCACTTGAAGTTGCTAAGAATGGGGTTCAACAAAGGGCAGGGTGAGATATAAATGCAAATAGATAGTTTTCTGTGAACTCAAACAATCCTGACTGTTCTTCAGCCAAATGCAAGCCCAGTGCCCACATTCCTGTGCAGAAATGCAGCCTGTGAAACACCCAATCACAGAAGTAGCCAGCAGGAATTCCCATGATTGCAGCAGCCCTTTTCCCAGCTGCCATAGAAGACATAACTGCTGACTGTACCTGTGTGGCCTCTGGTACACGTGGTACATTTTTCTACACAAGCAAGTCCCTAAGAATGGCCTGGATATCTAAAATGCAAACAAACAGTACTATGTAAACAGGTATTAGTCACGAGTACAGACCACAGCTTTGCACAAAACAGATAGTCACATCAGGAAGATTTTCAGTGACCAGCACAATCAAGGTCCATGCGCATCTGACCTATGCACCCCAAATACACTTTGAGACCAGACTGGAAAGCACGCTGCATCCAGGCAGCAAACACAAATGGCTTGTGAACTGGTCACAGCACATTACATGCTAGATACAGCTTGAGCCCCCTAACAGACAGCCAAGCTGGCAACATAATTCTCCATTTAGAGTGCTAGCCTGTAGTGTAGACTGAGTGAATTGTATCATCAACATAGCAAGAACAATGGTGGCATTTTCCTGCTTCAAGGGATACTGTCTTTCATGCTCCTGAAAGCAAAGGAAAAGCAGGGAAAGAGGCACCAGCTTAAATTGATTTTAAGTGACAATGTTGAAAGCCAGTGTGGTGTAGTGGTTAGAGCTCTGGACTAGGACTGGGGAGACCTGAGTTCAAATCCCCATTCAGCCATGATACCTGCTGGGTGACTCTGGGCCAGTCACTTCTCTCTCAGCCTAACCTGCTGCACAGGGTTGTGAGGAGAAACTCAAGTATGTAGTAGACCGCTCTGGGCTCCTTGGAGGAACAGCGGGATATAAATGTAAAACAACAACAACAACAATATGCCCAGGTATGCAGGAGACGAACAAGCATATGAAAAGACAAATGTGATTCAAACTGGCCTCAGTCTATTAGAATACTGAATGAAAATTCATAAATTAGCATACCTTACTAAATGCTAATGTACATTAAGGTAAACAATACATCACTGCATGCAATATTGCAGGTCTAGGTGTATGATTGCACTTGTACATATGCTTGTATTTATAAACAAACTAATTATGTAGTTTGTTTATAAATACAAGCCATTTCCGATTTTTTAAAAACTAGCACAGAGAAATCTTTCCCTGGATTGTTTATATGAGCTATTAAACTCATAAGTTTTCCTTCACATCTAAAATTCTAGACCATTTTAAAAGCTCCTGAGGCACAGGAAAGGCAAACAATTAAGATACCTTTTTAGCAGGTGATGCTGGCAGGTACCTCTTAACCCACCACCATCTTTGAAGTACTATCATCAGTACTTTAAAAGCCCTACCATTCCACAGGAAAGGGGGGGAAGGGGGGAGATCACAGTTGGCTAAAAGAACATTCAACACCGTACAAACCTGTTATTTGAGATGCTACTTTTAGAGTTGCAGTGGCACACTTTTGAGACAGCATAAGAATGCTCACTCAGCAGCTGCCTGAGCCGCTCTCGGGCCTGTCACCTTTCACAAAAACCTCATCCCTGCCTTCTTTCAGATATGCTTTTGCAACGAGTTTTTAAAACAGAGAAACGCTATTGCGGGCTTCACTGAGTTCGCCTATACCCCTGCAGGGAAGGGAAAGCCCGCTGTGCCAAACTCCACCCTCCGCAAACGCAAGAACAGTGCAAACTCCACCAGGTGTGCATCTTTTCCTCGCAGGCTAAAAGGGGAACACAGCCTGGCCAGCACAGCAAAGCTGAGTCAGAGGGGAGGAGAGACTTCGCAACCACGGAAGGGATGTACTGAAAACCCCTTGGACCCCAGCAGGCAGGATGGAGGAGTCTTCCTGCAGACCGCTCCGGAGGCGCCCCGAGGACAGAGGGGGAGCCTCTTCCGCACACGCCTGGAACTTGGCAAGGCGCACCTAGAACTCAGAGCACTGGGGTGCCGGGACCCCCACCGACCCACTTCTATCCTGCAGCGGCGCAGCCAACCCCTCAAAGCCCTGCCACAGGTGGCAAGGCCGAAGAGTTACAGCGCGCAACCCCACAAAAATGACCCCCAGAGGGAGGGCTGGAAGGATTACCCGCCCCGAGGAAGCCTCATCCGACCTCCACCGCCGGGCCCGCTTGGAAGGAATGCAGCCACCGAAGCAAAAGGAAGGAGAAACGACAGCCCCACCACCGCCACATGCCTCAGCGAAGCCCCGCCTCCTGGTACTCCTGGCCCCACCCATAACCACCTCCCACATTGTCGCCATTGGGCGAGAAGACACGCCCACCACCCGTGGCCACGCCCTCTGGTCTCCGCCCGTTCTTTCATGCTACACAGACGTCATCGACGCGAGCCTGGAAGGCATTCAAAGGTCGGGGTTCTGCTTCGCAGTCACACATAGAAAAAAAGACTCTCTTTCCCCACCCCTTTTCTACTACCCCAGCCCATTCACCAGTCGCTCTGCGTGACGTAAGGTGGCCCCGTGATGCAGTCCAGGATTAGTCCAAGGCAGAAGGAAGAGCTCATGCTCTCTGACAGTCGCTCGATCGTTTCCTCGCTCCTTGCCCCGCCCCTCCGTGACGTCACCTGCAATTCTGCGCTGTCCGGGGAGGTGGGGGAGCATGAGGGTGGACTGTAGTTTCTCGCTACATGAATTACTGGAGACAAATGGCAATGATCGGTTTTTCCGAGGTGGGGGGGAAGAATGGATAGTAGAAAGCAGAAGTATATCTTCACATAACGCAGCTCCTGAATTAATGTTTTGTTTATAATGTTTTTATCCCGCCTAATTTGAATGATTCTGCCTGACTGCTGATGAGAATAACTTTTTAAAATGTTTATAATTATTAAAAATATTACAATAACAAAATCTATCCTCAATCAGACATTATCCAAATTATACAGTATGTTAAGACACATGCAATCAATTCCATATTAACTAACTCTAAACGCCAGCCTCCTGGTGATTTTTAACTTCTCATACACCATTGCTCCACTTATATAACATTTATTTTCAGCTGGCTATGGTGTTGTGTGGAACATAGAAGCAATGTGGTTCTAATTTATTTATTTATTTATTTATTTATTTAACACATTTCTGTACCGCCCAAGGTACTGTTTGTAGTTTACAGGTTTGTGGGGGCTTTTCTTATTTTGATTGGATGACTTATTCTACTACACTTTGGCCATTTTTAATAGAAAAGTGCATAAATATATTTTATATATATATAAAAGTATTCTCTTTTTAAAATATCAGCTATGATGGGAAATTGTCACTCTTACAGCATAGATTGCAATGGGATGTTATTAAGCTGGCTGGCCCACTGCTGCCTTGGTCCCATTAGTTTTCTCACACTGTCAAGGGTCACAGTGTGTATTTGTGGCTGAAAGTGGGAAGAAAACTTTCCCAGGGCATCAGCAACCAAAAACAGAAAGATGTGACTATAAAAGGTTTAGACTAGAAATATTTTAAAATCATAATAATCTTCCAGGTGCAGCTTTCTGCAGGGCATGTGACTGGCTGTAATAACTTGTACCGGTTCCATATCCTGTATTATTTCCTCCAAAGATCTGTGCAAATAAAATCTTAATCCTATGGCAAGCATACGTGGATAGATCCGTTCTAAAACTGGTTGAATTATTTGTTAATAGAACTATAGACTTGTGATTGTATCATTTCTTTACTTCTTATTTTCAGTTGTTTGCATGGCAGGAATTGTAGGTATTGTCTTCTAGTGTGCATGGTAGTGCTATCCATTGAATGAAAGCCCCATTTTCTTATCTCTGCACACTGATAACTACTGTGGAATGAGAGGATCTTGTTTAACTACTTACAAACAAAATTTTAAAACAGAGAGCCTTCTATTTCTGTTTCTGGGAGTGCTGCAATTACTACATGAAAGTCCTATGAAGGAAAACCTGAATGATTGAGCCTGTTCTGATTGCAACCAGGTTTGGTTGTGGTTATCATTGTCCCATTGGTGGCAACCCAAAAACGGGCCTTCTCTTGGGTTGCCCCAGGGCTCTGGAACACACGCCCAAATGAGGAAGAGGGAAATACTCCTTTAGAAGGGACCCCTTCCATGGGTGATGAGCCCATATCCTCTCACACAGGGGATACTCCTCTGGGGGGTGGGGGCCTCCTTGTAGTGGGTGATTTGATCATTAGAGGTAGAGAGAGATGGGTCTGTGACCCGCATGTAAACCGCATGGTGACTTGCCTGCCTGGTGTGAAGTTTGCAGACATCACACAGCGTCTAGATAGGCTCTTAGCCAGTGCTGGGGAGGAGACAGCTGTTGTGGTGCACGTCCACACCAACGATGTGGGGAAATGTGGTTGGGAGGACCTGGAAGCCAAATTTAGGCTGATAGGTAGCATATTGAAGTCCAGGACTCCCAAGGTAGCATTCTCAGAAATGCTACCTGTTCCACTTGCAGGTACAGTGAGACAGGCAGAGCTGAGGTGTTTCAATGAGTGGGGGGGGGGTAGTGGCAGTGGCCAGCAAGTGGCGGGCAGCCTGCGCCACTCAGCAAAACTGCCCGTGCCCCAACCTCAGCTTGGGGCGGGGGGGGAGCGGCGGTGGCCAGTGAGAGGCGAAGGGCCTGCTCCACACAGCAAGGCTGCCTGCATGCCCTCCTTGGCTCGGGGGGGGGGGGGGGAGTGGCAGCAGCGGCTAGCAAGAGGTGAGCTGCCTGCTTGGCGAGGCTGCCCACGTGCCCACCTCGGCTCTGGGACAAGAGCAACGGCGACGGCCAGTGAGCAGCCTGCTCCACTTGGGGAGGCTGCCCACACACCCCCTCAGCTCGGCGCCGGTGCAAACAGGTGCATTGGGGACTTCCAGCCATATCCAGCCAACAGGGGCAACAGGGCCACAGGGAGATATGTTGCCGCCCCGATTAGCTTTCTAAACAAAGGATGCCAGGGGGGAGAAGTAGCAGGAGGAGTAAAGGCACCCTTTCCCGCTCTTAAAGCAGCACCCCTGCCACCTTTGAACCACCCGGAGCAGTTCTGTGCACATCCCTACTACCTGGGACGTGCTATCGCCTTCCAGATCAAAACGCTGACAGTGACTGGGAGTTACAGCAGGAAATCAGAGAAGTGTCAAGGAGAGGCAGGGCAGTAATAATGGGTGACTTCAACTACCCACACATAGACTGGGTAAATTCACAGTCAGGCAATGACAAAGAGGCCAAATTTCTAGATACACTGAATGATTGTGCCCTAGAACAGTTGGTCTTGGAACCAACCAGAGAGAAGGCGACCTTGGACTTAATCCTGAGTGGCACCCAGGACCTGGTGCGTGATGTCAGTGTCATCGACCCTTTAGGGAACAGTGATCATAGTGCAATTAAATTCAGCATACATGCGGGGAGTGAATAACCAAGGAAATATAACACACACACTTTGAATTTCAGAAGAGGAAACTTCTCCAAAATGAAGAATATGGTGAAAAGAAAGCTGAAAGGGAAAATCAGGAGAGTCACTTCGCTCCAGAGTGCATGGAGTTTACTCAAAACTACAATACTAGAAGCCCAGTTAGACTGTATACCCAAAAGGAGGAAAGGTACCACTAAGTCCAGGAGGGTGCCAGCATGGTTAACAGGTAAAGTCAAGGAAGCCACAAAAGATAAAAAGACTTCCTTCTGAAATTGGAAGGCCTGTCCAAATGAAGAGAACAGAAAGGAACACAAACTCTGGCAAAAGAAATGCAAGGCAACAATAAGGGAAGTGAAAAGAGAGTTTGCGGACATTTAGCAGAAAGCATCAAGGGGAATAACAAATACTTCTTTAAATACATCAGAAGCAGGAAACCTGCCAGGGAGACGGTTGGACCATTAGACAATGAGGGAGTGAAAGGGATTGTTAAGGAGGATATGGAGGCTGCAGAAAAGCTAAATGAGTTCTTTGCGTCCATCTTCACGGCAGAGGATACTGAGCATACACCTTTTCCTGAACCAGGCTTTTCAGGGATGGAGGCTAAAGAACTGAGTCAGATAGAAGTGACAAGAGATGATGTTCTAAACTGTCTGGAAAAACAAAACTAGCAAATCGCCAGGGCCGGATGGCATCCATCCAAGAGTACTCAAAGAAATCAAATGTGAAATTGCCGACCTCATTTCTAAAATATATAACTTATCCCTGCAATTAGGCTTTGTACCGGAAGACTGGAGAGTAACAAATGTAACACTGATTTTCAAAAGGGATCCAGGGGCAATCCAGGAAATTACAGGCCAGCTAGCTTGATGTCCATTCCAGGGGGAAATTGATGGAGCTTCTTTGCCACATTAATGGAGAGCCTCTGCATGTCCTTGCCTTGAAACTGAGATGAGTGATACAAGATAACGTAAGATCACTTGTCTGGTGATGTAATTATGTAATTACATTGTATGTTTCTCTGATCCCATGCCACGTTATTGGCTGATGAGGATGGGAAAGCACACAACATGATGATGTGTGCCCATGATGATGATGTGGCTAGGCTGCTCATGTGGAGCTCCAGAATCCGCGTGGATCCTGGTGCTCCCACCCAGTCTAACTCCGTTCTTAAGCCCGGCTCTTAGCCAAGGTTAAGGGAGCAAGCGCTCTCTTGACCTGGCTGCCGGGCTCCTGTGTCTCCTCAAAGAAGCATCTGTAAATGCTTTTTAAAAGGTTTCCTCAGTAGTTACAGGCCTTCACACACAGTGCAGACACTTCGCATAGAATTTATAGATTCTTGTGCTCCCTTGTAGCCCATTTTGGAGCTCTGGTCACATGCTGAGCACAGGCCTCACACTATTTTTACAGCACCACTTGGTGGCCAGCGCTTGCAAATTTATCCCCTTCCATTACAACTTTTAAAATGAACATGGCATCCTCAATTTAAATGGCATCCCCAAGAGGCAACAATGAGTAAAATAGGTATAGTGATTTAGCATGGACAGATTTCAGAAAACAAGAACTATTAAGATATGAGCTTGGCACACAAACATTCATCAAGTGAAATTTTTCCTGACAGAATTTTTTAAAAAAAAAATTAAAAATGAGGAAAGCACAATCTGCTTAATTTCTGCATCAACCTCTTCTTCAAGGGTTAGGATGGAAGTAAGGTTGGCAACCTTAACAATTAAGCACCCAATTGTTATTGTCAGAGCAACAAAAGGCCTCAATTAGACCAGTATTCTAAATACTTGATATGCTTTTCCTTACAGTTGGGCAGTTTCCCCCACTTGATTCTGGTGGCTAGAGTATTAGAAAGCCGAGAAGTGTCCATGGGAGGTGCGGGATGGGAAGAAAAAAGGAGGGAAAGGAAGCTTACACAAGTTCTAAAGGCAGAGGGCAGCTATAACATGGCAGCTGTGATTTTGTTCTTATTGTATTGCATTATCCTATTAGATGGGATGAGCTGTTCAATAGGCATTCTTACAAATCTTTTCAGGGAAGGTACCTTTTGCAAGCTGTTGGAGAGCTCCTATCTGAAGGAATTAGTTCTATAGCTAGGCTCATAGGCAGAACGTGGGGGGGGGCAGGCAGGGCCATAGGCGGAACTGGGGGGGCAGGCAGGGCACATGCCCTAGGTGCCACTGAGGTGGGGGTGCCACACCAGTTCCTGCCACCCCCACTCCACTGCCCACCTGCCCAGCCCCAGGGCCCCTCAGCCACTTGCCTCCAGCTCCGGCCTAGGATCGGCGAGGCCTAGGATCGGAGCAGCCTGCAAACTGCAGAGCTCTTCTCTCCCTGCCTCTCAGCTGATCGGCGGGTGGGCGGGGCTTCCAGAGAGGCCTCTGAGTAGGCCTCCCTGAAGCCTGAACTCAGCTGGCCCCAAGAAAGGCAGGAAGCCAGGAAGGAGGCTGGCAGAGCTCCCTGCAGCAGCTGCAGACCCTCTGCCCAGACCATCCAGTACAGCCTTTGCCAGGTAGGCTGTGAATTCCTTTTTGTGGTAACCCCCCCCCCCGCCCCAATATAAGGATCTGCTTGCCATAGGGCTTTGATATGGGGGGTGGGGCGAGACTGAGAAGTCTCTGAATATTTAATTTAAAACAGACTTTAAAATGTGCTGGCTTTAAAAACAAAAACCATCTTAAAAGGCCTATAAGTGGCTTGTTTCATGTCAGAAAATTACGAACACTTCTGGAACAAATATTTATTTATTCATTCATTCATTCATAAATGCACTTATGTTCAAGTTGTTTTGCAACCCAGAAGGTCTGAGTGAGAACTGTGAAGCACGTGTTGTGCTTTTATTTTATTTTATTTTTCTTGTGTGTGAATTGCTTTCCAATAACTTGCAGGGACTTCAGGGTAAATCTGGCCACCATGTGACTGCAGCATCTCCATTCCAGAGGAGATGTGTGTTAAAGAGCTTTAAAAGCCTCGTGTGAAAAACCTCCTGGAATCAAACTTTACTGAATTTGTTCAGAATTCTGAGAAAACAAACATAGGCTCACCCTGCGTGGTTGAAAGTCTCCTTTGCTAATCTGCAGCGAGGGGGCCATTGTAATAATTAGCGTTGCTAGTGTGTTCTAGGCATTAAAAGTAGCACAAATATATAGTACTCAATGTATATCACTATATACTGTGAAGTGTGCATATGTGTATTCAGTGAAATGTATTTCCAGGCAGCATACTTATTTTGAAATGTCAGACTTAAATCCTTGGAGGCCTGGGGTGTGTGGAGGCCCTGGACTTTGAGGGGCTGGGGGCCCATTTTAAAATCTCATCTTGGCCCATTCCAACCCTGCTATGCCCCTAGCGGTCACTACACATGGGTTTCTGCACAACACCTGCACAGAAGAAACTTCCATGTAGAAAATGTGTCTCTTGTAAATTGACCCTGAATTTTCCATCCATGACTGGGATATTTAAGAGTTAGAGTCAATAATAAAAGAACAGCACGCTGCTTGTGACAGGAAGGGGCAAATTACAATGATTTCTTAGTCTGGCAGGGGCTGGTTTTGGCCCTAGCAGAACTTGGCAGTCTGCTCCTGTTGCAAATGCCTCTGTCTGGTGTGGCAAACTAATGTATCCTCCTCCCTCTTGGTGTCAAAGTAAGCACTGGTGTGGTGAATGCACATATACCCCATCATGAGCCAACAGTCATCATAAGATAAAGGCTGGCAGGAATCATTCACTGGTTTATAGACCCACCCCCCCACACACCACATTCTTCTTCCCCTATTTTGCTAGTGGCTATTTGGGCAAGTGATCCTCTAGGACAAAGTCATGTTTTTTAAAAAGAATGAGATGAGACAGAGAAAATGACACTTGGAATCCTCGCATAACTCCTGACTATTGTTCTAAGTCTTTTACAGAGATGGCTCATGTTTTCAGGTTTTCATCAACAACCATGTCTAGATGGTACAGTGTTCCTTTTAACAGGGATTTCCAGATATTGTTGACTACAAGTCCCATCATTCCTGTTTGGACAGGGGCGCAATTTCAGTGCTTGCCCTAGGCGCTATTTTCCCTAGTTACGCCTCTGGCTAGGCTCCAAGTTCAACAGTATACCCATACAAACACAGTATATCCCCAAGCTAATTTGGCAAAGAGGCACCTTTTAAATGTGGTGATTCTCTTTATTTAGCAGGGGTAGAGTAACTGGCCCTATCCACCCCAGCACAGTACCTCCAGTGACTGTTGCTGGTGTCTATCTTATGTTTCCTTTTAGATTGTGAGCCCTTTGGGGACAGGGATCCATCTTATTTATATATTATTTCTCTGTGTATACTGCCCTGAGCCATTTTCATAAGGGCGGTATAGAAATTGAATTATTATTATTATTATTAATAATAATAATAATAATAATAATAATTTAACTTCACAATAAAGCCTTTAGATCTTGCAGTTTGAATTTTCCAGATTCGAGCAGTTCTGGGGAAATAATTTTATTCAGACTTATTTTTAAAGAGGTTTTTTTTTTAAGTAGTCCTTACTAGGTTAAGAAGAGTGCAGCCTGAAGAGTACCCTTATCACCCCAAGGAAGGAGGAAGGCAAGAATGGGAGTTGGAAATAATTATTTCACTGCTTAAATTGCCTAATCCCACCCCCCCACTTCTGAACTGGGACACATATCATGATAGCAACTCACCCAGCTATGAAGTTCGTCCGGCAAATTTCCTAGGGCATAGTCTAAGGTCCCAGGGCATGGTTTGAGGACACATAATACAACTATTTTGTTGCTGTTAAATATGTCTAAGTCTGGTGGTCAGTGTTTGGATGGGTGATACTTGAGAACCCTATGTATGCCCCCTTGAGTCTGCTGATAGAAAAAGGTGGGAAATAACATTGAAATGTCAAATGGAGAGGAAAAAGTCAGTAGAGAGGTTTTTGCAGGGTTCAGGGGTGTCCCCAATGCACAACCATTTCCCACAGTTTACATATATCTGGGTCTCCAGCTCACACTGGTTCTTTGTCCAACATAGTATAGGACCCATTGCTGTCTGTGATCTTTGCACAACTTGGAATATGATGTCAACTCAAGGTTTTACTGTACTGTGAAGTGTTCTGGGATTGCATTATACGCATTCTGAAAAGCATTTCATTCTGAGTTAAGCATTATAAGAGCAGCAGTGAATGTAGAAAACTCCTGTGTGGATACACCTGTATAAAATGATTGGTTACTTGAACAAATGGATCATGTGTCATTTAGGGCAAGAAAGGTGTAACTTGTATAACAGCAGTTATAAAGTATAATGTATGACAGCAATTAGGCTGGGATCAAAGTGTCTAAAGGGCCAAACTAGATACAGGTTGAAACACATATGTCCCCTTTTGTGGGTTTTTTGTTTGTTTGTTTTAATTTTTTATTAAGAGCAGTCATGTAGGAGATTTAGATCAGGGCCATGGCAGGTGAGAAGGGGAGTTTTACTCTTCCCTCCATGCTGCTGTCCCAATGTAAATTCCCGATAGACAGCTACTATTTGCTTTAGGAGGGAAACTGCTATTGGCGGCAATGGAAGAGCCCCAGTCGTGAGGGGGATTACAATGTTTAAAGTCTAGCAGTGGTCCATGTCCTTTTAGCCCAGCAGACTGTCGTGATCAGCACCTACTCAGCCTGAGTTTCTAGCTCAACAGGATGGTGATCTTGTAAAATATGTTGTTTTTTGCTCCTCAGGTTGGGTCGGGTGTAGGCAGAACTGTATGTATTTCATGAGGACACAAGAAATGCCTCTAGTATTGGGTGCAGAATTAAACATCCCAATAATCCCAGTTTTCATTGATTTGAAAAGCAAGTTTCTAGCCTTTAAGGGTGCAAAGTAGGCTTTAAAGCATGTTAGGCTTTAAAGCATGTGGGCAATGTCAGGAAATTTCAGAAGCTAGGATTCAGAAAGTATTGATAGGATTACAGGGGCGTAGCAAGGTTGGAGGGGACCCAGAGTCAAGATTTTAAAATGGGCCCCTCGCTGATACACACACACACACACACACACACACACACACACACACAAACACGCTTCACAATATATCGTGCACTCACACTCACATCCCCATTATGAATATGGTGAATATCTAGTTCATATTGAATCTAGTTTTTTTACTCTCTGCTCCGGACGATCTCCAAGAGACTCAACATAATTCATAGGGGTTGCAACATGGGTGGGTGGGGAGTCATGTGATGTGCCTCTGGGGGGGGGGCCTTGAGGCAGTGGGGCCCCAAGACGACTGCCTCCCCTTGCCTAATGGTAGTTACACCCTGGATTCTTAATAGGGAAGTGGGCACCAGCAACCTGCAGAGTTCCTTGTCCTTGTCCTGACTAGCACCGCAAAAAGTATGCAAAATATATGCAAATATGCTTGAGTTACATCACAGGGTGTAGTATTCTGCTTTTCTTACTTTATCTTGGTATGGAATTAAGTTCTTTTCTTAAAACATACCATTCACAACATTTTGGATGTAGACACCCAGCTTAACAGTGATTAACAGTGGACACCCCTGTACACTGTGAATAGTACAAGGCTAACAGAACAACCAGTGTAACCAGTGTTTGAATGCCAGTGTCTTCTTGGGGCCCACACACAAAACCAGGGTTAGTTCTTTAACACAACTTGGTGAGGCAGTCTCCTTTAGGCATGGGTTTGTTGTGGGGAACAGCAAGACACCCCCTGCATATTGCCTGCTGCCATCAAAGCAGCTCACCACCAAAAGTGGCATAGACACCTCACGACCAAGAGCCACCCTGAGCCATTCTGCTCCTCTGGCTGTGAAATGGAGGAAGGGAAGGGTGAGAGTGGAAAAGAACACTTCCTTGTCACTCTATGTTCAATGGCCCATTTTAGTTTTGTCAGACTCTGGGGGGTCGAGTTGGGCTCCTAGCCCTTCTTGAACTCCAGAATGACTGGAGCACCCCCCAAAAGGTCAGCCTCAGGAACAGCCAGGGGAGGAGGTTAGCTTGTCACCTGAGTCCTCCTCCTGGCTTGCTGCATTCAGCCAGTTCCCTCTCCCAGAGAACTCCTGGCTCCCATACTCAGAAGCAGCCCCCCTGCCTTGTCTTTAAATACCCCAGTGCAGAGCTCACAGGGCTTAAAGCCTACTTCCAGCCCGCTTGCTTCCTGTTTCCTGCCACACCCAACCTAGTTGTCTCCCTAGAGCTGTTTCCTGCAGCTCTCCCTGCCTTGTCCTCTCAACCCCACTGGGATCCAACCAGCCTGGGCCCTTCTCATCCCTACTGCCCTCTAAAGGAGCGAAAGCCTCAGAGGAGGGATGCCACACCCTTTTCCAGACACCACAAGGCCTCTCAAGCAACCAGGTAACATGGCATCCTGACAAGTGTGAAAATGTATTCCCCTTGCCATGAATATGTATGGCCTGCATTTTCATTGGCCAGTTCCTGAGTTCCAGTAGGGAAGAAGAGGGGAAACCATGAGGTGCTTCTCTGGCATTGGATTGGTTGCATCCAGTTTAACAGGCGACAACAGTAGTGCCTCACTTTTCCAACCCCCTACTGAGGGAAACCTTTCTTTTTAGACAGAACCTTGTCTTATAGAGGTTTTTAGTCTCTCCAGCACTAGTTTTAAAACTGATTGGATTTGACTGTTAAACCTGCTTTGACATTGCTTTTACTTTTATTTTACTGTTTTTATTGTTTTTTTCTGGCTGAAAGCCACCCTGAGCATGTTTAATGGAAAAGCAGGTTATACATTTTAAAAACAAATAAAGTTTTAATGCCCCTTCTCTTAGATGATGTAAGCTAGAGGGGCTTGGCTGGGACAGGAGGAAGGCCAGAGCCTGCCTTTCAGTGGCCGCTGTTTGCTTTGTCTCCAAGGATGGAATGTCGGTTCAGATTATCTTGCAAAGCATCTGAGAGTTTTCCCTGTCACCACTTGGGGGAAGGGGAGCAGATGCCTCATCAGACCAGATGCACGTGGTACTCTGCGAAGTAAACAACAAAGGGGTTTTTTGTTCCCTCTGCCGCCACCACTACACCTTCCCCTTTGTTCTGCTACTGTAGTGGAAGCTTGGTGGGTTTTTGTTAAATCTTGTGTACTGTAGTAGAAGTCAGCCCAAGAGCTGCTCAGCTAATTCTCTAAAATATTGTGCAGACAAAGCCATAAGAGGCAGCAGCATTTAGGTGATGGCAGGACAGTTATGGATGATTACTGATTTGAAGCATCTTTTTTAGTTAGATTGAGAGCTTTACTGAAGAAAGGAAAGGAAAATCCATGTGTTGAATGGATCAGTACAAAATATACAAATAATCATGCTGCTGCTGTAGCTTTGCAGGCAATCAAGACACTCAGTAAGCGGTCAGGATTTATTTGCTGCAGGAGGAATGTGAATATGTGTAAGAAACACAACAGGAGGTCACTGTAAAGATCTGCCTGTAAAAAAAAACACACCACACACTTAACACATAGAATAGATCCTCTTTTTCACATTGTCCAGATTATGCCACTTGCACATTGTATGCTGTGCTGCTACTCCTCTGATTTGTGCACATGATAGAGGGATATAATCTCCTATCCTTTCCATTCCCTTATTTCATGTCTTCCCTCAGCAGTCCTGCTGCTTCCTTATTCTACTATAGCTTCCTGCTTACATAGCACTCCCTATTCCCTAAGGGATGGAAGCCTCCGGGCAATTGTTACAAACTAGTTTTCTATTGCAGGAGAGAATGCCGGGGATTGTCAAATGGAAACAATCACACATACAGTATATCAGTTTCAATGCATGTGCCTAAAAGTGTACTTGAAAATGCAAGAATCATGCCACAAAGTATTCGGTGACATTTATTGTAGAAGAGATGCATAGAGCAAGAAGAGGGCAGCTTCATTTTCTTTAGTGGTTGTATGCACCCCTGTGATCATGTGACAATGAAGGCGCTGGTGTATACCTAGGTTGAACACACACAACCTACTTTTACAGATGTGATGGGCAATGGAACCCATATATGCACTGCAATTATGCACCTTAGAATGCTCCCTGGATATACAAGCCCATCTTAATAGCATGCAATATTTCAATATTTCTACTGCCATCAGCTCTTCAGTATTCAGGTCACTAAGACACTCTCTGTGGAAGTGGAGAGGAGAGCTGGTCTTGTGGTAGCAAGCATGACTTGTCCCCATAGCTAAGCAGGGTCTGCCCTGGTTGCATATGAATGGGAGACTTGATGTGTGAGCACTGCAAGATATTTCCCTCAGGGGATGAAGCTGCTCTGGGAAGAGCAGAAGGTTTCAAGTTCCCTCCCTGGCTTCTCCAAGATAGAGCTGAGAGAGATTCCTGCCTGCAACCTTGGAGAAGCCGCTGCCAGTCTGTGAAGACAATACTGAGCTAGACAGACCAATGGTCTGACTCAGTATATAGCAGTTTCCTATGTTCCTAAGTGATGGCAGTAGGACAACATTGCATCTGTCATAGTATTGTACTTCTCAAAGACTACCTGTGTACAATGCACTCACACTCATTTTAGCACCATTCTGGAGACATTGCTACCCTCCTAATACTAGAAGAAGAGGGTTGTGGGGCACACTTAAGTGGCACAACATTTTGAGTTACTGTCCACATTTGCTGTCCCCAGTCTGTTACTGGGGACCACCTGAAGCAGGAGTCTGACCATACCTCATTGAAAGCTCCCTATGCTCCAGTTTCCAACATACAGAAATGGGCATCACTTATACAGTGTTATAAATCATGTTATCCCAAAGAATATAGCAGGTAAGAATTATTCCGGAAAACATCACCCAACACCTTGCAGTTGCTCAATTCCTTTCCAGGTCCCTGTAGTTGCTCTTTCTGCTTTTGGCATTCAAACTCTCAGCACACTGACTTCTTTGTCCTCTTCACCCCAATCTGCTTTGCTGGACTAGAATCAAAGTGGTCCTTCTCTGCTGTACATTGTGTACTACTGCCTAAAAGGACAAAAATAACTTGATGGGAGATCATGTTTGACTCAACTGATATCAATTATTTCTTCTGACACAGAGACTTTCCCACAGTGATGTCAATCAACTCAGCTGCACATGTCATTACATCTGCACAATGCCATTAAATTCCTTACATGCCAGACTCTCCAGGAATTCTTATGAAAGTAATTATATTAAAATGTACCTAAAGTACTTGTATGTAATTCCATTGAAATCAATGGTGCTAAATCAATTGAAAGCCAAATGCTATCTCCCACTTGGGGGATTCCACAAATTAGTAAAAGTGTGGAAAACATGCACATATGCAGGTGATGGAAATAATTTGTTAAAACTGATTCCTCCCACTTTTGAGCCTTTACCTTTGACTAAGATGGGCCATTTGTATTTTGGGGAAATTTAACCCAAACTTCCATTAATTGCTCCCACCTGGGGCAGCCATATTTTTCCTGGATTGATTGTGATGCTTTAGAAAACACATTGCCTCAGGGTGAAACTATATGTGACATCTGAAGTGTCATTAGCCCAAACAGGCTTAGTTTTTCTTTAGTCAATGGCATATGGAGGCAGTAATGAGCTGGATGAGGGATAACAAACAAAAGTTGAATCCAAATAAGATGGAGGTACTGACTGTGGGGGCCCAGGACCCAAGAGACGCTTTAGATATGCCTGTTCTGGATGGGGTTACACTCCCCCACAGCTTGGGAGTGCTCCTAGACCCAAAGCACTCCCTGTTTTTTCATGTTGAGATGGTGGCCAGGAGCGCTTTTTATCAGCTTCAGCTGATATGTCAGCTGCATCCATTTCTAGAGGCGAATGGCCTTAAAACAGTAGTACATATGCTGATAACCTCCAGGCTTGACTACTGTAATGTGCTCTACATGGGGCTGCCTTTGTATGTAGTCCGGAAACTACAATTTGTACAGAATATGGCAGCCAGATTGGTCTCTGGGACAACATGAAGGGACCACATAACACTGATTTTAAAAGAACTGTATTACTGCCAATATATTTCCGAGTGAAATACAAAGTGCTGGTTCTTACCTATAAAGCCCTCAACAACTTAGGCCCAGGCTTTTTAAAAGAGCGCCTCCTTTGTCATAAACCCTGCCACCTGTTACGATCTTCTGGAGAGGTCTGGTTACGGATGCCATCAGCTCATCTGGTGGCAACCCATGACCTGCCTTTTTCTATGGCTGCCCCAGGGCTTTGGAATATGCTTCCTACTGGAACATCTCCTTCTCAGTTTGTTTTCAGGAAGAACCTCAAGACTCTCCTGTTTTTGCAGGCTTTTAATTAGAATTAATATTAAAAACCTATTTTAATAACTATATTATTCTGTTTATTGTCATGTATTTTAATCTGTGACTTTTAAATATTTTAAATTCAGAGTGATCCAATGAGTTCCATGGCTGAATTGGGATTTGAACTCAGGTTTCCCCAGTCCTTGTCCAGCACTCTAACCACAACACTGCACTGGCCTACACTGATTTATTGATTAAGTGCCATCAAGTCGGTGTTAACTCTTAGCAACCACATAGATAGATTCTCTCCAGGATGATCTGTCTTCAACTTGGCCTTTAAGGTCTCTCAGTGGTGCATTCGTTGCTGTTGTATTCAAATCCATCCGCCTTGCTGCTGGTCTGCACTACACTACATTACATATAGAGACTAACTTCGGGTGTCAACCCTATAAGGTACTGTGCCTTCCCAGCTCACAACGTGTCATTCTTTCCCAATGCAAGGAAGTGGCACTGGCTTCAGTTCAGTTCTTCTTGCCATTGTGCATTTAAATTTCCATGTCCTTATGTAACCCGACAGCACACTTGACCTTTATGCTGCAAAATAAGGTTGCTACCTGCGCTCCTGACACTGATTCTGAAGAGCTTCCTGAAAGGCAAAAACAGGTCCAGTCTTTCCATGCAGGTAATCATAGGTGGGGTGTAGCTACAATTGAAGGGGGGTGGAAATGTTCCTGAGCCCTTGCGGGATGGGGGGGTGTCCATCAGCTGGGTGACAGCTTTCTCTTTGCTCCACCCCCCTCACACCTGTCTGAAGAAGAAAGTGGAGGCAGGGGTCCATCTTCACTTTTTGTCCCAGAGCCCACTTCAATTTTGCTATGCCCCTGGTGATAGGGAATGCTGAACCTGTTGGATTTGTGCCTGACATACAACACTTAAAGGTGCAGAAGCTCTGTCAGAAAAAAAGTGACAAAATTGTCAGGAAGAAGTTGGTCAGTGATGGCACCACAGCAGAACTCAGCTCTAGTAGGCATAGAACTGGGCATCAATTTCAGGTTTCTCTATATTCTACTATCAAATAGTGCTTGTGCATCTTCTCACCTAATAAGGGCTGCCAGATTCATATAGGGCAGAGTTCCAGTGCTTCTAATAACTGCATAAGAGAGATAATTTTGGCAGATGCAGCTTCCCCACCCCAGCCACTACAGTGCTGTGATGGGAGTGGCTACACAGTCCAAATTTTCAATCCTGGCTAATAATTCTAGGCACAAGAGCCCTGTCCTGTGTGTGCTACTGGCAATTCTGTAACTGAGCACCAGCATTTTGGGCTTAACCGCAAATGATTAATGTACCTTCAGATACCATTTACTCTTGTGCGCTGTTATTGAAAGCCGTTGTCAGTAGAGATTTATCTCCTTTTTTGCCAAGCAGTAAACAGCCTTTTCCTCTTATTTACTAGAGAGAGAGAAACAATCTGGGACGGCAGCCAATGCTGGATTCATTCCTTAGTGAATGACTGCACAATAATGAACATGGCAGCTAAACTGCACAGGGTGATTCAGAAGTGCAAGGAGCCTGCCTTAAAGTGACAGAAGCCTGCCCCGAATGTCCTGGTGCACTGCTTATCCTGAAAACGTCATAAGCCAGCATCACATCACTCACCTCTTCCTGGGGGATTAGCAGCAGCATGTTGGGAAAATGCAGGTCTATGTAGACCGTTGAGGTGGAAAAAGTAATCATTGCTCAGAATCCTTGTTCTTCTTTAAACCGACAGATAAATAAAGAGAAATAATGCTGTCAAAAATTTAAAATCAAGATCTTGATGATGATCATAGCACTTCCCTTGCAGGCTTATTGTAAGGATTACTTCAAGATAATACATGTGAAATGCTTTGCACATTCAAAAAGTGCTATACAAACCATGCCAAGTATTACTTGCTTTTTCCACATGCTATAGTGGTTGAGTACTGCCCCCAGCAGCTGTGCTGCAGTCTGAATACCACTTAAATTCTGACCTGGAAAATGTGAACACTGTCAGAGATTCCCCTCAGGGGATGGAGCTGCTGCCTCTGGGAAGAGCAGAAGGTTTCAAGTTCCCTCCCTGGCAGCATCTCCAAGATAGGGCTGAGAGAAACTCCTGCCTGAAACCTTGAAGAAGCTGCTGCCAGTAGACAGTACTGAGCTAGATAGACCAATGGTCTGACTCAGTATATGGCAGCTGCCTATGTTCCTATGTTCCTCCACTGCAGGGATGGGTTCTCGAGCTGTGACAACACCAGAGGAAGTTAACTGGTCAGTCATTGTTGTGTCTATTCTGCAATGCTTATCAGAGCACATCTCTGCTCTGTGGGAGAATGTGGGTGTGAGTACAAGTTGATGTCACTTTTGGCACCAAATTAATTTCCTCTTCTAAAGAAGAGAGAGTCCAAGAGGAGAAGGGATTACAGAAGCAAAACTAAAATCCTGGGAGGAATAATCCTTTTCCTCCTCTGCTTGTCAGGATGGCTGGCCTCCCTGCCTTTAGTCAGTGACTCGGACCTTTCTCCACTCTGCACTCCATGCATCTGCCTCAGCCATAGAGGCAAACTAGGTGTCAGAATTCCCAGGGCTGTGCAAAAATCTTCAGGAGAACGCTGCTGCCTTTTCTTTGGGAGGAAAATGCAGAAGTAGTTCAGCAGTTTGCCAGCACAGTAAGGAACCTTCTAGTCTCCACTGTTTGCCCAGGGCATAGTTGCGATTGTAAAGGTGGAGGAAGTAAAGAAGTGACACAGATAAACCAAAACCAAGCAAGCAGTATCCTGCTCAGCTTCTGTTTATTTAAATGTGCTATTGTTATGCTACTCAGCTTGCAGTACGTCATGGGGGTTGTGGTGATGGAGAGATAACTAACTTTCAGGCCCTGCATTTTTACCCACCTGACCTGATGATGTTTGGAAGATTTATCAGAGAACCAACACTGGCTGGGAATTAACTTATATTCTGTAGTTTGCAGTATATATCAGATGGGTATCTGATGTAACTGTGAGTCTGAGCGTATTGCTTTATTTTGTGTTTTTAACTGAATTTTAGGACGCTGCTGTCCTGTCGACGAGTTTTATATATCAATTGTACCTTTATGCACATTTAATTATTGAGCTTCCTTGGGCACATAGAGAGGTGAGGTACAAATGTTTTACATGAATTAATCAATAGGCTAAGGCTGAAATCTTCTGCAAAATTACTTAGGACTAATTCCCATTTAATGTAGGGGATTTACTTCAAACATGGATAGGATCAAGCACTAAGTAAACTTACCAGCATGATAATACCCATTCCTGGCTTGTTGCTGTCAGCACTGTGCTGTTGTTATCAGTTTCTCCAAACCAGTAAGTTTGAGCTGCATGTCCATTTAGACTGATGTCCATTTATTTTTGGTAGGCCTGGTCCATTGTCAAGCACAGCTGTCATCAGCAGGCCCGTAAAACATGCTTTTCCTGTTTATCTCCCACAGGAACCACTGTGTCACCTTGTGCTTTGCAACACACCAAAGGAAATAATCATTGGAACTCTTTGAGCACAGGGGCTAAGGATGCAGTTCTAAGCAGACTTACTAGGGAACAAATCCCACTGAATTCAGTGGGACCTTCTGGGTAAGCATGCTTAGGCACATACGGTATGGATATTATTTTAGAAAGCTACATGCAAAGACTATTTGGGGACTAGGAGATATTGCTCATTACTTCTCTTACTCTAAAGTAAAGGTAAAGTGTGCCGTCGAGTCGGTGTCAACTCCTGGCGATCACAGAGCCCTGTAGTTGTCTTTGGTAGAATAGGAGGGATTTACCATGGCCTCATCCCGCCCAATATGAGATGATGCCATCCAGCATCATCCTATATTGCTGCTGCATGATATAGGTGTTTCCCATAGTCTGGGAAACATACCAGCGGGGATTTGAACCGGCAACCTCTGGCTTGCTAATCAAGTCATTTCCAGCTGTGCCATTAGGTGGCTTCTCTTACTCTAGCTACCTTTATATCGATAAATAACTTCCAGCAGGCTAAACAGCCTTGGCAAGCTGCAGTCTCCAAGGCTTCTCCATTCCTAGTTTGGAGTAAGGTGTACATAAGAATCCAGTGGTGTCATTAGGGGGACCCAGGGACATGGTCCCCCAATATATTTTGGGGTGCCCCAGATCTCCTCTGCCGTGCCTCTCACCTTGCCTCCTCTGCTGCGACAGCAAGGAGGGTAGCAGAGGAGCTAAACAGTGTGCCACTGGGCATGTGAAAAGTGAGCAGGAAAGTGGCGGCAGTTGCGCACACATCACTTCCTGGCTGGCTTGTCACACGTGGAGCAATGGCGCACTGTTTAGTTTTGCTGCCACAATCAAGGCAGCAGCAAGTGGTGGCAGCAGCAGCTGCAAAGGCTGCACCGACTCCCCATGGCGGTGCAGGAGCCCTGGCCCTAGAGGGACCTTAAAAATCAGGCTTAAAAATGTCACAGCACCATAAGGCACCATGATGGTCTGGGCCCAGGCCCTGGCTCCTTTGGGGGTTTAGCAACACCCCTGATTTCAACGTCAGAGCACTTTCCCAATTTGGGCTGAGGAAGTTAAACACAATTGCAGCCATTTTCAGGAGTCCTTACAGTAGGTGAAGTCCTTTGAAGAGGAGAAGAGAAGACTAAGTTCTTCCATGAGGCAAAATGAGGTGATGGCCTCAAACAGTGAGTGCATCATGAGGTGGTGAGTGCAGACCTGCAGTGGTCCTCGCCTGACTTGCCTGCTGCTTGTCCCTGCTTCCACTGCCCCTCCTCCTCCCTGCTGCTGCTCTTGCCCCACTTCCCAGCTCCTTTGCTTTGCTGCCCTCTCCTTCTGGGTTAGGTTTGCCAGCTGTCCCTCATTGCACGGGATGTCCCTCATTTCAGGGATGAAATGTTGATCCTTAAAGGGACAGCATTTGTTCCTCATTTTGGTGGCGGGGTGAGCAGCTGCTTTTGAGATGTTTTTGGTTGAAAAATGGTATAACTTGAATATGTTCTTAATAATAACCATGCTGGCACTATTCAATAGCATATAATTCAATTCCATATACCTCAGTGATACTCAGGCTGTTGATTACTACTGCATACACCTTCCAGACCCCTGAGCCAGCCCTCCACCCCCACCAAACTTGGGTCCCTCATTCTGGCAATGAAATGTTGGCAACCCTACAAGTCTGGGTGGAACCCACTAATGCCACCCCTCTTTGATCCCCTCTTATCTCTTTCCCATCCCCTCTCACAGAACACACTCTGCTTGCCTTGCCCTGTGGCACCATCCCTCTTTCCCCTTGCTGGCAGCAGTCTGCTAGGCCATGCTCTGTGCCTGCTGCATCTGGCTATGTTCACCGGTCCCTGTGTTATCACTGCTGCTGCTCCGCAGGTTTGCTGGCCCCTCTCTCTGTCCATCACTCACTGCCTCTCCAGCACTGCACCTGTCTGCTGCTGTCACCTCCGCTATTTCCCATTCTGGGAAGAGAGCTTCAAGGAAATGACTCTTCTATAGGACTCTTAAAAGGAGGAGATGAAGGCAGCAGACAGGTGTGGTGCTGGGGAGACAGATAGACAGCAGACAGATAGGAGAGTCCATCTCTGCTGCTGGGGCGGCAGCAGCAGCGATAACAGAGGGGCTGGCAGGTGACACTGGAAGTGATGGCAGGCAGGGTGTGCCTTGAAAGGGGGGTGCCTGTGGGAAAGAGGAAAGATGGTGGCACCAAGGTTGAAGGCAAGCAGAGTGCGCTCTGCGAGCAGGGAGGAAAAGAGAGAAGAGGGGTGGCCCAGCCCTGGAGTGGGGCTGGCAACGTGAGGGCAGTGAATAGGAATGGGGTGGCACTTTGCCTTTCATGGTGCATCAAGCTGCTATTAAGCAAAGAGTAGGTTAAGATGCTGTAAGTTTGCTGCATGCCTGAGATCTGACCTTGTGTAATGAATCCAACTCTTTGGTAGTTAAAAACTGGAGCACTTGCACAGCCTTATGCATTTTTACTCAGAAGTGTGAGCCACTACATTCAACACCATTTGAAATATATATATATATATATATATATATATATATATATATATACATATATAAAAATTTATACAGAACTAAATACTGATGACACCTTGTGGTTTAAGTCCAGAAATATCTAAGATACTAATTGGAGCTATGGATAATGGGGATGTATATGTGTTTATGTATATGAATGTATATAGGAAGAATGCAGGAAAAAGATAACAGAAAAATAAAGTTCACAGCAAGCCTGACTTTGTGGTGGTTGGCTCAGCCATTACTCCTGACCAATTGTTATCAGACAGCCTTCTTCCATCTTGAATGTCAGCTTTGAACCTGACAGAAACATTACAGAGATGGGCATTTGTGGCCAGGAGGAGAGCAGGGCAGGCCTCCATTTGGACCAAAACAGCAGCCATGCAAGCTGGGTTGGTGCTAGCAACCTGGAGAAGCAAAACACCCACCATGAATCCTTGAATTCTTAATAAAGCTGAATTTCCATACAGAGCAGAAAGGGGACGTAGACAAAAGAGCAGCCCTAAGAAATGGAGTAAAGGTAAAGTGTGCTGTCAAGTCGATTTAGACTCTTGATGCCCACAGAGTCCTGTGGTTTTCTTTGGTAGAATACAGGAGGGGTTTACCATTGCCTCCTCCCGCGCAGTGTGAGATGATGCCTTTCAGCATCTCCCTGTATCACTGCTGCCCGATATAGGTGTTTCCCATAGTCTGGGAAACATATAGGTCTGGGAAACATACAAGTGGTGATTCGAACCGGCAACCCTCTGTTTGTTAGTCAAGCATTTCCCTGCTGCGCCCTTAGATGGCTAGAAGAAATGGAGTAACCACACCCTCAAATACCGTCAAGGCAAGCTCTACAACAGTTAATTAGATTTGGCATACTACTGCCTTTTTGTTTGAGCAGTCCAACTGAACAGCAGCTCCCCCTCCCATACATTGCTGCCCTCTGCCCCCACAATAGAGGTTCCTAATGATCTCTTCTGATTCTTGAACAGGGATAGCCATCCATTTAGGTGACCTAGGTGGTTGCCTAGAACACTGGGTTTTAAGGGGCACTGGCACTGCTACACCAACTGCCCAGCTGCCTCCATACAGCTCACAAAGTTGACTTTATAGTCAGTTCTGCTAGGACTGGTGGGAGGTGGAGGGCAGGCTACAGCTACATCTCTGGTGGAGATGAACTTCCAGTGCATCGACCTTTTGCACCAACTGTCCTAATGACCACTAGGGGCATTAGGAGTAGAGACAGTGAGCAAGGGTCTCCCTATCTGTCCCTACTCTATGACCCCTGAACTGACTCTGCAGCACTTCCTGTGCTGCGTCACAATCCTTCCTTTCCTCCTAGAGAGCAGATGGAAACATCTCTCTCTCTCCTTACCTATCTACTATGTAGTCCTTTAGATTAGAGATAGGTCTTTCCTATCTAAGTGTATTTAACCAATAAATATTTAATGTTTAGTCATACCAGGATCTCCATGTGTTTTCTCTAAACAGCTGCAGTATCCAAACCATTCTCTGCTACCTACTCTGTAACTGGAGTGTGTGCTCATTCCTTAGTGCTCTGCTGTTTTACCTATTGTGGGTAAAAATCAACAACCTCTAACATCTCCCCCCCCAGCACCCCCTGGCTGCCCCCCCCTCTTACTCCCTAGCAAGTATGTTTAGGATTGCAGCCACCAAGTACCATTTTGAATGAAGATGGATGTTATATAAAAGCATAACTCACCGCACCTGCTTCAGCTGTGCAGTGAATCATGGCTTCCTTTCGGTTTCATAACCGAAACAGCCATGTATAGCAGCAAAGCGGGCCTGGGCTCCCCCGCCAGTCATCTCCCTTCCCCTGTACTTCAGATGACTTAATTTGTAAGTGCCACATGAACATGTAGCCAATCAGTTGTTGCCTTACTGGTTTTTCAAAAGGATGTATTTTTTAAAAAAATGCATAATTGTTCCAAGGATGGAGGGGGGAGTTCTTGGTAGAATCAAGGCAGGCCAGCCAGTCAGGGCTGTGCACAGTCGGTTTCTGCATCTAAACTGCAGAACGGTTTCCCCCCTTCAGATTTTGACTCTACACAAGAATAGGTACCTTTAGTGAGGAGGACACTTCCAGATCAGCCCACTGCTCTAAAAATGTTGTGCATGTCTCTACCCTCCACTTAATTCTACTTGAGATAAGATTAGCTCAGAAAAAGGAACTCATCTTATAAAAAGGCTGCCCACTCAGAGATTATTTTAACACAGTGAGGTTTTTTCCACACACAAATGTGAAAACATGTTCTTAGCTGCCAACTGAGGGAAAGCTTGAGGAGCAACTTCTCACTTAACTGTTTTCAGGGAGAGGAAAGACTCTTGAGGGGGGGATATATGGGTTATTAGGTTTGGTGGGGGTCATTCAGTAAAATGAGGAGGGGAACGTCTCTAATGCTAGTAGGGGGGCGGAATCTGCATCCCTGCATGCCCTTGTCATGTTTCCATTTTAACTGATGACCTAAGGGGGATTACTAAGATGTGTGGTCAGTAAATTGTGATGGGCATGTTTCCACCCTAGCTTAGTTTCTCCACTTGAAATTTCTTACTTGAGAGTGGCAAAGACATATGAATTCTTTTATTGGGCCTATAAAAGGCCTAGAATTAAATTTAAGATCATGCAAGACATAAGAGAACGTGGAGGACTGGCTGTCCATAACTTGAAGTTATATTACCAAGCTAGCTGTCTGATGTGGGTTGCAGATTGGATTAAAGCACTATATGGATGGATTGTGATTATGGGAAGAGCAGGACTTTCAGATGGATTACATAAATAATGGGTAAAAGACCAGATGTGGGTATTAAAAATAATTCTATCAGAAATAGTTTATTAAATATTTGGGACAAATATAAAAGAAAAATAAGTCCAGCCTTATCACTTTAGCTTCAATAATAAATATATATATTTACATAGTGGAATATACTAAGAAATTTGAACAATGGAGAGAAAAGGCATATAATCTGCAAAGTTTAACTGTTAATAAAACGAAAATGAAGTCAGCTGAAATTCTTTTTGCAGAGTAGACAAGTGCTCCTTTGTGGTTTCAATATTTGCAGATAAACAGTATCGTTCAGAAAGGAATACAAAAATGGGGTGGGGGGAGCTTAGAGAATTGACAGATTTTGAAATATTAATAACACAAAATTCAGAGCATTTATTAGGACTTATATACAAGTTGTTATTGAAGTATGATTCAGAATCGAAACAGGTAAAAGACTGCATGATAAAATTGATGCAAAACTTTTAAAAAACCAATTGATATGCAACAATGGGAATATCAATGGAAGGTGAATATTAAATTTATAGCGAATAGCACATTAAGAGAAAACTGGTATAAAATGTACTTTCGCTGGTATCTTACTTCCATGATGATTGCAAAGATAGACAATAAATCTTCTGGTAAATGTTGGAAATTTATGAATCAGGCAGGAACTTTTTATCATATGTGATGGATGTGCAGTAAAGCTCAGCAATTTTGGAAGACAATTCATTCTAAGATGCAACAAATCTTGAATATTGACTTTCCCTTGTTACCAGATTTTTTTTTGTTAAATATCGCAAAACCTTATATACCTGTAAAATATACTGAACTCTCTTTATATATGATAACTGCTGCTAGAATTTACAATGCTATATAATGGAAAGTTAATTTAATTCCATCATTAGAAGAGTGGCAACTTAAACTTTGGGAATATGCATCAATGACTAAGATTACTTCATACATAAAGAACAAATCAGAGGGTAAATTCTGGGAACTGTGAGAACCATTTCTACATTATAATTTGGTCCATGGTTTAATGCCACATCCAAGATTTGGATTCTCTTTGTAAACAAGGTTATAAGTTTTATATCTTTAATTTTGATGTTTGTATTGATGTGTAGATATGTTACTCAGCTGCCATTGGGTTAGAATGAAATGCTAGGAGGAGATATGATGATAGGGAAGTGGAATCCAAGTTGCTGTATTAGATAATTGTGAGATGTCATGTATGTTTCTTTCCCTCCTCCCCTTTGCTTTGTTGTTGCTTATTGGCTGTTCTTTTATATTTCTTTAAATAAATATGTTAATGGGAGGGGGAAAGAAATTTCTTACTTGAATACCTTACTGAAATTCTTACATGGATGAACATCGGGGAAAGCGTCAAATTGACAAGCTTGTTTGCAGCTGTAACTCAAACTGGAAATGCAAAGTGAAAAGAGAGAGGGCTTGTACAGAAATGAGGGACAGCCTCCCCTCCCCACAACAGCTCTCATCCCTGTTCATGCCCCCTAGGCACATTTGGTGATTAGCAGGAGCTAACATACATCTCATTTTGAAGAGTAATTCAGGTCATCAGCATATCTGAGAAGCACTTGTTACATAAGCAGAATATAGAGAAACATGGTGGCTGTGGGTGGAACTCCACTTTACCTTGGCAAACACACATTTGCTGAAGTAACACAAATGTGGGGGCAACATTTAGGAGATAATTGGCAAGTGGGAGGAAGACTGCTTAGCCCTGATGGTGCCAGCCAATTGTCCCCAGCAAATGCCCCTCTTAGGTTTTTCCACCCCCTCCTCACCTTGACTTATTTCCGCTGTCAGGTCCCAGCTTTGCAAAACACAGGCTTAAAATGGTCTGGCTTTGGCATGTGAAGGGAAGAATAACCACACAAGAGAAGTGTTACACTTTTGCACCCACTTATCCACCCCTGCCCTGCAAATGTCCCCCTGCATTAGCATTACAAGGTAAAGACAGACATGCAGGACTCGGCAGTTTGATTCACCAGACTACAAGATTTGCAACGGTTAATGCATTGCAAACTGTGACGGAATAGTGTGATGGTTTCAAAACGAGAGCAAAGAGTTGTTTAATGCTTCCTTATAAGCTGGTGGCCATTCATATTTTCCATCCCCTGAAACATATTTTCCAGGCAGGAGTGTCCATATTCTATAGCTGATTCTAGGTGATTCTCTGGTGATTCTATAGCTAGCTATCTATATTTAAAATGGGGGAGTGAAAGGAAATCCTGTGGTGAGCCAGGAAGGAGGAAGAGAAGAACTGGCACACCTGGGTGGGCGCTCTCTTCCATGGTGGCGGCCAGCAGCCCCTCAGCTCCCCCACTGGAAGCTGAGGCAGGTGTGTGGGCAGACTCGCTGAATGGAGCAGGCGGCTCACCACTCACTGGCCACTGCTCCCCCCGCCCAGAGCAGAGGCAGGCGCATGGGCAGTCCCACCAAATGGAGCAGGCTGCTCACCTCTCGCTGGTTGCCGCCACTCACACACCCCTGAGCTGAGGGGGGGGTGCGAGCAGCCTCGCCAAGTGGAGCAGGCTGCTTGTGGGCTGCCACCGCTGTTCCTGTCCCAGAGCCGAGGTGGGCACGTGGGCAGCCTCGCCAAGCAAGCAGCTCACCGCTTGCTGGCCGCCGCTGCCACTCCCCCCCAGAGCCAAGGAGGGCATGCGGACAGCCTTGCTGTGCAGAGCAGGCCCTTCACCTCTCACTGGCCACTGCCACTCCTCCCCCCCCCCCGCATACACGCCAGCAGCCATGCCGGCTGCCGTGCCGCTGGGAGCCGAGGTGGCCGAGCAGAGGAAGCTGCCAGCCACCACCACACACACCCCTGCCCGAGCTGAGGTGGGGGCATGGGCAGCCTTGCTGAGCAGCACAGGCTGCTGGCTGCCACCACTCGCCACTCGCCGTAGAGCCAAGGTAGGCACATGGGCAGCCGTGCCAGCGGCCGTGCCACTGGGAGCCGTGGCGGGCAAGTGCAGCGGGCTGCTCGCTGCCTCAGCCACTTCTCACTGCCCCTCCCCAGATGGCGTGGCCGGTGGGAGGCTGCAGCCAAGTGAGCAATGAGGCAGATTGCTTGCTGCTCGTGCCGCTGCGGCTTCACCACTGTGGGGCCCCTCCAAATGCGGGGCCTGGGGTGATCACACCAGTTACCCCGCCCAAACAAAACAACAACAGAATGGAAGTTTTGGCCACATCCTCCACAGAAGTCAAAAAGGATATTGTGGGGGCTGTGTCAAGTGCTTTGTAGAAATCAAGACACACAACAATGGCTGCAGCATCTCTATGAGGTTTTCACCCATGGTTCTATGCCTTGGGGTCTCTGAAGAGCGAATCTGTTTCACAGATTTGAGGCAATTTAATTCGAGGGATTGGATGGACCATTTGCATAGCCATCAGCACGGAGGGGTTTCCCCCCCAAAAAAAGTTGCTGGAAATAGAGGGTTTTTTTTACCCCAGACATAACTTGGGCTAAGCCAGAATTTGCAGCCTCCATTTGGAGAGAATCAAAAGTCCTGTCTGTCCTGGTCCCTGATAGCCCACAGGGAGGTCGGATTAAATCCAGTGAATATGTGGACTGGCACACTCCAATCAGGATTGAATTCAGGCGGGGTGGGGTGGGGGAGCCCTGTCTGTAAAACCTCCATGCTCTGCTAAACTTGGCACTCCGTAGAAAAAGGAGGGGAGATTACTCTGGCATGACTTGTTCTTGACACATTCTTACTGGCTCCTGCTAGTAATCACCAGATTCTTTCTTTCTGCAGTGCTCACAGACTGAAGTCTTCTGTTATTTGCCCATTTAAACATTCAGCAAAACCAGGCAGTTACATCTTCCGTGACTGTGTCACTTCAAGCTGCAAGTGTGTGATTTGTGTGATCCTCCCCCCCCCGAAAGATCACCACACATAGAAAGATAGCAGTTTAAGGAAAGGGTTACATTGAACCAAGGGTACACATCACCCTAGCCAATTGAGGAGTTTCCCCCACATTTTACTGCCACCACCACCACCCCACCTCCAAACCGAACAACCCATATCTACTCACAAAATAAATGAGTTGCTCCTCAAACTTTCCCTCTGTCTGCACATCTGTGTTGGACCTTTCTCCCCAACATGCTAGGTTTCCACACCCAGAGAGTTTCCTTAAAATTATTATTATTTTAAAATCTCATCTTCAACCTGTGGCCTGGATGCAGAGCTTTGTCACTGGATTGTGTGAGTGTATGAACCAGCCTCCCGTCTGGAGGATTTGGAGGGCAGGGCTGGCTCCCAGAGCGCTGCTAGGGCAGAAGGAGCAATCCTGCTTTTCTTGGATTTGTGGATCCTGCCTCTTTGCAAAGCTTGTCTTTGTGGCTCCAGTGATCCCACTCAGGGCTACTTGAGAACATCTTGCAAGAGTTCTGTCATGAAGTTCCTTGGCACCCATACCCCGAAATAAATGACACGACACAGGAAATGGGTTAAAACTAGGGCGGTAACTTTATTAACCTAGTTTCAGAAGAGAGCTGCAGTGTAGCCAAGCCACTAACCTAGTTTCAGAAGAGAGCTGCAGTGTAGCCAAGCTACAGTGCAGCTGCCACCCCTAGGCCGCAGCACCGTATCCCCTCCTCTGACCTGCCATCATGATGCTGGTAACCATGGGGCTACTCTATTTAAAGGCACCGCTCCTAACATGGGCCAGATCAAAAAACCCTTCCAGTGCAGAGTAGGCAAAAACCAGCCACCTCCAGGCCAATCTGGGTGGATAGGGAAAATTCCTACTCAGCCCCAAAAGGCGGACAGCTAATCCTGCACAGTCACCTGGGGGGTGAGCAGATGCCAAGGTGTTCCTTTCTGCTGTAGAAAGACAGCAGAGTTTGGGGATTGCTTTTGTTAGCATGCCTGCATTCCCCTGGATGGCCCTACGGACCGAGGATAAGGGATGTGCTCTAATCATTTCGGTGCCTCATTAGAGAGGCACCGAAACGATTTGCCCGGTTCAGATGTGCTGATTCGGGAACATCCCTACTGAGGATGAGGTCACAGCATGGTCCACTGTGTTTTCCAGATCTGTTTGTTATACCCTGCCGGGAATTGATGCAAAACCAGCACCCCACACTGCATGCAGTGCTAGGAGAAAGTGTAGTCTTGCACCCAGGCTCAGAATCAAGAGATGGGTCAGAGGAAAGGGTTGCAAACTCAGGCCACCACTTTAGAAACTAGTTTGAAAGGAGTTCTATAAACTAAGGTGTGGCTTCCACTCCTGGGGTGAAGTCTTGCGGTGCAACCATGCCTCCCTGTTAAGAAGGGGGTGATTTTTGCCTCAGAGGTGAAGGCAAACATCCTCTGTATGGAGAACTAGCCTCCTTTTCACACAGAAGAATCCTTTGGTGGTGGGGTCTTCTCCCAACACCGTGAATGGACTTGAGGCTTTTGGGAACCTAGCTAGAAGGGGAAAGGGAAAGGGAATCCAGTGCGGGCTTGCTCTCCTCATCCTCTTCCTGCCTTGTCTAGGGCCCACAATTCCATTCACCCACGAGGGGAGATTTGTCACAGTGTGGCTGAGGCCGCCCTCAGCACTTGCCTTGATAACAATGCCAAGAGGGATTCCAGGAAGCACTTCTTTGCTGGTAGGATGGAGAGAAGAAAAAGATAACAAGTGTGAGCTTCAGACAGGCAGACCTGCTATGACTTAAACACTATTTTCTCAATGACCCTCAGTTTCAACTACCTTGGTTTCATGTTGATGTCTTTATCCAGCCCCCTGCCAAAGAGCTGCTGCCCAAAATGTGTTGGGTTTTCTCCATAAACACATTGGGTTCTGCACCAGCAGACTATATTAAATTATTGCAGGGTTGGCCAACCTGAGGCTCTCTAGCTGTCATTGGACTACAACTCCCATCACCCCTGTTGCTGTTGTAGGGAGTACAGTTCCAATAACCCCCTGCCACAATATGTGGTGGCTGGGGATGATTGGACCACAGCTTCTATCATCCCTGGCCATCGTGACGGGGTGATGGGACCTGTAGTCCCTCCACCAGCAGCTATGGATGATGAGAATTGTAGTCCAACAACAGCTGGAGAGCCTCAGGTAGGCCACCAGTCAAGCTATCCTGATTGTTTCGGTACTCCCCTAAGCGTTACCCACCCCCTCACCCCAGGAGAAACAACAACCAGACTGATTACCACAGCCTGTGTATTATTATTATTATTATTATTATTATTATTATTATTATTATTGACTTTTATTTTTTCCTCAGGGTGGTGGGCAATGCTTGGGTAGACAGGATAGCCAGGATAGCTTGACGTTTGGGGTGGGGTGCCCACCTGCCCTCCCCTCCAGCTGTTGAGTGCCAGTGTCTGCTCAGCCCAAGTGCCGCCTGGAACTCCTGGTCAGACTCCCCCAAACAATCAGAAGACTGATTGCTGAATGGTCTTGTGGTAGCAAGCGACATGACTTGTCCCCTTAGCTAAGCAGGGTCTGCCCTGGTTGCATATGAATGGGAGACTTGATGTGTGAGCACTGCAAGATATTCCCCTCAGGGGATGAAGCCGCTCTGGGAAGAGCAGAAGGTTCCAAGTTCCCTCCCTGGCAGCATCTCCAGGATAGGGCTGAGAGAGATTCCTGCCTGCAACCTTGGAGAAGCGGCTGCCAGTCTGTGAAGACAATACTGAGCTAGATAGACCAATGGTCTGACTCAGTATATGGCAGCTTCCTATGTTCCTAATCTACCCTGGCCAATCAGGGAAGACAGGAGGCTGCAGCAGGAGGAAGGAGGGATTGAAGCAAGCTCCTTTCTTCTCAGAGAAAATGGCTTTCGGTGGTTCTTCTGAGGAAGCTGTTGTCTGCATGGGCTTGGTTGCTTCCCTCAAGCCCCTTCTGACTGTTCCTGCCCAGTGGGCCTTTCCCCTTCTGTTGCCCAATGAGGTTCTCTTTTTCTTGTACCCCGCCCATAAGATACGTTCCTCCTTCTCTTGCCCAGTGAGTTTTTCTTTTTTCCTTCTTTCCTTCCCCTCCCCAACCACCCCTTTCCCCTTCTTTTGCCCAGCTGGTAGTATTTCTGTTTGGAGATTTAGCTGTGTGCTTCCTATAAGAAAACACTCAGACTCAAGCTTGCTCAGCTGCAAAGAGTTAGTTGTGCAGGTCAGCCTGGATGCTTTCCAGATTAACCCTTACCACAGTGTCATTACAGATCTGCAAAGTGTGCTTCCGTACTGCCTGTGTATTGACATCGCAGTCCCTGCTCTGTCAGCAATGTGCCATTCATATTTCCAATGGCTTCTTTTGGGTTTTATTGCTTTTTTTACAGTCCTGCAACATTGTAAAAAGATTGCTGTATTTTTCCGTTTTAGGGAGTTTCAGGCAAACTAGAAAAGACTGCTCCCCCTGCTGGCGTACTTGTGCAGCACCCTTTCATTATGTTGTCAATTTGACACCACCAATCTGAAGCATTTTACGGCGGCTGTAACTGTAATCTGGAAGGCGCCTGACAGTGGAAAGGTGTTTGCACCGGCACTGAATGGGGTGCTTTATCTTCCCAGAAACTGGAGGAAAGCCCCACTTTGGAATTAATAACTGGGATCTACTGAAAAGAATTACAAGACTGCGCCGCTCCCTGCAAGGGGTCCGATGGGCTGCACTCCACCCCGGGGTGTCTTCGCAAAGAGTGGATTGAATGTAAAAGATAGACACATTTTAAACATATATGAAACGAAAGGCTTACCATCAACTTAACACACACACCCCCACTTATATATAAATGGAAGCAGAGGAGGGCAGCACACCAGTGTCCCATGGAGTCCAGTAGGGCTGCATCACCCCACAGCCTCACTCCTCTCCCAAGCTCCCCTTCCATCCTGGCTTGGTCCAGCTCTTCTCTTCTCCAGCCCTCCACAGAATTGGAACTGGGATGCAGCCAATCCCTTCCGCATAGCCCCTTTGCTCCCCAGACACTCCTACATCCAAGACTTCTGAGGATCCAGGAGGGGGGTGCAAAAGTCCATTAATTTCAGTAATGCAAATTAAAAGGTGAAACTGATATATGAGACAGACGCACATGCAAAGCGAGATAAGTCAAGCCTTAATTTGTTATAGTAAAGTATAAGCATGCATATGTATTCAGTACTTGGTTTGGGCCCCTTTTGCAGCAATTACTGCCTCAATGCGGCGTGGCATGGATGCTATCAGCCTGTGGCACTGATGAGGTATTATGGAAGACCAGGATGCTTCATTAGCGGCCTTCAGCAATTCTGCTTTGTTTGGTCTCATGTCTCTCATCCTTCTCTTGGCAATGCCCCATAGATTCTCTATGGGGTCAGGTCAGGCAAGTTTGCTGGCCAATCAAGCACAGTATACTGTATACTTTTCAGAGGTCCGATATTGTTCTTTTCTTCAATCCTTGTCTTCTTGGTTCCATGTAATATTCTAATTTTCTGGGATTGTGGATTTGGGGTTTTCATGAGCTGTACGCCATGATCATCACAATTATAACAAATTAAGGCTTGACTTATCTCGCTTTGCATGTAATGCGTCTGTCTCATATATCAGTTTCACCTTTTAATTTGCATTACTGAAATTAATGGACTTTTGCACGATATTCTAATTTTCTGAGTTTTACCTGTACATTGGCTGCCAATTCATTTCCAGCAAAATCCAAAGGGTTGATTATTACCTATAAGGCCCTGAATGGCTTGGACCCAGGACATTTAAGAGAGTGCCTTCTTTTACATGAAGATCATTGGTAGAGGGCTGATTGCTGTTACCATCTGCTCATTTGGTGGTGACCCCAAACTGGGCCTTCTCTAGGGCTCTGGTACATGTCCCCAAATGAAATCAGAACCTCCCCCATCTCTGGCTGTCTTTAAGTGACTTTTGAAAATGCTCCTATTTTATGAGGCTTTTAGTTTACAATGTTTTAAAGCTTGATGGTTATTTTAAAATTGTTTTATATAATTTTAGGTTTTAATTGCTGTTGGGTAATTGCTAACTGAGCAAAGAGGCTCTTTTAAAAAGTTAGCAGCTGGTTTAAAGAGAAGCAACCCACCCTGGACCACCCCAGTGCCCCCCAAGTGGAGTTATGGGGCTGCTGAAATCCCCATTATTTGCTATGGGAAAAAGCTTTAAGATGTGCAAACCTCAGAAATTCTTTAAAAATCATGCCTTTCACCAATTTATTTGAAATCTGTGTGGTAGCAGGCACCCATTGGGGCACTACCACCTGATCCACTCTTCTGCCCCTGAATCCTCTTTTCTGCCCCAAATCTGCCCCAAAGACATGCCAATTTCAGAAATTCTTTAAAAATCACCCCATTGCCCAACCACTCTGAAATCTGGGTGGTAGCAGGCACCCATTGGGGCACTGCCACCTGACCCACTGTGGCACTCCTAGGAGGCATCCACAGGCAGAAATGGGCACTGTCTGTCCCCATTGTCCCATAGGGTGGATACAGCACACATCAACAACAACAGCAGAGCTTTGCAAAGAACAAGGTTTCTAAAGGCCACACACATCCACTGTGTCACTCACCACATCCACTGTGTCCCACCATACCCCCCTGCAACAGAAATACAATTGATCTACACATGACAGTGTGAAACGACAACAATGAAATGCACTGTCCCATGCGCCCCCTCCCAATGAAGGATAACAGCAGCAGCCAGCAGCAAACAAGCAAGTAAGTGTGATATCACAGATGCAGCAGACTAGGGCAGCAGACTGTGGCCAACAACAGCATCAAATGTGCCCTCCCTCCTCCAAGCATTTCATCAACAAGCAACAGGCACAGCTACATCTGTGACACCTGGCCATAAAAGAGGGTTGAGTAAGGATGCAAAACATTCTGCTAGTGGAACAGTGAGGATTCACCCCCTTCCCACCTACACAAGTAGAAGAGTGATGATGACAACAATGGCACACAATTTCTTGGAACTTTTTTTTTGACATTTCTGCAATGGCTCAGAGTCTGTGGCACTAGTACAACCTATTGTGGATTCAAGCAATCTAGTTTGAATAAAAATGATGATGATGATGATGCTAGAAGTCACCATATGACCCAATCTTCATTGCAAAGAAGTCCACACACAGAGAGAGAACCTATCCTGCGCCCATCCACGAGGTCCCCCCAAATACAGGCACAACAACAAACCAAGGCATTTGAATTGCATAATATATATACTGCTAGACTTGAGATTATGTAGGGGGGGAACATAGTATACCTGTGCATGCATGCTCTGCAAAAAGTGGGTTTAGGGTCAATGTTGTTGGCCATGGCCTCAGAATGCTATGTGCTCTGTCTAAGTCTGCGTGGTAGACATGTGAGGGCATCAGCAGCAAGCTCATCCTTAGCCATGGCTGGAGTGGTGGTGGTGAGGGGTGGGGGTAGGTGGGTGCATGTGTGTATGTGCTGCTGCTTCAATCACAGTCCTTCAATGGGTGGAAAGAGCAAAGCAAAATCTCATACAACAAACATTAAAGAGACAAATGAAAGCCACATTACCAAACGGAAATGCATGAACAACTCATCATCAAATCATCATCATCAGCAGCAGCATCATGTTATCACATTCATCATTTTCATTTCAGCATCAATTCAATAGCTAATGAAATCAATTCTTTCATATCAGCATGCATCTTTCAAAGCCCTCCTTCCTGCCTGCCCGGCTGAAGGCTTTCTTTGTTTAAAGGCTGCAGTTTGGGCTGGGTGGTGGTGGGTGGTGAATGGGCACAGGGAGGAGGCTGGAGTGTGTGCCCATTCAGAGCCTGTTGGCTGCTGGGCAGAGAAAGTTAATACTGATCTATATGATGGGCACAGAGGGCTGGAGGGTAGGCTTCTGTTTTTTAAAAATGCCAAAAAACAAACAAACAAACAAAAACTTTGGAATGGGGAAAAAGACAGAATTGTTTTTTAAAACCATGAGGCTACGCTACCCTTTTAACCACCTACTAGTACTAGCTAACGGGGATCCTTCCCACATACAGAACCCCTACTTAAACTTCTTCTAAACTAAGCAATATATAACTTTTAAAATTCAATTGCAACCCAAAACCACCCTCCAAACAGGAAAAAAACCCCAAGAATACACAATTCCAGAGATGTGTGTGTGTATGATGTGTGTGTTGTGTGTGTGTTGTGTGTGTGTGTGTGTGTGTGTGTGTGTGTGTGTGTGTGTGTGAAAACAGGTACTCACTCAGTCTAGGGCTTCACCCATGTTGGGTCCAGTTTTCCGCTTCTGTCGTCGGACCACTTCTGTAGTCTGTGGTCTACTCTTTCTTCTTCAATCTTCTTCTTTGGTCTTCAAATTGGGGCTGGCGGGCTGGGGCAAAAGCCTGAAAAATCGGGGGGAGGGGTGGCTGGCCAGGTGGCTAGTGGCCCCAGGGGCTCTGGGACTGGTGGCTGGCACAGACAGCAGGCAAAGGCAGGCAGTTATTCTCTCAGCTGCAGGAAGAGGGTGAAAAAAAAGATAGAATACTCTTTTCTTCTCCATTCCTGAATCAGCAGCAGGAACAAAAAAGCAATGCAGCAGGGAATCCACTCCAGGTTGACAAGCAGTAGGGGCATGCAGGCTGGGTGGCAAGGCAGGCTGGGCTCAGGCTGGCATGGCAAGGCAAGGCAAGGCAAGGCAAGGCAAGGCAAGGCAAAGCACAGCCCCCACTCTCTCTCTTCTCCCATGAGGCAGAAAGGCAGAATTGTGCCTGCTGCCTCTTTAAATCTATCTGAAAATCCCTCCTTGAGCTCCCCCCACCCTTGCCCCTTCTTCAACCCTTCCCCTGGCCAATGCGGGGTCAGTCAGTCAGCACTGGCAAGAGCCAAAAGAGCCAATCTGGAACAAGGAGGGAATGGTCAGCAGATCGGCCCATGCTTTTGTCCACCAATCTGATGCCTGGAAGGGTGGGAAATTCAAAACGACCTCAACGCACAAAATGGAGACTACACAGAGATCGCCACAAAATGGAAGTCCAAAACAACAAAACATTCGGCTCCGAAATTCAGGTGATTTGTTTTGGACCCAAATCTTGCTGGGCTTGCAGAGGGACGATTTGTTTTGTATACAAATCGCCCGGAACAGGTAGATTCGGGTACAGATCGCTCTGTACCCGAAATGTTTCCCACATCCCTAGTGCCTGGTCAATAAGGGCAGGAGGGGCTGCCCCCCCCCAATAAAACAGAACCAGGTATTAGTCCCCAAAAGGTTCAGATATGACCCACTCACGTGGCTCCTTGGTGTTCCTGTGCAGCTTGCATGGCCAGACTTGTCCACCACAAGCCCGTCCATGAATCTTTCAGCACTGTCCATACCCCACGTCCTTGGTGTTATCTCCTGGCTGGAAGCTGCTTGTGCAAACAATGCCTATATGAAGGCTTTAACAGGCAAAGCAAAGTAGTTACTTTTTAAATGGCCTTAAGGGCTGGTCTCCACACTACACTTGCTCTGTGTGCATGAGGTTGATGAACACACCCCTCCCATGCAGTGGTGGCCTTCCGTGCACGCAATAGACACCTCCTTCCCTGCCCCTTCTCACTCATGTGAAGAGAACAGGTTACTGACCCACGTCCCCTGCTTTGGAAGTTGGCACCAGCCATGCATTCCCACCACTGCCTCGCCATCCACACGTGGCATCGCCACTGGCACCGCCACCCAGAAGAGCCAGGTTGGGGATGGAGGCAAGAAAGTCTGCAGGGGTGTTCATGGACCTCTGAAAGTGTCCAGTCACAACTGGGCGACTATGAGATTTGCAACAGTTAATGCGCTGCAAACTGTGACGGAATAGTGTGACAGTTTCAAGACGAGAGTAAAGAGTGGTTTAATGCTTTGTTGTAAGCTGGTGGCCATTCATATTTTCCATCCCCAGAAATGTATTTCCCAGGCAGGAGTGTCCATATTCTGCTTGAGACCCATTTTTCTGTCCCTCCTCCTGCTCCATTTGGTCCAATGGACGTGTGGAGTGTGTGTGGGGTGATTTTTTACAAAAATATTTTTAAAATGGGGGAGCGAAAGGAAATCCTGTGGCGAGCCTGGAGGGGGAAGAAAAGGAGAGAGAGAGCGTGCCTGGCTGGGCTCTCTCTTCCATGGGGGGTGGTGGCCAGCAGCTCCTCAGCCCCTCCGCTGGGCAGCTTCACTGAGCAGAGCAGGCTGTTCGCCACTTGCTGGCTGCCGCTCCCTCCCAGCGCTGAGGCGGGAGCACTGGCAGCCTCACTGAGAGGAGCAGGCTGCTTGCCACTCACTAGCCGCCACTACCCCCCCCCGAGCCGAGGTGTGGGCGAGGGCAGCCTCACCGAGCAGGCTGCTTGCTGGTTGCCGCCGCCACTCCTGTCCCAGAGTCAAGGCGGGCATGCAGGCAGCCTTGCTGGGCAGAGAAGGCTGCTCACTGCTTACTAGCCACCGCTGCTCCCCCCTAGAGCCGAGGTGGGTGTGTGGGCAGCCTCGCCAAGTGGAGCAGGCTGCTCACTGCTCGCTGGCTGCTGCTGCCACTCACTCCCTCACCCCGAGCCGAGGTGGGCATGCAGGCAGCTTCACGGCACAGAGCAGGCCCTTCACCTCTCTCAGGCCACCGGCAGGCCCACCCCACATGTTGGTGGCCATGCTGGCTGCTGTGCCGCTGGGAGCTGAGGCAGGCGAGCAGAGCAGGCTGCTCACTGCCTCGGCCTCCACTCGCTCCCCCCCCCCAGATGGCACAGCCGACGGGAGTTTGGAGCTGAGCAAGCAATGAGGCAGACTGCTCGCTGTTCACGCTGCCACCGTGGCACCACCACCACCATGGTGCCCCTCCAAACGTGGGGCCTGGGGCGATGGCACCAGTTGCCCTGCCCTAAGGAAGGGCCTGCCCCAGGCAGAGCCTGGCTAGGGCAGGTGAGCCTTGCAGCTTTCTCCTCTCCGCCATCACCCTTGCTGCTTTCCTCCCGCCGGGCCTTCTCCTGAGGAGGGAGGATGGTGGTGGCATGCCTCCAGAGAAATAAATAAATAAATAAATAAATAGGAGGGAAGAGGTGGTGGGAAGGTGAGCACTCCTCCAGTGAGGGCTGTGGGATTGCACAGAAGTAAATGAATCATGATTCAGTTCAGTGGGCTTCCTTTTAAGTAAGTGACTGCTCTCTCCCTTCTCTTTGCCTTGTCGTTTTCATTATTCATTTATTTAACATATTTGTATACTGCCCAGAAAGCAAGTCTCTGGGCAGTTAACAACATATAAAAAGGTTAAAACATTGCAACAATTTAAAATCTAAAACAAGATTAAAACTATTAAAAATAATCAAACAATTAAAAAATAATCTAATTGAAAGCCAGGTGAACAAATGTATCTTGACTGCCTTTTTTAAAGTTGCAAGAGATGGGGAGGCTCTTAAGTGGAATTGCACAGAAGTAAATGATTTAGTTCAATGGGCTTCCTCTACAGTAAAGTGTGCACTAGAAAGGGTTGGATTCAGAAATCTGCTCAGCTGCACTAATATGAGTCTCTGGCAAAAGTAGCAAATTAAAAGGGGAATGCATAAAAGAAACCCACTGGAAAAATAATAATAATAATAATAATAATAATAATAATAATAATAATAATAATAATAATAATAAAATAAACAAACCCCTTTGATCACCTTTCTCCCCCTCTCCTTCTGTGTTGAGACGCTCCAGTTATGTTGGAAGCAAGTGGAGGAGGAGGGAGGTGTGGGGTTTGGGATCTGTGAGAGGAAAGGAGGGGAAAGCCAAGATTTCTCCCTGCCTGTTTCTTTCCCTGAGGTGAGGGGATGGAGGCAGGGGCGTATCTAGGGTGGGGCAGGCAGGGCACATGCCCCGGGCGCCACTTGAAGGGGGGCACGCCATTTTTTAAAATTAAAAAAAATGGCCACCAAAACAAAATGGCCACCACACATGCTCTAATGGCCTCTGTGAGGCCCTAGGCCATGCCAGGCCTCACAGAGGCCATTTGAGCATGCACAGTGGCCATTTTGTTTTCAGCAGCCATTAAAAAAAAATATTTTTAAAAATGGCCACCGCACATGCTCAAATGGTCCCTGCGAGGCTCTAGAGGCCAGCAGGGGGAGGGGAACTTTTGCAGACCCCCCCCCAACAGCCTTTGGGAAGCCCCCTGAAGGGGCTACAGATTTAAAAAAAATTAAATTAACATAATATAAGTCACTGTACACATATTTAGTTTGGCACGATGGGTTTGTAAATACTGAGCTGAAGCTTATGAGCTAGGATTGTATTCATTTGTTCTACTTTGCTACTTGTGATAAGTGAGTTAAATGTGATGTCTTAATAATATGACTATTAATGGTGAGTTTGTCTTTGAATCAGTGTGAAATCCTTAGTATTAAGACCCACTGGGAGTTTCTTGCTCTCTTGCTCTCATTTTAACTGTCTTTCTGAAAGACTAGAATATATTCCAAGCAGTGACACAGTTTACTCTGCATATCCTTTAATTATTTTCAGAGTAGCTGGGAAAAGTCAAATTCTCCATTTATTTTTAAAACTTATGTAATAGTGATGCTACAATGCATAGTAGAGCATTAGACAGGCACTTCTGTTTAGTTTTCCAAGTACACCACATAGTATTTGGGTATTTCATGAGCCCCAGCATACTGAAATTTGTAGTTTTCCAGCAATTTTTGGTCTGGCTACGTCCACTGCTAAATAGTTTTTGAAATTTTAAAAGATTAAGGAGCTTGACTTGTATTTTTGAGCTGATATTATGGTAAAGTAATCTGAAAGATGGGTGTCAGATGTTTGGATAGGGGGCGCCATTTCAGTGCTTGCCCTAGGCGCTATTTTCCCTAGATAAGCCTCTGGATGGAGGAAGCAAGCACGGGCGGGGGCAAAGAACTGTCCACACTGCAAAACACTACAATGAATAAAATGTGGGGCAAGGCTTCCTACAACAGAAAAATACAGCTACTTTCCTGCAGCGCATTTACAATCCTGACAACATAGCACAGATGTGGAAACACAGGGGCACTTAGAGGATATGGTGTGAGTACATTGCAGTGTGTAATCTGGAAAATGCCCTGGAAGCTTTTCACAGGGAACTTTTGAAGCCCTTTAACTTGCATCTCCTCCGGAATGGAGGGGGTACATTCACATATTGGCTGGATTTACTCCAAAGTCCCTGACAGTTATCAGGGAGCAGTTCACACACAATTTGGGTTTTTCACTGTATACTAGAGTGTAACCCGATTTATATCCGGGGTAAAAAAACTCACTATTTGTGTCGGGTTTGGGGGACAACTTTGAGTTCGCAGTAAAGCCTCCCTGTAAACTCATGGTAAAACCTGCTGTGGGTAAAAGCCCCTGGGGTTCACTCTCCTGCCTAGTGTCAAGTACCTGTCTGTACTTGGAATTCTGCTTAGCTTTGCTTAGGTCAGAGGCCAGTCTTTCCAAGATGGGAGAGAGGCTGTTGGGTAACACCATTTGGGGATAAGGAACCCATCTTCTCTTTTATTTTGCTATGTAAATCATTTTGAGAACTTTGTTTGAAAAGTGTTGGATTTATACAAATACTAGCTTGTATTTATACAAATAAAATATTTATACAAATACAGGCTTGTCGTTTGCAAGCATTCCTCCTGTGCCACAGAATGACCATGCACTCTCCCTTCACTCCTTGATAGCCGATGATCAGAAAAGCTGCTTTGTTCTGAGCATGTAATAGTGTTGTTGCCAAGAACCCCTAGAAAGACACATTCTAGGAAATTGAATGAGATAGACAAAGATATCTAGTATAAAAGATTTTCGTGGTTTTAAAAAAAATTTATGTGAGTTTCGTGGGAAACTGACACAGATAGAACTCTAGTAAACTGAAACGATAAAGCTTGTTTGTTTCTTCATCATTTTGTGCAAGTCTGGACTTCCTGTTTGTAAATTACCTGAGAAAAGTATGTTGGAAGGCATCATCTCCCATTTTCCAATGGGAGAGTTTCCCCACATTTTCCAGGAAATTGATGAATTTTTCCAGGATCTTTTTGTTTTGGGTAGTGTGAGTGAAGCCCAGAACCTACCTGCCAAATGACATGTTTCTATCTTTCGTGGTTTGGTCTGGAAATTTCATGTCAGTGAGTGAATGAGTGAGGCAGGAGCATAGCTATGACTGATAGTTCACTCTTCACTGTTGATGTTTTATGAATATATTAGATGATTGTAATAGTATATATGTTTAAAATGTTTCTGAGCTAAGAGAAAGCCTGCACGTGTTTGTGTGTGTGTGTGTGTGTGTGTGTGTGTGTGTGCACGCGCACATGCGCTTGCGCTTGTATGTGTGAGAAGTGTGTGATATTATTTGCATAGGAGCAAGAGAAAGAGCTGCCAACAATGTTTTGTTTTTCACCTTAGAGTTCTTCTTAAAGTTCTTCTGCAGTTTCTCCTGGGTGGGAGAGAGAAGAAAGTGGGGAGAGAAGAAAGCGGGGGAATCTAGGGACCCATTTTCACTTCTTGTCCAATGCCCAATTCAACTTTGCTATGCCCCTAGTGTTAGGGAAATTACGGAAAGGCAAAAGAAGTAAGGTGTGTGGGACACACTTTGCATATTGACACTGAGCACTATTGATGTCAAAGTATTATGAAGAGGAAGAACCAGTCAGGGTTATACATAGGAGTCATGGAATGGGGCAAAGCACTCACCAACTGCACTCTAAATATTTACAGCAGTGTACTTGACTTTAGAGCCACCTTAAGTGGTGCATCAGGGAAATGCTTGACTAACAAGCAGAAGGTTGCCGGTTCGAATCCCCGCTGGTACTATATCAGGCAGCAGCGATATAGGAAGATGCTGAAAGGCATCATCTCATACTGTGTGGGAGGAGGCAATGGTAAACCCCTCCTGTATTCTACCAAAGGGAACCACAGGGCTCTGTGGGTGCCAGGAGTCAAACTCGACTTGACAGAACACTTCACCTTATTTGACTTTACCTTTACCTTTACTTGAGAATATATAGACATGCTCTTACCCCTGGATTTTGGGGCCAAAGTCCAGGGCCTCCACCCCCTCCCCGGAGGCCCCCAAATCCTCTTTATCGACAGAGCGGGGAGTGGGGAAAGAAACATGTGGGATGGGAATATGTTAAGTTGCATGTTGAAATGTTTCTGCTAATACATTTTTGCTAACTGAGCAAAGAGGCACCTTTTAAAAGTGGTGATTGTCTTTATTTAGCAGGGGAAGAGCAACTGGACCTGTCCACCCACAGCACAGTATCCTTCCAATGACTGTTGCTGGTGTCTACTTTAGGTTTCTTTTTTTAGTCTGTGAGCCCTTTGGGGACAAGGAGCCAGTTTATTTATTTATATCTATGTAACCTGCTTTGAGAACTTTTGTTAAAAAGTGGTATATAAATATTTGCCGTAAATATACCTGTTTTATATTCTTACATTCTTGTGAGTTTGGTTGCTGTTTGTGCCCTCAGGAACCCACATGTTAAAAATACTGCATGTGTCACGGTGTGTGTAGGGGGATGATGCTTAACTTACAGGGGTGGGGGGGCTCCAAAGGCCTTTAGGTCCAGGCTCCAAAATTAGCCAGGTGCACCTCTGAATGAACACATGCAACGCATACTATGTCTGTCCATCTAGTTCAAAATTGTCTGCACTGATTGGCAGTGGTTGCCCAGGTTTTCCAACAGATCTTTTCCTGCCTTACCTGAAGATGCTGGGGATTGAATCCACTGTAAGCAAGGACTATTCAAGTCCTAATCCAGGATTCTGGGAATATTTAATGATTAGGTGATGTTTCTAATGTCAATGGGGAAAGTTGAATAGCTTTAGAAATTGAGCCAAGTATGGGAAGGAGGTCCCTCATTATGAATCATCTTTGAAATACAGCTCTAATGATGCTCAGATGCTTGTTTAATTAGTAATTGCAGCTTGTTCTTGGTTTGGCAATGTCCTGCACAGTATCCCACCATGCCTATTCCGATCATGTTGCTTTCTGCTTCCCAACTAGGATATGAATATTTCCTTGTCAATTAAACACAGCTCTAATTCCTGTTAGATATTGCAGTATAACAAAGTGTGACACACGGAGCCAGAAACCTGCTCTCTCTTTGTCTCTCATCATCCTCTGCATAGAAGCATCTTTGTGTTTTGAAGTGTTTTGGGATTCTCTCCTGGAAGATAAATGGCACCTATTTTATCTTCATTTACACCTAGTTAAATTGTCTCATGAAAGCACTTAAGCACCATGAGAGGTGTACAGATTGTGAATGTCAATCCCAGGTCTTATGAGATTTATAAACTTTGTATCCTGCCTATTCTTTGTCCACCACTCCGACAAACAAATGCAACATTTAATAACAATAAGTACAATAATTTATTTATTGGCCACCCTATAACTAAGTGACTGGGAAAACTCCACCAGCTAAGGAGGAGATGTTCACTTTTGTCACAGTTTGTTAACTGAAAATGACCAGCTCAAAGGTGTTAATGGAACTGCCCTGGGGTTTGTGGGGGAATTAGCTCTTAAGGGGGTTAGTTCCACCAGTTTTAATATGTGCAAATGTTTGGACTCAAGAAATGACTGGATTGAGACAAAGTGATAGTTTCAAAATAAAAAGAAGATATTTATTTGAGGGAAGGGGGATACAAAAAAGAGATGCTGTGATTAAAGCAAATAAAAATAGGTTTCTAGATAAATCTACTATTGTAGCGGATTTACCCAGCCTTTGTTCTAGAGCAAGCCCATGTGAGGAGAAGAAAAATTCTGAATCATCCCCATGCTTTCTGAACAAAGGCTGCTCCCCGAGACTTTCCTGTACCTAGTAGCTTATTCGCTGCCACCACCCCCAAAATTGTCAAGAGAGTTGTCATCTCTTGAGGGAAGTTAAGGCAGTTCACTCTGGGTTTCGAGTGGCCTTGGATGCCAGTTAACTTCTCTATAATTAACTTTGGTGTTAATTTTGCTTAGCTGGGGCTTGGCATAGGAAGGGGGGGCATGCATCTGGATCCCCATTCCAATTTGCTTCGTTTGCAGCCAAATCTAGGGGTGATGAGCCCATTCCCAACTAAGTGACCTGTTCCCCATGTGTGCCATAAATTGAGAGCTCATGTTACTGTGAAGCTCCTGAGCATATCCAAAGTGTAATCTTTGGGTAGAATAAGCACCGCTAGTAACAAAGGCCAAGTGATACAGTGCAGTTGTGAAGCAGCCAGAAGCTAGTCCATGGTTATCTATCCTGGTTAAATGTTGTTTAATCACAGTGGTTTTGACCAAGATTGCCTGGGAAATCTGCATTCTCACAACCAACTCCATGGGGGCTTGGCGATTCTGATTAACTCTTTAAGGGTATTCATATGTGCAGCCTAATCCAGGTTAGGGCAGCCCAGCCCGGGTTAGGTGTATGTGTGAAATGCCAGGAGTGAGTTCGCTCCCCGTGCTATACTCACACTAAGCCCTACTTTCAGACCTGGTGATCAAACCTGATAGCTTAACCTCGGCCAGTAATCGTCAGGGCTATTGCCACGTTAAACAACTCCCCACCCCCACCCCAGCCTGCTGCCATTTCCGACAGTGAGCTGGAGGGAAGGAGTGGCTGTGCTGAGTACAGCGGCTGCTCTGAGAGCAGCTGCTGCCCTCGTGCCCTAGGGCACCCTGGGGGGAGTCCTCCCACTCCCAGCATCTCCTTCCACCACACCACCGCTGTGGGCACACGGTGCAGTGGAGGAGAGGACAGCAGCTACTCTTCCGTCAGGGAAGGCAGACAGGCTCCTGCTTTCTGCCCCCCCCCCCGTGAGGTTGTGTGCATGACCAATTAACTAGGATCTCTGTGATGGTGAGAATGCATCCTAGGTATGTTAAATGTACTCTTGGGCAGTTCCACTGACTTGTGCTCCAGCTGCCCAGTGAGGACACCGGCAGCCCCTGTCCATCCTGGGCAGCCCCCATCCATCCTGGCGTCGGCCTCCACTGCCCAAGCCCTTGTGTCTGACATCAGATGTAAGGGGCGTAGCCATGGCCACGTGCCTCTTTTGCAAGTAAAATTCGGCCAGAGCCTCACTTGTAGCTTGGCCAGGGGTGCCTCTCCCGGCTTGCAAAAGCAGAGAGACACGTTTCCAGCCAGGTTGGGAGTCCAGCGCGGGCTGAAGCTTTTCAAAAACAGAGCCAGGCAATGGTAGCTCTGCCTGGCTGCCCCTACAACAGCCTAAGCTTGGGGCAGGGAGTAGGAACATAGGAACCTGCCATATACTGAGTCAGACCATTGTTCTATCTAGCTCAGTATTGTCTTCACAGACTGGCAGCCGCTTCTCCAAGGTTGCAGGCAGGAATCTCTCTCAGCCCTATCTTGGAGAAGCCAGGGAGGGAACTTGAAACCTTCTGCTCTTCCCAGAGCGGCTTCATCCCCTGAGGGGAATATCTTGCAATGCTCACACATCAAGTCTCCCATTCAGATGCAACCAGGGCAGACCCTGCTTAGCTATGGGGATAAGTCATGCTTGCTACCACAAGACCAGCTCTCCTCTGTTGCAATCATTTGTTTATCTGACCAGATCATTAAGCTTGGAAATTATGTTTCAGATTTGATTGTATTTTGTAACTAAGCTCCTATATACATCCCTCATGTATGTATGTACACAATACTCCTACCACGATTGCTCTGTTGTTGGAACAGTCAACCAGCAGAGGGAGCACAAATTGCAGTGTCCAAGCCCTATGCTTCATTTGTTATTGCTTCTCCGATCATAAGGATCTCGGATAGATTTCTTAATGGCTTTTTAGACCACAGATGTTTTGCAGACTGTTCTGAAAGCAGATGTGTTGAAATGTGCCATGTGTTTTATGTGGCAAGAATTTTGGCAGTGTGCAGAACAGGTACTTCTATATCTTAAACAGTTGAAAAAAAACCCACACAGGTTTTAATGGCATTAATTAAGGAAAATGTGCCTTGCTGAAAAACACAAGAAGTAAACAACCGGCAGCCATGTTTGCCTCTTTAGGACTTGCTTGTTGTTGTTTTGAAAATGAAGGCTGGCCCTGATGTAAACAGATTTAGCACTGACTTGTGAAAGGCCCAAATATATTAATTTGGTTGAAAATAGTAGTAGAAATAATTATTTTTAAAATAGTTGTTGGGATGTATGTCACAATGGACTGAAGCAGTATAAAATGGCGCAGGGGAATTTTTAAAAATTATTTTTTAAATTAAGACAACTGGCAACTTGTCTGGTCTCAACCATCCTTTCTCAAATTGGCTTTTCTTCTCTCTCTCTCACACACAAAATTTTGCACTATATGTACTTAGTCACGCAGAGGACTCATATGGTGGTCCATACTTAATGGAATTCATTGCTGCAGAGTTTATTCAGGTATACGTGTCACTGTGCAAGGCCTACTGTTTTCCCACACACAGAGATAAGCAGAGAACCAGCGTGGTGTAGTGGTTAGAGTGCTGGACTAGGACCAGGGAGACCCGAGTTCAAAACCCCATTCAGCCATGATACTAGCTGGGTGACTCTGGGCCAGTCACTTCTCTCTCAGCCTAACCTACTTCACAGGGTTGTTGTGAGGAGAAATTTAAGTATGTAGTACACTGCTCTGGGCTCCTTGGAGGAAGAGCGGGATATAAAATGTAAACAATAATAATAATAATAATAATAATAATAATAAAATAAATAAAACAGCATCACATCTGCAGGGCTGCAGAATTTCTGCAAACTCACAGCACCTTTAATGACAAGTTGTATTAACATTTACAACTTCACTGAGCAGCAAAGCTTGAAACCTCTATACTTCTGACCTTGCCAAGATGCATATATTCCAGTTAAATTTATTTACTAGGTACAGAATTATGATTTAGACAATTTAGAACCTGCTTTTCTATTTATTGAGATTCTTAAAGCAGTGCATGAAATTGAAGATTAATTTTTAAAACCACACAGCATAAAATAACAGTAAACTAGAAAAGCAAAAGGAAAAGGTTAAAACAAAATAATATTTTTTAAATTATACATAATGTTTGCTGCTGTGTGTCAAGGGTACAATCCTGCTGCACATAGCTAGTCTGTTTTAAAAAGAGAGCCACTGTGGTGTAGTGGTTAGAGTGTTGGATTCAGACCAGAGAGACCTGAGTTCAAATCCCCGTTCAGCCATGAAACTCACTGGGTGACTCTGGGCCTAAACTACCTCACAAGGTTGTTTTGAGGATAAACATAACCAGGTAAACCACTCTGGGCTCCTTGGAGGAAGAGTGGGATATAAATGTAAAAATTAAAAATAATAAATAAATAAATAAATCCCATTTATTTCAATTGAATTTAAGCAGCTTAACTGTATATAGAACTGCTGTCTATATCTATATATTAAGTCTGTGCTTCCTATCTGGTCGACAGAAAACAAGCACTATTGGTTCAGTGCGGGATAAAGCAACAGCATTTGTTGTTTTGAATTTTTAAAAGCTCAGTAGTAGGATTGTACATTCAGCATCACTCCATGAGTCACTCATGGAGCATCACTCCATGAAACCATGTTGCATTTTGTACATGTTGGAAGGAACACACTTTGTATGGAGATGCCTGCATTTTACAACATGGGAATGACTGCTGCTGTGTATATTTATTTTAATCTCAGTACATGTGTCCTGAATTAGGAGTCATCTCTCCAGTATCAACATCTTTATTTATCAAATGTGTACACTGCCCCAAACCTTTGTCTATGGGCAGTTGACAGCAACATAAAACAAGTTAAAACACAGAAAATAAAAACCTTAATTTTTTTTAAAACCACAGTCAGATTAAAAAGCTTGAGTGAAGAAATAAGTCTTCAAGCGCTTTTTAAAAGTTGTCAGAGATGGGGAGGTTCTTATTTCAACCGGGAGCGCATTCCACAGTCTTAAGGCTGCTACTTGGGGAGTAAGCCCCAGTAAGCTCACTGGGACCGACCTGCTTCTTAATACGCATGCTTAGGCCTACCCTGCATGCATGCCCAAAAGGTCAAGGGCTTGGGCCCCACACATACTGAGACCAAGTCCTTCCTGCAAGCTTATGGTCTGTTGAGAGTCAGGGCCGGATTAAGCTAGTGTGGGGCCTGTAGCATATATTATGAAGGGGCCCCAAATTTTAAAAATGCACATAAATATTGAAACATAAATTATTTACTTGCATAGTAAAGTAATTCAATTATTTCATTTGCCTAGTGCGCCCCCACCAACCGCCCCATGCCTCCACTCAGCTGAGCCAGCCAGTCAACAAACTTTGCAAAACACCTCCCCCCCCCCCCGCACACGCTTTTGTGACTCCTGACCATGGGTTCTCCTTTGGAGTTATTTTCACAAAGAGAAAGGGGGTGGGGAACAAAACTCTGAATGTTTAAATTAAAAGATTCTCAGGAATTCTGTACTTTGAGAAATCTGAACCTATTAGCAATTTTGGCACACAACAGTGGATGTTTGATTCCAATGTGTGCAGAACATATTGGATCCCAGCAGCCATCACATTAAAAGGGCCATTTGACAATATTAAGAATATATGTTTAACCTCTTGTGCAGGCCTGACAGGAAAGCAGATGTATATTTAAAATAGTTGATGCATTGCAAATGAATGTGATTATGATGAGGTGCATTAGCAACTTCCATGAAAACAGAAGTATCCAAAAGACAATCTTTTGGCAGGAGGCATAGCCTCTTTCAATCTAAATTACACTAACATGCTTAATATTAAAAGGAGGAAATGCACAAATCATTCAGTGCAACCCTGAGCATGTTTACTCAGAAGTAAGTCCCACTGAACTCAATGAGCCTTACTCTCTAGTAAGTGTGTTTAGGTTTGCAGCCTTCGTTTATCTTTGGACAATTTCAATGGGCATCCCAATGTAAAGCTAATGAAGTTGGCAACGCAGCAGTAGTTATTTCAGTTCTAGAGGAGAGGAAAGGAGCTCACCTTAAATTTGGCAGTTCCTTGAAAAGCAATGGTCACAAATTCCCTCCCAACAGCACTAGATACTAAAGGAGGATATAAGCGACCTTACCCAACAAGACCATAATATAATCTCCCTTCAAGCTCCCCTCAATTGAGCCACTAAACTTTGAGACTCCTCTTGCTGTGCATCTGAGTTACTTCCGGCTTTCTTTTTCCTCTTAAAGGTACACATTCTCATTGTTTATCTCTGCCCTCTCCCAGTCAGTCGGAAAACGCTGGCAACATTCAACTAGCATCTTCTTTAGCTTCCTTTCGTCCGCCCGACATTAATAGTTAGTTGTTTTTTTAATCTAAACTGCTTTTATTTCTTTTACTCTCTGTGTGTATGTTTTTTAAAACTTTTACAGTTTAAACAAATAAGGACCAACTCCCTGGTGATTAAGTTATCTTTGAGACCCCTTTGCAAGCTATCTGTTCCTATTGTTGTTCTTACTACTCCCCTCCCGTGCTGCTTAACATAATAGATAACCCAATCAACACCATGGTGCCAGGAAGACCTTTGCTTAAACGCCCTCGAGCGAGGCGAGCGATGCCGGAGATGAAAATGGGCAGCAGCAGGCAATGAGGAGAGTCAGCAGAGAGCACTAAATAGAGAGCAGAAAGAAGTGGCAGACATTCAAGCCAGGCGTGCGGGGCCCTAGAAAACGTGGGGCCCATAGCAAATGCCACATTTGCTACTATGTTAATCTGGCCCTGTTGAGAGTGACTCTTGGGGATTCACTCTCTGTGCTGCCAAGCCTAAACTGTGAGGGCACAAAGTGGCATACTCAGCATCCAGTCCCGTTCACAGCTTAGGAAAAGAACCCAGTTCCTCAAAAGGTTTGCAAAAGCCCAAGTAGAAGCATTTTCTGAAAAGATAAGGCCTTTTCATTCAGGGAGGCATTGTGAGGTTGGAGCTGTTCTTCCAGTGGTTGGATTTCCTATTTTCAAAAGGCCAAGTGGCGTGCTTGGATTGTGAACCATTCTGAGGGCCAAACCTGACTTGACAGCAGCAAACCATGTGCTGGAACTGGTCAGGCATCCTCCCCCCGCCCCCTGCTCCCAAATAATACTTCTTCCATCAGCTGCATTTGATTTTTTTAACCATTTTGTTCCTGGTGAGGCAGGCTCTTCAGTTAGAAGTAACTTCTGCTCAGGGGAAGTGGCTTCATAAAGCTGGTTTGGGATAGAAAAGCATGGGTGGCTTTACATTTCCCAAGCTCTACAGGGAATCGGCTGATCTGGTTGCATTGCATCTCATTGCACTCCCCATTTTTGAGAATAGGGTGGGCTAAAAAGTTCAATGAAATATATAGCTAGGCCCCCTAATAATGAAGGGCACAATCGCGCAAAAGCCATGCTTAAATACCACAAAAATCAGTGGGATGGTGCCGTTGAATTGAACTTATTTCAGTTGGACAACTTGGATAATTTTTGCTGGATTACACCCAGTGCTTCCACAAATCTCTGGCAGATGTTGAACCATCATTTATATATGGGTCTGAAGGGTGGTGGTGGTGGTGGGGAATACCACAATATGAGATAAACTTCCTATTCCAATTCATGAGAGTACAAAGAGAGTTGGAAATGGTTTGAAAAGAGCATCTAGTTCTGTGGGATGCACACATTTTTTTTTGTCCTCTGTACTGTAGTGCTGCTTTGATAAACATGTTCTGCAGGTTTTTTAAATGACAGAAAAACCTGCAAAACCTGTTTACTGGAAGCAAATGTGGGATGAGTACACATACCATGAGCAGTGATCACTCATTCAAGCCCCCTATGGGGGTTCAGGGAGCATCTCGCCTTTCAGAGCTCCCAAATACACAAACCGAGTCCATGACAGAGAAGGCAGAAAAATAGACTGCAGGCTATTTATATTTTGTAATATTGTTAAGAATCTGGTTTTGTTTATAAATCAGCTGGATTCTTAATCTTATGAGATAAAATACATTAATCTGATGAGATAAAAATACATTATGTATGTGTGTGTTGAAAAATAAATGATTAAAAATAAAAGGTAGAGGCAGGGCAAAGCCAAGGAGCATGTGCAAAGAACCCTGGTGGTTCTCTTTGGTCAAGGAGGAAACCAGGAGCAGAAGAGAAGAAACAGGGAGTGAATAGCCCCCTTCCCATGGCTCCAGCCAAAGGCTTGTCCAACCCCTTTTCCTCACACAACTTTATTTTTATCTGTCTTTAACTTGTGTTTGTTAAATGGGGTGGGGGGGAGGCAGGAAGATTAAACTCTTTTTTGACCTTGTTTCCTGTGTCTGTTTTCCTCTTTGACTTCTGTTTGTGGTGGACACAGAGAAGCACAAACTTCCTTCCACATGAATGGCTCCCAGATGGCAAAGTGTTCTAAGAAAAGGCAGTCTGTATGTTTTCCACAAACGCTTGTGTATGCTTCTGTGGGGCCAGCACTTTAGATAGTAGGGCGGGTTGTGAGACACCCCCCCCCACTTTCTCTCACGATCAGTGCGGCTGCAGACTGTGCTCGGCAGACATCATTAGTCTATGCTTGTGACGAGAGGTCCCTGTCCTCTTCCTGTTCTGCAACCTTTTAGCTGAAACGAAACCATGGCATGATCTATTGGCAGCATGTCTGGCCAACAGAAATGCAAACCCAAAAGGCATTACTTGTCATAGGGCGTGTCCAAACCAGAAATGCCACAGGAATCCAAAAATAGCACAGAGAGCCCATCAACATGAGTGAAACAGCAGGGCAGCATACAGCATGCATAAAAACAGGTTGTTTATCTGACCAGGACTTGAATGGAAGGCATCTCACCAAGAGAGGGAGTAGTGGCAGATAACAAGGTGAGGAGAGCTTGGCTGAATCCACATAGCCCAACACACACACAACACAGGCCAATGGGATGCCTTGAGGAAGCTTGGAAGTGAGATATGGAGGCAGCAGCCCTCCCTGTTTGGCATCCAGGGACACGCTGCCTATGGTATGGAAGAAGGCAGCAAACTATATCCCAGCAGCTTGCACCTGGCAAACTGTAACACTTTCTGCTGGAAAGCAATGTGAGGTATTTAGAAACCACAAAAATATAGCAAAAAAATTTTGTAAAAAGGAAGTGGGCACAATAGTTTGTAAAGAGCCAAGAGTGTCCCCCCGCCACTGTCTAATCCTGGCCAAGGCACCCAACTCACTGATCTTCAAAGTATTTCAATATATTTATGAAAGCAAGAATAGAAATTAGGCAGTTGTTGCTCATTTTATTGCAGGGGATACAGATTTGTGCTGTGCTGAATGTTCATATGAAAACATTTTGCATTTCAGTGAAAGCAGCACTTGGCAGGGGGCCTGAAATGTTTTCAAGTTTCCCTTCCTCCCCCTCTTTTGTCCTTTTCACCAACCACACATCTTCTTTGGCATAATTTCTTAACAGGGGCTTCTTCCTCATGCAATCCCAGACAACCAGAACCATTAGCCAGTATGATGGCACCACAGTGCCACAAAGTAGTTGGCCAGATATGGCCATATTAATATATTACAAAGTCAACTTGGAGTGAGGGTTTCTGCCCTCATTCTGAATGGATTCTTATTGCTGAGGTAGTTCACATGATGGGTGGGCAGGTGGATATGGGGGTTGGGAGGCTGGTCAAACTCACCTTCCCCCCAGATGATGGCTGCAAAGTTGCTGGGAGCGCACTGCAGACCACGTTCCCAGATGACCCATGCTGCATGCCTCTGGTGCAGAGCACTGGAGGCTGGAACAACACATCCTCACCTCTGGAGAACCCACAATGCACCATGCAACATACACTATGCATTGGGGAATTTCCCCAGGAGATGGGCGCTCTAGGTGCCCATCTCTGTGTCCGCTTAGGTTAAACATAGCTCCAGTAAACATATGATCCCAGAGCCCTAGTTAAGGGCTCGCTCGAGCCCTTAACCTTGGCTAAGAGCCAGGCTACAAAGTGGGGCTAGGTGGCGCTTCCCTGCTGGGATCAGGCCCAATCCCGGCAGTTCTCACGTGCACCCTAATGCAGGCTGGGCTTCCTTAACCTGGGTTAAGGTACGCATGAGAATAGTCTCATGTCAGTTGTCAGAGTTAGCTAAACGAGGACATCACAAAGCCAATTCAGAAAGAGAGCAAGAAACATTGTTCTCTTTCTGAATAGGCAAACACTTTCTGTTGTATTCACAACCCTCTAGCGTTGTGCATGGACCACAATCTGAGTTGCGGTCTTAATTCAGACCGGTCCTGCCTAACCATGGACTGGTCTGGCGGCAGTTCAAGGCAGTACCAGGGGTGCTGGTGGCAAACAGCGCCTTTAAAAGTAAAGTCTCCAGTCTTTACCAATCTGACTGCTGCTCCAGGATGACCATGCAAATGTTGACGATGCAAGTGGCCTCTGCACATGTGTGAAAGCCAAGTGAGTGACGGAGATGTGCCGCTGCTGAGCACAGACGGCTGGGGAAGGGCTGTGAGAGCAGGGAGCTTCCCAGAGCAGGACACTGCCTGGAGCGGCAGTCACGCTGGTCAGGACCTCCGCCTTTACTTTTAAAGGTGCTGCTCGCTACCTCCCCAGTGCTGCCTCTAACCACCAGAGCAGTCCAAATTCAGACCACAGCCTGTGTGCACACCCCTTCAAACCCCCCGCCCACACACACAAATGGGGCCCACTTTCTACAGGGGATTAACATTTTTGCCTAAGTTACCCCTTTAGCTCAGCATTAAGAGATATATTTTCTCTAGATAGCTATTCTTTTGTAGAAATACTGTTTTACACAACATTCAAACAACAATATATTATCACTGAGAAAATGCGATGTCCCGATCACTTTTCCTTATCAACAGATGCAATCACATTGAAACATTTTCCAGCAGCAACCACACTGCATTGATTATGTGAGAACTGGACCTCAAATGCTGGTTGTGTAAGCATGAACCACTGTGAATGAAGAACTCTGGTTTGGCCTAGATATTTGTACAGGACAAGTTTGTGTGTGGGTCAATTGTCTCACAAAAAATAACCAGAAAGCAACATAAATGAGGTTAGGTGTGACTGACACCTGGGTGCAGGAGGCAGAGCAAAACAGAAGTTGGTTCTGCTTGTCATGTGAGATTTCTACAGGCACTTCCTATTTTACATAGTGGTAGCTGAGAAGGTGAGACGAAAACCTCTGACCAGGTTTGCAGATAACTGGCCCACAAAAGAGAGCAACAAACACCCACAAGCCACATAATTCAGTCCCAGAAAAGAGGGCTACTAGTACACCATAACAGTAGAGAGGCAGCTTTTGATCCCTGCAACAATAAGTACGTCTTTAATGAGGCACTTCTTGATCCATTTCCTGTTTGCCAGCTACTGTTCATCACAACAAAGTTATATCTATGAGTTCTTAATGCATGCTCAGCCTGTTACAATGGGCACAGAGAGCCTTTTTAAAAACCCTGATACAACTTCCAAAGTAAGTTCAACTTAAACTAAGGTAGTCTGTGAACATCAGTGGAAACATAAATACTCCTGTTCCAACAGTTTACCCCTAATGTGTACTTTATGCTGAGACAACAAAACAAAATACTGTGATTATCCCAAACTTCTTTAACATGGTAAATTGTTTGGGTAAGAACTAATCTTCCTGCTTTCCTTTCACTATAATCTTAAATGATAATTAATTACCGTCCTCACAAGCCCACTTGACCCTTAAACGTTCATGCGTCTGCTATCTTGACATTACCACAAACTATACCATTGAGGTGTCTGTATGACTGTACCCAGTTTAGTTCATTTTGGTCCAGGCATTGCAAAGTTAACAGTCGGGGGATACACTGACAGAATGCGAGGTGATCTCATAAGCTTACTTTCCTTAAGGAAAGTAAGCTTTAAAAATGCTGTATTTGAAAAGGACACTCTACCCAACTGTTTCTGTTCTGGAGGGCAGAGGCAGAGAACTGTCAGTCCTAAAACCATCCACTCTGCACCTTTAATGTTGGAATTAACTAAAAAAATGATGTGGGTGCCAATTCATATTGTTGGTATAAAATTGCTGACAGACTGGGTTAATGTGAACCTTGGAATACACTACAGATTTTAAAGCAGGTGCTTACCCCTAATAGTACAGCTAGGTTTGAAAGGTGTTCAGCAGCAGTACTGTGGATATTAAATGTGACTGGCATGACTTCACAGCTATATTTCTAGGAAGAGGATATGCCAGGCCTCAAGCCTGCTGAGAAATAGTGCCCTCTGCCCTGAACCCTCACCCATAATTCCCAAGCAGCTGATGGAGGTAGTTGTGGTTCTCAATGACAAGGGAAAGATGCTCTCATGCTTCAAGGCACATTCTCATTACTTTACCTGTTACGGGGCTACACATTTATATGGGCTCTGATCAGCCCTGCTGAATTTATGAGCACCATCTCTCACATAACTTTGTCCTTCATTATGAGTGAGAGAAAGGCCTTTTGGTTTTCCAAAGCTTTGGTGTAGTCAATAGGTAGTTCCAATTAATATAGAGACATATGAGTTAAATCCTCTTAAAAATCTGTACAGAATCATGCAGCCCATAAAGATAAAAGAAGCTTCTTGAAACACAATTTATGTTGGCATCCATAGTCTTCCAAAGCTTGTCAGCAAGCAGATCACTGTGTGAGGTAAATAAAGTGCCATTCTTGTTTAATGCCCCAGTCTTGCTAGAAAGCTGCTTTGCGACGGCCTTTTCACCCTCTCCAAAAGGTCCTGTGGCTAAATAGAATGTTTTTAAAAAATCTATTTATATATTATATTTTATTTATTTACAAGATGTATATCCTACCTTTACATCAAGATTTTCAGAGTGGCTTATTAAAAAAATAAATTAAAAACACAAATAAGCAGCACCTCATAAATAAAATCAAATGGAACAGCAGTAATAATGCCATAAAATAGACGCATTAAAATGTAAAAGGTAAAGTGTGCTGTTGAATCAGTTTCGATTCCTGGCGACCACAGAGCCCTGTGGTTGTGTTTGGTAGGATACAGGAGGGTTTACCATTGTCATCTCCCATGCAGTATGAGATGATGCCTTTCAGTATCTTCCTGTATCACTGCTGCCCGATATAAGTGTTTCCCATAGTCTGGGTACTAATGAGTTAAAAGCTGGGCAAATAAAAGGTTTTTGCCAGGCATCTGAAATTTATCAGGTTACACAATGGGCAAGCAGCCTTGGGGAGAATTTTCCAGCATCAAGGTGCCATCACTAAAAAGTACCTTTCCTCAGTTGCCAGCAGCTGAGCCTCTGCCAGCAGGAGCACCCTGTGAAGGGCTCTGCTGATGTTCTTAGCCATGGGCAGGTTTGCAAAGAAGGAGATAGTTATTTAGATTATGACCAATGCTTCGTATCCACCCATATTTTGTCTTTGATGGTGTGTAGATTTGGCTCAAAGATGCTAATTTTGATGCTTCATCAGAATTAAAACTAAAGCCCAATCAGAGAAATTCAGGTGTATAGCTATAGAACCGATGGTGCCCCCTTTATTCAGGATAGACAAATATTAATCTTATCTGGCAGACAATTTAGCCACAGGCTGCCAATCTGTCAACAACTGTAGATGGAAAAGATGGTCTAGATATTTTTTCCCCCAGAAGCCCCTGGGCTGAAATATATGAAAAAATGTTTTGGCACTCTCCTCCTATAATATGTCTCTATTTACTCTACTTTGCCAAGGCACTGAACAGCTTGATATTACTTATGCTTAATCATGCTGATGAGAGATATAGTATCAAGTGTGCTGGGAGGATGGTATGCAAGCTGTTCCCAGCCTGGGTGTTGCAATAAACACAATGTCCTGTGTTTATTGCAACACCCAGGCTGGGAACAGCTTGCATGCCATCCTCCCAGAATACCAGCTCCAGTCTTGCTCCACTTTCCCCGCTTGCACTTTTACTGCATAACATAATGGCCTGGCCACTGTGGCTGGGGATGATGGGAGTTGTAGTCCAACAACATCTGAGGACCCAAGTTTCAGAACTCCTGGCATCAAACAAATCAAAATATTGTGTGTGCCTGTTAATTGCCGAGAAGTTGCAGACTTCTGTCTCTGTCCATGGTGAGTCATTGCTGCAAGGGTCTCTGGGGTCCTTGTCAGTCCTCATTCAACTATTAAGGAAGAAGTTGGTGTTTAGGTATATTTGCGAGAGTTTTTCATTTTTTGAATAAAATCTTGTCTTGCTTCTCCCCACCCCCTGCACTGAAGGAGAAGGTAGACTTCTGGTGCTTGGACTGTAATCTGCAGACTTTACTCATTCATAAGGGCTTGTTAAGAAAAGCCCAGTTTACACAGCTGTGGCACTAACCACATCCCTCAAGTTAATATGTGAACCAGTCCCCAGGCTATTTTAATACCAAAGATGCTTACAGCAGTGGTTCCTGACCCCCATACCTGTAAATCAAATGAAAAGGTTGAGCTGCTTGGAATGTGCATTTGATTTGAAAGAAGCTCTCTTTTTATCCTACATTTACAATATTGCATTACATACACGGACATTTTACCAATGAAAGTAGGGACATGCCTGTGAATGTGTAGGGAGGGGGTGTGGCCCAACAGTCTGGGAGGTGAAGCATACAGTTCCAAGTACACAGGCCACACAAAGAAAAAGCAGTGCAACCAGAACCCATGAGTCCAGATTACCAAAGCTAATGAGCAAAGCCTCCAACATGTTGCAGATCAAGAGGAAGGCACTTGTTAAAACCAATTTCCATACCAAGGATTACTGCCAAAGGCACACACACACACACACACACACACACACACACACACCACACTATTACACATTGCTGGAGACTGGATTCTATTGGCTATATGCTGTGCACTGCATAGTGCCTTAGGGTTCTGCACCCATTTTCATGCAGGTGCACTAGAGACATGATGCAGCCACCCACCTATGGAGATTTGATTTCTAGAGATTCTGGGGAGGGAGCTAAAGCCTGAAGAACGACACCTCTAGTGATTTACAAGGGAAAACCCAACATGGCACCCCAAAGAGGCAAAAATAGGGACAGTGATTTACCAGGCACAGATTCCAGAACCTAGGGACTGTCCCTGATAAGCAGGGACACTTGGAGCCTATGGTATGGTGTATGGCCCAGAGCAAGCATCAGTGGTAGGCCAAATCAGGCCCTGGTAGAGGGCCTGTCATCAACTCCCCAAACACTAGGGCCGATATGGGGGTGCCAGGAGGAGACAACAGCACTGCAGTCTCTCATGCCACCCCTCCTTTCTCCATTTGCCTCCCCATCCACAAGTGGAAATATCTCCAGGGAGGCAGCAGCAAGGAAGAAGGCAACATAGTGCGAGAGACTCACAATGGCACCACATCTTCCTATCCTCCGTCAGTGAGGGCACAGGGGCCTCTGAGAGGAAGGCCCATGAGCCAAGGGGGAGGAGAGGGCAAGATGGTAGCACTGCACAAAGAACTAGGCAACAGCTGCTTGCCCTCAGTGAATGGGGAATACAGGTGGTGGCAGCAGCAGCAGCTGCTCCTCTTCCTGATCTCCAAGGGTGAGAGAGAAGAGCAGCTGCCATCCCATCCCGTCACCAAGGGGGTGAGGAGGAGCTGCCTACCCACCCAAGTGTAGGCTGATGGGATCTGAACTGTCGGTGACTGACCAGGAGAGGGATCTTGGGGTCGTGGTGGACAGCTCGTTGAAAATGTCGACTCAATGTGCGGCAGCTGTGAAAAAGGCCAATCCCATGCTAGGGATCATTAGGAAGGGGATTGAAAATAAAAGGGCTAATATTATAATGCCCTTATACAAAACTATGGTGCAGCCACACCTGGAGTACTGCGTACAATTCTGGTCACCACATCTAAAAAAGGACTTTGTAGAACTGGAAAAGGTGCAGAAGAGGGCAACCAAGATGATCAGGGGCCTAAAGCACCTTTCTTATGAGGCAAGGCTACAATACCTGGGGCTATTTAGTTTAGAAAAAAGGTGACTGCGGGGAAACATGATAGAGGTCTATAAAATCATGCACGGAGTGGAGAAAGTGGTCATCCCATGAAATTGATTGCTGGGAAATTTAGGACCAGCAAACGGAAGTATTTTTTCACACAATGCATAATCAACTTGTGGAATTCTCTGCCACAAGATGTAGTGACAGCAAACAACCTGAATGGCTTTAAGAGGGGTTTGGATAACTTCATGGAGGAGAGGTCTATCAACGGCTACTAGTCGGAGGGCCACCTCGAACCTCAAAGGCAGGATGCCTCTGAGTACCAGTTGCAGGGGAGTAACAGCAGGAGAGAGGGCATGCCCTCAACTCCTGTTGTAGGCTTCCAGTGGCATCTGGTGGGCCACTGTGCGAAACAGGATGCTGGACTAGATGGGCCTTGGGCCTGATCCAGCAGGGCTGTTCTTAGTATGATCTTATGTTCTTAAAAGGCCGAGCCCCATTTCTTAATCACAGACTACTATGGAAGGGGAGCGATTCTTCAGTCTGTGGGGATGATCAAAGTCCTCCTCCGAATAGGAGGATGGGGGCAATGGTTTGTTCTCAGGGCGAGGTGCGGGTGGTGGCTCTTCTGGACCTAGTGCCTCTTTGGTTCCCTCATCCTCGGAGCTCTCGTCATTAGGTCCAGATATGGCTGGGGGTACGGAATGTTCCCAGAGGGGAGCCCTGGGGCCAGATCATGCAGGTATCTCCTGGGGACCAGGAGCCTCATTCTTAGAGCTCTCACTGTCTGACCCCACTTGCTGTGGTGATAGGTCCTGGTCCATGACACCCCAGTGCAGGGCCTTGCCTCATGGCCCCTACAACTTGGTGCTGCCCTTATTATAGCCTCCTCTGAGGAACCCGGGAACTGTCATTTTGTCAAAGACTCATCAGCCTCTCATAGAGAGGCTGGCAGTCAGGCCTTGAACATGATGGTCTTTTGGTCTCTTCCAACCCTATGATTTAACGAATCAAGATGTGTGAGCAGTGGCTGAAGACAGACATAGCATTTTTACATCAGTGGGGTTGCTCTGGAAGGGTTCTCACTGTGTTCACTGCAAACATATAATAGCTCGCCTACCAGTGTTGACTTCTAGATGAAAAAAAAAATGCTTCTGCAAGTTTATAGTAGAAGAAAATTTCTGTGCAGTAATGATTGGCTGGAGGTGGAGCTCAGGTTGTCACCAAGAAACCTCGCCCCATTTCCAAAGTAGTTTTGAGTTTGTTAAAAATGTGGGTTTTTAGAAAGTAAGCTGATGAATAAACAGATAAACATACATGTGATGTATTTAAAAATAAAAATGTGGCCAGCCTGCCTGAAACATGAAGCATTCAGAGGTAAAGTCCCAGAGATTCAGGCAAATCCGAGAGACACAGCTGCAAGGTGCTTAAATGAAAGGAAGACTGGGGGGCTATTCTCACGACCAACAAAAATCGGGCTAGCAGAGGCTAGCCTGACTTTTGTTTGTCGTCAGAACCACTGGGCTTGCAGCAGAGCCTGGTGGTTCTGGAGTGGCTAACCCGCTCGAGAAACCCTGGCAAAAAGCAGGTCTGCGGAGCAAGCGCTCCTGCAAACCTGCTTTTTGCGATCGTGAGTAGCCGCGGCGTGCCTTCGCGCCGTGCCTTCTCATGAGTAGACCCCCGGCTGGGAGGCTTAAAAGCAGCCTCCCAGCTCGGGGGTCTCCCCAGTATGCCCTGCGTGCTCGCATGCAGGGCATGACCCCCCACCGGCTCCGTCTTGGAGTCGGCCATTGTGTGGGCGGCCGATCCAGCTGCCCAGGGCTCCCTTCCCGCTCACCGGACAAAACCGGGTCTCACTGATCGTGAGACCCAGTCCTGAATGTGCTCCTTCAATACATCTGTTTTTAGCAAACCAGACAGAGCCTGAGAAAAGTGCAGGTGACAGCAACTCATTCCCAGGACTGTTTTCATCTTGGGTTTATATGAATTCTCCCCAAACCATACCTACTGTAGGTGTTAAGACATGATCCTGCAATAGATCCCGAACCTGGGACGTGACTGGTGGGTGTCTAGATCATGTGCCACCACTGAGAAATGACCAGAAGAGAGATATAGAAGATGACCAGTCAAACTTTCAAGAAGCCTCTTTGACATAAATAGGCCAGCACAGGTCATGTGACAACATCTGATATTTGGGGAAAGCTTTTGGGTCAGTTTTGCCTTTTAGTCTGTACAAAAGAGGGATGTAACTTAGCACTTAGCAATAGCAATAGCACTTACATTTATATACCGCTTTATAGCCGGAGCTCTCTAAGCGGTTTACAATGATTTAGCATATTGCCCCCAACATTCTGGGTACTCATTTTACCAACCTCAGAAGGATGGAAGGCTGAGTCAACCTTGAGCCCCTGGTCAGGATCGAACTTGTAACCTTCTGGTTACAGGGCGGCAGTTTTACCACTGCGCCACCAGGGGCTGTTCCAAGGTTCCAGTTTTCCCCAAAAGGGCTCCAAAACTTTCCAGGAGGGATGGAGACTTGTCTGATGGGGATGGGGCCAAGTCAAGTAGTGCATGCAAACTGAGGGTGGCTGCATTCGCACTTATCATGGAACCAGAGTTGAATGAGCCAGAGGTTCCCAAAGTGTTACGTGTGAATGCATGCACATGCAGTTCGGTGTGTGTGGTGATGTACATGAGGTTTTAGATTTCTGACTCCAATCTGAACCCTTGGGTTGTAGTGAGTTTCGTTGCTGCAACCTGAGGTTGGACGCAGTCTGCGTTGTGTCCGAATGCGGAACCGTAGGCTGTGTCCCTTTCAACTAGTGTTGAGGGAGCTTATATGGCCGGTATGTATAAACATTGTGGGAGTGGCTGAGGCAGTTCTGTTTTGTAAACCAGTGTACTTATTTTTCCCTAAGCACATTCTCAAAAACCCCAATTATGCAGGCTTCCATTATGGTTGAGCTTGAATGAGGAAGAGCTGTCTGTGGAGGGCATTTGGGGGCTAGCAGCTCTGACATTATGAGCTCATTACAATCCCTATAGCAATTTTATAACTTTCTTCCAAATGTTTACAATGTTTCCTTTTATATGGCATATAAATACACATACATACAAACATAGATGTGCCACTTTAAAAACAAAAGGCAGACAGACTGTCTGACTTATGAGAAGAGCAGTAAGACTTGTGGTTTGTGTCTGATCTCCTGCTGTGTGCATTGTGTCTGATCTATTGTATAATGCACATTGAAACACCATGAGGCTGTTCACACAACCGAAAACTGGGCAGGACAAAACCTGGGTAGCTCCCAGGTTTGGGAGCTGTGCATACTCCCAATTTTCAGTTGTGTGGAAGTAAACAACTAGGTAGCAGGAGGGAGAAGTGATTGTGTGGGGAGACAGGAGCTGGATAGGATACCTTTTCCTCCTACCTTGGTCAAATGCTGGGTATGAAAGCTGGGTAGGATGGCACTCTCTTGCCCAGCTCCTGTCTTCTACACAATCACTTCTCCCTCCTCCCGCCTAGTTGTTTGCTCATACACAACTGAAAATTGGGAGTGTTCACAGCTCTCAAACCTGGGTAGGACACTTGTCGTACCCAGTTTTCAGCTGTGTGAACAGCCTCTGTGTACAGCCTCTATGTGTGAGCAGGAGTCACACCATAGTCACAGCTATGTAAATGATACACCCTTGAGAGAGCACCCCAGAGGGCCACCTTTATATCACCACTGAGCATTCTGGGATGCATTTCACATGGAGTTTGGAAAAGTCAGTGAATGCTTGTCTCCTCAAAACACATTCTTAGGCTGCAGTCCTAATATACTTATTAGCAGGACTGACTTTGAGGAAACATATTTAGGATCAGCCTGTAAGGATCTTTTATCTTGCTATGGTGAAGTTGTTTAGATGGCCCAAAGTAGTCTTGAGCAAAGATTTGGGTGAACTGGCAAAGGGATTTAGGTTATATGAATTGAAATATGCAATCCCAATTGGGCTGAAAGAAAATCATATCTAAAATGTCTAGAGGTTGTAGAGTTCCCAGTACAATTTGTAAAATGCATTTGAATATAATAAACAAACAAACAAATTTCATGCATAGTGATAGCTGTTGGGACTTTGGTAATAGTAACACAGATTATGTGGTGGAGTTCCACTATATTAATGGAGTCTTAGAGTGGTGTGTGTAATCAAAGGTATTTGGGGTTATGATTTACTGCTGGACCTGCTTGATTATTCTGTTGGGGCATGTAAAAGATAATATTTCTAATTATGGTCAGGAATTGATATAAAACTGGCTGGCTGGAGTTAACATTTAAAGAGAAATCTAGTTAATTCAAAGTTGGATTTAAAAACTATGAAATACATTGTTAGCAAAATTAAATTATATAATATGATATAAGGAAGAAGGATAAAATTTAAAACTGACGTGAGATTTTTAGAATAATGGATAGAATGTAGCTTGAGAAGTATTTTTCTTTACATAGTCAGACAGGTGTTATTGACTGGTTTGTTTTATCCAGACATCGAGTCCTTCCCAATGGACCTGGTATGGCTAATTTTTTTTATTAGTGTTGATGCTGTTATTATTATAGGATAGAATGTAGCTTGGGAAGTATTGGGAATGTAGCTTGGGAAGTAATAATAATAATAATAATAATAATAATAATAATAATAATAATAATAATAATATTTATTTTTTATTTATTTGATTTCTATACCACCTTTCCAAAAATGGCTCAGGGCAGTTTATCCAGGGAAATAAAAATAAATAAGATGGATGGATCCCATAAGAACATAAGAACAGCCCTGCTGGATCAGGCCCAAGGCCCAACTAGTCCAGCATCCTGTTTCACACATTGGCCCACCAGATGCCTCTGGGAAGCCCACAGGCAAGAGCTGAGGGCATGCCCTCTCTCCTGCTGTTACTCCCTTGCAACTGGTACTCAGAGGCATCCTACCTTTGAAGCTGGACGTGGCCTACAGCCCTCCAACTGGTAGCCGATGATAGACCTCTCCTCCATGAAATTACCCAAACCCCTCTTAAAGCCACCCAGGTTGTTGGCTGTCACCACATCTTGTGGCAGAGAATTCCACAAGTTGATTATGCATAGTGTGAAAAAGTACTTCCGTATGTTGGTCTTAGATTTCCTGGCAATCAATTTCATGGGATGACCCCTGGTTCTAGTATTATGTTACAGGGAGAAGAATTTCTCTCTATCCACTTTCTCCACACCATGCATGATTTTATAGACCTCTATCATGTCTCCCCGCAGTCACCTTTTTTCTAAACTAAATAGGCCCAGGTGTTGTAGCCTTGTCTCATAAGAAAGGTGCTCTAGGCCCCTGATCATCTTGGTTGCCCTCTTCTGCACCTTTTCCAGTTCTACAATGTCCTTTTTTAGATTTGGTGACCAGAATTGTACGCAGTACTCCAAGTATGTTCGCACCATAGTTTTGTATAAGGGCATTAGAATATTAGCCGTTTTATTTTCAGCCCCCTTCCTAATGATCCCTAGCATTGAATTTGCCTTTTTCACAGCTAAATCTAAAAAGAAACATAAGATAGACACCAGCAACAGTCACTGGAGGTACTGTGCTGGGGGTCGATAGGGCCAGTTACTCTCCCCCTGCTAAACAAAGAGAATCACCACTCTCATTGCTTTGTTATTAAGGAAATGCTAAATAAAAAATGAAGAGAAAAGGAAACAAAGCTTGATGCCTCTGATCAGGCCAGGCCGCACATCAAAGGAGAACCCAGAAGGCCCAGCTTGCTTGCTCTCAGTCGATGGGTTCTCAGCCAGCATGGCCTCTGAAAGGTGCTCAGCTTTACCCTCCCTTATCTGCACTTGGCAGGAGTCAGGTCTGACACCTGGATAGAAGCTTTGATCGGTGTATAGATACTGGCATTAGAGAAGAATAGAGAGCTAAAGTCAGTGAAACACAGAACCAGGTGAACTGGATTTCTGGAACCAAGACAGAAGAGAAAAATGTTTAAATGCTATGCAAAGGTCACCCTGAAAGCCAAAAACCGTAAGACATGTTTATGATTTTTCATTTTCAAAATGACCAGTATTTCCTGAGTGATATTGTGCTTCTTTCTCCACTATAAGAAAGGGGTCTGGGCTGATGTGGGCTAAGCCGAAGATCATGCTAGTTTCTCCTAGTGCAGTCTCGGTATTTCCCGTTAGTCTTCTTGAAGGCAAGTTCCTGCAGTAATTATTAGCTATGGATGAACTGTCAGTGGCAGAGGTGTGGGGGCTGTATAGCTTAATAAGCAATACAGACACTTTCCTGGTAATGCTTGTTCCTCTTTTACACTCTGATTCATTCAGAATGGGGTGGGGTGAGGAATCGAGCTGAGTGATGTAAGAGGAGCAATGTAAAATGGGGAGCACATTTCGTTTTGTTTTGTTAAAATTTAAAACATCAAGCTCCACAGTGTAAAAGGGAACAACTGGCTGTTTGCTGTTAAATTTGAGCCTTTGATATCCCCAGTGTTGGCCAATGAAGCTACAGGCCAATGGATTTGTTGTTCTCTGTCATGTCTGTCCTGCTTTAGGGAATGCCTTTGAAAAATCTAGTTGATGGCATGCATGAAGCATCTACTTAGCTCAGTCATAACTGGATATGTAATAGCTTAGAACATTTATGTATGTATGTATGTATTTATTTATTCAATTCCTATACCGCTCTTCCAAAAATGGCTCAAGGCGGTTTACACAGAGAAATAACAAATAAATAAGATGGATCCCTGTCCCCAAAGGGCTCACAATCTAAAAAGAAACATAAGATAGACACCAGCAACAGTCACTGGAGGTACTGTGCTGGCGGTGGGTAGGGCCAGTTACTCTCCCCCTACTAAATAAAGAGAATCACCATGTTAAAAGGTGCCTCTTTACCAAGTTAGCAGGGGTTGAAAATGCTATATTTGAATAGGCCGATGATTCATTTGGTCAACATCCTCGATCCTTCAGTTGTTATTTTCTATATCATGATGTGCCAACATTATGCAAGTTGTATTGTTTATTCTGAAAACAACCTTGTATTGTTTTCATTTTGCAGTGGTTAACTGAGGCAGAGTGTTAAGAATTTGCTAAAGACAAGCCAGGGAGTCCAGCACTGAACTGGAATGAGATTCCTGGGTCTAGGGAAAGAAGGAGCAGTATAATAGCAGTATGTTTCCAAAACATACCAAAACATTCTGAGGTGTAAACCTCTTCTTCAGGGGACTATAAAAATTAAAAACATACAAGAATTAAAATGCAGAAAACAAAACATGGTCAAAAAGACAAAAGTGAAAATACAAATGTGGACTATTATATAAACATAATACAAAACCTCATTAAAACATGTATCAACTAACAAATTATGAAAAGCTGGACAAAAGACTGAATAACACACCTAATAAACAATAAGGTACAATAAAGGAAATATTCACGAGTGCACAAAGATCAAAAGAAAAACTTCTTTCCAGAATATTAAGGATGTGCTGAAGACAAACCAGTCACTGAGCAGGAACAACATCCCTGTGTTCTAAGACCAGACCCAAACACACACACAGACACACACTCTCTCACTCTCTCCCCCATTCTGGGCTATATTAGAATCAGAATGCAGTAACTAAAAACGCCTATACCCAGGGCCAAATTCTATGCTTCCCCAACCCCTGCCACATGGAACTGACATAAGGATTAGTTAAGAATGGCTGGGAGCCTTTAAGAGTACCTCTGCTGAAATGGAAAGTTCTCCTCAGATGCTGTGGTGCAAAAAAAAGAGCAAGCAAAACAGCCCCATCCTGAACTTTTCTAATACGGTAACAGTGGCAGCTCAAGGCGTCTGTGCACCTGAATCAAGGTGCCAAATACTGACTCCTCCGTACCAGAATACATACCAAATACCCTCCCCCACTCAAAGCATGGACAGGAGGATGTCTTCTAAGCTTGCTGCCATCCCAATAATAGTTATTCAATTGGCTGGGCACTGAAAAAACAGAACATAATAGACAATCACATGGGGAACCATTATTTTTGTAATGAAATGGCCACCTAATTCTTCATTCCAACCTTGAGAGAAGTGAACAAATGTATTAGTTAATTCAATTCACACTCCTTTCCCAGCCACATTTGATCATTGCAGTGCAGAAAATCAGAGTATTGGGGTGTTAAAGACAGGAGCAAATGATTAACTCACCTTCAGGTGAATAGAGTAACATGCTCTGGGTAACGATGTGAATAATTTTCCAGCACTTTGCTGGCTGTTTGTAAAGCAGGTCACATTAATCTGCACTGAAGCTGCTAAGTATAAACACAGTTCATCATCATTCCTTGGATACAATGGAGATTTCCATGTATGTGAAACATTTAACTGCAATGTGCAAGCATTGCTCTATTATGCTCAGCATCCCCTCCAGTTTACAAGCAGCTTAGTGCCAGCCATATGTTACACCACAATGCAAGGAGATTGTGAAAAAAATCAAACCTTTATTGCTTCACATTATTGCTTCACATTAACAATTAATACCAACAAAGCCTTAACCAGACTGGATTGCATTTCAATTCCTTTCACACATACAAAAAGAAACTGGTGTCAACAAGGCAGACTGCTTTCCCATAATTCATTCCTGGCCTACAACCATACTTCTGCTGACTCAGGTTGTGTTCTTCAGGGTCATATAAGCTCAGCAGCAGCATCCTGAGCACCATTATGAGTTTGGACTAATGTGAATGGGCAACCATGGAATGGTGCCATATAGGCAACCAGTTCCTGCCACATGAAACTTACTGACATCAGGGTTAGGTAAGGAAGACTAACTTTAAGGGTACTGCTGCTGAAATGGAAAGGTTCAGCAAAAAACAACAACAGATGTTCCTTGATAGCTGAGGATCTCTTTCTCCAGCCTGCGTACCCTGCATGCAGCAAGGTCATCCCTCATGCAGTACCTCCTGGCCATTAGATTGTGGATGGCATGAAGATCTCATTGAAAATAAACAAAGTGTTTTCCCTCAGTCATTTGAAAAGGTCCTCGGACTAGATTAAGCAACTGATTGAGAGAGCCCCAGAATTCCAGATGGTGTGGAGCTTATGCGAGACAGGTCAGTAAAGTTATTAAGTTATCTGATTAGCTCTGCAATATGCATGGCTTTCTTGGCTAGTTTTTAAAGGATTATATAGGGATCCTAGAACAAACCCAAACAAAATAACTAAAGTCCCCTGCCACCTTTTAATGGTAATCCAGCAAAAAGATGGCTAAAGTGAGGCATCTGCAAGAGTAACTGCTGTTCTTGCTGGGCACTGTAATCTTCAGCTTCACAAAGCTCCGTGCTGCTGCACCACCCACCCAGCCACTTGCTCTGCCAATCTCTCTCCACCCAGGAGCTCTTTCGGAAGAGCTGATCTTACAAGCAGAAGCCTTACTTTCCCCACTTCAGTCATATTGTTGTCCAGGCCTCAGGCTTGAGCCTCCCAAATGTTCATTCTTACTAATAAACTACCAGATATTCCTTAGAAATGAGGACATTTTGTGGCAAAAGAGTAGCCAAGTTGCCTCCTGTTTGATCGGGGACATTGTGGTCCACATCTAAGGACACAGTCCTTATGTATTGACTTCCTTTGGTCATGTGGGTGAGTGACTGGGCAAGTTCCTTTCACTGCTGATAACTGGAGGAGTTTCAATACTTGACTTCCTTTACATCCGGCACCATTTCTGTTTCTCAGCCTTTGGGGCTTATTTGCTGCTGGCAGCTAAGGAATCACGTGTGCATGCTGAGCTTTTAAGAATGTAGCTTTTGTGGGGTGAGATTGTGTTAGAGAAATTGAAAAATAAAATCAGATCCAAGTTTTTTAAATATTGTGAAGCTTATAGAAACTATATATTTTGAAATAAACATTCTTGATTACTAAAGAGACCTTTGACCAATTTGGCAATCCATTGGTGGGTGAACCTTCCCTTCTACAACATGTGCCCCTTTGGTTCTCTGGCTCATGGTCTTCAAAAACTCTTATTCTTCCTCATCTGCAACACGTGGTAATAAATTATTGTTTTCCTTTCCAGATGTTTTGATGGAACAAGACTTATGCTAAGCATTGTTAATCCTTTCATTGATAGATTAAATCTGCACAAGCTAGTGCAGTAATTCACTGTTATTACTTTCAAACTACAACTGTTTTTACTTTCAAACTACAACCTACAACCATAATAACATATGTTATTAAATATATGAACTAATGCTTGGGTAGCTTTGTTTTAGCTATTATTTGTGATTAGGACTTGGCTTTAGAGGTGTTCAATTTTGAATTTTTAGAACTATCTAAGCAAATGAATACCCATTCAGGGGCGTATCTAGGATAGGGCAGGCAGGGCACATGCCCTGGGCGCCACTTGAAGGGGGGCGCCATTCTCTAAATTTTTTTTAAAAAAAGGTCACCGAAAACAAAATGGCCACTGCACATGCTCAAATGGCCTATGTTTTTAGCAGCCATTTAAAAATATATATTTTAAACAATGGCCGTGACACATGCTCAAATGGTCCCTGCAAGGCCCTAGAGGCCAGCGCAGGGAGGGGGAATCTTTGCAGGACCCCCCCCCCAGCCTTTAGGAAGCACCCCGAAGGGGCTACAGGTAAAAATAAAAATAATATAATATAAGTCACTGTACACATATATAGTTTGGAACTATGTACAGAGAATCAGGGCTTGTGAATACTGAGCTGAAGCTTATGAGCTAGGATTGTATGCATTTGCTCTTACTTTGCTTCTTATGATAAGTGAGTTAAATGTGATGTCTTAATAATATGGTTATTAATGGTGAATTTGTCTTTGAATCAGTGTGAAATCATTAGTATTAAGGCTCACCGGGAGTTTCTTGCTCTCTTGCTCTCATTTTAACTGTCTTTCTGAAAGACTAGAATATATTCCAAGCAGTGACACAGTTTACTCTGCATATCCTTTAATTATTTTCAGAGTAGCTGGGAAAAGTCAAATTCTCCATTTATTTTTAAAACTTATGTAATGGTGATGCTACAATGCATAGTAGAGAATTAGACAGGGACTTCTGTTTAGTTTTCCAAGTACACCTCCACATAGTATTTGGGTATTTCATGAGCCCCAGCATACTGAAATTTGTAGTTTTCCAGCATTTTTTGGTCTGGCTACATCCATTACTAAATCATTTTTGAAATATGAAAAGATTAATGAGCTTGACTTATATTTTTCAGCTGATATTATGGTAAAGTTATCTGAAAGATGGGTGTCAGATGTTTGGCCAGGGGGCGCAATTTCAGTGCTTGCCCTATACGCTATTTTCCCTAGATACACCTCTGTACCCATTTCCTTGCTCAGCCCCCATCACCATATTCTACTTCCTCTGCAACCATGCCACTGTAACCATGTGCTAAGAACCAGCTTCTTTTACTAAAAAGAAAATAATTTTACTGACAAGCCTTCTTTACGCTCTTAAGCAATATTTATAGAATGTTTAATCAAGCAACTGTTCTGTCCATACTTATTGTTTATAGGAACCTAGATAAGCAAATTTAGTGTGGAGGTAATTGCCAGCGTCCAGGAATGTAAATAGAAAACTGCACAACACATTCAGTCTTTCTAATATTTATTTTTTATTTATTGTTAAATGTATATACCACCTTTCATTAAAACAATCCCAAGGCGGTTAACAGAAAAAATAAAACAAGACTATAAAATTATACAATTAAAATTTTAAGCTAAAATATAAAAACATGAGTCTGACTAGAAATTTTAAATACTGTACAAGCATAAAATAACCATACAAAATACAATATACAAAGAAGCAGCAATAGAGAGAATCATATAAGAGCCTGCATAAAAAGCCAAGATTTAACATGCCTTCTAAAAACTGTGATGGAGACTGAGGAGCATTTTGCACTAGCTGTAGTTTCTGAATATTCTTCAAGGGCAGCCTCATGTAGAGTGCGTTACAGTACTCCCGCCATGACATGACTAAGGCATGGATAACTGTGGCCAGATCTGCCTTCTCAAGAAATGGACACAGCTGGCGCACTAGTCAAAGCTGTGCAAAGGCACCCCTGGCCACTTCCTCAGTTTGAGCTTCCAAAAGCAGAGCCTGATCCAGCAAGGACCCCAAGCTTACTCCTTCAAGGGGAGTGCAACCCCATCCAGAACTGGTAGAATCCCCTCATCCTGATTGTCTCTCCTACTGACCAACATTACCTCCATCTTCTCCGGATTCAGTCTCAGTTTATTAGACCACATCCAACCCATCATGACCTCCAGCCCCCGATTCAGGACATGCACTGCCTCCCTAGGATCAGGTGACAAAGAGAGATAGAGCTGAGTGTCATTGGCATATTGCTGACAACTCAGTCCAAGTTCCCGGATGACCTCTCCCAGTGGTTTCATGTAGATGTTAAACAGCATGGGGGACAAAACCGAACCCTGAGGGATCCCACAGACCTATGGCCATGAAGCCAAGCAATAGTCCCTCAGGACCACCTTCTGGACCCTCCCCCCAAGAAAGGACCAGAGCCTCTCCAAAGCAGTACCTCTGATTCCCATACTCGAGAGGCAGTCCAGAAGGATACCATGGTTGATGGTATCGAATGCTGCTGAAAGGTCCAGCTGAACCACTTGTATCACTCCCCCTGTCTAGTTCCCGGCGTAGGTCATCCACTAGAGCGACCAAGGCAGTTTCAGTCCCATATCCAGGGTAGAAGCCAGATTGAAAAGGGTCCAGATAATCTGTATCATCCAAGACCCTCTGCAGCTGGGATGCCACCACGGCACACGCTCTATCACCTTGCCCAAAAACGGCAGGTTAGAGACAGGTCAATAGTTGTCCAGGTTGGAGGGATCAAGGGAGGGCTTTTTTAATAATCGTCTTACCATCACCTCCTAGAGGCACAATGGCATCCTGCCCTCCCTTAACAAAGCATTTATAATCACCTCCAACCATCTGCCCGTACCCTCCCTGGCAGCTTTTATTAGCCATGAAGGGCATGGGTCAAGAGCGCACGATTTCGCCCGCACGATTTCGCCCGCACACTGCCCAGGATCTTGTCCACATCCTCAGGCTACACCAACTGAAAAGAATCCAACACAATAGGACCAGATGGTACCAGAGGCACTTCTGCCAGAGCTGCCAAAACTCTGAAGTCCAAATCAGCATGGATGCGAGCAACTTTATCTGCAAAGTCACACACAAACTGATCACAACGGGCTGTAGATTATTCTTCCCCATTACCTGGGGGATGTGTGGAGCAATGTCTTTGCTACACGAAACAGCTCCGCTGGTCTTCACTGAGCAGATGTAATGGAGGCAGAGAAAAAACTTTTCTTCGCTTCCCCCACCGCCACCAAGTAGTCCCTAAAATGGGCTCTAGCCCGTGCTCAGTCGGATTCATCATGACTCTTCCTCCAGCATTGTTCCAGCTGTCACCCGAGTTGTTTCACTGCCCTAAGCCCGGAGGAAAACCAAGGAGCAGAATGGGCTCCACCAAGCTGGAGAGGGCGTTCAAAGCTATATGACCCATAGCTTAATCTTTAGAGAGAAACAAAGTACCTCACTTCTTTCTTTCTTTCTTTCTTTCTTTCTTTCTTTCTTTCTTTCTTTCTTTCTTTCTTTCCTTTCTTCCAACCTGATGACTGTTTAGCGCAGTCAAATTTAACGTTATGCCTTGAATTGGCCCCAAAGGATAATTAGTTGCATTTCTCATTCCCATTAATGCTTCTGACTGCTTTGAGAGCTGCAAGTCACTTGCTTTGTTTGCCCTTTTATTTAGATCATTCTGATTGGACTGGACAAAAGTGTTCAGAAATAAACCCGAGTCTAAACTAGACAAATCCAGTGCTTTTAGAGCCCCGTCTAAGGTAATGTCATTATTTGTATCACAGCCCAGATAGCTTGTGCTTTGAAGAGTAAATGTTTGCTTTTCTTTGAACTGAGAAATACTTATTGCTGCCTATAAGGGAAGAGAAGTCAAAACAGAGCCCCTGGTGGCGCAGTGGTAAAACTGCCGCCCTGTAACCAGAAGTTCGATCCTGACCAGGGACTCAAGGTTGACTCAGCCTTCCATCCTTCCGAAGTCAGTAAAATGAGTACCCAGAATGTTGGGGGCAATATGCTAAATCATTGTAAACCGCTTAGAGAGCTTCGGCTATAGAGCGGTATATAAATGTAAGTGCTATTGCTATTGCTATTGCTAAAACAGTTTTTTTACAGTGTCCCATCAGCATTATTAGCAAAAATTTGAGCCTGATAGTCCTAACACTCATATGTGATGCATGATGGATTTTGTCTGACATCTGCAAGCCACAGGGGAACTGTGCCATTACTTATACATACTTATCACCACTGGAATATATTCACAGGATCAGCACAAGTGACAAAGTTTAGCAACTAAAAAAAAAAGTATATTCTTTTTCTTAGGGCCAGTCCTGGAAACCACATGAATGCAACGGATCATGCAGATCTTTCCATCCTGGTGGGATGACATAGAAAGATCCATGTGATTGGCCACACCCATATGCTTGTAATAGCCATACATGCTGCTCAGAAGTATAGAATCACACCAAAGCAAACTGGTTTCAATGGTACTAGATGAGTGCGAGATGGGGACCATTCTTGGTGGGGGAAGCTCCAGTCAGGATTCAGCCAGACCATAGTAGCTGCAGTATCCCTGGAGGTTCAGCTTCCTCTACTTCCCATTTAGATATATAATTTCTGCTCTGGTTGCTATGGGGAGTAATGTTCAGAAACACCCTGACATTCAGAAGTGTTACATATCTCTGGTCCTTCTTTATCTCCTCAGGAAGAGTTCTGAATGTCAGGGTGTTTTTAGACATTATTCCCCATAGCAACCAGAGCAGAACATATATCTCCAAATAGAAAATGAAAGAAGATGCATCTCCAGAAGAGGTACCTACTGCTATATACCTTTGACACTGGCTGACATCCCTGGTACCACAATGTGAGAAATCAGCATGGATATTGCCATTGTTCACATGCAGCTTGAATGTGGCATGCTGATTTTTAAAAACCCAACATTTGGAAACCTGGTTAGTCATGGTGTCTATGGTGGTAGTGCATGTGTTAGGGTGCACATAGATTGCACATTTTAAAAGATGAGTGTGATCTTGCTTTCTTCTGTGATGTGTGATACACAACTTAGTCTGTTGCATTACCATCAACAGCAGCAAACCAGCAACACTGTCCTTAGACATTTTCATATTAGAGAGCAAAGAATGATGTTCCCAGCTTACTTTGCCTTGAGGGCTCATCTTTTTCTTTCTTTCTTTTTTTAAAGGCACACAGAGATGGAAAGTGGATAGACACAGGAGAATGACACCCTCTCTGGAATCTGCTGCCTGGAATTAATTTTTCATGTGGTTGGGAACCCCATATTTACCCTATACTTTGTGGCTGCACCATACATCTTATACTAGAACAAAGCTCATAGAGGTCATGACTAGGAATGGTGCTGTCAGTGATTTGAAGGTAAGAGCGAATGAGTTTTGTGTGGCCTGTTCTGGGCTGTATTTTCACTGGTAGTTTAGAAATACAAGATTCTCCCACCACAGCCTTTTAGGGGATCTGCCCAGAGTCAACTGGAATCTATTGCAACCTTAGTAAATGACCCTGCTGGTACAGTCTACGAAGCACGGTAGATACAAAACTCCCAGTTATTTCAATGAGATGTGCTGCAGGAATGCTCAGTGTATATATACCCTACCCTTAAGGTCTTGCTGAGTAGTCGTACTCCCATTTATTTAATAAGCAGACAAGTAGCACTCATCTGTCACTGATTGGTACTGTTTAACGCACATAACATTCATCCTATGGGGCATGAAATAAGTAATGGTTCATATGTCTCTATTATTCAGCTCTGTGGCCTGATATGACAGGACATGCAGCAGAAATTGAGAGACATGCCTTTCCCTTTAAGAAAAATGTGTGTTCTTTTAACTGAAAGTTGGCGCCTGGCATAGCAGTGAGCATTGCATAATGAAAGAAGTGATAAGGAAATTACTGCTAGCAATAAAAAAGAGTTAGAAGACTTGGTCTGAGTTTGCAACTAAAAGGATATTAGAGCTACAAAGTATACTTCCAACTAGATTTATTCCCTAATAAAAATCAAACGAAGATTTCTGTGGCAGTCTCTTATGACATCATTAAGCTTTGTTGATGGTCAAGGCTGGTTCGTGGAGATGGTATGGTTATTACTGGGCTGGAACACTGCAGCCACTCCGCACATTTTGAGTATAAATAAAACATTCTATGACATATACAGGTGGCCCTCAAATGGCAGTTTGGCCCTGCCATTCAAAGGCAACCCCCTGTATACCAATTTATTTATTGTGGTGGAGGGTAGTTTCGGTTATTTGCGCTTTCCTACCCCCCCTAACTAAACTAGGTTAGGTGCCTTAGCTAAACAATCCACTCTCATTTTGAGAGTGGATGGAAGAGCCTGTGTGGCTATTGAAACTTCCCCACATGTCAGCTGAGAAACGAGGGAGGTGTAAAGTTTAAAAAGCCACTCTCCCCATTTCTCTTGCTCCACTTCTTTAAACCTCCCAGGCTGCGCATCAGCTGAGAAGTGAGGAGAATGGCTAAATCAATTTTACACCTCCCCTTGTTTCTCAGCTGATGGCAAGTTTAAAGTTTTAATAGCCCTTCTTCCCACTCAAGCTCTTCTGTCAACTCTTGTCACAAGAGTGGATTTTTTAGCTAAGGAACCTAACCCTATTGTTTGGGTTAGCACTCTAATACTGCAGTTTCCACGACCGTTACCACTGCAAAATTAGAGGGCCCCCTGGATTTCATTTCTTGAACTTTCCTCGCAGAGTAATGTACACGAAATGACTTTGCCTTGCCAACAATGAGCTTCACTTACTAGTCCTAAATATATGTACATGTCAAAATGTAAAGCATGTGCTCTGCAATTTGGATGTTATGTCTGAACAGCAGTATATACAATACAAGTATGGTGTACTACGTCATGTGGAAAGCAATGCGATATGCTTCCCCGCAAAAGGACATAAAACTGCAGCCTTAAGATCAGTTCTCTAATGTATTCCACATGCCTGTTGGACTAATACACAGATTTTGTGAATCCATTATTGTGGCCTGTGGTGGAACTTTGGGGCAGGGGGCAAGCACTTTTTTAGAGGAACGTTTGGCCACTTTGAGCCTGGTGTCACTCAGTGAGGCTTTCCACACGAGCAGCGTGGAGAGCTGGATGGGGTTAGGTGGGGAGAGCAAGCCAAGCACGCGAGCACCCGCAGAGCCCTGGGCGTCAGGGAGCCGGTAGGGCATGTGGGGATCAGGGGCCACCTGGCCGCTGGAAGTTCCAGGATGCCCAGCGTGAGTGTGTGGGGCATCCTGGGGAGACCCACGAGACCAGGAGGCCTGTTTTAGCCCCCTGGTGGGGGTCTCCTTATGATTCACCATGGCACGGAGCCGCACCGTGGCGACTCATGATCACCAAAATGGGGTTAGCGGAGTGCTCACTCTGCTAACCTCATTTAAGCAGGGGGGACATAAGCGGGCTAACCACTGGGAGTTCAAGCCTTGATGATGCTTGTTGTTCAAGCCACTGATGAGCATATGCTTTACATGCAGGAAGTTCCAGGTCCAATCCCAAGGAACTCAAATAGGAGGGCTAGGAAAAGCCCTTGCCTGAGACTGGTCTGAGAGCCACTGCCAGTCAGAGCAGAGACAACACTAGGCTAGATGGACCAGTGGCCTGACTCAGTCCAGGGCAGCTTCATATGTTCAGTAGAGAGGACAAGACAGCATATGGACAGTCCTGCTTGGAAGCATCGTGTGCTGCTGACTTCATTCTCAGGTTCTGTTTTTGTCCCCTGTTTTTTCATCAGAATGTTTTGTTGTGTGATCAGATATGATTCTTAGCCTTCCAAACAATTATTATGAGGCATCCATGTGGACATCTCCGTTCTGAAAGGGCAAAACTCTTTTGAAAAATAAAGCATGGGACGTGCTTCATACATAAGCAGTAAAGACACTCGCTCACATGTCATGCCGCATGACACATGCGGTGCTAATCTGCCCATGCGGCTGAGGACTCAGAGTGAAGCGCGGCTTGTCTTGTAACTTCACGTAACGTTCCTGCATTCTGAAAGTTCAATATAGATTAGAAACACATTGTCAGACTATTTGCAGCTTGCTCCCAGAGTCCAGGTGTGCTACTTGAAGTATTTGCACTCTTGTAAGCACCAGACCTCTGGCACTTTGCTACAAGCCCACAGCAGCATGGGTGGATTGGTACCACATGCGTTGTGCTGTGCACCATGGACCACTGTCACTAAAAATGTGTCATAAAAATGTGTTGGCAGACATTTGCTTCTCATGAGAATGACTCTTTAGGTCAGTATTTCTCAACCTTTTTTATCCTAAGGCATGCTTACATTGAGAGAGAGAGAGAGAGAGTGCCCCACAACACAGACTTCCTTTCCTTTCCTTTCCGGTGGCAAAGCTGCTGCATGATTTTTATTTATTTTGAGACAGCTCCAAAAGCGGGGAGTTTAAGCTCCCTGCTTTTGGAGCTGACTCAGAGCTAGTCAGTGCAGCACACTGATTGGGTAACACTGCCTTAGGTCACAACTGCTCTGTTGTGTGGGCTCAGGCACAGTAATGTAATATATCTGATCTAGGTGTCTAGGCAAACTAGACACCAGCTCGAACCAGTTCGAAGTGGTTCGTGATCAAACCACTCAAACTGGCCTGGTTCACGGCAGACTCGTTTATGCTCGAACTGGTTCTGCACATCCTAATGCACAGCCTATGTTGAACTCTTGCCAATATTCACAACAGGCCAGGAAAATTATAGGGGAAGGATGCTTAAGGATGCCCCCTTCAGTATGAGGGAACCACCATATTTAGGGACTCCTTCCCTTCCTTTTCCTTTCTACTAATTTTCTACTATAGTCAGGACTAGGAGCTTTAAAAGCAACTTTGTAAGCATACCCTTTAAAACAAATTATGTTCAAACAAAATATTTAGCATCTATGGAATGTTCCTGGAATAATTTCCACTGGTGTACACATACAGTGAATGTCCTTACTGAAGAGATGGTTGACACTCAAAAGGGAATGTTGTTAGTCCTTTGTTCTGCTGGTTAATGTCCACAAATATGAAGATGATCAGTTAATAAAGGCAGTGACCTAGTGGTCACTGCAAGACTTTTGCACAAATCATTCATTTTATTGTGGCAGATGCAGGAGAACTTCACAGTAATTTGTGCTACATGGGTCCGATCCATCTGCCTTTCACTCTGTCACCTTTAATGTTCCTCAAAGTCCCCCACTTGAGGTGGGTGCCTCATTTGCCCCATGGTAGGGTTGCTTCTAAGACAACTCTACATTAACCAAATATGTGCTGGACATTAATAATGTTTCTAGACATTGGAAACATTAGACATTAACCAAATATGTGCTGGATTAATAATGTTTCCTCACAATTTGGAAGGATCTCTGCAATTCAGTATTAACTGTGACATATCAAAGTGAAGGACTCTTGCTGAATGGATCATCTGTGCACCCACAGGAATCATTCCAGGAAACATTCTGTCTGCTCTAAACATCACTGTAGAGCTCAGTTAGTTTTTGCAACTTCCTTTTACAAATGGAAAGTACAGTATGCAAAGACATTTTCAGAGTAACTAATGAGGAAATAGCTATTTTGCTGTGGCCTTGTTTGGGGAGGATATCCTGATTAATGCAGAGGTATGGTAGGACTCCACCTTCCTGATTTCACTTCCTTGGAATTTTGATTGTTCTAAAATTCCTAGCGCAGAAGAGCTTATTGTATATTAACAGGGAGAAGCAGGAACAACAGTTCTTCTAATGACACCCTGCTATGGCCTATGATGTCATCTCTGTGCCAGAACATAATGAAGGCTAAAAATGAATGATGTGTACATGGAAATGAGACAGAACAGAGTGATGCTAATCTATACACACACAGATATTGTTATGAGCTTGGGGCCTGGCTTCCCCCACTATGGTTTTGCCCTAAGGCAGTGTCTAGTCAGAGTGCCTGCAATCTGAGAAGGAATGCTATTAATATTCCTTAACTGCAGAGAGGAAGAGCAGTTCATGTCTTTTAATCTGAGTGAATGGTTGAGGGTTCTGCAAATATCTTTCTGAATTTTTTCTGGGGAAGCCATAAAAGCTTGGTAAATTGACACCCACCCACTTCTGTGTGATGAGAGAGGCTGATATGAGGTGTTTTTTTTAATTTATCTGCTACGTAAACTCAGGAATGCAAACTTTTCATAGAAAAGTCATTTAATAAATAAATAGATGAGAGTGTGAAGAAGAACAAAAAAAGACAAGCAGCTTGTGCTAGACATAGACTGAATGGAAAAGCTAAGACAGCCAGAGGTGAAATCTGATAGAAGGCACCTTTGGGTGCTGAATGCCTCACTGAGGATCTGATATAATCTCTTGCTGACTTACAGCACATGTTATAAGGAGAGCACATGCTGCTTACTTCCACCTGATGCTCACTTTCTATATTTGAAAATAAACCAAATATGCTAGAGACACAGTAAGCACCCTCTGTTCCAAAGGGACAGAATCTAAGTAGTGTTGTTCCTAGAACTTTGCACCTGTTGGGAAAGTGGGGAGTCCACATCACACAACTCTGATGTGTTAAGTGGACTCCCTGCTCCCTGCTTATTTGTCATCTCCTGCTCCTAGATGACAAATAAGGAGGCAGCCTCACATTCTTACAATGTACAGGAGTTTGTCTGGTGAGAAACACTGTATATACTTCATGTTTCCAGACTTTAGCCCAACAAATTACTATTGGCCTGAGTCAGTAGAAGATAGAGATGATGACCCTCAACAATTGCAACTGCTGCCTTTCTCTCTAACTGTGGTGTCAGGGGCGTAACTATAATAGGGCAAGGGGCACATGACTGACTCCCCCAGCCGTGCACCAGCCCAGGTTTCCTTCAGTTGTATTCATCCTCCGATACTGATGTGAGTGTTAAGACCTGGAGCTACCAGAACAGCCTGTCTTTCTCGAGTACCATTGAATGACTTGCATAGTCCACAATTGACAAAACCTTTTAAAAAATAATTTAGGAAGATGTTCTATTGTGGCACATAGGGGATCTCTCTCTCTCTCTCTCTCCAAAATTCAGCCTCATTTAAGATTTCTTTACTTCATGAGCTGAGCTTCAGTGGGTGGGGGGACAATTTTAAAATCTTGTCTCTGGGCCCACTCCAACCTTGCTACGCCCCTGTGTGATGCTTTACACTCCACTGCCAGTCATCTAAGCCCTTCACTCATCTAAGCCCTTCCCTCCTGTCTGGCCTTCCAACTCCACCCACCTTTCTCAAATCTATGGTCCCAGATCAGTAAAAATCAGTAAAGCAGCAAAGCATCCACAAGTTAGGGCAGGAAGGTGAACAAGATAGTACATTGCAGTCTTCTGATTCTACTAAGGCATGACAGAGGAAAACTTGGAAGCACATGAATTAGGATCACAGATTGCTAGATATCCAAGTCTTGGAACGAAGACAGAGGAGGGAGGATAATTTAATCACTGTGAAACAGGTAATACTGGAAGGACTACCACAATTGCTCCAGCAGGAATCCAACCCAGATTGGGTCATTATATATCTAGTTAGGCAGGGAGGCTTTATCTCTCGCTGCTGACCTATGATATATATATTTTAGAGGCCAGATTATATGTTTGGTACTCTGTTCTGCTCACATGGGTCTTTGGTTTTGGGTTGTCTTGTGATTGGGGATGGGATGGGGGACTGAGAGACCTATGGAATTTTGAAGAAGTTGGTTCTGTTCTCAAAATGGAGTGAGGCACATGAAATCTGCAAGTGACAAGATATTTGATGACATTTCCTTCTCTTCTTCTGAGGCCCTAATTGACCATATTCTAACCTTGAGGATGCTGATTCCTGGGGAATATAAGATCTGGGTCTCCAGACTTGGAATTATCCTCATCAGTGAATTGTCCCTGGGTTTCCTGGCTGGGGGCTGGGGCTGGGTCATAACATCTCCACTGGCTTATTCCCTTTCAGATATGTTCCAATGCATGTCCAACTTGCAGGGTGTGTATTGTGTCATGGCCCTGGTGGCACAGTGGTAAAACTGCCGCCCTGTAACCAGAAGGTTACAAGTTCAATCCTGACCAGGGGCTCAAGGTTGAGTCAGCCTTCCATCCTTCCGAGGTCGGTAAAATGAGTACCCAGAATGTTGGGGGCAATATGCTAAATCATTGTAAACCGCTTAGAGAGCTCTGGCTATAGAGCGGTATATAAATGTAAGTGCTATTGCTATTGCTATTTCAGGGCCCAATGAGATGACAGTACATCATCTCAGTACTGTCTGCCAGTACTGACAGGAATGATCAAAGGTTGTACTGACATGAGAGTTTTCTATCTCACACAGCCCTATTTGGACATAAACCATTTCCTATTGTTTCTTCTGCTCCACCCAAACCCTGCCGTGAAGACAAAGTCTAAGAGTTGCTTCAGACAATTTGCATTAAAATACAGATAAACATGCACAAAACACACATGTACTTTGTCAGTTGATATTGCTTTTCTTAACAAAATAAATGGGACCTAATCCTCTTTCAATCATCCCTAAAATGTATATTGCTAAGAAAAGTGGCACTTTAAACCACATGTGCCAAGGGTCTCCATGCCCAAGCACCAAGCATCAAGTAAGAAGTGGCCCTAAATATGCTTCTGTAGTTTGAAATGAAGGCCAAATACTTTGCAAAGACCTCAACCATTCAGTACTTTGGGATGGGTGGTAGGAGGAAGTGCATCTGGTACCCCTGCTCTTTCCAAAGCAGATTGTGTTTTGTAGGCTTTTGAAGAGTATGAGAAAGGAGTGAGTGGTCATGATATATACAGTATAGGAAACACGTTCAGAGGCAGTATACACTTCTGATTAGCCCAGAGGTTCTCAAATTTTGGTTCCCAGACCTTGCTGAACTATAACTTCCATTATCTCCACCACAATTGCCAAAGCCCTACCTGAGGATGATGAGAGTTACGGTCAGACAACATAAGGGGACCCAAGTTTGTGAACCCAGGTTTAATCAGTTCTAGGGACAAAGATCAGGGGATGACCATCACCATGCCATGGTTGTGAGTACCCTGAGGCTGGCTACATATGGTGGAATCTGGCAGAGATTTCTTTCTCTTGTTTCTAATACATATTTTTCCCAGAATGTTAAGAATTCTCAAGATAATATTATTTTTCTGTTTCTGAGAGATTTTTCTCTTGCTGAACCTTCACATTATGCTGAGAGCTCTTAATACCGTATTTCACCTGCATTCCCTCCTCATTGGCTGCTAATCCACTTTAAAAGTTGATTAACTGGGTACTGATTTATTTGCCTCTGAGCAAGTGGATTTGATGAATTGTCTTGAAGGAAGGTTTGCCGGGGGAGGGGTGTGTATGTCAATGGGCAACATTCTAAAGCTGCACTTGTGCAAGGAGAACATTGTTCTACCTTAAGCCTGCTGCACTACCTAGTTGTGCTAAGTCTGGAGCTTGCAATCCAGACTAGTGTTTTTCAGGCACAAAATGTTTGTGCTTGTGCAGCAAGATGTGCACCCTGTGGCACACCTCATATGTTTTGCAGGGGACGTTTGCACAATGGCACAAGAGCACAATTTTGAGTATCTCTGTGATTTTGCGCAGTTACATGAACTTCCTGCACGAGTGCATTTTGGATGTTGGCTACTGCAGTGTTCCCTGTAAGCGGGATTCCCAGATGTTATTGACTACAATTCCCATAAACCCCAGGCAAAGGCCATTGCAGCTGGGGATGCTGGGAGGTGTAGTCAACAACATCTGGGAATCCCTCTTACAGAGAGCACTGGAACATATGAGCAAATATCTTAAGAAATCTCCTTTCTAACTAGCCCCTTCAAATGTAGCTAGAGTACTTGCTACCTAAATTGCTATCTAAATTCAAAAAAGCAGGTTGGAAGGAAATGCCTTCTGCTTCTGGGCATTATTACTTCTAATGTTGTGCTTCCACTCCTACCCTGCTACCATCATTTCAAATCAAGCTTGTGCATTGGGAAAGTTGACTAGTTAATTTTATTGTGCTGCTGAATAACAGCCCTTGAGCTGGTGCTACTGGCTTTAGCGAGACAAAAGGAGCACAACAATTGGTTCCAGAAACAGTGTGAACAGGGTGAGTGCTCACTAACACCATTCCTGTGCATTCCTCTGGTATCCATTGCACCCAGCCCTGTTTGTAGTGCCCACAGACATGTGTTAGGCACAGGAAGGAATCCTTAAATTACAGGATATATGCTTTAGTAAGAACCTATGTATGTGCAATAATGCAGATATGCCAGAGTGATCTTGTTGTCGATACAAGCTATAATGCAGGAGAACATTCTTGATTCTTGTTTATACAATACAGCACTATCAGTGTATATGGTGCTTTACAGAACTTCATAAACAAAAATAAACAGCCTAATGCAGTGGTGGGTTCTCCTTTGCTGGAGGTTTTCAAACAAAGGTTATTGAAAGGTGTCACAGATACTGTAACATAATTCGAACTTTATACTAATTGTGGTTTTTAACCTGACTTTTAACTTGTTTACTCAATTTGGTTAATTTTATTACTTTTATTGTATATTGTATCTATTTTATTGTTGTGAGCCGCCCCGAGCATTAGTATACTGGAGGGGCAGGGTATAAATATTTTAAATAAATAATAAATAAATGAACACTTTCCTGCACTGAACAAGGGCTGGACTAGAAGTCTTCCAAGGTCCCTTCTAGTTCTAAAATTCTATTATTCTCAGTCCCTCCTCCCTCCACAAGGACTTACAATCTAAAAAGCATAGTGAGGAAGACAAGAAAGGGAGGGGATGGAAATGGTTGCAAATGCTTGCAGATGTTCAATGTACATAAGCTTGGCTGCAGCTGGATAATGACAAGTGTACCTTTTTTAAAAAGATGCATGCATTGGTGGCTCAAGCACAGGGGTGTAGCAAGGCTGGAGTGGGCCCAGAGATAAGATTTTAAAATGGGGCCCCGCCCTCACTGAAGCTCAGCTCATGAAGTAGAGAAATCTTAAATGAGGCTGAATAGTGGTAACAAAAAGCATATATATATACTTATTTATATATATAAACAAACACCTATGTGCCACAATAGAACATCATTCTAAATTATTTTTAAAAGGTTTTGTAAATTGTGGACGATGCAAGTCATTTAATGGTACTAGAGAAAGCCATGCTATTCTGGTAGCTCCAGGTCTTAACACTCACATCAATTTCGGAGGATGAATACAACGGAAGGAAGCCTGGGCGGGTGTGCAGCTGGGGGAGTCAGACATATGACTTGCCTTTGGGGGGGGGCAGGGCAGTGGGCCTCCAGACAACTGTCTCCCCTTGCCCTATTATAGTTACGGCCCTGCTCAAGCAAATGAGTTTTGTCATTCCTATGGGGACATTCTATTTTCAAACTCCTAGGAATACCTGTTGTAGTCTATCTAGTAATCTTTTGTTTTGTCTTTTAGAAGTTTGTTCCAGTGGGGATCCTGTAGGGAGAGTGTGGTGAGTGAAGTCAGAAAGAAAAAGGAGGGAAAGAAGAAGTAGAAAATGGAGTTTCTCTGAATAAAGTCTTAGGTGTGAGGGAAGCAGTTCTAAAAACCAGTTAATCTGATTTGCCAGACGATTGCCATCTGTGGGACAGGAAAGAAATCAGTTTGATCCTTGAGGTGAAAGCAAGACAACACTCTCTCTCATACATATATATATGTATACATATAGTCTTGCTTTCACCTCAAGGTGTGTGTGTGTGTGTGTGTATAATTATATATATATATATATATATATATATATATATATATATATATATATAATTATATATATAATCCAAGACATACCCATCACTAATCCCATGGGTTGGGAGCTCTTGTGAGATTTTGTGAGCGAGCTGCCGGGAGGGGCGGAGGAAAGCGGTGGAGGACAGGCGTGCAGGCGGAGAGGAAAAAGAAAATGGTGGCAACAGGGGGGGAGGGGAGAGAAAATGGGGTGGGGGAGAAAATGGTGGCGGGGAAAGAAAATGGTAGTGGGAGGAGAAAAGGCGGCGGTGGCCGGGGATGAGGGCTGAGAACTAGAGGCGCAGATGCTCTGCACCCAGGCCAACTAGTATTAATTGAATTTTTGTAAAGGAAAAATATCTAACTCTTTATGACAAATCCACACTGTTCCATATCCTGTCCCTAGTGATCTTTAGCTTTGTTCTGTTGCTACCCATTGTGTGTTTAGACTGCTGTCTCTATAGGAAGTAGATGTCTGTTTATTATGGTATGCTTTTTAATCACAGAACAAACAATACTTTTGGTAAGAAATGCCAGTTTCTGATCTTGTCTTGCAGTAGTTCTTCCTGTCTGCCATGGGGCTATGGCATCTTCAGGGATTTTTTTCAGGGGTGGACGACAAAGTATATCGGGCAGGGGAGGGGACTCGAGCTCTGTGATAGAGCATCTGATTTTGCCAGCAGAAGGTCCCAGGTTCAGTCCCTGATATCTCCAGGTAGGGCTGGGAAAGACCCACCCCTTGGAGAGCCACTACCAGTCAATTTAGACAACACTCAGCTAGATGGACACCTTCAACACAAAACTATTCCAGCCGGTCTCCCCATGTTTTGTCTGCATCTGACAGCCCCAAACAAGAGGACCGTTGCTTAGCATGAACTTGTCTTGGCTTCAACTCTCAAACTCACTTTCTTCCAACTACAAAATTAAACCATTTGGCTGTTGAGCTCAAGCAATTAGACTAAATGCAAGGTTATCTTCTTGGCATATTTAGGCTCATCATTCCCAGTGGGTTGATCTCTTTACAAAGGGAAGGAATGAAAGGGGGAGTGTGTGCTACCCTGATGTGACACCCTGGATGCAGAGCCACCAGTAAGGGCAAATTCTAACATGAGATTGAGCATGAATGTATTGTGGCTAGGGCTGCCATAAGTTTCATTGGTAAATTAATCAATCATAGTTGTAGTGGTAAAGGAAAATGTTAATAGGAGGGGTTTGAGTACAAAGCACACTAGTTTATTTTTCAGACTGGTTTTTTTTTAGTTCTGATGAGTTACTGTAATAGAAATTGAAAAAGAAAACTCACATTAAGAAGGCCTCTTCTCCTAATGAGAGGCAGCTTTTGTTTATGATGTTTTAAGTTATCTTTCACTTCCTGCAGTTTCTCAAAATGTCACATATATTAAGGTTTAGATGACATCAAATTTATTTAAATTTAATAATTTAAACACAAATAGTAAAATAAAAATTATTTAATTGGTTGGCACCTCTAATTATGGCACAACAGTCTATAGCAGTGAGGTGTCAGCAGAACAGGAGACCTGGGAAGCTTACGGTCAAGTTTAGTACATTTCCCTCAATAGCAATAGCAATAGCACTTACATTTATATACCGCTTTATAGCCGGAGCTCTCTAAGCGGTTTACAATGATTTAGCATATTGCCCCCAACATTCTGGGTACTCATTTTACCGACCTCGGAAGGATGGAAGGCTGAGTCAACCTTGAGTGCCTTGGTCAGGATCAAACTTGTAACCTTCTGGTTACAGGGCGGCAGTTTTACCACTGCGCCACCAGGGGCTCTTTATGCATACCTGGGGCACATTCAGATCATCATTGAGCATGGACCTCAACTATAAACCAATCTTTGCGTTTTAGTTCAGCAAGCCCTCAAGCCAAGGCAACAGCACTAGAACAAGTCCGCATATAGTGGATGGGATATGGCAGGAGTAGGCAACCTGGGCTCTCCAGCTGTTGTGGAACTGCAACTCCCATCATCCCCAATTCAACAACAGCTGGAGGGCCAAGGTTGCCTACTCTTAGGAAATGGGATCGTTTTGCTGCAAGAGAATAACCATAGTGCTGCTTCTTCCTCTTCTTCTACACACACACACACACACACACACACACACACACACACACACACACCCTATGATCCAGTGCTGGAGAAGAAAGTATATGCAACTTTCAAAGAAATAAATGGAGCAAAAGGAGAAGGTCAAAACCTGACAGAACATTATATGGATGGGGGAAGGAGGTCCTTTGCTGCTCTTTGCTTCTTCTTCTTCTTCTTCTTTTTAAAGGCTAACATAGCAGTCCTGGGCTAGAGAAGTAAGCAATATTCTGTTTCTAAATGAAATAAGCCTTTCTTAAAAGTAAGAAAATGACACAAAGATGGAAATATTATGTCATTCATATCCCAAACAATATTCAACAGAGATCTGTGATATTCACACAACCACAAGATAACATAAACACCACATTCTAGGTCAAAGTTCCCAACCTTGGGTCCCCAGATGTTGCAGGACTACAACTCCCATCATCCCCAGCCACCACATCTGAGCACTTAGGTTGGGAACCCCTGTTTATATGGCAGTCTCAGTATCAGTGGATGCACTTATCTGATGAATGGATCATCATCACTCAGCTGAATCACTGAATGAGGGCTCCCTATGGTTTTCATACCACAGGATGGGTAGGAGGGAGGAAAAGACAGTGGGCGGGGGGGCTACCTAAAAGAGACATTGCAGTAACTGGTGGAATTGTCTGAGCTCTGAGCAGGAAAGCATTGTTTGCTTATTCACTGGGCTGAACTTACATAAGTTTGGCACAATACAAATAAGTCTCTACTAACTCAACATAAATCCAGTTTTGTTTCCTGTTTACAAGGGGCCACACCCTAAGCTGGAACACTGTACAGTGTGCAGCCATCTAGTGGCCAAACAATAAAATGAAACAAAATTGGGCACCACGGTATAGTATACTCATTTTTTAAATCACATGATGAAAGGGTACAGGCCTAATGATCATTTTCATGGCATGGTCATGGGAAACAATCTGGAAAAAAGGCAGTGCTGCTTATTTGTTGAATGGTAGGCTGAATCATCCTTTTGTCATGGAGCAAAACGGTGCAAACCTCAGGCTGGCATCAGAGCCACCTCGCTGCTTACCCCTGCTTCTAGATCATTTATGAATAAATTAAAAAGCACCGGTCCCAATACAGTTCCCTGCGGGACCCCACTTCTTACTTCCCTCCATTGTGAAAACGCTCCATTTATACCTACCCTCTGTTTCCTGTCTTTCAACCAGTTAGCATTCCACACATGTACTTGTCCCCTTATCCCATGACCACTAAATTTTCTAAGGAGTCTTTGGTGAGGAACTTTGTTTTTGGAAGTCCAGGTATACTATGTCAACTGGATCACCTTGATCCACACAGTCATTGACACTCTCAAAGAAGTCCAAAAGGTTGGTGAGGCAAGATTTACCTTTGCGGAAGCCATGCTGGCTCACTCCCAGCAGGGCCTGTTCTTCTAGGTGCTTTACAATTTTATCCTTGAGGATGCTTTCCATCAATTTGCCTGGAACGGATGTTAGGCTAACCGGCCTGTAATTTCCCGGATCACCCCTGGATCCCTTTTTGAAAATCGGTGTTAAATTTGCTACTCTCCAGTCCTCTGGTACAGAGCCCGATTTCAGGGATAAGTTATATATTTTGCTTTCCTTCATCTGTGCTAAGGGTCAGATTGTGTATTGTTCTTGTTATTTTGATTGTGTAATCTCATATAAACTTTAATAAAATGTTAATACCAAAAAAACCCCTCACCAGGATTACATTGGGAGCTGAGCATGCTTTCATATGCTGATCTTTTACAACTTAAAATCAAGATCAGAGGGAGAGGAAATGATCATGTGCTAAGCAGCAGCGTAGGGTTGCCAATCACCCTGGATTAGCCGGAATGTTGCATATTTCTGGGGGAAAGTGGTCCTATCCAGGATGCCATTTCCCCTGTAATTAGGCTCCGCCACATGCACCACCTGCTTCTGATGGGGCAGCATGCTCTGTCAACATCAGCATGCATTGCTGTCCTGCCTGGCCACTATCCAATCTACCCGAGGCTTTTTACAGCAGGAGGAGGAGGAGGAGGAAGAGGAGGAGGAGGAGATGGTGGCTCAGACACCCAGCACAGCCATGTGTGGCACTGGCAGATGCTTATATAAGAAATCCAGCCAAGGTGTTCCCCTCTCTGGCCTTCTCTTTCCCTAGACCAGGTACCAGCCTTGCTCAGGAGGCTGCACAAGCTGACCTCACCACCCAATCTGCTCTATCAGTCAGTCCGTCCATCTGCCTTTCCTTTGTCTGGTACCTGCTGCTGCTGAGGTAGGTGTCACTGCCTCAATTGTGCAAAGCTGGTGGTTTGAGGCAGACATGTTTCCTCTGCCCCTGCCCCTGAGATGGCCCCCTGAGATGCCCCCCCCACCTGTATCCTGTATTCGGGCAACAAAATGATGGCAGCCCTACAGCAACTGGATAGGAGAGATTCATCCTACCCATTAGCATTACCCAGGTCTTTCATGAGGTAGAAAGAAAAGCTGTCCTCTCCAGCTGCTGCTTAGCACACAGTCACTGCTGGCACCTCTGACCTTGTTTATAACACACATGAGCAGAAAACAGGAGTGTGCACTGCTCCCGAAAGAGGGTACGTGGCTTCTCCTACCCTGTCCATAATAATGTGAACCAGCCTAGTGGCAGTTAAAAGATTTTGACCATAAACGTGACCTATGGGAGTAGGGAGAAAATACAGTAGAAAGCCTCCAAGCAGGATGTAGATTATCCTATGCATGCAAATCCATTGGGTATCATTCAGACTAGTACTTCTGTAAGCAGAAGCAGAAGAAATCCTGCTTGTGAGAGGAGAGGTGTAATGGTTGCAGATCCTCCCTTCTCTCTCTAGTCCCTTGTGACCCTAAGAATATGTCCTTGAAGGGTTGGGGACCATTAGGAACATATTTGGGGGGTATGTGCAGGGAGTAGCAGAGGGAAGGTGGGGTTGCAAAAATTGCCCCTCCCTCTACTCACATGGATAGAACTTCTTCCATTTGTGGAAGTAGTAGTCTGTATGCTACCCACTATTTTCAGCGGGGCTTACCCTCAGATACATTCGTTTAGAACTGCAACCTTAGATCTGCAATAGAATGCTTGGCAGACATTAAAATATGTTATTTTCATTGCTAGAAAGAAACTACTATGGCATTTCAGATATAACTGTCCTGAGAGGACAATGTAGAAGTAGTTTATAATCAAATTATCTGGATTTTCTAGAATTTAAAAATTAAGCATTCCCCCAAACCCATCTCAGCAGCTGTAGCTGGAGAACCAAGTTGCTGTTCCCAACAGCGTGGTGTAGTGGTTAGAGTGCTGGACTAGGACCGGGGAGACCCGAGTTCAAATCCCCATTCAGCCATGAATCTAGCTGGGTGACTCTGGGCCAGCGGGATATAAATGTAAAAATAATAACAACAACAACAACAACAATAATAATAGATTCTCACCCTGCTTGTTTTTCTTTCTGTTAAAGGCTTTTTTGGTTTTAAGGGAAGGTGATTCAATGGGTTTAATGTCTATTCTCAAGCTGAACCATAACGAATGCAAGCAAGACATATGGTTGAGGTAGAATTATGTTGTCACAATGTGACAAAGAACTGAATAATTTCATTTTACATGTTACTTTTATTCAAAAGATTCAATAATGAAAGCATACCATATAATCAATCAATAGAATTGTCTTTAAAGTTTGATGCCCATGCCCGACAGTTCGTTTTACTTTTAAAATCCAATTTTCCCTTTGTTGAGAGGTTAACATGAAATCCATATGCCCTTCATTGTAAAACATCAAATTACATGGCCACGTTGAGGATTATTTAAACAACCCCAGTAAGTAGGTCACTCAGTAATTTACTCTTGGTTTATTAGGGGGCTGCTTTTGTATTTGTGAGAGAACAGCTGGAGCAATACTGCTGTGGGGGGAAATCACAACCATGCCCACAGCTGGAAAACTGGGTTGTTTTGTCAGAGCAGGACTTGCAGGCAAGTATGGAACACACTTCTCTCCCCCCCCCCACTGCCCCCCATTTTCACAAATTAGTGCAATGAACAAATAAGGTGCTGCCCTTTCCTTTGCATTCGCTGCTTAGATAAGACGTGGTCTAGAAGGATGCTATGAACAGTTCTATGAAATCTAGATAATAAAATAGAGGGCTTGTTTGGACATGATTGCCTTGATTCAAATAAAGAATTAAGATAGCTGCTTATGATCCAAGTGAAGGAAATTTGAATTTTCCACTTCCCCTTAAGGAAAATTGTCCCAATTAAGTTGTAATTTTGACATATATAAAAGTTGAATTATTAACTCCTCCTTGTTAAACCAGAATATTCTCCTGGGGCCAGACATTGAGAACATCTGCTTGTGAAGTAATCTCCAATTTCCTAGTATTCCCACTGGAAATTATGTCTGGTTCTCAGCTATACCATAGAAATGTTAAAGGCAAACCTTCAATTTAGGAATATTGCTTTATATAAGAAAGGCACCATTGCAAGAATAATTGTGGATGGCTGCTCTGTGGCATAAGAAAGAAGAAACAGTCAAATACAAAAATTCCTTCCCAAAAACTTTCAGAAGAGGAAGAGAAATAACACAGTTGCAATGTAACATTACAACTTTGAGCACAGAAATTGAGCAAGCCACATCTGCATGGTCAGAAGCAATATATATAGAACTGGCACTATATATGGGCTGGTTTACACAATTGAAATGTCAATTAAATGACAAATGGAGATCCTGGCAGCATGCCCACTTCCATAGAGTGTGTCCCATGAACCTGGAAGCTTCTGCCAATCTCTGGTTGGCACTGTGCCAACCCAACATTTAACTGGGATCAATCAGAACTTAAACTGACATTTGACTGACATTGTTTCAATCATGTGAACTGGCTCTATAGGAAGAAGAACCCTGAGGAAGGATCAAGATACAGAGATGAACCTAGGTAATTTTGGAGCTTGGACATAAACTTTTGGAGCTTGTAGCTTGTTATTTCTCTGTGTAAACCGCCCTGAGCAATTTTTGGAAGGGCGGTATAGAAATTGAATTAATAATAAATAGATAATAATAATAATAATGTAGCAGGGATGATAAATTAAAAATCGGACTGCGCCAGGCGATGATGAACTGCATGGCTTTTGGCTTAAACACCTAACAAGCCTTCATAAACAACTATCAAAACAGTTCAATCACATTTTGCAAGGCGGTGATGTTGAACAATGGCTAACAACTGGGAAAACTCATCTCATAATGAAAGACCCAGCAAAAGGTGCAGTTCCAAGTAATTATAGACCAATAACCTGCCTGCCAACCATGTTCAAATTATTAACTGGAATAATAGCAGATGAAGTGATGCAACACTTATTAACTAACAAACAGCTTCCAGTTGAACAGAAAGGAAATTGCCCAAACACCAGAGGCACAAAAGACCAGCTGCTGATTGACAAAATGATTTTAGAAAACTGCAAGAGAAGAAAAACCAATCTAAGTGTTGCATGGATTGACTACAAAAAAGCCTTTGATTCATTGCCTCACACATGGATACTAAAATGTTTAGAAACAACTGGTGTCAGCAAAAACATTCAGATATTTATAAAAAAAGCAATGAGCATGTGGAGTACACAGTTAACAATCAATGGTGAGACACTTGGACAGGTTAGCATTAGAAGAGGCATTTTCCAAGGGGACTCACTATCCCCTCTGTTATTTGTAATCGCCATGACCCCACTTTCACAAATACTAAACAAAACAGGCCTCGGATACCAAACATCTAAAACATCAAGTCAAATCAACCATCTGCTGTACATGGACGATCTGAAGTTGTATGGAAAGTCCCAGTCAGAAATTGAATCACTGCAAAACACTGTCCATATATTCAGTAGCGATATAGCAATGGAGTTTGGACTAGACAAGTGTGCTGCATTAATAATGAACAGAGGAAAAATAAGAAAAACAGAAGGAATAGAACTGCCCAATGGAAGCAAGATCAAGAACCTGGAAGAGAAAGAACATTACAAATACTTGGGCATTCTCCAGGCTGATAACATCGCACACACTGAAGTTAAAAGAAAAATTGGAAGTGAATACATCAGGAGAGTTAGAAAAATCCTCAAGTCCAAACTCAATGGCGGGAACACCATACAAGCCATAAACACCTGGGCTATACCTGTTATCAGATACACTGCAGGAATAATAGACTGGACCCAGGCAGAGCTAGAGACGCTGGATCGTAAGACCAGGAAAATCATGACCATCAATCATGCTCTGCACCCCCACAGTGATGTAGATAGGCTATACCTCCCTCACAGCTCAGGTGGAAGAGGAATACTGCAAGTCCATCAAACAGTAGAGGAGGAGAAAATAGACCTTGAAGAATATATCAAGGACAGTGAAGAAGATGCACTTCAAATGGTCAATAACGAGAAACTATTCAACACCAATGAAACAAAGCAGGCCTACAAGAAAGAACAAGTCAAGAACCGAGCAGAAAAATGGAAAAATAAGCCACTGCATGGTCAATATTTGCACAATATAAGTGGAAAATCAGACATCACCAAAACCTGGCAATGGCTTAAGAATGGCAACTTGAAGAAAGAAACAGAGGGTTTAATACTGGCTGTACAAGAACAGGCATTAAGAACAAATGCAATAAGAGCAAAAGTAGAAAAGTCAATAACAAACAGCAAGTGCCACCTTTGTAAAGAAGCAGATGAGTGGACCACTTTGTAAAGAAGCAGATGAGTGGACCACCTAATCAGCTGTTGTAAAAAGATCGCACAGACTGACTACAAACAAAGGCATGACAAGGTAGCAGGGATGATACACTGGAATATCTGCAAAAAATACAAGCTACCTGTAGCCAAAAATTGGTGGGACCATAAAATTGAAAAAGTGGTAGAGAATGAAGATGTAAAAATATTATGGGACTTCCAACTACAAACAGACAAACATCTGCCACACAATACACCAGATATAACTGTAGTCAAGAAGAAAGAAAAACAAGTTAAAATAATCAACATAGCAGTGCCAGGGGATAGCAGAATAGAAGAAAAAGAAATAGAAAAAAACACAAAATACAAAGATCTACAAACTGAAATTGGAAGGCTGTGGCAGAAAAAGACCAAAATAACCCCAGTGGTAATTGGCGCCCTGGGTGCAGTTCCAAAAGACCTTGAAGAGCACCTCAACACCATAGGGACCACAGAAATCACCATCAGCCAATTACAAAAAGCAACTTTACTGGGAGCAGCCTATATTCTGCAACGATATCTATAACAACAGCAACAACATTGACAATAAAATTCTGGCATCCCAGGTCCTTGGGAAGGACTCGATGTCTGGATAAAACAAACTAGTCAATAACACCTCTCTGACTGTGTAAATAAATAAATAAATAATAATAAAGCCTTTGGATCCTCCTCCTACACACACACACACACACACACACACACAAAGAGTATTTTTAACACATGGGTTCTTGAGGGCACAAACAGCAACTGAACTCACCAGAATGTAAGAATATAAAACAGGTATATGTCTGCAAATATGCATTAGCAGAAACATTTCAACACACAACTTAACATATTTCTTTCCCCACTTCCCCCTCTGTCTCTAAAGCAGAGCTCATGCTCAGCTGCCCAGTGCAGGTCACAGTCATGCTCGGCCACCCAGTGCAGTGTGGCACTGCCTGGGACAGATTGAAGAGGATTTTGGAGCCCCCCCGCCAGGGGGAGACCCTGGACTTCCACTCAGAAGTCTGGGGTAAGAGTACCTCTATCAAGATACAGACTATAGCCCTTCCTTTTTGAGGAAGCCTCCTCCTGGTATCAACACTGCTGCTAGCACTGTGAAAACGCCTAACACTGTGATCACACAATCCCACTCATCTGTGGTCCAGGCTGCATGGCTGAGTTGTACATCAGTGTGCATTTGATGCACAACTGACCCATCACATAAATCAGACTGCAGAATGCAAATTTCACCACATTCTACATCCAGTGTAAACCTAACCTGTATCAGTGAAAAAGACAACTACCCTCCATAAAACGTACGCTGTCAGTTAAGTTGTTTGTCTAAGCTACTGAAAAAGAGTGGTTTGGTCAGTTGGGAGTAGTGAGAGTTGAAACTGAAAACAGAGAGGAAAGCAAGTCAAGGAGCAAATCTGAATATCTAAACTAATTACAAGTGATCTTGAAGGCCTCTTGCTCTACACAGCAAATAAATCATCTTAGATGGTAGCAATTAGAGATTGCGGGTGGTTTTCGTAGAAGCAGTGAAACTGGACTAACCAACCCATTCTCATTCTATCTACCATTCTCACTAGTCAGCGGGAAATCAATATTCTTCAAAGGATTCCCACTTCTAGGGTTTGCATTTGCTTGTCCAGGTTCTTAAACTTTGCCCTTCTGGGGAAGATGGGAAATCCTGTGACAGTAGTAGAGAGAATGAAAGGTTTTCTCAGTGTGATCAGCTTCACTCATAGCATGCTCTGGGCATGCACAATGAAAGAATTGTGGGGTTTTTCCTCCCTTCTTTGTTCTGTAGAAAGCTATCAGGAGCTACTCTCAAGCTACTGCTTGCAAATTAGGTGGGGGCTGGAGAAATGAGTCTTACTTGTTTTATAATCTGCATAAAGAAACAGACTTACATCATCCTCTGTGTGTTGCAATGTCAGTGCTGACTGCTGACTGCACAAAAGCAAGGTGAGGCTTATAATTATACTGAATCCATAATGCTGCCTAATGTCAGAATTATTTTACAGAAGTGGTACAGATGGTATGGGAATCATGGAAGCCAATGGGAGGGAAAACTAGATGCACACTGGTGCTCTAAAAAATTCCTCCTACTGTAAGATATACCTCTTCATCATTTACCTGCACAAATGTGCTTACTTTAATTTAATACAAATTATTTCAAATTTATGATTCTGGTTGGTATAACTCATCACACAAGTGGCTGTCAAATGAATAATTGCTTCCTCTTTATAAGTTGCCTTGGAGTAATCTTCCAAAGGGCTTGTCTGTGTGTGGTTTTTAGAGGGTTATCAGATCCCTTTTCCACCTCAAAGGAGTGTTGTGCCACTTGCCAAGTTTGCAGTATCTTAGTCGACACATGGTACAATTGATATGTCTGAGGACAGCAGCCAACAGACAGGTGATTGTTCAGTTATAGTGGTCGTGTGAAATGATTTCTTCTTCCTTCCGCCCCCCAGAGGGGACAATTGACCTCATCACCATCTTGTACTCGTCAACATGGCACCTAGAAGCCTTGCTCAATCGCTACAATTATTTGATGCTAGGGATGTGAAATATTTATTCAATCCAGTACAGGGAAGACGAGGTACAATCATTTTGTATGGGCTCCTAAAATGTAGGTTGACTCCTAGGAATTTGAAATATTTGTACAACCTTGGTAGAAGCTGTACTATAATGGTAGGTTAGACCTAAGAGCTGTTCTCATGACAGTTAACTGGATATGATAAACATCCTACCCAGCTTTGGGAGCTATCCATACTCCTGATTTTTTGGTCATGTGCAGATTAAAAGCTAGGATGGAGGAGAGGAAAGTGATCATGTAGGAGGTGGGCACAGATTCCAAAGTCATGATCCAACCTTTCACTTTTTCCCAGCATTTACCAGGGTAGGAGGAAATTCTGGTGGAGCCTGTGCCCACCTCTTACACGATCACTTTCCCTTCCTCTGATCTAGGTTTTAACTCGCACATGACCGAAAATCAAGAATGTGCACAGTTCCCAAAGCCGTCATGAGAACAGCCTTCTACTCTGCTTGTTTATAGCAAGTTAATATCATTATTTAGACCTATACACTATAGATGTCATTTTCTCATTCCACATACAATGAAATACGAATCAGAAAATCACACATGGAATACAAACTAGTGAAATACACTTTATCCGACAGTACTTTGTAATATGGTCCCAGTTGCTCCAATGGATAGATTGCCTCTCAGCATAATCCATAACCCAATTAAACTGAAGTACTTTGCTGTGGAAACCAATGGGATTTAAATATTTCAGCCTAATTATACTGTACTTTGGAAGAACCTTCAGTATAAACCAGGATCTGCATGGATAAACACTATGCAAACAGGTCCTGGTGCACACAGAGAGTTCTATGTGCATTGGGAGAGGGCAGGTAAATCTAAGGCTCACTTCTGTGGCCCACCACCCATAAAACCTACAGATTAGGGTCCTATGTGCACTGGACCTTTCATCTTCCATCCAAAATATATATTCCTACGTAAGATTGACTTCAGCATATAACTACTGGATTTCCAACTCTCTTCAAAACCACCAGGTGGATTTTTGATGTTGATTTTAGAGTTGATATCACGGAGTTTGGGGTCATTTTCAGAAAAAGCATCCAACTGAGATCCAGTCATTAAACGAGAGTCCCTTACATCTCAATTAGACTAAATGGCTTTCCAATTCCAGTATGCATTAAAGGTACAAAATAATAATGGGAGAAAATGCTCTTTTAACATTAGTGGATGCTAATGGAGTGCTTCCTAATAAAATCAGAGATAAATGCACAAGCAGTGTTTCACATCCTTATTGAAGAGCTGCTTTATAGATTTAAATTTTAAGGTATTTGCAAAAAGGCAAAGAAAAGAAGGCTTTGTTTATGTTTAGAACTGTGTATACATAGGTTAATTAAAATCTCCTGGCCTATGAGTGTGTTATTCATTTAGAATAAATATGTAAGTTAAGCTGAAGTACAAAAAAGAGGAGGGGGGAAAACCCCTTGTTCATAGCTTTTACAACTGCCCCAAATAGTTTTACTGCATAAGGTATATCTAATAATCCTTAACCGAAATAAACTCATCATGAACTTCGATGCAGGTGGAAGATGCCATGGTGCAAATGTGACACTTGCATAGCATTGCCTGTTGTGTCACCATCACTTTTCCTGTAGTGGGGAGCACCACAAATGGGTCTTTGCCACATTTCCTCCTCCTTTGTGATCAACATTAGTCATATAAATTGCACGAGACCTTGTTGGGCCAGTAGAAGTCTTCATCCTGTTCCCACTACCACACAGATAGCATAACAGATAACATGGACATTCCACCTGGAGGCCCAGCTGTTCAAACACTTCATTTATTGGTGTACTGGTAGTGAGATGTCCCTGCTGCTCTACCACATGAAGGTCCTAATCTCACAAACAAAAGCTCGGTTGGAGCACCCAGCCAGGATTCCAGACCCGTGCGTGCTCCTGAGAACTGGCCAGTGGCCTCATGCTGCCAAAAATCAAGGTAGAAGGACAAGAAGGCAATTGTGTGCAATCCGCAATCTGGGTAGGATGGTGTGGCCAATGGACATGGTTTACAAAGCATTTTTTCCAGGGTTAAGGAAAAGCACATCCACACCATCCTACCTAGATCATGGCTAGCCCAGAGAACCTGCGCCCAGAAAACTCTGCTTTGGGTGGTATAAAAATATGCTGAATGAATGAATGAATGAATGAATAGCACATTATCATTTTCCTCTCCTTCTAGCTTGATTTTTGCCAACACATCACCAGTTCTCAGGAAGGTGCATAGATCTTGAATCCTAGATGGACACTCCTACTCAGTTTTCAGTTGTAAGAATGAGCTCACGGCAAGTGGAAAGAGGGTCAGGGGGGCTATAGCTCAATTCTCCAAGGAAAATGTGTATTTCTGGCTAATTTACATGGATACACCCACCTGTTGTCTCACCCACAGTCTATGTACATCTAGATGCACTCAGACTGTGAGCTGAGAGTGTTTAGCTGGGAACTGTGGTTTGACCTTGCTGCCCAAGTTATTCACTAGGGGCTTTATGCAGGGGTGATGGCGGCAACAAATATTTATATACTGCTTTTCAACAAAAGTTCCAAAAGCACTTTACATAGAAATAAATAATAAAATAAAATAAAAAGTGGATTCGTTGCCTGCTGTAGCAGTGTCTATTTGGCTCCATATGCTCTGCTTGTATATTTATATATAAAGGTAAGATTAAAGTAAAAGTCAAGTGTGCCGTTGTCAACTCTTGGAGAGCAGAGAGCCCTGTGGTTGTCTCTGGTAGACCACAGGAGGGGTTTACCATTGCCTTCTCCTGTGCAGTATGAGATGATGCCTTTTAACATCTTCCTATATCACTGCTGCCCGATATAGGTGTTTCCCATAGTCTGGGAAACATACCAGTGGGGACTGAACCGGCAACCTCTGGCTTGATATTCCAGTCATTTCCCCGCTGCGCCATTAGGTGGTTAAAGGTAATATTACAAGACTATAATAGTCACCAGTGCTCTCAACCAAAGGAAATAACATTGCATTGGAACATGGCACAGCTGGAGCTTTGCACCACTTAAGGAAGTGCCAAGTGCGGATCTCAGAGGCAGGATGCCTCTGGATACCAGTTGCAGGGGAGTAACAGCAGGAGAGCAGGCATACCCTCAGCTCCTGTCTGTGGGCTTCTCAGTGGCATCTGGTGGGCCACCATGTGAAAAAGGATGCTGGACTAGATGGGCCTTGGGCCTGATCCAGTAGGGCTGTTCTTATCATCATGTAACAATATGTATTTTCTGATCAGCTCTAGAACAATAGGTAGGCTTTCTCCTTATAATGGTTCATATTCATTAGAAATTATTTATTTTTGGTTCATATTGCCCTTCATACGCCTTCTATCATAGGAACATAGGAAATGGCCATATACTGAGTCAGACCAATGGTCCATCTAGCTCAGATTGGCAGCAACTTCTCCAAGGTTGCAGGCAGGAATCTCTCTCAGCCCTATCTTGGAGATGCCAGAGAGGGAACTTGGAACCTAGATGCTCTTCCAGAGCAGCTCCATCCCCTAAGGGAAATATCTTACAGTGCTCACATGTAGTCCAGGGTTGCCAGAACCTAAGGGGTATACTCGTGGGTCAAATGGGCCATAAGCCAGAATTTGGCTTTTTAAAAGCCAAATCTGGCCACCTAGATGTAGTCTCCCATTCATATGTAACCAGGGTGGACCCTGCTTAGCTAAGGGGACAAGTCATGCTTGCTACCACAAGACCAGCGTTCCTCATTTAGGAATGGTACTGGACATTCTAAGCAATGGTGATGCTGCTGATATTTCTCTGTGTCTGTCAGTGGCAGTCTGGCTGCATCAGGGAATTTCAGTATAACCTTATCCTCTCCTTTGGGGTGATGTAATTAGCCATATACTAGGGGATATAGTCGTTGTTGCATGGGGCCTCTGTGATCCAAAGAATATAGAATGAGGGGTGCATCCAACATAGTTACTTAATATAACTTCTCTGTGCACACTAAAATTTAGCTCCTCTTGTAGTGTGTCTCCACATACCTTTTGGAATCACATATTTTGATTTTACATCTATATATAGGAACAATAAATCAAGGCAAATCCTCAATAACTCTCAGCATTACACATACACAACTTATTTTCATAGCTAACCTTTTAGAATGTTAGATCTGAAAAGACCTTCTAAAGCAGTAACTGGATTCCAAGAAAAGCCTAGAACTCTAGCTCCAGCTTTTCTTCATTTGACAGCCACAATGGCTGGGGGTGCTGGGAGTTGTAGTTCAGCAACATCTGGAGGAACCCTGGTTGGGAACCACTGCTCTATTGGCTTCTCCTCATCCTTCTCTTAATATATATAAAAAACTTTGGAAAGAACTAGCAACAAAGGGCACTGTAAAAGCTACAGCAGAAATCCCATGCATGTGACCCCCAGCATTCCATAGGGGAAACACAAATTAAATACTTCATGCTATTGCTGCTGATTATTATGAGGGACCAGTCCTCATAACCATTCAAGATGTTGAACTGAGCTGGTCAATTGAGGAGGGAATAGGTGGAAAGATAACAAGAGTAGCTAATAGTTACATATTCCACTGTATTAATATTTCATAGCTAATTTATAAATAGGTGAATAATTTATGGACAGCGTATTGCATTTGACTGATCTCTGCTAAAGACAGAGGTGGCTGAATACATTTTAAGTATTAGGAAGTCATAAGCAAGTGGAAAAGTGCCTTGATTCCAGATCAATTATGTATTACCCTCCTACAAAGTATTACAATTTCTTTCTCCTTAAAGCAGATAGCTTATTATTTTCTGTCACTCACTGGTTTATATCCAAAGACACAAGCAACAGAATGAAGTGGTAGCATGGATTGTATCACTGCAGATGGCAAGTGGAGGATAATGCTCCCCGCTGGATGTTGTGATCAGCCACCCCACCCCTAAAGAGTTAATCGGAAATGAATCCTGTCCTGACTGGCAGGCTGGTGAACTCCACAGCTCAACCAATCAGCACACCAGGTGCGTGGGACCTAGAGAGCCGTTGGGAGGAAGGAGATTTCTCTTTGTTAGAAGAAGCTGGCTGGGAGGGCAGAGGACATACAGCCATGAGGTCTGGCTGTGGGAAAATGTCTCTGCAAGTCCTGGGAAGTTAGGAAGCATGAATCCTCTACCATGGTTTGGTGAGTTCAAGAAAAAAAAGGAAGCCAGTGTTTTGGCTTTGGGGAGTTAGTCTAGGGGAAATTCTGTTTAGTCAAATTTCTCTTTAGACTTTCAGTTTCTTTTTTGTGTGTTTTGTATATCCCTGATACTGTTCTAAGTGTGCTTTTGCTTTTTCATACATACATGTTCTTTGCAACTGGGTAACCATGATTTTTAAAGAGTGCCACCCCAACATCATCTGGAGTGTTTTTTGAAGTATTATTGTGACCTACTGAGCATTTTTACCTGTAACTAAAAGCTGAGAAAGCCTCAGATGAAAGCAGTTTGTTGCATTTGAATAAAACTGTTTTTCTTTCTGTTCATTCTTTTTACAAGCCTTTCCGAGTGGGGTTTTTAACTCAGGAGAAAGTGGGAACTGGAAGGGGGTCTCACTCTGGTGCACACACGCCACAGACATTCAGCAATCCACCAGTTTTCTCACCACATGTAGGCTTGCACACGGAGGATTTTTGTATACTTTTGCTACTGGAAAGGAGTGTTTCCCCCGGGATTTCCACCCAAGACCGGATGGGGGGGCAAGCTCAACAGGTGGTGCTGGCAGCCTTTAGAACCTACCAAAAATTTCAGGAAAGTTTAAGGAGAAGCCTGGCTCAGAAAGCAAAGAAGTAATGATTCAGCATTTTTCTTGGGCATACTCTGAGACAAAGACTTTAATCTACCACATACCCTCCTACAAAGTATTACAGTTTCTTTCTCCTTAAAGCAGTTATGTTCTGTCACTCACTAGTTTATATGCAAAGACAAGTCTGGTACAGAAGCAACAGAATGAAGTGGTAGCATGGATTGTGCCACTGCAGATGGCAAGTGGAGGATAATGCTCCCCGCTGCAAGTAACAAAAACACACACACACTTGCACACACTATTGCCTACAGTAAGCCTAACATCTGGCTTTCTACTGCAAGTAGTGGGGGGGGGGGAGAAAAGACAACCCCTTCCTTCCTGATTCCACCATCTAGGTTTGGTGAACTCTGTCCTGAGCATTTGAAAGACATTCATTTGCATTTTGTGTATTTCTAGAATTTAGGGAAACTGTAAAAAAGCAACAGGGGGCATGTTCTAGTAAAAGTTGAGCACCTTTCAGTCCCAGAGAGTTAAAGAAAATTAAGTGTTATTTTCTTTTGTTGAATTCAGTGGAACTTTAAAAGTGCTTAACTTTTGGCTGATTTGTGAGCAATGTTTTTCACAAGTTTGTCAAAATTCTACAATTCAGATGTTTGAATTTCAAGAAATTGCTAGTTTTGCTTTTGAAATCCAGCCTTGATATATACTAAAAAAAACCCTACTACTACTACAAAAACCAAACACTTTAATTCTTGTTGATTAACTTTAAGTTAATAATGCTGAGTTGCAATCTGGCAGATCCAGGACAGTTGTATTTCCGCCCCTCCATCCTCAAAAACTATAAGTATTCTTGTGACAGTTTAAAGACTAACACTTTTATTGTGGCAAAAGCTTTTGTAGGACAAATGTATTTAATACCCCCTGGAATTAAATGTCACTGCATGCCCAGTGGGGCATAATGCTGGAAAGAATAATCAAATTAGAGAATATAAGCTTGAATTTTGGCAAAGAAAGCTGAGAATTTGCTTGAGAATTTTTCCTCAAATTAATTTCAGCTTTAGAAAATTCCCTTGAAAGGGGAGTAAACTATAGAAGCTGTCAGTAGGTGTATTCACTCCCTTGCAGATCCTACCTAGAAAAACCAAAGCAGCATAATCCCATCAGACCTAGAGCAATAAACACTGCTAATAGTTTGCAAAGTGCCTTAAATGTCCAGATCTTCAGACTTTAGTTAATTTTACAAACCTTCGGCAAATAGCACCAGTTGTTTTCCAATGACACAGCCTACTGGGAAGCTTCCCTCTGCAAACTCCATTTAAATTAATTAATGGGAGCTACCTGGGTCAGTTTTTTTAACCATTGCCAAACGATGAGTAAAGGGGCTGGTGATCTGTGGCTGGGGGCAGCTTCTCACTATATTTGTCTGTAGTATATATGTGGTTCACAGGCGTGGGGAGCTTTGTGGTGGCTGAGTGACAAAGTCTGAATGGTGGCTTCCCTGCCTCCTTTTGCATGTGCAAAGTGAATGCCTCCTGCATCTGACATCAGCTGCAAGGGCAGGGCCAAGACAGAGATCTGGGCTGTCACAGCCCTGGCATAGTTTCATTTCCCCTGTTAATAGTTGGTGGAATTGTTGAAATGGAGCTCTTTCCCTGAGGAGTTTCCTTTCAATGATTCCACAAACTGCTGACAGGGGAAATGAGGAAATGAAACTCTGCCACAGCTGTGACAGGCCTGTTCTCTGCACTGCCCCTGTTGCATCTGACACCAGACACAGGTGAGGGGCTGATGCCCGGGGTAGGGAGCAGTGGTCCCTCTAATTTTTTTCATCTCTGTGCAGAATGTTTTGTTCTGGGTGGTAATATAAGGGCACTGTGTGCGCACATGCATTCAGAGTGGGGCCTTCCTAATTCAACCTGAGCGGGATCTAAAATTAACTGAACAGACATCAGAAAACTTGTGAGTGCGCGCACATCTTAGGGGGAACAGTGGAGAGGAGAGTCCATCCATCCCCAGCCAGCATGAAACATTGGCTGGAGAGGAGGGGCGTATCTCATGCTCCCAGCTGGTGAGTGCTCTGGTGTGGGAGGGGGCACCCTGGCCGAGGGTGAGCCTTGGGGGTGGGCAGACCCTTGGGGCCTCAGGACAATTGTCACCCCTTGCTCAATAGTTGCTATGCCCCTGTATGATATAGAACATGCAATTAAGAGTTAACAGAAATGTTAGTTTTCACAGTTAAACAATGTGAGTCTGCTACCATTGTAATATGTGAAGCAGTTCCATGCTTTTGCATTGGAAGTACATCCTGTGTCTCTGTGCAGGAGTTATTTGGGGCAATAGAATTGTCCCTAAGCATATCTGGGGACACTATGAAAGCCTCTCTCCTTTCATCGGTCTCTCCTCTCTGTTTTATTTTTTTAATGAACAAAAAACTCCAACTATTCCAAAAACTGTGCAACTGAGCTTTTGCATGCCACAATTGTGCTTATTTAACCCCTTTTTTACGTACTTACGAAACTTCTTCTACTTAAGGGGAGGTCAGATCTTTGACAGTGTAGTTCCACCAGTGATTGCAGAGAAAGATACACGAAATCCCTGCACGCAACTCAAAGGTTTAAGAACCATTTCTATTTTATATTTGTATATCCAATACACAGTAGCTATATATACAAGTACCAGAGTTTGTTAGCAACAATAGTTAGTGACCAGTTTCAAATGCAATTTCAGGGCAGGCATAAAATTATAGCCAACATGTGCTGGCTAGGATCACAGAAGAAGAAGATACCTTAACAGTGCATGGAGAAAGACAAACAAAACAAACCCCAGCCCCTTTTCTTTCAGAAAAGAAGTCACCCTATTACAGTTAGGAGAGGAGAGCTGGTCTTGTGGTAGCAAGCATGACTTGTCCCCATAGCTAAGCAGGGTCTGCCCTGGTTGCATCTGAATGGGAGACTTGATGTGTGAGCACTGCAAGATATTCCCTTCAGGGGTTGAAGCCACTCTGCTAAGAGCAGAAGGTTTCAAGTTCCCTCCATGGCTTCTCCAAGATAGGGCTGAGAGAGATTCCTGCCTGCAACCTTGGAGAAGCCAGTCTGTGAAGACAATACTGAGCTAGATAGACCAATGGTCTGACTCAGTATATGGCAGTTTCCTATGTTCCTAGTCCATACTGCTCCCTTCAGACATCTTGAGAACATGTAGAGCCAGAAGAACAGGCATGAAATGGACTCATGTTCCATTTCATGCCAGAAGGACAGGCTTGAAATGGCTTGAATTGAGTTGGTGCCTTCAGTTGAGTTGGTGCACAAACTTGACTGCAGAGAGACAAACAAGCTGCAATTATATAAGCAAGTGAATAAAGCAGAAGCTCCAAAAGTCCCATTTTCCCTCCTCAGGAGCAGCTCCCCCTCCCCCGCCCCACTTCTGTAACAAGTTCCATACCAGAAAACTCTCTGGAGCCTCTGAGCATGCTCCAACAGTAATAAGGAGAGGGGAGGAAATTTAAATACACCCTTTAACTGCCAGCTGATGGCCCTCTGATACTAACATTCACCAGTAATAATATAGATAATCATGGTGGGGGTTCTACTTATATAAGGTGTTTATGTGTTGTTGTTGTTTTGTAGGGGGAGCACTTTCTATCATTTCTCATCACTGAGACTCCACAGGCTTGTTTGGCTAATCTGAGGAGTTATTGTGCAATAATGTACAGGCAGAATTGCAAACCTTACCTTTTGTCCCGGACAAATGATTAATTATTGTTCGGAATTCCCTCTGGTAGGAGAAACCCTTTTTCATTATAGCAGAGTGCACAGAGGCACAACATAGCGGAATTTAGTTAGGCATGCGTGTATGCTGAGAGTAAAGTAACTTGGAGCCAGTTCATAGTTTCAAATCAATATAAATGATATTTATTAGAGAACTCCATTCTAGATAGGAAAGTGAGGAGTTAGGATCTCTAATCTATCTAGCTAGATGGATGCAGATGGATTCTGCATCTTTGCACACATGGTGCAGGGAGAGGAGCTTGCATGTTGCAAGGTAGGAGGAGGAACAGGAAGAAAAAGGAAGAGAAAGGAAGTGGCTGGAAGTAAGTAAGTCCCTGAGATTAGCAATCTACATATCAAAGGGATAGTGTTAGAGCAGTAGAGAAGGGATGACCAATGTCTTGACCCTCTAGCCCTCTGACTCACTAGTCTGTCCTCCCATGTCACTGAGACAAGAGACAGAGTATAGTCCTTCACTTCCAACAATTATAAGAGAGAAAAGAAAGTTATGAAGGTGTGGCATGCTCTGTACAAAAGTATCAGTAATCAACTCTGTTCCCACACCTTTTTGAATGAATGAGAACAATCCCTCTCCTAGATTCAGAAGCACAGATACCATAGGCAACACCATGTTTTGATCTTTCCTTAAACGCATGCACCATCCTTTTTGTTTCCGGTCAGTACCTACACAGAAGGCGACACCCTTCCCTGATCTTCTAATCTTACACTTTGTTTCATATTTTAATTCATGTTGTTGGCCACCTTGAGGTCTATCAGGAAAAGGCAGAATACAAACGTAAACCTAAATGAAAGAATAATAACACAGAAACATGCAGCCCTGTTCAAATATAAAGCCAAAACATTTACTCTGCCACATGCTCCATATCTAGTCTTTCTAGGACAAAATTATGATCATGATGATGCTGGGATGGTAGTGAAGTAGGCTGGGTAGTGCTGTCACCTTTCTTACTCTCCCTTCTACAGCAACTTGAATTACAGACATTAGCTGGTGACTGACAGCTCCCCGCCCCTGCTATGGGGAACTCTGGCTCCCCACAGAAGCAAATGCAGCAGAGCAATAACAAGCATTTGGTGTCAGGAGAGTGGCTTCTATTTGAATCAAATAGCCATCCATGTCATGTCAATACTGAACTGGAGCAAAAGCAGCTTAGCATACGATAATGCACCACTACCCCTCTTCCATATTCCACACACTCTTAATAAAGTGAGAGTTCCTGACACAGCAAAAGATTATTTAAAGTTAAAGAGGTGCATGAAAAAATGGAAGAAAGATCCCAGGATGGATGCAATCAAATCAGTTGTTTGGTTGACAGCCTTTCATTCTGTGCTTCTTCTGAATAGCCACCAGCACATCCAAACCTTCTCCAAGTTCAATACCTGGCATTCTCCCTTTATAAGAACAGCCCTGCTGGATCAGGCCTAAGTCCAGCATCCCATTTCACACAGTGACCCACCAGATGTTGCTGGAACCCCTCAGGCAGGAGACAAGGGCATGCCCTCCCTCCTGCTGTTACTCCTCTGCAACTGGTACTCAGAGGCATCCTGCCTTTGAGGCTGGAGGTGGCCTATAGCCCTCTGACTAGTAGCCGTTGATAGACCTCTCCTCCATGAAGTTATCTAAACCCCTCTTAAAGTGATCCAGGTTGTTGGCTGTCACCACATCTTGTGGCAGAGAATTCCACATGTTGATTATGCATTGTGTGAAAATGTACTTCCATTTGCTGGTCTTAAATTTCCTGGCAATCAATTTCATGGGATGACCCCTGGTTCTAATGTGAAAGAGAGAATAATTTCTCTCTATCTTTCTTCACACTTTCTCCACACTTTCTCCACACCATGCATGATTTTCTAGACCTCTATCATATCTCCCCACAGTCATCTTTTTTCAAAACTAAAAAGCCCCAGGTGTTGTAGCCCCTGCATCATAAGAAAGGTGCTCTGGGCCTCTGATCATCTTGGTTGCCCTCTTCTGCACCTTTTCCAGTTCTACAATGTCCTATTTTAGATGTGGTGACCAGAATTGTACACAGTACTCCAGGTGAGGCCACGCCATAGTGTGGCCGCACCAGGTGTGGCCTTATGCACCATAAGGGCATTATAATATTAGCAGTTTTACTTTCAATCCCCTCCCTAATGATCCCTAGCATGGAACTGGAATCCCTAGCATGGAATATTTGAATTTCCTGCATTTGAGTCTTTGCAACAGACCAAAAGTTGAACCCTCTAAAAGACTCAGTTCCCTAGATACAAGTGTGTGGTTCCTGGGAGATGTCTTTGTTTAAGTCTTTTGTTGGCAGCAAGATCCAGAGGTCTGCCTGGCAGAGCACCCGCTTATGTGCTCACCCCTTCCCTAATCACTTGAGTTCCAACACTGGATACTGAACCATGGGTCCAGAACCACTCAGCTGAAATCACTACCCTTGAGCATTCCTTGTGTGGGGCGTGCACTAGAATGTCCTGAGCACTCATGGAATCCACTGTTTTTGCATCACTGTCTTTATGGGCCTGCCAAGGTACTCCCTATGCTTGACTGTCAAGCAAATTCTTTGAGTCGCTGAGGATGGATCCTGCATGAGCTTGCCACAGGCTAATCCTTGCACCTGACTACCTGGGAAGCCCAGTGCTTCACTTTGCTAGCAGTGTGCACACAGAGTGTCTTTGGGATTTGGTGCCAGCCAGGCTGGTACTTCATTGCCTCTCCTTGCCCTCCAATTGGGAAAATATTTGTGGATGGGATGGGATCCTCCACATCTTCTCTGGTGGAAGTCGTGTCTTTTGGCATCACGCATGATTCAGCAGATACAGGATAGGTATTCATCTTGATTCTCTCTCTTTTCTCTTTCTCCCTCTCCTGTCTCTCCCTTTCCTTCTGTCCACATTCCAACTCCTGCCAACTGCTAGTCTTCACTTCCTCACCCTCCCCTCCTTTTCTTTTAATTCAAGGTTGCCAAATATCGTTTACATTGTTTCTCAACTTTTTCAATAAACTGTATTTCTTTGTTTCAAAAGCCTTGTCTCTGAGTCTGTTGTTTCTCTGGGTTACCCTAACATTGGCATTTGTCTATGTCCAGGCAGTTTCTTATTCACACTTGCAAATTTGGTTTTGAGCAAAATCCTCAAGTTAGTCCAAAGGCATAAATATTATGCATGTGTGCAGTAGACAGGGGTGTCAGTAAGTATGGTAACAATGTGTCCAAAGCATTACAGTTAACATGCATTAATTAGATATTCTTCACAACAACCCTGTAAAGCAGGTCAGTATTCTCGTACTAAGAACATAAGAACAGCCCTGCTGGATCAGGCCCAAGGCCCATCCAGTCCAGCATCCTGCTTCACACAGTGGCCCACCAGATGCCACTGGAAGCCTACAGGCCGGACTTGAGGGCATGCCCCCTCTCCCGCTGTTACTCCTCTGCAACTGGTACTCAGCGGCATCCTGCCTTTGTGGCTGAAGGTGGCCTATAGCCCTTGGACTAGTAGCTGTTGATAAGAACTCTCCCCTCATCTGCATCATACGGCAGATGAGGGGAGAGCTGAGAGAGAATGGCTTGCCTAAGGCCACCTAGTATGTTCATAACTGTTTTCTGTTGATTAAGGTGCGGTTAAGGCACTAGAGTAGGTAAGTTATTTCCAGTCAGTATGTAACCCTAGGAGGGAGGAGAAATATAAATGCAGGCCACAAGGCTGAGAACATTACTACAGGGGAAAAATCTCACATTGGATTTTATTACATCAACACTCCATGCCCCTGTGCCCCCAACCTGAACACAATAAATAATGGATGGCATTCACCTGCAACTAAGAGTTCCCAAAACTATTCATTCATTCATTCATTCATTCATTCATTCGATTTCTAGACTGCCCTTACAAAATGACAACATAGTAACACAGGAAGCTGCCTTCTGTTCTATGGAGTCAGTTAATTGGTCTATCAAGCTCAGTAGATACCAATACTGACTGGCAGCAGTTCTCCAGGGTTTCAAACCGAGCTCTTTTGCAGCCCGGCCTGGAGATGCCCTGGGACTGAAACTGGGACCTTGTGCCTACAAAGCATGTGCTCTACCCCCCCCCCCGTAATCCATTAAACAAATCAATCCATTAAATAGTAGGAAAAGTCAACCCTACCCTTGACTCATTGGCAAATGTGGGTTCTGCTTTCCAACTAATTATTTGGCCTGGAAATTTTCTTTGCAGATCTTTTAAAGGGAGAATTTCACCATTATGCAACACATCTATGAATCCCTGCAAACTTCTTACATTTTCATTTAATATTATATTCACTTGTGGGAGAGGTTTGGCACAGAATCACTTTCCATCTCTGCCAAACCTTAACAGAAAGATGAAAGAACTATTTCCCTAATGTTTGGATTTTTTCCAATAGAAGACATTTATTCTCAGTGATGAGTCGCCCTGCATCACATCCCCCATCCCTGTCCTTTGAATATCCTCAGTTGTCACCATTGGACTTCTAGGTTTTTATGACTAGCGTCTTTGGTAGTCACTTTCCCGGTATGGCCACACCTGCCTACACAGTTACCCCCTTGCGGGTCCAGGTAGATGTAAAGATGACCAGCCACCAAGTTATTTGTTTTCTTCTTGTTTGCAAAACACACAAGCAGTGGACCTTGAGAGTCAATTGTGCGGTCTGTAAACACACCAGAAAGCTGAACCACATGAGTGGGATCTTTATATTTCCATAGATGACATTGGGAATAACTTCAGAAGCAGCTGCAATCATGCCAGAAATGTGTATGTGTGTTTACTTTTTGAGATTTACAACCCATCTTTTGCATAAAGCTCAAGGCAGCAAATAATATCAAAAATCAAAATGTAAAACAGCAAATAAGAACAACCAAAAGTCAGCAACTACAAAATTATGCAGCAAGAGCCATTCCAAATTAAATTAAAAGAATTTTAACGAAAACAGTAAGATACTATGCAAAGCCCAAGAGAGTTATGCCTAAGAGATAATCAAGAAAGCACTTGTTGAGAATTGTCCCTGAGAGGACATTTTGTAGTTTACATGAAACGTACATGTAAAAGTGAAAGTAACACATGGAGCACATAGGGAGCCGCAAGATCCGCCATTTCATACTGATTTACAAAAGACAAATGGGTCGATCCAGAGGTGCCTTGTGCAAGAAAAAAGGCATTTCTGCTTTTGCAAAGAAAGTGGAGGGTTGGGGTGGGGTTGCAATTTCCACTGTCTCTCACTGCCAGCTGTCCTCCATGCCATATCCCATACTATATAGCCAAGGGTCCTCCCACCCTCAGAGTCAGCTTTTGGGGGGCACTGAAGGCTGAAAGCATTTTGAGAGCAGAATACTATTCTTGGTTCTCTAGGGATCCAATTTAGGCAACTCCCCACTACCATAATTGTGTTAGATAAAGCAGTTTCCATATTTTTGTTGTTTCTCCAAATACTAGGTTGGGAGCTAATTTAGGGATGTCTGAAATAACTGTAGGAATGTGGAAGGATCTTCATTTTAGTACCACTATCCCACCCACTCCAAATTAGGGTGAATCTGTTCCAGCAAACTTTACTTTACTGTTCCAAACCTTGGGATTTGTATGGGTTTTAGGCGAAAAAGGTATACATATTGAATGTTGTAGTACCAAATCAAATTTTGAGACAAATTAATTCCTTTTCCCCAACAAAGGCCAGTGCCTATCAGCAGCTCTGGATGAAGGCAGTTTTAAAAAATGCAACATCATCACAACCAATTACAAGAAATGAGATCAATTCATGTTAGATTTGTGAGTAAAAAACCTCCCAAAATAATTCCTTTCCAAAGTTACAAGTTGGTAAACAGAGATCAAAATAATTTTTCCCTAAAGCCACAAAGAGAGTCAAGCAGAGCTGAAGATCAAGCGCCATTGAGCTCTTACAGTGCCCTGCACTAGCTGCCTCATCAGTGGAGGGAGCAGTTCTGCACACACAAAGAAATGTGCGCCAGGATATCTTTCCTCCATAGAAATGAATGGCACAGTTCTTGCCAGGTGTGGGTCTCTGCAAGCAAATTAGAGTTGCCATGCTTATAAGAAGTTGATTGATTGATTAAGTGACGTCAAGTCAGTTTCGACTCTTAGCGACCACATAAACAGATTCTCTCCAGGATGATCTGTCTTCAACTTGCCCTTTAAGGTCTCTCTGTGGTGCATTCATTGCTGTTGTAATTGAGTCCATCCACCTTGCTGCTGGTCATCGTCTTCTTCTCTTTCCTTCAATTCTCCCAGCATTATGGACTTCTCAAGGGATCTGAGTCTTCGCATAATGTGTCCAAAGCATGATAGTTTGAGCCTGGTCATTTGTGCCTCGAGTGAAAATTCTGGGTTGATCTCTTCTATGACCCATTTGTTTGTTTTCTTGGCTGTCCATGGTATCCTCAAAAGTCTTCTCCAGCACCAAAGTTCAAAAGCATCAATGGTTTTCCTATCTTGCGTCTTCAAAGTCCGCTTTTGCATCCATAGAGTGTCACAGGAAAAACCATTGTCCAAACAATTCTAATCTTTGTAGGTGTAGACACGTCACGGCATCTAAATATCCTTTCCAGGGTCTTCATTGCTACCCTACCAAGTGCTAATCTGTGGTATATTTCATGACTGCTGGATCCTTTACTGTTGACAGTCGATCCTAAAAGGCAGAAGCTATCTACCACTTCAATGTCTTCAGTGTCAATTCTGAGGCTGGTTGTTGTACCCATTGTCATTAGTTTAGTCTTCTTGATATTTAGTCGTAGTCCCATGTTTTTCAATGTGCTCCTTGACTTTCATTACTAAAGCTTGCAGATCATCCACATTCTCAGTTATCAGAGTGGTGACATCAGTGTAGCACAGGTTACTGATGTTTCTTCCTCCAACTTTAAAACCACGCTCATCTTCTTCCAATCCAGCTTCTCTCAGTATATGTTCAGCATATAAATTGAATAAAGAAGGAGAAAGTATACAGCCTTGTCTTACTCCTTTGCCAATCTGGAACCAGTCTGTTTCACCATGTTCCATCTGGACTGTGGCTTCCTGTTCTGGGATGCCCATTTTCCTAAGGATATCCCACAACTTGACATGGTCAACACAATCGAAGGCTTTTCTGTATTTATTTATTCAATTTATTTGATTTTCTGTAGTCAATAAAGCACATATTGACTTCTTTCTGGTATTCTTTGGCTTTCTTAATTATTCAGCATGCATCAGCAATGATGTCTCTTGTTCCTCGGCCTTTTCAGAAACCAACTTGAACATTCGGCATTTCCCTTTCCATGTAGGGCTCTAATCTGTGTTGGATGATCCTGAGCATTATTTTGCTAGCATGTGAAATTATGGATATTGTGCGATGGTTTGCACAATCTGTTAAGTCTCCTTTCTTTGCTATGGGTAAGTAGACTGACCTCTTCCAATCTGTTGGACACTGTGTCATTCTCCAAATTTGCTGGTATAGTTTGGTTAGAGCCTTGACTGATTCTTCTTCTGTTGCCTGCCATATTTCTGTAGCTATTCCATCCATTCCTGTAGCCTTCCAACTTGGTAATGACTGGAGTGCTAATCTAACTTCATCTTCCCATACTAGAGGTTCTTGCAAGTAGGGAATATATTCTAGAGTATCTTGGATGTTGACATCCCTGCTGTACAGATTTTCAGTATACTCCTTCCATCTCTGTTTGATCTTCTCTTAATCAGTTACTACCTGTCCTTTGGCATCCCTTAACATACCAATTCGAGGTTGGAACCTCCCTCTGAGTTGAGAAATCTTTTGGAAAACTTGCCTTGTTTTTCCATATATATTTTCATCTTCAAAGTCTTTACAGATGTCATTGTAGAACTGCTCCTTGTCTCTTCTAACAGCTTTCTGAAATTCCCTATTAAGTTCCTTCCTGAGGTCTTTATCTTTCTTGACTTTGGCTTCTCTCCTCTTCTTGGAAATTTCCAACGTCTGTTCTGACATCCATTTTGCTTTCTTCTGTTTCTTAGCCTTTGGCAGTCTCTTTTCACATTCATTCTTAACAACTTCTTTGATTTCATTCCACAATTACTCTGGTCCCCTATCAATGAGGTTCAGAACTTCAAAGCGGTTTCTGAAGTTCTCCTTGAAAACGGTGGGTACAGTCTCAAGATCATATTGTGGGAGCTGGATAGCTTTGTTTTTCTGCTTTAGCTTGACTTGCAACTTGCACATGAGCAGTTCGTGATCTATTCCACAATCGGCCCCGGCCATGTCTTTGCTGTTATAACTGAGCTCTTCCACCTCGTTGCACCAGTAATGTAATCAATTTGATTTTTATGTACTCCATCTGGTGATGTACTGGACATCATGATGACACATGGACATCATATCCATGTGCATAGGCGCCGCTTTGAAGAATGTGTTAGCAATGAAGAAATCACTGGCTTGACAGAAACTAAGAAGTCATTCTCCTAATTTGCTTCTGTTTCCTAGGCCATATAGGCCAACTGTTTTCCTCCTTACCTTTTCCAACTTTGGCATTCCAGTCTCCAACCACCAGCATCACATCTTGCTTGCATGTTCTGTCAATTTCAGACTGGACTTGAGCATAAAACTCATAAACTTCCTCTTTCTCTGCATCAGTTGTTGGGGCATAGACTTGAAGAACTGTCATGTTAAAGGGTTTTCCACAAAATCTAATTGATATTAGTCGGTCACTGACTGCATTGTATCCAAGTATTGTCATTGCTATATCCTTCCTAACTATGAAAGCAACACTGTTCCTTCTTTGGTTTTCGTGTCCTGAGTAGTAAATGGTATGGTTTTCTGCCTGAAAGTGTCCCATTCCAGTTCATTTCAATTCACTGATGCCCAAGATATCAATCTATAGTCGATTCATTTCATCTTTCACTGTGTCGAGCTTTCCCATATTCATGCTTCTTACATTCCATGTTCCCATTGTAATTCTGTATTTGCAGCTTTGAATTGTCTTTCCCCACAGAGTGACATAAGCTGCTAGACGTCCAAAAGGCTTTAGTCTAACCGCATCATAAACACCATTGGTACTCTGAGAGATCCTTAGCTGTTCCTCAGTAGCATGTTGAGTACCACCTGACCTGAGGAGCCCATCATCTGGCTCTACATTGACAATCATTCCATTTTGTCTATCCATGTGGTTTTCTTGGTAAAATATAGAAGTGGTTTACCATTGCCCTCTCCTGCACAGTATGAAATTATGCCTTTGTCATTGTCACTGAAGTGATCATCTGCCTCCAGCACCTTCCTATACTGCTGCTGCCCAATATAAATGCCTGCTTGCTTTAGCTGGGCAGCTGGAATGACCTTCGCGCTTTGGGTGACCCTACTGGAAGTATACCTCCTGGCGTACTTCACTCATCCCTCCCAGGAACACAACACCCCCCGCCACAATGAGGCAGCATAGCAGGACTTGGAGGGGCTGTTACTGAAGTTACTGAATCAAAGTTATTGAATCAAAAGTTACTGAATCAGAAGCTACTGAATCAAAATGATTGATTAGTGTGCACCCAGTTACACATGCGTAAATTAATGGAGTTGAATTTAAACATGCTTATTTGGGTGCAAGACTGAAGCAAATGGAGTTCATTAAATTGTACTAAATAGTATAGGATGAATATACATATCTAAAGAAGAAACAAGGATAGTTGTATGGAACTACAGTGGAATATTTTGACCAGAATCCAACATATGGGCCCCATTTGCACATAATTACACCAAATGGAGTTGAATGGGGCAGAGGTTGGAATTGGTGTACATCTGAATGTGTGAAACTGTGGTTTTGCAGCAGAAGTGACCTGTGGTTTCCCTCACCAAACTCCAGCTTAAACCTTCCGTTTGTAGTGAGTTTTGTTGCTCCAATCTGAGGTTTGATGGTGGCAGCATCCGAATGCAGACACCACCATAACTATGGTTTTGTGCTGTTTCTGGAATTGAAATCATAGAGAGGATGGCCCAGAGCTGCCCAGGAGTGCACTTGTACCATGCCTGCTGCGCTTCTCACTGGCTGCCTCTCCGAGCACTTGCTCCCCTGTCTGTGCGTTCCTCAAGCTGTTGCCTGCTAACAGGGATGCCGCATTGTCCCATCCCAAGCTCCTCAGCCTGTCAAAGTGAAAAGTCATAATGTGGGATGCCCGCTTTCCACTGTGTCTTTTGTTTCCACCTTCTGGCAATCAGAAGAGAAAGGGGACGGGATGGCAAAACAGGCATTATGTGTTTTGGTCTCCAAAAATGAACCGATAAAGAAGTATGTTCACAAGCACATGCAGTCATGGTGGCACCATAAACTGGGCAACTTGATTAGATTGCTGCAAAGAAAACATATGGCAGGGGTTGGGTTTAAAAGGCAGTGCTGCCCAGGAACTCTTGAATGGCTCCACTCTATTTTTTGGTACAATGAAGTTGGGGAAGCTGCAACCCAGGCTAGTTATTTGACACAAGCAAGCCATGGGGACAGGTACCCCAACAACACCTTTCCATGTTTTGGCAAGAGCGGCAAATAAGCAGTCCAAGCTTATTGCCAGACTCTGCCAGTCTGGTCATCCATTGGCATATATCCATGGTTGCTTTTGCCCAGCATGGCCTCCCAACTTTCCTGGGATCACTGATAATCAGTGCTCCCATCTCCCACGATTTCCTGCAGCAACTGATCTGCATACGCCGTAACATTAGTCCCCACCTGGGAAATTTGAATGAGAGTAAAGATCTATCCTTGGTCCCAGGTTTTCTCCATGTACCACCCGGACACATGGAGCAGCCACTAGAATTAAAGGAGAATTAAAGGGTTGGGAGAATTAAAGGGTTGCCTGGAGAGGAGGGGAGTCATGGTGTACAAGTTATAGTCTTTACCAGAGAGAACAGGGGCCCCACACAAGTAGGGGTCCCTTTATTTGGATGGCCTAACTCATGAAAGCACAGTCCAATGGAGGACTGAAGGTCTCAGAGCCTCTGGTCCTCCCCAGTGGACTGGCCCTCTCATGAGACAACATGGGGATATGCACTTGGTATGCACTTGGATGTTCCTGGACTGCTTTGCCGGGGTCTGCCATCACAAGAGCATCCTTAGTCACAGTGAACAAGACCCCAGGATCCTTTGCCCTCCCTCATATACATATTCCCTCCTAGGAAATCATCCCTTCCTGGAGTAACAGAAAAATAGTGCCCCTCTGCATCTCCCCACCACCACCACCGATGCCAACGATTGTGCTTATGCAAGACTGTTTTGGTCCAGGGCTCTTATGAGGATGGCAGTGCAATTGCTTTCAGGAGAAGGGCTTCAATGCCATTTAAAGGGATTTAAATGCCCTTTCCCTGCCAAGGGCAGGTTGATCCGTTCCCAAAAGGCATGATTGCACTTGACACACTCCCTTGAAGATCATGGTCAATGGCTGCCACCCTGCAGACGTTCTGACGCCTTGCCCACAGTCTGATGAAATGAGCACTATGGAGCTTGCTGAGATGCGGCCTTGGTGGACCAGGAAGAGGGAGTGGCTCCCTTGCCCTGAAACTGGAGGTTGCTGGGCTACAGTTGGACAAACTAGGGATGTGCTTGAAATGTGATTTGGCATCTGAATCACAGCACCTTTAAAAACCAAGGTCTTACACAGCTCCTTTATCACGGAGGAGAGTAGGTCCATACCTGCTCCTCCTCCGCTTGCTGCCACTTCCGTAATCTTGGCACTCACCCGCTATGTTTGCACACTGCGCAACACTGGCATGAATGTGGCCTCCATGCATGTGTGGCAGCCATTGCATGCCAGCATCATGCAGGGACATCTGGGAGATGCCCCACCAGTATGCAATCATAGCTGGTGTGAGTGCCATGATTACAGTAGCAAATGATTACCAGCAAGCAGAGGAGGAGCAAGTATGGGCCTGCTCTCCTATGTTTTAAAGAGGCTGTGTAAGCCCTTGGTTTTTAAAGAGATTGTGCTGCAATTTGGATGCTGAATTGCATTTTGAGCACATCCCTAAGATGAATGTCTGCTATGCAATTCATGGTTACAAAGATTAACCTCAGGTTTGTCTACCTGTGGTTTACCGTTATGTGTGAATGTGGCCATTCTGTAATAACAGGGGAAGTCATGTGGGATAGGCTGGCATTTAGTCAGTTGCTCATAACTACCAAAAGCAAGGTGGAAACTCCTGACACCCTCAAGAGTTCTTTATATTTTATCCTCCCTGAACTAAGAAGCTGGAAATTCAATCCTATGGGGAAATAAAAACATTAGCAGAAGATTCTTCCTCTCCTTCTCAGTTTAGATAAAGGATGATAACACTTGAATAGTCAGGAAAGTCTACTGTAGGCTTCTTTTAAGATATGGTTCTATTTGTGCAGTGATTTCTTTTAAACTTCAGGTGACAAAGATGTACTCGGCAAGCTGTCAACAAACATTTCATCTCCAAAATGAAGGGATTGGGAAAAGAAAGCTGCCATGAGAAGCATTCCAGGTTTCTATGGAAATGTAGGATGTGCTGCCTGAAATGAACATCCCAGTCCTTCAAGCAAAAGCAGAGTATCCAAAGTGGAAGAGAAATGATCCACGCAAAATACTGGGTTGGAAGAGAGAATTATTGTACTAGGACAGCTGCTACTACAGTCTCTAACTGGAGAAAATGTTTGTCCTTATTAAGATTCCGCTTAACAGAATTATAAGGAAGAAGTTCCCCTGATGTGGGGGGCAAATGAACAGGGCAGGGGGAATGAAGGATTGCCACCTTTCTACTTATGTAGCCACTGGAATCTGCAACCTAGCAATAGCCAAAGACAGCCAACTTGCCCTTTGAGAGAGTCTGCCTGTTTGCCACACCTACATAGTCCTGTCACCTTATCTGCAAAGCTGCTTTGGGGATTAATTTGGAGATGAGGCTCATTGTTTTTGGCAGGTCCACAGCACTGCAGCTTTTTGCAAAGGGATCAGAGGTCATTGCAATTTCAAAAACTCAGGGAGTCACAATTTCCTGAAAGATATTGAACAAAATTGGTGGGACCCAAGACTGCATACAAAAGCTTGAGGTTGATGGTTTGTGTGTGTTATGTAGAAAGGCTGTCTAGAAGGGTTGTTCTGAGGTGCATAGTTTTCTAGATCCTTATGTGGCAGTTTCCCCACAATTTAATAAGGTTTAATAATCTCTTTGCTGCTAGTCTGCTGCTAGTCTGCTGCTGGTCTCCTTGGAGCTAGTGCTATTAGCAGAAAGGATTGGCAGAAAACAAGATCTTTGTCAGAGAATAGGGAATTTGGTGCCATATCACAGTGACAACCAATCACCTACCGTGGAATCAAGAATGGGTTTCATATTTTCTCTCTCTCTCTCTCTCTCTCTCTCTCTCTCTCTCTCTCTCTCTCTCCAGGATTCTTCGGGGGTTGCCACCAATCTCATCTCGTTGGCTCAAGGGAGTGTTTTATGAAATGACCATGATTTAATCCAAAATGAAAGGCTTTGGTGTTCTGGGGATATCTAGTAAAATGTGAAATTATGCACCAAGCGTCCACTCATTGAGCAAGGAAGAAAATCAGAAATCCTTCTTCCCTGTCTTGCTCAAAGCCCTGCAACACATTCTCTCTCAGAGTGATTGTGCCATTTCCCCTCACCCTTTCTACAGCTGTTTGCAGGTTGTTATAATTACAAAAGAGGGAAGAAGAGTCTCTGTTCTCCCCCAAAAGAGAGATTTCTCTATGCTACACCGAGGGAACCAAGATGGAAAGGCTGAAACATGATTATCTCCTGCTTTTAGTGCCTCTGTCACTAATGACATCAGGCATGCACATTAAAAAATGCGCACAGCCTGTGCAGTCCCTTGCACCTGCCATTTTTGCAGAACTGAACAAAGAACACAGTCATAACAACAGAGTCTATAAAAGCAGAAAAAGAGAAGCAGAAGCCAAAGGAAATTTCTTGCCATACTAAAACCAGTCCAGATGCACTGGAAATTTACCAGCTTCATGTATGAAGAACTACATACAGCCTAAACTCATTAAACAAGTTTAGAAATTCTGCTCAGGTTCAATTATATCTGCTAGCGATGTGACTTCTGCAGTAAACCACAGGGCTGACTTGTGGGAAGTAGAAGCTGCATTCAGTAAATCTCATTGATCCAGTTTTGGTTCCAGGTCAGATGGGTTTATTTATTTATTTGTTCATTTGATTTATATACCGCCCTTCCAAAAATGGCTCAGGGCGGTTTACAACAAAATAAAAACAAAACTATTAAAATCAAAACTATAAAAACAGAATAAAACCAATTAAACATTCAAACAGTTTAAAACCATGGAAAACCAGGGCAAACATTTAATACAATTTACAACAATTTACAACAGTTTAAAAACCCTGGACGGCTAGGCCAAATAGATAGGTTTTAAGGGCTGTCCTGAAAGACAATAATGAACTCAAATTGTGGATTTCTGCCAGGGGTGCATTCCATAGCCCAGGAGCAGCTACAGAGAAGGCCCACCTCTGAGTCGCCACCAGACGAACCAGTGGTAACTGGAGATGGACCTCCTCAGATGACAACGCGCGGTGGGGATCATGCAGAAGAAGGCGCTTTCTAAGAAAATTCGGACCTAAGCTGTTCAGGGCTTTAAAAGTAATAAACAGCCTGGAAACGTATTGGCAGCCAGTGTAACTGTTTTCAAAACAGGCATAATATGGTCTCTCCGGGTTGCCCCAGAGACCAATCTGGCTGCCACATTTTGAAATAACTGAAGTTTCCAAACTAAATACAAAGGCAGCCCCATGTAGAGTGCATTGCAGTAGTCAAGCCCGGAGGTTACCAGCTGATGCACCACTCTTTTGAGGTCATCCTCTTCAACGAATGGGTGCAGCTGTCGAATCAGCCAAAGCTGATAGAAAGCACTCCTGGCCATGGCCTCCACCTGAGATACCAGGGTGAGGCCTGGGTTCAGGAGTACTCCCAAGCTGCACCAAACTAGATGAATGTTTGACCCAAACTAGATGGATGGGATATATCAAATATATCTGCCATTTTCTGTACATATGATAGGCCCAAGGCCTATCCAGACCAACTTCTGCTTCCTGCAGTGGCCCACCAGATGCTTCTGGGAAGCCCACAGGCAAGAGAGGAAAACATGTCCTCTCTCCTGCTGTTATCCCCCTGCAACTGGTATTCAGAGAGGCACTTCACACAAGCAGGCAGCCTGCCCTGGGTTTCCAGATTGGTTGCCCACAAGATTACCAGCTCTATCATGGAGCCGGTTGGGGTAGTGGAGTTCGGGGGCCTCTCGGCTCCCAGGAGTACCAGAATGCCCCATGCAAGTGTGTGGGACATTCTGGGGAGCTCCCAAGGCTGGGAGGCTTGTTGTAGCCTCCTGGTTGGGGGTCTACTCGAGAGTTGGCGTGGAGTTGTGCTGCGGCAACACACAGCCAGGATAATGGGGCTAGTGGAGCGCTCACTCTATTAACCTAGTTTATGGGGTCGGGGTTAAGCGGGCTTGCCACTGGGAGCCTTGTGGCTCCCGCCGGTTCACACGCACAGTGGAAACCTGTCTGGGCTCTCTTAGCCTGGTTTCCACTGCGCATGAGAATAGCCTCAGAGTCATCCTGTCTCTGAGCTTGCGGATAGTATATAGCAGGGATTCTCAGTGTTGGGCCCCCAGATGTTATTGGACTTCAGCTCTCATAATCCCCAATCAAAGGCCACTAGGGCTGGGGATTATGGGAGTTGAAGTCCAATAACATCTGGGGGTCCAACATTGAGAATCCCTGGTCTATAGCCATCAAGACTAGTAGCCATTGATAGACCTCTCCTCTATGAATTTGTCTAAGCCACTTTTAAAGTGATCCAAGCTAGTGGCCATCACCACATCCCTCGGCAGAGAATTCCATTGATTAATTATGCACCATGTGGAAAAAGTGCTTTCCTTGTTGGTCCTAAATTTCCTAGCAATCCATTCCATGGGATGACCCATGTGAGCGAGGGAGAAATGTCTCTCTCTCTCTCCACTCTCTCGAAACCATGCACAATTTTATAAACCTATCATATCTTCTCTGTAGGTTAGTCTTGCAAGTTTACTTGGAAACTGATACATTGACAGTTATTGTTTGATTAATATTGTAAGAAAAGATCAGTAATTGTCTAGATTTCAGAATTTTCAAAATCTTCAAAAGGATTGTGTAGATGCAGCCAGAACAAGAGACAAGGGGAGAATTTGTGCTATATCATGCCTAGCAAGGTCTGCAGGTATAAGATGTATCAGGTAAAGAGGCTAAAGCCACCAGATATTTTCCTTCCACCATAGTAGTAATGTAATTTTAATGTTTGCATGAAGTTCATGTTTTTGGTGAGATTTCACTTCCTGTCTCACTGAGCCGCCAAATGTCATTCTTCATTTTTCTCTAGTTCTGACAATAGATTACAAAAGAAAAATTATTTCCTGTTCTGCCTTAAGCACTTCAGTATGAAAAGGAAAGACAAGATATAGCTTTTATACAAATAAATAATACACACAATTTACTGGGAATCCGCACTTGTATTGACTATCATCTGCATACCTGTGCTGAAAGGAAATATGAGTTCCTATTGAATATTAAGAAGCCATGTGTTTTCTGTAGCTCAGTTAACTAAAGACATATCTATGAGATTCTTTTTAACCCTAAGTATAGGCACCTTCTCTCCTTCCAGCACATTCCAGCAACCTTCTGTGCTGTGTAGTCAAAGGGAGATGGGGGTCGTTTGTTCATGCTGAAGAACCAGGCTCAGAGTTTCCTGCCAAAGAGTTAGAAAGAAGAGGAAATGCTTGCATCCAGTCTATGGCTGAGATTCCAAGGGACTTGGGGACCTTCCCAAGGCGCAGCAAAGCTTCTGAGCATCTTTCGTATTGTCAGTTCATCTGACAAACCACTCTAAAGGAAATTTTGGGAATGGCTTTCAACGTAGTGTGCAAAGCTGTGGTTGAAAACAGCCACTGTGAGGAAAGCTTACATGCAAAGCAACTGCACATTCAAAAACAACAATGAAGAAAGCCTACATGCAAAGAAATTGCGCATCCCCAAGCACACTTTGGATCTTGACTCTGAATCATTTATTTTCTAGCCAGCTGAAATAGGAAACTTTGGATTCACTCCAGACAAGCAAATCTTTATTTTCAATGCCAAAGTGCATTCTAAAGAACAGCTGAATTTGTCTTGGGATTTGAAACTTGCAATTATTATTATTATTATTATTTATTTACACAGTCAGACAGGTGTTATTGACTGGTTTGTTTTATCCAGACACCGAGTCCTTCTTGCCACAGCCTTTCAATTTCAATTTGTAGATCTTTGTATTTGGTGATTTTTTCTATTTCTTTTTCTTCTATTCTTCTATCCCCTGGTATTGCTATGTCAATTATTTTAACTTGTTTTTCTTTTTTCTCGACTACAGTTATATCTGGTGTATTATGTGGCAGATGTTTGTTTGTAGTTGGAAGTCCCATAATATTTTTGCATCTTCATTTTCGACAACTTTTTCAATTTTATGGTCCCACCAATTTTTGGCTACAGGTGTCAGTATCTGGCCACCTGGCAGGGAAGTTCACAATACCAAACGGAGCTGCAGAAACAAGATACGGCTCTGAACAGTTCTTCTTTATCGGGCTTGGCTGCAAGCTGTCAACACAAAAGTTGACAAACGTTGCTTTCCAGCAGTGAATAGAAAACTGGTGATGTAATTTATAGTACTTCAATTCAATTTATTGCAGTCGTAGGCCATACAGAAAACATACAAAATAAGAAAGATTAAAAACAAAACATACCAACAATAGTATAGTACATAGTAGTAAACAGTGGCTCCTAAAATTTGGATCTTAAGCAGGATCTTAATCTAATAGCAACAGAGAAGAATTTAGCTACCACCTTAGTAATCTTATCATCTCGATTCTTGAGACAGAAATTCAGATAAAAGGGGTCAGCTCTTCCTGGAAGATGCTCTAATAGGGGGAATATGAGCTCTTTCCTGGTGTCAGAGTACAGGGAACAATAAAGCAGCACGTGCAGAACTGTTTCAGGGAGGCCTGCACCACAGGGGCATAGGCCATAATCTGACGATCCCTTGTTAAATTTTTTTTCCAGAAGGGCTGAAGGCAAAACATTCATGCGAGCCCTAGTAAAAGCTATCCTAAACTTTGGGAAGTGTAGGAGAGCTAAATATTTAGCACCGCTATTCCCCAAAGGGGGCATGATACCAAAAAATAAGGGGGAACAGATCCTATTTCCCCTAGAAACTAGATTCTGGTGCTCAATGTCATGAAGGCGTTGTATGAGTGTAACCTTCGCCTTCTCATTTCCCATGAGTAGGATTTCAGAGGGAAATAAACCCATTTGCATTATTTTGTTGTTAAAACATGACAGCTAAGGACTGGGAAAGGAGTCTCTCCATAGATACAGAAAATAGGAGGGCTCCTGAATATCCAAGCAGAGTTTGATCCATCTGGTAAAAGTAAGTTCCCATGCTTTAGAGAGAATAGTAAAAAGTCCAGATTCCAAACATAATGCAGAGTAGGAAACACACCTGGGTACCCCAAAGATAGCCCTAAGAAATAGTGACTGAACCGTTTCCATCTCTGGTGTTACTCCCTGGATCCAAAGTGGGACACCATAGAGTAATTGGGCTACAATCTTTGCTCGGAAAACTTGGAGGGCCATAGGCACATACTGGCCTCCTTTAGAATAGTAAAATTGCAAAAAAGCATTAAGGGTTTTACGGGCAATAGAGATAGAATACAATCTTTGGGATTTCCAGTTTAGATTATGTTGGAAATATATACCAAGATATTTAAATTTGTAAACCTGCTCGATATTTTCCTTATTTATCGCCCACTTGTAAAGTTTCCTAGCTTTAGTAAAGACCAGGACCTTAGATTTCTCAAAGTTAATAGATAAATTGTTATTGCTGCAGTATTGGGCAAAAGCTGTCAGCAATCTAAGCAGACCGAGTCGAGTCTGGGACAATAGCAACGCATCATCCGCGTACAGCAACACTGGCACACGAATGTCAGCCAATTTGGGGGCGCGTGAATTTATCTTTTCTAGGCACTGCGCTAAATCATTGATAAAAAGATTAAACAAGGTAGGGGCCAGAACACAACCCTGCCTGACCCCGCGAGTGACGGAAATTGGATCAGTTAATGCCCCATTAGGAGCATATCTGACTCAGATAGAGGAATCGACATGAAGCTGCATAATCAAAAACAACAGTCTTTTGTCCATCGAGGACTTCCCAAGCTTAGACCATAATAATTCCCTAGAAATAAGGTCAAAAGCAGCTTTTAAATCCATGAAAGCTGCAAAAAGTCTACCCTTGGGAGCACTAGAATATTTACATGCGAGATGGTTCAAAATCATGCAGTGGTCAAGTGTGGAACGACCAGCTCTGAAGCCTGCCTGTTCGATCCCTAGGATCTGCCGGTCAGAAATCCATGTTTCAAGTTTGGATAACAGGTAGAGGGCATATACTTTGCCCACTACCAAAAGCAGGCTAATGGGTCTGTAGTTAAATGGGTCAAGGTGAGAACCCCGTTTAAAGATCGGAACCACTATTGCTATTCTCCACTTAGAAGGGAAGATACCGGTACTGTTTATTGAAGTAAACAGATTAGCTAAAACGGGGGCCCACCATTCCACATTGGCTAGCAAAACCTCAGGAAGAATAGCGTCAGGACCTGGGGCTTTACCAGTTTTGAGACAGCTAAGCAAATCTACTATTTCATCTGACCCAACCGGAGGCCATAAAGGTAACACCTCAAATGGAGGTGACGCAGAAAGCTGTGTGGGTTGAGCATCATTATAAAGAGCATAAAAGTGCTACCTTGTCATGCCTTTGTTTGTAGTCAGTCTGTGCGATCTTTTTACAACAGCTGATTAGGTGGTCCATGGTTTCATCTGCTTCTTTACAAAGGCAGCGCTTGCTGTTTGTTGTTTATTTTTCGACTTTTGCTCTTATAGCATTTGTTCTTAGTGCCTGTTCTTGTGCAGCCAGTATTAAACCCTCTGTTTCTTTCTTCAAGTTGCCATTCTTAAGCCATTGCCAGGTCTTAGTGATATCTGATTTTCCACTTATATTGTGCAAATATTGACCATGCAGTGGCTTATTTCTCCATTTTTCTGCTCGGTTCTTGACTTGTTCTTTCTTGTAGGCCTGTTTTCTTTCATTGGTGTTGAATAGTTTCTCATTCTTGACCATTTGAAGTGCATCTTCTTCACTGTGCTTTATATATTCTTCAAGGCCTCTTTTCTCCTCCTCGACTGTTTGATGGACTTGCAGCATTCCTCTTCCACCTGAGCTGCGAGGGAGGTATAGCCTATCTATATCACTGCAGGGGTGCAGAGCATGATTGATGGTCATTATTTTCCTAGTCTTACGATCTAGTGTCTCTAGCTCTGCCTGGGTCCAGTCTATTATTCCTGCACTGTATCTGATAATAGGTATAGCCCAGGTGTTTATGGCATATTATATTATTATTAATAATAATAATAATAATAATAATAATAATAATAATAATATTCAAATACTGTACAGCCCTTCCAAAAATGGCTCAGGGTCATATGTGTTTCTCTAGGCAGTGTATCTATATATATAATTTTCCTGGGTGTGCCTTTAGCACGTGCGTCCCGGCAGCCCAGCTGATTGGCTGGGCTGCGGGGGCGCCTGATTGGTCCTGGTGCACCCAGGAGAATGGCCTGGCTGGGCAGCTGCGGAGGCAAGGCGGCGGGCCCGGCCGCGGCGGCGGGCCCGGCCGCGGCGGCGGGGGCACTCTCAACTAGAGACGCAGATGTTCTGCGCCCGGGCCCACTAGTATAATTTAAAACACAACAAATATAAAACAGAGTAAGAACAATTAAAACAATTTCACAAAATAAAAAAGTTAAAACAAATTAATGGGATAAAAACAAACAGTTTAAAATAAATTTCAGTTAAAAGCTGAGAAAACAGGTGTATATTGAAGGTCTTCCTAAAAACAGTCAGAGATGTAGATGCTCTTATTTTGTCAAGGAGCATATTCCAAAGCCCCGGGGCTGCCACAGAGAAGGCGCGGTCCTGAGTCACCACCGAATGAGCTGGTGGCAACCATAATTGGATTATCTTAATAGGTGGCAAAACAACAAAGAAGGCACTCTCTTAAGTACCCTGGACCCAAGCCTCTGAGGGCTTTATCAGTGATAAGCAGCACTTTATATTTCATTTGGAAATTTATCAGTAACCAGTACAGTTCTTTTAAAATTGGTGTTATATGGTCCCTATGGGTTGTCCCAGAGACCAGTCTGGCTGCTGCATTCTGTACCGATTGTAGTTTCCAGACTACATAAAAGGCAGCCCAACATAGAGTGCATTACAACAGTTGAGCCTGGAGGTTACCAGTGTATGCACCACTGTTTTAAAGTCATTTACCCCCAGAAATGGGTGTAGCTGATGTATCAGCCGAAGCAGATAAAAAGCACTTCTTGTCATTGCCTCATTCTGAGAAACCAGAGAGAGTTTTGGATCCAGGAGCACTCCCAAGCTACATACCTGATCTTTCAGGGGGAGTGTAACCCCATCCAGAACAAGCAGATCTAAACCATCTCTCAGGTTCCAACCCCCCACAGTCAGTACTTCCATTTTATTTGGATTCAATTTCAGTTTGTTATCCCTCATCCAGCCCATTATTAACACCTCCAGGCAGGAATTTAGGGAAGTTATGCCATTTTCTAAATTTATTTATTTATTTATTTATTTTACATTAATATCCCACTCTTCCTCCAACAAGCCCAGAGTGGTGTACTACATACTTAGGTTAGGCGCTGATCCTGATGAAGATCTGGGTGTCATCGGCATATTGATAACACCCAGCACCAAACCTCCTGATGATCTCTCCCAGAGGTTTCATGTAGATGTTAAAGAGCTTTAGAGACAGTACGGAGCCTTATGGAACTCCATGCTTTAGTTCTCACTTTGCAGAGCAGCAGTCTCCAAGCAACGCCATCTGGAATCTATCAGAGTGGTAGGAACATAGTGTGATGGTTGGCAGCAGCACCAGAGCTGCCAGCCATCTTTTGAAGCCCAAGGAATTGCCCTCCAGGAGAGTTTCCAAAGGGAGGAGCTTTGGAATGGAGTGGAAAGGTGCTGTTATAAACAACTAACTGTAAAAACTGATCTTCAGATAGGGTCTGCACTGAGACTATAGGGGTTCCAGATCCTGTCCTATCCAGTCAGGGAGGGACTGGGTAGGACAGAATCTGAGTCTATAGGTGTTAGACGATCCAACTGTGGTTACCTCAGTCATATTGTTTATTGTTTATATAATTGTCTGGCCCAATACACTGCGTAGAACCTTTGCCAGTGGTTGAAGTCTCTGTGTCACAACTTTACATCACTCATTATATACCCTTTAGCCAAGCCTTGCCATGGTTGTTAAGAAACCATTACAAGTGTGAAGCCCTGCTCTGACAGAAAGAAATCATTCAGCTGCTTTTATTTAAATAAACTTGATTTTGTTTTATGTTAAAGTTCATTCTGTGTTCAGTACATTATACTTTCTTCTCACATGGCCTCAGCCACACTATTGGGATATTACAGAGTAAAAACCAAGGCAGGAAGAGCTTGGTGGTGGCAGTGAAAGTTAGATAAAGGGAAGAAGAGATTGGAAAATATTCATCATAATATTGGTTTGCATATTTATAAGTTGATAACCTCTCTAGTTTTGGTACAGACCCGCCTCATGGGCAATGTCAGGGTGGATGAGTGGGGTTGCCGCTCAACACACATAGGAAGCTGTCTTATACTTAGCCAGACCATTGGTCCATCTAGCTCACTATTGTCTACACAGACTGGCAATGGGCAGCTTCTCCAAGGTTTCAGGCAGGAATCTCTCTCAGCACTGTACTGGAAATGACAGGGAGAGAACATGGAACTTTCTGCATGCAGCTGCTCTTCCAAGAGTGGCCCTACCCCATAAAGGGAATATCTTACAGTGCTGGGATGACTCCAAGGCATAGCAAGGGGTAGCAAGCATTTCCCCCAAATATTTAAGGCTCCCCCTTTCCCTGCCCCATCCATCAGAATACAACTTTACAGCAAAGTGTCAGACAATGCAGCCATACTATATTATGGTCTTATAGCTTGAATTAATTATTTTTAAATGACTCCATTGTGTAAAGAAGCCCCATTAACTCACTCCTCTAGTCCAGAACAAGCAGCAGAAAGCAGAGCAGCCAGGTAAGAGACTTCTCCAGCTTCCCAGGAGCCAGGCCAAACCATTTGCTTCTTCCTGACCAGGAACAGGGTTGGGTGAAACTAGGTGTGTAGGGTAATTTCTTGCACAGATTTCTGCTGCGCAGGTACTGACCTCTAGGCTCAGAGGTGCACCAAGGTAATTTTGGAGCCTGGACCTAAAGGCCTTTCGAAGCCCCCCTCCTGCAAGTTAAGCATCATTTTTTAACACATAGGTTATTGAGGGCACAAACCACACCACCCAGGACAGACTAAAGAGGATTTGAGAGCCCCCAGGGGGTGTGGAGGCCCTGGATTTCAGCCCCAAAGTCCAGGGGGTAAGAGTGCCTCTGTATAGACTTTTCTACTACATGTTCTTGGACAGGGAGAGAAAACTAGCTTAGAAAGCAGACTGGAAGGTCTGACCTAATCCAAAAGAACAGTATTTTCTAAGACAAATCTGTCCCATTTTCTGAATAAGTTTGAAAATGTCAAACTTCATTAATACAATAAATAAACTAACAGCATTAGATACCTTACCTCTGTAAATATCTAATGTCTATTAGCAAAATCCTCACTCCCCTAATAACATCTTTTGCCATCCTTTTGCTCCCCCAATCTAGTTGTTCTAGAATTTCCCTGGCATATACACCTGAATCTGGGGTTACTTCAACACTAGCAGTTTTCTCTGAAGAGGACATAATTGATCATTTTGTTTTTACAGAAAATCCAAATGATGTTACTACCATACTGCTGCAATCTAGTGTTTTCCATGTTACCCTGCCATTTAGAAAAAGAAAAAGAAAGACAGCATCTAGTATAGTGCTTCCAACCCATCACTCTGTTTAAATTTTAAGAAAGAGATTGCAATTGTTTGAAAAAGCATGCAGTTCTCTTCAGATTGTTTTTCCTCATTTGGCAGGAAAAGGCTGCTTTGTTTCCACTTCATCTGCAAATAAATCAAGAAATCTGTCAGAGTATGGCCTCTGCTTGAGAAGTAAAAAGAGGAAAAGAAAATGAGTTGATACAGAGCACCTGAAGTCTATGAGAGTAGTTTATAAAAAAACTAAGATGATTCCAGAAAGTACTTAGAATAGTTATTTGTGGGCCTGTTTTCAAGACTGCTGAAAATCAACGTGAATATTTTGCTTGCAAATGGCTAGTTATTAAAATCTAGAAGTTCCAGTCTGGTTCAAGACAACTCCTATTGTGCCATGGAACAATTCCTATCCTTTTCATGGGTCTAAGACAGGTAAGTCCTCTAAACTGTAATCCACCCATTGTCCTAAGAGGTGTCCTTCAGTCTTCCATCTCCTTTAGGTTTCTTCTGGCACAGGTGCCAAATTCTCAATAGCTAGTTCTCCTCCCTTACTCTTTGCCACAATTGGCTCCCTCAAGATGAGTTAAGGATCCTTCTCTTTAACATAATGAGCCATGCTCTCTGCAACTTTGTGTGTTGCTTTCTGATTCGGTACTTACCTCACATGACATTGTTCCTGAACCCTTTTCAAAAAATAAAGTCTTTTTAAAATTTTGACCATTTAAAAAATACATTATCGACCTTTGAAATTCTCCATTAACTTGCTGAATCTTGACTTTTTTGCTCTCAATTATTTTCCTCCTTGAAACCTGCTTGTTAATGATATCATTTGAATCAATAAAGCTAAATGACCAGAAATTCTCTTAGTTAATTCCAGTTGTACTATTTCAGTTACTGCAACAGCAATAAAACTCTATTTAACAAAAAGATGGAGCAAATTATAATCCCACTTTTTAAAGTCCCATCTGTGGGCCAGTTCAGATAGGACCCTTTGCATTTTCTCCCAACAGAAAGTGTTAAAAGGACATTATCACTTTTTAGATAGGGTTGTGACATTATCACTTTTATCAATGTCACAAAGGTTGTGACATTATCACTTTTTAGATATGTCCAACTTGTGTTAGAGTTTTGAGTTTGTTCCTGCTCACATCTTTTCCCTTCCCAGATGACACTGATGGGATCTGAATTCCTTGATATCTCCATTCACTGTCCTTAGTACTCAAATCAGCTGGAGTAATTTTAACATTTAGCGATTTTTTTAATTGACACATGTGAGGAGGAAAATCATATTAACCATCTCACAAAAGCCACTTTAAAATAAAGGGAAAAAAAGAAAGAAAGAAAGAAAGAAAGAAAGAAAGACAGGAAGGAAGGAAGGAAGGAAGGAAGGAAGGAAGGAAGGAAGGAAGGAAACTAACTAACTAAAGGGCCTGTAGCCAAGAGAAATCTCAGTCAGGACTTGCCAGTCCATACTGGACAGGCTGAAGCTGCAATGACATTTTAATTAATTAATTGTTAATGGCAGGGCAACATGAAAAACACTAGATTGTAGCAGTATGGTAGCAACTTCATCTGGATTCTCTGTAAAAACAAAATGATCAATGATGTCTTCTTCAGAGAAAACAGCGGGGCTGTTCACACAACCAGGCAGGTAGGTGGGGGGAAGGCAGGGTTCAACCTACCTTCCTCCAGACAACTGATAGCAGCCCCAAAGGCACTCAAGCCACATGCCAACACAACCCACGTTGCCGGGAGCAGCATGGGTGAATCTCCACACTGCTGCCAGCAGCGTGGTAAACAGAGGCAGGGACTCATTGTCCCGGCCTCTGGAGATCCCACAAGGCACCATGCAATACAAGCAATGCATTGAGGGATTCCCCCAAGAGATGGGCCCTCTAGGTGCCCATCTCTGTGTGCAGCTGGGCTGGAAGCAGCCCAGCCTGCACATGAGCAAGTAGCCCAGGTTAAGGGAGTGCTCACTCTCTTAACCTCAATTAGCAGCAGATCTAAAAAGCCGGGCTAGGTGGCACTGGACTGCTGGGATTGGGCTCGATTCTGGCTGCTTTCACCTGTGTGCTTTCCAGACTAGCTGCTCATTAGCAACAAAATGCCTCTGTTCAGGCAAGTCGCATTCGGAACGGAAACAGCAGGGGAAGCAGTCTCGCAGCAACTAATAACCTGACAAAACATTGTATATCCATGCCAGATATACAATGTCGTAGCTCCATTTCTCAGTGATTAAATTTGAAACAAGGCATTGGAAATGTGAACGGCACCCTGCTGTCAGCGTAGGGACTGTAGTGTCAGGACGCAGGAAGTGTGGAAGCACGCTTCCGAGATGCATCCTGACCCCATTGCAGGGTCTAGTCTGGAAAGCACCCTGCAGCCTAATCTGAACAGCCTCTGCTAGGAAGAACATAAGAACATAAGAATAGCCCTGCTGGATCAGGCCCAAGGCCCATCTAGTCCAGCATCCCATTTCGCACAGTGCTGAAGTAACTTCAGAGTCCAGTGTTACTTCAACACCATTTAATTCTTTAGGTCCTATAAGTACATTTATACACATTATTTTTTAAAAGTTGTGAGACTTGCAGATCAGAGCTCTTCTTGAACAGATGAATGTGTCAGTTCAACAGATAGAAGAGAAGCCATTCCAAAATATCTTGGTCTCAAAAAAATATAATTCTGTGTTACTCTCTCACTGCTTCCAATTTGCTTTAGTTGTTACACAGAGATTCTCTTGATTCAGAGACTGGATTTTATAATAAAGATTAATTTGATTTGACCTTTTCAGCATTTTTAAATGTAGCTGAGGAACAGCCATAGCCAACTATCCTTCTACCCCCACCCCCACCCCATCAATTGGTCATCACTGAATATATGAAACTGACTTATACCGAGTCAGACCATTGGTCAATGAAGCACAGTAATGTCTTCTCTGGTAGTACTAGTTTTTCAAAGTCTCAGGCAGAGGTCTGTCATCTACTGTGGTAATGCCAGGGACTGGTCATGGAATATTCTACATACAAACCATGTCTTTGACTGCTTTTGCAGATTGATATGTTGTGTTGCCAGCCACTGCTTTAAGAAACCTTGATTTTTATTAGCTGCTTTGAACATGCCAGTGGAAGGGAACAATATAATAAAACAAACAGGGGTTTTAGAGGACAGTATATTGTATAATTGACTTAATTTTTTCTCAAGAATTTGCAGTAGCTGCTTCCAGATATGACACACCTCATGACAACAGAGCAGTACATTAATCCCAAATCAATGTGATTTAAATGTGGCTGTTTCTTTGATAGCTTTCTAGACCGATTAGCCAACTTGTTGGTTTACAAACCAGGATGGTTTAATTTAAGGGGACAGGAATGAGAATTGTACCTTGTACCAAGAGATAAAATCACTGGCTATGGTTATGTTACAGATGTCAAACAGAAAATAAGGTGGTTACATGGGGACTATATTTCTGAATTGCACATTGAAAGAAAAGTGGTGGTAGAATCAATGACAATAAATGCAAGACATAACATTTCCTTTGTGGTGGCTGTATCACCTTGGGATAAATGTCACTTCTAGGAAGTGACAGAATGCTGTATGATCCAGAGAGAAGAAATGGAGGAAGCTGCAGAAAGAGCAATATGATGAAGAGATATCAAATTCGTCCCTCTCCCCCAGCACATTCAGCTTCAGTTCTCACTATGTGGAATTTCCAAAAGACACTTTGGCCATTAAGAAAAAGGTGAAAGAAGAGCAAGAACTGGTTTGAGTAAAAGGAACAAGAATTGTTTGGAGAAAAGGAAACATCAGAGTTACTACTGAAGATAACTGTCACACAGCCAGTGTGTTATGATGCAAGAACAGTAGCTTCGAATGATGAAGAGCTTGCTTTGGATGAAACTTTTAATTTACACCACATTTCAGCAGGCAGACTGTCCCACACATTTTGTGCGAATGATTATACATGGTTTCATTTTAAAAGTGAACCTACGTATATATCCTCTCAGATGCAGGGTTCAGATAGGAAGTTTACTACTGGATGTGCATTGAACATAATGTCTGAGTAACTGTATGTGTGTTCAGAATAACTGTACATGCATATACTGTGCACAGATTGTACATGTGTTGAACAGAATGTGTGAATAGGGCTTTAAAAATCAGCGGAAGTATATCATTTGAAGATTCCATATATATCTATTTATGAAAGAGAGGGAAGTGGCAATTCAAAAGCTTGGCTAACTGTTGAGTTCACCCTGAAACAAACACCTCTTCAAACATCTGAGGTTTGAAGCGCATGAATAGCTTTTGCAAGTATCATGAGATGGACCCATATTAGAAGGGGGGAATCATCTTATAATAGCATCTATAAAAGATTATTAGAAATGCAGAGCTAATTTTGAATCTTCTCTTTAAGTTATTGACCATGTAGTAACAACCAAACCCCTGAGGATTACAACTTTGTTTCTTTCCTATTGATTATCCAGAGTTGAAAAAGAAATTAGAAGTGATAGACTTTGGAAATTAGACGTGATGGACTTATCTTAAACACTCTCTGACTCTTTTCCTGAGAGATACATTCTTGTTTCTAGCTTTATTTTGTGTGTTGCACCCTATGCATGTTTATTCAGAAGCAGGACCACAGTATTCAATGTGGCTTATTCCTAATATGAATACGCCAAATATTTATATACTGCTTTTCAACGAAAGTTCCCAAAGCAGTTTGCATAGATATAATAAATAAAGATGGATCCTGCCGCCAAAGGGCTCACAATCTAAAAAAGAAACATAAGATAGACACCAGCAACAGCCACTGGAAGACTGCTATGCTGGGTTTAGTAATCCTAAATAACGGTGCACAGGATTGCAATCTTATTTACAATTTTAAGGCAGTATGTATCAACAGCCATTTTTAATTGAAATAATTCCTAGAAATCTGGCTGTTTAATTAATGGTGAATGATTTCCTCATTCCCATATATAATTTTATGACAGACTTGACCAATCACCATTTTTGCATAGAAAACCATTATATCTATCTGTTTAACAGCTGCATATCTTGTGGAAGCATGGCTAACGGGTACCGTCAAGGAAGCCATAAAAGGGAAGAAGACTTCCTTCCGAAATTGGAAGGCCTGTCCAAACGAAAAGAACAGAAAGGAACACAAACTCTGGCAAAAGAAATGCAAGGTGACAATAAGGGAGGCAAAAAGAGAGTTTGAGGAACATTTAGCCAAAAGTATCAAGGGGAATAACAAAAACTTCTTTAAGTACATCAGAAGCAGGAAATCTGCCAGGGAGGCGGTTGGGCCATTAGACAATGAGGGAGTGAAAGGGATTATTAAGGAGGATATGGAGGTTGCAGAGAAACTGAATGAGTTCTTTGCGTCTGTCTTCATGGCAGAGGATACTGAGCATATACCTGTTCCTGAACCAGGCTTTTTAGGGATGGAGGCTAGAGAGCTGAGTCTGCTAGAAGTGACAAGGGATGATGTTCTAAACTGTCTGAAAAAACTGAAAGCTAACAAATCACCAGGGCCAGATGGCATCCATCCAAGAGTCCTCAAAGAACTCAAATGTGAAATTGCCGACCTCCTTGCTAAAATATTTAACTTATCCCTGAAATCGGGCTCTGTACCAGAGAACTGGAGAGTAGCAAATGTAACACCAATTTTCAAAAAGGGATCCAGGGGCGATCCGGGAAATTACAGGCCAGTTAGCCTAACATCCATTCCAGGCAAATTGATGGAAAGCATCCTCAAGGATAAAATTGTAAAGCACCTAGAAGAACAGGCCCTGCTGGGAGTGAGCCAGCATGGCTTCAGCAAAGGTAAATCTTGCCTCACCAACCTTTTGGACTTCTTTGAGAGTGTCAACAAGTATGTGGATAAAGGTGATCCAGTTGACATAGTCTACCTGGACTTCCAAAAAGCTTTTGACAAAGTTCCTCATCAAAGACTCCTGAGGAAACTTAGCTGTCATGGAATAAAGGGACAAGTACATGTGTGGATTGCTAACTGGTTGAAAGACAGAAAACAGAGGGTAGGTATAAATGGAGAGTTTTCACAATGGAGGGAAGTAAGAAGTGGGGTCCCCCAGGGATCTGTACTGGGACCGGTGCTTTTTAATTTATTCATAAATGATCTAGAAGCAGGGGTAAGCAGCGATGTGGCCAAATTTGCAGATGATACCAAACTCTTCCGGGTAGTGAAATCCAAAACGGATTGTGAGCAGCTCCAAAAGGATCTCTCCAAACTGGGGGAGTGGGCGACAAAATGGCAAATGCGGTTCAATGTTAGCAAGTGTAAAGTGATGCACATTGGGACGAAAAACCCCACCTTCAAATATATGCTGATGGGATCTGAGCTGTCAGTGACGGACCAGGAAATGGATCTTAGGGTTGCGGTTGACAGCTCGTTGAAAGTGTCTATTCAATGTGCGGCAGCTGTGAAAAAGGCAAATTCCATGCTAGGGATCATTAGGAAGGGGACTGAAAATAAAACGGCTAACATTATAATGCCCTTATACAAAACTATGGTGCGACCACACTTGGAGTACTGCGTACAATTCTGGTCACCACATCTTAAAAAGGACATTGTTGAACTGGAGAAGGTACAGAAGAGGGCAACCAAGATGATCAGGGGCCTAGAGCACCTTTCTTATGAGGCAAGACAACACCTGGGGCTTTTTAGTTTAGAAAAAAGACAACTGTGGGGAGACATGATAGAGGTCTATAAAATGGTCCATGGTGTGGAGAAAGTGGAGAGAGAGAAATTATTTTCCCTTTCACACAACACTAGAACCAGGGGTCACTCCATGAAATTGATTGCCAGGAGGTCTAGGACCAACGAACGGAAGTACTTTTTCACACAATGCGTGATCCACTTGTGGAACTCTCTGCCACAGGATGTGGTGACGGCCAACAACCTGGATGGCTTTAAGAGGGGTTTGGATGACTTCATGGAGGAGAGGTCTATCAATGGCTACTAGTCAGAGGGCTGTGGGCCACCTCCAGCCTCAAGGGTGTGCCTCTGAGTACCAGTTGCAGGGGAGCAATGGCAGGAGAGAGGGCACGCCCTCAACTCCTGCCTGTGGCTTCCAGCGGCATCTGGTGGGCCACTGTGTGAAACAGGATGCTGGACTAGATGGGCCTTGAGCCTGATCCAGCAGGGCTGTTCTTATGTTCTTAAGCACTCTGAAAAAAGAAAAACAGACATCTATTGGGGTGTATGGAAATGTACTCTGGTTGCTTTCGCTTTCCCTGTTTGAAGATAGAGGATAGCCACTAAAACCACATATTAAAAATGTTAAGGTGAAAAATATGAATTTCCATATTTTACAAAGACCACATTGCGGTACCTGATGCCAGCATACAGTGGTGTAATTCACCAAAGGACGGCTGCAGCTGTTAATAAATCACTCAAGCTGCACATTGGCAATTTATGACATCAGCAGAGCTCTTAAATGAATTACAGCCATTTATTTATAAGAAGAGGCCATCTATCATTTAGTATTGACCATCTGTTAACTTTGGCACTGTGTTTTTAAAATAAATGTATTACATTTCAGTAACAAGAGTCTTTAGTTTTATTCATAGTTTCTGTGTGCACATGTCAATGAAAAGAAACTTTTTCATCACAAAGGAAAATGGTTCCTAGTCTTTCTAATAATAGTCTTTCCTATTCTTGAGACAGCAGGACCTCTGTCAACGCCTCAAAGGATGGGAGAGACCTTGCCTCTGAAACAGCAGACTAGGAAGTTCCTGTCACCAAAGAACCAACTCCCAGAGTGGGCAGACTCAATAGAGGATGGAGAGCCAAATGAACTCCCTGCAGAGATGGGATTCCTCTGCAGAGTCCTCAGCTCAGCAGCAGTAAGAGGGGAACCCTAAGATCCCATTTTCTATAGCCAGATGCCCACTAGGATCCAACCTCATTATGAGAGAGCATCAAAGACCAAATGAAAAAATCTCAAAAGGAAGAGAACACTTGTTTGGCTTTGAGGTGTGATAGCTTGAAAGACACAGTGGTGGGAGTGCTAATGAGGTGCAGTAGGCTTAGAGCCTTAGCTTTTGAATAGGCAGAGTCACAGCAAGTATGTGATTGCCATACTATAAGGCTTGTCAATACCACAAAAACAGTTGCTAGTGCAGCATTTCCTATTGGTCCAGCTCTCTGGAGTGATAAAGGTAAAGTGTGCCATCAAATCGATTTTGACTCCTGACACCCACAGAGTGATAGCAGACAAGATTATATGGAAAGGGATCCCTGAAGCTAGACAGTTTGAAAAGTCTGCTTTACAGGCATTATTGTTCACAAGCATTTATGCCCCTTCTCACACAAGCTCTGGGCAGGCTGAGCTGATGAGCCTCATGTGTGGCATAGTTATGATCAAGAGCAATTGCAAGGACTGCTGCACTATGTGTGCAACAGGAATCCATCCTAATTCACAGGAATACAATGCTAAAATTGCATTTAAAGACATTAAACACACACAATTCTGAATCCATATTGACTGCTACTGTTAAAGCACATCTGTTTAGGCAGCCTGCCTGTCATAAACAAAATAGCGATGATTAGGTTGGTGTCTATTTACATTCTGGGTGGACAAGATGCAGCAACTCAAAATGGTAACGCTGAATCACATGACCTTCAGATACCATTCAGTGTTTTGACCTAGGGTTGCTAACTTTTTTCTGGCCCTGCTTTTGTACCTTTAAATGTTTCAAATAATGCTTTCTCCATATAATTCTGTCTTGCAGGGAAAAGCTTTACCCAACACATTTCATCATACATCATACTGTGCCTGCTGTTTAAAGGCACAGAAGCAAAGCCAGTAAAAAGCTGGCAACCTTTTGCTAGGATTTTACTGAAAGAAACAGTTGTCATAAAACCAGTTTTTAAAATGTTTAAACCTGGGGGACCAAGAGATTTCTAAAATTGCTCTATAGTAGTAATGACCTTGGGAACATTTTTGGGGGGAGGGGGAACTTAACTCTTCCTATACCTTCTTAATTTTTGTCAAGCTCCCCACCCTTTATCTGGCTTGATTTCCATGTTAATATTAAGTAGTGAAAAACATTATAGCAACTCCAATTTTTCTTAGATTACAATAACTGAAAAAGTGAAGGAGGGAGATGCTGCTGGCTCTGAGTTTAGCAAGGAGGCAGCAAGGATGATCTTTGGTGCAGATGCGTTTAGAAAAGTTGCAATATGTTTTCTTTCTTTCTGTGGGGTGCATTGCTTCTTCAGATGTTAGTTTGCAAAGGCAAACAAAAGACTTTTATTAGAATTAAGCACCTGCAGCAGCTCAGAATGTCTGTAAAGTTTGCAAAACAAGAAAGGGGAGGTGCACACAACTAGATATTCATAGGTGTGGAAGTGAAAGGAGACAGAAACATTAGCTGCCCTCCGCTTTTCATACGTAAATTTGATTAATGGTTAAAGAATGTTGAACTTCTTATTCGAATCAACACACGCCAAGCCCAAGACTGAAGATAAGTGTCATTCTCAGGGCACATTGAAGGACTTTAATGACGTTTAGTGGCACCAAATAGCATATTTTGAGCTGGCAGGACACTGTCAAGGGCCTTCCCCTTCACGGAAAGCACGGCACTCTTGACACCCAAATTGGTGAGCATCGTTTTCTCACCAGAAGCAGGACTTAAACAGATGTTTTGCTTACAAAGGTGACACTTTTCTAGCGTGCTTCACCTCTTTTCTCGATCAATTTAAAGGAAGGAAAAAACACCCATGAAGCAGAACACTATCCTTGAGTCTGAGGAAAAGAGAATTCGTAGAAGCATTAAAGCGTCGCCAGAACTTTGCCTCGCCCAAGCAAGGTTGCGGCGTGTAGTAGCCCTGTGTAGTAGAAAGGAGAAAAAAGCGGGGCCATTTTAGTATATGCTAATATAGGCCTGCACAACTTGCAACCCACAAAGCAGAAAATACCTTATCAGCCATGTTCTTTGTGTGGCTAATCTAAGTGCTTGAAATGCCCCTTATTAATTTTTTTTAAAAAACACCTCTCCCCTAAAAGCAGCAAAAATAGGAGCTTTATGGCGCCTTGGTGGATGCCATGGTTAGCCAGCTGAGTTGGGTTTGACTGGTTACAACTTGTGGGAGCTTACAATAACTGAGGCGTACGCGGCCAATACCAACCACCCAACTCAAAGTAGCCTAACAGTCCCTCCACCGCGGCGACTTCAGTTTATTTAAAGGGCTGGATGTAGAAGCGGATTGATTTTTAAAAAACGGATTTCTTTTGGATTCTCAAACTATACTAACAGCTCTTATTTATATATGTATCCCTCCGCATCGAATCTTGCATGGAACGTCCTCCATGATGTTCCTCCGCCGCCGAGAGAGGTATACAGACTGCAGAGGCGAACGGGATGGCTTGCTATACCTCACTTCGGCCTGTGGAGTTAAAACACTAAGGTAAGAATCTATTGGTAGCGTATTCCTCCGCTCTTTCAAAGGGACCTTTACTGAGCCTACTGTGTCCTTCCGCCGTCTTGGAGCACACAAGCAGGAGGTGCTTCTTCTGGCTGTGCGAGGAAGATAGTAGGTCTGAAAGCGACAAAAGACTTCAGCACACAGTGAGGATATGCCACTGTACGTCCGTCTGGGGTGATGGGCACTATCCGCAGGCGATCGGAACGTGTTTAGGGTTGTGTTGTTGCTCCGCAGGATTGTTGTGGAGGAACTCGGGGACTCTTTCTCGCGAGTCCCGGCGGATGGATTTCTAGGTAGCTTTCCCGATATCGTTCGTCCTTTGCTGCCGCCATCTTGGATTTTAATCCGCCATTTTTCCCCTTGGAATTATTATTATTTTTTTTTTATGATTAATTTTTTTCGTCCTTGGCCGGGAATCTGGACAACAGCGGTGGTGGGTTTGGACCTTCGGGGTCGTGGGGGGCAAAGAGGACTTCGGTGCCCGGGGCAACCAGGAGGTGAGTTGTCGGGGAGGAGGGGGAGAAGTGTGTGTGTGTGTGTGTGTGAGAGAGAGCGAGTGTGTGTATGTGTGTGTGACAAGCGGGGGGGGACGTGGAATTGGCACCGTGGCGAGGGCCCCGCTCCTTCCGGGGAGGGGGCGGGAGAGAAGCGAGGCCCCTCAGGTCGGGCAAGGCCCCAGGGGAGAGAGAGCCCGGGTGGGGGGCTCTTGCTCGCGGCTGAGAGGGGAACGGGGTTCTTCGGGGGCGAAAATGTGGGGGAGACTCTGTCCTCTACTGGACCTCAGGATGTCCCCACCGCCGCCCTTCTCGGAGAACGAGGGCAACGCTGTGGGGCTTTCGGGGGCTGAAGGGGCGGGGGGAGAGGGAAGGGGACGCCGCCGCTGGGAGAAGAAGAAGAACCCGCTTAGGGACCGGGGAGTGGGAGGCTCGGCGGTGGTTAGGAAGAGACCAGCCGAAGCAGCCCTTGTTTGGACGCGTCACTGCCCCGAGGCAGAGTCGGTGAGATGCTGACTGACTGCGGGGCGAGGGGAGAGCGCTGGGGGGAGGAGGCAGGCAGCGAGCCCAGGACTGGGTGCCCTTCGCTTAGCATCCCCTCGGTGGGACCCGAGGCGGGGCTGCCTCTGCTTCTTTGTATGCCTGTCCTAGTTGCGCATCTCCTGGGTACTCGGAGCGGCGGACTCCGACGGGTCCCTAAGGGACGTCTTCCGCTCCAGGCCTAGGCCTCTCTGGCTAGCTCCCGAGATGGCACAGCCTTCAGGTCTCTCTTTGGGACCGGGGGTGGTGGTGGTGGTGGTGCAGTGCGTCCCACCTGCGAGGGTGTACGGGGGCGGCGGCGGCGGTGGTAGCGGGCCAGGAGGCTGCAGTGAGTTTTAAAGGGCCCGAGGAGAGTGGCGCCGAGCCACTCGTGACGATGACATACGCACACCCGTCTCCGGGTTGGTGGCTGTGACAGCTGGCATCTTCCTGCGGTTCTTTGGCATTTGGTGGGTGGTGGTGTGTGTGTGTGTGGGGGGGTGAATTTTACAAGACTTTGGGCTGGGACCAGATTCTGTTGGAGACAATAGGCTTTCATTTCGGGTATTTCTCGTTTTGCCAGTGAATGTGATGGGTTTGGGGAGCGGTACTCGACGCCGGCCGGAGGCAGCTGCGACAGGGATCGGGTAGGGCCGCCTCGCGTGGAGGAACTGGCGAGCTCCTTGCTCCCAGCCTCTGAAAAAGACGAAAGACGACCTCTAGGGGGCGGCGCAGATTCAGGAAACCCTCGGAAAATAAAAGACTTCTCTCTCTGAGCCAGCGGAGCAAGTTTGCTCTTATCCTGTCAGCTGTCAGGATTTAAGTACCAGCTTTCCTTTGCAAGAGGTACTTTCGAAGTGGTGGACTGAAACTTTATTCAGCTGAGAAATCTGTAACTCTTCTATGGAGATGCGCGCACACACACACACAGAGCCTTTTCATTAGCCACTGTTACAAATGCATACTATGGTAATAGTCTTTTTTTCATCTCCAAAAATGTTAGTTACGAAGACCATTGTTTTTACTGGCAAAAATGATGGAAATATCAGCAAAAGATTGATATGGTTACTGAGAGAGGAAATGTGTTGTCTGGTGTTTTGATTCGAAGTTGAAAACGGTTGAGCAGGACTGTTGTGTGAGAGAAACAGACAAATTCTGAGCACTAAGTGGTGTAGGGGTATATACTAGTTGTTTTCTTACTGTTTTCAGGAGAATCCTGGAGTTCCTCAAAAGCGTATCAGGGTCTTTCAATGAAAAAAATGACTAATGGCTGCCCAACCATTGCTGATGTTCAACTGTAGTGCACAGCTGCAGGTTTAGGATTCACTATCAGTGGTGTGGCCCAATGGGCCTAGCCAGTACCCTGTGAAAACTGTGTATGTGCTCTAGATAAATCACCCAGAATAGTTTAATATGTAGAGAATAGTTTGCAGTGTAAGTCAGTTGAATGTAAGTCCATACCTGCCAACGCATTCCTGTTTTCCCATTCACATGAGTGGGAAAATAGGGACATGTTGGCAGGTATGTAAGTCAGTGTACATATTGTTCCCGGAAGGTAGCAAAGTTTGAAGACCATTGGTAAGGTCCAAGTCCCCCAAGCTCCTCTCTAATGAGGCAGTAAACATGTGACAGGATCATACTACTCTAATGTAGGGATGTGCATTGAACCACGGCAGGGAGGCTTGAAGGTGGCGGGGGTCTCTATTCAAGAGTGGGGGAGGATGCCCTCCCCCCGCCGGCCGCCCTCCCCCCGCCGGCGTCCGTGTTTTGAAAAGCCAATCGGGGCGGCAGTGTGTGCTGGTGCTGGCGTGCGCAGGCGCATTGGCGACATCCAGTCATATCTGCAAGGTGAGGGCAAGGGGGCAGCAGGGAGGTATGCTGCTGCCCCGATCAGCTTTGCAAAACACAGACGCCGGTGGGGGGAAAGTGGCAGGAGAGATAAGTGCACCCTCCCCCAAGAGAGACCCCTGCCACATTCAAACTGGCGGAACCGTGCACATCCCTATTCTAGTGCTCCCAAATAGAAGAAAAATCCTACATATAGAATATATAAGCTAGGTCTAGAATTCCTTCCCCTCACATGCATGTTTTCTGTGTGCAGGGAGTTGTTTGTATGGATGAGTATTCAGTTACGTGGGCTTTGATCTGTAGTCTGAAGTAATACAACCCAGGTACAACTTTACAACTTCATTTGTGTTTGTGAGAACAAAACCCAAGAGATGCAAAACAAGGAAGGTGAAATGTTTTGTTAGAGGTGTGTGCAGTTTTTTTTGAGCTATGCAGAATTCGGAAAGTATTTGTTTAATTAAAGTAACCTGCTACAAATTTGAGGCACTGCTTGTCTGTAGGAAAGGAAAGGTTAGGTTGTGCTGTCGAGTCGGTGTCAATTCCTGGCGACCACAGCACAGAGCCATGTAGTTTTCCTGATAGAATACAGGAGTGGTTTACCATTGCCTTCTCCCATGCTTTTCAGCACCTTCCTATATCACTGCTGCCTGATATAGGAGTTTCCCATATTCTGGGAAACACTCCAGCAGGGATTCGAACCAACAGCCTCCTGCTCTCTAGACAGGTTGGTTCACCACTGCACCATTAAGTGGCTCAGTAGTTAAGTGTATGTAGTTCACCCTTATTTGGATTTCAGATATTTAATCCTTTTACCTTCTAGATTTTGGTTTCTTATATAGATCTATACATTATGCACACACACATGTTGTTGTAAATATCTTGTTCGCTTCTGGAGTATCAAAATGTAATTATTTTTTGTATTTTTTAAAATACTAATCCATTAGAAGTAGTGTTGCCCAAATATATTTACCAGATAGAATTTTGGCATTTTGGATGGGTGCTGGAGGTAGTTTGGGAATGGGATAAAACCGTGTAGCTTCATGTGGTGCCCTTTAATCTTTGAATTGTTTTGGGGTAAGGAACAACTTTTCTCTATTTAAAAATAAATAATTTTTCCCCAACAATTAGTGCTGCATTTCTGTGGGTGGCGATGGAAACAGTGCTTCAGGTGATGCTGCTTTTCCTGGTCTGGCTCTTGACACCTTGCACCAGGAAATGTGAAATTGGGATGGTGGGGGGAATAGTGTCTGGCAGGAGCTAGGGCTGTGCACGGAAGTGGCAGGGACTCGTTCGAAGGAGGTGGGGTTAACTTTAAGGGGGGGTAGGGTGCACTCCCTCGCGCCGCGTTTCCCCCACCAGTGCTTGTGTAAAAACTGGTCTGGTAGAGCAGCAGCGTCTGCCCTGCCACCCTGTCCGCTCCTCGGACCGTAAGTAGCACGTGTGCTCGGCACATGCACGCACCACTTCCGGTTCAAGGAGCAGATGGGATGGTAGAGAGGTGAAGCCCATAAAAGGGCCTCTAAACAGGTTCATGCACATCGCACATCCCTAGCAGGAGCTGCTCACCAGGAAAAAACATTAACATAGCTACCCACAGAAAATTAGCATTTTTTATTGTGGGGTGCCAGGCGGACAGTGATAAACTATGCCCACCCAAACAATTCATCAAAGTTTTGTGATGCCCCTCACAATACTACTGAACCCTAGAGGTGTGCAAAGAACCGGCACTTGCCAGTTTGAATGGGGTGTTTGTGAGGGATATCTTTAAGGACAGGGGAGGGTACGCTTACCCCCCCACACACATATTTCCCTCGCTGATTCTCTCTTAAAAACTTGTCCATCGGGGCGGCAGCGTACCTCCCTGCTGCCCTATTCCCTCCTCGGTCCGGAAGTGAGCAGAAGTACCCTGCACGCATGAGCACATTAGCGTGTCCTCCACAAAAAGCCACCAATTCTCAGGAGTAGGGATGTGCACGATCTGGTTCAGCGTCTCCTCTGGGAAGTGCTAAAGTTTCTCGGGCACCGACATTCAAACTGGTTTGGTGGGGCAGGGAATAGTTCGCTTAAAAAGCAGGTAAGGAGCTCCTTATCTGTTTGTCACCACCCCACCACTTTTCTGGTAGCAGTGCCCACTTTCCAAAAGGCCATGCGTGGCTGTGGTGCTGTTCCCTGCAGCCTCTGCACGGTGTCAGCGTGCACACAGCCATCACACATTTACCCATGTTCATGTTGATGTCACACGGAGGCTGTAGGGACCAGTGCCACAGCCATGCGCGGGCTTTTGGAGAGTTGGTGCTGTGGCTGGGAAAGCGCTGGGACAATGACAAGCAGGTAAGGAGCTCCTGCTTTTTAAGGGAGCTGTGCTCAGCTGGTGGCTGGCACATCCCTACTCAGGATCACTTTTTTTTTTTTTAGTGGTGGGGAAGCACACAGGTCTAGGGTAAAAATCACTTTTTAACCAAAAGATTGGTAAAAATCACTTCACTTACACACTCACCCATCCTTGTACCATGGAACTTTAGTTCACCCAAATCATTCTTAGGATCCAACTTACTGTTTTTTAGTGAGTTGTGAGAGTGTCTTCTTGAGATGAATGATGCTTGAATTGTGTACCAGTTATACAGAAGATAAAAACCTCATGAGGTTCTAGTTAAGCACAAAAAGTACTAAAACCCAGTTCCAAAGCGCCTTTGGATAGGGCGGAATGGAAGTGTAGTAAATAAAAATAATGTAACTGCATAGGATTATAGCTTCAGTTGCAGTTTTTCAGAGCTGTGCAATGACAGCCGTGTTCACTATTCTCTGAACTTTATTTTAAAATTCCGTAGGACAGATTATTGCAATATTTATTTTATTTTTATTTATGTATTTGATTTCTATACCGCCCTTCCAAAAATGGCTCAGGGCAGTTTACACAGATAAATAAATAATAAATAAGATGGATCCCTGTCCCCAAAGGGCTCACAATCTAAAAAGAAACATAAGATAGACACCAGCTACAGCCACTGGAGGGGTGCTGTGCTGGGGATGGAGAGGGCCAGTTACTCTCCCCTTGCTAAATAAAGAGAATCACCATGTTAAAAGGTGCCTCTTTGCCAAGCTAATGGGGTTTTATTTATGATCTGGTTCGAGATCCGTCAATGCCCATAAGAATGGGTTCTGTGCCTGCGCAGGAACCGAGCGGTAGCCATGCCTGAGCTAGTCGAAGCGCCCAAGCCACACCCCCACGCTGCAGAGTGCTATTTAAGGCGTGGCTGAGGCACGAAGTCCCTCAGTTCTTTTCCGACCACCTCTGCGTTTGGACCTACGGTCTGCCTCTGTAGTTGGAAAGTTCCTCTTCTTGTTAGTTCATCCAAACCTTTTTACTAATTTTTCCTGGATTTTGACTCGGACTGGCTGACTTCCTTCTCTGGTTTTTTGACTCGGAACGTGTGACGTACTCTCTGGCTCTTGACTTGGACTGGCTTTGACGACCTCTAAGAAAAACCATGAGCCACCTTAAGTAACGCAGTGGGGAAATGCTTGACTAACAAGCAGAAGGTTGCAGGTTCGAATCCCCGCTGGTAGGTTTCCCAGACTATGGGAAACACCTATATTGGGCAGCAGTGATATAGGAAGATGCTGAAAGGCATCATCTCGTACTGCACGGGAGGAGGCAATTGTAAACCCCTCTTGTATTCTACCAAAGAAAATCACAGGGCTCTGTGGGCATGAGGAGTCGAAATCAACTTGATGGCACACTTTACCTTTAGAAAAGCCGTGAGAAAGGGAAATGGCTCTCTCTTGTTTTGACATCTAATTTATACATAGGTAGGTGTTTATAATTTAGCTTGGTTCCTGTCTGTGACCATCCAGTAAGCTTGTGCCCGAAACGTTTCGGAGGCCATTGTAAAGGCCTCCGAAACGTTTCGGGTGTGGGGGCTGATTCGGCGATTCGGCGCCGGCGGGGGTAGAGCTTTAAGGGCGGGGGAGAGTGTACTCACCCCCCCCCGCTGTGTTTCCCCCACCAGCGCTCTCCGAATTTTAAGCCCCTCGGGGCGGCAGCGTTCCTCCCTGCTGCCCCGTTCCCCCCGTCGGCCGGAAGTGGCTGGAAGTCCCGAGCGCGTGTGCACGACGGGTGGAGAGCGCCGGCGGGGGAAACGCGGCGGGGTGTATGTGAATACACTCTCCCCCGCCCTTAAAGCTCTACCCCCGCCGTGCCGAAAATTTATCGTGCACATCCCTACCATCCAGCATAGGCAGTTACTTAATTTTTGTTCCTGGGTTATTATGTTCAATGTTCAATTTGTTATGTTAAGCAAGTAGACATACTGATCTTGCAGTGTGCAAAACTGTGGTAACAGAGTTTGACATGCCAAGAGAGCACTGCTGCATTCAGTGCAAAGCAGGTTGGGGAAAATCCAATGTGCTATCTTTCGTGTTAATTGCAGTCCCATTAAAACTGTTGTTCAAGTGTATAGGGTTGCACTGATGTAGGTGACCCCATTGTGACAGAAAGGCTTGCAGCATACAGGTCATTTTATCCCTTGTCTCCTCTCCATCCTTTTCTTTGCCTTGTAATTTCTTTTGCCTTGCCTCTGCTGTAGCATCAAGTCATGCTTCTGTGCCAGTGCAGTATTCTTTGCTGATCTAATCCTTACCCATAAAAGCCTTGGGCGTGCGTCCGTGCCGCCCGTGTCTTTTTCGCCCGATCTGGGCATGCGCGGAGCGCATGCCCAGATCGGGCGAAAAAGATACGGCCGCCCAGAGACGGGCGGCCATGTTGGACCAGGCGGTGGCCGCGGCGGAGCGACTGGCTCCGATGGCGGCCGCCGCCGTTACGGCGAGAGGGCCGGGAGGAGCAGAAGCGGCGGGCCAAGGAGAAGCGGCCGCCGCCAACGGCAGGAGGAGAGTGTGGCCGAGGCGGCGGCGGAGCCGCGGCCTCGGCCAAAGGTAGTTGTGGCCGCGGTGGGGCGACTGGCCCCGTTGGCGGCGGCTGCGACGCCACCGAGAGTGCGGGTGAGGCGGTGGCGGGGCGACTAGCCCCGATGGCGGCCGCGGCCTCAGCAAGAGGTGGCAGTAGCTCCCCTTAAGGCTAGCGCCCGTTATTACAACGGGCTAAAAATTACTAGTGCTGGTATAATCCTCTAGTTACAATTTTGTGTCAGTGCAACCGTCTTGTGCATCCTGTTAACTCTACTACTTTCCCAACAAGTTGCAAGGTGGACCTACATGAACTAGAGAACACCTTGGTTAAATCTAACTATTTTAATATTGGGTCTGGGTCAAGTCCATCTGATTCAGATTAGGTCAAATCAACGAATATTGTTTTCTGCTTCATAGAAGTCAATCCTGGAACTTACTGGGAAGGAGGTAGAATAGGCATGCATGCATAAGGATTCAACAGAAATCATATCTGTCAGGACAGCAGCTTACAGAATTGGGATGATATTAAAAAAAAATCAGTGGAACTTGCTTCTATGGCTAACATTCTACACAATGCAAAGTGGGCAGTTGCACTGCTGTGGGCATCTAAAACACCTGTGGTGTCATGCAGGAATGCTCTTGTGCTAATACTTAGCATTGTGCAATCGCAGTTCTGCAACATTACGTTCACTGGAAAATCGTGGAAATGTGATTGCTTAGTGATAAATATTAGCGCAGGAGCACTAACAGAGTCAAATCATTGGTCCATCTAGCTTAGTATTGTCTCCACAGACTGGCAGCAGCTTCCCCAAGGTTACAGGCAGGAGTCTCTCCCAGCCCTGTCTTGGAAATGCCAGGGAGGAAACGTGGAACTTTCTGCATGCAAGCATGAAGATATTCTTCCCAGAGTGGCCCCACCCCCTAAAAGTTGGGGCGCATGCTCACGCCACAGGGCAGCACAGAGCAGTGCACAGCTTCATTCTGGAACCCAGGTGAAATAGACTGCAGCAACCTTCTTGCTACTTAACCTTGCCTCACTAAGTGATATGTGTTTGGAAACTTGGACGTAGATCTCATTTGCTGGATGGGGATGTTGCTGTCTAAGGGTCATGTCCAAAGTTAAATATGTTTTTTGAAATACGCATAAGAAAACATATTGTTAGAAACTAAGTGTAATTCCTGGAAGTGTTCCAGGGCAAGAAATAGAAAGTAAATGTCAGAGTAAATGTGGTTAGCAGAAGAGAATAGATGTTCTTGAAAGCTGTTTCTTGGTATTGAATTTTCTGAGCTATATATATGACTACAGGGTTTCCCACTTATGTAGGTATTGTAAACCAAGTTCCTTAGAATTATTCTTGTATTTTGGGTTCCGTTTTAGTGTAGAATAGTCTTTTGTCTTGCTCAAAGTATGAGGCCAACTTTCTTAAAGACAAATTGTTTCCTCTCTGATGCCTCTCCAAATGAGTTTTTATGTATCACAGAGGAGCCACAGGCAATACTTGCCTGTTTCTTCATTTGTGTCTGGTGCTAGAGATTGATGGAATACCCTTCCTTTTTTAATGGGATTCTTGTTTCAGTATAGATTACTTTCGTGGAATTATATGGTCCTGTTTGTTCTCTTTCCTTTCTCCAGACCTGAGACAGGTGCTATCAGTTTCATTCTGAGTAAGGTTTGAATATATAGGCTCACTAGTAGAGTCTGAGAACACTGGAATGTTTCAGTGATGAGGGAAAGTTGTTGGTGTTTCGCTATATTTGACAGTAGAATACTGTCCAACAATCAGGGCTACTCTGATACTCAGATGATCACTTGCATGGTGCTACAACAGAACTTTATTTGATTTTCTACAGTTGTTTAGTTTACAGCTTTTAAGCTTGGAAGGAACAACAGCCAGCAGGCACCCTGTGCCTTTTCTCAGCTGCCCTATTCTCGTTCCCATTGTCCCTTGTACAACTCTCCTCCCTCCCCGTGTTCGTTCCCAGCATTCTCCCGAACTGCCCAGCCTTCCTCGACCAGGGGTGGGGTTGGATTCAAAGAACACCCGCTCCACTTCTTCACCATACTACCTGGGACAATTGCCCACAATTGGCTGCCTCCCCATGGTGGGGAAAGGGAATTCCAATGTTGGGCTTCCAATCATTCCAGTCTCACAGCCCTTTTGTTTAGTATTACACTGCTTGCGTTTATTTGATGCCTCTGGATACCACTGGACAAATTCAAACATCATGCTAAACTGTGATTTAGTGTTACTATCACAATTCTTGGGCTCATACACATTTCCCCTCCCCTTGCACATGAGGAGAGGAAGTTTGTAGGCTCTCTTCCTAGTTTAAAATAAACTGGGATTTGTTGTACTGGAAGGAACTTAGTAAGTTCTGGGTAGTTCTGTTTGAACAAGCCAGGATATCAAACTGCTGAGGGTCAATATTTCTCAAGTTTGAGAACATGGGAACAGAACAAGGAACAGACGTTGCAACGTTCCTTATCTCATGTGCAAAGTGGACTGGGGAATGCATTAACCCTAAATTCATAATAGTACTGCTAAACAGAGTTGAGCAATTATAGGCCAGTTTCCAATCTCCCATGGCTGGGCAAGGTAATTGAGAGGGTGGTCCAAGCGGTCAGCTCCAGTATGTCTTGGATGAAACTGATTATCTAAACCCATTTCAGACTGGTTTTCGGGTGGGCTATGGGGTGGAGACTGCCTTGGTTGGCCTGGTGGATGATCTCCAATTGGGAATTGACAGAGGAAGTGTGACCTTGTTGGTCCTCTTGGATCTCTCGGTGGCTTTCGATACTATCGACCATAGTATCCTTCTGGAATGTCTGAGGGTGCTGGGGGTTGGGGGCACTGTTTTACAGTGGTTCCGCTCCGACCTCTAGGACAGATTCCAGATGGTGTCGATTGGAGATTGTTGCTCTTCAAAATCTGAGCTTAAGTATGGTGTCCCTCAAGGCTCCATACTTTCTCCAATGCTTTTTAACATCTACATGAAACTGCTGGGAGAGATCATCAGGGGATTTGGAGCTGGGTGTTATCAGTATGCTGATGACACCCAGATCTACTTCTCCATGTCAACTTCTTCAGGAGTTGGCATATCCTCCCTAAATGCCTGCCTGGAAGCAGTAATGGGCTGGATGAGGGAGAATAAACTGAAGCTGAATCCAGATAAGACGGAGGTACTTATTGTGAGGGGTCAGAACTCTAGAGACAATTTTGATCTGCCTGTTCTAGATGGGGTCACACTTCCCCAAAAGGAACAGGTTCGCAGTCTGGGAGTACTTCTGGATCAATGTCTCTTCTTGGTTTCTCAGATTGAGGCAGTGGCCGGGGTGCTTTCTATCAGTTTCGGCTGGTACGCCAGCTGCGCCCGTTTCTTGAGATCAGTGACCTCAAAACAGTGGTACATTTGTTGGTAACCTCCAGACTGGACTTCTGTTCTACGTGGGGCTGCCTTTGTATGTAGTCCGGAAACTTCAGGTGGTTCAGAATGTGGCAGCCAGGTTGATCTCTGGGTCATCTTGGAGAGACTGCATTACTCCCCTGCTGATGGAGCTACACTGGCTGCCAATAAGTTTCCAGGTAAAATACAAAGTGCTAGTTAATAACTTATAAAGCCCTAAATGGCTTAGGCCCTGGGTATTTAAGAGAGTGTCTTCTTTGCTATGAGCCCCACCGCCCATTGAGGTCACTTGAGGAGGTCCATCTCCAGTTGCCGCCAACTCATTTGGTGGCTACACAGAGACGGGCCTTCTCGGCTGCTGCCCCGAGATTGTGGAATGCGCTCCCTGCTGGGATACAAGCCTCCCCATCTCTGGCAGTTTTTTAAAAACTTCTGAAAACACATCTCTTCGACCAGGCTTTCTCAGCCTTTTAAAACTTGTTTTTAAATTGTTCTGACTATTTAATTGTTGTTTTATGATGTTTTTAATTGTTAATCATTGTTTTATGCTTTTATAATTTTTCTTTTAATTATTAACTGATTTTAATGGTGTTTTAATGTAAACCGCTCCAAGCCTTTTGGAAGAGTGGTATAAAAGTTTTAATAAATAATTAACAAACAAACAAACCACTCTTCAGACATGGTTTAACATGATGTCTGAACTCAACCTTAAAAAATGATTTTTTGATATGTGAATGTAATAAAATGCATATAATTGTACCTTAAGCAATTTCAATTTCAATCCTTTATTATGGTCAGAGAACAGCATAAAATTAATACAGGTTAAAAATTACATGTTATATGATGATGTTATGATGATATGATGGTACATATCATGGTCAGGCTAAAATTAAGGATGATTGCAATTCTAAAAAGGCAAGTTAAAATACATATTAGTATATATCATCAAAAGGCTAAAACTAAGAATGATTGCAGCTTACAAGGTAAAATAGATAGAATGTACACATTAATGCTAAAAAAGCTAAAACCCCAAATTTACTAATGCTAAAAGAGATAAAATATAATAATACAGTTTCTGTTATAAAAATGCACAGAAACGATGAAAAGGAGAATATAAAATTGTAAAAGTCCAGATTTAAAATGATAAAAAGCAATAGGACAATAAAATGCAGTAAAATACAATAAAATGCAGTACAATGCAATAAAACAATGGGTATGGAGGCATGGGCAAGTACGAGGTCAATCTAGAGCAATCAGGAATCAGATTAAGGGGGCTCACAACCTATCATCCTTCGACGTATGCCAATTGCAGCCGCACAGAACTTGGCAATGCTATGTGTTATGGCAGGGTTAGAGTCAGAGAGCAACAGAAAACTGTAGAATTGTCTCGAACGTCCCGGGAACTTGCTTAGCAATGGGAGAATGAGGGCGGCACAAATGTCTCTATAAAACAGGCAGTATAGAAGGACATGCTCAGTAGTTTCGATCTGTTCTGAGCCACAGGGACATAATCGCTCTGCAAATGGGATCTTTCTGTAATGGCCCTGTAGCACTGCTGAGGGGAGACCATGGCAGTGAGCCAAAGTGAATACCTTTCTGTGGTTTGGGACCTCCAGTTGAGTGAGATATGCTGCAAGAGAGGAGTATATCTAAGCTCCTCACTGATATAAAATTTTGAGACACTACTGAGGTCCATTTGGTGCTCAATGTCTGCAATGCACTGCTTAATAATTGCTTTTGCCTGATTGTAGCCCATGTTGAGCAGGGACAGTGGAGAGAGGCCCAGAGTAGCTAATTTCACCTCAATTGCCTGAGCCCAATTAGATTGATGATCATCATGAAGGGTTAGAGGGGCAAGACCAGTTGGGCAAATGGATAGTCTGAGCCAATAGGAGAGAGTGGGCACCCACATCCTAGCCTCAGGCTTGATTTCCAGGCGTAGGGTGGCATTGGAGACACATCTTGGTACACGTAGCGCTGCCCTCAAGAACTTGGATTGTACATGTTCCAGGATCACAATATTGAGGAAAGGACCCAGTTGAGCACCATAGAGTAGTTGAGCTAATTGGCTTGGCTTGGAACAGTTCGAGAGCTGTGGGAAAGCAATGTATTCTGCAGGATTGAGCAGTGAAACCTTAAGCAATGTATTCTGCAGGATTAACTTTTAAAGTTTGTTGTACATTAATAGGCATTCCCTATCAGTTGTCCAAAGTACTGATGTTTGTCACAATATATTGAGCTTAAAATAGCACAAATGAATATTATACTCACAGTTTACCTATTTTATCCACCCAAACATTTAGAATCCGGACAATGGACACTTGACTTACCAGACTTCATGATGGACATTGTGGAGTGATGGGGGGATAAACGAAGTTCTCTTTATCCCATTTACAAGTTGCAGACTTAGAACAGAAACATAATTGCCTGGGAGAAATAAAGACTTTATTAAATAACTCTTCCTTTAAATAGTCTACCTAATGGTGCAGCGCGAAAATAACTTGCCTAGGGAGCAAGAGGTTGCCAGTTCGAATCCCCGCTGGTATGTATCCCAGACTATGGGAAACACCTATATTGGGTAGTAGCGATATAGGAAGTTGCTGAAAGGCATCATCTCAGACTGTGCAGGTGGAGGCAATGGTAAACTCTCCCTGTATTCTACCAAAGAAAATCACAGGGCTCTGTGGTCTCCAGGAGTCGACACTGACTTGACGGCATGATTTTACTTTATGTTTTGAATGTCCTCGCCTAGGCACCACAGTTAAATTTCCAGGTGCCATGGCTCTTTGGCATCTGGGATTTGTCAAGCTATGTGTGTAATGTAAAATCAGCTCTGTAAGGTCGGCCAGAATTACTGACTGTCATCCAGACTAAGTTACTCTTGAGTAGTCCCATTGCAATTAATGGGAAGTGAGTCATGACTGACTTGGTGTCTAGTGAATGCATGGCAGTGCTGACATTTGAACCAGGAACTTCCAGTTTCAGCTTTGAATTATGCAACTCTTGCTCTTATTCTTCTGTTTTTGGTTATTATTGGGACAGGAGGTGCTTTCTCAGTAGCTTTTTATCCAGGATTTGCTTCTCTTTTATTTGCTTGTTCTTGAGAATTCTGATTTTCCTCCTAAACCGTTGCACTCCATAAGTCCCCGATTTTTTGTCCCGTTCTTAAGGTGCTGGCTTGTGACATATTAGATAGCAGTACAGAGCTTTCAAGTGTGAATTGTAATATTGTTTCAGTTGTTGCAGAGTAGTGGCTAATAATGGTTTGTGGTTAATGATTGTTGATGGTTAATATTTATTTATTTATTACATATTTTTATACCACACAAAACTTATGTCTCTGGGCAGTTTACAACAAAATAAAAACAACATTAAAAAATTAGTTAAAAACAAAAAATTACAATTTAAAAATTTTAAAACAATATTCTAAAACAACATTAAAATCAATCAAAACAGTATCAGTTAAAAGCCTAGTGAACAGGTGCCTCTTTAAAGACTTTTTAAAAATTGTCAGAGATGGGGAGGCTCTTATTTCACTAGGAAGCGCATTCCAAAGCCTCGGAGCAGCAACAGAGAAGCCCGTCCCTGAGTAGCCACCAGACGAGCCGGTGGCAAATGCAGACGAACCTCTCCTGATGATCTCCATGGACGGTGGGGTTCATACCGAAGAAGACGTTCTCTTAAATACCCAGGGCCCAAGCTGTTTAGCGCTTTATAGGTTATGACCAACACCTTGTATTTTGCCCGGAAACATATCGGCAGCCAGTGTGACTCCTTCAATACGGGAGTAATATGGTCTCTCCTAGATGCCCCAGAGACCCGCCTGGCTGCTGCATTCTGAACCAGCTGTAGTTTCCGGACTACATACAAGGGCAGCCCCACATAGAGCGCATTATAGTAATCCAGTCTGGAGGTTACCAGCAGATGTACCACTGTTTTGAGATCATCTATCTCAAGAAACGGACGCAGCTGGCGTATCAGCTGAAGCTGATAGAAGGCACCTCTGGCCACTGCCTCAACCTGGGACACCAGGGAGAGACTTGGATCCAGAAGCACCCCCAGACTGCGTACCTGTTCCTTCTGGGGAAGTGTGACCCCATCCAGAACAGGCAGATCAAAATCGTCTCCCGTGTTTTGACCTCACACAATGAGTACCTCAATCTTATCTGGATTCAGTCTCAGTTTGTTATCCCTCATCCAGCCCATTACCAACTCCAGGCAGGCATTTAGGGAGGTTATGCCCTCTCCCGATGATACTGACATGGAGAAATAGATTTGGGTCATAAGCATACTAATAACACCCTGCACCAAATCTCCTGATGATCTCTCCCAGCGGTTTCATGTAGATGTTAATCAACATTGGAGACAATACGGAGCCCTGAGGGACACCATACAGAAGTTCAGATTTTGAAGAACAACAGTCTCCAAGGGACACCATCTGGAACCTGCCCGAGAGGTAGTAGTGGAACCAATGCAAAGCACTGCCTCCCACCCCCAAACCCCTCAGACGCTCCAGAAGGATACTATGGTCGATAGTATCGAAAGCCACCAAGAGGTCCCAAAGGACCAACAGAGTCACACTTCCTCTGTCAATCCAGGTGGAGATCATCCAACAGGCCAACCACAGCCCGCCCGAAAACCAGTTTGAAATGGGTCTAGATAATCAGTTTCCTCCAAAACTGTCTGGAGCTGGGAGGCCACCATCCTCTCAGTTACCTTGCCCAGCCACGGAAGGTTGGAGACAGGCCTGTAGTTACTCAGCTCTGAGGGATACAAGGTAGGCTTCTTTAGAAGCAGTCTAATAATTGCCTCCTTAAGACTAGGAGGCATCCTACCTTCCCTCAGAGTCACATTTATAATCTCTGCCAACAACCCCTCTGCGAGATAGTATAAGACATGTCGGGCAAGAGTAAAGATGACAGGTGGTGGGCTGCATCATTCCAGTCAGCTTGTCCACATCCTCAGGAGTCACAAACTGGAACTGATCCAACCTAACCATACAAGAGGAGTTGCTGGACACCTCCAAATCAGACACTGAAGTAATTGTGGAGACGGAATCTAAGTCGGCCCGAATACGAGAGATTTTCCTCACAAAGAATTCATTAAACACATCATAGTGGGTAATCAGGGTGGATTTGATTTAAATCATGATTTAAATCACTAGCAGGGTGGATAAAAATCAAAAAAATCCGATTTAAATCAAAAAAATCCGATTTAAATCAAAAAAATCCGATTTAAATCAAAAAAATCCGATTTAAATTTAAAAAATTGATTTTTTTGAGTTAAATCAGATTTTTTTTAAATTGGATTTTTTTTATTTTTATCCACCCTGCTAGTGATTTAAATCGTGATTTAAATCAGTTTGATTTAAATCAAATCCACCCTGTGGGTAATTGATGGTTCCAGATTCTGATTTAAGGGAGGAGGGGCACATACTAGCCCTCTCACAACCCTGAACAACTTCGCCGGATGTGAACTTACGGATGCAATACGGGCAGAAAAGAATCGCTTCTTTGCTGCACATATTGTCTGAGCATAGATCTTTAAATGAGCTCTATGTTGCAATCTATCGGATTCAAGCCGAATCTTTCCCCACCTGAGCTCCAGTCGTCTACCTTGCTGTATCAGCCCCCGTAGTTCTTCTGTATACCAAGGGGCCAATTTTGAAGTGTGTCGGAGAGGACGCTTAGGAGCGATCATGTCTACTATTCGCCACGAATAGTAGTGGCTAATGATGTTTTGTGGTTAATGATTGTTGATTGTTTGTGGTTAATGATTGCCTTGGGATTGTTTTTTTTTTTTTTTAATGAAAGGCGGTATATAAATCTAACAATAAATTTAAAAAATGAAATGATGGTTTGTAAACTCTGTAAACCATCATGATTAATGATGGTTTGTAACTCTGATTTTCTGCATTTTATTTATTTAGGCACACTTCTATACCGACCCATATACAAATCCCCTAGAGTTTTACAAATTAAAACAACAATAATTAAAATGTTAAAACCATTAGAACAATTTAAAAAAAAACTCTAAAAACTTAAAAGCTATGATAAAACAGGTATGTTTTCAGATTTTTCGTAAGAACATCCAGAGAAGTGGAGGTTCCAATTTTTTCCAAGGTATGGGGAGGGCATCCATCACGTAATAGGTTGTCGGGCTCCGCATGCTCCGAAACAGGGCCAATCAACACTTTGCACATCCTCTACCCCCTCTGCTCTGTCTTGTCTGACCCAGTTCTGGTCCTGTTTCGCTCCGAGACAGTACTGTTTTTTCGTGAGATCTCAGCCTTTTCTACCTTCATTTACTCTTATGTGTGCAAGGGGGGGAAAGGAGTTGCGGGTTGATTGTTCTTTCTTGCACACCCCCTCTCCCCCGTCAGTTTCTTCGTCAGTCTCTTTGGCTGCTACGTTTGACGGGCGGTTAACAATGGAAGTCGCGCACACTGGCAACATGTTAAGAGGTTCCCTTTCGGAGGGCCCTCTTTCAGACGCCCCAATGGTCCTTTCGGGGGCGGAGGATAGAGAAAAATTAGGAGCTTCAGCGCCAGTTGTTACCAGAGACGGGGAAGGAGCAGGAAGCTCGGTAACTCCCCTGGTAGGGGAAAAGGTGGAAAGTGCCTTTGCTGAAGGTGCATTCTAAAGCGCTCAAAAAAGCAAAGCATTTGAAGGAGAAGGATGGCGCGAAGACCAAGAAAAAGAAGAAACTCCCCTCAGGTACAGCTCCACTGAGTGAACAGCTGCAGATGCAGACGGTTAGGGCTCAACAGCCCGAAAGACCGCAGACGGAGCCTCCCGCCAAAACCGCGCCCGCCATTTTGTCGGCCGCTGCACTAACCACGGCCGCTAGTTCTCAGTCCCCACCTGCGCAGCTTACAGACTCTGTCTCCTTGGAGCCTATGGGCACGGGTATGCCTGCCCCCGCTCTGCAAGGAGCTCATAGATCGGTGGCTTGGTCTCCGATGGATATCGGGGCGGATGCCGGGACAGCTGCGGGTTCTGCACCGGCAGGTATGGTGGGGCCGAATGGGGAACTTATTTCGGTAAAGGAACTTCAGTGGCTGGGTAATTTCTTTAAAAAACAGTGTCTGGCTGTAGTTTCACCTCTTTTGGAACAGGCTGGCCAGGTGTTGAGCGGTGCGGTGCCAGGGCGTTACGTCCCCGGTAAAGTAGAGGTGGCGACTGTTATGTCCTTCACTATTCCCCCTAAACGCAGGCCGTGGCGGCCATCTTTTTCATCGTCCCTAGATTCTAGCCCAGCCAGACAGCATATCCCTGTAGGGGAACGTGTTTACTTGGCTAGACTATCTAGAAAGAGAAACCTCAGGAGGGGTTCTGCCCTGTCCCCTGCTTCTGATGAAGGTGCCTGCGGACATGGGAGAATACGTATTTCTGAGAAAAATTATGTTACAGCTCCTGTTGCAGCCACAGATGTACAAGTGGCCCCGCAGCATGTGGCGTCTCAAACTAGTCACGTAACTGCATCTGTTTCAATGGGGGTTTTGCCTCCCGTGCAAGCGCTTCGTTCCTCAAGGGAGTGAAGTTATGTTTCTTCAGAGTCAGAAAAAGAGGAGGGGGAGCTCTCTGATGAGCAGGCTCCAAATGAAAAGCCTTCTTCGTTCAGGCTGTTCTCAGCAGCTGAGTTTGAGATACTGCTGGCCAAGGCTAAGAGGGCTATAAAAGATGTTCCTAAGGAAAGAGGTGAACAGCCAGTGTCCGGTCTCGATCAGGAGGTTTTTCCGTCTACATCGGCCTCCCCAGCCACGGTTCCATTCCCGTCATTATTTAAGGAGGTCATGATGACAGAATGGGGAGTACCAGGGGCGACAAAACCGGCTATCCATTTCCCTAAGAAGTTGTATACATTACCTCCTGATGTGATGTCAATGTTAGCTGTCCCCATTGTAGATGCACCTGTGGCCCAATTGGTTACAGGAGCGTTGGTGAATAAAGAAGAAGAGGAGTTCCTAAAATCTCCTGAGGAGAAGAAAACGGACCACCTCCTGCGTAAAGGTCATGAGGCTTCAGCTATGGTGATAAGAGCGGCGTCGATTAATTCCACTTTCGCAAGGGCTACGATCCTGTGGACCAAGGAGTTGGCGAAGTTGGTCCCCCCTGATAACATAAAACTGAGACAAGGTTTGAATAAAATTGCCAGGGCTTCCGCCCTTATGGCGGACTCAAGTTTAGACTGCCTGCAACATGCAGCCAGATCAATGGCCGCTGGGGTGGCAGTGCGTAGGGGTCTGTGGTTACGACATTGGAAGGTGGACTCCAAGTCAAAGGCGGCTCTGGCAGCCACTCCATTCAGGGGCACAAAACTTTTTGGGGAGTCATTGGAGCCGGTTTTGGTGGAGACTCTTGATAAGAAAAAGGCTATGCCAGTTGGACGAGCAGATACGAGGAGGCCCTTTCGAGGAGGTGGCAAGTTTCAAAACTCCTTTCGTCCTTACAGGTCCTTCAATTGTTCAAGCTATCCGACTTTTGGGATGGGTTCAGAGACCGAGAATTCTGAGGGAATCAGTACAGATTGAGTTTGGCGTCAGTCCTGGAATACCAAGAACAGAGGTGCAGGCAGAGGCAGAGCTGGAGCGTTTCCAGCGAACCAGCCCAGGAACAACCGTAAGCAGTGACTACATTCCGGTGGGTGGCAGGTTACAGGCCTTCGACCGAAAATGGGGTCATTGACCTTGGACTGTTGGATACATCAGACTATTTCACAGGGGTACCGCATAGATTTTTGGGCAATCCCCCCCGACTTCTTCTTCGAGACACTGGTGTCCAGATGCAAATCCAAGAGGAAGCTGATGCAAATTGCCATACATCACTTAATAGAGATCCGGGCCATAGAGATGGTCACTGCGGTGGAGATTCCAGAAGGGGTTTTCTTGCTACTATTTTTGGTCCCAAAAAAGGACGATTCATGGAGAGCAGTGCTGGACTTCAAACGGTTGAATCAGTACGTGTGAAAACAGAGGTTCAGAATGGAGTCACTCAGATCGATCAAGGCTGCGATTCTGCCAGGGGATTGGCTTTCCTCCCTAGACTTGTCCGAAGCTTATCTTTATGTGCCTATCCACACTTCTTGTAGACGGTTCCTGAAGTTCAGCTACGACCAGAGGTGCTATCAGTACAGAGCTCTCCCTTTCGGTTTGACCTCGGCACCTCGCGTGTTCACGAAGCTGATGGTGGCAGTCATAGCCCGGGTCAGGCAGGAGGGTGTCCACTCCTACCCGTATCTGGATGACGTTTTAATCCGATCAAGTTTGGCCCAGCAGGCAGAGAAGGATGTGAGGTTCACGGTCCAGATCATGGAAACTCATGGCTTCATGATCAACAAGGTCAAAAGTCACCAGATTCCATCGCAGACCCTGTTACATCTGGGAGTCCTGTTCAATACAGAGACGGCGACAGTGAGCCTTCCAAAAGAACGAAGGGAAAAGGTCGTTGCGGCCATAGGCCCGTATATCCACAAGAAGAAAGCTTCCCTCATGCATCTAGCTCGTATCTTGGGTCTGATGATTGCGTATTTGGAGTGTGTACGATGGGCCAGGTGGCATTCCAGACCACTCCAGTGGCTGCTACTGCCTTATCAGGAGGCGATCATGGAGAGAAAAAGTTTGTGGGTCAAGACCACCAAAAAGGTCAGACGTTCCTTCCTCTGGTGGAGGTCATCTGCCACAAGGACGGGCTTGCTTCTTTCAATTCCAGAAAAGTTAATTGTTACGACAGATGCAAGCCTGTTCGGTTGGGGGGCTCATTGTTCCAATTGCCAGGCTCAAGGGAAATGGGAACAGGAAGACCTCCAACACAACATAAACTGGCTAGAGCTAAAAGCAATCAGAGTGGCACTATTAGCCTTCCAGGACATCTTAGAGGGCCGACATGTCCTGGTGCGGACGGACAACATTACAGCAAAGGCGCATGTAAACCATCAAGGAGGAACACGCTCAAGAGCATTGATGCAAGAATCGAACCTACTATTTCGGTGGGCAGAGACACATCTGGAGTCGATATCGGCGGAACATCTGTCGGGGGTAGAGAACCTACAGGCGGATTGGCTAAGTCGTCAATCTCTGGATCCAGCGGAGTGGTCTCTCCATCCGGAGGTGTTTGAGGCCATAGTGCAGAGATTGGGCCGGCCCTCAGTGGACATGTTCGCTTCGCATCAGAACTCAAAACTATCAAGATTCTATTCCAGACATCAGTACCCACAGGCGGAACAGGTGGACATGTTGGTCTCCAGGTGGCCTCTAGGACTGCTGTATGCCTTCCCCCCGTTGCCAATTCTGGGTTTGGTCACCCGGAAGGTATATCTCGAATGGGCAGAGCTGATATTGGTGGCACTGTTCTGGCCGAGGAGACCTTGCTTTTCGGACCTCATGGTTCTCTCGATTTGGCACCCATGGCCCCTTCTGTACAGGGAAGACCTCTTAACGCAAGGCCCCATTTGTCATCCAGACCCGGCGTGGTTGCAACTTCATGCTTGGAGATTGAGCGGCAGACGTTAGAGGGCCGGGGGTATTTGAAGAAGGTGCAGGACACAATTATAGCGTCTAGGCGACCGTCCACGGTCCGCATATACCAGGTTACTTGGGCAGCATTCTGTGCCTGGGCTAAGAACTATGGAGTAGAGCCGATGAAGGCCGGGGTGCTAGCGGTACTTAGTTTTCTTCAGGCGGGGGTCGAAAAAGGTCTTCGACCCAGTACGTTGAGGCATCAAACCTCGGCTTTAGCTTCGGTGTTATCCATTTCTAGCGAGGACTCGCGTTCTTTACACTCAGACATTCGACGTTTTTTGAAGGGGGCCATGAACTTGCCCCCCCCCCGTACATAGATTCCCATCGTGGGACTTAAATAAGGTTTTAAATCAGGGTGGATTTGATTTAAATCACGATTTAAATCATGATTTAAATCACTAGCAGGGTGGATAAAAATAAAAAAAATCCGATTTAAATAAAAAAAAGGATTTTTTTAATTTAAATCGGATTTTTTTTAATTTAAATCGGATTTTTTTTTATTTTTATCCACCCTGCTAGTGATTTAAATCGTGATTTAAATCGTGATTTAAATCAGTTTGATTTAAATCAAATCCACCCTGTTTTAAATGCTCTTACGAGGGGTCCTTTTGAACCACTACGTTCGGTTTCCCTAAGAATTTTGTCTTTTAAGGTTCTTTTTCTGGTTGCTGTGACTTCGACTAGAAGAGTATCAGAGTTGGCAGCTCTTTCGATTAGGGATGAGCTGTGTATTTTTCAGAAGGAGTCAGTGGTTATGAAGCTGGACCCCACTTTTCTACCAAAAGTTAATTCGGTTTTTCTTAGAAGTCAGGTAATAGTCCTGCCGTCCTTCTGCCCTAATCCTCAGCATTCTAAAGAAAAGATTTGGCATACGTTAGATGCGCGGAGGGCTCTCCGTATTTACATAAAGCGTACTAAAAGGTTGCGAAAATCTGATGCTCTCTTTGTTTCCTTTCAGCCTACAAGTCTGGGCTCTAGAGCTTCTACGGCTTCACTGGCCAGATGGATTAGGGCTACAATAGCGTTGGCTTATGAAGTATTACAACTGCCTGTGCCTAGCCCAGCGCACTTGACAAGAAGCGCCACAGCTTCAGCGGCGTTTTCAGCGAGAGCGCCTCTTGAGGAAATCTGTAGGGCGGCCACTTGGTTGTCTGTGTCCCCGTTTATAAAACATTACAAAATTCCATCTTTTTATGAGGCATAGGCGGCGGTTGGTCGCATGGTGTTGCAGAAGGTGGTGTAACTATCCGCTGCCCTCCCTGTTTCTTCAGAAGCTTGGGTATGTCCCATCACATGATGGATGCCCTCCCCATACCTTGGAAAAAGAAACATTGGTAGACTTACTGTGAAGGGTTCTTTTTCTGGTATGGGGAGGGCATCCATCCTTCCCACGGATGGGAGAAGGAGGGGCTACGCTTTGGGAGGCGGGCAACTCCTAGGGTGTGTTAGTTCCTCCTGTCACTTATCTCACTTCCTTTGGTTCTGACTGTTCCCTTTTTTCTATATTTTCCATGCTGAGTTGTTTGTGTTCCCAGATATGTCCCTACTACGCTCTTCAAGACCAGAACTGGGTCAGACAAGGCGGAGCAGAGCGGGTAGAGGATGTGCAAAGTTTTGATTGGCCATGTTTCGGAGCATGCGGAGCCTGCCCTCCCCATACCAGAAAAATGGATGCCCTCCCCATACCAGAAAAAGAACCCTTCACGGTAAGTCTACCAATGTTTCTTTTTCAGAGCGCACGTTCCAAAGCCCCGGGACAACCCTAGAAAAGACATTACCAGGGCTCAGGATATCCACTAGTCTACTTCTGTGACGTGGGAAAAATTATGCCCAACGAGCGAAAAAGATCCTGATGAGTAATGTACCAACACAGCTCAATAAGTAAAAAAAAAACACCTTTCGTCTGGCCGGTGAACAGAGCCAACATTTCTTGACCCCTGGGCATTAACTGCCCCTCTGCCGCTGGCACTGCATGTGCCCTTTATAAACCAAAAATGACCCTCCTTGGAGCAATAGCAGCAGCTGGTGAAACATCTCTAGCCACTACCATGGTTGGCCTTCTGGTAATGGGGAGAAAAGTGATTGTGGAGGAAAAGTGCTTAATATATTGAAGGGGAGAGGAAGAACGGGGAAGGAGGCAAGGGTGATAATTACAAGAATTTAAACTTTAAAATATTATGCTGTGCTCTATGCACACATGCCCTTTTGAGGAGGGGAGGACCCTTACCCTCAAAGCAGAAACTTGGGCTGGAGACAGTTGCCATTCCTTTGCTTGGGGACTAATTATGCACACTCACTACTGCACAGGGCTAGTACTAGTTTACAATTAGGATAAAAACAAAACTCTTTTGTTTGGCTGGAAGCAGTGTTCCCTCTCAGGCATGTGTATGTGTGCACGCTCACAAGTTTTTTGATGTCCGCTCAATTAATTTTACATCCTGTTCAGGTTGAATCAGGAAGACCCCACTCTGAATGCATGTGTGCAAACACTGCTTTGATACTGCCGCCCAGAACAAAACTCATTCCACACAATGATGGAAAAAACTAGAGAGAACACTGGCTGGAAGTAGTGATGTGCCCTGACCAGTCTGGAGGCCATCTAAAGGCCTCCAGAATGGTCCGGACCTGGGCAGCTCGGGGTTCAGGCGTTTCGGGTGGGGGGTTGCTTTAAGAGCGGGGGGAGGGTTTACTTACCCCTCCTGCCGCTTTCCCCCTCCGTCGCCCGTATTTTTTCTAGTAATTGGAGCGGCAGGATACCTCCCTGCTGCTCCTTCCCCCGTTTCGCTGCAAAAGGCAACCAGAAGTCTTCTGTGCGCACGCACATGTTACGGAGACGTGAAGCGCGCGCACGATGTGCATGCGCGCAGAAGACTTCTGGTTGCCTATTGCAGCGAAATGGGGGAAGGGGCAGCAGGGAGGTATCCTGCTGCCCCAATTACTAGAAAGCCTATGGGCGATGGAGGAGGAAAGCGGCGGGAGGGGTAAGTAAACCCTCCCCCCGCTTTTAAAGCAACGCCCCACCCCAATGCCGGACCGCAGTTCGGCATTTCTGTGCACACCCCTAGCTGGAAGCACCCCAGAAACAGATGTCCTATTATAGTCTTGGAAGCTTTTTCATAAAGAGTATCCCAGGAACTCTTCTGTATCAGGAAGTACTTGGAGTCTGTCACCATTAGGTATCTGAATATAATATAATATAATATAATATAATATAATATAATATAATATAATATAATATAATATAAATATAGATCTAGGCTACCAGGACAAAAAGAGTTGTGGCTTAGTTCTCAGAGGAGTCTCTGGGTCACTTTGGGTTACATTAGCCATACAAAATGTAACCCAAATTGCCTACAAAATGGGAGTCTCCTTCCTCCTACTTATTGTTGGGAATCCAGAGCTTCTGTGATATCAGCTGAGTTTCATTTTTATTGTTTTCCTGTTTAGAATTCTCTTGCCTTGTTTTCCCCCACTTGATAAATGGTTGAAATAAAGGTAAAAATATGACACTTTATGGGATAGTGGAGAGAGACATTCATATGATGATGTATATAACATGAGATGTATATAAAGAAATATAATAAACAATCTTATATTTTTCAATACTTACAAATGGATTGTAGAGCTACTTAAAGCTTGCTCAGTTCAGCAACATGGGCTCTTTTTAAATTGTCACAAAATTCTTAGTTCCCCATTTGAGGATCATCATCCTGAAGCCAATGAGTCCTCAGCAATGTGTTTGTTTAAAAAGGTTGGGAACTCCTGCTTTAGCATTTTACAAATGGTATTTCTGGCATTGGGTGCTGGAGTTCTAGTCCCCAATTCATGGAGCTGCACTTACTGATTGCACACTTACTGGCCAGTCCTATGCATGCTTACTAAAAGCCTTGTAGTTGAAGCCCTGCCCCCATATGTAACAAAATTTTCTGATTCAATTGCATGAGGGGCATGGGAGAGAGTCAACTATCTTTTAAATGTTGTTTAGCTATACCTTTGTGGGCAGTGCTGGGTTCAACAGCACTTGAAGTGCTGGTAATGTTCCTGGCAGCTAGTTCATGCTGGTCACTGTTGTTGTATTTCCTCCTCCTAGAGTGGAAATGACCCCATGTCATAGTTATTTCCTGGCACCTTCTAGAGCAGTGGTTCTTAACTTTTTGGGGGGTCACTGCGCCTTTGAGAATCTGATGAAAGCTATGCATTCCCTCCCCAGAAAAATGCATATAAACACATGAAAAGTTTTTTGCATACAATTTTTATTTTATTGCATTGGAAATTAAATTCTTCCACATCTAGAGGTGGGGAAATGGTGATCAGCATGAGCTAGGTAGTGGGATCATTATCAGTGCTTCCCGTGCTGCTGAACCTGGTGCTCTTTGCACAGGCATGACCGTAGTAGTAGATGTAGTAGTAGTAGTAGTAGTAGTAAATTAATCCTTCCATTATAATATGCCCCCAAATAAATTCCAGGTTGTCAGTGGCAACAAGGAGAGTGGTCAAATTCAAGGCTGACTTGAAAATAGTTTTGCTATGTTCAGCAGAGCTTACTCTTACTATGTGTGTACGATTGGAGTCTTAGGCTGCCATTTTGTACATATTTATTTGGAAATAAGTCCTGTTGAAATCAATATTTAAGTCCTGTAAACATAGTTAGGGTTGGGTTGTTATTCACTGTCTGCAGACTGAACACACAAACATAGAGGTGATGGCTTTTCCCTTCCTTCCCTTACGTGCAGAAGGAATTTGAGTGTTCCAGGAAGAAATGCTAGGTAGATGTAGTGGCAATGCACTAAAATGGCTGTACTGTGGAATGTAATGCCTCACAGGAATTTTAGTGCGTTGAGGTTCCATGCATATGGGTCATTGTTATGGAGTCTTTGGGCAATGTTTTGATATACCCTTTCAATTTGGCCTGCTATCTCCCAGTGTTGATAATAAACATATTTAATCTCCCAGTGTTGATAATAAACATATTTAATTATCTTGTGGAATTCCATATATAAATATTTGAATATTATTTATATAGTGCCATTTGTGTCATGTGGTTACTGAGAGACTTCCACATAAGAAGAAAGTAAAATGTTTTACTTTTGATTAGATGATAATTTGTTTCTCAGAATCTCAGTATCTTTAATGGTCTTTATATGTCCTGGCTTAACTTTATTCATACCTTTATTCAGATTAAAGTTTGTGTAGGTATCGGCACAACTTCCTCACCCCCAACTTGAATATAAACAAAATTTCCCACATACAAGCTTTTCTGTAGCTGTGTGTCTCCACTAGAGGGAGATTGTGCAGCTACAGATTTCCTGAAGCTTTCAGTTCTTTTTTTAGATTGTTGAAGCTTTGGCTACAGTTATAGAAAAAATATCTTACCAAAATTAATTCAATGTCTGTTTAACATTTTTAAATTTTAGATTAAATTCTTCAAGTAATTATAAATCCTCTATTATGAACTGAGTAATATTGGGCTGTATCATATTATTATTCTTAGTACTAAAACCAGTGGCCATTTTAATGATAGTTCATAACTTCATATTTGAAGAAAATGAATGCAGTTATTTGAGTTACACTGACAAAAGCTTTTGCTTTCTTATTATTTAAAAGCTGAGATTTACTGTGATAGAACTATAACTTATGGCACACTTAGAGGCAAGGGTATCTCCCTGCCCCTTGACCTTCAAAACCTGTTAGAGAGGTCAAGTTTCCTGCCACTATTGGATCTCTCTCACTGTATGTTGTCCAGTGTTCTGTCTGCTACTGTCCTTGAGGCAAAAGTTATGCTTTCCTGACCAGAGCTGCCTCATATTCCTGCCTCTCATCTCTTCTCTTCTGGGTTATCCAGAACTCTAAAATCCGAGCCACTCACAGGGGCTCAATAACAGTGAAATTTTTTTGTTCCTTCTACAAACAGTATAATGTACATACTTTGTGCATGCGCACACACACTCTTCAGCTCTGCAGGAACTTCCTGCATAAGAATCTTTCAAAAAAAACTTTTAACGTTGCTAGCGTTGTTTATTATAGTTTTAATTATATTGGTGCCATATCTGGGAATTTGTGTAAATAAATAAAGACTAAACCACAAAGTCTAGAATAACTGAACAATAATGATTGATAAAGTAACATTTATCATGTAGTTAGTGCTCCACAGACCTAACCCTAGCTTCCCTTCAGCAGCTACTTTTGCCTTCCCCAAAACACTCTTTTATGTTCCTTGACTTTTTGAAGGCTTATATTTCCTCTACATATTAGAAACCAGGAATGGACAAAGGAGACAGTGGACCACTGGCCAGTTTCTGGTAGATCCTTAATCCCTGCTGGAAACTGAGATACTTGCAACTGTGAATCTTAACTTGATCCAGCAGTACATTTATGTTCTTAAACAAGAGGTCTTACTCAAACACCGTTGCAGTTGTGGAATTGAGGCTATAGATGTTAAGCAGCTGACTACGTACGTTTATGTTGCAGCTCCTGGTAAGGGAGCAACCGCTGAGTTGCTTAGTTTCTTCCCCAGCCATACTGTTATCTTATCAGACTGGGGAGGACTAGAAGGTTACATAAATGTGCGTAGCAAAAGGATGTGCATGAACTCCACCTGTGGTCACGCATATGATTCTGTGATTATTATTCTGTGTCTGTATAGATGAAACTTTGTATGAAGCGGCCCTTTGTTTGTATTAAGCAATTACAACAGGCAAACTTCAGGTTAAAATCCTTGCTTCAATGGGGGAAACTTGCCTGTGTATAAATATAAAAACAAACTTTGTTTTTCAAAAGTATTACTAGGATATTAGCGCACATGATCAACTTTATAGAGCATTTAACATTTTTTTATTTTTATATAACTCTTCCCTTAACTTCGGTTTTTGAATATTTTTTTTCCATTTGTGCATTCTGTTTCCAATAGAACGCTGAATTAAAACGGACTTCTTAAAGTCTTTAGAAGAAGGACTAAATGCAACGGGGGCAGATTGCCTGTGGGAATGAAGTGGTTGGGAGAATCCAAGAACATGGTGGTGAATGTCCGGAGAAACGGAAGCAGGTTATCTAATGATCACCATCAGAACCAGTCCAAATTACTGCACCCTGGAAAGGAGAATCCAAAGACTGGCAAAAATGGAGTTGAGAGACGATCAAGCAGATGTATGTATATGCTAATGTGATAGAAACTCTCGCTGTGAAATTTCTGATTTTCTTATGATTTATCTATATAAATGTTTAATTTCATGAGGATTGTACTTGTAAATGTTGTTTTTGAGCAATGCATTTTTATTTCATTACAGATAAGTGTAGTAAAGTAATGGATTCTTTTTTCTGAAATAAACCTAAGACTCATTGAAAGCTTAAATGTGGATTGTTTAATGTTCTTCTGTATGAATTATGTCAAAATTGTGTCTAATGCTTAATAGCTATTGGAGAACACTTTCTAAATATTTATGATGTGTCCTAGAAAAATAAGTGATTATGGTGTAATCCATAACCATGAAACTCAGTGAGAGGTTTACTGTTAACTTCAGTGGGGTGTGGATTGCAGTCTTGGTATTCATGGAAGCAGTTGTAGGAATCTCTTTCTTATTTCCTTAAATTCTTATTTTACTTAAAGATATTGGGGGAAATGGGGTTTTAAAAACTTGACTAATTTGGGATATGGAGCAACTTCAAGTTTACAGTGGCACCTGTTCTGAACACATGCCTGTCTCTTCTGCTTCGTTTTGCTTAGTTCAGTATTTGCTGTTTTACTTTCTCCAACTTGCAATATCGCATCCATAACCCTTGCCATTATCCAACAGTGGTTGGGGATGCGGAAGTGGCCTATACATTGTGCTCCTAACACATTTTGTCCCGTATTAAAGGTTTTTATTGGTTGCTTGATCATATGGTGATCTATGCCACTGATATTCATTATGCATTAAGGAGCATCGAGTAAAAATATCTTGCCACCTTCAGATGTAAGTGAACAGTGTAGGGAAATTATCTGCTTCTTTATGTTGGTAGAAAGATTTTTTTGCAATTTAGATTTATAGTAAAATTGTTGTATTCCACGAAGCACTACAAACTTAGCCTGAACAAAATTCAGCTTCCTGAAGTTCTCAAATAAACAAACACCCACCCAGCCAAAAGAAAAAAGCCTGTTCAGAAAAATGGTCTAATGTGATTTTTATCTTTATAGATCAGACACTACAATCCATATGAGACTGTTCACGTGAACAGAGTTCACATGAACAGACCAGTTGTGTGAGCAGGGTTGTTTCTGTTTTTCTTTAGTCAGCCACCAGCATAGTATTGGGCCCAACTCCAAGAGTGCTCTGAGTCAGGCAGGGCTGCCTTATAGAAGCGTTATGTTCTGTTTTCTGTATATTACTTATAAATGTAAAAAGGAATTGGTACAACTTTTATTATTAGAATGGAGAATGAGACAAAGGTGGTTCTGTCCTTGGAGCAAAAAGGATTTGCTGGGAAAGAATTTTTGTATGTTGCAACTTGCCAGGTAGGTGACTGATTGTAAGAATTCTGGGAAAACTGTGTTATAAAAATATCTGAACAGTATCTGTTGAACACTCACTCACCAGTGAGAATTTTGTTTAGCTTTCCACTTGACAAGTTAAGGAGCTTTTGTGTCTCTTCCTCCTGGCTCTTCCTGAAGCACCCCCATTGCTCATGTCTTCTCTCCTTCCTTGCTTTTTCAGATTGCTGTTCTTATGAAAACATTGCCAATTTTTAAAAAACCAAGTGTTGATATCAGATGAAAATATCATGCAAATAAAATAAACATACAGCATTTTCTATAATTCTGAATGTGTAAAAAGAGAGTCCATAATTCTTCCACTGTGGTTATGGACCAAATGAGCATTTGGTTTTCAGGTTAAGTGAATGAAGGCAAGCCAAATATAAAATTAAGCATGGCATGCTTCTTTGCAAGGTAACTTTACCTTTCACTGAAAAAGAGTTATTATTATTATTATTATTATTACTACTGCATTTATATCCTGCTCTTCCTTGAAGGAGCCCAGAGCGGTGTACTACATACTTGTTTTTCTCCTCACAACTACCCTGTGCAGTAGGTTAGGCTGAGAAAGAAGTGACTGGCCCAGAGTCACCCAGCTAGTGTCTCGGCTGAATGGGGATTTGAACTCGGGTCTTCCCAGTCCTAGTCCAGCACTCTAACCACTACACCACACTGGCGCCACGAAGGTTATGTTTGACACTATCAGTCAGTTGGCTACATGCAAATAAATGACAAGAGGATTAGCTTCTTCTCAAGTTGGCTGTTCTGCTGCCAGTTTGCCATTCTCAATTTGTATTTTTAGTTAGGTATAGTAAATACAGGCACCAAAACAAAAAGTTGATGTCACTGGTCAGTTCTAGGGATGTGCATGGAACCAGCGGGGGCAAGTTCAAAAGTGGTGAGGATAGCTTTAAGGGCGGGGGAGGGTTCACTTTACACACACACACACACACACACACACACACACACACACACACACGTACGTTTCCCCTCACAATGCACAAGCGTGCACACCCGCTACTTCTGATCACTTCCTGTCTGAGGAGCAGCTGGAATGGCAGGGAGGTATGCTGCCACCCCACTGGACTGGTTTTTAAACGAGCACCAGCAGGAGAAATATGGGGGTGGGGGGGGGGGTAAGTATACCCTCCCCCATTCTTAAAGTTATCCCTCACTCACCTTCAAACCCTTTGAGCCGCCCAGTGTTCGAACCCTTTCGAAGGCCCGTAAAGGGCCTCCGAACAGGTTCGCGCACATCCCTAACCAGTTCATTGCGCCACCAGAGCCCCTGGTGGCGCAGTGGTAAAACTGCCGCCCTGTAACCAGAAGGTTACAAGTTCAATCCTGACCAGGGGCTCAAGGTTGACTCAGCCTTCCATCCTTCCGAGGTCGGTAAAATGAGTACCCAGAATGTTGGGGGCAATATGCTAAATCATTGTAAACCGCTTAGAGAGCTCCGGCTATAGAGCGGTATATAAATGTAAGTGCTATTGCTATTGCTATTATTACAGACTCAGTGTCAGTGAACTTTATAGTTGTTACTTCACTTCTTGTAATTGGTATGAGCTGCAGCCTCGGGTCTCAGTTCAATTGCACTTTAAACCTTTGTTACTCACAGTGGAAACTGGATGAATCCAAAAGTGGGGGCTGCTCACAAAGCATGCAGTTGAATCTGACCAAAGAGGACCCTCTCTTTCATCTTCCTTGGATTGTCACATATATAGGGTTAACTAAGTTGGTCTCAGCTCCTGCTGTTGTTTCTCATGGGATTGCCTCTTAAAGGGGGATGGTCCATAATACTTATTGGTCTATTTTAGCTAATACTGACATTTCTTTTTATTTATGCAGGTAGTGGTGGTTCAGGATTTGAGGGCCAAAGTCGCTATGTGCCTTCTTCTGGAATGTCTGCCAAGGAGCTCTGTGAGAATGATGACCTAGCAACTAGTTTGGTTCTTGATCCATATTTAGGGTTTCAAACACATAAAATGAACACTAGGTAATTTGCTTTGATTTATCTGCCTAGAAAATGCAACACTTTATTCATTTTGGTAGCAAAGAATAAATGTAGAGCTGACAACTGTCAATTGTAAAAATGTTATTAAAGAGTAATGAAGAATTTGGGAATCCAACTTCAAGTCCTCCTTTCAGCTCAGGATGTTTTGGCTAAGTAGAGTTTGATTCTTCTAATTCAAACTCCTTTTAATCCCTTTTACCTGTGTTCCAAGTCTGACCTTGTGCTATATCATACACAGCATTATAGAAGCGTAGCACAGAGCTACCAAAATCTTGACCTCCTAAGTGTTACCACATCTCACTATTCATGTGGTGATTTAGATGTTTCATTTATTTACATTTTTAAAACTGTCGTCATTTAATGACAAACTAGCCGACCTCGCACAGACCATCTGTGCGGCACTTTGGGGCCGGCTGTTTCCCCCTCCCGCTTCCTCCTGCCCCGGTCTCTCCTCTCTTCCTCTTCCCTCCGGCCCCGCACTCTCCAGCCCTCCTTCCCTCCCGTTCCTCCCCACACACAGAGCCGCAGCAGGTGGCCAAGAAGGGTTTTTTCTCCCATCCGCCTGCCGCCACCGCCTTTCTCTCCCCCCACCCGCTGCCCGCCACCGCCTTTCTCTCCTCCCTCCGCCGCCTGCCGGCTGGCCACCACCAGCATTTTCTTTTCCCTCTCTGCTCCTTAGTCCGCCTCACTTCGGAACCCTCGCAGCGTGTCGCGAGAGTTCCGCTGCCAAATCCTGGGCACGCATGTCCCAAACTAATTAAATATATAGATTACTTTCTTATCACTGAATGACTTCAATACATGTGACTTACTTGAGATAATAGGAGATAGTGCTGCGTAATGAATGAATCAGTCAGACTGAACATGTGAACTTGGTCTTAGAAATTGTATTTTTTTAGTAGCAATTATCTTCAGAACACAATACTTACTTCATGTAGGTGAATGCCATTTCTGTGTACTTTTTGGAACCTAGCACAATGGTTTGGAGAAAAAAATAGCTAATTGACACTTTAATAACCAAGTTCTAAAGCCTCTCACTGATGGTTAACTATATCTTGGAGGGGTGTGTTTGGTTTTGGTTTTGGGTTTTTTGGAAGAAAAATTCCAAGAAGCAACTTGACAGTGCTTAGGCATACCATATTAGGTTAACATAATTTTTCATCTGTCAAATTATACCAGTCTCGGGCATTAGTGGAGCTATTTACAGGCTGAAATTAATAGTCATGGGCTCTTCAGACCCCCGACCCCCCCCCCCCAAGCCTGCAAGCAGAACATTTCTTACATATTTTAGCTGTGGGTCTTCCAGCATCATGATTTAGTATGGGGAACTCCCTAGCTCTAAAATGTTGTATCTTTAAAATAAACAAGCATGCTTGGAGATAATGCTCTACAAAAACATGGTCCATGATGATATGCTTTGAAAATTCCAGAAAGTTGTATCATCATTTGCATGAAAATGATCGAGATATCCTGAATAACGTGTTTTAGATACCTGCAGATAACTGTTTAGAAGCTGTATCTAACCACGTCTTTATTTTCCGAGATAAAAAGTTTCTTTCTATATAGTCCTATATTAATTAATGATTCTGTCCAGGTCCTGTTCCTCATCCTATGGTGCAAATCTTTGTGCTGAGTTTGGGTCAGTAATGGTTCATGACATAGAAGGGTCACCAGGGAGACAGAATAGGTTATTCACTGGTCTATGACAGTGGTTCCCAACCAGGGTTCCTTCAGAAGTTGCTGAACTACAACTCCCAGCATCCCCGGCCACAATAAATGTAGCTGGAGATGATGTGAGTTGTAGTACAGCAACATTTGGAGGAACCCTGGTTGGGAACCACTGGTCTATGATAAATTTGAGATGATATTTTCAGATTACTACACTTGCAATTTCATCACACATTTTAGAATTAATACAATTTTTTGCCGCAGAAGGCAACTTCTTGATCCTCAGCCTAACTGCACATACATTTAAACTTGTTTCTGGTTTGAGGAATTGGAAGGAGCTTCTGACAATGTTGCATTGCTATGCCAAAGGTCTGGATGCCATCCATTCTGTTTTTATGGTTATAACTACTAATTACTATGCACTTTTATTTAGAAAGTATCTAAATAATATGCTGTTTAAGTCAGTTCCGCCCTCCCGACGTAAATCACAATAATCTCTAGTGCCTTACATAGAATATATTTTCTAGATGGGATATAATGTCAATTCTCAGGCATGATGTATTTCATGCTCTGTGGATTCAGGCTTCTGCAATGTAAATTATCACAAATTTCATTTGTGGGATTTCATCTTACATCAACATAGTTGTAACCATCTTAAAAACATAGAGATGGAAGGGACCAAAAAGGTGTATAATCCAACCCTTTGCCATAAGGCATGACCAGTCACTCACCATCCCCTTCTACAGATCATTGTAAACCAAACCAATGTATGCCACAAGCACAGAGGAGTGCATTGCAGTATGGTGCCTGTGCAGCAAAGAGCTCCAGATGATTCAAGCAGGTGAGCCAAGCCACATGCTTCCACAGAAAGGCGCATGCAGTACAGATTGATTACTAGCTAGTGCCAGCAGGGGAACTGTTGGTGCCTAATGCAAAATAAGTTGAATTTAACTTTTCATATTATTTCGATCAAAGCATTTTTTCCCTATGTTGCTAGAATATATCATTATTTCCACATGTTGAGTCTTCAAGTCCATGAACAAATGCATGTATTAAGTGTATATCCTAAAGAGCTAGAGATGATCTGAAATCCTTTTTAAGTCTCCAGAATAGTATACCAGTTTAGAACAGAAGTAGAGGACTGTGCCACTCCATCTAAAGCACAAAATGCATTTATTAATTACTGAACACTTATACAGGTTTTGGATTTGTCATTATTTTGTTAAGAGGTACAACTTGAAAAAAACTAAATTATGTTAAAGTTCTACTTGTTATAAGTTTGCTTCCATTTTATAGTCATTCTGTAATGGAACTAGAGCCATGTGGGCTGTGTTTAATTGAAAGGTGGAGATTTAAAATACATGAAATATACTGTAGCAAATGTTAATCCCTCTTCAATTTCTTTTCACTGTAATTTAAGGTACATAAAATTAAAAAAAATAGTCTTGAATTCAAATCATATTCATAATACACTCGGAAGGGAGGTATACAAGAACCTGCAGTGAATCTTATGTTTGCTTCTGTGTATTGGGTTTTAGTAGTATGTCTACACTATTTAATGCCTGAATGTTCATATTATGAGATGATACATTATCTACTGTTGCCATTTTTAAAAATAGGATCATGATTTCTCCACTCAAAATTCAAATAACTACAAGGCTTGCAATTGTGTAAAATGCACTTGGTAGTAACATCATTTGCTTAAGTTAACTACCAACAAAGGGGAACAATTTGTAAAAGCAAACAAAAGCAAATTAATTGTGCTAGCATGTGTGATTAGATGATGTATACTCATATTTGTAAATATTTTAATAGGCTAATGAATAGGGTTGATTATTCACTAGGTGTGCATATGTGTGTATAAACTGAAGTAGTTTCCTGCTCTGAGCAGTGGAGGTTGTATTAGAAGAACTGCAAGTTCCCTTCCATCTCTAAAAATTTTTGCTCCTCGGAACTTAATTCTTACTCAGAATTGACTACTGGAACAGACTCTTGACTCTTCTCTTGGATATCCCTTCAAATTTGACAAAATCTTGAACACTCTCTTTTGACCGGAATGGACGACTATTCTACTTTCGTTTTCCTTCTGATTTGGCATCAATCTCGGCCTCCCCGCTTTTTGACTAAGGACCAGACCGGATGTACTGGCGTCGCTTCTCCCCAGAGCGCTACAAATGAGTACTGAACAGAGGTCGGGTAAGGAGAAGACTACATTTAAGCGATGCTCCAACTGCCGCTGTAAACTCCCCTCAACTGACGGCCACAACCGCTGTTTATTTTGTTTGGGGGAAGTGCATGATACCTCACATTGCTCGGTCTGTGTGACCTTTAATAAGCAGACCCTAAAAAACCACGAGGCCAGGCTTGAAGTGTACTTAATGGAGGAGGTGCTATTGCCGAAAAAGGCTTCCTCGGCATTACGATTGCCAGGACCCGCCTTAAAGTTACAGCCTCGAATGGTGGAGGTGATGCCCACCTCGGCATCGAGAGCCTCGACTTCGGCCCCCTCAGCATCGGCCCCCTTGACATCAAAGGACACGGGTGTTCAAAAAGCCTACAGGCCCTCAGTCTAGCCCCAAGAGGAAGAGGAGGGCTCAGATGCTGGAGCCGCCAGCAAAGAAATCCAAGCACAAAGAGCACCATGGCCGCAGTTTGGACTGCACTCCCTCGCCATCAGACCTCCAATCTTTTGAGCCTCCTCAGCACCAGGCTATCTCTTTGTCCCTGGCATCGATGCCTTATCAGTCTCCATCGACACCCCGGGACCGAGATTGCATGGCTTCGAAGCAAAGCCCTTGGCTATGGCACCAAAGGAAGGGCATCGCACAAAGGCTCGAGATCAAAGCCATTCGACATAGAGGATTGCAGTGAAGTCAAAGACTGCGGAAGTGGCGTTGACGTTGACTAGACCAGAGCCAGTAGCCTCTGACTCACAAACAGTTAAATTTTGTATACTGTTTTGCAAGCCTATGGCTAAAGCAAATTATCATACTGCTGGTGATGTCTGAGCATGAGCAAAAGCCATCTACTAAGTCTTCCCATTGATACTTTTGAGGAAATTCAGCATCTCTGTGACATGAAGTTATGGTTGCCTTAAAACTACAGTAGACTACACCGTGGCAACTGAATAAAAAATTAGAAGACATTCTCCAGCAATTCAAAATGTGGTTTGAACCTAATTAAATGCTTTGTGCCTACAGTTACTTCAAAAGTACTATCCTTAATCTCATTTTAATCTAATCCTAATCTAAATAGTCTAGGCTCTTTAATTGTGCTGATAAAATGCATTGTCTAGTCATTCTAGCTACTTTCCTTTGCAGCTGAGATCTGAAATTGTTCTTGAACAAATATGGAAAAGCTATATATAGTAGCTTCCCTAGTGTCTTGCATAACAGTACAATTATTTCCCCATTCCTATTACTTTATTATGACTATATTCTAACAAACACATGTACTTAATTGCTATCTTTAATAGACTACTAGCAGTAGTAACTGCTTTCACTTATAGTCTCATCACATTGGTTACTTGTGATCAAATCACTATCTTGACCAAGATCAGCACTTCTTAATATAGTGATGTCCAGAAATTGTATCAACATATTTCTACTTGTATTCACTGTCAAAACTGTTGGATAAAGTAGATTCTAATATTGGGCTCTGAGGAATTAATGTAACTTCTCCCCAGCTTGAATATTTGCCTTTAAAAAAAGAAAAAACTATGGCTACATTTTGAAATGCCCTTTCTAAGCAATGAGAATAAATCTGGGATTCTTCCTGGAATAGATGACAAATGTTAGAAATGTGAGGAGAGCTGGTCTTGTGGTAGCAAGCATGACTTGTCCCCATAGCTAAGCAGGGTCTGCCCTGGTTGCATCTGAATGGGAGACTTGATGTGTGAGCACTGCAAGATATTCCCCTCAGGGGATGAAGCAGCTATGGGAAGAGCAGAAGGTTTCAAGTTCCCTCCCTGGCTTCTCCAAGATAGGGCTGAGAGAGATTCCTACCTGCAACCTTGGAGAAGCCGCTGCCAGTCTGTGAAGACAATACTGAGCTAGACAGACCAATGGTCTGACTCAGTATATGGCAGCTTCCTATGTTCCTATGACTTTTTAAAAAAAGTACCTTTAACACCAAATAAGCTGCACAAAAGTCCGCTTTCCCCTGCTGATGTCAACAAGGAAACAAGAGGAGTGCCTGACTTCCTGTAAAAAAATAAAAAAATTGCCTACTGGTCTAGAAAGCTATTTCCATATTACAGGGTTATTATGTCTATTATGGTCACAGATAATAACAGAAATCCATGTGCATTTTACATCATGATGTAGTAGATTTGAAATGTAATTACTTACATAATGTGGTGTGGGAAGAGGCATTTATTGAATTCTCTTATCCTACATGTAAGTGTATTGAAGGGCATGTGCATAAAGTTGTCATTTTAAGGGTCAGATGTACTGTTTTCAGTGCCTCTGGTCCATGTAATCCGGATGTATGGAGTGCTTCAGTCCATGGTGCTTCCCTGCTAGCCAACATAGTTGACAAGAACCAGATCAGGTTTTACACCCATACATCTGGCTGGCTACAATAAGTGTAGGCTGTCTGAAAGGAAGAGGCTTAAATTGTTTCAGTCAATGGGACATTTCCAGTTGTTAACAGTCCCCAATTTGCTGCTTAGAATTCAGTATACAGACATGTGTGCACGCACATACGCGCATACACATGCATATTCACAACTCAGTAAATAATCTAATAGCCGTAATTCTGTTGTATTCATTTTCTTTAATCTAAGTTATGCAGAACCTGCTGACAGCAATATTTATTTTCATAGCTCTGTCTCAGAAATTGAGTTACTGTAGACACATTAAATGAGTAAATAACATATGACCTCGTTGATTGAACTGACTTTTTCTGTTGTGTCCTTTTTAGGTTTAGACCAATAAAAGGGAGGCAAGAAGAACTGAAAGAAGTCATTGAGCGTTTTAAAAAAGATGAGCACTTGGAAAAAGCCTTTAAGTCTTTGACGTCAGGTGACTGGGCCCGGCACTATTTTCTTAACAAGAACAAAATGCAGGAAAGGTTGTTCAAGGAACATGTAGGTATATTTATACTTAATCCAAGTTCAGATTGTTGATGTGTGGTTTACAGGCGTTTGTGGATGTTAAGCTTTCTTAGGAGTTTAAATTTATTAACTTGTCTTACTTTGCTCTTAAGATTTAGCATACTAAATTTGTAGTATTTATATGTTGTTGATTAATTAGTTTGATATAAATTAATGGAAAAAGATAAATAAGACAAAAGCTGTTCCAGGCTCGAGCAACCTAGGGGCAGGCATAAAGGTGTGGGAGAAAGCTGCAAAGGGAATTGAGAGACATATGGTACTTTGCCCTTCTGTGGCAAACTTCTGCTCATGTTATTGGTTGGTACAAACATAGTTCTACCAGTTGCTTAACCAGTTGACAGTGATGTCTGCAGTGATGCCATGTTAATGTCAAACATTTCATCTAGATCAGGCCTGCTCAACTTAGGCCCCCCAGCTGTTTTTGGACTACAACTCCCATAATCCCCAGCCACAGTGGCCAATAGCCAGGGATTATGGGAGTTGTAGGCCAACATCTGCAGGAGGGCCAAAGTTGAGCAGGCCTGATCTAGATATACATTAAATCTGTGCATTAAAATAAAGTTAAAACTTTATCTTATCACCAAGCAATTTATGTAGAAAGTGAGGAGGTGGGAATCTTTCCATTATAAGGCTTGGAGACTGAAGCTGAGGAAGGAAACAGGGAACTCTAAAAGTATTTCAGAAATATATAGTTTGGTAATTGTTAATTTGTTTTAATTGTCTTTATCATGCTGTGAACTGCCCTGAGCCATTTTGGAAGTGAACAGATGTTCTGTGTGGGTTCAGCTAGTAAATGAATAATATTCAAGTCTTTTTTAGGATGCATAGAACTTAATATGTTGAATAGATAATAGGGATTTGGTATTTATGAGGCATTTCTATTTCCTATTTTCTTTGAGGAGGTAGTCTACAACCTCTTGAGAAAATAAATTTACTCTAGAGTAGGCAGAACCTTGGAAACTGAGAGGCTATACTTGTGAAAAATTAGATATTTGATCTTTTAAAGAATACTTTGGTTTTTTGTATAGGATTTTGAAATCAAATCAAAGCAGTTACTTATATTTTGATCTGTGACCTTTCTAGGAGAATTGTAAACAGTTAAAGAATGAGGGATACATTTGTTAAAAAAAAAAATAAGTCAAGCAAGGCTAGAAACACCTCAAAGCTAGCTGCTTTGATGCCTTGAAATTTAAAGTTTGTGTCTAGGCATTTGAAATATTTTCCCAGTAATACAAAATGGATTGCCTGGTCCCAGATGTTGGGATGTGCACGAAATGGATTTTTCATTTTGTTTCAAGCTTGAAACGAAACGCAGATGGTTGAAATGTTTCATCGAAACAGTGGCTGACCCAGCTGTTTCAAAAGAACAAATTCAAAACGTTTTGGATGTTTCAGACATGGGAGACAATGGGGAAACTCAAAACACCCCATTGTTCCCCATGGGTAGCTTCTGCGGACACCGATCTGGGTTGGGTAGTAATGCATAATACCATGCAACCCACAAATAAACGGGCAAGACTCATCTAGTCACCAGGGCTATTGCCGAGATGATTGCTTTGGATGACCAACCATTCCAGGTGGTGGAGAGCTTCCACTGGCTGCTCCTACTGCTTGCCCCCAACTATAAGATCTCCTCATGCACCACCTTTTGCGTCACTTATTCCTCTGCTCTGGGCATCAGACAGAAATCACAGAACACATCAGCCTACAAAAACAAAACATGAATTCCAGTCCAGGCACACAGCAGCAGCAAAGGTGCAGCTTGGGGCTGTAAAAGAAAAAACAAACACAGCACAGCACCCCAGTTATTAAAGCCACTATGTTCTGGCTACAAGAAGATGAAAATCCACAGCAGCACCCAGTTAAAGCCACTGGAGCTGCTGGTTCAACAAAAAAGAACAGTCAGTTGGCACTACAAAATAAGTGGGGGGAGGGAGACAGATAAACCATTAGGCAATGCCCCCCCTCTCCTGGGTCAGGTGGGCCAGGTGATCCCACCTGTCTGCTCTCTGCTGCTGCAGTCTCTCTCTGATGCTTCCTCTGATGTATCCTTTTCAAGAGAGGCACAGTACAAGGGCTCTCTCTATCTCCCAGGCTCCTTAAATACATTTTGAAACTCCCTGCTTTTGGGTCCCCCCTCCCCCCAGCTAATGGGGTTACAGTTGCCCATGACAGCACTTGATCTGGATGTTAACAAGCCAGCCAAGAAGCAAGGAAATTGAAAGCCAGTTGGAAGCCAGTGCCAGAAAATGAATCAGCAAGGGAAAAACAGGCATCCAAAATGGTGCTCAGATCATCGTAATGTTTAAATTGAAATGGGTTTTTTCTGCTCTGGGCTCAAAACAGGCCCTTTTTAAAAGAGTGTTATAAAAAAGATTTAATCCTTTCCCCTCTTAACATACGAATGATGTAGCAGCTTTAAAAGCTAAAGGAATTGTTCTTTATAAAACATATATTTCACCTATATAATGTACCACAAAGTTTTGTGCAGCAGATTTGGCACAGGAACCACTCACTTTTGAGCATGGATGTTATGTATGTGGTTTCATTTAGAACAATTTGGAGGAAGTTTGAAAAAACATTTTTCTCTTAATGTGGCACTACTACTTGATTCCTTTTCCCCCTGTTGCAGGTATTTATTTATCTACGAATGTTTGCAACTGACAGTGGATTTGAAATATTGCCATGCAACCGCTATTCATCAGAGCAAAATGGAGCCAAAATTGTTGCAACAAAAGAGTGGTGAGTATTGTAATATAAATAGTGTATCAAATTTTGTGGTGCAGAAGATTTTTGGCGTGATCCAGGATCCTTCACAACATGGGTACTACACCTGCACAGTAGCCTTCATGGAAGGATTTTACTGCTCCCCAAAGCACTCTGTAGCTCCACCCTGCACATGCAAGGTATGCTTGGTATTTTCAGCGGCAGAGAGCCATTTGCTCAGTTCCTTCTTGACCAGCGATGCGTGCGCCTTGCTGAAGATTCTCTCCTCATTTGAGCTCGGTTCCTACAAGAAAGGAAATTTTGTTTGGATATATTGGGTTTTTGACATGGATTGTTTTTAAGGTTTCTTCATTGTTTATCTTCTTAATGGAAACTTTGAAAACCTTCAAGAAGTATACTGCTTGTGACGGTACTCTTCCATCTCCCGATAAACATGAATGCTGTCTACTGTGCTTAGGAGAGGACCACAAGGGTCGTACTTGTAAGATCTGCTTTGCGTCCTCTAAGCAGTCCCGAAAGAGTAGGGAATTGCAACTTAGGGCTGCCCTGTACAAAAGTGCATTGCACCTTCCTACTTGTGTGCCGCATTCCCCATTTCTGGTGACTCCTTCAGTCTTGTCCAACCATTGACATTCAAAGTCGATGTCAGGATCTAAGTGATTGCCAGAAAGAGCCTCCCCTTCCAAACATAATGAATTGGTGTGCTCTAAGGAGGTATTTGAGAAGCTGCATGATCTCTGTAAGGGTGGGCACCAGAAACACCAATAGAGACAGAAACACATCGTTTTTCTCACTGGAGGTGATTGTAATTACCCAGGAACATCCATTGGTTTTGACATCACCCTTGATACAGTTACCAATGCCAACACTGACCCTGATGCCGATACCAACACTGCCTTGGGTATCCATACCATTGCCTGCTTCGACTGTGACTTTGACACTGATGGTGACTGAACTTTGAACCAACTCTCAAATTTGACTCTCCCTACGCCAGTACCTTTTAAAAATTCCATCCACACCAGTATCAATGACAGTGCCCACAACTCTTGCCTTTACAATAGGGCTATGACACAGAGCCCTGTTGTGGCAGTTGACCTTGAGATCAGTTTCTCTACTGTGCCGTCAACTTCAGGTGAGCTACCCTTTCTGCAAGACATAGAATCTATTCTGGGTTCTTCTCATACTACTCCATCTGGGTCAACTTTTAAAGGTTTCTCATGATGTTGTGTGGATGCTGAAGAAAACATGGCGTCTGGTCTCATTCCCTTTCCCAAAACACCTTCAGTTTCCCCTGTGAGGGTTTCTCCAACATCTCCTCCACCTTACATACCATACATCAGTGATACCACTTCTCAGATCCTGCTTACTACTCACTGAGAAAATATATGGATTACTGGAGCTCCCCTGGAACCTTAGACCATGGATATATCTGTAGACTTGGGAGGACCAGAAATCCCTACTTTACACCGCCCCGCCCCCCCAGGCTTGCCCTACAATTATAAGTACCACTTATGGAAACTAAAAAAACTGAGATCCAACTCTGTTCCCCAGGATCAGAATCTAGGGAAAGGATGTGACTCCTCTTTTAAAAGGCCACAAGATCTACCCCCACAACCTTCTTCAGATCGATTCCCAGTTCCAACATGGATGTGCATACTTCCCCTGTATCTCCTGATGTACAGGTCATCTCCACCCCAACTGGACAGGATAAATCTCTGGCTGCTCACAAGGGTGATGCAGATGATGAGTATACTTCATCTTCTGATTCCAGTGGAGACTCTACCTAATGAGGAATCCCATCACCGGACAAAAATGTTTCAACTCCCACTTTTGAGATTAAATCTTACTTCGTGCAAGTTACAGAAATAGCTGAAGTTCATGGATTGGAATTAAAGTCACCAACTCCCGAAGTCAAAGATCCAGTGTATGAATTAGTCATCTTCCTCTGTGTCTCAGCTTGCAGCACTACCAATGCTCCTAGTTCTCATCAATTCAACAAAGTCTGCTTGGGAAGCCCCTACAGTTTCCTCTTCCACATCTAAATGTCTAGAAAACTTCTGTAGGGTACAGGAAGAAGATTGCCCCTTCCTTTACAAGCCCCCCACCTCCAAGCTCCTTGATATTAAACTGCACCATGGGAGGTAAGGGTGGAAGGAAACTTTCACCTCCAGTGGGAAAGGAGGGAACAGAATTGGACACCATGGCCGACGCAGATTCTCAGCTCTTTGCCTTTCAAAATAGCCAATTACAAAATAAATGGGCAAACAGGTTGTTTTTCGTAAATTTTAACCATTTCCCCAAACCCCCATAGCATCTTTTGGAGAAAGGTTAAAAATCTGTTTAAAATTGCCCATTTGCCCATTTATTTTGTGGGTTGGGTGAAAAGTTAGCACCCATCACACCTTACTACACAACCCCCTTTGTCCCTAGAAGCTACCCATGGGCAACAATGGGATGTTTTGAGTTTCCCATTGTTCCATATGGCCAGAACAATCTGCACTCATAAGAGTGCACTGCACACAAGTTTTGCATTGCAATTTTCAATCCATGATCAACACTGCAAGCACACAGTAGAAGGGAATCTCTCCCTCCCAACACAGAACACACATTTCAGACACAGTCCAAAAATGGCCAAAAAAAAACCCCACTGACCCAGAATCTACTGCCAGCCACAATGTCTGTACTGCAATAACATCATTGGCACAAGTTGCTCTCTCACACATTTATGATTCCTTACTTCTTAGCATTGCAGCAGCTGCCACAGCAGCAAGCATAGCCATTAGCTCAATTAGAGCAACTTCAGCTACATTTTGACTGAGTACACTTTGTAGTGCAGATTGCAGAGCAGTGAATAAAGCACAAGTTAGTCTCAAGGCCAGACATGGAGCCTTTCGCAGCAATCACCAAGAAATATTACACACACACACACACACACACACAGGTTGCCAGATTTGTTTTTTTTAAAGCCAAATTCTGGGTTATGGCCCATTTGACCCACGAGTATACCCCTTAGGTTCTGGCAACCCACAGTCCCCTGCCGCTGTCCATTTCTCACCACAACACTGTCTTTTAAAACAAAACTCAAGGAAGGAAGGCACCCACGTTCTGCCTTTGTCAGTCTGAGATCCAACAAAACCAGATGGTTAGAGCAGCAATAGCACAGCATATTATACTCATTGCTCAGAAAACCACAAAATCAAACCTTCCTTCCATCTTCCCTGCCACAGACAGTAGTCATGGCCTAGACAGCTGAAGACTCTGAACGGGATTGAAGAAATGTGAGCACTAGCAACACTCTTAAGATATTCCTCCTGGAGGATGGGGCTGCTCTGGGAAGAGCATCTGGATGCTTGCGTGCATACAGACGTTTCCAGGTTCCCTCCCTGACATCTCCAGATATAGGGCTCAGGGAAAAACTCCTGCCTGTAACCTGGGAGAAGTCTGACTCCGTGCACTGTTGACAATACTGAGCTGGATGGACCAGTGGTCTGACAAGAAACAAAGCTTCTAGACTCCTACCATGAGAAGAACTCTACTTTCTTCTCTTCTCCAGCGTATTTCCCACGACACTGCCTGCCTGTATTTGGATATTACTATAGCCTCGGATTGGTGCTTGGCCCGGGCTGACAGCCTGACAAATGGGCTTTGTCAGGGCATCAGTCTATCGGTCATGGCAGTGGCATGCATGCTTGTCTCTGTGTGTCAGCAGGACTAACAGGCAGTCTGTGACACATCTGGTTGGGGGTTGGCAATGGTGACGTGAGCTGCCAGTGGCATTGCAGTGTGTGGGGGTGACCATGAGTAACTCATCCTCCATGGCCAGCCTGGCAGGGGGAGGTTGGCCTTCAGGAAGACCAGCTGCTCCACCAATTCATTCTCTAAGCATGAGTGTTGGCCCTCATGCCAGCGCTCTAACCACACCCTCTCACTCTGGATGCTTCTTGGGCATGAGAAGAACTGTCCAGCAACCATCACTAAGTCTGGCCAGACTTGGCGATGCATTGCCCAAAACTGGATTGGTTCCATCTCCTGGCCTGCCACCAGCTCCTGCAAGTACTGCAGAACACACTGCTTGGTACTGCTGCCGGGATCCATGGACTCCTCCCATACCCCTGGCAAGGCACCAAGGAAGCCCTTTGTGAATCACTGGGTGGAATCCTGAGGCAGAACTACCAGCTCCCTTGGGCCTTCCAGGGACACCATGCTGCTGGACTGGGAAGCAGTGATGATGCTGTTGCTAGAGGTGGACTGCAGACTAGCAGTAGGCGCTCCAGCACCCTCCTCTCCTGGACTTGCCTAGTCTCTTCAACCAGGCGGGCCCTGCAGCTGGGCAGGGTTGACAGCTTTGCCCTTCATCCTTGGTCACATAGGCAGGACAAAACATGCTCTGCTGATCCACCACTCTACTTCTCCGCCGACCTGCCAAGGCAGTTGCTTCCTCAGTGTTCAGTGTGGACTGGAGCTGACCCATCTGTCTTGAGGAGAAGAGCAGTGGGCAAAGCCTGGCTCCGTGTTGCTGTCTCAGCACATAAGCTGTCTGTGACAACAAAGAACAGCTTGATTGTCAATGCAACCTTGGAAATGAGCACAATTCCAAGCCTCCTTGGTCAGATTGTAGATGACTGGCTCTTGCTCCTGCAGGTGCTGGAGCAAGAGAAATGTGGAATTCCATCAGGTTGGAACATCCTGAGAGATTGGGTATATCTGCCTACTCTTTTTGCTCTGGTGGAAGTAAGCTGTTATCCTGCGGCACCTGTCTATAAGGGCAGCTATGGCAGCAGCAGACTAGTGCTCAGCACCCTCAGCAGGGATGTCTTGTCTGGCTTTAGCCCCAGAAATGCCATGCACGTTCTGCACAACCAGGTTCACAAGGTTCAACTAGGTTCCTCACGAACCAGCCACACAATGGATGGACACAAAATGAAGCTTCTCAGCTGCCTTGGTTGTGTTGGTGGCATTGTCGGTCACCAAGAACCCTCTGGCGAGGGACAGTCATCCCTCCACCTGGCAATTCATGGCCACCAACAGCTCCTCTGCCGTGTGGTTAGTGTCCAGCACCTCTACATGCAGCATGGCCCACCTGTGCTTTGCTGCTTGGGAGGGGCTGGCCACGCCACCAGCTGTAGATGTCCCCTCATATTCCTGCCCCCACCAGTGTGCTGGTCCACAGATCAGCAGTGAAGTGTACGTTTGTGTTGAGTATTGCTGCATGCAGCAGCCCTGACACAGCCTCCCTGCACGCCTGGTACAGGGAGGGCACTACCCATCTACTGAAGGTGGTGTGTGAGGGGATTTTTTAGTCGGGGACAAGCAGTAGGAGAAGCCAGTGTAAGACAGTGTTCACCACCACCTGGAATGGCTGGTCGTCCAAAGCAGTCATCTTGGCAGTGGTCCGAGTGATGAGATGAGGATTTGGGCTATCAGACCACTTGTCCATCAACTGCACCCATCATAGCAATAGCAATAGCACTTACATTTATATACTGCTCTATAGCCGAAGCTCTCTAAGCGGTTTACAATGATTTAGCATATTGCCCCCAACATTCTGGGTACTCATTTTACCGACCTCAGAAGGATGGAAGGCTGAGTCAACCTTGAGCCCCTGGTCAGGATTGAACTTGTAACCTTCTGGTTACAGGGCGGCAGTTTTACCACTGCGCCACCAGGGGCTCTTACGCCACCAGTTTTACCACTGCGCCACCAGGGGCTCTTATCATGCAAGTAACATCCCCTGTTTGGGAGCAGGAGCTTGCCACTAATCGAGAGCACACCAGGCCTATTGCTGCCAGCAGGAGCAGAGGTCCTCGGTGACACTGTTGCAGGTGTTTCAGCATACCCTATGTCCCAAGACACTTAAGGTCCTTCCCCCTGCTGACCTGTGCCCTGCAGTGGGTGCAGAAAGCGTGGGTTGGTTTACTCACTCAAAAGAGCCCATTTCAAGTTGAAATGTTTCAACAACAACAACAATTTATATACCACTTTTCAACAAAAGGTTCCAAAGCAGTTTACATAGAAAAATTATAAATTTGATGTCAAAATATTTTGCACATCCCTAGTTCTCTCTAGATCAGCTGATGTCACCTGCCAAGACATCAGCATGGCTAAATATCTAACTGAAACTGAATCTCGATCGCTCACAGTGGCTATCTCCCTAAGACACTGTGCTTGGCTTCGCTCCACATCACTCCAAGTGGATATGAGAGAGAATATAGGAGGCCTGCTCTTTTGAGGGGGATGGCCTTACACAATGGAAAAGATGAAAAAATGTTCACAACTTCTTCTTTCTCACAACCCTACACTCAAGGGTTTTAAAAAATTGTGATACAAAGATTCCAATACAAGAAGTCAGACTGCAGAGACTACAGTCAACAGTCCCAATATGACTGTAGTGATAGAGACAGATCCCCTTGCACAAGAATATTGTATCTCGAGGAGGAAAACTTTGTGTCTGTGTCAGGATATCAGCCATGAATTGTAGGGTAATGCACGTGCCATTCCCTGTGTAAAAGGCTCAGGATAGCCATCTTGCTTGTGAATTAGTGGCTTTCATAAAGCATTCCTTCTCCCTCTCATCTCTGTTGAGCTCCTTGTTTGGGTTAGTGATATAATTAGCTGCATTGCCTTATCAGTATTGTGTGAGAACCTTGCTACTGTCTCTCTGTGAACCTTTGTTTGCCTTGCTTTGCTCATGCATGTCTATTTGCCAGCAAGTGAAGCTTATTTGTAATCAACTAAAAAAGGTAGCCCCTTGAGAGTGCTAATTAGATCTCACCAATGGACTACCATGCAAATGCCTCGGACCAACACCAGAGAACCACATCCCCTAATGCAATGGGGTCCCTAGTAGTGTGTGTTTCGAGAGATGTTAAACCTTTTACCCCCATGGTGTAGTGGCTAGAGTGCTGGACTAGGACCGGGGAGACCCGAGTTCAAATCCCCATTCAGCCATGAAACTAGCTGGGTGACTCTGGGCCAGTCACTTCTCTCTCAGCCTAACCTACTTCACAGGGTTGTTGTGAGGAGAAACCTAAGTATGTAGTACACTGTTCTGGGCTCCTTGGAGGAAGAGCGGGATATAAAATGTAAGAATGAATGAATAAATAAATAAATAAAATGACATCTATTCACCTTCCGCCTGTGTGTGCCTCTTCATCTCAAACCCAAGAAAAGAACCATGCCCCAGCACAACAAGGACAAAAGAGATCCTACTTTCCAAAGCAGAGGTAACATCAAAAATGGAAGGGCCAGGAACAACCAAAACAGCACCTTTGATCACTCTGTTCATCAGCTGTCTTTTTCAGGATACCCTTCGACCATTGGACTCACCCCTTTCTCCCCAGCTTGGTGCTGATACCTGGGTTTTAAGTATCATCTCCACCGGATACGCAATTGAATTTACCACCACCCCTTTATTTCAAAGGGTAAAATACACCCACTGAACTCCTACATAGGAAACAAGTGAAGGATCTCCTGGGAAAAGGGGTGATAGAACCCATGCCATTGAAAAGCCTAAGGAAGGGTTTCTATTCCAGGTATTTTCAAGTCCTGAAAAGGGATTGAGGCCTCCACACCATTCTGGACCTACATCATCTAAACAGATTCATCCATCCAAAAATGTTTTGGATGATTACTTTGCAGGGCATCCTCTGTCTCTCTTAGCAGAGGAGGAATGGCTCACAGACTTCAAGGATGCCTATTTTCATATCGGATACAACCAAGGCATAGGAAATTCCTTCATTTCACTCTAGGAAATCAGGCTCACCAATACTCTGTGCTCCCATTTGTTCTCTTGACTGCCCCCCAAGTCTTCATCAAGTGCATGAGTGCAATAATAGCCCATCTAAGAGCACAGAGGACCACCTTAAGTGGCGCAGCAGGGAAATGCTTGACTAACAAGCAGAAGGTTGCCGGTTTGAATCCCTGCTGATACTGTATCGGGGAGCAGCAATATAGGTAGATGCTGAAAGGCATAATCTCATACTGCACAGGAGGAGGCAATGGTAAACCCCTCCTGTATTCTACCAAATAGAACCACAGGACTCTGGGTGCCAGGAGTCAAAATCGACTTGACGGCACACTTGACCTTAAGAGCACAGAGGATCTCTATCTTCAGTTACTTGGACAACTGGATAGTGACCTCCACAGACAAAAACTCCTTGTGTACCTCAACACATTACATCTTGGCTTTACTTCAAGACCTGGGTCTCCAGATCAACTGGAAGTCATCCTCAGAGAAGGATACTTTACATAGGAGTTCTGCTAGACATGCAGCTAAAAACAGCTTACCTTCCAGAAGAAAGGTGCCTGTTTATTATATACTTGATCTCCATCCAAGGCAAAGAGCAAAGACAATACAAAGATGCTTAGGTTTAATGGCATTCTGTACAGCCACAGTGAGGTATGTCTGTCTCTGATGAGGCGCCTTGAAACATGGTTTATGTCAGTGTTCAAATTGGTGGACTTTCCTGGAGAACCTCTTTGAACGGGTTCCTTTTCAAGGGGTCTCCCTCGCCCATGATAATGGTGATGACAGGTGCATCTCTTAGGGGTTGAGGAGCCCCTTGCACAGGTTTCCATGCACAGAATCTGTGGAATTTTCATCATTCTGTTCTCCATATAAACTACTTGGAGTTGCTTGCAGTTTTCCTGGTACTCAAATCCTTTCTGCCACTGATAAAGAATTGGAACATTCAACTCCTCCTAGACAACACTATGGCAATTGCCTATATAAATAATCAAGGAGGAACAGTATCCAAGTCCCTTTGCAATATAGCCATACAACTGTGGGACTGGTGCATACTTCAGAGACCTCCCTTTAGCACTTCGCATAAAAGGGATGGACAACACCTTAGCAACACTCTTTTAATGACTCCGACCAACAAGAAACGTGAACTCTATTGCTCCTGGTCAGGGGTGGGATACAAGTCGCTAGGAGATGCTTTTCAGATTCCCTTGAAGGGTCACACATTCTACTTTTTCTCCTCAATTCCTGCTGTTATCAAGAGTCGTGAGCAAGGTACTACACGACAAAACAACTTGCATCTTACTCACGCCATGGTGGTTCAGGCATCCGTGGTTTCCTCTTCTTCTCCGACTGTCGTGCGGCAACCATCTTTGACTTTCTCAGTGCCACCCCTCTGGAAATCTATAGAACTGTATAGTATCTCCCTGGTTCTCTCTCTACTTTAACAAAATCACAATTTGAGCTATTAGCATTCATGACTCTGAAAATACTTATGCTGAAAACTGCCTTTTTGGTGGCCATCACTTTGGCTGGAAGGATCAGCGAACTAATAGACACCCCTTATATGAGATTTTCCCCAGATAAGGTGGTCTTGAGAACAGACCCTTCCTTTACTCCAAAAGTAGTGTCAGATTTCATATCAACCAGGATCTCTTTCTCCCTTCTTTCTTCATGAACCCCTCAGTGCCTCTGGAATGTACTCTCCACTCCATGAATGTCAGAAGAGCTCTTTTGTTTTACATGGACAGAACGAAGACCTTTCAGAAATCTCATAGACCTTTTAAGAACATAAGAACAGCCCTTCTGGATCAGGCCCAAGGTCTATCTAGCCCAGCAATCTGTTTTATTACCAGATGCCTCTGGGGAGCCCACAGGCAAGAGGTATGTGCATGCCCTCTCTCTTGCTGTTGCTCCCCTGCTACTAGTATTGAGAGGCATCATTCCTCTGAGGCTGGTGGTGGCCCACAGCCACCAGACTAGTAGCCATTGATAAACCTGTTCTCCATGAATTTGTCTAAGCCCCTTTTAAAGCCATCCAAGCTTGAGGCCATCACCACAACCCATGGCCAAGAATTCCATAGATTAATTATGCGCTTTGTTGCTTTTAAAGACAAGAACAAGGGAGGACCTATCTGCAGGCAAAGACTCTCAAATTGGCTGCTGGAATTGATCTTCCTTTGCTTTAAACAACAGAGAGTCCAACTACCATCAAAGCCCATTCTGCCAGGGCCATGGCAGCTTCCACAGCACATATATCTGGAATTCGTACTGGTGATATTTGCAAAGCAGCCATCTGGTCCCTGAACCTGCCATTTATAAAATATTATGCTATATACAGCCAGTCAGTGACTGATGCTAACTTTGGGTGGGCAATTCTAAAGAAGGTGCTTTGAGTAACATCCTTGTACCCACCACCTTTTTCATCGGTGAGCTTGCTAACTACCCATGTTGTGAAGGATACTGGATCACCACAAAGATAAACAGGTTGTTTACCTGTAAAGTGATCTTTGGGTGATCCAGTATCCTTCACAATACCCTCCCGACCTCCCTGCTACTTGGATGTTACTCTTCAGGTTGACTTAACTCAATATTTCTACTGGAAGATCTCAACTTTTCAGCAGTTGTTCAGGAACTGAGCAAATGGTGCTCTGTCACCGAAAATACTGAGCACACCTTGCACACGAAGGGAAGGGCTACAGAGTGCTTTGGGGAGCTGTAAAATCCTTCTGCAAAGGCTACTGCGCAGGCACAGTACTCATGTTGTAAATGATCATGGATCACCCCAAGATCACTTGTTACAGGTAAGCAATCTGGGTTGTTGTTTTTTACACAACACAGTATTATTATTATTATTATTATACTGTGCCAACACATGTGCCAATAATACTGTGCCAACACATGGCACACATAATACTGTGCCAACACATGGCACACATACTGTGCCAACTCAGTATAGCAAAATGGGCAACTCCCTCCCCACCCCAAATGTTTTTCCTCTTGAGCGTGTGTTCTGCCATCTCTGAAAATAGATGGAGGAGGAAATTGAAAGTGTTGGTGAAACTCATTCCCCCTGGTTTGGCTCCACTGAGCCAAAAAATTGTACTACTGGTTTCATGTACCCAATGGTGCATGATTTCTGCTCTCTTGATCACCTCTCAAACCAGTTTATGGTATAGTATAAAGATAGCCAGCGTGGTGTAGTGGCTAGAGTGCTGGATTAGGACTGAGGAGACCCAAGTTCAAATCCCCATTCAGCCATGAAACTAGCTGGGTGACTCTGGGCCAGTCACTCCTCTCTCAGCCTAACCTACTTCACAGGGTTGTTGTGAAAAAGAAACTCAAGTATGTAGTACACCGCTCTGGGCTCCTTGGAGGAAGAGCGGGATATAAAATGTTAAAAAATAAAATAAATAAAAACATTTTAAAAAGTCAAACCCTAGCTTTTGGATCATATCCTATGTTGTCTGGCTTTAATGAAAGCTGAACAAAATGGCAACTTTCCAGCTACAAGTGGGAGAATAAAATTATGACTGATGAACATGAAAGTTAAATTGAACATAAATGCCATAGGATTTGGTTGTTTGGGCATTAGTAGCCTTTACTTATCTGCAGAAGTGACTCTGGGTCTTTTGTAAATTGAATAGCTGATAAGTTGGACCTGTTATGGAAATAAAAATTGCAATGGATTGCTGATCAATTGGACTGCCTTACTTTGAAAGTCAAGACCTTATTAAATAGTCAGGAAAGTATACATGCTGTGAAAATTATTTTTCTGTTCAATGGAATAAGAGAACAAATGAAAGGAACAAACCATGTTTCCCCATTCTGTAGTGTTAAAATTGAGGAATGATATTTCACTGGCCTCTGTTCCTCGTCCATCAAAAAGTTTTAAATTTAGAATACATTCTTATAGTTAAGAATATATGTGTTTTCCAAAAAGAAAAGTGGGATGGAATGTAACAAAAAAGGTAAGAGCACAATATGCAGAAATTGTAACTTTAAAAATGGATAGATTTGTAGATTTTTGTTAACCTGCACCTGAATAGTGGTGCTATTAATGGTCAAATTGATTCAGAGAATTGGTGGGAGGAGAGATCCTTTATTTCTGTGGCTGACAAGATGTACAGTGGACTGTAGGTAGTTCTGCACGGCTGAAGCTGTGGGCAACTAAAACCATGGTGGTGCTGTTGCACAAGAGTACTCTTGCACAGATATGTAAAATTGTGAATTTGTGCTTGAGCGATGCTACAGCCATAATTTCCAGTGACTATAGCATCGTGCATGCTCGGTTCCACAATTTTACATATTAGTGCAAGAGCACTCTTACACAATACTGCCAGCATTTAGCCACCTGCACAGAACGGGCAGTGCAAAACCGCCTGCTGTACACTGTGCATCATGCCAGCCAGTCTCCTGTAACTGCATATATGCTCCATCTTGATGTGGTCAGTTTTTCCATGCCCCCAGCCCTTGTAACCTTTTTGTAAATTGTAATGTATACTTTGGGGTCATTTTTAACCCCTGTTATATTGAATGTGAAACTGAAATTTAATATGCACCTGTTTAATTTTTGAATGCACCAAAAAAACTGCTGCTATTGATTCCATTATTTTTGCTGCTGTGTTGTTCCTGTACTGTCAAAGGGAGATGTTTAATGAACTATTCACTCTTTGCTGCTGGTGTCCTGCTCAAAACAACCCACCCAGGTTGTTAGTTCTATTACTTATCTGGAATATATTCAATCCCTCCACCAGATTAGCAATGTGCACTTTTTGTTTGGGTGATGGTTACGCTATTTTATTTTTTCAGTGCTGAATGTGATCTCAAAGGCCCTAAGTTCGCATAATTTCAACTGCCAGGTACAGGAGAGCAGAGCTTCATAAACACTTGGGAGTATTCATGAATCCTGCATTTCCTGATTTCAGCAGTGGAAGAGCTCCCATGTTGTGTACAGTTTTAGTTAGGGCTGTCACGTACTTAAAGAAATCTTAATGGATCAGCACATGAATTTTAATTGATTCAAATCTGCATGGATTGTACATGAATAAAATTGAAGGGGGAAAGTATTTTTGTATTTTTGGTTTTCGATTATGCATATGATTATGTTTTTGGTTTTTGATTATGCATATGATTATGTTACAGTAGAAATGGTCTTAGGAAAGGCATTCCCTCATGTGAGAAGAGCAGGAAAGACTCTTCTAAGGAAGTGTCTGCTACATGTGGATTTTCGAATTGGCCAACATTCTGACTAGCAGAGTGCTTGCATAACAAGCAAAGTTTGTGGTAGTGCAAGATGATCTCATCGGTTAGTTGGTTGGTTTAACACATTTATATACCACCCTATATTAATCTCAGGGTGGTTTACAATTTAAACAAACAACTAAAACCTAAAAATCATATAAAACTTTAAAATATCATAAACTAAAAGCCTGATGCAACAGATGTATTTTCAAAAGTCGTTTAAAAACCAGAGATGGGGAGATTCTGATTTCATTTGGGAGTGTGTTCCAGAGCCTTGGGGTAACTCTAGAGAAGGCCTGGTTGTGGATCACCACCAAGTGAGCCAGTGGCAACTGCAACCAGACCTCCCCCAATGATCTTAATAGGCAGCAGCATTCATGAAGAAGGTGATGCTCTCTTAAATCTCTCTTGGACCCTCCTGGGCCCAAGCCATGTGATGATCTCATTGTTATGCTAAAACATGGAGATTCGTGGAATTGTGCTTTTGCAGAAAAGTTCCCTTTAAAGTAAATGTGACTTGACACAAGTTGCACAAGTACGCAGCTTGGGGGTACTACTGGACCCGGCTCTGCTTTTGGAAGCTCAGGTAGAGGCGGTGGCCAGGGGTGCCTTTGCACGGCTTCGGCTGGTGCGCCAGCTGCATCCCTTTCTCGAGAAGGCAGATCTGGCCACGGTTACCCACGCCTTAGTCACGTCGCGGCTGGATTACTGTAACGCGCTCTACGTGGGGCTGCCCTTGAAGAATATCTGGAAACTGCAGCTAGTGCAAAACGCGGCAGCGAGGGTTTTATCCGGAGCTGCCCGTTGGGAACACATCACCCCTATCTTGAAAGAGCTGTACTGGCTGCCGGTTCGTTTCCGGGTCCAATTCAAGGTGCTGGTTTTGACCTTTAAAGCCCTAAACGGTTTAGGCCTGGGGTATTTGAGGGACCGCCTGCTCCCAAGGGTTGCTGCCCGCTTGACGAGGACATCTGAGGGCGCCCTGCTCCGGGTGCTGACAATGAGGGAGGCCCGGCTGTCGTGCACTCGGGACAGGGCCTTTTCTGTTGCTGCTCCTAGACTCTGGAATGCTCTCCCAGTGGCCATTCGTTCCTCAGACTCCATCACGGCTTTTAGGAAGCTTTTAAAGACTTGGCTTTTTACCCAGGCTTTTACATAATCGTTTTTACTGCTGCTTCTGTGTGTTTTTATCTGTTGTCTTGTTTTTATGCTTGTTTTATATGTTTTTAGCTTGATGTTTTTATTGCTTTTTATTGTATGTTTTAATTTTTGTAAACCGCCTTGGGGTTTTCTTTTAACGAAAGGTGGTATAGAAATGTAAAAATAAATAAATAAATTAAATTAAATTAAATTAATATAATGCTTGTGGTTGCACAACACTAGTCTGGAAGTCTGGAACACAAGCTCCAGACTTGGTACAAGTATCTAGTGCAACACCCTCCACAAGCACTTTGTTGGTCAGGATGTCAGTCCTTGAAAATACTTAAAAAAACAACAACACTTTATTAGTTGGGGGCATCTTTCTAGCCCTTCAGAAGATTTTCAATTAATGTAACTGATTAAACTTTGCAACCCTAGTTTTGGTTGCTCTTGAACTAAATAGTTTTGTCTTGTGTTTATTAGGAAACGAAATGACAAAATAGAATTACTGGTGGGTTGTATTGCTGAACTCTCTGAACTAGAAGAAAACATGCTGCTCAGACATGGAGAGAATGACTTTAGTGTCATGTACTCAACACGGAAAAACTGTGCTCAGCTGTGGCTTGGTCCAGCTGCATTCATCAACCATGGTAAGCAACAAGTAAAGTAAATGCAGTGTGACTGGCTGCTTTCATATATATATTTATTGACTCGGACATCTGTTTAGTTTTAAACTGAATCAGAATGAACTAAAATAGCACTGGCATTTTTGAACTAGAGCTTAGGCTAATGGAGAACATATTGCATTTTTAACAACTCAGTGTTATGCCCCATTGTTCAGTTGAGTTTTGTTATGGGTAATATAAGCAATATGAAACTTTACTTTAGATATCTGTAACTATTCATGTTTCAGGTCTTATCAACAGTTAATTGACTTTATTTTTTGGACCTTTTTCAGATTGCAGACCCAATTGTAAGGTAAGCACTTAAAATTTAAAACCATCCAAACACTTTTCAGCATATGAATATTTCAAAATGATTTTTGCCTGTTAATTAAATAATTAAAAATGTTTGTGTTTTTCCTATATAGTTTGTGTCAACTGGCCGGGATACAGCATGTGTGAAAGCTCTGCGAGATATTGAACCTGGAGAAGAAATATCTTGTTACTATGGGGATGGGTTTTTTGGAGAAAATAATGAATTCTGTGAATGCTACACGTGTGAAAGGTATGTGCTGGCCATATGTGTGCTTTCTAAAAGAAAATAGTATAAGTGTACAGTTGAGCTCTGCCTGTGGTTAGGAATTGTGGGTACATAGCTGCTAGCAGCAGTTTGATTAGTCAATGGTAATTCCTCTTGCATAAGATAAGAGAACCCGATAGATACCTCTTGTCTTTGGGGGGCCTTTTCTGATGTCATCAGAAGAACAGCTGAAAAAACATATCAGACAAATGTGTGTGAAAGGTATGCTGTGGTGAGTAGTTGGGATCTGAGTTGCAGCCTGAGTTTCAGAAACTCTGTGGTCCCTGTCAAAATGATTTTTAAAAGACTCAGTTATTTCTGTATGAGTGATTCTCCTCCATTGCTCTCCATTTCTGCTCTAAGGGCAAGGGTGCAAGGTGTGATGTCTACCCTATTGTGAGCCTGTGCGGAGGTGATCATGACTGGGATCCCAGCTGCTGCTTGTGCTGGTCCAGTGGAGTTTGACATAGAACTATAGACAAAACATATACTAGAAAGTATATATACCGTGTAGAGAGTCTATTCCCACACACACAAAGGATAAATAAACATTTGTTATGAAGCACACAATTACAAAGAAATAGCCTATGTTCTAGATCCCAAAAAGTGTAGCTGAAGGTCACTTGTGTCCACAGTCCTTATACATGTGGATATATAGTTCTTCCAGATCTTTACTTTTCTTAGGTTGGTTCTTGTTCCGGTTGTAACTCCACAAGTTACTCAAAAATCTTCCTTTTTTTAAAGTTATTACTCACATTTATTTCTTCTGAAGTGACACTGCACTTGCCAGTGGTTTCTGAATTAGAAATCCTACTGAGTACCAAGTTGTATTGGCTTCAAATGGTACAGATAACGCTTAATATATCCTACAGCGTCTGCCAAATGTTTTCACTCCCCTTTGATCAAAAGGGATGTGCTTCATTATCCAATCTCATCTAAATGACCAATTATATTCATGTGCATGTGTGAGGAAACAACAATGCTAAGCTTCCAAAAAAGTCGTGGACCTTTTGTCCCTTTTAAAGGGAGGCATTTTATATACATCAGCTCCGGACTTTGGAACCTTTTGGTCTAAATCAGGTCAATGACCTTTCCAGTTATCTATAGGCATAATTTGCTATTTTTGATCCTGGCCCTACTTAAAGATTTGGATGTGGAATGGGTTCAAAGAACACAAATGGGAAAGAGACTGGAAGGACTATGAGTCTCTCCTGTTGGAGAATGGGACTATTTATTTATCTTTGATAAGTATTTACTTAAGCTATGTTTTGGTTCCACATTGTATTTGTATAATTGGGAATTTAAAAGGGACAAAAGGTCCATGACTTTTTTGGAAGCTTAGCATTGTTGTTTCCTCACACATGCACATGAATATAATTGGTCATTTAGATGAGATTGGATAATGAAGCACATCCCTTTTGATCAAAGGGGAGTGAAAACTTTTGGCAGAGGCTGTAGGATATATTAAGCGTTATCTGTACCATTTGAAGCCAGTACAACTTGGTACTCAGTAGGATTTCTAATTCAGAAACCACTGGCAAGTGCAGTGTCACTTCAGAAGAAATAAATGTGAGTAATAACTTTAAAAAAAGGAAGATTTTTGAGTAACTTGTGGAGTTACAACCGGAACAAGAACCAACCTAAGAAAAGTAAAGATCTGGAAGAACTATATATCCACATGTATAAGGACTGTGGACACAAGTGACCTTCAGCTACACTTTTTGGGATCTAGAACATAGGCTATTTCTTTGTAATTGTGTGCTTCATAACATATGTTTATTTATCCTTTGTGTGTGTGGGAATAGACTCTCTACACGGTATATATACTTTCTAGTATATGTTTTGTTCCTTGGTCCGTGTATCCTCCTTGTTTTCACATAGAACTATAGACCCCTATGCTACATCACACACTGCTTTTAAAACTCCCATCAGATTCAAAAGCAATTTGCCCTGTGGCACAGGGGACGGGGGGAAAACAAGTCTAAATCCTTGATGATTTCATGGAAGTCATCCCACACTGCTTTAAATTCTGTTCCATAATCTCTGCATTTTGCTTATAACTCAAATGCAATGAATGGTCCACGGTCCCAGTTTAGGAAGATTGTAGCTCTACCACCAATTGATGGAGCTCATGAAGTTCAAACTGGGTTTCCTGTGTGCTACTGGATATCACATCCTTACCCATAAAAGCCTTGGGCGTGCGTCTGTGCCGCCCGTGTCTTTTTCGCCCGTTCTGAGCATGCGCGGAGATGGGCGGCCATGTTGGACCCGGCCGCCGGTGGGCGACTGGCCCCGATGGCGGCGGCCGCCGCCACGGGAGACCAGAAGGAGCAGAAGCGGCGGGCGGAGAGTGCGGCCGAGGCGGCGGCGGAGCCGCAGCCTCGGCCAAAGGAGTGCGGGCCAAGGAGGCGGTGGCCGTGGCGGGGCGACTGGCTCCGATGGCGGCGGCCGCCGCCACAAGAAACGGCGGGCGGAGAGAGCGCCCGAGGCGGCGGCGGAGGTGTCGGCCCAAGGAGTGCGCCCGAGGCAGGTGAGGCGACAGCGGGAACCCCCCCCCCCACTAGAGCCCGTTATTACAACGGGCTTACACATACTAGTGCTCTCTATAAAACAATTGAAACTAGCTTCATGGCTCTACATCTTTTCTATGTGGTGTTGGATTTGTATGGTTTGTATGGTTTTGTAACTTTGGTCCTTAGATGGTTCAGCTATCTGAATATTTTGCACGTGTCTCTCCGTCCCCCCACTTGATGTAATCTTTCCTGATGTAATCTTTTTCATTACTGTATAACGTTCAGTATTGTTTAGGACAACCAGATACATCAATTATACTGTACAGTTCATGCTGACTTATTTGTGTTAACTGCAAAACTGATAGAAGATCTTTTGGTTCCTTCAGAAGTAAAATAACTACTGCTTGAAAATTATTCTGAGATCCTATTTCCACTGTGGTGATTTTAGTACTAGCTTTGGTAACTACCATTTTTTGTCACTGTAGCAGGTTAGCATAGGAATATTCAAATTAAATAAACAACAATGTTCTAGTGCATTTGCTGTACGATTTTTGTTGTATAACCAACTTAGCATTTCTGAGCTATATAGTATACTGTTACTTTTCACAGCCACTTCATATGCTACAGGAAAGGTTAGGTACATACATGTATACTAGGGATGCACATGAAACATGTTTTGCATTCCATTCCAATCTCCGAATGGAACGCAAAATCCCTCAATTTTGTGAACTGTGAAGAAGCAATTGGTCCTTGTCCCCACTGCATGTATTCTATGATATGGTTAAAAATAAGTAACTCAAGAATGTCTCTCATATGTTGAAATGAATATTGCTGTTTTGGTGGTTTCTGTAATGTGACACATAGTGAGAATTGGAACTAACTCTGTCTGCATGTCCCCATAGTCATTGAGTATATGTGTGCATGTAAGACAAGCACGGAGAAATGAGGAATATGATATTAAAATCAGGTTGAATGATTTTGTTGAACGTGCCATTAAGAAGGAACACTAGTACAACTTTAGGTATACTTTCTGGTGGAGGCCTCATTCCTGTAACACATAACCTTTCAAGGATATGTAGGCTCTCATGGATAGAAAGTAGTGACTTATGAATATTTGTATGAAAAGTATTTTGATTACACGTTCTGAATTGTCTTTTATGCATTGATTTCTTAAAACGGCAACAATTAAAGCATTTACTTTGGCAAATGCCTGTTGATGTTAGAAACATTTCATTCTTGTATTTATCTCTGGCATGCAGATGTAGACTTTCAGATGTCTGTATTACAGGTTCATTTATGGAAAACTAAGTTGGTAGCATAGAAGGGATCTTCCTCCTTTTTAAGGAGAGAGTTGGTATTTGTGAGAACTAGAGAGGGAAACTAGCATCTAATGACTCTTTTTAAATTAATTGCAAATAAGAATTGTATGACATAATGGAGGGACACATTACATTTATTTAGGCTAGATGTAGGTTGCAAGGATAGTCACAATAAGAAGGGTATCTGTTCTTTGTCACTAGCAGCCCTAACCTATTAATATGTATTATTCTCTCTTTTAGACGTGGAACTGGTGCTTTTAAATCAAGAGTGGGACTGCCTGCACCTACTCCGGTGATCAATAGCAAATACGGACTCAGAGAAACAGATAAACGTTTGAATAGGCTTAAAAAGTTGGGTGACAGCAGCAAAAATTCAGACAGCCAGTCTGTCAGCTCTAACACTGATGCAGATACCACTCAGGAAAAAGCTAATGCAAGTAAGTAAGGGGAAGAATTTTTTAAAGTTCTTTTCTTTAAGAACTCTCAACAGTATGCTTGCTGTCTTTAAAGACGACGCAGAATTTGGGCTTTTCATTAGACCTTTTTTCATCCCGTTGTTGAGGGTTGGGATGTATTCATTTGTCTTTAAGGCCCTGAAAATAGAAACAAAGATTGCCGACACTGTGGTGGCAGGACCAATAAAAGTGCTTAGTCCAGGTGGCTCAGGTATATAACTGAGACTTTTTAAATCTAACAGAATGATGAATACTTTGACTAAGAGTGGTTTCGCTATGGTTGTATTTATATTCTCAGTTTCAGAATACTCCAATGTAATTTTAAAAGCCAAGTTTGTGTCTAGAAGTCAAATGAAAGAAGCAAAAGGGCATAGGCCAAATAGATTTGAAAAACATTTTAAAGCTAGTAAGCTGTGTAGCAAAGAACCATTTCCCTTCTAAGAACTGTCAGTGGTGCTGGTTCTCCATAAGATGTGCTGGTGCTGTGGATGAATTCCCAACTGACGCAGCACTAACACTTGGAGACAAATTTTGACAACTTCCCCTCCCCCCTAGGAATCTTCTATGTCATCACCCAAAAATATATCCCTGAGGGTCATGCATGACTCGGGGACATATTTTAAGGTGACACAAAAGACTTCTGGGGGAAGGTACAGTTGTCAAAATCCCCACACATATACACACACACACACCCATTCCCACCGGCCTTGTGCCGGTGCTCTGTTAGGAACTCATCTGCAGCTCTGACACATATCACAGAGCACTGGTACTTTGTTAGGATGTTAGCTATCACCTTTATGGTTTAGGGTGTTTGTACTCTTTGCTCTGGTAATTTAGATGAGCAGTCAGTTTAGTTCTATTGTCTGGGAATAAATTATAATGTGCATATAGATTCAGATTTTTATTTGGTGTCATCTTGGCTGCTCTGAACTGTTTGAGTTCTTATAGAGAATCAACATTGACTTGATTAAGAGGCAATTAGAATTGCTGAAGCATTTGGATTGTATGTAGCTCCTACCACTATAACGTAAGAGCAACATTTAACCTTTTCACGTATGAAATTAAAGGCAGCATAGTTACGAAAGGTGTTGAGTTCAGTCGGATCCCAATTTATGTAAATGGAATAAAGCTCAAGAGATCTTTTCTGTCTCTTCTTCCACATAGCTGTGTACTCTCCAAAAAGCCTTTCTTGAGGGTTTGGGGACTTTCCAGAAAAAAATGGAATAGGATACAGGGAGGGGATAATTCCTGGAAACTGGGCAGAGGCCTGTCCTTGATTATTGGGGATTTCTCCTTTCCCCTGAGCCCTCTCCAAGTGTCACTTGAGCTCATGCTGCTGTAGTGAAGAGAGGATGGGGAAATAGCTTTGCAGGATCCTCATTCCACTTGCATGTTTGGATCCAACCCACTGCATGTAAATAAGCCTACCAACTTGTTCTGTAGTGTATGTATATTTTTAAATGCCAATTTTTCTTGGGCAAATAATATCTTGTTTTTAATTCACATAGAAAATCTACCCAATATGAAACTTCCAAGAAATAATAATGCACTAAAAAAAGTATTTTTTGCTGAAATGCATAGGGTAGAGATTCTCCCTTTTCATTGATTAAGGAAAATTGCAGCGGGTTAGTCCATAAGTGTATATAATGGTATATTACTTTCTGTAGTCAATAGGACTATACCATTGTATGTGATTTGTTTAGGATAATTAATTACAATTACAACTTTGTTTAGGATAATTAATTACAATTACAACTTTGTTTAGGATAATTAATTACAAAAAACTGGCTTTGGAATAGCAGGCAGAAGGCATACACTGAAGCTGTTCTTAGTGATTTTAAAATCACTATCAACCATATTATTTAAGGATTGAGTAGGCAAACGCTTTATGCTGTGTATATCTCACTGCAAAAAACAAAAACCCTGCTTATACACGAATGTTACTAGTATTTGGTGATCATTAGGAAATAAAAATAATCTATATTATATTTGACTTAATTTTTGACTTAATTTTCTTTTACATTTCAGCTAACCGCAAATCTTCAATTGGTATAAAAAAGAACAGCAAGAATAGAACATTAACAAGGCAGTCTATTTCAAGAATTCCAGCTTCATCAAATTCTACCTCATCCAAACTAACTCATCTGAATAATTCCAGGGTACCAAAGAGACTGAAAAAGCCTGCAAAGCCTTTACTTTCAAAGATAAAGTTGCGAAATCAGTGCAAAAGGCCAGAGCAGAAAAATGCATCGAGAAAACTCGAAATGGGAAACTTGGTTCTCAAAGAGCCCAAAATAGTCTTGTATAAAAACTTATCCATTAAGAAGGAAAAAGAAACTGAGGGACCATTGAAAGTTGCAGTTTCTAGTGGCTGCTTAACAAGGCATGCAGCACGAGAATGCAAACTCAATTCTGTGAAAGGTGCTCATGAACCTGGGGAAGTATCACCCTGTACATATATCACAAGGAGGTCAATGAGAACGAGGATGAATCTGCCGGAGACCTCTGACTTAAAGCTTGAACCAAATATGCTGAATAGCTATAAAAACAACTTGACTAGCATGCGAACCAATAGCTTGGAGCAGCAATCTCATGTGATGCACGAGAGTGAACAGGCTCTTGTGACACATAAGGAAGAGGGTAGGTGTCGGAAGAATGACAGGGTTATGGCCAAAAAGAAATCTCGACAAGGAAGACTTATGAAGCCATCTGCAAAAATGGAGGAAACTGATCCTGCACATAACTTGCCTGACAAAGACAAAGTGCCAGATTTGATCAGTTCGCATTCTGATTTAGGGGAGATGAACAACGTAGTGGAGTCAGCCATTGGATATCAAGACTGTATTCCTGCATCTGGTGGCTGCTCCATTGTGACTTCGGACACTTTCAAAGCAAAAGACCGCTTTAGAACTGCAAAAAGTAAAAAGAAAAGGCGAATCACAAGGTATGATGCACAACTAATTCTTGAAAACAGCTCTGGGATTCCCAAACTGACTCTGCGGAGGAGGCATGATAGCAGTAGCAAGACAAATGACCAAGAAAATGATGGAATGAATTCTTCAAAAATAAGCATCAAACTAAGTAAAGACCATGAGAAAGATAATAACTTATATGTAGCAAAGCTTAATAATGGGTTTAACTCAGGATCAAGTAATAGCTCGACAAAATTAAAAATACAGCTAAAACGAGAAGAAGAAAATAGGGGGACATACTCAGATGACCTCCATGAGAATGGGGTTTGTTGTAGCGATCCTCTTTCTTTGTTAGAGTCACAAATGGAAGTGGATGATTATAGTCAATATGAAGAAGAAACTGTAGATGAATCTTCATCTGCAGATGAGGAGGAGGAGGAAGAGGAAGAGGAAGAGGAGGAATATGAGGATGATTTTGAAGATGACTTTATTCCTCTGCCTCCAGCTAAGCGATTAAGGCTTATAGTTGGAAAGGATTCAATAGACATTGACATTTCTTCCAGGAGGAGAGAAGATCAGTCTTTAAGGCTCAATGCATAAGCTTACAGGTCTTAAACTGAACAGGAAGTCCATTTTTTAAGCAAAATTCCAGTCAATTATTCCTCAACTGATGAACTTTCTGAAAATGTTAGTGGAAGCACTTCTTTATTGTTTATTCACTTATATCAACATAATATTGTAGAAAGTGTACAGCATACTGACTCCTTAAGTCATTTGTGCAGATTTTTATTGTACTTTTTAATAGCCTTCTTATGTGCAATTCTGAGTTAGAGAAAATGCTCTATTGTAAAATAAAGGCTCAAGCAAAATTACAGAATGCCATCAAATTTTTCCATGCAGGATAATTAAAATCACAATAATGTGACTACACAATTATTTTTAATCTGTGAGAGCATTACTTTGCTCTTGTATCTGACTAAACAATAATCTAAAAAAATAAATAAATCATAGTAGCAACATATTAAGGTTTATAGTATGTTAATATCACCAGCAATGAACTACAGCTTTTCAGTTTATTTGCTAGATGTTTTCCCCCTTGGAGTTTGTCAGTTTTAACACTGTATGCTGTCCCCAGACGTACTGTTTGTGGCCTTTGTTATAATAGCAAACCGTTGGTTAGAAGTCAAATTGATTTCTTTAACAAACAAACAAAAAGGGTGTTGACAGTTTGCTGACTTTTAGTACATTATATGTACAAGGGTAGCAGTATGCAGAATACAAGTTTGGATATGGTGTATTTATTTCTTGTTATGTAAATTAAAACACCTTGTATTTAACACTTTTTCAATACTTTTAGATAAAATTGTTCTTTGCAAGAATGATTGGTGCTTATTTTTTCAAGAACTTGCTGTGAAACAATGTGATTACAACAGGCAACATTTATCCAATGAACTGCAGCTATCCTAATTGGATCCTCATAGTTTTCTGTTGCACTTGTAAAATGCTACAAGGAATTTAAAGAAACTTATTCACTTTAACTTATGATAGTTTTATGAAACTTAAAAGAAAAATCTAAGTCACAGCTTTTGTTCTGTGGTAATCTATAAAAATGTTTGTCTTTTGAGATCCAGTGTAAAAAGACTGAAAAAAAATGTATATGTTGTAAATATTTGTGTGTTGTGCGAAATTTTGTCATAAAAAAATTGATAACTTACCAGAAGGGTTTTTAAGTTTAGAAATACATTCATGCCAATAAATAGGAAACTATAAACCTAGTTTTAAACTCTGATCAGTTGACTCCCCCCCCCACCTTTTCTTTTTGGATTTAGTTTGCATTTTGAGATTTCAGGAATTTCTTTCTGTATGCACTTTTAAAAAGAAGCTTCATATTTTTAGAGCTAGAATGAAAAAAATTGGTGAAGAAGTAGGTTTTCTAAGGCTATGAAATTAACCATTAATTTGAACAACATTTCAAAGTTAGCAGAAATTGATATAATCTGAGCTGCTAATCTGTATGCAATTTTGTGCACAGAATTTCAGCAGAATCTTATAAGACACAGAATTCTTGAGAAGTTTAGCCTGCTTTCTACAAGTGTTTAGTCCACATCCCTGTGGATATATGTTTACAGGTAGGTTTCTCTAATTAAAAGATCTGTGTGCATTGACATATACAGATTGGCACCTCCATTGAGCTGTTGGGAACAGGGCAATTAGATCCACACATTGGACCTTCCATGACCACAAGAAGTTAGTGAATTGGAACAAGAGTCTGTAGAAGGCTGTAATAAATAGTGACCAGAGTTTCCATGCATGGCTACCTGTTCTCCTCTCATTGCTTCCAATCATGGTCCCTTTTCTATACATCTCAAATCAGACTTGTAGTCAGCCTAAATCTTTTGGGAGAGGCTGAGAAAAAAAGGAGGGGTCCGTTTATTTGGCCCCCATCAGTCCTAAGTGCAAACAACATTCAATTATTTAAAAAATTGTTTGTACAAAGTTTAAGGGAGCAGAGAAATTGGGGTGGGGCAGGCCTGCCATAGCCCCTCCAGCTACAAGTCTGTCTCTAATTCCCATTTATTACCTATTGTACTACTTCTTGCCCAAAATGTCAAAATCAAACCCAAGTATCTAAAATAGTGTCAACATTATAAATTTTGGACTTTTACATGCATATTTAGGATGCAATTGGGGTATAGTCTTTTTTCCCTGAGAAACTTCTTGAATTCTTTTTTTTAATTCTAACACAGTTTTGTAATCAGCTGTGACTAGATTTTTATGTTACCTTGGTGTTATGAGAGCAACAGCAGTGCCACTGTTTCCTGTACCACTTGGGTAACATCAGAAACCCAGGATTATGCTGAGGAGACCATGTTGTGAAGAGGAGCTACACATGGGCTTTCCTCCATAGTTTGCTGGGTTAACACAAGAAACCCCAGTGTGGAAAGGAGCAGCATTTCTCTAGCTCCCATGCTGCTGAGCTAATGTGAGAACCTACTCTGGATGGAGATTTCAAAAGACGTTATTGGTTGAGTGCTCTGAGAGATGCAAGTAGTTATACAAACTTAGAGGGTCTGCCTGAGCCTTTTCTGCAGAAAAGTACTGAAGCTATACAATATGTTCTTGTGAAGCACAATTGCTAACTGTAAAGAAGAGCTATACCTTAAGAGCATCTTTCTTTCCAGATATCAAAAACATACCAGTAGCACCCTTTTCTAAATAAGGAACTGCCCTTGGCCAATTTTGTGCCATCCAAAAGTATGTGAGTTTACTTAAATGAGCTTAGGCACAAACTGAGCACAGCTACTGTCCTAGATGAATTGAAAGATGAATTGTTTTTGGTTGTCCCAGCAGCAGCTCTTTGTATTGGGGGTGAAGCTGGTTTGATGATGTTGGGAACTTACAGCTCACACAAAACTGTCAATATTGTAATAGCAAAGTTTGGGTTTTGGCTTGAAAACAGAGGATTGTGTCCCTTGAGTTGGGGTGACAGGGCTGGGTTTTTGTTGAAATTTTATTTCAAGTTGTCCACACTTCAGTTATCTTCTATCAAATGTGTCTCAGTTCTAGTAAAAATAGGATTATGGTACTGAAATTAGTTTCTGGCACTTTTTTTTCTTATGCTGTCACAGGCATCTTTCAAATGCAATAATAATTGAATTAGATATTTGTAATATTGATGACGGGTAGATCTCTTTTGATATTGATGATGTTAAAAGGATTGTCTTCAGCTTTGACATTAAGCTATTGGTATTAAATAGCTCTAACCCTTGCTCCGAGCTGTATCCAGTATATAAAATGGAAACTTCAAAATGTGTTTCAAGTGAATTAGTGTACATAGTAATCAATTTTCATTTGTGCCAAAATTAATTTGAAATAAATGGGACCAAAGGGGAAATTTGGAATTTTAAACTCATTAAATACTGAGCTGGCTCTGAACAAGCTTTTTTTCACCTGCTTTAATCTTTTCTATTTATTATGCCTCATCTTTGTGAAATGTGATTGAAAGATGTGGAGACTGTGTGTCGTACTCTGTGTAACTGTACGCTTGCCAGTTTTTGTTTTCCAAACCTTTGCACATTTGATCCTTGTGGAAATAACCCTGTTAAGTGCAGCATTGCTGGTAGAAGCATCTAAACAGCATACCACTTTCTCCTTTACCTGAATGGCCAAGATGTCAAACATGGGCTAGATAATTTGAAGTAAATGATAATACTATTTATGGAGGGATATTGTGAGATGGGTTGTGTGTTGGGCCACCACAAACTTGGATCAAGCCCAGGGTTTGGATAATGAGAGCTCTACTGTAGTTTCCTTTTATTGCTTCCCATTTGGTACTTTTAACTACTGAAGAGCACAGTTGCATAAAATAGGGGAAAGTACAAATGTAGATAAGCAGATCTGGCACTGCACAACTTAGTAAACAAATCCCTAATTGTAGTTGTAAGGGGGAAATGCTGTTTTGAGCTCCTTCCAGGAAGAACAGATCTAAAATAGTCTGCTTCCCATCCATTATCGAGGTCATCATAACTAAGCACCATTAAAGTCAATTACTAACTTAAGTCTCATAAATTTCAAGGGGACAGTCATGACTAACTTAATCTGGATCATGCCCAATAATAATAAGATAATGCACATTCTCACAGTAGAATTCCAGGGTGTCCCTTCTGCCTAAATATCTTCATTAGAAAGCAGGTCTTTGTGAGGATGGAGTTCCATTGACTAGGGGCAACAACCATGGAGGACCTGTCCTACATGCATATTGCTGGGCCTTTGCTAGAGACCTCACATGGAACAGAACCCCTACAAGATCATGTAAGATAAGTAGATTCACTTGGGAGGAAGCAGTCCTTCAATCTAGGACCCAAGTTGTTTATGGCTTTAAGAGTCCAAAAACAGTACTTTGGATTGAAACCGGAAATGAATTGGCAGCTCGTGCAGTTAATACAGTATTGAGGTGATAAGAATCACTTGAGTCAAATACTCATGTAGCAACCATGTTTGGCATGAGCTGACGTTTCCAAATACTTTTCAAGGGCAGCCCCATGTAGGGCTCATTGCAGTAATCCAAATGCAGTACTTCCCTGTGCGCTCATGTCTCTCTGTGTGTGTGCGCGCACACCCACACCCACGCACTGTAGGATAAAAACCATTTGAAGACTGTCCTTCCAATCTGAAGAGCTGGCCAAGAAGGGTACCATGATTGATGGTACTAAACACCACTTGAAAGATCCTACAAAACTAAAAGAGGGAGACACCCTTCCCAGTTCCCAACAAAGTTCTTCTGCCAGGTTGACCAAGGCAGTTTTAGTTCCAAACGCAGAACAGAAGTCAGATTGAAAAGGGTTAAGATCTTTATTATCCAAGAGCTTCTGTAGCTGGTATACCATCACCTGCTCTATCACCTTGTTCATAAAGGGAAGATTGGGAACTGACCTGTAGTCTGAACTGGAGGGGTTGAGAGGGCTTTTTCAAAAGAACTTCACAACTGCCTCCTTGAGCACAGATGCAAATTCCCCCCTCTCAAACGAAACACTCATAATCCCCGCCAATCAGCAGGTCATTCCCCTTTTGGCAACTTTTATTGGCCAAAAAGGGCAAAAATGAAGAGTACATAGTTCCTCTCACACTACTAAGGATCTTATTCACATCCTCAGAGATCCCAATTTAGTGTAACTGCAAGAGTGTGCTGGGGGAATGGAGAGAAATCAAATTGGCTTTTGCCATAGGTCAGATGATCTCAGGCCTTGATATGCTGAATGTAAGATAATTTTCCTTCAGCTTGGGACTGAGGTTGCCTAGAAAAATCAACATATGATGCATAATGTGATTTTTTTTTTTAAGGTTAAGTATAGGTTATACCTGTATTTACCTGAAAGGGAGAGGACTCTGAATTTAAGACAATCCTCCAATTTCTAACATGAAATGGAAAAAACCTAGTCTTGGATTCAGGTACTTAGAGTAATATTATGTACCTCAGCCCAAGGAGCATAGCAGTTTTTGGGTGAGTCCACCTAATGGTGCAGCAGGGAAATGACTTGACAAGCAAGCCAGAGGTTGCCAGTTCAAATCCCTGCTGGTATGTTCCCCAGACTATGGGAAACACCTATATTAGACAGCAGTAATACAGGAAGATGCTAAAAGGGATCTCATATGGTGCAGAGATGGCAATGGTAAACCCTTCCCGTATTCTACCAAAGACAACCACAGGGCTCTGTGGTCGCCAGGAGTCGACACCGACTCGACGGCACACTTCACCTAGGACAAGTGAAGATGGGCCCCTCTGCTTGCCTCTCCTTCCCCAACCCTCACCCCCTATGTCCTTAATATGTAGCAGCCAAGAACTGAGACTTCCTGCCCCCAAGTATATCTTGCCAATGTTGTTGGCAAGAAAATGCAAGCCAAGTGAATCTGACCTGAACTGGTGGGGCGGGATTGCCATCCACAGCTATATTCCAGTGGATTTCTCCATGTTCTGGAGCCTCAAGACTTGAGCTCCAAAGCAGCCGAATGGCCTCACCCATCCTCCCTCCGTTTATTTTGGCTGGCTGACCAGGTGCTCAGGCGAAGTCCACCTCTTCCTCAGCCTGACTGAAGCTCAGCAGCCACTATACCTCTATCCTAGCCGCCGCCTTCCCTACTTAAGGGCATATTTCTGGAAGCAGAAAAGCCTTTTCCAGGGGAGAGAAGTGAAAATCTCTCCCCTCCCACTCTGTGCCAGCTCAGCTACACAAATGTCTTTGTCACTGGGATTCTGAAGGCTTTACTGCAAACATGAGTCCATATCCTGTCAACCTACTGCTGTGGAGCACGTGGGCCCCTGTATACAAATGTGAGGGAGAATGGTTATAATCGACAATACATTTGCTCCTCCAGCTCCCTCAGTTGTCTGAAGGTATCCTACTCGTTCAATCAGCTCTGCCCTTTCCAGTCACATCCCTTATGCCTGCAGTTGCTTCCCAGAATGACTTGGTGATGGAACTAAGCTTAAGTATATGTAAATGAATCAATGACACATACTGTCCCAACTTATCCCTGCCTCCACTTCTCTCCCTACTGTTGTCTGTTTTGTATTGATTGTACATTGGAGGTGGGGGCTGATATCCAGACCCATGAGTAGTCCCATTTAAATTAAAGGGACATGATCATCCCTTGACTGGGAATGAACCTGTGAGCAAAGAACACCTGTGGCATTGTTGCGCAGCATGTAAAGTAGAAACATGTTGCAGTACTGGGACTTGGTGTTTGAGGGAATTGTGTTTTGTGTTCTGTGTGTGCATGTGTGTATATGGTATGCTTGTGTATAGGGGTGTTTGGGGGAAATAATTTGAGGTTAAAATAATTTTATGTAAATATTTTTTTCTTGATTTGCCTTGAAATTCATTCCATTGTTGATCCCTAGAATGGGGATCTTGCAAGAAACAAAAGAAGTCTACATGTCATAGACATAAAGGTTCAGAACTTAGAGTTAACCCTATAATTCTGTTTATAGCTTTTCAAATATATTTCAAGTATATTTTTACTAAGTGACATTTCTGCCACATATAGAAAATATTTCCACAACACTAGATTATATGTATTTTGATGTTTTACTGGGTGAAACATACCATGTCATCACCATGTTGTTAGTTGAATGACACCACAAGTGTCCATGAATGCACTGTTGGCATAATGGAGATCAAAAAGCCAGTTCACTGCCTTCCTTAAGGGAATGGTGTACACAAGGGGTAGAAGATAACTGAACAATGAAAAGAAAAATATTTGCTAAGATGTGCTTACTCAATATGCACAGGGAAATACGTTATTCCCCCAACTCCCCAGTGCCAAGCTTTCCTGGGCATAAAACTACCTGCTACTCATGTAATCCCTCCAAATGGGATTACAACATTCCTGAGATTTACACCACCACACAGCAACTCCACAGATTAAAGTAAATCAGAAAGCTTTTCAAATACTGGTGTACATGTAGGTGATCCTCTTTGTTTAGAAGGGGGAGAGTAACTGGCCTTATCCACCCCAGCACAGTACCTCCAGTGACTGTTGCTGGTGTCTGTCTTATGTTTCTTTTTAGATTGTGAGCCCTTTGGGGACAGGAATCCATCTTATTTATATATTATTTCTCTGTGTAAACCGCCCTGAGCCATTTTTGGAAAGGCCATATAGAAATTGAATTAATAATAATAATTAATAATAACCCCCAGTGAGGCACTACCTTGGCGTGGTTGTGGGGCTTGCGTGCTCTGAGGAAGGTGAGAGCTATGCCAGAGGTCCAACCATACTGGACAGGTCTCACCAGAGGAGCCAGACAAAGAGTGCCTCTCCCATCAACAATATGGTGAGACATAACTTTAATAAATCTATACCGGATCGGTCGTCACCCGGGTATATAAGGACCGCGCCAGGTGCTGGAGTCCCTGGACATCTGGTGGCAAGTGGGCAACAGGACTCAGGATTTTCAGTTGAGCAACCAGGGCTGGAGACTTCAAGGTTACTGGAAGTAAAGTCGCTTAACTGAAAAAAATATACGAAAAACACCAGCAAGGAAATAATGATCTGCTATTACAAGTCTAGTCCAACTAGAAGAGGTTATTTTAAAAGAATGTACCAAATTTGGAAAGAAAAGCATCCAGATACAGAAATAACAGAACAAAGGCTAGCAGACCAGAGAAGATTCATAATAAGAAATAAAGTATTCACAGAAGTTGATCTGGAAGAACTGCAAAGAGCAACACAGGCTCAAGATATGGAAGAAGAATTACCACCAACTGAAGAAGTTGCTCAGGCACAGGTGTAGTTGGAAATAGAGGATGCCACTGTTGCTGAACAGTTTCAAAATCAAAACCAGGCAACCTCCCCTTTGCCTTCACCTCAAAAACCCAAATGCCGTTTAACAGAAAAGCAACAAGAACTAAAGCAAAAAATAACTGAGCACATGAACCAAACAACCACCAGGGTTCGACTTCCAGCTCTAAAAACAGTTGCCAAAAAACAACTTGCTCAGGCATTAAAAGATGTCAGTGCTGCACTTGCAGAAATAACAACCAATAATTTGCAAGAAACAAACCAACTAATGTACAGTGCAGCAACAATAACACCACAAGAGTTCGGATATAAGATCAGTGGACCTGTAAAAAAAGAAAGTAGTACATCACCTAAATGGAAGATTAGAAAATAAAATCACAAGGTTTAGATCAGATGCTAGTAAACTGAAAGATATGAAAGACAAGAAGCTGAAGAATGAAAACACCAAACAGTATCTGATCCAAAAATACCACCTAGATTCAAGGAAAATTAGAGAAGTCCTGGAAATAATAAAGCAGCAAATAACAGCAGTGTCAATGAAGATTAGCAGAATGAGAGCCAGAATTACACAACACAGGCAGAATCTCCAATTCCAGTCGAAGCAGAGACGTTTCTACCAAAGCATAGAAGGAGAAACTGCAAGAAACCTAGAAACACCAAATAAAGAAGAAACAGTGCAATTCTGGGAGAAATTATGGGACAATCCAATAGATGATAATAAAAAAGCAGGCTGGATGAAAGAGGTCAAAAAATGTAACCAACAAATGCAAGATCTAATAATAACACCAGTATTAATAAGTGAAGGAGCAAAGAAAATTAAAAATTGGACTGCTCCAGGCGACGATGAACTGCATGGCTTTTGGCTTAAACACCTAACAAGCCTTCATAAACAACTATCAAAACAGTTCAATCACATTTTGCAAGGAGGTGATATCGAACAATGGCTAACAACTGGGAAAACACATCTCATAATGAAAGACCCAGCAAAAGGTGCAATTCCAAGTAATTATAGACCAATAACCTGCCTGCCAACCATGTTCAAATTATTAACTGGAATAATAGCAGATGAAGTAATCCAACACTTATTAACTAACAAACAGCTTCCAGTTGAACAGAAAGGAAATTGTCCGAACACCAGAGGCACAAAAGACCAGCTGCTGATTGACAAAATGATTTTAGAAAATTGCAAGAGAATAAAAACAAATCTAAGTGTTGCATGGATTGACTACAAGAAAGCCTTCCACTCATTGCCTCACACGTGGATAGTAAAATGTTTAGAAACAACTGGTGTCAGCAAAAACATCCAGGTATTTATTTAAAAAGCAATGAGCATATGGAGTACACAGTTAACAATCAATGGTGAGACACTTGAACAGGTTAACATTAGAAGAGGTATTTTCCAAGGGGACAAACTATCCCCTCTGTTGTTTGTAATCGCCATGACTCCACTTTCAGAAATACTAGACAAAACAGTCCACGGATTCCAAACATCTAAAACATCAAGTAAAATAAACCATCTGCTGTACATGGACGGTCTGAAGTTGTATGGAAAGTCCCAGTCAGAAATTGAATCACTGCTAAACACTGTCCGTATATTTAGTAGCGATATAGCAATGGAGTTTGGACTAGACAAGTGTGCTGCATTAATAATGAACAGAGGAAAATAAGAAAAACAGAAGGAATAGAACTGCCCAATGGAAGCAAGATCAAGAACCTGGAAGAGAAAGAACATTACAAATGCCTGGGCTTTCTCCAGGCTGATAACATTGCACACACTGAAGTTAAAAGAAAAATTGGAAGTGAATACATCAGGAGAGTTAGAAAAATCCTCAAGTGCAAAGTCAATGGCGGGAACACCATACAAGCCATAAACACCTGGGCTATACCTGTTATCAGATACACTGCAGGAATAATAGACTGGACCCAGGCAGAGCTAGAGACGCTGGATCGTAAGACCAGGAAAATAATGACCATCAATCATGCTCTGCACCCCCGCAGTGATGTAGATAGGCTATACCTCCCTCGCAGCTCAGGTGGAAGAGGAATGCTGCAAGTCCATCAAACAGTAGAGGAGGAGAAAAGAGGCCTTGAAGAATATATCAAGGACAGTGAAGAAGATGCACTTAAAATCGTCAAGAATGAGTAATAATAATAATAATTATTAATAATAATAATTATTATTATTATTATTTATTTTAATTTATTTTATTTTATTTACATTTATATCCCGCTCTTCCTCCAAGGAGCCCAGAGTGGTGTACTACATACTTGAGTTTCTCTTTCACAACAACCCTGTATTAAACACCAATGAAACAAAGCAGGCCTACAAGAAAGAACAAGTCAAGAACCGAGCATAAAAATGGAAAAATAAACCACTGCATGGTCAATACTTGCACAATAACTGGAAAATCAGACATCATCAAGACCTGGCAATGGCATAAAAATGGCAACTTGAAGAAAGAAACAGAGGGTTTAATACTGGCTGCACAAGAACAGGCACTAAGAACAAATGCAATAAGAGCAAAAGTAAAAAAGTCAACAACAAACAGCAAGTGCCGCCTTTGTAAAGAAGCAGATGAAACAGTGCACCACCTAATCAGCTGTTGTAAAAAGATCGCACAGACTGACTACAAACAAAGGCATGACAAGGTAGCAGGGATGATACACTGGAACATCTGCAAAAATTACAAGCTACCTGTAGCCAAAAATTGGTGGGACCATAAAATTGAAAAAGTGGTAGAAAATGAAGACGTAAAAATATTATGGGACTTCCGACTACAAACAGACAAACATCTGCCACACAATACACCAGATATCACTGTAGTTGAGAAGAAAGAAAAACAAGTGAAAATAATCGACATAGCAATACCAGGGGATAGCAGAATAGAAGAAAAAGAAATAGAAAAAAAATCACCAAATACGAAGATCTACAAATTGAAATTGAAAGGCTGTGGCAGAAAAAGACCCAAATCATTCCGGTGGTAATAGGCGCCCTGGGTGCAGTTCCAAAAGACCTTGAAGAGCACCTCAACACCATAGGGGCCACAGAAATCACCATCAGCCAATTACAAAAAGCAGCTTTACTGGGAACAGCCTATATTCTACGACAATATCTATAACAACTGACAATAAAATTCAGCCATCCCAGGTCCTTGGGAAGGACTCAATGTCTGGATAAAACAAACCAGTCAATAACACCTGTCTGACTGTGTAAACAAGAAATAATAATAATAAGATATGAAAGACAAGGAGCTGAAGAATGAAAACACCAAACAGTATCTGATCCAAAAATACCACCTAGATTCAAGGAAAATTAGAGAAGTCCTGGAAATAATAAAGCAGCAAATAACAGCAGTGTCAATGAAGATTAGCAGAATGAGAGCCAGAATTACACAACACAGGCAGAATCTCCAATTCCAGTCGAAGCAGAGACGTTTCTACCAAAGCATAGAAGGAGAAACTGCAAGAAACCTAGAAACACCAAATAAAGAAGAAACAGTGCAATTCTGGGAGAAATTATGGGACAATCCAATAGATGATAATAAAAAAGCAGGCTGGATGAAAGAGGTCAAAAAATGTAACCAACAAATGCAAGATCTAATAATAACACCAGTATTAATAAGTGAAGGAGCAAAGAAAATTAAAAATTCGATAGCTCCAGGCGACGATGAACTGCATGGCTTTTGGCTTAAACACCTAACAAGCCTTCATAAACAACTATCAAAACAGTTCAATCACATTTTGCAAGGAGGTGATATTGAACAATGGCTAACAACTGGGAAAACTCATCTCATAATGAAAGACCCAGCAAAAGGTGCAGTTCCAAGTAATTATAGACCAATAAGCTGCCTGCCAACCATGTTCAAATTATTAACTCAAATAATAGCAGATGAAGTGATGCAACACTTATTAACTAACAAACAGCTTCCAGTTGAACAGAAAGGAAATTGTCCGAACACCAGAGGCACAAAAGACCTGCTGCTGATTGACAAAATGATTTTAGAAAATTGCAAGAGAATAAAAACAAATCTAAGTGTTGCATGGATTGACTACAAGAAAGCCTTCGATTCATTGCCTCACACATGGATAGTAAAATGTTTAGAAACAACTGGTGTCAGCAAAAACATCCAGGTATTTATTTAAAAAGCAATGAGCATATGGAGTACACAGTTAACAATCAATGGTGAGACACTTGAACAGGTTAACATTAGAAGAGGTATTTTCCAAGGGGACAAACTATCCCCTCTGTTGTTTGTAATCGCCATGACTCCACTTTCAGAAATACTAGACAAAACAGTCCACGGATTCCAAACATCTAAAACATCAAGTAAAATAAACCATCTGCTGTACATGGACGGTCTGAAGTTGTATGGAAAGTCCCAGTCAGAAATTGAATCACTGCTAAACACTGTCCGTATATTTAGTAGCGATATAGCAATGGAGTTTGGACTAGACAAGTGTGCTGCATTAATAATGAACAGAGGAAAATAAGAAAAACAGAAGGAATAGAACTGCCCAATGGAAGCAAGATCAAGAACCTGGAAGAGAAAGAACATTACAAATGCCTGGGCTTTCTCCAGGCTGATAACATTGCACACACTGAAGTTAAAAGAAAAATTGGAAGTGAATACATCAGGAGAGTTAGAAAAATCCTCAAGTGCAAAGTCAATGGCGGGAACACCATACAAGCCATAAACACCTGGGCTATACCTGTTATCAGATACACTGCAGGAATAATAGACTGGACCCAGGCAGAGCTAGAGACGCTGGATCGTAAGACCAGGAAAATAATGACCATCAATCATGCTCTGCACCCCCGCAGTGATGTAGATAGGCTATACCTCCCTCGCAGCTCAGGTGGAAGAGGAATGCTGCAAGTCCATCAAACAGTAGAGGAGGAGAAAAGAGGCCTTGAAGAATATATCAAGGACAGTGAAGAAGATGCACTTAAAATCGTCAAGAATGAGTAATAATAATAATAATTATTAATAATAATAATAATTATTATTATTATTTATTTTAATTTATTTTATTTTATTTACATTTATATCCCGCTCTTCCTCCAAGGAGCCCAGAGTGGTGTACTACATACTTGAGTTTCTCTTTCACAACAACCCTGTATTAAACACCAATGAAACAAAGCAGGCCTACAAGAAAGAACAAGTCAAGAACCGAGCATAAAAATGGAAAAATAAACCACTGCATGGTCAATACTTGCACAATAACTGGAAAATCAGACATCATCAAGACCTGGCAATGGCATAAAAATGGCAACTTGAAGAAAGAAACAGAGGGTTTAATACTGGCTGCACAAGAACAGGCACTAAGAACAAATGCAATAAGAGCAAACATAGAAAAGTCAACAACAAACAGCAAGTGCCGCCTTTGTAAAGAAGCAGATAAAACAGTGCACCACCTAATCAGCTGTTGTAAAAAGATCGCACAGACTGACTACAAACAAAGGCATGACAAGGTAGCAGGGATGATACACTGGAACATCTGCAAAAATTACAAGCTGCCTGTAGCCAAAGATTGGTGGGACCATAAAATTGAAAAAGTTGTCGAAAATGAAGATGCAAAAATATTATGGGACTTTTGACTACAAACAGACAAACATCTGCCACACGTTTGTTTGATTGATTGGTTGGTTGGTTGATTGATTGATTGATTGATATACCACCCTTCCAAAATGGCTCAGGGCGGTTTACAATTAAAACAAACTTATAAAACAATGAAAAGCTAAAACAAATTAAAAACAATAACACAACAACTAACAATTTAAAAACATTTTAAAACAAAAATTAAACATTGTCCCCAGACCCCAGCTCAAGAAGACACGTAGACTTAGTATGGAAGAAAAGGGCCACAACTTTGTTAACTATTACACAAGGCATGGCAGACTGGAACACCAGGTGATTAATCATCCTTAGAGAACAGTGCGGGCCAATATAAGCAGGTCAGAACTCTGAAGTCCTACCCAGCACCCTACTGGGCGACACACCCTGGCTCGGGAATGGGCAGGTACACCCCACCCAATTCCTTCAAAGCCAACCCCCCCTTCTGTAAGAGAGGATCTGGATACTTCTAGGCATTCGTCCACCCCAGACCGCACAGCCCAAAGGTTGGAGAAGTCCTGAAGCAGGGTTCATGGCAATCATTCTCCCCATGCCGCACAGGCTACAAAGGAGCGATTAACCAATCACCCCTTTTACATATCCAAGGGTGCTCACCGATGTTCTAACCCTCAAATTACCACACACACACCCCGCACTGTTCCTGCCATTGTGGCCGACCTAACTCTAACTACGCACCCAGGACACAGAACGGAGTAGGCGGAAAAAAACCCAACAGTGGCCAATGCGTTGGAAGCAAAAGATTCCTACTTGGCCCCTTCAGGCGGCCAGTCGCTAGACCCGCTCTGTACCGGGGAGGGAGGGAGGGGAGAGCTCCTTCTCCTGTGACTGCCTGGCCCCAACTGAAGAGAGAATGGAGAATGGGGCGGGGATCGGTCGATCCTGGCCGAAACCCCGCCCCTTGACCAAAAGGGTCAAACGGAACCCTTCTTGGGCTTCGTGCAGGACAGGCTGGGACAAACTCCCTCCCCTCTGCACAAGGCCGGGGGGGGTTGTTAAGTAATTAAAAACCCTAAATCAAATTAAAAATTAAATTTTTTTTTAAAGCCCTGAAAGGCCAGGCCAAACAAATATGTTTTAAGGGCCCTCCTGAAGGCCAACAGAGAACTCGAATTACGGATTTCCGCAGGGAGCACATTCCACAGCTCCGGAGCAGCCATAGAGAAGGCCCGCCTCCAAGTCGCCACCAGACGAGCCGGTGGCAACTGGAGACGAACCTCCCCAGATGACCTTAATGTGCAGTGGGAATCGTGCAGAAGAAGGCGCTCTCTAAGGTAACTTGGACCGAAGCCGTTCAGGGCTTTAAAGGTAATCACCAGCACTTTGTATTTTGCCCGGAAACATATTGGCAGCTAGTGTAATTGTTTCAAAATAGGTGTAATATGGTCTCTCCAGGTTACCCCAGAGACCAATCTGGCTGCCGCATTCTGAACTAATTGAAGTTTCCGAACTACGTACAAAGGCAGCCCCACGTAGAGCACAATGCAATAGTCAAGCCGGGAGGTTACCAACTGGTGCACCACTGTTTTGAGGTCATCCTCCTCAAGGAATGGACGCAGCTGTTGAATCAGCCGACGCTGATAGAAAGCACTCCTGGCCATGGCCTCCACCTGAGAGACCAGGGTGAGGCCTGGGTCCAGGAGTACTCCCAAGCTGCGCACCTGCTCCTTCCGGGGGAGTGTAACCCCATCCAGCACAGGGAGAACTAGCTCACTCCTCAGATTCTGAGCCCCCACAATGAGCACCTCCATCTTGCTTGGATTCAGCCTCAATTTGTTCTCCCTCATCCAGCCCATTACTGCCTGTAGACAGGCATTTAAAGAGTGAGTGCCATTTCCTGAAGATGAAAAGGAGAAGTAGATTTGGGTGTCATCGGCATACTGATAACACCCAGCACCAAATCTCCTGATGACTTCACCCAGTGGTTTCATGTAGATATTGAAAAGCATTGGTGACAGAATGGAGCCCTGAGGGACAACAGATATAACAGTAGTCAAGAAGAAAGAAAAACAATTCAAAATAACTGACATAGCAATACCAGGGGATAGCAGAATAGAAGAAAAAGAAATAGAAAAAAATCACAAAATACAAAGATATACAAATTGAAATTGAAAGGCTGTGGCAGAAGACCAAAATAATCCCAGTGGTCATTGGCGCCCTGGGTGCAGTTCCAAAAGACCTTGAAGAGCACCTCAACACCATAGGGGCCACAGAAATCACCATCAGCCAATTACAAAAAGCAACATTACTGAGAATAGCCTATATTCTGCGACGATATCTATAATAACAACAAGAACAATAAGAGAGCCAGCATGGTGTAGTGGTTAGAGTGCTGGACTAGGACTGGGGAGACCCGAGTTCAAATCCCCATTCAGCCATGAAACTAGCTGGGTGACTCTGGGCCAGTCACTACTCTCTCAGCCTAACCTACTTCACAGAGTTGTTGTGAAAGAGAAACTCAAGTATGTAGTACACCACTCTGGGCTCCTTGGATGAAAAGCAGGATATAAATGTAAAATAATAATAATAATAATAATAATAATAATAATAATAATAATAATAATAATAAGCTGATAACATTGCACACACTGAAGTTAAAAGAAAAATTGGAAGTGAATACATCAGGAGAGTTAGAAAAATCCTCAAGTCCAAAGTCAATGGCGGGAACACCATACAAGCCATAAACACCTGGGCTATACCTGTTATCAGATACACTGCAGGAATAATAGACTGGACCCAGGCAGAGCTAGAGACGCTGGATCGTAAGACCAGGAAAATCATGACCATCAATCATGCTCTGCATCCCCACGGTGATGTAGATAGGCTATACCTCCCTCGCAGCTTAGGTGGAAGAGGAATGCTGCAAGTCCATCAAACAGTAGAGGAGGAGAAAAGAGGCCTTGAAGAATATATCAAGGACAGTGAAGAAGATGCACTTAAAATGGTCAAGAACGAGAAACTATTCAACACCAATGAAACAAAGCAGGCCTACAAGAAAGAACAAGTCAAGAACCGAGCAGAAAAATGGAAAAATAAGCCCCTGCATGGTCAATATTTGCACAATATAAGTGGAAAATCAGACATCAGCAAGACCTGGCAATGGCTTAAGAATGGCAACTTGAAGAAACAAACAGAGGGTTTAATACTGGCTGCACAAGAACAGGCACTAAGAACAAATACAATAAGAGCAAAAGTAAAAAAGTCAACAACAAACAGCAAGTGCCGCCTTTGTAAAGAAGCAGATGAAACAGTGGACCACCTAATCAGCTGTTGTAAAAATATCGCACAGACTGACTACAAACAAAGGCATGACAAGGTAGCAGGGATGATACACTGGAACATCTGCAAAAAATACAAGCTACCTGTAGCCAAAAATTGGTGGGACCATAAAATTGAAAAAGTGGTAGAAAATGAAGACGTAAAAATATTATGGGACTTCCGACTACAAACAGACAAACATCTGCCACACAATACACCAGATATCACTGTAGTTGAGAAGAAAGAAAAACAAGTGAAAATAATCGACATAGCAATACCAGGGGATAGCAGAATAGAAGAAAAAGAAATAGAAAAAAAATCACCAAATACGAAGATCTACAAATTGAAATTGAAAGGCTGTGGCAGAAAAAGACCCAAATCATTCCGGTGGTAATAGGCGCCCTGGGTGCAGTTCCAAAAGACCTTGAAGAGCACCTCAACACCATAGGGGCCACAGAAATCACCATCAGCCAATTACAAAAAGCAGCTTTACTGGGAACAGCCTATATTCTACGACAATATCTATAACAACTGACAATAAAATTCAGCCATCCCAGGTCCTTGGGAAGGACTCAATGTCTGGATAAAACAAACCAGTCAATAACACCTGTCTGACTGTGTAAACAAGAAATAATAATAATAATAAGATATGAAAGACAAGGAGCTGAAGAATGAAAACACCAAACAGTATCTGATCCAAAAATACCACCTAGATTCAAGGAAAATTAGAGAAGTCCTGGAAATAATAAAGCAGCAAATAACAGCAGTGTCAATGAAGATTAGCAGAATGAGAGCCAGAATTACACAACACAGGCAGAATCTCCAATTCCAGTCGAAGCAGAGACGTTTCTACCAAAGCATAGAAGGAGAAACTGCAAGAAACCTAGAAACACCAAATAAAGAAGAAACAGTGCAATTCTGGGAGAAATTATGGGACAATCCAATAGATGATAATAAAAAAGCAGGCTGGATGAAAGAGGTCAAAAAATGTAACCAACAAATGCAAGATCTAATAATAACACCAGTATTAATAAGTGAAGGAGCAAAGAAAATTAAAAATTCGATAGCTCCAGGCGACGATGAACTGCATGGCTTTTGGCTTAAACACCTAACAAGCCTTCATAAACAACTATCAAAACAGTTCAATCACATTTTGCAAGGAGGTGATATTGAACAATGGCTAACAACTGGGAAAACTCATCTCATAATGAAAGACCCAGCAAAAGGTGCAGTTCCAAGTAATTATAGACCAATAAGCTGCCTGCCAACCATGTTCAAATTATTAACTCAAATAATAGCAGATGAAGTGATGCAACACTTATTAACTAACAAACAGCTTCCAGTTGAACAGAAAGGAAATTGTCCGAACACCAGAGGCACAAAAGACCTGCTGCTGATTGACAAAATGATTTTAGAAAATTGCAAGAGAATAAAAACAAATCTAAGTGTTGCATGGATTGACTACAAGAAAGCCTTCGATTCATTGCCTCACACATGGATACTAAAATGTTTAGAAACAACTGGTGTCAGCAAAAACATCCAGATATTTATTTAAAAAAGCAATGAGCATGTGGAGTACACAGTTAACAATCAATGGCGAGACACTTGGACAGGTTAGCATTAGAAGAGGTATTTTCCAAGGAGACTCACTATCCCCTCTGTTGTTTGTAATCGCCATGACCCCACCTTCACAAATACTAAACAAAACAGGCCTCGGATACCAAACATCTAAAACATCAAGTAAAATCAACCATCTGTTGTACATGGACGATCGGAAGTTGTATGGAAAGTCCCAGTCAGAAATTGAATCACTGCTAAACACTGTCTGTATATTCAGTAGCGATATAGCAATGGAGTTTGGACTAGACAAGTGTGCTGCATTAATAATGAACAGAGGAAAAACAACAAAAACAGAAGGAATAGAACCTGGAAGAGAAAGAACCTTACAAATACTTGGGCATTCTCCAGGCTGATAACATTGCACACACTGAAGTTAAAAGAAAAATTGGAAGTGAATACATCTGGAGAGTTAGAAAAATCCTCAAGTTCAAACTCAATGGCGGGAACACCATACAAGCCATAAACACCTGGGCTATACCTGTTATCAGATACACTGCAGGAATAATAGACTGGACCCAGGCAGAGCTAGAGACGCTGGATCGTAAGACCAGGAAAATCATGACCATCAATCATGCTCTGCACCCCCGCAGTGATGTAGATAGGCTATACCTCCCTCGCAGCTCAGGTGGAAGAGGAATACTGCAAGTCCATCAAACAGTAGAGGAGGAGAAAAGAGGCCTTGAAGAATATATCAAGGACAGTGAAGAAGATGCACTTAAAATGGTCAAGAACGAGAAACTATTCAACACCAATGAAAGCAAGCAAGCCTACAAGAAAGAACAAGTCAAGAACCGAGCAGAAAAATGGAAAAATAAGCCCCTGCATGGTCAATATTTGCACAATATAAGTGGAAAATCAGACATCACCAAGACCTGGCAATGGTTTATGAATGGTTACTTGAAGAAACAAACAGAGGGTTTAATACTGGCTGCACAAGAACAGGCACTAAGAACAAATGCAATAAGAGCAGAAGTTGAAAAATCAACAACAGCAAGTGCCGCCTTTGTAAAGAAGCAGATGAAACAGTGGACCACCTAATCAGCTGTTGTAAAAAGATCCCAAAGACTGACTAGAAACAAAGGCATGACAAAGGCATGACAAGGTAGCAGGGATGATACACTTGAACATCTGCAAAAAATACAAGTTACCTGTAGCCAAAAATTGGTGGGACCATAAAATTGAAAAAATTGAAGAAAATGAAGACGTAAAAATATTATGGGACTTCCGACTACAAACAGACAAACATCTGCCACACAATACACCAGATATAACTGTAGTTGAGAAGAAAGAACAACAAGGGGATACCAGAATAGAAAAAAACGAAATAGAAAAAATCACCAAATACAAAGATCTACAAATTGAAATTGAAAGGCTGTGGCAGAAAAAGACCAAAATCATCCCAGTGGTCATTGGCGCCCTGGGTGCAGTTCCAAAAGACCTTGAAGAGCACCTCAACACCATAGGGGCCACAGAAATCACCATCAGCCAATTACAAAAAGCAGCTTTACTGGGAACAGCCTATATTCTGCGACGATATCTATAATAATTGACAATAAAATTCTGGCATCCCAGGTCCTTGGGAAGGACTCGATGTCTGGATAAAACAAGCCAGTCAATAACACCTGCCTGACTGTGTAAAAAAGAAATAATAATAATAAATAATAATACATGCTGTGTAGCCACCTACCAATGGGAGTGGGTGATGTGTGCACTGCCTCCAGCCATCCTGAAATCATGTTGTTGTGCCTGGCAATAGAATGGGAGGCTCTATCCAAATGGCACGCTGTGACAGAACAGATCCCAATTCCCAGTGGGAACGTTTGCACAGATCCTCCCACACCACCACCACAAACAGCACCAAGGCAGTTTAGGATCGATGGAGGCAACGTGCAAACCACCTGCTTCCATCAGTGGGTGGCTGGACAGTATGCAAGTCACTCACAGAGTAGTACAGCTCTGAAATGCTCCTTCCTTTTTACCTTAAGGGACTACATACACACCAGGGTTACATGCACATACTAAGGATACAGCAAATAAAACACTTTCATAATATTAATAGCATTCAATGGAAAATGCTGAAGAATGACCCTGAATCAGTGGGAGAGCACATTACTTGACTAGTCAATATTTTAATAATAATAATAAATTGCTAGGTCTGGGAGGGTCTAGAGCAGGGTTTCTCAATGTGTATGTCCCAAGATGTTATCGGACTTCAACTCCCATAATCCCCAGCCCCAGTGGCCTTTGATTGAGAATTATGGGAGTTGATGTCCAATTACATCTGGGGACTCACCCGTTGAGAATCCCTGGTCTAGAGTGTCAGTTAATAATCTTTGTTGATAAATGGCTGCTTTCCATTAACTGTTAGAGAAACAAGTCACAACCACCAAGCAGGGGCACTTCTCATACACTGTCCAACATCCAAGCTAACAATGCATGCACAGAATACTATTTTGTGTGTGCAGTGAGGAGGGGCAAATTTAACTGATCACGCTTTCACCTCTGCAGCTGTATGTGCCGCCCCCCCCCACATAGATACCTGAGGGTCCTACAACCCTCAGAGACATATTTTTGGGAGGCACGGAGAGCTACAGAAGGAAGGATCAGCAGAAGTTGCCCTTTCCCCATTGCACATGTTAACTTCTATGCACAAGTAGTTAATCTGGATGTTGGCCATTCTGTGCATTGCAACCTGCTTATAAATATGCACCAGCAAAAACCCTTAATGTGCAATAGGAATATGAACTTAAATATTGTAACAGCACTGGAGAGCTTCAATAAATTATTTTGTAGGCATCCTAAACTTATGACTAGTTTTACTACTGTAGCAGAGGCAGTCTGTAAGTTGCATTGCTGCACTTAAGTATTAGTACTATCCTAGGAAAACAGCTGGGTGGAGCTGGCTTAAGCCTTACATGCCTGGAAATGCTTGCCTTACTGCTCTCTCAGCCCTGATTCAGCTATAAAGAAGGTTTATTTTGCACCGTTTCTGAGCCAGACAGGCCTACTAGTTGCTATGCAGAAGAGCAGGATAAGATTTTGAACATATAGTGGCACACCAGCTCTTGTCTAGCACAGGGTCCCCAGATGTTGTTGGACTACAGTACCCATCACCCCCAGCCACACTGACTGAAGGCATGGCAATTTTGGAAGGCCAGCAACCCTCATGTCTATTGAAAAATAGACCACTGTGTATGTATTCCACTACATTAAATACATGAGTTTCTGTTCTTAATAAAACAGGCTACATGCAAACATAATGCTGATGCAAGCACTACTGTCAGTCACATCTAGAGGAAACTTGTGTGACTATGCTGCTTAAGAGAGGGAGAGAGACATAGATCTGTAGTTAGGTGCCAAGTTCTGTTCCAGAGAGCTCTGTCCAAAGAATCTCAGGTAGGTTTGGAATTAGTACCTACCTCTTTCCTTGAGCGGCTTTCCTTGGAGACCTGTTGCCTCTGCTCTTAAATAATTCTGGGCTAGATGTACCAATGATCTGACGGTCAGATTCAGAAAGCAGTCATTTCTTATAGCCTGTTAGCAAATGTTGAAATGAAGAACGATGGCTGGTATCTTGACTAAGGCAGAGTGAACATGCTAGGAAGATGCGTTGCCATCCATGCTGCGGAGAGCTTCCCCACTTGCTGTGCAAATGTGCATGGGGATGGAGAAGCAATTTCTTTGCTTCCAGAAGTGTCTAGTTCCTTCTGAAAATATATCCCTGAGGATCTCTCAGCCCTTACGGACATATTTTTAGAAGACACAGAGGACTTCTGGAAGGGAAGATCGTTGAAAACTGTTTCCCTCCCGTGTGTGTGCAGGTGTCGCTGCAACAGGGAAGCTTTGGACTGTGTTAAGAAGATCCTCCCATTGAGAGGCTGTTCACATAACCCAGGAGCAATGCTTCTCTATGCATTTTGTGTCTGTTGGCCCACATACCTATCCATGTGCACAAGATACTGCATGTACTCAATAAGCATTTGTTTCCCATCTCACTTCTCTGTTTCTTGAACTTACATGAACATCCTGATATGCTGTTGGGATGGTGAAGCCCACCATCCCTTCCACCAATTTTTTTTTTTTTTTTTTTTTTTTTGGTGGCCTTGTGGATACTCTGGTTATATAGAGATCACACCTCACCACCTCCAGAAAAAGCTTCACCAATATTGGTTGAGCCAAAGTTTGACAAGCTGCAATCTTTCTGTGTATCAGATAAGTCATAAGACCATGCTATGCCAAATATAGCTTGCCATGATTTCATGATCCTTTATCAAAAGGAGGAGATGGGCTGTGGCTCAGTCTCAGTGCTTTGTATGTAGCAGGTCCCAGTTTTAATCCCAGGCATCACTGTGTAGGGCTGACCCTAGAGAGATGCTGCCAGTCAGTCAACCATCCTGCACTAGACAGACCAAGGGCCTGTCTCAGTTTAAGCTGGGGCAGAGCTATCGCTGCATCCCAAAAACACGAACCACCTGGGAATCTGGGGGCTACCTCACTCACTTGCCTCTCCTCTTGCCCACACCTGCCACCCTCACTGTTGCTTGCCAGCCCACTCTCAAGCTGCTCAGAAGTGGAAAGGCCTCATGGGCTTTTCTGCTTCTGAGCAGCCTGAGACCTGGCTGGGCATGGAGGGTGTGCATGCACCCTGGATGGCAAGGGTGGCAGGAGTGGTGGAGGGCAGCAAGGGCGCTGCCAATGGTGAATGGGGGTGGCACCTTGGGCAGGGGGCATAGCAAGGTTGGAGTGGGCCCAGAGAAAAGGTTTTAAAATGCCACCCTCTCACTGAAGCTCAGCTCATGAAGTAGAGAAATCTTAAATGAGGCTGAATAGTGGTAACCAAAAGCATAGTAAAATGTGCCACAATAGAACATCATCCTAAATTCTTTTTTTAAAGGTTTTGTAAATTGTGGGCGATGCTAGTCATTGAATGGTACTAGAGAAAGACAGGCTGTTCTGGTAGCTCCAGGTCTTAACACTCACATCAGTTTCAGAGAATGAATACAACTGAAGGAAGCCTGGGTGGGTGCGTGGCTGGGGGAGTCAGTCATGTGACTTTCCTCTGGGCCCCCCCCGCAAGGCAGTGGGCCCCCAGACAGCTGTCTCCCCTTGCCCTATTGTAGTTATGCCCCGGCCTTGGGAGTAGCACTGCTGCTGGGGTGGGGGCAGCTGTCTGAACACAGACGACCCCCCCCCACCGCTGCTCTTGCTCTGCCAGTGGGATAAGGCAACTTCCTATAGTCCTACAATGTTCATGTGAATTGGCACATCTCTTGCTGTGTCTCTCCCCCGCCACTTCTGAAGAGCTTTTTAGTAGCTCTGTCTCACTTCCTCGAAGAATAAGGGGCTCCACCATTGCTAATGTCTGGAGAAAAGCCACTAATGAACAACTGGATGCAATTTTAGACCATGTGAGAAGTGGGAAGGACTGCTCAACCCTATGCGTGGATAGCAAAGTAATCACTTGTACCACACTTCAGAAGCGATGACGTAAATGTTCCCCATCATCACCCACTAAATTCAGATTACGATAGTAGGGAAAACAAGCGTGAATAGATAGCACCAAGTGGTAGCATTTGTCAATTTTCTTCTCCAGCAGGTGGTGCTAACACTCTAATGCCTGCATCAATGACCCAGTCTTCTTCCCTTTTTCAGAGCTGTGGTATGTTTAGAGAGTCTCAACTTCAAAAGAGAGGACTGGCAAGGGTCAGGTTTGCCTGGGAACTGTGCCACCTGCCTGTGGAGCCCTGCTCCCTCACCCTTGTGCTCGTCCAGCAGCAGTGAGTGCACTCTGAACAGAGGGAGGGCCCATTTCCTTTACTGATGCCAGGAGATATTCCAGAACTTGGAAACAGCTTCCAGAGATCAGCCCTGATAACCTGGAACAAATTAAGCTCTGAAACTAGAATTTCTGGTTGAAAAGAGCAGTTGATCCATTGGGCAGTTCTCTTTCTGCCCTAGTAGCAACGTAATTGTAGAATAGTGGGGCAAGACTTATAAAGAGGCCACCTGAACTGTGTGAGCAAAGGAAGGAATCCAAAGAATAAAAATGATTGCTATTTTGGATATGATGTCATCAGTATGCCAATGACTGTTTTGCCTTTCCTGCTGCACCCATCAGGGTAATTTCTAGGCTGTTAATGATTGCCTAAGGTCATGCCTCCTTATTCAGGGCACAAATTCCACATTCTGAAAAAGGACAAATTAATTAATAATGACAAATCAATGGACAAGCATGACTTCAACCAGCCCACCTTTTATTTTCTATTATCATGCATCTTGGCACAATTGCTTGCAGTTTTTCATTTTCTTCAGAATTTGGGGGGTTTGGGGTCGGTTAGGCAGGTTTGCCAAAAGAGTTAACAGTTAGTTTTTTTATTGCAGCCGTAGGCCAAACAGAAACAAAAGTGACAATAACACAACCATTCGGAATTACAGTAAATAGAATAAATATAACAAACTAAAACTACCATAAAATCAAACCTATAAAAGGCCATGGTGGGATGTCTGTCTCATCGCCCCATAAATAAATTTGGCTACCACTTTGGTGACTTCATCGTTAGTATCAGCCAAGCAGTAGTTAAGATACAAGGAATCAGGCCTACCAGGGAATTGCTCTAGTAATGGATACAGTAATTCACTCCTAGAATCACGATAAACGGAGTAGTATAGAAGAGTATGAGTGACTGTTTCCAAACTACCCTCCCCACATGGACATAACCCCGAAAGAGGAGGTTCTTTAGAGAACCTTCTTTGAAGCAAGGCCGAAGGTAGTACATTCAGCCTAGCCCTAGCAAAGGCTGACATCAAAAGAGTTAGCATTGAGTGCTGTCTGGGCCATGACAGTGGTAGGTGGCCCAGTGGAACAGGGGTGGCAGAAGCAGATGGACACACCTCAGCTCTGGTGAGTAGCTGAAGAAAGGAAAAGCAGGTTGGACCTAGTAGCATTGGAGAATGTGGGTGGTTTGGGCTAAGAGAGGAAGAGTGCAGGGATTTTCTTGGGGGGGGGGGCTGTGAGGAAAGGGTTGGGGACTTTGTAAAAAGATTTACAAAACTGTTATTTATATATATATAGTAAATTGTGGATGATGCAAGACATCTAATGGTACTAGAGAAAGCCATGCTGTTCTGGTATCTCCAGGTCTTAACACTCACATCAGTTTTGGAGAATGAATACAACTGAAGGAAGCCCGGGCAGGTGCGCGGCTGGGGGAGTCAGTCATGTGGCTTGCCTCTGGGCCAACCCCCCCCCACAAGGCAGTGGGTCCCCAGACAACTGTCTCCCCTTGTCCTATTATAGTTACGTCCCTGAGGGGAGGTCTAGAGCATAAGTAAATGTGCCAGAAAGAACTAAAGAGAATGAGAGGAGAGGTTGATGTCTGAAGCTCAGACCTCACTTCTGCTTTGAGATTACTTCATTTGAGGCCTTTGGCAAGTCACTTCAATCTCTCCTAGCCACATTTGTTTGCCTTCAATAAAATAGATGTCATGCATCAACCATGACTTCAAATAAGCAGTTTAATATTTGAGCCCTACCTCTGTCTTAGATCCTGTTTGTAGTCTTGAGCAAGTCCTTTGCCTCCATGAATGGCAAATGTAAGAAGGAGGCAAATGGGAGCATGTTGGCTAACATAACTCTCCCCCTCCCTGTGCCAATGCATGCCATGGCCGCCGCCGCCACCACCCTGCACTGGGGAGAAATCTTCCCACACTGATGAAGGTCTCTCAGGGTTCTCAATCACAGGAAGTAGTTTTCCTGTCTTCTGCAGACAAGTGCTGAAGGTGGGGAAAATGGGGGGCCCTGCCCTGGGTGTGCACTGGGGCCAGGGTGTGTGGCTTGCTGACAAGCTTCCTTCCCCTCCTCTTCACATCTTCATTTGAGTGTTCGAAGAGTACTGTAGAACAGTCTATATATTTTCAAGACAAATAAATAAAAACTAGCTGACCCAGACACAGAGCATCTGTGCCCCTTGTTCTCCCTTCCTCCCCCTCCATTGCAGGGCTCAGACAGTTCTCTGACCCATCCCTTCAGCAAGTCTCCCTCCTTGCAAGGAGCTGGCAGCCCATTTTTTTGGCCACTCAGCCACTCACAGTGGCAGCGGCACCTTCTCCTCGACCTCCTGCCGCCTCCCTCCCCCCACCAGCTCTCGTCCTTGTGAGGAGGCCAGCAGCCTCATTTTTGCCACTTGCTCAGCCATCCTCAGCGGCTCGCAATGGCGGCGGTGGCACCTCCTCCTCCTCAGTCTCCCTCCCTCCCTCCTTGCCAGATCTCACAACTCCCGGCAGCTGCTTGCGAACTCTCGCAAGAGCTGCCACACATGGGATTAGTCACAGTTACGCCTTAGAGAATTATATATATTGAAGATAATGGCAACATGAATGGTGAGAAATAATCTGACAGTACAACTTCATTCTGCACATTTAACCTCCTGACTTGTTTTCATATGGACTTTATTAGCCCAGTCCCCAAGTGCTCCATCAGCTGTGGGGCTGCACACTGGCTTTCTTATGAAAGCAAATGGGAATTCTGTGCTGATAGGGTACTTTCACATGCTACACTAGATGACAGACTGAAACCAAGACTTTCTAAGAGCAATTTGGTGTCAGGTTAAAAAGCAATAAAGCTCTGGCAAAATACAGTAGCTAAGAGAGAGTTAGCAAGTGCATCAGAAAGATTGGGACCCAACATGTCCAGTTCAGTGCCCTTTAGAATATTAGAAAACCCCAACACACACACTCTCCAGTCCAAGAAGGAGCTTCTTTCTTGAACTAGTCCTATTATTTTGCTGTGTAAATCTCCAGTATAATGTAGAATTCCTCCTACTGATATCCTTATGAATGCCCCAAGATAAGCAATCCACGGCATCATAGCCACAACACTGTTATTGTGGAAAAACAGCAAAGGGAATGGAATATGTTTGTGGGGGCAAAAATACCTTTGGTTAAAACTCAGGCATGGTTTTTAAACACAATTCTGCTGTCACTAGCTCCATCCTTTCCTCACTTGCCATGCTAGCAGAAACTGGTTCTACCACTAGATCTTAGAGGCAGCTTTTGGAATGTACAGCTCATACAAAGACCAGCGAAAACTGCTTGCAAGAGTCTATTAATCCCCCTTCACCAATTATTTTTAATTGAGCAGTTTAGGAATGTACTAATTTTGGAATGTACTATGGAGGCAAATATTGAAATATAGCTTTATAGCTTTGGGACTGAGGGTTGGTTCTTCACACAGGCGTGTCCTTTACTGAATGACTGCGATATCTCAAATGATGACTTGCATGTGTGTTTGGACCATCTCCAGGCATTATGTAACTGTGTATGCTGTTGCAATGCCTACAGGAGTGCCCCAGAAAGCCCCACCCTCCACAAGTTTTTTTGCAGGTCACCACCACAGAGCCCTTGCTGTCCATCTTCTCTCTTGTCCACGTCCTAACCTCTGCCTCTACTGATATGGGAGAGTACTTTGCTCCTTTCCGTCTCATTTATGTCTTGAAAGATTTCTGGAAGTGCCTTCTGTGATGTAGTGCAGGGCACTTTTTGGATTTCCCACTTCAGAATTCAAAATACTTTGTCCAGGACCTGATCTTGGGTGGTTCAGGTGCTACTGGAATAGTTCCACCAGTTTCTAGTACACATTGCAAATTAACCTCCCTCCCCTAAGAAAAATACCTGCCCTCCATGGCTCTGTTTTTATAACCCCTCACAGCAATGTGTGATGTATATTTGATCCCATGAGACCTTGTGCAGGGTAGAAAAGGGTGGCTTTTTGCAGGAAAACTAAGCATAACAAGGCTTAAGGAGTTACTCAAGATAATGCAAGAATGCTGTGATATAAAGCGGATCTAGACTTTTACTTCCAGCCTCACCCCCTCAGCAGGTAGTCCTTTCCATATATTTGCTTTAATCTCTATGTAACAATCACCAAGAGCATACAAGGCTACCAGATTTTATTATTTTGGAATGACCATAGATCAGTGGTTGAGCACATGCTTTGCATGCATGCATAAGGATTCAGAAAGACCTTTGCCTGAGATCTTGTAGAGCTGCTGCCAATCAGATCAGCCAAGTCGGATGGACAGTACTAAGGAGGTCCATTGCCTCCCTCCTCGTTCAAACAACGTGAGTAAACTGCCCAGTGCTGCAAGAGTTGGATACTAAATGAGCGGCACGCATGCACCCTGATTAGGCATCAGGGCACACACACACACCTCTCATTTAGTATCCAGCACCTGTGGCACTGAGAAATTCACTCGCCTCTCTCATTATTCGAATGAAGAGCGGGGCAAACTTCCCAGTGCCATGCAAGGGTGGAGCCACCATTGGGCAAACGGGTTCAAAGAACCTGGACTGCCACTGATCAGGGGCCACACCTTGCACCCCAGGCATGCCCCCCCCCCGTATCTGACATCAGACACAGCACTACCACGCAGCTACAGCCACTGCAGAACAGCTTTCTGGTCAATTCCCAGATAACACACTGCAGAGCATCCAATGGTTCTTTCTGCCGGAGAGGGGTTCATGGAGTAAGGTGCCTGGGCCCTGCTGCCAGAGCCCCCTGCATTGAACCCCTATAGTGCTTTACTCCCCATTGCTTCCCCAAGTTTAGGCTGTTGGTTTAAACTCAACCTTAAAAACAGAAGAAACCACCAGGATGCACAGCGAACACTTCAGCTGGGATTGGGTGGATATGTAAATATTTAATTTGGGTATCAAAAGGAAATGATCAGCTTAGCCTCTGCTAATATTACACTACCAGCTTCAACGATGTTAATAATAGTGTTTGTTGTATTAAAAAACCAAACAGTTGCCTTAAACAAACAAGATTGTCGATCTTTTTTTGTACCTGAGCTGCTAGAATAGAAGCAATATTTTCACAACTTTTTTGGAAAACACCATCTAGAATCTTCCTTTCAGCTTACCAATGAAGACTAAAGCTCTTATGTTTGTAACATCTAATGATGACACAAAAGCTTTAAATATTCCTACTAAAAGCAGGGTTGGTGTTGCTTATGTTTAGTGCAGCAAAACATTCATTAGCTTGGCTGTGCTACCATTCTTGGGCCAGACCAGATGAGATACTAAATGGGTCATTGTCAAGCCTGGGATTTATTTCCAAGTAAAAGCAGCAGCTGCAAAGGGACCCAATGTGGAGTGCAGTAGGAGGTATTTAATCCCTTTCTTCTACACCATTTTCCTGCTGAAAAACCCCTCCAAATAGGTCTCCTTATATATCATTGCATCAAATGCAATGGCATTGTCTTAGGGGCCCAGAGCAGCCTAAGGGAGATTTTCAGTGGGAGAATGGCATGGAAATATAGGCTGATGCACATGTAACACAAAACCAGAGTTTAAGGGGCCAAAAGTTGCCAAAACTGTATGTCTTAATGCAGGACACCCTGGTAAAGCTCCGGTTCCGCACAGAGAACAATCTGAGGTTTCACTCTCCAAACTCCAATTTGAATCCTTGGGTTGTAGTGAGTTTCGCTGCTCCAACCCAATGTTTGCCACAGCCTGTGTTAGGCACGAATGCGGAAGGGCTGACTCAGCTGTCTGGAACTGGAGTTTAAGGAGGAAGCTCCTCCCTCTCTCTGGCTGTGATTGGCTTTGTGGGCTGTCCTTCATGTAAGAATGAAGCACTCACAGCCCGTTCCCTCTCCTCTCTGCAGTCTCCCTGACTGCAGAGAGCTTGCTCTCCATTATGTCTGAATTCGGACAGGTGAGTGGAGGGTGGGGAGTGCACAGTGGGTCCATTGGATCCACAGTTCCACGTTACATGCAAATGTGGCCATAGACTTATATACTCTCTACCTTCACTCTGCGGTCCTGATTCTTTTGACTTCAAACTGCACCTGAGTATATTCTTCAAGGCCAGAAGTGTATTCTGGTCTAAAGTCAGCACAGACTAAAGGTTAAGCACAATATACCCAAAGCCAAGTACGTGATTATTTATTTTGGTGTTGTTTACATTACATCATCAGTGTGCATGGTGCTTTCCAAATTAAATAATTAAAAGCAACAAGTTCTTGCCTCAAATGTCTTCCACTTACATTTGGACATGGAAGAACCAACTGAGGGAGTGGAGGAAGAAGGGAGAAAAGGTGAAGTTGAGGACAATATGTGCAAGCTCAGTTATGTATACTCAATTTCAGCAGGGGTTAAGCAAAGGCATCATAAAAGAGGTAGGTTTTGAGGAGGGGGGGCTGAAGAAAAAGAGGGAGGTGGAATTGCATGAATGTTCTGGGAAGGTGTTCCAGGAAGAAGAGAGAAGCAAGGAGAAAGGATGGCAGGATCATTTGGACAACTGAGGCTGGAGGAACAAAGGTCATAGGAAGGAATATATAGGAAAATGTGGGTGGAGAGATAAGGGAGCAAGGTTGTTGCCTCTAATGGGTGGTTCCACCATTTTGAGGGTATTTAGGATAGCTGTCTTGCAATTGTAACTTTGCACGGCTTAGTAGGTTTCAAAATAAAAGTCAGCAATAGGATGATTCATACTTAGAAATGAACTCTCACTCATCTTAGTTATTAGAACTACGCCCATTCAAAGGAAGATGGTTTCAGTACCACTCCACTCAAGCTGCTGCTGCTGCTGCTTCTGTTGATGTAATGGACAAATGGGGGCAGAGGGAGACCTGCAATAATGTATAGATCTATACCCATATATGGCACCAGATGTGGATTCAAATGCAATGCAATGATGTCACTAAGACAGCATTAGGTCTGGTTCTGTCCACCTTTTTGAGGTAAGCTAGCCAGTGATCTCATGTGCGACTGTGATGTGATCCAAGAAACAAGACAATTTTTTTTAATTTGGGGCAGTATTGGTGGTTTGGTGGCCACCTAATGGTGCAGCGGGGAAGCAACTTGCCAAGGGAGCAAGAAGCTGTTAGTTTGAATCTCTGCTGGTATGTTTCCCAGACTATGGGAAACACCTATATCTGGCAGCAGTGCTATAGGAGGTGCTGAAAGGCATCATCTCATACTGTGTGGGAGGATGAAATGGTAAACTCCTCTTGTATTCTACCAAGAAAACCACAAGGCTCTGTGGTCACCAGGATTCAGCACAATCTTTCTTTCATTGGTGGTTTAATCTTTTCACATGGTAATTATCTGCACCTCTAGATGGAGTCTTAGTTCATGTTTGGGCACATCCCCTCCAGGCTTTTTTCAGGGACTGGTGTTTAGTTCTCATGCAAGTCATGTGCCTAGCTCCTGTTGACAGAAAGGGACTGCAGCAGAGTCCGTGCAGGTTTCACTCTATGCCGAAGCCAAAATGGCATGAGAGCCTCTGGATCCCCCGCTGCAGATGAAGGTGATAAGCAAGGCCAAGAGCAGCCTCTGCCTCCCCTCCCTCTTTCAGAGCTAAACCTCACCTCCAGATGGGCTGCAAAGGTGGCCTTAGGCTTCTTATAATTAGTTACGGTCTTAAAGCATTAAATCTGAGAAGCAAAAGCTCAGTGACTGTGATGACTGTAGACAGGTAGCGTAGCCCCAGCCCACTGGGCAAGAGCTTGATAGAAAAAGATGCAAGTCTGGATGAGGCAAGTCAGAAGTTGCTTGCAAGGCCAGAATGTTTAACTTGGTTCAAGGCAGCTGGCCAGTCCGGAGGAGATTCACTGACCTTGAAGGGTGTTGAAGAGCCAGCTCATTCCATCCCCCTGCAGTTGCCCTAAAACGAAAGCATATAGCATGGCATCTGATTTATAATCTGGTGGTGAAGTTCTAAGCATAGTTCTCCCTTCATTTCCCAGCGTCTGTAATGGAAGAACAGAGAACGCAAGTCCCTAAAAGAGAGAAGAAACCAACACTAATCCAGTGGTGCTTCCTGAAAGGGGATGCAGGGGTGAATTATTATTATTTCTTGTTCACACAGTCAGACAGGTGTTATTGACTGGTTTGTTTTATCCAGACATCGAGTCCTTCCCAAGGACCTGGGATGGCTGAATTTTATTGTCAATTGTTATAGATATCGTCGCAGAATATAGGCTGTTCCCAGTAAAGCTGCTTTTTGTAATTGGCTGATGGTGATTTCTGTGGCCCCTATGGTGTTGAGGTGCTCTTCAAGGTCTTTTGGAACTGCACCCAGGGCGCCAATTACCACTGGGATTATTTTGGTCTTTTTCTGCCACAGCCTTTCAATTTCAATTTGTAGATCTTTGTATTTGGTGATTTTTTCTATTTCTTTTTCTTCTATTCTGCTATCCCCTGGTATTGCTATGTCGATTATTTTCACTTGTTTTTCTTTCTTCTCAACTACAGTTATATCTGGTGTATTGTGTGGCAGATGTTTGTCTGTTTGTAGTTGGAAGTCCCATAATATTTTTACATCTTCATTTTCTTCAACTTTTTCAATTTTATCATCCCACCAGTCTTTGGCTACAGGCAGCTTGTATTTTTTGCAGATGTTCCAGTGTATCATCCCTGCTACCTTGTCATGCCTTTGTTTGTAGTCAGTCTGTGCGATCTTTTTACAACAGCTGATTAGGTGGTGCACTGTTTTATCTGCTTCTTTACAAAGGCGGCACCTGCTGTTTGTTGTTGATTTTTCTACTTTTGCTCCTATTGCATTTGTTCTTAGTGCCTGTTCTTGTGCAGCCAGCATTAAACCCTCTGTTTCTTTCTTCAAGTTGCCATTCTTAAGCCATTGCCAGGTCTTGGTGATGTCTGATTTTCCACTTATATTGTGCAAATATTGACCATGCAGGGGCTTATTTTTCCATTTTTCTGCTCGGTTCTTGACTTGTTCTTTCTTGTAGGCCTGCTTGGTTTCATTGGTGTTGAATAGTTTCTCCTTATCGACCATTTGAAGTGCATCTTCTTCACTGTCCTTGCTATAATCTTCAAGGCCTCTTTTCTCCTCCTCTACTGTTTGATGGACTTGCAGCATTCCTCTTCCACCTTAGCTGCGAGGGAGGTATAGCCTATTATTATTATTTCTTGTTTACACAGTCAGACAGGTGTTATTGACTGGTTTGTTTTATCCAGACATCGAGTCCTTCCCAAGGACCTGGGATGGCTGAATTTTATTATCAGTGTTGTTGCTGTTGTTATAGATATCGTCGCAGAATATAGGCTATTATTGTTGTTGTTGTTGTTGTTATTATTATTATTATTACTTCAATTTCTATACCACCTTCAAAAAATGGCTCAGGGCAGTTTACACAGAGAAATAACAAATAAATAAGATGGATCCCTGTCCCCAAAGGGCTCACATTCTAAAGAGAAACATAAGATAGACACCAGCAACAGTCCCTGGAAGTACTGTGCTGGAGGTGAATAGGGCCAGTTACTCTCCTCCTGCTATATAAAGAGAATCACCACGTTAAAAGGTGCCTCTTTGCCCAGTTAGCAGGGGTGATGGATGAATGAGGGTGATAGAGTGACAGCAGGCAAAGGCCAAGGAGGCAGTCTGCCTAGATTTTGTTTTCTTTCTGACACAATCTGACATACGGATGCAAATGCATACCCTTTGCTTGTTCTACTTTTTGGCAGTGCTTTATTGTATGCCACCCTGACTGTTTTGATGGGCAGAAGGGCAAGCTATGATTTTCCTTAGCATGTAGCAGCCATTGGTGAGGGATCTGAATCTGGACAGCACTGTGGCTCTAATCTGACTACTATTTACCAAAGAAGACTGAAGTATATCAGAACTAGTGATGCATTCAACGTCACAGATCTCATGACTTATCCAGAGCCACATTCAAAACATGCCTCAACATAGCTCATAGTTTATGACTGAGAAGCCATATCCTATCTGTTCTCCATTCTACATACTCTAGATAGAGTGAGGAAGGGCCAGCCTAGCTGTGAGGGAAGGGCAAGCTGTTTGGCTGCTTCCACCCCCCACTAAAAAAAAAAAAGCTGGATGAAATGCAGGGAAGGCAAAGCAGTGGCTCTCCAACTGTTGTTGGACTGCAACTTTCATCATCCCCAGCTGCAGTCTATTGAAGAGGTGACTACTATTGTCGCCAGTTTTTGTTTCTGGGCAAAGTCTGGAGGATCCTTCTCTCATTGGCTGACATACAGAACAAGGATACACTGGTGTGGTGAGAGAGCAGCCCAACAGAACTTCCCGAATAACTGCCTCAGTGTCGAAGGGAATTTTTGACAGCCTCACCTTCTCCAAGAAGCCCTCTGTGCCACCTGAAAATATGTCCCTGAGGATTGTGCAGCCCTTGGAGATATGGGGAGGGCATCCTGGGGAAGGGACGGGCATCAAAAATTGCTGCTTCCCTGCTGCAGTCCGTTGGAAAGTTCTGTTAGGTTGTACTGGTGCATGCGTGTTCTGCATGTCAGCCAGTGTTGACCTTGGCAGCCTGTCCTGCTGAACTCTCAAGGCAGCCTTAAATATTTATTGCTGGGTGATACAGGGGAAGGTCTTCATACACTTTGCCTTGAGACTAGTCCACGTCAGCTCCTGTGTGAGTCCTCTTTGTGCCGGCCAAACACTGGCATCAAGATCACATGCACTGGCAGAGAAGGGAGAAGATGTGGTTTTGCTCTTCCTCAGCAATGTCACATACATTATCTAATAAAACCTCACACAACCACAGCCCTCCAAATTGCAGTGACCCTTCTGTCTAGGAACTGAATTGAATTCTCCCTACAACTATATTGTAACAAGTTTGGGATTACAATTATGGCTCCCCACTTATTTATTTTGTTACTGGCTGGTAGTTTAGGAAGCCAGTAGCTGCCTCTGAATGGGGTATTGCTGGCTCTAGTGTCCTGAATGGGGAGTTAATGCTGGCTATGACAGTATTCTGTGATGAGTGGGGATGTGGAGCCAAAAAGATTACTCGTCTTCCCACCACCCACAGCTGCCATGGCTGTGGGTATGAGTGTATAAGTACAACAGCAATAGTTTGGGGAAAGATGGGCAATTTTTTCTGAAACAGGCAGAGCCAAAAGTGCATGCAAGGTGCCTTTGCACCCCCAGACTCCAATGAAGACAGGACATGCTTAGTTGGAGTAAAATAGGGCCACTTTATTAAAATACAACGGCATAGGACTTGCAACGAGGTACCTAACTAACCAGAGTGCGGATACTCCTCCCGTGTGGGACCGCCTCCTAGGAATGGCTGTCCCACACCAGAGCGAAGGGCCAGGTACTGATTTGGTCATGCCCTGACCTCCCCCTTTCACTATGAGGCTTTCCCCCACTGGGGGTGGGTGGGAATGGCCCGACCCACCCCCAACCAAAGCTGCCAAAACTCTGAGTTGGTGCGTCGAGCCACACACCCCAAGCGGGGGCCATTCCCAGCCCTCTGGGCTGCAAAAACCCTGAAGGGCTGTCCCTTGCCCCCCCCACCCACCCACATGGCCCTCCAGCCGAACACCCAACATCTACCTACCCAACACCTGCACTCTCCTGCCAAGTGACCAGTTGCCTACAGTGCCAACCCATGACCCAACCCAAAGTACTCCAAGTGAGGAGTAGGAGGGAAAAGGCCATGCCTAGTGCCAATCCAGTGCGACTCAAAAAAATTCCTACTTGGCCCCTAAAGGCAACGGGCTATCCTTCACTGAGTACTGGGTGGATGGGTGGGTGCCAGACTGCGGGGCGACTGATCGGAATGGAGGCAGCCGGGCTCAATCGGCCCGCCTCCCTCCCCTGATTGGCCGGACGCGGCCATGTGGAGGGGGAACAAAGATGGCAGCACCCATGCCTGCTTCAGGTGACTGTCGCAAAACCCTGCACACTGCCTCATTGTGCAGGTATGGCGGTAGGAAGCAGCATTTATAGGAGTGTTGCTCTGGGGATCTGATGTGTAGGAGTGATTTGCTGTTTGCCTCCATCTAATGCTCAATATGTATATTTGTATATAACCCAAGAAAGCAGGCACCCAGGCGAGCGAGCTCTTGTCCTCAGCTCCTAAAAAGACCAACAGCCTGAGACAACGTTTTATTAATCTTATGTAATTTCCTTGTTTTAATATTGTAAACCACTTTAGGTGCCTTTGTCAAGGCAGGAAGGAGGTAGGTCTAAACATGAGCCCACTGCCTAAACAGGCAGATCTAAACCATCTCTCGGGTCCCAACCCCCCACAGTCAGTACCTTCGTCTTACTCGGGTTCAGCATCAGTTTGTTATCCCTCATCCAGCCCATTCCTGCCTCCAGGCAGGCATTTAGGGAAGATATACCATTTCCCGATGAGGTCAACATGGAGAAGTAGATCTGAGTGTCATCAGCATATTGATAACAGCCTGCAGCAAATCTCTCCCAGCGGTTTCATGGAGACAGTATGGTGCCTTGTCAAACTCCACACTTTAGTTCTCACTTTGCAGAACAATAGTCTCCAAGCGACAACATCTGGAATCTACCAGAGAGACAGGGATGGACTCACTGTAAAACAGTGCCACTCAATCCCACAGGTGGTCCAGAAGGATACCATGGTACATCACAGAGCTGTTGTAAAAGTGCATATTTTGTACATTTTGCTGTCAAAATGATAAAACCCGTCAATCAGCACAATTTATTCTGAATGTAGAATCTAGATTTACTTGCTACATTACTTGTAGTATAGAACTCTGCACTAAAACTTTTTCTATATACGCAGCCCCCCAACCTTGAAAGCACTGTATGTTTCCATTGTTACACTGTAAGGTCATTCACACGACTGTTTCAGGTAGGGCTGGGGAGGGTGGGGGGAGGCAGGACAAACCTATCTTCCCCCATGCAATCCTTGCTACTCTGGGATTGTATGTGTGAGTGATCCACAAGTGGTGAAGGGGCAGGGGGAAAGCAGGCTGTGGCCTCCCGCATCCCACAATGCACCACACAAGGAGCGTGGTGCACTGGGGGAATTCCTCACTGCTGGGCACTCCTGCCACCTGGCTCTATAGATGCTCGGGCTGAAGGCAGCCCAAGCGTCCACATGACTGGGAGGGGTGGGTGTAGAAGGGTGCACAACCCCTTCTACCTCTCTTTTAGTCCATGTAAAAAAACCCAGGCTGCCCAGTTGCAGAGTGCCGGGATTGGGACCAATCCTGGCACTCCACACAACCAGCCCTGCCACGGTAGGGCTATGCAAGCCCAGGTAGGGCTGGTCATGTGAACCGTCTTTGTATTTCAAAGGGCCTCTTTCAAACTCATAGCTAGGTAGCAGATAACTCTGTGCTGGGTTATATGTGTGTGTGTGCCTTTGTTAGAGAACATTTTCTTAACCTGCCAGGTCACTGGGTTCGATGAAGCAAGGTGTTGATTTTAGAGACTGAGCTTCCCGTTGACCAAAGCAAACAGTTCACACTGCAGCCAAAGTTCGCCACAGCCAAGCTGAGTTGTCATGTCTGCTTCCAGTTCTCATGGATAAAAAGGGAGGGGGGGGGAATTAGAGCTGGAGTTCTGCCAAGCTGTAGATGTGTCCATTCAAAGGGCAACATGAAGCCAGCTGAGACTGATCTCTTTTATGGCAGGCTAACCTTAGACTCTGATCCTTCGCAGCCCTGGAAGAACACCGCAGAAGCCATCTTGCAGCTGCTGAATTAGGTAGCCATTAAAAATGGCATGACTGGAACTTCACTACATCCCAGCAAAACTTACTCAGATAACTTGCTCTGCGTCTGTGGGTTTATATTGTGCTTTAAGATAATAATATATAATATTTATGCTTGGAATAATTTAGCCGGTTTTCTCACAGGAAATGTATGTGCATGTCTTTGTTGATGTTCATTTGTCTTACACAACAGCATGGGAGTCTGTGATGGTTTAATACATAGGAAAGTGGGAAGCTGCCTTATACCCAGCCAGACCATGGGTCCATCTAGCCCAGTATTGTCTACACTAACTGGTGGCTGTGGCTCTCCAAGGTTTCAGGCAAGGAGTCTTTCTCTCTACCATATGATCTGAAGATGCCAAGGATTGAACCTGCCACCTTCTGCATGCAAAGCAGATGCTCTACCACTGGGCCATGGCTGCATCCTCATGCAGGATGCCTCTGAATGCCGGTTGTCAAATCGGGAGTAACAGCAAAAGATGATGGTGATGCTGATGATGGAGCTCATGTCCTGTTTGTGGGCTACCTAGAGGCATCTGCTTGGCTACTATGGAAATGAGAATGTTGGTCAGGCCTTTGGTCTGACCTAACTGGACTCTCTTTATGTTCTTATGTTACGGAATTGATGTTGATTGAAGCAAAATGATCTATCAACTGTATACATTGGAAGGCGGCACCACTGGTGACATCTCCATTGGAAAGTGTAGCAGTGGCAGTCGGGCAGTTAGGAAGATTGGACAGTGACGTAGGGAGTAGAATTCTCTCTTGCAGAGTTTTGCTGATGTTATTTATTTATTTGTTTGTTTATTTGAAATATTTATACCCTATCTCTCTAGTGCGCTACTGCTCGGGGCGGCTCACAACAATAAGATAGACCCAAGATACAATGAAAGTAATAAAAGTAACTAAATTAAACAAAAAAGTTGTCAGATTAAAAAACCACAATTGTTATTAGGTTCAAATTAAATGTTATTTTAAAAGCTAAAAACTGAAAATTATAAAAAGCTAAAGAACCTACCAGATATAACCCAAAAAATGGACCATTAAAAAGCTTCCTTTAAAAGGTGCGTTTTAAGTTGGTTTTTTAAAACAATGAGGGAGGGAGCATGGCAAAGCTCTTCAGGGAGAGCGTTCCAAAGCCGAGGGGCTACAACCGAAAAGGCCCTGTCTCTAGTCCCCTCCAACAGGATCTCAGTTAGTTCTAAGACTGTGAGCCCATTGAAGACAAGGGACCAACCCTTCCTTCCTTCCTTCCCTGCTCTGAGCAGGTCCTGATGAGCAGATGATGAGCAGAGGGCCCTGGCAGATTCATATGGGCGAATGCTGTCCGACAGGTACCCCTTTGACATATGATAAAGTCTCTGTGAGGACACTCCGTGAATGCCCCCAAATGTAGCCCCATACTAAATAAAAGCTCCTGCAGTGAACCCAGAAGTTTGAGGGACTCAATCTTGTTCAGAGATTCAGTGCGCATGGAGTCCATGGGATCATCTCCCAGTGGTATTCTTGTGTCTTGCTCTTCATATTTGTGACCCAAATACGTTCTCACAGAGAACAAGTCTAAACACTGCTTCTTTTGGATATCAGCTGCTACCAGTAAGGAGGCACCTTTTTAAAGTGGTGATTCTCTTATATTTAGACATGAGGAGAGCAACTGGCCCCATCCAACCCCAGTGCAGCATCCTCCAGTGGTGGTTGCTGGTGTCTACCTTCTGTTCCTTTCTAAGACTGTGAGCCCATTGGGGACAAGGGACCTGCTTGCTTGCTTGAAGAGTGTTTTCTGGAAGGGGGAAATGTTTGTTTGTTTGTTTGTTTGTTTGTTTGTTTGTTTGTAATATGAGAAAGCAAGCTGCTGTGGGAGAGAGACCAGATACACTAGGCAGGAATGGAAATAGTCAGTGAGGGCTACAGCATCTTAGGGTGCAAGGGGCACTCTATGGGAAATGGATGCCATTTGTCGCTGACTGTTAAGAATGAACTGCTATATTTCATCTTCATCCAATGCTCAGCCTGCATATTTGTGTCAATATTACATAGATGCCAGACCGCTGCAGTGACTCTCCTTTCAAGTCAAACCAGAGGTGTGCTGCAAATCCCTGCAACTTCTCACCACTTAGGGAATTAGGGCAACCGAGGCAGTGTAGCAATAATTTATGCAGGTTGCAGGGCCAAACTACACACAATGTTAAATAGGAAATTTATTCTGCTGTGGTCTTTTGTTTTTCTTTTGCTAAATAGCAACCAGGAGTGGTGGCTTGATCCAGATCAGGATTGGGGCATGGGGAGAGGGGCTTTAGCCCTTTGCCTCCAAAGAGTCCCAGTCCAGATCTGGGCTATCTGCAGCTGCTATTTATTGTGGGGGAGAAACTCCCAAGGCCACCAGCACCAATGGAAGCTTTCTTCCCAGTGTAAATAGCTGTCGGCGGGTTGGGCAGTCCCACTTGGACTGTCCAGATGGGAGTCATGGTAGGGACAAAGAGTTAAGCCCCCTTCTCTCATGTGACAGTAGTACTCCGAATTTCCCCGTCTTCACATCTGCTGTTTTACACACACACACACACCCAAGCATGGCAGCACCTTTAATATAATGTGCAGTTTGTCCCTTCAGAATTCAGTTTTTCTTGGCACAAAACTAATTTTTGTGTGTGAGTGCACATTATTTATTTACTTACAACATTTTTATATCGCCTTTCTGCCCTGACAAAGGCACGCAAAGCAGTTCACAATATTAAGAGACGCAAATTGCAGAAGACTAAAAAAAAGTTGTCTCAGACTGTTAGTCTCTTCAGGAGCTGAGAACGAGAGCAGCTCCCTGGCCTGGGCGCCTCTTTCTTGCCTTCCTCTCAGGGCACACTGGTCTCTCAGTACTCCTGGGAAGGTGTGGGGAGGGGCTGGCCCACAGCACATGGCCCTAAGGTAGTTCCATTACCACATGTCCCATTGCTTGAAGCAGGAAGACACAGCTCAAGAGAGGGAAACTGGCTGGCTCTCTCCAAAGATGCAGTAGCCGAGCCGATCTGTGAAAGAAATGCACCTGGGCCACAGTTCTGTGTGCCTGGCCCTGGCTTGGCCTTCAGCAAGTTGTTTGCCTGCAGTGGTGGGAGCAACTCTCGAGTCTCCTCACTATCAGTGTCCTTGATCCCACCACAAGAGGTTTCCATTTAGTATCACCCGCTCGCTTTCGTAAGATTTCTTGGCACGTGTCTGTCAAAGGACTGGCAGGCTTGGCAACAAAGAAGGGAGGAACAGAGGGAGGAATGTGACAGCACCTGGGGTAGGAAGATGCCAGGGAAGGTGGTAGCAGAACGGATGCAAGGAGCGCAAGGACAGAAAGAAGCAAAACAGGAGGAGGAAGATAAGGAGCTGATGGCACAACAGGAGACCTTGGGAAAGGGAGACTAAACATTAAGGAAGCGGGGGGTGGGGGGTGGGGAGACGATACTACCAGATCCAGACAGCTGCTTTCTCACAAAACAAGGGATATAATCCTCCACTGATCGTGGCACTCCAAACCCTAACATGTGAATTTGTTCAACGATTTGGGAAGAATTAGCAGTTCAATGTTTTAACCACTCCACCACACTAAGACTACCAGGGTCATTTTGCTCTTAAAACACACCCAGCCACAAACTGCAGCACTGTGTATGTTGAGGCACAGCTGTAATCACTGACCTTCCTGGTCATCAGAAAAAAACGATTCCAAGTCGCCCTTCCCTAACAACCCAGGACACGCAGAGGTTCCCAAAGTGCTGCTCCACACCAGAGCCAAACTTTGCACAACCAGAATGTGGCTGGTACTCTTTCCAAAGGCTGCACAGAATGGAGGCCACTGTCAGATAAGACCACAGTCTAGAGAGATTGCTTAATGGGGGGAGGGAGGCTGTACTCATTGCTTTATGACCCTCTAGGACCCTTTCCTCTCTTCCAATCTCTCACATACACACACAACAAAGTAAGTGTGTGTGTGTGTGTGTGTGTGTGTGTGTGTGTGTGTGTGTGTGTGTGACCAGCAGTGCTCTTCTCTTCCTTTGAGCGCTCTCTTTGGGTCATTTTCAGCCACTTGTGTCCTGAGACAGGCTCAAATTGAAACCAGTGAAATGACTTATGACTTACATGAACCTCAATAGGCCACAGCTGAATCAGTCATGTTCAAAGAGCACTCTCTATATGCAGTGGACTGCCTGGGCCCACCTAGGCTCTAATAATAAGGAGACCCTGGAGGAGGAGGAGGAGGAGGAGGAGGACCACCTAGCCAATACTCCCAGTCCCCATGAACCCCTTCCCCAAAGTCAATGGACCCGGAGTAGCCAGAGCTTGCCACCCGTCTTGCAAGCATCCCAAGCAGACACACGACTGGGGACCTGGGTAAGAGGCTGGGTAAAAATCCCAGGCCACCTGGGAAGGCAGTGCCAGGATCGGCCTCAATCCTGGCACTTCACACAAGCAGCCCTACCCAGGGCTGCTCGTGTGAACAACCTCTACATGGGGCAACCTATGATGAACCAAGAGTTCCTGGTTCTAGCCCTGGGAGCCTATGACAACTTCCAGGATGCTGAAGAGACTTCACAGTTGTGACATGAATGGAAATAACTAGTCACTTGATCAATGTAGACAGAAGGAAGTATTCTCACTGAGCTAAGTCCATGGTCCAATTACACCATGCTGTTCTGGCATTACCTCTGACCATGATGCATAAAAAAAGCCCAGAAACAGCATTGGAAGGGAGCAGAATTCTCTGAGGTGAACTTTGAATCATTCTGATGTTTGTGTGTAGAAATATAGTAAACTGCTGGCAGGAGAGATAGGAGTAACATGCCCAGAAGGACCATATGCCCTGCTGTGAGGGGGTAGAAAGTACAGTCTTCGGAACACTGCAAAATACACCTCATAAGTGGTCCTTTGTGGTGTTATATCAAATCACACAACATTTTCAAAAATACACATCCTTTAAAGAAAAAATCTTCCTTTAACGGAAGTCAGATATCTATTCAATATGGAGATAATCACTATTCAGTATACTCTTCACATTAATAAATCTCAATTAAAATCATATTAATATATGAAACTGCCTTGTCCTGAGTCAGACTTTTGATACTCCTAGCCCAGTACTCTGACTGGCAGCAACTTTTTAGGGTCCCATATATTTGTCTCTCTCATCGCCTACTATCTGACTCTTTAACTGGAGATGCCAGGGATTGAAGAAGGGGACACTCTACCACTGGGCTATGGCCCCTCCCCAGTAAATGAGGAAACATCAAGCAATTCAGTCCACCAACATGGAACACTATCATAATGACTGCTGACAGATATGCAAGATGGCCAATATATGCACTCTCAGTTCAGCCAGGGGCCACAAGTGAGCAAAAGCAGTTTCCCATGCATGTAATACCAGCTTGGCAAGGGATCATGGGTGCAAATGAGTTCTGCATGGGTAATTCCCCAGTCCAGCCCCTCAGTCAGGCTGCACACGTATAGCCATGTCAAAGTCTCCGCAATATTAGAGCACTGCCATACAATTTGGTTGGACAGCAGAGAACAGATCCAGTATTCCCCCTACTGCAAACCTGATCGGTGCAATGATTATGCCTGACATCATAATAGCATTTATTAATGGCAAGCAAACTCCACTGAGCCTGATTAGCAATGGGCTGACTAACATGAGCAATATTCCAAAATATGTAAGAGAAATTTGGAGCTCGTTCAGAAATTGCATTGTATTTCTGGTGACATGGTACCAAGTGCAACTTGGTCTGAATGCTCTCCAAGCCCCTCTCATGAGTCCCTATCCCTACATGACTCTCTAAGCTCTGACTCTTTGCCTTTGCTTTGGTGGCAAAGCCTCTCTGTAAGAGCATTGGGGCCTGTTTCTAAGGCATCTGCCATTCCTACGGAGCACTCTCAGGTGTCCCGGAAAACTGCATGTCCCAGGGCTCCTTGCTGACTTTCACATCCTGAGAGGGCTGGTTAACATTTTGAGTCAGAAAAGATTGCTTGGGGAAATGTCACTCAATTTGTAATGCACCCAGATATTATGAGGAGGATAAATTTGTACTCTGAACCAGGTAATTAAAAACATCACTAGCATTTATGCAGCCCTTCTGGATATTCAGAAGTGTTTCACATACATTATCTCAATATTTATGTACCATCTTTCCTCCAAGGAATTCAGGGAAGCATACATGACATCTCCCCCACATTCTAATGTCACAAAACCAGTGTGGAGGGTTAGGCTGAGAGTTAGTGACCGGATCAAGGTTATCCAGGGTGCTTTCCAGACTAGCTGCTCAGCAGCAGCAAAATGCCTCCATTCGAGCAAGTCACATTCAGAAAGTACAGGAGGAGCAGTCTTGCAGCTACCAAAAACCTGAAAAAACAGCAACTTTTTCACGCTGGATATACGATGTCCTTGCTCTGTATTGCAGTGATTAAATTCGCAACAAGGCATTGGAGATGTGAACAGCACCCTGCTGTCCATGTAGGGACCGCGTTGTCACGACACAGGAGGTGTGGAAGCACACTTCTGAGATTTGTCCTGACCCCTTTGTAGAGTCTAGTCTGGAAAGCACCCAGCATGCTTCATGGCTGAGGCAAGAATGACACATTAACACAACCAAATCATGTGTCTAAACCCCAACCACTACTTCACTTTAGAGTGGAATTGGGAGGGGGCAATTTACAGGCCAGAGGTAGTGGGTGAGAGGAGGGGTACATGTTGCAATAGAAGCTCATGTCTGGAATCCCAGCTGGGGGAAATATTGTAGAGGGGAAATGGCAGGTAGGAAAAGGGGCTGAGCACCCCTCCTCCTGGCTACAACTTTTCTCTGCTCTTCTCCCTGGTTTCTTTGCGGTGGAAAAGTGGGGCCAAGGCTGTGTAATTGTAGCCAAGATCAACATCTAACTGCTATGCCACAACTGGCTCTCCCAGTTCATCAATGTTTGTTTACCCAAGTACAGATCTGTTATTGGGAAGCTGGTATCTTCTTTCCAACATGTCTAAGACCTTGTTGTGTCTATTTGCATGTTTTAAGGTCAAATTCATTCATGGAGGATTAAGTCGATCGGGAACAGTTTTCAGCCTGGGTCAAAACATTTCCTAATCTCAAAATCTGCTTAAGATCACATTATTCCAAATGACGCATAGAATCATAGAATCAGAATGTTAGAGTCATAAGGGATATTGGGAACTTTCTAATCTAACCCCTGCTCCATGCAGGAAATTGCTACAGCATCCCTCACAGATGTTCAGCATCTGTTTGAAAAGCTCCAATGAAGGTGAGCCTATCACTGCATGCGGTAAACTGTTAGAAACATAGGAAGCTGCCTTATACCATTGGTCCATCTAGCTCAGTATTGTCTACACAGACTGGCAGCAGCTTCTCCAAGGTTCCAGGCAGGAGTCTCTCTCATTCCTATCTTGGAGATGCCAGAGAGGGAATTTGGACCTTTCTGCATAAAAGTATACAGGTGTTCTTCCCAGAGCAGCCCCATCACCTAAGGGGAATATCTTACAGTGCTCACATATAGTCTCCCATTCAAATACAAAACAGGGCAGAGCATGCTTAGCAAATGGGACAAATTCATGCTTGCTAGCACAAGACCTGCTCTGTCAAACAATTCTTACACTTATGTTCTTCCTGATGTCTTTCTATTTTACCCAACCTCAGGTGATAGCTAGTTTGTTAGTGAGAATAATTCTTCTGACAACTCCTTAGTATCTGTGCCTTCATTAGTCAGAGTCACTAGGCCTCTGTGCTGACCTTCCCTGTGGTCAGAAGTGTTGGGAATTCTCTGTGGTGAGAGAATCCCTTTTTCATTATAGCAGAGTGTACAGAGGCACAACACAGCGGAATTTACTTAGGCATGCGTGTATGCTGAGAGTAAAGTAACTTGGAGCCAATTCATAGTTTCAAATCAATATATAAGGTATTTATTAGAAAACTCCATTCTAGATAGGAAAGTGAGGAGTTAGGATCTCTAATCTAGCTAACTAGCTGGATGCAGATGGATTCTGCATCTTCTCTGCACACATGGTACAGGGAGAGGAGCTTGCCATGTTGCAAGGTAGTAGGAACAGGAAGAGAAGAGAGAGAGGAAGGAAGTCACCCTGAGATTAGAAATCTACATTCCCAAAGGGATAGTGTCAGAGCAGTAGAGAAGGGATGACCAATGTCTTGACCCTCTAGCCCTCTGACTCACTAGTCTGTCCTCCACTGTCTTTTGAGACAAGAGACAGCGCAAAGTCCTTAACTTCCAACAAGAAGTAGCAGAATTCTTATAAGTTGCATAAATTATACATAATGAACAAATGTGTGCAATATGTAGTCAGCACAACTGATTCAGGTTGCAACATTCTGCTTTTCTTGGTGCAATATTTAGGAAATCTTGGATTTTCCAAAGTTTGGATTTTTTTTAGCAGAGAGTAGATGCCAACTTTGTAAAGGTTTTCATTGTTGTAAACATTGTTGGTCTTCAATTGATGGAACCTGGTAGTTATTCACACATGCCTTCATGCCACAGGGTATCTGAAGAGTGAATCTGCTTTGCAGCAGATTCACAAGATGTTTAATTCGGGGGATTAAATGGACAATTCACATAGGGTCGGCTCCTCTCCACAATCCCTGGCAGATCTTTTTCATGTGTATTTCCACTGGCTTGCTCCAGGGTTTTCCTCCAACCAATCACAAATCACATCACAGAGAGGAGGCGGGAAGAGAGTTTTGTTGTTGTTGTTAGTTTGAGCTACGGAGAAACGGAAGACCAGCATGACAAATTGCCAAAAGCTGGATCAAACAGCAGAATGCTTAACCCTTGCCTTTGTGAGTGACTGCCTTCATCATCTCATCCCCCCCCACACACACACAGAGGTGCACTTAAGTAATTTTGGAGCCTGGACCTAAAGGTCTTGGGAGCACCACCACCACCACACACACAAATTAAGCATCATCATGCTCAGCCAGGCAACCACACCACCGGGATGGATTAAAAATGATTTGGGGGCCCCCAGGGGCTGTGGAGGCCCTGGACTTTGGCCCCAAAGTCCAGGGGTAAGAGTGCCTTTCCGCACATGCACACACACACACACCAGACAATTTAAGAGGCAGGGAAGTTTAAAGCAAAAACCAGAGCTTTCTCTTTGCCATGAAGAAAATTGCAGGTTAATTGAATCAGCTCAGACAAAAAGGCTCAGTTTACATCCATTCTGCATATCTAAAGCCTATATAAACTCCCCTTCATTGAGTTTTGAAAAGCCGAATTACTGGCATAGCCACTCCACACATAATGGGGAAAAGCGGTGGGGCATAACAGAAGCCTTGGATTATTTTTTTCAAAAGCGGCTGAAACTACAGGATTTTTAAAAGCCAGATATACTTCAGGCTAAACCAGAATACGCAGCCTTGATTTGGGGGAAAACAGAGTCCTGTCTGTACTGGTCTGGTCCCTGAGAGCCTGCAGCTACTTTGGGGTAAATGCAGCTAATATGTGGACTGGCACACTCCATTCTGGAGGAGATTCAAAGTAAAAGCCCTGTGTGTAAAGCCTCCTGATGCCCAAATGGTTTGCAACATGACCTAATAATGCTTGTTCCATTTTCTCTTTCTCTCCTCTTTGTTTCATTCTTTGTTGCTGATTGTCAGGGAGGAAGTAGAGGTGCAAAGAGTGGAGAAAGTAATGAAAAGAGACCATCTTATTCATTCATTTATTGTTTTTCTACTAATATAAACAATATTAATATTAATAAAATAATAATAATAATAATACTTCCGACTACAAACAGACAAACATCTGCCACACAATACACCAGATATCACTGTAGTCGAGAAGAAAGAAAAACAAGTCAAAATAATCGACATAGCAATACCAGGGGATAGCAGAATAGAAGAAAAAGAAATAGAAAAAATCACCAAATACAAAGATCTACAAATGGAAATTGAAAGGCTGTGGCAGAAAAAGACCAAAATAATCCCAGTGGTAATTGGCGCCCTGGGTGCAGTTCCAAAAGACCTTGAAGAGCACCTCAACACCATAGGGGCCACAGAAATCACCATCAGCCAATTACAAAAAGCAGCTTTACTGGGAACAGCCTATATTCTGCGACGATATCTATAATAACCAACAGTATTGATGATAAAATTCTGGCATCCCAGGTCCTTGGGAAGGACTCGATGTCTGGATAAAACAAACCAGTCAATAACACCTGTCTGACTGTGTAAACAAGAGAGAATAATAATACAACTTTATTCTATGTAAACTGCTTTGAGTACATTTGTTGAAAAGAGGTATATAAATATTCCTAGTAGTAGTAATATAAGGAGGGAAGCTGCAGATTGCTGGACACAGAGGGGGAAAGAGAGAAAAATAGAAGAATGGTTTTTAAAAAACAAAGCAAAAGTGGGTCTTGCATTAAAGACTGGGGTTAAAGCCAGGTTCTGAATTTGAAAAATGGGAGACCACTGGGAGACCATTTCCATTTGGGCTGGAAATGCACCCCCTGAAATCCTTGCAGTACTTGTTAGACTCTTTATTTACATGGCCTCCAAAAACAACCAGTTCTGATAGAGAGCTGGCCCCTGAGCAGCAAGCTTGTAAATCACCCAATAGCCAGCACTCAGATGAGCTAAACTAATTTGGGGAAATTGACATTGAGGGGGTTTTCCAAGCCTTGGCTCTGAACAAGCTGCACAAACAAAAACCCAAGATAAAGGCTTTGAGTAAGAGCTGCTAAAACAAACAGCATCTGAAGTGGCATGCTAGTCCAGTGGCCTCCTCGTGCCTAGTGAGGGGGTGGTGAAGAAAGTTTACTGAAAACGCTGCACATTCTGGCAACAGCACATCACTTCCACCCCTCAGTGGAAACGTTGCATTAGATAAATCAAATTCATTTGATTTACTAGTTATTGAATGATGACAGCAATGGACACACATTCTTTCTCCTCTCATTAGGATCTAGATGCTCACCCTTTGATTTGCTTTTCACTGGGTACATGCTATACTTATACTTAATCACACACACACACACACACACACACACACATTCATTATGTGGTTGAATTAATATTTCAAACTCCTGAGTCCATTATCCTCTCCCTACTATTTCCCCCCAGACAGTTTGGGTGAAAGTTAACCTTAGCAAGCTTCAGAATAGCTATAGCATTCAATAAGCCAGCCACTCCTTAGCTTGACAGAATGCTGGGAATTGCAGCTTTAATATGAGACAGTCGAAGTTTATAGCCTTCACAATTATGGTTTGCATCTTGAAACCATGACCAGGAGATTTAGAAATGCCAGGAGGCTTTACAGACAGGGCTTTTATTTCAAATCCACTCTGGATTGGAGTGTGCCAGTCCACATATTAGCTGGATTTACCCCGAAGTCCCTGCGGGCTATCAAGGACCAGGATAGACAGGACTTTGTTTTCCCCCGAATGGAGATTGCCATTCTGGCTTAGGCCAAAGTATGTCCGGCTTTTAAAAATCCTCTAGTCTCAGAGGCTTTTGGAAAAAAGGCCGGGGTATCTGTTTTGCCCCACAGTTTCTCTGTTGTGTGTAGGGTGGTCATGCCAGTAAATCGGTGTTTTTCAAAACTCAATGAAGGGGAGTTTGTCAGCTGTTTGGGGTATTGTCTGCTCTAAGTGATTTGCAACTGCAAGAGCTGGTGGCGGGTGTCTGTGTGTTGCAGATTGGCGATACTCTGTTGAGAGAGTCCAGAAAGGGAGGGGGAGGGAAAAAATTCCTGAGTTAAATACAAACACAAACTGCAAAATGTGTGTTTACCTATGTTTTACATATGCTTTAGATATGCAGAATGGATGTAACCTGAGCCCTTTTTTGTCTGAGCTGATTCTATTAAGTTTGTGTGTGGGGTTGGGCATGAGGTGAAGAAGGCAGTCACTCACAAAGGCAAGGGTTAAGCGTTCCACTGTTTGATCCAGCTGGCAACTCGTCAGGCCGTCCTTCTGCTCTTAGCTGTCAAACTAAACAACAACAACACTTCCTTGCCTCTTACTCTGTGGTGTGATTTATGATTGGTTGGAGGAAAAACCTGGAGCAAGTAGGTGGGAACACACAGGAAAAAGATCTGCCAGGGAGTACGGGGAGGAGCCATTGGCTATGTGAACAGTCTATTTAATCCCCCAAATTAAACATCTTGCGAATCTGCTGTGAAGCAGATTCACTCTTCAGATATCCCGTGGCATGAAGTCATGTGTGAATAGCTCCCAGCTGGGCAGAGCTTCTAGCCATTAGATCTTATAAAAGCCTGCCACTTCTAACATTTTCTTGGTTTGCAACTGACCACATTAGCAGCAGTGTGTACTTATAAGCCTCAGCTCTTTTCTGACGAGGCCATCTGCATTTCAGACTCTGTAACCAGACATGATGCCAAACAAGATGTGATGATGGCAGTCATGTTTTTTCTCCAGTTGGTTCCCCATTTGTGTGAAAGGGTGTATTGGGGGTGGGGTTCTAATTTTTACAACAAAAGGTGTGCATGTGTAAGGGAGGCATCTTACCTTCTCCACTTCCCCTTACCTCCCTCCATTCATCATCTGAGGCAATTTTCTTCCTGCTAAGTGAGTAAAGAGACACATTTTAAAGTGGTGATTCCCTTAAATTTAGAAGAGAAGAGCAACTGTCCCTATCCAACCCCAGCACAGCATCCCACCACTGGCTATTGCTGGTGCCTTACGTTTCTTATTAGATTGTGAGCCCTTTGTGGACAGGGAATCATATTTATTTTTCTATGAAAACCACTGTGAGAAATTTTGTTGAAAAGTGATATATAAATATTCATAGTCTGTTACTTTCAGTATCAGGATGGGAGAAGACAAGCTGGAGGTAAGGTGGGAGAGTTCTCCCCATCCATGAACTACTTTTGTTGGAAAAACACAAACACCCTGCTTCGTATATGAATAGAGCAGACCTATATGAATAAATATGTGATGTCTAACCTGGGCCTTGGAGTTCTTGTCATTCTTTGTCACAGAAAATGTTCCTAAGAAAAACATCTTTTCTCTGTTTTGGAGAAGCACTAGTTGAGGAGGAGGGCACCCTCATTATAGCTTTAATTATTGCATAGACCATTACTTTTCAACTGGTGAGGGCTGACCCATAAATGGATTGCAACCTGATCAGAACACTGGAGAAGTATGGCTGCCATAATTTTCTCTTGTTGACTTTGTGTCCTTTGCTGCTGATTGATTTTTTAAAAATCATTTATCTAATATAATTTAGGCAAATGGCTTAGCTGGCAGCACTTTTGCTCACCAGAAGCAAAGTGGAGACCAAAAAAGGGATGGAGCAGGGCCACACGGATCCATCATGGATTGCTTTTCTGTGGAAGGAACTCAGAGAAACAAAAATCCTGCAGCAGATAAAGAGATGACTTACTTTTCTTAAGCAGTGTCAATCAGTGCAAGGAAAACAGAGTTCTATCAAACTATGTAGAGATGAGCAGGTTCAGCACTCTAGCATTCTGTTCCCTGTCCCAATAACAGGACAAATACTGATCTGGGAAGGATCAGAGAGGATAACCCAATGGGAATAGTAGTGAGGATACACTCCTTAGCAGTCCCTGTGAGCAGGTGTGTGTGCGTGCGCGCGCGCGCACCCACACAGACAATTGGAGAGGGAGTTAAAATGCTGAAGGTATTGTGGCAAAGAAATCCAGAAGCAGAAGTGGTTATTTGGTATTATTTATAATGAATGAAACCCAAATGACATTGTTTCAACTCAGTCCTATACAGAACACTAGGAATAAAAAAGAAACAGAAAGCATTGTTTTGCACTAGATGTTGCGTCTCCTTCCCTTTTGTGGACTCCTTCACTTGTGCTGCTTTCGCATTTGCCTTGTAGATCTTCTGGTCTGCTAGGCACAGAATTGGGGGATTTAGCACATGAGGTGCATGGGTGCTACAAAGGTGGGAACTGAAATTTCTCCAAAGTGACATTCAAAAGATAATCAGACACTTTCCCCACCTCCCTAGTGCTGCATAGCTTGTCTGGATGGTGTGTGCTGAACCAGTGCATCAGAGCCTACTTCAATACCACCACACTCTGTGAAAATCTTTGAATATCAATTAGAACCTCAATCCAGCATTAATTTTTGATTGGCATCACAAGGAGCTGACACAGAAGGCTCCTGATGTGGTTAATGGAGATTCTCAAAGTTTGTTTCTTTGTTGTATTGTTTTCAAACAGTCCAAGTTTTCTAAATATTTGTTCATAATTGGTGACAATGCAGCACACATTTGCTGAACTCCATGTGCTTTCACCTAGGTGTATCAAAGAGAGGGGACAGACAGGAACACCTACTAGGGGCCACTGCCTCCCAAAAGGCCATTGGTCCAGGTCCTGTATAAAGCAGTCTTACTGCTGCTTCAAGCATCATGGGGACCATTGTTGGCTCTGCTTTACACTGTCACCATTGGGAAATGCAGTGCTGTATCTAGGCGTAAAATTGAGGTGGGTTGTGACATTTGTTCAGTAATTATATTTATTTATTTATACTGCCTGATATGTATATCTCTAGGTGGTGAGAACTGTATGCAATAGAAGACATACAGTTTTATTGTACTTGTTATCCATCTCCAATAGCCAAAACATAATTCTGCCCCTTTTCCTGGATCTGAGGTCGAAGGGTGGAGATGCCACAAAACTTTGTAGTGTCTACTTGGAACATTTTAACATCAGCTTCCATTACCTTTTTCCTATGAGACAGATGCATGGTCTCCTGCGTACAACAAGTAAGCTTGATTTCTCTTCTCTCCTAGAAAAAACATTCCCTAGGAGTCATTCACACATGGCTTCATGCTGCAGGGTAAATGTTGAGTGAAGCCACTTCAAATCACACTCGTGACATTCAGGGAAGCAGCCCCTCCCCTCTGCTTTTGGGTTTTGTTTTGATGCAAGTTCACATGGCATGCCTCTGTATTTTCCTTCTAGCCAATGGTGGGGAGTGGGGGGTGGGGAGCTTTCTAAAGAGCCATATCTGCATTTCTAAAGAGAGTATCCCTCTTATCATGCTAATGATTCTACCTCAGTGCCCCTCCCTATTTGCTCCAGTGTTTTCAGAAAAAGTAGCTTAAAATCAGCATTTTTAAAACCTGGAAATACACCAAGATAAGCTAGAATTCACAAGACAAAGTCCAATTTGTGTGTGGAGTGGGTACTTTGGGGTAAATTTGGCTGGTGTGTGAACGCACACATTCTCTTCTGAAGGAGATTCAGGGTAACAGCCCTGTCTGTAAAGCCTCCTGGTTTCTAACAATTTGCCTCTAGTGGTATAATCATCAACAGAGACATAGCAAGCTTGGAGTGGGCCCAGAGACAAGATTTTAAAATGGGCCACCCCTCACTGAAACTCAGCTCATGAAGTAAAGAAATCTTAAATGAGGCTGAATAGTGGTAACAAAAAGCACAGTAAGATTTTATATATACCTACCTAGGTGCCACAACAGAACATCATCCTAAATTATTTTTTTACAGATTTTGTAAATCGTGGACGATATAAGTCATTGAATGATACTAGAGAAAGACAGGCTGTTCTGGTAGCTCCAGATCTTAACACTCACATCAGTTTTGGAGGATAAATACAACTGAAGGAAGCTCAGGCAGGTGCGTGGCTGGGGGAGTCAGTCATGTGACTTGCCTCTGGTGGGCCCCCCAAGGCAGTGGGCCCCCAGACAACTGTCTCCCCTATTATAGTTAAACCCCTGATCATGAAACCTATTTGCAAGCAGGCACATTTGTCTCACTTATTATTCCCCAAGAGAGTAATAAATACTAGGCTTGAGCCTGAAACGTTTTGGAGGCCATTATAGAAGCCTCCAAAATGTTTCGGCTCCAGGGCCATTTCGTCACTGGCGGGGGGGGTGTTCTTTAAGGGTGAGGGAGGGTACCCTTACTCCTCCTGCCGCTTCCCCCCCATCGATGCTCTGTTTGTACTGAAATCCATGGGGCGGCAGCGGACCTGCCTGCTGCCCCTTCCCCCCTTTGTCACCAAAAGTCACTGGAAGTACCAGCTGCATGTGCGCCCGTCATGTGCATGTGCGCGTGATGGGCGCACGCACAGCCATTACTTCCGGCGACTTTTGGCGACAAAAGGGGGATGGGGTGGCAGGGAGGTACATTGCTGCCCCATGGATTTCGGTACCAATGGAGCACCGGTGGGTAAAAAGTGGTGGGAGGGGTAAGTGCACCCTCTCCTGCCCTTAAGGAGCCACCCCCGCTGCCACTGAAACATGGCTGAGCCGTTTCGGGCTCAAGCCTAAAAAATACTTCTATCTCTTGTTTGGGATAAGACTTGGTCTGGAGACTGATATACATAACTTACATAGTTCTCAGCCCAGTTCTGCCATGGTTGTGTTTTATTGTATTCCCTGTTCTGTCAAATGAGTATGAAGTATCATCTCCTCCTCCTCCTCCTCCTAGGTGGTGTTGTAAGTCATGCTGTCCCATTGTGAAACTTGGATCTCCTTTTAGGTTTGGTGTAGCCAAATAGGGAACAATGGAGGCTAATGACCTATTAAGTGGTTCTTTGTCTAAAGGTACATTAGAATATACCTTGAGTCAGACTCACCTGCAGGGTGAAAGAACAGCTATGAAATAAAGCTTCACTAGGGAACTGGTTCGCAAAGAGAGTGGAAAGCAGTCTTTTCATTCTTTATTTTCTTTCTTTCTTTCTTGAGCTTGTTAAGGATGTAGAGTCCTGAACTGATGTTGCCTTGACAATACCTGCCTGTGTGTTTGCTTCTGCACCTACTGTGGCCTGTTCAGCCTTTCCATTTTTAAATAAACAGATTATTACAAAGGTGCCACAGGTCTCTAGTGCTTGTTCCTTCAAAGGAAACTCATCCTATAAAAATTTACCCCAAGCTTCTCACCACTTAGGGAAGGATGAAACAATATTCATGTCACTTTTAAGCCCAAAGCTTGTAGCTAATAGAATCATTACAATACAATCAGGGTTCATCATGAGTGATCTAAAATCCACATGATGGCGGTATTAGATTTGAAAAAATTATAACCAAAGGACTGTTCCATGAACCAATCAATAGATAAACAGCCATATAAACTGCAACAGTGGCTTTCAACGCATGTTCTAGGTGTCTCCTCAGAAGCTTATAAGTGGTTCTGCTACAAAAAGTTCCACAGAACAGACAGGCTTGCCTGAAAGATGGGTTGCAATGTGCCGCTTCAGGGAAGTGTTGGGTTTCTCCAAACCAGGAACACCCCTGGATCAAGCACTGCAATGGTGAGACCTAAAATGCTTGACTGGTGACCCCTGTGATCCGAATGTGTGCCGCCGCCCCCACCCCTGCTGCAGACGGGACACTCCCCCAAATCTTCCACTATCTACAAGTGTTCCATGGCAGATATGTAGTCATTCTTCAGAGACAAGTCAATGTGGAGAAGGAAGGTTCCTTAAAAACAGACCATTTGAAAACCACTAAACAATCCATATAGCGTATATAATTAACAGTTCACTACAGAACTACCCGGTGGCTCCCACTGCAGCTAGCAAACAGCTCTTATGTTTCAGGTCCGCGTAGTCTCAGGAATTATGTGAATAATCCAGACCCAATTATTGTCTGGAAAGGTTAATGGGAAAGTCCTGAATACATCTATGCATTTCTTGCACATGCAGACTTAAATCATCGAAGTGGATTTTGTACTTATTGAACCATGGTGTGTGGGGGGTGGCATTTTAAATACAAAATCAACTCCAGTTTAGTGTGACCATCATCACTGCATATAAAGCCACATTACATTGGGGATGAGGGGAGAAAGAAAAGCAATTATGCACATAGCCTTCCATGTTCAGTGCAGAAGAATTTGCCCTCACCAGTACCTGATGCCAAATGATCTGTCTTGCTTTGGGAACATTAATCTAGGGATTGTTATTTTGGGATTGTCAAATAAATCAACCATCACTCTAATCAACAAGTTTCTGTAATGGCAACCTTTCCCCAAGCACATTCAGTGCCCATGAGTACAGCCTGAGGGACTGGCAGCAAGAATGTTGCTGTTGACTTTGCTCATGCATAAAGGGAGAGGTGATCTGTAAGGCAGTTTGCATTGAATCTGCGACCTCTTCAAGAGTGTCTTGAGCCTAAACTAATATTTACTCAAGACCTAATGGTGATTGATATGGGAGTCATGATGTTGCAACAACTCCCAGGTTACTCATTTAGATTCCCAAATACCTAGTTAATGAATGATAGGACAGATTGGTAAGTTCATCTGGTTCAAAACATTGCCAAACTACAGTGGTGAGAATTCCTCCTTTTGATTTGATTATTGTAGCATTATATATATTTTTTTTAAAAAATTGATTTAGTTACTCACATGCTGATATTATGTATCTTTAGGTTCGAATCATGCTTTACAAGACAAGTATGTTGGCAACATACACATTAGTGTTTGTAATGGTAGACACAGTAAAGTGTGAAGCAGAGACACTTGTTTGTAAATAAGCAAGAAGTGGACTTATGCCAGAATGTCCAAGCCAATCACAGCACCTCAGCATGTGTCCAGCTAGGTCTCTTCCCATTACACTCTACTTTATCATTGCAAACGTTAGTGCTCCTATGGCAAATATACCTGCCACGGCCACATAAATTGTCCATCAGAGAGCGAATCTGAAAACAAACTTACCTTGAGGCTCATTTTTAATTAAGAGGAGGAATGTGGAATGTTTTGTTGTGGTGGCTGAAGGAATATTAAGTCAGTCTTTCTTTGCTCAGTCATGTTTTTCAGTAGCAAGAACAACAATTACATTTTACTACAGAGCAATATGCAATCAAAGCAGAATTTGACTATTAAATTACAAATGACTATAAATAAGCTCTGTAAAATGCAATCTAATTTATGGAATTGTCCTGGGGACATCCAGAACATAGAGTTCCATTGGCATGAGAACAGGCAAATGGTAAGGGTGATATGAACAACAAAAAGTTTGAGATAATCAAGATTTGCTTAAGGTTTGGGTTTTTTTAAAATTGTGTTGTGGGGGAAGTTGGTCTCATATGCAATATCGCTATTGTGCCCCTTTTTAACATAGACTATTGTAATGCTTAATTGTAATGCTTAATAATTTAGAATTCCATATCTTGCTAATTTTAAAAATATGAGATTTCTGCTGCAATAAACAACAAGGGGCCAACATGGCTCATTCTGTAACTCTGCCTGTCTGTTAATGGCCTCCACTGCAGCAGAGGGCGCTGTGAAGGGTCATCAGTCATGACCCAAACATATCTGGCCATGAGCAGCACAAGAAGGTTGGACATGCTATGTGCCTTCAGCACTATTTCATTACTTCCTTCTTGATGACTCTTCATTGAAAAAGATTGGACAGCACATTCTGGAGGTGAAAAAGTGGTGTGTTTAAAAAGAGATATAGTTTATTCTCCCTTTCTCAAGTGAAAGTATGTTCAAGACAGGCTTTGCAGGGCAGATTGCTTTGGACACAAGAACACTGGCAACAAATGGTGTCATAGTTGAAATATTTATCAATGTACAGATGGAAAAGGAATGGAGAGGAGGGCAGTGGCAAGGACAATTCTCAAAGGGATATTAGTAGAGGGCCTAGACATAGGAAACGGAGTGCAGGAGGTACTGTTTCCTGTCCTCCGGGATTGACCAGAAGTGTCCAGAAATCAGCATCAATCTCCAGGAAACATTTGAAAGCAACCCTGGAGAGGTTTGAAAAGTATTGGGAGAAAAATTGGGATAAACTATCCAGGAATGGCCTCAGTCAGTGTTGTTGACCCCAGCAGGAGATCTGGGGAGGTGCAGAATGGAGTAGGCATAAGTAAACCCTATTAAGTCAGAACGTGAGTGCCAGGGACAGCAACTCAAACCATCTTTTAACCACTTGCCAGGGCTAGGATGCCATTTTAGTTGTTGCAATGTTGTGTTGTAGAGCTACATTACATGTGCTGCAGCTCCCTAAAGCCAACGTATAGGTCTGTGCTGCCTGCTCAAAGAAGGGTGAGGTATGCCAGAAAGCTGTTTTATTTTAAACAAAAATTCACCAGCAAGTGTTTCTAGAAAATATTTCAACTTATTCTCAGTCTTCTGCTGTGTAGCCCTCAACTGCCATGACCACCTTAAGCATTTTGGGACTTTGTGACCTCCACTTAGAAAACTCTTCTTGGGATGATCTCATTGTCTGTTGAAGATGTTTCTCAATGTATAGCTTCAATGCATTCTTTAGCACCCTCCACCCCTGGCTGTTATTAGAGTTGAACAAACTGGACTGGATATATTTGAAGCTGGTCCAAATATTTGTCCATAGTTGACTTTAATTACAGGATAAGCTTGGCGCTCAGAAAGCTAGACAAAGATAAATAGTTCTGAAACAAATTGTGGTATCCACCCTTTTATGACACAAATCAAACAGAGAACACTTTCAAGTCTACCTTAATAGTGAAATTGTTACTCCAGCAAATTGGAGTAATAGTGAAATCGTTACTCCATGGCTGTGGCAGCAGCAAGGAAAGGCCCGGTCAACTGTTGCTGCTGCTCCTGTGAGGAGGCAGAGGCGTATCTAGGGAAAATAGCACCTAGGGCAAGCACTGAAATTGCGCCCCCTGTCCAAGCATCTGACACCCATCTTTCAGATAACTTTACCATAATATCAGCTCAAAAATACAAGTCAGGCTTGTTAATCTTTTAATATTTCAAAAACTATTTAGCAGTGGACGTAGCCAGACCAAACAAATGCTGGAAAACTACAAATTTCAGTATGCTGCGGCTCATGGAATATCCAAATACTATGTGGAGGTGTACTTGGAAAACTAAACAGAAGTCCCTGTCTAATTCTCTACTATGCATTGTAGCATCACCATTACATACGTTTTAAAAATAAATGGAGAATTTGACTTTTCCCAGATACTCTGTAAATAATTAAAGGATATGCAGAGTAAACTGTGTCACTGCTTGGAATATATTCTAGTCTTTCAGAAAGACAGTTAAAATGAGAGAAAGAGAGCAAGAAACTCCCAGTGGGCCTTAATATTAAGGATTTCACACTGATTCAAAGACAAACTCACTGTTAATAGCCTAGCTCATAAGCATCAGCTCAGTATTCACAAGCCCTGATTCTCTGTACATAGTGCCAATCTGAATATGTGTACAGTGTCTTATATTATATTATTTTTTTATTTTTTTTAACCTGGAGCCCCTTTGGGGGGCTTCATAAAGGCTGGGGTTTTTGGTTTTTTTGCAAAGTTTCCCCCTCACCCCGCTGGCCTCTAGGGCCTCGCAGGGACCATTTGAGCATGTGCGGTGGCCATTTTTAAAAATACTCTTTTTTTTAAAGGCCACTGAAAACAAAATGGCCATCGTGCATGATCAAACGGCCTCTGGAAGGCCTGGCATGACCTAGGGCCTCACAGAGGCCATTTGAGCATGCACGGTGGCCATTTTGTTTTTGGCAGCCATTTTTTTTAATTTTACAAAATGGCGCCCCCTTCAAGTGGCACCCAGGGCACATGCCCTGCCTGCCCTACCCTAGATACGCCCCTGTAAGGAGGAGCAGGAGCGTGGCAAATAGGTGCCACCAATGCTGCAGCTGCAACCAAGAGGGGTGATGGGGATGGAAACAACTGGATGGAGGAGGAGCAGGAGTACGGCTCAGGTGAGGGTGGAGAGATCTCTGGGTTGAGGAAGGCTGTGGTAGGTGGTGAGGGGAGCGATCAAATACTAGCGTACAGATGCTCTGTGCAGGTTAAGCTAGTTGGAATTAATTCCACAAACGACAGGAGGGAGCCCCAACAGTCGGAACTCCAACTAAATTTCCTCCCATTGTTTTGGAATTCTATTCCTTTCTAATATGCCTATCAGAATTCTGAAAGGCATCATTTAAAAATTAAAGGGCCAGCACATGCAGACTCTCAGCTGAGAATCGTATGGCCCTTTAATTTTTAAATGGTCTACTCATAGCTGCTCAGTTGCAAAGTCTGGAGCAGGCCATTTAAAAATCCTCTCTGAAGTGGCAGAAGAGCTGGTTTTGATAGGTTGTCTGTATGAAAATCAGGGTAGGGGTGGGAGGAGATAGGCAATCCCCCAGGGGGACCACACATGTTCCTGTGGGTCCCCTGTGAAGGGTTGCCCCCACCTCCTGGAATGGAGAAATGTTGCTGTAGGTCTTGTTTTTAGAGCCCTGCCAGTAGGGAGCTGTATATAATCCTGTTTAAATAATCTGTTAGGTTAACAACTCCTGTACAGAACTCGAATCAAAAGGCCAAACTAGCCTGTTATTTGGGCTGGTTTTTATTCAGTAAATAACAATGTGGGGGTGATCTGATTCAGGGTAATTAATTAACAGGTTAATTAAATTCAGGACAGCAAAGTGGGAGGGGGGTGCTTTAATCTTTTACCTCCACCATGGTCCAACCCATGGGACATTGGATACTTAGATTTTGACAAAATCCCACCAAAGGTTTCTGCATTGTGAATGGTTGAATGAAAATGTCAACCCAGTATGGATCAGCATTGGTTGTGAAAAGGCCAAATTCCATGCTACAGATTATTAGGAAAGAGACTGAAGAGAAAAATTAATATTATAATGTTCCTATTCAAGTATTTGGTTTGATCAGACTTGGAATACTGTGTAGAGTCTAGTCACATCATCTCGGAAAGGATACGATATGGAAGTGGGAAAGGTGCAGAAAAGGGCAACCAAAATAATTGGCAGTAGACACAATTGCTCCTAAGCATCCTCTCCGAAGGGAAAAGTTTCTCCTTTTCTCAGAACAAGAGAACTTGGAGTCATCTAATGAAACTGATTGCCAAGAGATTCAGGACAGAGAAAAGAAAGTACTTGTTCATACAATGCATAATTAATGTATGGAATTTGCTGCCACAAGATGGGATGATAGCCACTAGCTTAAATGCCTTTAAAAGGGGATTAGACAAATTAATGGAGGATAAGTATATCAATGTTTTCTAGACATGGTGGTTAATAGTTATATTAGGTTCAGAGGCTGTATGCCACTGAATATCAGTTGGATATCAGGGACAAGAGTAACACTGGTTGTACGCTTCTGAGAAGCATCTGATTGGTCACTGTGGGAAGCTGGACTTGGGGACTTTATGCTGGACTTTTGTTCTGATCCAGCAGGGCTTTTATTATGTGGGTAGTACTTTAACCTAGTCCAAGGGTTTTAAAAGTTGCTACATAAGAAGAGTTACAGCTTAAAGACTTTCCCTAGTAGAACTCTGGCCCCATGTCGGGTATATCTATATAAAGGAGAAGGCTATTCAGCAACTCTTGGAACCAGGCCTTCAGAGAACAGTTCTTTCACCATTCTCTTCTTCCTCTTTCAGTTTGCTACTGGCTGCTTTGAACATGATCACTGAGCATCTGATTCATTCCCCTTTACCTATTCTTCCCTGGCTCTATTGGCTTTTGCCACACCTAGGTTTTCAAATCCCTTGTTTATTCTGTGGTGTGGGTGGGAAGACACCACCAAAAGAGGGGGAGAAGAAGTTGAGCTGCCACCACTGCTACTATGATCATCTGCCTATCTTAGTGAGGGTGCCAGGGTACTTTTGAGGGGCAAGGTAGGCAATGGTTCAATCCTGCCCCAGGGTCCAGTGCAACCTGATGCTGGCTCTGGTATCAAGTGCCATATATCAATTCAAGTGTATCTGTGCTAGGCTTATCTACTGAAAAGAAGAAGCAATATCCTACTCCTTGGAGTTGCCAAGGAATAAAATAACTGTTGAGCTTGACATTTTTTTCTTTTCACATATCTTGTTTAATCTGCAAAAGCTCCTGTTTTGGCAAAGTATCAAGAAAAACTCAGTAAATACATCATATAAAATTAACCAGGCCTTTAACTTGCAAAACATAATTGGTCAATTACATTTCGGTTAGCAGTTGGAGAGCTGCAACATTAAATACTCAATGAGATTACCTGAAAAGTATGTTACACTTAAAAAACAAAACCTTTGAGAGCCTTTCTCCCCTTGTCATAATTTGCCACTGTAGTACAGACACTACAAAGAAGTATGCCACAGATATCATGACACCCCTGCCAGCACATATTTTTGATGCTTGTGATAGAAAGACATCTTTTTTAGAAACAAAGATAGAAAATGGGTAACAAGGAACATTCATACTTCTTCCAGACAATTCCTACAAGCTATTTTCAAAGGTTTGTATGTTCTCAGGCCCAACAAAGCTGCCTGCCAATTTGACCCACAACTCCTCCATCACCCAGTTAGATCTACTGAAAGGAGGTGCATGACGTGACTTCATCATGTTTAATATTCCCCCACTGCAGTGGCAGCTGGTGGATCCTGGGACGGGGGGGGGGGGGCACTAGGCAGGGCAGGTGATGGGTGGAGCCACAGGTAGTGAGAGGCAGAGTCAACAGTGGGCAGCTACAGAGGTGGATCCAGGACTAGGCAGGTGCCTTAGCAATAACGGGCAAAGCGCAGATTTGTAGCTAATGAGTGGGATCAAAATACAAACACACACACAATTGTTTTTAATGTTGTTTTAAAAGTGTTGTGTTTTGAATATCTTGTGTTTTTTGTTTTTAACTAATGTTTTAATGTTGTTTTTATCTTGTAAACCGCCCAGAGAGTAAGTTTGGGGCAGTAGTAAAATATGCTAAATAAATAAATAAATAAATAAATAAATAAATCACACAAATCTCAATTGCTCATCAGCAGAGATATAGAGAAATATGGAAAACATCAATTGCTTTATAGTGCTTAACAGGACTAAGTAGTGTGTAGATTTGGATCTAACATGGCAGGATCAAAGCACAAGCACATGGACACAGGAAAAGAATAGGAAAAGTCACAAATAAAGCACAGACCAGCTACAAAAGGCTGCTTCTGGGGAGAGTAAATGCATTCTGAAGTCACCAGGGCAGCTCTGTCTTCCGGATTGTTTAAAAAACGAATGAATACTACTAATAACAAGAAAAAGGAAGAACTCTGAGCCAGAGTGGTATAGTGGTTAGTGTGCTGGACTAGACTTGGAGAATCCAAGTTCAAATCCTCATTCAGCCACGAAACTCACTGGGTGACTCTGGGACAGTCACTTATCTCTCAGTATAACCTTTCTCAAAGGGCTGTTGGGAGGATAAATGTAATCATGTGCACCACTCAGGGCTTCTTGGAAGAGCAGAAGCTATACATGTAAGTGTAAGTAAATCTATATAAGCCACAGGTAAAGCAAAGGCCAACTACAAAAGTGGAGAACAAATGTATTCTGAAGTTACAAGAGCAGCTCTGCCTATTCAAAAAATGCATACATAAATGAAAGAAACATCACAGGTTTTTCCAACTATTCTTGCTGCAGCTATGAACCATCTCCTGTAACTTAGAGGATGCCATGGGAAGCAAAGAGGCATGGGGACACCCTCTGCCTACTCCATCCTACTGAACAGCTGGGTGCCACTTTCTACCCTACTTGGGTGCCCACCACTCAGCCGGGGTGTCCATCCTAGCAAGAAGCAATTTTTTAAAAACACAGATCACTTCCTTAATCCTTGCCGAATGAACAAAAACCCCTAGTAAACACAGTAATGTTACAAAGGAAGGAAGGAAGAAGGGAACAGCTTGGGTGGGGCACTGACTGTGCTGTGTTTGCCTCTGCCCCACCTTTCCTCCAGGTGTGTTGGATCTCCTCTGGGCTGCTGCTGTTGCTGGGGCTCTGTTCCGATATAGGGCAGGCTGGCCCAAGGGTGCGAGCCTCTTGGTGTGAACCGAAGGGTGAGAGCACAAGGGCTCTCGTCCTTGTGGCTCTCAGCCATGGGGTGAGTTGCTGGGGGCCCGGAAGACCTTCCTTCCTTCCCGTTACCAAGAAGTCAGCAAGAGTTGAGTCTGGATTTGGTTTTTTATTAAGCCAAGGAGCTGTGGTTGTTAGTCTGAGGAGATGTGTCTGGGAGAGCGGAAAAATGGGGATGGAGTGGGGGCAGCAATATCACGGGTAGCGGGCAGAGGGAGGTATGGCGGTGGGAGTTGGGCAGGCCGTTACAGGGGGAAACGGTCCAGGCAATTGAGGCCTGTTCCTTTCTCCAGCTCTTCTCCCAACCCTCTGACCCCAGGGAGCTCTGAGAATACTCCCTCGAGGATTAGGGTGCTGCTGCTGAATGCCAGGTCAGTTAATGCTAAAACATCTCTCATCCACAATCTGAGCATGCTGTCCTAGTATGTGTGACGGAGACCTGGTAGGATGAGCTGGGCGGGGTTGGTCTCTGTCAGCTCTGTCCTCCAGGTTTCCAGATCGCACAACAGCCCCACCTCGAGGGTCGGGGAGGGGGCGTTGCAGTCATCTATCGAGAGATCCTCCCCGTTTCCAGATGCCCGGTCAGGCAATCTCAGAATTTTGAGTGCTTGTCCTTGAGGATGGGCCTACAAGATAGGCTGGGGATTCTGCTGGTGTACCGACCACCCCGCTGCACATCAGTCTCCCTACCTGAGCTGGCGGGGGTGGTCTTGGAGGCGGCCTTGGGTTCCCCCAGGCTTATTGTTTTGGGGGATTTCAATGTCCATGCTGAGGCCCCCCTAGTGTTTGCAGCTCAGGATTTCATGGGCTCCATGGCAACCATGGGCCTGTCTCAGTTGGTATCAGGCCCTACCCACATGGCAGGACATACTCTGGATCTGGTTTTTGCCGACTGGGAAATAAATGATCTGGAGGTGGGGAAATTTGAGACGACTCCCTTGTCATGGACAGATCATCATCTGGTGGGGTTTAGTTTGACTGCTCCGTCTGCCATCTGCAGAGGTGGTGGACTGATTAGGATGGTCTGCCCCCGGAGGCTTATGGATCCACTGTCAGGGTCTGGCCAACTGCCAAGGAAGATCACGAGACAAAATGGAGCTGCTGAAACTGGATACGGCTTGGGAAGTTCGTCTTGACCGGACTTGGCTGCACGCTGTCGACACGGAGGTTGACGAATGTTGCTTTTCAGCAGTGAGTAGAAGGCTGGTGACGTGATTTATAGTGCAAGCCGAGAGCTCCCAGCTGGCAGGAATTCAAGGCTTATCAGCCCTCTGCAAGGGACGTTTGCTTCTCCTAATAGTCTCCAATTGAGCCCTGCGTCTCGTGACACGCCGCTGTTGTGGAGTCAGCGGGGGTTGGTTGCATAGCTCCTCTTCGGATTGGTCCTTCACGATTTCTGCTGCCTCAGGTTGTTGTGCCTGCTCTGAATCATTAGCCATAGCTGTTTCATGAACACTGACAGCCGGGCTCTGCCCCTCAGACACTCCTGCATCGCCTGGAAAGTTGACAGCTTCCCCTTCCTCCTGTCTGTCTGAGATCGAGGGCGTGACACTACACCACTCCCCAGGGTGCTCCCCCTCCAGGGCCGGGGGTCTGGGTTTGGCGGGATGAGACCGGTGAAACTGGCGCACGAGCTCAGGTGCATGAACATCACTGGCATTTTCCCATGAACGTTCTGCAGGCCCGTACCCTGACCAGTCGATTAGGTATTGTAGGTGTCCACGCCGCAGCCGCGAATCCAGGATCTCTTTGACTTTGAATTCCTCCTCTCCGTCCACCAACACCGGAGGTGGAGGTACTTCTTGCCCATGCCAGGGATGGGTAGGGCCCGCTGGGACTAGCAAGGACCGATGGAAGACTGGGTGAACGCGCAGGCCGGGGGGTAGGCGAAGACAGTAGGCGACGGGGTTGATTTGGGCAACAATCGGGTAAGGCCTCATGAAGCGGGCGTCCAGTTTTCTGCATGGTCTATGTGTCTTGAAGTATTAGGTCGACAGCCAGACCCGATCCCCCACGTTCAGGACTGGACCTGCTTGTCTTTTGGCATCCGCGGCATGTTTGTATGCATTCTTTGAGCGATCCAGTTGTTCTTTTAGGATGTCTTGTACGGCCCAAAGTTCCTCAAGGAACTGGTCCACTGCAGGGACAGAGGAGACCGAAGTGCAGGTGTTTGGGAAGTAGCTGGGATGGTACCCATAGTTCGCATAGAAGGGTGTCTGTCGGGTGGATGCATGTGGGGTATTATTGTAGGCGAATTCTGCAAGAGGTAACAAGTCCACCCAATCTGTTTGTTGGTAATTTACATAGCACTGTAGGTACTGTTCCAGCGTGGCATTTGTCCGTTCGGTCTGACCATCAGATTGCGGATGGTATGCCGAGGAGAGGTGTATTCGCACATCAAGGAGACAGAACAGAACCTGCCAGAAACGGGCGACGAACTGGGGTCCGTGGTCGGAGATGATCTCTTCAGGCAAACCGTGGAACCGGACAACCTGCTGGATGATCAGTTTGGCCGTCTCTTGGGCTGAGGGGGTTCCCGAGCACGGGATAAAATGAGCCATTTTCGACAACAGGTCCACAACCACCGATATGGTGTTGTGGCCTTGAGAGGTTGGCAAATCAACAATGAAATCTAGGGAGATCGTTTTCCATGGGCCTCCAGGGGTCGGCAGGGGGTGGAGTAGTCCTGTGGGCTTCCCACACTGATCTGTGGTTCGCCAGCACATGGGGCACGTTCGTACGTAATTCTCTACATCTCAGCATACTTTGGGCCACCAAAATTCCTGGGCAACCAGGTGTAGGGTCTTGTAGAGGCCGAAATGACCTGCTAGGCGGCTGTCATGACATTGTTTCAGGACCTGGGCTCGGAGGTCTTCTGTTGGTATATACAATTGATCCTGATAGCACAATAGACCATGTTGGAGTGAAAAGTCCGATGTATCGTTCGGTCTGGCTTGGTTCAACTCTCGGATACGGTTTTGCGCAAAGGGGTCCTGTGTTTGTTGAGCTTGCAATAGGTCTTTGGTCATGGGACTCTGGATTGTTGCAGCGAAATTCTCGGTTCATATTACAGTGGCTTTCTGTTCCGTTACAGGTTCTATGGCATATTCCGGTTTCCGGGAGAAGGTGTCCGCTTGTTTATTGTGGGTGCTAGGAATGTACGTTACTTTGAAATCGAAGTGGGCAAAGAACTGGGACCAGCGAATTTGTCGCTGATTCAGTTTACGGGCCGTCTGTAGGTATTCTAGGTTACGGTGATCGGTTCTCACCTCCACAGGATGTTGTGCCCCCTCTAGCAAATGCCTCCAGAATTCAAATGCTGCCTTGATCGCCAGCAGTTCCTTGTCCCAGATGGTGTAGTTTTTTTCTGAGGAGTTCAGTTTTCTGGAGAAGTACGCACACAGTAGTAGAGTACCCTCGGGGAGGCGGGGTTGCAAGAGAACTGCCCTGATGGCTACACTGGACGCGTCTGTCTCCACAACAAAGGGGGTGCATGGGTCAGGATGCTGTAAGATTGGTTTGGAAACAAAAAGGTGTTTCAACTGGCTGAAAGTTCTTTGCACCTCAGGTCCCCAATGGAACGTTGTCTTTTTCTTGAGCAGATCCGTGATAGGAGCAGTAAGATGGGCAAAACCGGGGATGAATTTCCGATAGTAATTGGCGAATCCCAGGAAGCGTTGTATGTGTTTCACGTTTTGGGGAGGTTGCCATGACACCACAGCCTCGACCTTCACTGGATCCATCTCGATCCCCCTGTGTGAAACTCGATGTCCCAGGAAGTCCACCATGGGGAGATTGAAGGCACATTTCTCAAGTTTGGCATAGAGTCGATACTCTCGTAGCCATTGTAACACTGCCCGGACATGGATATAATGGGTTTGGGGGTCTGGGGAATAAACCAGGATGTCATCTAAGTAAATGATCAGGAAACGGTCGAGGTAGTCCCGGAAAATATCGTTCATCAGATGCTGAAACATGGCTGGGGCATTGCACAAGCCAAAAGGCATTACCTGGTACTCAAAGTGTCCATATCGAGTTCGAAAAGCCGTCTTCCATTCATCCCCCTTACAAATACGCACTAAGTTGTATGCCCCCCATAAGTCCAGTTTGGTATAGATAGTAGCTCCTTGAAGCCTCTCCAAGAGTTCCGGAATGAGCAGCAGCGGGTACTGGTTTCGGATGGTGATTTTGTTCAAGGCCCGATAATCATTGCAGAGCCGCAGTTCCCCGCATTTCTTCTTTACAAATAACACAGGGGCGGCCACCGGGGAAGAAGAGGGTCATATGAAACCCCTCTGTAGATTTTTCTTCAGGAACTCCAGCAGAGCGGCCAACTCTGGTTTAGAGAGGGAGTAGATTCGCCCTACCAGCAAGGGAGCCCCGGGTACCAAGTCGATGGCACAGTCATAGGGCTGATGTGGGGGTAGCTGGTCCGCTTCCTTTTTGTCAAAGATGTCAGCGAAGTCCCGATACTTCTCAGGAAGTTCTGCAATACTGGCAGAAGGTTTGACCTCCACCCCTGCCCTGGCAGCAACCGGCCAGCAATGCGTCTGACAATAGTCCGAAGTAAAGACCACCTCACCTTGAGACCACATGATATTAGGATCATGGAGGGCTAACCAACTTAGCCCCAAAACCATGGGGTAAGGCCCCACCTTGGTTCCCAAGAAGTGCAGCGTCTCAACATGACCTTGGATATCCAGCTGGAGTGGCTCTGTCTGCTGGGTTACAGGTCCCATAACCAGTGGCCAACCATCAATAGTTTCTACTGTCACTGGTACATCAAGGTGTTTCCATTGTATCTGGTGTGCGTTTGCAAAGTCTAGATCGATGAAACAGTTTGTGGCTCCCGAGTCGATCATGGCCATGGCTTGGACTGGCCGTCTCCCTGGACTACTGAGGGTGACTGGAACTTGGAGTGCAGAAGGAGGGGTTCTCAGGAGTCCTTTTTCTCGTCCTTCACTGCCTGGGCGTAGGATCCCTACTAAGTCCGGGCTTGGTCGTTTCCTGCAGCCACGGGACGGGACCGCTTTGCAGGGCAAGCTGCTGCGTAATGATCGGCCTGTCCACAGTAGAGGCACAAGCCAGCCTGTCTGCGGCGGTTCTTTTCTTCCGTAGTCAAGCGGGGCCGGGCCCTGCCTAGTTGCATGGGTTCTTCCACCGGCGGTTCCATCAGCGTCAGGGAATCAGAAGGAACACCACGGGGTAGCTGTCGAACCTCTCTCCGTACCCCTGTAGCATGGTGGTTACGCCGACGGCTCTCCAAGTGGCCATCAATTCGGGTACAAAGTTCAATCAGGCCTTTCAGAGTAGGGGGGCATTCCACCCTTGCAAGTTCATCCAAGACCTCATCTGATAGCCCCTCCTGGAACTGGTCCATCAGGGCTGCCTCATTCCAGGCCAGGTCTTGACTCAGCAGCCGAAAAGCTGTAGCATAAGCTGTTACAGAATCCTTCCCCTGGGCCAGACGACGAATCTCTCAGTTAGCTGTCTCTGGCTTTAAGAGGTCTGCAAAGGCAGCCCTAAACTCAGCTACGAATGCTGCATAGTTCTGCAAGAGGGGTGCCCCCTGGCACAGGAAAGGAGTAGCCTACCTGGCAGCTGTTCCAGTCAGGAGGCTGAGCACAAACCTCACCCTGTGCCTTTCACTGGGGAAATCCTCGGCTCAAAGGAGCATAAACAGTTCACATTGTGCCAGAAAGGTCTGGCATTTTTCAGGAGACCCATCAAATTTATCAGGCATGGCTACTGGACACTTACGTCTGCCAGTTTGTCCTTGGTTGCCCAACTGTGCCTGCAGGGCTGTGACGGCAGCGGTGAGTAGGTCTACCTGGCTCTGAAGTTGCTCTGCCATTTCTCAATCTCCCGCTGCAAATGTGGCTGAAAAGCAAACTGTCAGGGTCTGGCCAACTGCCAGGGAAGATCACGAGACAAAACGGAGCTGCTGAAACTGGATACGACTCGGGAAGTTCGTCTTGACCGGACTTGGCTGCACGCTGTCGACACGGAGGTTGACGAATGTTGCTTTTCAGCAGTGAGTAGAAGGCTGGTGACGTGATTTATAGTGCAAGCCGAGAGCTCCCAGCTGGCAGGAATTCAAAGCTTATCAGCCCTCTGCAAGAGGCGTTTGCTTCTCCTAATAGTCTCCAATTGAGCCCTGCGTCTCATGACACGCCGCTGTTGTGGAGTCAGCGGGGGTTGGTTGCATAGCTCCTCTTCGGATTGGTCCTTCACGATTTCTGCTTCCTCAGGTTGTTGTGCCTGCTCTGAATCATTAGCCATAGCTGTTTCATGAACACTGACAGCCGGGCTCTGCCCCTCAGACACTCCTAGTGGTGTGCACGAACCGGTCCGGAGGCCATGTTGGAGGCCTCCGAACCGGTTCGGAAACAGACCGGTCCGGCAGGGGGGGTCTATCTTTAAGGGCGGGTGGGTAGAACGTACCCCTCCCGCCGCTCTTCCCCCTCCGGCGCTGCGGTAAAATTTCAAGTTTTCGGGGCGGCAGCGTTCTTCCCTGCCGCCCCAGCCCCTGTCGTTGCCCGGAAGAAGCCTTCATATCAAACACGCATGTGCGCGTCGCGGCGTGTGCGCGCCACGACGCACACATGTGTGTTTGATATGAAGGCTTCTTCTGGGCAACGACGGGGGCCGGGGTAGCAGGGAAGAACGCTGCCGCCCCGAAAACTTGAAATTTTACCGCAGCACCGGAGGGGGAAGAGTGGCGGGAGGGGTAAGTTCTACCCCCCGCCCTTAAAGATAGACCCCCCCTTGCCAGTCCGGATGGATCCGGACTGATGCACACGCCTAGACACTCCTGCATTGCCTGGAAAGTTGACAGCTTCCCCTTCCTCCTCGCTGTCTGAGATCGAGGGCGTGACATCCGCTTGGATTCCAGACGGCCCTCGGGGAGTTTCCAGTGTCCAGAGCTGGTGACCCTGTTGAGGCCCTGGTCGATCTTTGGAATGGAGAGACAGCCCGGGCTGTTGACACAGTTGCTCCTAAACGCCCTCTCCGGCTTCGTGGAGCCTGATCTGCTCCTTGGTTTTCCTCGGAGTTTAGGGCTATGGAACAACTCGGATGGTGGCTGGAATGACGCTGGAGGAAGAGTCGTGACAAATCCGACCGAACACGGGCTAGAACCCATTTTAGGGACTATGCTGTGGCGGTGGGGGTGGCGAAGAAACATTTTTTCTCCGCCTCCATTGCATCTGCTCTGTGCAGACAAACAGAGCTGTTTCGTGTGGTAAAAACACTGCTCCACACATCCCCCCAGGTAATGGGGGAGGAATCATCCACAGCTCGCTGTGATCAGTTTGCTTGTTACTTTGCAGATAATGTCGCTCGCATCCATGCTGATTTGGACTCCAGAATTTTGGCAGTTCTAGCAGACGTGCCTCTGGTACCATCTGGTCCCATTGTGTTGGATTCTTTTCAGTTGGTGCGGCCTGAGGATGTGGACAAGATCTTGGGCAGTGTGCAGGCAACATCGTGTGCTCTTGACCCTTGCCCTTCATGGCTAATAAAAGCTGCCAGGGAGGGAACAGGTAGATGGTTGGAGGTGACTATTAATGCCTCATTAAGGGAGGGCAGGATGCCACCATGCCTCAAGGAGGCGGTGGTAAGACCACTACTAAAAAAGCCCTCCCTTGATTCCTCCAACCTGGACAACTATAGACCGGTCTCTAACCTGCCCTTCTTGGGCAAGGTGATAGAGCGTGTGGTGGCATCCTAACTTCAGAGGGTCTTAGATGATACAGATTATCTGGACCCTTTTCAATCTGGCTTCCGCCCCGGGTATGGGACTGAGACTGCCTTGGTCGCTCTAGTGGATGACCTACGCTGGGAACTAGACAGGGGGAGTGCATCCCTGTTGGTTCTGCTGGACCTCTCGGCGGCTTTCGATACCATTGACCATGGTATCCTTCTGGGCCGCCTCTCGAGTATGGGAATCGGACGTACTGTGTTGCAGTGGTTCCGGTCCTTTCTTGGGGGGAGGGTCCAGAAGGTGGTGCTGGGGGACTACTGCTTGGCTCCATGACCACTGGCCTGTGCGTTCCCGCAGGGTTCGGTCTTGTCCCCCATGCTGTTTAACATCTACATGAAACTGCTGGGAGAGATCACCAGGGACTTGGACTGAGACCAGGGACTTGGACTGAGTTGTCAGCAATATGCAGATGACACTCAGCTCTATCTCTCCTTGTCACCTGATCCTAGGGAGGCAGTGGATGTCCTGAATCGGGGGCTGGAGGCCGTTATGGGTTGGATGTGGGCTAATAAACTTATATTGAATCCGGACAAGACGGAGGTACTGTTGGTCAGTAGGAGAGCCAATCGGGATGAGGAGATTTTACCAGTTCTGGATAGGGTTGCACTCCCCTTGAAGGAGCAAGTACGCAGCTTGGGGGTATTACTGGACCCAGCTCTGCTTTTGGAAGCTCAGGTGGAGACGGTGGCCAGGGGTGCCTTTGCACGGCTTCGGCTAGTGTACCAGCTGCGTCCCTTTCTTGAGAAGGCAGATATGGCCACGGTTACCCATGCCTTAGTCACATCAAGGCTGGATTACTGTAACGTGCTCTACGTGGGGCTGCCCTTGAATAGTATCTGGAAACCACAGCTAGTGCAAAACACGGCAGCTAAGGTTTTGTCCAGAGCTGCCTGGTGGGAGCACATCACACCCATCCTGAAAGATCTGCACTGGCTGCCAGTTTGTTTCCGGGTCCAATTCAAGGTGCTGGTTTTGACCTTTTAAAGCCCTTAACAGTTTGGGCCCGGGGTATCTGAGGGACCGCCTGCTCCCTAGGGTTGCTGCCCGCTTGACAAAGTCATCTGAGGGGGCTCTGCTCTGAGTTCCTACAATGAAGGAGGCTCGTCTGTCGTGAACTCGGGACAGGGCCTTCTCTGTTGCTGCCCACAGAGTTTGGTATGCTCTCCCAGTGGCCATTCGCTCCTCAGACTCCATCACAGTTTTTAGAAAGCTTCTTAAATCTTGGCTTTTTACCCAGGCTTTTACATGACTGTTTCTATGCTGCTTCTATGCGTTTTTACTCATTTATAGTTTTTATGCTTGTATTTTATAGTTTTTTAATTATATTTGTTTTATATTTTTAGCTTAATATTTTAATTGTCATTTTAATTGTATGTTTTTAACTTTTGTAAACCGCCTTGGGGTTGTTTTTAATGAAAGGCGCTATAGAAATTCAACAATCAATCAATCAATCAATCAATAACTTGGCTACAATCTAGAGAAAAACCTGGTTCGCTCTCTGCCTAGCACATTTTTAGAAGTATTTTCCTTCCAACAGAAGCCATGGCTTCTCTACATACACACTCCCACATGGAAAGCCACACCTGCAATTACAGTCATCCCTCACCAACTGCGGGTTCCCCAATCACAGATTTGAGTATCTGCGACCAGGAAACTGTGATCGGTCTCGCCAGCCACAACCTGAGTATATATGCGGTTTGGTGAGATTTTTTTTCACCTGGAGTATGTGAGATTTTGGGGGATCAGGGGGTCATTTGGGGGGTCCCCTTCACTCCTCTTACTCACTCCTGGTGATTTGAGGGGACCCCCCCTACTTTTTACTGTATTTTGTAGTCCTTTCACGAGCGTGATTCCCTGTTTGCCATTTATTTAAATGGCTGTTCTACTGCGAATTCACATTGCCCTAAAAGAACTTTCTAGCTTCTTATGCCAGTTTCTAATCTAATTAGTTCAGTCTTACAGTTTTCTGGTCCTTCCAGTGTTTTATGGCATGACATTTTGGGAATGGGTCATAATCCTTCGCATACAGAACAGATCAGAGAGCAAGGAGACAAAGCAGAGGTCATATTCCTCCCCTCCAAACAAACACAGACAAAGAAATCAGCAAAAGTTCAGACCTACCAACAGCCAGCCAGCCTGCCTGCTCTCTTAACAAAAATGATTGGATTATTCTGAATAGCTTTAAAAAAAAAGAAGCTTCCCCATTCTCTGGGCACTCTGATTGGCTGCCTGAGGTGTCAATCAGCCTAGTACTTCTCTGATTGTTTTATAGGGCAGTCCTAGGACCACCAACTTTTCAAAAACAAAAGTGAGCATGCTTATTGGCTCCTGCTTTATTAATATTTTAAAAAATCTGGGCAGGGATAAAGCCACCATTATGCGGGGGTGGTGGTTCAAAGAACCCAGGCCGCTGTGTTCAGGGGTCACGTCTGGTGCCCCAGCCACACCCCCTGCATCTGACATCAGGGGGTGTGGTTTCACTCACAAGTGGGGCCATGCACCCCATTTGCAAGTAAATTCTGGTCAGCGCCGTGTTTGCAGAGCGGCCAGGAGAGGCTCTCCCTTCTTTAAAAGGCAGGCAGAAGTGTTCCCGGCCAGGCTGGGAAGCCAGTCCTAACTAAGCTTCTAAGTTGTCTAAGCTGCCCGGCTCTGTTTTTCAGGAGCTTCCTGGCCTGGCTGGGAACATGTCTCCCTGCCTTTTAAAGCAGGGAAAGCCACTCCTGGTCGTGCTGCAAATGCAGTGCTGGCCAGAATTTGCTTGCAAACGGGGCACACAGCCCCATTTGTAAGTGACACTACAGCCCCTGCATCAGGCGTCAGATGCAGGGTGTGTGGCTAGGGTGGTGAGCTCACTGGCGGTGAGCTGAATTGGGGCCGCTGCCAGCATCACTATGCCAATGGATCTGGGGCTTTTCATTTGTTCTGTGATATTGTTGCCCACCCTCACAAGGCAGCAGCAGGCTGCAGGCATGAGCAACAGGGAACAGAAGGAGGCAATAGGCACAAAAAATGGAGGCTGGGACAACATGGCTGACTGAGAAATTTAAGGTGAGTGCCGCCAACTTTGCCCATAGATAAGATCCTGAGGAAGGCCTGGAAACAGAGGAAAACAAAAGAGCACAAACAATAACCAGGATATGGGGGAAAGTAAGAAGAGAAATGGAAAGAAGGTGAGGACTATGAAATGGAAGGTCTCGTGAAAAGAGAGAAACCAAAGACATGTACTGCTTACTGAAGGGACTGCATAATTTAGTAAATATCATGTTTAGTGATATTCATGTTTAGTGATATTCATCACTAAACAGTGTTCCATAAATTGGACATGGGTCTTCTCCTGCCCTGCTCTAGGATGCTCCGCACAGAAAGCTCTTTCTATGGAGCAATGGAGCTTCAAACCAGTTGACTGCATGGAGTCCTGTGATTGGTGAAATTCAGAACTCTTGAACAATACTGAAATGTGAGGGAATAAACCAGGGAGGGAGTACAACCCAAACACTTCCAGTACAGCTGAATTTCAGCAATGCTGCTGACTCTTGAGGTAGGAAAACAAACTTTATTTTGCCTGTACCTTTCTACACATCAACAGCTCCAACAGCACTGGAACAATTTTTGTTCTATTCACTGCCAAGATTAAAATAAAATCTTAGCGAATTTTGCAATAGGGGTAGCAGGAAGTAAATTTTTCATACTCGAATTAAATGGCAAAGAACATCAGAGACTTGCAGAAGATCCTTCTTCATCAGCCAGGAAATCCGTACGGGTGACAGAAACTGATATGCTTTCATGAACTGTACTGAGACAGTTCTTACATAACCAGGGTCATGGCACGTGACGTGTGTCTCCAGTGAATGCAGCTTTCTGGGACTGGTGCCATCTATCTCATGACTGGCTGCAGCTTGGACAGATGTAGTCCTTTGCACTTTGTCCTATTATCTGAAATCAACACTAAAGAGAGTAGCCATGCTGTACTTTTGGCAGAGAATGACATCATTCCATAAAATCCTGTCATTTCAGATATATTTAAAGTCACTGGGGAAATCCTTTAAACATTTACACAAGATTAATTATAAAATAAAGCATGAAAACAAATAGTCTTTTAGTGCCTTGGTTCCCAAATTGTGCGGTAGATTCACAGGAGGACCTGTAAAGGATATGTACGCAATATTAAGAACCTGGAGCCACTGCTATTAGAAATATATGAATTTGTCTTGTACTTAACCAGAGCATTGATCCATCTGCTTCAGTATACAATAACTGGAAGTGGCTCTCCAGGGTGTCAGATGGGAGTGTTTCCCAACTCTGTCAAGAGATGTCAGGGAATGAACCAGACTGAAAGCATGCAAAGATGAGGCCTTGCACCTCCTACTTCATTCCTCGAGGATTTAGCGGAAATAGCTCTGACTAATTCCACACCCACCCCAAGCTTCTAAATAATATTATTGGCAGATCTCTGGGGTAGCCATGGGGTGCAAATTTGCCCTGGAATTGGCCAACCTTTTCATGGATAATTTGGAACAACTATATATTTTAAAGGATAACAACTTTGTGAAGCATATTATTCATTCATTCATTCACCGCCTTGGGATTGTTTTTAATGTAAGGCAGTATATAAATTTAACAATTAAAAAAAAATTCATTCATTCATTCGGTTTCTATAGCACTCTTCCAAAATGGCTCAGGGTGGTTTACATTAAAACAAAACAATCAAAATCAATTAGCAGTTAAAAACAGAGGTTGTAAAACACCATAAACCAATAACAGTTAAAACATTCAAAACAGTTTAAAAATCAGGTTACAACACTAAAACCATTTACAACAATTTAAAAACTCTGGAAGGCCAGGCCAAACAGATAGGTTTTGACTGCTCTCCTGAAAGCCAATAAAGAATTCAGATTACAGATTTCTGCAGGGAGTACATTCCACAGCCCAGGACCAGCTACAGAGAAGGCCCGCCTCTGAGTTGCCACCAGATGCACCAGTGGTAGCTGGAGACGGACCTCCTCAGATGACCTTAACATGCAGTGAGGATCATGCAGAAGAAGGAGCTCTCTAATCTTATAAGTTTATTGGAGCTTATAAGAGATGTTGATGGTATTTTAATTATATGGTCAGATTCAGAGGAAGAAGTATGCAATTTTAAAACTTTTTAGTTTACATTTTTTTAGAATTTTAAAACAATATCCATCCAACTATTAAATTTCAGGTATCTTATTAATTTTTTGGATGTGGAAATTAGGAATATGGGTGGAACCTTAGATACGGATTTGTACAGAAAATCTTCAGATGTCAATTCATTATTAAAATAAGACAATTATCACCCTGGACCTTTGAAAAAGAATCTTCCTTACTCTCAAATGCTAAGACTTTGAAGAAATTGAAGTGATTTAACTTCCTTTTGCAGGCAAGGTAAAGGTAAAGTGTGCCGTTGAGTCAGTGTTGACTCCTGGTGCCCACAGAGCCCTGTGGTTTTCTTTGGTAGAATACAGGAAGGGTTTACCATTGCCTCCTCCCGTGCAGTGTGAGATGGTGCCTTTCAGCATCTTCCTATATCGCTGCTGCCTGATAGGTTTCCCATAGTCTTGAAAACATACCAGCGGGGATTTGAACCGGCAACTCTGGCTTGCTAGTGAAGTCATTTCCCACTGCACCATTAGGTGGCTCATAGGCAAGGTAATACTCTCAAAATACATCTCTTAGAGAAAAGATATCCAGACTGTATAATCAAGGGAGTTGTTTTACAAAGCCAAAGCTAAGGAAACAGGGATGTTGCTGAGTCCAAGTACTAAAAAGAATACAGTACTACAAAAAGGATGATCATTCCTATAACCTATGACACTCATTTGTACGGTGTTGAACAGATAATCAGGAAACATTGGCATTTGTTACAGGGTATCCCAGGATGCGTTTACGCATAAGCGGGGTCTCAACCTAAGAGATTTGTCAGTGCATAGTAATATGAGAGATGTACAGAAGGTCAGACGAAATATGTTAGATGAGTCATCACCTGTGGGACAATTTCCTTGTGGTCATTATACAGTATGCCACAATTGTGAGAAACTTTAAAAAATTAGGACTCCTCTGAATCACCAGGAATATCACATAGGGGACTTCTTCAATTGCAATACGAAGGGAGTGATTTATGTCACCCGGTGCCCATGTGCACTGTTATATGTGGGGATGACAACTAGAAATATAAAAACAAGTATAATTGAACATAAAAGATTTATTAAAAGAAGAAAGATGCAGGTGCCTTTGGTTAAACATTTTGTTGAATTGAACCATAAAGTGGAGGATCTAAGATTTTGGTGTGTGGAAAAGATTAGGCACAGCAATGGCAATATTAACAATGTATTAGCACACTCAAAATGCTTTTGGATCCACACACTCAAAATATGGACCCCATGTGGGTTGAATGAGGTGAACTGGCCTGTTGGATGCTGATTTATTTGTCTGGCCAATGTTACTGTTAATTGGCAAAGATACAACAGGTGGACCCTATTATCTGTGGGGGTTCTATTCCAGCCGATTTCTGTGGGTAACAAAATGGCAGATAAGAGAACATTAGGTCTATGGTGATGGGGGTGGGGGTGGAGTTAGGTTCCTGCAGGGCAAAAAAAGCTTTAAGGGCAAAACCTGGCAGAAATCAGAGGTGGTGGTGCCCTACCATGCTCTATGGGTTCCCAGCTGTCCAGAAATGCCCCCAAATGCCAGTTTTGCCTATTTTTCAATGAAAAATCACCGGGGGGGGGGTCACACAGGCCACAAAATGGCTCCTTTCTTCAAAATGGTGGCCAGAAATAACCTTGAAGGTCATTTCTGACCACCCCAAAACTGGATATGCAAAAATTAACCCTCTCTCTTGCATATACCAAGGTCAGGTGTCAATTGCCCGACCATGGACACATGAAAACACAATTGCTGGGACTACATGTGCCGAGGTCCACCTGTATTGTATTTTATTAAGGGGTATATAATTTGGATAACTGGATTATGAATTTTTATATTGTATTATATCATTGATCCCTATTGAGGTTTTAAGATGACACACACAGATATAATAGTTGAAAAGTGAAACATTTGTTTTTTAACCTTAAGGTTAGTAGTTTCAGAATTAGTATGTACAATGGAATTATAGTTTATGATTTACAGCTGTTAGATATAAACTCTACAGAAGGGTCAGGGAGGGGAGGATTGTGGGTGGAGTAGCACTGAATATTAAAGAAGGGATAGAATCCAACAAACTAGAAAACCTCGGAGGCCCAGAGTCCTCTACAGAATAATTATGGGTGACAACATGAGGACTGAAAGGAAATGTCTTATTAGGGACATGCTATCGCCCTCCAGATCAAAACACTGAGAGTGACCTGGAGTTGGAGAAGCAAATAAGAGAGGTGTCAAAAAGGGACAGAGCAGTAATAATGGGCGACTTCAATTACCCACACATAGACTGGGTAAATTTACATTCAGGTAGCGAAAGAGAGGCCAAATTTCTAGACATGCTAAATGACTGTGACTTAGAACAGTTAGTCAAGGTACCAACCAGAGAGATGGCAACCTTGGAATCCTTCCTGAGTGGTGCCCAGGATCTGGTGCGAGATGTCAGAGTTGCAGACCCACTGGGGAACAGTAACCACAGTGTGATCCAATTCAGCTTATATGTGAGTGGAGCATTGCCAAGGAAGTCCAAAACTGATGTGTTGGACTTCAGAAGAGGAAACTTCTCTAAAATGAGGGAACTAATAAAAAGGAAGCTGAAAGGGAAAGTCAGGAGGGTCAAATCACTCCAGAAAGCATGGGACTTTTTTAAAACCACAATAATAGAAGTTCAGTTGGAATGTATACCAAGAAGGAGGAAAGGTACCACGAAGTTCAGGAGGATGCTAGTGTGGCTAACAAGTAGAGTCAAGGAAGCTATAAAAAGGAATAAGACTTCCTTCAGAAAATGGAAGTCCGCTGCCCAAATGAAGAGAACAGAAAGGAACGGAAACTCTGACAAAAGAAATGCAAGGAGTCAGTAAGGGATGCAAAAAGGGAATTTGAGTAGCATATAGCTAGAAGTGTCAGGGGGGATAACAAAAACTTCTTTAAATATATCAGAAAAAGAAAAAAACTGGGGGAACATGGGTAATAGAGGCAAAAACTATCACAAAACCCATGAACAAGGACAAAGGCATGATAAACGAGGCACAACGCAGGAAGTGACCAAATTAAACATGTAATAACAAATACCCACAGGCACCCATATTATGACAATAAATGAATATAATGTAAGCAAGTGTAAAGTGATGCATATCGGGGCAAAAAACCCCAACTTCACATATAGCACTTAGCACTTACATTTTATATACCGCTCTATAGCAGGAAGCTCTCTAAGCCGTTTACAATGATTTAGCATATTGCCCCCAACATTCTGGGTACTCATTTTACCGACCTCAGAAGGATGGAAGGCTGAGTCAACCTTGAGCCCCTGGTCAGGATCGAACTTGTAACCTTCTGGTTACAGGGTGGCAGTTTTACCACTGCGCCACCAGGGGCTCATCATATACACTGATGAGATCTAAGCTGTCAGTGACTAACCAGGAGAGAGATCTTGGGGTCATGGTGGACAGCTTGTTAAAAGTGTCAACTCAGTGCACGGCAGCAGTGAAAAAAGTCAAATTCCATGTTAGGGATTATTAGGAAGGGGACTGAAAATAAGAATGCTAGTATTATAATGCACTTATACAAATCCATGGTGCAGCCTCATTTGGAGTACTGCATACAGTTCCAGTCACTGTATCTTAAGAAGGATATTGTAGAACTGGAAAAGGTGCAGAAGAGGGCAACCAAGATGATCAGGAGCTGGAGCACCTTCCTAATGGGGCAAGGCTACAGCATCTGGGGCTTTATAGTTTGGAAAAGAGGGGACTATGGGTAGACATGATAGAGGGGTATAATATTATGCATGGAGTAGAGAGAGTGGACAGAGAGACATTCTCCCTCTCTCACAACACTAGAACCAGAGGCCATCCCATGAAACTCAAGGCTGGGAAATTTAGGTCTGACAAAAAGAAGTACTTTTTCACACAGCACATAATCTATGGAATCCTCTGCCATGGGATATGGTGATGGCCACTAGCTTGGATGGCTTTAAAGGGGCTTCAACAAATTCATAGAGAACAGGTCTATTAATGGCAAGTAGTCTGGTGGCTATAGACCACCTCCAGCCTCAAAGGCAAGAGGTTTTAAATACCAGTTGCAGGGGAGCAACAGCAGGAGAGAGGGCATGCCCTCAGCTCTTGCCTGCAGGCTTCTCAGAGGCCTCTGGTGGGCCACTGTGTGAAACAATGCTGGACTAGATAGGCTTTGGGCCTGATCCAGCAGGGCTGTTCTTATGTGATTACTCTAACGGAAACTGCCTGATACAACAGTATTTAAATGTTGGGAGTCAACAGGGACAAGATGGCAAGAGGAGAGGATGTCTTTATTTTGAGCCCCAATACCAGAACACTGTATTGGCACAGTGAGTAAGAATTGGGTTATATGTGTGAGGTATGGGATTTCAAGTAAAAGAGAAATATATATAATATTAGAGATCCATATGTTGAATTTGTATCTTTATTTATAATAGTTACCATGGGGTGAGTAGGGATGTGCATGAACCGAGGTTTGTGTACTGATTTGGTGCTGAACCAGTTCAGACACAGTCCGAACCGATTCAATGCTGTTGGAACCAGAGCAGGGTCTTCTAAAAAAGAGAGAGCAGGTCCTTACCTGCTCTCTGCAGTGCTAGGGATGTGCACGGAACCGGGCGGGGGTGGTTCGAAGGGGTAGAGGGTAGGACTTTAAGGGCAGGGGAGGGTGCACTTACCCCTCCCCCACTCCCCCCCGGCCAGTGCTAGATTCCTGTAAAAGCTTTCGGGGAGGCAGCATACCTCCCTGCCACCCCTTCCCCTCTTCAGCCGGAAGTGGCCGGAAGTACCGAGCATGCGTGCGCACGCACACCGGGTACTTCCGGTCACTTCTGGCCAAAGAGGGGAAGGGGCAACAGGGAGGTATGCTGCTTCCCCAAAAGCTTTTATAGGAATCTAGTTCTGGTGAGGGGAAAGTGGGGGGAGGGGTAAGTACACCCTCCCCTGCCCTTAAGGTCCTACCCCCTCCACTGCCAAACGTTTGAACTGGCCAGTGTTTGAACCTGTTTAGAGGCCCATAAAAGTGTCTCTGAACAAGTTTGTGCACATCCAGGGGCATAGCCACCATTGCGCGAATGGGTTCAAAGAACCTGGGCCACCAATGAAAAAGGCCACCAAAGCCCTGTGGCTTGGGCTCCAGAATAGCCCAGAGCAAATTCCCCCCTCCCACACCCAGGCTGCCGAGAGCCCGGATGAACTCTCCGCCAGTTATTTCAGGCAGTGCTGACTGCCCGATAGGACATTTTCCCTTTTCTCTCCCTCGTCCTGATAGGAAAACGTCCTATCAGGAAGCCGACGCTGCCGGAAATGACTACCTGAGAGCTCGCTCGGGCTCTTGGCAGCCCAGGCCATGCCCCTTTTACATGTGACATCACATGCAAAGGGACTGCTGAGAGCCCAAGCGAGCTCTCAGCTCATCATTTCAGGCAGCGTTGGCTGCCTGATAGGACGTTTCCCCCTTTCTCTCCCTCAGAGAGAGAAAGGAGAAAACATCCTATTGGGCAGCTGGCACTGCCTGAAATAATTGGCGGAGAGTTTGCCCGGGCTCTCGGCAGCCTGGGAATGGAAGGGGGGAGTTTGCTGGGAGGGCGTGAGAGGAAGGAGTTCTCCTTCGCTGAAGGAGAATGCAGAGTTCTTGGGGCACCACATTTGTTCAGGCTCTCGGTAGCCAGAGTGGAAGGAGGGAGTTTGAACTGGTCACGCACAAGGGCGTATGTGGAGGGGGACGCCGAGCAGGGCTGGATCCAGGCCGCCGTTTGGCTGGCTCCATGCCTGTGCACATCCCTACTCTCCGCTCTCCAGGCAGCTTCCTGATGTGGTGGTGCTTCTCCCAAGTACCCATGCATGCCACCAGCACACACATGGCATCCATGCATGTGTGGATGCTGTGTATTTGCTGGCACAGTACGTGGGTACTTACAGGGGAACAGCTAGGTAATTTTGAGGCCTGGACCTAATGGCTTTTTGCTCCCACCCCACAAGATAAGCATCATCCCCCCTTGGATGATGCTTGGAGAAGAGAGCTGGTCTTGTGGTAGCAAGCATGACTTGTCCCCTTAGCTAAGCAGGGTCTGCCCTGGTTGCATATAAATGGGAGACTAGAAGTGTAAGCACTGTTAGGTGAATTAACGTCACTGAAGAAGTCTGAGAAACAGCTGAAATACACCTGGCATATTGTGAAGACATCTTTCTGAAACAATTCATATCAGCTCATAGATTTTAAAGAAATATCCATGGAGTTTCATTAAGGACATCATATCGACCTTGTTTCACACTGACTGGAAATCTTGGAAGAAATATTCATTTGGACTTCTAAATATTATTATTATAGGACTGATTTTATACACTTTTAATGAGAGATTATTTTTATCTATGATTATTTGTAAGGGTTTTAATAGTGTCAATTATTGTGGGCTATCAGTGGGATCAATGCATAGGACTCAATGAAGGGTTATAATTATGGAAGTTTGATTAAATGAGATATTTCATGATTTAAAATTTGTATATTAAGATTTTTATTTGGGGTTCTGTTGTGCACCACTTACTGCCACTGAGCAACAGCCTCCCTACAGGAAAAATATAATCCATGGACTAGGAATAATTTCAGTACTTTTGAGTTTGTCCTGTGCTCTGTTTACTGAGCTACTGACTTCAGTGGAGGGATCTGCTCCTATTGTCTTGTTTGACCTACAGATTTCATCAATATATACAGCCCATTAATTACCTTCCTCCTCTCCTCTCCATTGCCTTGAGGCAGACTAACAGGTGTGCAGTAGCAGCTGAAGATCTCTGTCTCTCCCTGTCTTCCTCCTGCCTGGACACTGGGTAAGAGAGCTGGAGTGCAAGGCAGGGGATCATAAACAGTAGTCCACCAAAAAGATCTAGAGGAAGTAAAACCTGTTTTGTTCCTTTCCTTGGAGCAGCCAGACCCACTATTTATCTAAATCTATCTGCCTAAACAAACAGTTACTTTCTTCTCACCCTCTGCCAGCTCAACAGCTCACCTCCTGCCTAGACAGGGTGACTCCACCCTACTTTCCAACCCTCAGCTGAATGTGCAGCATTAGGTTCTCCTCTAGTATTAATACCATTCCCTCCATAGGAATGCAGCTGGACCAGAGATTGGGAGTGAAGAGAAACAGAGAGCACCTTTGCTAAAAGAAATCTGCTCACAGAATAGAGCAAAGCAATGCATTGAATAACTGACTTGCCACCGATTTCACAGAATTATGAGAGGTACAATGGAAAGGTAATAAAAGAGGTATTGAGTGTGATGAGTAAAGAAATGAGAAGGTAGCCCATATCTTCATTCCTGTATTTTAACCACTCTCTTATCCTCTTTCTATAGATTATATTTATGGAAAGAGAATTTACACATTTTTGTTGGGTGGGCCTAAGTGTACTACACTGTTTCAAAAATCTAGGAAAACTTAAACATCTTTAGAATCAGGTCCCTTAAGGGCTGTCAGGAGTTCCTCTGTTTCCTTGCTCCTGCACTGACTGCACAACTTGTTGCTAAAATACTATTCTATAGAACCCATGTGCTTTTGTTAGAATCCTTAATCTCAGATTTACTCACAATTGAGCAGAGAATTCACACAATGTGAGAAGAGATATCTCCATTACCTGCTGACATCTCCAAAGCAGCAGGAGTGACACTTCTGATCTCTTGAAAGTGCACAGATACTATTTACAAACCCCCCCCCTCTGTAAAAGGGTATATCTGCAAAACAATAACAATTAACTTTGTTAGCCACAAAACACTTGAAATCACAACACACTAATACAAAATTGAGTTCAGAACAATTTTTTAATTGTTTTAAAAATCAAATTTAAAAAACAAATGTAAGAAGCCAGAATGAACAGAAAGCTCTTTACCTTGTGTCTAAAAGAACAAAGTGATGATGCCAAGTGAACCTCACTGGGGAGGCTGTTCCATAAATGGGGTGCAACCACTGAAAAGGCTCTCTCCCTAGTAGCCACCTGCCTCACCTCATTTGGCAGAGGCACTCAGACCAGGCCCCCTGAAGATCTTAAGGTCTGAGTCAGGACATATGGGGCAAGGTGCTCTCTCAGATAAAGCCATATAGGACTTGAAAGGTTAAAAACAGCACTTTGAAGTGGGTCTGGAAATGGACTGGGAGCCAGTGCAGCTGACAAATGTTTCTGGATTATTTATAAGCCAGTGTGGTATAGTGGTTAGAGTGCTGGATGAGGACTGGGGAGACCTGAGTTCAAATCCCCATTCAGCCATGATACTTGTTGGGTGACTCTGGGCCAGTCACTTCTTTCTCAGTCTAATCTACTAGGAATGTGCACAAACCTGTTCAGAGGCCCTTTTACGGGTCTCCAAACAGGTTCGAACCCCAGGGCTGGTTCAAAGTTCGAAGATGGCGGGGGGGTAGCGCTTTAAAGGCGGGGGAGGGTGCACTCAAGTCTCCCGCAGCTTTCCCTCTGCTGGCGCTTCTTCCCTGTAACAATCTTTGGGGCGGCAGGGTTCTTCCCTGCCGCCCATTCCCCATCCTCGGCCGGAAGTGTACATCCCTGTAACCTACTTCACGCAGAGGCACGGTTCCGTGCACATCCCTATAACCTACTTTACAGGGTTGTTGTGAGGAGAAACTTAACTATGTACACTGCTCTGGGCTCCATGGAGGAAGAGCAGAATATAAATGTAAAATAAATAAATAAAAATAAATAAAGATTTAAATCTATTGTATGTGAAAGCAAACCCTGACTTTTTATTTTTCCTATACTGTACAGGAATCATGCCTGTGAACGTTTGAAGGAGGAGGGAAGGGGAAAGAATAAGAGTAAGAATTTTCCAATTCCAACTGACCATTACTGAAACATTAAATTAGGACATATTTTAATGAAAGAACTACCACCCCAAATTAGTCAGACCTCTTCCGCAAGTATATGTCATAACCCTCCATTTCTGTCTGATTAATAACAACTCTCTTGTCTTTTGTATGGTGAGGAAAGAGGGCTGCAGTGTTAACAAGATCACATCATGGATGTTGGTGGGGGATGTTGGTGGGGATGTTGGGTTGTAGCGATTTCTGGATACTGAAATGCTTTTCAAGTCAGTTGTAGGAAATCAAGATAGCTCCTTTTTCGGCTTAATGCAGAAGCGATACGGATTCAGGATCTTGGAGGCGCTTTGGAATCCCTCCCTGGCTTTGAAAAACTGGTCTTGTACGTTCACTCTCCAGACCTTTATAACAAAAAAGGCCATAATTAAGCAATATTCCCTCCCTCCCGGCATGGAAAACTTCCACACAGGAACCACATGATTATGATGTCACCACCTAAACACATTGCCAATTCTAGGAGAAACAAAGTGAGACCACAAGCCAAAGTATTTTGCCTTTCTCACGTAGTAGAACGGAGTTGAATTAAACCAATAACAAACAAAATGCGGAGCTGCGCGCGTCGTCGTAAATCTTTAGCCTCCCGCCCACCCTCTCTTCTTTACCCCAAGTACTGATGTGACAATAGGTCCAATTATTCATGACCTATCCACGAGTCAGCACTTGGGACTTTTCAAAACCTGTAATTTTCCGTCAGTCTGATGAAAGAAAAGTAGGCAGCGCAGCAAGCAATCGGCTTTTGGTGCATAGCCTGCAGTAGCCAAAAATGCTTCAAGAGCGCGCCCTGCATTGCCGACTGCTTGCCACAGAGAGCCGGTGGTATTACTATCGCCCTGAAAGACGGCTTTTGCCTCCGTCAACCTCGTGATAAATAATCCCGCATCAATTATGTATTGAATGCTGCATAATAATGTATTATTTGCAGTCTCAGAGAGGTTAGCATCTTGATCCAAAGCATCAAAAATGAACACCCCTCTCGCGGTCTGACTCTCCATTTAGTCAGCACACAACTAGTAGTTCCTGCCTCCAAGTGTGGTTTCTTTTCACATCATTGCTCCTCTCTCCATCTCCGATTAGCTCTTTCCATTTTCTTCCCCCTCCCTCCTGCCTGTTCTGTCTGAGATGTGAGTGCTGAACGTACCAAGGGGAAGGGAGAAGGTTAATGGACCAAGAATTAGTGGACCAAGAAAATGGAGTCTACAGTACAAACAAGGGAGAGGAGAGCAAGGAAGGAAAAGAATACACCGCTGCTGGAGACCTGGGGCGTGCGTACAGAGCACCACCGCAGGAGAAACGAGGAGGAACAGCTGGAGCGAGTCTCAAAGGGGTGGGGGCGGGATACGAAATCTGAGCAAAGAAGGCGTCTCTCCTTATTCTATGAGAGGTGGAGAGACATCCACGTCGCTCCCGCTCCCCCTCTGTGCACATCACTGGGAAACGCTCAAGCCTGGCCGCACGGATAACCAGAGCAACGGCACAAGCAGCCAATTGCCTTCCAGCGCCTCTTCTTCCTTCTCGACCAATCAGGGAGCGGCGCGGCCGCAACCTTGCAGTTGGCTGGAGCCCAGAGCCAATCGACAGAGGCGGGAAGGCGGGGGAGCGGCTGGAAGGGCTGAGTGTGAGGTGAATGGGGGGCCGCGTGCCGAGAGGCTATAAGAACCTTGAAGCCGGCGCGCGCTGCTGCAGACAGAGCAGACGGTTTGCGGGAGTTGAGGCTGGTGTCGCGCGCAGCAACTGTTTCAGGATTTTTCTGGGGGGTGCTGCTGCCGCCGCCGCCGCCGTTTCCTGCCACCTGCCGCGCGCTTTCGTTCGCGTTCTCTCGGAGTCATCATGAAGACCAAGTTCTGTAACGGGGGTGAGGCCGACCCTTCCCCGCTGGGGCTCCTGCTGGGATGCAGCTCGGGCCCGGTCCTGCCCGCCCTCACCCAGACGCCCTCGTCTCCGGCGTCGCCACCTTCCCCTCACGCCGAGGCCGAAGCGAAGGAGCTGGGGCTCCGGGGGCGGGAGCAGCAACAGCAGCCCCTGCTTCTCGCCCTGCCGCCGCCCTCCCCGACCCCGCCCTCCCCGCCGCTGGAAGAGCAGTCCGACCCCCGCACCCGCCGCAAGGCGTATCTGTGGTGTAAAGAGTTCTTGCCGGGGGCGTGGCGAGGACTGCGGGAGGAGCAGCTGCGCATCACCCCCATCAGGTTAGCACCTTTCGGGCGGGGGGGAGGGGGCTTCATTCCCCTGAGAGCCGGCGGGGGTGGGGGGGGGATATGGGACGTCCCAGCACGGTGGCGGTTCTGAGTATATGCAGAGTACGCTTTTTGAGTACGCCACTGAGTAACCATTGTTGGTTCATCTAGTTGGCATGAAGAGACTAGGCTTCCAGGAAGGCAGGCTAGCAACCGTTGGCTTTCCTTTTTTAAAGTTGATAACTGGGGGAAACGTGGGTGGGGCAATTGGCTCTGTCAGGGCGTAGCAAGGTTGAAGTGTGCCCTGGAACAAGAAGTGGAGATGGACCCCTGCCGCCTTCTCTCCACATCCTCCTTCCTTATTGTATAAGAACTAAAGGGACATGTTGAAAAACAAAACATTCTTGGTATGCTTTTTAGCTTGCTTGTATGAAAAATAAAATAAAAATTAATCACACGTTCTCCACACTCCAGAGTAGCCAGCAGCTTGTCACTGAGGCAGAAGGGGAGCGTGGGCTGTTTTCCAGTTGTTGGGACCCCATCCCTCATGGACCCAGGGACAGTTGTCTCCCTTCTTCAGTTATAGCCACACCCTTGAGCTCTCTTGTACCTGGCACTTTTTGTCCAAGAATTAGTCCTTACACTGTGTCCATGGTGGGTCCTTTACACCACCTTGTATCAGGCAGGGGTGTAACTACCATTAGGCAAGGGGAGGTGGCTGCCTGGGGGCCCCCACGCCTCGAGGGGCCCCCCCAGAGGCAAGTCGCATGTGAAGTGAGTGTGTGTGTATCAGCGAGGGGCCCATTTTAAAATTTTGTCTCTGGGCCCACTCCAGCCTCATTACGCCCCTGGTATCAGGTCTGCTTTAAGCAGTGAATCTTTGCACAGTGAAGTGTCCAAATGGTAGTCACTTCCAAGTAGAATGTTAAAAGAATGTCCCAGAATTGATGGAAGGTTATGTTGGGGGAGAAGGCAGGCTCACTGTTTCTGAGTATTTAGAGGTCCTGTGTTTTTGCATATAGTCAAGATAATGTAATGTTTTGTGTCTCAAGATATTTGACGACACCAGAGATAAATTAGTGGATTGCATCAGTGGCCATCATCTCCAAAGTGACAAGGGGTTTTGGAGGTGAAACATTCTGGTCATAACCACCATTTGTTGAATCAGACATTGATGCCACACACCATTGTTGACAAACCCACTTCAGATCATGGCTTCTGATTTTGACTTTCTGGCTTATAATTCCGTTGCATTAAACCATATACAAGCCTTTTAAACCATGGCTTAGTGTGGTGTCTGAGTCAGTGTTTTCTCTACAGGGCCTCAGCTGGGGACTGTGTTGGGGACAGAATATAGCTTTTGAGATAAAATAATACGTTGAAAGTATTGTTAGTCTTTGTGAGTGCACATGTTTCTTTTGACCACTAGTAGGTTGGTCAAACAGGCATTTGAAACACTATGAAAACTTGTTTAGAGAGTGGGATGAGTACAATATATACCATGGGCAGCGGTGCCATATTCATGCAAGTTTCAATCCTGAAAGAAACTATTCTGCTTTCAACCTGAGCTGCTTTGCACAACACAGAAATCACTTCTGTGAAGGAAGTGGTGTAAATCCCAGCTGTAATGTATGTGAGAAATGTTTGCCTCTTGTCATATGTATATGTGGCAAAAATAGACATTATATTCTTGCCATGTGTGACAAACATGCTTGTGCACGTTTGAACTATATATGCAATACAGATATTGTTTTTATGTAGCAAACCTTGCTGTTTGAAATAATATTAGCTGGTGACTGTACTGGAGAGCCTTGCATTAGCCCAGCATCAAAAAGATTAGCCTTCTGTTGCTAAAACTCCTGAAGCTCACTGCTAAGTGGAGTTTCATGCTGTTGTCATTATTTAGCAGATATTTCAGGAACCTACTGTTCAAAATGCTTTAGAAATGTGCACAAAATTTGAGGCAATCATGACACTTGGGCCAAATATTACTTATCATGTGATTTCTGAACAACAAAAATTAGTGTATGGCTTCTATTCTGAGATCTCTTGAATGAAACTGTAGCAATATGAGTCATCTCTTGGCAACAGGTTCTTGAAGTATCAGGAGCCTTACTCCAACTCATAATGCCAGCAATATCTAGAGTAGATAATGGGCTTGTATATAGTGTATAACTGGTTGAAGTTCCTGCACTAGCCAGCTGTCATGGAGTTTGTGTTTTGAAAAGTTGCTTGTTAAGCAACTTTTTTTGGAAAGTCCAAGGTGTTGGCTCATAACAAAAGTATTGTACTTTATGCCTTTCTCTAACATTTTTTTGGATGGTAACAGAGTATATTCAGGATTAAACAGAGTAAAGTTGAGCTCTAGAAGACATTTTTCAAGATACATAGAGAAAGCTTAATTGCAAATATCTCCATGTCCTCTCATTCTTTGTAAAGTGCCATATGTATGGATGGTGCTATAAATGTATCTTACGATTCCTGTAAAATTTGAAAAGCTTTTTTATATAAAACAAGCTCTTGCTGAACATTAATTCTTTCAGCAGCATTGCATTAGTATTCTTAGAGTTACTTTTCACTGCTTGCTGAATGCATGTTTTCTCCTATAAATGAGGAGCTCTGAAATGGGGTTTATTTTAATGTGTTAACAACATCCTGGAAAGGGCCTCTGAAAATGAAGAGTTTTGAATGCAGTGAAACTGTTTAAATATATTGCTAATTAACTTGCAGCTGCATTGTAAGCTATGGGACCTTACTCATTTGTTCATCTTATTAACATGATGTGTGAAAGTGGTAGGGAAGCTGGTGATGATTCTGTCCTGTGATAGTAAACTAGAAATTGACTCCCAGAATACCTTGTATATGAGCAGCAGGTAATTTTGACCTAAGGTAAGATCTGGCAATGAAGTTGTGCCAAAAATAATTGCCTCTGGTTAGCATATTTTAGTCTGACCAAAGACTGAGCTCACTGAATTCCATCTGATTACCTATCTTAGGCGATGTTGCACTAAGATCAATAATAGACACCCATCTTTTTAAAGCCATGCTTCTCAGCATGTGTATGTACATTGAAACAGGGCTCACTTCCAAGTAAGTACACTTTGGTTTAAACTGAGAATGTTTTTGGACTCATACCGGGAGGCTTTTAATGTACAGATCAACCTCATTAATTGTGGTACCGCTGTTCATAGTACCGTGTATTTGTGGTTGTCTGATTGCCACCCAACCTTATTATCCATGGATACAAAAGGATTAAAACCCATGTATCTGCAGTTTTGTGATGGCCGGAAATGATAGAGATGATTTCCGGCCACCATTTTGTGAAGAAGAGCCATTTTGTGGCTCATTTGGTTTTTAAAAGCATTTCTTCCCATGGTGTTTTTTGGGGGAAATGGTGGATTTGGGACTGGGGTGAGGGGCATTCCTGGACAGCTAGAGATCCATGGAGCATGGTAGAGCACTTTCATTTCCCCCCACTCTTTTTTGCCCATTTTCCAGTCTCCAGTGCCCAGTTATCTGCTGTTCCCTTATCCACAGTTGTAGTGGAGAATGGAACACCCACATATAATGGGGTTCACCTATATGTTTGCATGTCTAGAGTGAAAAAATGCTTATTTTGCTTTGGAGTGACTCAAGAACTGTGGGATTTAGTGGCCCACATGTTTTGCTGTGCAACGCAGGCAGTTCTGAGCCACCCATGCTGCTTTGGGCATGTAAGAAACTGCTGGAGGTCTTGTAACTTTTTTGAAGAAGCCTGCAAATACTTAATAGAGCTCACAGAGTGTGGGCGCACTACAAGTATTTGCACTCTTGTACACACAAAAAGCAGAAGATCTCTACGATTTCTCAGATGCCCACAGCAGCACAGGAAGCTCGGAACTGCCTGTGTTACACTGTGAAACATGTGGGCCAGTGTTTCTTTAAGAATGAGTTTCCCTTTGGAACAGGAACCATTTTCTTATTCTTTTTGCTGTGTAGACTGCTTTGAACTTCTGTTTAAAAAGTGTTAAATAATACTGGCTGACATTCGGGTAGTTACTTGTGAGTTTTCCAGTTAAGCTATGGCCAGTCTTGCAGGAGTGAGCATGAATTGGTTCCCTTTGAAAAGCATAGTTTGCCTTGGTTTGCATTTGGATGGGTGGTTATATATGAGCACTGTTCCTTAGGAGATGAGGCCATAGCTGAGTGTTGGAGAGTCTGCTTTGCCTGCAGAAGATGTCCGGTTCAGTCCCTGGTGTCTCCAGGTAGGGCTGGGAAATACGCCTTTCTAAGACCTTGGAGAACTGCTGCCACTCAGTGTAGATTCTCAACCTTGGATTCCCAGATGTGGTTGGACTGCAACTCTCATCATCCTCAGCTGATTATTGTGGTTGGGGATGTTGGGAGTTGTAGTCCAACCACATCTGGGGACCCAAGGTTTAGAATGCCTGGCATAGACAATACTGGGCTAGATCGACCAATGGTAAGGCAGCTTCCTATATTACTAGGTGCCCCTTTCTGGTTTTTCCATCTAAGGTTCAGAGCACCTGAGCATTCTGGTCACCATTGAGGTGCTTGTATGTACTTACTTGTGTTGTGATATCTTTTTGCAACTTGATACACATTAAATATAGCTCCTTGTGCTTTAGTATTTTAAATCTGACTTTCATCCTCCTCTCAAAGGTATTTAAACTAGCCAAAGCTTTCATTTTAGTGCATGCGCTGTCTCCCCGCACCATCAAGTAACTGTTGAGGGGTGCTTTTGTCTCTGTACTGTGAATTCTGTGTATGCAGCAAAACTGAATTCATCGTGTGCTGTTCCATTACTTCTGCAGTAGCACAAAAAATTGTCAAGTTCTTTGGGTGTTCTCCTTGTGCCTTACTACTACAAATATTTATATACTGATTTTCAACAAAAGTTCCCAAAGCGGTTTACATAGAGAGATAAAAATAAAGATGGCTCCCTGCCCCCAAAGGACTTTAATCTAAAAATAAACATAAGATAGACATCAGCAACAGCCACTGGAGGGATGCTGTGCTGGGGTGGGATGGGGCAGTTGCTCTCCCTTTGCTCAATAAAGAACATCACCACTTTAAAAAGATGCCTTTTTGCTCAGTTAGCAGAGACTAACCTTAGGTGGAGGATGCACTCTGTCTCCCCACAGACAAGTGACTGCAGATAAGAGGGATGACACCTCTGAAAAGTGGGATGTGCTTAATTGAACTTAGTAAGAGCATGTCCTGCTCAGATAGTTAGACAGTAGATTGCACAGGAATGCAATGACTTAAATTTGTTCTAGCAAGTAACTGCAGATTCGATTTCCCCCCTTCCACCCTGTTAGAGAGGTGAAAGGTATTCACTCTTAACTTTGAAAACCCAGAGCACTTTATCTTTATTCCTCAAAGCACCCTCCCCCAACCTTTTGAACTCTAATTCGACACATGAACAACATTGCTGACACTGTAGAAAAGATTCCCACATAAATAATTCCTTCTGGCTATATTGGGCCAGTTTATGAATTTAAAATGCAAAATTTGTACTGAATATAGGGACAGTTTCATTGCTTTATGAGATCATTGCCTGTGAAATCGGGCAGAAGATTTTTGGTGGGTGACCCTCTTCTCATTTTGCATTCCTCTTGCTGCTGCCTGCATCAGTACCTTTGCCTTCAATGCTTCCATATTGCCCCCTCAGCACTGCTCTCAGTATGCCTGATGAGAGTAATGATGTGCCCTGCCAGTTTACTGGCAGCCTCTTGGAGCACAGCCTTGTGACATTTCCAGTTGTGTTCAGCCTAGAGCAGCACTCTAGGCTGAACAGACCTCAACACCCAGATGACTCTCCCACCAACTCCCTGCTGAATGGGAGGAGGAGGGGGGGCAATGCATCTCTATACTATCTTCCTTGGAGGCAATGCCACTCTGATACATTGCTTCTCTTCTTTCCTTTCCAAAATAAGTTTCAGAGTTGGGTGCAGTCCTCATCCCAATATGTCTTTGAGTAGCAGTGAGGAAGTATAGACAATGCATTCAAGGTACATTCCTTCATAGCTAATGTGACTATCAAGTATCGCAACATATGTTAAAATTCAAGGAAAAAATCTTATTATGAGCAGGAAGTGAAGAATGCTTGGGTTAATTCATATTCCTTTCAACTAATGCACTGTCTCAATCTGGCACCTCACAGTAGGGACGTATACAAACCAGTTTGGAGGTCTGGAGTTCAAGCTGGTTTGGTGGCGGGGGGGTTACTTTTAAGGAGCAGGAAGGGTGCTCATCCCCTCCACCATGTTTCCCCTGCTGGTGCTGTCTCAATGACCAGTGCATGTGCGTGACGTGTGCACGCACACCGGCCACTTCCAGTCCGACACTGACTGGGGCAGCAATGGAGGTATGCTGCTGCCCCACGCCAGCCGTTTTTGAGACAGCGCTGGCGGGGGGAACGTAACGCGCGGGGATGAGCACCCTCCCTGCTCCTTAGAAAAATAAACCACCAGCCCGCCGCCAAACTGGCCGAGCGCTGGTTCGTGTACATCCCTGCCTCACAGGGCTATTAGGATAAAATAGAACATCCCTACCTCACAGGGCTATTAGGATAAAATAAGATAACCTTCTATATGTTACCCCAAGTTGCTTGAAGAAAAGTCCAGATACAATGTGGTTAGAATTATTATTATTAGTAGGCATAAGTAATACTCTTGTCAATAGTGTTGAACTTTATTATGGTTGAATAGTAGGTAAAACTGAGGCCCTGTCTCTTTCCTAGTTATGGAAAGCTGATCTTATCGCATGAATTCATAAGCAGGACCCAGTTTCATCTCAAGCATGCTTTGAATCTGGTCATGCACTATATATGTTACGGTTCTTCCATTTGTCCAAATCAAGCTGTTCTACTTTAAGCAGTGGCTTTGGAGAAGTTAAAAGTGGTACAATAGTACAAACACATTTCTAATTCTACTAAACTAGATTTAAATATGGATGTTAATTAAAACATTTAATATTACATTTAAGCACAAGCTGTATATTTTAGATAGCATATAGCATGTAAGTTATACAAAATAGAAAAGTTGGTCTGTATAGAATAGCTCTTTTGTACTCAGTTGACCAGTTCAGGATATTGGAATATGAACTGCTATGTTGCAGTGAGTAGAATAAGCTTTCATATAATAAGAGTACATAAACATTACCTTTCCTTTCATAGAGGAGGCCTCAGCAACATGCTATTCCAGTGCTCATTGCCTGATACCCTAGAGACTGTTGCAGATGAACCGCGCACAATTCTTCTTCGTTTATATGGTGCAATTCTACAAATGGTGAGTGTTTTAGGGGGAGTGGGCAGATGTTGAAGTAACTTGTAATTATAATAGCCTTGAAAATACTAAAGTGAGAACTTGCTGCATATACATTCCATATGTAGTGAATGCTCTTCAGTCTACATTTTGTTCATTGTCTGTTTACAATCTGCATTGTTTCCTATACAGAATCTCAAATGGAGTTTTTAGCTATACTGTGGTGTGCTTTTGGCTTTGTTTATAGTGCATGCTGGTGTTACTAGAGTTTTAATAAAAGTTTTGTCACTCTGCATTTTGCAGACTTGTTGAAAAATAGCATTTGTAGTAAATATGTGAACTGTCTGGAATTTAATTCAAATCATTCACCTTGAGGATACAGTAGCTTTTTTTCCAAAACTCCACTTCCAGGAAATGTGTACCAGGCCTTTACTGCTTGCAAAGAAATCTAGCACAGCATTTGGTTCAAGTGCCCATTTTGTTTTCCTGCAAAGCTTCCCATTCTGTCATGCATATATTAACGCAAATGAAAATACAAAAGCAAGGGCATGATTCATTTATTGCAGGCATAGCACCCATGCCCAGACGATTCCCATAGTCTCAGTTTAATTCTGTTCCACCTATAAAGACTCTCTTTCAGGCCTATGGGAATCCTACACGCCCAGTACTGCACATGCAGTGGACTGGATCATGTCATGTTTTTATATGATGTTTGTGCTGAAACACAGAACTTAGGGTGCAGTTCCTTTCACGTTTGCTTAGCAGAAAATCCCATTGAACTCAGTTGGACTTGACTCTGAATAAATCCAGGAAATTTTCTTCAGTTCTCATGCATATAATATGAAGTTGTTTTGTGTGATTTATGATTGTTAAAATTGCTTATGTTGATACTGACACAGTCCTGAACTTCCAGTTGTATAATTAACAGACAAGCCCAGAAGGTTGTCGTCATTCATGTGTACTGTACACAAGAATTTAGCATTAATTTAAAGCCCAGAAGGTTGTCATTCCTGTGTACTATACACAAGAACTTAGCATTAATTTTAATTGCTTAACTCTTATCTAAAAGGTCTTGAGTCATGTGTGCAGCTCTTTCAAATATCTAGAATTGCCAATAGTGTGTCAATGCTACAATGCATCTCAGTGATACATTAAAATAGTACATTATGGCAGTGAACGTGATCTTGTTGGAAAGGTCGAGTTTGCTTCCTTAAGGTTATAAGTAATGTTACAACTGAAAGGAAGACTATCCGCTTGCATTCTTGTCTTCTAAAGGATGAGAAGATGAGCCCCATATTAACACTGACCAACAATAATATAGCAGATAAGGAATAGAGAATATATTTAAACATCCAATTGCTTTTGGAATTGGACTAGTGTTTCCCTTTCCATGAAACTCCTTTGTAAATGGGCTGTTAGTCTATATGGGATATCTGGTTTCTTATACTCTGTCTCCTACGGGGCCTCTCCATTTCCTCTGTATCCAAGTAAAGTGTGCTACAAGCCTTCACAGAATTATTGTGCACAGTGAGGGTATATCAAGGGCACCAGTGTTGGTTACATATATAAATCTTTGATTCTTTGTTGCAGTATACAAAGAACTTGGATTTGGAAATCTTGAAGTCATTGCTGAAACATAATTTTCTTGACTGTCTTCACAAGGTGTTGCGGTGAAATTGTGACCTGATACCAGTACAAGGGCTATTAGCTAAACTGACAGGCACAGCAACAATAACACTGAGTATTATATTTAAATTAAGAAATGATTTAAGCCACACCGGTGGTTTTATTAAATCTTCAAAATATAAAGGTCATCATTTATTTTAAAATACATCATAAGTCTACCTACAGAATAAATTGTAGAAGCTGATACATTGCTGTGATTTGCTAATTTTTCCCTTGGAAAAATCAGGCAGCGTTTTCAGGATCTCATTATTAGGAAATTTCCATGGGAAATGCCTGTAGATTTTCTAGCACATCTTTTGCAATTGCATTCTGCAGAAAAAATGTGATTATAACATGCAGGCTTGGAAAATCATAAATCAGAACATAAACATATGCTGCTTTTCCTTAGTGTCCACCTTTTTAACATGCCTTCTGTGTCCTTTCATGAAGAAAATAACGCAAGACCTGAATTTTCAGTCTAGTTTGGCCAATCTTTTTGAGTGTTAACAGCCTAACCTTTTTTTTTCTTGGTATATAAGATCTTTTGAGATATCTAACTTCCTTTATTTCCATAGTGGCAGTGAAATGACTGCTCTTGTTGGTGCAGTTCACTAAGGGTTAGGTAAGCAGAGACAGTCCCAAGGTAAAACTTTCAGATTATATTGAGGGTCTCAGTATAGACATTTGTTTATTCCAGATCAGTCTTCAATGCATAAGCAAACTGATTTTTCTTTATTTAGAGCTTCTATCCAAGACCTCAAGGAACTTCCCAGTGGCAAACCCATTTATGGTCTTGGGTATAAATAGGAATAAAATTGAAGAAAAATCTTCTAGAGCTATTGATATTTTGAAATGTCACTGGGATGTTTTAATTATGGGCTCATATAAGCATAACTGACTTTTAACATATTGCCATTTGTATGGTTTAGGATTAATGAAGCATAACATAGAACGTGGTTGGTTTAAACAGATTACTTCACAATTAGAACTAGTTGTTGATAGCTGCGTGCAGAAGGGATGATCATTCTTGATCTAAATTCAAAATGTACTCTCAGGACCAAAATTTAATCTCCTTTGTTCAAAATTCAGAAATACTGATTGAAGGGTACCAGCCCTGCAATTTTCAACAGAAACACACACATGCACACCCCCACACACAATTACTCACATGCCAAACATGAATTCAGTTTGCTTGTCATACATTCTGGAAGACACAAATGTCAGTACATACTGTTGAGTATAAATTGTTTAAGTTGGCTAAAGCTATCACACAGAAAGGGCATGAGGCTTTCCTCAATCATAATACTTCTTATTTTGAGCCACTGTTTGTGCATGTATTATACGGGCTCAGATGTTAGCAGATATGGGTTGATCTTATATATAACTGTCTGAGATTGGTATAAATCAAGAACCCTTGATCACATAGTTGAGCTGCTCTTTTAAGAATGTGTAATATTTGCTTGTGAAGAGTTGCAACTAAACAAAGTTGCAACTAAACAAAAGTGTACTTGAAAGGCAAATGCACATGACATTTAAAGCTTGTCTTCCTTCACTCCAGAAAACTAGCAGGACTTATCTTCATAACAGCAGTTAAGTCCTGTTGTACTTAGATCACTTGAGTTCCTCTGGGCCCAAGTGTTTCGTTTAGAGGAAGAGTTATTTTCTTGCATTCAATAAATTAATATTGGTCTATAAATACTAAAGGCAGTTATCTAGCAAACCTTTTTAATTTGGGGATGAAATAAGTAGAGTGTCTTCCTGCTTGTAAAAGCTAAAATATAGAGAACTGCTGTTTTTATTCAAGTAAAACTTAATTTGTAGTAAAAGTCCTAAGTCTCCCTTATCTCCTAAAAGAGGAGATCAGGGCATAGTAGTGTATTTCCTATTTTTGATGTCCCCAGTGCAAACCTTTGTTTTGCTGTTACTAACAGCCAGCTTAAAACATTGTATAAAATAGGAAACATTAAGACTACTTAATGTTACTGTCATCTCTGTCATTTCATTCATAAAGTGAATAGATTCAGGAGTATTATGCAATTCTGTGGTATTGCATACTTTGCTTTTTTACTGCTTGAAACTGAATACACTTGGAATGCTGTAATTGTAATACTCCATTACGGATGTGATTCTTGCGTTCTTAATGACTTGTAGCAAGGAATAACCTCAAATGCCTGTTACTGGCAGATAGTTTGATAGCTGAACTCCTGTTAAGAGGGCATCTGGTGTTGGGTGGCATTAAGGGTCTTCTGGGGGTAATGTACCATTTTAGTTGTATGTGCATGTGTTCTCTGCTGCAGGCTTGTCCATGCGATCGTGCCTAGAGCACTCTGGTTTCCAGGTGACAGACACGATTCACGGTATAGTATGAGATCTCTGAAGTTGGAGCATTCTCTACGGGGTTCATTTCTTTATGGCTCAGGGTGTCAAATTATGATGAAAATACTTGCCTTCTAAGCATTTTTATAATACACAAACAGTAAAACAGGAGCTATGAATGTTAACATATTTCATTAAACACCTGCTCTCTTAAAAAATGGTAACTTGATCAGAAGTAAAAAGGATTAGTGAGCTTGGTTTTTGTAGGGCCTGTATTAACACCTCTAATTGTCCCCTTGTTGATGTGGTATTCAAAATTCAAAGCCTCTGGAAGGGTGGTTAAAAATAGAAGGCACCTGCCTCATGTTTCTCACACTTCAAAAGCCTCCCCATATAATTGGTCACAGCATTACAACTTCTGTACCTGCATTTTAAGACTAGAATACAGAATTGAGTACAAAGCTGCCAGAGTTATCTTCATCTTGTTATGAAGATTGGATCTGAACCTGCCTGTGTCTTGGAGAGCTGCTTTGGGAGCTTTATATGATGCATTTGCCAAGCTCATCTGAGTTTTTCCAATAAACAAATTGCCTCTCAGTTTATCCATAGAATTTGTAATGGGTCTTAATACATCATTATATAAATTATAGTACTAAAGCCCTAGATTCACAGTCTACAGGACAGTAGGAATGTGCCCGAATCATTTTGGTGCATCTTGGGAGAGATTTGGCTCCTTGCAGCTGAAACATTTCACTGTGGAATACCTTTAAAAGGAGGCAGCCCGGTCCTACCTGCTCTGCTGAGCCGCCACTGATTGCTGTCCCATCGCAGTACTGTGCTTAAAACTTAAAAGCCAAAAAACTCGAAAAGAAACCGTGCACAATGGTAGACAGGGAAAACCTCAAGAAAAACTGAAGCAGCACGAGCTGGATTGTAGCTGGGGACCTGTGTGATGAAATGTACAAAGATGCCTCTAGACAAAATGCATGTGCCAAATCTCTTGTGACCAAGGGTACTATATTGAGAACAGTAGTTTGCTATTTGTTTATACTACTGTTCTCAATGTAGTACCCTTGGTCACAAGAGATCTGGCACATGCATTTTGTCTAGGTGCATCTTTGTACATTTTATCACACAGGTCCCCAGGTACAGTCCAGCTTGTGCTGCTTCAGTTTTTCTTGAGGTTTTCCCTGTCTTCCATTGTGCACGGTTTCTTTTTGGTTTTTTCACCAGTTGTGCGTGCACCCCATTTGTCTCCCTGTAAAACTTAAAGCAGCCGCCGCTCTGCTGTCCTCCTTAAAACACCACACTGATGGGATGCTGCTCTCATGCAGTGTCAGCGCACAAATGCATTGATGCATGGATTGATGCCATTTGCATACCAGCGCCGCATGAAGGCTGCTGAGAGCAGCATCCCATCAGTCCAACATTTTAAAGAGGACAGCAGTGCAGCGGCTGCTTTTAAATTGAGTTTTAAGCACGACAGCACCGTGAGGTCGGGGATTGGTGGCAGTTCACCGGAGGAGCAGATTGGACCTGCCTGCCTCCTTTTAAAGGTACTGCTCCCCACCCACTGGGATGTGCACAAATCATTTTGTGCACATCCCTACAGGACAGTTTACGGATTTGTTGCTTATCTACTGAGCATGGATTTCAGGACTTGAGTACTATATGACAACATATTACAAATGCAGCCACCTTCATATTTTGGATATCCTGTCTACTCCCCACAGCAGATGTAATTTAAGTTGAATGACATTGTCTCATGTCTGCTCTATATAAATAGAAATTAAGAAAAATAGAATATAAGTTGCTCAGCCTGAAGTGCAGTAAGGTAATCAATGTTACAAGTTCACTTTGGCTGTTGAATTATCCTTATACTTTGTTTTCACTGCAGAAATAATGTGCAACCTAAAATATTTTGTCCCATAACAGCAGAAATGGCATTTCCTGAATCTCAAAAACTGAATTTAAATTTTCCATATATAATTGTTGCACAATAATTTGTTTCATAATTTGCTACCAATGAAATGCATAGACCGAATTTCGTGGTTCTTTTGTTTCACCAGTCAGCAATGGCCTTGCACCACCTGTTTTGACAAACAAGACAGAGATGGTGGTAATTTCATTTGCTTAAAGAGAATATGTTGCCTACATTGGATTTGTTCTTATTGTACAGCTTTGGAAGCAGGACAGAATGTGACATAGTCAGTTCACATAGGTGCTGGCATATATGATGCCTGCTCATTCCTGGCCTCTTCTCCAGGCTATGGTGTGGCATCCTATTGCCACAGTCTCTTCCTGCAACACACACCCAAAGTTAGTTTATTTTTGGTAGGAACTGTACAATAGCTTTCCTATAATCTCCTTGGAAATTAGCCATTTTTGATAGGATAAGAAACAATAAGAGCCCTGTTTTAAGAAAGCAGTGGTTGCTACCTAAGCAGATAACTGGAATGGTGACATACTGGTCTGACTTTTGTTTCAGAATGCTTGAAGGACATACTTAAAAGAAAAGACTTGACTTTAATAGTTCTAAATTTCTGTATATTGAGTGTAGTCTTGAGAGCTCCCGCCATTACTTATGCAATAAGTCCTCCATTCTGCTCAACTATTTTTCAGTGCTTAAAGTCGGCTCCTCAAACTAATGGGTGCTTTCACATATTTCAATCCTAAAAGCAATTACTTAAAAACAAGTCCTGCTGATTTAAATACTGTGAGTTGGATCTGAAGAAGCAAGTGCAAAAGTTCTTGCAAGGGAACTTATCCATCCCCTCCTTCCCATGGCAGCCTCTCATGTTCTCTCATCTGTGCCTTTCCTGAGAGTTAAAGGGCCCTTGAACGGCGTGAAACAGGGCAGCAGTGCAAAGGGGAATCCTTGGAAATTGGACAGAGGCATCTTGAATAAGCTGGATCTTAATTCCTTCTGTGTTGCCTAGGTTCCAGTGCTACCTCTTGAAAAGTATTAGGGGCTAAGAGAACAGCTCTGGAATTCCCCTTTGGCTATCTTATACATTCCCTTCTTTTCTTTCAGAGATATGAGTATTTTGGAAAAATTTAAAGCATTTTTTCCTTGAAAAAAATTAGTATGCAGATTTTCCTGATGCCTTCACTGAGTAGATTGTGATCTGATCTAACATGTTTGACGTTTATATAGTGTAAAACCCCCACAACATATTAATTTCCAGCACTACATCTCAAAAGCTTTTCCAGTAGCCAAATAGTTGAACTGAATTATTTGGGGGCGAAGGGGTGGAATCAATAAAAACAGTATGATTTAAATATTATTGACATTCAGAGATTTACATGGAAAGAAATTTTTATTTGAGTACTTGCATCAATAAAACGTATGCAGTCTCATACCTCCTAGGGATAATCACTTGAAAAACATTAACTAGAACTTTGAAATGGCTGAATCTGCCTAAATTGCATTGGCATCCGGCATCCATTCATTGTTACCAATGAATTTCATGAAACAATGCTGGGCATCCTGACTGGTTTTACCCATGTGCAGCAGTGTGAGTTTGAGATGAACCGCTGTGCTGTAGTTTGAGCAGGGAAGGGCATGATTTTTGCCAAGCAACAACGCAGTGGTGGTCTCAAATTTGCAGTGCTAGTCTGGATGTAAGCCAATAGATTTTTACAAAATGGGAAATTTATTTGTAGAAAATTTTTCACCTGCATCTCTGTTTCCTCTTCAAATTAAAATTCATTTGGGACAGTTACATTTCTTGCATTTATTTTTGAAAAGTACTAGTACGAAACTAGTGGCCACCCTTTCTTACTTATTTTGATACAAGTAAATTAATGGGGAATAATAGCAAGGTCCTAGGAAGAACCTTTCTAATCCACTTTGCTTCTGATGGATTGTACCATTATAGGAGAGCATCCGGTGGGAAATTCTCCTGGGTGATGTACAACTTTGACTGCTATTCAAGGAGTAGTCAGTGAAAGAAAATTAGTGTCAGTGACATAACATTATTTGTGTAACATTAATATTTAACATACTGCTGTAAACTTTGCTCTTGTGAATATTTGAGAGAACATATGATGTCTAAGAGAGGAGTGTAGATTTACAGTAACACTTACATATTCTTGCTAACTACTGTGCATTATTTTTTTAATTGAAAGAATTGCTATATTTTGTGAAATGGTTTATTCCAAGCTGAAGGAAGTAGGCTACTAAGATTGTATAGCTTAGGTGGTACCTAAAGGGCGGGGTGGGAAACTGGTGTTGGTTATCTGTTCAGTTTGTACTTAATAAAAGGAATGCTAGAGCAGAAAAGATATGCTCAGTTCCATTATCTTTATTTAATATTCATAATTCTAGGCAAAGGCTTCCTTCAGGAGCCTCTAAATGTAAGTTGGTTTTAAGCTGAGTTATTAAAGAATTGCAGCATCATAGTAGCTGTAGGTAAGCTTCTACTGAATGGAACTGGGAAATGCAGTAGGCTTGTTTCCATAGCTTTGAAAACCTAGATGAAGTACAAAGCTTGCATTCCTACTCACTTTTAAATGTGCAGCTGTAGTAAAAGCATGTGCCATTGAGTCCAGAAGCTAACTCCTAGATTGGAATCTTGGAAAATGATTTATACTGAATATTACGCTATAGTTCACTAGGTCTGGATCTGATTAATATTTTGCTTGCTTAAACTGGATCATATCCAAAGAAGCATGAGTGGAAGAAACTCTGCGAAAGACGCTCCTCCCTACTGTAGCCAATACTGACTCCTGAGAGATGGAGAACCCTTAGGAGCAGGAGAGAATTGAGCAGATACGCTGTATACAAGCATATACTTAGTTAATACCATATAAAAATTAACTCCGTATTTTGTATATGGTTGATATATTGGATTTCTGTGGCACATTCTTTTTGAAGTGTTGTCTCTTTTGGAATGAGAAAAGAGTTGTGTTCAGATCTTTGGTATTTTGTCAGATCAATGGCAGGTAAATAGCTCTAAGTATAGTTTCCTAACTCCCCTTGTTGTGGTGGCTGCAAGTTATTGCTCATGTTGACCTTCAAAGTCTCACTGTAAATGTTGGCTTTTCTCATTCATAGAGGTCCTGTAATAAAGGAGGATCTGGACAGGCTCAGAAGGAAAATGATTTACAAGTAAGTGGCTCCTCTTATTTCCTATATCTGACTGATAAAGGTCAATATACTTGATCCCAGACAACCTTTATAGCTAGTTACAAAACTGACAGGAGGATCTTGTCTTTGGTTTAGGGCTCCTCCTATTAAATAATGGCAACAGTTTAATAGTGTGCTTGTTTCTATTTAAGTCTCCTTGTATACTTGTCAGTGTGTTTATCCTATGTAAGTTTATGCTTTACATAAAGTTGTCATAGGCTATACATCTTGCATTTCATGGCCATTTGACGTATGTGTGTACGTGTGTACACATACACAGGTATGATTTTGGCCAGCTGCTGGCAGCTGGGCTGATAGGAACTAAGTAGCCAAAGGCTGGTTAAGGGAATATGCTTCTTAGGGTACCTGATCTTGGTTGAATTCTCTCACCCTTTGGGTTGTTTAAGCTAAAAGGGGGAATTGCCCCTTGCTGCTTAGGAGTGGAGCAGGGTAAACGTGAACTTTTCCTGATCCTTGAGCCTGGCTGTCATAAGCTTGCACAATGATTTCAGGGGCAAAAGGAGAATGACCAAACTCTCCCTTCTGGCGCTATGTCATTGGGGATGTTCAAGCACTTGTAGCTTGAAACCCATTACAAGTCCTTGCAGTGGCTTTGGGATGGAGGATAGGGAAGCACATGCACAGACCTTCTGCTGGAGAGTGCCTAGCTTGGACAGAGGGTCTGCTCCAGCCACTGCAGTCCCCACTCTGTTTGATCGGATTCTTCCTGGCTAGAGCACAGGGGTAGCTGAGATGTCAGCTTTGCATGTAGTTGGGAAGTGTGGGTGGCAAGTGGGAGAGGGAAGGGTAAATTAGGAAAGATTTTCTCTCTGCTCTGACTCTTGCCATGCTCTCTGGAGGTATTTGTGTGTGTGTGTGTTGTAGCCTCCCCCCTCCACCCCACCATGTAATTTCTATTTGGTTTAGAGTAGATGAAATCCTACTAAATAGTCATTTGTGCTGAAATATTTTCTTGAACTTGAGCTCTTGGTTAAGAGAAGACTTCAGGACAAATGGCTGTATTTACTATCTGAACAGGATGTTTGTGTTGTCATCTAGCCTAATAAGTTTATAAGTTTGGGCAAAATGTAAATTAGGCTGCCATCTACTATGCTCATGTCATGATTACATAAGCATTTCTTGCAGACATTCTAGTTTCTGCTACTTGCCTTTCTTTAAATTAGCTTCAGCAGGAAACAGATATTGTAAGCTTTCTCTTTTGCACCTTGCTAATGCATTTTCTCCCACCATATGCTGGGATAACTAGTCTGGCTGTGTGTTTACATAGAAAAAGGAAATGAAATGGTTCCCTGTCCCTAAGACTTCACAATCAATCTAAAAAGAAACACAAAATGCTAACTGGGCAAAGAGGCACCTTTTACCATGGCAATTCTCTTTATTTAGCAGGGGGAGAGTAACTGGCCCTATCCACCCCCAGCACAGTACGTCCAGTGACTGTTGCTGGTGTGTGTCCTATGTTTCTTTTTAGAATGTGAGCCCTTTGGGGACAGGGAGCCATCTTATTTGTTTTATTTCTCTTTGTAAACTGCCCTGAGCCATTTTTGGAAGGACAGTATAGAAACTGAATTAATAATAATAATAATAATAATAATATAGCACCAGCAACAGTCACTGGGGGAATGATGTGCTGGAGTTGTGTAGGAACAGTTGCTTTCCACTTCTAAAATAAGTCACCACTATAAAAGTGCCTCTTTGCTCTGTTAGCAGGATATAGCAGATAAGAAAACCCCATGTTATAATTATACTGCAGCAAATTTTTGTGCTTTGAAATCTTTAACAAAAAAATTGTGATGAATAAACCTACCACATTGTGATTACTCTGGTATTTTCTAGTTGTGGTTCCTTATTTCAAGACTTAGTTTTTCTTGAATTGCTTTTCTTCTCCTTTTGTTCTAGCACTGTTTCTGTATTCAAGCCCACACATAGAAAGGGTATCACATTAATTATTCATGGTCAGGTCTAATGGCAGCCTGCTGTTTTTACACAAAACAGCAGAGGCTGTTTTATCCCAACAACCTGACATTGAAAATTGCCTAGAGAGAAATAATTGCAATTAACAGTTTATTTATATAAGCATGTGATAAATGTATCATTTATTGCATAGTGACATTTAATCAAAATGTCGTTGCAATAGGATTATACCACATGACCAAGCAATAAATGTACTGCAGGATAATGTCCTGGAATTGTCTGATATGCGAACTGCTCAATAGGTAACTTGTCTGGTAGCTTATTTCAGCATTTTGCTTTCATCTTGCGTGTTTGTGACAATAGGTCATCTTGTCAGGGTTATAAATTTGTGACTAATAAGCAGCTTATTTTTAGAGGAAAATCTATAGTTACATAATTTTAAATATTTAAGTATAAGATAACTTCTATCTTGGCTACTCCCATAAGATGAGAGGGAACTGATTAAAAAGCTTTTGGGGCAGGGGCAGGCCAGGACCCCGGATAATTTCAGTAGATGACAGTTGATGCATTAAAAGCACTCATCATGGTGGTCTGTGTAAATCCAAAAACATTCCTGTTTAAAATAGTGCATTGGGCTGAAATGCCTACCAGGTGCTCCAGATTTTTCCTTACTGAGCAGCATCAGGTAGATGTTCACTTAAGAGTCACTTAATAAAAGTAGTAAAAGTGAGAAACATAGAAGTTATTGACCTTTAATATTTTCTAATGGTTATGCTACTTGAAGGGATACTGAACATTGCACAAAAAACATACTCCTGCAAGAACATACAACACAGTATCTCTCTCCCACTATAAGCAACCACATTGCTGTTTGGACTATGAGGGTCTATGATATTGGAGTATCTATCCAGAAGGCTTCCAGTTATAGTAATTGTTTCCAAGTCTATTCTGTTGTATCAGATTTTTACTTTCTCTCTTGGCAACACCCCCCCCCCAATCTTGTCAGTATTGCACCATCAGTGCTTCATGCATTGTTTAGATTGCACAACCATGGCTCTCCACTTGTTGTTGGACTATAACTCCCATTATCTCTAGCCACCATGGCTAATAGTGAGGATGGGGTAGGAGTTTTAGGCCAACATCTGCAGGAGGGCAGAAGTTGTGCAGCCCTGTTTTAGAGACTTCTAGTTCAGAGAGGACAACTCATTTTCCATACATAAAGTTACAATGGCAGGCAGATAAACTACATGACTGGTGTTACAATTTGTAAACTGATTAAGGTGCAATATCTTTTGGTTAAGTCCTTAATTAAAAGGATTGTTGACAGTTTGTACATTCAAACACATTGAAATGACCTGCTATAGTCTTGACAATACTTCTGTTAGAAACATAATTCTAGGGTATTGCCCTTCTATTCTCTCATATAACCATACTACAACAGTTATTTTGTTTATCATTATGTATGACTGAAACACCAGGGTGCAGCAGTTCTTTACAATCCAATCTGCTAGAAGTTAGACTGTAACCTCCTTCAGCATAATTCAGCAGATCCACTTGCAAAAATAACTCACAGCCTGCTTTTTTTGCTACTTTGCTAGCAGGTCTACTCATGGGGAGGAAGGCTCTAATATACTAAACTACATCTTCAAGTAGATCCTATCTCTGAACCTTTGCAGTTACATAGATTTGCAACAGAAATTTAAGGAATAACCTTGAAACCTCCATGTGACTTAGGCTGAGAACTTTGAAGTTAAACATTGACAGAGATTGCTTATAAAGCTTTTTCTCAAACCATTTTCCAAAGGTCTTTGGGTAAATTATTAGCCATTATAACAGCCTTGGTTTCTGAAGGAGCCAATTCATAATTTTTCGGACAGATCTGAATTGAAACTAATATTTTCAGGAATGCATCAGTAGAAATAAATCAAAATTAGATATTGAATCCAAAGTACATGACAGGTTTTTCAGTACGCCTCTTTAAACTAGCAACACAGGCTAATTCATCAATAGTCCAATTTTTACATTATGGATAGAGAAAATAACATCAGCTGTTTGCTTTTTAAAAAGTACATAGAAGAGTTTGAATGTGTTGCTTCTGAGCTTGCTTTGCTTAAAAGTGCTGTTAATGGTGCTAAACTGGGATTATATGGAATTCCAAGTTAACATTCCTCCTCTTTTGGTTCAGAATAATAAATATTTAGGCAAACGGAAATACCTTTTAAGCAACTTTATATCTGAAATGGTTGTATTTTATCTTTGTATTCAGTGTTCAAAATAAATCTAACATTAAATTCCAAGGCTATATAAAGTTCTGAAGAGTAATATTAAAGTGTGCCGTTGAGTTGGTGTCGACTCCTGGCAACCACAGAGCCCTGTGGTTGTCTTTGGTAGAATGCAGGAGGGGTTTACCATTGCCATCTCCCATGCAGTATGAGATGATGCCTTTCAGCATCTTCCTGCATCACTGCTGCCCAGTATAGGTACCGGTGGGGATTTGAACCGGCAACCTCTGGCTTGCTAGTCAAGTCATTCACCCGCTACGCAATCAGGTAGTATTACAAATATAATTTCTGTATTCATTTTCCTTAACTTAGCTTTCACATATCTGTACATTTGTCATTACCTCGTATGTGTGCACACACAAGGTAATGACAAATGTACAGATATGTGAAAGCTAAGTTAAGGAAAATGAATACAGAAATTATATTTTCAGTGAACAGAAAAATTGTCTCTGCATACCTGATTTATGGACTTAATAAGCTCATGTTTCTTCAGAAAATAAAGAACCTTGTTTTCTGTTAAGTCTGCATGAGTCTGTTTGAGCAAGCAGTGGACTTTTAATCACCAAGATTAATGAAAGCAGCAAGAGATCTTCAGCCAGTATATTTAGAGCACGGTTCTGCAATTTAACCACAACTAGCTTGGCAAGACTCCCCAAGTTCACATATTTGTCCAGTGACTTGACTTAAATGTATATAGTCTCTGTGCTCCATCTGCTATGAATCACGTTGTACATTTCCTGTTCTGTATTCAGCTTGACTGACATAATTAAACCTACATTAATAACAAGGGTTACAGTGCAGATCGGACCTAAAGTAAGCAGATAGTTGACTGCTTCGAATGGTGAGTCCTATCTTAAGCTTAATTTTTAGGCATAATTTGCCTTGGTGCATCTCTGCTTCAGCTTGTTAAAATCATAGGATGTTAAATGTATGTGTCTTGTTTTTGGAAACAATCAAGTCTACAGAATGAACATACAGTGGTCCCTCTACTTACGAAATTAATCCGTTCCGAATGCACATTTGTAAGTCGAAAAGTTCGTAAGTCGAAAAGCGGTTTCCCATAGGAATGCATTGGGAACGGATTAATGTGTTCCGGAGCCTAGAAAAAAGACCCAGACCCCCAGTAAGGCTTGCAAACTGCACAGGAACATTTCTTTTCAAGAATAAACAGGCAGTAAACAGGCAGGCAAGTCAAGGAAACCGCATGTAAAATTCGTAAGTCGAGGAAACCCCATCTAAAACCGGATCTAAAACTGCTGTTTGTAACTCGAAAAATACTTATGTCGAGTAGTTCGTAAGTCGAGGGACCACTGTAGTGTGTTTTATCAGTTTCCTAATCAAATGCTAGAGCATTTGAAATCGTCGCACATGTTTTAGCTTATGAATTCCTTTGTACAGTTATCTATCAGTGATCATTACCCATTTCATTAAACTTCAATCATTATCTATTTTGTAAACTTAGAAAGGGGAGTGCTAAATGCTAGGAATTAGTATCCCCTGATATAAGTTAATGGTGATTGTGCCCATATGTAAACCCTTATTGTATTTCTTTGAAAGACTCACTTGCTCATATTCACAGAATGTTAGCTTCCATTATAAACGACCTGATTTGGTAGCCTTAAAGCCATGCTTTCCTAAAAACTAATAAAGGTTGTGGGTATAGTCTAAAAGAAGGTAGTGTACTTAATTGCATGTGTGCATAAACATTCTTAGCTTTCTTTAGGCTGCATCTTTTGATAAGAGATAGAACAATCTTTTGAGAGGAGAGTGCTACAGTATTCTGAGATTCAGATGCATGGTGTGTACTAAACTAATTGATAATTGTGCATAAACTCAACTTATATTCTGTTCCGAAATGTAAACTTTGTTCTGATTCTCATTGGGGGATTATTTGTGTGCCAGTTTCAGTTTTTGTTTTCTTTAGGGTGCAGAAGCTGTGGTTCTGGAGAGCGTTATGTTTGCCATTCTTGCAGAGAGATCGCTTGGACCAAAGCTCTATGGAATTTTTCCGCAAGGACGGCTGGAGGAATTCATTCCTGTGAGTGCCAGTTATGATTAATCAATAGGCTCTTAATTGTAACTGAATGTTAACCAGGTCATCTCTGAATTTCTTACAAAGATAGGGATGTGGGAATAAAGAATCTGCAAGCTTGTACCAATAGTTTCTGTAATTTTATGCTATAATTAGATTTGGCACTGCTTAAATGGAGAGGGGAAGCTATTGTCTCAGATTTCCTGGGTTTGAATCATTGCTGTACCTAAGTAAATGGAACAAAATATAGCATGTAGGGATGGGCGAGCCAGATGGGCGAGCCAGATGGGCTTGAAGGCGAATGGGGAGTTGGGCAGCTAGGTCTGTCGCCAAGCCCAACCTCCCCTCCCCCACTTGCGAGCCGGCTCAAGGGCCATGTAAAAGGGAATCCAGCAAGGATTCCTCTTTGCAAGTAAAGCACTGTGGTGGGGAGGGGAAGTTCCCCCTTTAATCTTTTTTTTAAAGTCCTGAGGACAGCAGAGGCAGTAGTGAGAGAGCTCCTTCCACTTGGCCTCCTGCCTCCCAAGCAGTGTTCCCTCTAAGGTGCACGTGTGTGCTCACAAGTTTGTTGATGTCTGCTCAGTTAATTTTATATCCTGCTCAGGTTGAATCAGGAGGGCCCCACTCTGAATCCATGTGCACACACACTGCCTTGATACTGCTGCCCAGAACAAAACTCATTCTGCACACAGATGAAAAAAATTAGAGAGAACACTGCTCCCAAGTAGAGCATGAGCCAGTCTGCAGCCCATCTTGGGGCCTTTCTGCATGCACAAGTGTATGCAGAAAGGCCCCAAACAGGCTGCAGACTGGCCCACGCTCCACTTGGGAGGCAGGAGGCCAGCTGCCTGGAAGGAGCTCTCACTGACCGCAGCCATTGCCACCCCCATCCCACAGCTTTAAGAGGTTAAAGGGAAGCTTCCCTTCCCCCCCGCCACATCCCTTGCCCCACCCTCCCCTTAGTGGCCGCCTCTGCCCCATCCAGCCATGCAGTGGTGTTTTTTAAAAAGATTAAAGGGGGAACTTTCCCCTCACCTCCCCCCGCAGCCCTACTTGTAAAGTGGAAAGTATGACCATCGAGCAGGCTTGATGGCTGGGACTGTACCAGGTCAGGGCTCATTTGAGCCTGAACCAAGCCACCTGGAGACAATTGGAATCCAGTTTGGATTTGAACCGAGCTGGCTGGTTCCGTGCACATCCCTATACTCTCATTGTTGTTCTCCACTAGAACAGCAGAGAACCTGGCCTTTAAGGGTGAAAGGTCACTGCCAACGTATAGCAGCAAACAAATCAGGAATGTGCCCCTCACCTCCCACTCTCCTAATATTTGCTCTCTGATATTAGACAATGGTTATGGCAACACATTTTATTTAGCAAATGACTGACATTTCAAAGAAACTTATCCTCACAATTCATTTCCACTGTGTGTTTCAGAGTAGAAAGTTGGACACAGAGGAACTTGGCTTCCCTGATATATCAGCAGAAATTGCTGAGAAAATGGCTAGGTTTCATGGTATGAAAATGCCATTTAATAAAGAACCTAAGTGGCTCTTCGGAACCATGGAGAAGTAAGTAACCATAATTCTTATCTTTTTGTTTGTGACAGCTAAGTCTAGATGGCTCTTATTTAAACACAAGGGTGCCGTTTTATTGGAGCCCTGCTGCTTTTATGGTGAAGGAGCCATCTTTTGGGGGGCTAAGCAGGGGTGGCAAGACACTCCTTTACCATGGATGTGTGTCTAGCTGGTTTTTTCTCTGGAGTGCCTGGAGAGAGATGTGGGCCCTCTGGCTTAGAATTACTAACTTTACAACAAACTCCTTATACAGGTACTTAAACCAAGTGATGAGAATCAAGTTTACCAGAGAGTCACGTGTTAGAAAACTGAACAAGATCCTTGGTTACAACCTGCCTCAAGAAATGAAAAGCTTACGGTAGTCTTCTAGCTCTTCTCTTTGGTTTACTAGTTTTGTTTGACTAGTTCAGTTATGTGATGAATGTAAATCTTTTCATCGATACCACAATTGAAGAATATTCCTTAAGACTTTTTTTAACATGAAGCTTCAATCAAAAAATGTATGCTACACACAGGAGTCTGTGTGTAGAAAGCCAAGGAAGCTCTTACAGCATCTGTGATGGGCTTGCTGAAAAGTAACTTGGAAGGAGACAATGCTTCCACTTCCTCATTAATCCTCCTCCCCAATGTCTACAATATGATTGTGTAAGAAACTGACTTGGGGAATGAGACGATGGCTTAAACAGATGAGATTCCCTAAGACAGAGATGCACAACTTCAGCCCTCCAGCTGTTGTTGGATTACAACTCCCATCCTGGAATATTGGTGCCACTGTGGTTGGGGAAGATGGGAGTTGTTAGTCCAATAGCAACTTTGGAGGGCTGAAGTTATGCACACCTGCTCTAAGGCCATCAGGCAGACAATCTCTTCTCTATGAGCATTTTAGAATGAAGGGAGTCTGTGAGTGCTTAGGTAAAGTACCATTGGTCCCTGTGCCTTGCCTTCTCAGAGTACAGGTAGAAACAGAGGAGATCTGCTGTGCAACAAAGTTACAGCATGGAGATTGCTTGGTTGAAAGGGTTTGTTGCAGCAACAGCTCCCTCTAAATGTCTTGTGTGAAGACAGGTGGCAAAGGGTTTGATGAGAGAAAGAGAGAGAATGAGTGAGTGTGTGTGGCAGGGAGGGAGAACATTTTTGTCTTGCCCTTTCAACCTGCTGTAACTTATTCCTGGTTTCCCCTTGTATGAAAAAAAAAAAGTTGATAATGAAAGAGCTGCCTAACACTTACCCTTTCCTTTCCAGGTCCTTGCTTGAAGCTACATCATCTCCAGTTGTGTTTTGCCATAATGACTGCCAAGAAGGTACCATGACAATTTTGCCACCGTTTTGTAACTAATATGCTCTCCTCTAATGCATTACAAGAAAATGATAAAAGTAGACTGTTACCTTAACTAGTGATTTTTACTTTGTAAATGGCATCTCATAGTTGAGGCAGTATTCAACTTAGAATCTAGGTCCATTGTTCTTAGTGTATGATGGGCCTTCTGGAGTAAGAGGAATGAGGGGTTGTGGGGGAAACTACTAGGGCTGGGGGTTTCCAGGGAGAGGGCTGGGGATCCCACTACAACTGTGCCCAGTTTTCATTCATGCTGAAGAACAGTATTAGGTGAAGTGTAACTGAGACTATATTATTATAGTCACTTCTCCATCACCACACCAGCTTTGTTCAGCAGGCCCTCCTCATGTTATGTAATATGATAACATATTATCATATGTTATATCACTACAAGGCTGCAGTGCTAATTATATAGTGGACTCTTGAGGATGTGCAGGAAGTCCCCGACTTAGAAATAGGTTATGTTCTAAAAGTCCATTTGTAAGTCAGATGTTTAAAACTCAGAATGCATGTAGTTCCCAAGGGTGATATCTTGTTTGTATGTGCAGGTTGGCATCTGTAAGTTGGGGACTTCCTTAATGTAATATCTTATGGAACTTTGTGTGTACAGATGTTTGTAACTCAGGTGTGCCTGTATATATATATATATATATATACTTTACCTTACATGCAAAGCTACAGTGGGTATAGGAAAGAATCACCCCCTTTGATAGACCTTAAATTCTGGTTCCCTTACATCCTGAAATGAAAACACAAAGAAAATTCCCTTCACCAGCTGTACTTATCCAAAGCAACCTATAACATCCAACTGAAAAACATCACAATTACAGTCCAGAAAAAGTGTCAGAAATAAAAAACAAGAATTACTGAGATTGAAAAAGGATCACCCCCCCCAATGTCAATATTTTGTTGAACCACCTTTTGCTTTAATAACAGCCTTGAGTCTGTTGGGATACTTCTCTATCAACCTTGCACATCTAGACGGAGCAATATTTGCCCACTCCTCCATACAGAACTGTTCAAGTTCGGTCACATTGGATGGTAGGTGCTGGTGGACTGCTATCCTCCCTGGATCCGGTCGGCCCTCCAAACTGGATGGAAGAGCAAGGAGGAAACTGGTAAGAGAGGTTACCAAGAGGCCAATGGCCACTCTGAAGGAGTTAAAGGATTTCATGGCAAAGAGTGGTTGTTCTGTGCATGTGACAACAATTTCACGAGCCCTCCACAGGTGTGGCTTGTTCGGGAGGGTCGCAAGGAGAAAGCCACTTCTCAAGAAAGGCCACATTAAAGCTCGTTTGAGCTTTGCCAGAAGGCACCTTGAAGATTCTGATGCCAAATAAAAAAAGGTCTTATGGTCAGATGAGACCAAGATTGAACTATTTGGCCTCAACACCAAACAGTACACCTGGCGTAAATCCAACGCAGCTCACCATCCACAACACACCATACCTACAGTGAAGCATGGAGGTGGCAGCATCCTGTTGTGGGGGTGTTTCTCTGCCTCAGGGACTGGGGCTCTTGTTAGGGTAGAAGGAAAAATGGATGGGGCCAAATACCGTCAGATTCTGGAAGAAAACCTGCTACCCTCTACCAGACAGTTGAGGATGGGCAGAAGATTCACCTTTCAACATGACAACGATCCGAAGCACACAGCAAAATTGACCACACAGTGGCTGAAGGAGAAAAAAGTGAACGTCCTTATGTGGCCCAGTCAGAGCCCAGACCTAAATCCCATAGAAAATCTGTGGAGAGATTTGAAGATAGCAGTCCACCAACACCTACCATCCAATGTGACCGAACTTGAACAGTTCTGTATGGAGGAGTGGGCAAATATTGCTCTGTCTAGATGTGCAAGGTTGATAGAGAAGTATCCCAACAGACTCAAGGCTGTTATTAAAGCAAAAGGTGGTTCAACAAAATATTGTCATTGGGGGGGTGATCCTTTTTCAATCTCAGTAATTCTTGTTTTTTATTTCTGACACTTTTTCTGGACTGTAATTGTGATGTTTTTCAGTTGGATGTTATAGGTTGCATTGGATAAGTACAGCTGGTGAAGGGAATTTTCTTTGTGTTTTCATTTCAGGATGTAAGGGAACCAGAATTTAAGGTCTATCAAAGGGGGTGATTCTTTCCTATACCCACTGTAGTTGTCAGCATTTTTTGTCCTCTTTATAATGATCGGGACCTGGAAAAGGTACAGATGAGGGCAACCAAGATGATCAGGGGCCTAGAGCACCTTCCTTATGAGCCAAGAGGTTTTTTACTTTAGAAAAAAGACTACTGAGGAGAGACATGATAGACTATACAATCATGCATGCTGTGGAGAAAGTTGATAGAGAATTTGTTCTCCCTGTTGCATAACACTAGAACCAGGGATCATCCCATGAAACTGATTGCCAAGAAATTTAGGATAGACAAAAAGAAGTACAGGCAAACCTCATTATCCGCTGGTTCAACACTTGCAGTTTTGCATATCTGCAGCCGGGGAATAGGCACCTCACCTCGGCATGTGTGGGAGGAGGGGGACCCCTTAGAACTCGCGTATCAGGAAGGCAGCAGAGGTGGTAACTTTAAAACCGCTGTTATGCGGCCGGAATGACAGAGGCAGCAGTGCCTTATTAGAACCGCCACTGTGCAGCGGGGATGGCTGTGAAGGTGGCTGCAGCAGTGGAGATGGCGGCAGAATGGGTGGAGAAAGAGTCCCCGCTGCTGCCTCCACCACTATTCCCACCGCTGTGGCTGCCTCTGGGAACCTAGCCCCCCCCAATCCCCATTGCCCCAACGGATTGATATTTGAGGATTCCATATCCATGGTTGTAGAACAGAACCAAACGCCTGCGATTATCAAGGTTTTCATGTACCTTTTTACACAACTTGTGGAATTCTCTGCCACAAGATGTGGTGACAGCCAACAACCTAGATGGCTTTAAGAGGGGTTTGGATACATTCATGGAAGACAGGTCTATCAATGGCTGCTTGTCTGAGGGCTATAGGCCACCTCCATCTTCAGAGGGAGGATGTCTCTGAATACCAGTTGCAGGAGAGGACATGTCCTCAGCTCTTGCCTGTGGGCTTCCCAGCTGAACCTGGTGGGCCACAGGAATAGATGGGACTTGGGCCTAATCTAGCAGGGTTGTTCTTATGTTCTTATCAAGAAGCAGAACCTAGGATTGGGCTGTGCACGTACAGGATAGGTCTATGCAGAAAGGATGAGGTTTTATTCTAGTTGGCTTGTTTAGCACCTACCCCAGAAGTGTCTTTGGGTGCATTCCTTTTGCTTATTAAAATGGTTGCTGTTCACAACTACAGGGAAAAGTAAAACACTGCACTTCCTGACCCAGCACTCACTGAAAGGGATCCCACTGTTGGTTGTATCTCTCGAAGATATTTATAATACATTAATTTGCCCTTCGTACACACACTTAGCCCACTGTAATGATTATCTTGTTAATAATGAAACACTTTGTGGTTCTTGATGTAATATTTAGAAGTTCTACTTGGAGTAATGATCTTGCATGTGTGTATGTAGTGAACTCATGTCAGAGATGCTTCAAATTGCTTATTACTTTATGTATCTCGTTCCCCAGGAAATATCTTGCTGCTTGAAGGCAGAGAAGATTCTGAGAAGCAAAAACTGATGCTTATTGACTTTGAATACAGCAGCTACAATTATAGGTACGTGCATTTGGCTGGATCTTTCTGTTGGCTTCTGATACAAAAAAAATGCAGGGTTAGCAAATGCTTAATTTGTTTGTGTGAGATGCATTTCATTACATAGGTTTTTTGTTTGCTTTTGACTCGTTTGCCAGTGTTTGTCCAAATCCGATAAAACAGAAGGCCAATTTTTTGCATCTACATCTAATGTTTGAAGATACTTTGCTAGATATCAGAAGTGTGACTAAAGCTTTATGATGTGACCTGTTCTTTTGTATTATGAATGAATTGATGCAAAAAAGCATTAAACTATATAGCCTTCTATTTAGGTGTTACTAGTGAAATATGTGGTGATAATCTAGTTATAGAAAAATCTTTATTTTTCCTTTAACCTGTTCTTTCAACAGTATATGGCTGGGGGGTTTTTCCTTTGGGTTTTTTGTTTTGTTTTTTCTTGAAATAGAGTTAAATTGCACAGGAACCTGTCAGCGGACAAATTATTATTTTCATTATTATTTAATTTATATCCCGCCTGACTATCTGCAGTGCCTGAAGAGTTTGGTTCCTTTAGGAAGTACAGAGCCTTAGGTGACAGTGAGTTTTTTACTTGACAATCTGATCCTGTCCCCTGTTTAGCTCATCTCAGGATTGGAATCTAAATCTTGATGCTGGCACAAGACTGCAGTAATGGCCTTTTGTGGCAACTCCATTGTAACAGCACTCAATACTGCAGTGGAAGGAATTACTCCCTGCTTGTATATAAGTGCTGCTCAACACTTATAATAAATATCTGATTAATATCTCCAATAAAACTTCTATTCTGCATGTGTAGGCCCCATCTATCTTTAATTAACTAGTTTAAATGTGACATTGGACTTGTATTAAAACTTTCCACACAGGTAGTGTAACATTTATGCCAGGTTGCTTGCTTGCTTCCTGTATTTGCAGAGAGCATGCCGGCCAGCATGTATCCAGACCACAGATCTCTGCTCTGCTAGCACTACATGTAGGGGTCTCTGATCAGTTTTAAATGTGATACTAGCTGCATGGAAACCTGCATGGGGAAGCTTCATATCTGGACTGGGATCCGTTGTAACTGTAAGGATTGGGTTCTGCGCCTGCGCAGAGACCTTACGGGCTGATTGAGTAGCTCCTCTTGACGCCCCGCCCGCCTGCACATGCAGTGCTGAGTCCATTGAGAGTGGCGGTTGGGGCATCTCTCCTACAGTTTCTCTTTGACCACCTTAGCAATCACACCTCTTAGCTGTAGCTCCTCGGATTTGGAAAAATACATTTGGATTTGAACTGGATTACGATTCCATCCTGTACCAAACTCATTAGTTGTGGACTGCGCCTCAATGTCCAAAGGTGGTAGATGCCATACAACACCTGCAGATAAGGAGGGGCGGAAGATAGATGTCATGGGAAGGAAGATTTACAGTACTGCTAGTCTCACAATTCGGATTGCTAACTATGCAGCTTGCATAGCCCGGTATAATCACTTGTTATGGGATGCCCTTTTGCAGGACTAAACATCTATGTTGCCGGAGGATTTCCTGTAGAAATTCAATGAGACCTATGAGAAAACAATGGCAGTGACAAGGCAGCAATCGAGCGCCTTTAAGCATTTAGCGGAGACAGAATCTCGCACAATGGTAACGGCAGTAAGCATGCGCAGACATGCCTGGCTCCGTTCCACCTCACTCCAGCAAGATATGAGAGACAGGGTGGAATCTCCATCGTTTGATGGAAAGGGGCTTTTCCATGAGCATACTGATACTTCGATGGAAACATTGAAAAATCAAAGTTTATGGCTCATACCTTTATGACATCCTCAGGTATGGCCGGTACTACGTCAAAGAGCCGCTCTTATTCTCAACAGAGGACCAACAGGTTCCAGGAGAGGAAGGAATTCAAGAGGCAGTAACGACCCTATCAGCAGTCTAGAGGGTATAACCAAAAAAACAAAAGGAAAATACAGCACGTCAAAATAAAGACACTCCTAAAAAAAAGCTTTTGACAGGACTGTTAGTCCACTGCACACGCTTGTTCATCCATTCACCCACAACTTTGGCCTGAGACCACCCTTAGCAACCAATCTATCCGGGACCCCTACCATTGGTCCTGTAGTTGCCAGAAATACCATCAAACTGGCAAGCCATGCCTAAGTATGGCACAACATAACATCAGATTGGTGGGTCCTACGTATAGTGCAAACGGGATGTGTTGGAATTCGAGACCAAGTCTCCATTTTCGGGACTGAAGTTCATGGCCACCACGAAAATACTGCAGGAGGAAGTCAAAGTGCTCCTGGAAAAACAAGCAATTGCTCCAGTGCAGTGGGCGGACAGACTATTGGGTTATTACTCCCAATATTTCCAGATTCCAAAGAGAGATGGCAGAATCTGGCCTATTATGGACTTAAGGGGTCTCAACTGTTACATATTAACCAGAAAATTCAGAATGACAATGCTAAAGTTGATCCTGCCCTTCTCGGTCCAGGGGACATGGGCGGCAACATTAGATCTAAAGGATGCCTACTTCCTTGTAGGCATCCAGGAGAACCATCACAAATATCTCAGATTCACAGTGGGAGGTCAAACATACCAATACATGGTTCTCCCGTTCAGCCTATCAACAGCGCCAAGGGTATTTACCAAGGTTGTAGCGGTGGTAGTAGCTTACCTGAGGACACGGGATGATGGTCTATCCGTACTTAGACAACTGGCTCCTGGTCAGTCACAGCAAGGAACTCTTGGTACAGCAGATTCAACGGGTCGTCCACCTGTTAGGAGACCTGGGGATCAACATCAACTGGAAAAAGTCACATCTCACTCCAATGAAGCGAATGAACTTCATTGGTGCGGTGCTAGACTTCGAGGGAAAATGAGCGTGTTTGCCACTAGAATGCATTCGCCAGATACACTCGCTCATTCAACAATTTATGGACACTGCACGACAGCCTGCATTACGGGTACAGAAGTTGCTAGGCCTAATGGCCTCCTGTACAGTGACTGTACAGCATACTCTACTACACATGCGCACGCTGCAACAGTGGTACCTCCACAACCTTCATCCGGATGTGGACAGTCAAAACGTGCTTGACCATGCCACAGGTAGTTTTAAACAGTTTACACTGGTGGATGGAAGAGTGCAATTTGACAAAAGGTGTTTTGTTTGCGCCATTAGCCCTCACCTGCTGGGTGATGACAGATGCCTCATTGACGGGTTGGGGGGCGCATTGCGTGGACCATTGCATCCAGGGCACATGGGCACAACCCCAAACTCTACAGCATATCAATTACTTAGAGCTGATGGCAGTATTCCTGGCCCTGAGGGCATTCGAACCACTGCTTAGGGCAGCTGTGCAAGTGCAGATGGACAATACAACAGTGATTGCTTACATCAACCACCGGGGGGAACAGTCTCTCTGTCACTGTGTCTGCTCGCCCAAAAAATATGGAATTGGTGCGTACAACACTCTGTATATGCAATAGCACTCCACATAAAAGGGGTGGACAGTTGCTTAGCCAACAACCTCAGCAAGGTCACCGATTACAGCCAGAGGCATGAGTGGGAGATAAAGAGCATGTATCTCCAGGTAGTATTTGAGATGTGGGGAGTCACCTCAGGAGACTTGTTTGCGAGTTGTGCCAGCAAAAAATGTGCCAACTACTGTTCTTGTGTGGGCATAGGACAGGGATCCCTAGGGGATGCGTTCCAACACACCTGGAGTGTAGGACTACTGTATCTGTTTTCTCCGTTGCCACTTACAGGAGCATTAGCGCAGGTCATTTGGGACAGAGAGAACTTCATTCTGATGGCCCCAGGGTGGCTGCGCCAACCGTGGTTTGCGCCTCTTCTGCAGTTATCATGGGGCACGTTCCACAGATTTCCATGAACACCGGACTTGTTACAGAGGGAACAGGGGAAAGTCTTACATCCCGAGGTTCAGGCCTTAAGAATGACAGCCTGGAGAATCAGGTTATGAAGGATATCCTACTGAACAGTAGGTGTGAAACCACAAGGCGAAATTACGCTTGCAAATGGAAACATTATAGGGCTTATATGAAGGAAAGAGCGATCAAGCCCTTGCACGCCACTCCAAAGGAGGTTTTACTGTACCTAACATAACTAAAGTTGAAGGGTTTGGCCAATGTTTCTATCAAGCTGTATTTGGCTGCTATTTCGGCAAAACATAAGGGTTGGGATGGGTCAACTGTGTTTTCCTATCCAGAATGCAAACGTTTCCTGAAGGGCCTCAACAGTTTGTACCCATCTATACGTCAACCAATGGAGCAGTGGAGCTTGTCTTTGGCATTGTCAGCAATTACAGAACAACCATTCGAATCTCTAGAAACTACACCCATTAGACTTCTCATGCTAAAGACTGCTTTCCTAGTGTCAGTCACATCGGCAAAGCGTGTAAGTGAGCTGACTGCTCTTCGTATGGATAAGTCTTACACTCAGTTCTACCCCCATAAAGTTATGTGGCTAGATCCACGCTTCCGTATGAAAGTGATGACTGACTTTCATTTAGATCAAGAAATAATCCTACCTACCTTCTTGCAAGACACAGAGACGGCTTTGGAAAGGTCACTCCACCCGTTGATTGTGCAGAGAGCCCTTCTGTATTAACTAGAAAAAACACATAACTTCAGAAAGAGCAGGAAACTCTTTATTTCATACAAGGGGAAACGTAAAGGGCGTCCGATATCACGCCAATGCCTTGCTCATTGGATAGTAGAGCTAATTTTCCAGGCATATAAATGTCAAGGGGTTGCGCCGCCCTGGACAGTGCGTGCACACTCCACTAGAGCTTATGTGGCGTCAGCGGCCCATCTGTCAGGCATCAAAATGTCAGAAATCTACATGGTGGCCACGTGGTCCTCTCAACAACCATTCATCAAACATTATGCTATTGATTTGAGGATGGCGAGGGAGGCAAATTTCAGAAGAACTGTTTTAAAAAGGGGGTTAGCTTAAGCTACAGGTCAACTGCACCCGCCTCCGAAGGGGGAAAGCTTGCTAATCACCTAGTCCTTATGGTTACAACAGATCCCAGTCCAGATAAACTGGTTGCTTACCTGTAACTTATGATCTGGATGGGATCCATTCTAGCCATAAGACCCTCCCGAGACATCCCCGCTGCAGTATTAATTGGAGGGAGACAATTCATCTTGCGGTCGTCACATTGGGCTGTCTGCGAGAAACTGAAGGAGAGATGCCCCAACCGCCACTCTCAACAGACTCAGCACTGCATGTGCAGGCGGGCAGGGCGTCAAGAGGAGCTACTCAATCAGCTCACAAGGTCCCTGCGCAAGCGCAGAACCCAATCCTTATGGCTACAACAGATCCCATCCAGATCATGTTACAGGTAAGCAACCTGGTTTTTTGCCCTTTTAAATCAGACCTTGTATAGTAAGCTGAGAAATGCTGAACATGCCTGCCAACTAGCCAGTATTGGGTTAGAGAGAATATAGGTTTGACTTTGTATGAGGCAACTCCTTCTGAAGTCAGCCATAGCTTAGTTACTTAGAGCACATGCTTTGCATGTATAAGGTCCCAGGTTCAGTCTTTGACATTTCTAGAAAAAGTCACATAAGAGTTACTGCCAGGCAGGAAAGACAGTACTTGATAACCAATCATTTGACTATGTATAAGTTTCTTATACTTAACTTTTCAACTGATTCTTTGAAATAAGTATGGATGAATAAGTATGAAAAGAATGTGGAATAGGGTTTTTTTTTTAAACTTGCTTTCATATTGAACATTCTCATTCCAGAGGGTTTGACATCGGAAATCATTTCTGTGAATGGATGTATGACTACGTGTATGAAAAATACCCATTCTTCAAAGCAAACTTTCTTAATTATCCCTCAAAGAAGCAACAGGTAAGCAATAAAATAGAATTGTCTCTAATTTAAAATTCACCCTAACATCTAAATCTAGCCAAATGTGGAAAACTTCATATTTCAGACACTTAGTTAATATCTTCTGCTTCAACTTCACAACATTTCAAAATGGCTTCTTAATTGCCCATCTTGTAACTTTTCATAGTGTATGGTCAATGTACTGTACTACATTGTTGTTTCAACTCCAGTAGCAGTAATCCAGAGTAGCTGCAACCATTCAATAGAAAATTCTTTTATTAAACTGTGGAGGATGGTTCTTAACATCAATACAGATGTTCGGTTTATGCATGGATAACCGAAATTCTTCCCAGCACAATTTTAGATCAGAGATTAGTAGCTGAAGTACAAAATTCTACTTACTAGGTTGATTATTAAACTGAAAACCAATACTGTGTCTGCAGCTTGCATGCCATATTGAAACTGCTCTGGAATTATACTAAAGCTTTAATAAATGAAACTGTGTTCAATGCATCAGTATTGTTTTAGTATCTTCTATGCTGGTATGGCTAAGGAACTGTACTGTGCCTTTTAGCTCCATTTCATCTCCAGTTATCTAGCTGCATCTCAAAGCGGATTTGAAAATCTGAGCAATGAAGATAAGTCGAAAATAGAAGAAGAAATGTTGATTGAAGTTAACAGGTAACCTCTACCTTCATTCTGAATGTATTGTATTCCTGCATTTGAATCTTGACTTTTCAATTAAGATGCTGGTTGTATATACATCTTAAAGTAGATCTAATTAGTATTTAGCCAGGCCTCAGACCTCAACTCTAAAACATTTTTCCACGTTAAGTGTCTCGGGAAGCTATCTTGTACCTCTAAGAAAATGAGTAGAGACCAAATGGACTACTTAGCCATGAGTTTCTTCTGGCTGGTTGAACTTGTTTTTGGCCTGCTATGAGAACATCTGGTCTACTAGCACTAAAGCATTCCAGAGGAGGCAGCCAGTGGTTAAGGGCACATCTAGCATTCACTTAAGAGCATTTTCAGCTCTAAACACTTTAGAAGCAGAGTATGAATGCATCCTGAGTTTCCATTCCTGAAGAAGTTGTAGTTTAGTTTTCTTGTATTCTGTACTTGATATGGATGAAAATTGAAATATGCAATTCTGAACTCCAGAAATTGACAGTCTACTTACAATGGGTAGCATCCAGACTAACATCAGACTAACACTGAGCAGAAGAGTTAAGCTCAGGCAAGGTGGAGAAGAGGCAATTTTTAACCAGTTCCCACTGTAGCTTCTTGTGCCTACCAAAATATGCCCCTGAGGGTCCTCCAACCTTTGGACATATTTTCAACAGGCATGGGACTGCAGAGGGAAGGCAGGACCAACTAAAATTGCCCCCCCCCCCGTCCCACTCTTCTGCTTCATGCTACCCCCCAAAATAAGTGATTAAATTCTGTCCAAAATAAGAGTGAATTTACATTAGATACTGAAACATTAGTAAGTATTACATTGTGTATCTTCTTGACAGGTTTGCCCTTGCGTCACATTTCCTCTGGGGTCTGTGGTCCATTATACAAGCAAAGATATCAGCTATTGAGTTTGGATACATGGTATGTCTCTTGAAAATGCTATCTTAACACTTGACTTGAAGGTTGGCATATTCAGTGTAATTACTGGCCAACATCCAGACTAACCCTGCTCCAGGATTTTTTTCTGTTATGCATGAGGTGGGGCATAGGGGGACATGGTTTTGGGAGAACACCAGTAGCTGCAGAGGAGAAAGGAAACAGCTGAAAATTTCATACTCCTGTGCATGACAAAAATCCTGGTGTGTTGGTGAGCAGGTTAGTCTAGATGTCGACTACTATATCCAGGGAAGGGGTTCCCCTCCACAGGATTTGATCTCTCTCAAAAGCCTGTATGTGTGTGATTGTTTTTTAATCCACTTTTTCATTAAGCTGTAAACAGCAAAACCACTTCTTTTTACAAATAGCAGTAGTGCAGTACAATATGAAAATTGCCGGGGATCTGACACAAATACCATAAAATACAAGCATGTATTTTTATAGCATTCACTTTAATTACCAGTCAGTCCTGAAATTTTTGGCAAGCAACTGGGCTTCAGTATTTTACCCAAACCTTAATGAATGCTGGTCTTGGACACTTAAAAGAGCTATTTATTGGCATCACCTGATACTTTTCTTTATTTATATCGAGAGTAGCAGTGAACTTGTAATGGTACCAGTACTACTTGCATGCATGTGTGTATATGTATGTATATATAATATTAATGGCAAAGTGGAAATGCAAATTTCACTATCCTCTTTATCCATGTTGGCAGCAATTGAGGTTGAGTAGGTCTTAATATATGTACCACAGCTGCATTCAAAGCAGGCTTCTGGTCACAAAAAAGTAGAGTTGGGGCTATTGGTGGCCATCTTGAACGCTTCCTAGGTGAAATGTGTGCTACACACATTTCTTAAGTGCACTGGGATTGGGGCAGCAGATGGAATGGTTCCATACCTTCAACTCAAGGACTGCCTGCTCCCAAGGGTTTCTGCCCACTTGACCAGATCAGAGTGGGGCTTTGCTCCTTGTGCTGACTTTGTTGTTGAGGAACGTGGAACAGGGCCTTCTCTGTCATTGCCCTCAGGCTTTGGAATGCTCTCCTGGCTGAAATCTGCTCCTCAGTCTCCATGAAAGTTTTTAGGGGAAAAGTAAAGACATGGCTCTTCACCCAGGCTTTTGAATGAGAGTAAATTTTTTGCTCCTGCTGCTCATACTGATTTCTGTCATGTATTATTAATTTATGGGTTATTAAATTTTTATATAGAAATTGTTTTAACATTTATATCATCTGTACTTTTGTATTATGTATTTTAATTTTTGATATAATCTGTACCTTTGTGTTTAATTATATTGTAAACCACTTTGAGGTTTTAATTAAAAGCGGCATATACATTGAACATTAAATAAATAAACTACACTATTTTATCTCACTTAGGACTATGCACTCTCAAGATTTGATGCCTACTTTGAACAGAAGAGGAAGCTCAAAGTGTGAAGGTCAAAGACTAGACAATCTGTTTCTGTACTGTATAAGGAAGGCAGCTGGGCAGAAATTCCACTGTGCTTAGGCTACTGTAGTTGTAATGAAGGTTTTGCAAATTCCAACTACTCGGATGCAATGCTGAAGACTGCACAAAATGGTTATGTTTACTCTTTTAAAGTTTCATAAGTCTTTGGAATGAGAATTGACAGCTTGAAGTATAATATAACAGTGCAATATCAAGCTTTTTAATCTAGAAGGTATTATGAGGGAAGCTTTAAGTTTTAATGTGAACCATCCCATACTTCAAGAGCAAACAGTGTTAACTCTGATTACTTATTTTTTAACTAAGCTATTTTTAGTGAATTAATGCATCATACGTTGCACCAATTACTGGGAAAATTCCAGTTCTATCTAGGGAACACTGTTATACTGTGAATCTTGGCTGAAAACCGGTTCATGAGTGGTTCTCATGGGTTACACCAAGTCATTCATCTCCAAATAACTACTGGTAGACATACACTAATAGCTAAAAAGCAAGGAAACTCTCACAGTCTGCCTTCTGTTTCAATGCAGATTCTGTTTGCTTTCACATTCTGGTATCTCAGTAGAACAAGGTAACACAGATAAATCTCAAACCGGGAATGCCTACAAGTTGCATTTCCCTAATAGCTCATACCATACATTTGACCAAGAGTGTACATTGGTGTTCATTGGCTGCCCAGAAATAGTCCTGCAGTATTGCATTGTTCATGTACAGGGTTTCCTGGGCTGGCAGCACTGGGATGAGTGCCTTGAATTCCTCCAGCTGCTCCTCTCTTACTAGGAGGAAGAGAGGGCCAAACTAAATGGGGAGCAAATGAAGAATGTTTGACCAATAATGGCATGGTGGTGCCTTGTGGGGGAGCACAGTGCTCCTCACTTAAACTCCTGACTTGCAGCTTGTTCCACCAGATGAGAGAATGAGTCTTGTACAGAAAATACATTGAAATTCATATGTGAACTCTACAGTAAGTGTGTGTTCTCTTTGACCATCCTTATTTGAATTGTGCTTTCTGCTAACATGTATTGTACAAATAAATTTTTTAAGTCTTTACCTTTTACCATATCTGATTCTCAGTATGTGGCACAAGTCACCATTTTAACATTTCAAGTGTTTTAATTAAAGCAATAATAAACATGGATTTACAGCATTTCAGAAACAAAATTGAAGTAAGCCTTAAGAGTTCTATTTAGATAGTCCTAGTAGTTATAACACAGATTGTCAGATGTTTAGAAAAGAATTAAGATTTCAATGTGACTTTCATAGTACACTTTTAATATACTTTTGTGTTTCTCAAATGCATTTTGTGAAATTAAGTATCCATGTTGATTTGGGGGGTTCATACAGCTGTTCGCTTATCCATTATAGTTTGAATCAGTTAGATACTATCTATCAATTACTGAATTCCAAAAAATAGAGCAGTAACTTATAGAACCAGTGTGGTGTGTTGTCGTGGTTAGAGTGCTGGACTAAGACCGGGGAGACCTGAGTTCAAATCCCAAGTGTTGTTCACATACCTCAAATACACTCTGCCAAGCAGGTTTCTCCCTTGTGGTGAGACCTTTAGATCTGGATCGTGATCCGTTGTGATCATGAGGAAATGGGTTCTGCACCTGCGCAAGAACCTCACAGGCGGACTAAGTAGCTCCTCACGATGCCTAATCCGCCAGTTCATGCCTCCTTAGTTCGTTATAATCAGCAGTTGGGCATCTCTCTGTCAGTTTCTGCTTGACCACCTTAGCGTTCAGACCTCATTGTGGCTCCTTGGTTCAATGGAAACATTGGATCTGGACAGTGATTCCAGCGACACTCATAAACACCAAGAGGGAGGAGGATACATTAGTTTGCCACACTAGACAGAGGCATTTGCAACAGGAGCAGACAGCCAAGTTCTGCCAGGGCCAAAACCAGCCCCTGCCAGACTAAGAAATCATTGTAATTTGCCCCTTCCTGTCACAAGCAGTGTGCTATTCTTTTATTATTGACTCTAATTCTCAAATATCCCAGTCATGGATGGAAAATTCAGGGTCAATTTACAAGAGACACATTTTCTACATGGAAGTTTCTTCTGTGCAGGTGTTGTGCAGAAACCCATGTGTAGTGACCGCTAGGGGCATAGCAAGGTTGGAATGGGCCAAGATGAGATTTTAAAATGGGCCCCCAGCCCCTCAAAGTCCAGGGCCTCCGCACACCCCAGGCCCCCAAGGATTTAAGTCTGATATTCCAAAATAAGTATGCTGCCTGTAAATACATTTCACCGAATACACACATGCACACTTCACAGTATATAGTGATATACATTGAGTACTATATATTTGTGCTGCTTTTAATGCCTAGGACACACTAGCAACGCTAATTATGAAAATGGCCCCCTTGCTGCAGATTAGCAAAGGAGACTTTCAACCATGCAGGGTGAGCCTATGTTTGTTTTCTCAGAATTCAGAACAAATTAAGTAAAGTTTGATTCCAGGAGGTTTTTCACACAAGGCTTTTAAAGCCCTTTAGCACACATCTCCTCTGGAATAGAGTTGCTGCATTCACATGTTGGCCAGATTTACCCTGAAGTCCTTGCAAGTTATTGGAGAGCAGTTCACACACAAGAAAAATAAAATAAAAGCACAACACATGCTTCACAGTTCTCACTCAGACCTTCTGGGTTGCAAAACAACTTGAACATAAGTGCATTTATGAATGAATGAATAAATAAATATTTGTTCCAAAAGTTTTTGTAATTTTCTGACATGAAACAAGCCACTTATAGGCCTTAGATAGTTTTTGTTTTTAAAGCCAGCACATTTTCCAGTCTGTTTTAAATTAAATATTCAGAGACTTCTCAGTCTTGCCCCACCACCCATATCAAAGCACTATGGCAAGCAGATCCCTATATACGGGGGTAACCACAAAAAGGAATTCACAGCCTACCTTTCAAAAGCTGTGCTTTTGGTCTGCTGTGCTTCTGGTCTGCTGCAGGGAGCTCTGCCAGCCTCCTTCCTGGCTTGCTGGGGCCTGCTGAGTTCAGGCTTCAGGGAGGCCTACTCGGAGGCCCCTCTGGAAGCCCCGCCCACCCACCGATCAGCTGAGAGGCGGGGAGAGAAGAGCTCTGCAGTTTGCAGGCTGCTCTGATCCTAGGCCGGAGCTGGAGGCAAGTGGCTGAGGGGCCCTGGCGCTGGGCAGGTGGGCAATGGGGTGGGGGTGGCAGGAACTGGCGTGGCGCCCCCACCTCAGTGGTGCCTAGGGCACGTGCCCTGCCTGCGCCCCCCCCTCCAAGTTCCGCCTATGCAAATTCCTCCTGTACTCAACCAAAGAAAACCACAGGGCTCTGTGGGCGCCAGGAGCCGAAATCGACTTGACGGCACACTTTAGCTTTAAACATATAGAACCTTTGTCAGTCTGTAGAAGCTTCATTGTAAGGTTTGCACTAAATACTTAGGTGCTGAAGGCTGCAATCCTATGAACATTTAATGGGGAGTAAGATTGAAATCTGTGGAATTAAATGAACTTGCAAGGAACTGTTCTGTAAGTGTGCAAAAATAACCATGTACACTGCCCTGAGCTCCTTGGAAGAAAAACAGAATATAAATGTAAATTTTAAAATTGACATAGAGGTTCCTGCATCTTTTTATTTTATTTTAAAAGCTTCTTCTGTCCTAAGGGAAGGATGTAAAAGTAATGATTTGAAGAATAGTGGTGGGTTTATGAGTAATTGGGAGGAAAGTGCTATCTTCACAAATGTCTTAATGTAGTGTTAATTGGTACTTATCAATACTTAAGTTCCATCAGTCAAAGCGCTTTACCCCAGCCATTGTTAAAATGCCACAAAATGTAATGGACAGTTTAAATGTCTGATACACTGCATCCCATGATCTTACGTTATGCTGGGCCATGGTCGTCTTACCCCCTCCCAACCCATCTGATTTGCAGCACCTGCTTTGGTGGGAAATAGGTAGTACTCTTTGATTGGTCATCTCAGTACTATATGTGCTCTCCTGAAGAATGTGTTGCTAAAGGACGTGCTGTGTAAATGATTGAGCTACAGTTCTAAACATAATGGGTTTAAAATCCTTTTTTAGGTGGTAGAAACAGAATAACTTGCTAGCTAATGCTATTGTGGGCATCTTGTGAAGTGATCTAGCCCTTTGCATGCAGGAAGAGGGAAAACTCAAATTTCAACAGCAAATAATTGTTCAACTATTTCAATTTCAAGATGTTCTGAGACTAGATGGTGAGATCACAAGGTGGTAAACCTTGTTAGTATAGATGTTAGCTTCAAAATGCTGAGTCCATGACGACAGCACACATTTCAAAAATGGAGCGTGAAGAGATTTGTGCTTCAATCCAGTGAAACTGGCAGAGCTGTTCCAGCTTTGATTAGAGAGACACTACTGGGCTAGGTAAGTGTTAATACTTGCCCTTGACAGTAAATTTCCACCATGGTGCTTTGGAATGGTTTTGACTAGAGAAGTGGCACAGGGCTAGAAACATCCTCTACTTCTGCTACTCCCTTCAAATTTGGAACCTGCTGTGGCTGCTGTTCAACTAAACATGAAGAAAATGAGAAATCCAGTAATTTCCCTTGTCTTTGGTTTGGCCTTAAATTAGTGTAAACTACCTTGAAAACAATAGTACTTGTGCCACAACTATCTAGCTTGTTTTAGGGGTGCTCAGTGCAGTGGTGGGTGGGGCAGCAAAGATTTGTAAGGGTTTATTCTTTATAGATGAATCATCAGGAATGAGCTCTTTAAATGTGGATTTATTTAATCCTCCTTTCTTATTATCTCCTGAACTGTTTTTCTTCCACAAAAGAGCTATTTGTAAAAAGTGGTGATAAATCTGGCTCCCTGTGATTTGATGGACTTAGCAGAGTTATGTATTTGCTTCTTTTGCTCCCTTCGCCTAGAAATAAGGAAAGGGTGCCACTTGTTTTCCCTTAGTAGACACAATGAGGCTCTTTATAACAAGGCTGCAGCACAGAGCCAGGTACTTCTGAGTACAATCTATAAACAAGATCAGGAGTCATTCCAGGCCAAAGCCACATAAAGCAACCAAAAAAGAATTGAGAGGTGGATCAAAGTTAGCTGAAGGGATTCTGAGTTGGAACTAAATTCAGAAATTTACTCTGCTATATTCTGTGCTAAGCAGACAAACTGGGATTTAAATACATGAAAGGTGATGTGGGCAGTCACCTTGCCCTTCCTAAACACAAGCACCTTTCTTTACATAATAAAGCTATTTTTTATGTGACAGAACTAGTTTAATTTATTAGATACATAGCTTGCTGTCTCCTAACTCCTGCATTGTTAAAGCAGGTTACAGTGGTTTGCATCCAGATTTAGTGGTGTGCTGTAGTGCAAAGATATTGCACAAAGAAAGGCATGTCTGTCCCAGGCTAAGCCTTGCACTAGCAGATGTTAACAAGTTGCACAACTTTTTAGAGCAAGCCTATATATGTCCAGTCAATGGTTTTCCACTAACTGTTGTACATTATAGACCACCACTACTTCATGCAGCTTTGTAAACTTAAATGTGTGCAGCTTATTTTGTGGTTCTAGCACAACATTAGCCTGGGTGTCAACCAGTAATTTTTAGATTTTATTTTTGTGTACAGAGGGCTTAGGGACTGAAGAAACTAAAGTGCAATTTTATCAGAAATGTGATTAAAGGGATTTAATGTCTATGTATCGGTCATATTGCCTAGCTCTTGTCTCTATTTGGTAAGGTTTCAAAAATGTATCCCCTCTTCTCCCACTCCCCTGCCCACCAAGGAGACAAGAATTTAAACTGCAAAGAGCTCTTGGGGGAAGCAGCAGCATGTGATAAATCCCCCCCCCCGCTTTTGCTTCTAAATTGCATCTACTGGATTCACCTGAACTTTTTTCTACTGTATAGTCTCTACTATACGCTCCTATTTCCAACAGAAATAATTAGCCCCAAATTAACTACCAAAATGCCAGTGCTTTATATAGGCCACTATCTGCCAAATAACTGCCTGTTGGAGATATTTTGCAGAATAGTATAGGGGCAGAATGTAATCTCGGGTGTGGTGGTGGTGATGTGTCCAGAATGCTCTACAGCATCTTTAACATGGACATGTCTTCACTTCCTCTCTCCTCTGCAGCCGCATATCAAATTGAAAGGTCATATTGGAAAGATGCTAGTGGGTGAGAGGGGTTGGCTTGGCTGACTTCTTCAGTGTTACATGTGATCGTATGTAAGAGATTTTCTCATGCTGTGTTGATCTCCAGTCATGTGTTGCTTCAGATTCTGGGCCCCACACATCTATTATTTCACAATACTCTTTGCCAGAAGTTGACAAAGATTCACAAGGTTTGGGGTGAGGAAGAGAGTCTTCTGGTGTGTGTCCAGGACCCTGATGCTTGTGCTTTTCAAGTGGGATGGGGTAATTGAGGCAAGAGTGTTTGTGGTACTGTACTGAATTGACTGCCGGCACCTGACTGAAGTCACTTGTTGCAACAGAAAGGAGGTGCTGGGACAAAGTGGAGGTGCTCTTTCTCAGGCTGTGTCTGCAGTGGTGTGCACTGGGTGCCTGATAGAAAAGTGTAGGCATCTGGTTTATCCAGCTGGAGGCACAGGTTATGGATTTAGACTGTGTTCTCACAGAGCTGATGATCCTTCATCTCTAGCTTTCCCAATCATTAACTAGTAGTTGTTAGAAATTTATTGTAACGGGGAATGATGGGAGTTATAGTTCAGCAACACCTGGTGGCCCCCAAGCTGGAAACCACTGTGCTCGATCAGTAGTTCACGAAGTGTGAAGCGAGTCTTCCTAGGGAGAAACTGAGCTTGCAAAGAGAGGTACAGGTGGACCTTCAGGTCCTCTCAGTGTGTGTAGTCTTGAGAGAGGACAGCCGAAGTCAGACCAGATCAGCCTTATTCTGACCAGCTCCACAATGTAGTTCAGAATGAAGATGGAGAGCACTCTCTTTGCCAGGGCTTGCATCTCTGCATTCCTGTGTCCGGTCACATTGTGTCTTTCTCTCTCCACACAAGCTGTAGCCCTTCATTGATCTATTTTATACTGGCTGGTATAACTAATGCTGCACTCCTACTTCAGCAGTGTGGTAGTAATGCACAGGGGCCAATCTTCACCAATCTCCCCTTCCCCCCCAAAGTGCTTGTGTGTAACCCACAAATATATTCCTGAGGACTGCATTGAAACTGTAGGTTGGAGTCATATTTAATGAATGAATCCTCCCAAGCTTTAAAAAAACCACAAAAAACCCCTTGCATGTAGGAAATCAGTGTATCAGAAAAAGGTTTAGTATAGCTCTCACCCTGATGTGAGACATTCTTGGGCAAGCTACATTCTTAGGAGAGCATTCTGCTATATGACAATCCCCCCCCAACTTCAGTGGTTGTTTAGAATGCCACTATCTCTTATTCTGTCTTGAGTGCAATGGCTTTGAATCAAAGAGAGTTAACATTGCCTACATTTTGAGTTGGCTCCTTACAAACATTAGGTAATTGCCCTGAACCAGATGCCACGTGGGTGTAGTTTTCTTGCTTCAGTTCTTCCACATGAGCTGCCAAATGAATCTGTTGTCAGCAGGCAATCTAACCACATAATGCCCCAGATGCAACAGGTATACAGTGGTAGAAGGGGATTGCTTGTGGAATGAGACACTTCTTTTCTAATCACAAGCAGTCTGTAGTAATTAGCGAGCCCAGCAAGGAAGAGGAAAGACTCTGAATAATTATTCCTGTGTGAAAAAGAACAGAACATTTTGTCTTCGGAAGTGTAGTGGAAATCCACAGCAATTCCACATTGGGAAAAGGTTTGTTCAAAAGCAAAATGGCATTTGGTTGCCCATAGGTATTGCCTAGGTGTGGTTAAGTAAACACCTGTGTGAGTCAGTGGTCCTAGGAGAAGCTTACCTTGGTGAGATAATTTATTTGTCACATTTATATATCACCTTATATAAAATCTCAGGGCAGTATACAATCCAGTCAAACAACCATCAAAACCTAAAAGTCATATAAACAGATTAAAATTACCATAAATCAAACTTTAAAACATCATAACTAAAAGCCTGATGAAATAGGTGTGTTTTCAACAGTCATTGAAAAACAACCAGAAATGGGGAGATTCTGATTTCATTTGGGAGTGTGTTCCAGATCTTTGGGGCAACTCTAGAGAAGGCCCAGTTTTGGGTCACCACCAAGCAAGCTGGTGTCAACTGCACCTCCCCTGATTATCTTAATAGGTGGTGGGGTTCTTGAAGATGGGGAGAGGTGTCAGGTTGGGGCCATAGCACTGGGTGAGGTGTGGTGGTGGGGTTCATGAGAAAGGCACTCTATTAAATTAGCAATGCAGCTGTTAGAAGAGCTAAGGTAATAAAGCCTTCGTCTGTCTGTGACTACTTTTAACCAAAACAAACAAACCAGGAGAGCCTGATAATAGGTCTCCCACATCTCATTAGTTTTAACCTTAAAATATCTGGTTTCAGCTCAAGGGGTTATATCCTAATGTTGTGCAAAGAAGTAAATTAAAGGGGCTGTTATCACTGCTCTCCCCACCTTCGTGTTCTGGTGTCCAATTGTGATGAACCCATGTACGTCAAGCTGGTTCAAGTGCTTTGTGCTGAACACCAGATCAACCTGATCAAGGCTGATAACAAGAAATGGTAGATCTCTGCAAAATAGAGAAGGAAAACTCATGAAGTTGTGGGCTGCAATTGCGTGGTTGTTGAAGACTATGGCAAAGAATCTGCTGTAGCTGCAGCCCCTCTGCCACATGCTTTCTTGTTCCAAAGCATACCCCCAGCCCTCAGAAATGGATTTCCAGAGAGGGATTGGGAGTTCAGTAAAAAATAACTTATGTTTGCTGACACTTCAGCATAACCTCAGTAACATTAGGTGCTGAAGGGTGACAATTGACTCTCCACTGACTACTGGAACCTTGACTTCAATGTTACTACACCAGTGCAAGACCTTATATTGGCAACAAACACGGTATTACTTTTTCCTACAGCCTCTCTGTCCCATCTGTTCTAATTGTTCCTGTGGCACCTTTTCCATGATGTCCACTGCTCCCAATTACTGTCCAGGAACATCTCTACTCTTGAGTGAAACACTTTGGTTTCAACAGAATTGAGCACATCTGGGGATGTATTTGAAGATGGGGAGAGGTGTCAGGTTGGGGTAACAACACTGGGTGAGGTGGGGTTTAGCACTTCCCCACATCATTCTTCCCATTTAAATTACTTAAAAATACAGAGAAGATCTGAATCTTGGATTTTCCATGTCCCATCTAGCTTCACCTAAAGATTCCTTTTACGTGTAACTCTAACAGCATGGTTGCTATTACCTCCATTAATGCCCCCACACCTCTAGAAGAATATCTGAAATCTCCCACCTACCTGGTTCCTTCATGGGCATGTTTAACATACCACACAAGTAGCACCCAGACCCCTGCTCAGTTGCATCTTAACCTAGTTCTTCACTTGTTAACCCCAATTTTGTGACTAAGTGTTCCCCAGAATCCCTTCTTATCTATCCAGCAAACACAGATTTAAGTCACCAATTGTTTTTCCCTGCAGCAGATAGCTTATTAGGAACTACCCTGCAAACTCCTGCTAGAGATAGTTCATTCATCAGTTTAGCTCAAACAAGATGGAACCACACTCAGCAGAAGGGATAGCCCAACTTTCAGCTGCAAATAAAAAATGTTGCTTCTCAGCACTCATTTCCCTTTTGGAGAACATATCAAGCCACCTGAATCTACGCCTCAAGCTGCTGTAGGGCTTCAGATCCAAGCTCAGAAGCAGCTCGGTTTGGCATTTATCTGGAGTAGCAAGCACAATCTATTGTCTACTACAGTCAAATGATCAGCTTCAACTTTCACAGTTGTTCCTCCCTTCCAATTCCAGTCCCTTCTCACCATCATAATCCACCAGCCTTCTGTTTACTATTTTACTCCCTCCACCACCATCACAGTTCATCGTTCATGTCAGATTATCATGCCCACAGAAAATAATCCTGTTTCTTTCACTTCCTCAGAGCAGAGGGCCTTGTGAGTTTTGTATTTCATGGATAGCAGGATTCCACCTCCTCCTCTTTACCATAAACCACAAAGCACCTGCCACCTGAACTCCCTGAACTTGTCTCAGAGCCAGAAAGTATTTAACAGCAAGCAGTGCTCAGGGGCTTCCAAGTTCCTGGTGCTGGATTTCAGGCTCTCTTAGAATATGTCACAGAGTAGACTGTTCCTAACAAGTATGAGATTCTCTCCCACTCAGAATGAAACATGCATTTGAATGCCAGCAAAGCTCTGGCTGTAACTTGCTAAGTGCTGGATGCTGTTGGGCAACCCCTCTCTCCACATCTCCCAAAACAGTGAGATGAGGTGCAGTACTGTACTTCCTGGCTCCCTTTGGAGGAGAGATCACTAGAAGCTTGTTATGTCTGAAATATTTGATTTATTTACAATTATATGCTTTGAGCATTAAATGGAGCTGAAATGGCAGGGCAGTCCTACAAAGCAACAGTGTCAGATGCCCAGAAGAGCAAACGCTGCATCTGAAGGTGCTGCACCTCTCTGCCCACCTTCTTCATTCCATCCTCTCCAAAGTTCAGTCTGCTTCTGGGGGCAAGGGGAGGAGGAGGATGAGTCACCTTACAATCTTGCATCATCCCCTCCCATCAGATGGAAGTGTCGGACTGGACCAATCTTACAAGATTCTTGATAGATTCTACTTCAGCACCATTAATGCCCCATTCAGAAAGAGCCGGTTAGGGTTAAGAATAGCCTTAGTGATAGCTAACCTGGAGGAGGAGGAGGAGGAGGAGGAGGAAGAAGAAGAAGAAAGAGCGAGCCTCTGACATTTTGGCTCATTAGCCAGGGCTCTTGCTAACATAAGAGGAGGCTAGCCAGCATTCATAATCACAGCACACACATGTTGGCTCTTTCAGATCACAGTAGTAGTATTGAACTATGCCAGCTGAGTCCTAATCAGCAGCTCCACTTTCTGCTTGTGGGAATCCAAGCGCACATCAACTATGGATATTACTTCCTGTAATAATTGCCAACTCCACTCCCACACACACCCGCCCACAGAAACTTCAAATTGAAGAGCACCATTGCCACCCCAAAAGTTCTCCCCTCCACGTGGAAGGAACTTTATCAATAGAAGCTCTGAAGTTATTTGGACAATCTTTGAACTAACACAAATGCATTTGTCTATAAACAAGGATATATATTCTTCTGAGCCACGTATGGATGGCTACCCTCATCCAGCCAAGGCAGCCATTTTAAAGTGGAGATAACAGGTGGCAGCAGTCAGTAGTGTCCTCTGTCCAATCCAGCCACATCTTCCATATTTGCCTTCCATACAAAGTACTCCCTTTTAAAAGCTGGGAGTGTCTGAATGCCGCCCCCGCCCCCCACCCCCAATATAATTACAGTTGTTTGAGGCAGTGGCTCCAAGTCTGTGTATAAGAAGGACAGAGAAGAAGTGAGACAGACTTCTTTCTAGTAGTCTTTGGCAAGCACTGCCAGGCTGCAGTACTTCCACTCTACACACAATGCCAACTGTTTTGTCACAGGCACAGAGACGGCACAGCCTGCCTCAGAGTCTGTAGCACACTAGCCTGGCTATTCAAAATGGAATCCACTCACACTGCTGCTTGCCAAAGTGCAATCAGCATTGACAACAGCACAGGGAGCGTGGGAATGTGTGCCGAGGGGCTTGAATCGGGATGCATGACACATACTTGGGGCTAGTACCTTTGTCTACTGCTTCTGCTTCCAGCTAGGGAGCTCTGTCTGCAGAGCTGGGACTTGCACAGCATAACTGATTGCTATATGTGCTAAGGAAGGTCAGGGCGGGGGGAGAATCTGTCCTGGCCCATCCTGAAACACAGCAAGATGGAGAGCACTGCAGCCAAAGTCTGGCAGGTAGAGGAAACCAACCCTCTACCAGAGAAAACCACAAGCAGACAGGCAGACAAATTTGACTGCCAGCACCCCTCCAAATGTTTGCTTTCTTTCCTTCCCAAAATTGGGCTTCTACCTGCTATCATTAGGTAGAGATTGGCTCCCTGCTCATTTCTGGCAATTGTACTGCATTCAGTCAGGATGTGCATCTTGCACTTTCTTGTGAATATAGTCTTGGGAGCAATGGCTTGGGGCCAGCCTCTTTTAGATGGCTCTTCGCTGCCAAACACTGAGCTCCAAACCAGGAACTGGGGAATCGGGAAAGGAAGTCTGATCAGTGAAAGGCCAACCACTGGGTTTTGTGTTTATAACTGATGTAGAGCTTCCTCTCAGGCCTGTTAAACTGGCTTAGTCATTCAGGCCAAGTGCCAGAAAAGCAAGGGCCAAAGCCATTTTTGCTTTAGCTACAAACCTGAGGCAAATAGTCCACTTTTGCACCAGACTCTTGGCCCCCAGACCTGCCAAAAGTCAGAGAGCACTCAACCCACATCCTCAAAAAAATTCCTGACTTCTGGGCCCACCAAAAAAAACTGGGCTCTGCCCCCAGGACAGGGGGAAGGGGAAAAAATCTGGGCTCTTCCCCTGTGGCCTACAGGACCGCAAATGCTAGATTATTATTTTTTGTTTGTTTTCATTCTCAACAATTTTCATCCCAGCCATGCACTATGATGGCCAGGTGTTTGAGAGACCCCTTGGTTTCAGGCCCAATGGAGATTGAAAACATATGTCAAGCCACTAGCAACTGCAGTGCATAGCTGGCCTACAGGTCTGTACAGTTAGAACAACATTTGAGCACACTGAAGGAGTTCTGTGAAGCTAGAGTGCATTCTGTTCTGTACATAACAACAGCCCTGCTGGATCAGGCCCAAGGCCCATCTAGTCCAGCATCCTGTTTCACACAGTGGTCCACCAGATACCTCTGAGAAGCCCACAGGGAATGCCCTCTCTCCTGCTGTTACTCCCCTGCCACTGGTATTTAGAGGCATCTTGCCTCTGAGGCTGGAGGTGGCCTATAGTCCCTAGACTAGTAGCCATTAATAGACTCTGTCCACTGTGAATTTGTCCAAGCTCCTTTTAAAGCCATCCATGCTAGTGACTATCACCACATTCCGTGGCAGAGAATTCCATAGATTAATTATGCTCTGTGAGGACAAATACTTCCTTTTGTTGGTCCTTAACCTTTTAGCAATCAGTTTCATGGAATGACCCCTGGTTCTAGTGTTAGGCGAGCTGTCTCTCTTCCATTGGTTCATTCTCATCATACAGGGAGAATCAAAGCATGAGCAAATGCATCGATAATTACAGAACCAATGACTGAATTTGGGTCGGGAGGCAGACTTCTTGCACTACTCAGGGGTGTCTTACAGGGTGCTGAATCTGGCCTATGTAAGCAGAACTGTGCAGCAGCTGCGCCTGAGGCTGGCTGGATTGGGACCTGAGCAAAGAAACATCCAGTTCCTCTTAAACAGGAGGGCACAGTGGAAAGGGACAAAAGTGAACAACATGTAAGCTAACCATGCACATATTAATTCAGAGTCTCCCGCCCACCCTGGCTTAATCACTAACCAAATGTGCAAGTGACCATGACTGAGAGAGGCACAATCAAATCTGACATCCTTGGTGATGCCAGTGGATACAGAGTCTGCTCACACTCTGAGCTCCTCTGAGCACCAGTGTAAAATTGCTCCTGATGTGGAGCTGTGCTTTTTGCCCATTGCTCTTTGCCTCAGCCTATCTTTCTCTGGTATAACGGGCTACCAAGCTCATTGCTTTAGCCCCAAACTGCCTGAAACATTTTGCTTATTGCAGTCACAGGGCTGAAGAAGCCCTTCAGACACTTGTTCACAAAGTGCAAACAAGGGGAGGAGGTGAATATTATTATTATTATTATTACATTTATATCCCGTTCTTCCTCCAAGGAGCCCAGAGCGGTGTACTACATACTTGAGTTTCTCTTTCACAACAAGCCTGTGAAGTAGGTTAGGCTGAGAGAGAAGTGACTGGCCCAGAGTCACTCAGCTAGTTTCATGGCTGAATGGGGATTTGAACTCGGGTCTCCCCGGTCCTAGTCCAGCACTCTAACCACTACACCACGCTGGCTCCAATATGGATATGAATATGGGAATATGGGAGGCTGGCACCGAGGGAGAAGCTATTTCATCGGTCTTCTTGACAGCAGGCCTAGAAAGAGTTACGGTGAACTTTCCCCCCACAATTGTGTGTGTGTGGGTGGGGGGAGGCGGCACTATCCTGCTGGGACAGCTGCAAGGGAGAAGGGCAGTTGTGAGCCCTGAGTTTTGAGCCCACAATAGTTATGCAATCTTTGCCAGACGTGTAAGGAGAAGCCCTGGGCTCATGTTGTACAAGACGTGCAGAGAAGCATCCTCTCTGCACTGTGTCCCAGCTCTAGAACAGCACGTGCTGAGTGTAAGAAATAAACACAGGCTTCAGGCTGCAATATGAATGCCTGAATCCAAAAGGGCATGTGACCAAGGCCTGAGTAGGCCATAAAGAGTTTAAATTCCCCCAGAAGCTGAAGAGATTATCTCCAGTGTCACAACGCTGGCCAGCAGAGCCTAAAAATACTGCACAAAGTAAACTCCATAGGCCTTGCCAGGCTTCACAGAATAATTCACAGAATTATTTAGGCCGTGTTCTTACTCATAACTCATACGATCTCTATGTGGGATAGTAATACAGAGGGCATACAGGCAGAGCAAAGAGAAGTTAGGGTAGTGTTAGCAAGGAATTAATGGCTGAAAGTTCATCGACAAAGGAGTTTGAAAACACATTGAAATCAACCCCAAAAGGAATCTAGTCTTTGACAGCAACATGAATGGATACAAGCTTGTTTGGGTTTTACATTTTCCAAAGCACTTTCCTAACGGTGAACTCTACAGCAGTTAGAGGTGGTGTAAAATGCTTCGGCTTGTCAGGGTCATATTCAAAATGTAAAAAAAAAAAGGAGGGAAGGTGTTTGATGCATAGTTATAGTGCTGGACTAGGACCAGGGAGACCCAAGTTCAAATCTCCATTCAGCCAGATACTTGCTGCGTGACTCTGGGCCAGTCACTTCTCTCTCAGCCTAACCTACTTCACAGGGTTCTTGTGAAGATCAACTTAAGTATGCAGTACACCGCTCTGGGCTCCTTGGAGGAAGGTGGGAGCCAGCGTGGTGTAGTGGTTAGAGTGCTGGGCTAGGACAGGGGGAGACCAGAGTTCAAATCCCCATTCAGTCATAAGACTTGCTGGGTGACTCTGGGCCAGTCACTTCTCTCTCAGCCTAACCTACTTCACAGGGTTGTTGTGAAGAGAAACTTAAGTATGTAGTACACCACTCTGGGCTCATCGGAGGAAGAGTGGGATATAAATGTAAAAAAAAGAGCAGGATTTAAAATGTAATAATAATAATAATAAGGGACAATCCAATAGATTATAATTAAAAAACAGGCTGGATGAAAGAGGTCAAAAAATGTAACCAACAAATGCAAGACCTAATAATAACACCAGAATTAATACATGAAAGAGAAAAGAAAATTAAAAATTGGACTGCACCAGGTGACGATGAACTGCATGGCTTTTGGCTTAAACACCTAACAAGCCTTCATAAACAACTATCAAAATAGTTCAATCACATTTTGCAAGGAGGTGATATTGTACAATGGCTAACAACTGGGAAAACTCATCTCATCATGAAAGACCCAGCAAAAGGTACAGTTCCAAGTAATTATAGACCGATAACCTGCCTGCCAACCATGTTCAGATTATTAACTGGAATAATAGCAGATTAAGTGATGCAACACTTATTAACTAACAAACAGCTTCCAGTTGAACAGAAAGGAAATTGCCCGAACACAAGAGGCACAAAAGACCAGCTGCTGATTGACAAAATGATTTTAGAAAATTGTAAGAGAAGAAAAACCAATCTAAGTGTTGCATGGATTGACTACAAGAAAGCCTTCGATTCATTGCCTCACACATGGATACTAAAATGTTTAGGAACAACTGGTGTCAGCAAAAACATTAAGATATTTATAAAAAAGCAATGAGCATGTGGAGTACACAGTTAACAATCAATGGCGAGACACTTGGACAGGTTAGCATTAGAAGAGGCATTTTCCAAGGGGACTCACTATCCCCTCTGTTGTTTGTAATCGCCATGACCCCACTTTCACAAATACTAAACAAAACAGGCCTCAGATACCAAACCTCTAAAACATCAAGTAAAATCAACCATCTTCTGTACATGGACGATCTGAAGTTGTATGGAAAGTCCCAGTCAGAAATCAAATCACTGCTAAATACTGTCCGTATATTCAGTAACGATATAGCAATGGAGTTTGGACTAGACAAGTGTGCTGCTTTAATAATGAACAGAGGGAAAATAAGAAAAACAGAAGGAATAGAACTGCCCAATGGAAGCAACATCAGGAACCTGGAAGAGAAGGAACATTACAAATACTTGGGCATTCTCCAGGCTGATAACATTGCACACACTGAAGTTAAAAGAAAAATTGGAAGTAGGGGTGTGCATTTTGGAATTTTCTTGTTTCAATTTGTATCCGAATCAAAACACCCCCATTTTGTTTTGTACCCGAATTTTCTGAATCCGAATCAGCCCTGTTTTGTTTTGTAGCCGAATTTTCCAAATCCGAATCTATTTGGATTTTTAAAAAGGGTCCCAGGGCAAAAAGAGTGGGTGGTGGTAGTAGCGTCCAATGGGTGGAAGCTAGCAGCCAAACTTCAAAGGAATTAGGCAAAGGGCTGATTTTTTGTGAATTTTTTAAGTTTACACATCTTTAAGAATTTTCCCATAGGGAATAATGGAGATTCCAGCAAATGTATCGCTTCAAATCAAGGGGAAAGGGATGACCCAGAGCGGAGTGTGGTGGGTGGTAGTGCCCAATGGGGGCAAGGAAACTTCCAGAATTATTTCAAAGAAATTGGGCAAAGGGCTGATCTTTTGTGATTTGATGAAGTTTACGTGTCTAAGATTTCTCCCATAGGGAATAATGGAGGTTTAGGTTTCAGCAGCCCCATAATTCCACTTGGGGGGCACTGGGGTTGCCCAGAGTGAGGGGTTGTGTTGTGCACATAGGGTGCCAACCACCCCCATACCCACAAGCCTGTGGGGTACTGGGTTTTGTTGTTTCTGAGGTGTTCATTGTAGATTCTCTGGTAGCATATGAGATTTTCAGTGAAAAACAAGAATCCACTCTCATATGCTACCAGAAAATCTACACTTAGAACACCACAGAATCAACAGAACCCAGCACCCCATGGGTTAGCAACCCTTCCCCTGGCCAATGTGGGGTCAGTAAAGAGTGGGAAGAAGAAAAAGAGCCAATGTGGAACAAGGAGGGAATTGTCAGCAGGTCAGCCCATGATTTAGGTCACCGATCAGAAGGCTGGAAGGGTGGGAAATTCAAAGAGATGTCAAACACAAAATGGAGACTGACTCAGAGATCACCACTAAATGGAGGTCCAAAACAACAAAACGTTTTGTAGCCGAAACAGGGACGTTTTGTATACAAAACTTTTGGATCTGGAAAATGGGTGTTGTGTTTTATCTACAAAACACCCGAAACGGGCTGTTTTGGGTACAAAACGTTTTGTATCCAAAACGTTTCGCACATCTCTAATTGGAAGTGAATACGTCAGGAGAGTTAGAAAAATCCTCAAGTCCAAACTCAATGGCAGGAACACCATACAAGCCATAAACACCTGGGCTATACCTGTTATCAGATACACTACAGGAATAATAGACTGGACCCAGGCAGAGCTAGAGACGCTAGATCGTAAGACCAGGAAAATAATGACTATCAGTCATGGTCTGCACCACCGCAGTGATGTCAATAGGCTATACCTCCCTCGCAGCTCAGGTGGAAGAGGAATGCTGCAAGTCCATCAAACAGTCGAGGAGGAGAAAAGAGGCCTTGAAGATTATAGCAAGGACAGTGAAGAAGATGCACTTCAAATGGTCAATAACGAGAAACTATTCAACACCAATGAAACAAAGCAGGCCTACAAGAAAGAACAAGTCAAGAACCGAGCAGAAAAATGGAGAAATAAGCCCCTGAATGGTCAATATTTGCACAATATAAGTGGAAAATCAGACATCAGCAAGACCTGGCAATGGCTTAAGAATGGCAACTTGAAGAAAGAAACAGAGGGTTTAATACTGGCTGCACAAGAACAGGCACTAAGAATAAACACAATAAAAGCAAAAGTCGAAAAATCATCTGCAAAAAATACAAGCTACCTGTAGCCAAAAATTGGTGGGACCATAAAACTGAAAAAGTTGTAGAAAATGAAGATGTAAAAATATTATGGGACTTCCGACTACAAACAGACAAAAATCTGCCACACAATACACCAGATATCACTGTAGTCAAGAAGAAAGAAAAACAAGTTTAAATAATCAACGTAGCAATACCAGGGGTTAGCAGAATAGAAGAAAAAGAAATAGAAAAAATCACAAAATACAAAGATCTACAAATTGGAATTGAAAGGCTGTGGCAGAAAAAGACCAAAATAATTCCAGTGGTCATTGGCGCCCTGGGTGCAGTTCCAAAGACCTTGAAGAGCACCTCAACACCATAGGGGCCACAGAAATCACCATCAGCCAGTTACAAAAAGCAGCTTTACTGGGAACAGCCTATATTCTGCGACGATATCTATAACAATTGACAATAAAATTCTGGCATCCCAGGTCCTTGGGAAGGACTCGATGTCTGGATAAAACAAACCAGTCAATAACACCTGTCTGACTGTGTAAACAAGATAATAATAATTAATAAAGCTGTGGCCATTCGTATTTCCACTCAGAATGACATCTTTTCCCAGCAGGGGCTGTTCATATTGTTTGTAAGATGTACCCTCTTACTGCCCCATTTTGAGCTAATGGGGTCGCAAAGGAGGTGGGGGACGATGACGTGATGTGGGGTTTAGAAAAAACTTTTTTCTTGCACAAAGCTACCTGCAGGGGGAGCAGTCTTTTCTAGTTTGTGCATATGTAACTATTGCTTGCCATGGCTGACAATTAGTTCTTTAAACTAATTTTAAAAACTCACTGGCAGAAGCCGAAAGAGGAAAGGAAGAACAGAAAAAACATAATCACAGAGCTATAAGAAGTATCATCAGAATAGGTCTAATATTAGAGGCGTGAGAGGAACGGAAAGCAAATAAAAAGGAAATTGCAGCATTGCACTGTTGCACATCGGAACATATGTACAACAGTGCACCGACTGGCAGTGGCTTCTCCAAGGTTGCAGGCAGGAATCTCTCTCAGCCCTATGTTGGAGAAGCCAGGGAGGGAGCTTGAAACCTTCTGCTCTTCCCAGAGTGGCTCCATCCCCTGTGGGGAATCTCTTACAGTGCTCACACTTCTAGTCTCCCTTTCGTATGCAACCAGAGGTGACCCTGCTTAGCTAAGGGGACAAGTCAGGCTGCTACCACGGGACCAGCTCGCCTGCACAACCGCACCCAGGGGTGGGGGGAATGAAAGGATCATTTTAAAAGCTGAGAGAACACATAATCACAGAAATATAAAAAGAAATATTATCACAATGAGTTTAACATTAACCGAGGAGGGAAACACAAATAAAAAGGAAATTGCACAGATGTAGCTTTGCACAAGAGCACCCAGGATTTTTTTTAAAAGGATCATTTCAAAAGCTGAGAAGAGATTAAGATATTGAAACATCAAATTGCAGAATGAACCCTCCACATTATACTACATTGCACAGTGGAAACAGCTGGACAGCCCGCCTAAAACAGGAAAATACAGCTATTTCTTTGGAACACACATGCAACATAACACTAAACCATAAAGATATAACCCAGGAGAAGGCTCCCCATGTGTGAACAACACCTTGCTGTCATCGTGCCCATGACGGTGTCAAAACACAGTTAGTACAGATGCACACTTAGCAGATACGTAGCGAAACCATTATAATGTGTAATCTGGAAAGCATCCAGGAGCATTTCCAGACAGCAGGCTTTACCATGGGTTTACTGCAAGGCTTTACTGCGAGTTTGAATTTGCTCCTCAAAAAGATACAAAAATTGGATTTTTTTTACCCCAGACATAATTGGGCTATGTTCCAATCTCTAATGAAAAACCCAAACCATGTATGGAGTGCTCCCCAGTAGCTCTCAGGGACTTGGGAGTAAATCTGGTCAATATGTGACTGCACACCCTCCATTCTGGAGGAAAAGCAAGCTAAATGCCCCGTCTGGAAATGCTCCAGATAGCTAGTTTGCTGAGCAATAATTTACATCACACCACATTGCCATCATCAGCCCCAGAAGTGTTCTTATCCCCAGACCTTGGGGTCCCAGTCAGTGGCCTCCAAGGTCCGTGGTGGCTCCAAATGACCAGGGCGGCCCTCCTGCTGCCACCCTGCATCTGCCCCAACGCGAGGCCTCGCTGCGCCAAACTGCCACTTTTCTGTAATTTTAGCCACCATGGTCATGGGTAGAGAGTGACCCAAGAAGGCCTCCCCCACATAGCGGCGGTGGCGGGTGGAGTGGCTGCTGGGCCTGTCCATCCGTCCCAATAGCCCTTGAAAACTGCAAGGTGCCCCAGAGCACCTGTGCAGTTGGAATAGATAGTCACAAGCCCGTGACATCAGTAGCAACAGTGGGGGAAATGTAGCGAGGGAGGTAAGGAGACCCTCCCTGCACCTTAAAGCAACCCCTCCCCACCTCCAAACCGACTCAAACGCCAGTCTTTGAACCAGTTTGGCAGTCTGTGAATAGACTGCCGAACCAGTTCGTGCACATCCCTATCAGTGACTACTAATCCTGATGGCTATAGGTTAGAGATGTGGACAAATCCAGTTTTGCCAGCTCAGTTCAAATCCAAACCAGATTTGAACCAACCCAGCCCAGTTCAGTTTTTGGTATCAGTCGTACTGGACCCGTTTGACTGCCAGACCATTTTGAATTGGTTCAGTGCTCTCCTAGTAAAACCTTTCCAGTAAAGGTTCAGGGTGGCTTCCCTAAGTCTAGAGGGGGTGAGAGGGGAGTCAGTAACTACTTATAAGTATTATTTGTTGTAGTGGCGGTGTGGCAGCGGTTTTCACCAACCCCCGCCGGCTTCCCGCAGAGTAGCCAGGGCCACAGGTGGTCTTTGGGCCTTCTCTGGCCCAGTTCTGGCCTCTGCTCATACGTGGAGGCCATTTGAGTTACCTCAGCGCATGCGCAGAGGCAATTTGCATGACCACGCATGGTCACTAAAATGGCCTCTACGCATGTGCAGAGACCAGAATCGGGTCAGAGAAGGCACAAACCAGACAGCCTTGACTACTCTGGTGGAGGCTGGCGGGGGTGGGGGGAGAGTCACCACCACCCCTGTGGCCGCCGCCACAACAAATAGTACTTGTAAGCAGTTATTGACTGCCCTGTCACCGCCTCTAGACTTAGGGAAACCCCGCTGCCCCTTTACTGGTAAAGGAGAATTCTCACAGATTTCCCTTTACCAGTACAGCACCAAGCCAGTTCAATTTGAACCAGGGGCAGATTAATCTTTTTGTCTCCTGTAGGCAAAAAAGCTTTGCCGCCCTGACTCAAGGGCTTGGGGAGGCTGGGGGCAAGTTAAATCTTTTTTAGACCTCTTTCAACCACCCGTGGGGATGGCGGGGATGGGGGTGAAGACAGGGGGTGGGCAGCAAGGGGCAGTGTTCCAGTGGCGCTGGTGGCAGTGAGGGGAGAACAAGGTGGGGGAGGTGGAGGCAGCGGCAAGAGCTCCTTCCGTGGGCCAGCTTGCCACCCAAATGACAGGCTGGGCCATTTTCACCCCATTTCAGGCCTCTGCACACACATGCATTCACTGGAGGGAGAGGAAGGGAAATAAATGCTGTCAGGCAGCAAGCACTGTCTGAAATGAGATGGGGAGAGCTCGCTCAGGACTCTCTGGAGCCTGAGCCACACCCCTGTGTGCGTGACAGGTGCACTCTGGATTGAGGCCAGAGTGCAGCTGTCAACCTCTGGCTGTCAAGCCTCTGTCAACCCTCAGGACTTGGCCGCTCTCCAATTGTCCAATTGGACAATTTTCAGTCTTCCTGGAAAAGGGCCGTGTGGACTAAATTGTCACTCCCGGGCTTTACCCCGCCCCCCCAACTGCTATGGGCCATGACCAGGCGAAAGCAGTCATCAAACAGAGGATAATGGACACTGAGCGCCAGGCTGACCTAGGCAGGGTTCCATCCTTCACAGGGGCTTAACTATAATAGGGCAAGGGGAGACAGTTGTCTGGGGGCCCACTGCCTTGGGGGGCCCCCCAGAGGGAAGTCACATGACCGACTCCCCCAGCCACACACCCGCCCGGGCTTCCTTCAGTTGTATTCATCCTCCGAAATTGATGCAAGTGTTAAGACCTGGAGCTACCAGAACAGCCTGTCTTTCTCTAGTACCATTAAATGACTTGCATAGTCCACAATTTACGCTTGGGGGGGGGCATTTTAAAATCGTCTCTGGGCCCACTCCAACCTTGCTGCGCCCCTGATCCTTCCTGTCCTCATAAAGGCTCAGTTATTTTGCCACATACCTGTCTCAGCTAGAAATCCCAAGCCACAGAAGGGCTTTTGCCATCCCCTGTTGTCATGCCCTTCCCTCTGCTGTACTGGAAGGCAAATACAGAAAGATCCCAGTCACAGAGAAACTTTGTCCCTGTGGCACAGGGGAGGTAGAAACCACTGAGCACACATACTCCTCTTTTGCCCCTTTTATAGAGCCAGTTGTGCCAAGCTTATACTTCCGCTACTCCTCGAGTACCCTGGTTGCCCAAGCCAAGCCTACACCTGGATGTTGCTATCAGACGAAGACTGGGCCTTAACGTATAACACTGCCAAGTTCTGCACGGCAGCATATAAGATCCGCCAGGCCCTGACTTCTGCTCCATAACCATCTATCACCCTTCTATTGCTTTTAACTATGACTATTTTACTTGTCCACTCAGTCCTCCTGTTTAGCTGACCTACTTTACATATCTTGTTTTAGCCACTTTATTTTACATTTCTCTCCACTTTTTTATTTTACCTTATGTTCTGTGTTTTTATCCTTTTAAATATAGTTGCTTACAATTATGGTTATAATCTTATTGATTTTACAGTCTTGTTTTTATCTGTTCTCTCAGTTTCAAGGTATAGTAGTTTTACAGTATTATCACAGTATCAAATTGCTCAGAAATTTTTATTTTTATTTTTAATACAGCTGCTTAATAATCTTATAGCTACCCTCTTTTCTACGGGTAGCAGCTTTATAGCATTATAATATAGCTTCATAATCTTAGAGTAGTAATTTTAAAATAACGTTTTTACTGTTCCATAATTTGTTCTTGAACCATGCTCTGCTGTTCTATCTTATGCTGGTTTGGGGTCATAATAAAGATGACTGACTGACTGACTGACTGACTGACTTGACTGGCTGACTGATTGATTGATTGATTGATTGATTGATTGATTGATACATATGGGAAATTAAAACATGGTTCTTGGTGGCACTTGTGTATTTGCCGCCAGAGCACAGGCTGCTTTGTGGGGCTGGTTGCTGAGAAGAGAAGTCAAAATCTTTTACTATTGTTGACTGAACAGTTTCAAGAACCTTAGTTCAGTTGATCAAATGCTCCCGGTTCTGATAGTGGCCTTTCTTCATAAGTGGCCTTCCTTAGTCTTGAAGCTTCTCTGGCTCAGCTCTCCATGTCTTTCAGTAACATCTGAGCCAAGCCAGTAGTAAGAGTATGATATTCTCTTCATTACTGACCCCATCTCCAGTCCCAGTGAAATAGAAGTGACTCTCTGAGTAGGCACAGCCAATGGGTATTTTAAACTACAAACAAGAGAGCCACTTACTCAGGACAATTCTGGATACTTCCACAGACACACACCACACACATTTTACAAGGTGTAAAATTTCCTATTTGCCCTAAATACAACGTGAAGATGAATTAGTGATGAGCATTCCAAAGCAGATTCTCTATAAGACACAGGGGATCTTCTAGACCAGTGACTCTAAAAATGCCCAAGGTGGATTACCAGCTGTCATCTGCTGTGTTCTTTCAGGTGACCCACAATAATGGAATAAAAATCACGGAGAAGCTGACAGCCCTTTCTGTTGGAGTTCGAGTGCATTGACCTTTTGCGCCAACCATCCTAATGACCACTAGGGGCATTGGGAGTAGAGATAGTGAGTAAGGGTCTCCCTAGCTGTTCTACCTGTTTCTACTCTATGACCCCTGATATGACTCTTCAGGTATTTCCTGTGCTGAGTCAGAATCCCTTCCTTTCCTCTTAGAGAACAGATGGAAACATCTCTCTCTCTCCCTACCTATTCATTATGTAGTTCTATAGATAAGGATTAGGTCTTTTCTATCCAAAGTGTGATTGATTGATTGATTGATTGATTGATTGATTGATTGATTCAGTGCCGTCGAGTCGGTATCAACTCATAGCGACCACATAGATTATCTCCAGGAGTATCTGTCTTCAACTTGGCCTTTAAGGTCTCTCAGTGGTGCATTCATTGCTGTCGTAATCAAGTCCACCCACCTTGCTGCTGGTCATCCTCCCCTTCTCTTTCCTTCAACGTTTCTCAGCATTATGGACTTCTCAAGGGAGTTGGGTCCTCACACAATGTGTCTGAAGTATGATAGTTTGAGCCTGGTCATTTGTGCCTTGAGTGAAAATTCTGGATTGATTTGTTCTATGATCCATTTGTTTGTTTTCATGGCTGTCCATGGTATACTCAAAAGTCTTCTCCAGCACCAGAGTTCAAAAGCATCAATACTTTTCCTGTCTTGCTTCTTCAAAGTCCAGCTTTCACATCCATAGAGTGTCACTGGGGAAAACCATTGTCCGAACGATTCTAATCTTTGTAGGGTATAGACAAGTCACGGCATCTAAATATCCTTTCCAAGGCCTTCATTGCAACCCTACCAAGTGCTAGTTTGCAGCATATTTCTTGATTGCTGGATCCTTTACTGTTGATGGTTGATCCTAAAAGACAGAAGCTATCCACCTCTTCAATGTCTTCATTATCAATTCTGAGGCTGGTTGCTGTACCACTTGTTATTAGTTTAGTCTTCTTTACATTTAGTTGTTGTCCCTTTTTTTTTTTTTACTTTGCTCCTTGACTTCCATTACTAGAGCTTGCAGATCATCCACAAATTTCTCAGCTGTCAGAGTGGTGTCGTCAGTGCAGTATAGGTTATTGATGTTTCTTCCTCCAACTTTAAAACCATGCTCACCTTCTTCCAATCCAGCTTTTCTCAGTATGTTCAGCATAGAAATTGAATAAAGGAGAAAGTATACAGCCTTGTCTTACTCTTGTGCCAATCTGGAACCAGTCTGTTTCACCATGTTCTGGCTAGACTGTGGCTTCCTGTCCTGTGTGTAGGTTTCTCATGAGAACAATGAGATGTTCTTGGACACCCATTTTCCTAAGGACATTCTATAACTTGACATGGTCGATGTAATTGAAGGCTTTTCCATAGTCAATAAAGCACATATTGACTTCTTTCTGGTATTCTTTGGCTTTCTCAATTATCCAGCATGCATCAGCAATGATGTCTCTTGTTCCTTGGCCTTTTCTGAAACCAGCTTGAACATCTGGCATTTCCCTTTCCACGTAGGGCTCTCATCTGCACTGGATGATGCTGAGCATTATTTTGCTAGAATGTGAAATTAAGGACATTGTGTAATAGTTTGTGCAATCTGTTAGGTCTCCTTTCTTTGGTATGTGTATGTAGACTGACCTCTTCCAGTCTGTTGGCCACTGTGTTATTCTCCAAATTTGTTGGCATAGTTTGGTTAGAGCCTTGACGGATTCCTCTTCTTTTACCTTATTTGCATGTCATTGTACACCGCCCAGAGTCTTTGAAGTGGGCAGTTTATTAAATGCTTCAAATGAATGAATGAATGAACGAACGAATGAATAAATGAATAAAATATTTCTGTAGCTATTCCATCAATTCCTATAGCCTTCTGACTTGGTAATGACAGGAATGCTGATCTAACTTCATCTTCCCATACTAGAGGTTCTTGCAAGAATGTGAGCCCTTTGGGGACAGGGTTCCATCTTATTTGTTTGTTATTTCTCTGTGTAAACTGCCCTGAGCCATTTTTGGAAGGGCGGTATAGAAATTGAATTATTATTATTATTTTATAATAATATTCTGCGAGACGCTAGATCGTAAGACCAGGAAAATCATGACCATCAATCATGCTCTGCACCCCCTCAGTGATGTAGATAGGTTATACTTCCCTCGCAGCTCAGGTGGAAGAGGAATGCTGAAAGCTAGGTGGCCAGATTTGGCTTTTAAAAAAGCCGAATTCTGGCTGACGGCCCATTTGACTCACGAGTATACCCCTTAGGTTCTGGCAACCCTGGCTGCAAGTCCATCAAACAGTAGAGGAGGAGAAAAAAGGCCTTGAAGAATATATAAAGGACAGTGAAGAAGATGCACTTCACATGGTCAATAATGAGAAAATATTCAACACCGATGAAAGAAAGCAGGCCTACAAGAAAGAACAAGTCAAGAACCGAGCAGAAAAATGGAGAAATAAGCCACTGCATGGTCAATATTTGCACAGTATCACTGGAAAATCAGACATCACCAAGACCTTGCAATGGCTTAAGAATGGCAACTTGAAGAAAGAAACAGAGGGTTTAATACTGGCTGCACAAGAACAGGCACTAAGAACAAATGCAATAAGAGCAAAAGGCAAAAAATCAACAACAAACAGCTAGTGCCACCTTTGTAAAGAAGCAGATGAAACAGTGGACCACCTAATCAGCTGTTGTAAAAAGATTGCACAGACTGACTACAAACAAAGGCATGACAAGGTAGCAGGGATGATACACTGGAACATCTGCAAAAAATACAAGCTACCTGTAGCCAAACATTGGTGGGACCATAAAATTGAAAAAGTTGAAGAAAATGAAGATGTAAAAATATTATGGGACTTCCGACTACAAACAGACATACATCTGCCACACAATACACCAGATATCACTGTAGTCAAGAAGAAAGAAAAACAAGTTAAAATAATCGACATAGCAATACCAGGGGATAGCAGAATAGAAGAAAAAGAAATAGAAAAAATCACCAAATACAAAGATCTACAAATTGAAATTGAAAGGCTGTGGCAGAAGAAGACCCAAATAATCCCAGTGGTAATTGGCGCCCTGGGTGCAGTTCCAAAAGACCTTGAAGAGCACCTCAACACCATAGGGGCCATAGAAATCACCATCAGCCAATTACAAAAAGCAGCTTTACTGGGAACAGCCTATATTCTGCGACGAAATCTATAACAACAGCAACAACATTGACAATAAAATTCTGGCATCCCAGGTCCTTGGGAAGGACTTGATGTCTGGATAAAACAAACCAGTCAATAACACCTGTTTGACTGTGTAAGTAAGTAAGTAAAGTAGGGAATATCTTCTAGAGTATCTTGGATGTTGACATCTCTGCTGTACAGATTTTCAGTATACCACTTCCATCTCTGTTTGATCTTCTCTGAATCATTTACTATCTGTCCTTTGGCATCCCTTAACATACCAATTCGAGGTTGGAACATCAGGGGCGTATCTAGGGGTAGGGCAGGCAGGGCACGTGCCCTGGGCGCCACTTGAAGGGGGCGCCATTTTGTAAAATTAATTTTTTTAAAAAAAATGGCTGCCAAAAACAAAATGGCCACCGTGCATGCTCAAATGGCCTCTGTGAGGCCCTAGGTCATGCCAGGCCTTGCAGGGGCCATTTGAGCATGCACGGTGGCCATTTTGTTTTCAGTGGCCATTAAAAAAAAGATTTTAAAAAATGGCCACTGCACATGCTCAAATGGTCCCTGCGAGGCCCTAGAGGCCAGTGGGGGGAGGAGGAACCTTTGCAAACCCCTCAGCCTTTAGGAAGCCCCCCGAAGGGGCTACAGGTAAAATAATAATATATAATATAAGTCACTGTACACATATTCAGATTGGCACTATGTACAGAGAATCAGGGCTTGTGAATACTGAGCTGATGCTTATGAGCTAGGATTGTATTCATTTGCTCTTACTTTGCTTCTTGTGATAAGTGAGTTAAATGTGATGTCTTGCTAATATGGCTATTAATGGTGAATTTGTCTTTGAATCAGTGTGAAATCCTTAATATTAAGGCCCACTGGGAGTTTCTTGCTCTCTTTCTCTCATTTTAACTGTCTTTCTGAAAGACTAGAATATATTCCAAGCAGTGACACAGTTTACTCTGCATATCCTTTAATTATTTACAGAGTATCTGGGAAAAGGCAAATTCTCCATTTATTTGTAAAACTTATGTAATGGTGATGCTACAATGCATAGTAGAGAATTAGACAGGCACTTCTGTTTAGTTTTCCAAGTACATCTCCACATAGTATTTGGGTATTTCATGAGCCCCTACATACTGAAATTTGTAGTTTTCCAGCATTTTTTGGTCTGGCTAAGTCCACTGCTAAAATAGTTTTTGAAATATTAAAAGATTAACGAGCTTGACTTGTATTTTTCAGCTGATATTATGGTAAAGTTATCTGAAAGATGGGTGTCAGATGCTTGGACAGGGGGTGCAATTTCAGTGTTTGCCCTAGGCGCTATTTTCCCTAGATACGCCTCTGTGGAACATCCTTCTGAGTTCAGAGATATTTTGGAAAACTTTCCTTGTTTTTCCGTGTCTATTTCTATCCTCAAGGTCTTTACATATGTCGTCGTAGTACTGCTCTTATTAATATATTATTTAAAATATTTATACCCCACCCCTCCAGTGCACTACTGCTCTGGGCGGCTCACAACAATAAGATAGACACAGATATAATAAAAGTAATATAATTAACAGAAGAAGAAGAAGAAGAAGAAGAAGAAGTCAGATTAAAAACCACAAGTATTAGGTTCAAATTAAAACTGAAAATTATAAAAAGCTAAAGAAGCTAAAGAACCTGCCTTTGTTAAGCCAAAGACCAAGAAGCAGAAGTACTCTGGATGAAGTACAACCAAAGTGTACTTCACCAATAAATCTACTTAGTATTTTATTCTACAAGAATCTCCATGTGTCTCCTCTAAATAGCTGCAACAACTAAACTCTGCATTCTACTCTGTAACTGGAGTTGGTAGCTTCTTTAGTGCTCTGTTAGTTAACTGGGCGATAAAAATTACAACTCCAAATACTTTCTTGAGCAAGAAGTACTGAACACAAAGTTAAAACTGTGTCCCTCTTGGTACTCCAATGCACCTGTAGTGAATGCACATGGTGAAGAAAAAGGCTAAGCATTTAGGTAGTGGATAGGTATTGTTAAATTTGTACATGTTCATGTTGTTTGTCAGTCAGAAAATTCTTATTCTGGAACAACCAGACCAAATAAGTATTTTAGTTGTCCATAATACGACGAAGGCTAATGATCGTTGTCCTGTGCTACATCATAGGATTGCCATTTTTGCCAGCTGTATAATTTATGTGCAATGCTCATCTTATTTTCTCTTTCCAGATCGCAGTAGGGGATTGGCCCCAGCTGGGAGACCATTGCGTATACAATTACCGGACACCATGGTACATACAATTATGACCAGCTGAGACATAAATTAAAGATATAGTACGATAACTAAGTGTTAATTAATTTGATCTTGTATCCTGTTCTGACCTCACCAAAGTGAAAGTAAATAGAAATTTACTGCATTGCTGTAGCCGATGCAGGAAGAGTAAACTGATGTGAAATCCCAGTTCGATCTGCACATTTTATCCCAGTTACTGTTTAGCATTCAATATATATCCATTGTCCCAGTAAGGTATGATTACCACCACACAGACCACATGCTCATTATATTAAATTACCTGGCTCGGGCACAGAGAATCTACGCCTCTAGTTCTCCCTCATTCTTGGCCCCACTCCCTCACTCTCAGCCCCTTGCTCTCAGCCCCACCCGCTTCCCTCTTCCTCCTCCCCCTTCCATTGTTTTTTCTCTCTGGACAGCCGCCTGACCAGTCGCTTTTTCTGGCCGACTGCTTTCTCCCTCCCCCCGCCAGCTGCTACCACCGCTTTCTCTCCCCCGCTGCCCCTTTCTCTCCCCCCGCTGCCACTTTCACTTTCCCCCCAGCCACCACTGCCACTTTCTCTGCCCGCCCGCCTGCCCATTCACTGGCCTGTCCATTGGCCTTATGTTCCCCACCTCCATTGCTTTCCTCTCCCCCTCCCCTCCCCTCCCTCACGAACTCTCGTGAGAGCTGCCACACATGGAATTAGTGATGGGTAAGTCTAAGAGAATTATATAGAGAGAAGATTATAGGCTCAGAAGGACACAAAGGCCTTCCAGGTCCAGTCACAAATAAAGCCCTAGTGCAGAATGCTCATCATATCAGACTCCCGATATACAGTAAATCTATCCACAATGTGTTGCAATTTTGGAGTTGGACCATACCAATATGGCAATTAATCAGTTAGCTTCAAATGATGCAAACAAGTGAGCTGTCGCCTATTCGATAAGAGAAAACACCATGCACAAAAACGTAGAAAAGTCTGGTGAGAGTGGCCATTTTCCCCTCCACGATACTGTATCACATTTGGGACAGAACTGGTAGTATGTCCCCACAAAAGAAAGAGGTATTTATATATGTTAATTGACTTGATATTAAAAGCAATTCAGGAGTCTAGAAGTTAGCTGGCATGCTTATCCATTTGCGAGGGGGTCAACTCAGCTAGCCCATTCTCCTTATCTAGCCAAGAATGTCAGCCTCTGGCAATGTGGTAGGCAGGGCAAGGAGTTCACCCTGCTCAGTCTGTTCCTCTCTTATTTACATAGGCTGAGCTTCCACATTTAGCTTATACCAGGTCAGAGAGATCCAAATGCAAATACTGCCTATTAATTTTGCACTTGAGCTCAAGGTTGCTGCTGTATTCTATCTAGTAATATTTTAGATATTTTAGTAATTAGATATTTTAGATATTACTAGATAGAATACAACATATTAATATTTAGATATTAATAATAATATTTTATTATTTTTGTTGTTGAGAAGTTGTCCCAGTGGGGATCCTGTAGAGAGTGTATGGGATGGAGTCAGAAGGAAAAGGGAGGGAAAGGAGAAGGAGAAAACTGAGTTTTTTTCTGCAATAAAAGTCTTACTTAGATCCACATAAGATTGTTTTGTGTTTACAAGGGAAGCAGTTCTAAAACATTTGGCAATGAGATTTTGAGCCAGCTACGTGTGTGAGCCTGAAAAGCTTGTGAATGTTCCTGTATCCTTATTCCATTGTGTTAGTGGGCCTACATTTCTGAACTGCTTTCTGTTATTGCTGCTGGTGGTTTTTTCCCCAGCTTCCTGACCTGCACACCTCCTTTTTCCTTATCAGTCCAGGACTCTGTTGTCCACTGCAACATGACTCAGATCCCACCACCACATTTTTTTCTTGCCCACCCCAGGAAAATCTGCTCTTCTCTGGAAGCAATGGAGGTGCTATTTCTGCAATTACTTCCTCACTATACAGACCCCTGATTTTACTCCAGCAATACTCCATATTGCTTCACTGCCTTTGTCCTGAAGGCCAATAATATATATATCCATTTCCCCTTTCCTACCAACTTGGAAAGGGGTGCCAACCCTTATGAAGCTGCTCTTCAAGCCTTAGATGATCATTCCAACCCTACTTTGAATATGATTGCTGAACATTACACGTTCTATTCTAGATCCCAGCTGCCTGGTGAATCTGTCGATCAATATGTCACAGTATTGCACCCCTTAAGTGTAACCTGTGAGTTTGCCAACCTTACTGATGAAATTATCAAAGATCAGATTGCTACAAACACAAACTGTGTGCCACTTAACTTGGACATAGCTAGGAGGGTTGAAAATGCTCTTCACTGTGCCAAATTGCTCTCTTTGGTACCCTAAAACCAGCCTCCTGATATCCAGGTATAAAACCTCCCAAACCCATTCTTCTCATATGTCCCTGTTCCGGAAAGTGGCAGCACAGAAAAGGAAGAGCTACCACTGTTACCATTGAGGAGACTCTGCCCACAAAGCCAATTTTGCTCACTGTCTTGCACAGAAGGTCACTTGCAACAGGTGCAGGAAAACGGGACCCTTTGGTAAAGTTTGCAAATCTGCTGTCCATTACTGATTCACTAAGGATGAGGCAGAAGCAGGGGCGGAGCTATCATTGGGCGAATGGGTTCAAAGAACCCGGGCTGTGCCCAATCAGGAGCCACCATTTGCAGCTCTGACATGCCCCCCACATCTGATGTCAAGACGCGGGGGCGGTAGTTTAGCTCCCGAGCAGGGGCCGCGCAGCCCCTTCAGGAGCTAAACAAAGGCTGGCGCTGCATTCGCAGCGCCAGCCAGGAGTGGCTCTTTCCTGCAAAGGCAGGGAAGAGTCGCTCCTGGCTTCGCAGCGCCAGCCTAACTAGCTCCTGAAGGGGCCGCGCAGCCCCTTCAGGAGCTAAGACTAGTGCTGCGTTTGCAGCGCAGCCCAGAAGTGGCTCTTCCCTAAGAGCCGCTTCTGGGCTGCGTTGCGAACGCAGCACCAGCCTTCTTCTAACTGCCGAAGGTGCCGCACAGTTAAGCTGCTGCAGCTTCTGATCCCGAATGGAGCCTCAAGGCTCCGTTCGGGAGCCAGACCACGCCCCCCGGGTCTGACGTCAGATGCGGGGGCGTGGCTATCCCCTGCATCTGATGTCAGACACTGGGAGCAGGGCTATTGGGGCGGCCACAAATGGGCTAGCTACGCCCCTGGGCAGAAGAACCACTTCCTGACAGCATTTTAAGTGTGAGACAGGGCCTGCTTCTCCACATAGTCAAGTAAGATTTAATGGCCTTGAAATGCAGATGATGGCTGATTCAGGTTCTCTGTACACTATCATTTCACATTTGCTTTACAAGAAACTCTTTACATCAGATTTGCACCTGCAGCCTTCAGACCATCCACCCATGGGGATATGGAGGTTTACCTATTACCATAAACGGATACTTCACTGCTGTTCTGGAATACAAAGAACATATGCAGAAGAGAAAATGTATGTTTCACAAAATTGGACTGGAACCATCAGAACGATCTACAGATAGTGTTAGACCCAAATAGCATGAAACCCGTATTAGATAATAGAGCACCTGTATGCTAACATGATTGCTGACTTCTCAGACATTTTTGCTGATAAAATGTCTGGCACTACCATACACTTCAAACATAAAATCCAGATGAAGGCAAGTGCAATACCTCTACAACACAAAGTGAGGAATGCACCCATAGCCTTGTGCGAACCACTTAAAGATGAGCTCTTAAGACTACATCATGCTTGCATCATGGAGCCTGTTGATTCATCAGAATGGGCCTCTCCCATTGTTCTTGTGAGGAAATCAAACCGTACATTGGAATGAGCGTAGATTTAAGAGATGTGAGTTCCATCAGGGTAGTGGATTGTCATCCATTACCCAATATCAATGAAATGCTGCTTACTCTGAAAGAGGCCTCAGTGTTCACAACTTTGAACTTGTCTTCGGCCTATCATCAAATTCCTCTGCTCAAAAGTTTTCACAAATACACAGCCTTCAGTACTTCAGATGGCCTTTTTCAAAACAAAAGTCTGCCCTTTGGATTAGCCTCTGCTGCTTCTATATTTCAAAGAGTAGTGCATGCAATTTATAGGACTACAGATGGCATCACTTACTTTCTGGGTGACATTTTAATGTATGGCAAAACAATTGAGGAGCATGATGCTAAACTGATAGAAGTCTTAAGAAAACTCCGACAACACAGACTTACCAGCCCTGCAGAAAAATGTCCGCTTTGCACACACTCAGTGACGTACTTGGGACACACACTATCTCAGAGTGGTGTACAGTACATCCCAAAACGGACAGTGAAAGCTATTCGGGAAGCACAAAGATGCACTCCAATAATTTTTAGGACCCTGTATTACTCTAAATGTGTGAGACAATTTGCCTCAAAAGTTGCTCCATTGCATCTCCTTTTCAAAAGGAATGTAGCATTTAACTGGGATGCATCCTGCAAGGCTAGTTTTTATACTTTTAAATTGGCCATTGCTGATGCAGATTTGCTGGCCCTGCTCTCACTTCTTTTAACACCAGCAGGCACACAGTTGTAACCACTGATGCTTCTGAATATGGTTTGGGTGCTGTCTTGACTGATCAAAAAGGGGACAGAGAAATTACAATTTGCCTTTGCTTCCAGAGTGCTTACTGCATCAGAGAAGATGTACTCTGTAATTGAAAAATCAGCTCTAGGATGTTTCTGGGCAGTGAAGGTACTTCAGGACTTACTTGTGGGGCAGAAAATTCACTTTACGGCCAGACCATAAACCCCTATCTGCTTTATTTACTACTTGGGGATCAAGTTGAACAACCCCAAGAATAGCCAGATGGATCACTAGACTTATGAACTTTGATTTCCAGATGGAATATCTTCCAGGTATTTGGAATACAAGTGCAGATGGTTTATCTCAACTTCCACATCCAGGCGAAGAGGAGATCACCAAAAAAGAGGATGAGGGATCTATTCATGGAGTGATCACATCTTCTGAATGGAAAGTGGCCCTCAGTGCTGATCAAGTGCTTACTGAACTTAAACTTTACATAACCAATGAATGGCCATGCAAAATCTGAACAGCTTCAACCATTTGTGCACGTAGCAAGTGAGCTGTTGTTTCTCAATGAGCTGGTGCTGAGGACTGATTGTTCTAACCTCCTTACAAGAAAAGTGTTCAAAAATGCCCCCCAAAGTCACCTGGGCATGAGCTTGACTAAAAGGTGAATCAAAGAAAGCTTCTGGTGGCCAGGTATGGACAAACACATTGAAAATGTGATCAGGCTGCCACTGTATGGCTTGTGCTATGTGACAAATCACAGAAGACTTTTATACAGCCTTGACTCCAGCAGAGTATCCCAGTGGTCCCTGGGAAAAACTTGCTCTGGGTATAATGGGGTCTTTGATAACCAACCCAAAAAAGAAAGATTTGATGGTGATGGTGTATTACTATTCCAGGTGGCCAGAACTACAACTACAACAAATATTTAAATACTGCTTTTCAACAAAAGTTTCCAAAGCAGTTTACATAGAAATTTAATTAATCAATTAATAAGATGGATCCCTGTCCTCAAAAAGGCTCACAATCTAAAATGAAACACAAGATAGACACCAGCAACAGTCACTGGAGGTTCTGTGCTGGGGGTGGATAGGGCCAGTTGCTCTCCCCCTGCTAAATAAAGAAAACTACCACTTTTAAAAGGTGCCTCTTTGCCCAGTTAGCATATGCTGTAGGGAGAGGTTTCATTTGCTGTAGGTATGTGCATTAATTGTGATTGGAAGCACAATTCACAGCACATCCCCGACGCCTTTAAGATGGAGGAGAGCAGGGGCATACCTGCTCATCAGCCGCTTGCCTCCACTTCCTGTATTGGCAGCACTAGCCCCCAGCTATCATCGCACGCTGGTGTTGCTTCCCCCAGATGCCCTTGCATGACATTGGCACGCACGTGGCCTCTGCACGTGGCCTCTGCACATGCGCAGAGGCCATGTGCATGCCGGCATCTTCAAGAGGGCAGACCAATTCAGACTAGTCTGCGGTCCAGTGATCTAGTTTGGCCAAACATCAAATTTGTTGAGGTGGTGCTGGGGCTGGCCTGGTGGTGTGTGTGTGTGTGTGTGTGTGTGTGTGTGTGTGTGTGTAGGCAAGCAGCATCTTTAAAAGTAAAGCTGCGGGTCCTTACCAGCATGACCACCACTCCAGGCAGCATCCTGTTGAGGTGGCACTCCCCCCAGCAGCCCATGTGCAGTAGCGGTGCAGCTCCGTGACTCACTGGGCCACTGTGCATGCACAGAGGCCATTTGTGTGGTCATTTCCGCATGTGCATGCGCGGAGGCCAGGTGAGAGATGGAACTGTGCCGCCACTGTGTGCGGGCTGCTCGGGGGGGGGGGAAGTGCCACTGCAGTAGAAAGCTGCCATTGGCGACACTCGCACGTAAGGACCTTCAGCATAAGTATGTTCACAACAATGACTCTTGACACAAAGGACATTGTGTGACCCACTGTGGATGGCCAGATTATGACAAATGACATCAGGGAGATGGAAGCCAGAGTGCCTTGTGGCCCAAGAGCCCAACTAGAAAATCAGGTTCACTGAAGTGAAATGCTTTAGAGTCTTTGGCTGCCATGATGATGGCCGGCTAGTGCCTTGGAGGTTGGAGAAGTAATGTACATCCAGGCCAGTAAATTGGTTCCCTACATCTGAGGCACTAACTTGTCTAGATTTCTGCACTCCCACAAAGCAGTTCTAAACAGTGATGGTCATTTAACAATGGTCCTGCTATTTTAGTTTCAGATTTGCTTTCAAAGTAACCCTGTGAAATTTCAAGTTTATTAAAGCCCATGACCAAATCAGAACTACATAAAACCATAATAAACACATACATACAACCAAAGAAACACATTTACCTTTCAGATATTGAACCAGAGAACTCTCACATGTTTTGATAGTCAATAAATACATTCCAGCTTAACACCCTTTACAATCTCTTGGCGGACACTAATTGCCACTGCACAAAACTTGGCAACATGGTAGGTGATATCTGCCTTCTTGTCTACTAAAAGAAAGGAAACAGTTATTTTTTTCTCTGAACGTCCTGGAAGATGTCTTAAAAATGGAGCAATAAGGCTGCTATGTAAGACCCTACCCTGTAAAATAGATCATTACTAATCCAGTGACTCCAGACAGTGTCTCAAACCAGTGAATTCATGGCTGATCAAGGATGTTAGCATCAGCTGAAAATGGGGCTGAAGGGAGGTAGGAGGGACACAGTGGTACTAAGCCAGGATGCCTTCACTCCAAGATGCAGAGGTGCCTGCATCTTTGCTTTTCATGCTCAAATAGCAGTATTTCCACATAATAAAAGCGGCCTTAGCTAGCTCAGTACTGTCTGCTCCAACTGGCAGCAGTTCTTCAAGGACTCAGGAGGAGGTCTTGCCCAGCCCTTCGACCTGAGATCCATCTAACTGGCAATGCCAGAGACTGTAGCTGGGACCTCCAGTATGCAGAACATGTGTCCTAGCACTGACCTACGGCCCCTTCCCAGCAAAAGGCCAGGGAGCAGAAAAGAAGGCAAGGCTACTTGGGTGTGATTTGGGTTCAAATCAGAGAATGAAAGCAAATTCCCTGTGGAACCCTAGTACTCAATTCCTGTGCTCTTCAGTCTCTAATTTTAAAAAATGATGTATTAATGATTTAAATAGCCATTTTCCCATGGCAGGTAGGTAGCAGTGTGTGTGTGTGTGTGTGTGTGTGTGTGTGTGTGTGTGTGTGTGTGTGTGTAACTCTGTGGGCCTCTTGTGATACTAGGCTTATAATATCATTAAACAACATCATAGTGCCACAATATCATAACGAAAAGACGGAAATAGGATCAGCGTTCCTCAGTGGGAAAGCCTGTGAGAAGGAAAGCAGTGACTTGATCAGAAGCTTTGGTTTTTCATAAGCTGCGTGGCTTTGCCAGCTGCTCTGAGCAAGCACATTAGGCATTCTGACTGACCATTCTTCATTTCTGCTTGAGTGAAAAACATTCGCTGTAAATGCTGCAGCAGCTCCTGGGATGAGGGAGGGAAGTCAGTCTAACCAGCTCCGCATCACTGAAAAAGCTTCCCTTTAAATGAGCAAAGGATGCCACTTAGCTACAGGCTGCTGGATGGACTGCATCATGCGATCCCAGTGATCATTCATATTGTCGGGTCCTCTTCTTCCCAGCGCAGCCTGTCCAACCAGCTGCCTGCTGCTGGGATGCATTTCATGAATGGAGATGAGGACAGCACAGTCCCACACTATGGGCTCAGGAAGATGGAAGAGGAAAGTCTCGTTGAAAACAGTCATTCCTGCAAGAGCCTTAGGTTTGGATTTCTGGTGCTTTTGCTTATGGAGGTTGTAGAAGACATCAATCCTTGCATATATATCTGGGGGGGGGAAAATGCATTGGGAGAGATGACGAGTCTCCAAATCACTTGGAATTACTGTTCCAAGACTGCACTATTCCTTGCTTTCATTATCGCAACTTAACCCCTGCTAACTGGGCAAAGAGGTCCCTTTCCAGTAGGTGGTTCTCTTATATTGGACAGGGGAAGAGCAACTGTCCCTATTCAGCTCAGCATAGCACCCCACCCAGTGGCTGTGGCTGATGTCTCCCTTGTGCTTCTTTTTCGATTGTGAGTCCCTTTGGGAACTCTTATCATTCTTTTTGCTGCATAAACCGCTTTTTGGACTTTTTTTTAAAAGGCAGTATAGAAATGTTTATAATGGCCTCCATCCAGGCCACTGTCATAATGCTGTTGGACCAGTGCAAGAACATAGCACCCGAAAGTTGCACAAAGAAAGGAAAGTCTGTTTCAGACTAGTGCTGGCATTAGCAGAAGATCCTGACAGGTTGCATAACTAGGGATGTTCACAGAACGGGATTGGTGTTCCATTCTGAGTTTGGCAAGGAACACAAATGCCCAGAATATTCTGTCAGGAAAAATGGTTGAGCCGGTTGTTCCGATGGAACGAGCTCAGAACATTTTGAATTTGTAGTTGATTTGTATGATAACAAGCCAACCAAGAAGCAAGGAGATCACAAGCCAATCGGAAGCCATAACCAAAACAAGTCAGCAAGGGGGAAACAGGCATCCAAAATGGCACTTGGAACACTCAAAATGTTGCGACTAGAAACAGGGTCATTCCACTCTGAGCTCAAAACAGACCCTTCATTTAAAGGGTGTTCTGTTTAGCACTAGCAATAGCACTTACATTTATATACCGCTCTCTATAGCCAGAGCTCTCTAAGCGGTTTACAATGATTTAGCATATTGCCCCCAACATTCTGGGTACTCATTTTACTGACCTTGGAAGGATGGAAGGCTGAGTCAACCTTGAGCCCCTTGATCAGGATCAAACTTGCAACCTTCTGGTTACAGGGCGGCAGTTTTACCACTGCGCCACCAGGGGCTCTTGTTTTAGAGCTTGAAACACTCAAAATGGCCCGTTTAGAGCTTGAAACACTCAAAATGGCCCGTTTGCAGCTACATCATCCCCAACCACAGTAGTTTGCCTGGGGATTATGGGAGTTGTAGTCCAACAGCATCTAGCAACCCAAGCTTGGAAACCCTTGCACTAGTGCAACAGTAGTATATATGCAGTGGCATAGGGAGGGCATAGATGGCTCATGTTTGGGCCGCCTGCCCCCCCCCACCAGCAGTGGTGGCCCCTTCTCTCTCCGCTATGCACGTGGCAGTGGCAGTAGCCTCCCTGACAGAGCAGCCAGAGGTAGACTGCCCCGCCCCGCCACTCAGCTGGCCGCCGTTCATACACGGCAGTCATTTTAGTGGTTGGCACAGCAGCCCAGACATGCCAACCACTCAGCTGGCCAGCTGAGCGGCGGGGGCTGGATAGCCTACTACCCCAGGCTGCTCTGTTAGGGCTGCAGCCGCTGGGGAGAAAAGGGAAGCCTCACACACAGGGCGGGAGAGAAAAGCCACGTGGGCGCCACCTGCTGGTCGCGGCAAGCACAGCAGCCTGGTGGCAGCTGCTGTGCACACATCCTTGTTGGAACCCGTGCACACAATCAAAGCTCTGCCCTTGTATGTATGTCAGCCATTAGCAACCACAGCAACTCCTACAACTACTGTTCCTCAGAATAGTATAAAGAATTGATACTGTATGAAAATCATTCTTTTGTTTGTTGTTGTTGTTTTGCTCATGGGAGGGAAGAATTTGACTATTCTTAGACGCAAGACAGTCCTATGGCTGCTATAGAGGGAAACATGCACACAAGAACCAACCCAATCCTTTATTCACTGTGCAGTTTGTTTATGGTAAATCACTTGCAGGCACAGAAAGACTTGCAGGTAGAAGAAGGGCATGCCCAAATATGAAGTAAAACCAAGAAAACAGCTATATTTACGTTTCTCTGGATTACTATAGAAGGAGGCCATTTTCACTTTCAGTAGCCCAACTTCTATCCTCTGGGAGATAGGGAGACGCTTCAGTGACACGAGCACTTCTCCAACAGTGTCCTGTGTAAGGAGATGTGTGTCATGAGGATGCAAATAGTGGAAGTGGTTCCATGACAGCATGCACTCTGCTTGTTCCTCAGAAGCTTCTCTCTCTGGTTTCTCTACATGGGTGGCTTTCAAGCTTTCTTCCCTCAGGAAACCCCACTCTCTTTCATCTGCTGAGGGAAAACTCCAGGAAGTTTTTCACACAGGGCTTTTAAAGCCCTTTAGTTCGCATCTCCTCCAGAATGGAGCGGGTGGGTGCGTTCACATATCGGCCAGATTCACCCCGAAGTCCCTGCAAACTATCAGGGAACACTTCCCACACAATTTGGGTATTTCACCATGCGTTAGAATGCAGCCCAATTTGTATCCAGGATAAAAAGATGCACTTTTTGTGTCGGGTTTTTTTGATAACTTTGAGTTTGCAGTAAAGCCTTGCAGAAAACTCGCAGTAAAGCCTGCTGTGTAGAGAACTCCCTGTGCATCTGGCATGAAATTCTTGTTCATTGCAGTGCATTTTGAAACATGTCACACAGGAAGCTGCCATATACTGAGTCAGACCATTGGTCCATCTAGTTCACTATGGTCCACACTGACTGGCAGAGGTCCTTCAGCGTTTCAGAGGGACATTTCCCAACCCTACCTGGAGAGGCCAGGTATTCTCTCTGGGACTTTCTGCATACAAAGCAGATGGCCTTACCCTGAGCTATAGGTCTTCCCCAGTGTTCTGGAGCTCAAAGCCAGTTCACTTTCACCATCACCTCACATGAACTGAAAGTACATTCTAGAACATTCCCCTGTGGCTCTACATATGGATTTTTATCATCACCAGTTTTTGTTTTTTTTAAAGAAGTTCATCTCTATTTCAGAAGCAACAAAACTTCTCTGTATTCACCTCTAGCATTTTATTTTTTATATTTACACACATTCGAAAGGTTCTTATTTATCAGGGATGGTCCCTATTTTCCAGTACCTGTTCCTACTAAGTCAACACTCCTGTTTTGTCCCTATTTGTCCTTTTGGGTATCTTCAGGAAGTGCACCCACTTCTTTTCCATTCCTTTTCCACCTAACTGCCCATTCAAAGAATAAATGTTCCCTGAGATATTTAAATTGTAGCTAATATCCTCTAATTACTACCAGGTATTACTCTAAGTACTACCAAACCCATGTAAGATTAAACATTCTGTTAAGAAGACTTAAATCCTTAAAAGTCTGAAAATCAAAATATAATAAATAAGTAAATAATAAACACAGGTGTTTTTTTAAAGGAACGCCCTGTTATGATCAGTAACTAACACAGCTGATTCAGAAGCTAGTATGGGACAAGCTATTGCAGAGTAAGTGAGGAGCAAGTGGAGAACTTCTTCCAGTGAAGTGTGTCAGCCAAGCAGTGGCCATGTCTGTCAGCATAAGGGTATTACAAGTACACACATATGCCCCTGTTTTCATCTGTACCATTATGTATTCGCATTGTGGGATTACCTTCCACCCTTCCAGGATATGGGATGAGGCAGTAGCTCAGTAGCAGAGCATCTGTTTTATATGCGGAAGGACCCAGGTTCACTCCCTGGCATCTCCAGGTAAGGCTGGGAGAGACTCCTGCCTGAAACCTCGGAGAGCTGCTGCCAGTCAATGTAGATGATACTGTGCTAGAGGGACCAAGGTCTAATTCTGACTCGGTATAATGCAGCTTCTTCTTCCTTCATTGTGAAACATCTTAAAGATGTAGCAGAACTGGTTGTGCCTGTGAGTTTCAGGATGTGGTCTTCAATTTGCTAGGGATCCAAAGTGACAGTTATACCACATTTCTTTTCTCATTTCCTGTGGGCATTGTATACTTCTATGCTGCATGCAAGCACAATAATGTAATTAGGCAGTGTCATCTTAGCTCCATCTCCATACTTGTCCCTTCCTATCTTCTCTTTGCCTACAAGAAATTCGGCTGCAGGTGTGTGTTAAGGACCTTGCTGGAAAGCTGTATATAGCCCTCTTAATAAAGCAGCTGTGTTTCCAATACCTGTATGAAACCTGGATTCAGTAGTCAGAGTTCAAGATACCACATAATACTCATGGGAGAATGGAAGCTGGATCATGGTTTTAGATTTCTGTCATCTGGGAACTTGAATGTTAACAGCAGGAAAACAGGTCCCTGGAATTATTATGCTGCCTGGACTAAAGGAGGTATTCAAACTGGTTATACTTTTAACTGTCAAGATGGTAATATTTAAGGGATGGAGCATATTGATTCTCACTGCCTAGGGCCTGGTTTATATGATGGAAATAGTGCGGTTCTCACATCCCTGTGGCTGGATCCCATCCCTCACTGATAATATGCAAATGATGGAATTATGGGAGTCACCAGGTCATGCAGTTTACTATACATGTCAGCATCCGTGCCCACAAGGAAGGGGAACACTGTTGTGAGAAGTAATAAACCCACATGCTCCTGGCATCTCAATTTGATTTTGTTATTTAAACTTCATCAGTGGAGCGTGGAAATCCAGCCTCAGCTAAGCGGCAGCATTGCCACTCTGGTCATGTATCAATTGGGTCTTTATTTTGTTTCATTTATATAAATTTTTATAATAAAAGTATTTGTTCAAGCTGGATAACAAGATTATTAAAAGCAAACTAACAGAGCAAATAAAATATCTCAATCAATCAATCATCAATCAAAAAGCCAATTATAAAAACCAGAAAAATAATGACAGTCATAAAACAGCACAATAGAGATGACAGGACAGAATCATTAGTGACTGAGAGAACTCTCCATCTTAATAATCTAGAATAAAATACATTTATCATCACAGGATTTTGAGAACTCTTCCTGACCGCACAAGGAAACTATTGTTACCTTTGTCACCTTCTGTAATTCTTCACAGAATTCCGTGCTTTGGGAAGTCTTTAGTATATTCAAGACTACCCTCACTTCTCCCAGAGGAATGTGCCGGGAATATTTATCAAAGTGTTTAACCTATAGAGAAATAAATAGAAGTATTATTATCATTATTAAATTAATAATAAATAAATAAATAAAATATATAATTTGGCTTTATATAGAGTGCTTGCCACCTAATGGCACAGCGGGAAATTGACTTGACTAGCAAACCAGAGGTTGCCAGTTCAAATCCCCACTGGTATGTTTCCCGCAATGTGGGAAACACCTATGTCGGGCAGCAGCGATATAGGAAGATGCTGAAAGGCATCATCTCATACTGTGCAGGAGAAGGCAATGGTAAACCACTCCTGTATCCTACCAAATACAATCCTGCCAAAGACAACCACAGGGCTCTGTGGTCGTCAGGAGTCGACACCGACTCGACAGCACACTTTATCCTTATACGGATCTTATTATTCATACAGTTTCTACCTGAATGTAATCTGTATAATTTCTGCAGACTATATCTTGGATGGTGCCCTTTCCTGATTAGCATTTGGCAGGACAAGTAATGTGATAGTTGGCACATTATTAAATGGGTACTAGCCGTTATGTGATGATTAATCATTTGGTTATTTGGACAGAAATTTCACAACCACCATACTATTTCTCCCCCACCATCAGAGGGGCTCCCCTGTCACACTGTTATGTTGGGGAAATAATAGTGGTTGTTAAATACTATGTACATATTTACTTGCAGTTAAATGCTATGCATGTTTACCCACTTCCTGGCATCCTGATTAATGAAGCAAGAGAGTTCAAGGGACTGAAGGGACATGCTGGGAGCCCTCATGCAAAAAAACACAACCCTCACCCCAGACTCCCTCTGTGTGCACTGTTGCGCCAGAGTACTTAGGAAGAACATAGGAAGTTGCCATATACTGAGTCAGACCATTGGTCCATCTAGCTCAGTATTGTCTACACAGACTGGCAGCAGCTTCCCCAAGGTTACAGGCAGGAGTCTCTCTCAGCCCCATCTTGGAGATGCCGGAGAGGGAACTTGGAACCTTCTGCATGCAAGCATCAGGGGTGCAGCTAGAGGAAAGGGGGCCTGCGTTCGCTCCTCTCCCCAGAGGCCCCTTGGAGTGAGGAGTGATAATGAAGGAAATAGGGAGGGCTGGAGCTGGGGCCCCCGGGTTCATCCGCTCAATTATAGCTACACCCCGGCATGCATGCAGGTGCTCTTCCCAGAGCAGCCCCATCCCCTAAGGGGAATATCTCACAGTGCTCACACATGTCGTCTCCCATTCAAACCAGGGCAGACCCTGCTTAGCAAAGGGGACAATTCAGGCTTGCTAGCACAAGACCACTTTGGAGTGCTCCCTGTAAACGATGCAGAGCCCTTTTGGAGCACGGGAGCGGTGAACGCTCTGAACTCTAAGGGGGCTCTGGTGTAACAGCATTGCATGCAGAGGACCTGGGGGGATTGCACGGGGGCTCCTGGCATGATGTCTTTGCAGCCTTCCAATCCAAGCGCATCTGCTTCCTTTGTCAGCATGTGTCAGCCACTGTCTCCAGTGCAGTTTACACCCCAAGAAGCAATTGATTTTTCATTCACTCCTTACACTGCCTTATTCAGTCATCTCACCAACAGACACTTCATTCCTTTCTTTCTTTGCTTACAGTGTTTCCAAACGCCAGAGGGATACATGTTCCCTCACAGACACCCTGAAATGTGCATGTAAGCATGCACAGCAGCCTATGCACAAGTTCAGGGTTATCTTTGAAGCCCTCATTCTTTTCCAGCTTAAGAAACAAACAGCCCCATGTCCTGAAAAGAAGAAGCATGTGCTGACAGGAAATGCACACATAGCAGGAAAGGGCCATTCAGTGTCAAACCAAACAAAAGGGAATGGGGAGAGGCAAGAGGTGTCAGTACAGGCTGCTCATTCACAAGGAAGGAGATCGGTACTTACCTCAAATCCAAATCTCCACCGGATGGAGCCATTGCTCCATAAGCTGCTGAAAAATTCAAAACTTCAAGCAGGGCCATAAAGCTAAAGTGTGCTGTCAAGTCATGTGACTGGTTACTTCCAATCTCCTGGTGCCATCTAGTGCACACTGCAACTCTGCCACCATGAGCACTATTAACACGCTGCCTCTTAGTAACAGACAGTGCAGTTTAAAACTGTATTCTTATGCACTTTGAAAGGGTGCTTCACTTTTCTTTTCCTTCCTCATCTCAGTCTGAACTTGCGGGCCCCTTGCGGCAACTGACCCACCACACAATTTAATTCAATGATACTGACTTTGAGAGAGAGGAGGATGCTCTCTTGCCTCTGAGCTCCAAATACATGGCCGGGATGACCCCATCCCCATGACTGCCAAGCCAACAGGGAATGAATGGGCAGTGGGTGATACAGGGGACAATCAGCTGGTGCTCAGAAGGAATATGCAACCCCTCCTCCTGCTGCTGATTTCTCCCTGAAAATGTCCCTAAGACCATCATTCTCCCAGCTGGGTTCCCTTCCATTTTGTGGATACAGGTGGGGAAAAAATTTAATGACTGGCTGTTAGGAGGATATTTACAGGAGGAAAACAGCAGGCAGGCAGAAGTGTTATGCACACCATTTCCTGCTTTCTGATATCACTGCACTTCTCTGTCTTAAGAGACATCTAGCTTGAGCTTCAAAAAGACAATGGGAAGGAGCGAGGCCTTGGGTGGTGTATTTGTATGGGCCATGGAGGAGCAGCATTCTTCCAGTGTGTATCCAATGTGTGAGCCACATGGCATTTGTGTTTTGGGCCACGTTGGCCCCTGCCTGTTCGCATGGCAAATGGGGGCAATCAGAGCTAGTAAGGGCAACACAGCTTCCATTACCACCTCTGAGAGATATTATGAGATTGTCTTGTGTTGTCTACCCTTATGTTCTTTCTTCTTTTCTTTTTTGAGGGGGGCACAATTCTAGCACTAAAACCTGGAACCCTGAATGTGAGAAACTCCTATGTAAAACTCCTATTGTATTGTTCTGTAAAATAACAATTTCACCCAACAGATCACTCACTCACTTGCACCATGATTTGAAAACCAATCAGGGATTGCCCCTCACCTCTAACTTGATGCTGGTCTTTGCCAGTTCAGCCTCCTGAAGGGTGCAAACAAACTGGTCTCCAAAGATAGGATTGGTACAGTTCTTCACCACCTGCGTCTGCCAGTCATGGACAACATGCTGGAAATCAGGAGACTGGGAGGATGCAGACCTTAGCAGCCTGACCTGAATAAAAGTATTGGTGCACCTTCGGCTGGGAAGCCCCAGCACTCCCGTGACTGTCAAGAGCAACTCAAGGTATTTTCTGTCATAGAGAAGCGAGAACTTCAGTTTGCCCTGAGATCGGTCAGGAACATCTGCATCACTCCCAAACTTGTCCACATCATATCTGCTGGCAGAGGATGGTGAAAAGTAGATTCCGAGTTTCCTAAGCTCCTTTTGGATTTTGGGGATCTGAGGAAAACAAGAGGGAGGTGCTCTTAAACAGACTTGCCACCCAAAACTCTTGCCCTGCATAATGGTTCTTTTATTCCTTCAGGGTGAATAGAAGACTTCTTTTATTCACTCCGCAGGGAAAAAAAGAAGCATTATAAATCAAATGTCCAGCACAGTTTCAGAACTGTTTTTAGAAGTGTTTTAAAAAATTAATATAGCAATACATGAGCCCCTGGCTACAATAAGAGTGAGCTATTATCTATTATACCACACATAAGGACTTCTGTAGTCCTATATAAAGAAAAAAAATAGTGTCAAGGACCCCATAATAACCATTTGCCATGTTTTATCTGTTATTATTTGAAGAACATGCAGCCTCCCTTTACCTGAGTGCACTCCTCTCCTCCTCCTCATCATCCTCCTCTTCCTTGTTGTTGTTGTTTTAGATGAGTGTATCAGGGCCTTTTTAAAAGACTCAGGCCCAGGGGCTGAATGTTGATTTGTGCCTCTTCTCAGTTGGAGTGTACACATGTGGCCCTCTCCATGTGGAAGGCTGGGTGAGGATTGCTCCCATTGCTCTTCTCCCCTTAAAAAGGGCCTGGAGTGACCAGGTTCCTTCCCTCATCCCAGTTAAAAAGTAAGTCCCTTTCCAGGCTGTAGGAAAGCTCCTACCCTGCTCCTCAAAAGTTATGAAGCTGGCCATGTAGGGGAAGGGCTAGAATCAGCATAGGGAAAGCATTCCAAGGCCAATACTGGGAAGTTAAGCAAGTCTGGCCACCTGAAACTTTCTGCATGTTGGTCTAAGCTCAGCTTAGATCAACATGGGCAAGGTGACTAGGGGCCTGGAGCATCTTCCTCATGAGGCAAGGCTGCAGCATCTGGGGCTTTTTAGTTTGGAAAAGGGGCAGCTTCAAGGAGACTTTATAGAGGTGGATAACATTATGCATGGAGTAGAGAAAGTGTTCAGAGAGAAAAATTTCTCCCTCTCTAGAAACACTAGAAACAGGGTTTATCTCATGAAATGGGAGGCCAGGAAGTTTAGGGCTGACAAGAGGAAGTACTTTTTCACACAGCGCATAATTCATCTATGGAATTCTGTTATGTTCCTTTTTAAGACTGTGAACCCTTTGGGGATAGGAGACCATTTGATGGATTCATTGATTTCTATCTATGCAAACCGCTTTGGGAATATTTGTTGAAAAGTGGTATATAAATATTTGTTGCATTTGTATTCGTATTCCTTTAAGCAGGGCCCAGTGCATTTCTTCTTCTTCATGGATTCCCCTTACTTCCCCTTACCTTCACAATATGTTCAGAGAAGTTGGTACCAATTATCTGAGTATTTCTCTCAGACATCTGAATTGCCCCTCCAATCAATCTTCAGGCAAGCTATCCAACTTTTTTATTTATTAAAGTAAAGTGTGCCGTCAAGTCAATTTCGACTCCTAGCACCCACAGAGCCCTGTGGTTTTCTTTTGGTAGAATACAGGAGTGGTTTACCATGGCCTCCTCCTGCGCAGTATGAGATGATGCCTTTCAGCATCTTCCTATATCGCTGCTGCCCGATATAGGACCAGCGGGGATTCAAACTGGCAACCTTCTGCTTGTTAGTCAAGCATTTCCCCACTGTGCCGCTTAAGGTGACATATTTATTAAAATACCACATGAATATTAATTCTCTTAAACATTTGTTGATCACATAATTTTTCTTAAAGAAAAGCCATTTTAAAAGAGCAGCAAACCCCTTTAAGGATAGGGGCAGTTCTGATGTTGTCTGTGCTAGCCAATCAGTGCTGGGCACAGCTGGTTTCTGCTCTAAACCGGCACTGCCAGTTCCCCCTAAGCTCCACACTGGACAAGGAATGGTACATCTTTATAGAACAAGTTGAGTGCATTTCCATGGGGCTCAGTCACTCAAAATAAATGTACCTCTATATGTACCTTAGGATTAGTGTACTTGCCTGGACAACATGATAGGGCTGTTGAGCAATGCCAAGAAGAGATGTCCGCAATCGTTTCTCCTGGAAGCTAGTCTCCTTTGTTATTCCATTCCAAGTTTCACTGGCATATTTTCTTTCTGCAAAAACAAAAATAGCTGAGTGTGCATCTTCAGATATGGGGATCATCCATAAACACAAAGATAGGAGTTAAAAATTTCAGAACATATTTTTATACATTCTGATTGTTTGGAGGGCCATTAGGTGCCTGTTGTGTACAGGGTAATGAGGATATAATGACATGCAACACTTCTACAGGTTTTAGACCAAACAATTATTCAATAAAGTATCTAGTCTCTAGTGCAGGGATGGGCATTATGCATGTACCCACCCACCAAACTGTACATTTGTATAATAATGCACCCTCATCCAGAATCTTTGTTGCACTTTCATCTACCCACACAGCATCCGTGTTTGCAGGCTACTCCATTCACCCTCTGGAGGGAGTCACTACTCACGTGCAAAGAGATGTTCTTGCAGAGCTGAGCTGCCCCTCCACTGAAATGAACAAGGCAGCCTCTGTGTGTGTGTGTGTGTGTGTTGAGGGGGCAAATCTGACACTCACATTTGGAGAAGGTTGTCAGTAAAGAAGGTGAAAGTGAAAAGTGTGATGTGACGCTGTCCAAGAGATACCCATGCCACACGTACAGCCACGTTCCACACAGCATTCATTATCACAGTGGAAGTGGTAGCTGGAAACCACATATGAAGAGTGCGGTTTGAGAGCTGAGAACATGTAATATCTTTGCAAGGGAAGTACTATCTTCAGGAAAGAGGAATGCATCCCCCTCAAAGGTAAAAACTACACTCATACAGGGCTGGCCCTATGATGCAGCATGGTGAAACAAGTTGTTTCATGATATACACTTGGGGGAAAGGCAGATTTGGAGCCATGCTCCCGCCCCCACTCACCTTTTCTGCAGGTGGCAGCACCACAGAGCTGCTGGCACCACTCTACCCAGCCTAACTTTGTGAGCAGCACTGTCCTAGCCCAGTTCTATGGGTAGAAATCTCTCCTCCTGTCCCTGCCTCTTCGTCTGCTTCCTTGCCCTCTTCCATAGCTGCTGGCCACAGTAGTGCATTTGCTTACTGCCAACCCACCAGCAAAGAGTAGCAGGAACAGTCAGGTAAGGAGGGAGGGGATGAATGTGGGTTTTGACCATCTACTTCAGGATGGACTCCACACATGTAAAGGGTCATCTGGTAAGTCAGAGGTCCCCAAGAAACTTTGGGAACTGGTTTCTGGGGGTACTGATAATGCTATGTTGAGGTTCCCAGACTTCTCATAGAATTACGGATATCCAAGTTTGTTGAGGGGAAGCCATGAAACTAAAGATTTCACTGGACTTTATGAGAAATACAGCACAGTTTCCTCTTCCTCAAAACATCTGGGTAGAGACAGTCAGTACATCATGTGACTTCACCATACTGCACATTGCCCTCCCCATCTGTGGTCAAGCACCCATAAATGAAGTGGGGCAGGCAATACATAGCACAATATTATAAACACACATTATGTTCAGCTAGATGTTACAAGAAAATGTGTGAGACAGACACAAGTCAGTCGCCCCTGCCTCTCCTGTAACAAATCCCTCAACCAGGTTTAAACAAGCTTATTTTTTCAGCAGAGATTATGGAATGCAGCCTGACCTGATGCCTGCCTATAATATGCCATCTCTGCAAGTCTTCTGTATTCAAAAACTAGTAAAAATATTTTTCTTCATTGCTTATTTTTTAAATGATAACACCCACACCCACCCCCCCCACACACACCCACACACAAGAATTATGGAAATAAGGGTAAAACTTATAGTTGGTATCACGAAGAGAGGTGCGCGGGAAGTCAACTTGTAATTGTGTTTATCATGATTGTTATGGTAATTATTATTGTTAAAAGTTAATAAAAATTTTGAACTCGAAAGAATGATAGAAATCCTGTTAAAATTAGTAGTATCTGGAATCACTACCAACAACCATAAACAAAAACATATGTATTGTGGTTTTCTGTAAAGCTTGAGGGCGTGCATTTGCTATCTCCATTTCTTCTACCACACCACATTAGTAAGGAAAGGCGGTTTCCTTCCTTTATCATAGCTGCAGTGTTTATCTAGGTGGGCCATGACTCCAAACTGGCAGATGCCATGTGGCAAGTCTTGCAAAATATATTTTATAGATAAAAACCAAACCTAATCACTCTCATACTCTCTTTATCAAATCACCACAAAGTCAAGAGAGAAAAGTACCCTCTGCATTTTTTTGGTGCATTATCATGTGGAAGGTCAAAGGAAGGAAGATGTTGTGTAAGCAGGGTGAATGGGAGGTCAGAGTGGAGTCAGAGCATCAGTGTCAGTAAAGAGGCCCCAGGCCTCACATCCTCTTTAGAGCTGATCAATGGAAAGAGGAAGACCTTCAGATATTAAGTAGACTGGTAAAAAGGGTTGCCCATTAAGCAGTTCCTAGTTAGAATGTTATGTATGTGCAGACTGAATAAAACATGCACATTCACCAGGTCAGTGAAAAAATAGCTCTATTCTGAGGGCCAGCCCTATCATTTGGCCACATCTTTAGGATACCATTAGAGGTGAAAACATGGAGGGCACTAACTTTCCTGTGACTCTCTGTCAAATCCCAAACTCTGTTCTGAGTTTATACCTGGAAGTGTATCTGACTGCTCTGAGAACAAAGGCAGGGAACGAGGGAGAACAAAAGGGATTCCATTAATGGTGTAACAAGTACTGGCTCTTTAAGATAGGCAGAGTAATGTCTGCACAACAGGGCTTAGTCTTTAATATAACTGTAAAACCAAAGGAGCACATGCTCACCTATGATGTTTGCTGAAACTTACCATTCCCAAATGTGTTGTTGGGTTTCTGACATCTACACAGTTGACAGGCCAAAATGATTAATGCCAACAACAACAGGAGAATGGATAGCGCTAACATCCCGTATTTCCAGATATCAGAAAAGGGCAGATGAGGACTTTGCAGGGAAAACAGACTGGACCTCATTTGTGTCATATCTTTCACCCTGCTGGAAACAGAAAGATGACATCAACGTCTCTAGCAGCAGTCGAGCAGATTCTGGGCACCCACTGTGTGTTAGATCTGTACGACTGAATGAAACCACATGGAATGGAAAATGGATTGTTCTAATGAGAAAAATAATGTAAGCAATTCCTTTGCTATCATAACTTGAGCAAGCTTTGTGACATAACAGGGCTTTTTTAAGGCACAGCAGGAATTCAGAACATAATAGAGAAGGAAGAACAGCTAGAATTATTTTGTTGGTGAATGTGCGGATGTCAGATTTGCAGATCTCTATGGCTGGTATGTGACCTTAGATAGGTGCTTCCTTACCACTTGATTTGAGCTACAGAGATGACCAGGACCCAGGATTCTAAGGAACTCTGTGTCTCAGGCCATGGGCTCCTTCCATCAGAAGGAGAACTGAGTCATCTTCTCTGTTCTTTCCAGCTATTCCTTGTGGTCTTGTGTATCTACCGTGTTTCCCCGAAAATAAGACAGTGTCTTATATTAATTTTAGCCCCCCAAAATGCACTAGGGCATATTAGTGGTACATCAGAAATTACTGCTAGGTCTTACTTTCGGGGTAGGTCTTACTTTCGGGGAAACAGGGTATGTGGCAATTCAGAAGAGTTTCAGATGTGCATCTAATGCACATCTAACCTTAATGTCCTCCCAACATAAGCAACGTGAAGGTTTTAGCCTTCATTACCTAGACAAATGGCAGATAGGACCTTGTGGGACAGGACCTGAACAACTGAGGGTCAGTGTAGCACATCCATCCAAGCCTCTTTCCTCGATGTTTCCCACATTTCCAGTTGAATGCTCAAGCACTGAACCAAAGGCACAGGAAGTTGCTGTGCTGATGAAGTCTTAGTGTGAAGGTGCACATGCAACACCGTTATGTATGTGTCTCCAGTTCCAGGCTGGAGCCCACAGGGACATTCTGGGCCACGATACTGTGGGGATTTCTACACAGACAGGTAGGTGTATGTAAATGCTGATTCCAGGGCTCTTTGTTTCCTTGTTTGACACAGACTTCAACAGTTCCTGAAAAACATTTCTATTTCTTTGCTGCTCTTGAATTCTCTTCTCAATGTTTTGTTTGGAAGACCATTCTGGTTCATTCAATGATGCTGATAGTCATCTTGCATCACCATAAAGAATGAATGGTTAAAGCAAGTAGGGGGCATCTGTCTAGTACTGGGGTTTTTTGTTTGTTTGCTTGTTTGTTTGTTTGTTGTTTATGGAAGTGAACTGTTAATGAGTACAATTCCTCAGGCCAGTGTAAGGGCATGTAACATATACAAACCCAGCATTGAAACAGGATTAAAAAGAAGCGGGAATTAACCCTATAACAGCAGCTACAAGATGAAAGCAAGTAAGAAAAAGACGGCTCCATGAGTTGACTCAAGATTAGGGGCTGATTTGCTGCAAGCTAACAGATGCCTTTAGGTGTGTCCAGTGCTGGCCCATCCACTAGGCAGACCTAAGTGATCGCCTAGGACACCATTTCTTGGGGACACATAAACAGGGCCAGAAGATAGCACTGCCAGTTATTCGTTCTCTCCTCTTTTATTGCACCTCTGAAGTACTGCACAGTGGTGTAAGAATACAATATGTAATCCTGCACCCTGTTCCCCAAAGGGTCTGTACATTCTGCACTCCTAAAGAAAGTCTTCTTTGCTCATTGCAGCTCAGCCCCCAAGAAACAGCTAGTCTCATAAGCTGCACTTCCTCTTTTGAGTATGAAACGCCTGCTTCAGCATTCATTTCCAAAAAGAAATGGTCTCAGACTGCATTCCCTCTTAACAGCCACAGTATCTGTTCATCTCTGAAGTGTTAAGAGTTTTGCCCCCAGAATGGACTGAAAACAATCTCCCATGGTGTCCACAAACCTTCATGGGCTGCTCATTTGCTGTTCGTCTGTGTGGGCTGGTCATTTGACCCAGTGAATGATGAGCCTGCACAGCTCGTTAAAACTGGGACCCGTACTTCTTGGCTGGGGAGATGCCAAAGTCAAACATCACTAGCTGTTTGGTAACTAGTCCTGCTGGTCTTCTGCTCTTAGCTGTCAAACTATGTTTTAAAAGCCCTCTCGCCTCTTCCTCTGTGGTTTGGTTTGTGAGTGGTTGGAGTGGGTGAAGAACCTGGAGCAAGTAGGTGGGAACGCACAGGAAAAAGATCTGCCAGGAGGAGCCAGCGGCTATGTGAACTGTCAATTCAATCCCCCAACTTAAACAGATTCGCTCTTCAGATACCCCGAGGCATGAAGCCATGTGTGAATAACTCCCTAGGGCACCAAACACCCTAGGGTTGGCCCTGGATTTGTATTGTAAAAGCTAGCTGGCCATCTCCTTGTTAGGTTATTCAGTGGCTGGTGAGCCAGTGTATAATTAATGGCTCTGAATCATTCTGGAGAAGGCAGTCACATAAGTCGCATATCCTACATTTGATGGGAGGGGATGATTTGAGAGTGTGATGTGACTGACCCCTCTTCTTTCTCCCCACCTCCTCAGTCCCAGTTGAGTGTTTTGTTACTGTAAAGCAGCAGCAGTCAAAAGCTAGGTGTTAGACAGAGAGAAGCACAGATGGGGTTTGGGGAGTGGTTGAAGTGGAAGGGCCTAGCAGGAGAACTGAACTTACCTTAGGGTGCAGGGCTCGTCCTCTGGGGACCTGCTGTTGCTTGAAGGACTGTTCTGCTATTTTAACTTCACCTAATGCTTAACTTGTATGTTTGTAAATAAACCAAATATTATAAAAACACCATAAGCCTTCAGTGATCTCTCCTCCAAGGGAAATCAGGTCCTAAGTTGTGCTGCACCTCTGAAGCTTCTCACCACTTGGAGAAGAAGTGGAGTTTGGCTTCCGCCATAACATGATGTTTTCTTTCTTGCTCAATTGAAGCATGCTGTACACTAGCCAGAGACGCTGGGAGGGAGAAGGTGACTAAGCAATTGTTCTATGTGGAATAGGTACAGAATATTAATGAGTGTTCTGTGCACAAATAAATGCCAATATTCTGCAATACTACAGCACCACACCTAAGATCCATTCCCCGGCCAATTAAAAAGAAAAACTAGGTGGCCATGCCCTGTTGTTCATGTCCACCAAGGGCTGTGATGGTATCAGCAAACAAAGTGGGCACCAGTGGCCCCTCTAATTTTCCCCATCTCTGTGCGGAATGAGTTTTGTTCTGGGTGGCAGTATCAAGGCAGCATGTGTGCACATGCATTCAGAATGGAGACTTCCTGATTCGACCTGAGCGGGATCTAAAATTAACTGAGCGGACATCAAAAACCTTGTGAGCGCACGCACATGCGCACAGAGGGAACAGTGGTGGGCACCCATTACAGGATCTACTGAAAGGAAAAAAATGAAGGCTCAAGAGCTCAGAAGCCCTCTAAGGGCATGGTCACCTGGCTTTTTTTTCTAAATTGGGCTAGAGGGGTCTTGGGGGTGCTTATTGAGTGCACCTAAATCCCAGAAGCCTCATGTGGATGTGGATCTTAGCCTGTGTGGATGCCTGCCCTCCCATAAACATGCCAAATACAGGCAACTTCACACTTCTTCAGCCCTCATAGGGTACAGGAATTAGGAGATGTGATGTCCATTCACACATCACATTGTCCTTTTTGTGTGTGCAAAGACTCTTCCCCATCATTCTGATTGTCCTCTGAAGCACTTAAAGGTGTGTGTTGAAATTTCTCCACTCATATTAACAATCCAAAGAGGTGATGCCTATGAGATGCAAGCTCTTGGACAAAACATTGCCTAGCATCTGACCACAGGTGTCTCAAGCTCCCAGCACACTACAAGCACCCCCCCACCCTTCTCCCCCTCAAAAGCCCCACTACTTATTTCGAACCATACCTTTTCAGATGCTTTCTTGAAAGAGGAGCCCTGGGAGCTCTCAGCAAAAAGCAGTGCAAAACTTTGATGCAGTATGGACTGGCACACACAGCACCAGAAAAACAAGTTCTGCTTCACACAGCTAGAAAGCAGGGATATAACTAATTCAGATCCATTTTTCAGAGCTGAATAAACAGATCTTTATCTACTCTTCCTGGAGCAAGAGGCATGAGTCTAGCTGCTTCAAAGTGCCCAACTCTCCATTAAGGCTCTAAATCAGCAACTAGGGCTAATTTTCAATGACATCAAGTCTATTAGCTCCCTCTTACCAAACATGAAATATTTTTGCCCCAATTGTATGCAGCCTCAAAGCATTCTTTACTTGATCAACACTGAAATAACTTCCTAGGGCTGTGTGTAACTATTGTGCATTGTAGCAGGAGTGTTCAGATACCATGAAACTAGTACAGTTGGTCATAATGTTCCGGACAGGGGTAGCTAAAATGGGCTGACTGTGTGTTCCTGAAAGCAACTGATCATCCAGAATGCTGATTAGAGATTTAGAAGCCTTTGGAAATCCAACTAGGAGTGTATAATAGGGACTAACGGGGTCTGAAAACTCAAAGTGCCATGTAATACCTTTAGAATATAATTACTACTATAGTTAGATTTCTGAAGCATAGACTGACATAGCCTACCCAGTTCATGATGGAACAGTGATCCCCGATTCAAATCAACACTTTCTGCTGGATTGAGATGTCTAAACAGAGGCAGGACCGTTGAATTATACATTGGCTACAGCAAGAGAGAGGTTGTCAGATCTACTGTTACGTATATCAGGCCTAATGTGAAAAACTTGAGTATTAGGGAAGGAGAGATGAGCCATGAAGAGAATGCCTTATTTCATTATGAACCCCGCCACCTATTAAGATCATCATCAGGGGAGGTTTGTCTGAGGGTGCCACTGGCTTGTCTCATGGCGATTCAAAGGCAAGCCTTCTCTATAGTTGCCCCAGGGCTGTGGAACATACTTCCTGTTGAGATTAGAGCTGCTCCATCCCTGATGGCTTTTAGTAAACAACTGAAGAGATGCCAGACCTTTTAATTGATATTTTTATTTGAATTTTATTGATTGTTTTACCTGTTACTTTTTATATATGTTTTAATTTTGTTTTTGTTATTGTAAACTGCCTAGACACTTTGGTAGTGGGTGGTATATAAATATATTAAATAATAAATAAATAAATTGGCGGAGGGAAGTGTTGTGAACATAGGAAGCTGTTTCGAACTGAACTGGAGCCCTGGTCTCTCTAGCTTGTCTTCCGTGTTGCTTGCTGCAACTCCGCAAGCGTTGAGGGCAGGGAAAGACCCTTGTCTATCTGGAGATACCAGGAGGAAGTTCTGCTGACGTTCTGGAAATGAACTTAGGACTTTCTGCAAGCAAATTAGGTGCTTTACCAACTGAGCTACACCCCTTCCCATTTAAGCCTTCAGAATGGTAAAACCAACTCTGGCAGACATTAATTCATCCCAGGAATACTCTTCTCCTTATTCACTCAGAGATTAAGCTCCTAGTGTATCCTTTTCCCCAGACAGATTATTAAAGAATGTGTATGGTGGATCTTTGTTCAAGGCTAGAAGCAGGGAAGGTGTTCTCCCAAGTGTTTACAGAGGAGAGCTGGTCTTGTGGTCGTCAGATGTTTGGACAGGGGGCACAATTTCCGTGCTTGCCCTAGGCGCTATTTTCCCTAGATACGCCTCTAATGGAGACTGCAGGTAGCCTTCCCTGCCCCCACACCATTTTCAAAGCTGGGTAGGGTCAGTTTTGAAAGGTGTTGGCCCCTGGCAGGATTTGGGGGCATGTCAGAATTTGGCACCTTGTCTCAGCTATCAGAACACCTTGGACCACCCTGACAAAGGCAGGTATCACAGGCAAGGATCTTTCTGCTTCCTCCAGTCTCTCTGGCTGTGGCCTCCCATTTCCCAGCAGCTTCTCAACCAGCTGCTTCCTCAAAGCACTCCTGACACAGAAGAACAAACAACAAAGGGAGGAGAGCTGGTCTTGTGGTAGCAAGCATGAATTGTCCCCTTTGCTAAGCAGGCTCTGCCTTTGTTTGTTTGTTTGTATTCATTCGATTTCTATACTGTCCTTCCAAAAATGGCTCAGGGAGGTTCACACAAAAGATAAACAAAATGGATCCCTGTCTCCAAAGGGCTCACAATCTAAAAAGAAACGTAAGACAGACGCCAGCAACAGTCACTGGAGGTACTGTGCTGGGGGTGGATAGGGCCAGTTATTCTCCCCCTGCTAAATAAAGAGAATCACCACATTGAAAGGTGCCTCTTTGCCAAGTTAGCAGGTATTTGAATGGGAGACCACCTTTGTGTACACTAAGATATTCTCCTCAGGTGATGAGACTGCTCTGAGAAGAGCATCTCCAGTTCCAAGTTCCCTCCCTGGCATCTCCAAGATAGGGCTGAGAGAGAGAGAGAGAGAGGGAGAGAGAGAGAGACTCCTGCCTGCAACTTGGAGAAGTCACTGCCAGTCTGGGTAGCCAATATTGAGCTAGATGGAACAATGGTCTAACTCCGTATATGGCAGCAGCTTATGTTCCTAAAGCAAAACTTTCTCTTCTGCTGCTGGTGTCTGTGTGTAGCTCCCACCCAGTCCTCAGGATTGGTCCTTTTGTTTTGATTTTCCCCGGCTTTCCCCCTTATTAGGAAAGGCCCACCCTTCCAGCAGTTTCTCTAAGTGAAGCCTGGTCCTCCCTCAAATCACTACAGTTTATTTGGATGTTAACAATTCCATGTTTGCTAGGTGTGAAGTACTCTATAGAGATAACTCTTTCTGGAAGCTTTACTGCAGCAGGGTGGTGGTGGTGTGGAATTCAATAAAAAGCCACAAGATTTGCTGGTTTCTTTGATATAAACACAAGAGTCCTGCCATCCTGTCTGACATCTGTGCCCAATTTCAAGGCCCTAGGTCCAGCCTTTCCAGGCGATCTAGAGGTGGGGGCAGAAAATCCAGTCCTTTATCCTTTTCTATGAAAGCAAAGAGCAGGTTTCTTCACAATTTTTATGGGGGTGGAAGGATGTTCTAAGGGGGAGGGCTTCAGTTCCAGAAGCTTTTGTAATTTTCTGCCATGAAACAAGCTGGTTATAGGACTTTTTGGAAGTGCTTTTTTAAAATTCAAAAAAATCATTAAAAATCAACAGATTGACACAGCCACTTCAAACCTAACACATCACATCCTGCCACCCTGCGCTATATCTGTGTCCTATTTCAAACCCCTATGCCAAACCATCCTGGAAATACATAAAGGGGGGTGGGAAATAGCCCACACAAGCCCCATAGTCCCACACACTCACTTTCTTCAGGACTTCCAAGCTCTTCTTCCAGCAGGGACAGACCACCCAGGAGGTGGCAGCAGGGCAGAGGGTAAGCACTGGGCAGCAGCACAGGCCTCTATGTCTCCAGCACAGCACTCCACCTCCATAAACCCTGCTAACCCGCCAAACGGCTGATCATCAAGTATGTGTGTGTGTCGGGACATTAGTCCACCTCCAGGCCTTGGAGAGCCTCCCTAGGCTGCTGGAGCAGGAGGCAGCATGCCAGGGAGAAATCTCCACATTGGCGCCCATGCCCTGTTGGCACAGAAAAGGAGATTCCTGGCACTGGTGGGGCCCTCCAGGACAGTGGAAGAGCACATGGGCTTGTGCCCCAAGGTCTGTGGGGAATGGCACTTCTGTATATAATGGTGTATCCTTTTATGCAGAAAAATTTAAAAATAAATGAATGTGCAAGGAACATAAACAAACTTCTAGCATACATATATGCTACAGAATAGTTTTAATGTAAGTGGTGAAGTATTTTACTGGTCTTGAAAATATTTACCTATGAAATTTACTAAGTAGACAATAGAATAAAGCTCTTAATTTTGAAGATTTTTTTTGTGTGTATACCTCTTTGATAGCTAGCACTGTTGGTTTCGATACATACAAAAATGCCAGAAGTTAAATCAAACCTAAGGCCAGGCATTAATCCAAGTTAGATTCCACACTTCATCCACCTAAGGGAGAATTCATACCTTATTCCAATGGCGAATATAACTTAAGGATTCAATCTACCTTAAGTCTTATGCCATGAGATTGTACATATGTATAGTCAGCTACGTCAACCAGCACCACCACTATTCTGCAGTAGACCTAGTGAGATGCTTTCCCCATTATCAATTGCTGCTAGGAGTAGAGAGCAAGCTGACCTTTGGGTTATTCTGCTCCACTGAACACAAAGCTCTTATTCCTTCAGGCTGGCCACCTTCCAGAGCATACACCAAGCATAAGAGAATCCTTGCCAGAAATGGCAAAGAGGGAAGGTTTGCTTCCAAGCAGGGGCATATCTAGGGTTGGGTAGGCAGGGCACGTGCCCTGGGCTCCACTTGAGGGGGGGCACAAATTCTTAAAATTATTTTTTTTAAAAAAATGGCCACCAAAAACAAAATGGCCACTGCACATGCTCAAATGGCCTCTGTGAGGCCCTAGGCTATGCCAGGCCTTGCAGAGGCCATTTGAGCATGCGTGGTGGCCATTTTGTTTTCAGCTGCCATTTTAAAAAACCACAATTATTTTTTAAAATGGCCACTGCACATGCTCAAATGGTCTCTGCGAGGCCCTAGAGGCCAGCAGTGGGAGGGGTAACCTTTGCAGACCCCCCCCCAGCCTATAGGAAGCACCCCGAAGGGGCTACAGGTTAAAAAAATAATAATTTAATATAATATAAGTCACTGTACACATATTCAGTTTGGCACTATGTACAGAGAATCAGGGCTTGTGAATACTGAGCTGAAGCTTATGAGCTAGGATTGTATTCATTTGTCTTACTTTGCTTCTTATGATAAGTGAGTTAAATGTGGTGTCTTAAAAATATTGTTATTAATGGTGAGTTTGTCTTTGAATCAGTGTGAAATCCTTAGTATTAAGGCCCACTGGGAGTTTCTTGCTCTCTTTCTCTCATTTTAACTGTCTTTCTGAAAGACTAGAATATATTCCAAGCAGTGACACAGTTTACTCTGCATATCCTTTAATCATTTTCAGAGTATCTGGGAAAAGTCAAATTCTCCATTTATTTTTAAAACTTATGTAATAGTGATGCTAGTAGATGCATAGTAGAGAATTAGACAGGGACTTCTGTTTAGTTTTCCAAGTACACCTCCACATAGTATTTGGGTATTTCATGAGCCCCAGCATACTGAAATTTGTAGTTTTCCAGCATTTTTTGGTCTGGCTACGTCTACTGCTAAACAGTTTTTGAAATTTTAAAAGATTAATGAGCTTGACTTATATTTTTCAGCTGATATTATAGTAAAGTTATCTGAAAGATGGGTGTCAGATGTTTGGACAGGGGGCGCAATTTCAGTGCTTGCCCTAGGCGCTATTTTCCCTAGATACGCCTCTGCTTCCAAGGGACAGAAAAGCTAGTGTGTTTGAACACAGCATCCCCGCATCATCGATTCTAAGAAATGGTAGCCAATCTGTACAGAAAGAGCTAGTGCATGCCCCCTTACTTTGTCTATGGCAGCATAAGAGTATTTACAGTGTGATAATCAGGAAATAACTGGACACTTTGCTTCAACCAATTTTTATCCTTTCCCCATTTACTGCATGCCCTGTAATCAACATCCGTTTCTATAATGCCTTGGAACTGCTAACACTTTTCTACAGAGCCCTACTGTATACCTCCAATCTATCCCATGTGTGGCAGCTCTCACGAAAGTTCGTGAGCAAGCTACTGGCAGGGGAAGAGGAAAGCGGCAGCGCTGGACAAGCAGATGGGCGGGGAGAAGGCAGCAGTGGCAGCGGGCAGAGAGAATGACGGCAGCAGCTGGTGGGTGGGTGGGGGAAACGGTGCCAGCCAGCTGGCTGGCAGCAGAGGGATGGTGGCGGGCAGTGGGGGAGAACTAGAGGTGCAGATGCTCTGTGCCTGGCCCAGCTAGTATATTCTAATTCCAAGGATTCTAATGCTTAATATTCTGTAATCCTAAGTGTAGCATTTATGTACATCCAAGTCTATGCTTACTTTTGCAGAGGAAGAAAGTGATCAAGATGTAAGTTATCCCATCCTAGATTGCATCTAGCCTCTTCATGTTTCGAAGACGTATCCATTTGATTCTTCCATTAGTTGCAAACTTCAGATCACAAGAGAAGCATTTGCCATGACTATTCTGCTGCTATGACATTCTCTCACCCCAGAGACTTGCCAAATCCAAGATCAATTTTGTAAGTGTTGCAAACTATTTGAAGCTGAGACAGAAGTGTCTTATGGACAGGGGCAAGATTTTAACTCAGTTTTATTTGGATTTGTGCATTTTTAACACTAGAGTCTGCATTACATTGTAGAAGCACAACAGGCTTTAACTAAAAGTTTACACAATAATATTAAGCAGCATTTAAGAAAGCAAGGTGATCAAGAATAGTTAATTGCACCATAAGCACAACAGCCAGTTCTTTTTAGCAATGGAATATAGCTTTTAAGGCATATAGCTAGAAGTGTGAGCACTGTAAGATATTCCTCTTAGAGGATGGAGCCGCTCTGGGAAGAGCATCTAAGTTCCAAGTTCCCTCCCTGGCTTCTCCAAGATAGGCCTGAGAGAGATTCCTGCCTGCAACCTTGGAGAAGCCACTGCCAGTCTGTGAAGACAATACTGAGCTAGATAGACCAATGGTCTGACTCAGTGTATGGCAGTTTCCTATGTGCCATACTGACACCTAGTGGTTTCTGTGACCTCTAAGAAGAGGCCTAGTGATCCAAAATACCATGTTAATATGGAACAAAGTGGCTCATCCACAATACAAAGCATACTCTGAATATCTACATACTCTTATATTAAACCTGAGATTGCTGCTGCCTTGATCATTGGATTCCCAGTTCCTTCCAAAACAGGCATCGGCATCAAGACACATTCATTGTTTAATCAGGTTTAAGAGTTGCTACTGGTAAATCATTTTATAATCTCAGGACAGTGAGAGTGATTAAGGGAAAAGCCCAGTGTGTCACCCAGCATTTAAACATAATTTGTCTTAAGGAGGCAATTACTGGACCACTTCTAAAGAAGCCTTCCTTGGATCCCTCAGAGCTGAGTAACTATAGGCCTCTCTCCAACCTTCCGTGGCTGGGCAAGGCAATTGAGAGGGTCGTGGCTTCCCAGCTCCAGATAGTCTTGGAGGAAACTGATTATTTAGACCTGTTTCAAACTGGCTTTTGGGAGGGCTATGGGGTGGAGACTGCCTTGGTCGGCCTGATAAATGATCTCCAACTGGGAATTGACAGAGGAAGTGTGACTCTGTTGGTCCTCTTGGATCTCTCGGCAGCTTTTAATACTATTGACTATAGTATCCTTCTGGAGCGTCTGGGCGGGGGGGCACTGCTCTGCAGTGGTTCTGCTCCTATCTTTCAGGCGGATTCCAGATGGTGTCCCTTGGGGACTGTTCTTCAAAATCTGAACTTTCGTATAGTGTCCCTCAGGGCTCTGTATTGTCTCTGATGTTGTTTAATATTTACATGAAACCGCTGGGAGAGATCATCAGGAGATTTGGTGCAGGGTGCTATCAGTATGCTGATGACACCCAAATCTATTTCTCCATGTTAACTTCATCAGGAGAAGGCATAACCTCCCTAAATGCCTGCCTGGAGGTGGTGATGGGCTGGATGAGGGATAACAAACTGAGACTGAATCCAGATAAGATGGAGGTACTTATTGTGTGGGGTTGAAGCTCAGGAGATGAGTTTGATCTGCCTGTTCTGGATGGGGTCACACTTCCACAGAAGGAACAGGTGCACAGTCTGGGGGTGCTTCTGAATCCAGGCTTCTCCCTGGTTTCCCAGGTTGAGACGGTGGTCAGAGGTGCCTTTTATCAGCTTCGGCTGATATGCCAGCTGCGTCCGTTTCTTGAGAAGAATGACCTCAGGACAGTGGTATATATGCTGGTAACCTCCAGACTGGACTACTGCAATGTGCTCTATGTGGGGCTGCTTTTGTATGTAGTCTGGAAAGTACAGCTGGTTCAGAATGCAGCAGCCAGGTTGGTCTCTGGGTCATCTCGGAGAGACCATATTACTCCTGTGTTGAAAGAGCTACACTGGCTGCCAATAAGTTTCCAGGTAAAATACAAGGTGCTGGTTATAACCTACAAAGCCTTAAAAGGCTTGGGCCCTGGGTATTTAAGAGAACATCTTCTTCGACAAGAACCCTACCGCCTATTGAGATCATCAGGAGAGGTCTGTCTGCAGCTGCCACCAGCTCGTCTGGTGGCTACTTGGGGACGGGCCTTCTTAGTTGCTGCCTCGATGCTTTGGAACGCACTCCCTGCTGAAATAAGAGCTTCCCCATCCCCGACAATTTTTTTTTTTTTAAAGACACATTTGTTCACCCAGGCTTTTAATTGAATACAGTTTTAATAGTTTTAGCTTCATTTTAAAATATTGTTTTAAGGTTTTGAATTCTTATGTTTTAACTTTTTGTTGTCATTTATTTTAACCAATGTTTTATTTTGTCATTTATTTGTTTTTACTAATGATTTTACTTTTTCTTTTTGTTGTAAACCACCCAGAGACATGGGTTTTGGGCGGTATAAAAATGTGTTAAATAAAATAAAATAAATAAAATGTCATATGCACAATACTAAGTCAATATTGCTCTGATCTTTTGCCATATTTTGGGGGGTCAGGGATAAAGGGTTGTAATGGAGATTGATTCTACTGTAGCTTCTCCTGTTCTCTTCCCCCACACCTCTCTTGCAGTTATTTCTTAACACTGTTATTTAGCACAGGTAATATTTGCACAAGGAGTCTGGTTACACCAGTGACAAGTCATAGTTAACTGCAACCAGACAAGAAAATAAAAGAAAAGTACACTACTAGTGATTCACTGACTCATATAGCACAAGGTTGTTTTTTTTTAAATATAAGCTGCAGTGTATTTATTTATTTAAATTCATATACCACCTGACTCCAGAGGCTCCAAGGTATTCCTGAAATAAAATTAGAGGTCTCCGCTTCAATACTCAAGAGAACTTCATGTAAGCTTTTGCTCCAAATAGACTCAGACAAGATGACAAGTATAATGTTCTTGCAAGCGAACTTTGTGTTTCTACAAAAATAAGTTCACTTGCTGCAGAAATATGAATTCAGACATATTTAGGAGAGGGAATACATAACAACTATGACAATTAAAAGAGTGCTATTCCCCAATTTATTCTTTCTAAAAAGTCTCCAATACAATTCTCCCTTTGAGTTTACATTACTGGCATAGAACTATTACTGCCTTGTGAAACCTGGCAAGAGATGTATTCTGCTTAGTGCTGATCTTATTTCCCAAGCAGAAGATAAGAGTGGAAGACCCACCAACATTGCTTGATTATCTTATATGTTCTGGACCTAAGATATATCCCAGAAGCGTTTTCCAAAGCTGCACAATACAACCCTGGTTTGAATGTGATTTCTAGACACAGATTTGCCAAGTCAATGAATTTGGAATCATAAGATGTCCATTATTGTTATATGGTCAGCCAGCTTGGATTAAAAAGGGATCCTGACAGAAGCAAAGGCAGCAGGAGTGGCCTTATCTAGGTCACATCGCTCATGTAACCACTTTAAATCCAGGTTTTGATTCTTCCAGGGCCTTCAGTTCCTTATCCACAGCAGTAGACCAGAAGATGTCATATAAGCTGCAACAGAATTCAGCTCAAGTTAGTATTATTGTAGCCTACAGATGAGAATCAAACAAAGCTTAAGTCATCCAAAGCAGGCAATGCACTTCTCTGGAAGAAAGTCAAAAACTAAGATCCCCTTTGCCGCAGTGAAAGGCCTGAGTGAGTACACCTCCAGCAGGTAACTCCCTTTGCAACAGACTGGCCTCCACAATTCCAGAAAGTGTTTCCCCAATGCCAAAAAAGTCTAGACATTACTTTTTCAGACAAACCATCCCATATTTTGTAAGAAGGATCTCAAGGTCCATGTTTTTATTATTATAAATTAATATTTCTACCTGTCCTTCCTCCAAAGGGCTAAGGACTGTGTAGAAGTTCACTCGTCCTCCATTTTATTTTCACAACCGCTTTGGGCAGGCGGGGGGGGGAGATTAAGTCGAGAGATAGCAACTACCCCTGGATGACTCAAGTGGATGTGACTGAGTGGGAATTTGAATGTAGGTCTCTCCCTCCCACCCTTAGACTAACACTAACTACTGCACCAAGTTGGCTCTTTTGGGGCTTTCAGTTCAGGAATATCAAGATGCAACAATGAGACATTGTATTCCCAGCAAGCTCGATTAGGACTTTGCATATGTTTCTGTCTGACACCTCAGGAGCTGGTTCTTGCCAGCAGCTCATGAAGGGCTTACTTACATTAAGAGCTTCAGGTGACAGTTTGGGTTTCTCACTGCTTCACAAAGCTTAAGCACACCTTCATTCCGTAGCTCATTATAGCTCAGGTCCAGCTCCTCCAGGCATGGCTTTGCAGCTATGAGGGTGGCAAGTTTCTCGCAGCAAGCAGGTGTGAGTACTGAATTGCCCAACCTAAGGAGAGGTCAGAATAAGGATAAAACATGGGCCAAAGCAAAGCCATATCCCTGAAGAGGTCTCCTCAGAACTTGAGGCATGGTGAATCCACACACACAAGCCCACTTCACATCTCCACCCTTAAGGCTGTTGTGTAAAACAAAGCTCTATAAAACTGCACTTTGGCTGGAGGCACTCAACCCAAGGAAGTTCAAAAACCTTTAATACACACAATGCAAAATGCAAAGATGATGGTCACGTATGTGGAACGGATTTCAAGAGAGACCACAATCAGGAGCTCTAAACTGGAAAGGCGAACATTCCTCTTATCTACAGTGTCCAGAAAGCAAAAGATGATCTCCAGGTCACTTACCAGAGGCACTGTAGGTTGCAGCTGGGGCTCATCAATCCTTCACAGAGCTCAATCACTCCTGCATCTTTAAGTGGATTGCTTGCAATATGCAGCTCTTTCAGGATACTGTTTGTGCAGAGAACAGAGCTAATGCTCTTACAGCAGGCTGTAGTCAGACCACATTCTCGCAGCCTGCAGTAGACACACAAGAGATTCTCTGACAATCCTGACAAGTGTGTAGTACAACAGGTCTTCATCCAGAATCAAGGATTACCGTAGTTTTGCTTTCCCTGAAGTCAATCACCTTGGTCAGCAGCTACTTTTCAGCAGTGCCGAGCTTTGAATTGAGCAAGATGTCCAAGCACCAGCAACACCTATGCACTCCCACATGAGCCAAGACACAGAAAGGGCTCTCTTATCTCCCCTTCCCTGGTTTGAACTGCAATAGAGACTTTTACTGCACCCTCCTTTTTACGTCAGTTATGGTTGTTTGGCCTAGGACTTAGCATGCCCCTATGCATGATTAGCAAAGGTGCATACAGAGATTTTTTGCTATTTATACTAAGGGCAAGAGAATTGGAAAGTCGTTTGTGTTCAACCTGACTTCTGTGAGAGAAAGGTTGTTCAGGTACATAAGGAGATTCTTGGAATCAGAAGCAACTGTGGAAGGGTCACACAGGATGTCCACGGAGCTAGACCAAGCCTCGTAGCTGCCTATTCTCCATTATAGATCCATCCCATTAAGGAGTGCTGCTAGTTCCATTTAGTAACCTATACACCAAATAAGTGGCAGTGAAGGACACCACCAGCTACTTACCACAGTGATTGGAGTTTAGCGTTTGGATCCTTCAGTCCTTGACAGAGGAAGTCCATTCCTTGATCTCCAATGTTGTTTCCAATGAGATTCAGTTCTCTGAGGGTCTCTTTGGTACTAATGACATTGGAAAGGTCCTTGCAGCCAGCAGCTGTGATGTCACATTCCCATAACCTGACAAGAGTAATGGGTTTGAGTTTGAATGGGATGGCAAGCTCTGAAAAAGCATTAGTCCCTATATCCCATCTCTAAGTAGTGTTAATTATGTGGGTGAGGCTCCAATATTATACATTAGGTTGGCAGAGTATTAAGACCAGTCAAAGGAGGGGGCAGAGTCGCGAGGCAGAGCACATGCTTTGCATGCAGAAGGTCCCAAGTTTAATCTTGGGCGTCTCCAGACACAGCAGAGAAATGCCTCTGTCTGAAAATCTGAAGTACAGCCAGCCAGTCGGTGCAGACAATACTGACCTAGAAGATCAGAGGTCTGACTCCGTGTAGAGGCAGCTTTATATATTCTCAAAATGCTCAAGTGATGATGGACAATGTTTCCCATGGAGAGAGAACCACTCATTTGTATGAAGCAAACACAGTTGTTTTCAAGCCAGTTAAGAGACTGAAGAACTGGAAACCCATTTAACCCCACAGACCAGAAGCCAGGTCCAATTTTCTCTGTGAGCCTGGAGGGTTTGGTTACTGTTTACACAGAGGGGGAAATGCACACAGCTAAGATTTACAAGCCTTACTGGTACAAACCTGTATGTTTTCCTGGAAAGTGCACATTTATAGAGAAAGCAAGAATGAGTGATAAAGACTGAAATACACATCTGTAAAACAAGCTTTACAGATGGAACCAAATTTATGCAGCCTTTATCAGTAACTCTTGCTTTCACTATAAAAATGCATTTGTAGGGAAGTGTACAAGAAAGTAAAGCTGAAATCATACATTAAAAAACACACACACACACAACCCCATCAATAGTAATCAAAGTTCTCAGGCTTCAACAGACTGACCTGGCTCCTGGCTTAACTATGCCATTGCTCGCAACATCCCATTCTGGCAACTTGAGTCCCTGCCAAAGTCCACTACCTGGAAGTTCCTTGCGTCTGCCAACTGAGGAACTTGGGCATGAGTTAAGACTCTGCTCTTTGGCAGCCTGCCTTGACAAGCCACTGCTTTAGTCCCACTTACGTCAGCTTCTGTATTTTGCAATTTGGATTCAGCAGGCCTTGACACAGGAGTGCTACACCTGCATCACCAATCTTGTTCTCGCCCAGGCAAAGTTCTGTCAAGGAGGAATTTGCACTAAGGACAGCACTGAGGTCCCCGCAGCTCGCAACTGTGAAGTCGCAGTTGTCCAACCTGTAGGAAAACAGAAGTCAAGGACAACACTGTATCTTGGTGGAAGGTGGTCTGAAGAGGGGTTTGTCTGGTTCAGCAGCCCTGCCCATAGATGCCATTTACCCCCAGAGAAGAGGCATATTACTTACTTGGTCATTACCAAGTTTGTAGTTTTGTGGCCAACGAAGTTCCCCTTAGAAGGGGAAGGCTTTGCCCTGTCACTTGGCGGATGTCAAGCATCAGGAGATGCCCACTTTTGGGTGAGGAGATTTAGGGAGAAAAGCCACCCCAATTCATTATATTCTAAACAGAAACCGTGTGGTGCTTTATATACAGCCGTTTGAGAAGTTACGTGTACTGCTGGACTTTTGCTTTAACAGCCACATTTAGAGAGGTTGCAGCTAGCAGTCACAAACAGTGTTATGGTAGGCAAGAGGAAAACTGCATATGGCTGACCATGGCATTTTGCTGGCTCCAAGTTTAGTTTATGGCATCTGTACCTATGAATAGGCAACCAAGACTACTTGGGAGGCAGTAAGCCTTTGGTAGCATACAGTATATACAAATATAAAGTTACTTAGCCAGTCAAGTACCTATAGAAGTTCTCCAACCCCAGCCAAGCATACCTCCACTGGCTGCTACTGGTGTCTACTTCCATTTCTTTTTAGACTGTAAGCCTTTTTGGGACAGGGAACCATCTTATTTATCTTTCTATGTAACCTGCTTTGAGAACTTTTGCTTAGAAGCAATATATTAATATTTGTAGTAGAAGCAGCAGCAGGGATTGGCCCTTCCATGAGGCAAGTGAGGCAGTTGCCTCAGGCAGCAGATTATTGGGGCGCCAGGAGGGCAGTGGGAGGCCCCTTGCTGCCGCCACCACCACCACCACCACCAGAGCAGCTCTTCAGGACTTATCTGATCCCTGTGAACTTTGCAAGTTCACCCTCACGCTCCTGGAAAAGTTTGCCAGCAGCCTCTTCTCTTCTTGTGTTGCTTACAAACTTCCTTTTCCCCTTGCCATTGTCAAGTCTTGCCTTTCTGCTCTGAAGGCAGCTGGTCTCCACCAGGGTCATGTGGTACGGCAGCATTTGGCACCTACAGTTCATGTAGCATTCGCGAAAGTCAGAAGTCTTCCCTACAGAAAACTGTCTGAAGCACTGGCAATGCAAATGCTAAGTGATGCAGCCCCAAAACAGGATTCACAAGCGGAGAATAAGGACAACTTACTGTAGCGACTGCAGTTTACAGTTAGCATCCTGCAAAGCCTGGCACAGGTGTTTCACTGCTGCATCCCCTAGCGAGTTGTGGCTCAGGTTGAGTTCCTTCAGGCATGACTTGGTGCGCAGTGCAGAGCTGAGAGCCTCTGCGACTTCTTCAGAGAGTTCACAATACTCCAGACTGTGGTGGCGGGGGGGAGAGAGAAAGAGAGGTAATATCTCCACTAAGTAAGAATTAGGCTTTTAACAGTATTCAGGCACATGGTTTATTCTTCTTCCTTCTCAACATACATCTAGACTCTAAAATGGTTTATTTAGCTACATCCATACCAGGTCTGATCACCGTGTATATCATGGTTTAACATTCTCAGGAATCCTATGAACATCTGAAAGCACTATACAAATATTACACAGTATAGTACAAGCCACTTGATTGAGAATTTCCTGAACAAATTTTTTGCTCATTACCAGTCTAAACTGTAATGCAGGCTTTCCCCCACTTAGATTCCATGAAGATCCATGACCACAATAGCAGAATCAGAGCTTTAAAAAGAGACATTTTCCAGCTGGAGAAATCTTTTCTACAAAGACCTATTGGCTACAAGTCTAGTAGTCACTTACTGAAGTGTCTGCAGCTGGCAGTTGGGATCCAGAAGTCCTTCGCACAGAACTTTAAGTCCTGATGGGCCCAAGTTGTTGTCTCCCAAATGTAGCTCTATCAGAGATGGTTTTGCTCTAAGCACGGAACGGAGATTCTCACAGCAGGCTTTAGTTAGATTGCAGTTTTTCAGCCTGGAAGAAAATTTCAGAGGAAAGTGATCCTTTCTAGAAACCTCTATTTTCAGCTATATTCTATGCTTGCAGGAATATAGTGATACCTATGCCTAACTGCCTCCATCACAGCTATGTCATGCTGAAGGCTTTACCTGTTGACTTCTACCTGCTAGACAATGGATTGGCAAAACTAGTCCAGAAGTGTCAGGTTCTTTCATTAGATAAAACACAAGAAATCCTACAGCTACAATGTGGGTGAGCTGCAGCAGAAAGGGTCCCATCCTGTATATACTCTTGAGTAACATAGTTCAACAAGGTCTAGAAAAGTGCTAGTGAACAAGTCACACCTCTATGTAGAATGTTCAAGGTATGCCAAGCAGGAAGAACAAAAACAACACTATGTACTCAGTCACATAGCTAGAGACTGAGTGCCCTCCAGTGATATTTGCGATTTGGATCCAGAAGTCCTTGACATGGAGATTTAACTCCCAATGTACCCAAGCTGTTGTTGCCATAGAGTTAAAGCTGTCTGCTACAGCAAGAGAGAATTGCTAGTAAACTGAACATCACTAGTGCAGTTTAGACTGATTAGCAGCACTCTAGTCAGAAGCCAATAAATTATTATAAGACTGGTGATTCTGGTCAAGTCTTCAAGAAGCTGCTTTCCAAATTAATCTTTGGTACACTAGTGCTGGAACTGGAACATGCTGTTTGAATTGCCAGATACGCTAATGAATGTATGAACTCCTTGGTATTTAGACACACTTTCACTTGCCAGTTTCATATCCCTAGGTGCACAATTCCCATCTTCCCCAACTTAGCAACAGTTGTACAGGTACCCTCCTTGCCACATATTGTATAAAGCACATGTGACCTTGCTAAGATGCAAGAGCTAAGAGAACTTCACTTCTTCCATAGGTTTTAAACAGCCTCGGTGCTGCTCTCATCTCAAGGCTTGTAATCAACCCTACAGGGCTGTTGTGAAGGGGAGTGACCTACTACTATGGGTGCCTTGGTGTGCAAAAGTAGAATCACTACTTCAGGGCACAACTGGGCAAGTCATATGGATCTCTCCATCACCTTGCAAGTAAGTCTCAGCAAAACATTTGATTATAAGTTAGCAGAGTTCACCCAGTCCAGCTGTTCCAGAAGAAGATATTTAGGAGATAACTGGTGGCAGAAATAAGACCAGAATTGTGAAAAGATCATTCAGATGAAGGATCATCTCCCAGCTCTGGGAGAAATCCTGAGGCACTTGCTAAGTCAACTTCAGAGAAGAGTGCCACTGAAGACAATATACTGTGCAATTTTTGCCTGTGGGGAACTTATCTAGTGCCACCTAGGTAAAAGCCACCTAGGTAAAAGAGGTCCATTGTGTAGAATTTACCAGAGCTTCTGAAGGGTAGAACTTGGATCCATCAATCCTTTGCACAGCACACCCACACCAGAATCTCCCAGTTCATTGTTATTCAGTGTAAGTTCAGTCAGGGCCTTGTTTGTACTCAAAACAGAGGCGATATCGGCACAGTTACTATGTAAGAGTCCGCAGTCATCCATCCTGAGAGAGAGAGAGAGAAAGTGGGGAGGGGAACTAGAAGTTAGTTCTTGCATTCCAGCTGTGTGAAACATTTATCAGTCATAGTACTCTTCTCCCCCCATTGGCTGCATATTAGAAGGTTTCCAGCATATCTGAATAACAACCAAGTTTTAAATAAATAGCATTCTTATTTATAATGTTAACTCAAAGTGGGGGAAGGCACACAATGCCAAATGTCAAACCAGGTTTTTAAAAGGGATAGTTCTGTTGTTGTTCCTCTTAAGGACTGTGGTGCTTAAGACAGAAAATTAATCTTATACAGTACATACAAAAATATGTATTGGTACCAGGCAGCTGACAGATTGCTAGTTGTGGGAATCAGCCAAGAGCCAGGACTGATCTCCACCCATCAGAGCAGAAGTGCCATCTTTGGCATATCCCTCAAGAAAGGAAAGTATGCCAGTATAGCAGTTTAGATACAAAGAATGGCCATTTCCTACGGACTGACAAAAGCTGCAGCAGTTATTCAACCACAAGTTACCACCTGCACCTCATCAGTGAAAGCAGATTTGCAGGATTAACACTCAAGATGCAACACAACACATAGGGAGGAGAAGCAAACCTATTGCTTCTCTTTGTAAGTTTGTAAGGGAAGAGAAGAAGAAGAAAATATCTTGCTGAAGGATATGCAATGTCTCCCCTGTTTGAGAAGCATCTCTAGGTGTTTCAACCCAGGTAGGTGTTGTGCTTCCCTCCAGATTTAAATCAGCAGAAGTTCTACCAGAATGAAGTATTTGTAGTCAAATTCTACATTCCCCCAGACTAGAAGCACAGACTTTAGTGGAACACCACTTACCTAATAGTTTTGTACTGTCTCAGGGAAGGAACAAGTTCTTTCCATTTTGATCCACTAAACTCTTGACACTGGATATCAAGATCCATTTCTGAGTCGACAACTGGAATGAGAAAGCACAGCATTATTTCCCCACAACCAGCTAAAGAGCCCATTGTTTCCCTTCAAATCTACTAATAAGTGTGTGTAGCATTTACAGCCGCCTTTGCTGCAAGGCAAGATTTCTCAACAGGCAGTTGCTCTTTGCTCAAAAGCCTCATGCTGAAAGATACTGTTTGTGGCAAGCAGAAAGTCACTTATACTTTAACCCAAAGGGGACCCTCCCTATCAGGAGCCATTGCAACAGTTCTATGGCACATGCATGCAAAATCTTTGGTTATCCACAAACAACTGCCTTCCTGTATTTATTAGAGTAGTGAATTATCTTAGTAATTTGAAGCAATGGCCCCATTCTGAAAGCGGCTATATTCATGTGACCGGCACTGCATACATGCATGAAGCAAGTATACAGAGTCCTGTGGGGCCAGGAATACATGTACAGCATCTGTACTTCTATCACCCCGCAACCCAGAGGGTTGCTACAGTTGGCAACAACTTCAGCAATATGTGGTTTAGAATGGGGAAAGGGTTTAAAACTCGCTTTCCTAGTGCTGCTGCAGCTTCAGTCAAATGCAGAACCCCCTGTGCCTGTTTTAGAGTTAAAGAAAAGTTGCAAGATCCAATCATGCTCTCTCTTTTTGGGTCTGATTTGGTCCCAGGGCTATTCCTCCCCCAGGGTTCCCTACGTTACTCGCAAAGTGTTCTAGCAACAATATCAGCCTCTCCAGGGGGTACATATTGTAATAGGATATGTTTACACAATCCAGCAAGAATTGTGATGCCCCATTTCTGGAAGCACACTAGACTAATGCTGTTAAAAGCAATCCCTATGAACTATGGGCATTTAGTTTTGTAGAAATCCACTCAGTTCCTAAAGGCCTTCTGAAGGAATGTGCAAGTTTAACTTCATGGGGTAAGCGTAGTTATTTGGGAAAAAGTGAACTACAAAGAGGTATTTCCTAAAGCTGATTCACAGCAGATGAGCTGGCAGAGAAAGCGCAAGTCATCAACTGCAATGAGCTCAACCCAGAATGTTTTTCCTGCCTAGTTACAGGCATACACAATGTTGCTTTATAGCAAGGTTTCCTAGAGTTAAAAATGGAAACAAACTTTTTCTACGAAAAGCTTATATTCTATGCCCATGACTGTTGAAGGGTTAATCATAGTAAGCCATCAATTGCTAGGTTATTCATAGGCCTCCTCTCTAGTCTGTGCTTTTCCCAATGAAAACTGCAGATTAGCATTCCCAGTGTCTGCTCTTGACCACTATGCTAAGCATAGGCGGATTAAGGCATAGGCAGTGGAGGCGTCTGCCTACGGTGGCAAGATTTGAGCAGCAGCTTGCTGCTCCTCAAATTTTGCTGTGCCTCTCTGGGGGCGGGTGGGGGGAGAATCCCCTCTTGCCTATAAAAATCAGTGTTGGTGGCTGGGCAGCAGGCAGGGTGGAGGGGACGAGAAGGGTTAGGGTTAACTCCACCACTGCAGAGGAGTTATCATTATGGCACTTTTAAAAGGTAAAAATGTGGGGTATTCTCGCCCCCCTCCACCCTCCCCTGTAGTCAGCCACCAACACTGTGCCCCATCCCACCGCAGCAGCGGCAATTTTTATAGGCAAAGGGGGGGGGTCCCCTCACACTCCCCCTCCCCCCTTCCCATGGCAGCAAAATCCTCTTTGCCTCTAGGTGGCAAAGAGGTTAATCCTCCCCGATGCTAAGCAATAGTCCTAACTTTGCCATAGCACCATATAACCAAGTGAACAAGTGGATGACTCAATAATATACAAAAATGGAACTAGCTCCATTTTCCCACCCACTATTGTCCAGGTCTGGGAGAGATTGCCAGCTTCTAGGCTTTAGTCACGTAAAGCTGAATATTCACTTCGAGATACTTGGGAGCTGGGATCTTTCCACCCTTACTCTGGGCTGCAATTCTTTCCCCTGTGTCAGTCTATCAGCTCTATCTTGGTATACACAAGATACTAATAGTTCCATAATACTAGCCAACTTCAGGGCATCAACAGGCGAAACTATCAGACATTAAGCAAGTAAAACTTTGGATAGCTATTTTTCATCAGGGCAGCATATCCTTCTTTGATTACACCAATAAAGAGCTGAAGCATATGATTGCATTTCAGGTTAAGCAGTCATGGAGTCACGGGTGGCCCAGTCTAATTGTAGTGAATATCATACTGAAAGTGGTCAGCTGCGTGGCAAAAGCTGGGAGTAGCAGGCTGTTGAGAGCTGCTAATTACCAAGGAGCCAAGACCACCTTAAGTGGCACAGCAGGGAAATCCTTGACTATATACAACAAGCCAGGAAAAGCTCCAGGCTTGAGGAGGCCCTCAGCAAGGTAAGCCCCCTCCTATCCGGGCATGGCTGCACAACTTCGGCCCTCCAACTCTTGGACGAGAACTCCCATCATCCCCAGTCACAGTGACCAATAGTCGGGCATTATGGGAGTCCAATAACAGTTGAAGTTGTGTAGCTCTGCATATGGGCTACCCTACTTGTTATCTTGGAAGTAGGTGTGGAGGTGGAGGTGAGTTTCCTTGAGCCAGCAGCAACAGCACTCTAGCTGGCTGCTACTCACCATCTTCCCCCCACTCAATGCTCCACACAGCATCACAAGGCACTACACACAGGGCACTGGGCACAAAAACAAGGCTGGTGGCAGTCAGCTGGTGGTGGCTAGAAAGCTACCATTACTGCTGGCCCACCTCCAGCAAGGAAAATGAAACCCCACATCTGCTCCCCACCAGCTGCTGTCAAAGATAGCAGACCGTTGTTGGCTAGGTTCATTCATTACTATTTATATACCGCTTTTCAACCAAAGTTTCATTCCCTGAGAGAACCATGTGCTGACATTAGCCCTGCAAAGATGACAGAGAAAAGAAGAAAAAGAAGAATGTTTAACCTTGGGGCGAAGAAGAAATATTAGAACTTAGAAGGCATATAGTGAAGGGGAAAGGGGCCCAGAGCAGCACTATCAAAGACTGCCACTATCTGAAACCAGCATGAGCAAGTCTGGGATTTGGGGGAAAAGCTGCAGCAGCGATGATCAGGGCATTGATTCCTCCCGTGCACATCTGTATGCATGCAAAGGTGTGGAAGTGAGGGACCTGCTCAGGTATTGTGGGATGTGGAAGCATGGTTTAATTTCTAGTCTGGAGAAAGATAATTTGGTTACATAATGGTTCATCTGAGTGGTCAAAAGATGCATATTAGGAAATATTGATGTGTGTAATATTGGTGTGGAAAAACCCACTGGAGTTTGGGCAGTTTAACTCACTCACCCCTCTTCCAGTGTGATGTTCAGTAATCTCTGCCACCACTCTCTGTTTGCAGAAAACACTCAAATTTGGGTCTGAACCAACCTTTGGAGGATGCCCTTCGTCTCAACAGAGCATGAGCAGTGTTCCCTCTAAGGCATGCACACGTGTGCTCGCACACAAGTTTTTTTTTATGTCTGCTCAGTTAATTTTAGATCCTGCTCAGATTGAATTGGGAAGGTCCCACTGATTATGTGTGTGCACGCACTGTCTGGATACTGCCGCCCAGAACAAAACTCATTCTGTACACAGATGAAAAAAAAATCAGAGAAAACACTGAGCAGGAGCTGGGCATAGTTCACTCCTTCAGTTAAGTTTCCCTTTAAGTAGCTCAATCAAGTGGTCAGCTCATGGGGAGATGCAACTCCAGAGTCTGAGCAATGTCTGTACACTCATACACATGTTTGTGTGAATGACTGTACCTGTGTTCATTTTAAAAGTGAACCTCGATACAGGCCCTTCCAATGCGTGGTACAGATACGAAATGTACTTTTGTACATGCATTCAGCATAACATACTTGTGTACACTTGTACAAGTGTTGAACATAATGTGTAAATGGGCCTATTGTTTTGGCTTAATTTGGGGAAATTAATTCATTTTTGGTGCAAACCTGCAACAGCCAAACTGTATTCTAAGATACCATGTAAGATGATCATGAGGAGGGTACCCCAATATCAGGAGGCAATCGTAGAGTAGAGAAATTTTTTTTGAAAGCAAATCCAAGTTTTACTGAAGATGTACAAGTTAAAAATAGTAGTTAGTGCTTCATTAGAGTTGTCCGCAATTTAAGAGGTTAATGCTTGAAGAATGGTACTGAATTGCCTCCAGTAAACATTCAAGAGTTAGCACTGAGGGATACGGGATGGAGTTCAGGAAAGACAAGAAAGAGTAAGGACAGACATGGACCTATTCTATTCTAACTACCTCTCCTAGGTTGAGGATTGGGTTTCAAGAGCTGCAAATGCAGGCTTCCTTAGTAGAAAGTTGTACCTTTTGTTGTGGGGAGCTAAGTGGAGACAGGCCATGGGGCAAGCTCTGTCTCCACAGAGAGGCACTCCCAGGGGGAAGGGGAGCAAAAAACCAGAGCACACTGTGCAAAGGCCAGTTTTCTATGTGCACGTACAGAGTGAGATGTCTTCGGGAAGGGGGCAACAGCAAAACCACCAACAATTGATGCTTGTTCCAAATCATGTGCACTCCACAAGCAAAGGGGAAAGAAAGAATTGAATAACTGCCAAGTGGCCTGTGGGCATGATTCAGGGTACACCCATTGTTCTGTATACAGTTGGTGCAGCCTGAGGATGTGGACAAGATCCTGCGCAGTGTGCAGGTGACATTGTGCGCTCGACCCTTGTCCATTATGGCTAATAAAATCTGCCAGGGAGGGTACAGGCAAATGGTTGGAGGTGATCATTAATGCTTCATTAAGGGAGGGCGGGATGCCATCATGCCTCAAGGAGGCGATGGTAAGACCATTATTAAAGAAACCCTCCCTTGATCCCTCCAACCTGAATAACTATAGACCTGTCTCCAACCTGCCCTTTTGGGGCAAGGTGATCGAGCTTGGTAGCGTCCCAGCTGCAGAGGGTCTTGGATGATACAGATTATCTGGACCCTTTTCAATCTGGCTTCCGCCCTGAATATGGGACTGAAACTGCCTTGGTCGTTCTAGTGGATGACTTTTGCCGGGAACTAGACAGGGGGAGTGTGTCCCTGTTGGTTCTGCTGGACCTCTTAGTGGCGTTCGATACCATCGACCATGGTATCCTTCTGGACTGCCTCTCGAATATGGGAATTGGAGGTACTGCGTTGGAGTGGCTCTGATCCTTTCTTGGGGGGAGGGTCCAGAAGGTGGTGCTGGGGGACTGTTGCTCAGCTCCGTGGCCATTGGCCTATGGGGTCCTACAGGGTTCAGTCTTGTCCGCCATGCTGTTTAACATCTACATGAAGCATCTGGGAGCGGTCATCCAGAGACTTGGACTGAGCTGTCAGCAATATGAAGATGACACTCAGTTCTATCTCTCCTTGTCACCTGATCCTAGGGAGTAGATCAGTGGATGTCCTGAATCGGGGCCTCGAGGCCGTGATGGGTTGGATGTGGGCTAATAAACTGAGACTGAATCAGGACAAGATGGAGGTAATGTTGGTCAGCAGGAGAGCCAATCGGGATGAGGAGATTTTACCGGTTCTGGATGGGGTTGCACTCCCCTTGAAGGAGGAAGTACGCAGCTTGGGGGTATTACTGGACCCGGCTCTGCTTTTGGAAGCTCAGGTGGTGGTGGTGGCCAGGGGTGCCTTTGCACGGCTTCGGCTAGTGCACCAGCTGCATCCTTTTCTCGAGAAGGCAGATCTGGCCACAGTTACCCATGCCTTAGTCACGTCATGGCTGGATTACTGTAACACGCTCTAACTGGGGCTGCCCTTGAAGAATATCCATTTTGCAGCTAGTGCAAAATGTGGCAGCTAGGGTTCTATCTGGAGCCATTCACTCCTCGGACTCCATCACAGTTTTTAGAAAGCTTGTTAAATCTTGGCTTTTTATCCCAGCCTTTACACGATTGTTTCTATTGCTGCTTCTGTGGGTTTTTACGCACATATAGTTTTGTATGTTTGTATTTTATATATTTTAAATCAGATTTGCTTCATATTTTTAGCTTGATATTTTTAATTGTTCATTTTTATTGTATGTTTTTAACTTTTGTGAACCGCCTTGGGATTGTTTTTAATGAAAGGTGGTATATAAATTTAATAAATAAAGTTCCCAGCATGGCTCACATTGATTAACTCTAGGTTTCAGTGTGGGAGGAGAGTTGACCTTGCCATCCTTGGCTCCTCAGGTATTTGCTCCTTAAGAGAAAGAGGCTCGATCCCCATCTAATGGGTGAAAGAGCTTCATCTATTCTGAGGGGCTCTGTGCATGCCCAGGGGCAGTGCTATTTTCCCATAGTGGTATTTTCTAGTCCTTTACAATCCCACTAATCTGGAGGCACCAGGAACACCCAATCAGAATGACTGATCTCTTCTCCAGTGACTTGGAGTGATGTGTCTAGGTAAGGTCTCAGCTTGCAGAAGAGATGACAATACATATAGCCTATGAAAAAATTAAATCATGGATGCACAAAGGCGCAATTAAGCCATGCAGGGCAACATTTGTTTGCCTCCTCAACCTTCACACCCTCATTTCAAAACAAAAGAGGGATTAACTTCTGTTGATAAACTATTCTATTTATTTCAGTCCAATGTAATCCACATAAGAGGTTGACCACGACCACCACCCCACTGCCAAAGAGAAAGGAAAAATAAAATCCCAGGAACAAAAATGGGTACTCATTCAACTAATAATACTCAGTAGTTCATTCATCTGCCGATTTTGAAATTGATTTCCAATTGGACTTAGTACTACAGTATTATACTTTTGATTTCAACACGGCTAGATATACTGATCATAGCCATCATATTTAACATTAATATTCAGTCATGGCCACAGTTAAAGTTACAGTCGAAGCTCTTTAGGCAAAGGGCTGTTATATTTTGCAACTACCATGCAACTCCACTGGGACTGTAATACAATGTAAGATTTGTGCTCTTAACCATGTGGGCAACATAGTTATGTTTCTGCAGCCTAGATCTAGGAAGGAAGATGGCCAATACTTTATCTCCTAACTTAGTAAGTGAAGTGCTTACCACCAAATCAGTTTTGGGGAGTTTAGTTGTGAATTTTTATCTATATAGAGTGAACTGAGGTGGTTTGACTCCCTGTTTTAGAAAAGGGGCAAAAACTGACAATAGGCAATGAAAAGTGCCCAATCAAAGCTTTTAGAACAAAATACTCAGACACAAAACAGAATAAAAGGCCTTTCACCAGAATAATACTAACAAACTATAATACATAGGTTTACTAGCACAGTGCATTAGAGCAGTTGTTAATCAGGCGGTCCATTGAAAATATTTGCTGCACTGAATTTAATTTTGCTTCCTGATGAGTCAGGATAGAGATCTTAAAAGTGACTATCTCAGGTACTTTTTTTTTTTTTTAACTAGAGCCTTATAAAAATGTTATATATAAAGGTTAGACATGGGGAATACTTAAGAATCTGTAGAGCCTATAGGTGCAAGAAGGTTAAGAATCTTTGCATTAGAGCCTCTTTCACCCACCTTACCCCGGCACAACCTCAGAGTAATGGAAGGGAAAGTAAAGGGTTTTCATCGACACAAATCTTGCCTAGATTTAGCGGCAAAGGTTGTCATGACAGCTATCCAACTGGCAGAGATCGAGGGGCGGAACTTCTTCTGGCACAACGTGGAAAGGAGTGGGGACAAAATGCCACCCATTGAGTTCTTCATGTCAATTAGGTTGCTGTCAATTAAAGGCCGCCGCTGCCCTGTTTAAAGGAGGTGGCAACTGCGTTCACACCCAGAATTTCCCCAGCACTGGGGAAAGCGAAGGATGGTGTAGGAAGATACGCGTCACTAAGGTCTTTCTCCTATTGCAGAGAGGAGGCATTTGGTGGGGGTGGATTATTAGGTTACTACAGCGTAGCGGGGAGGCGTGAAAGACGTTTTTTTCCATTGGCTTTCGAGAACAAGATGTAGTTCCTCAAAAGTAGAAGTCAGAACACGGGAGCAAGTTTTCCGTCCTGATCAGTAACTTTTGCGTCTCCCTTGCCATTCTTCACAGAAACCGTGGAAGAAAATGGAGTCCCTCCCTTACCCCTTTTTCTAATGAAACAAACACGCAGAAATTGGTTCTTTAGACCGCAGCCCTGGAGCTGGTCTGAAAAGACCCCGCCTCACTTTCTAAGCCCCTCCTAAGGCAGCAATCGAGCTCGCCGGGGTCTCAGGCACACACCTAGAAAAAAACCCGAACCACACCATGTTAAGCACCAGCAATATCAATGGCTTCAAAAACCAAAGCTCGTCTTACCGGATCTTCGGCCTGGGACGAGAGGAAACCTACGCGTCGTTTGACTCACTGAAAGCAGCCGTACCTCCTTGCATGCAATAAATACTCCTCCCCGCCCCAACCTCCCCAGCCCTCTCACACCTAATTGGGGGAGAGGAAGCAAGATCTGCATAGCCACGTCCTTCCCGTGGGCGGTGACGAGAAGGCTGGCCTGGCTCAAGAGATCAGCAGAAACTGTCTCCGCTTTCCCAACCTAGGTGTGGTTGGTCTGTTCAAGCTTGTCCCAAATGGCCAAGCGGGGTTTTCCCAGAAACGGCGTCGCTTGCTCCATTTTGAAACAGTGACGCATCGGTCTCCCATCGGGGCAGGGTGGCACACTTTTTAGAGGCACAACCGGAGGGATTTATTCCCTTTGCTTGAGAACGATGTACTTAATCGCGTGTGTTACTCCCTAAAATCGCCTCTTCTTTGCTCTGTTGCCTAGTTCTCATTCAGTTTCTCTCCTCACCTCTGGAATGCTACGTGCCTTTAATAGCAACCTGATACTAGCACAGCTTTTTTCTACCAGTGTATCTTTGCAGTATCTACAAAACAACTGCGTACCGGGCAGCTGTTTAAAACGCAGAAGCCATGCCAGAGGATAAAGTGGCTACCCTATGGGTGCAAATCCCACCAACGTCCCCAGGCATTTGACGAGTCCCCCTCTCATTTTACTGGGGTCGCCCCACCAAACCAAATTATCCATATCTCCCCTCCCCAAAAATGCGTTTCCTCCCCTCCCTCAAAATTGGGGAGTTGCTCCTCCTCGAGCTTTCCCTGCCTCTGCTGGACCCCTGGGATATTCTATGGTAAATCCAACTTGTCAAAGTTCACATCACAACTCAACTCAGGCAAATGATTTTCTTAAGATGATCATTTTAGGAGTATCATAAACTATTTTTAAAGGTCCAAATAAATAATGGCTTCTTTTATCTGAAGAACCTGGTACTGGATGAAAGCATGAATTAGAATATGTATACTACTTCAACAACATCATTCCCAGAGCAGCTTACATAGCAAAAGGGAATGAGAAAATTGTTCTCTGCCCCAAAGAGGCTCCCAGGCTAAAGAGGAACACAAGGGAGCAGGCGTGAGGCAAGATTCAAGTGGGGACAAAAAGTGAAGATGATGATGATGATGATTTATTTTTACATTTATATCCCTTAGCAGTCATGGGATAAGGGGACAAGTACATGTGTGGATTGCTAACTGGCTGAAAGACAGGAAACAGAGGGTAGGTATAAATGGAGAGTTTTCACAATGGAGGAAAGTAAGAAGTGGGGTCCCCCAGGGATCTGTACTGGGACCGGTGCTTTTTAATTTATTCATAAATGATCTAGAAGTAGGGGTAAGTAGTGAGGTGGCCAAATTCGTAGATGATACCAAACTCTTCCAGGTAGTGAAATCCAAAACAGATTGTGAGCAGCTCCAAAAGGATCTCTCCAAACTGGAGGAGTGGGTGACAAAATGGCAAATGCAGTTCAATGTTAGCAAGTGTAAAGTGATGCACATTGGGACGAAAAACCCCAAATTCAAGTATATGCTGATGGGATCCGAGCTGTCGGTGACTGACCAGGAGAGGGATCTTGGGGTCGTGGTGGACAGCTCGTTGAAAGTGTCGACTCAATGTGCAGCAGCTGTGAAAAAGGCAAATTCAATGCTAGGGATAATTAGAAAGGGGATTGAAAATAAAACAACTACTATTATAATACCCTTATACAAAACAATGGTGCAACCACACTTGGAGTACTGCGTACAACTCTGGTCACCACATCTTAAAAAGGACATTGTAGAACTGGAAAAGGTGCAGAAGAGGGCAACCAAGATGATCAGGGGCCTAGAGCACCTTTCTTATGAGGCAAGACTCCAACACCTGGGGCTTTTTAGCTTAGAAAAAAGACAACTGCGGGGAGACCTGATAGAGGTCTATAAAATCATGCATGGTTTGGAGAATTTGGAGAGGGATAAATTCTTTTCCCTCTCACACAACACTAGAACCAGGGGTCACTCCATGACCAGGAGGTCTAGGACCAACAAACGGAAGCACTTTTTCACACAACGTGATCCACTTGTGGAACTCTCTGCCACAGGATGTGGTGACAGCCAACAACCTGGATGGCTTTAAGAGGGGTTTGGATAGCTTAATGGAGGAGAGGTCTACGACGGCTACTAGTCGGTGGGCTGTGGGCCACCTCCAGTCTCAAAAGGCAGGATGGCTCTGAGAACCAGTTGCATGGGAGTAATGGCAGGAGAGAGGGCACGCCCTCAACTCCTGCCTGTGGCTTCCAGCAGCATCTGGTGGGCCACTGTGAGAAACAGGATGGTGGATTAGATGGGGCTTGGGCCTGATCCAGCAGGGCTGTTCTTATGTTCTTATCTCGCTCTTCCTCCAATGAGCCCAGAGCGGTGTACTACATACTTGAGTTTCTCTTTCACAACAACCCTGTGAAGTAGGTTAGGCTGAGAGAGAAGTGACTGGCCCAGAGTCACCCAGTCATGGTATGGGGCTACCATACACACTGTAGCTCCTTGGCAGTGGTGGGTCGCTGGTAGCTCTAGGCCAAGCTGGCACTCCCCCACCCCAGCATAGTCCCCTGTGGATTCCACCTGGAATCCTTACCAGATTCCCCTTTGCAAGCACTAGAAGTGGGTCAAACTGGATCGACCCAGTTCTAGGCACATATCAAACCGACAGCCAGTTCTAATGAACTGGCTCACAGACCAGGCAGTTCAATTCAAACTCGTACTGTCTGGAGTAGTTCCGTGCACACCCCTAACAGTTACCATCCCCCTGCTATACACATTATGCCTGTTCTATCTTAAATAGTTGCATTGGTTACTGATATGTTTCCTGGCAACATACAAAATACTGATTGCCTTTAAAGCCCCGAATGGCTTAGGTTCGGGTTGCCTAAGAAAGCGCATTTCTCTACAACATCCCCACGGCTTGCTAAGAACATCGGGAGGGGTCCATATTCAGGTGCTACCAGTTCATCTGGTGGTGATCTGGGATCGGGTTTTCTCAGTTGCTGCCTGGTGGACATGAGAGGATTATCTTCCTTGGAAGCCTTCAAGAGAGCCTTAAAGACCCATTTTTTAGCCTGGCTTTTAATGATATATAATTTTAATTTTAATTTGGTTTAAACTTTCTTTATTTTGTTTTATTGCGGGGTTTTTATTTTATTTTAATGTAAAACTACCCTGAACCACTTTAGGAAATGTGGTATATAAATCAAATAAATAAATCATAAGAGAACCACCATTTAAAAAGTTGCCCCTTCCCCAGTCAGCAATGGAGGGCAGATTTCACAACTCAGTCGTTGCCTTTCTGCACAGTTGCTGAAACCAAGCCACGAGAATATTTTACCCACTGTGTAACTCCCACAAGTGACTTTTCAGTGACAATAATACAATATTTTGTCTGTATATGGGAAGACAGTTTTACTGCATGGTGGGAAGGGTTAGTTGTACTGCTGTTCACATCTTTAAAAAGAGAGCCACCATGGCATAGTGGTTAAGAGTGTTCGAATAGGACTAGGAAGACTGGAGTTCAAATCCCCATTCAGCCATGAAGCTCACTGGGTGATTCTGGGCCAGTCATGTGTCTTTCAGCTTAACCTACCTCACAGGGTTCTTGTGAGGATAAACGTAACCTCTGGGCTCCTTGGAGGAAGAGTGGGATATAAATATACAAATAAATTAAAGAGGAAAAAACTGGCTTGGCAATGAGTTACCCAGAGAACAATTGTGATGGGACAGTTATATAAATAAAGTTATTTATTTATTTATTTATTTATTTATTTATTTATTTATTTATTTTTACTACTATTACTTTTAACTAGGGATGAAATCCTGCTCAAGCTTAATTGAGAGTAAGCCCCATTGAATTCAGTGAAATTTACTTGTGAGTAAGCATGCTCAGTTTTGGGCTGCTGCACATGTATGTTTCCACAGAGGAATAGTACAGCAGGGGAGAGCTTGGTAGACAAAGCATGTTAATAAATAAAAAATACAGCTCAAGCAAATAGTTCACAATATGCAGATGATTGCTGTGAGGAGATAGCCTTTTTTTAAAAAAGGTGAAAGTAAGTGGATATTCTTGCAGGAGATGTACAGCAGGCAAGTGTGGGGCTTCATATATATTTTTAATCATTCTAAATATATAATAATAATATATTCATTTCCATGAATAAATAGCTATGGGGCAATTTCCAAGAGCACTTCAGAAAAGCACAATTAGATATAACACAACTGTGGACATAAGGAAGAAAGCAGGCTACAATCCTGAACACATTTATTTAGGAGTATGTCCTGTGTGCAACGGGGAAGTAACCTGCCTAGAGAGCAAGAGGCTGTTGGTTCGGATCCCCACTGGTGTGTTTCCCAGACTATGAGAAACACTATATCGGGCAGCAGCGATATAGGAAGGTGCTGAAGGCATCATCTCATACTGCATGGGAGAAGGCAATGGTAAACCACTCCTGTATTCTACCAAAGACAACCACGTGACTCTGTGGTCACCAGGCATCAACACCGACTCGACGGCACAACCTTTCCTTTCCTCTATGTTCTATCAAACATAGTGGACCTTATTTCCAAGTAAACATGCATAATTTGTGCTCAGTTTAGTTTAGAACCACTTGAATATCTGTTGTCTTGCTATTTAGTTAGTGCCCTTTAGATTGTACCTTACATCCTAAGTCATTTAAGACAGCACAGCAGCCCAATCCACATTTACCTTGGAATAAATCTCATTGGCTTTAGTGGAGTTTCTTAATATGCATGGGTCAAACAGCTTGGCATTGTAGGTCAAAATCAGCATTTTGTGTTTGTTCGGAAAATTATAAAAAGCTAAAACATGCACTGGAACCCTGGTCTTTTCTTTATTCTTTCATCCCTCTACCCCTCTCAAGGGGAACCCTACTGCCCATTGAGATCAACAGGAGAGGTCCGTCTGCAGTTGCCAACAGTTCGTCTAGTGGCTACTTGCAGACAGGATTTCTCCGCTGCTGCCCCAAAGCTTTGGAACGTGCTCCCTGCTGAAATAAGAGCCTCCCCATCTCTGACAACTTTTAAAAAGTCTTTAAAGATGCACCTATTCACCCAGGCTTTTAATTAAATATTGTTTTTAACAGTTTTAACATAGATTTTAAATGTTGTTTTGAAATTTAAATTGTTGTAATGTTTTAACTTTTACTATATCATTTATTTTGTTTTAACTACTGTTTTAAGTGTTCTGTTTTTATTTGTTTTAACTAATGTTTTAACTTTTTGTTTGTTTGCTTGTTGTATACCGCCCAAAGACGTGAGTTTTGGGCGGTATAGAAATATGCTAAATAAATAAATAAATAAATAAATAAATAAATAAATAAATAATCTTATCAAATCCAAGCTGGTCAGACCTAGCTTAAAAAATATAAATAAAAATCATGAAGTTATATAAGCCTCTTTCAAATTCCTCAGTCAATCACATTACATTATGCCTTGCTTTTGAAGCTCCTGGATGTAGTGGTATCCAGAGTTTTTACTAGGGAGATCCTCCAGTAGAATATATTTGTTGTCTTCTATCAATCCTACATCCTGTTCTGAAGCATTTTCCTGCAGCCTCGGCCATGGACTGTCCCCAAAGAGCCACTCCTAGCATCCTGGTGACCTTCATAACATTGCTGAATGACCCAGTGATCTTTGACATAACTGTGAGGCCCCCTGACACTCAGGCATGTTCGGGTCAGTGCAGCATGTACTACTTTATTGTGTATTTTATAGAGATATATGTTATCTTCTTATTGGTCCAATTTTGTTACATTATCCAGACAGGCCAGACAACTTTTATGTAAATTTTCTCCTTTCTGGTTCTGATGCCGAGATTACCTACCGTCAGGAAACAAGTGGCTAACCCTTATGTTATGTAAGATACACCTGCTATTCTGGTGGTGGGATGGTAGTTTAATATTATTCAGCAGTATTCATTATTATTTAGTATCGGAGTATTTTAAGTTATGTTGCCTGTAACTGTTGATTATTGTAATTGCTGGCTGGTCATGGACCATAAAATGAATGATGATGATAACTGTGAAGGAAATCCAAGAACCTCCTCTTCTGATTAGAAAAAGAGGATTTCTAAAGCTTTTTGTGCTTTCATGTCACAAGATCTCTAGTTCTCCCCACACTTGCCTGTTCTGGAAAGAAGGGAAGGAAGGAGCAGAGTGCTATTCTTTCATCTTGTAATAGGATTCTGATATTGTTTAGGAAAGAGACAGTGCAGCTGCTAAGGGGAAAGCCCCTCACTGCTCTCGGATCTGCACCCTTTCCAGTCTTTTTTTAGCTATGGATTTTTCCCCTTTTGCACAGGACCAGACTGTAAACAGGCAGTCTGATATATACACTATGCTTCCTTAGAGGTATATCTCACTGAAATCAGTTAGCCTAAGTAAGTGCATGTGTGAACAGAATAGCCCAGGTAGAATATTCAATCAGAAAACATCCCTCATCTTTCCCTTATTTTTAATGCCAGCAGTCATCAAATAGCTGAAGGACTGTGAACTCTTGTTCTCTGTTGATTGTGAACAACAATAATAAATTTTATTTGTTAGCTGCTCCATAACAAATTGTTCTCTGGGCAGCTCACAACAGAATTAAAACATACAATAAAAACACATTAAACCATAACAGGCAAAAAAAGGTGAAAATATAAAATATAATACAAAGCAGCTTAAAAATTCATTGTAAAATTAGTTAAAAAATCAGATCAAATCTGAAAACCAGAATTTAAAAGGCCTGGGTGAACAAAAAAGTCTTTACCTGACGTCTAAAAAAACAAAGTGATGAAGCCAGGCAAACCTCACTGGGGAGGCTATTCCATAAATGGGGTGCAACTACCAAAAAGGCCCTCTCCCTGGCAGCGACCCGCCTCACCTCGCTTGGCAGGGGCACCTGGAGGAGGACCTCCAAAGAAGATCTTAAAGTTCAGAGAGGGACATATGGGGCAAGGTGCTCTCTCAGGTAACCCGGCCCCAAGCCATTTGGGGATTTAAAGGTTAAAACCGGCACTCTGAATTTGGCCCGGAAACAGATTGGGAGCCAGTGAAGCTGACGAAGCACTGTCGTATTATGATTAAAAATCCAGTCCCAGTTAATAATCTTGCAGCCCTATTTTGTACCACCTACAGTTTCTGGGCAGTTTTAAAAAGCAGCCCCACGTACAACACATTGCAGTAATCTAAGCGAGCGGTTACCAGAGCATAAGTAACTGTGGCCAACCGAGCAAGGTTGCAGTTGGCGTATCAGCCAAAGCTGATAAAAGGTGCTTTGAGCCTCTAGTGACAGTGCTGGATTGATGAGCACCACAAAACTTGTGAAGGCGGGACTAGAACCAATGGATTGAAATCAAGGAAGAAAATTTAGGCTAGACATTAGAAGGCATTTCCTAATTGTAAGAGCTGTTCATCGGTGGAGCAGTCTCTCTCACAAAGCAATGGGCTCTCCTTCACAGGAGGTTTTCCAACCTGACAGCCATCTCTCAGGACAGCTGTAGCAGATTTCTGCACTGATCAGGGGACTGGACTAAAATGCCTCCGAGGTTCCTTCCAACTCCAACATCCTGTAATTCTACCACTTGACATTACCTCAACTACAACGGCTCCTTCATGAAAGCACTTCACACATTCACCTGTGAATCAAGTAATGAGACATTAAGTTATGTACATACACGTGTGAACTGACCCAACAAGAATTTCCTTTTAAGTAAGGTAGGATCTGTGGCTGACACACTGAGGAAAATTACTCAAAGAAGTCCATTGAAATTGAAAGGACAAGTTAGGCATTACCTAACACGTTCTTTTAATTTTCCTCAGCATCTATGTCAGCCAGTGTGCGAAGCAGTTAAACTGCAGCTGGTGGGATACACGTGGTGTATCCCTGCTAACTGGGCAAAAAGGCATCTTTTAAAAGTGATGATTCTCTTTATTTAGCAGGAGGAGAGTAACTGGCCCTATTCACCCCCAGCACAGTACCTCCAGTGACTGTTGCTGGTGTCTATCTTAAGTTTCTTTTTAGAATGTGAGCCCTTTGGGGACAGGGAGCCATCTTTCTTATTTATTTATTTATTTATTTATTTATTTATTATTTCTCTGTATAAAACCGCTTTGGAAACCTTCGCTGAAAAGCGGTATATAAATATTTTGTTGTAGTTGTTGTGTCTGGAAGTTCCTATTATTTAAGTAGTGTGGAGAAAAACCAAAATTAAAAGACAACTGCACTTAGCACATCAGCCAGTAGTGTAAGAAATTTGCCCCGCCCCTTCTCTTTCACCACAGGTCTGAAGCCAAATAAGGCTGACATGGAGGAAAAGGGAAGTGGATCATTGGGCTGTGGCAGGGAGTAGGGAAACAGCTGTCTTCTTAGGCAAGTGGTGGTGAGGGCAAGCAGTTAGGGATGTGCACGGAACCGGTTCGGTTCCTTTATGGGCCTCCGAACTGGTCCAAAGAACCAGCGGTTCCGCCAGTTCCGTGGCAGGGGGTGTCTCGCTTTAAGAGCAGGGGAGGGTGCACTTACCCCTCCAGCCGCTTTTCCCCTGCCAGCGTCCATTTTCCTAAAAGTTCATTGGGGCAGCAGCATACCTCCCTACTGCCCAGATATAACTGCAAGTCCCAGACAGGTGTACGCACATCACATCGGGGACTTCTGGTTATATCTGGGCAACGGGGAGGCAGGGAGGTACGCTGCCCTCGACAAGCTTTCACAAAAACAGACGCCAGCAGGGGAAAAGCGGCGGGAGGGGTAAATGTAAGCTTCCCCCGCTCTTAAAGCGAGACACCCCCCCACCCCGATGATGGGGAAAGTAACTGGCCCTATCCATCCCCAGCACAGCATTCCTCCAATGGCTGTTGCTTGTATCTGCCTTGTGTTTCTTTTTAGAATGTGAGCCCTTTGGGGACAGGAATCCATCTTTCTTATTCATTCATTTATTTAAACTGCTTTGGGAACTTTTGTTGAAAAGTAGTATATAAATATTTGTTGTTGAATAATATAGCCCAATATCTAATGCTGCAAACCGATTTCGGAATAAGTCCTCCTAAATTCATTTCTGAGAAAACATCCATAGATTTGGGCTGCATGGATGAAAACCTAAATCATTTATTTTAAAATAAATACACAGAGCACTGAAATCAAGAGGGCACGTTCTCAAATAAATATGTTTAGAACAGAGGTATAGGGGTATGGGGACTTTTTCTTTCCCTGATGTTAATGGTTCTTCAGGACGACTAACATTTTTCCGGTATTGAGGCAAATATTTTCTGCCCTGTGTCACTATGGCCATTATTTGCGGGAGAAGCGTTTTCCTTTCAAGAGCCCACTCCAAAGCACCCCTAAGCTGGACAAAGAAACGCAGAGAGTGCAAACGGGCTCGTGTCTAATGACTCCTCCCAAATCGCCTCGCGAGTTGGCAGGCATAACAACGAGTGCGTCATCTCTCTCTGTCGCTTGCATTGTCACTTACATCCCTCGACAAAACTCCAAGAACGACGGGAATGCAGAGAACGCCGAACTCGGGAGGCCCAGGGTTTGCCACGCGGGCTCAAAATGCTTTCTACGCGGCGGCGCTGGAGCCTGCCGAATACAGGCGTAACCATCTCGCCTGCCGCCGCCTGGCTTTTGACTCCCCACTACCAGAAGAAGGGGCTCCTTTCTGCCTCCAATTACAGCGGTGGGGCTCTCCACCGAGAAATTAATTATATGTTCGACTTCTTCCGCAGGCTATTCCGATTCCACATCCTCTCTCTCCACCCTCCCACCCCTCCCTTAAAACGACAAGTTCAGTAACGCGCGCTTGACATACTCACTGCGCACGAATTTTTTAATTTTTTTTTTTTTAAGGAAGCTGCTACGGAAGGTCAGCGAACTACTTCCTACTGCCGCGTATCCACGCGACCCACTATGCCTCGGCTGAGTTCAAACAAAGCTTAAGTGGCTAGATCCAGGTGCCTCCTGCACTGAGAACCTGGCCTGTAGCCAGTTTGCAGCCCGATGCTAAGCACACTGGGCAGGATCCGAACTTAGTCCTGACTAAGATCCATTTGAATCAATGGCACTGAAGTTAGTCATGACTAACTTGAATCATTGATTTCAGTGGTGCTTAAGAATAAATCAATAGAAGAACTTACGTAGGGAGTGGGGTGCCAATGACCAACTGTATTGCTTTAAAAAGGGGGGGGGGTTATTTCATAAAATGCAGGAAAAAACAAATAGGACAAGTGATGGCTCTGTCGAACTAGGGCACATGCACAGCAACACGACAATCCATGCGCTCCGTGTCTCCCTAATTCCAAGCCAGCCAACAACATTGAACATTGATTTCTACGCTGCCTCTACAGTATTCACAATCCGCCCACAGGCTAGTCCAGTCCATACGCCTTGCTGGAGCAAGTTTCGAAAACGAGTTCTCAAAATTGCCTCAAGGTGGCGGTATGAAGTCATCGGCAACCCCTCCCTTGCTTGGCTCAACAATCGGATCCATCCCCACTTTCCGCCGCGGTTTACAACGAACGAAGGGCTTAGATACAGCCCCACCAAAACTCTGATTGGCTACAAAGACGGCGCTGCAAAAAGTGATTGGCTGCTTCTAAGTGTGGGAAGAACGCTGTGTGTCTGTGTGGAGGCTATAATTCCTCCATCCCTGATCTCTCGAGTGAGCTGCCAGTATCCTTTGCCCACAGCTGTTTCTTCAAAACTCCGTCACCTTCCCATTCTGCTGCAGTCGTTGGAGAATAGGGTTCCACTGCTCGCAAACAGTCAAAGCGGAATCTGCATATTATCTCTGTAAATGTTGGGTTATCACCCAGCGATATTAAAGGGACAAGGCAAACAAACACACAAAAATCTTCATAGTATAAAAGTGTAGATAGGGCTTATGTTATCTTTAAATTTTTGTACAACATAGCAATTGTAGGCATGATGAGGATATTGTACTCTCTGTGTACATGAAACGATCATGGTGAGAAGAGAGGTTTCTTTCTCAAAGGGCTCACAATCTAAAAAGGAGCAAGGAAGCAAGCAGGCGAAGAGCAGAGAAGTAGAAGCAGCGGAAGAATGTGCAATTATAGCATGTACACATACTTAGTTAACATTACAGTACAGTAGGAACATATACATTTGGAGAACTGCAAATTTGGAGAACGACACAGTGGCCAGCAGATTGGAAGAGGTCAGTCTACATACCCATAGCAAAGAAAGGAGACTTAACAGATTGTGCAAACCATCACACAATATCCTAATTTCACATGCTAGTAAAATAATGCTCAGGATCATCCAACGCAGATGAGAGCCCTAAGTGGAAAGGGAAATGCCGGATGTTCAAGCTGGTTCCAGAAAAGGCCAAGGAACAAGAGATATCATTGCTGATGTACACTGGATAACTGAGAAAGCCAAAGAATACCAGAAAGTAGTCAATATGTGCTTTATTGACTATGGAAAAGCCTTCACTTGCATCAACACTGTCAAGTTGTGGAATATTATTGGGAAAAAGGGAGTCCCAAAACATCTCATTTTTCTCATGAGAAACCTACACACAGGACAGGAAGCCACAGTCCAGACGGAACATGGTGAAACAGACTGGTTCCAGATCGGCAAAGGAGTAAGACAAAGCTCTATACTTTCTCCCTCTTTATTGAATTTATATGCTGAACATATACTGAGAGAAGCTGGATTGGAAGAAGATGAGCGTGGCTTTAAAGTTGGAGGAAGAAACATCAATAATCTGCACTACGCTGATGACACCACTCTGATAGCTGAGAATACGGATTATCTGCAAGCTCTAGTAATGGAAGTCAAAGAGCACAGTGAAAAAATTGGACTACGACTAAATGTCAAGACGATTAAACTAATGACAATGGATATAGCAATCAGCCTCAGAATTGGTAATGAAGATATTGAAATGGTGGACAGCTTCTGCCTTTTAGGATTGACCGTCAACAGTAAAGGATCCAGCAGTCAAGAAATACGCTGCAGACTAGCACTTGGTAGAGTTGCAATGAAAGCCTTGGAAACGATATTTAGATGCTGTGACGTGTCTACACCCACAAAGATTAGAATCGTTCGGACCATCGTTCTTGACACTCTATGGATGTGAAAGCTGGACTTTGAAGAAGCAAGACAGAAAAAGTATTGATGCTTTTGAACTTTGGTGCTGGAGAAGACTTTTGAGGATACCATGGACAGCCAGGAAAACAAACAAATGGATCATAGAACAAATCAACCCAGAATTTTCACTTGAGGCTCAAATGACCAAGCTCAAACTATCATACTTCAGACACATTGTGTGAGGATCCAGCTCCCTTGAGAAATCCATAATGCTGGAAAAGTTGAAGGAAAGAGGAGAAGAAGAGGACACCCAGCAGCAAGGTGGATGGACTTGATTACGACAGCAATGAATGCACCACTGAGAGACCTTAAAGGCCCCATTGAAGACAGATCATCCTGGAGAGAATCTTATCTATGTGATCGCTAAGAGTCGACACCGACTTCATGGCACTTAATCAATCAATCAATCAATCAATCAATCAATCAGGAAACTAGAAGGTTAGGCCAAGGGCTTTGTAGAAAAGGTGGGTTTTTGGGAGGGATTTCAAGGAAATAAGAGGAGTGGCATCAGAGAGGCATTCCAGGAAGTGGTTTCAGGCATGAGGGCAAGGGCGTAACCACCACTAGGCAACCAGGTTCAAAAAACTTGTGCTGCGGCCCTGACACCCGCCCCCCCCATGTCTGACATCTTGGCCCCACGGCCCCATTCGGGAGTTAAAAATGGCCAGTGCTGCATTTGCAGCATGGCCAGGAGCAGCTCTCCCTGCTAGGGAGAGCCTCTCCTGGCCGCGCTGCCAACGCAGTGCTGGCCTAGATGTAGCTCCCGAATGGGGCCATGGGGCCCCGTTTGGGAGCCAGACCACGCCCCAAACGTCTGATGTCAGATGCAGGGGCGTGGCTAACCCGCATCTGACATCAGATGTAGGGTGCAGCGTGAGCGAGGCTGCGGCAACCAGACATGGGCCTCCGCTGGCCTGGCTCAGCTACTGCATAAGGGACAGCAAGGAGGAAGGGCAGAGTCATCTGAGGAAGCAGAGCACCTTTGGGTGGCTGAGGGCAGTGGAGCTGGATGAGCAAACGTCACAGGCAGGGATGTGTTGGAAGGAATATGAGCACAGAGAGACAAGCAGGGACCAGACCCCTAGGGCGAGTTTTTAAGGTCATGATAGGCAACTTATGCAGGATTCAGGAGTGGATAGTGAGCCGTTGTCTCCTTGGACTGAGTGTACATAATATGCACCACCAAACCCCTGTCTCTTGTGTGAGTTTTACTCACACTATGAAACATTACACAAAACAAGGAATGTCACCTTTCCAGAAGTGCACCCAAATAAGCACTGGCATCCAGCGGATTTATACTGCTTTTAATAGGATTGCCAAGGATAGGCGTGGGGGTGGGGTGTCACTTTTTGGTCCCTGCTTTGTGTTTTTGCTGACCTATCCTGCCCAGCCCCCAAGGATTGGGCCTGCTGTGTTTTCTAAGTTGTTCTGTTGATTAACTGAAAGATGCATTGCTGAACTGATAACATGAAGAGGGGTCAGAAACATTAATACACCATAGGAGACTTTTTCTGCATGCAGGAAGGGGAGGATTAAATCATTAAGTGATACCATTCTGGTCTGCACCTCTTTACAATGACTTCTGTGTCACTCTAAGGCTGCAATCCTGTGAACATGTATGTGGGACTAAGTACATGTATGTGGGACTAAGTGAGATAAGGGGACAAGTACATGTGTAGATTGCTAACTGGTTAAAAGACAGGAAACAGAGGGTAGGTAAAAATGGAGAGTTTTCACAATGGAGGAAAGTAAGAAGTGGGGTCCCCCAAGGATCTGTGCTGGGACCGGTGCTTTTTAATTGATTCATAAATGATCTAGAAGTTAGGGTAAGCAGCATGGTGGCCAAATTTTCAGATGATACCAAACTCTTTTGGGTAGTGAAACCAAAAACGGATGGAGAGGAGCTCCAAAAGGATCTCTCCAAACTGGGTGAGTGGGCGACAAAATGGCAAATGCAGTTCAGTGTTGGCAAATGTAAAGTGATGCAAATTGGGACGAAGAACCCCAACTTCAAGTATATGTTGATGGGATCTGAGCTGTCAGTGACTGACCAGGAGAGGGATCTTGGGGTTGTGGTGGACAGTTAGTTGAAAGTGTCAACTCAATGTGCAGCAGCTGTGACAAAGGCCAATTCCATGCTGGGGATCATTAGGAAGGGGATTGAAAATAAAAATGCTAATCTTATAATGTCCTTATACAAAACTATGGTGCGGCCACACCTGGAGTACTGCATACAGTTCTGGTCACCACATCTAAAAAAGGACATTGTAGAATTGGAAAAGGTGCAGAAGAGGGCAACCAAGATGATCAGGGGCCTAGAGCACCTTTCTTATGAGGCAAGACTACAACACCTGGGGATATTTAGTTTAGAAAAAAAGACAACTGCGAGGAGACACGATAGAGGTCTATACAATTATGCATGGTATGGAGAAAGTGGACAGAGAGAAATTCTTCTCCCTCTCCCATAACACTAGAACCAGGGGTCATCTCATGAAATTGATTGCCGGGAAATCTACGACCAACAAACGGAAGTATTTTTTCACACAACACATAATCAACTTGTGGAATTCTCTGCTACGAGATGTGGTGACAGCCAACAACCTGGATGGCTTTTAGAGGGGTTTAGATAACTATATGGAGGAGAGGTCTATCATTGGCTACTAGTTGGAGGGCTAAAGGCCACCTCCAGCCTCAAAGGCAGGATGCCTCTGAGTACCAGTTGCAGGGGAGTAACAGCAGGAGAGAGGGCACGCCCTCAACTCCTGCCTGTGGCTTCCAGTGGCATCTGGTGGGCCACTGTGCATAACAGGCTGCTGGACTAGATGAGCCTTGGGCCTGATCCAGCAGGGCTGTTCTTATGTTCTTATGTCCTGTTGTACTTACTTCTGGATATACATACATGGATATACATACATGAGTTCAGGCTGTGAGTATCAAAAAGCCTAAACATCATTTTGGAGACGCTTGATGAAAAATAAAAATTAAATGGATGTGCATATCAGATGGTATAAAATATGACAAATAAATAAATAAATAAATGCATACTTTGTTTTTAAACCCTGGTTCTCCATATTGGTTCTCACCATTATTGAAAAGTATTAGTGCACATCTATTTGTTCATACATTTTCATGGCTATTGCTTGGTGAGCATGGCTTTAATATTGCCAACAGTATATCACTTTTGAAATTCTGCTCCACTGTTTCAGCAAACTGTGTTCTACCTATTATTGATCTACATTGGTTTTGAACATAATTAGGATCATCTTAATTAAGTGGATGATATTTTCCTGTGCTAGCATTTCTAAAGATTCCTCAAGGGTCCTGTATTATCTGTGTTGTGAAATGCTCCTGCAGAAACAGAGTGCTTTGAATGGCTGTGGATGCACAAAGAGCATGTGTAGTTGAGTGCAAAGCAGAAACCTTTGGGAAAATCTCACCAGAAAGCATGTTTGCTTCAGGTATGGAAAACAAAACAAAAGCCAAACCCCTAAACAATTTACAACTCTTTATGATTGTTCAAAGGCTTCTTACTGTCTTTCAAAAAGTGGCTAAAGACTACAAGGCATTCACTAACAGAATATCGCACTGCAGTGCACACAACAGCTGCACTGCTTCCTTCTCAAAATGTCAACATGTATGGATTGAGTTTGAAGCATGACTGAGGACAAATGACTGGTTGTGAGCAAGAGTTTCACAGGTTATTTCACTACCTTGAACCCCAGACCGCACAGAACTTAACAAAAACTATAGGAGTACTCTGGAAACCAGCCTGGATGTCAGGGCTGTCTGTTGGGGGCGGGGGAAGGGAGAGAAAACCACATAGAAAGTTGTTCCTGGCATAGGGCTGGACAGAGAGATTGGGACAGGTTAGGGGCACCATTGCTAGGAAACCAGTTATATCCCCTGGAAGTTTTTCACACCTGGCTTTTAGTTCACATTCAGGGGTGTAGCCACCGTTGTGCCAGTGGATTAAAAGAACCTGGGCTGCCAATGAAAAGGGCCGCCGAAGCCCCGTGGCTCGAGCCCCAGAGGAGCCCAGAGTGAACTCCCCCCCCCACGCACACCTGGGCTACCAAGAGCCTGGGCAAACTCTCTGTTGGTTATTTCAGGCAGCACTGGCTGCCTGATAGGACATTTCCCCCTTTCCCTCCCTCCAGAGAAGGAGGGAAGGGGGGAAATGTCCTATCGAGAGGGAGATAAAGGGGAAAACGTCCTAGTGGGCAGCCGGCGCTGCCTGAAATAACAAGCTGAGGGCTCACTTGGGCTCTTGGCAGCCCGGGTGGGAGGAGGGAGTTCGCTCTGGGTTCCTCTTGAGCCCAAGCCACACACCCCTGCATGTGACATCACACACACAGGTGTATCTGGAGGGGGGGCGCCTCTGAGTGGGGCCAGACCCAGGCTGCCATTTGGCTGGCTCCGCGTTCACATCTCCTCTGGAATGGAAGGATGTGTTCACATATCGGCCAAATTTATCCTGAAGTCCCTGCAAGCTATCAGGGAGCACTTCACACACAATTTGGGTTTTTCATTGTGTGTTAGAGTGTGGCCTGATTTATATCCGAGGAAAAAAATCCCCTTTGTGTGTCAGTTTTTTGGGGCAACTTTGAACTTGCAGTAAAGCCTTGCAGAAAACTCATGGTAAAGCCTGCTGTCTGGGAAAGTTCCTGGTGTTATTCTGTGTGCATTTCCTAACTATGGGTCTTTCTCCATCCCAGCTGTTACCCCACATTTCTCTGGACAGTTCTGCTATGTGACAGCATATGTGGCCAACTAGGCCAGGTTGCCAGTTGAACATGAAGCCCAGGAAAAACCACAATATTCCAAACAGTACCTGGACTGTGCAGGAGGTGTCCAAGAAGTATCCAGCAGCCCACGACAAAATTAACCCAGAGGCCCTTGGATCCACTTACCTTGTGTGCAATGATTCTCACCACCTATGGTAGTGAAAGAAGAGGAAAGACAAAGCACAGTCAGCTGTGGACAAACTCCTATTGTCCAGGATTTCATATGAGCTAAGGTTTGCCAGTTCAATAAGCTATTTTAATTGTAAGAAATATGTGGAGTAAGGGGAAGAGAATCTCTGGGCATATGCAGAATGCATTTTTGTCAGCACAGAGTAACCAGAGTTATCCCCATATATCTGGGAGCAGACTATGTGGCTTCTAAACTTCTAGGCAGGTTGGAATTATCTACCCCTCATTTTAGAAATTAGGTACTATGTGTGGCCTAAGGATAATCTTTCATCTGTAGATTACATGACACATACATAGGAACATAGGAAGCTGCCATATACTGAGTCAGACCATTGGTCTATGTAGCTCAGTATTGTCTTCACAGATTGACAGTGGCTTCTCCAAGGTTGCAGGCAGGAATCTCTCTCAGCCCTATCTTGGAGAAGCCAGGGAGGGAACTTGAAACCTTCTGCTCTTCCCAGAGTAGCTCCATCCCCTGAGGGGAATATCTTACAGTGCACTCGATCTATGAGGGACCATTAAGGCGGTAGGATGCAGAAAAATTCTGTATTACTGGAAACTCTGGAGCAGCTTGGCTTTGTACTGCAGTTTTGGAAGCATGGAAAGGCCCTTGTTTGGACTATGAATTACTTCTGGAAACACTAGAAGAGAATACGGCCATGGAGGTTGTTGCAATTTCCGGTGTCCTGGAGTGTCCATACAGTGATTGGCTGTCTCCTCAGGAGAACAGTTTATGACAAATGTGTGCAAATTATTTTTAAGTGAGTCTCTGTTAAGGTGTGACTCTGACCTGAGTCTTGTGTGTTTTCATTACAAACTAGGTGGAGAAATTCTGACTGTGGAACTCTGGTGAGAAAGAACAAAAAAGAGGATAGGTTCCTGGGGTTTCTGAGAAATTGTCAAGGACACTTGGGTATTTTCAGGCCAGGGTAATGAATGATGCTTTCTCCTCAGAGAATGTCTACGCAAATATAAACTCAGAGACTGAATGTCCACTAGATATTCATCCAGTTGGAATATACACACAAACACAATTTGCACTGTCGATGCAGATACAGCATTCGCTTGGAGTTCAGAAATTAGCAAGCATAGCGGGAGCTCTCTGAATTTTTAAAAGAACAACATTGGTTTCCTACACCACATAATTCGCGTTTAAGAGGGCTTCTCATGCACCTATTGTTGGCTGCATGGTTCCACAACTGCAGATGGTGCAAGTATGTCCTACAGGCCAAGATCCGTGCTGCTTGTCTAGATAAATGTTGCTTTGTTAGCCAGTAGAGGGCGCCAGGGCACATCTGATCAATATAAAGACTGAACTGAATCTGCTTGGTAGACCGACCAAAACCATGCGATTGGTTAAATTTGAATTTGTTTGAGGAATAAGAAATTTCATACTAGCAGTAGAAAGTTGAAACATTATATGTAATGGAAGAGGTATAAAATCTCAAACTTAAAAGAATGTATGCCCATTTTGGAATATGTTTTAACTTTCTTTTAAAATAATGGTATTAATATTAATTTAAACATTTCTGCTTAATCCAGTGGAATATTAAGTGTAAAGCTTCCTAACAGTAGTGGTTAATAGCAGTAGTTCAAAACACACACACACATTAAAAGAAAACAAAACTACAAAGAATACAGCAGCAGTTTATGTATGGGTAGTTACAGGGGAAGTCTTAGAATGTATTTATTTATATACTGTGTGATTTTAAAGGAAGCAAGCAGGCTTTTTCGTTATGGACCATTGCTGTTTTTTCCATTGACTTTCATCAGACTTCGGAAAAGTCTGGTCCTCCTCCCGCCTCCCCCCACCCCAAACCGGGGAAGTAAATTATAAAGAACTAACAATAACAAACAATACCCCAGCTACTAAAAAATAGGTTTCTGCCTCCTGTAGTGCATTTGTCTATTAACTTGGGGTCGCTTAAAAGACGAATGCAAACACTTTTACGTTTGAGACGAAAAAAAGCTATTTTGGAGAATGCGGGCATCGATCCCGCTACCTCTCGCATGCTAAGCGAGCGCTCTACCATTTGAGCTAATTCCCCTTCCTACTTTTGCCTTTTGTCTCCGCCGCTATTTCTGAATCAACTTTGACCCGTTGATTGTCTAACATCGACGTCATTCCTTCTCCAACCTCGGGCGAGGCAAAACCCAGCAAGAACAGAACTGGGAAGCTGTGGGTTACGAAGAGTCACCCTCCTCCTTGTGTCAGTCACGCCACCAAGAAAGCGGGGGAGGGGGGGCTGCGGGGACTACATTTCCCATGATGCTCTGGAGCGCGCCTGCGTACCAGGGGTCGCCTTCTTCTCCGCGCGCGTTTGGGATAGCGGAGGGAGGAAGTCTCGAGGCACTGTCGACGGCGGGCTCTTTTAGCGTGGGGGCTGCTTCGTCCGCCCTGTGGGAGGCGGGGACTATTTGTGCCGTTGCTCCTCCTCCCCCCTCCCCTCCCCTCCCCTCCCTGCAGCATCCAGAAGAGAATGAAGAGCGTGGACGAGGAGGAAGCCGAGCGGAGCTTCCAGCCGGTCCGACGCGCCTCCATCGCGCTGCTCTGAGGTAGGACGCGGAGAGCCGGCTACGCGGGGGGCGGCGGAGCAGTGTGGCTCTTGGTTCCTCTTCTCCCACAAAGGGGCGCAGCAGGCGGGCTGGGGGTGGGGGCGAAGGGTGTGTGGGGTTAGGAGGTGACTGTTAGAAAGGGCGGGCTTGGCTGTGTGTGTGTGTGTGTGTGTAGCTGCTGGGCGGCGCGCGCGTGTCGTGTCTGCGGTGTAACGTGCGTGTCGATGCGGGGAAAGACCACGCGGGCAAGGCGCTCTCGCTTGCGCGGTTCACAAACTGCGGAGAGAAGTCTGTGGGGATCGCGGCGGCGGCGGAGCTGAAGGAGCCGTGCAAGACTCTCGCTGTGTCTTGTTGGCAGCAGGCGAAGGGGAGCGCGTCTGGACGGGATCGTGTGTCTGCGAGGGTGGGCGCCTAGGAGTAGTAGTGGTGGAACTACGGAGTCTGTGTTCGCTGGATGTTGGCGCACTTGGGGAAGAGGGGTGTGTGTGGTGCTATTGTGCATGGGAAGCGCTGGTTATGAGACCCTCCGTGCGTGTTTGTGTCTCATCTGGCTTGGGCCGAGAAGAGCGGAAGGCATAAGGGAGAATAAATGGGGATAGTGGTAACGCTACTAACAGGAGTATAAGTGCATTGCACATCTGAGTCTGGGTCAGTGTAATGGAGGCGGATGATGTACAGGGGTATGTTAGCTTTTTACTTATGTATGTAAGTCACGATATACAGTATGAGAGAGGATGAAGCTAGAAGGACCTTGATGAACACACCAGTTCTGTTTCCGTTTTCGATGCTGTAATTGACACACTGAGAAGAAAGAATAATAAGATAACATATGGGGGTTGTATCAATGTTGTTAAATTTCTACCACTGCAATCATTTGGGAATAAAGCCCCTCCCACCCCCAACTCAGACCATCATAAAGTGTTAATTTTATCCTTGAGAGAGGTTATGACTCTTCTTAAGAATACGACAACTTCAGCAAAGAGAAAGCTACATCTTATTTCTAATACCCAGGATGTAATATAATGGTAACTTCCATCAACATGCAAAAAGTTTGTGGTTCTAAGTAAAGCATGCTGTGATAGCTGTGGATGAATTAAATCTGCTACTTGCTCTACACTTTTCACAGAGCCCTGCAAACAGTGCTAGGTAATCAAAGCCCCCTGCTGTGTCAAAGGGTTTGGCCCAGGTGCTTGTCTCAGTGCCAGAAAATTCAGTACCAGTATGAATACATACACTGCCACAGTGGAAACTTTAAAACGTGTCATCATCTGTTCACATACTAGTGGGATTTACTGCAGTTGAAGCAAACATAATTTAGAATGGGAGTAGATGCATTTGCATAATAGCATTTTTTAAATGGTCAGAATAGTTATATAGAAAAACTAAACTGAAATAGTAGGACATCTATTGTGATTCATCCCACTATTCTTTTTTACATTAACTGCTGCATTGCATGTTAAACAGTTAGAATTGTATAAAGCAAGATGGGCAAAACTTATAAGTCAGAAAACAGTGAGCTCACTTTAAGTTCATTGTGACTTAAGTCTGTTTTACATGGTAGTGCTTCCAGCATGAAGACTAATAAATACTGGCTCACATCCAGACTTACCATCAAGCAATACATCAGAGTTTCCTGTTACAGGAGGAGGAGGGACAACTTCTAGGAATTTCCTTCATCTCCCCCTCTTGTTTCTCCCCCCATCTACAAAACCTCTGGCATGGGGCAAGTGTATCTCCTTGCTGCCCTGGTCAGTGTCGGACCAGAAGTGGCTGGTGCACGTGCACACATCACGTACACACCCCCAGCCACTTCTAGTCTGACGCTGACTGGGGCGGCAAGGAGGTACACTGTTGCCCCACGCCAGCAGTTTTGAAGACAGTGGTGGTGGGAGAAACACAGTGGGGGTGTGTGAGCACTATCCCTGCTCCTTAAAGATACCCCCCCCCCACTGCCGAACGAGCTGAGTGCCGGTTTGTGCACATCCCTACTTGTGAGTAACTTCCTTTGGATTGGGACCTTTATATTTTCCAATACATGAAATAGACACACTTAGCTGTGTGTGCTTCTACACACCTTTTTTGTGAGGTTGTTAGATTTAACTACATTGTTTTGGGGATGATCATACATTTACCCCCATGTAAATATTTCCACCATTGGTGAGACTGCACTTATTGCAGTAGTTTCTTTGAAGAAGTACATTTACTTCACATTTCTATTAGCTAATTGAACGTGTTCCACTTATGTGATATAAAATGATAATACACCAAAGTAGTAAAGTGATAACCCCAACATTTCTATAATGATTGTACAGCAGGCTTTTTTTTTAATGACAAGAAACAATCCTGACTCCTGCTAAGCCCTGTGACCCCTGCTAACTTGGCAAAGAGGCACCTTTTAACATGGTGATTCTCTTTATTTAGCAGGGGGAGAGTAACTGGCCCTATCCACCCCCAGCACAGTACCTCCAGTGACTGTTGCTGGTGTGTATCTCATGTTCCTTTTTAGATTGTGAGCCCTTTGGGGACAGGGATCCATCTTATTTATTTGTTATTTCTCTGTATAAAGCACCCTGAGCCATTTTTGGAAGGGCAGTATAGAAATTGAATTTATTATTTCTTGTTTACCCAGTCAGACAGGTGTTATTGACTGGTTTGTTTTATCCAGACATTGAGTCCTTCCCAAGGACCTGGGATGGCTGAATTTTATTGTCAGTTGTTATAGATATCGTCGCAGAATATAGGCTGTTCCCAGTAAAGCTGCTTTTTGTTGTTGTTATTGTTAATAATAATAGGTAATCCATAAATCTGCAAGCAGCCACCAATCACCAAGCAGCCTCCATGCACCAGGTTCTCAACATAAACTTGCTTTTGATGCCTACCTGGGACTGCAAAAATATTCCACGAGGTTGTCAGGCACCTGGAAAGGCCATATACATATGTGATGGATTGCAGTTGGCTTGGTGGACCACAGAATCTACAGAAATACCCTAGCTGGTATTCATTATATACCAAATACCATAAAGCCTGAAAGCTGCTTTAGTATGTGTTGCTAGCCTTATTCATGCATTTCTCATAAGGATTTTTCAGCCTTTCCAATAATTTCTGGGTTAGTGTATTCAGTGTTGTTCACTGCATTCTAGCCTTGCAGTTAAACAAACAAAAAACAGGTTGCCTGCCCAGTACATAACTGGGTGTTGTTTTCTGCAGTGGTTCTGGCAGGCTACCCACCTAGAAGAGATTGATTGTTAGTTATCCAATGTGAATGGCTTCCCTCAAGGCTGTTGTCTTCCAAGATGAACATTATCAAAAATGTGTGGATGCATTTCAGGCCAGACATGTTTCACACTCTACAATATTTTCTTTTGAAATTTAAATCACAAATATTTTTTGGGGAAAATATTTTAAAAAGTTTATTATCTCATGAAGCGGACAAGCCACAAGTCTACATCTTGCTCATTCTTTTTGTTTTGTTGGTTTCGTTGCCTTGCCCTTTGCTCTTTTGCCCATTACTGATCCCTGGGGCATCCTGTACTTAATCTATCTTCTCCACTAACTACAGAGTCTAACCTCTTGAAATATTCTTGCCCAATTTTTCTTTGAGGAATTAAAGCTTGCATAATGTTTCAGCTTCCATGCAATCTTTTCATCCCTTTAAAAAACATTTTCCTTATCCACAGCCCTTTTTCTTTTGATGGGCTAGGCATTATGCACAAATCTTGGAGCTCTAAGCAATCATGGATACTTTGGATGCATTTTGCTTGGACAACATTAGATTAAGGTGCTTTAAACTAATTAGTGCATCCACTGCATGTTTCACTGGGAGCTTGGCTGAAGTCCAAACCAGTTATATGAATAATGGTAAGTGATGAAGTGTAAATATGGCAGGGGACTTTAAGGGGATTATCTTACTCTCATCAACTCCTGCTGTTGCCTTTGAAGAGCATAGATGTCAACCCATTGTCTTTAGACTTGCAGTACCTCTTGATGCAACCTTATGCATCTTGATGCATACTTGGTTTATAGGGAAATGCTGCTTTCTGTAAGAGGTTTCACATATGTAAATGTCGGTATGATTTTAGCATATACCTAGTGATGATGTTAGTTTGTCTCCTCCAGTGTAGTAATGTGTTTTTTGTGTGTGTGGTCTGTCAATAGAATAAATGCTAAAAAATAAATACATTGGAGTATAGGCTGGAACTCTTCAAAGGGGCAAAGTAATCATGCAAGATTGTATCCCCCCCGCCCAGCCAACACACATTTGGTCAAATAATAAAGCAGGGGAGGGGGGTCCTCAGCCATTCTATATTTTCTGGAACCAATATGACAACCATCTTCTCACTGTAGCTGTTTTAGAGTGAATGGTTCTCCCTCTCTGTTGCAAGTTTGATTTGTGAACACATTGGCTTTATATTCAGTGGTGAAAATAGGCAAGAACAGAGAACTAGCAAATCATGGGAGTTCACAAAATGCTTCACTTGTTGTCCTTAAAGTACCAGTGTGACATGGGCAATTTGAGAAAAACATACACTGTAGGAACATAGGAAGCTGCCATATACTGAGTCAGACCATAGGTCCATCTAGCTCAGTATTGTCTACACAGACTGGCAGCGGCTTTTACAAGGTTGCAGTCAGGAAGCTCTCTCAGCCCTATCTTGGAGATGCCAGGGAGGGAACTTGGAACTTAGATGCTCTTCCCAGAGCGGCTCCATCCCCTGAGGGGAATACCTTACAGTGTTCACACTTCTGATCTCCCATTCATATGCAACCAGGGTGCACCCTGCTTAGCTAAGGGGTCAAGTCATGTTTGCTACCACAAGAACAGCTCTCCTGTCCTTGTCCTGTACTTCTCATCACTGTTCCTAAGCTCAGAGTATTGCAAATACCTTCACAGATAAGAATCAGTCCTGTTAAATAATGTCATTGGCAACAACTATTCCTCAGTGGAGCCCTGACTAATCCTAGTTAAACTTAGGAGAGTACAACTGAAGGGAAGTTCACACATGGAAATCAGCTGAGTGCATGAGATTGCATAGAAAAACTTCCAGTGAAAATGCAGAAACAACTAGTTGAAGCTGTTTTTTGTAATGGAACTTATGAAGCTGCCTAAAACTGACTCAGTTGGTCCATTTAGTTTAGTGTGGTCTCTGCTGATTCTCCAGAGTTTGAGGCAGAGGTCTTTTCCATCTATATCTTGAGACACCAGGGCTTGAACCTAGGACCTTCTGTGTACAAAGCACATGGTCTACAAAGCTATGGCTCCATTCCCTAATTAAATTTATTTTTGTCATTTGTTATAAAACTTGTAGCACTGCAAAAATGCCCCAAACAGTGTAAAAAGTTGTGGCCTGTTTCAGTGTACAGTAGAACCCATTTCAAGTTGAGGTTTTTCGATTTGATTCCATACCCATCAGTAATGGCAAGGAGGAAAAAAGTTGCCAGATCACATATATGAACTGATTGGAATTATCAGAATGGCTACTATTGCTTCACAGCAAGTACAAATGGCTTGGATGGTAATTCAGACTAGTGAGTTTAACACTGCCTTCTTCAGCTTATGAAACTCCTAATTCAGCAAAGGTATATTGGCAATAAATTCCAGGTGTACCAATGACCTAGTGGGTTTTACTCTGCAAAGCAAGCTGGTTGTTTGTGTAAAAAAGAAAAGAAAAAGGTTTTTATAACACACACCAGCAAGAGCATGGATTGTCCTGGATGTGGTCCCAGCTGTGACGACAAAATGTTCTGCTCTTGCTAACCTCAGATGTTAAAAATAAATGAATGAGGCCTCTGAAAATCATTAGTTTTGTTTTTAAAAAGATTGTTAAAATAGTTGGTGTAATGTTTCTGGTCCCAGAGAATGAGACATGCAAAGTTGTCATGATGGTGGAGTACCTTATTGGATACTCTTCATCTTTTGGTGAAAGCATGTCACTTCTTACTACCAAACATTATTCTAATAAAAAGGCATTGGCTTTTGTTCTTTTTGAAGCTTGGTGAGTGTTTTGGTCAGAGTTATGTTTACTGCTTGGTTTCAGTGCCATCTCCAAGATTATTGTGATCCTTGAGCAAGGTACCTGCTGTGGGACTTTTTAGCCTGGGAAAGGCAGAACATGGAACCAAGAACTCTCTCGTGCTGCCTTTGACCTTATTGGGCGCTCTGTGCATAGTGAGAGTGCTGGTGTTCTTGAAGTGGTGACCCTTTGCAGAATTGTGTTCCAGCAAATTCCTTCCGCCTTCTGGGGGTTGCCTTGCTTAGCTTCTTCACCTTTTGGTGCACATAAACTAGCTGTATCTCCCCACACTCCACACACACACACTACACACTATCTTATATAGAACCATTAATTGTATCATCTAGGTAGCTGCTTCTTGCTCATCACCACTGGCAACTTCTTTTAGGAGTTTTGTAGCATCTTGGAAATGCAACCAACGCTACTGAACTGAAGTGTATATCAATGAATGTTGTGCTACTGTCATGTAATGGCTCTGGTATTACTGGTGACAAACAAGTTCAGTCTCCAGTACAAGTTTAGAACTGTTTTAAAGGGTTTTAAATCTGTCAGTAAAGGTTGCATGCTCATTTTTGTGACTTTTCTGTGGCTTACAATGATTTTTTTCTCTGCACAGGCACTAAATTGGACTAGCAGGTAATTGGCAAGAAATGGTATGTGTTTGTAAAACTGTACTGACTGATTTGGACAGCTTGTTTATTTGTTTCCTTTGCTGCTGCTGCTGCTCTGATTTTAGAGCTTGGATTAGAAACTACCCAGAAGAATCGGGGGTGATGAGTGCAGTGGCATGGTGACACTGTTCCTCGAGTCATCAGTATGAAGTGCTAAATCTTAAAAATAATTTTAAAAGTGCTTGCTAATTCTATTAATGGGAGCCTAGTCTGATAATATAACATGCTTCTCAGAGTGAAATTAACACTAGGACTCAAACAGAGATGATTACCTGTTTATGCTCTGATGTTAAGAGAGGATAATTCTTTTCTGCAAACAGAATTTGCCTAAACCTGAGTTTTGGAATAAATGTTAGTATGAGATATTTGCAATGGATTTAATATTAAGTAGAATACTTTTTTAGAATTTGCAGTTCTTTCACTAACAGTACTTAGTAAGGTAAACATGCATGTTTTGGATTCTAGAAAATAACAAACATAAGATTTTGCACTAATGTCTAGCACATGCTTAAGATAAATTGCTTAAATAAAATAGCCACAGAGAGAGTAACTGTGTTGGACATATTACTGTGTGTGTGTGTGTGTGTGTGTGTGTGTGCGTGAGAGAGAGAGAGAGCGCGCACATAAAATACATAGGATATGATCCAGCAAATGTAAAATGCTTTAAGCCCTATGTGATGAAATGGGGGTTATTCTATGCTTTCCTGAGATCTACTCTCAGTAGAGAGATAGCTCTGATCCCTATCTAGGAGCGACACCACTCCTTCAAGGTAGGCTGCCACCAGTTGAAGACTGATCTAAAACCACTGATCAGGCTTAGACAGGGCTCCAGCAACCTAGAACTGTCTGGCTTGGAACTTACAGGCACTGTACAGCCGGAGTCCACACAACCCAGCTCTAGACAAATCTATATATTTAATTCTCATAGATGTGCCAGAAAAAATGCGTGGCGGAAATCTCGTGAGAATTCACGAGTAGGACAGAAAATAAATAATAATGGCGGCCAGTGGAGCCACACTGGCAGATGGAGGCGGCTGATGGGCACAGATGGTTGGAGTCACACCAGCAGGCAGAGGAGGAGGCCAGCTGGTGGAGGCGGCTGGTGGGAGGAGGAGGCCGGTGGCGGAGCCGTGCAGGCGGGAGGAGGCAGCTGGTCGGCAGAGCTGCGCCAGCCGACTGGACAAAGATGTGGGTGAGTGGGACAAAACAAGCCGGCGGGAGGAGGAGGCTGGCTGACGGAGCCACACTGGCCCTGGAGGAGGAGGAGGCCAGCTGGCCGGAGGTGGCTGACCGCTGGCCCAAACTAGGGGCGCAGATGCTCTGCACCAGGGCCAACTAGTTATATATTCTGAAAACAACTCAACAGTAGTGAATGATCTTACAAGGCACTTGGGGAAATGATTTGCAAGTAACCCTCCAGAACCTTGTAAATCAGACTGAAGCCACTTCTTATATGAAACTTATTATAAAATAAGGGTTGCACACAGAATAAGGAATTAGGGAAAATAGGGGAAACTGAAAGTAAATAAAGGCACAATGGAATTCAAAAGAAAATACAAAAACATTGACTGACTGACTGACTAGCTCTGAGTTCTACCTTAGTCTAGCAGTAGACAGGTCCTTGGCTGAGGGAGCATTAATGTCTACAGCTTCTTCTTTTCTGGACACTAGTAACAGCTGGTAACATGGTGCCTAGTTGCTGGCAACTCATGACTGTTCTGGTGATGAAATGGTAGAGTTCTTGTCCCGTATCTTATAGTGATTAAAGAGGGGGAAGGCTTTCCCACTCTTCCAGTGATGGACAGCTCTGGGATCCAATGGAAAGTGTCAACACATCCCTGATGTAACACTGGTCTTGGGATAATCCAGGGTTGAGGTTTTCCTTCCAAATTGGGGGCTCCTCCTTGTTAATGGATCTGAACTTACATGTCTACAGGTGAGTCCAGTTTGAACTGGTTACCTGTTGTGAAAAAGGGCTTAGACCTGTAGTTAGTTAGATGGCCCCGTCCCTTGAATAACAAAAGTAAGAAACTATCCCCATTTAGTAACAAAAGGGAGGAATGTCTCCCATGCAGAGCACTCAGGAAATATTAGGCAATCCTGAGCTAAGATGAAGGTCAGCATTTCATCATACCTATTACAGTGGGATGGGATTAAGCACATTAAATCAATGGGACTTGTATGTACCTAATTTGGGCTGGATTGTATTCATAAGAAACGAGAGAAAGAGAGTGACACATATGACAATTACACATCCTTCCTCCCTGCTTTTGTACTAACTTCTAATATTTTAAGACAGTTTTACTTATTGCAGGAGTAAGGAAATACTGAATCAAAAAGCTCTGACTCAGTGTACAACTTGGTGGAAGCATCCTTCTCTTCATGGATAAATTTTTGGGAATGTGAATTCTAGCCCTTCAGAAACATTGCTATAAATCCTTCATTCAAAGCAAGTACATGGGTCTTGACAAGTATGAGCAAACATGCAGCAACAGAATCCTTCATTGTTGAGCAGATGAAGCACTCCTCTTATCCCGTTAGTGCTGTACAGACTTTCCCTGTTTTGGAAGTTGTTTGGCTTCAAGTCAGGGAAAATGTCCTTGAGAAATGTGGTATCCATCACAAGAGGCCCAGAGGACATATATAAAATCCCAGATGGAATTATTCTCTCTCTTTGCATTATCAAGTACTTTGCAGAAATTTTGTGGATACAGTTGTTTTTTGTGGTTCTGGATAGACAGAACTTAACCCCATTCTTCTGGGGCCAGTTCTTCATCTTCACATCACCTCCTTATTCTAGCTGCTGCTGAATCGACTGCTATAGAATCTTTTGCACCAACTGGCTCACTCTTGTACTGTTTGTACCCTCCAGTCCTTCAGGAAGGAATACTCCTGGTTTCCCCTTGCCTTTTCTCTTTAACATTGAGAAGTGATTAATTAGACAATCAAGGGATAGGAGAGACAAAAGTGACTATCTTGACATGCATTTCTGCTGACTACTGGGAGCATCTGCACTACTTTCCAGATGCTGAAGCTCTCCCATTGGGTTTAAATCAGAGCTGTACAACTTTGGCCCCTCCGCTGTTTTTGGACATTCCCATCATCCCCAGCCACAGTGGCCAATAATCAGCGATGATGGAAGTTGTAGTCCCACATCTGCAGAATGGCTGAAATTCTGCAGCCATAGTCTGATGTAGTAGGGCGTTTTAATTAGAAATTGACATATGGGAGTTCTTGGACTCTTGCAGTTCTAAAGTGCAGCTTAAAAGCAGACTATTACCATCATAGCATTAGAGCTTGTTATACAAATATCATTCATAGAACTTCAGACCCCCATTTGTTCAATGGAAATAGAATTATTATTCTAATAATTCAAGAGACGTAAGTTTTGGGTGGTATAAAAATAAATAAATAAATAAATCCCTCTCTGATCAACCAAAACTATCCCTTTATTGTTCTGTCTGTGTGGGTCACCAAGAGAGGCATTCTCAGTGGCTCACAATTAACAAACTCCCTTCCTATTGGCATCCCAAGCTAGAGCCTAAGAATCTTTGGAAGATCTGTGTTTAAGCTGGCAACTGGTGGCCATGGCTGGGTGTAAAGCTTGGTTTAATCTGACTTCGTTTTGTGCTTTTCAGTTGAATAATAATGTGCACAGTTTAACTTTTTGAAGGCATGCAATGTCATATTTCCTTGAAACCATAGTATTTGTAAATAAACTATTTTAATAGTTTTCAAGACTTTATCCCTGCTTTTTGATAAATACACACTGAAAGATGCCTTTTAATGTGGTGACTCCCTTGTATTTAACAGGGGGTGCTAAATATTTGATTGCCCCTATTCGGTCCCTGAGCTGGTCTTGTGCATGAATTGTCCCCTTTGTAAAGCAGGATCTGCCCTGGTTCACATTTGAATGGGGACATGTGTGAGCACTTTAAGATATTCCCCTTGGGGATGGGGCCACTTTGGGAAGATCATCTACATATTTGCATGCGGAAGGTTCCAAGTTCCCTCCCTGGCATCTCCAAGACAGGGCTGAGAGAGACAGGGGCGTAGCAAGGTTGGAGTGGGCCCAGAGACAAGATTTTAAAATTGGCCCCCACTCACTGAAGCTCAGCTCATGAAGTAAAGAAATCTTAAATGAGGCTGAACAGTGGCAACAAAAAGCATAGTAATATATATATCCTATGTGCTACAATAGAACATCACCCTAAATTATTTTTTTAAAGGTTTTGTAAATTGTGGACGATGCAAGTAATTTAATGGTACTAGAGAAAGACATGCAGTTCTGGTAGCTCCAGGTCTTAACACTCACATCAATTTCGGAGGATGAATACAACTGAAGCAAGCCCGGGAGGGTGTGCAGCTGGGGGAGTCAGTCATGTGACTTGCCTCTGGGGGGCCCCCAAGGCAGTGGGCCCCCAGACAACTGTCTCCCCTTGCCCTATTATAGTTACGCCCCTGGAGAGAGACCTTGGAGAAGCTTCTGCCAGTCTGTGTACACTGTAGACAATACTGAGCTAAATGGACCAATGGTCTGACTTGGTGTAAGGCAGCTTCCTATGTTCCTATGTAACTCAGCATTTTTGCAGTGGCTGTTCTGGTGTCTACTTCATGTTTCCTTCTAGATGGTGCACCTTTTTGGTCAAGGAACCATCTAATTCCTTTTTTTCTTGTAAACAGCTTAGAGATTTTGTTGTTGTTCAAAAGCAGTATATAATGATTGTTGTTAATAATATTTGGACTGAAGAATATGTTGTGTGCTTTGATTAATTCTTAAATATAAAGTATAAAACATTAAAGCTGCGGCTCAACTAACCGCAGCTAACTTAGGCAAAGAGGCACCTTTTTAAAGTGGTAAAGGTAAAGTGTGCTGTCAAGTTGATTTTGACTCCTGGTGCCCACAGAGCCCTGTGGTGTGGTATGCAAATATTTTAATGCTATGAATTTATTTCCACCCAGAGATAAATAAATAAATTGTAAATATGTTTGATGTTGCAAATTAAATCAATTTGTAAAGCATTTAAATGTTGCCTGGGAATATTCAAATGAGAACTGTAACCCCAGCATGGAAGCCCACACCCTGACCAATGAGGGAGCTGCAGCAGAGACGGCACAAATAGTGTGGTGGAGAGAGCAGTGGAGGCAGAACCAACCCAGACAGGAGGTGAGACTCCAGCATCCCTTTCCCGACACCGCCAGATCCAGAGAAACATAAATGGCAAGGAAGTACAGGGGCTCCTTGATCCTGGCACAGATGTCATCTCTGTGCACTAGAACTATATAGAAGAGGGAAATATATTAAAGCGACAAAATATGTCCATCACTCCCTTTGAATGCCCACGTTTGTGATCCCAAAAGCGAGGGTCTCCCTTGAATACAATGGGTGGAAAGGGAACTGGGAGGTTGGTATCCATTTCCACACCAAAACGCCAATCCTGTTAGGGTCAGACTTCCTGGACAAATTGTGGACTCTGACTCGGAGTCAGGCAGACTCATCAGAGTGGTGGTGGGGACTTCTCCCATGACACCCCGCCCCTTCAATGACAAAGACATGATGCCCCAACCAGGAGATGTGGGGAAAGGAGTAGCCCAAGCAGAGGTAAACCAACGGGCCCTCAGCCCTCCCCTGCTACTCAAAATACACTGTCCCTCATGCCTTCTCCCAAATGTGAAGAATCTTCAGGAAGGGAGGGGGAGGAAGAGGAGCTTTCACTTGTAATGCTGGGGAGCCCAGCCACAGCAGAATTCAAGTAAAGCCAAAGCCAATGGGATGGCTCCTCCCTAGCTGCTATCAGAGATGAGGCTGGCACCCCACCTCCAGAACTATCAAAAACTCAGAAAACCTGTTTTTTATGGAAGGAGGGGTTGTTACATAGAGAATAGCTTTCCAAAGAACTGGAAGGGGTTTGCTTGGAAGTGAGGAGCCATCTGGTTGTTCACAAACAAACAAACAAACAAACTCGGAAAGGACCTTTTGTGGCTGCTTCTTGAGACCACTTTTAGTGGCCATCTTGGGATCATCCACAGTAAGGAGAGACTTATCTTGGAGCTTTTATTGGCTGAACTTGCTCCAGAATGTGAAGGACTTTTGTAAATCATGTGACGAGTGGGGAAGGCACAGGATATCACGATGCCCCTGCAGTCCCTCCTTGCTATTGGCACAGCTTTTCAAAGAGTCGGTGTAGATCAGGTGGGCCAGATCTACCCCTCCTCCAAAGGAAATTGTTATGTTTTAACTTTAATTTGCTTTGTATCCAGGTGGGTGGATGCTGTTCTGCTGAAGTAGGTAGATGCATAAACAGTTGTTGAAGCTCTGGCCTCTCTCTTCTCAATATATGGCTTTTCAGAGGAAACTTTGTCCGGCCTAGGGATTGTGTTCCTATCTGGACTTACACAGAAGCTATGGGAAATATGGGGGACCAGTCACCTCAGGAGTGTTGCCCACCACTCCCAACTGATGGTGTCACTGAACATTTTCAAGATACTCTGAAACCTCTTTTGCACACTTATGTGCACAAAAATCCACGCGACTGGGATAAAAAGTTACCATACCTACTGTTTGCATACTGAGAAGTTCCCCAACAGTCCACTAGATTTAGTCCCTTCTATTTGATGTATGGCAGGGACCCCTATAATCCCCTGAGTGTTGTCTGCCTGGCAAGGGAGGTGCTTGTGCATACTGAACCCCCGTCCATTGTGGAATATGTCCCAAACCTCCAGAACGCTCTGAGGGAGTTAATGGACAATGTTAAGGATGCACAGAATCAGCAGAAGGTGTGGTATGATCAGCACATTAAAGAGCATGTTTTCCAAGAAGAGGACAAAGTCGTGCTCAAACCCTTTAAGAGTCACAAACCGGGCAATACCTGGGAGGAACTGTATCTGGTAAGGAAGCGGGTTGGGAATGTAAATTATCTGATAGATTTCCCTGATTTGGAGCTAAAACCTGAACTCCATCACATAAACATGTTGAAACCATATTTTGACAAGGTAGGGGTTGTCTTACAATTGACAGGAGAGGGGAATCTCCTCACCCAAGAGGCACCAGACCTCTATCTGGAAATCCAAATAGGAGGAGTCCACCAAGAGAATATTAACCTTTCCCTTCCAGAAGAGCAGGCAACCAAGATACAGAAATTACTCATGAACTATGAAGACTGTTTTAGTAACAGACGAGGAAGAACCAACCTGGCTATTCACTCCATAGACCCTGGGGACCACAAACTTTTCTCTGCTGTCCCCTATGCAAGGGCTACGGGGAAGCAAGCAGAGGATATAACTCGAGAAACTGAATACATGCTGGACATGGGAGTTATAGAACCTTCTACAAGTCCCTGGGCTGCTGGTCCCCAAACCAGACAAAAGTCTCTGCTTCTGTGTAGATTAGACTTCTTAACAAAATCAGCTGTGTACCCTATGCCCAGAACAGACGAACGAGTGGACAAATTGGCCTCAGCCAAATACAGGTGAAACTCGGAAAATTAGAATATCGTGCAAAAGTCCATTAATTTCAGTAATGCAAATTAAAAGGTGAAACTGATATATGAGACAGACGCATTACATGCAAAGCGAGATAAGTCAAGCCTTAATTTGTTATAATTGTGATGATCATGGCGTACAGCTCATGAAAACCCCAAATCCACAATCTCAGAAAATTAGAATATTACATGGAACCAAGAAGACAAGGATTGTAGAATAGAACAATATCGGACCTCTGAAAAGTATACAGTGTACTGTGCTTGACTGGCCAGCAAACTCGCCCGACCTGACCCCATAGAGAATCTATGGGGCATTGCCAAGAGAAGGATGAGAGACCTGAGACCAAACAATGCAGAAGAGCTGAAGGCCGCTAATGAAGCATCCTGGTCTTCCATAACACCTCAGCAGTGCCACAGGCTGATAGCATCCATGCCACGCCGCATTGAGGCAGTAATTGCTGCAAAAGGGGCCCAAACCAAGTACTGAATACATATGCATGCTTATACTTTTCAGAGGTCCGATATTGTTCTATTCTACAATCCTTGTCTTCCTGGTTCCATGTAATATTCTAATTTTCTGGGATTGTGGATTTGGGGTTTTCATGAGCTGTACGCCATGATAATCACAATTATAACAAATTAAGGCTTGACTTATCTCGCTTTGCATGTAATGCGTCTGTCTCATATATCAGTTTCACCTTTTAATTTGCATTACTGAAATTAATGGACTTTTGCATGATATTCTAATTTTCCGAGTTTCACCTGTATCTGACAGTGATGGATCTTACAAAAGGATACTGGCAGGTAGAATTGGACCCAGATGCACAAGTTAAATCAGCCTTGGATTATTTCAATTTAGGGTCCTCCCATTTGGTCTATGGAATAGCCCACGACTTTCCAACCTTTGATTAATAACCTATTAAATGGATTAAGTTACTTTGCGTTTACTTAGTTAGATGATGTGGCAGTTTTCAGCTATTCCTGGCTGGATCACTTGGAGCATGTACAAAAGGTATTGCAGGCTTAACTATCAACAACAACAAATATTTATATACTGCTTTTCAACCAAAGTTTCCAAAGTGGTTTACTGGTTTATCAAAGTGGTGTATCAAGGCAACCAAGTGTTTACTTGGCCCATTGGGTGGTACAAGGGAACATCAAGCCTGTAGCCTCCAAGATTGAAGCCTTTGTAAACTGGGACCTGCCCAAAACCAAGAAATGAGTCCCGGAGTGTATGTGACTTATTAACTACTAGCTTAACCCATGCAGAGTATCTGCGCGCTAGTACTGGATTGCTCCCCTCATTCCCTGCCACAGCCCCCCTCACCTCAGAGACCTCTCCACCATCACCTGGGCCACACTCCTGTTCCTCCTCCTCCATTTGGTTGCTTCCATCCCCCTTTCCCCTCTTAGTCAGTCCTCCATCCCTTTACTCCACCCCCCTCTCCCATCTTGGTTGCGGCTGCAACATTGCTGGTGCCTATTGGCCAAGCTGCAGCCCCCATCCCCAGAGATCTCCCCACCCTCACCCGAGTCCCAGTCCTCCCCACAGGAGCAGCAGCAGCGGTTGACCGGGCCCTTCTTTGCTGCCACCACTGCCATGGCCACTCATTCCCCAAGCCCACCCTTGCCTACTTCCCTACCTCCGCCAATGGCCTCAGTAGCCCCAAACAGCAGCAGTGGTTGACTGGGCCCTTCCTTGCTGCCAGTAGGCACCGCCATGGCCGCTCATTCCCCTCAGACCGCTGACAGGCTTGGGCCTGTCCCTCACCATTCCTTCTTCTCTCTTCCCTCCCTTCTTTTTCTCTTTCTCTTTTCTCTACTTGCTCTTCCCGTTTTTCTTCCTCTCCTTTCTTCTTTCTTTTTCTCTCTCCCTTCCTGAATTAACAGACTTTGATCATCTTGTTTCCTCATCTAATTCACACAACGGCAGCCTCCTTCTCCTGAAGGGACTTTTTCCTCCCTCATGACCCCTCTTTGCAGACCCCTGCCCACTATCCTTTAATACATATAGATTCCTCTCCTCTACAATCAAGAATAAATTCCGACCAGAAACAGTTGCATTCCAACTGACCTTAACCATCACAGGCTCCTCCTCCCTATCTGCATATGGAATCCCCACTGCCCAATCACCATGATGCTTCTGCTCTCCAAGGCATCTCCTCCCTATCTGCATATGGAATCCCCACTGCCCAATCACCATGGTGCCACAGGCTCCTCCCTATCTGCATATGGAATCCCCACTGCCCAATCACCATGGTGCCACAGGCTACTCCTTCCTATCTGCATATGGAATCTCCACTGCCCAATCACCATGGTGCTTCTGCTTGTGAACTCTTGCGAGAACTGCCACACACAGGATTAGCCACAGATATGTCTGAGAGAATTGTTAACTGCCCAGAGATAAAAGTTTGGGGCGGTGTACAAATTTGATAATAAATAAATAAATAAATTAGATAGATAGATAGATAGATATAGATCGATAGATTACCAGTGCTTTATTGCCCAGTTCAGCCAGCTGGCTGCACCCCTCATGGATCTGTGTAGAAAATGCCTACTATACAAGGTAGTCTGGACCAATGAATGCCAGAAAGCCTTTGATGCCCTTAAGACCCAACTTGTTTCTTACCCTGTCTTACAAGCACCTATTTCAACAAGGCTTTTGCATTGTACATGGAGCCAATGTGGTGTAGTGGTTAGAGTGCTGGATTAGAACCAGGGAGACCCGAGTTCAAATCTCCATTCAGCCATGATACTGGCTGGGTGAGTCTGGGCCAGTCACTTCTCTCTCAGCTTAACCTACTTCACAGGGTTGTGAGGAGAAACTTAACTATGTACACTGCTCTGGTTGCTTGGAGGAAGAGCAGAATATAAATGTAAATAAATATTCAGACAGAGGCTTGGGAGCTGTCTTGACCTAAGAGGGGCTACTATTAAAGAAGTCTACTGTGGCCTTTTTCAGCAAAATGTTGCTCTCCAGTGAGGAACACCTGGCTACTGTGGAAAAAGAATGCCTTGCTATTGCCTGGGCTTTGGAGTCACCTTAACTGGTGCAGTGGGGAAACAAGCAGAAGGTTGCTGGTTCGAAGGTTGCCGGTTCGAATGACTAACAAGCAGAAGGTTGCCGGTTCGAATCCCCACTGGTATGTTTCCCAGACTATGGGGAACACCTATATCAGGCAGCAGTGATATAGGAAGATGCTGAAAGGCATCATCTCATACTGCCCGGGAGGAGGCAATGGTACCCCCGCCCCAAAGAAAACCACAGGTCTCTGTGGGCACCAGGAGTCTAAATTGACTCAATGGCACACTTTACCTTATATCTATGGGGAGGGAAATTCACCTGGAGAATGGATCACTGACCCCTCTGCTGGCTACAAAGTGCCAAAATGAAGAATCACAAATTTATGCACTGGAGCTTAGCCCACCAGGAAGGACTATGATATTGTAGGGGAACATTAAAGGGAAGGAGAATGTGGTAGCAGATGCCCTCTTCCGAGAGTGACTGGGACATGAGCCTCTCACTGGAAACAGGAAGGGGGGAAGCTGAGCCACCAGCTTGGGAATTCTTACTGTTTCTCTGTGCTTTCCCTGAGGCTTACTATATGCATTAGAATCCTTAACCAATGTAACTGATTCTTCCTAGTTAACCGCAAGTCTTCACTGTATGAACTAGAATTTTTAGACCCTGTAAGTAGGCTTAGTTGGTCCATGCCAAGAGACAGTCTTTAGAGGACATTGCTGATTCTGGGGTGGCAAGGTGTTTTGTTTCTTTTTGGGAAAACCAACCCCCCTGCTTCAAGGCAGGAAGGCTGGTGTCAAGGAACCACATACATGATTGGAGTTAAACTCAATTTTGGAGTGAGAGTATCACGTCCACAGCATCTACTGGACCTGCCATTCACCAATCCCCTAATCCTGTAACATAGGAGAAATGGACACTTTGCACCCCACCTACCTGGTGAGGATGGTAACTGAAAACTCTTTGAACTGCAGACAGGTGCCAGTCCCACAGTTGCCTCTACCCACTGGGGCATCTCACTTCTTCATTGGCTGAGGAGCTGTCAACCAGAGTCCTTGCAGCCTACCTCTGATTGGTGCAAGGGGCTCACCGCCCTTCTGGGTGCTTTGCCTAAGAAACCTTTTAAAAGTTGTGTGTTGCTTTTGTTAAATGTCAGTTATTTTCCATCTTCTTGCTGGACCATTTTTCACCAAGATATGTAAGTGCTTTGCTTTAGACTTTATAATGTGTTAGGAGTTAGAAATGATTTTTGCTTTATTTCCCTAATGCCTACTTGCTCTCCTACTCACCTTTGTTCCTGTAGATTAATAAAGTAATATTTTAGAGAGAGAATGGTCTTTCTGCTCGTGTGCGTTGCTCAGAGACTCTGGTGTTGTAGTTCCCCACAAGCTGACTGTTTGGTTGAGCTACTTAAAGGGCAACTTACCTGAAGGGGTGAACTAAGCCAGGCCCCCACTCTGTGGAAACAGGGGATCCTCCAAATGTTGGTTCAGACCTAGAAGAGTTCTATCTTGGTGGCAGTGACTATGGGACATTGCACTGGAGCAGAGGTGAGTGAATGAAACTGTTCAAACTCCAGTGGGGTTCCTTTACAAGAAAATTTAACAAAAGGTAAAGCTTCAGTGTCCAACCACAATTTTTTAATTCATGTTTTTATGTAGGCAAGTACAACGATATTCATAGTCTCAAAAGATATTGGATAAGAATACTTTGGGATATTCATCTACCCATCCATCCCCAAGGAAAAACTAAATTTTTCAATTACCTGGTTGTTTGATCCATAGACTTTGTCAGTCTTTTTCAGATGAAAAGGATTTGAAGTACTATATATCCCCTTGTAGGACCTAAATTGATTTGGTAGTGCATGTTGCAAGGACAAAATAGCAAAGAACAGATACACATTCTTTCTTGAATCTGAGGATGATGCTAATTTCTTAAACAAGAAGCCTTGCTACTTGTGTAAGATAACTGCTGTCACTGGGAATCGGGGAAATATTTAAGAAATAGATATGGTCTGTTTGCTTGCCCCACAATTCCTATTTGTTGTTGAATGTTGAGTGATTAGAGGCTAATAACATTGTCCTTTTGACTGTCTACATTGTAAATCCTTGGTTCAGACTCTGGAGGTCATGAACTATGGATCGCTAAACTATGATGGTATGTGTAGAGTACAGATAGTAATGCAGAACATTTAGCCTGCTGCTCATTTGCTCCCACATGCCTGTAGTGCTCCAGTGCTCTCGGATTAGTAGACCATGAGCCAGAGAGACCTGCATTTTTATTGTAATGCTTTAGCAAAGTGAGGGTGAATGACTGCAACTGCAACTTGTTTAATTGCAATTCTTTCAAATATATGTATGTCATTCCAAGTCAAACCCAAGCTGGGGTCTGTCACATTTACAGTGAAGATATACTCTCTTAAGATGGGGCCAAAAGCTTGCAATTGTCACAAAATGTACCTTCCTAAGCAATTTGGGTGACTATATAAAGGGGAGAAAGTTCATCTATTTAGAGTGAGGGAAGGAAGCATTGCCCTTACTCTGAACTGGCTCTGTCATGCCATATAGCTGAGCTGTGGTTATAACAACATCCTGTTCATTATGTGGGTCCCTAATTGGCTGGGATCACTCAGGGAAGGGGAAAATGGTTGTTGACATGAATTCTGTTTTTCTCTTGAAAAGGCTTGAAATATTGGATAGATGATTGGAGGACTTGAAGGGTCTTGGTTAACATGTATGAATATATAGTCACATTAAAATGAGCAGGAGGTCTACCTTACTCATATTGCAAGTTGATCTAGGAAGTGAACATAACTGATAAAAATAGTTGCTAGTCGTGTTGCAGCTGTATAAGCTGCAGTTTTGGATTATTTATTTAACTTCTCTGTAGATAGTTCCCCATTTCTTCTTGTTTTAGTGTCTTGTCTTGAGGCATTTAACTATTTCCATACAAGAGTGTCTCTTCTGAAACTTTAAAATGAAAGGAGACTGTTTGACAGAGCAATAGGGTTAAAGTACAGAATCTCATGTTCAAGTAATGTGATATGGAACACTCTGAATCTGTTCAAAACTCAGAAATTCAGGATTGAAGTCAATACTGCCTGTTGAATTGCCCACAAATCTCAGTCTTTGATTATCTGTAAGCTAGTGGCACATTGCAAGATTGCTTTAGTGGTATTTGAAGGATAGCTGGAGTCAAACATCATCTTGCATGCTATTTGTGTGAAGACCTAGCTTTTACGAAGATCATACTGGTTCTCCTGGGCATGGCTGCTTGTACAGAAAGAATTGGTTTTTTTGTTTTGGTTTCTTGCAGCAGAGCTTTAAATTCCTTAAAACCAGGCTTGACAAATCCCAGGCACAGGGGAACTGTGACGCCTAGATATTCAGAGGGAGAGTTATTTAATAAAATCTTTATTTGCCCTTTTCCTGTTCTAAGTATGTTACTTGTGAAGGGGATAAAGAGAAGCCCATTTATCCTCCCCCTCTGCAATGTGCAACTCTAAGTCTGGTAATTTTGTCAAGTGTCCATTGCCTGAACTTTTGAGTTGATTCGGCAGTCCAAATAAATTTTGTCATGGCCTGCCTTAAAAGAGAGGCGCCTTTGCAAATTTTTAAAAATATAAGCCTGTTTTGATTTCTGAAATTGACTTGATGCATTGCAATAGTCTATTAGTGCAGGCAAATAAAGGCCCCCATTTTCCCTTATCTGTTACTACAGTTAAATTATAATTTTTATTGAATGTTTTTCTTTTGCATATAATGCAGAACAGTAAACCAAAGAAGGGAAAAAAGTCCAAGGAACTCACATAGAGGTATGCAAAACAGAAAATATTCATGTCCAAAAAGTCAATAGAACCAGCGTACTTCGAAAGTAGCTGATCTTTCTACACTTTGAGATCAGGGTAGAGATATGTCTTCTCCCGCCTCTTCGTTTTTATTCTCACAGTAATGCTGTGAGATAAATTAGGCTAATGGCATGTCATTGGCCTAAGATAATCCAGTTAGTTTTGTGACTGAGCAGGGTTTTGAACTTTTGTTTCCCTAAACTGTGTGTGTGTCGTCCGTTGCCCAGTATTCTAGCCACTTGACCATACTGGCTCTGCTAGCCACATGGAGTAGGTCTAAGTGTGCAGAGGCAATCCTTGTCTGAGAAGATGACTGGTATGGTAATATGTTGCTGGGTTACTTTTGAAGCGCTTTGTGTAGAAATTAGGAAAGTACTATATATTTGGCAGCATAAACTGTTGCCATGGCCCCTTGTTTCTAAGTGATTCCACATCTGTGGAGGTGGAGGGAAGGGTTGTGGAATTTTCTGTACATGATGCCAAAGAACAGTCAAAACTGCTACCACGATTATGGATTACAAAGTACAGTACTTAGGTCTAGCTAATATAAATGTACAAATACCTGAAGTGCTTAATCATGTGGCAAAGTAATTCCTAGGCTGCTTTTGCAGAAAATGTTGGCAAAGCACATTAAGTGCTCTTACAGAAATGATCCAAGCTTAAGTGGTTCATTCTTATACTGTTCACACACAGAGGAATGCATACAAATGAAGACATCGGGGATGGGTATGCACCAGTGTCTTATCATTAATAGCAGTGGAGGAAAAAGTGAGTTAGGTTGAAGCCTTCAGTTTCCCTATGTGAATACTTCCAAAAGTAAACTATCTCTGAGCAGGGGAGGATAGAGAAAACCTGTTTGGATTGACTGCAGATGAGGGTTGCAAGTAGTCTGGAAATGGATATATACTAAAATAATGGTGACATTTTTCCAGAGTAAGAGACACTCAAGTCATGACATCAGCTTCTCACGAGTGAAATTCCAAGTTTTCCTCTTTAAGAATTGGAAGAAGTAACAAAAATGTACTGCAGCATCATTGTCCTTCATGGTGATCTAAAAGTATACATATACTGTCTCAGTTTTCTTTATGACTGGAGGTGTGCAGTGTTAGCCATTTAAAATAAACTCTTTGTGCATCTTTTTTGTTGTTGAAGGATTTTATTTTTGAAAAGATACTTGATTGTAATAGTTACACCCTTGCAAAACACATTTTAAAACATTTCAATATGGACATCATTTGACTTGTTTCAAAAGAGCCCTTAGGAAAATTCTGTTTCATATATTCCAGTGCTCAAATGGTTTGAAGACAGAGGCTGAAATGGGTTGATGTCGCAATAGTAAGGAACATAACACAACTATCCTGTCATTTCCCCCACCCGCTGACAACAATTTTTTGCCAGCAATTTTAACGTGTGTGTGTGTGTGTGTGTGTTCAGGTCTCTCCCAGGGCTACAATAATCTGATAATTGCTCGGTGTTGATATGTTATGCTGTTAATATGGAATATGGAACGCTTTCTGTTTCCAGTCATTGGGTTGTATCCTAAGGGCATTTTGTGCAAACAGAAGACACTTCTGTTCACACAAAAGGAGGGGATGTTTTGCCAATCCTCCCTCCCTCTGCCATCCCCTGTGCTGCATTCTGTAAGGTCCCCTGACCCTCAGGAGTGAATTTTTGGGGACCATGGAAAGCTTCTGTGTAGAAGAGGAGACAGGGAAATTTCAGTTTGGGATTGCTTCCACATGTGCTAGGGTTAGGCTACAACCTGTTGTGAAGGTTTAAAAAGTAATATGTGTATTTGAAGTCATAAGTACTTCTGTAAATGGAGGATTAAAAGAGTTCACATTCATATCTGAGGGATTGTTTGTATACAGTTTCTTAAAAGGTAGAAAGTTAGCTAATGGTTTAAGCAGGGTCCAGAGTGTTCAATGACTGACATTAGAAGGCTTGTTGGAAGGTAAATAGTTAACATAATGTTGAAAAAGCACATGTGTGCTCACAACAAAAAACAACCCTTTGATTAGAATAGACTAATGCTCCTTCAAGGCGAACCATCTCAACAAGATTTCACCTGTAATATTTCACAACTGGTTCTTTGATGTTGGGCTTCTGATTGTCATGGCAAGTAGCTACTGTTCCTTCAGCCTATTTTCTATGATATAACTTTTTATTTACATGTATTCCTTTCTGAATCCTTGTAATGGGAGCCTTTTCCTTTGCAGCAGTTGTACTGGTTCATCTAATGATAGGACAAAAATGTTTACTCTGTTTCCAATATACCAATCACTTCCTAAAACATTCTTAAGGGAGGTTCTAGGGCATTTGTGTTTCACACTTTTACAATTTAGATATATATTTTCTATTCCTCCTTAAAATTAGTCCAAGGAGGTGAACAAAACAATATTAGATGAACTATAAATGTAAAATGTAAAATAGTGGTGTCCTGTATGAAATTAAGTGAATGAATAGTTTTCCACCCTTCCAGTATTAAACATGTGTTGTACAATGTTTAAAATATAAAGCCATCTAAAATCAAATTATAAATAGCTTCTACTGAGTCTTGCCATAGTTTCAACAAAATACATCTAAAAGGAGTACAAAAGGTACAGTAAGGTAACTGGAATGTTAATATGAAGGGGAAAGTCTTTGTTTAAGAAAACAGAATTGATGGAGGATTGTTCCAAATCTAGGTGGCTTTAAAGTTTAAACATTGTACAACAGATATTAAGTACTCTAATGCAGGATACTAGGATATTGCTAATTTAAAATTTATTGTTAATCTACAATATTAACAGCTTTGGCATGCGCAGGTACGTCTGATACTTCTGGTTACTTCTGGGAGACATGGCAATGGGGCGGCAGGGAGGTACAAAACGGAGCGCCGGAGGGGAAAATGCAGCGGTGGGGTAAGTGCACCCTCCCCCACCCTTAAAGATGCACCCCACCACCGTTGAACTGGCGGAACCGCCCGCTGATTGAACCGGTTCCATGCACATCCCTACTGCTTACTGATTTGTGGCACATATCTGGATTGCATTGGCTAATCTGTTGAGAATTGGAGGATGTATGCTGTTCCTTACGAAGAGGCGTTTCATTTCAATCCCTTCCAGTTGCATAGTTTGAGAGGTGGAGGACAACACCACAGCCCTAGGCCTCTTACTCCTCTCATGCAGTGGTAGGGGGCAAAGGTCATATCTGTACTTCCAGCTTTCAGTTCAAGTGGGCAGAACATTGGAGAGGCACTGTGACTTGTAGTAACTATCAACTCCACAACTCGTCCTTAACTTTTCTTAGTGCTGTATCAGCAGGATGGATTTCTGGCTCTTAGTGCAGATGCTGCCAAAGAAGACATTTCCCAGAACATTAGGGATGCCTGTTAAAGACTTGCTGGGGCACTGCTCTTGACATCAAGTCCTAGAGGGGTGCTAACCTATAGCTTTGACAGAGCCCTGAGAATTCAGTGAACATACTGCTATTTGGAATTTTAACTAAACTGCCTTTAAGCTTTCTGTTAAAGGTGAACTACTATTAGAGAAGGGTGTATGATACCATCCAGACCATTCCATGTATGGGGTGTCTTGTTTTCAAGTTTGCTAGCAGTGGAAAAGGAAACTCCAAGCAGCTGAACTCAGCTAAACTTGTTGTTCAGAGGGAGTTTCAGCTTTGGCAATAATCAACTGTAGAATAGTCAACTGTTGAAGGTAATATAATTAAAGCCATTGGCTGAAGTACATGGGAGGCAGAAGAAACCTCTTCTGTTGGTAATTCTCACTGTATATGTATTTAGGCATCTGGTCTCATGTTCAGAGTAAAGGAGAAAAATACACTGTACTGTATGGTTAGAAGATCTTAATTTTAGACAATGTATTGCTTTGAATCTCACATTTCCAAAATTAGAAACAAATGTTTCTGCCTTCAAACCTGAGCCATAGAAAATAGAGATATACATTTCACTGAAGCAGAGGAAAATTGGTTTTCTGTAAAGCAATAAATAATTTGCCACTGAAGTAGATGAGTGACCACACTAGTTTTGTCCTATTTTCATGCTCTCTCTTGCTCTGAGAGAGACTCTCTGTAGAGTTATAATCCTCACTTCAGAATTTGTAGTCATGACTTTAATAGGGAAAAAATGAGATGATCATTTTAAAACTGCTTCTGCAAATCTAATTCTTTCCCTTTTTAGTGAGGGTAGCAATTTAAAGCAGAAAGAGGAAAGACTGCAAATTATAGTGAAAAGTTTGCACATGAGTCTTTCATGCAGTTGCTTGTGGCTTGCTGCATGCTTTCTAATTCAGAGCAGCGGCACAACTTCAACTTTCCCACTGTTGTTGGACTACAATTTCCATCATCCCCAGCCAGAATGACCAATAGTCAGGGATTATGGGAGTTGTAGTCCAACATCTACAGGAGGGCTGAAGTTTTGCAGCCTTGTTCTAACCTGAGAGAACAATGTGTGTTAGGCACTTAAATGGGGAGGTCATTTTTTTCTTAACAGTACAAGAACCTAAACTTTCTTTGTTCAGTTGGTGGGGAAGAATTGCAAATAAAAATCAAAGCAGTTTGACGAGAGGTTGCTGGAGTTGGGAGTGTATGCATCTAGCCTTTTCTGCATGGAAGCCCCATATCATTCTAAAGTAACATTGCTCAGAAAGCTTGCACAGATGTGTGTATCACATGATAGTTGCAAGCATTGTGACCACACTGTTGAATAAAGTGGCTGTTGTAACTGGGGCTTTCACAGCATGAGCACAGTTGCATTTGGAGGCAAATTTGTTGAAGGTAGCTCATTCTTGATCCCTGCTGCCTCAACTGGGTATGTGTGCTATGGCATGCAATGAGTGCATGTGAGTACACTTGCACACCTGCTTTATTTTGTTGTTGTTGCTTTTGATTACTTGTGAGAGCTGCAAAACTCCCCTGAAATTGGTTTATTTTTGAATGGATCCTTAGGTAGCTTAACATGAGATAAAGCAAATGTGGAAAATTCGAACACTTTAAACCAGGATACCCAGGCTGATTTGGACACTTGAAATCAGCCAGTCATGTATGTGTGGTGAGGCCACACATGCATCCCCTCAGCTGCATGTACAGTGTAACATGAGGCATCTCAGAAATGGATGGATGAACAGGAAAAAGTGTATGCATGGGCATCAAGATACATACATCAAGTCCCTATGTTATGTTGTACATGCAGTAGTAAATGTGCATTGAAGCTTGAGCACTGGATTGCTGCATGAAATGTCTGAAATAGTTCTGACTTTCCCTCTGAAACTGATTCACAATCTCCTGCTTGGACCAGCTTGCAACATCAGTTGCTCGACACAGTGTAGCACTTTGGAGTGTCTCTTTATGTCACATTTGTGAAGTCTCTTCTAACATGCACAGAAAGAGGCTTTTGTTTGGTTCTTAACCTTCTGGTCATGCTTCTGTGGTTTCACAATTTTTGAACAGGATGTAGCCACAGAACTGATGCAGCATCAGATAAAGCATAGAAGTGCCCATAAATAGAACATACTGGAGGAACAGCTTAATAAGAACAGATATGAAATTGTCTTGGGTCATCTTGAACAAATGTTACTTTACTTAGTCTCTGTTTGATTAAAAAAAAAAAAAAGTGAGCCCCAAGCATATTCTAGCCTTAGCAATACTTTGGCCACAATTCAGGATCAGAAATGCATGATCTGCTTCCTGCGTAATGACTGGAGCACTAGCCATATTGCTCTTCAGTTTGTAAAGTCATGGCCTGTATATAGCTACGAGGGCTGACATTCTGCTGTGTCTTGGTCTGCTCAAACAAGCTCTGTGTACTTGCCTTCAAGGTTTAACATTTTGACTTTTTTATTTATTTATTTATTTATTTATTTATTAATAAATATCTTATTATCAAAGTAGAAGATGCTTGATATGCATTTGGTTCAAAAAAATGAACATATAGGCATAGCTGTTTGTATCATATTAGTTTTAAGGCTTTAGGGCTTGATGGTAGATGCCCTCTCCTCCTAGGTGACAGACTGGAAAGCTTGACAGATGGGTGTCCTAGTGGTGGGGTGTCTGGAAACAATGGAGAGATCTACACAATAAACTCAACTTGTGGATTTACTTCCAAAAGGAAATACAACTAATTGCCATTTGTAGTTATGTTTGCTATAGGACTACTTCATTTTCAGTATTCAAATAACTTTTGATTTCCTAATGAGCAGGGGTGCTTGTCACAGTGATCTTGTGCAATTCAGAGCACCCATTCCATCGTTCACATTTTCAGTATTTAAAACGAATTGATTCATGCAGCTGGGAAAGGGGAAGAGAGGTTCTCATCAGTTCCAACATATTCAGCTTCTCTGTTTTAATGTTGTGTGGAAAAGAATCCCATGCAGCGTGGGATTATTCTAATGCTGTATTAGTGTTCCCTAAAGCTAGAAGATGATTAAATGAAGCAATAATTCTTGTCAGCCTGGTTTGGCTAGAAATGGTGTAGGGTATTGAGGTTTGTTTTGTTGCAATTTCATATGAGTGTGAGCAGGGTGTGGCTGTTCTCACAATTCAGAATGCGGTTCTTTATTCTCTGTTAGTCTGGATGCATCCAACCTGGGCTTGTGTTGAGATCTAAAAACAGCATGAATATTAACCCAGCACTTCTAGATGCATGAGGCTGGATGAGTGGGGGAACTCTGAATTTGTGAGAAGTTCTTGAAACTGAATTTAAGGGAACAGCAGTAATGAAGGAAGGTCAAGACGGAAGTAAATATTTAATGCAGATATTGCATATTTTGTGCAAGTGTTAATAGCCTCAACTTAAATTTGTCTGAATTATGTTCATTCCTTTAATATCTTTCTTAAACTATAAAGCACAGTTTATTTAACTATAGTGCCAGCTCCAGTACCAGTAGGAATAACAAACCAAGGTTTTAAAATATAGCCGCTCGCAACTTAAATATACAGTAGCTATATCCACAATGGGTCCTGCAAAGTATTAAAACTGCACATTTTGTATCTTATTTCTTGGTTATTCAGTTTGTCCCATGTTCATTGTTATCCTTTAGTAGTTTCTGCAAGCTGACCTCTAAAGTGCTTAGAGGAAATTCACTAGAGTGTACCAGCGAATCACTGCATCCTATGGGACAGATGGTAACTAGCCTGAAGCAGATGCTGGAAACATGTAATATGTACAATAGCTCTTGAAAAGCAGGCATATTTCACTTTGACAGAGCAAACAAGGTGGTAGGCTTGAGGGAAGAAGCAATTCGGTTCTTTGGCATCAGAGGCTTTCGCTGAGCATCACTTATCTAATGGTAGCTGGTGCCCTTTGGGGCTGGTGGGACAGAGATGGCAGGGCAGCTAATGGAGGGTGGAGCCAGGGATAACAGCAGGTGAGTCCATATGGATCCATGGCTAAGAACTCAAAAACACAAACTCCCCTCCACTGTTGGAGCACAAGTCTATACATGTTTACTCAAAAGCAGGTCCCATTGAGTTCACTGAGTCTTCCAGTACTCTCAAGCAGGTGTGCATAGGATTGCAGCCTTAGCTCCCTTTCACAGAAAAACAAGAGAGACCCACTCACTCACTGCCTTGTTTACACATACAAACAAGGCATATTTATATTGTGAACCGCCCAGGGACCTTTTTTGATGGGGCGGTATATAAATGTACTAAATACATAAAATATTCACCATCACTTCTTAGGGAAGGAAGGGGATTCATGAAGATTGGAGAAAGATCCATACTGCTGCACCCCCTTAGTCAGTAGCTGGCTCCACCCCCATTGTTCACGTTCTCTAATGCCATTGCAGGCAGATGTGATGCAAGTTTTGAGCCCCAAACTTGCCATTTTAAGGATGTGCCCAGAATATCGCCGCCTTATTCCAATCAGTAAGTTGCAGTAGTTTTTCTATCCCTGTTCTGCCATTTCTAAAGAAAGTTTTGAGGGCAGCAAAATCTGTCAGGAATAGTAAGGGAGAAGAAAAAAACATGGGGACAAGTCTACAGAATTCAGTGATATTTCCTTCCAAGTAGGTGTGTCTGAATTCTGGTTACTTTCTTTCTCGTTTTAGGATAGATGGTAATAGTGCTTACAGATTTTCTTTTGTAATACACTTGTAATTCAAGCTGTGCAGATCTGTTAGGATGGCTACATGTTTATGATACATTCTTCAAAGTATACCAGTCAGACAGATCAGCAAACAACCACCAACGTTAGTTGCTGCCAAGACTGAGTGGAGGGAGGGATTCCAGTTCTTTCCTATAGTTCCGTTCACGACACTTGAAAAATAATGATGCCTTTCAATGACAGAGCATGTTGAAAATAATGATGCACATCATGATTCAGGATGGAGCAGGTAATTAAGATGGCTGTTAACCAGTCAAGTAATGGATACGGCTTCAAAACCACATGTGAACAAATACAAAGTGACTGGCTGAAGTTTGGTTACTGCTGTGTTTAAGTCACCAGGATTTAACATCTCAGCCTTGCACAGCTGAAGTGCTAAGTGAATCAAGCATGCTTTGTTCTACATATGCTTTGTAAAATGTGTCATGTTTGCTTGTGGAGGTATCAGTATGGTTAGGATCCAGTTAGCTTAAATGCTAACTCCATGGAATTACCCAATTAGCCTAAAAAGGTCTTTATCATTATATCTTAAGAAATAGCTTGGGTTGAAGCTGCATGCACTGTAACAAAGGCAACCAGTTGGAAAAAGTGAATAGTAAATGCCTTATTACTATACTTTCTGACACATTTGGTATAAGACTGCAAACTGTTCCTCTAACCCTCCAAAAAAATCATATTCAGTGTAGTCAGCGTGGTGTAGTGGTTAGAGTGCTGGACTAGGACCGGAGAGACCCGAGTTCAAATCCCCATTCAACCATGGTACTAGCTGGGTGACTCTGGGCCAGTCACTTCTCTCTCAGCCTAACCTACTTCACAGGGTTGTTGTGAGGAGAAACTCAAGTATGTAGTACACCGCTCTGGGCTCCTTGGAGGAAGAGCGGGATATAAATGTAATAATAATAATAATAATAATAATAGTCCCCTGATTCCCCCCACCCCCCAATTCCATTCTGGTTTATAGTAATCAACTTATTTTGACATAGGCACCTAGAGAAAGGGCTGAGAGGTCCTTAAAGCAGGAATTCTTATCGTTTTGCATTCCCTTGATGAGAAGAACATGAAATACTTCACTAGGAGTTTAGCATTGAGTGCCTTGCTTCTGGGGTGTGTGTGTGTGTGTGTGTGCGCGCGCGCATGCGCTCCCTCTCCTCCTCCCTGCCTCAGGCTGAATTAGACATTATGCAGAGTTCGCCCTAACTTTCGCTTGTCTTGCTAATGAAAAGCAGCTGTTGGAAGCTGCAGTCAGGAGTGGATGGATGAAGAGGTGGTGGTGATTAATCCTTTCCCTATGGCAATTTTTCCTCTTTCACCGCAACCTGCTTTTCTCCTGGGGACTGCAGGGGAGAGAAAGAGACACGGGGAGAAGAACAACTGAGAGGAGGCAGCCATCCCTCTGGTAGTGAGAGGCATCATGGGGAAAGCACGACTGTGACAATGTTCTTCCTCTGGGCAAATTTATTCAGAAGCCTCTTCCCTTATCCCTTGAACTAGGAAGGTGTGGGGATGGGGGTCAGTGGCAGTCCCCCTCAGCCAGACTCGTCCTCTGCTGCTCCTTCACCCTGCCTGCTGTGCTGGATGCTGTAAGAACAGCCCTGCTGGATCAGGCTCAAAGCCTAGCTAGTTGAGCATTCTGTTTCCCACAGTAGCCAACTAGATAGCTCCAAGAAGCCGTACAACTGGTATTTAGTGGCATCTTGCCTCTGAGGCTGGAGGTGGCCTATAGCCAGCAGACTAGTAGCCGTTGATAGACCTCTCCTACATGACTTTGGACTAAACACCAGCCACCCAAGCTGGTGCCCATCACCACTTCCAGTGGCAGATAATTCCATAGGTTATTTATTTATTATTTATTTATTTGTTCGATTTTTAGACCGCCCTTACAAAATAGCTCAGGGTGGTTCACAAACATCAAAGACCCTTTAAAACAATTTAAGAGCACTGGAAGGCCAGGCCGAACTGGTAGGTCTTTAGGACTCTCCTAAATTCCAATAAAGAATTCAAATTACGGATGTCTGCAGGGAGCACATTCCACAGTCCAGGAGTGGCTACAGAGAAGGCCCGCCTCTGGGTCGCCACCAGACGAGCTGGTGGCAACTGGAGCCGGACCTCCTCAGATGATCTTAGCATGCGGTGGGGATCAGACCGAAGAAAGCGCTCTCTAAGGTAACCTGGACCTAAGCCGTTCAGGGCTTTAAAGGTAATAACCAGCACTTTGTATTTTGCTTGGAAACATATAGGCAACCAGTGCAGCTGTTTCAAAACAGGCATAATATGGTCTCTCCGGGTTGCCCCGGAGACCAGCCTTGCTGCCGCATTTTGAACTAACTGAAATTTCCGAACTACGTACAAAGGCAGTCCCACGTAGAGCGCATTACAGTATTCAGGCCTGGCGGTTACCAGCTGGTGCACCACTGTTCTGAGGTCATCCTCCTCTAGAAATGGACGCAGCTGTCGAATCAGCCGAAGCTGATAAAAAGCACTCCTGGCCACAGCCTCCACCTGAGGTACCAGAGTGAGGCCTGGATCCAGGAGTACCCCCAAGCTGCATACCTGCTCCTTCTGGAGGAGTGTAACCCCATCCAGCACAGGGAGATCTAACTCATCCCTCAGATTCTGAGCCCCTACAATGAGCACCTCTGTCTTGCTTGGATTCAGCTTCAATTTGTTACCCCTCATCCAGCCCATTACTGCCTGTAGGCAGGTATTTAGGGAATGGATGCAATTTCTTGATGAAGCAGATGAAAGAGAGAAGTAGATTTGGGTGTCATCAGCATACTGATAACACCCAGCACCAAATCTCCTGATGACCTCACCCAGCAGTTTCATGTAAATATTGAAAAGCATTGGTGACAGAATGGAGCCCTGAGGGCCTCCTTATAACAGCTCTCGTTGAGAAGAGCAACTGTCACCAAGCTCTATCATCTGGGATCTGCCCGAGAGATAGGAGCAGAACCGCTGCAGAGCAGTGCCTCCTTTCCCCAACTCCGCCAGGCGACCCAGAAGGATACCATGCTCGATGATATCGAACACCACCGAGAGATCCAAGAGAACCAACAGAGTCACACTCCCTCTGTCGATTCCCTGGTATAGGTCATCTATCAGGCCGACTAAGGCTGTCTCAACTCCATATCCCGCTCTAAAGCCATTTTGAAATGGGTCTAGATAATCAGTTTCCTCCAAAACTGCCTGGAGCTGGTCGGCCACCACCCTCTCGATCACCCACTGTATCAAGAAGTAATTCCGTTTGTTGGTCCTAAATTTCCCAACCTTCAGTTTCATGGGATTTCCACTGGTTCTAGTGTCGTGAGAGAGGGAGAAAAAATTCTCTTTCCACTCTCTCTCTACTCCATGCTTAATTTTATACACCTCTATCATGTCTCCCAATAGTTGCCACTTTTCCAAATTAAAGAGCCCCAGAAGCTATAGCCTTGCCTCATAAGGAAGGTGCTCCAGGCCCCTGATCATCTTTGTTGCTCTCTTCTGCACCTTTAGCAGTTCTACAATATCCTCCTTAAGATATGGTAACCATAAATGAACACAGTACTCCAAATGTGGCCGTACTATAGATTTATGTAAGGGCATTATAACACTAGCATTTTTATTTACACGCCAAACCGGTTCGTGCAAATCCCTACCAAGAAGATCTTGCCAAACTAGGGGAGTGGGCAAGAAAATGTGTTTCAGTGTAAGCAAGTGTATAGTGATGCATATTGGTGCAAAAACCCCCAACTAAAATGGCAGCCCGCATGCCTCTCTCCAGGGCCAGGCCCACAACCCTGCCACCCACTTATCCCATATCCCTCATGGTAGGGGTAACCTCATGGTAGAAAAGAAGTTCAGACTGGGTACTGAGCCAAATCAAAGCCCGGTCCTTTGCCCTCTTGTTGGCATACCTCCTATGAGGTTGACCCACATAGGGGATACCCGCACTTTAGTTAAGATTCCTTGTTGTAGGTTTTGTAAATATTCAGTAAAGTGGCCCTAGTTTTTCCCAACTACGCATGTCCTGTCATTATTTGGGCCTGGGTTTGCACTTGCCTTTTTCACAGCTGCCGTGAACTGAGCAGACACTTGCAATGTGCTGTCCATCACTACCCCAAGATCTCTCTCCTAGTCAGTCAGATCCCATCAGCGTATATGTGAAGTTGGGATGTGCATGAACCAGTTTGGCATGTTATTCCTAGAACACTGGACCATTTTGGAAACCCCTTATTTGAACTGATTTGAATGCGGGAGTAGCTTCAGTGCGTGGGGAGGATGTCCTTATCTCCCATACTGCACTTCCCCCTTTAGCGCTGCTTCAAAAAATGCTGGTGCGGGGTGACTGTATACCCTCATGCTGCCCCGGTCAGCGTAAAAACAGAAGTGGTGTGCATGCAGGCGTATTTCTAATGTACAGTGGAAGCGTACAAAGTACAAATACAGAATAATAATTTGGTGAAATAATGGTGAACACATATGGTTGCAGAAAATCTTGTGTAGTATTTTTAGAAGTATTCTTTTGCTTTGAAGTAATCCTAGAAAGATTTACTGCTAAAATTGTAAGTGTGAGTCGCACAAAAACGATGCACTTTGTGATAAAAAGTGCTTACGTGCTTGATATAAGTTGTTGTTATACTCAAGTTACACCAATGTGAAGGTCAAATTCAGGTAGGAAAGCATTTATACAATGTTTTGAAATAAGTCTCACTGAGTTCAGAATGCCCAGGTAAGCATACCTGGGCTGTTAAATCCTCGGCCCACAGGCTAGTTTAGGCCCACACAGCTCCTTCCTCCTGCCCTCTGACCTCACCTCCCCCCCCCACGTTCTTTCCTTTCCCCTCCCCCTGCCAAGTGCTAAAGCATCAGCGGTTTCCTCCTGCCTCCACACATTGTGTTGCTCCTTTCTTCCCCTGCCTTCATCGAAGTAGTGGCATCCAAAGTGTCGACTGGCTTCCTTCTTCCCCTTGAGCCACTCCTCCGTTTCCCCTCACCCCAGGCCATGCCAAAGTGCCAGGCAGCTTCCTTCTTCCCCTATGCTGCCACTGGTATTTTCCCCCTGTCTGGAGATCATCAGTAAGGGATCAGGCACTGAGCATGCTCAAGACAAGACCGGATATTGAACTTGTAGATCCTGCCACCGACTGGAGGCTTCCCCAGTTCCGGTCTTGTCTGCTCAAGGCTTGGTCGTTTAGGAAATTGCTCTGCAGGATTTTTCTTGTTCTTTCTCCTTTCCGTGTACAAGGTGGGAAGGAGACTGCCTTAGTTATTATTTTTCTTTTCCAGATTACAAAATCCTTTTTTCTTTCATAAATTCGGCTGATTGGTATTTTCACTTTCGTTTTTGACTGTTGGTTTGTTTGGCGGTTATTTGTAAGGGCATTATGGAGGTAGCACATGCCGAAGAGCTCCTTCAGGGCTCTTTATCTGAGGGCACAATGGCTCCGGATGGGCCAGTTACTAACCCTCTGCCCACCCTGGGCGATCCATCTACCTCAGGGACGGCCTACCCTGCTCCGGCGGCGGCCCATCCCCCACCCCAGACGCTTTTCCCAAGGAAAGCCAAAAAGAAAACCTTAAGGGACAACAGAGAGAAGTCGAAGAAGGCAAAAAAGATTACTGGAGCCGTTAGGCTTAGTGAACGCCTCTTGCTGCAGGCGGTATGCAGGTGTTCCTGGTGCCAGCGGGACAACAAGGGCAAAAAGAGTAAAGGAGAGGCTATTCCTTCCGGTGAGTCAGTCTCCCCCGGCACTTCGCCGGCACTTCCCTCGGGCAGCGGTGTGAATGCTCCTCCGCTCCTCCCGCCCGCTCCAGCCCCATTACCGCCCGATTTGCAGCCGCCCGCCCTTCTCTCGGGCGATTCGGCTCCCCAGCCTTCCTCGCTTGCTCCGGCATCGCTCGCGGCTCTTTCCAACGTGGGGGCCTCCACTTCCCAGATACCCCCCGACGTTGCGGGTTGGCTAAAAGACTTTTTTCTCAAAGAATGCCTCCCGCTGCTGCCTGGTCAGCCAACCTTGCCGTTGGGTGGTCCGCTTCCTGTTCCCGCCGCGCCACCAGCTTCTGCCCCAGCGCCTATTGCGCGCGCTCCCAGGACACGTAGGCGCTTCTCCTCGTCGTCTCCTGCTTCTAGCCCCCGCAGAGACGCCATTGCCCCCTTTGAGAGGGGCCGTTTCGCGCCGATTTGCTTGACTAAGTGCCATAGGCGCAGGCTGTCCTCCTCCTCTCTCTCAGAACCTGAACTCCCCCTACCTAAGCTGCCCTGGAGAGAAGGAGATCGGCTCCCTCCAGCCCCTGGCGGTCCATTACACGTTCTCCCCACCCACCCCCCTCAGCCTAATCCTATCCTACCCACCCTTCCCGTTTTACCTTCCCATCCACCCTCTGAGGGGGAGCTTCCTAACATTCCAGAGGGGAATCCTGACAGGGAAGAAGGGGAATTATCTGAGGAAGAGGCTACTCCTGCCCCTTCTGTATCTCCCCGTCTGTTTTCCTCTTAAGACTTTGAGGTGATTCTATCTAAGGCTAAGCGGGCTATCAAAGATGTCTCATCGGCTGATGTGGTTCCCCCTTCAGAATTTGACCAGGAGGTCTTTCCATCTGCTTCGGGGGCCTCGATGTCTGTTCCATTCCCCACTTTATTCAAGCAAGTTATGCTGGCACAATGGCAAAGCCCTGCCTCCTGTAGGCCACTAGGCACCCTTCCCAAGAAACACTATAATCTCTCTAACGAGGTGTCAGCCCTCCTAGCCACCCCTACGGTGGACCCCCCTGTCGTTCAGATGGTCTCAGGATCTCTCTTGAATATGAAGGGTCAGGAACAACTCAAATCGACAGAGGACGAAAAGAATGACTCTATTTTAAAGAAGTCACATGAGGCTTCAGCCATGGTTATTAAGATGGCTACCACTAATTCTATTTTTGCTAGGGCTTCCATTTTGTGGATCAAACAGCTTATGACCCTGGTTCCCCCGGGCCATACACAACTTCACCGTTAGCTAAGGCCTCCGCCCTCATGGCGGATTCCAGCCTTGATTGTGTTCAATATGCCTCACATGCACTAGCCTCAGGGGTTGCTCTGTGTAGGTCTCTGTGGCTCAGAGGGTGGCAAGTGGATTCCAAGTCAAAGATGGCCCTTCAGGCCTCCCCTTATTCAGGCAATAATCTCTTTGGGCCTCCCTTGGAGTCCGTACTGGTGGACTCAAAAGAAAAAAAGAGGGTCATGCCCACGGGGAGACGGGACTTCCGCAGGGACACGCGCGGCCAGAACTATTCATTTTGTGGCTATAGACGATCTCAGTTTCACTCCTCCACCAGACCAGGTGATACCAGGCAGGCTCCATTCAGGGCTTTTTACAGATCGCAGTGGAGATCCAGGGGTAGAGGCTCCTTCAGACACCAAGGCGCTAAGCCCGCCAACCCCACCTCACATTTCGGCAAACGTCAATGATTACCCACCCATAGGGGGCAGGCTACAGCTGTTCGCCCTCACTTGGCAGTCTACCACGCACGATTCGTGGGTTCTAGACACCGTGACACAGGGCTACATTATACAGTTCTCTCACGCCCCTCCGGACTTCTTCCTCGTCACCCCTCTGTCCCGGAAACCCGAGAAGCGTCATCGGATGCGAACAGCGATTCAGCATCTTCTCGACATACGTGCGATCGAGATGGTCCCCTCCACAGAAGAATGTTTAGGCGTCTACTTGCTTCTCTTTCTGGTACCAAAGAAAGATGGGTCCAGTCGGGCGGTCCTGAACCTCAGGCATCTCAATCGTTATGTGAAGAAACAGAAGTTCCGCATGGAATCGGTACGCTCCATCAAGCAGTCCATTCTACCCAACGAATTCCTAGCTTCCATCGATCTCTCCGAGGCTTATCTTCATGTGCCTATTCACCCGACTCACAGGAAGTATCTCAGGTTCTTCTACGACGGCCTCCACCTTCAATATCGTGCCCTCCCATTCGGCCTCTCCATGGCGCCACGGGTTTTCACGAAGCTCATGGCAGCGATGGCCGCACATTTGCGCCTCCAGGGCATTCGGATCCATCCGTATCTCGATGACCTGCTTCTGAGAGCGCCATCGTTCGAGACGGCTTCACACGACCTGCAGTCAACCCTGGACTGCCTCAGGGATCATGGCTTCGTGGTGAATCGGGACAAAAGTCACCTTCGCCCCTCTCAGTCCCTCCAACATCTGGGGGTGGTGTTTCACACAGTCCCAGCCCTGGTCACACTTCCAGAGGACAGACGGACCAAACTGGTGGACATCCTTCGACCCCCTCCTACACGCCGACAAAGCGGACGTTATGCTGCTGACACAGATCCTGGGGATGATGACGGCTGCCATGGAATGTGTACCTTGGGCCAGGTGGTACTCCCGACCGCTTCAGTGGCTCCTACTGCCCCACCAGGATCTAATATCCTCGGGCTCTCACACGGCCGTGCCCCTTCCAACCAAAGTTCGCCGGTCCTTCCTGTGGTGGATCTCCCCGGCTCTCCAGACCGGTCTCCCCTTTACGGAACCAGACAGGATTCTGATCACCTCGGATGCCATCCGTTCTGGCTGGGGGCCAATCTGCCAGGGGCAACCGGCGCAGGGACTCTGGTGCTCAGAGGAAAAAACCTGGAGCATCAATCGTCTAGAGCTTCGAGCCGCGAGGTTGGCCCTACTAGTTTTCCAGGACCTCATTCAGGGTGCCCATGTCCTACTCAGGACCGACAACACCACCACCAAGGCACACATAAATCAGCAAGGGGGCACCCGCTCCAAGAGCCTGATATCGGAATCGAACCTCCTATTCGAATGGGCGGAGAATCATATTCTCTCCATCAGGGCGGAGCACCTAAGCGGGGTAGACAACACAGTAGCGGACTGGCTAAGCAGACGGTCGGTCGATCCCTCCGAATGGAGCCTCCATCCTCGAGTTTTCGCCCATATCACTCAACGGTTCGGCACTCCCTTCATCGACCTGTTTGCATCTCCCCGCAACTCCCAACTGCCCAACTTCTTCTCGAGGTTCCTCACACCCGCCGCCATGGGCACAGATGCCCTCGCACTTCCATGGCCAAAGACCCTTCTTTACGCCTTCCCTCCTATTCCGATTCTCAATCAGGTGGTCAGGAAAATCCGGTCGGAACAGGCGGAAATAATTCTGATTGCCCCTCATTGGCCTCGGCGGGCATGGTTTGCAGACCTAGTCAGCATCAGCACAGCCCCTCCGTGGCATCTGCCCCGCTGTCGGGACCTCCTGCATCAGGGTCCTATCCTCCACCCGGATCCAGACTGGCTTCAGCTCTGCGCGTGGAAATTGAACGCAGCCACCTAGAGTCTCAGGGTTACTCACCTCAAGTTCTTAGTATCATCTTGGCATCCAGACGCCCATCAACTCAACACATTTACCAGACTACATGGGCAGCATTTTCCGGTTGGGCTCGCAAGAAGCATCTTGAACCCCTTTCGGAAGGCGTTCCTGAAGTTTTGGACTTCCTTTAAGCCAGATTGACGCCTCACCTCAAGCCATCCACCTTGCGGAGACAAGTCTCCGCCTTGGCATCAGTTCTGAAGATTTCAGACCCTGGCACTCATTCGCTCCATCCTCACATTTCCCGCTTTCTCAAGGGGGCTTCTAACCTGGCTCCTCCCCTGGTTCCCCGTTTTCCATCTTGGAATCTTAACAAGGTGCTGAACGCCCTGACAGCTCCCCCCTTTGAACCTCTGAGCTCCATTCTGTTAAAGCTGCTATCATACAAGACTCTGTTCCTCGTGGCAATCACGTCAGCTAGGAGAGTCTCTGAGTTGGGAGCTCTTTCTGCTAGAAAGGAATTTTGCGTTTTCCTTCAGGACGAAGTCCGCCTAACCTTGGACCCCACTTTTCTTCCCAAGGTCAACTCAATTTTTCATAGAGCTCAGGAAGTCATCCTCCCTTCCTTCTGTCCCAATCCTTCGCATCCTTCTGAACAGCGTTGGCATAAATTGGATGTGAGGCGTGCCTTGCGGTTCTACGTAAGACGCACCAAGGACATTAGGAAGTCAGACACATTGTTTGTTTCATTTTCTTCCCATAACTTAGGTCAACGGCCTTCTAAGTCATCATTAGTAGCTTGGATTAGAGCTTGCATTAAAATGGCCTACGGTCACATCCCGCCATTAGGCATTACAGCTCACTCCTCCCGCAGTGCCGCAGTCTCTACAGCCTTCTCTTCCAACGCACCCCTGGTTGAAATATGTAGGGCAGCAACCTGGAGTTCGGTCTCTCCCTTTATTCGCCACTACAAGATTCCGTTGTTCTTAGAGTCTCAAGCGGCCTCTGGCCGCAGAATCTTGCAGCAGGTAGTCTGACATCCTTTCCCCCCCCCCCCCAGGAACATCGTCTATTTTCGGCTTGGGCATGTCCCTTACTGATGATCTCCAGACAGGGGAAAAAGGAACATTGGGTCCTACCTTGTGAAGGGTCCTTTTTCCCTCGTCTGGAGATCATCAGGCCTGCCCGGATGTCTTCCTGGTTTTGTCTGGGGGGTTTCGCTCGCTTTTGGGTGGAGGCAGCTCTCCAGGGATTTAGTTGAACTGTACCTTTCCTATTCTCCTCGCTGTGATGTGTCTTGGTCAGTTCTCCTGTTGAAGTTATCTTCCTGTTGTTTGTGTATGTTTCACTAGATTTGTTTGCAGAGCATTTCAGGTCCTCTTCACCTCTCGTTACAATCCCGGAACTGGGGAAGCCTCCAGTCGGTGGGAGGATACACAAGTTCAATATCCGGTCTTGTCTTGAGCATGCTCAGTGCCTGAGCCCTTACTGATGATCTCCAGACGAGGGAAAAAGGACCCTTCACAAGGTAGGACCCAATGTTCCTTTCTCTCCCCCTCTTCCATCCCCTTTCCCCGCACTCCCTCTCTTGTCAATCCTATCCCACCCCCTTTCGCTTTCTCTTGCTCTCTTTTCCTCTTGTCAAGCACCCCCACCCCTCATCATTGGAAAGTATGATATTCAGAATTTCTTCCCAAAACATGGTTTAAATTTTCCCTGAGCATATTCCAGTGTAAAAGTAGTGCAATCAGCTAATTTAAGTGGCAGGGCAAGAGAAGGGGAAGGAGAGAGAGAGAGAGAGAGGTATGGGGAGGAGGAAGACAGAAAGTAGATGCGAGGTGACAGTAGGTGGCCAGAGGCTATGTGCGGGGCCCGCAGAGGTGCAGTGGAATCTAATCTGGCCCATCACCATTTGAGTTTGACGCCCCTGCTTTATATACCAAGTTTAATGCTTTTAGCACAAAATGCACCATTCTAACTTTTATCATGACTTGGCCATTGCACTAATGCAAATAATAAAAATTGATTGGCTCTTCCTACACTCTCCAAACTGGGTTAACTAATCCCCAATATCTGTTTAAGAAAAGAGGAAAGATACTACTTTGCATTTAAAGGCATTGATATCTCAGATACAGAGACTAGTAGAGCTGAACATTGGAAGCATCAGTTGCTAAATTTTCCCCTTCACCATCTCATAATCCTCCAATCCCTATGGAATTCTTGGGCATTTATTAAAGAATGAAAAGTAATGCAGGTTCTGGGACACATTGAACTACTTAAGTTAATTAGAAATTCTGGATGAGTGACTCTTAAGTGCATACAGCAGCATGACGTATAACTGGCTGAAGAACTGAAACCCCAGTCTCTGAAGTAATCGGTAGTAAAAGCTCCACTCTTCCTTATTTCTTGGAAGAAGTTTCCCATACTTTTGTAATTTACACACAGTCTTTCACTTTGTGCTTTAAGATACCAACTTGCTTACCATTTTTATTGGCACAAGTGTAGTGTCATATTGCTGAGGGAAGTATTGTGAAATACCGTCAGCACAGCCAAGAAAAGAGGACTCTCCTCCACTCTTGGCAAGCAGACATTCATTCATGTCCCTGTTTTTTCAGTCTCATTTGGTACTAAGCAGAGACAGCATTAAAATGTGGTGCCAATCAAGCTACTTTGCTCTTGTGTGTCTCTGTCTAGGAGGAGGCTGGGCCAGCAAAAAAACCATGAATACTGTCAATATATACACATTCCACAGAGTGTCTGTTGGTTATTACAGCTGTTGAAAAGCTTCAGTATGGAACCTACTTCTTAGCAAAAACATAAAACACATTGTATTTAGTGAACATCTAGAGTGTTAGCCTGTACATTTCACACTGGACAGCAAGGTGGTAAAATAAGATGCTCCATTGTTGTTTGAGTAGGACATTGGGCTGATGGTCCAAAAGTATCTACCAAAACCTTTTATTCCACATAGACATCTTGTGTACTTTCTTTAAGGGTTGAGTCCCATGATCACTCTGTTGTTATCTCCTTCTTTACTGGCTTGCTCTAGCTTATTGATGAGTTCAAACTTATATTTACCTTTTAAAAATGTTTTCTGTTATCACATTTCCCCACCTATCAGGTTCTTCTGTTTCCTTCATTCTACCATTTTGTCTGCTTCTGTCAAATTTCACCTTCATCTTCTAACTGTATATATTCCTTAACCAGCCCTTTTAATTGAATTGCCACACCCTCACCCTAGCCCGTTCAATTAACTCCATCCAAATCATCTTAAAGATGTATTTAAAGACTCATTCATTTGCTTAGACTATCCCTTTACTTGTTAGTTTTCCTGGTGTGGTGTGTTTCTGCTTAGAATTTAAATTTGCAGTTCTTCTAAGCTCTGAAAGGTGCCTATTTTCAAAAAATCCAAAGCAGAGCAATACTTAGTACTTGACAAACTTGAGATCTTGAGTAGTCAGCAAACCTTTAGTTGTTGGATTTAGTTGTTGTATCACACAGTTGTGTAGTTTCTACAGTTCCCAAGTTCATGAGCAAGACCCTCCACAGTGCTGGTTTTAACCTTAGAATAATTTGTAAACGAGCTTGGTTATTCTTTGTTTTCCTTGTAGATATAAGATTTTGGGGGTTTTTTCAGGGTTGATTTGATTTAAATCAAATCTATTTAAATCGTTTCACGTAAGTACTCAATTTTAATTATTTAAATCATGATTTAAATTATTACTCAAGAAGATTCTATTTAATCATCATTTTCTATAAAAGTACATTCTTATCTAACATAACCTTAATACATATTTAGAAATAGATGTAGGTTTCATTTTTAGAAGGTAGGTATACACCATAACAGTTATGCATAATGCTGTTTCAATTGGGCAACCATTCCTTGCATTTCATCGTTACACTGTTTGCTGTGTGCACATGCCTTTCTTACCTACAGGTACAGGAATTTCATTAAAATATTCCCAAGTGGGATCTCTTTTACGGCCTGCTGCCATGATAGGTGTTTCCCTTGAACAATGGAGGATACACTTGGAAAAGGTTTCCTCAGGACTGCATAAATATGTTCTTTTCACTTTTGGTTTCACTTTCTGTACCCACCCCTCCACATCCTGTGTATTTACATAAAGACTCCTCCTTGGTCAAATTGACTCCATCCCTGCAAATCCTTTATTCATACATTGACCTTCTTTGTCTTTGTACTTTTGAGGGGAGGAGCCATGGGCTTGACTGTGTGTGTGTGTGTGTGTGTGTGTGCATGCGTGCGCACGCCTGTGTGCATGCTGCAGAATAGGACTGATCAGGTCTGTTATCTCAAAATATTATCTCTGAATATACTGCTGTGAACATGTTCATAGGATATAATTAGAAGTTATGATTAATATTCATGATGATATCTTTGACCTAGGTTCTTCACAAATAGTTTTTTAAATCAATTTAAATTTTTAAAAAATGTGACTTAAATTTTTAAAATCCAGATTTAAATTTTAATTTTTTTTTTTAAAGATTGGAAAAAGGTTTCAAAGGCAGTTTGCTATATGGGGCTGCTGTTAGAGAAACACAAGCATATAATCACCATGGCATATGGAACTAGTTTCATTGTTTGGGCAGACCATGGTCATAATTTGTAAAACAAATTAAACTCTACATATTAAAAGTGTAAGCGAGCGCAAAGTCAGTTAGGGAAGGTCCATGCATAAAATCACACTAATGTTAATTTTAACTGAGCATGCTGCCTCTGATATTGGTGTTCTTACTGTTCAAAGGAAAACCATAGTAGCGTCATCCTGAAAGAAGATCTTTGTGCCTAATTGGGATACGAACAGGAAAAGAGAATCATCTTTGTGTTCTCATAAAATACTGTGCATGCATTTTGAATCTAGTGCATGGATATGGCCTGCATGGTGGCAGGAGCTTTTAAGAGTCCCAGAATCATTACTTGTTGTCACCTCCACTGATTGGTGGAGGAGTAGGGGCAGAGAGGTTTTCTTCTGACACTAAAGATTTAGTTGACAAATTGGAATGATGAAAAGTTTACAGCCCTTGCAAAACAGTAGTATCTGCATGCCTGTATTTGATCGCTTACTAGTTACATCTGAAATAGTGGGCTAGAATATTTCTTTGTTTGGCATTCAAACCATTTTTCTTAACTATATTGATTTTGACGGACTTGGAAATAGAATTTAACTACACAGCTGGCTCAGGTAGCTGTCAGAGAAGAAATAAGTGTATGTGCACAAAGAGATTGAACTAGCATTGAATTCTTAAACTTGACAGTCTGAATCTGATGTGAGGGCTGCTGGGTTTATCTGTTCGAGGTATTGACAGGTAAGAATGGACTGTAGCATGTGTTAGTACCATGGGGGTGTGTGTGTATAAATGACTTGTATTACATCACCTGTGCAGTAACTGCCTTTTCCCCCTGTCTGGAGATCATCAGTATGGGATCAGGCACTGAGCATGCTCAAGACAAGACCGGATATTGAAGTTGTAGATCCTCCCACCGTCTGGAGGCTTCCCCAGTTCCGGTCTTGTCTGCTCAAGGCTTGGTCGCATAGAAACTGCTCTGCAAGCATTTCTTACTTTTCTTTATTTCCCTCTCTGTGCAAGGTGGGAAGGAGACTGCTTAGTTTTCTGTTTGTTTTACCAAATTACTAAATTTCTTTTTTCTTTATAATCTGGCCAATTGGATTTTCACTTTCGGTTTTGCTGTTTGTTTGTTTGGTGGTATTTCCTCTGGGCAACATGGAGCCAGCACATGCAGAAGAGCTCCTTCAGGGCTCTTTATCCGAGGGCACTATGGCACCGGATGGGCCAGTTTCTAACCCTCAGCCCGATCTGGGCAATCCCTCTGCCTCGGGGACGGCCTACCCTGCTTTGGCGGCGGCCCCTCCCCCACCCCAACCGCTCTCTCCACGGAAAGCCAAGAAGAAGACTAACAAAGAGAGCAGGGAGAAAGCAAAAATGGCAAAAAAGCTCTCGGGGGCTGTCAGACTCAGTGAACGCCTGCTTCTTCAGGCGGTATGCAAACGCTCCCGCCGCCAGTGGGACCAAAAGAACAAAAAGGGCAAGGGAGACGCCACTCCTTCTGGTGAGTCTATCTCCCCCAGCACCTCTCCGGTGCTTCCTTCCACCAGCGGCGTGCCTGTTCTGCCGCTTCTCTCGGCCGTGCCAGCTCAAAACTCTCCCGATATCCTTCCGCCCGTCCCCGCTAAGGGTGTCACGGATTCGCTGCCTGCCTTCCCTGCTCCGGCCCCGGGCTCTGCAGCTTCCAGCACGGGTACTCACATCCCTCAGCTACCCCCCGATGTAGCTAGCCGGCTATTTCCTTAGGGAGTGTCTCCCGCTACTGCCTGGCCAGCCGGCTTCGCTTCAAGGCGGTTCACTGCCTGCCCCCGCCGCACCGCCATCGGCTGTTCCGGCGCCTATTTTGCGTTCTCCCAGACCCCGCAGACGCCTCTCGTCCTCCTCGGCTGTATCCAGCCCCCGCAGGAACGCTATTACCCTCTTCGAACGGGGCTGTTTCGCTGCTGCATGCTTAACTAAACGTAAAAGGCGCAGGCTTTCTTCCACCTCTTCTACCTCGGTATCTGACCGCCCTCTACCCAAACTCCCTAGAAAGGGCAGGAACCGCCAACCTATAGCCCCTTCTGGACCCCCCTTCATTCCTGGTGACCCCCCCTCTGAATCTAACCCCGTCCTTCCCTCCCTCCCCGTGTTACCAGCTCTACCTCCCTCTGAAGGGGAACTTCCTTATAATCCAGATGGGAACCCTGATAGGGAGGAGGGGGAATTGTCTGAGGAAGAGGCAGCCCCTATTCCTTCAGTATCTCCACGCCTGTTCTCCTCACAAGATTTTGAGGTTATTTTGTCTAAGGCTAAGAGGGCTATTAAAGATGTCTCCTCAGCTGATGTGGTCCCCCCTTCAGAATTTGACCAGGAGGTCTTCCCTTCCACCTCAGGGGCTTTGGCCTCTGTGCCATTTCCTACTCTTTTTAAACAAGTTATGTTGGCAGAATGGCAAAACCCTGCATCCTGCAGGCCTATAGGTACTCTTCCTAAGAAACACTATAATCTTTCTAATGAGGTTTCAGCTCTCTTGGCCACTCCCAAGGTGGATCCTCCGGTCGTTCAAATGGTTTCGGGATCCCTTTTGAATATGGAGGGCCAAGAACAACTCAAATCCACAGAGGACAAAAAGAATGACTCTATATTAAAGAAGTCCCATGAGGCTACAGCCACGGTTATTGAGATGGCTACCACTAATTCTATTTTTGCCCGGGCTTCCATTTTATGGATCAAACAGCTTATGAACCTGGTTCCCCCGGGCCATACACAACTTCGTCAAGGTTTAAATAAGTTGGCAAAAGCTTCCACCCTTATGGCGGATTCTAGCCTTGATTGTGTGCAGTATGCGTCACGGGCATTAGCCTCTGGGGTTGCCCTCTGTAGGTCCTTGTGGCTTAAGGGGTGGCAAGTAGATTCAAAGTCTAAAATGGCTCTCCAGGCCACTCCTTACTCGGGCAATAACCTATTCGGGCCCCCTCTCGAGTCAGTGCTGGTGGATTCCAAAGACAAAAAGAGGGTTATGCCCTCGGGCAGGCGGGACTTTCGCAAGGGCTCGCTGGTCAGAACTATTCCTTTCGTGGTTACAGACAATCTCAGCTTCATTCCTCTTCCAGATCAGACACCCATCAGCCCCCTTTCAGAGGCTTCTTCAGACCACAGTGGAGATCTAGGGGCAGAGGCTCCTTCAGACACCAAGGTGTTAAGCCCGCTAATCCGACTACCCAATTCGGCAAGCATCAATGACTATCCGCCCATCGGGGGCAGACTTCAACTGTTCGCCCTTACTTGGCAGTCCACCACTCAAGATTTGTGGGTCCTGGACACCGTGACTCAGGGCTATACCATAAAGTTTACTCATGCTCCACCAGACTTCTTTCTAGTCACTCCTCTATCCCGGAAACCCGAGAAGCGTCATCTGATGCGGGCGGCGATTCAGCATCTTCTCGACATTCGGGCGATAGAGATGGTTCCCTCCACCGAAGAATGTTTAGGCGTCTACTCGCTTCTCTTCTTGGTGCCAAAGAAGGATGGGTCCAGTCGGGCGGTCCTGAACCTCCGACATCTCAATCGCTATGTACAGAAACAGAAGTTCCGCATGGAATCAGTGCGCTCCATCAAACAGTCCATCCTACCCAACGAATTCCTTGCATCCATAGATCTTTCGGAAGCATACCTGCATGTGCGCATTCATCCGTCTCACAGGAAGTAGCTCAGGTTCTTCTTCGACAACCATCACTTCCAATATCGTGCTCTCCCGTTCAGACTCTCGACGGCTCCTCGGGTGTTCACGAAGCTCATGGCAGCAATGTCTGCTCACCTGCGCCTCCAGGGCATTCGGATCCATCCGTACCTCGACGACTTGCTCATGAGAGCACCATCGTTCGAGATGGCCTCTCAGCACCTGCAGTCCACTCTACTCTGCCTCAGGGACCATTGCTTTGTAGTGAATCGGGACAAGAGCCACCTCATTCCCTCACAATCCCTCCAGCACCTGGGGGTTGTGTTTCATACCATCCCAGCCCTGGTGACTCTTCTAGAAGACAGACGGACCAAACTGGTAGATATCCTCCATCCCCTCCTACACTCCGGCAAGGCGGATGTCATTCTGTTGGCCCAAATCCTCGGTATGATGATGGCGGCCATGGAATGTGTACCTTGGGCCAGGTGGCACTCCCCACCGCTTCAGTGGCTCCTTCTGCCCCACCAGGACCTAATTTCCTCAGGCTCTCATGTAGAGGTGCCTCTCTCCACCGAGGTGCGTCGGTCCTTCCTATGGTGGATCTCTCCGGCTCTACAGACAGGCCTTCACTTCACGGAACCAGACAGGATTCTGATCACCTCGGATGCCAGCCGGTCCGGCTGGGGGGCAGTTTGCCTGGGTCGTCCGGCACAAGGCCTCTGGGGCTCAGAAGAGAAAGCCTGGAGCATCAATCGTCTGGAACTTCGCGCCGCGAGACTGGCCCTCCTAGCCTTTCAGGACCTCATTCGGGGAGGCCATGTCTTACTCAGGACCAACAACACCACCACCAAGGCACACACAAACTGGCAGGGGGGCACTCGCTCCAGGAATCTAATGTCAGAGGAGAACCTCCTATTCGAATGGGCAGAGAATAGCATCCTCTCTATCAGAGCAGAACACCTAAGCGGGGTAAACAACACAGTAGCAGACTGGCTAAGCAGACGGTCGGTTGATCCATCCGAATGGAGTCTCCATCCTCGTGTCTTTCTTCAGATCACACAACGCTTCGGCACTCCTTTCATTGACCTGTTTGCATCACACCTCAACACTCAACTGCCCAACTTCTTCTCGAGGTTCCTCTCTCCCTCCGCCATGGGCACAAATGCCCTCGCCCTTCCATGGCCAAAAGCCCTTCTGTATGCCTTCCCTCCTATCCCGATTCTCAATCAGGTGGTCAGAAAAGTCTGATCAGAACAGGTGGAAGTGATTCTGATCGCACTGTACTGGCCTCGTCGAACATGGTTCGACGAGCTAGTCAGCATCAGCACGGCACCTCCGTGGCATCTTCCTCACTGCCGAGACCTACTGCGCCAGGGGCATATCCTTCATCCGGACCCCGACTGGCTTCAGCTATGCGCGTGGAGATTGAACGCAGCTTCCTAGAGTCTCAGGGCTACTCTTCTCAAGTTCTGAATACTATCTTGGTATCCAGACGCCCATCCACTCAGTGCATCTACAGACTACGTGGACAGCCTTCTCTGGTTGGGCCCGCAAGGAGCACCTTGACCCCCTCTCGGCAGGCGTTCCAGAAGTCTTGGATTTCTTACAAGCCGGATTGTCGCTGCAGCTCAAACCTTCCACCTTACGGAGGCAAGTTTCCGCCTTGGCTTCAGTTTTAAAAATTTCTGACCCTGATACTCAGTCCCTCCACCCTCACATTTCTCGCTTCCTCAAGGGAGCTTCTAACCTGGCTCCTCCTCCGGTTCCACGTTTTCCATCGTGGAATCTCAACAAGGTACTGAACGCTCTGACTGCTCCTCCCTTCGAGCCTCTGAGTTCCATTCCGTTGAAACTGCTATCATATAAGACTCTGTTCTTCGTAGCAATTACTTCAGCTAGAAGAGTTTCAGAGTTGGGAGCTCTTTCTGCTAGAAAGGAGTTCTATGTTTCTTCAAGATGAAGTTCGCCTCACTCTCGATCCTACCTTCCTGCCCAAAGTCAATTCGATTTTTTACCGAGCTCAGGAGATCATCCTACCTTCCTTTTGCCCCAATCCTTCGCACCCTTCTGAACAGCGTTGGCACAAATTGGCTGTGAGACGTGCCCTGTGCTTCTACGTGAGACATACCAGGGACATTAGGAAGTCAGACGTGCTGTTCGTGTCCTTTCCCCCCCACAACCTAGGGCAGCAGTCTTCTAAGGCATCCTTAGCAGCCTGGATTAGGGCTTGTATCAAACTAGCATATGAGAGCCTTGGACTCTCTCCCCCTTCAGGCATTACAGCTCACTTTACCCGCAGTGCGGCAGTGTCTGCAGCCTTCTCTGCCAGTACCCCTCTGGTGGATATCTGTAGGGCAGCAACCTGGAGTTCGGTTTCCCCCTTTATTCGTCACTACAAGATTCCTTCTTTTTTGGAGTCTCAAGCGGCCTTCGGCCGCAGGGTCTTACAGCAGGTGGTATGACATCCTTCCCTCCCAGGGACATTGTCTTTTCCGGCTTGGGCATGTTCCATACTGATGATCTCCAGACAGGGGAAAAAGGAACATTGGGTCCTGCCTTGTGAAGGGTCCTTTTCCCCTCGTCTGGAGATCATCAGGCCCTCCCGGATGTCTGTTATCGAGGGGTTTCTCCATTTTGGGGTGGAGGCAGCTCTCCAGGGATTTAGTTGGACTGTTTCTCTCTCCACTTCTGTTTCCTTTGGTTTATTCTCTGGCCTTTTTTGTTTTTGTTTTCTACTGGCATAGTTGCTTTTCTGTTCTTTGTATATATTTCACTTACTCCGTTGCAGAGCATTTCAGGTCCTCTTCACCTTTCGCTACAATCCCGGAACTGGGGAAGCCTCCAGACGGTGGGAGGATCTACAAGTTCAATATCCGGTCTTGTCTTGAGCATGCCCAGTGCCTGATCCCATACTGATGATCTCCAGATGAGGGAAAAGGGACCCTTCACAAGGTAGGACCTAATGTTCCTTTCTTACCTTGCTATGCGATATTAATTTCATGAGCAAAACATTGTTCAAAGGAGCAATAAAGCATCCAGACAAACTTAATGTTCTGCTTAGACTAAAAGCTGAGGCCATTTCCTGAATTAAAAATCAAAATACTTATTTCATTACGGATTTCTAGCTGAACATCTGCTTCTGGGGGCGGGGGGTGGGGTGCATTGCTTGGATATTATTTTTTGCTTACGTATGTGGCTTTTATTAGCTTCTCATGTTACATTAGAAGAAATATAGGCTCACCCTCAGTAGTGTCTTCCATGTGTACAAAGATCTCGTTAAAACAGAACATTGGGACTATACTGCATGCATCTAGATACCTGCTGGCCAGGGCAGCTTCCATCTCCAGCTATATGTATCTTTTCTCTAAAATAGGAAGTTTGTTGTTAAAAGTAGGGGTGTGCATGGAACCGCTTCAGGTGGTTTGGTTCAAAACTGAACCAGTGGCCCGGTCTGCAAATGGCCTCTGCACATCCGCAGACGTCATGCAAATGGCCTCAACACAACTGGTCCATATAGGACCGGACCCGGTCTGGTTTGAACTCAGACCAGCTGCCTTTTTTTAGGCCAGTGCAGTTCAAATTCAAGCCAGTTCTGCACACCCCTAGTTAAAAGTATGTCTAGCCCACCTTTCTGTCAAGCCAGCGTGGTGTGGTGGTTAGGGTACTGGACTAGGACCGGGGAGACCCGAGTTCAAATCCCCATTCAGCCATGTACTTGCTGGGTGATTCTGGGCCAGTCACTTCTCTCTCAGCCTAACCTACTTCACAGGGTTGTTGTGAGGAGAAACCTAAGTACACTGCTCTGGGCTCCTTGGAGGAAGAGTGGGATATAAATATAATATAATATAATATAATATAATATAATATAATATAATATGTTTCAAGGTGCTACTGCTGACTTCTAAAGTCCAAAAATAGCCTGGGGCCACCCACCCCACATCAGAGGGTGATGGTATATAGCACTTTGAAACAGGCCTGGAAACTAATTGTAAATCAAAACTAAAGTACTGGAGCTATAACGTCCCAGTAAGGACCTACTCTGTTGCACTTCAGAAGTTCATGAGTCTTCAAAGACACCCTAGGAAGATCATGTTAACAGTAATCCAGTCTGGATATCACCAAAGTATGTGTAAGTGTGGCTGAATTGGATCTCTCCAGGAAAGAGTGCAACTAACATACCAGCTGAAGCTGGGGAAAGGCATTTCTGGCCACCACTGCTATCTGAACATCCAGGAGAAGTGCCAGATCCAAAGGCACTCTTGAACTTCAAACCTGGTGCCTAAAGGGAAGTGAAACCCCATTCAAAACATATTGAACTCTTAAACTTAAATGGCTTCTTTGCCAACTAACTTCCAGTATGTCTGAATTGAATCTTGTTTTTGCTGCTGCCATCCAGTCCTTCACTGACCACCTGGCACTGATTCAGGACTTCTACTACCTCCTCCAGATCTAATGGAAAGCAGAGATAGTTGAGTATCATCACATGTTACTGAGACCCCACACCAAATCTGCAGATGACCTTCTGCAGTGGTTTCATGTACATGTTAGAGCATAGAAGACCATCTGGAATTCCACAAGCCAAAGGCTACGGAGCAGAACAGCAGTTTCTAAGCACCAACTTCTGCTATATCAATCCATCAAAGTGTAATAATAAAGTGATATTTTCAAGTAGAATATTTTTGGGAAAGGATGGAGAGGGGGAAACATTCTCAAGGAACTACAGATGAGAAATCATGAAGCTAGAGAAGCTGTGTCTGTTTATAAAAAACCTCATATTAGCCTTCCTAGTACAAAGTCGTGCTGCAGGTGACATTCAAATAATAAAAATAAACACTTAAATATCAATTATACTAATTACTCATACACTAAAAGCCTCCTAAAATAAGATTCTACCTATTGCCTAAATTCTAGAGAAATTGCACTTGACAGGTCTTTTGGTGAAGCAATAATCCATATTTGTTATAGGCAACCAAAATGAATGTGTGTTTTCTGTAGATTTTCTGCAGTGACTTATCTTCAAGCCACCACAAGAGTTTAGGTACAGATGCACCTCTTCCTACCTGCCCCCCAGTGGAGTGATATCTTTGCAATGTGTGGGAAATGTTGCATTATACATGAAGGAATGAACTGCATTTTCTCAGTTATTAAATTTCTCCAATAAAGCCGTGTGCGTGCACACACACGCGTGTTAATCTAGCAAAGAGGTATAATAACTTTCCTGTGTGGCTCTTGCTGTGGTGCTTCTGGCATCACTGTTAAATGACAAGCACCCACATCTGGAGTCTGTCTACATCTTTGTAATCTGATAGTTTTATTTTCAGTTGTCAATATGAAAAAAACAATAAAATCATGCTCCCCATGACAGTGTGAGAATGTGTACATTGTAGTGTAATGTTGATGTGAGTGAAGTGGGGAGACCGGCTTTCTAGGAAATGAAACAAGGAACAAAGTTATTATGTCACTAGCGAGTAATGTGATTTCTGCAAGATATTAGAAATCCTGATTTGTCACGGTTGTTGATGTGAAAGGATCATTTGCAATCCCAGAATTGAGTGGTTTTAGGTCCAGCATTTTGAAACTGTTTCTGCCAGAGGGGAGCTGGCCTCTTCACTTTTGTACTGGCCCTCTTAGCTACTGTTCTCAGAAAGCTTCAGTGGGGGGTTGATTTGGCCAAAATTGGATGGAGTCAGCTTGCAGAAAAGGTAGCTAAACAAACCTGGATGGAATGATTTAGCTAAACTATTATGTTTTGGTATCTTGTCCCACAGTGTATATTCTTGCCACTTTGCTTAGAATAATCTTGATAGAATCTTGATTTTTAGCAGTGAGAACACTGATTTTGGGGGCAGAAATGAAATTTGGATGTCATTCAGTATTTTGTGCCAAGGTAACCTGGATTCTGTGATGCATGAAATATGAAAATTAAGCAAATCTGCATGCATCTCTCCCTACCCCCTTCCAGTTCTGCTTCTGTTAGTCATAAAAAAGGTTGTTACTGATGGTCTGACTATTGAAGCCATCACCTTATTTTACTTAATTTATTTTTTATTTAAAATATTTCTATACCACCCAAAACTTGCGTCTCTGAGCAGTTTACAATTAAAATAATTTAAAACATTAAATCAATTAACAATTAAAATAATTTAAAAGATTTAAAACATTTAAAACCCAGTATTAAAATTATTTAAAACTATGAATCTAATTAAAAGCCTGGGTGAATAAATGTGTCTTCAGTGCCTTTTTAAAAGTTGCCAGAGATGGGGAGACTCTTATTTAATGGGGAATGCATTCCAAAGTCCAGGGGCCACAATGGAGAAGGCCCATTCCCAAGTAGCTGCCAGACGAGTTGGCGGCAGCCGCAGGTGAACCTCTCCAGATAATCTTAGCAGGCGGTGGGGCTCATGGCGAAGAAGACATTCTTTTAAATATCCAGGGCCTAAGCTGTATAGGGCTTTATAGGCAATGACCAACACCTTGTATTTTGCCCGGAAATGTATTGGCAGCCAATGCAATTCCTTCAACATGGGAGTAATATGATCTCTCCTAGATGACCCAGAGACCAATCTGGCTGCTGCATTCTGAACCAACTGCAGTTTCCAGACTATGTACAAAGGCAGCCCCACGTAGAGTGCATTGCAGTAATCCAGCTTAGAGGTTACCAGCAGATGTACCACTGTTTTGAGGCCGTTTATCTCAAGAAACTGACGCGGCTGCATATCAGCTAAAGCTGATAAAAAGCACCTCTGGCCACTGCCTGAATCTGGGACACCAGGGAGAGGTTCAGATCCAGAAGCACCCCCAGACTGATAAAACCTGTTCCTTCTCGGGGAGCGTGACCTCACCCAGAACCGGTAGATCAAAATTGTCTCCTGAGTTTCGACCCTGCACAGTATCTACCTATGTCTTATCTGGATTCAGCCTCAGTTTGTTATTCCTCATCCAGCCCATTACTGCCTCCAGGCAGGCGTTTAGGGAGGTTATGCCTTCTCCCGATGATGTTGACATGGAGAAATAGATTTGGGTGTCATCAGCATACTGATAAAACCCTGCACCAAATCCCCTGATGATCTCTACAAGCAGTTTTATGTAGATGTTAAACATCAGAGACAATATGGACCCCTGAGGGACACCATACAAAAGTTCAGATTTTAAAGAACAATCTCCAAGAGACACCATCTGGAATCTGCCCGTGAGGTAGGAGCAGAACCACTGCAAAGCAGTGCCCCCCCCCCCCGCCAATCCCCTCAGATGTTCCAGAAGGATGCTATGGTCAATAGTATCGAAAGCCACCGAGAGATCGAAAAGGACCAACAGAGTCTCATTCCCTCTGTCAATTCCCAAATCTTGAATTGTACACAGAAACTAATAATCAGTGCAGGCTTAATGTTGCATTCTCATTTATTCTTAAGAATATTAATAATTGGGCTGCTGTGTTCTGCACCTGCTAAAATTTCCATTTTCAAGAATAGCCCCATGCAGAGTGCATTGTAGTAATCCTAATGAGAGATTACCAAGGCATGGATGACAGTGGTTTGTTTCCCCACCTCATTAGTGTGGGGTAGACATCTACCAGAGTTGGTAAAAGGCAACCTGGGCCACAGAAGCTACTTCATAATCCAGGACCAAAGCTGAAAAAATACCCCCTGCCAAAAGCTGTAAAACAGCCCTTTAAGGAAGGATGACTCCATCTAGGACAGGCATTTGCCCACCTAGCTGGTTCACCGAGTACCCTTTCCGACATCAATTTCAGCATACATGCAGGGAAGTCATTGCGATACTTGGAACTGATGAGAAGGAGAATTATGTTCTTGTATGGCAAATGAGATTGTCAAAGCCACACACTCTTGGGAGCAGATGACTAGAAAGAACTGGGTAGTTAGTTACTGGCTGGAAGTGAGCAATTATTACTGTTCCTGAACATCTTGTCTTTGTAACTGTTCACTGTATGTACTAGGATAATCTTCAAGCAGTGGAGCTAGGTGCCTGAAATGTAGTTTTGCATAATCTCATCTGGGATTGGAGCAGGGTTAGAGTGGAGTGGGTTGGGTGAGGCATGGGACGATATGCTATTTACTTCCATGTGCCACTTGTATGTCCAGAGAAACACAGTGGCTGAACATCCAGTTTCAGTGGTAGAAAAGCATTTTCTGTCATGCATGGGGTATGTGACTTTTGTCATCATTTGCAACCACCTCTGTCTTTCGAAAATATGTCTGAGGTCCCCCCAAGCTCTGGGGACATATTTTTGGAAAGTAGATGTGGCTGCAGAAGGATGGTGTATTTGCTTTTTGCTGGCAAAAATCCCTGTTGCCCCTGTGTGCAGCAGAAAAGGCTCTTCACTAATGCAATGTTAATCTGAACGTCAACCATAAGATAGCTTCCATGTAAGATATTTATATTGTGTTGCATGCAGACTCTGTGGTCGTGTATGCACGTATAATGAAATAAGAAGTTGGAATAAGAGCATCTCCTTCTTTTTTTGTTTTTAGGAGGACCTATTTTCCCTTAAACTGAGAACAAATTTTTAAATTTTAATGTGTTTTTATCTATTATGATTTTTCTATTTTTATTAATTTTAAATGTGTTATTTTATATTATGTCAATTCTGTACATTGCCTAGAGATCTCAGTATTAGGCGGTATATAAATTCAGTGAATGAATGAATAAATTAAAATATGTTTCTTGAAAAGAAAAACTCGTAACTTCTGATGAAAGCTAGAGTGCATCAGTATTGATGTCCTCCTGAAGCGGGCCCTTCTAATAAAGGCGAAAGATTTCCCTTTACTGTAGCCAAGAAGATGAGGTCGTAAACTGAGGCATGTTCTCCATAGTTACTGGCATGGCAGCTGGAACTTTAATGGCTAACTTCTTTTTTGTGTATGCTGAACAGGCCAAAATTCATAATAGTGGCGCTTTAAATAGAAAAAGCAAAAAGTGTTCCTACTGTGCATGTTTTCCAAAATGCTGTGTTTGAGAAAAAGGAAATCTGTTGTATATGTGGTGTTTTGATATCCCTGTAGACTTTTATACAGGGGATTTCTATAGACACAGTGCCAAGAAATCGACAATGTTTGAAAGTGTCTGCTCCCATAAAATGAATTCTATCTTTTCTTCCTTTTCAAAGCCCTCTACAGATTACTTCAACATTTCAAGAATCCATGTGAAATATTAGTGTTGGCTTTCTCAGTCAAAACAAGTTTTAAAAGTTCTTAAATGCTTACAGGAAGAAACATTTTTATGATACTGTTTAAGAGCAAAACCACACATTGAACAAATTATATTTTCGTTTTTGTTTTCATGGGGCAAAGAAGGCTGCTTCTTAAAATGAAACCACATGAAAGCAAGGCTTTTTACAAACCACCTCTTTCATTTTAGCTGCAAGTGCTTTTCATCAGAATTAAAACCTCTTTTCTGAAACTTTATCACCATCAGACTTTTCCAAAAGTCAGTCGCAATTGATGGCATAATGAGGGCTTTCAGAAGGAGGCTTTGTGATTTATTTATTTTTAATACTCAAACAGTGAAGCCACTTCAGTTCCTAAAGTCTGTTAGTAGTGTCTTAGTATCTCTGTTTTGCACAAAACAACTAGTGGTCAGATGTTCAGTCTTCATGTATTTATACTTAATAATTTTGGGTGGAACTTGGTGATAGTTAGGGGTCAAGAAATGTTTCCTTTGTTCACCAGCCAGACAAAATATTTTTACTAATCAAACTATGTTGATACATTACTCATCATGATCCTTTTTCCTTGTCACAGACAAGTAGACTAGTAGATTTCCTGAGCCCTGGGGATAGTACGGAAGAGTGCCTCTGAAGAAGTAACTTGACATGTGTTCGTTTAAACAACAGTTTCAGAGCATGTTTGAGGCTGCTTCCCTTGTTGTTTATGTGTTGGTGCCCTACCTTCTTTTCTGACCAAAACAGCTCATATAAACCATTTGAGATGGACTGAGATTGCAGTGTATCTGGTTCAAAGTTTGCCTCTGAATTTGCTAAGTGATCTTAGTCCCCACTCTCCAACACCCCCCGCCCTCAACTTCAGCCTCTATTTGCAGTGTTGGGGTAATAAGCCCGCATGGTGGTTATAAGGATTCCTGAGAATGTATATGAGGTGCTTTGAACACTCAAAAGTGCTATATAAATGCTAAGTGGGAATAATATTACCCCTGGCTTCTTGAGGTAGTGATAATATGGAAAGGGCTGATATTGAAAAACCTGTTTTCACAATTGCCATGTACAACGCTTAGCCTTGAAATCCTCATTATCCCTCTACCTATGCCCTATGGCTTTTGCAACTGTTTGTGTAACTACCATGTTCATCTGTAAATAAAAGCACTGCACACTAGCCGTTATAAGATAATACTGGTAGTTTTGTTGCACTAACAGCACCTGTTCTGTTAAGCCTTTGAAATTGAAAGGAACTAGTTCATATATGGCACCCTAATAAGTGTGCAGCAGCAAAAATGGACAGAAAAATTAGGGAGGCTGAGTCAACAGTGAAGAAGCAACACAGAGAAGTAGACTAAACAGATACAGATATGTGTGTATATCCATGTGAGCCTTCTAACGTGATCTAGCTGTTAAGAATATTTATAGGGAACAAAGAGAAAGCAAACTTAACTGGTAGGTAATGGCACTAATTTGCTCTTGTACGTTGTTTCTGGGAACAGGAGCCTGAGAACCATGGAACAGGAACACAAGTAAACACAGTCTGTTTAGCAAAAGTGCTGGTTTTAAATTAACAACCATTGGAGGGAGTTATAGAAGATTTTGTTTAATTTGGGGTTGCAATTTACCACACTGAGTATGTTTTTACAGAGTCTGTTGCATCATATTTTAAGGCATCATATATTTTATTTATTTATTGGATTTATATACTACCTTTTTTCCAGGAGTTGGAACTCAAGGTGATGCCCCTCAACTCTCAGGAGCATTTATTGGGTGGGGGGAGTACAAGGGGCTACAGAGGGAAGAGGAGGATCAGCAAAAATTGCTCCTCTCCTCGCATGAGCAGAAGAGTTCTGCTTGTGCGACTGCTAGTCTGGATGCTACCCTCTGAGTTTTGACAGAGCATATGTGTGCCCCTCAAAGGCAATCCTCAGTCTGTCTGTTGTGGAAATGTACAACTGTTGCTTACAAGAAGGTCTGTAAATGCTGAGATAGCTTAAATCAAGGGAAAAGTCATTCATTATTGGGCAGTTTTTGTCCTTTTAAATGTTTTTAAACTGTTTTATTACTTGTGTTTTATTTTAATACTAGCCTACCCGCACAGAGTATCTGTGTGCTATTTGGGGCTGGCTGTTCCCCCCCCTCCTGCTCCACTCTCTTGCTTCCTCCCTCCTGCCCCCTCCCCCTCCCTCCTTCTCCACTCTCTCTTGCCCCCCTCCCTCCTGCCGCACGCTGCACTCTCCCTCTCACCCCCTTTGTAGTCTCTCTGCTGCTTCCCTGCCGCTTTCTTGTCTCACCGGCCTGGCATGCCACCTCCCCCCCCCCAGCGGCCAGGCCGGGCTTCACCGCCACTGCTGCCACCTCCCCTTTGCCTTATACTGCTGGGATGACTGTCCCGCCTCTCGTGGGCAGGCCAGGCTTTGCCGCTTCCGCTGCTGCCTCCCCCTTACCTGGGACGGCTGTCCTGCCGCTGCCTCCCGCCGGCAAACTGGGCTTTGCCGCCGTCCCCGCTGCCTTCCCCTTACCTGAGACAGCCGGGACGGTCATCCCGCCACTGCCTCCCGCGGACAGGCCGGGCTTTTTTGCTGCTGCTGCCGCCGCCTCCACCTTCCCCCCTTACCCTGGGTGGCCTGGCCAGGTTGTCCCGCTGCCGCCTCTCGGCGGCCGCCATTTTTTCTTTGCCCCAACTCTCGCCCAATGCTAGGCACTCTCGTGAGAGTTCCGCCGCCAAATCCAGGAGGACACGCACTGGCTAAGAGAATTAATATAATAGATAAACTGCCCTGAGCCACTTTGGGAAGGGCAGTATATAAATTGAATGAATGAATGAATATCAATCTTCAGTTTACCCTTTTGTATAGGAATCTGAAGTCAGATAAATGGTGATGGTTTTGGTGTGATGCTCCACGATAAGGTAGACAAGCACTTAAGAAGGCACACATTATTTTAAGTACTCTGCATACAAGCTGTGTTATAACATACAGGGCCTGTGTAGGCTTTGAGGTCTAGAACTTAAGAGTCTGTTGAGATGTTACCCTAGCAGCTGCTGCTGGATGCTCAGTTTCAACTGTGTATGTGGCTAACTGTGTGGAATATCCTGTGTGAATTTGTGTGAAGTGCTACCCACATGGCACAAGTGGCTTTTGATCATAGGTGGGAGGGATGGCACACAAAGGATATTCCAGACATGGTTGAAAAATCACCAAAGCCACATAAGTACCACTTCACACAACTGGTTACCCAGTTGTTAGGTGCCCATACAGTTTGGGTTCCTGGCAGCAACTAGACCCCTGGGATAACATCTGAACTGATTCACATTTACCAAAAAGCAGTGTTTGGTTTGCCTTAAGTGACATTTGGTCGCAGCTACAGGAATAATTGAAAGCAGACTTTTGAAGGATTTAGATGGACATTGCTGGTTATCTAGTCTTAGCCCATCTGTTGAACCAGCTGGTTGTTTAGCTGAAGCAAGATGGGTGGATTTTCTTTGTTTCCCCCAAACAGCTATTTCACTTTGATTCTCCCCCCCCCCCCCAACCGCCCTCACACACTTTATTGGTGCCCTTGATTGTAACAGGAGTACTACAAGAGCATTTGTGGTAGTGGTACAGAGAGTAAAAGGGTGAGGTATGCTTGTTGTGTGAGAGGTGCACTGTGACTTGAGCTTACAATTTTCTGGAACTGGTTTGCAAGTTCAAAGTCCTTCCTGTATAGGGCGCTCCACTTTTAGGTCTGTTTTAGTAGAAACGGCCTTATCTTTGTGCTCTTTAAAAGTTACATGGTTTAAGTATCTATGAGAATACCTAATGTTAGAATTATGATAGGCACACACTTTAAGAAATCAAAATCTCAAACAGCATTACAAAAAATATTGCAATTTTCTAGATGGAATGAGATTTCCTGATACGCAGTTTGGTTTAGGGGTATGCATGGACTGTGGTTTGAGCTCTGGTTTGGAATCGGCACTGAACCAGGGAGTGGGAGCTTTAAGAAAGAGGAGAGCAGGTTCTTACCTGCTCCCCGCCACCCCATGAAGCTTCCTGTTGGAGCAATGCTCAGTGCCTGCATACACATGCGCCTGCGTGGATGCCACAGGGGTACTTGGGGGTACCTTTCCAAGGCTTGTGCATTTTTTTTGCTTGCATGCATTCATTCATTCATTCATTCAAACTTGTATACTGCCCCAAACTTCCATCTCTGGGCAGTTTGTATTACCCCTCTGCACCTCTGCGATTACCTCTTCTGAAATATGGTCCCTCCTACTTTTACCCCTTCAGTGACTTGTTTGCCTTTAAACAGAAAAAAGAAAAAAGAAAAAAAAAGATGTGCAACAGCTTGACAAAACAAACGTTATTAATATATTTAGGTGCAGTTTCACAGTGGCATTTTTGCACAAGTCTTCAAAGGTAAGGGGGAAAAACACAGAGATGAGGGATGCTGCCCCTTACTGCCCTCTTGCAATGCTCTGTATTTGCACACAAGTACTGTGCTGCCCGCTTCTGCATGTGTAGTGAGGAAAGACTTTGTGAGATGTTAATGGGGAAAATAGTGTAATGTTCAGTGTGGTGTGAAGCCACAGCTCTAATTCCACAGCCAGATGATTGCAGAAGAGCACGACTACATACCACTAAAGAGAGTTTGAAATACTCACTCACCATTAAATGGCATGTTGCTGTTAAATCTGCTCTTTACACACTTTAGACTTCTTTCTGTGGCCGAATCTGGAGTTTTGTTGGTCCTGGTTTACAGAATAGGCATTTATCAAAACAGTGTTCCCCAGTACTGTCAATGACACTCTAATTTTTATAAAGAATTTGATTGTCCCATTCATTATGTTGCAGGCACATGTAGCAGAATAGTGTAACTAACAGAGATCCACCATGTATTGTTAAGCCATAATTAGACCTATAGTTCAGTTAGATTTCTAACACAAATCATTGCTTGTAATTACTTCAGAGGAAGTAAATAGCAGTCAATTCACGTTTACGTTGCAGCTGGACAATAACTTGCTCATGTGCAAGATTATACTGTTTGTTTGCATATATTGGGAGGTTGGAGACCCTATTAGGTAGGGGTGAGATGTACCTTTTCCTACATTACTTCCGCCAACCTGTAGTCATCTCTCTCTTCTGCTGAGGCACAATTGCAAGATTACCCTTATTTTGGAGAAGCACTGCTCAGTTTAATAGTTTATGGCATTCCACACTGATGCCCCTAAATATCAGTGATACCACTCACCAAAGACCCTCATTTTTAGCATTTGATTTAGCCAACCTATCTGAGATTTGATCAAGCAGAAGATGCTTAAGAGAGTTGCAATGTCTGCTTGCCAAAAATGCATTCACTGTTCACTAAAGCAGCTTCTAAGTTCTATCACAATACATTTCCCTTTCTGGCTGGCAGATATAGGCCAGGCGCAGAAGCATGTTGTGACCAAATCAATAGGAAATTGGTCAAGGGAGTGGGGGGGACGAGATGAGAAAAAGAAGGAATTACATTTGGCCACCAGACTAAGGTTCTTCCTTCCTGGTGTCTGTTGTGGGAAGTACTTGGGATGTTCTGATATGTACGAATAATTGGAATAAAGATCTTTCCTGAGGCCAAGTAACTTACTGAAGACAGAGCTTCTAGTTCTGCTCTGATGTGGTTGCAGTATGCCTTCTAAAGAATGGTACAATGAATCCTGAAATAATTGCAGGATTCACTCCACAAAGAACCTTCATTTGAAGCATCAGTTTGAATCCAAAGAGAGGTTATATTTTGCTGCATCTCCGGTGACTGTTATAGAAGTATCCCACTGTTAACAGAACCATCTGCCAGACATTATTGTAAATTAGGAACAAAGTGTCTAGTGGCTTGCTCACAGTACTGAAAATCCAAAAAGCAGGACTTGGCCTTTCCCAAGCACCAGCTCACCATAGCACTTGGAAATTGAAGCATGGTACCTGAGTTGCGTGATGTACTGATATGAGCAGGAGGAGTGAGCAAGCATGTGGGGGCCTGAGCCAGACAGATGTGACCAGGAGGAGTGAGCAAGCAAAGCGGCAGGTCTGCCACACCCCATGGAACAGAGGGTAGCCTGCCTCCTAATGTTTGCACTGACTCCTAGACTCAAGAAAATTTGTTGAGGCCTACTATAAAAACAAAAATGGAAACCTTTGCTATGCAGATCCTGTTTACTGGGGCAGAAAATAACCAAAGTTTGCCAAGGGTTGTAAATGTCCAATTACCTGCTGCTATGCCAGAGTCTTACAGACACTAGCCAGTTTTATAATGTTGCTTGTGTAAAGTACAAGGGGAAGAGTGGTGGAGGTGCCGTCGTCATGAGGAATTTACTTATGAGTTTTCAGAGAAAATGTACTGAAAGGTGGGTGATGGAGGGCCACAATGCTTGCCGCATCTTTTTTTAGAAGGCAGTAGGGATGAGGATGGGACTTAAATTGCAAGGGGCAGAGGGTGTCCACCCCTTAGTTACTGTGTTTAGAAAGCAACTGGTGGGCATGGTTTGGCTAAAATTGGGAAGGGAGTAATATCGTGTGGCTTGTGGATTTGATTAAAGGCTTCCTCCATTTCTCCTCATATTTAAAGCACCACTGAGTGGGACATGAAAGCTGGAGAAAGTTACTGCATGGGACTGCTGTGATCTTGGCAAATCTTTCAGCTGCACCCTGTGATACCTTATGTAGGCAACTGAACTTTTCCAAAGCATGAGGCACAGGTGATTGCTAGCAGTGGTGCAAGTACCTTCTTGATCCTTCCCTAATGTGATGGGGCCAAGAGCAAATGCACAGATACTCCCACCTCTGCATAATTAGAACGTGTGTTTAGACAGTGTGATCGCTGACATAAAATTAACTGACTATACTAAAGACCTGCAGGACGATCTTTTATTTCTTATTGATCTTTTCCTTCCCTGGGGTCCCACTTGCAATTAGTTAAAAGCACACTGTGGTCCTACATGGCTTACCTCTAATTTTATTCTGCGTATCTCAGATAAGTGTGCAATCAGTTGAACCATCTGTATATATAATTGCAAATGTACTATATTTTTGTCAGCTTGGGCTGATAGAGAAAGGGAGACCTGAAGCAATTGCTATTGTTGGACAACACATTCTTTATGCTTGTGCATGGACAATTCTGCACAACATGTAGGGTGGATGTGTCTTTCAGTGGAGACCAAGTAAGACTGATGTTGGCATTAACCTTCTATCAGTAACTTGTACAGATGCTTTTCTCAACGGAGACCTCGAGAGGACAAGTTGGTTTTGAAGAAGAAATGTTTTCAATTTACCTTGGTCAGTTGTACACCCATGGGGGCCTTATAAGATGTTCAGATGAGAATTGAGGTGTGCAAAATTAGTGGCAGGAACCACCTGAGCTGAAGCTGAGAGCCTTGGATGCTAGGAGAGGCTGCCTCTTGTGGCGTGCTGTTGGAACTGCAGCTTGAAACATTTGGCTTCACCCACCCAGGCTAACCTTGGGATCAATCTGGAATGGGAAAGGTGGTGATTGCAAAACATAGGTGTTTTATATTCTGGATTAAATATTCAAGAATCTAGGGGATTGACTTTGTGAGAGACTTGAGTTTTCAATGGTAAAAGCAAAGAACAACACCAGATGACATACTATTCATGAACAGCAGATTCAGTATGACATACTAAATTAGACTAACAACAAAAAAAATATTTTCTATTGGTTTCTCTTCATTGGCTGTAGAATATGGGAAATGGAGAAAAACACAAGTGGTTAAATCTGTGCCAAAATATTGAGTGCTACTTATACACAGAAGTTTGTTTCGTCTGCCAACATTATGTAGTGTCAGCATATGGAGTCCTAATGTACAGCACAGACTATTGTATTGGCTTTGTCAGCTCTGATTTTCACACAGTTCAAAGACCGTGAAAAAACAGACCCCTTTGACAGGGTTTCCTGGCTTTAACAATTTCAGATGTGAGATTTGTCCTAAAGCGTAAGCTCCATTTCATATTGGACCTTTACAGTAGTTGGAGAAAACTCCTAATGTTGGAGGGAACTCAGTTTATTGACTCCCCATTTCTTCTAAACTTTTGAAAGACATTTGTGTTCTGGTTAGGCATTTATGTGAATGTTTGCCATTTCTTTGCTTGCCTTGGGTATTGGAGGCTAGGACCATTTCCCAGGCTCAAGCCTGTATTTTCCTCTAGCCCTTTGCTGCTTGGTTGAGTCACAGAAACCAGGCCAGTGGAAATGAATCAAGGGGTTTTGACTTTCCTATTATACTGGACTGCCTTTGTAGACATAGGTATCAAGTGGAAATAATGAGTGTGTTTTCCTGGTCTGGGGCCTACAGCAGAAGTTACTTTCAGTTATATCAGGGATGTCAGTTGGATGCAGCTTTTTTTTTTAAAGTGAGAAGCAACTCCTAGTGCCTAAACTGAGGCTGCACAAACTGTTGTTGTGTGTCATGCTTTTAGCTCATGCAGCTCTCACCTAGGCGCTTTCCAGACTGGACCCTACAACGGGGTCAGGACATATCTTGGAAGTGTGCTTCCACACTTCCTGCGTCGTGACACTGCAGTCCATACAGGGACAGCACAGTGCCGTTCACAGTTCCAATGCCTTGTTGCGAATTTAGTCGCTGAGATATAGAGCAAGGGCATCGTACATCTGGCGTGGAAAAGTTGCTGTTTTTTCAGGTTGTTAGTTGTTGCGAGACTGCTCCCCTTCTGTTTACATTTCGAATGCAACTTGCTCAAACAGAGGCATTTTGCTGCTGATCCCGCAGCTAGTTTGGAAAGCACCCTAGTGGTATTCCACTAGGAATACCGGTCGTGGCTCTTGGTAGAGCAGCTTGCTATGAAGAACAGTCACTCTGTTGCTTCCCTAGAGCTTCAGCCAGTTCTTCGGCGTGGTCTTGGGCTTTGCGCCTGTGCAGAGACCTTGGCGGAGCTTCCCAAGCTAGATACCAGACTTTTGGCGGTAACTCTGCCCTCACGGTATAAGGCTGGAGAGGGAAGCTCATGCTAGGGTGGACAAAAGAGGGGCGACAAAGTAGGGTGGACAAAAGAGCCCGCTAAGCGGCGGCGCCATGAGCCCTCTGACCCATATGGCACAGGGAAGAATAAGAAGTCCCCCAAAGAAAAGGGTGGGAAGCAGAAACATGGGTCCCTGGCCCCTGCTCAGCGACAAAGCGAGATAATTTTAATACAGGCTGCTTGCAGTGAATCACTTCAGCAGCCTGGGGGTCAGGAGATACATGTGGCTGGCTGGCCAGCAGGGAGGGGCAGGGCGCCACTACCCCTTGCCCCCACGATTCCTCCCAACTCTACGATGCTGGGCCACAAGGAGGAAAGGGACTTTGCAGGTTCCTCCCCTAGACCACCACTACCCCTGACCACGGGATCCTGTCCTGTGAAAGCACTAAAGTTAGCTCAGTGGGGCTAGCTGCCTTGCCTCTCCCGGGCATGGCAGCAACGGCAACAGCGACTGGAGCCAGGCTCCTTCGCAACCCAACGCCACTGTGCCAGCGCAGGGAGTAAGCCCTGCACCTCTCCTTTTGGCGGCGCCGGCCATGGCAGCCAGCGGGGCTATGCACCGCCGCCTCTCACGCCTCCGCCTCTCACGCCACCGCTGCTGCTTCGCCCCACCATCATTGTGGACCCAACCCCTGAAATATGGGCAGGTAGCCCAGCTCGGGGGATGGGCTCGCCTTACAGCCAGCCCTCGATTCTCTGCCAACAAAGCAGACACTGGGCACGGCACCATTATTGGAGGATCCAAGTGGCCTCGAACTGGGGTTGGCGACCCCATCGTTGGAGGACCCTAGTGGCCTCGATCTGGGGTTGGTGACCCCCTCCCCAAACAGAGGGAACTGGCATTTGAGAGAAGCCTCTGGGCCCCTCATCCACACCACAGGTGACCTGGCACATAAAATATCCATGAGGAGGCCCAGCAAATGGCAGCGTTATCCTGGCGTCTGCTCAGTGAGTGTCCACATGCGCTACCATGCCCAGCTACCGATGAGCAGGTGGCCAGACTGCGCCAACTACAGGAACCCCTGGAGACCGTAGATGTGGACCCATGTGCCATATGGACCACAGAGGCTACAGGACAGGGGCAATAGCACGAGGCGGTAATCCCGGATTGTCACCAGTGAGTGGTGCGTGCGGAGATCCATCTAGTCCAACAGCCTCCGATCTCTCCACCAGCCATCTTGTGGAGGTGATCGTGATTCAGCTCCCACAATGGAGCCCATTGATGCTGAGCTCTTCCAACGGCAGGAGTAGAGTAGGACAGTCTACTCCAGCAGCCTCCCTCCACCAGCCACTTTGTGGAGGTGATTGTGATTTCAGCTCCCATAGGGAGCCCAGTAATGCTGAGCTGCCTGTTCCCGCGCTGGAACCTCCTTCAGAGGTGAGCGATGCGTTTATTCAGCAGTCCTCCACAGAGCGCCCTTATGCTCCATGACCGGCAACTAGTGCCTTTGAAGTCTGTTCAGCCCTCAAATCTGATGGTCCTGATTGCTCCCTCTAAAATGCCTTCCTCCCAGCGAGGTTTCCTCCCGCCTGATACCGCAGCTAGTGAAACGGTTTCTGTTCCAGTCTCGCCCTTCCTCTAAAGCCTAATCATTCTCTCCAGCCACTATTCCACAGCAGCAGCCGCTCAATGAAGGGGTTGTGTTTTTTCCTACATCTCCAAGTTTACACTGGGTGGGGGGGGGGGGAGACTAGTTTTCCCCATCCTCTTCAAAGGGCCTCTTATCTTGAGCTTCCTGCCGCAACCCCCTCCCCTGTGGCTTTGCTAATCCTTTAGGTCTCAGGTACTGCCTCTGACCAGGATGCAGTTCTAAGCAGGAGAGGACGTGTTCTCAGCTAAGTATGCTGGGGAGTGGAGCTTGTCTTCTGGTAGCAAAGGTGAATCTTTCCTTTTGCCGAGCAGAATTTGCCCTGGTTTGCCTTGGCCAACTCCTTTTTCTCCTCTAAAGGAGCAGTAGATTACTGCCAGAGCCTCTGCCTTGCATACAGTGGAAGGACTGTAGCTGACTGAAAGAACATCTGCTTCCATGCAGAATGTCCCAGGTTCAGTCCCTGACAGCATCTCCTGGCAGGATGGAGAAAGGCTCCTGCCTGAAACTCCAGAGAGCTGCTGTCAGTCAGCGTAGACAATACTGAGCGAGACAGACCCATTGCTTGACTCAGTATAAGGTCACTGTTGGCACTCAAGATTATGTTCTCTAAGGCTAAAGCCACAATCTACTATGTGGCTCCCTTACATATGTTTTTTTATTCATAGTGATTTCCCCTTCCAGGGCCTCACACAGGGTAACTGCTCCTCTCCCTGCTCTCTTCTGGGAGGTCATGATGGTTGAATGGCCCGTCCCTGCTTCCTCCAGCCAGTGGGGCTTGTTCCCTCCCTCTGGTTGTTACTCCTGTGGACCCCCCTGTAGTCCAGTCTCGGTCTACCTAAGAGTGGTCACTAAGAAGGATGTACACCTTAAGATGCCTTAAGTAGCACAGCGGGGAAGCGCTTGAATAACAAGCAGAAGGTTGCCAGTTTGAATCCTCGCTGCTTCTGTATTGGGCAGCAGCGATACAGGACGATGCTGAAGGCATCATCTCATACTGTGCAGGAGAAGGCAATGGTAAACCCCTCCTGTATTCTACCATAGACAACCACAGGGCCCCAAGCTCCACCCAGGTCCGCAGAGGATTGTCAGTGTGACCTCCTCTTACCTTAAAACCTGCAGCCTGGGCCACTATGATTAGACTGTTAGCACTAGCTCCATCCTCAAACTCCATCAAATCAGTTGGCCAAATCTATGGCCTTGTGCCTGATTCTACTCTGAACGGCAGGCTTATCCAGCCCGGACTATGTCATGTGGGGGTGGCATCGCTACGTTTGCTTTGGCTACAGCATGGAACTCCAGGTCCATGCTTCCCATGCTTCATCCTCCAGTCACACAGTTGTCTGGTGAACGAGACTAAGAGCCAGCTCTGACCATCCAATGTATTACTGCACCTGGGGGCCTGGTTTGACACCAGAGCAGCAACCATATCCCTCCCCCCGAACAGGAGGGAAAAGATCTGCAGCCAGCTGCTCCTGCGTCGGTCGCTTTGAGGTCAGGACACTGGCTCAGCTTCTGGGGTCCATGATTGCATGCCTAGAATGCCTGCCATGGGCAAGGTGGCATGCGCGCCCACTGCAGTGGGCACTGCTGCCATTCCAGAACAAAATCACCAGCTGCATCAGTTGGAAGGTCCTGCTGCTGCTGCTAGTGTGGCAAGCCCACCTCTGGTGACTTTCCCCAGTGGGGACAAGAGGAAACCTGAGGGAACCCGACAGGGTCACTGTCACAAAAGACCCCAGCCTGACCGGCTGGGGGGCACATTGTGAGGAGCAGCCGGCGCAGGACCTCTGGTCCCTGGGGGTGGGGTGGGGTGGCTACACAGCATCAATTGGCTAGAACTAAGAGCCATCAGGTTGGCTCTAGCCCACTTCTCAGTCCGCTTACAGGGGAGGCATGTGTTGGTGAGAATCCAGATTCCTGATGGAGACCAATGCCCCTTTGCCAGTAGGCAGAAGGGTATCTAGCTTTGATCAGAGCAGAACACATGAGCGGTGCATCCAATGTCCAGGTAGACTTGCTCACTTGCTAGATAGTGGACCAGTCGGAGTGGGCCCTCCACCCCAAGGTGTTCAATCACATACAGCACTGCCTGGGGATCCCCAGGTGCATCGGTTTTCGTCCCCTACAAACAACAAGCTTCCCCGCCTCTTCACGCACTCAACTCTCCTTAGCTGCAGGGTCTCCTGTATGCCTTCCTCCTGGTAGGCTTTATTCCATGGCTGGTAACACGATTTGGACAGAGAAGGGCACAGATCATCCTAGGGGCCCCAAAGGCTGTTGCTTCACCAGTGTGGCTCCAACTTCATGCCTGGACTTTGAGTGCATGCAGTTAGCTAAAAAGGGCTACTCCAGGACGGTGCAAGACACAATCCTGGCTGCTAGGTGCCAAAGCACCAATAAGATTTACCGGACTACTTGGGCCGCCTTCCTCAGATGGGCAAGGCAGAAAAAAGAAAAAGAAAAAAGCAGAAAAAGAAAGGCGGGGGGGGGGAGCCATGTTTGACCTACGTTCCCCAGGTACCGGCCTTCCTACAGGCAGGCCTGGACCAGGGTCTGAGGCCCAATACTCTGAAATGAAAGGCCTCTGCCCTAGCTTTGGTCCTGAAGCTAAGAAGGGCCGAGAGGACCTCACTCCACCCCCATCTCTCTCGTTCTGGCGAGGAGCTCCCGATATCGCTCCTCCGCCAATTCATCGTTTTCCTCCATGGAACCTCAATAAAGTCCTGAATGCCCTCTCACAGGCTCCCTTTGAACCAATCTCATCCATCCCACTAAAGCATCAATCTTACAAGGTCCTATTCTAGAGGCGATCTCTTTGGCACACAGGCTGTCGGATTCTGGGGGCACTCTCAGTTCAAAAGGAGCTCTGCATCTTCCAGCCCGATGCGGTGGTTCTTAAAGCTAATCCTACCTTGTTCCAAAAATAAACTTGCAGACATTAGTCTTGCCTTCCATTTGTCGCAAGCCCAAACATCCACTAGAACTTAGTTGGCATCCCCTGCATGTACGCAGAGCCCTACGCACCTACATTCGAAGGACTAAGGACCAAGGGCGGTCAAAGGCCCTCTTTGTGTCCTTCTACACTACTTCCCTGGGTGTTAGGGCCTTTAAGGTGACCCTAGTTTGTTGGCTCAGGAGAGGAGAGCTGATCTTGTGGTAGCAAGCAAGACTGGTCCCCTTAGCTAAGCAGGGCCCGCCCTGGTTGCATATGGATGGGAGACTAGAAGTGTGAGCACTGGAAGATCTTCCCCTCAGTATGGAGCCGCTCTGGGAAGAGCAGAAAGTTCCAAGTTCCCTCCCTGGCTTCTCCAAGATAGGGCTGAGAGAGATTCCTGCCTGCAGCCTTGGAGAAGCTGCTGCCAGTCTGTGAAGACAATACTGAGCTAGATAGACCAATGGTCTGACTCAGTATATGGCAGCTTCCTATGTTCCTATGTATCGCCACAGCCTACCTAGCCCTCTTACTCCAAGTTCCACAGGGCATCACAGCACACACTAACCACAGTGCAGCGACCTCGGCAGCTTTCGCAGCACAGGCGCCATTGGGGGAGATCTGCCGCACAGCCACATGGTCCTCCATTTCTCCCTTTCTCAAGTATTACAGAATTGACTCACTTGTCTCAGCGCAGGTGGCCTTCTGGTGGACGGTACTCCAGGTGGTACAGAACTGATCCACTTCTCCTCACCCCTGGAAATCTGTAAATACTCTGGTAGGTCCCTTTGTGAGCCGTGACTTCCTACTTCAAGGGAGAAAAAAACATTGGACTTAACGTGAAGGGTTCTTTCTCCTCTGAAGTAGGAGGCCACGCAGCCCACCCGTGGATCAGGGACTAGCTTTGTGTCAGGCTGTGCCTCTCTAAGCCAACCGTTGGGACTAATTAGTCTGACACTAACCTTTGGAACAACCTCTGTTTCTATTTTGATTAATATCTTAGGACCTCCGTCATCTATCCTACATTCTTTGCATGCTAACTTCTAGATAGATAGATTCTCTCCAGGATGATCTGTCTTCAACTTGGCCTTTAAAGTCTCTCAGTGGTGCATTCATTGCTGTTGTAATTGAGTCCCTCCACCTTGCTGCTGGTCGTTCTTTACTTCTCTTTCCTTCAACTTTTCCCAGCATTATGGACTTCTCAAGGGATCTGGATCTTCTCGTAATGTGTCCGAAGTATCATAGTTTGAGCTTGGTCATTTGTGCATCGAGTGAAAACTCTGGATTGATTTGTTCTATGATCCATTTGTTTCCCCCCGCCCACTGGCTGTCCATGGTATCCTCAAAAGTCTTCTCCAGCACCAAAGTTCAAAAGTGTCTATGCTTTTTCTGTCTTGCTTCTTCAAAGTCCAGCTTTCACATCCATAGAGTGTCACAGGAAAAAACGTGGTCCGAACGATTCTAATCTTTGTAGGTATAGACGTGTCACGGCATCTAAATATCCTTTCCAAGGGCTTCATTGCAACCCTACCAAGTGCTAGTCTGTGGCATATTTCTTGACTGCTGGATCCTTTACTGTTGATGGTTGATCCTAAAAGGCAGAAGCTATCAACTTTGGTATTCCAGTTTCCAACCACCAGCATCACATCTTGCTTGCATGTTCTGTCAATTTCAGGCTGAACTGGAGCATAAAACTTATCAGCTTTCTCTTCTTCTGCATTAGTCGTTGGGGTATAGACTTGAAGAACTGTTGTGTTAAAGGGTTGTCCACAAAATCGAATTGAGATTAGGCGGTCACTGACCGCATTGTACCCAAGTACTGTCATTGCCATATCCTTCCTGAAAGCTCACTGTGTTGAGCTTTCCCATATTCATGCTTCAATGGTTCCATGTTCCCATTGTAATTCTGTCTTTGCAGCTTTGGATTTTCTTTTCCTGCACGGCAACATCAGTTGCTAGAGGTCCTAAAGGCTTTAGTCTAACTGCATCGTAAACACCATCGGTACTCTGAGAGATCCTTAGCACTTCCTCAGTAGCATGTTGAGTACCATCCGACCTGAGGGGCCCATCATCCGGCACTACATCAACAATCATTCCATTTTGTTTATCCATGTGGTTTTCTTGGTAAAATTCAGGAGTGGTTTACCATTGCCTTCTCCCACGCAGTATGAAATGATGCTGATGTCGTTGTCACGGAAGTGATCATCCGCCTCCAGCACTTTCCTATATTGCTGCTATATCACAACACATAAAAATTCCTAAAAATTCATCCCTATGCCTGATTCCTTTGGGTGTTGGGTGGTAGTTGGCGCCCATGGGCCCTACCACTCAACCCATTTTAGTGTTGCTAGGCAGTACCCATGGGGAATTATGGACTGCTTTGAATCAGCTGTGGTGGTGCAGCGGGGAAGTAACTTTCCTAGGGAGCAAGAGGCTGTTAGTTTGAATCCCCGCCAGTGTACTTCCCAGACTGTGCCTAGCAAATATATATTTGTAGTCACCTATATCAGGCAGCAGCGATAAAGGGAGGTGCTGGAGGCGGATGCTCACTCCAGTGACAACAGCAAAGGCATCATCTCATATTGTACCGGGGAAAAGGCAATGGTAAACCACTCCTGTATTCTACCAAGAAAGTCACATGGCTCTGTGGTCACCAAGAGTCAACACCAACTTGACGGCACAATGTTTCCTTTTTCCTTTTGAATCCCCATTATTATCTGTGGCAGATATTACAGAAATAATTATAAAAATTACAGACAGAACAAAATGAAGGCTCAAATTGCCAAATCAATTTGAACTCAAATCTAGGGTGAGTCAATTTGACCTCAAATCTGACCTCAAGGGTGATTTGATTCAAGGTTAAATCACTCAAACTGACCAGATTTGAATCAATACGGCCACAAATTGATTCACACATCCCACACGGTATATTCTGCCGTGAAGAAAGATGCAAAGTTATCACTTACACTGCAACCTTTAAATGTTGGATCTAGGAATTCTGCAGTGCTGTAACAATTATTGTAAAATATTACTTCATGTTTTGCTCATCATTCTGAAAAACAAAATATTGCATAATATTGCAAAATATTGCATGTATTTTTTAAAATACAGTTTTCTCCTCAAGTGTTTCTTATCAGTACACCTTTTTGTTGTGATTAACCCTGCTATAGTTTTTAAGATTGTGCAAACTTTCCCATATAATAGAGCTGCTCCATTTAATTAGCTAAACTTAAAAAAATAAATAAAAAGAATCACTGTGTTAGTCAGCTTGTCAAACTAGTGCTTGGATGTAAAATCCTGTTTTCCCCTTATTCTTAACTGATAGAATTTATTTAAGATTTTGAGATGGACATGATGTCCTTCATTCATGCTGTTCAAGGCTCCCTTGCATTTTCTAGAAAGACATTTTGAATTTTGTTAACTGTTTCATAAAAATTATAACTATTCTTGTGAACATCATCTACACAATCCTTAACTACCAGATCAGTAGTCCGAGGGACTTAGCTGCTAAGTATGGTTATCTGCCTTATGAAGGCTGTGATTAGCTTTTTATGGTTTGGAATATTAGACAAAATGATGACATAGTGGAAAATCCAGCCACTGTTACTCAGAACTGAAGTTCCCACAGGAAACTAGAGAAGGCTTGACTAACAGTAAGCATAAATACTTAGCCCAAAACTTTCTTCACCATATATATTACAATCTTGTTGTATAACGTCTTTGCCCCCACCCCGGCCAAGTGTTAGCAGGACTGTTGTGAAGCACTGCAGAGACAGGTAAAGTCTGTGCTTCTGAAATATAATAATTCCTCTGCGAAGGAGGTGAGTCCCTTTCAAAATGAGTTAGCCTTGTGCTGATATTGTCTCCAGTGGTACAATGGTAACCAGGTTTTTAAAATATAAAATTATTTTGCTGTGCTATTTTATATCGGAACCTGTCATATTGAATAGTCATTCATAATTCAAAGCTACACTACCATTTCCCTCTTGTCGTGTTACATCTATGATAAGGTCAGTGAGACAATGTTCCTTGTTTTGGTTTGTTGACTTAAAGCAAAGTTCAACTGCACCTGCTTCCCAGCTTTGATAGTATTCATTTTTTCCTTGCCACTTTTCTCTATATACTGTACATACAATATGTACCAAACTCCATTCTGACTAAACTTTATTGTGTTTGAATTCAGCTGCTGCTGGGCCTGAGTGTTTGTTTATTTGAATGTACACTAAAGCAAGTTTTCACAACTCCTGAAAATGACATGTATTATTCAGACTGTACAGCTAATGACTCAAGCATATGACTGTGCTTTGTTCTTGCTGATATCTATCATTCAGAATTGGGTATTACCACTTCAGAGAGATCTTGCAGACATTGTGGATGACTCCCTGAAAACAACCACTTAATGTGATGCATCACACCAAACAGCAAATATATGTTGGAGAATGATTAGGAAAGAGAGAGAGAATAATACAGGAGGTAGAATGCAGTGTACTGACTTTTTAAAAGGGTTTATCCAATAGATTAATGTGGAAGATGAAAGGAAAATGCTGGAATGTACTTATCTATTTAATTTATATACTGCCTTTCGTTTAAAAAAATCCCAGAGCAGTTTGCAAACATTTAACACAATAAAAGACTATAAAAATCACACAAAAATATTAAAATGGAGAGCCAGCATGGTGTAGTGGTTAGAGTGCTGGACTAGGACCGGGGAGACCCGAGTTCAAATCCCCATTTAGCCCTAAAACTACTAGCTGGGTGACTCTGGGCCAGTCACTTCTCTCTCAGCCTAGCCTACTTCACAGGGTTGTTGTGAAAGAGAAACTTAAGTATGTAGTACACCGCTCTGGGCTCCTTGGAGGAAGAGCGGGATATAAATGTAGTAATAATGATAATAATAATAATAATAATAAAAACACACAATATAACCTTAAAATACAAAACAGCAACAAAAAACACTCCTCCGAAAGCCTGGGTAAAAAGCCAAGTTTTCACTTGCTTTCTAAAAACTGTGATTGAGACTGAGGAGTGGATGCCCCCCAGGAGAGCATTCCAAAGTCTGGGGGCAATAACTGAGAACAATAACTGTCATGTCCCGTGTGCATGACAGCTGAGCCTCTCTCATTGTTGGCACATGGAGCAGAGCCCTCAGATGACCTCGTTTAAGTGTCCAGATATATCCATTAGTGAACATACTGTAGGATGCGGGACAGAATGGACATTGAATCAGTAGGACAGTTGTGTATTTTAAGGAGGACATCCTTGGATTGGAACTGAATATTTTGCTGCATGAAACTCAGATGCCATGTGCAACACTCGGTATGGATGCCTTCCAGAATTATAATGTGACATTATACAAAAAGCATTTCCTACAGTTATTGTATTCATTTTATTTGCATTTATTTATTAAATTTGTATAACACACAACTGACCGCCCTTGGGGTGGTTTACAAATTAAAAAATTTAACATGTGTAATAAATGAAGGATGGACAGGTAACCAAGAATGAATGCAGATAAATAGCCAAGACCTGTAGAGAAAGTGCTAGGAAAAGTTCAAAATGAGCTGAGGCTATAGAGGTATTATAGGCACAACAAAGAGGGCTATGTCCTAAGTTAAGAAACGGTAGGTCTGCTGCTCAGTAAGGATGGCACAATGTTAACAGGTGACAAAGGCAGCTGTATAAAGTTGATGAGTGTGGAATCCTCCACCACCACTAATAATCAGAATTCTTAGGTATTTTGGCTCTTGTTGGTCTTTTAATTAAAAAAAAATATTTCCTGATTTTATTTTGCAAGAAAGTCCAAGGCAGCTAACCATCAATATGTTAAAACAATCAGTTTAATGTCTTTTAAAGATTTCTCTGTTCTGTACTGGCTGCTTATAGTCAAGACTACTTGTTTAGGGGTACACTTTTAGTCTCTCTTTGCCATGACAGATGTGCTCTTCAGCTGTGCAAGTACTTACAGCCAGAGCTGGCTGATTCATGCTTCATTCCACTTGTACTTATCTAGCTATATGAAAATCTACACTGCAGTTGCTAATTGGAAGGATCTCTAACAGTGCAAAGCAAAGGGTTATTTGACTGTGCAACTCTGACTACAGGGGCATTTAAATTAGATTAGTCTGTGTCAGGCACGTTTGGTGACAAGTAAAACCATTTCTTCCTCTGAAATGCCAACAGTGCATTCATGTCTCAAATGAGCTATCTGCATTGAATGCCTTCTACTGTCGCTATGCAGATTGTCAGTGCCTCTCCCCCTCCCCGCTGCTCCATAATTAATTATAGAAATACATTGCTTCTGGGGATCAACACAGTCTCCCTCCAGATGCCAAGGCGCCAATCCAGCTATTATGCCAAAAGTGACACGCTCTGATAGCCTAGAGCAGCAGCCTTGTACAGAAATGCTAAAGGTAATAATAGTTCATTAGCTTCCACTGTGGCTTTCCCATTCTTATTGTTTTCCTTGTAAGGCAACAGGAAGTTTGTTCAGCTACTTCCTATGTTGCAGATTACAGAAAGGACTGAAAGGTCATCAAGTCTAATTACTCATGTCAAGTCATCTGTCACCCTTGCCCAGACAGGCATCTTCTTCTTGTAGCTTTTAGAACATAGTGACAATAATATGTAGCTACTAAATTGGCTCTACATACCTTTAAAAAATAGTGTGATCGTGTTTTTTTCCTGTTACCTGAAGTTTGTACTCGCTTGTATAGCTATTTGGTGTGCCTGAGAAATGTACTATATTTAGATACTATACTATACAATGGTTCAAGATAATATAGTTAAATCGAAAGTGAAGCTGTGGAAATCTAGGACCAAAGGAAATTCCACCATTTAGCAGGTATTCTGAAGTTTTCCTTGTCATTTGTGATTTAAAGGTATTGGTAATGTGAACTCCAAATGTTGCCCATTAGTTAACTGTCAGATAGACAGTAGGGGACTGTTGAACTGACTGTTACGTTGTATATTTCCTTAATTGTCTAGCACATTGAAAATTAACATTGATCTTCATAGTCCCCTTAATGTACATGACAAGTGTTTGTTTCCATTAGATCAGGAAGTGTTCTGGGGTTGGCTGTATATGTACATGTCACCTTGAGCTTTGAAATAATGCAAATAATGAGCATTGGCTTAAATTCAATATGATTATGTTGGCATTCACAGTTTTTTTTAATTAGAAATTGCTTGGTAATGTATTAAGGTAAAAAAAGAAAGAAAACGTGCATCCCAGGGCACTGGGTTGTCTTTCAAAGAGGAATAGGCTTATTTTCTGAAGAGGAATTGCCCCTGAGAAAGATGCTTGAAACGTGCAGCCTAGAGACCAAAACCTAGGATTACTTTCATAATCATGTGATGACTATGTCGTGTGGGAAATCAAATGGTGACTATGAAAACTAGCAACATTGTGGCTACTGAAAAATCACAACAATGCGAGGAGTTCTATACATACAGATTCCTAAGCCTGATTCTCTTCCCACTTCCCTGTAATATACTCCATTGGTTAATTAAGCTTCATTTTGCCCTTTTACTGGATCAAGAAGCAACTTTGCACAAAATATAGTGTTCCCATGTCTGGCAATAAGTACATGCAATCTGTTGTTTGTTTGGTCTTTTGATATGCTTGCAACTTAAAATTCATATTTGGATTAATCCAATGCTAGATAAGGGTGAACGCACACAAAAAAGCACACTCACTTGTCCACTCAATTGTTTGTTCTGATTTTGGAATGGTGCATCATACGTCATGCCAAGTATTTGTCTGCCATACATGGTATGACTTGGCTCATCACGATAAGAGCTGGGTGTACTCTGTTAAGAAGTCAGGTTGTAAACCAAATGTTGTAGCCTTTATAAAATGTACATATTTGCTTATTTCCACATGTTTTTATGTTTTTGCCAGTCATGGGGAGAGGCAGGGACCTTTGTAAAGTCCTGAAGCCCTACCCCTGATCACTGGAAATCCTCCTCCTGGCTTTGGCGATTTCACAAGACATTGCCCTTGTACTTTCAAGCCTGTCCTTACTTCTAAAGGATTAGAAACTTGCTTTTTCAAAAAAAGAATCTCTCAAGCTCAAGGTGCTGAATGATGCTCCCAGTATCAAATGTCACACTTCTCTTCATTTGAATAGAGTGTGGAATACATATAGCTCTGATCTTTTTCCCCCAGAGCTGAATGAAACATTAAATATAAATGCATTCAGCTTACCCTTGATCCCGCCCCCCACCCCAAGCAGCTTTGGGAAGGAGTGATGTAAAACAGTGGTGATGCATTGTGTGTGCATGCAGATGTACTTTTTTCTGTCTGCTTCTTTGCTGCTCCAAGTCAGTGTGTGAATGTATGTTTGTGAGAGAGAATCCAAACCCTGTGTGAACTATTCTGTGCTTCCTACAGAGGGCTGGGGCCCAGTGGGTGGAGAGAGAATCTGGCCATGTTCAGTGCCATGCTTAGTAGCACAGGATAAAAGCTTTGAGGAGGGTGGGCTGCTCCCTAAATCGGCTGCACAACTTTGGCCCTTTAGGTGGTGTTGGACTACAACTCCCAGCATCCCCAGCCATAGTGGCCAATAGTCAGGAATGATGGGAGTTGTAGTCCAACACCACCTAGAGGGCCAAATCTTTGTAGCTCTGCCCTAAATCATTACTACTAAGACAGAAGTAGAAAGATGGCAGTGAGGCCTGGATTTCATTAGCACACTAGAGCTTCTGTGTGACCCCACAGTCTTGCATTACCTCAGCAAATACAGTCAGGACTATATTTACTCTGCAACTCTGTCTCTTTGAAAATTCTATATAAACCTCATTGTGTTTCTGTGGGATTTCTTTATCCCAGAGTCCTGTCTGCTGCATATAGAAAATCAGGGAGTAATCAGTGGAGAAGCATCTGTATTGCTGTTTAAAGCTCTAAATATACTAATAGTTTAACCCAGTTAATCTGATGCTGTCTTTTGCTAAAAGGGTGACCAAACAACACGTGACATTTTTCTTTAATCAATAGCCAGTCTGGGACTGTGGTGGGGTCAGAGGTGCTGGAACCCTTCCCTGCCATGGTCCTGATTTGTGGAGGACACCTTGTGTGTAGTTTGGCTCCGACTCCCAAAGGTGATTACGATTAGGGTATAAATCCTGTTTAATTTCAGTGGCATTTAATTCTGTGCAGTGTATTCAGGATTAGAATTCCAGGGGGCTTATTTTCCAGAGACATTAGAAAAAGTATTACTCTATTGAGCATATCCTAGTATTTACAGTCCATTATGCTCCTTCCTAGGATAAACTGTGAAATGCATTGTGTTGCTCACCCAAGTTGTTCAGTAATGCTTTATATTCTGAGACAACTGTTCGGATTTCTTGAATACTGATATGCTAAGCAGCAAAGTACTACAAGTGACTTGATCAGCTTCTACTCTAAAAATACCATAAAAGGCTGTGTCCTTAGAAATTGGGCATGGGATTTTTCCCACCCACATTACTGCGGCATGATTCACTTGGCTGCTGGAAGTGGATGTCCCGTTAACCATGTCTGTAAGAATTGGCTAATGTGGGAGGAAAGTGAAAAAGAGGAACCATTCAGTCAGTGGTCATAGGGTGCTTAAAAGACTTTGATAAGCCCTGGCTTCAAATGATGGTGTGTGTTCTATTTTATTTCTACACCCATTCTCAGAAGGAGGAGGAGGAGGAGGAACAACTTTCTTGGCCACAGTTCATGTAAATAACTGGAAGGGAGCAACTGAAATATCTACTGAATGAAAACATTAAAAAGATCTTCCCATATGACCACTTCTTTTTGGATATTATGCTTGAAAAATCTCCCTGCAACCATTTTTAGCCTACTTTCCAGTAGGCTTGTGAGATCACCCGGCATTCCATGTGTATGTGTGTCCTCCTATAGACTTCATAACACCTGGACCAATATGAACCAAATCGGGTACAGCTGTATATACTTTCCAACTTTATTACAGCCATAGGCCATACAAAAGACATTAAAAAGCATTAAAACAAAACATTATACATAGTAAACAGAATAAAACAGTAGGCTCGTATAAATTTGACTTTAAACAAGATCTTAATCTAATAGCAACATAGAAGAATTTCGCCACCACTTTAGTAACCTCATTATTTTGGTCCTCAAGGCAGAAGTTCAAGTAAAAGGGGTTGGCTCTTCCTGGAAATTGCTCTAGCAAAGGGGATAGAAGTTCTTTCCTGGTATCACAGTAAAGAGAGCAATATAACAACACATGTAAAACCGTTTCAGGGAGGCCTGCACCACAAGGGCATAAGCCAGAGTCTGGCAATCCCTTATCAAATCTTTTTTCCAAAAGGGCTGAGGGCAGCACATTCATACAGGCCCTAGTAAATGCTATCCTAAACTTTAAAAAGTGTAGGGGAGCTAGATAACTGGCAGCTCTGTTCCCCAAAGGGGTCAATGATCCCAAAAAATAAAGGAGAACAGGTCCACAAGATTCTGGTGCTCAGTGTCATGGAGACGTTGTAAGAGTATATCCTTTGCCTTCTCAATTCCCATAAGTAGAATATCAGAAGGAGCTAGACCCATTTGCAGTATTTTATTGTTGACGTATGACAGCCAAGGGCTAGGGAAAGAGTCCCTCCATAAGAACCAAAAGTAGGAGGGCTCGCAATATTCCAAGCAAAGTTTGATCCATTTAATAAAGGTAAGCTCCCATGCTTTAGAGGAAATAGTAAGGGATCCAGACTCTAAACATATCGCTGAATAAAGTACACATCTGGGTACCCCAAAAATAGCCCTAAGGAAAATTGATTGAATCCTTTCCATCTCAGATGTTACTCCCTGAATCCAGAGTGGAACTCCATAAAATAATTAAGCTACAGTCTTTGCTCGAAAAACCTGGAGAGCCATAGGTATATACTGGCCACCTTTGGAATAGTAAAATGGAAAGTGAGCATTGAGGGTTTTACATGCAATGGAGATAGAATACAATCTTTGCGATTTCCAGTTCAGGTTATATTAAAAATGTATACCAAGATATTTAAATTTATAAACCTGCTCAATATTTTCCTTGTTTACTACCCACTTGTAAAGTTTCCTAGCTTTAGTAAAAACCAGGGTACAGTTGTAGGGACACCTTAATGGTGTAGTTTGTGATGATGTCATGCACCCCAATTCAAGATGGCAGATGCATAAACTTTTGAGGCACAAGTGGGCTAACTTGTGAACCGCCTAACTGATTTGAACCAAATTTGCTACAGTTGTGATGAGTGACACACAGGGATATCTCAGTGGTGTTGTGATGTCATCCACTCAATGAACGTTTGAGGCGCAAGAGGTCTAATTTATGGACCACCTAACTGATCTGAACCAAATTTAATCCAGTTGTAGGGATGGTGAAAGGAAAGTAGGCAGATTAGTTCTTACTAGAACAACTTGTAATTAGTATTGGTTCAAGTGAATCCTAATCCAGTGGCACAGAATGATGGATGGGGTCATCTGTCCAGACACAAGCAGACATAGGCAGGCAGGCAAGGATGTGACAGATACAGAAGATACAGTGACAGAGACTAAAATGACAGACAGGGATGGGATAGGAACACAAACAGGTGGAAAGGGATGGCCCAGGGGTGCAGGCAGATGCAGACTGGCAGATGTAAGCAGGTAGGCATAGAGATGGAACAGGAACAGGCGGTCGTACAGAGCATTTTCTTTGGGGAAAGGATTACTCTAATCAGCAAAAGCACAGCAGTGTTCTTTCTCAAAAAGGAATATTTCACAAAAGTTGTTGGCTTTATTTATAGCACTGCCCCAAATTCCTTTTATATTATCCAAGATGTAATTGAAATTATAGGCACGTCTGTCATGAGACTGTTTCCACCTGGGTGCAGCTCCAAGATATCTTCGCTTAAGATATAGAACTAGTTCATAATTTTATTCTTGCCAGCATTCACATTCATATCAAATAATAGCTCCTGATGTGGGCTAGGCATCTAAAAGGAAGCGGGTGAGCAGACTTGGCTTCTAGGAGTACACCAGAACTACTGCACAGATCTTGCATGCTTGGTTTTATAAGCGGGCAGCAAAAAAGTGTGGACAAATGATGAAACTTTGCTTTCATATTAGCATGCAAACAAATGTACTTGGATTAGCACTGGTATGTCTAAGAGTTTCTTGTCTCTAGTGGGATATCTGGCCATTGACTTTAATTGAGAATTCATTTGATTTCTCTATCATTTACATATATAGGCCGTTCCTTGGCTCAAAGGCTCTTGAAGTAGCTTGAAGTAACAAAAACCATGCAACTATTATAAGAATACAATTAAAATAAAATGTCCAAGTTTTAAAATGAGAGAGGAGCTAGACAAACTTGCATGCCCCAAAGAGAAAATTTATCTCCTGACATTTATTGCTTATGTGTTGCAGGAGGCACTGAACTAGATTATATACAACAGTGTTATCTTACTGGTCGTAGGGAATGAGACGGTTCTGCAGCAGCCAAGCAGTTGATACAGTGAGTTTCTGCTGATGAAAGTGTACAAGAGCGCACCTTTCCAAATATCAGGTTGTGTGTTCTGGAGCTCCAAGGCCCACAGGTTAATTTATTAACAGATTTGATCTGCTTGAGGCATCAGCTGTTCCAAATGTATTAATTTACATATCTGGTGGTATAGAAATATGATACATAAATGAATGTACACACAGTGTGTTCACTTGTTTTCTTAATTTTCCCACCCAGCATCTTTTCCACTTCCTTGTATTCCCCTCTTTGAATGGTATGGAAGCTTCAGAATATGCCTCTTGATTGTTGTTGTGGAGTGGCGTGTAGCAGACTTTTCAGTAATTTCTGCTCTGCAAACCATTGTAGATGGAAACCTTGGTTTCTAAATGGATGGTTTGCTGAGATGAATAGAAAAGAGGTTCCTGTATACGGCATCTTAGAATCCTACAAGATGTGAACCTAAATGTATTGTTAACACACTTCCTTCCATCTGGAAGTATCCTTTCTTAAAATCTTCAACAAACAGCAGGGTGGAGGATGGAACAGGGGTGGAGCCACCATTGGGCGAACGTGTTCAAAGAACCCAGGCCGCCAATGGGAAAAGGCCGCCGAGCCCTGTGGCTCGGGCTCTATAGGAGCCCAGAGCTAACTCCCTCCTCCCATGCCCGGGCCGCCGAGAGCCTGGGCAAACTCTTCGCCAATTATTTCAGGCAGCTCCGACTGCCCAATAGAACATTTTCCCCTTCCTCTCCCTCTCTGGAGGGAGAGAAAGGGGAAAACGTCCTATCAGGCAGCTGACGCTGCCTGAAATGATGAAGGGAGAGCTCGTTCGGGCTCTCAGCAGCCCAGACCACAGCCCCTTGGGCTGGCTTTGTGCCTGGGATGAAAGGAGAGGCTGTTCAGAACCATGGGAAGGGGGAAGTTTAACTCTTTCCCCAGAGTTTCCCCCCACTAAAGATATTGCCCCCACCCCCAGTTGTTACCGCTCAAATATGCTGTTTGCAGCAAATAGCAGCTTCAGGATGAGGGCTAATCTGTGGTGGGAAAACAGTGTGAGGAGAGAGAGAGTTGTGCTTCCCTGCCCTACACTGTACAATCCCAGTCAGGAGCAGGTACCGCATATTGGTGGAAAAATAGGTGTTTCTGGTTGGTCATATGCCTCATAACAATGCATTAGATGCATGTGTAGCTTAACTCTAATTACTTTATCTTTCTTAAGTTACTGTGCCTGCCTGTTTCATTTTTAGGAATACTCTATAAATGGTAAGAGCTGATTTGGGTGCCAAAATATCTTAAGCAATTGAAAAATCGAAGTCAGTATAGTGAATGAACCAAGTTGTGATCTCCGACTGCATTCATATGATAGGGACCTGCCCCTCCACCCCCACTACAATTGTTTCTACTTTTATTCTTAAGCCTTTTGCTATCAGTGCGTGAACTGACATGCTCATCCGTTTGTGGTTGTTGAACAGGAAATAGTTGTACTTCAAACAGAAAAGTACACCATAAACTTAGTTCTTAAGGTATAAGCATTTCTATTTTTAAACATACTCACTGGGTGACTCTTGGCCAGTCACTTGTCTCTCAGCCTAAGCTACCAAACAGGTTGTTGTAAGGATAAACATAAATACTTATGCATTATACTATTGGTGTGCTGTTAAGTTTCTGGTAAAGGGCTTCTATGCTTCCTTCAGTTGTATCTTCAGCGTCAGATTAATTTTCCTAGAAAAGCTGACTTGATGCAGATTTGGTGGAACTGCCCTAAAATTGGATGAGATGTTTGATATATCAACAACTTACCAGACAGTATTATTCTAGTGAATCCAGACATTTTTCTACTTGATCATTTTAAAGATGAAGCCTGTGTGACTATCAATTACTTGGGAATATGTTAACTGCAAACATTCTAGTTGAAGCTAAGTGGAAATTGGTCAGAGTGTCTCCAGTCAAATAGTGACTTAATCCAATATGACATACAGCCAGATTAGTAAGAAGAATGCATTATGTGTGTAAAATAGACAGAATCCATTAAGAGAAGGTGACTTCTTTTAGCCAAGGCAGCAGAATTTTAAATATTAGAGGTGTATTTGTTGTGAGGTGTTGTGTGTGTATATAGTGGGTTTGTTGACCCCTCTTGTGGGGGAGCAGTGTTTGTGGTAAAACTTCACAAGAACTGCAAGTCCATGGCTGGAATTCAAACAACTGTGAAACTAGGTGCGTAAGCCAAAGGAATCCTCAGATTTTTTATGTTCTTGAAACCAGCACCCACTTGTAAAATACTGGAGGGTCTCAAATTTGGGACTTGAGTGGCACCTTACCCCTTGCATTCTCAGGGCAGCAAAGGGAAAGCAATGTATCTGCTGTGCTGCAGCATTATTGCTGTTGATATACCTGGAAGCTTTTCACACGGGGCTTTTGAAGCCCTTTAACTCGCATCTCCTCTAGAGTGGAGGGGGTGCGTTCACATATTGGCTAGATTTATCCCAAAGTCCCTGCCAGACCAGTTATTGGGGAGCAGTTTATACACAATTCAGGTTATTCATTGTGTGTTGGAGTGTAGCCTGACTTATATCTGGGGTAAAAAAAATCCACTATTTGCGGCAGGTTTGGGGGCCAACTTCGAGTTCGCAGTAAAGCCTCCCTGTAAACTCGCAGTAAAACCTGCTGTGCATAAAAGTTGCTGGAGAGCTACTGCACCTTCCAAATACAAAGAGATGAGAAGACCCAAGGAGCCAGTGGGATCTAGTGGTCATATTGCTCCTCTGTGGTCTTGCTCCTCTGTCTGAACAACCTGTTACTTGTTGGGTGTTGAACCTTGCCAGCCTCAATGTGCATGCCACATGACAAACTGTGCTTCCAGTTTAGAGGAGTCTAAGTAAGTTGGCAATAAGGCTTGGAGGAGAGGCCAGCTATTCAAAGCAGAGAGAAATTCAGAAGAATCCACTGGGATAGCAGAAGTCTCTTGTGTGATCCTAAATTGTTCTTTGGATCCTAGCCATTGCCTGTATTATGAACTTGATGCTGTGTGCTTTTACTCAAAAAAGGTACTATTATGTTTTTAAACGTTGTGAGCCCTAATCTTATGTTGTTTGTTTTGACGGGAAATAATTGTACATCAAACAGAAAACTGCAAGCTTACTAACTTAGGTAAGGTGCTCTCTCTCCCCCCCTTTTAAAATGCCAGATTCTAAGTACACCACACACAAGGCCGGGTGGGGGCAGTTGACAGGACCAGGGAACAAAAAGGCAAGAGAAACTGCAGTTGTTTGGTCTCCCAAATACAACAGAGAATTTTAAGGTTGTGCACAAACCTCTGGGCTATGATCCAAAAGTCCTAACAAGAAATAAATGCCTCTGCCCAAAGTTGCAGAATTGGAGAGAAATAGGCCAGTGTGTGCTCTATCTTATTAAAAAGTACTTTGACTAAAACTTGACTTCTTTGATTAAAACTTCTTGTTTTGGTTTTGGATGGATAGTTGTATCCATAAATAATACATTACATTTTTTTTTTTTTTTGTAACTGAAACATAAACTGCATTGGCTAGAATCTAGATTGTGTCTTAAAATGCTGCTTTCGATTCTGAATTAACAATGTTTACAGCACATCAGTAACAATATGTCAGCCAAGACCAATGCCCATTCAAAAGGGCTTCTGCACTTCTAGCTCTTTTTAATATACATGTGTCTATAATATACCAGTCAGTCTAGCACTGGTATGCCGCAGACAGAGATCCACAAATCTGGACTTAGTTCACTAGCCAGTCACTGTTTGTGGTCTGACGCTACCAATCCCCTCTTCCCTCACATCCTTTTTTGGCACACAGACAGAGATCTTCTGTCATTTGCACTGCAAGTATGGAGATGGTAAAATTGTGAAAGTTTCCTCCTCCTGCTAAGAAAGGATTCCTGCTGTTTCTTAACTTCTCAAAAATGGCAGTGGATATAAGACCTCTGGTATGGAGATCTGTGTGGTGCTGCGTGTCCTGCTTGCCAGAGGTCTGGGAGCACTTGCCACTGGCGAGCTGGCAAGTGGATTTGCAGATTCCTGTCCACAGGTATGGGCTGCTCTGTTGCTCCTGCCTCCTCCTCTTGGGGAACAAAGCACGTGTAGCAAGTCCCCTGAAATGGGAGGAGGTTGCATTGCTGTAAGATGTTCTTCGACGTGGTCTCTGTGCTTTACACGAATGGGCTTTGCGTCTGTGCAGAGACCACATTGGAGCTTCCAAGCTAGAGTTCTGCTTTTTGGCGGTAACCCCGCCCCCTCAGTATGTAGGCGGCTGCATGGGCTTCCCTCTCCAGTCTTTCCTCTCCAGTCTTTCTTTGTCCGCGATCGAAGACACATTGTTGAGCTCTTCCCTGCTAGACGCTTCGCAAGTACTGTATTCTCCTTCCCTCTTTTCTCCTCATTTTAGTTCAGTACTTCCCTTCTTTAGCGTTTTTATTTCACCCCCGGTTCCCCCCCCCATCGGATAACTCTTAGTTTCATTTTTCCACCTCGTCGTGGCCTTTGGGCCTGGTGTCTTGCGGATTCTTCGCCTCCGCTTCTCTTCATTTCCTTTCTTTGTCCTATGGCAAAGACTCAAAATTTAAGCAGTGTGGTCGCTGCAAATCCAAGATCCCTTCGACTGATGGCCACAAACTCTGCCTTTTTTGCCTTGGCGAGTCCCATAAAGTTGGCTCTTGCATACACTGCTTGGCCTTTACCAAACAGGCGTGCAAGAATCGGGCCTCTCAACTTCGTTCTTGGCTTTGAGAAGAGTCGTTCCAGTCTACGGGCTCGGACAAACTGTGCACCATGCAGGTTTCGTCCAGTACCTCTCCTGCAGCCCGGGGCTTACAGCCCATTTCAGTTCCTCCAGGAATCTCGGCGACTACCCCTGAGGTGAATGTGCCCATCGATCCTGTGGTTCAGGCTTCGACATCGATACCGCAGAGTTTGGTGGCAGTGTTGATCTCGACGGCGGCCTTGATTGAACCATGTTCCGCTCAGCCATCCAAGAAGAGGAAGAAGGACCGTTGCACCCCTTCTGAACCTCCAGCAAAAAAGCACAGGTCGATGCACGATACTGAACATTGATCCCGAACTCTACACACTGAAACTGTCCTAGATACCGAGGTCACTTATGACTCCAGCCCACAGAATCCAGTGTATGAGTCCAACCACGACTCTCAGCCTGAGGAGCTCCCTCCCAAACAACCATGCCGCTGGACCAGCCAGGAGTTGGAAGCTGCTCTCGACAAGCGCTATGCCAGACAAGCTGAGGAAGAGGCTGACTACTTCTACGCTCATCAAGAGGTTCGCCAACGCCATCGGGCCTCCACGGCTGCGGAGCCGCCCCATCGACTTTCTGCCTCCCCTCGCTCTTCTATACCGGCCTACTCGGCCTTGGCTCCGCTCCCAAACCCACCTTCGGGATTGACAACTTTGCCTCCTCCTCCTCCCCCTCCCCGGACCACATCTCTTCTGCCTCCACGGGTTCCACCCAGAAACTCGCCGGTGCAGACAGCCATGGCTACTATTGCCCCCGACTCCAGGCCAACACAACTGCTCTGGATTCGACCCCTTCAGCCTCTGGTATCGACCGACTTGTCGGACTCTTCTTCGGACGAAGAGGGCCCGGAATCCTCCTTATCTGATCGGATATCTCTGGGATCTTCGCCCCTTCTTTATTGCTGGACCCGAGACCCAGCTCCCCGTTGGAGGACTTCCGTGTTTATACAGACTTTGTCTCACGTATGCCAGCTTCTCTTGGAGTCCAACTGGCTCAGGGAGACAAATCTGAGCCAGACCCTCTTTTTCAATTAATCGAGGAGGACGCCCGCCCGTTGGTATCGTTACCATTGAACCCATCCATTCTCAAAGTGGCCAAAACCTGTTGGATCAACCGTCCTCTCTCCCACAGACTTCTAAACGGCTAGACTCTTTTTACAAGGTTCATGCCTCCACGGAACAGGATGATTCCTTCTTAAAACAGCATCCTTCTATGAATTCGATTGTGGTTGAATCCTCCCTTTCCAAATTTAGGGGCTATACCTCTTCCACCCCACCCGACAAGGAGGGAAAGAAATTAGACGGGTTTGGAAGACGATTATACTGAATTGCTTCTTTATTGACTAGAATCACAAACTACCAGGCATACTATGACATGTATCAGTCCATTCTTTCATGTTGCTCCTTTCTTAGACCACCTTCTGGAAGAACAACGGGCCCTGGCTAAGGTCTTCCTTCGGGAGGCCACGCAGGTCTCTAAACAAGAACTGCATGCAATTCGCCACTCCATGGAGGGGGCCGCCAAAGTAATGGCAACTTCCGCTGCCCTCCGCCGCCGTGTTTGGCTTAGATCTTTGGGTCTCACACCCGATGCCAGGTCCAGAGTAGAGGATCTGCCCTTCGGTGGTTCCTCCCTATTTGGAGAGAAAATGGATGATACTCTTCAGAAAGTACAGAAACTGCGTAATACAGCCCGTTCCATGGGCCTTCAACATTCCTCAACCCACCACGATAAATCTCAAAGATGGCAACACCAATCATACTGCTCTAAACAGTACTATCAACCCAGGACAAGTCCTTTCGCTCCAACAGATATCAACCTTACAGAAAGCGCTCCAACTTCACCGGATCCAAAATGCAGCTCCAGTCCATTAGTTCTCAACCCCCAGCCAAGGGACAATGACTTACACCCTCTACCCCACTGGGGAACCAGGCTCTCCCCCTTCATTGCCGCTTGGGAGAACATCACCGCGGACTCCTGGGCCTTGACCATAGTAAGGATGGGTTATGCTATAGAGTTTGCATCAACCCCTCCATACAACCCTCCATTGTCCACTCCACCCACCCCAGCTCTCCTGCAGCAGGTCAACTCTGTACTTTCCAAATTTTCAATAGAACTGGTTCACAATCCACAAACCCTGGGATTCCATTCCTGGTACTTCACTGTTCCCAAGCCGGACGGCTCCTTTCGCCCCATTCTGGATTTCCAGGAACTCAACTCTTACATCACCTACCGCAGGTTCCGTATGGTCATGATCCCTACAATCATCTCCCTTCTGCAAGAGAACCAGTGGTTCGTTTCCATCAATCTCAAGGATGCATATTATCACATCACTATCAGACCTCAGCATCGTCGTTTCCTCCAATTTCAAATAGCACACAACACGTACCAATTTCATGCACTTCCTTTCGGACTGGCATCTGCGCCCCAGGTGTTCACCAAATGCATGGCCCCGGTGGTGGCCAGGGGCGTATCTAGGGTAGGGCAGGCAGGGCATGTGCCCCGGGCGCCACTTGAAGGGGGCGCCATTTTGTAAAATAAAATAATAAATAAATGGCTGCCAAAAACAAAATGGCCACCGTGCATGCTCAAATGGCCTCTGTGAGGCCCTAGGTCATGCCAGGCCTTCTAGAGGCCATTTGAGCATGCACGGTGGCCATTTTGTTTTCAGTGGCCTTTAAAAAAAAAAAAGATTATTTTTAAAAATGGCCACCGCACATGCTCAAATGGTCCCTGCGAGTCCCTAGAGGCCAGCGGGGTGAGGGGGAAACTTTGCAAAAAAACCAACACCCAGCCTTTAGGAAGCCCCCCAAAGGGGCTCCAGGATAAAAAATAAATAAAAAATTATAATATAAGACACTGTACACATATTCAGATTGGCACTATGTACAGAGAATCAGGGCTTGTGAATACTGAGCTGATGCTTATGAGCTAGGATTGTATTCATTTGCTCTTACTTTGCTTCTTGTGATAAGTGAGTTAAATGGGATGTGTTAATAATATGGCTATTAATGGTGAGTTTGTCTTTGAATCAGTGTGAAATCCTTAATATTAAGGCCCACTGGGAGTTTCTTGCTCTCTTTCTCTCATTTTAACTGTCTTTCTGAAAGACTAGAATATATTCCAAGCAGTGACACAGTTTACTCTGCATATCCTTTAATTATTTTCAGAGTATCTGGGGAAAGTCAAATTCTCCATTTATTTTTAAAACGTATGTAATGGTGATGCTACAATGCATAGTAGAGAATTAGACAGGGACTTCTGTTTAGTTTTCCAAGTACACCTCCACATAGTATTTGGATATTCCATGAGCCGCAGCATACTGAAATTTGTAGTTTTCCAGCATTTTTTGGTCTGGCTAAGACCACTGCTAAATAGTTTTTGAAATATTAAAAGATTAACGAGCCTGACTTGTATTTTTGAGCTGATATTATGGTAAAGTTATCTGAAAGATGGGTGTCAGATGCTTGGACAGGGGGCGCAATTTCAGTGCTTGCCCTAGGCGCTATTTTCTCTAGATACACCTCTGATGGTGGCAGCCCTGCAACGACAAAATATTCAAATTTTTCTGTTCCTCGACGATTGGCTCGTGGTGGCTCATGACCCACAGTCCCTCCTCAGAGACCTTCACACGGTCATCACCCTTCTCTCCAATTTGGGCCTGCAGGTGAACTACGACAAGTTGAAGCTCACATCCTCCAAAACCATAGAATTCCTGGGGATCCTCTTCGACTCCGTGCAATCCAAGATCTTCCTTCCCCAACGCAGAACCCAGGCCATCCTGGACTTATTGGCCCACCTACTCTGCCACCCTACCCAATTAGCTCGCACGGTGCAGTGCCTGCTAGGACATATGGCCTCCACCACCCATGTCCTTCCTCACGCCAGGCTACAGCCAGACTTCTCCAGCACTGGTTTCTCTCTGTATTCTCTCCCCACGAGGACTCCCTCGCCGTCAAACCGACGCTTCCACCTCTGGTTCTGCGCTCCCTCCTATGGTGGATGGACACGGCCAACCTCATCATTGGCTCCCCCTTTCATCCTCCCTGTCCAGCCCTCCTACTCACCACGGATGCATCCCTGGTCGGTTGGGGTGCCCATGCCAGCAATCATAACATCCACGGCATCTGGACCCCGGCAGAAGCCTCCCATCATATCAATTATCTCGAACTCTTTGCGATATTCAAAGCCTTGAAGGCCTTCCTTCCCCTCATTCTGGGCTCCCATGTCCTCGTCCAGACGGACAATACTACTGCCGAAGCTTACCTGAACAGGCATGGTGGCACCTCTTCCACCCCCCTGTTCCTGTCCATGGACCTATGGCTTTGGTGCATTCACCACAATATCGCACCTCTGGCGATTCACATACAAGGACAGGACAGTGTCATGGCGGACAGGCTGAGCAGGACCCCAACAGCATCTCACGTGTAACAGTTACATCCCCCCACACTCCGCTCCCTCTTCCTCCATTGGTTCCTCCCAGAAATAGACCTCTTCACATCAGAAGCAAATGCACAATGCCACCAGTTTTGTTCCCGGTCTGGGATCAGGCCCAACTCCCTGGGAGACGCGTTTACTCTGCCTTGGACGAACCGCTTTGTCTATGCCTTCCCTCCAATCCCTCTGTCTCCTCAAGTCCTTTAGAAGCTCTCCCAGGACCTCCTGCACTGCATCCTCATCGCCCCGTGGTGGCCCAGGCGGCCCTGGTTTCCCCAACTCCTTTGTTTATCCAACCATCAATACCACTGCTTCCCGAACGTCCCTCACTACCTCTCCATGCAGAACGGTCGCCTTCTCCGTCTGTACCTACAATGTCTTCACCTCACAGCCTGGCACATAGTCCCGGCGGACCTGCTACGAATAGTCCAGGCCTCGTGCAAACCCTCCACGGTCTCCTCTTACTCCCACAAGTGGACCCGTTTTCAAACCTGTCTAAACAACAGAGAAATTCTCCTACACTCTGTTTCTGTAGAACATATTTGTGCCTACTAGCTATCCCTCAAGCAGGCCGGAATGAAGATGCCGTCCTTGCGGGTCCACCTGGCAGCCATAGTGGCTAACTCTCCCACCTCCATACCCTCTTGGTTCCAGCATCTCATTGCTAAGTGATTCCTCAAAGGTCTTACTCACCTTTATCCAGATCCTCCGGTCATGGCCCCGGCCTGGGACCTGACCTTGGTCCTCTCTTCGCTGATGTACGCTCCCTTCGAACCCATGGCTACAATTTCTCTCGACCTCCTTTCCTGTAAGGTGGCCTTCCTCACGGCTATCACCTCGGCCAGACGGGTCAGTGAACTCAGAGCTCTTAGAGTTGATCCTCCTTATCTCACCTTCCACAAGGAAAAGGCCATTCTGTGGCTGGAAATTGCCTTTCTTCCGAAAGTAGTCACTTTGTTCCACCATTCCCAACCTATTTCCTTACCTGCATTCTTTGCTGAGCCGACTACGGCAGCTGAACGCTGCCTCCACACTTTCGATGTCTGAAGGGCACTCGCCTTCTACGTCGACTGCACCTCTACCTTTCGGACTTCCAATTCTCTCTTTGTGCTCCCCTCTGGCCCTGACAAAGGCAAACAGGCCTTTGCACAGAGTATATCCAGATGGGTGGTCCACACCATCTCCCTGGCATACCAGATCGCCAAGAAACTTACATGTAGTTACAGTTCTGGATGTGACTATTTTGAATGTGGACAATATTAGTTTTGCTCCCCCAGCAGAGAAAAGTATCTGCAGTATTAATGTTTTGGTTGCAGCTGTGGGGATATAAAAAGTTATGGAATTGATGTTGGATACTGGATCAGCAGTGTGTATATTACCAGAATCAGTATGTTTTCAGTATTTTGGGAATGTACCACTTATTAAACCTAAATTACAGTTGGTATGTTACTTGAAAAAACACATTCCAGTGAAGGGATGCTTACTTGTAAATGTAACTTTTGGCTCATGTAGCTCTACAGCAGAATTTTATATTGTTTCTAGTGGTATCCCTATTCTTGGCAGAGATAGATATAAGTTTATTCGGTCATTGACCAGCAAACATTTACCATAAACCAGTATGTATTTTACAAATAATGTAACAAAACCTGGCCATAACAGAGATAATATCAGTGTCCACATTAGTTAAAAGATAATTTAAATAAAATTCATCAGACCGGCCAGGCAAATTATCTAACATAGGAGATATAAGTCTTAAATGGAGTTCACTATAAAAATCACAATAAAGAATAACATGCGAGGTGGATTATATAACCCCTTTGCCACATGGGCAAAGTCATTAAAATAGCGGAACTCCCTTAAACCTGCCATCCAATACTGCTGTAGTAAGAACATTTAAACGCGCTAAAGTGAGGGCTCGTCTAAATTTAGGGACAAGCACCACATCAAAGTACTTAGCTGGTTTAAGATTAATAGCTTGACTCCCTAAGTATAAACCCTGCTTAATCCTTGCACCTTCTTGTTGAACTTCTATATCCAGGACACGTTGCTTAACTAACTTCTTGGCTTGCTCAATTCCTACAGTTTGCAAATCCTCTACAGAGAGGCAAAAAAAGAGAAAATTTACTCAACACAGCTCGTTTCCAGCTCGAATTATAACTATCATTCATAGCCAAAGAGGCTAAACCCGCCTGTCCAAAACTCAGTTTTAACCAAAATTGAAAAATACAGCACCAGTATAAGGATTCCAGCCTCCACATGGAGGAAAGCCAGAAACAGGCTGCACAGCACAGATCCCTGTGCAGTCACTTGGTAGGAGGGGGGAGAGGGGAGAGGAGAGCTCACTGCCCCCCCAATCCCGGTAAAAAGGGGCACTCTCGCCTCCCCCACCTTCCCTGTAGCCGCCACCACTGCCGTGCCCTCCCCACCCTCCCCAGGCCAAGGGGAAAACTTAGGTAAAATGGAACTCAGCTCTCCCTTCCTCACCCCTCCCTGCAGTTACTGCTGCCGCTGCGCAGTGGCATCTTTAAAAAATAAAATAAAATCCCATCCTCCCTGCTGCTGCAGGGAATTTTGTTGCTGTAGGCAGCCATCTCTCCTTTAATTTCTGCTTAACAGTATTTGAAACAATTTGGTTAGAATAAACCCAACAATGGGTTTATTGAGATGTCATGACCAATCTTGATTTGTTTCTAAACACAATTGGAAGTGGAATTTTTTCAACTTGCACACAGGCTGAAGTGGAAGGTGTGCATGCTCTTGAGGTTCAAAAATGTTGCACAGAACCAAGATTTAACTTTGGTTCTGCATGAAGTCTGAACCTGCCCAATGTTTGTTTCAAGGTAGATTTGGAAGCATCTGTAGCAATAGAACTTGACTAGTGTTCTAGTGATTATGATGGCTTAGAGAAACAAAAAAGGGAGTGAGATACCAAACAGGAGAAGGGGCAGCCTCCAAAGTGTACAAGAAACAATGCAGCTTTTGAGACCTTTTGAGTCGAACACTTCTTCAAGGACAGCCGAGTCTATCCCGTTGGAGTCGCTGACCAAAGTCATATGCTTTCTTCACACCTTTTGAGATCTCTCCTTTAAAAAAAATAATAAATTGAGTTTTAGGAGACCTCTTATTCAAATTTGTTACTCTGCCGGGGACTTTCCTGTGTTCTCCAGCAAGTTTTTCTGTTCTTTGCTTTATATAAAGGGGTGTGGGTGGGTGGAATTGGTACATCAAGGAAGATAAATACACTTGAAAGTTGTGAAGTTAGCAGAGTCTTGAGTGGTTCATAAGGCTGAAATTCTCAAGCTGCTTAGCTTCAGAGGAGTGCTACTGGTTTTAATAAGATTATGCCATAGTAAATGTTTAATTAATAAATAAATAAAGATATGGTCATGCTTTGGATTGCATAGTGTGTGCTGTTGAGAGCCCCTTTTTTAGCATGCTGCATATAATCTACAGTGATACCTACATTTAAATATTTGTGTGGGGTTGCATACCCCTCCCCCTCAAGTGAGTGCCATTGCTCACTCGGGGCATTGGTCTCTAAGGTTATGTCTTGCTAATTACAGAGCTGAGTTCATTATATTCTATTTATAATGAATAAAGGGATGAAGGGTTTATGTGCTCCATAAGTTTTGACATTACTAATCAATTATAGATGGCCTAGCTACTAAAAAAAAAGGTGAATACTGTTTATATAATACACTGCAAAATCTAGATTTTCTGTAACTTGGAAACTATAGAATACTGGACTCTGTATGAACTATACGGAGTATGTTACAACCTCCTTAGGAACATAAAAGCAATCCTTTTTGCTCCAGATTTAGTTTGCAGTAATGACTGCTCTTGGTTCCATACTCATCATTAGCCTGGTTTAGAAGCACACTTTTCTATCTCTCATCTCTAGTGCCTGACTTTTTCTCTTTGTGTATGTGACTCATTCGATCAAAAGCTGAGAGGAAATGTGTTCGTTATCCATAAAAGATTTCTTGTCTTCTCCCACCCGTTCCATAGAATCTTTCACAGTACCTCTATGAATAGTGCTGTTTGTTTGAATAAGTGCTGCTTGTTGTATGTAGCTGAATTTGCTTCTGGTCCCAGCAGATTTGAGTCTTACCCTGTTCTTATGAATATGTGTCTAGTGATGCCAGAAGAGATTAGAACAAAAAATATTGAAATTAGACTTCCAGTTCCTCCCAATCATATTGGCTCCTCCTTGTTACTTATTTGGAGCCCTCAACCATATTATATCTGCATTGTTTAAGCTGTTTGGTTCCTTCCGACCAATAAAGGAGGCCACAACCATATTTTATCCTTAATGTGATAGTCCTGTAAGCCAATGGACAAAATCCCACTTCCATGAAACAGAGGCAGGTTTTACTACTCTTTTTCTTTTTCTTTTCTCTTCTTTTCTTTTCTTTTCTTTTCTCTTCTTTTCTTTTTTTGCCCACTAGTTTTATTCGCCAACATTTTTCAGGGAGAAAACAGGCTCTGATTAAATGTTTAAAGCTGGGTTTGTCTAGGAGAATATGTGTGGATGTGGTGAGAGAAAGTTGTGCCATTATCACTAACGAATGGCACAGCACTCTTTTTTAACTCATGCCATTTTGTGATTGTTAGATGATCTGCAGCTAACAAAGAAATTCTGTTGTACAAACCCAGTAAGGTGAAGTGTTCTGTCAAGTTGATTTCGACTGCTGGTGCCCACAGAGCCCTGTGGTTTTCTTTGGTAGAATACAGGAGGGGTTTGCCATTGCCTCTTTCCTCACAGTATGAGATGATGCCATTCAGCATCTTCCTATATCATTGCTGCCCGATATAGTATCAGCAGGGATTCAAACTGGCAACCTTCTGCTTGTTAGTCAAGCATTTTCCCAATTAAGGTGACTTACAAACCCAGTACTAAACTGTTATAATCTGAGCCTATTTTGTAATCACTGTTCAGTTGTCCATGACACACTCAATCACCAGGGACAGCTCTGCTACGAGGCCACATGAGACGGCCTTAGATGACGATTGCAGGCACCTTGTGCTGCCCCTGCTGCCGCCACTTCTCCTCTGTGCTTTCCCCCACCCCAGCACTGCCCCTTGTGTCCCTTGCTGACCAAGGCACTGCCCTATTCCCCTTGCTGTGTGGTGTGCTAGCACTGTTTCCAAACTGCAACACATCCACTGCTTGGAAGCATGTATCCAAGTACTGGCAGCTTTGCATGCTGGTTTCTCTTTGAGCTGATGCTGGTCACATTCTGTACAACAACTGGAGTAGCAGTGGGTGTCTGTGTGGGCATCTTCCCAGGTGCAAAGCATTGCTTTAAAAGTGCTTGGAAAAACTGTTACTTTAGGAGGAAATGGGTGGCATTAACAAGTTGCCTTTTCATTCTGAAGTAAGATGTCCATAGTTAAGAGATTTCTTCCTTGTTTCAACTGCTTGTTGACTACTTGACCTTACAGAGAGAGGTGAAATGCTGTCTCATTCTCACATCCCTCCCACACTCTGCAAGGGGTACAAGAGGATGTTTGGTAGAAAGGCCAGAATTGTAGACCAGATCACTTACTGGCCAATTTCATGTATATATGATGAAGTGAATAGAGCCAGGTTTGGATAAGTGAAGGGCCAAAGTCCTGTTTAGTGGTAAAGCTCACTGTGGAAGTTTTGAAAAACTCTATCCTGTTTCTGTCTTCGTCAGCAGTCTCTGTATAATCTACTTTATAGGGTGGTTGGGGGGATGAAATATTGTAACCTGTCCCCAGTCCTTGAGTTATGGTAAGAAAGAACAATCAAGTCATGTGCTTCTTGGATAAAGACAGACCAAGCAGAAAGGGTGTCATTAGAAGAGCAGCAGACCAACAAACCTCATGCAATACGGATGTTCAGTCGGAGCACGTTTGTTACACAGCTGTGCAAAATAAAAGCTAATTTTCTCAGTGCCTCCTGCTTGTGAAGGACAGCTCAAGGACTCGTCTGGGCTGCTATTCCCCTGGGTTTCACTTCAGACAGTCCCAAAACCTCATTACTCCACAGTCCTTTATTTAAATACTATTATTGAATAATTGATATCCTGCAAGTGGAGATTACCTTTTCCCCATTGCATGTTGCCTTTAAAAAAAGAGAGAGAGAGAGAGAATGAAGCAATCACTTCCATCTACCAATTTAGTTGCTGGTGTTCACTCTGAGTTGTCTGTGTTGTGAAGCATCAGAACTCTTTCCAACTGGAAAATACTTATTGATACCTTTCTGGAGCAATATGTAGAGTGAATGTAAGCCATGATCTGTGCAGGAGCTTCAGTTACACAGTTCATTGCAGATATTTGTAGCCCTAAAGTTCATGGAAGTGCAGCTGAAGGGATTGGGACACGAGTGATCAGCTCTATTCCTATCATGAGAGAGGAATTTTGGATACTCGTTTGATGCTTCTCTTTCTGGTTCAAATGTATTACATATGGCTGTGAACAAAAGGTTAGGACTTCGCAATATAACCTATGTTGCAAGGAACTTAAGAACTGCCTTGCTGACTCAGGCAATGGGTCCAATCCATCCAGTACTCTGTCTCCAGCTGTAGCCTGCCAGATGTCCCTGGGAAAACAGCCTGCGACTCTAGCATCTGGTATCCATAAATATATTACCTCTAAACCTGGTTGACTAGTTAAAACAAAATGACAGATTTTTCCCCCTGTAGAGCTCCTCTGCTCCTTAGTTGTTGCTTAAGCAAAAAGGCTAAAGTTGGCAAATCAGATGAAATTAATAAAAGCCTCTTCTGGCCATTGCTGTCACCAGGGCATTTTCCAGATTACACACTAAAACGTACTCACAACGTGTCTGCTAAGTGCCCCTCCGTATTGCCCGTGTTTCCACATTGGTGTCGCTGCGTTGTCAACAGGATGCCATTCATATTTCTCACGCCTTGATTCAGATTTTAATTTTGCGTTTTTGCCCTACAATATAAATGTGCTGCAGGAAAGTAGCTTTATTTTTCCATTGTAGGGAGCCTTGTAGTGTGATGCATTGTAGCATGTTGCAGTATGGACAGTTCTCCCCCGCCCGTGCTTGCTTCTTCCACCCCCTCACTGCAGGGAAACAGGCAGGGAGAAATCTTGGCTTTCCCCTTCTTTCCTCCCCACAGATCCCAGATCCCACTCCTACATCCTCCTCTGCTTGCTTCCAATATAATTTGAGCTTGTCAACACAGAAGGGGAGGAGATAAAAGCTGAGCAGATTTTTGAATCCAACCCTTTCTTGTGCACTTTTTACTGAAGAGGAAGCCCATTGAACTAAATCATTTACTTCTGTGCAATCTCACTTGCTTACTACAAGGCAAAGGGCAGGCAAGGAGAACAGTCCCTACTTAAAAGGAAGCCCATCGAACTGACTCACAATTCATTTACTTCTGTGCAATCCCACAGCCCTCACTTGGAGGAGTGCTCATCTCCCCTCCGCGTCTTATCTCCAATTTAATTAATTAATTAATTAAATTCATTCTCTGGAGGTGTGCCAATTCCTGTCTTTGCCCCTTCCTGGCTCACCACAGGATTCCCTCTCGCCACCCCCATAAGAAGTTCCCTTGTTTTGTCACTCCAAAGGATCTCCTCATGCACCTCATTCCCTCCTTTTCTTTTTTTTAATTCCCCCCCCCCCCAATTTCTTGCACAAAACTGGAATGATGCAAGACAAAGTAAGATTTTTGTTTTGGAATGGTGCTTCCCCCTGCTGGTGGATTTGCACAAGGCAGGCAAGAAGTTAAAAAAATTACATCAAATGCCCCCCACCTGCAACTCCATTGGCCCAAATGGAACAGGAGGAGAGGCAGATAAACACATTTCAAGGAGAATATGGACAATCCTGCCTTGAAAACACATTGCAGTGAACGGAAAATATGAATGGCCACCAGCCTACAACGAAGCATTGAATAACGCTTTACTCTCGGTTTTAAACCATTGCACTGTTCCGTCACACTTTGCAATGCTTTACCCATTGCAAATCTCGTAGTCTGGAAAATGCACTGGAGATCCAGAGAACATCTGAGCCAGCAGTATCCCCAAACTATGCACATTTTTCTTTGGGGATGGAGTGCAACCCTGTCTAGCATAGTTTGACCACCAGTAAGCCAGATTGGCAAAAGCCAAACCAATGGCACCTCCATCTTATCTGGATTATGTTTCTATTTGTTAGTCCCCATCCAGATTAGAGCAGCCTCTGAGAATCAGTTCATGGTTTCCATTGCCCCTTGGGACTGAATGATGGAAATGAGATGTGGACCTGGGTATCATGTGCATGTTGGTGACACTACAGCCCAAACCTCCAAATGGCCAACAAAGTGGTTTCATGTGGATGTTAAATAACATGGTGAACAAATATAGAGCTAAATGTTGGGCATTTGTAGGCCCCAAAAAAGCACAAAAGTTCTCCAGCAACACTTTCTGGGAGTCACCCTCCAGGAACAGTTAGAGCCAGCATAAAAATGTGCTCCCTAGGCCTAACCCAGCCATGTGATTCAGAAAGTTTCAGAGGTTTTAATTGAAAGCCACTGAGTTGTACTCTCCCTGTTTTCCAGCGTAAGTCATCCACTAGAATAACCAAGGAAGTTTCTGTCCCATAATCAGGCCTGAAGCCAGACTGGAATGGATCTAAATGATCAGTCTCATCCAGAACTATTTGGAGTTGGCTCCTTGTCTCAAACAAGCATTCACCACTTCTGAGACCCACTTACCCAGATTCCCTCTGCCTGCTTTTATTGCCAGAACAGACAGGGGTTAAGAGTACAGCTGGACAACCTCACACTTGCAAACAGTTTGTCAGCATCCTCATGCTGAACAGTCTGAAAGGTATCCAAGCTAAAAGGACCAGATGGCACATTGCCTGCATTCAGTTCCATTTTTCTTGCCCTGAAAGCAAGTCTGTTATATAATGTAGCTACTTAGTATTTAAATGGTGTCCAGAGATAATCTTTAGCCAAGTTTCATGAGAACAATTTAGAAGCAACAAAATGCTAAGATATTAGCAAGAAGAAAATGGGCTTGCACTTCATCAAGGGCATCCAACCCCCCCTCTTTAAAGGTTAAAAAAAATCTAAGTGTGTTTTACATTTTGTACTTTAAGCAAACTATAATTAAGATCTTATGAAGACTTTTTTGAGGGAAGTGCTATTTGAAAAGGGCAAGTGCTTTTTTCTTTATCTCATTTCAGGGTGCCCATAGCACAGGGGCGTAACAAGGCTGGAGTGGGCCCAGAGACAAAATTTTAAAATGGGCCCTTTGCTGATACACACACACACTTCACAATATATAGTCATGTGACTTGCCTCTGGGGGACCCCTTGAGGCATGGGGGGCCCCAGGCAGCCGCCTCCCCTTGCCTAGTAGTAGTTACGCCCCTGCCATAGCAGTTAATTTAATAAAGTATAGTGGCACACTCCTGAAATTGGAGGGGAAAGTGACTAACAACTTTGAAGCAGTCTGGTTTTGTATGTGAACTTTCCAAGGCACGTTTTTCACTGTTCTGAACTTTCATCACATAAGTGATGAACTGACTTGGACAATTTATGAAGAAAGGACTTAAGAAATTATTGTGTGCTTCAAAGATGTTTCTTGAATCCCCCCACCCCACCCCCCAAGTAGGTTTGGACAACTTAATATGGTCACTTAAAAGGATTTCCACCATTTTTGTTCTATTCAGACAGAGGCTGAGAAAGAAATACAGATGTCTTGAATGTTCATCTAACAGATGAATTTCAGGCTAAAACAAAACAAATGTTTGTCTTAATTATACCCTGCAAGGTCTAAAAATAGCAGTTGCTGAAGAATTGCTGTAGGAGTCTTGGAAGGAAATGTTAACACTGAAGAGCTTTCTTTCTGTTGACAGTAGTTTGTCTTCCCCAGCATCACAGCTGCACTTCTTATTTCCTCATTTTAAACTAAATCCATCTACCCCTGTAATCTGTAGGAGAGGGCACATACCTTTTCCTGTAGACTTGGAGCCATTCACTACAGTTTAAAACCACAATTCTAGTTAAAAAGCTTGACCAAACTAGATGATATGTCAATCACATGATTGAGGACTTTGTGCTTGATTTTTCAAATGTAAATAGTAGCTGTGTGGGGTACTGATTTCGATCACAACCACACTGTGAGAGAGGGGTTTCTTAACCCTTCGCCTTCCCTCACAGCCCTGATCTGGAGCAGGCCCTGAAGCTGCTCTTTGCCTTGGTGTAGGGAAGCTCTCGCTGGCATCAGTGTGGAGCCTAGCAGCTGAGGAGGTGGCGGGATTCAGACTGAGACTATGGGGAAGCAAAAAGTTCTTCTCTCTCCACAAAGTGTGCTCTTGTTCCGGAATAGGACCCCACACTGCTGCTAACTACATTTGAAAAATCAAGTGTGCAGACCTTAATCACACAGTAGGCATATTGTCCTGTTGACCAACATTGACTAAGATTCATGTTGGTGACTAATAGGTATCATCAGTCTGGTAGGATACCTGACTAACCCTCAAAATAAGTGCCCTGTGTTCCTATCAAAGTGGCTTTTTAGCAGGGGGAGAGCAACAATCTCTTTTTCAACTCAGCCCAGCATCTCCACAGTGACTTGTTTGCTGGTGTCTTCCTTTAAATTGTGAGCCCTTTGAATAATCTTTTCCTTTTATTTCATTCTATTTATTATGTAAACTGTTTTGAACTTCTTTGTTCTCTAGGTGGCTTACATAACAAATTCAATTCCATAAAATGCATAAGAAGAAATAATAGCAATGTGAAACTTGTGTATTCTTTTCTTTGGCACAGGGAACCTCATAATTTCGTGTGTGTGGGTGTGTGTGCATGCTTGCTTCAAATCACAAATGAGTTTGGCTGCGTATCCTGCATTTTTACAAGGGGTGAATGAATGATGCTCAGTCAGGTCACTAAGACCCAGTGAATGCTTGCAATGACTACTTAACATAGTATGTTCAAAAGCACATTTGATTTGAATGGGGTTATCAGTGGAACAGAACTGTTCCTAAACATTTTTTATGCTAAGAGTAGAACGTTGGCTTTTGATAGACCTCTTCTCAGTTGGAGTTAGAAATCATTTGGTGGCAAACTGTCAGCAGACTCCTGCTTACCAACAAACAAACAAATAGTGGGGGAGCTACTCTGAACAATCTCCAGTTGCTGTGAGAACTTGGTGATCATGTGTGTTACAGCAGGCTGGGGTAGAGGCTAGGACATGGCTCCATCTTGCTAGTGGAGGTATGATTTAAAGTGGAACGCAGTCCCTTTTAATGAAAGAGGGAGTGTTGAAGCCTCATTACACCAGCTGTGCTTTACATTTGGTATCAGCTTGACTGTGGGGGTGGGGTGGGATGGGAAGGATATTGGAGCATGGCCTGCTAGGGAGAAAATGACACATTCAGCACCTTCTGTGTGTTCCTTTGTGCTTTAAATTGCATCCCACCTCCCAACTTTACAAATAAAAGGGTAGACTTTATTTGAAAGTCATAGGTCTGCCACCATCTAGTGTACTTAGGTTGTACTAACACAACTTCATCTTCCCTCTACTCCCTGTGTTTGTGACCCTAATCAAAGTACTGGTTAAAAAGAATGAATGGGGTTGTAGTTACCACTGTGTATTATTTGCTGAAATTCAAGTATATTCTCGACAAGCTAGAAAACAAACTTGGTTCTGTAAAGAATGCTAATGTCCTAGTGACTGTTCATACGGACAAAGCTGAGGGCATGGGAGAGGGAAGGGGTTTTTTTTAATGGAGTATGTGAAAACTAACGGGAATATATAGCATTTCTTTGTGGGTACACATGACTTTTGGAACCAATCAACCATGTCAGAAAGTGAGACTGTGTTGAAAATCAGATGTTGCATTTGGGTTGAACTCCCTTACATAAGCAAATTGTAGACAAATGACATCATGGTGCTATAGAAACGCTAACTCCCATGTCTCTCTCTCTTTCTCTTTCTTTTAAAACTGAAGCTGGGTCTAATAAAGGGACTGTAAAATTCCACCCCTAAACAAAATCCAGTTTAAGTGACAATTGTTTACTAGTATAAACCAGGGCAGAAAAAGTTTCCTTTTGATTTCAGACAGAAGTATATCTGGTGCCACAAATGACACAATGGATAGTATGGAATAAATGAAGCCTTCCTAAAATTAGAGCATGGTATATTATGAGGAGTAATTTGTATACAGTCTCTTTTCTTGTGTTGTACTTATGGCCTTTGAACATAGTGGCCTTGGACAAATGTAAATGAGAGTTTGGCCCCTGCTGGAAATTCTTTAATGGGTGACTCCTCATTGTTTGCCATACATCCACCCATATTTTCATATAGTGACAGGGAAGCATGTAACCTGCCATACCTTGAGCAGATCCTTGGGACACTCTTACTGAATGGGTGTAACCTAAAAATAGAACCTAAGAGCTTTCTAAATGACCGTCTTCATAACCCTGCACATAACCCTTCAACTATACCTAGGTGCACATGTCTCTCTCTGCACCTTACTGTGCAACTTATTACCATACATCTTGTTCATGTGCTTCCAGTTTATCACTTATAGCCACTTGCTTGGCTGCCTGTGGCAATAAGAATCCTCTTTAGATGACCAGATAGTGCAGGTCAGCACTTGTAAACTAGAGGAAAGTTGGCTCTTCTTTTTCAGCCTGTTGTGCTACAGATTACCACTGTGGCATCATGTGGGCAGGCAGGCTGGTTAAAATGGAAGCTGCCATGCAGACATCCCTTTTCTCTTCTAGATTCTACATTGGCATGCCATGTAAGACAAAGTAATAACAAGCAGTTTGTGAAGAAAGTGACAACATTGAAAAAATGTCTGCAGCTAAAAAACAGTAATTTCTGTTTTGGATTTTTTCAGTCAAACCAATGGAAGAAGCAGATCATCTGCATAGAAAGAGTTGCTGACGCAGAGTTTATTTCGGCACAAGCAAATGACATTTACTTGTCTAGGAAAACATCAGAAAAGGACAAGTTTGCAGTGTGGATTGCATGGATGCAGCTGAGAATGGCCAGGCTAAGGATTGCCTGAAAGAATCACCTGTAAACAGAAGAGCTCATTGCGAAGGCACACCTTGTGCATTTGGAATGTTTTCTGTTGGGTAGCATCAAGTCGGGAGAGGCCATCACAGCCTCAACTGGTGCAGTGTGAGACGTAATAACGATCTCAGGTAAGACCCACCTTCATTTTCTATGGTGTGCTTATGTAAACTGAATGCTTCTGACAGTACAAAATTAATGTTGAGGAGAATTCCATTACTTTGCTTGTGAGCTTCCAGTTTATGTACCTATTTGGTACAGTTTAAAGAAGAAAGGTGGCTTTCCTCTACTTACTCAATGGACTCTGCCAGTCATATGACCATTCCCTGAGCCAAAGATGGAAATCTTTGCTGCTCCTGGGACTTCCTCAGTGTATGGACAACCTCAGCACAAAGACGTTTCAGTTCTATTCTGCTTTGCAGCTTTTCTCTTGACTGATGCAAACCTGGTGGGGAGGGGGCTTTTATGTTGTGGGGATCTGCACCTTTAAAATAATTTCTAATTAAAATCTAATTAATCACTATCAACCATCTTTATAAAAGATGAAAGGAAACTAAAGCATTGGGAGTGGGAAATAAGATGCACAAAATTTTGGAACTTTCTGTACCAAAATGATACAAATAAAATGTATTTTTATATGAACCATTCTGTTCATAATCCGAGTACAGTCCCTTGAATAATAATTCAATTTTGACATTTTTTCTATAAACAAATTGAAGGCACAGCCGCTTTCCCCTCATTTTTTAAAAAATATGTAGTTTGAATCAAACTTTTTTGCATCCATAGAGTGTCACGGGAAAAACCATTGTCCAAACAATTCTAATATTTGTAGGTATAGACATGTCATGGCATCTAAATATCCTTTCTGAAGCCTTCATTGCAACCCTACCAAGTGCTAATCTGTGGCATATTTCTTAACTTAAACCAGTTAAATCAGTCTAAAACCACAATCAGAATTAAGTTTCAAATTAAAAGCTATTTTAAAAGTTAAAAATTGAGAATTATAAAAAACAAAGAATCTACCAGATATAACCAAAGATAGAGCATTAAAAAGCCTCTCTTATATGCTTCTCATATGCTCTTTTAAAAATGTGGTATGCATAGCACAGCTTCAATCTGTAATGTTCTGTATTAAGTCAATATACGTATTTCATGAAATAGTTTAAATGGCATATTTTCATTAATCTGTGCATGACACTGCTATTAAATAGCTACATGTGCAGATGGAGACTTGTAGAGCATGTACATCTGTCACAACAGTGGAGGTGATGTTTTGCTTTCCCCATCAAGGAACAGGCATTTTGCCAATGCGTTAATTGTGAGCCAGGGTTAAAGAAGCTGTTCATGTCAGTCCTTCTAGAAATGTGCCCAAGGCCCAGGATATTAACTGGGATGTAGAAGAGCTTTTCAAAACAATGCAACTTTAGTAATAAAGAAGTGTTTTCAATAGATTTGAATATTCTGGAGGTCAACCTTTAAACTTGTTACTGCCTTATACTCTGAGTAAAACTATTGGTATGTCTAGCTCAGTATTGTTGACACTGACTGTAAGGATGCTCTCCAGAGTTTCAGATAGGGTCTTTCCATGCCCTACCTGGAGGTGCCAAGTACTGGACTTGAGACCTTGGGTATGCAAAACTTGTGCTCTACCACTGAGATATGGCCCCCCAACTTTATTTTATGTGTAGAGCTGAGAAGAATTTTTAAAATTCTACTGTTGACAGGAAAAGACTTGGAGATAGAACTATCTCCCACCTAATCCCTCCGGGATCAGAATAAATAATCTAAATTACCTAGTTAAAGTAACTTAAAGCTATTGCAAAGTGCATTGCTTGTAGGAAAGGTGAAACAGAAAATAGTGAGGGGATAATTCCCCTTGATTTGATTTGATTTGATTTGATTTATATACCGCCCTTCCAAAATGGCTCAGGGCGGTTGGTAATCTTTAGGTGGATTACCAACTGGTTGAAGGACAGGAAACAGAGGGCAGGAATAAATGGACAGTTTTTCCAATGGAGGGAAGTAAGAAGTGGGGTCCCCCAGGGATCGGTACTGGGACCAGTGCTTTTTAATTTGTTCATAAATGATCTAGAAGTTGGGGTAAGCTTCAAGGTGGCCAGATTTGCAGATGACACTAAACTGGTGAAATTCAAAATGGATTGTGAGGAGCCTGAAAAGGATTTCTCCAAACTACAGGAGTGGGCAACAAAATGGCAAATGTGGTTAAATGTTAGTAAGTGTAAAGTGATGTATAAACCCCCAACTTCACATATATACAAATGAGGTCTGAGCTGTCAGTGACTGACCAGGAGATGATCTTGGGGATATGGTGGACAGCTTGTTGAAAGCTTCGGCAGATGTGAAAAAGACCAATTCCATGCTAGAGATCATTAGAAAGAGGATTGAAAATAAAACTGCTAATATTATAATGCTCTTATACAAATCTATGGTACTGGATAGTTCTGGTCACAATATCTCAAAAGGGACGTTGTAGAACTGAAGAAGGTGCAGAACAGGGCAGCAAAGATGATCAGGGGCCTAGAGCATCTTCCTTATGAGGCAAGGCTACACAACATCTGGGGCTTTTTAGTTTAAGACAACTAAGGGGAGACATAGTAGAGATCTACCAAATGATGCAGGGTGTGGAGAGAGTGGATACAGAGAAAATTTTCTCCCTCTCACAGCACTAGAACCAGGTGTCATCCCATGACACTGATTGCCAGGAAATTTAGGACAGAGGAAAGGAAGTACGTTTTCACACAGTGCATAATTAATCTATAGAATTCTCCTACCATTAGATATGGTGATGGCCACCAGCTTGGATAACTTTAAAAGGGAATTGGCAGGGTTGGACAAAGGAATTTTGGGGCCTACTGCAAAGTGAAGTTTGGGACATCCTCAAATTTATGCAAAGCCACAGGTGCTGCTGAGGTTTTTTTTGGGGGGAGGGGGTGTTGTCCTTTTCTACAGCACCCCCCCCTTGGGGTGGGATTGTGTCAATGATTAGGGACAGCAGGCAGCCCCCCATAGCCACACTCACCCTGACAGCCTTAGCCCATAGCCACACAGGAAGCTGCATCTAGCTCGGAGGTGTCTACTCTGACTGGCAGCAACTCTCTAGGGTTTTTCAAACAAACATTCTCTATGCTATCCTGCAGATGCTGCCAGGGAGTGAACCTGAGACCTTCTGCATGCAAGCATGCAGATGCTTTTCAATGGGGGGGGGGGGAATCCAGTTTTAAAACAATTCCCTATGATCCATTTTGCGTCTTACCTTGATACAAGTAGAAGATCAGATCACAAAACCATGTATTTTCAATGATACGGAGGAGAAGTTTAATTTTTTGTTTTGTAGTCTGCAACTCTTTGCAAAGAGTGAAATTAGGTGGGTGTTTTATTCCATTGCAAGCATATAAAAGTATCAACTCCCCCCCCCTGCTCAGAAAAACGTATGCCCTCTTCACACAGTATGGTCCACACTCTAAAATCTGGTCCCCCACTTCATATCTTCCTTCCACTCCACTCCCACCTCTGGGAAGACCACAAGTGGGAGATGGAGCCATACCCTTAAGGTCTCAGGCCCAGACTAGGCTTTTCCCACCCTTACACCTTGAGTTTCTTTTAACCCAAGTCAACAGAAATGGCAAATTCATGTCAACACAAATCATTGTTAAATTAATAAATAAAAGTACCTTGCACAGCACATGATAAAAGACTTCAACTTGCAAAAACTGGAAATCTTTTAGGAATTCTCTTGTCATGTATGTTAAACTGTAGATTAGAACTCAACCACTGATTGATATTGGATCTCAAATTATACCAACAAAAGCCCAAACCTTCATGATTGGACAATGCTGCCTAATAAAAACAGGAGTCACAGGTGAATTCTTTCAAAAAACACACAAAGTTTTTGTAACCTCTCGCTTAGATTACTGTAATGCATTGTACGTGGGGCTGTATTTGAAAACGGTCCGGAAACTGCCGCTGGTACAAAATAGAGCTGCGAGATTATTAACTGGGACTGGACTTTTTGATAGTCTTTTGCCAGTATTTTGTCAGCTGCACTGGCTCCCAGGCCATTTCTTGGCCCAATTCAAAGTGCTGGTTTTAACTGTTAAAGCCCTAAATGTTACCTGAGACAGTGACTTGCCCCATATGTCCCAGTTCAGACTTTAAGATCTTCTTCGGAGGCCCTGCTCTGAGTTCCCCTGACAAATGAGGTGAGGTGTGTGGCTACTAGGGAGAGGGCCTTTTCGGTGGTTGCACCCCTTTTATGGAATAGCTTCCCCAGTGAGGTTCACCTGACACCATAACTTTGTTCTTTTAGATGCCAGGTGAAGACCTTTCTGTTCACCAGGCTTTTAAAATTTGATTTTTTTAAAACTACTTTTAAAATTGTTCTTTAGTTATTTTGTATTGTGGTGTGTGTGGTGATTTGATGCATTTTGGAAGGGCGGTATAGAAATTGAATAAATAAATAAAATAAACGTATGTGTGTTTATTGAATGTTTTAATGTGTTATGAGCTTCACAAATAACAGTTTGTTATGGAGTTCCTAACAAAATTCGTGGTGGTGGTGGTTGTTAAAAAACACACCTCAAGGCTTTTCCTTCAAGGAGCCCAGAGTGCTGTACATGGCTATGCTCATTCTAACAACCACCCTGTTGGGCTGTGTCTCAGCCGGCCTGAGAGATAAGTAGTGATGTGCACGGTCCGGAGAAGTCCGGACCGGCACCGAAGGGGGCCCTTGTTTTTAGGGCGGGGAGGGCTTGCTTAGCCCTCCCGCCTCCTTGCCCCCGCCAGCACCCGTATTGAACAGTATAGGGGTGCTGGAAACCAGCCGCCCCCCCCGCTGCCGCGGCCGCGGCGAAATAACCCCCAAAGCCAGCCAGCCCTCCCTCCCTCCCTCCCAGCTAGCTGCCCGCCCACCCACCCACCCACCCGCTCGCTCACCCGCTCGCTCACTGCATAAGAAACGAGAGGAGCTCCGGCACAGAGCTCCTCTCGTTCGGAAGGCCTCCTGCAGAATGGCGGCTTGCGCGCGCGCGCGCGCATGCGCGCACCGCAAAGCACGCCGTTCTCCGGAGGCCCGGTCTACCCGCCGGGAAAGGGCCGGGTAGACCGGGCCTCCGATCGCTGAGTAGACCGGGCCTCCGATCGCCGGAGGCCCGGTCTACCCAGCGATCGGAGGCCCGGTCTACCCGGCCCTTTCCCGGAGAACGGCATGCTTTGTGGCGCGCGCATGCCACCATTCTGCAGGAGGCCTTCCGAACGAGAGGAGCTCTGTGCCGGAGCTCCTCTCATTTCTTATGCAGTGAGCGAGCGGGTGAGCGAGCGGGTGGGTGGGTGGGTGGGCGGGCAGCTAGCTGGGAGGGAGGGAGGGAGGGCTGGCTGGCTTTGGGGGTTATTTCGCCGCGGCGGCGGCGGCGGCGGGGGGGGGCGGCTGGTTTCCAGCGCCCCTATACTGTTCAATACGGGCGCTGGCGGGGGCAAGGAGGCGGGAGGGCTAAGCAAGCCCTCCCGCCCTTAAAGGCATACCCCCCACCCGGACCCGGACCAGGCAGGGCCGGACCGGTCCGGCAGTTCGGCCATTCTTTGGAATGGCCGCCGGACCGGTTCGGGCACACTGCTAGAGATAAGTGACTGCCACAGTCACCCAATGAATTTTATGCCTGAATAGGGATTTGAACTTGGATTTGCCCTGTCCTAGGGCAGGCAAGTTCAACCCAAGGCAGTACAACTTCAGCTTTCCTACAGTTGTTGGACTACAGCATGTAATCCAGCATCTGCAGGAGAGCTACAACTCACATCATCCCATACTATTGGCCACTGTGCCTGGGGATTATAGAAGATGTAGTCCAAAAAGAGCTAAAAGGCCAAAGTTGTGCAGTCCTGCTTTAACCACTACACCATGTGAAAAAATCGAGGAAATAAAGAGTGAGTAAATTAATAAACCTCCTCACTTATTATGATGCTTGGGGCTTCATTCTATGCTCCCTCCTCCCTCCACAACAGCTGTGAACTGCTCCTTTGTCAGACTAGGGGCTGCTGGGGTCATATTTCACTTGTCTAACAGTAATATGTTGAATGCTTTTACATCTGATATGGCATTGGCAGAAGAAGGTTATGGGGGGGAAAGGACTTCTTACAAGAAACTTAGATAGTACCTGACCCCAGCAACAGCTATTCATGATGAGAGCCAGCTAGGTATTCAGAAGAATCAATGGTCTTTTGTTTTTTTACTTACCTTTGACAATTACAGGTTAATCTGATGTGGGGGTGGGGGGGTGGGGTGGGTGGTTCATTCCCACTGATTTCTGTGGGCAACAAAAGCACTGATAACTTGGCATGCAGGTTCCTGCAGGGCAAAAAGTGCTTTTAAAAGGGCTAAAACTGGCAGAAATTGGGGGAAGAAAGTGCCACACTTCGTTCTGTGGGAGCCCAGCTGTCCAAAAGTGCCCCCCCAACACCAAACTGTGCCCATTCTTCCATAGCACAAATGAACCACAAAATGACTCCTTTCTTCAAAACATTGGCTGGAAATGACTTCTGAGATAATTTCCGGCCATCTAGGAATGCAGTATGCTATTGTCAGGTCTCAATTCCCCTGACATATGTGAAAATGTGATTGTTGGGACTGAGTGTGCAGAGGTCCACATGTAAAGGATTATCAGCACCTAGGACGTAAATTGACCCAGACAGTCTCTGTGAACTAGCAAGAGCAATGGGCTTCTTTTGTGGGCTTTCTTGATTGTTTCTTTCACATTATAATATAAACACCAGACTTCAGCCAGACTTCAAAGGGCTCCATGCAAATGCATCAATCCTTAAGAGTTTGGGGCTTGGATAAATTCATGGAGAACAGGTTAGTCAACAGCTACTATCAGGCCTATCAATAAGCTATCTCTAGGTTCAGAGGCAGGATTGCTCTGAATACTAGTTGCAGGGCAGTAACAGCAGGAGAGAGGGCATACCTTCATCTCTTGCATGCAGGTTAGGAATGGAGCTGTAATAGGGTATTCGGGTTCCAAGAACCCATGCAGCCTTTCTTCCAGGGCCATCTTGCTTGCCCGTTCTCCTTCCCATGGCATGGTGTGCTGTGCTAGGAGCCCACTAGCGCTGCTCGAGGGGTACAGTGAGGGTGGGAATCGGTACCTTTGGAAAAGCTGCTCACCTCACCACTGCAGGCACCCGGCAGTCTCTGGGAAGCACAGTGGCTGACCCAGCAGCCTATGGGGAAGCTGCCCTCCCCCTGCCACTCAGCTGGCCTCTGTGCTCCTATGATGGTCAGGCGGCCTCCCTGCAGACTGCTGGGTCAGCTGCTTTGCTTCCCGGAGACTTCTGGATGCCCACAGCGGCAAGATGAGCAGCTTTTTTAAAAGTACAGTTTCTCACCCTCAGCATCCCCGAGTGACACTCATGTACCCCAATGCCAGGGGCTACCCCTGTAGCCCCTTGCTGCTTCCTACCCACCTCCAGTGGCACGGCACACAGCTGGTAGGAGCATGCTGGATTTATTCAGCTGGGGGGGAAGGCTGCTGCCGCCATTAAGAGAGGTAGGGAGTGCACCACCCTTCCTACACCACTGATGTGGACTTCTCAGAGGCATCTGGTGGTCCACTGTGTGAAAGGATGCTGGACTAGATGGGCCTTGGGTCTGAACCAGCAGGACTCTTCTTGTGTTCTTATGGGAAATGTTTTAAACTCTGTGGTATTAACTGAATATAGATGTTCTTCAGATTTCACAGCTTCAGCCTAATTTTAGCTTTAGAATAAGATTTGGGTTTTTTTAGTTGTCAATAAAGCCTTTTTTCTTACCACTTTCCGAAAATATTCCCTGTGCTATGTGAGCTATCTGCTGATCATATTGTTCCTTTTCCCCCTTACTTGCAGCTTTTGACATGAAGAAAGATATAGATGCCTTAATCGCAGAGGAAAGAGCAGAAATCATTGCTAAATATGAGAAGGTAAGGACCTTGCTTTTGCCTATTAATAAGCTGTCCAGCCCAATGTATATTATGCTGGCCTGGAACCTCTGTCTCCAGCAGCCAACTAAGCTGGCTTTTCAGATATTGCCCCAGTAGCTGAGGTCTGCATTTCACCATACAGTTGCTCTGTGGGTGTTGCTTGGAGTTCTTTTCTTGTGGCAGCTGCTTTTGTGTAGTAAGTCAGATGTGCATAATTGTCACACTTTCACTGTGTGACTTGTCTGTTATCAGAAACTACTGCCAGAAATGTTTAGTGGCAATTTGGTGATGCACTATAGAGTAAGCCAGTTTTTCCAAATGACTTGTATTTTGAAGCAGCTGCCACATACAGGCATTTTAACATGGCAGCCATATTGTGAGAAGTGGCCCTAAGTGCAAATTCGTGGCTGCTAGCCTGGTCAAAGATGGATTTTATTTCTATTGCTTTTAAAAGATTCCTGTAACTTTCTGAGATCACATGTTGCTATCAGTTATGGGTTTGGATGTTACTTTCCAGACAGAGCTAATGTGATCAGTACCTTCCTGGTTGCGCAAGATTTTTGGATTGTAAACTCCAGACAGCCAGATATGTTCAGATCATCCCCTTAATGATCAATTGGTGCATCAAGACCATGTGATGGGCTAAACAGCTCACCGTGACTGCTCCTTCTGCATGCTTGCATTCAGAAGGTTCCAAGTTCCTTCCCTGGCATCTCCAAGATAGGGCTGAGAGAGACTCCTCTCTGTGACCTTGGAGGAGCCGCTGCCAGTCTGTGTAGACAATACTAAGCTAGATGGACCTATGGTTCCTATGCAGTTTGCTTCCCCTAGAGAGTCACCAAAGTCAAGATGCTCTACAATACTCTCCATCTAGGGGGAAATGACTTTGTGTGATCAGATTTAAGATATCAGGGTAACTTTCAGTCTGAGATACCATTGTCTACTTAGTGAAAACTATTAGCAATCTCAAGAAAATAGTTAAGTAGTGGAGAGAATTCATGCTCACCCTCCTCTTTTTCCTAGGTAGATGTCATTGTTTCACTCAGACATTCTCATTATTTGCCTTTTGAATAGATTTCTTGTGTGGCATCTTAACAGGAGAGTGAGTTAATTGCCCAAACTGTGCTTGCTTTGACTGTGTGCACTTTCTGTGCTGTGCTAGCAAACAGCCATTATCTCCATACTCCTTAGGCTGAAACTTTAGTAAAGAATTCCAGGCTTAAGACATGATAGTAAATTTACAAATACTGAGTCTTTTATTACAGATGTCTGTCTTTGGTATTTGTTCCTCCCTACATGGACTGTGTAGCCTCTAAAGTTCCTGAAGGCGTTTCTTCCAGTTTGGTGCCAAGGCATAGTGTTGCGGGGCGGGGTGTGGGGGAGAGAGAGGAGGAAAAGAAGACTGAGAGCCTGTAATGGTGACATGTTTGATGTAATTTCTGTAGATCTGGGATACTTGCACACAACTGAAAGGATAATTTATATCATGGCTAAATGGCTGCCACACTACAACAATAGAGATTAATAGCTCATATTCAGTCATCACTTTGCTTATTTTGCCTTTTGAGCAGATGTGTAGCAAAAAAAATCAGCCCAAGGCTAAATGTGCAAGAGTAAAAATATCATAAGAATAAACACTGTCATCTTAAACTTTTAAATTACTAATGCATGTCTCTTAAGTTATTAAAAATGTTACATTTCACTGTGTTGTGCTTATCATGTCCTTGCCCCTTTATTTACAGGGAAGACATGAAGGGGCTCAGATTGATCCATGGGAAGATGCTGACTTCACTCTCTATAAAGTCACAGACAGATTTGGGTTTTTGCAGTAAGTCCCCCTTTTCTTTCTTTTGATGAAAGTAGTATTGAGGGTTACACCAATACCTACTAGTGATGTGCACGGTCCGGACCGGCACCGAGGGGGGGGGCTCCCTTTAAGGGCGGGGGGTAGAACTTACCCCTCCCGCCGCTCTTCCCCCTCCGGCGCTGTAGCGTTAAGTGAAGTTTTTGGGGCGGCAGCGTTCCTCGCTGCCGCCCCTACCCCCATCGTCGTCAGTAAAGCCTTTGTAAGAGCACTCTTAGAGCAGCATGCATGTGCGTGCGGCAGCGCGCGTGCGCCTGTCACCGCTGTGCGCACGCCCCTACGTGACGGCGACGTGCGCTGCCGCATGCGTGCTGCTCTAAGAGTGCTCTTACGAAGGCTTTACTGACGACGACGGGGGTAGGGGCGGCAGCGAGGAACGCTGCCGCCTAAAAAAACTTCACTTAACGCTACAGCGCCGGAGGGGGAAGAGCGGCGGGAGGGATAAGTTCTACCCCCCCGCCCTTAAAGGGAGACCCCCCCTTGGTGCCGGACCGCCGGACTGGTCCGGAAGCCTCTTACATGGCCTCCGGACGGGTTCGTGCACAACCCTAATACCTACCATCCTCTCAGTCTATTTACGCAATTGAAGAATTAGAGGTGACTGTCATGATATGCCAGGTGAGGTATGTCACCACTTTGCCTTCAAAAATTAGCTCTTCGTGCAAGTGTGTCAGATAACTTTTGATGTAGTCAGAATTCCTGTGAACATGAAAGTCCTTTTAAAGAACTTCAACTGCTGTTACAGCTGCTCTTTACAGGGATTCAGGTAGTCCATGCTGAGGAAATTCATGGGCCCAATGCTTTGCTGTCTCATTTGGAGGTAATTTATAGGTTCATTTTTTTTAAAAAAGGAGTGGCCTACATCCATACTAAGAGATGCTGTGCATCCATGCATGCACAGAAGGGGGCATCCTTTCCATTGCTCTCCTTTCCCTCTGCAGCCACCTGAGCCTCCTGAAATTACATTCATGAGGGTCCTGGATCCCACAGGAACAAATTCTGGGGAGACACAGGTGTCTGAGGAGATGGGTATGGTGGTCACTGAGAACCACTCTTCATAAGAACAGCCCTGCTGGATCAGGCCCAAGGCCCATCTAGTCCAGCATCCTGTTTCGCACAGTGGCCCATCAGATGCTGCTGGAAGCCACAGGCAGGAGTTGAGGGCATGCCCCCTCTCCTGCTGTTACTCCCCTGCAACTGATACTCAGAGGCATCCTGCCTTTGAGGCTCAAGGTGGCCCACAGCCCTCTGACTAGTAGCCATTGATAGACCTCTCCTCCATGAAGTTGTTCAAACTCCTCTTAAAGCCATCCAGGTTGTTGGCTGTCACCACATCTCGTGGCAGAGAATTCCACAAGTGGATTATGTGTTGTGTGAAAAATTACTTCCGTTTGTTGGTCCTAGATTTCCTGGCAATCAATTTCATGGGATGACCCCTGGTTCTAGTGTTGTGTGACAGGGAGAAGAATTTCTCTCTCTCCACTTTCTCCACACCATGCATGATTTTATAGACCTCTATCATGTCTCCCTGCAGTCGTCTTTTTTCTAAACTGAGAAGCCCCAGGTGTTGTAGCCTTGCCTCATAAGAAAGGTGCTCTAGGCTCCTGATCATCTTGGTTGCCCTCTTCTGCACTTTTTCCATTTCTACAATGTCCTTTTTTAGATGTGATGACCAGAATTGTACGCAGTACTCCAAGAGTGTTCGCACCATAGTTTTGTATAAGGGCATTATAATATTAGCCGTTTTATTTTCAGTCCCCTTCCTAATGATCCCTAGCATGGAATTGGCCTTTTTCACAGCTGCTGCACATTGAGTCGACATTTTCAACGAGCTGTCCATCACGAAGCCAAGATCCCTCTCCTGGTCAGTTACCGAAAGCTCAGATCCCATCAGTGTATACTTGAAGTTGGGGTTTTTCATCCCAATGTGCATCACTTTACATTTGCCAACACTGAACCGCATTTGCCACTTTGTCGCCCACTCCCCCAGTTTGGAGAGATCCTTTTGGAGTTCCTCACAGTCCTTTTTGGATTTCACTACCCGAAAGAGTTTGGTATCATCTGCAAATTTTGCCACCTCACTGCTTACCCCTGCTTCTAGATCATTTATGAATAAATTAAAAAGCACTGGTCCCAGTACAGATCCCTGGGGGACCGCACATCTTACTTCCCTCCATTGTGAAAACTCTCCATCTATACCTACCCTCTGTTTCTTGTCTTTCAACCAGTTAGCAATCCACACATGTACTTGTCCCCTTATCCCATGACTGCTAAGTTTCCTCAGGAGTCTTTGATGAGGAACTTTGTCAAAACTTTTTGGAAGTCCATGTCTACTATGTCAACTGGATCACCTTGATCCACACACTTGTTGACACTCTCAAAGAACTCCTAAAGGTTTGTGAGGCAAGATTTAACTTTGTGAAGGCCATGCTGTTGACTCCCAGGAGGGCCTGTTCTTCTATGTGCTTTACAATTTTGTCTTTGAGGATAAAAGACCTCCCTTTGTGCATGCAGGGCAGTGTTCCCCATGCTCAGCTCTTAGTCTGGCTAAGACTCAGACTAAGTCTGCAGGCGAATGCATCCATCTGTGTACAGGGACCAGAAAGAGATCTCCCTCCTGAAACTTTCCACACATTCTGGGGGTAAAGATACCATGCTGAAATTTGATTAAATATGGAAGAAGCAAATGACCCAGTTAAATAGGAAACTTTTTGACACAGAAGGCTAATGAGGCTGTTTGATTTTTGCCCATCCATTGGGAGCAAACTGTCCCTTTTGCTAAGCAGGGTCTGCCCTGGTTTGCATTTGAATGGGAGACTACATGTGAGCACTATAAGATATTGCCTTCAGGAGAAGGGGCCACTCTTGGAAGAGCACCTGCATGGTTGCATGCAGAAGGTTCCAAGTTCCCTTCCTGGCATCTCCACGATAGGGCTGAGAGAGACTCCTGCCTGTAAGTTTGGTGAAGCCACTGCCAGTCTGTGTATACAATACTGAGCTAGATGGACCAATGGTCTGACTCAGTATAAGGCAACTTCCTATGTTCATATCTCTTTTCTGTACATTTTATTAGTGCACTTTTATTACATATTGATTCAGTTGGAATTTTTTCCTCTTTCAGTGAGCATGAGCTACCGACCCGCAATGCTCTGGAGGAGAAGGTAGGAGCTGGAAGCTTTGCTTTCTGTGGAGTAGCTGGGGGAGGTGGTGGCTGGTGGTGGCTGGTGGTGGTGGTCTTACTTTTTAATAGCAAGTAATGAACGGTTTTGTAGTTACTAACGTCAGCGACTGATTGAACTGTACATTAAAAATCCTCTTCATTCATCTCTAGATACATAAAACATCATGACTAACTCCTCATTGATTTCAGTGGTGCTTACTCATAAATAACTATAGTCTTGCCCCCACTATATTTGCATCCTATATGACCCATTGAATCTCATGAGTAGCTTGCCTAATATTCACATACATTGAGAAGAAACCCTCTAATATCCACTTTCAATATACTTTTCCAGCAAAAACTTCAGGAGATTGAACGAGTGGACAAATGGCTCAAAATGTTGAGAAAATGGGGGAAATACAGAAACAGTGAAAAGGTGAGGAAAAGAACCATGACCCATTTAGTGGCATTGCAATGCTTTTTGGTTTATTTGTTGTAAAGTGGAGACCAAAAAGTACTGTTGAAGGCTTTTTGGTTTATAATTTCACAAGTTAAAGTTTGTCTTCTAGCCCAGTTCAGCTACACACATTTGAATGACTTTCCAGAACATAGCCTTGAAGGTGGACATCTATTTACACTGATTCTTGATCCCAGTTGATTGGTCTTCTTGTTGTCAGTGCTTTATAGACACAAGCTTTCCCTCTACAGTTTCCAAAATCTGTAACATTATTTCGGAATTGCTGAATAACATGGCCTCAGGCCCTGTACAACTAGCACTTCTCAAGTTATCTGTAGAACTCCACAGACTTCCTAAGGAAACTACACTTCACTGATGATCTCCCAGAAAGGTGGGGAAGAGCGGGATATAAATGTTGTAGTTGAATGAAAAAATTGAATTGAATGAAAAAATAAATTGAAAATCAACTTTCTCGCATGCAGTCCCAAAGAGCTGCAACCAATCAGCTCCTTAGATGCCATCTGTTTGCCTTATACAGTTGGATTAGTACCTTCAGCTTTCACATGCCCAATTGTAGGTTGCTTAACTTCTGAATTTACTTGCTTTTCCTCCTTTCAAACCTATTTTGCAAACAGATTGTCTTATCTGTGGCTGTCTTTAAAAATGCCCCAGATGTTTTCTGAGAAAGCTGCACTCTTGCCATGTCCTTTGTTTTGAATGCATGTGTACATGCACATATTGGGACAAGTATGAAAACGCTAAACCAAGATGATTTGTGTATGCTAAAGATCAAGGGCAGCCCATGTCTTGGTCATCTGTTTGGTTGAGGTCTTGAAAATATATTTTCACAAGCAGTTTGCTATTGGTAATGTTCCTTGAATTGTAAAAATAGCGGCCGCTGGGTCAGGACCAGCCCCAGTCTACAACAAGAGTTCCTAAAGCATTTTACATAGTAAGTAAGTAAATGGCTCCCTGCTCCCAAAGGGCTCACAGTCTAAAAAAGAAAAATGAGATAACACCAGCAGTGGCCACTGGAGGGACACTGTGCTGGGGATGGATAGGGCCAGTTGCTCTCCCCCTAATCAATAAAGAGGATCACCACTTTTAGAAAGGTGCCTCTTTGCTCAGTTAGAAACAAGGGCGTCAACCAGGGGGTCAAAAACCAATGTGAATAGAAGGGCTGCAATCCTATGCATACTTATTTTTAAGTAAGTCTCACTGAACTTAGTAGGATTTGCTTTAGAGTAAGCATGCATAGGATCAGACCAAAACTTATTTTTTGTTTTCCATCCCCCACCCCAACCACGTTAGAGTAGCCATCCAGTGTGATCATTTTCCAAACTCTACTCTGCATACACGAGGTCCAGAAACTTTGCTTGTGTGTTTATGCATACTCTATCTTTTCCTATTTAAGTAATGTTTTATCACTTTTACCATAGTATTTCTGTGAAGCAAGTCAACATTTTTCTCCCTTTGCGAGTGCAGAACTTTGACTGTGGCCTTGTGTTTAATACTTACAATTTTTAATCTTTTTAATCTTAAAAAACAAAACAAAAAACTGCTTCCATAAGAGTAAATCAGTTGAGTTATAGCTCCAGTTGACACACGGCAATATGATAACATTATTAGTATACCATGGTTGATAATAACCAAGCTCTGATTTGGATGTTGCCAAACTTTAACCAGTCACACAATACCATTAGCTAGCTGTCGTGCACACTGCCCCACTAGCCCTTAGGTTCTGGCCACCCTGCCAGGGACTACCAGCCACTACCAGTTGAGGGTAGTAATTAGATTAATTCTTTTTGCATATGTCCCAGGTTATGAAACAAAAGTGACAGTTGATAGCTTGATCAATGAGCTGATGGACTATTCTACAGCTCTAACTTCATTTTTCTTTGACTTGCCTGATCTTTTTCCTGCTTGATCCAGCCTTCGTTCTGCACCCAGCCCTCAGTATACCATGACGTTGGCTTGGTTGTGGTTTGCTGACATGAGAAATTGGATTCTTCATTGCCTACAAGCTGAGAAATAACTTGTGGATTTTTGTGGTCCTTAAATTCCACACCACATTCAGTTTGCTCTGCAGAACATTGCTGCTTCACTGAGCATTTCAAGAGCTGGTGAGGGATCCAAATGAAGTGTAATTTACATGTACATTGCACCTAAATCGCTACCCGCAATTTGGGTCATCTCCAGGTTCTGTTTAGGGTGGAACTACCCAGATAAATTGTATCTGTAGTTGTATCTGTATCTTCTGTACTTGGTATAAAACCCCAACTGGCCTCAGCCACAAGATTTTGGTGCTTGAGGTAGAAAATTCAGTTTTATCGAACTGTACTTCAATTAAAAACAGTAAAAATAATTTACTAACATGGGGCAAACAGCCTACTCCTGTGCTGCTCCCACTCATCTGAATAGACAGTGCTCGGGAGAAAGTTTCTGAAGGACTATTCCCCATGGCTTATGCCTTGCCCACCCTGCTGCCCTTAAATGCACTCAAAATCTATTATCTGAGATGGCTCCCTAGTCTACCTCATGGCCGGGTTGAATTTGATACCTGCTGATGTCATCTGGAAATCTAATTCATAGAACTGAAAATGACCAAAGGGGGATATCTAATCTCACCTGATATGGGGTGGTCTAATTCTTTTAGATTAGATTCCATAAACTAGACTATTTTGTTCTGCAATCAAGACAGGTGCACTGCACAATAGTCCCTGCAGAGCAAATAGAGAATGGGGATACATACCTCTGCTCATTCATCACTCTTTCCAGGGAATGCAGTTGCAAACTCTTAGTTCCAGAACTTTTCCACTGTAAAAACAAACCAACCAACCAATCATTCAGTCAGCTATTTCTGAGGTCTAAAGATGTTCACGCGCCTCCTGGACCTCTCAGCGGCTTTCAATAGAATGGTATCCTTCTGGGATGTCTCGCCAGGCTGGGACTTGGAGGCATGATTATATGGTGGCTCTGCTCCTACCTGGAGGGTTGTACTCAGAAGGTGGTGCTGGGGGATGCCTGTTCCACCCCTGGGCCTTTGGCCTTTGGGGTGCCACAGGGATCTGTTGTCCCCCATGCTGTTTAACATTTGCATGAAACTCCTGGGAGAGGTCATCCGTGGGTGTGGGTTGCTCTGCCATCAATATATTGATGACACCCAGCTCTACCTATCTTTTAAGTCAGCAGACACCAGGGAGGCAGTGGATGCTCTGAACTGGGGCTTGGAGGCTGTTCTGGACTGGATGGGGGCAAACAAGTTGAAACTTAATCCAGATAAGATGGAAGTGCCCTGGGTTGGTAGAACTGATCATCCGAGTCATGAGGTAAATCTGGTCTTGGATGGGGTCACACTCCCTCTGAAAGATAAAGTCCGCAGCTTGGGGTGCTTCTGGACCCGACATTGTCCTTGGAGGCGCAGGTGGCGGTGGTATGCAGAAGTGCCTGTTACCAACTATGGCTGGTATACCAGCTGCGACCCTACTTGGAGAAGTTGGATCTGATCTCCGTCACTCATGAGCTGGTAACATCCAGATTGGACTACTGCGATGCGCTCTACGTGGGGCTGCCCTTGAAGAATGTTCGGAAGCTTCAGCTGGCTCAGAATGCTGCTGCAAGGATGCTCATGGGTGCAAATCATTCCATGAGTATTACACCCATCCTGCGGCAGCTTCATTGGTTACCATTCCACTTCCGGGCTAGATTCAAGATGCTGGTCTTGACCTTTAAAGCTCTACACGACTTGGGGCCAGAGTACCTTTCGGACCGCATTCACCCATATGAAACTGCCAGGGCCCTCTGTTCATCATCTCAGGCCCTGCTCATGGCCCCGTCAATAACAGAGATACAGTTGGCGGGGACTAGAGACAGGGCCTTTGGGGTTGTGGCCCCTCAGCTCTGGAACGCCCTCCCTTAGTGTGTTTAAAAAACAACTTACACCTTTTTAAGGAGGCATTTTAATGCTCCGTCCATCTTTTCTTATATCTGGTAGGTTCTTTAGTTTTTAGTTTTTATAATTCTCAGTTTTTAGCTTTTAAAATAACTTCTAATTTGAACTTAATACTGATGGTGGTTTTTAACCTATCTTTTAATTTGTTTACTCTATTTCTTTAATTCTATTTTATTGTGTACTGTATTTTATTGTTAGCCGCCTCAAGCAGTAGCGTACTGGAGGGGCGAGATATACGTACATACATACATACATACTTACTTACTTACTTACTTAATCTGTTGTTTGGGTGATATAGAAGAATTGCGTGATACTGAAAAAAGACAGCCCAAATGGTGCTCCTAGTCAAGGTTGTGCAGTGCTCTTGCTTCAGTATCATGCAATTCTTCTATATTAGTGCAGTGCTCTCTTGAACATTAAAAAATAGTAATTTGCACTTGGCACAAGATTTTGATTGAATTATAAATTCTGAAGAAAGATCAATTATTACTGGCATGGCAGTGTCCAGCCAGGAAACTGTGTTTACAAGCTGCATTCAGATTATCCTCCAAGCTATGATTTGGAGGATCATGGACAAGCAACTGGCTCAAACATACCCCATTTTTCAGCATATTGGATAACTCCATAATCTGCTTTGACGATTCTTTGCCTTTTTATCCAAGTTGGCAAAGTGTGTTCTAAGTGAGCATTCCAAACCAGGATTGCAAACCAGGATCAAGCCATGTATTGCCAACGTGATCTGGAGAGCTCGTTAAGTTTGCCAGCTAATGGCAAACTATGGTTTAATTAGATCAGTAAGTTTTGCATTATGCCAAGATGTTGCGGAGGGAACGCTTGAACCTCATCACTCGCTATCCTTCGTGATTTGGAGAATTGTCTGAATGCAGCCATAGCATTACTTGCGCTAGAATTTTAATAGTTTGTGTGTAGATAGGATTCCCATTCAAAAAAAAAAATGCTCTTAAAATTAGAAAAACAATTTAGTTCACTCTTGTAAGAAGTCAAGAGAGCAGCTGTCTCTATAGTGCCAAATTCTATTACTTAAGCTCCCAAATATCTACAGCAAAGCAGCTGAATTTCCTTTCAAAATGCTTCCATGTCTAAAGCATGCCAAGAGTAGGAGTAAAAACACTAGGAGGAGGAGTGGATTGCACCCTTGACACAAACCTTGTTATCTCCTAGTGTGGGCTATTGTTTTCTCTCTTAAAATGTTTATTGTGAAGGGAAGTAGATGTTCATCTATAATTAGTTATTCCTCAGGCACGGAGGCATTTTATTACTTTCATTTTGAGGAGAGGAAGGATAAGGGAGAGTTTCAGATAGATAAATAAACTAGAGGCAGTTTGTTCATTATAATTTTGTCTTATTGGACACTTAACACCCTTCAGTACTCTGAAATGAGATTTTGGCAGAGAAGCGCTGAAAGCTATTGACATGCTGCTCAATATGTTCTCATTAGAGAGAAAAAAACCTAAAATCTGCTCCTTTCTCTGCAGACACTTCTTGAACCTCAAAGTGTTTTCATCCCTATTGATCTCTAAAGCTTGGGGTGATCTCCTTTGTTCTAAAGCAGGGCTGCATAAGTCTGATCCTCCTGCAGATGTTGAACTGCAACTCTGATCATCCCTGATTGTGGCCACTGGGGATGATGGGAGTTGTCATCCAATAACAGCTAGAGGGCCAAAGTTGTGCAGCCCTGTTCTAAGATCATGGAGTCCTACTGGAGCAAGTCTGCTTTGGTGACTGAAAACTTTGTAGCTTAATTTTTCCTCATTTTCTCATGGAATAGTTTTCACCTTATAGATGGACCTCGATATTCGTGGGGGTTCCATTCCGGATTGCACCCACGGATATGGAAATCACAAATATTGAGTTAAGGGAACCTATAGGATTGCAGGGGTTAGGATCCCAGTTGGACAAAAATCGGCTGAATTTCACAGCGGATGGGGGGAGAGCATCTTACCTTGCTCTGCTGCTCCCCCTGAGTCATGCTGTGGCACCAAATCGGCTTAAAATCCGTATCTCCCCCCCCTCCAATTTTCCCACAGATAGGAGCCATTTTGTGACTCCATCAAAGAAAATGGCTGGAAATGACTTCCACGAGGTCGCCTTCCTTCCTTCCTTCCTTTCTTTCTTTCTTTCTTTCTTTCGGTGTATGTCGAGGTCAGGTGCCTTTTTCTTGACCACAGATAATCTGTGGATAACGAGGTCCACCTGTATTTTCCCCCTCATTGAATCGGTAACCTTTCAGTCCCACCAGGAATTATTCAGAGTTCACACTGATCAAGCACATAATTTTGTACTTGGGCACAGAATTCAGTATCTCACAAATCTCAGCTTTTTTGGGTAAAACATTCTAACTTTTATGACTATATAGATAGGCTTAAAAGTGTGTAGGTAGGGGCTGATTAATCCTTAGAAGCTTCCCGGATGGGGAAGACAAGTTCCAGTGGCCAGTTTGTAGGGCGTCCTAAGTATTTAATTAGTCCATTTATCCATATACATAGTTCCTTGCATCTACTCATGATAATCAGAAGTTTAAAAAAAAAAAGTAAAACCAGGAAAACCATGCATCCATTATTAATTTGAATAGGTCAATCCAACTTGAATAGGTGAATCCAACTTCTCCTGGTGCAGAACATGACTTATGTTGGTACAGCATTTCTTTCTAAGGATGTACAGCTTTGATTATACAGAGTATGAATTAATCTTTACGCTCTGCTGCCAACTATAGTAGCATCTAGCTGCTTCTGTTAAGAGAACCCAAAACCGTCTCCACTGATGGGCTGTAATACTGTAACCAAGACTGTCTAAATAAGCCCATTTATCAAGATGCACTGAAAACCTTCGTCTTCTTGGTGCTCCACAGAGAACCTGAGGGAGGGCAGGGCAGTGAAGTGATATGGAATAAGGAAAAATTGTTGTGTTGCTATTGCAGACAATTATGCAGGGATCTTGGGTGAGAATAAAATGGGTCTTTGCTTATTTGGATATTGGGCTGGTTACCTAGTTGTACTCATGTAGCCTCTATGCAGACTGTGTTAATTGGGTCACAATTCATATTGATTTGCCAGGGGAAGGGCTAACTTAGAAGCACAACTTAAAAATATAATAGTAATAAAGTTTAAAAGAGAACATAATGACTTCAGTTATGATTTTCTATTTCTAGAAGCAAATAACAGCTTGAATTGTTAGTTCAACCTTGGGAGGAAAATGACTTTACTGTTGCATCTCTAGATGCTTTCATAGTACCCAGCTACTACCCAATGTCCACAGCACCCTTAAATATACTGTCTGTGTGTTGCCTAAGTGCCAAGTTGTATACGATTTGTCATGGGAAAAAATGGGTTTTTTTAAACTGAAAGAGCCACAACATCAAAATGGTGGCTGGAAATGACATCTGAGGTCATTTCCAGCCATCCCCTGACTTGGGGATATGCGGATTTAACCCTTTTTTCATCCCCCTGCCCCACATATGCCGAGGTTGGGTGTCAGTTCCCCGGCTACGGATACGCAAAACCACAGACGCTGTAGCAGGGTACTGCTGTACAAGTTTTTCATCAAAGCTGTTAATCAGAATGTTGACAGTAAAAAAGACTATTGATGCTGTGCTTCAACTAAGCAGAATACACTCTCTTTCCTACCTGTATTATTGCCACTATCCATGTTAAGTTGCATCTACTCAAGGAATCTGTATTAAGAGTAAGAATGTTAACATGGGATGGCGGCTGCAGCTACTATTGTATAGCACTTTGCAACAAACAAGTTCTCAAAGCAGTTTACATGGGGGGGGATTAAGATGGTTAAATCAGTTTTGGAATGACTGATCTCTTACTTATGGACTGTCAAACTATTAAAGGATTTGTTACACTTCAGAAATGCACATACCTCTAAGAATTATTGTGTTAATACATTTTTGTTTAAAACTTTGTAGATGTTCCGTAGAGTTTATAAAGGTATTCCCCTCCAAGTGCGAGGCCAGGTCTGGTCACTCCTGCTGGACATTGAAAAAATCAAGATGGAGAATGAAGGAAAGTATGAGGTAAGGCATCTCTGGTTGTGTACAGCATGGAAGTGCAAAGCATAGTAAGTTTTGTTGTTGTTTTTTAAACCCACCTTGTGGGTGCTTTATTTCAGATGTTAGCACATACATTAATTCAAAAGTCAAGGAAGGCATTGCACTGTCAGCAGGATGATTTGTTTGTTGTTCACTGGGATAGGTGGCCTTTTGTATCCTTGAGCTGTACAGTGGGGAAGCATATAGCCTCCAAAGAAAGGAATGAGCAAAACATTAATTTTAAAAAATCACAAGCATTCATCATTAGTTATGTGACGAAAAATATGAGGTAGGTAACCATGACACTTTTGCAACCACGTTTCAAACCACAATTGAAATAGCAATGAATTTTTTATCTGGAGGAGGAATTGTATTGTATGTGCATTGAATGCTTATCTGTGCAACAGAAGTACAAGTTAAGGGGGAAACTTACTGACTGCACATAGGCAATGCAAAATAAATGTGTACTTACTGTGAGGAAAAACCCTAAGATTATTAAGTATAATAAGGAGGTTCTCACAAAGAGCATCGCTAAACCTACCCATTTGTCTGCTGAAGAGCTATTTAGTTAGTTTTCTCTGATTGCTTTGCCTTTCTTCCTTTCATAAAAAGAGTCTCTTTTAAACAAAAGTGTACTGTACAGGATTTTCTTTCAAGCAGAAGTTGTTTGGTTCTATCTCCCCTCCTCAGTTAAATCCCTGCCTCTCTGCGGGGGATTTTTTGCCTGAAATATAAGTTCAAAACCGAGCACAAACAGGAAATCATATTAGCTGAGCTGAAATCAAGCGTTTGCTTTCTTGAATTTGCAGCACATGGATCCATGGAACTTGATGAAAACAAAGCTGAACTCAAAACACTAGTTTGTTCCACATATATGACTTTTTTTTTTTAAAGCATCATTTTTAGTGTGGAACTTATAGAGGCATTAGAGCAATAACTGTTCTTCCTGTGCTTCCCTGCTGAAGATGTTGCTTCCCCCATCACATATCCTTGGCTACCTGCCATCCTTGAGTGGCTTTGCCTGTGCTTTCTAATTAGCTGTCTTACTTGGCTAGGTTTTACTTGGGCATCACATACTTGATCAGCAGCATTCTGCAGATCCTGTGGAGCTGTCAGCATGGAACCCTGACAGTTGCCACAATTGGAAGACTTTCTGTGAGTGAATGAATGAATATGTTATTATGGCCTTTGACCCAACACCACAAGTACAGCACAAAACATAGGATAAGTAGTACAAATAATACAAATATGTCTCCATAGTACCACTAACTATAACTCAAACCAGCTCAGACCTGATCTTACATGCAGATGCCCAGAATCTGGCTTACACACACTGTTGAGTGCATAGCAATCAGCTAAAAGGAAAGATCTGTATTTGTCATCCGTTCTATAAGGCATGTTTAATAAGAGGGGGGAAATAAGAGAAATACGAATACTGTATCTCTATAAAATGAACAATATAAAAGAATATGGGTCACAAACTCAGTGGCGTGCCCACAGGGGCATATCTGGCTGTTAAGGGTTTTTTTTTGGTACCTGCCCTCCAGAACAGCAGATGGGAGTGCATTAAATCATACAACAGAGAAGGCCCGTCTATGAGACAGAATAGTTAGTCTCATCAGATAATGGTCTGGTCTGGGGTAATTTGCGAGACTGCCAAGGAAATTTCTTGCAGAGGTCTGTCCCAAATCACTCTTCTTTTCAATGTCCGCTATGTGTTTTATAACTTCTTTAGCAGTATCAAGTCCCAATGGCATTAAAAATTGGTAGGAGAACTCATGCTTGACCAACATGTCATAAAGGCACTTAGGCCGTCTAGACTGGAAGCCATCTTCCAAGACTTTCTGTGATAACCAGGCATATCACAGAGGCAGGTAGATCACTCAATTTCCTGTCTTCAGAGGGGCAGCCATGTTAATCTGTTTTGGCAATTTAATGCATCTGATGAAGTGGGCTTTAGTCCACTGAAGTGTATGCTTCAATAAACGTGTTAGTCTTCAAGGTGGCACAAGATACTCTGGGCTTCTGAAAGCCTCTCAGCTCCCATGCCTCTCATAATGTATTAATAATGAGCAACAAAGATGCTTCTCTCCAATGCAGAGGTACCACTTCCCACAGCTAATTGTGTGTCTTAAATGAGAGGAGTGCTTATTAAGGTAAATGGAAGTCAGTAATAACCAGAGCCATTTTCATTTAAACATATATAGAAGCGAACCGGTCCCATACTTTTAAAGAGTATGTGGTTACCATGTGCTCTTCGAAGCCACACACAATTAGCCTTTGCCCAGATGGCCAATCAGCAGATACAGGTTTCACAATGAAATCTGTGTCAAACAAAAAACCTGCTGTCGTCCTTCAACATCCCTTCTATAAAAGTTTTGTTTGGTGGACACTGTTTGGAAATCCAGGTACTTTCTTTTCTCTGAACATAGAGAGCAGAAGGATTGGTCAGTGCAAATTTGTCAGTTTCCTGTTGTGATGTGCCTGAATGCTAATCTGTCTTTTACCAGTCTCATGAGTTTAAAGCTTCCTTGTGCCACTTTCAGCAAAAGAACTATTAAGACCAGCCTTGGGCCTATAGGTGATACTCTAAAAGCTGTGCATAACAAGGTTAATAATGGCACCCAATATCCCACCAACTTATAAAAACCACTTTTCCTATTAAGAAGGATGTTAATACTCATTATTAATAATATTCATGTTTGACTAGTTGTGAAGTCAAGTCAGTTCAGAATAGGATGAGAAGTTAAAGGAAATGGGATAGATAATGCTAACCAGTAGCATAAATTGAGAGGCTGCCTCTTGGCATAATTCTCTTAATACCCCAGTCCTCCATCTTTTCCACACTCATCAGAGGATGTTCCCACCTGGCCATGCCCACACAGCAAGCCATTAAAATAAACAAAAGTCACAAACAGTTTAACTAAGCTCCTGAGGGGTCTGCAATAAACAAGAGACTTGCAATATAATAGGATTCACTTGGACATAAATCCCGGAAATCGGCTGTTCGTAATCTTCTTCATCTTTGTGCCACTTGAGGCCAGCAATTAACTCCTCAAGATCTAGAAGAAGCTTGGAGCCAGAGCAAAGTTTTTCATGTGCAACTTGGATACAGGAGCAGAAGTTTAATTGAAAGTCAGAGGGCCTTTATACATTTTGTCGCTTTAAGTATTGTTTTAACATCTTACCACCAAACAGTTTCATTTCTCTATTTTTAAAAAATAATTTGCAGAGATAAAATTACAAATTGTAAAATAGTTAAATACAGTTTATATTGGTTGCATATTATATCGTAGTAATTTCAGGGTTAGACATCATCATTACACTGAAATTATTTCACTATTGCACAGCTTCATGTCTTTTTGAACACACGTCTTTTTGAACACACGTCTTTTTGAACACCAGACTTAAAAGGAAATTAATGAGTTTTGTTAGCTTTTTCCTTCTCTGTGAGCCCAGAATAATATCCCCTCAAATATGGTCATGAATCCAAAACGAGATGGAGAGAACATCTTTGCTGGTTGGCTTTATATTGGCCAGATTACCCACTAACTTCCATGAAGACAGAGTTAAGTGCATCATCGATTTTTAGTGACCCATCTTTTGCTTTACTTTCCTAAAACTACTAGTGTTGATCTTGAGATGCTTTCTGATAGTACAGTTTTTATTCCCAAGATATAGGGCTGGTTCAGACTTCACGCACAACCTCTGTTAAAGCCTGCTCTGTGCGATATTCCCAAACCTTGGGAGTGCACGCTCTCTCCCATGCCCACATGAGTGTCTACTTTTGATTTAAGTTAAAATAAACCAAGCTCAGTCATGGCCAAGGCTTGGTTTGTTGCAGATCGTTTTTATTTAAAGTAAGTAGGTTATAATAAACCAGGATCAATAGGTTTGGACATCATGACCGATCTTGGTTCATTGTAACACTCGTGAGGGCATGGGAGGCAGGGAGCATGTGCTCCTGAGATTTGGAGACATCACATGGAGCTGAGTTTGAACTGTCTGAACTAGCCCACAGAGTGCATGCATGAAGCAAATCCAAGGAAGAGTACAGAGAGCATTGCTTCTAGGTACTGAAAAAAGAATGGAGATAAGTGTCTCCTAATGCAATCAGAGATATGTTCATCATAATAAACATGCATTCGCTGTTACGTTGCTAAACAGCCACCATAGGTTCTTTTCTAGAACATCATGCTCTGATCCAGCAAGCCGTTCTGCATTCCTAAGTCTTCCCACATGCCTTTCGAATTGGGGCTCATGTCTTTGGCCAAAGTGCTCCTCCCTTTCCTCTTCTGTCCTCTTCATTCTGAATGAACCATCTGATGTGCAAACTGGGAGCTTCTTTCTTCATTAGAATTTTCATGCACAGAGCACTTGCATGTCTCTTCTGTCAGTAAAATTATAATGTCTACATGCACTTTTTTGATAATCAGATGGAAGTATACATAGCCTCACTTTCCCCAAGTATGAATTTAGGGGCATTTTTCCTTGAGTGAAAATACTTAGCATGCAAAATGAGTCTGAAGAATGATTTTGTTCCCATATAATGAACATACAGCTGATGGTTCAAAGATTCTTGAAACATCAAGTGATTCAAAAGGTGGGAAGCATCTGTGTAGGCTATATGCCAATTAACTTAATTGATGACCATAAAATACTTCAGAGTGTGTTTGTCTGCCACAGCTTGATATCCTAGCAATGACTGACTAACAGAAAACAATCTTTGTACAAGGGGAGTGTGTCATAGTGGTGGATTTTATTTATTTGATTTTCATCTAATTAGATTACTTGATTGATTTGATTAAGTGCCATCAAGTCGGTGTCAACTCTTAGCGACCACATAGATTACTAGATTATACCTAATTAAGGCTGCAATCCTACACACATTACTTGAGAGTAAAATCCATTGAACACACTTGCTCAGATTTGGATTTAAGTAAATATATGTATCAGATTGTGTTCTAAGAGCATCAACATGAATTAGCCCATTTGTGTATATATTGCCAAAACACCCAGACCCAAGGGATTGCCTTTTTGTATGCAAGGCATTGATACCAAAAAAATTTGTTTCTTAGTGCAAGATAATAATTTGACTTACTGCTCTCTGAAGTTACCTGGCTGTTGTTTCCACTTCATGGCTGGTTTAATAGTAAAGGGACTGGCAAAGGAAAGGAACAGGCCTCATTGCAACTTCACTTGAACCAAGAACAGAGAGAGGGAGCTCTGTCTGAGCACATATCTGAGAAATGAATGAAATAAAGAGCTCTGATTCTTTAACAAATGGGAGACTCTTTCACTTTTTCTAAAGTTGACTGTTTTAAAGTTATTGTAAAAGATGTTTAATGGTTTGACCCCTCTTGCTTCTTCAAGAAAATGAAAGAACAAGCCAAGAGTTTCTCATCTGAAATAAAGCAGATAGACCTGGATGTGAACCGCACCTTTCGAAATCACATCATGTTCCGGGATCGCTATGGAGTGAGGTACATTTCTGGTGCATGGATTTTGCATATCTGTGCTTCATATTTAATATGTTCTATCTCAGATCTTTCATCCAGCTGCTGCAAATTCTTCATTTTGAATTTAAAAGCCTGAAAAGTATACCGGAAGAGCATGAAACAGAGTGAGCAGCTTACTGCAAGCCTGTAGGACTAGCAGAGAGATGACTATTTAAGTAAACAGATTAGATCTAGGTTAGGGATGTGCTAAAATCCATTTGGCGTCCGAATCGCTGACACAATCCCTTTTAAAAATGAGGGCTTCCACAGCCCCTTTGAGAAGAGCAGTTCCGTACCTGCTCCTCCTCCCACTAGCTGCCACTTACGTAATCTTGGCGCTTCTCCGGAGTACCTTCACGCACCAGTGGGGCGTCTCCCGGCTGCCCCTGTGCACGATGCCAGCGCGCTCATGGCCACCGTGCATGGAAAAACAATTTGTGTGGGAGAATTTTGAGAGGAAAAATGACTGGAAGGGGACGGGTTAAGCACCTCTTTCTCCACCTGCTCCTGGTTGCTGCTTTTAGGTTTTGACTTTTCATTTAAAATGCATGCATGTGTACATAGAGTGTGTTACATGAAACTTCATGTCATATGTAGTTTGGCATTGAGAACTAGATCACAGATAACTTGCAAAGTAAACAGGTGGTTTATCCTTAAGCAGGTGTTGGCTTAAAGTAATGCATCACACACTGTCTGTTGAGAATACTGGACTTGGGAATGGAAAGCTATTAACAGAGGGGATATTTTGTAGAGATGTGCACAAATTGATTTTTTTAAATTTGATTTGTGCCTGATTTTTTTGTGTCCAAATCACCCCTGATCTGTTTTGTGTCCAAATCTACCCCCACACACACACACAAATCACCCCAGATTTGATTTGTTTTTTATTCTATTCAGATTAGGACCGGATTGGACCACGTGACAAGGCCCTAGGGGCACCAAATTTGGGTGATGGGTAGGTCCCTATGGGTGCCACCTACCACCCAAATTTCAAGGCAGTGGGACACTTGGTTTACTTTAATGATTTTTTTTTTTTGTTTACTGATTTTGAACATTTCTGCCATAGGAAACAATGGGGATTCGAAGTCACCCTATCCTAACCCCAACATGGATCCCCAGCTTAATTTTTTTTGAAAAAAAGCTAAGCTCTAGAGTAGTACCACTGGGTACTCAGTTTGTATTTTAGGAATTTTTGAGGTGTTTAGACTCCTTGGTGTATAATGAATATTCATAAGGATTCATTGTGAGGAAAGGTTATTAGTCACCAAAGAGTTTAAACACTTGAAAAAATTTCTAGAACATAAACTCAGTAGTACCCCATTGCCTTGCAGGTGGGAGAGGGGTGTAGTTGTCACATGGCAGTTGGCACTGTTGAAAAGACAGTCAATGAATAGAAGAAATGAAGGTGTGTAATGAATCCTCATACGGATTCATTGAGGGGAAATTATACACCAAAGAATCCAAACACATGAAAAATAGTGACCACACATTTTGCTCCGTAACTCCACTTCTACAAATGCTAGAGCTTAGCTTTTTTTTTTAAAAAAATGAAAGCTGGGAATCTGGGGGAATTAATAGGAGGGATCCGAATCTCGAATCAATTCGAATTGAATCTGGCGCAATTTGATTTGGACCCAAATCTAGCCAATGGACCAAAGGGGTGATTTGTTCTGTCTTCAAACCACCCAAATCAGTTAGATTTGGGTACAAATCTATTTGTACCCAAATCGATTCGCATATCCCCGATATTTTGCACTTAAGGTGAGACGCTCACATTTATTTAAGGGAGTTTGAGTAGAAATATGCAGTGCAATGTAATACAATACCTGGGAATAAGAATCTCAGGAAATGTAAGTAGACATATTGGCAAAGTTCTCCCAGCTCTTGTTTAGATATGAACTTTGGAGACTTGGAAACTCCCCCCTCCCCAAAGAATGGCAAACCTTCATAGCATTCAAGGCTCAAATTAGGGCTCAGAGAAATTGCTACCCTTCCCACCAGCCCTTCAGACCCCTCCAAATACACATTTTCCTCACCCTTTTGGTGGCAGTGGACAACAAGCAGCAATCAGTGAGTAGTGACCCCCCATTTCCCCCTACTCACTCTTTCCCTCTGTAGAGAGTGACCTGATGGGAAGGATGATAACAGCCCTGTTGGATCAGGCCTAAGGCATATCTAGTTCAGCAACCTTTCACACAGTGACCCACCAGATTCCTCTGAGAAGTCCGCAGGCAAGAGGTGAGGGCATGTCCCTCTCTTGCTGTTGGTCTGCTACAACTGGTATTTGGTAGCATCTTGCCTAAGAGGATAGAGGGGGTCTATAGCCACCAAACTAGAAGCCATTGATAGACCTCTCCTCCATGAATTTGCCCAAGCCCCTTTTCATCACCACATCCTGTGGCAGATAATTCCATAGATTATATATGTGCTGTGTGAAAAAGTACTTCCTTTTGTCAGTCCTAAATTTCCTGGCTATCAGTTTCATGGGATGACCCCTGGTTCTACTGTTGTGAGAGAGGGAGAAATATTTATCTGTGTCCACTCTCTCTACTCCATATGCATAATTTATCATGTCTCCCCATAGCTTTCTCCAAACTAAAAAGTCCCAGATGCTGTAGCCTTTCCTCAAGGTGCTCCAGGCCCCTGTTCATTTTGGTTGCCCTCTTCTGCACCTTTTCCCAGTTCTACAATGTCCTCCTTAAGATACGGTGAACAGAACTGTACACAGTACTCCAAATGCGGCCGCACCATAGATTTGTAGCAGGCCATTATAATATTAGTATTTTTATTTTCAGTCCCCTTCTTAATGGTTTCTAGGATAGAATTTGCCTTTTTCATGGCTGCTACACACTGAGTTGACACTTTCAATGAGCTGTCCGCTATGACCCCAAGATCTGTCTCCTGGTCAGTTACTGACAGCTCAGACCACATCAGTGTGTGTATGAAGCTGGAGTTTTTTGCCCCAATATGCATCACTTTACACTTGCTTACAATGAGCTGCATTTGCCATTTTGCCACCCACTCCCCCAGTTTGGAGAGATCCTTTTGGAGCTCCTCACAATCTGTTTTTGATTTCACTACCATAAATAGTTGGGTGTCATCTGAAAATTTGGCCACTTCACTGATTATCCCAACTTCTAGATCATTTATGAGCATGTTAAAGAGCACAGATCCCCGGGGCACTCTACTTACTTGACTCCATTGTGAAAACTGACCATTTATTCCTACTCCGTTTCCTGTCCTTCAACCAGTTAGCAATCCACACATGAACCTGTCCCTTTATCCCATGACTGGTAAGTTTATTCAAGAGCCTTTGCTGAGGAACTTTGTCAAAAGCTTTTTATCTACTAATGAAGGTTAGCAACATGGCTGCACTTGCAGTAGCCCCTGCAAAAACTGCAAGTCCCAGCAACCACTACACTGAGAAACCCAGTCTTTTGGGTCACTCTCAACAACAAAGGGGTGGGAGTGAGGAAAGAGAAAAATCTTCTTGGGAGGAAGGAAGAGCTCACCACTTGCCACTCACCACCCGTGCTGCCTCTACCAGTGAGTAAAATGTGTAGTTTGGAGGAATTTGGAGGATATGTGATGCAGAGAGCCTCATTTTGGCTTGGAAGATGAAACTATTCCTAGCTGACTTTTTTCCCCCAGGAAGAATTTGTTTTATTAGTAAATATGAGGTGAGCAAAGAAGCATCATTACACCCCTAATTCTAAGTGCATAACTGATCGCCTGCTTCTGTAGCTAAATGGGAAAAATACTTTACCTGGTATGGATTATTATTATTCTTTAGACCTCAGTGACAGGAGGGCACTGTTCCATGAACAGCTTTTTGCATTTCAGTTCCATCACAGTCTTTCTGCAGTTTACCCGCTCCTCCTCTTCCTCAGTTTACAGTGATAGTCAAGTTCCAGCTTGATGGGTGAGGCTTGGGAGGCAATCTGTGACTGAACACGTGGGTCCCATCTTGCTAGGACCCTTAAGGGTCTCAGAGTGGTGCCATCACTGGAATCTAGCAACCCATTCTGCAGAGCACTACTCTGGTAGAACTGGTTTCTGCTGTTTCTCATTTGCTCATAAGGCCATGATGTGCTTATACTGAAACACTATAAAGAAAGAATACCTTTCTGGCTTAGAAAATTCCTACTGAAAATGTGACCTTGAGGCCCTTTTCTTTGACCTTTTTTCTTTCAACCTTTTCCTCCACCTTGTACAGGCAACAAGCTTTGTTCCATGTCCTGTCTGCCTACTCAGTTTACAACACGGTAAGAAATTGAGGGATCCAGCTGGAAATTGAAAGACCATAAATATAGTTCTTATTTGGCAAAATGAAGAATGCCATGGAAATACCTTCAAAAGAGCTGTGCAGTACCGCTGCAGTCATTAAATGCAGAAAAAGCAGTATGTTTTGGTTTTCATTTTATTGTTAAGAAATTCACTTACACTCACAACTGCTGAGAGCAAAATCCATACTGCTGGAGCAAAAGACCATCCGGAATTCAATATCCAGGTGCTCATAAAAATGACAGTTCAGCATATTGCAACCATATTGTGCAAGTTCTGTGCTAACTAAGCAAAGAGGCATCTTTCAAAATGGTGATTCTCTTTATATTTAGCAGCGGAAGAGCAACTGACCCTATCCAATCCTAGCACAGCATCCCTCCAGTGGCTGTTGCTGGTAACTGCCTTATGTTTCTTTTTAGATTGTGAGCCCTTTGGGGACAGGGGGCCATCTTCTTGATGTATTATTTATTTTTCTATGTAAACCACTTTGAGAATTTTGGTTGACAAGCGGTATATAAATATTGTTGTAGTAGTAGTACATGAGGAGAAGTACAGCTACATAAATGGGCCTAGTAATAGTCCTGCTTCTCAGTGTCTTCTCTGTGACTCTGGCCTACCATTGAATGAGAATTTCGGTCTATTTTCCTTATGACCTCTTTTGCTGTATTCAGTGGTAACTTCACGGCTGAAGACTCCAATTTGTTACAGTCAGTTAACTCATTTCCAGCCAAAGGGCATAGAGGAGAGAATATGCTTAAATTAGCTACAGAACTTGCTGTTTCCATGTGCCAGCAGGGGAAGGATTAACCCAGATGTTCCAGGCATAGACACATTTCACCAATATATTACAGGAGACGGCTAGACTTCCTTAAATTAGCTGTACAGCAAAAACTTAGTGGGATCTGTGCAGTTTTTCTCTTAGACATTTTGCAACTTAATGAAATAAATGTATAAAACTGCTGTGGAATTATTGAATGCACTCTATGCAAAAGTAAGAGGTGGCTTGGCTTAACTTCTGGCTCACAGTAATTGTATCTGATTGATCAAAACTCCTCAGTCTCTAAACATAGCATCATTTTTCTCATGTAGATGCTGAACAGGGACCCCTTGAGACCATTCCTCCCTTGGGGTTCACACAGTGGCCAGGGACACTACTGAGGAGGTGGTGGTGGTTGAGATTGAAGAGGAGAGGGAGAAGGGAGCCTCTTGAGGTTTGATGAGCCTCAGGGCCATGTTGATGGGCAAGAGGCACAACTAGGCTGAAGAGTCCATTTGAAAGGCAGGGATTGAACAGTGCTTAGAATTCTTTCAAGTGGAGAGGCCAGGCATTGAATGTGGACCCTTCTGCCTACAGAAGGAAGTACTTCTACCATTGCGCTACCCCTGGCTGTTCGGAAGTTGGAGGGCCAACAATCACTTCCCTGCCTGAAAATGTTAGAATAAACTGTGTCCCATTCAGTGGATTTTTGCAAAAGTTGCTCTGTGTGTGATATGTAGTCTGTTGTAGGGCTGATCTGCTGTCTGGATCTTTCAGGAAGTGAGCTACTGCCAGGGAATGAGTCAGATTGCAGCTATCCTGCTGATGTATTTAAATGAAGAGGATGCCTTTTGGGCACTGGCACAGCTACTTACCAATCAGAGGCATGCAATGCATGGTAAGGGTTCGCGAAGAGACACTCTCAGCCTTTCGTGCCACCTTTGCATGATTCTGGGTTGCTGAACATGGGAATTGGGTTCTCCTCTCTTCCTTCTCTTATATTTTTCTCATTCCTGGTACATGTTTTAACTCCAGGTCAGGCTTATCCTCTGCAGAGAAATCTCTTGGTGGAACCCAGCTTGTCCCTTGCACTTTTTTACGTATATTTTGTAACTCTGAAATGTTGCACTTGGGGCTTTGCTTAAATATATAGCAGAATGCAATTCTTAATACATCTGTCCAGACACATCCAGAAAATGTGGTCTGTTAAAAACATGGCCACATGAAAAGCTTCATTCATCCTACTGGAGCTTTGGAAGGAATAGAAAAGGATCTTCTCTGTACAGACCACCCTTTTCTTTCTTTCCAGGAGTCTGTAAGCCTATGATTAACAGGAGATGAATATTTGAAGGAAAGCTCAAATTATGAACCAATTTGAGCTGCTTGTTTATCCTTTTGTATATGTACGGTACTGGCTTATAAGTGGGGTGAGGGGGAAGAACTGTCTTGGACTCTGGTTTCAAAAGCCACAAATCCTTGTGGCTTAAAAGGAATTGACTGTATTTCCGTAGTAGATGTGCATGCTGCCCTATTGTGGTGAGCACTCTGCTGCTTAGATTGAAGACATGGGTGTGCAATGTTGTACTTTGCAGAGCCTTATTGGGATGACATAGGCCATTTCCAAATAATGTAAAAAAATCATTTAGTCCTATGAGCAGCCTTGGCTAAGCACAAGATATTGCCATCCTGTCCAAGTACAAAGCTCTAAAACTAATAGTAAGGAAAGGCAGATTCCAAATTGTAATATGTACATGTTCTGAGCTGCTGGGATTGGTGTGTCTTGGAAAATCAAGCCCCTTTTCAGCACACATTAGATGCTGTGCTTGTTGGTCTCCCCCCACCCCCTAATTCCTTCTGTGTCTGTTTCCTTTTCAAGGATTTTTCATTCCTGGATTCCCAAAGCTGCAGAGATTCCAAGCACATCATGAAGCAATATTAAACAAGCTTTTTCCAAAGCTGAAGAAGCACATGGTAATCTTTTCAATTGTTACATGGATATGGTAAATATTTGCTTAACTTTAAAGTGGTACAATTAACTTCAGAGTTTATCTTGTTTTGTTCCTTGTTTAATAAACAGATGTACAATTATGACCTTTCACAGTGTACTTCTTAAAATTAACATTGTGTCTAGTCAATGAAGGTGGTGTTGCTTAAACAATTTATTGCTCAAATTATGGGTGACGAGATGGCTAAAGTAGCGTGGGAAGCATTTTAAAAGCCTGGTGAATTCTGTTGAGCCAAAACCTGGCAAATATTTCCAGGCAGCATGAGAATCTTGTTTAGATACTGATGGGGCAAATGCAAATTGTAGCATCAGAATAGATAGTAATAGTGGAACTGGAAATTTAAGTTGAAGATTTGCTTTCTTACATGCTATGCAGTTTGTTTAATTTTAACTTTTCCATAATATCTGCAGTAGGCCTAAAGGCATAGACCTAAAAGGGCTTATCTGTCTCATTGTTCCTAAAATACATTAGTACTAAGATTTTTCCATGGAAGCCTTCAACTTGTTTGTCCAGTGAAATGAATGTTGTTTTCTTTTTGTGCTCTCTCTCTCTTAGGACAAGGAACAAATGTCTACAGGAATTTATACAACTAAGTGGTTCCTGCAGTGTTTCATTGATCGGGTATGGATCTTGGGGAGCAAGAACTTCCACTAAATTGTATCTTCAGTTGCATTACTTAATATCAGCATCAGTGTTGTTTCTTTGATTCAATAACAAAAAACAGATAAAATAATAACAAAAGATAATTTTGTAGCTGTTGAAAATAAATAGTGTTGCTTCTGCATGTGAGCATTTGCATGAAGTGATGTGTGTAGGCAAAGGAAAGGATGACACACTTTTACTGCCCTAGAGGGTTCTTCAGTTTGCTGGACCATAGATATGCACAGCACACAAAACAAGCAATGGGCAGGATCCAGACTTAGTCATAACTTATTCCCATTGGAAGTTAGTCATGATTAACTTACCTCAATTGTTTCAATGGTAATTAGACATGATTAATTTACTCTGGATTCTGCTCAGTGTGTTGTACCCTTGCTCTGTGTGTGTCTTAAGAACAGCCCTGTTGGATCAGGCCCAAGGCCCATCTAATCCAGCATCCTGTTTCGCACAGTGGCCCATCAGATGCCACTGGAAGGCATAGGCAGGAGTTGAGGGCATGCCCTCTCCCCTGCTACTGGTACTCAGAGGCATCCTGCCTTGAGGCTTGAGGTGGCCCACAGCCCTCCAACTAGTAGCCGTTGATAGACCTCTCCTCCATGAAGTTATCCAAACCCTTCTTAAAACCATCCAGGTTGTTGGCTGTCACCACATCTCGTGGCAGAGAATTCCACAAGTGGATTATGTGTTGTGTGAAAAATTACTTCCGTTTGTTGGTCCTAGATTCCCCGGCAATCAATTTCATGAGATGACCCCTGGTTCTAGTTTTTCTAGATGACCCCTGGTTCTAGAATTTCTCTCTCTCCACTTTCTCCACACCATGCATGATTTTATAGATCTCTATCATGTCTCCCTAAAGTCGTCTTTTTTCTAAACTAAGAAGCCCCAGGTGTTGTAGCCTTGCCTCATAAGAAAGGTGCTCTAGGCCCCTGAACATCTTGGTTGCCCTCTTCTGCACCTTTTCCAGTTCAACAATGTCCTTTTTTTAGATGTGGTGACCAGAATTGTACACAGTACTCCAAGTGTGGTTGCACCATAGTTTTGTATAAGGGCATTATAATATTAGCTGTTTTATTTTCAGTCCCCTTCCTAATGATCCCTAGCATGGAATTGGCCTTTTTCACAGCTGCCGCACATTGAGTCGAAACTTTCAACGAGCTGTCCATCACGAAGCCAAGATCCCTCTCCTGGTCAGTTACCGAAAGCTCAGATCCCATCAGTATATACTTGAAGTTGGGGTTTTTCATCCCAATGTGCATCACTTTACATTTGCCAACACTGAACCGCATTTGCCACTTTGTCGCCCACTCCCCCAGTTTGGAGAGATCCTTTTGGAGTTCCTCACAGTCCTTTTTGGATTTCACTACCTGAAAGAGTTTGGTATCATCTGCAAATTTTGCCACCTCACTGCTTACCCCTGCTTCTAGATCATTTATGAATAAATTAAAAAGCACTGGTCCCAGTACAGATCCCTGGGGGACCGCACATCTTACTTCTCTCCATTGTGAAAACTCTCCATTTATACCTACCCTCTGTTTCTTGTCTTTCAACCAGTTAGCAATCCACATATGTTCTTGTCCCCTTATCCTATGACTGCTAAGTTTCCTCAGGAGTCTTTGATGAGGAACTTTGTCAAAAACTTTCTGGAAGTCCAGGTATACTATGTCAACTGGATCACCTTGATCCACACACTTGTTGACACTCTCAAAGAATTCCAAAAGGTTGATGAGGCAAGATTTACCTTTGCGGAAGCCATGCTGGTTCTCTCCCAGCAGGGCCTGTTCTTCTATGTGCTTTACTGTTTTATCCATGAGGATGCTTTACATCAATTTGCCTGGAACGGACGTTAAGCTAACCGTCCTGTAATTTCCTGGATCGCCCCTGGATCCTTTTTGAAAATTGGTGTTACATTTGCTACTCTCTAGTCCTCTGGTACAGAGCCCGATTTCAGGGATAAGTTAAATATTTTAGCAAGGAGGTTGGCAATTTCACATTTGGGTTCTTTGAGGACTCTTGGATGGATGCCATCAGGCCCTGGTGATTTGTTAGTTTCAGTTTTTCCAGACAGTTTAGAACATCATCTCTTGTCACTTCTATCTGACTCAGTTCTTTAGCCTCCATCCCTAAAAAGCCTGGTTCAGGAACAGGTATATGCTCAGTATCCTCTGCCGTGAAGACGGACGCAAAGAACTCATTTAGCTTCTCTGCAACCTCCATATCCTCCTTAATAATCCCTTTCACTCCCTCATTGTCTAATGGTCCAACCACCTCCCTGGCAGGTTTCCTGCTTCTGATGTATTTAAATAATTTTTTGTTATTCCCCTTGATAATTTTAACTAAATGTTCCTCAAACTCTCTTTTTGCCTCCCTTATTGTCACCTTGCATTTCTTTAGCCAGAGTTTGTGTTCCTTTCTGTTCTCTTCATTTGGACAGGCCTTCCAATTTCGGAAGGAAGTCTTCTTCCCTTTTATGGCTTCCTTGATGGTATCCGTTAGCCATGCTGGCATCCTCCTAGACTTAGTGGTACCTTTCTTCCTTTTGGGTATACAATCTAACTGGGCTTCTAGTATTGTGGCTTTGAGTAAACTCCATGCACTCTGGAGCGAAGTGACTCTCCTGATTTTCCCTTTCAGCTTGCTTTTCACCATACTCCTCATTTTGGAGAAGTTTCCTCTTTCAAAATTCAAAATGTTTGTGTTAGACTTCCTTGTTGATTCTCTCCGTGCATTTATGCTGAATGTGATGGCACTATGGACACTGTTCCCTAAAGGGTCGATGACACTGACATTGTGCACCAGGTCCTGGGTGCCACTCAGAATTAAGTCCAAGGTTGCCTCTGGTTGGTTCCAAGACCAACTGTTCTAGGGCAGAGTCATTTAGCGTATCTAGAAATCTGACCTCTTTGTCATGACCTGACTGTGAATTAACCCAGTCTGTGTGTGGGTAATTGAAGTCACCCATTATTACAGCCCTGCCTCTCCTTGACGCCTCCCTGATTTCCTGCTGCAACTCCCAGTCACTGTCAGCGTTTTGATCCGGAGGGCGATAGCACGTTCCCTTTCAGGCCTTGTATTGTCACCCACAAGGTTTCTGTGGAGGACTCCAGTCCACCCAGGTTTTCTAGCTTGTTAGATTCTATGCCTTCTTTAACATACAGTGCTACTCCACCTCCAAGGTGCCCTTCCCTGTCCTTTCTATAGAGTTTATATCCAGGGATAACAGTGTTCCACTGGTTCTTGTAGTTGCACCATGTTTCTTTTATGCCCACTATATCTATTTCTGCATTAGCAACCAAGCACTCCAGCTCACCCATCTTGGCTCGGAGGCTTCTGGTGTTGGCATATAAGCACCTATACGCCGAATCTCTCACCTGATGTGTTCTATCTTTCTTTTGACTCTTTGACCAGCTGGCACAGGCTCCCGTCTGCTCTTTATGCGGTTCTGCTCTGTCCCCTTCTGTTTTATCTGAATTCTTTGCAGCCTCACACTTTAAAGGATGGCTTTTGCCGAACTGGATACTGCCCAGCACCTTTCAGCTGTTCCCCAGGCATCATTTTAAAAGCTGCTCTGCAGCCTTTTTGATTTTAAGAGCCAGCTTGGTTCAAGTGCAACCCGCCCCTTTTGTACAGGCCTTGCTTTCCCCAAAGTGTATCCCAGTGCCTAACAAATCTAAACCCCTCCTCCCAGCACCCAGCGTCTCATCCATGCATTGAAACCCCTCAGCTCTGCCTGTCTCAGTGTACCTGCGCGTGGAACATGTAGCATTTCTGAGACTGCTACCTTGGAGGTCCTAGACTTCAATACACTACCTATCAGCCTAAATTTGGCTTCCAGGACCTCCCGACTACATTTCTGCACATCGTTGGTGCCGACGACACAACAGCTGTCTCCTCCCCAGCACAGCCTAAGAGCCTATCTAGACGCTGCGTGATGTCTGCAACCTTTGCACCAGGCAGGCGAGTCACTGTGTGGTCAACACGCGGGTCACAAACCCATCTCTCTATACCTCTAATGTTTGAATCACCCACTACAAGGAGGCCCCCACCCCTCGGAGGAGTATCCCCTGTGCGAGAGGATATGGGCTCATCATCCATGGAAGGGATCCCTTCTAAAGGAGCATTTCCCTCTTCCTCAGACTGATGTCCTCCTTGCCCAAGACCTTCATTCTCCCTGACAGCAGAGGAGCTACCAGCCATGGAGTGGGATGCCTCTATCACGTCCCTGAAGGTCTTGTCCACTTGCCTCTCTGTCTCTCTGAGCTTCTCCAGATCCTGCACCTTGGTCTCAAGGGAACGAATTTGTTCCCTGAGAGCCAGGAGCTCTTTGCACCGAGCACACAACCATGACTTCTGCCCATGGGGCAAATAGTCATACATGTTGCACTCTGTGCAGTACACTGGGAAGTGCCCCTTCCCCTGCTGACTTTCTATTTTCATACTGTTTTTGTTGGCTGTTTACAGTATTTAGGGATAGTTTATTATCTGTTTATTATCTGTTTATTATCTGTTTATTAGAATGTTTATTAGAATGTTTATTAGAACGATAGGTCTCAGCTGTAATGGTCAGCTATCTAACTGTCCAAACAGCCTTTCCCAAGAATATTAGTGATATGAGGGAGGGATTTGTCCTTACGTTCTCTTCTCCACCAGGCTCCTTGTGATCACAGGGGCTTGTTCTAGGCTCCCCCACACACTTCCTGCAAAACTCCTTCGTCCTATTTGCTATTCTTGTCCGCTATGCTCTGTTCGCTATGCTCTCGGGTGTTCACCTCTTATGTAGAGAGTAGTCTTCCAACTGAGACACAGGATGTGAGTCAAAGGAATGTCAAAGGAATGTGGGGCCTCCCCCAGCCCTAGTTGACTCCACTCCCTCCAGGCGGGGACAAAGTAAAACACTGGCGTTTGCTAGCCCTGGCAAATAACACACACACACACACACACACACACACTCACTCACTCTTACCCCTTAAAGAGAAACTAGCCCCTGAAAATCTCCCCTCCTTCTGTTAGTTAGTTTGAAGGGGGAAAGGCTAGATGTTTAGAAAAGCTTGCTCCCTCCTCATCTGTGTCTGCTTTTCACAGACACAGTGTTGTGCATGTGTGTGGTCCAGTAAGCCGAAGAACCCTCTTAAGTCAGGGGTGTCAAACTGAGGCCCTCCAGATGTTGCTGGCCTACAACTCCCATCATCCCTGGCTACTGGCCATGGTGACGGGATGATGGGAGTTGTAGGCCAACAATTAGCTGGAGGGCCACAGTTTGACATCCCTGCTCTAAGTAGTGTAAACTAAGGTTTATAACCAAATATTTGTATTATACTTTGGACTGATTGAATGGATTTTTGTGTTTTAGCATTGAAGTGTCAAAAAGTACCAAAAAAAGAAACTCTGTGAATTTGTTTGGATACATGAGACATGTATACCAAAGTGCATATACAGGTGGCCCTTGATATTCATGGGAGTTCCGTTCTTGCCAATTTCCACGGATAACAAAACCATGAATACAGAGACCTTAGCCCTCTGGGGAATGGGGGATTAGGTTCCTTGAGCTTAAAAAATCCCTTAAAAAGCAGGGCGGAAGCAGAAATAAGAGTAGAAAAGCATAGTAACTTGGTCTCCAGGAATGCCCCCCCGCAAAGCCACAAGATGGCTCTGTCCTTCAAAATGGCAGCCGGAAATGACATCAGAAGTCATTTCCAGCCACTCTGGAACCATGGATAGGTGAAAATAGCCTTTCTTTCTGTCATTAATTAATGTGCCACTCCATCCAAACACATCCATCTTGCTTGGATTCAGTTTGTTATCCCTCATCCAGCCCATTACTGCCCATAAGCAGGCATTTAGGGAATGAATGCCATTTCCTGATGATGAGGATGACAAGGAGAAGTGCTGATGACACCCAAATTACTTCTCCTTGTCATCCTCATCATCAGGAAATGGCATTTATTCCACTATCTAGAATCTACCCGAGAGATAGGAGTGGAACCACTGCAAAGCAGTGCCACCTATCCCTAACTCCCCCAGGTGATCCAGAAGGATACCATGGTCAATGGTATTGAACGCCGCCGAGACATCCAAAAGAACCAGCAGGGTCAGACTTCCTCTGTCGATTCCCTGGTAAAGGTCATCCATTAGGCCGACCAAGGCTGTCTCAACTCCATAGCCAGATCTCGAGCCAGTTTGAAATGGGTCTAGATAATCAGTTTCCTCTAAAACCGCCTGGAGCTGGTCGGCCACCACCCTCTCAATCACCTTGCCCAACCATGGGAGATTGGAGCCTATAACTATTCAGCGCTAAAGAGTCCAGGGAAGGCTTCTTAAGAAGAGGTCTAACCATTGCCTCCTTCAAACAAGGAGGAACCCTACCCTCCCTCAGTGATGCATTTATATTAATTAGGCTACCTCCATCAATCTCCCTGCTAGACAGAAGTAGCCAAGTCAGGCAAGGATCCAGATAACAAGTGGTAGGGCACACTGCCCCAAGCAGCTTGCCCACATCCTTAGGGAATCACAGATTGAAACTGATCCAATCTAATACTTCATAGACTTTGCAGAAATAGTGGAGTCCAAGAACCCATTAAAAATGTCACAGAAGATGAAAGTTTGCGGAGACTGATTTCAAACAGAAGGAGCAGAATTTAAACTCCTCACAACCTGGGATAGCTCTGCTTAATGCAAACCTGCAGTCGCAGTGCGTGCAGACGAAAATCGGGTTTTTTGCCACACCATCCCCCCCACCACCGCATAAACTGTATCCTGTCTAGTTCAAGCCGGGTTCTGCTCCACGTGTGTTGCAGTCGCCTACCCTGCTGCTTCAGCCCCCGCAACTCCTCTGTATACCAAGGGGCCATTTTTGAAGCAGGTCAGAAGGGACACTTAGGAGCAATTGTGTCTGCTGCCCTGTTGAGTTCCCTATTTCAGGCTTCCACCAGGGCATCAACAGAATCACTGGCAGCACCAACATTAAAACCCTCCAAGGCCTTTTGGAATCCTACAGGATCCAGCAGACTTTCTTGGGCAGACTATCCTAATAGGTCCACCACCACTGCAGAGGTGGATTGTGGCTGTGAAACCAACTTTAACCAGGTAGTGGTCTGTCCATGACAGTTGGGAAAACCACTGGATGCCACACCCATGGAACATCCCCCTGATCCAAACAAAAGACCAAATTGGATGTGTGGCTGGCAATATGAGTTGGTTGGATTAATTGGGATAGGACCATAGTTGTCATGGCCGCTATGAACTCCTGAGCTTCACGAGACAAGTCAACCTCAAAATGGATATTGAAGCCCCTCAACATCAAAAGTCTGGGAGACTCCAAGACCAACTCTGCAACCCTCTTCATCAGCTCAGTTAGGGAGTCAGTTGGGCAGCGGGATGGACAGTACACCAACAGAAACCCCAATCTATCCCTAGTTCCCAGCCTTGAAAATACACACTCAGTATAAGTCAGCTGTCTCGCAGGGGCCCTGGTAAGGGTGATGGTATTCTTATGGCCCATAGCCACTCCACACCCCAGCTCACTTCCCCTAGCCTGCTCCACAGCAGAGTAGCCTGGTGGGAGAAGCTGGACCCACACTGGAACACTTGCCTCCCCAACCAGGTCTGTTATACATGCCAGGTCAGCTCCCTCATCCGTGATCAAATCATAGACATTTTCGGTCTTATTCTGAACTGACCTGACATTGCAGAGGAGCAAGGCTAGACTCTGTGGGTAGTTGGAACTGCTCCCTGAGGCCTGAGAGTTGACAGGGCAGCTGAAAGTGGAAACAGTTACTAAATTACTGATTCTCCTTCCCCTGTAATGGCCAGAAGCACCCCCGGCACCATCTCTTTCAAGAGAGCCCAAACAGAGAGGCCTGACACAGCCCAATAAAAATGAACGATCAGCAAACTCTAACCCAAACTTCCAGCCCCACCCTAGAACAGAAGAACAGAAGAACAGCCCTGCTGGATCAGGCCCAAAGCCCATCTAGTCCAGCATCCTGTTTCGCACAGTGGCCCACCAGATGCCACTGGAAGCCACAGGTAGGAGTTGAGGGCGTGCCCTCTCTCCTGCCGTTACTCCCCTGCAACTGGAACTCAGAAGCATCCTGCCTTTGAGGCTGGAGGTGGCCCACAGCCCACCCTAATATAACCTCTCCCCAGACCTTAGTCCCAGCCCGAAGGCCAGGCACCAAAGGCCGGAGTCCTTTGGCGGCTGTGCCTCTGGCATGCCTTCTTGGTATTTATGCCTCCAAAAGCTCAGTGGCCCCTCCTCTCATGAGAAGCTCCCGAGCCAAGCGACCGGTGGTGAGTGCCAGGCAATCTTGGAAGGCAGCCAGCGGAACATGACGACATTTCATGCCGTGGATAAATAAACTGGGTCTCTAAGGCCCATCCGCAGATACATGAAATGACAGTCCACTAAACTACAGATAATGAGGGTCTCCTGTAATCTCCAACCTGTCTTGAAAATATTTATTGATTTGATATAGGACATTTTACTGCTTTATTATGCATTGTGATTTCTATACAACTATGCTAGTGCAAAGTCTAATTTTTAAAAAATATTATGAACAGACTCCATTTACTCTAACCTTGCGGCTATGGGATATCTACATCCTGGAAGGGGAGAGGGTGCTGACAGCCATGGCCTATACTATCCTCAAGTTACATAAAAGTAAGATACTTGACTTGACCATCCAACATGAATGATAAGATTCTGAGAACTGAGACTTATTATTGAAAAGAGGTGATTTTAAAATACATGTTTCTAGCATTGCTCTAAAAACTTTGATCTCTTTTTTATTAGCCCAAATATAGGACAGCTACTCTTAAATTTTATATTGCATTTTATTTTCACTTGAATGCTTTAAATGCATGTAGGGCAGTTTGTGTACAGCCAGTGGGTACTATGATTCTTTTATTTGGTTGTGGATTTTCAGTATGTGGGCACCACTCATGCAAGAGCCAGCGTGGTGTAGTGGTTAGAGTGCTGGACTAGGACCAGGGAGACCTGAGTTCAAATCCCCATTCAGCCATGAAACTAGCTGGGTGACTCTGGGCCAGTCATTTCTCTCTCAACCTAACCTACTTCACAGGGTTGTTGTGAAAGAGAAACTCAAGTATGTAGTACACTGCTCTGGGCTCCTTGGAGGAAGAGCGGGATATAAATGTAATAATAATAATAATTATTATTATTATTATTTGCTAGCAAAGACATTCTGTCTGCTGCACAGGAACATAAGACATTGTCTCCCCACTCCCCAGACTGAATGTGGGTTAGAATTTACTTGGATCTACACCAGTGTTCCCTCTAACAGCGATTCCCGGATGTTGTTGACTACAACTCCCATAATCCTCAAGTAAAAGCCTTTGCACCTGGGGATTCTGGGAGTTGTAGTCAACAACATCTGGGAATCCCTGTTAGAGGGAAGACTGGTCTACACAGTCAAAGGTTATCAGTTGATCTCCACCAGCAGCTAGTTTGTGGAAGAAAAAGGAACCCCACAAAATGCAGCCTAAGTTTAGCAGTCTTGCCACTTAATCCTTCCAAACCTTATCAGCAAGTTGCCTTAAAAAAGTAACTGTCCCTCCTGAAATCTTACACATAATGTAATAATTTGGTTTCAAACTATCCCTTTGATAGGACTGATTCTATTACCGTATTTTATGGACTATAAGACTCACTTTTTTCATCGAAAATTATCCGCCAAAATTCAGGTGCGTCTTATATGTTTTAACAGTTTAATACAGTGATTCTCAAACTTGGGTCCTCAGGTGTTATTGGACTTCAACTCCCATAATCCCCAACCAAAGGCCACTGAGGCTGGGGATTATGGGAGTTGAAGTCCAATAACACCTGAGGACCCAAGTTTGAGAATCCCTGGTTTAATATGTTAAAACTCTGAAAAACTGGATTTAAATTAAGGTGCGTCTTATAGTCCGTAGCGTTTTATAGTCCGTAAAATACGGTATATTGATTCTCCTGGGTGTGCCTTGGAATGTGCGTCCCAGAGCCCAGCTGATTGACTGGGTGGCAGACGTGCCTGATTGGCTGAGGCGCACCCAGGAGGATTGGCTGCTGCGGCCCGGCCATGGAGGACAGAGGTGGCGGGCCCGGCCGAGGAGGCGAGGCCCAGGAGGAGGGAAAGAAAGTGGGAGTGGTGGGCAGAAGTGGCAGTGGGAAGGAGAGGTGGCCGCGCCCGGAAGCAGAGACTGGGGCAGAAGGTGGGGGAGAGGTAACCACCGGCCCCAAAGAGTGCACAGATGCTCTGTGCGGGGTCGGCAAGTATTATCTATTCTGGGAATGAGCACAAGAGAGGGAATGGAGGAGAAAAGGGGGAGGTTAATAGAGAAATACTTCTCTGTCAAACTCCCGGGATGAGTAGCTATGTTAGCCTATTACAGAGAATACAAAAATTGTATTCTGAAACCTTAAATACTAACAAATTTATTGCAATACTTTTCTGAGGCTCTGATCAGTGGCATTCACTTGGTCATATAAGGAATGAGATTTTTTTTCAGGAAAGAGAGCAAGTTCTTAAGGCAAGGATATGTGGGCACAATGTGAGGGGAATCAACAGAATAAATTTGCTATGTACCTTATTGTGGACAGTACTTATATCTAGAATTTCTGAGTTTTATTACAGTAAAGTATAGTAAAGTAAAGTATAGTAAAGTATAGCAAAATATAACTCTGCATATACTCCAAATTTCATTTAAGTTTTCCTCCAAAGACAGGATGAAAAGTAACAGATTTGCCCATATGAAGTATCTGAGATTAAAAATGTAAATAAAATGGATGCTTTTATATAAAGAGTCTTTGTGCATACATAGCCATGGAATTTAATTCCGAAGGACTTTGGATTTCCCTGACCAAACAAAATTGTGAGAGATTGATCTGTGGCTGCATCATCAGGTTCTGCTGTTAACTGATGAGAGTGCAGCTTGACTCCCCCTAGAGGTATAACACACATCCAGAGCGGCTCTGCATATAACTGCAAACATCAGTGCTTTATTCATGCAAAAGATTCTGCTTAACATTAAATATCACAGTGATGAAGTTATGATTCACTGTACATTCTTATCAGTCTGGATTTGAAGAGGTAATTTGAAAAGGGGCTGTAAGAACCAGGAGGAAAGCATGTAAACAGGGGGACAAAATTATGACTTCACTTATTTCAGATGTTACTTTTTTATATACTACTCTCCTCACTGATAGCAGATAGTTCATTGCTCTTGGCAGCATTCACTAGAAACTCTGTTTGGATCCACATGGTATCTCACTATGCTGAATTTTCTGCTGCTTGATAGAGCATTTGTTGAAAATGACCCTAGAAGATCTAAGGGAATTCCTGCAGGAAAAAATTGCTGCTTCGTTGCAGTTTGAAGATGATATTGTAATTGAGCAATTACAAGCATCCATGGCAGAATTGCGCAAAATGAAATTTGACCTTCCACCCCCAGGTAAGCAGAAGTAGATCAGCTGTGTGCGGTTTTTCCCCCTTGTTCTTGTGTTTTGTAAGCTATCTGCAAAACCTTAACCCTTTTCTGGCTCCGCAGAATGCAGTTTAGTTTCTCTCACACTAATGTTCTGCTTTGATCCAGCTAGGAGCACTACCTAGCGTGCCCCTTGTGATATCACGCGCAATGGAGGTGTGGCCTCAAGCTCCGGAGAGCCTTGAGCGAGTGCTCCCCTGTCAGTTCAGGCAGCAAGCGCTTGAAAGCGCTGCCTGAAAAGGACAGGGGAGTGCTTGCTCAGGGCTCTCCATAGCCCAGGCGTGGGTGGGGGCAGTTCTCTTGGGGCTCTTCCGGAGCCCGAGCCACGCCCCGTGTGCATGTCGGCACATGCTTGGGACATCGCTAGAGGGGACGCCAGGCAGGGCCAGACCCAGGCTGCCGTTCGGTTGGCTCCTCACCTGCATCCTGCCTTTACAAGCTTGGGAATTGAAGCAAAAGGTCCATATGCAATAGTTCTTCAGGCCTGTAGAATGTAGCTTTCAGACTAAAATCATTAGGAGGTTGCCCTGAAGCCTTGTCCCATCAGTGAACAGCAGACTCGAATTTCTGCACATGCCTGTTAGAGGTGCACCTAGGTAATTTTGGAGTCTGGACCTAAAAGCCTTTGGAGGCCCTCCAGCTGGAGCCCCCACCCCCCGCCGCCCCTGCTGCAAGTTAAGCATCGTCACCTAAAGGCCTTTGGAGGGCCTCCCCACTGCAAGTTAAGCATCATCCCCCTACACACACACACACACACACACACACACACACACACACACACACACTATGACACATGCAGTATTTTTAGTATTTGGGTTTTTGAGGGCACAAAGAGCAACTGAACTTACAAGAATGTAAAAATATAAAACAGGTATATTTATGCAATTATGCATGAGCAGAAACATTTCAACATGCAACTTAACATATTCCCATCCTACAGGTTTCATTCCCCACTCCCCCCTCTGTCGCTAAAGCACCTGGCACAGATCACAATCACACTTGGCCACCCAGCACAGTGTGAGCCAGCAACCACCACACCACCCGGGACAGACTAAAGAGGATTTGGGGGCCCCCAGGGTGTGGAGGCCCTGGATTTTGGTCCCAGAGTCCAAGAGTAAGAGCGCCATTGATGCCTGTTGACACATTCTGTAAAGCATATTTGCAGGAGTGCCAGCCTCTCCTTGCTGCCTCCTGTATATCTTTTATTTATACTGCAGTTCTCTGCAGCTCTTACTCTTTGTAAAAGAGGAAGCAAGCTTTTGATTTTAAATATGAGATATGATTTAGATGGGGTAGCCCAGTATTTGGCCTTATCCATTGGTGACAGGCCAGCAAACATCATCTGCTATATCAGAAGTTTGGTTTGTGTTGCACCGTGTTTGGATGAGACACAATTATGTAGGTAAACCTGGTTCCTCATAAGGTACCCTAGGGACTCTGTTTCTGCGAAGAGCCTAGGAATCTCTAACAGAGTTCATAGTGCCATCACAGTAATATAATTCCCAGACTAACTAGCATGGGAAGGCCATGCTAGTTTGTCTGTCTTCATCACTGTAGTGTTTACTCTTGAATTACATAAGTGAGAACTGCATAAAATACTTAGTGTTGTGTGCATTTGAAGGAAAATGGGTATCTGCATGGATGCAAAGGGGCTGGAAACAAATTATTAGAGATTAGTGTAGGCTTTAGTTTGAGTGACATTTTTCCATATTGAAAGGGAGACAGAATTCTCTCTTATCCTTGTGAAACCTTTTTAAGATGCTCATCTTGCCTGGACACTTCTTAAACTGAGCTAAGCAGTATTTGGGTTACTTTCAGTTGCCTATCATGAATAATGAAAATTATTCATTTGTGATTGTGAGGCTAATTTGTTTGTGTGGCTTTTATTTTAGCAAAATCTGAAGAATTCCCCAAGAAACCACTGGGAGTGGAGCTGTCTCTAAATCTGGTACCACTGAAGCCCAATATTGCAGCCAATGGCCAGAAAAAGGTCATAGGTGACCTCAGTCCTGACAAAGATGCTCTAACACAACCTTCTCCAGATAAAAGTCTATCTCACGAAACTATTGGTAATTCAAATATGGCAATACATGGAAGAGCCTCCGTTCCACAGCCCAGTGGACCACCCTCACTGGCTGAACCAGCTGACATGCAACACAGTTCATTCCAGAATCATCAGCTAGGCCAAAAGTTTGAAACAGAGGAGAAACCAGAAGTGGAAGAAAACTGGGTGGAATTGCCAAAAGAGAATGCCTATAAAATCCCATCAGAAGATTCTCCAACAGTGATGGATGAGATTCAGGTTATCGGAGAAAGTCCAGATGTGCCTGCAAGTGAGGATACAGAGTCATTCCAAAGCAGCCACACAGAGGGATGTCATTTACATGAAAATAGCTTGACTCTTTCCATGGATGTGAGGGACCATGTTGCCCCACAGGTGCTAGAACAAGCTCAGACAGGTAGCTTGTCAATGGATGACTCTCAGTGGGAGACTAAGTCACAGAGTCAGACCCTAGAAGTAGATCTGCCTATTGGCCACACTAGTACATCATCCTTATTGGGGCAAGAATCATCCAATCAAGTGCCATTGCTTCCATCCCTTGAAGAGCAAAAGACCTTAGACTCACAATCACCTGTGCAAAATGCAACAGCTCTTCGAGATGGGAGTACCACCTGCTCCTCTGAGGATTTATTATCTGAAGATGCTGCACTGCTTCCAGAGCATCTGTACCAGCCTCCAAGGACAAACTCCTACTTTGCACCAGAACATAATTTGTCTACAATTTGCCATTTGCCAGAAAGCACAGTAGCTCCATCATGTATAGTCAAAACACTTGCTGCTCCCCCTCTCCCATTCCTGGATGGCCAGCGTCGGCCTTCTAATGCATCTCAGTATGATAACCTGTCTGAAGGTGAGGGAGCAAAATCTTCCATACCGGTACCCAGTTCTGAGGAACTGGATCTTTCAACTCCACAGATGGAGCTTTACACTCCAGTGGTAAAGGGTATAATGCCCAAGTCTGCATCAGTTGGGGACATAGAAAATTTGCAGACTTGGGGAACAGTAGACTTGGTGCAACAGCCAAAAGGACTTGGCCAGCCCACCTCATTCAACCTGCTGCCTCATGAGAAGAGGATCTCTGGTGGGGGCAGTGTGCCAATCTTATCTGAGCTGGACTCTGGTGCGCTGTTGCTGTCAGAAGGATTCTGTGCCCGGCCCACCTCATCCCCAGTGATACAGGAGCAGCACAGCCCTTTCCAAATAGTAAAGACCACCACTCCTCTTCACGTGGCTCATGCTACAGAGCAAGACTTTGTGAGCAAAAAGCAGTTGGCTCTACCTTTGCCAGAGGCCGATCAACATGATGCAGCTGATGGTGAAAAACTTATTCCTTTGGCTTTAGAGCCTGTGGCTGGGGCTGCCAGTGACTGTGTTCAGAAGTCACCAAATGCTTTGAGTGGTTTGCCTGCCCCTCAAAGGCCAAAGCCACAAGTGTTGCCCAAGGTTTTCAAAACTCATTCAGATAGCAATTTCTATCCAAGCTGCCCACCCATGGTGGTGCAACTATCAAAATCAATCACATTCTAGATGAGCTGAGAAAGTGGAAAGGAATTGTGAAGTTACTGTTCGACAGGATGTATGCACGGATAGTTTTAACTGAAAAGGCACAGCCCAGTGTAAGACTAGGAAGGCAATTGCATTGCCAGTCATGCTACGTCCAAGAATTTGGGGTAGGACTTAAATACAGGCTGGTCCTCCATTTTTAAAACAAAACAAACAAACAAAAACTTGAGTTATCCTCTTCAGACAGCTCCCAAAATATTTTTGAAGCTGCTTTTTTGTATCACATGTTGACATCTAATGGATTTAACTTGCCAAAATATTTGAGCTGTTTCCTTCCAGTCCCTATAGTGAAAAAAGTCAAGGTGAACATTAACAGAAATGACATACAAAATGATTGGAGAGAGCAGATGACCATTCAGTTGCAGGTTTGGGTCAGTAGCATATTTTTTCACTAGCAATAGTTTTGTGGATGAGTGTTTTCCCTGTTTAAGCCTAGCTGCCAATACAGTCCTGCAAGTTGAGGCTATGGATTATTCATGTCAGGAAAGCAAGATTTCACTTGGCATCTATGCAATATCCAGCATACATTGTTGGTGTGTGTGTGTTAAGAAAAGCCCAGGTCTCTCTCCGATTACCATGAAATCAGGCAATACAGTATGCCTAGTTCCCAGGCACTAGTACTGCCCTGGCTGGTAACATGTGGTAGTTAGTAAGGCATGACATCAACAGTCCTAAAAGTTACAATGCCTTATGGAAAGCATGGTAGAGAGAATCAAAGAGATGTCTGCAGCTCAATCTTTTACATGTTTATTTCGTGTAAGCCCCACTGAGTTCAGTGGGGTTTATTTCCAAGTCTTCACTTCCCTAGCGCCTTGATGCTGCTGTTCATAAATTTGTGTATGCTGTCCACACAAGTGGCTAAGGTAGGTTTAGAAGGTATAGAAGATAGCCTTTCTGAAAAAGTTGAGACATGCTTTACAAATGCAGATATTCCTAAAAACCTGCTTTATAAAGAAAATTATTCAAAGCCTATCTCTTCAAATGTAAGTTTATGGTGGTTGGAGTTTCCCAACTGCAGTCTAGTGTGGAAAAAAAATGCTCAGGCTTCTTTCCAGGCCTCAGAGTGCAGGTGCTATAGTAAGCCGTACAGAGCTGTAATTCTGCCATGCCATGCTCCCATTTTTGTATGGATTGGTGAGTTCCTTCTATTGTCAAGAAAGGTGATGCTTCCCTAACACCTGAATGATTTGAGATCCAGGATGCAGTTAAGATTCATTTGGAGTCAAATGGCAAGATTTCCACTTACTATTTCAGTCAGAAGTGAGAGAGTTCAGTGCTGCCTACAGCAGGCAATTTGAGCCTCCTTTCATCATCCACGGGGAGAAGTTACATGAGCTCAGTGCTGGGAGCCAGAAACTGCTGTTCTACTTCTCATTCTAGCGTCATCTGTGGTCTTGGGGAAGTTGCACAACTTCTTTCCTGACCATTCCTCTTGATGAAGTAGGGATAATCCTGCTTAATCCTAACTCTCAGTGGTGTGAGCAGTTTGATTCTTTCAGTGCCCTTCGAGGAGCAGGAGGAGGGTAAAATCACTGCTTAACTGTGGTCCAAAACTCCCACAAAGACCAAGCTTGTGCCTGAGTGGAGATCTTGTGTGTGAATTTTTCAACAGTTGTGCGGCAGTCAGGGATGTAATACACCTGTGTATATAAATTCTTCTAGGGTAGTATTTCAGGAGTGAAGATCAGTGGCCTTCCTTTCTAGCCGTCTGCTTAATTGACTTCTATAGCACAAGGAGAAGTATTAAAACTCTGCTGGTTTTCCTCAAAGCGCACACAACTTCTGTTTCGCTTTAGTTGGAGCTAAGCTTTAACAGTGGCAAGGGCATCAAGTCCTATTAATTTTTTTTTAACCTTTTCATTTCTGTATATTTGTATCTCCTGTATCTAACCGTGTGAGATCAGAGGTTCAGAGGTATTTAGGTTATAACATATGTAATACATTCTTGTTAAAGGTATTTGTCCAGAAACATTTCACAGTTGTCAAGTGCACATCCAAATAAACACCTACATGCCTTGAACCTATCATACACATTTCCCACTAGAAGATCAGCTGTTTGAGAGAGTTTGCTCTCAGTCATTATAGCAGGTAAACCATGAAATTACCTTAAGACAGGAGGAGAGAGATCCCAAGCACCTGATGAGCCTTTACAGCACAGCATAGCTTTAAAATTTCTGCTGTTAGTGAAGAATTGCCTCTACTGGACACAGGCTATGCTCTGACCAGATTTGGGTTACTGGACAAGCTGGACTGTGACTCTGATTTATGCTTAGATTATTTTATGTGTTAGTTCTAGTGCCACACTTGCCCTTGTACAAACCCAGTCTATCTCTGGCTTAAAATATTGTGCATTATTTGGAGCACATAATATTGCATACTGGAGAAAGTGTTCTAGATGCACCCAAATATGTGTTTACGACCGTATCGTACAGATGGTCTCAGAATTCAGCTGTTGGATTTCTAGGGCAGGTTCAGAAATAGAATTATGTTACTTCCCGAACTATAACTAAGGCTTTCAGAAGTGGATGGCCATGGTGAATTTAGTTCCCAGTATTTGCAAAGCTGACTGTAGACATTAATCTCCATATTGGGTAGAAGTATGTATTTTGTTGACATTTGAATGATGACTTGACTGCATTTCTGTCACATGGTGATGAAGTCTCTACATCTACTGATGTCCTGATCTCATATTGTGGTGAAAAAAGTAGGATATAAAATCCTAGGGGATATCCCTTTAAAAAGAGAGTACTTTCTAGAAAATGCTGATTATCATCCTCTTCCCCAACCCCCACAAATTAGCCTTTAAAAAATGGAGCCCTTCCCTTCCCTATCTCTCTAAAGCTGATATTCTTTGTTAAAGACTCTAATCAAGGAGCTACAGTAGTGAGGCAGTATTTTGCCTCAGTATTGCAGAACCATTTGTTCCCAGGCTTTCCCCCTAATAAGACTTGGACTTTGGGGTTTGGGTTTGGCAGGTGAATACCTAACATTTTCCAGTGTCCCTTGCACATGTAGCATTCCTCAGGTATGCCAGATTTTGCAGCTGGGCTACAAAATTTAGTCATTTAATTGGCAAGATAATCAAATATTTTCATCAACTAAGAGATGTCTCTGATTGCTTGGGAAGCAGATTTTAAATTATTTTTAAAGCAAGTTCTTATTTTAAAAATGGCACAGCAAGTGTGGTATTAAAAACATTCCCTTCTTTATGAAAAAGAAGGGAAATCTCTCTCAAGATTGTCTCTTGCAAGTGTGCATCATCAAAAACAAAAAAGTATGTTTTTCCTCTACAAAGTATTTTTCTCATATGCAAACTTGTGTGCAGGTTTAACTAACCTATTGACTAAAACACATCCTATCAGCTAGGATTTCTTTAATTGGGTAACAGCCCTACTCTACAAATATCAGAAGCATCTTCTTCCCTAGCCTTCAAGATGTCCTGCCATACCTATTTGTGAACAAAATGTTTTATCAGTGTGCTGTTTTGAGCGGCAAACTTCAGTGACTACCTTTGTGTAGGTTTGCAAATGCCTTCTCTTATGCAACAAAATCAATTTTGTTAGTTCATTATTTTTCCTGCTCTGCTCTCTGGGTATAAGTAGTGCAGACTCCCAAAGAACAGCACAACAAGGGAGACATCAAAAATGGAGAATTATAATAGAGCAGGTGCTGAACCAAATATAGTTCAAAACTAGCCACTTGCTTGCCACCTGTTTGCCATTTGGAGACTCAGTTCTATCATTAAGTATGTCTCACATCATTGAATAGTAAGAATGGTACAGATAGGAAGAGTACTAATGTATGTGTGTTGCTGTTCTTACATACAGCCCAGATCAGGCTAAGGCAGGCAAGCCTGGTCTTGATTGCATGTGAGAAGCAGCGGGGAGTGAGGAGCTGCTGACGTTACCACGGCGGCAAACCTGCCTGCGGAGTCTGCCTCTGTAGCAATCCTTTAGCCCCGTTTCCCCAATCGTCTGCAGCGCAAGATGCTTTTAGCCGGCACTGTAGCAGTGACGGGTCACTGCTGGGATATCCACAATGCACCACGCAGGGTGGGATGACGCATCCCAACCCCCACAGATCCATGCTGACTTGCAAAATGGGGGACCTGCGTCTGGGTTCATGGGATCCCAACTGGCAGCTGGATCGTCTGCAGGGAAGGTGAGCTTCTGCTGACTTCCCCACTGCCCAGCCCTTCTCACTGATTGTGTGAAAGGTCTAAATGTGTGATTAGGGCTAATATACAACATGTATCTGTGATGTTCACAATTACCACATACCATGCAGTCGCCACTAATTACAGTCGCTAGTGGAAGAATTGCATTTTTCCGACAAATTTCAGGTGTTCAGCTCTCAGAAGACGTATTCCCAATCCTTGGTTTTCTTTCTCTCTCCCCCCCCCTTTTTTTTTTTTGCTCAATACATTGATCATGCAGGAAAGATCTAAGTCTTTCCATTTCTTCTTGGATGAAATGTTGGCCAAATATAGTTTTAAGCGAAGACGAAGGAAGCTCTAATTGCTACAGTACTTTGATTTGCTATGGCACTTTGATTCAAAGACAAGTCTCTTTTCTTCATGTAGTCAAAAAGTATTATTTGATATGGCAGTCTTCTTAAGAAGTTACCTCCATTTGCTGGTGCCTTTGCATACGCACTACCCCTAAACCAATGTCTGAAGGATCAAAACAGGTGTCCCCATCAGAGCCTGTTCTTTCAGAAGCCTTTTTATTCATCTCAGTCCATCTTTCAGTCTCTCTAGACCTCTCTTTTTAGTAAGGTCCGTTACTGGAACAGCAATTGAGGCAAAGTCAGGCAGATATGTTTAAATGTCCCATAAACCCTAAAGAGGCTCTCATTTGCTTCTTGCTAGTAGGAGGTTCCTGGTTCTTTAGGGCCTCCACTTTTATCCAGCAGAATTATCACTTTGCTAATGCCCACACAGTGATGCAAATGAGTAACTTCCTTCATACCAGTCTGACACTTGGAAGGTTTTATGACCAAACCTCCACTCTTACAGCTTTCAAAATGTTTTGCAAATGTCCCACATGGTCTTGCATATTTCCCATGAAAATTGCTATATCTTCTATGGATGCCACTGCATAAGAACCCATTCCATTTACCAGTCTTAAAATGAAGTTGTTTTTGACTTCATATTTTTAGCAAAACATATTTTCAGCTAAAATGTTTACTAAAAGTAAATATTTATACTTTGCACAGACCTGCTGTCATGATAACCTTGATCCTAGTCCATTCTCAACATAGGATAAGCATCAGGATGCTTGTTGAATTTTTGGTAGTCTACACAGAATAGAATTGTACCACCTGATTTACAACAACAAATATTTATATACCGCTTTTAACCAAAAGTTTTCAAAGTGGTTTACATAGAGAAATAAATAAATAAATAAGATGGATCCCTCCCTGTCCCTGAAGGGCTCACAATCTAAAAAGAAACATAAGACAGACACCAGCAACAGTCACTGGAGGTACTGTGCTGGGGGTGGATAGGGCCAGTTACTCTCCCCCTGCTAAATAAAAAGAACCACCACGTTAAAAGGTGCCTCTTTGCCAAGTTCACAGGGGTAATTTAGGCGATGCCAAGGAAAGTGTGATTACCTCTATCTCCAAGCATATCTTTAACCTAATCCTGTACATCCCTCAAAATCTTGCCATTCACTTTCTAAGGGGCTGTTCTTAAAGGTGGTTGGTTATTTGTATCAATATAATGGACAATCAGATTGGTTCTTTCCAGCTTGCTGCTAAAAATGCCCTTATTCATGGAATACTTGTGAAGTTTTCTCATTGTCTCCCATCAATATAGTATCAAATATTCACAATAGGTAAAGTAGTTGTCTTCTCAGTAATAGCCCAGGAGAGTGTATATCCAGGACAGTGTTCTGTTCATTTAGTGCACCTGTAGCACCAGTACATAATGAGGCTTTGTGTTCAGGTGTACTGCTTTAGCTTTGCCTTCGTTCCTTGATACAACATGTTTTATTTTATCCACTCAGTCTCTTAGAATGTATGGACCTTCCCAAGCAGCCTTTCATTTATTGGCCCTGAGAAACTCTGAAACCCCAGAGATGTGGGCTCCAATTTTTAATTGAAAAAACTTCCAGAAAAAAATCCCATGTTGCTTTTCCTCATTTGCGTGAAATTGCCATATTTCACCCTCAAATTTTTATGATACAAGTTTTCCTAGTGTCCTAAACAAAGTGTGATTTGATTTGGCATGTTATATAACTTATATATTTAGTTAAAACAACAACAAGAAATCATAATGCTAATTTCTCACACTATCACAAAGTATTTCAGGTAGCCAAGTAGCTGAACTGAAATATTTGACTGTGGGCAGGAGGGATCAATAAAGAGACCAACTGTGGTTTAAATATACTGAAACAAATTCATAGCTTTATTGGCATACTTGTAAAATGCAAATGCAGTACACAATAGCATGTACTTCTCTGTCTAAGGGAAAAATAAGAGACTGAAAGCTGTTGACACCCATTTTGCTGCACCCAAAGAACTGTGCATGGAATGCCATCAGTGTCCACTCATCTACTTCATTAGAGTTTAATTTTCTTCCACAGAGGTCATTGCAGCACCTCCATTTTCACTGTCTCCGCCTGCAAAATCACGCAGAGTGTATTCTGTTTACAGATCAATAAAGCATATGTGTCCTCTCTCACACCTAGGGATCATCTGAACAACACAACTTTGATATTACCAGGCTTGCCTAATATTGCATTGGCATCCATTCATTGTTGTTATGAAACAATGCATTTTTAGAAATGTAAAGCTTTTCACAGAAAAAATAAAGAATGGGAAAGTTTTCTGTTTGGGAAGATCTTTTGTAAATGACATCTTCCACTTATCATATCATTACTTTTGTTTATCCTGGGCTTTTAGCACATTATGGTGGACAATATCGATCATTTTCTTCAGTGCAATTTTCCACGTCAGGTATATCTGGAAATGTGTGTCTGATGTGGTGCATGTTTTCCCCTTCTACTTCCAAGTTGCTATTCTGAGTTGCATGATCTTAAAGAACACAGGAGCAAGAGTAACCAACATTGATCTCTGCAGGTACAACTATAGAACTGGTGCTGACCTGTGGTTCTTCACTTGGAGCATTGCCATCTGATGGCACTTCTGACTTGGCTCCCTGGCACCTACTGACCACACAGATTTCGGCATCCTTTCCCTTTACATCAAGACCAAGGAAAATGGGTTTGGATTGGCCCTCATTGATTGCAATATCATATAATCCTTTTTCCCTACTGCCATTCAATCTCTGTACAAGCCACAGTTACTTCATAAAGACCACACTTAGTTCCTTTGATCCACATTGACCTATCAGGGAGTATATCGAAGATACCAAATCTGACCTGATAATGGATACATTTGCTCCTGTGTCCAACTTTCCTGACTAAATATTCTCGTTTACTAATATAATCTCTCTAAATGCTTTGTTGGCATTATGTGCTTTGATAAGTTCTACAAAGCATATGTTAACTTCTCATACCTTTTCCACCAAAGCAGCTTCTGCACATATTTAGACTTGGGTGACTGTGACCATTCAGGGTAACGATTTTTTATTTGTTTTTTAATGGTCGATTTGCACACTATTATAGCACTCCAAACCAATCATCTTGGAACTCTGCCACCAACTTTATGGTTTTCAGTGTCATTTGAGAAAGAGACAATCTGAGGAACTGCAGGCTTTCTTCTTGCTTGAGGAGACCACTTCCCCAAATCTAGACTCTCTTATGTCTAAACCCTCTATTGAACATAAAGAGATTGGCAGCATCAAGCATATCCTTGGGGGCACAGGCATTCAACAACACAATCAGGGGCGTAACTATAATAGGGCAAGGGGAGACAGTTGTCTGGGGGCCCACTGCCTTGGGGGGGCCCCAGAGGCAAGTCACATGACTGACTCCTCCAACTGCACCCGCCTGGGCTTCCTTCAGTTGTATTCACCCTCCAAAATTGATGTGGGTGTTAAGACCTGGAACTTTTTGCTGAAGAAGTCTGACCTTTATTTAAACGTTTTCTATACAGCTGCATTAAACATTTTCTATACATTGTCAGACTGCAGTAGACATTAGTCATAGACCTCTGCTAGAACTCCCTTTAGCAGACTGAGAGAGAATTTAATGTAGTAAGTCTAGTATATTCTGCTTCTGTGCAGCCTTCTCAGAAGTAGACAGAAAGACTTGTGAGCCCTTGCCAGGTGACTAAGGAGTAAAAAGAAGAGTCACAGAACAGCCAAGCTGACACCTAAAGTGTTTCCTTTAGGTGTCAGTTTGGCAAACCGGGAGTGGATTTCCCGACCTGGACCACCTCCAAGTTTGTTAAAAATCTTCTAGAGCTGCCACCAGTCTCCTAAGAGACAAAACTAACTTTAGAACCTTCCCTGTTCTATCTAGAACCAGGGTGAACTCAAGATATAGCCCAAATGCCTTATAACCTCTTAAACTAGATTTTGATAACCTGCTCTGTTCTGTCTCCCTACATGCCTGCTCTGGCTACATGCTCTTTTAAGTAGATATAAAAAGCAGGACAGTTTACAGGCAATCAAGGCAGAATGGTAAAAATGCACACAGGAGGTACCTTTCTTCCTGTCTGGTGTTAGGCAGGAGGCTCAGTAGATCTTAGGTCTTACAGTAAGTTGCAGTTCAGAAAACAAAAATCATGAGGAGGCCTGCATGCTCCTGGGAGCCATGCAGCGTGGTCTCAGTGAACAAAGCTAAGCTAACCGAAAAGTGACATTCTGAAAATGGCAACCTCAAGAGCTCCTCCAGTGATCGACCACCACCCAGAGGCACACTAACCCCCATACCTTGGGGACCTGGTCTGGTTCTCCAGGATCCATGGAGGCCTCCAAAGTCTGGGGCCAGGGGCCTCCAGCAGCCACCCCGCCAAAGCTCCACTTTTTTTAAAAAAATGCTTATTGCGGCCAAAGGGTGGCTTGGAGGAGGGGGAGTGGAGCAGTCCTCCTCCCTTCTGGTGGGGACCAGGAGTGATGCTGGGCCCATCCATTAGCTTCTAGCTTGGAAAGAGGTACAGTCAGGTGTCCATTAAATTGTTCTGGGAGATAGGCAAACATAATCTCCCCCCTTCGTAGTAGCAAGTTTTCAAATAATAGGGGCAACCATTTGCATTATGTTTGGATGCTTGAGGCTTTCCTGGCACAGCAAAAAACACACTGAGACCCCCTCTTTCACAATAGGCCAGTGCGAGACAAGAAATCCACAAAAGAACAGCAAGGCCAGGCAAAAATGACTTTTAGAATTGAGGGAAGTTCTGATATGAAACTTGAATGAATTTTTGAGCTGAACAAAGGCCCATTCTGTTACAGTCAGCTTGGCTGTTCTTCAGCTGTTCCTTCTCATACTGATATTGCACTGGTTTTCTTCTGTCGCTCTAGATGCATTGATTCCTGCTCCAACTGCATCTTTTCTTTCCTCTCACCTGCATCTTCTCTTCCTCCCAAACTGACTGTGCCTCCTGCTGTTTTATCTCCTCCCCGCTCATCTGCTGCTCTTGATGCTTCACCTGTTCTAACTTGACCCCATCCATCTCATTCTGCTCAGGACTTATTTGACAAGGAATCTGAAATACTAGCTTGAACTTTGCCATCTTGGCGTCCTCATAATAATGCTAGTATATCCATTCCAGCGTTCCCTTCTGTGGAGAGCTGACCCTCTGCTGACTCTACTGAATTAAGGCAAGCTTATCTGTGTGAATAAAATCTTAGTTGCCATTTAAGCCCTCCCCCCAAAAACCCGCCTACTCCAAAATTTTGAAAGCTCTATATTTACACCTGCCATTACACCCCCCAGAGTGTCTATTAGTGCCACCATGTATCACAAAGCAGCCTTGCCATCTCGACTCTAAGACCACTCTTATGGTAAGATGACAGAAGGTTGAAGCAGCCCAGTACCTTACTACTGACTTTTTGCAGCCTTTATCTGAGAATGTTATAGCTAATTCTTCCTATTCAACAATAAACAGAGTAAGTGATACTTAGTCCACCTATAATTCTTCCTTCATGTTGTTGTTCTGTTTGTAACTTTTCTTTTTATAATTTCCATCTTCACAAACCGTAGGATACCTGTTCCTTTCCTGCCCAACTTATCATTTTCATTTCACAACCCAACTAAACTTCTCTAATGTCCAACTGCCTCCCTCCTCCCCCTGCCAACCCCATTCCAGTAAGGCTCTCCCTACTTATGTGCAGGGCCCCTTCCCTGTCCATCAACTATATGATTTGATTTCCAAACCCTCTTTAACAATTTAGAAACTATTTTTAAATACACTTTTTCTATTAACCATTGTTCATTTTGTCACAGCAGATATTTCTTAATTTTGACAACCAATGCATTTACCCACTTGCACATGAGCAATAATGAACTTAGAGTAGGGGTTAGTTTTCCCATTCAGTTATCAGTCTTTTGATAAATGATTGTTGCTAATTTAAGTCAAGAGAGGGAAAGTACAATATCTGCCTTGAAATAATGTGCTTCTAAATGAATCTTCTGTGTAAGAAAACAAAGCCCCTGTAGGTGAAGGCAGCAATTTCAACGGCACTGCAGCAAATTGTATGTGTGGCTCTGCGAAGAACATGGGAATATTTCTTTGGGAACTCAAGAATATTATTTCTGTTGCTCACTCTCAAAATGCTGTGTGCTTAGTTGAGATGTATTTCATTTTTAAATCGTTGATTAATCATTGATTAACTGAGTGCTGCCAGATCCAACCCTGTGAGCAGAAACGTGGCAGCTGTGTGGCAGGAATTACAGCAGGGAGGGTCTGGAAACTCTCTCATTGTTGAAACGTATAATGTGGCCTCTCCAGGTCAGTCTCTTTGGTGCACTTTGATAGCTCTGCCCCCATTGTATTTGTGTTCATTTCCATTTTAATTGCTATTTTTGTTTTCACCTTGGAGAGCTTCATTTGTAACTCTGTGTATTGTATTATGCTTTCATCCATTTTTTAATGTATATGCTTGTGGGAGGACAGGACTAAAGAGCAAAAAAAAAAAATCAACTTTTTTTATTCTTTTCCAAAAGGGGTTGTATATAGTGTTCAAATACTGTTTTATATGGTTGTAATAACAACAGTTAAACTTTAGCACAAATTCCCATGGCCACCTCATGGTTGTGGACCCAGAAATGATCAGACTCTGTTGGTCCTGTGGATCTCGCAGCAGGAGAACATGGATCTCTCCAGGATGTAGCCACAGGAAAAGCCAGTTGGGGGCAGCGAGAGAATTAGCCAGATGCCAAAGGCAAGTCCTTAGCTGGCTCACTGTCCCTGCTTACAGTTATAGCTGTGCTCTACTAAGTTTCTTCCTTGACGCTAAGAGAGGCATCTAATTCTACTCTGCATTATTCCCTTGAAGAGACAACCTGCTGGCAGTCTGGTAGCCGAGTTCCTATGGTTTCAGGTAAGCTAGGGCTGAGCAGAGCAAATGAGTGCCCCCTCCCCACAAGGTTTTCATTCATGTGGTCAGCACTATGAGTTCCTAGCCTGGGGTGACTAATGCCTGTCCTCCACTGATGGAAGGCAAATGCTAGCTTTCTGCTACCCCAGTGCTTCATGCTAATAGCATGAAATAGTCAAGTGTGCTGCAGTTTGTGGAACTGGGCAAAAATGACCATAATTTGCAAAGTATTCACGGTCGTATACTATCATCCTCAAGTGGACAGTGTTAATCTCCATCTGTGTCTCACTGGATTTTGTGTTCCCTGCAGAGGCAGCTAACTCCAGCTTCTATCCGATATTCGGGCTCCTATTATATAGGAACCCGACAACCTGTCAGCTTCCTGCTACAAATCATAGACGTGATACCTGAATTCCCTTAATATTATCCACACTCCATAAACAATAGTTGCTAGGCAGGATAGAAAAGCAGATTGGCTTGAATGATATCTTATTTGGTTAATTGAGTTGCATTAGCATGTTAGCTTTCTGAATTTCATAGAACTCTTCAACTGAATGGAAATATAGTGAATAGTAACTAAAATGTTGCTCAAAGAGCTCTGCCAGTTATTGTGCTGAGATTGATTCCTTTCCTTTGAGCCTGATGGACCATTTGGTGAACTCTGGAATAAGCTTGTCTTTTTATAGTGCCATTTCATATAATATAGTTGTCCCATGAAACTGCTCCCACATGGTACCTGCCCCATGCAGTGAACTGTTGGTGTACCAGCTCCCAATGTAGATTGTCCTTCCAGTGTGGTTGGTTTTCAGATGTTTTTGTTAGTAGCTTTTATGGACATGGAGAAAAACCCTGCAGTGCAGCGACATTGGTGTTTCTCCACCACCACCACCTGGCTTGCTCTGTGGGAGAGAAGCCCCATGGAGGAAGTGAGGATGATAAAGGATCTAGCTGGGCAAAGGTGCCTTTTTGGTTGGTCTTCTATGTTTAGCTTAAAGAAAAGCGGTTTAAGGAGATGTGTTGATCAAAGAATTGGAAGAGAATGAACTATTGTTCTCCCTGCCCATTAAGCAGATAAGCTGCAAAGGTTTTAAAGCACCACAGGAGGCTAAACTTAGGCTGAAATGGTAAGAGGAAACATCTCATTTCTGTCACTGGTTCACAAATGAAAGGCGGGCCTTTACCATACATGTGTACGCAGACCTTTTCTTGTATGTTGATGTAGAATACATCTACATGGCAAAGGAGCAATATGGGATTTTCTTCTTTGGAGATGCATAAAGGGAAGCCTCCGTTAGAGGGATGGCTTAGGCATGACATTTCTCCTTTAGACAGAAGCTAGACCTGTGTACAAATGCATGCTGCAGAAGTGTACCTTTTAACCCATTTGTTTCTGCCAAAAGCAGCCACGGGGGGGAGCAACTCATCAGGGCTAAGCCAGGCAGGGAGAGGGAAAGTAATTCTTTCTGTACCACTTCAGAGTGCAGGGAAGGGAGCTTACATAAAATGCCCCCTATTGTAAAGTATATGTGTACACGCTGCTAGGAAAATGACACACAATATCTACAGTCTAGTTTTCTTGCAGCATTTTGTTTTGCAAAAGTATTTTAGAAAATAATTAGTATTATTCTATTGCTAGCAACAATTTCTCTTGGTTCATTATTACCAAGCATCTGAACTAAGAGGAAGGTGTTTGTGTTAAGCAAATCTATTAGCATCTCCTAGTGGTGATAGATTTAAAGCGCTATTAACTATGTATTTATTATTTAGTATATCTGTACACTGCCCCAACTCACATCTCTGGGCAGTTAACAACAAAGCTTGCTTCTCAGTAAGTACATTAGCCCAGATTCATCTCTTGCACAAGCTCCCCTGAAACTAATGAAAGCTGTTTAAGAGGTACTAGTCCTGTAATCGGTTCATTGGTTTTGAGCAAGAAATATCCCCCTGGTTTACTAGAGCGAGAATGCCAGTTTTTACCCTCATAGTTGAGTCTTCCTCTCACAAACATTGTGTGGAAAATAGTAAACCATAAAGGTGTTTCTCTCACTGAAGTCAGAGCTTCAGCTTCCTCCCACCTGGCTAAACGTGCTCCAAACAGTTATGCAGCAATTTACGTGGCAACTGAAACATCTTGTGGCACCTTTAAAAATGCTTTCCGGAATTGGAGCCTCTTTTTGTCAGTACATTCAGGGCTAGTTCAGACACCATACAGAATCTCGGTTCAGTTCATGTGATTTCTCGTACCCTTGGTAAGTGGCCTGCCCCTCTGTTTCCATCTTCCATAAGGAGGCCAGTCTGCAGTCCCAGGCTGCTTTGCCTGCTCCCGTCACCCACCCCACCTCCCTGCTCTGGAGGTCCTGTCAGTCTGTTTCCACCTTTACTGTCAGGTTGCCTTTCTTCTGCAGACTAGCCCTGCTCACTTTGGCCTATCCTTTCCTGCCATCTGAGCCCAGGCCACTGATTCAATGTTAATTCTGTTCTTCCATTATTTCTCTCCACTTCCCCCAACAGGCAATAGCATTGCTTACTGCTAGTGTGGGAGGGAGTAGGAAATGGTTATTGGTCTTTGGTATGAGATTGCAACTGAAGAATGAGATAATTAGTTCAACAGCTCCTTTGGCTTCTGTAGGGAGCCGAGAGCTCCAAAAGCAGGTGGAAAGAGGCCACAATGCATGTTCCAGGCCAGCCCGTGCTCTTTGTAACCAAGACCATTTGCTGGGAAGTGGGTGACAGGAGCAGGCAAAGCAGCCTGGGACTGCATACAGGACTCCTTATGGGAGGTGAAAACAGAGGGGTAGGCCACTTACCAAGGGCATGAGAAACAAGCCAAGACTGTTCACTTAGAAAGCTTAGTTAAATTTTACTGAGGTTCCATAGAGGGAAAGTGTTTTCTCTCTTCCTCAGCGTGCTACAGGACTCTTGCTTTTTTTGAGCTGCATCTGCTAGATGCTGCCCTTCTGAAAATGTAACCAAATACTCCCTCCTTTAGCCCACCTTGGACTGCAGACTCCTAAACTACAGAGGTGAAGAAGCAGGTTTGAACAGGACAACATTCCACTCGTTTCTATCTAGTTTGTTTTGAATTGCATCAGTTAACATGCCTAATCAGACATGCTTAACAAATCCACTTCTTACAAAGCGATTTCTCCAGATCACCCCACCCCACCCCCGGGTTTAGTGTCATAAGAAGAGCCCTGCGGAATCAGGCCAAGGCCTTTGCCGTCCAGCACCCTGTTTCCCACAGTGGCCTCCAGATGCCTTGGGAAACCACACTAGCAGTAGATGAAGGCATGCTGCTGCCATCTTGCCTCTGAACATAGAGACAGCCTATAACCATCAGGATTAGTAACCATTGATAGACTTACCCTCCATGAATTTTATCAATTTTACTATTATCTTCAAATTTGCACATAAGATTCAAAACAAAACAGGGCCATTGGAAGGAGTAAGAGTAATCACTTATAAAAGATTATGGAAGATGCTTCTTGGAAACAAGGTTCAAACCAGAAAATTCCCCTTTTCAAAGGTTTTCCCAATTGTGTTGTATTAAAAAGAAGAGACTTCATAGCAGCTATCCCTTAGACTAGTTCAGATTCTTACTGGTGCAGTAGGAAGACTAGTTCCAGTGAAGACAAAAGGAACAATGGTAAGGATCGCTCCTAGAGGTGAGAATGTATGCATTGTTAAGCCTTTTCCTCTCTCGTGCTGACAGCTTCAGTTCAAAACGATTCTGTTCTAGTCCCTGGCTACAGCAAAATCAACTTTCCTTATTCCTACCCTGCCTTTACCCAGGAGCTCAGTGATCTTGTTGCTTGTGTGGCTAATAGATCAATGAGCTAATGCTAAATAATTGATGCTAAGTGAATCTTGGAGTGGACTTGGGACAAAAAGCTGCACTTATCGCTATTTCTGTGTGCCTCAGATGTAATAGCAGGACACAAAGGGAAAACAGTGGGTTCTGTTTTCTCCCTCCATAGATGGTGTAGAATGAGTAGTTTCGTTTTGAAAACCTCACCACATCAGTGGCTTTCTCTAGTATGAGTAAGGTTATAGCAAGGAGAAAATGCTGTGTCTGTTCCACACAAGCCTAGAATTTAGTGTTGGATGGGGAATTGAGCATGCTGAGAATGTTGGCAGAAGTCTGAAAGCAAATTTCTAGAACTTCTGAGTATAAAGATGGTGTTATCTAAGCCTACCCGATCTCAGCTGCAATCCTTTTGGCTAAGTAGTTTATCTTGATGCAAGTTCCTGGTTAGTTTAATCAATGCAACAAGTGCTGATGGGCTCTTCCTTACACCTCACAAAGGAGTGAAAATTTTGTAGCAGCCTCCTCTGCTCTTACAGCCACTTTCCTTGCTAGCTTCCAGTTAGAATGCAGTGGGAAAACAGACAGCTCTAGGAGTTAGTTTCAAATGTTCCCAGTGCAGAAGTTGTGCAAAAATTCTACCTGTGGTTTTGGGGGTTGTTGCACATCCTTCACCACCAAATATTTATATACTGCTTTTCAACAAGTTTCCAAAGCAGTTTACATATATAGATAAATAAAATGGATCCCTATCCCCAAAGGGCTCACAATCTAAAAAGAAAAATAAGATAGATACCAGCAACAGTCACTGGAAGGGTACTTTGCTGGGGGGTGGATAAGGCCAGTTGCTCTCTTGCTAAATAAAAAGAATCACCATGTTTAAAAGTGTTCTCTCTGCCCAATTAGCATCCTTAAGTCATGGGTTGCTGTTGCAAGTGTTCAAAGCAAATGCAAGAACCCTTCTATCAACCATCCTGCAACAGCACCTAACCAATACCTACAGAACGTATTAGGCCTGTCTCGGTTGCTAGTCATTTAGTCACATCTATCTAATCTCTTGTCTAACAAGCAGAAGGTTGCCGGTTCGAATCCCCTCTGCCACTATACTGGGCAGCAGCGATATAGGAAGATGCTGAAAGGCATCATCTCATACCCCTCCTGTAAACTATCAAAGAAAACCACAGGGCTCTGTGGGCGCCAGAAGTCGAATTCGACTTGATGGCACACTTTACCTTACCTAATCACTTAAAAAACATCACTGCTTTGAGCTTTTAAGAGAAGCAAACCCTCGTCTTGAAGACAGACACACACTTTTTGTATAAAAAGGAAGGTGTAGGTGCTCTCTAATTCTCAGCCCTTTAATACTTTGAACAAGTTACTTCTCAAAAGTTTCATGTGTTTGAGGAAAACATGGAGTTCAGAGTCATTGTCTTAGGGAGAAAAAGGTAACTTATGACACCACTGGTAATCTGTTTTGTAATTCTGGGCCTTGCCCCACCCATCCACCACATGACCTATGAAAGCTGACAGCATTTTGGGAGTAGGAATAGTTTATTGGTGAACCTTCAGCCTCAAACCTGACAGCTGGCAGAAGCCACCTCTGCTGGGAGACGGGCTGCTTTATTTGTTGTAGTAGCAGCAGCAGCAGCAATAATAATAATAGGCTTCAAAATGCCACCTCAGAAGCACATCTCAATCACCTGCCATTCACATTGGTTAATCTAGTGAGTGTACATGTATGCTTCCATCTACAGAGATGAGTGTTCCCATGAAAGAGAGTGTATGCTTGGAATCATGGTGTTAGAATGAGCTTCATTTAAGAATGCTTCCAACATAACATTTGAGTACTGAATTGACCACTTCGCAAGTAGCTTCAGCGAGTCCCATAGCAGATCCTATTCTCCATTTCTTAGTCTTACCTGTCTCATGGCCTCAGAAACTGTTTAATTGAAGTTTCCTCCTAGTGCATAGGAGTGATTCACAAGGAGGCATAATCACTTTTCAATAGTGCATGCAAGGGATTAGAAACCACCTCAATTTGCTACCATGCAACAATTATTAATGTAACTCAACCCCCTCACAAAAAGGAGAGCATAAAAGTTGATCAACCACAAGGAGTTGCCCAGCTGAGGGTCAAGACCAAGCCTCTTGTGTGGTGATTTCAGTGTTTGGACATGCAGTAGCTGCATTCAGAGGCAGGATGTGTGTTTCCAAAGCACTTCCATCACACTTTTAAGTATTACATCTGACTTCAGTCTCAAATACAGTACAGTTCAATCAAGCCTGGAAGATGCAACTCATGAACAGGGAACTCCACAATAAACACACCTTTGAGAACAAAACACTTTAATGACATTTAAGGCTAGGCTTGGGTTCTCTTACACCCCCAACATTGGCTCAATCCCCTTTCAAATTTCTATCTCTTACCTAATTATTGGAAGGGGCTGCTTTTCCTTAACTCAGCCACTGCTGAGCTCCAGATTTTGCTATCTTACTGGAACAAACTTGTAATTACAGCAAGTATAATTGATACAGTCACAGTAATAAAGAGGAGCTGCCACCTGAAGAGCAGGAGTTGAGCTGTGCATGCAGTAGCGTAGGCACAGGGAGGCAGTCGGAGCTGAACAAGGAGATGAACTCCTCTGTCTCTTGAGACCGGTTCCACCTCCAGGAAGTACACAAGTTTTGCAACAAGCACGTCAATGAAATCAGCCCCAGCACAGGCAAGCATAAAACTTTGCTCAGAAAAGGCCAAGCGTACAACAAACATGAGAGCCAACAGGTGACAGTCTCTTGCCCACTAGGTGCCCCTACCACCCACCCACCCAATAAGACACAATGGCTTGGAAAAACAAAAAATAGCACAGCTCTCAGTGCCCCCGAAAAGGTACAATAAGGGATTAATTCCTCCTCTCACATACCCTGGGAATTAAAATATAAATGGGGCTCAGCGAAACACAGACTAATGTTTTAGAATCAAACATCCTTCACTCTTCATTGACAATTTGAGTCGTTTGTCTATTTACACACACATACATCCCTACTCAAGTCCTCCCAGCACCACAAAAGAAGAAAAATCACACATTGAAGGAACACCATTTCCCCCAACCCCTCCCTTCCAAGGAGACAATTCAGGCCTGCAGGGAAATTTTTGCCAGAGAGAACTTCTCTCTGCAGAGAAAACCCAAGGGGTAATTCTAGCATACAGGAGAGTAACTGGCCATGAACAAAGAGGTGTAATAATAATCCATGTTTACAGCAGGGTAAACTAACAGGGGCAGGGTGAGTGGGACAAAGCTCTGGAGAGAGTAATTTGAGATTAGCATGAAACCAGTATCTAAAGAGGTATCTTTTTGTGATCTCCCCCCACCCGCCCCCGCCACAGAAAATGGTTCAGGCCACTTATGCACATCCAGCTTTCCCCATCACTATCAGCTGACAGACAATGGCAGGTGGAACTTCAGAAAGTCTTCTAAAGAGGCTTGCTCTTTTACAAGTAACTAGTCCTCCTTCTGAGATGTAGGTGGAATAGCGGAGCTATTCAGGCCACCAGTTACACAGCTGCTCCCCCCCCCATTGCCTCTTGACGCCATAGTGGCCACGCTCACCTGTGGATCTAGCCAGTCTGTCATCTGCCAAGATGAGCTCAGACAGACTGAAGAAGCAACCCACATCCCTGCCCTGCATGGCCCTCCCCTCCACCAGCACCAGTTCCAGAAGAACAGGCAATGGCAACCAAATCCTCTGGAATAGGGACAGAGATGCAGAGACCAGTGTCAAGACCATTAATAGAATAATTTACTGCATTTCAATCTGTGGCGTTGTACAAGTTGCCAGGAGGGGAGGGGCAGTGGTGGTTTTTTGTTGTTTGAAATGGTTCATTGCAGGCCTTGGTGAAGTTTTGAGACAGTCTGTGCGGAGCTCTTGGGGCCTGAAGACACCATTGTCATCTGTCCCCTTTCCTTGAATCCATTTGATTCTTCTTTCACATCACTTCTGTCTTCGTGCTACACACAGTGGAAACCCCTCGGAGTCACAGTCTGGTCAGCTGGGAACAAGAAGAAGCAATTAGCACAGCCCACCATTCCCTTTAGAAAAAAGTTTTCTAACAAATAGTCAATTCAGAAGCTTTAAATGAAGACCTATTCTTCAAGAAAGAGATCCTACCATACTGCACTAACCCCAACTCTGCTCAATATGAAGGGCAGTGATCTACAGAGGGGCAGTTTGCTTCAGCAGAAAGCAGCTCTGCATCAGGATTTTCTTCAATCTGTTCTTGCTTAAGAATTTGTCATGAGTGGCAATGTGCCTCGGGGACCATGCAGCCACACAAAGGCAGTCTGTACACATCAGCAGCAATTCAGCAGCAAGCAAGACTATTGCTTGGAACAGGAGAGGATGCTCAGTTACTGCTAGATCTTCATTACACAGAGCAGTGAGTCATGTAGCCATTCAAAAGCCACCTGCTAATGCAGCAAGGGTAAACGGCCAAGCACCATGTACTTAGGGACTGGTTTGGAGGTAATGAACTTATTACCTACTAAAATTCCAAGCTTTTTGTTGTTGTTTTTTAAACACACTGCTGGCTCCATTTCTCCTCCTGTGAGAAGAGGTCCATGTTATGCAGGTCTGCCAATGTCTCTCTAATCCAAATTCAAGGCCCAATTCACTACTCAATGCTTTGCCACTCATTGATTTGCAAATTAACATGTGGACTGTCTCCACTGAGAAAAGGACTACATTTGTGGAAATGGCTCGAAAACTCTGCCTGTGGTTTGGGGGGGCTGTTGCACATCCTCAAGTCATGGGTTGTGGTTGGGGTCAGCAAGTAATTAATGCGGTTGCAAGAACCCTTTCTCAACCATCCTCCTAGCAGTAGCTGGCCACAGACAAAATTAGGCCTGTCTCAATTTCTAGTCACGTAGTGATGGCTATACAATCTCTAGCTACAGTGAGCATCACTAATTTGCACTTTTAAGGAAAAGCATTGCGTTATAACTTTAAACAAATATAATCCTTGCCTTAAAAAAAACCTAACCACACCCATTAACTCATAGTGTTTTCTTTTTGAGGAGAAGGCAAAGGGAGAAGATGTGGGTGGTCTTCAATTCTAGAGCCTCTAATACAGGGCAAATTACTTCTCACTGAATTTCATGCCTTGGAGGAAAACATGCTGCAGTACTATTTACTAACATCATGGTGCTTACAATTCACACGCCCGCTGCCTCAGTGTTTGGATTTACCCAGCCTACAGAGCCAGAGAATTTTTATGTACTTATTGGACTAGCCATAGGATCCCAACGTAGGCAATTTGAACAGAGCTGTTATTGCGCCACCATCTGGCAAGAAAATCTGTGGTGCTATCCCTCATGTACTTCAGAGGCTGGAACTGCAGGTGCAGGACCTCGCCTGCACCTCTCCCTGTTGATTATGCACCACACCAGCCACATCTACCCTGCTGCTGTTCACTGCTACCATGGACTTGAGAATGGCTGCTGCCCTGTGAAGACCACGAGGCAAAGGGGAGCCTGCTATATGGTGGGCAATGCTGAGATGAGACCACATATGGCTGCTTTCTCCCTAGAGCCTCAAAGGCTCCTGCCTTTGTACATACCTGGATTAGGTTAGGATAATGGTGAGATGAGCACACACGTAGCCAGATGCTCAGCTGGTGACAATAATCCAGGTTGAACAGTAATACAGAAGCCTGGCTACTGTAACATGCATCTAACCTGCCCTGTCTAAACTGACAGCATACGGGAACCTTTATGGGTTTGATGTAGCACGTTTATTAGAGTGTTAAATCTGTAGTGCCTTGAATGTGTGTAGGACAAGGATACCGGTAGACACAAGGCATTTCCATTCTCAGAAGTGTACTGGCAGAAATTCATCAAGCTCAGATGCCTTGGCCATCAATAGGATGGAGAGGCGAAAACTGTAGCCATGCCTCCCTAGATTGTTCCAGCATAACCAAGCACCATGTGCAATTCCATTGTGGGAGCACTACAAGGCAGCAGATTACCAGACATAAATGGACTGCTTGCAACATGAACTGACAGAAGTGGACTGAACCTTCAACGCACAGATAAATCTCGCAATGCCTTATATAAAAGAGGCAGCAGCAAGGAAAACTGTTTCTGTGAATGACTCCACTTGCTCCCAATTTATCTCTACAACATGCTACACTTCCTGCTAGCTACCTCCAGTTATGCAGTTCCCCAAAGCCCTATGGGGACAGCTCACTTGTAAGAAAATGCTGTCCAAAAGAAAGCTGAATCCCACTTGTGCTGAATTAAGGGAAAACTGGCTCCCATTTACTCCTCCAGAAAAAGGGAGCTAGGCCACACCTATAAGCACCACGCCAAGTTATGCTCTCCCTGCTGGGCAGCGTTCTAGTAACAGAGTTCAGGAGGGCTAGAGCTCAAAGTTACACACACACACACAGTGGGCAGCACAGGCAATGCAGGAATGAACACACACTTGGCAAACACCAGGCCTTCTCCTCCTTGCCTTTGGCAGTAGCATTTCTCTCAGGGCAGGCAGTTTAAGGAGTGTTTGGGATTCATCTGTGTACTTTCAGCAGAGAAAGAACAGGAAACAACCACACACACAACTTAGATTCCGGGCCAGAGGAAATACTCTCAGACATCTGGATTATCTGCACATCTGGAAACCTCCCTTAACAACATTAACTGTCCTAGGTGTAGCACAAGAATTGGGCCCACTGAGAGAACTTATTTGACATCCATTCACTCCTCAGTTGTAATTTTTTTGGGTGGAGTTGAGTTGAGTGCAGTTCCCATTTGTATAAAAAGGAACACACAGAATGCTGTTTCCTTAAGAGGAAAGAGCTTTGCTTCCTGCTCAGCTGCTAGCCCTTCTCTGGCAAAATAAGCTACAGCTGAAAGATATTTGTGCTACCTATGGGTCTTATGCACAGAACTGGGAGGCTTACCCTCTGACTAAAGAAGAGATTCACCCAGGACACCAATAGAGAGCTTGCCTCCCATGATCCCAGCAGCATCAGCCTTTACAATGAGGCAAATCCAATACCCAAGCCTCTCTTGCTCCACACACCTGTTCAACCAAGGGTCTAATTTCCTTCTTCACTCCTATTCCATACTGTAGCTCCTATTATTTTCTCTGTGTATTATTTTCTCTGTTTCTCTCCACTGCAGAAACTAAAAGTCACTTTACGGTCATCTGTTTAAAATAATCAGACTGAGTGAACTCAAGTTGCCACCCACAATGAAATTTTTTCTTGCTTAGCTGTATTTCTAGTCACCCAGATGGCAGCAGGGTGAGGTGGAGAAGGAAGAGAATCCCATTTGCAGATAAACAGGTTGGCTGTTTACATTAGGTTCCATAAAACAAATCTAGATATGAGGATTTTAGGTCACTTAAAGGGAAATAACTTGGAGTTCATGTAGAAAGTCCTAGGTTCAATCCCTGGCATCTCCAAGTAAAGGTAAAGTGTGCCGTCAAGTCGATTTCAACTCCTGGTGTCCACAGAGCCCTGTAGTTTTCTTTTGGTAGAATACAGGAAGGGTTTACCATTGCTGCCTCCCACGCAGTATGAGATGACGCCTTTCAGCATCTTCCTATATCATTGCTGCCTGATATAGGTGTTTCCCATAGCCTGGGAAACATACCAGCGGGGATTTGAACAGCAAACTTCTGCTTGTTAGTCAAGCATTTCCCTGCTGCACCACTTAAGGTGAGGGCTGGGAAATAATCCTGCCTGAAATCTTGGAGAGCCACTGCCTGTCAGTGTAGACAACAATATTGTGCTAGATGGACCAACGTTCTAACTCGGTATAAGGCAGCTTCCTATGTACTCCAAGGTATTTCTTATATTTTGTACAAAGTACAAAAATACCAAACACAACATACATTTACAACACATTTTCGATGTGTATTTGAGATACACAAGTTGTACACTGCATTACAATATGAATTTCAAATGCATGGATTTTCACTGCTGCCCAGTTTTAACTCTACCCCATGCAATCTCCGAAACAGCCAAATCCCACTGACTACATTGTCCCCACCCAAATTTGTTCTACTCTACTTTTGGATGGAACTGAATTGCTCCTCAGTACTGGACAAACTTGGGCTCTTCACTGATTCACAGCTGTACTTCATGTAGACCAGTGATTCTCAAACTTGGGTCCTCAGGTGTTATTGGACTTCAACTCCCATAATCCCCAACCAAAGGCCACTGAGGCTGGGGATTATGGGAGTTGAAGTCCAATAACACCTGAGGACCCAAGTTTGAGAATCCCTGATGTAGACCATCACAGGAGAGGCACATTTAAGTGAGTCTAAGGCATGGAAAGACAGCAGTGCAGGCAAAACAAGACAGACAAAAAGGAAGTATCCTTCAGTGGTTGCCAATCAGAGGGGGGGTGGGAATCAAAAGAAAAATAAGCACCTATAAATAAGCTCAAAAGATACACGCAGCAACTCTGGTTCTCATCAGCATCATTTATAAAGATGAATGGCCAATTCGTACTCATTATTGACAGTAACTCAAGTCTAGATTGAAGCATCTCCTCTGAGAATCATGGTCAAAACATATTCACTGTAATTGTTTTATAACTGTGCAGTTTGCATTCAGTGTATTGCAAGACCCATCCTGCCTTCCAAAATGCTTGTGGGACATCAGATTCATCAAGATGAATGGCTAAGGAAATTATCCATCTACCCACTGAGAAAATGACAGGTGAAATGAGCTTTTAATTCTCACTGCCTCTTGTCTTGTTCCATTCAGGAGATAAGAGGCATTTGGCTTGCAACCTGGAATGCCAAGGGCATTTCCTCTACAAGCACTGCTTGCTTTCCCACAGACTCACCTTGGTCATGATATCACACATTTACAATTCATGCAGCCTGGACCACTTTCATCTGGGGGATTCAACTTGCGTAGCTTGTGTTGCCGGATCTCCCGCACTAAAGTATAGAAGGCATCTTCAACTCCCTACAAGAGAGCAACAAAAGTGTCTTGAACATCTCTCCCTCGCGTACTAAAGGCTCTTTCAGAGCAGTCACTAAGAATGCCTTTTCACCTATCGACAGGGGGCCGTCTTGGGGATACTGGTGTTACAACCCCAGTAACACAACTTTTTGCTGTCAATTATAAGCCCTTGGGAAGATGGGTGCTGAATTTAAGAGACCGGGCAGACACGCACTCTCCTGTTGCTGTGAACTGCTACCAAAAGGCAAAGCACAACCAAGGGCCGGTTCACAAAGTTATACCCTTCTCTGCATGAGGAGCCACAGCCCCACCTGCAGGCCTGTGATCATGCAGAGGAAGCAAAGTGGAAGCTAGACTGTACATGGATACAGCCAGCAGCAATGTCTGTGATCACAGGAGCACTTGTTTTATCTTCTGCAGTCACAGGAATCGCTGCCCATGACAGCTGTGTACAGCCCACTTCATTCCTCCAATTAACTCTCCACAGGAGCACAAGCAGTTGGACCATGGCTACTCACACCATGAAGCTGTTGACAGCGTAAACTGGTCCTAGCTCCTGCAGTAGGTCTGGGGATTACTGTCTTGTTCAAACAGAATAGCACGAGTCCCTGGAGAAGCACCTCTGGTTGAATCCTGGACTCCACTACTTCTATAAGATTGCATCCAGTTGCTAAGCCAGGCTTCCTGACAGCTTTATTCCAACATGACTTTATTGTAGAAGGGTGGGGGTGGAGAAAATTCTCAACTGCAGCCTGATGAAATTCACACGTTCCCCAGCACTCAGAGATCATCAACAAAGACTATACGACCAGCTGCATAACTGGCAGCTAAAGCACTGATAGCCTGACAGCAAATGGACAATGTTGCTTGCTCAACAGGGATGTGTGGCCACCTCACAACTGTCAGACCTATGCAAAAGGAGGAAGGTCAGCCATCCTTTTATACAAAACAGGGATAAAGAGACTACCCAGGAAGGAATGAGGATGTCGTTCAGTGTAGAGCATCTGCTTGGCATGCAGAAGTTCCCAGGTGCAATCCCTGGCGGCATCTCCAGGTAGGGCTGGGGAAGACTCCTGCCTGAAACCCTGGAGAGCTGCTGCTAGTCAGTATAGAGAGTACTGAGCTAGATGGACCAAGAGTCTGACTCTGCATAAGGCAGCTCCAATCTTCCTATGAAGAGAGTCAGACAGATGTTCCTCCATCACACAGCTCCTCAGACAGTTTCTCTGGCACAGCAAGGACAGACAGCATCCCCAAAGACGGCTTGAAAAACTGCTGTCTAAGTTCTGGAAGTCGCATTTCTTGTGTGGATTGGGGTTTAGCACTAATCTAGTCCTAAAACATTGTTCTGCACCCTAACAGTGAAGTGGCAGGGGGCAGGAAGAATCCCTGTCTGATTCATAAGCATGGAACTTCAGGTTTTATCTACAAATCATCTCGATTCTCACACATGAGAACTTGAGTATGACATACACCCCAACACATCAATGTGGGGCAGAAAAAATTCCACCACTATATTGCCCCATTTCTAAACATTCTTTGTTCATAAAATTAACATAATGAATGGATACAACAGTAGTCAAATGTGGCAGTTTCAAAGTGTTGTCAGATGACTATACATATGAAATATCTCTTTCTCTAATGCACAGGTCTTTGGATGTGCTGAAATTAGTATGTTGGCAGTTTTCAGTGTCTTTTTCCCCTTTAGATTTAAACAATGTGAGGGATTAACAGTCATGTCAACATGTTTACCAGTATTCTAAAAAGAATGTGTTTATTTAACACATTTTTATACTGCCCAAAATGCAAGTTCTCTGGGTGCTTTACAACAAAACAATCAAAAGATTAAAACATTTCAACAATTAAAATTTAAAATGTTGAAACTATTAAAACAATATCTAATTGTTCTGGCCCTATCCACCCCCAGCACAGTACCTCCAGTGACTGTTGCTGGTGTCTATCTTATGTTTCTTTTTAGATTGTGAGCCCTTTGGGGACAGGGATTTATCTTATCTATCTATCTATGTATTTATTATTTCTTTGTGTAAACCACCCTGAGCCATTTTGGAAGGGCGGTACAGAAATTGAATTAATTATTAATTAATTAATTAATTAATTATCACTATCATTATAAGCCTGGGTGAACAAATGCATCTTGACTGCCTTTTTAAAAGTTGTAAGAGATGGGGACAGGAAGCCACAGTCCAGACGGAACATGGTAAAACAGACTGGTTCCAGATGGGCAAAGGAGTAAGTCAAGGCTGTGTACTTTCTCCCTCTTTATTCAATTTATATGCTGAACATATACTGAGAGAAGCTGGATTGGAAGAAGATGAGTGTGGTTTTAAAGTTGGAGGAAGAAACATCAATAATCTGCGCTACGCTGATGACACCACTCTGATAGCTGAGAATGTGGATGATCTGCAAGCTCTAGTAATGAAAGTCAAGGAGCACAGTGAAAAAATGGGATGACTAAATGTCAAAAAGACTAAACTAATGATAACGGGTACAGCAACCAATCTCAGAACTGACAATGAAGACACTGAAATGGTGGACAGCTTCTGCCTTTTAGGATTGACCATCAACAGTAAAGGATCCAGCAGTCAAGAAATATGCCACAGACTAGCACTTGCTAGGGTTGCAATGAAGGCCTTGGAAAGGATATTTAGATGCCATGATGTGTCTACACCTACAAAGATTAGACTCGTTCAGACAATGGTTTTCTCTGTGACACTCTATGGATGCGAAAGCTGGACTTTGAAGAAGCAAGATAGAGAAAGCATTGATGCTTTTGAACTTTGGTGCTGGAGAAGACTTTTGAGGATATCATGGACAGCCAGGAAAACAAACAAATGGATCATAGAACAAATCAATCCAGAATTTTCAATTGAGGCACAAATGACCAGGCTCAAATTATCATACTTCCAACACATTATATACACATCATACTTCCAACACATTATACTTCCAACACATAATGAGCCCCTGGTGGCGCAGTGGTAAAACAGCCGCCCTGTAACCAGAAGGTTACAAGTTCGATCCTGACCAGGGGCTCAAGGTTGACTCAGCCTTCCATCCTTCCGAGGTCGGTAAAATGAGTACCCAGAATGTTGGGGGCAATATGCTAAATCATTGTAAACTGCTTAGAGAGCTCCGGCTATAAAGCGGTATATAAATGTAAGTGTAAGTGCTATTATGCGAAGGTCCAGCTCCCTTGAGAAGTCCATAATGTTGGGGAAAGTTTAAGGAAGAGAAGAAGAGGACGACCAGAAGCAAGGTGGGATGGACTCGATTATAACAGTATTGAATGTGCCACTGAGAGACCTTAAAGGCCAAATTGAAGACAGATCATCCTGAGAATCTATCGATGTGGTTGCTAAGAGTCAACATCGACTTGACAGCACTTAATCAATCGAGATGAGGATGCTCTTATTTCAGCAGAAAGTGTATTCCAAAGCCTTGGGGCAACAACGGAGGAGGCCTGTCCCCAAGTAGCTGCCAGACAAGCCGGTGGCAACTGCAGATGAACCTCTCCAGATGATCTCAATGGGCAGTGTGGTTCATAGCAAGAAGACATTCTCTTAAATACCCAGGGCCCAAGCTGTTTAGGGCTTTATAGGTTATAACCAAAACCTTGTACTTTGCCCGAAAACCCATCGGCAGCCAGTGTAGATCTTTTAAGACAGGAGTTATAGGGTCTCTCCAAGGTGACGCAGAGACCAACCTGGCTGCTGCATTCTGGAGTAACTGCCGTTTCCGGACTACGTACAAAGGCAGCCCAACATAGAGCGCACTGCAGTAGTCAAGTCCAATTCCAAGTAAAGCTTTGAATATGTTTGAATATTACATGTAAACCACATTAAGTGTGGTGCTTTTCTGAATTTATTCCTAATCAAATATTTCAGTTCAAATGTTTTGGGTGACAGAAAAACGGTTGAGACATATACACAGTATGTGACGTTAACATGATATAATGTTTTACTTACTAAATACGTTAAACATACATGTTAAATGAGGTCCCTATCAGTGTTCCCTCTAAGGCATGTGCATGTGCACACACATTTTTTGATGTCCGCTCAGTTAATTTTAGATCCTGCTCAGGCTGAATCAGGCAGGCCCCACTCTGCATGCATGTGCACACACACTGCCTTGATACTGCTACCCAGTATCAAGTATCAAAATTAGAGAGAGCACTAGTCCCTTTCCATTTAGGGCACTGGACAATTTTCCAGTAAACCCACAACACTGATTACCAAAACTGAATTCTTCTTCAGAGTACTAACTGGATTCTTCTCTCAGTTTTGAAGGTGGGGAAAAGTGCTTGTGGGGCAACTTCCATTCACCCCTCCCCCCACATACTTGTCTTGTTTTGGCTGATGTCTCTATGTAGGGAATCCCGTAGCTCCGTGCCAGTTCTTGGGCTTGCCGGGTTTCCACCGTCCGGGCTGGAAGGTCACATTTGTTCCCCACCAACACCATGGGGACGTCATCAGAGTCCTTTACTCTCTTGATCTGCTCCCTGCAGAGGAAAACACAAAAGTGAGTGAAATTAAGGAAAGGCTGTCATTTTCTATACAAGTGCTAGTATTTTTAAAAGCCTGATTGAAGAATGATAGAACAATGCTATGAAAGTTCCCTGCATATCTTAATTTAGTGAGGAGGATTAGTTGCACTCTATGCTCTTCCTCTCCCAAAAGGTCACAGGCCAAAGAAACCCAGTTTCCCTACTTAGAATACATCATGCAGGTCATCAGTGTTAAAAGCTGATTTTGCTACAACTGTTAGAGCTTGGCATCTCAAGGGAAACACACCTTGCATAATGTAGTCTAGCATAATATTTGTTTATGCAGAACATAGGGAGTTTTGAAAAACACTAGCAGAAGATGACAACTCGCAGAGTTATAGAGCTCAGAGAGACCAAAAGCATGCTCAAGTCTAACCCCATCTAGCAGGACTATTCTTCACCTGCTCACCCCAAGTCAACCATAGGGTTGACACAAGGAGGAAAGAGATACAGAACAAATAAGAAGGGCAGTCCAGTGATGAGGAAACAGCCATGGCACAAATAGGAAGATGTGCCAGAAGTCACCTGTAACTACTGCCCAAGACCCCCAGCTTTGGTTTCTGAGCTTTCAGATGACACAGCCAACCCAATTTCAAACTTTACTTTGCAAACTTAAGAAACAGAAACTCTTCCAGGGAACCAAGATTCCACACTGCATTTGTCATTCCATCATAGTACCTCCACAAAGAGATGCACCTGGGTAATTGTAGAGCCTGGCTCTAAAGGCCCTTTGGCCCCCCGCCACTGCTGCCATTGCAAAGTAAGCTGCAATGCACCATATTTTACACCAGAACATGCTCAGGGAAAGCTGGAAACTTTTTAAAATTTATTTTTAGAAGAAATTCTGAATAGGATACTTCCCAAAATCCCTGCATGGATTTTGCATGGACAATCCTGCCACTTCAATTAGCTGAATGTACTACTAAAAACCACTAAATAGCTGAAAAGCTTGGCTGAGCGGGAGGCGACACAGAGCTTGCTGGTAAAGCAAATGTGTTGGACTTATAAGCTCTCAGGTTCAAGTCTTGGCACCTCCAGTCAAACTGATTTCAGGCCTGAGGCCCAGGCCTGAAACACTGGAGAGCTGCTGACAATCAGAATAGACCATTTGAGCCACATGGGCTGGCTAGCTCTTTATATCCTAACACAATGAATACAAAGCCAATATGAATGCATTCACTGAATGCATGGGAAAGTGAACAGGGGTATGCCCTTTGCTCTCCCCGCCAAATCTCTGCACATCCAATGGAAGGTGTGAACAAAGCTCTACTTGTACACACTATACACACTGCATAGACTTTTCAGTGTGGTCAAGAACCCTGTGCAATGAGAGTTTCCCACTGCACACACCATTGTACATGCACTGATCCATGTTTTCTGTCTCCCTGACTGATAATGCTGGGATGGGGGCAAAGGATTTACCTCTTTTCTGAAAAACTTCATTTGCTTCTCTAAGGGGCCCTTTCTTGGAGGTTGTGGCCAACATGCCAAGCAGCAGAACATCAGTGTTAAGGACCCACTGGGGCTGCTGTGCAACTTGAAAGGCAGCCCCAATGATGTTGTGCAACAAGGTAGCTGCGGAATGACTTAAAACTGCTTCCAGGCAGTCATGCAGTGCTACTTCCAGTACATACATGCTGTGTGACTGCCCCAAATCAGTTTTAAGTCATTCCGCAGCTGCCCCACCAGGTCCCTAAGGCTGGCATTCGGCTGTGCTGAATATCAGCCAATAATTGGTTCTCCAGTTATCTGACCTATTCCCAAGGGTCTGCTAATGAAAAAAAGTTAAACTATTCTGCCTAGACAATTCAAATTCTGCATTCATTCTTTTTCAAATTATGAAGACCTTAATATGCATCGTTTAGTCTACGATTTTGACCAGGCACAGAGAGGAGCAGGGAATTAGGGCCCTGCAGCCCTTCTCCCAACCACTGGAAATTTTATTCAACTATATTCTCAGTTTCCAAGATTTCAGCAGGCATTGCCCACACACTTGCAAGCATATCAGTGGAACCATAAGAACTATAAACTTCTTTTTTTTTTTTAATTATAGTTAAAATTTCCAGAAAGATGGTTTTTGAATCCCAGCTGGGAGGAGGGGTACCCTACTCTTCCACAGCATCCCAACAGCCCTGCCCATAACCAGCTCAATACTTGTTTGTACCCTTGACTTCTATTTGTGGAGGCTCAGAAGGGTTCCTTCTTTCTTGATCTAAAGAAACTCCCCCGCTAGAAGAACTCCTCCTGTAGTGATGAACAGGGCCCCACTGTGCTGGGCAGGAAGAACAGCTCAGGGCAGGGTGTAAGCACAAGCCTTTGTCAACAACAAACTACAGCCAGGCTCGGTGCCATATCCTCCAGCCACCAGGCTGCTGTCCAGGTGCAAAATGTTTCCTTCTGTCCCCAGGGAAAGAGCCTGGCCTCCTTTACTTAAGACTGCTCAGCTCCCTGCTTGAAAGAAGATGTAAACACGGAGGACATTAACCCAAGAGAGGCAGGATGCCTTTCCCAAATCAAATTTCTCTTCATCCGCCTTCAAGGATTCCCAGTGAGTACTCTGCAGAGCCTCTCTTTCCTAGCAAAGCCAGCACAAATGTGTATAAACACATGCACACAAATACATAACTCTTTGCACAATTCTAAATATTTAAGATTAGAAAAATGCAAGTAATATTTGACGTTTTGGTTGGTTGTTTAAAGAATCTTTGGATGGGGCCATCACTCACTGGGAGAGCATCTGCTCTACATGCACAAGGTCCAAGGTTCAATTCCTGGCTTCTCCAAGTACGTCTGGGAAAGGATTCCTGCTTGAAACCTCAGAGAGCTGCTGCCAGACAGTGTAGACAATACTGATGGACCAGTGGTCTGGCTCAGTCTAAGGCAGCTTCCTATGTTCCTGCCTACCATTAGAAAGATGCAGAAGTGTATTCCTAAGTATTCATTTTGATTCATTTGTCAATCAATATTTTTACACACAGCACCTTCGGGACCCCGCCCCTCCTCATTTCTGTTTTGTGAGTGGTGCAGCCCAGCTGTTCATACCCCGAATCCTGGACCAAGCCAAACCCAGCAAATTCACATAGCTACAAGTGCTTAACTTCTTCTGTGCTTTAGTTCGGATGTTTACCCAACAGGAATGTGTTTTATGTGGGGCAGAAGCAGAATGGGAGTCCCTCCCCTCTACCAAACCCCCAAAGTGACATATGATGTAAGCACTCCACGTAACGGCCTGTATACCTGGCTCCCGATTTACAGGATTCTTGAAAGGGGGTGGGAAATCACACAAATGAGGGCCATGCATACAGGCCCACAACAGATGTCACTGTAGGTGGGCTGAATGGGAGAGGTTCCTGCACCACACACACACACACAAAATCACTCTGTAAATATATGAAGTCTGTCTCTCCAGAACCTAACTTAGTACACTCGCACAGTTCCCATTTATTTGTATGGCTTGTCTAGCGGTTTCCAGTGAGTTGTTCCTTTTCTTAATACCCATCCATTCAATGGTACTTATGCAAAGAATCTAAACATTTTGCTGAACCAGGACTGTAACCAACTGCAGCAAAGGCGGTGGCAAGTGGGCCAGATGACAACAGCAAGCAGAGCAGGAAGTTACTGCAGTCATAATAGTATACAGGCACTCCCCGAGTTACCAACATCTATCCATCCATACAAACAATTCCATAAAACATACTACATTAAGGAAGTCCCCAATTTACAAATGCCAACCTGCACATACAAACAAGTCATTGCTCTTGGGAACTGTATGCATTCCAAGTTATGAACATCTGACTTACAGACAAACATTTGGAACATAATCTGTTTGTAAGTTGGGGACTTCCATAGTGCATCTGATGAAGAAGGGTGTAGCAAGGCCTAATACAGCACTTTAGCAGCTGTCAGCTGCTGGGAAAATCCCCCAATGCCAACACTTCTGAAGGCCACTGCCAGTGCTGGCCACATGGTCACCCCATTGACCGTGATGACAGGCACAGGCTCAAATGCCTAGCACTGAGCAGATCAGATGCACTAAAACCCTGCTTTCAAGTCAATGTGGTCCTTAGAGCTGCCTCAGCAGAACAAATAGCAAAGCTTCAAGCAGCCTAGCCACTTCTCACTGGAACAGCACATTATCCCTCCCTCCCCCTCTCTGCCCTTCTCACGCAGCAGGCACCACAAGATCCATTTCACTAAGAGTACAGCTCCATTAATTAGGGGAGGAAATGGAATATGCTGCCTCTTCTTCTAGTCATCATAAACCCTAAAATGCTATATTACCGAGCCCCCACCCAGGTCTGCCAGCAATCCCCCTAGATGGAGTTTTATCACAATCATTGATATTGGCTGTCTGCTTAATTTAGTCCTTGGGGAAAAGCTCCTGGGACAATTGCTTTTGCTGAGAAGAAAGAAAAAGGTTGGAGGATGGGTTAATTTTAAATGGGCGTTGCATGGTCCCTTTAAAGTTTTAGGATGATCCCAATTGCCAGGCTTACTGCTGACCTGTACTGATGAATGTCTTCGAAGGACTTGGTGTTGTTAATGGCGAAGACGCAAAGGAAACCTTCTCCTGTTCTCATGTACTGGTCTCTCATGGCACTGTATTCCTCTTGGCCTGCTGTGTCCAAGATGTCTAACAAACAGGTCTCTCCATCAATGACTACTTGCTTTCTGTAGGAGTCCTGCAGGGTCAGGCAAGGGGGAAAAAGAGGTGTTAGAAGAGGACTAAATAGGCACTGGCATTGCTCATTTGTCCACATGCTATTTACCTTGACTACCACAAACCCCACCCTGCTGGCCTTCCCTCTGTCTATACCTGTTCCTTTCCAGCCATTTCATAATACCTGAAGTCATTTTCTCTTGTTGAAAGTGCATTGCTCCTCTCCCCTTACATCTTTGCACTTGCTCCCTGTCACAGACTTTGCAACGCAGATTGCTAGTCCTTATTTTTCAATGTTCCCAACCTGTAGCCCTTATATTACCATCACTGCTTTTTATCCCCTCCTAGTCCCACTTCCATTTCTTCTGCCTTGTTGCTTTCCGCGCCTGCAAGAGTCTCTCCTTCTCTGACAAGGAGTCACTCCTGTCTCCTCCTCCAGGACCCTCTGCAAGAACTATTTCTTTACCCAGTCCTCTTCTGAATTGCCCTAGTCTCACATTCCCTCCCTACACTCCTCCACATGCTATCCCATTGTCATCTGCACCCTCCTATGTCATCCACGACTTCCCCTGCAAGCTACCTACTGCCAACCACATACTGTGCCTAATTACTATTTCAGAAGAAGATGAAAATGCCCTCTGGGCATGGACAATGTCATTTCCAAGTTCTATATACACATAGCACACTGTTAGGTGTGCTACATAAATGCAAAGTAGCAATTCTGAGTGGCTGTGGAAAAAATGCTCAAATGAACCAAAGGAAAGTGAGGCATATTCCACTAGCCTGCCATATCCAGTAGCTTCAGCCACACAGAGAATAATATGGTAAACAATAGAAAAATTAGCAGAAAGAGAGGAATTCAGAACAAAATAAGCATATTGTATAAGCCATCAGGTTGTCCTCCTCTAATGGGCTTTTCTTTTAAATGAGGGCTTGACAAATTCCAGGAACCATGATGCCTAGACATTTAATTGTGATGTCTGGACTAGGATATTCAGAGGCAGAGTTCTTTAATAAAATCTTTATTTGTCCCAGGCTTCCCTGTTTCTGTTCTAAGTAAGTTACCTGTAAATGGGGATGAAGAGAAGCCCATTTACCCTTCCTCCATTACATCTGTCACTTAAGAGCAGGTTCACATGACCACTGGCTGGTCTGGAAGTGGGGGAAATGTGGTAATAGAAGAGCATGTGCTCCTGGCAGGCATGGCATCTGAATCCACCCAAGCCTAGTTCCCAGGACCTGACATTCTCCCAAGGTCTGGAAGACGGGCAGAGAATCTCAGGATAATGTCAGGCGGAGAGTGCAGGAACCTAGTTTAGGTGGGTTCAGGCAGCATATCCCCTGGGAGCACCCACTCTTGCATCCCAACATATCCCCAAGATTTTCCCCACTACCAGATCAGCCAGTGGTTATGTGAACCTGTCCTAAGCCTGGTAATTCTGTCAAGTGCCCATTGTCTGGCTCTTAAATTCAAAGAAAAATTGTCAAGACTTGTTTTAAGTCCAAGATTGTTAAACGATTTGTTGTAAACTGCCCAGAGACGTAAGTTTTGGGCGGTATAGAAATGTTTTTTAAAACAAAACAAAACAAAACATCCGATTGCAGTGAGAGAGGTAGAGATGTGTTTGTGTTCCATCTAGCAGTAAACAATTTTCACTAGGCTTGTGCGGTCGGGGGCAAGGGTGAGTTATTGGATGCTCCAATACACACTGCACACCACCACCGCACCACATGGAGGCAGATGCTTCTGGTACAATCAGCACCAGGTTGTATTTGCTGGGTCCAGCACAGTACCAGTACCTGCACTGTGGAGGCTGGGAGTGTGTAGGGATGTTGTGCAGGGGAGGCCCATGGGGGGCAGCTCTAGGAGGCACCACAGTCCCCAAGCATCCTCACGCACCCTCCTGGCCTCCACAGCACAAGTACTGGTTGAAATAAAAAGTAACCTCCTACACTGGACCTAGCAAGTGCTACCTGGTGCTGATTGCACCAAGAGCGTCTGGCGCTGTGTGGGATGAAGAATATTGGAGCATCCATAAACCCACCCACCCCCACCCCACTGCACAGGCCTAATATTTCTCTCTGAATTTAAAAAGCAGCAGGTGCAACAGGCCAGAAAACTTATTGACATCTTAGTCCAAGTGGCTTCTGAATCCACTCCGTGCTGGCTAAAGCCAGTCTCTTAAAAAGGGAGGGGAGGAGCAGAAGGAAGGGCTAAACAGAATGACACCTCAGGTGCCAGGGTAGCAAATAAGACAGTTCAGGTCCTGTTCTTAGAATTTGCTGTGCTGTCTCCCAACAGACAAGCCATGCCTTTGACACCAGAGCCACCCAGCCCTAAGGCTGCTATTTTCTTAACTTTATTTAAGAATAAAGTTTGCTTAGGGGAAGGCCCACAGTGGTTCAGTCATCTCCTGTGGCCACACCACATACAAGCCAATGAGCAAATATAACGTGGGCAGGAACTGGCTGGAGTTCATGCACAGCACAAGCACCTCCTATATATGCTCATCCATAACACTGCACATTAAAGCAGGGTAAACCTATGAAAACGCCCAAGAGGTCTATTCTAGTATTTTATTCAGCCTGGCTATAAATATACTAATTGGAAGAACGTCCTGCTGTTCCCACAGGCCAAGGGTCTCTTTTAAGGCCCAATGCATCTCAGATTCTGAGAGTTCATCCTCAGATTTCCTACAGTCTCAGTTTAACAACATTAACTCACTTCCACCATTGTTCCAAGAAAGCTTTTACAATGCAAAGTTTTGCCGCCACCCCCCACCCGCAAGTGTTTCAAAAAACAAAACAAAACCCTGACACACCTTAAAAGAGTATGGATTTCAGAGGGTGGATACTTGTCAATTTCAGCAAGGTAGGGCTCCTGAAAAGCCTGGGTACCCAAGTTGTACAAAGAAGTGTGTACAGCCAAGTGTATACTGGTTGTACAAAGAAGTGTGCATTTTTCAAAGTGAAAAAGTCTAAATGCCAGAAACTATCAGGGCTAAAGACAGCACTAGTCCGGATATGCTTCACGGTGATTGTCCTAGTAATTAATTCCCAAAGGGGGAGCCAAGAGACAGAACAATAACTGAAGAGCCCAACGACACTGAGTGATTGCTTGGCAAGATGCCAACTGCTTTCAAGATGACTGGCATCTCACTCTTTCACGAAAGAGATACATTTATATACTTCCATCAATAATGTATCAGCAGCCTCCCAGATGGCTTTTCACTAGCATGATGGAAAAGGCCTCTTTGGTTCCTCCAGGACTTCATCCTTTCTTTATATACAAATGCAGCTTGCTGGAGCAGAAAAGTAAAATGGCAAACCAGTTCAGCTCCAATTTACTCACAAAACTAGTAGAAAATTCCTAGCAAGAAATACTTCTTGGATCTCTAGCCAGGATAAAAGCCTGAATTTAACACTAACAAATGCCAAAAGCACCTTATAGCATGGATTAAAAGCTGCAAAGAGATCCAAATTTGGAGGTTAGTATGCAACAACAAAAATTGAGTAGGATTTTCTGCAGTTTGTCAGGAACACATGTGACCCCACCGGGATATCAAGCTGTCATCCACAGAGAAAATTTCAAAGGACAAATTAATTCATTCTTTCACTAGTCTTCCTTGCCTCAAAGTGACCTTTTAAATCAGCTGCTTTACTTTTCTGCCTCCTCCCCCAATCTAAATATGATGCTACTTTTGTACCCCTTTACTGGCAAGCTGCTTGGCTAACTGATCATTGCTACTGCGCTATGTACAACAAGGATTCTCATAGATCAGCAACTTCTGCACTGCTGAGCACGGAGCACCATTCATTCTATTAAGGCAAAACTCTCAGTCTCTTCATCACAATCCATGTCAACAAACCAGCTAAATACACAATAAATATGTTTAATGGAGAGAGAGACTTTCCTTTCGATGGCATATAGTTCGGAGGGATTTCATCTGACACACCTGCAACACGCAGGTGTTTTTGGAAGGACTCTCTTAAGAGAGATAAGCGTGATGAACTTTCATGTAAGAACTGCTAATATTTGTGCAGAAAAGGTCTGGAATACTCTACTAGTAATAGGTCTCTTCTGAAAACATCCATATGAAAGACACATAGTATCAATGATAATTATTCTAAAGTAATATAATTATATTTGCCTCCTGCAGAGGCAATAACTGCCTTTGGAAACACTCTCCCCCTCAGCATTGCACATCTATTAAAGAAAGGAAACTTCTCAACTATAACACCAAAAATCCTATAATCAGAACAAATCATCTCAAAATTAGACGACAAAATGGAAACCTTTACAGACCCTTCCTAAGGCCTTTCTATGGACAAGTTCACATCTGCGTGTTGATGAGCAAATGGAACTTCTATCATAGATTAGATTACCCCACACAGAGTTTCCATATCACCCCAAACACAATATTTTTCAATTAAAGCATGTCACACATTTAGCTATTGGTTAACTCACTGAATGACACAACATGCATGCCTTAGTCTTTAGGCAGGGAGCACTAACACATTTTCAAAGTAATTATTAAATTATACCCATTTCGGCCATTTATATAGTCGTGCAACTGTCTCCCTTCGGTTGTAAGCAATAACTATGTTTTTTTGTTAACAGACTAATCATGATCACTAATGCTTAACTATGCTTTTTAAGTTTTTCCTACAGCACAGAGCACCAAAGAGCTGCTCATAACCTAGAAACTGCTTGATCATACTTTTGAAACACATCTAGGATTCAACATAATAGGCAAATCTGGCTTAGATCTATGACCAATTATTAAATTACTCGAAAGTAGGACAACAATGCTGCAACCCTTCTAAAACAAAAAACAACGAATAAGCTTCCACTCAGGCCACTTAAGATATTCCCAAGGAAGGAAAGATCCCTATGTCTTCCAACAACTGCATGGCTCATTCACAATGCCTACTCCTTGACCCCTTTGGTTCTCCCCTCTCTTCTAGCTGATAGTGCTAGCTTGCATTGGCAAATTTTCATCATCCTGAAAACTTTGCAAATGGAGAAGCAAAGCAAAATAAGCACAGAAAGCTAAATTGAGATAGATGTTTCTTTTTTTTAGATTGTGAGCCCTTTGGAGAAGGGACCATCTTATTTGATGGATTATTTATTTTTCTATGTAAACTGCTTTGAGAACTTTGGTTGAAGTGTGGCATATAAATATCAGGAGTAGTAGCACTAGCTTAAGTGGCGCAGCGGGGAAATGCTTGACTAACAAGCAGAAGGTTGCCGGTTCAAATCCCTGCTGGTATTATATCGGGCAGCAGCAATATAGGAAGATGCTGAAAGGCATCATCTCATACTGTGCAGGAGGAGGCAATGGTAAACCCCGCCTTTATTCTACCAAAGAAAACGACATGGCTCTGTGGTCGCCAGGAGTCGAAATCAACTTGACGGCACACTTTACCTTTAGTAGTAGCAGCAGAAGCAGATGACGATGATACAGCAGAAAACAAAACCAACTCCTCACTGAAGAAACTATCATTAATAATTCTCTTAGCCAAACAGACCAATGTAATATTTATGCCCTGGAGTACAAGCTCTGTGGTAGGCCTCAAGTTCAGAGATTTGCAGAAAAATATAGTCCCTTCCTAACAGAGTGACCTCTAAAAGAGCCAAGATATGTGAGGACAGATGAGCTTACAGTGAAAACTATTAATGACATGTTCACAGAGAGATCTGCATTCCTCAGCTCTATAAATACAAATGGTCAAAATATTTCATAATATAATTGGGGGTGATAGAAGTGCTGCTTTAAATTGATATCAATACTAAGTGGATAATTAGAACTTTTTTAAAGGCCTCATTAGGGTTTCCTACCTACAGAACCGTATTTTCTCACTTGACTAAAGGAGTGGCAAATACGGGACCCACATAAAAACCGAAGTACCCAATAAGCAAGGTAAATCATCACAGGCTAGGAAGGGAACTGCCGGGATGCGTACTACTCCCTTCAACCTGAAGTAACAGGAAAATGTAGTCTCTTGCACAAACTACTAAACTATGGGGAACTAAGCAAATCTGAAACACTGACCTACAGGGCTCTCCCTTGATGCTGGAGGGCTGGCCTGGGCTACTGTGGGGGTCTGAATAGCTTGAGGCCTGCCGCACAGAAAGCAGCTACAGCCCTTGCTGCATTTTCTCACTTATCTTTGCATGAACAGAATTCTTTGCTAAGAGCCCTAACTCCCAGATCTCCTCCTCACTTTATTGCCACCCCTCCCAAATGGGCTTACGGAACACAATACAAGCTCCTGTTTTAGGCTTTAGATGACAAAACCAGACGCTACAGCTAGAAAGCGGAGAGGCCCCGGCACACACCCAAGTGGTTCTTCCCCGGCCATGTCCTTCGCCAGCCCCTTTTCAGACTGGTTTCTTTAACCCTTTGTCTCCACAATGCTAAGGAGGGAGAAATGCTGCAGCATAATGCAAAAACAATCTTTCAGACTTTCCCTCCATGAGGAAAATTAGAAGGAGCCACCATAGGGGAAAAGACTGCTGAAAGAGGCCCCAAAGGCAACAAACAGGCATGAAGAAAAAGCACACAGCAAGGAAACCTCCCTCAGGCAGCAGGACATGGGGGAGAGCCTGTGGCATAAACAACAGATATCTGTGGCAAACCTGAGCAGAAGCAGGCCAATACGTGGGCCTCATTACAGTAGAGTCATTCCAACACTCCTGTCTGCCTCTCTCATGCTATGCTGCTGCCTGCTTTCCAGTTTAGCAGAGAAGAGGCACCACAGGCTGGACCATGCACTAGAACGACACTGTCTCAGATTTTGGACTTGGCTGATGGCATGCTTGCCAAGGCGGGTGGCCACCATCACAGTAAGAGTTAACCTTTACCTTATAAAAACAGTCAAAGGCCCTGTTCACATCCTACGTTTTAAAGCAACAAAGCTCCTCCATGGCAATTTTACCCCCTCAGAAAGGAGCCATGTGTTTGGGAAATTGCCCTCTGATGAAAGGCTCATTACCAAGTTCGGGGTGAGATGACATAACATACACCAGTTTTCAAGTACCAGCAAAGTTTGGCAGTCCTTTGTGTCTTATCTTTGTGCCCTTTTCTTGTCCTTACCTCTATTCCAACAACCGTCCTCCTATAGACAACGTTCATATTCTCTCCATCTTTTTAAAATGAAGTTTTCCATTATTTAAGATCTTCCACTAAACCAAGTGTACATCTTATCCCAAGCTTGGAATTAACTGGCAAAGAATGAGTGTGTTACCCCCACCCTCCACCCCATGAGAGATCAGGATACTTGCTATGCCTAACTACTGTGGCATTAACATTCCAATACACCTGGTTTTACACTGAGATACAGAAGCACAGGCAGTTGGAGGCCTTCTATTGTAACCCCCTGCTCAGTGCAGGGAATTGTCCTACCATCCCTGACAGGTGGCCAGCCAGCCTCTGGATGAAAACCTCCTCTGAAGGACAGTCTACCACTGCACTAGGCAGATGTTCCTCTGTTGAACATCTCTTATAGTTAAGAAGTTCTTCCTAATGTCTAGCCAATCTCCCTGGTGTCTCGGGTTGAGGCGGAGGCCTGAGGTGCTTTCTGTCAACTTTGGCTGATATGCCAGCTGCTTCATAGAGATAAACATTTCTTGAGATAAACGATCTCCCAACAGTGGTACATATCCTGGTAACCTCCAGACTTGACTACTGCAATGCGCTCTAGATGGGGCTGTTTTTGTATGTAGTCCGGAAACTGTGCATTCTCTCTCAGATTAATCTAGGGACCAGTCAGCCCTGGATGAATCTGATTACTTAGATCCTTTCCAGTCTGGCTTCTGGGCTGGATACAGGTTGGAAACTGGCTTTGTCTCCCTGGTGGATGACCTACGCTGGGAGACAGACAGTGGGAGTGTGACTCTGTTGATTCTCTTGGTCCTCTCAGCGCCTTTCGGTACCATCAACCATGGTATCCTTCTGCATCGTCTTTCCGGGTTGTGACGGAGGCAGTTATATGGTGGCTCTAATCCTACTTGGAGGATCGTACTCAGAACGTGGTGCTGGGGGATGCCTGCTCCACCCCTTAGCCTTTGGCCTAAGGGGTACCACAGGGATCTATTCTGTCCCCAATGCTGTTTAAACATCTACATGAAACCTCTAGGAGAGATCATCCATGGGTGTGGGCTATGGTGCCATCAATATGCTTATGACACCCAGCAATACCTATCTTTTAAGTCAGCAGACACCAGGAAGGCAGTCGATGCCCTGAACCAGGGTTTAGAGGCTGTTCTGGACTGGATGGGGGGGACGGGACAAAATGAAACTTAATCCAGATAAGATGGAAGTGCTCTGGGTTGGTAAAACTTATCATCTGAGTAGTGAAGTAAATCTGGTCTTGGATGGAGGTCACACTCCCTCTGAAAACCAAAGTCTGCAGCTTGTGGGCATTTCTGGACCGTGGAGGCTGTCCTTGGAGGCACAGGTGGCAGCAGTGTGCAGAGGTGCTTTTTACCAGCTACAGCTGGTACACCAGCTGCAACCCTACTTGGAGAAGTCAGACCTTACCCTCAGTCATTCATGCTTTGATAAAATCCAGATTGGACTACTGCAATGCACTCCACCTAGGGCTGCCCTTGAAGATGTTTTGAAAGCTTCCGCTGGTCCAGAATGCTGCTACAAGGATGCTCGTGGGCGCAAGTCACTTCATGAGAGTCACGCCCATCCTGCGGCAGCTTCATTGGTTACTGGTCCACTTCCAGGCTAGATTCAAGGTGCTCGTTCACCTTTAAAGCTCTACACAGCTTGGAGCTGGGCTACCTCTCAGACCACATTTGCCCATATGAACCTGCCAGGTTCATATGGGCACTCTGCATCTGCACAGAGTCTCCACTCTGCATCTCAGGTCTTGCTCATGGCCCGCCACTAACAGAGACTAGAGTCTGGTTGGCAGGGACTACAGAGAGGGCCTTTTCCGGTGTGGGCCCTCAGCTTTGGAACACCCTCCCCAAAGAGCTTCATCACATTCCCTTCCTCAGTATTTTTTTTTTTTTAATTAAACACATATTTTTAGAGCTTTATAATGTTTTATCTGGTAGGCTGTTCAGTTTTTATAGTTTTCAGTTTTTGGCTATTTATTAACAACTTTTAATTTGAAATCTTTTTTAAAACTGTAATTTTAAATGTGGTTTTAGCCTGGTCTTTTAACTTGTTTGACTTTATTAATCTTTTATTTTATATTGTATCTATTTTATTAATGTTGCGAGCTGCCCTGAGCAGTAGTGTACTAGAAGGGTGGGTATAAATAAACACACACACACACACACACACACGGTTTTAAACTGTTTTAAGGTTTTGATTTCTATTTTAATTTGTTTTATGTTGCTGTAAACAGCCCAGAGATGGAAGCTTGGGGTGGTCTACAAATAAAATGAGATGAAAATAAATAAATCTGCTTCCTTGTAATTTCAACCCATTGTTTCTAGTAGTCCTCCGGAGCAACAGAGAACAAATCTATACCTTTTTCTATGTGGCAGGCCTTAAGATATTTGAAGTTGGCTATCATATCTCCCCTTAATCTTATTTTATTTATCATATTTATATACCACCTGATATATGTATCTCTAGGCAGCTTACATAATCCAATACACAATATAAACAAGTTGTTTAGTAAGGACTAATCACCTTACTTTCCTTTCATTGTCTCTACAACTGGACTAAATTTGGCTCAAATCAAGGTTCACAAGTTAGATCTCTTGCACTTCAAATGTTCATGCATCCACCATCTTGGATGAGGGTGGAGGACATTATTACAAACTATACCATTGAGGCATCCCTGTGTGTCACTCACTACAACTGTATCAAATTTGGTTCAAATGGGTGAAACAGTCCTCAAATTAGTGCACTTGTGCCTCAAATGTTCACAATCCACCATCTTGGATCAAGCTGGATGACATCACCACAATCTACACCATTGGGACATCTCTAGGTGTCCATACAGCTGTAGCAAATGTGGTTCAAATCAGTTAGACTGTCCACAGATTAGTGCACTTGCACCTCAAAAGTTTATGTGTCCACCATCTTGAATTGAGTTGGATGACACTGTCACAATCTACGCTGTTGAGGTGTCCCAATGTGTCCCTACAGCTGTAGCAAATTTGGTTCAAATCGGTTAAGTGGTTCACAAGTTAGCCCACTTGCGCCTCAAACATTTACGCATCTGCCATCTTGGACTGGGGTGGATGACATCATCCCAAACTACACCATTGAGGTGTCCCTTTGTGTTCCTACAACTGTACCCGATTTGGTTCATACTGGTCCAGGCGTTGCGAAGTTGATAGCGGGGTACACACGGACACAAATACAAACAGAGAATGCCGGGTGATCTCATAAGCCTACTGGAAAGTAGACTAAAAACAGAACAAAACACAACTGAATCTTTTACAGAATAAAAACATTAAAACAATTTTACAATAAAACAGTCAAACCGTTTAAAATTAGTTTTAATTAAAAGCCTGAGAAAACAAGTATGTCTTGAGGGTTGTTTTTTTTTTTTTAAACCAATCAGAGATGAAGAAGCTCTTATTTTGACAGGGAGTGTATTCCAAAGCCCTGGGGCAGCCACAGAGAAGGCCTAGTCCCAAGTCGTCACCACATGAGCTGGTGGCAATTGTAACCGGAACTCTCCAGATGATCTTAATAGGCAGCAGGGTTCATGACTAAGAAGGCACTCTCTTACGTACTGTTTAGGGCTTTATAGGCAATAACCAGAAGTTTGTATTTCTCTCAAACATAGCAGCAGCCAGTGCAGTTCTTTTAAAATCGGTGTTATATGGTCCCTTCAGGTTGTCTCAAAGACCATACTGGCTGCTGCATTCTGTACCAATTGTAGTGTCTGGACTATGTATAAAGGCAGCCCCACATAGAATGCATTACAGTAGTCAAGCTTGGAGATTACCAGCACATGTACCACTGTTTTAAGGTCATTTGCCTCTAGAAATGGCAGTAACTGATGTAGCCAGATGTAGTCCTCCCAGAAATGGGAGTAGCTAGAGCGGATAAAAAGCATTCCTGGCCACTGCCTCAACCTGAAAAACCACTGTGAGTTTTGAATCCAGGCATATTTTCTTCTCCCAAAAGGAACAAGTACATCGCTTGGGGTTACTGGATCCATGAGTCCTTCCACGCTACATACTTGTTATTTTTGGAAGAAGAAGATGGGAAAGCATTCAGCCACACAATCCCACACCTGAAGTACACAGTCCAGGAACAGCTTGAGTACCTCATCTAAAATTCTCAAAGCAGTTTACATAGAAAAATACACCAATAAGATGGCCCCCTGTCCCCAAAGGGCCCACAATCTAAAAAAATAATAATAAGGCAAACACCAGCAACAGCTACGGGAGGGATGCTGTGCTGGGGGTGGATAGGGCCAGTTGCTCTCTCCCTGCTAAATCTAAGAGAATCACCACTTTAAAAGGTGCCTCTTTGCTCAATTAGGAAGGGTAAGAATGAGAGATGGTACAAGGATAAAGCATGACAGGATAGCTTTGCTTTAAAAAGCAGCGAAGGATAATGATAGTCAGATGAGGTTTATTTGAGAATTATGTACCTGCTCTCATCTTTAACTGTACTTCTTATCAAGCCTGAAACACCCCGAACCTGCAATCCCTGGATAATGTACTAATTCCTCTAATACCTTCTTAATATCTATTTTCCCCCAGGCAAGAACTCTCTTATAACTGTGCCAAAACAATATATTGCTATGCCAACTCTTTCTTCTTCCAAAATACAGCATGTTTTCTCACACTAGTGGGAGATGTTGTAGTGATTGCTACCATTACCATATCTTAAAGCTGAAACTATACATGTTTTACAAAAGCAGGCAATCCATTCTTAATAGTCAAAAAAAGCTGAAATCATTAGTAACATTATGCACATAGACAACACTCCCCTCTTCCGCTGCCACACATGTTTAAGGCAATTGTGTACACGCACACACACACCACATTTTTAGAAACAAAGACTCACTGTGAATATACATTTCACATTTTTGGCACATTTTTAGTCTAAGGCTACAATCCTATGCACACTTAATTGGCAGCAGGCCCAGCTGAACTCAATAGGATTTGCAAAGGATTTGTAAATAAATATGCATAGGATCAGGCTGCAAACCATCCTATCCAACTGGCAGCAAAAAACCTCTTTTCTTAGAGTCTTTAGCATCAACATCCAAGGGCTTTAAGGACTCTCTACAGAGGACATCATTTTAAAAATGATAGCCAAATTTATCTACCATTTATTTCCATAAACTAAAAATTTACCCAACTGCCACTGCCATTCAGGACTGCTCAGCTTACATGTTCCAATACTGTACCAGAGTGTATTTTAGCCTCAACAATGGACAAATATTATAGTCCCACTTTTATGAATACAAGCTGAGTCTAACAAAGAGCTGAGCTGCACATTTAGCAAAATCCCATGGGAGAATCCACCTGACCTGTTCCACTTTGGATTACAGGTGGGCAAAAGTGCATTCTGAATGTCCACCACATTAAAAAAAACAAACTCAAACTGACACATCAGAGAGAAAAATCCCAGCCATCTCATGAATGTGCATGCTTGGAGAGTGTGTTCTGTGTCCAGATGCAAAGTGCCCACCTACAGCCTGAAGAGGTAAAAGTTTCAGAAGGACCTACGATAAAATTCAACTGAAGGTGTGTTAACAGCAATCTAAAGATTTGCCCAAACTTAGCCTCACACACAAAGCACATGGAAAGCTGAACTCAAATGTCCAAAGTCTTTGACTGATATCTTGTCTACTAACAGAAGCCATGGGGATGACAGACACTGCTAGTCCCCAAAATGGTATTGCTTATGATTATGGGTCATAAGCAATATCACTTCATAGCAGCCACTTTCATGTAGGACTGCTTTCAAATGGATTGTGTGTCTACTCTGTAGCACAGCAGCTGTTCTGCTTGTTATTTCTTTTGAGTACCTGCTGTCACTATGCAAGGAACAAATAATTTTGCCTTGCCTCTCATTCATAAATAGCTTCTGAAGTTGGGTTGGAGAGTTATTAAGATTCATATCTGAAGTTTTTGCATTTAGCAGAAAAGTCCAAAACTGTTTCGACAGACTTAGACGCAGAGGCCATGAAAGTTAAGAACAAACAGGAAAGAGAGGGGCCAAATATTAAGAGTGTCCTTATATTTCAAAGTATATATAAACAAGCAGGCTGTTCACCTCTATTGTCGGATCATACTCATCAACAAAATGGTTCTGGATAAGTTGAATGGTCAGAGCACTTTTCCCTACACCACCTGCTCCAACCACCACCAGCTTGTACTCCGTCATCTTCCAGCCAAGCCCAGCTCAGAGTCCCCTCACGACACAGCCACCTGAAAGAAGAAAGAAGTGTATCAATAACATCAGTTTAAGAGAACTTTGTCTCTGCTACTGGACAGTAATGCTACTTGGCACCATCATGACACAGTAACAGCACCACAACAGCCAATGAGATAAAGCAGGAATAAGACCAACTGCAGCAAAGGTACCTGGAAGGCAGAGTTCAGGGCTTTGATATTCAGGTTCTCCTGCTGATACAGGACCTAGCCAGTTGTGCACTGTTTTCATTACATGGACAGCCCTCAACACCTAGAAGCCCTAAAAGGGGAGAAGAACCCTCTTCAGGCATTGTGTAAACAATACCAAGCAGGCAAAGTTAAACATGGCCATAAAGCCAGGAGTGAATACTATTTATTATTCAGGCACTGTTAATCCGTGTTTGGTAGTTTAAAATATATTGTCAACACAGTACAGTGGATAGAGTGCCTAGTTAGGACAGAACTGAAACTCCGGGTCAGTCGTTAAGCGCGCGCTCTCGCTCTCTCAGCTAAATTGAACTGTATCTGTCTGTTGTGAAGTTAAATGAGATAAACACTTTACATATGGAAAAAACATAGTACTAGTAATGCTGAAGCACCCATTTTGTCAGATATAAAAAGATCTTTGCTGAGTGAGGTCCAAGGCCTATCTTGTTGTCCAACATCCTCTTTTCCACAGTGGCCCACCAGACACTTCCGGGAAGCCCACAAGCAGGAGATGAAGGCATGCCTCCTCTCCTGCTATTTCTCCCCTGCAACTGCTAAGTACATTAGTAAGACAGGTTAGTCTTCCTAGTCATTTCTAGCATGCATTTGTGTAAACCCCTAGATAGGAGAGGCAAGTAAACAATGGACATAGCCAGTAGCAATTCCCCAAACCACAATGGCTAGAAGATGTGCTGCCATAATCACAGGAATTGGTGCTGGTGGCATCTCCGGCCACCCATTTCACGTCACATTCATCCATGGGAACATGTACAGGAGGCTGATCCTGACTGCTCCCAGAAAGCAAATCATGCTGATGTTAACTAGTTCTTACCTCATAGCCACTTCACCCTCTCCTGTCCTCTTTGGTACTTTTAAGAGTTACTCTCTTATTCCAAGTTAAAACTACATGGAGCCTTGTACATTATTCACAATACAGGGTAACTAAAGAAAAATAAAATTAGCGACATTAAGATCAGCCACGGGGACCCAGCAGCCAAGTGCTTTTTCCTCTAGTTTTCTTTAATTATATTGATATCCCACCATATGGCCCCAAGTAGGTTGGCTGACTAGGGCCTTATACAATTTCAAGAATTAAAGTGGTCACATCTCACAAAATAGCAATTAAAACTTAATAATTTAACACCACAACTTACTGAAAGTACAGGCACAACAGAACAGCAAGCACAGAAACAAGAAGTCCATTTAAAGTAAGAGTCTTCCTAGCCTTAGGAAGAATCTCCCCTCCAGAACACAGCTGTGTGCCTAAGTGCCACTACTCTCTAGGCTGCATTACAAAACAGACAAAAACTTGCTCTAGAGAGGAGGAGGGGGGAGCAAGATTCTGTAGTGCTTCACTGGCTAGCTGAAGGCTTCAAAAGGGGAGCAACAATTCCTCCTTCCACAGACTCAGGTTAAGTCTTTTACACAGACACACACACACTGAACTAATGAATCCTCTTGGGATTACTCCCAATTCTCCAGAGAGTCCAGAGTCAATGTTTAGGGGGAAGATTATGAGCCCAGCTAGAAGGAGCTGACTGTGACAGCCACACAAAATATGCTGGCCCAGGTCATTTACAATCCTTATTGTTGTGGGATGGGGAGAATCAGATGCTGCTGCCCATGGCCGCTCTGCTATTTTCCATCAGATTTCATCATGCAAACACCCTCTGCATCCCCACTTTCCCCCAATTTTCTCTGGAAAAGTAGCACTCGGCTCAGCAGTACTGGCAGATATGACAAAGAGTAGGCTACCAAAATGAATGAACAGAACTCTGAGCATTTAAAACAGAAATTCACCCTGCCATTGTCTCTGGCTTCTGACTGCCAGATGTCAAAGGGTCAAATCCTGATCATGTGCAACCGTGCAGCAACCAGCTGCCAAGCCTGTTCCCCAGATCCCTCATTTCCCTCTCTCTGGTTGGAACTGCTGATGCGGACACTGGAGGAGTCAGTCATGCTTCCTTCCTTAATAAGGCTCAGCGGAAGGAAGGAAGGAACTCGTGGAACTTGGCCAGGCAACATAGGCATCAAGGTAATTCAGACTTGCATGCACTTTGATCCTGGATTACCTCATATTAATCTTAGGCCTGGATTCTCTCTCAGTTTAATTTTTCACCATGTTTGGGACGTAACAGAAGAGGCTAGCTTGCCTTTTTGAAATCAGGAAGTTCAAGGTTCATTGGGATGCTTCCAACGCAGAGTTGCTATCTAGAAATCACAAGCTTGCTATGCATTCAGGGCCTGGATCTCGAGGAAGTGACCTCTGCACATACACTGTTAAAAGAGTATTCAGCCATCTTCAGACGTTCCCCCCCCCCAAAAGGGACTGTGGTGTTTGATCTGAGCCAGGGATATGTGTAAAGTTTATTTTCAATTGTGTTTCACCTTTGATGTTACTTTGGCTTATATAAGTGTACTTATATTCCCACTGCCACCAATTATAACACTGTTGGTTTGTTTACCCCTATAACATAGCTTTGCAGATGTGAGGAGGGTTTGTTACAGAAAACATTCAGTCAGATGTACTTTAAAACAAAACAAGGAGAATATTTATTTAAAGATGTTATTTGAGGTTTGTTTCACTACTGATTAATTGCGCTGAAATCTTGCTTGGTTACGAAGTTGACAATTTGAACTTCTCTCAACACTTTGTTACCTTACACACAATATATAAGGCTTTTCACCTTTGAACCCAGTTCCTTCCCAGAATTATACTTCACAACCTCATCTTTATTACAGACTGTCCTAATAACCCAGTCCTTTATTTTTAGACTGTCTTATCCTTTGAGTCTCAGAACTCCTCCTCCGAGACTGTTCCTACCCAGACCCAAATCCCCACTCTCTAGCTAAACTTCTAACTCTCACTAACTGCCCCTTATGATTGACAGCTCTCCAGGGTTTTAAGCTCATTAGCATAAAAGTGCAAAACCATTTTGTCACAAGGACACAACAGACATTATATATGTCGAAATGTATCTAACACCAGTTTTTTGTTTGTTTTTTAAACAGGCGTTTCAAAGTTCCCTCCCTGGCATCTCCAGATAGGGGTGAGAGAGACTCCTGCCTACAACCTTGGAGAAGCCACAGACAGTCTGTGTAGATAATACTGAACTAGATGGACCAATTGTCTGACTCAGTAGGAGGCAGCTTGCTATGTTCCTAGACACTCTTTGGGGGCTGAACAATACACACTCCCTGCCAAAATGAGATCAGCGTCATTTCCCCCCTGCAAAACACTTATTCTTTCTGCCATAAAATGAGATGGGGAAATATCTAAATAGTTTATCTCCTCTCCCTCCGCAAAATGATCAACTGTCAATTACTGCTGTTTCTCTGAAGACTGTTGGAACTTGTTTGAAAAGATCCTGAGCAGTGTTCCCTCTAACAGGGATTTACAGATGTTGTTGACTACAACTCCCATAATCCCCAAGCAAAAGCCACTGTAGCTGGGGATTCTGGGAGTTGTAGTCAACAACATCTGGGAGTCCCTGTTAAAGAGAACACTGATCCTGAGCTTTATAAGAAGATCTTAAATACTGTTGTAGGCTGTGTATACAGTATCCCATGTTATGGCAAAAAGGTTGAGCACACATTTTACAGAAAAAGGATCCTTGGTCACATGGGAAGGGCAGTGTAGCCCAGCCCCAGCCCCCAGAAATAGAATTTTTAAAGATGTTTGATTACAGACGCATTTCACAATATGTGTCTCCAAAAAAAATTCATCAAAATCCGTGGCTGTGAACCTCACATGCCACAATCTGTTCATTTTACTTAGAACAACTCTAATTTCAGCTCAACCAGAGTACATACTGGTCAATGTCAGAGCTTTGTAGCACAGCAGGGCCTACAATCCCATAATCATCTCCTTGATGCTGAAGAAAGAGTTGCATGGATGGCCTCAAGGATATCAGTTCCAGAGAGAGACTTCAGGACCCTCAATTCTTTGAGTGGCATTTTAAACATTTGCCTATGCTGTACACACAGCCGTCTCTCCATGAAAAGGTCCCACACACAGAAAACAGTTTGTTTTAGTCTCATTGAAACTGACAACTTCCCTGTAGTGCCAAAGCTTCCCTTGGCAGTGAAGGAAAGAAATGAAGGAGTGGGGACACAATGCTCATTCCGAGAATAAGCCCTTGCTCTCCAATTATTCCAATCAAATCACCACCTTGTCACAAAAAGGAACAGAGGTGAACACTGCAAGTAAGCAGGCAAGATCAGCATATCTAAGCAGCAGCGAAAAGATAAAGAGGAAAGACGTGAATCAGAAGAAACTAATTTGCAAGTTAAGGTAATCAAAGACTAAAACAGACTCGATACATTCAAACAATGCGCAATGTCAACATGGCTGGAAAACACCACCACTAACCTAAACATTGTGTAGTGTCTGTCCTTCTCAGGAATTAGCACTCAAACAGCAATACGTTAGCAGAGGTGGAGTGGAAATGTTTCCAAAATGAAACATTTCCCAGAAAAAATTTCCTTACTTTATTTTTCCATGGAAAATTTTCCATTTCTAAAATTTCTGTTTGGCTTTTTGAAACACGTTTGAGATACAGTGAGGATAAATTAATTTGGTGAAGGTGGTATTTTTATTTTATGATTAGGTCAAACATGACAAATATCAACGCAAATGTTATGCAAACAAGGAGAAGTTTACATAGGATTTTCCCCGATTCAAAATTTTCCAGAAAACCTACACCTCTGCAAGTTGGATTACAATACAAGACATCACTACATAGACAAAGATACAAGACATCACTACATTTCGTACTTCAACAATATTCCAGAAATATGTAATTAAAAATATTGTTTTGTTACAAAAGTGCAATTTCCAGTGTGAGGATTTTGACTGGCCATGGCCAGCCTTTATTTGCGCCCATCACAGAGATCACCCACACCTGTACAAAGAGATATTGTGGGAGATGAGGGGTTTGGCCCTCATTTTGTATTATATTTTGGAAACAAACAAAAGCAGTTAAAGGATTCTTGTTGTTTCTAATAGCCCCAGGCTTTGAAGACTGAGCCTTTCCCTCTGTTGAGTTATTTGGCCCAAGAACATGGCAGAAGAGGAGGATCTGTTTCTCCAACCTGGCATAGTGGGGCGGGGGGTGGGGGCAAAGATGATCACCAGAAAGATGTATGGTTCCTGCTAATGAGCCAGTGGCCACATTTGTGGGTCCTTGTCTGGTGTGCATTTAACAGATAAGGAAGTATGTCAGCATTCCTGCGAGGACAGAGAAAGATACAGATTGCTGTTCATCCCTCTTTTAAACAAAATAATTTTGATAAGGTCATGCTGTCACACTGGAGAGGAGAACAAAGTTCACAGAGGAGGGGATGAGCCCTGAAGCAGGTTGGGTGAGGAGAAGGTCATTGCCTACTGTAACACAATTCTTCCTAGCATTCCTTAAACCAGTAAGAAGGGAATTCCAAAACTTAAGATAAGACATTCAGAAGCCAGCTGCTGAAGCCTTTAATAAGGACTCCACAAAATCACTTGCCATGTCTCAAAATTACTCGCCATGTGATGTCTGGTTCCGGCAACTGCCCCTCTCCACTCAGAGTAGAAGAAACAGTACATGAAGCAGCAGGCAGGCTTTATTTTACTATTTGCTTAGATCTTTCGCATAACTGCTAAAGAGTCAGAAAACTGACCAGACCACTCTGTAGGAGCTTTGAGGGTGGAACCAATTATCGTATCTTTGCTAATTAGAGCTAGCAGGGATTTCAGGCTAAAAAAAAAAAAAGGCATACCCTGTTGTTGGAATTTTTTATTCCTAATTTTCCCCAGTACCCAGATTTAGCTATGGGTTTACTGGGACCTGACCAGCTGTTGCCCACTGCCCAGAAAGTGAAACACACACGCACCAGCAATCAGATTAACATTTTATTTGAGTTACATTAGAAATAGGTTAAAGGAGCAAATCTTAAGAGGTTTAAACATGTTAAGTAATTCAGTAGGCATCTCAGCCTCCTGCTGAATCAGTCTGCAAAGCAGTCTCAGCAATACAAAAGATAAAATCCAAAATAGGAGATTCAATGAAAAAGAATTAAAAAATCAAAAACTATAGCCAAGGGTCTGGCTAGAGAAAATTAAGAGAAAAATCAACAGAGGTATAACCAGAGCTTGAAGATGCCTACTGAATTCCTGGGATGTGGAGCCCAAGAGGAATATGCTTTGGAAGCTCCTTGAGAGAGAAAGTGTCTACGTGGGGCACTGGGTGGCTAACTGGTCCACATGTTTTAGAGTGGGGTTCTGATCAATGCTTGACCAGTAAGCCGAGCCTGATATTTGTGGACCCTCAACTACTATTATTTATATACTGCTTTTCAACAAAACAGTTCTCAAAGTGGTTTACATAGAAAAAGAATAATAAGATGGTTCCCTGTCCCCCAAAAGGCTCACAGTCTAAAAGAAACATGGTAGACTCTAGCAACAGTCATGGCAGGGGTGCTGTGCTGGTTGAATAGGACCCTTGTGCCTTTAATGCACAAGGTCATCACACCAGTAGAGATCAAACAGGCTTCTACTCTTTAGTATCTGAAAATATTAGGACATAGCAGGGTAGAAATCCATTTCAGATGGTCAGCTTCCATTCTCCATCATCCCACTATATCAGATCAAACTTCAGACACAAAGAATGCTCAGGTCCACTGTTTTCTAGGGATGTGCACAAACTGGACCGCAGACCATGTTAGAGGCCTGCGAACCGGTTCGCATGCTGCCCAGTCCGACTGTCCGATGCGGGGGGGGGGGTCGCTTTAAGGGCGGGGGGGTGTATTTACTCCTCCCACCGCTTTTCCCCCTCCAGCACTCCATTTTTAAGTAAAATCTTCGGGGCGGCAGCATTCCTCCCTGCCGCCCCTGCCCCCTTGTTGACTGCCAAACGCAGAAGTAACGTCCACGCATGCACGTGCCGCTGACGCGAACACTCACACGCACACACACACTGTGTGGCGTGCGCACATCAGTGGGGCGCGCACATGCAGACGTTACTTCTGCGTTTGGCAGTCAACAAGGGGGCTGGGGCGGCAGGGAGGAAAGCGGCGGGAGGAGTAAATACAACCCCCCCGCCCTTAAAGCGACACACACACCCAGCGTTGGACCGCAACTTTGCAGTCCGTGCACATCTCTACTGTCTTCTAAGACTGAAAAAGGGTACAGAACACAGCCTGACAGTAAAGCTGATCTTCTGTTAGCAAGAATGACTTGTCCCCTTAGCTAAGCAGGGTCTGCCTTGGTTGCATTTGAATGGGAGACCACATGTGAGCACTGCAAGATATTCCCCTCAGGGGATGGAGCTGCTCTGGGATGAGGAGAAGATTTCAATTTCCCTCTCGGGCTTCTCCAAGATAGGGCTGAGAGAGATTCCTGCCTGCAACCTTGAAGAAGCCACTGCCAGTCTGTGAAGACAATACTGAGCTAGATAGACCAATGGTCTGACACAGAATATGGCAGCTTCCTATGTTCCTAACACCACTCAATGGAAACTGTCCGGTACCCAATACAAAAAGCACATGTTCTGTTTAAGCTGTTTCAGTTCCATTCTATATCCAGCCTGCTGACAAACTGCAACTTCTTCAGGTCCTAAATGTTCATGGCCAGAAGCAGCTGGTTTTAAACATATATTCTGAAAAACACAAAATTTGTTGCATAGAATTACTTTTCAGTTTGCAAGAGTCAATGGAGCAATACTTCCCTGCTATAGAAGAAAAACCATTCTGAGAGAGATTAGACTTGATTTGAAAATCATTCACATTGCTGCATGGCCAAAGCTGAGTAGGCCCCCAAAGTTTCACACAGCCCCAATGTCTATTGTTCCCTCGCCAACTACAGAAGTGGGTTTGGGATAGCAGTAGAGGAGTCTGTATACTCCTCCTCCTCCCCCCCGCCCCCAACTCCAGACATGGGAGATTTGATTCTAGGTGGCAGTTTGAGCGACTAGCCCTGTCAACAAGCCACGCTGGTCTCTTAAATTCCTTTGACAATTACTTATTACCCTAAAATGAAAAACAACTGACAGATATAAGCAGCTATGGAAGGAGAACATTTGGTGTTCTTTCATGTCAAGTACTTCTATTCAATTCAATTCATTACGATCACAGACCAGCACAAATACTTCTATTCGCACAGCTTCTTCAGCACTGCTGCTTCTTGGACCCAGGTAGCTGAATTCAGATCAGATCAGGCTCAGCCAGTAAGTAGACGACTTTTCTGCAATGCTTTCTGTGCCCACAGCACACTTGCCTATCACCATCTAGCTACCTAAGAAACTCTCGAAACAGCCTAGTAGCCTCATCAACTGGGGATGTGTCATCTCCCAACTGCAGCAGGAGAAAGTGCCCATCAAGCAGCAGCTAAAGCTCAACTGTGCTTACAAGAAGCACGTGACCATAAACAGATGGAATGGAGAGAGCATCAAACCAAGAATCTGTTCTGCCCCTATCAGAACCTTCTTTTATGGAAATATACCTGGCTGCACAATTAAAATGAAAAATCCTTATAATTCCTTTGCAACTGTTCTGATACATTAACCCAGTGCCAGATTTAGGCTACAGTAAGTGAGCTGCTACAGCTTAGGGCCTCACATTACAAAGGACTTCCAAATTTAAAAAGATGACTAAACTTTACACAATACATTGAAAAATAGAGGATTAAAAAAAAGACAGACAGACATTATTGTTCTGATCAAGCAAAAAATATTCATATGGCTACACAATTATTTATCATATGGAGTTTATAAATCTGTGCAGAAATAACTAAGTTATACAGGAATGTCATTAGACCAGGGCCTGGTTTTTTGAAAGCCTGATCCAGGATGAGATTTCTGATCCAGGAGCAGTTGATTCTGGGATCCCATGATCCCGAGATCAGCTTTTCTCAAGTCTAATAGTAACAAACTGCTCATAAGAAAGGTAATGTTCATGGGCATGGTTCAAGAAGATCATCATCTCCAGGAAATAATGCTACAAGAAGGGCTGTCTGCACTAAGCACTGTATGTGTAGAAAGCGATAAACTCTGTAACCTGTCATTTGATATCGACTTTGTTCTCCAAAAATCATGAAATAAAATGTTTTAAATGTTATGTGATATGCAGACACAGTGCAGATTGTATTGCTTCTTCAATTTAGTAATAGTGAACTGCGTAACTGCTAATGTTTCTGTAAATGAAAAGTCTTCATCATAAATGCTAAGAAATCATATATTTTTATTTAAAGGTATTTCTAATGTAAACAGGTTTATTGCAAGATAACTGTTTGTTAGATTATTAGTTTTTAGTTGCATCTTTGCAATGTATATATATAAAAATAAGGTTTATTTCTATTTGTCCTTTTTGTTAGAATAAAGTTTTAATGCTATGGGGACTATTAAGCCTGACATAGCTTAGGGCCTTAGCATGTCATCAGCCGGCCCTGAGTGAACCACTACCACCCATATGACAAACGATATAAGCCTCTTCACATAAGCATCGAAACCTGGGTTAGAGGCAGATAATGCAGGATTATGTGAACCAAGCAGCTTCCAGCGGCATCTGGTGGGCCACTGTGCGATACAGGATGCTGGACTAGATGGGCCTGAGGCCTGATCCAGCAGGGCTGTTCTTATGTTCTTATGTTCATGTGAAGCAGAGCAAATCGCCCAGGTCCTGGTAGTCTGAATCTGAGTAATCCCACTTCCAACTCTCATTCTTAAACCAGGTTAGTGCAGAGTAGGAGCCCTGGTACCTTGGGTAATTGCTCATGTGACCAATGTGACTGGGTTTTGTGACCCCTGCTCATGTGATATGGGTTTTGCAGGTTTCGGCAGTGGGCTGCCATGTTTATCAAAAAGCACTATAGCTACAGAGGCTGTGATCTGTGAATGTGCCGCTCTGCACAGCAGAACTATCTTCATGGAGGAGAGGGTTGTCAACAGCTTCTAGTAAGAGGACTACAGGCCACCTCCAGCCTCAGAGGCAGGATGCCTCTGAATACCAGCTGCAGGGGAGTAAGAGCAGGAGAGAGGGCATGCCCTCAGCTCCTGCTTGTTGGCTTCCCAGCGGTATCTGGTAGGCCACTGTGTAAAACAGGATGGTGGACTAGATGGGCCATGGGCCTGTTCTTATGTTCTATGTTCACTTGCTAAAAATCTCCCTTTGTGGCCAAAGGGAAGCCAATGACATCATGTTGCTCTTCTCTTGTCAGTGTGGAACACACTGGGGAGGCTCCCTCAGGGCTTGGAGGCGCTCTCTCTCTCTCTCTCTAGCTCCTGGCTATAGCAATGGAGAACACAGCTGCAGTACTTGTCTGGGAGTGGAGCTTGCAGAGCCGACTGGAGGCTCTGCTCATAAGAACCTAAGAGTAGCTCTGCTGGGTCAGGCCCAAGGCCTATCTAGTCCACCAGTTTCACACAGTGGCCCACCAAGTACTCATCTGTCTTTAATAGGGTAAGAACCCTTCCCAGCCCCAAACCACCCCCTTCTGATTAAACCCTATATCTAGTTGCATGGGAAAGGCAATGTTTTCAGTGTAAGGCTGTGTACTTTATTGCACAGGATGAATGGGCGGTGAGGGAGAGCAACTGCAGAAGAATTAAATGGTTTCGTTACCTCATCATGACATCTCTCTATAAAAGTGGATTTCATAAGCTCCCCCTTAAGGTCAAATGAAAAAGTACATTAAGAGTGTTGGAAGGTATCCCATGCTTGGGATTTCCTGCATTTTTTTTCTTTTGAAAAGCAGCTGTGGAGTTCTCCCAAGCCAGATCAGGATCATAGGAGTGGGGAGGGGGTTGACCTTTACCCTCAACATTTTCTTGCTAAATATCCCGCCTCAAAGCTATTTGCAGCAAATAGCTATACCACAGTGTTTAGTACTGGGGGCATGGTGGAGAACTAATACCCCTCCAAGTCCCAATCCAGATTTGGGTGGGGGGCACATCCGTTTCTGAAAAACAAAAAGACAATGGAAATCCCAATTCTTTCCAACATGCTTTTAATTTATCATTTAATGTAGTCCTACTCTCACATGAACACATTTGTCGTGCATTGGTACGGGTTTTTGTTTTGTTTTGTTTTTAAGAGCCCAGGGCAAGAGGACTCTGGGATCCACATCTCAGCTGCCACCACCGTTGTCTTCTTCCTGGCTAGAGCCAGCAGCTCCAAATCAACAAACAAGAAGAGGCAGCAACTACAGGCTTAACCTGGGTACCCTTGACAGTACTGGGACTGAAGTGGCTCACCCAGTCACTCTATAGGTCCAGCCTCAGTAGCTCAGAGAGCAGAGTGTCTATCAATACACAAACCTGCATATAGATGACAATACTCCACAAATATACCAAGGAGGTATATGCCTGCCTTTCTGCCGCATGGACATACCCAGAGTCTTATCAGCCTGGCAACCAGGCAAGACATTAAGCAGAATTTGATATGCTGTATTTAGAACTGTACTTAGATCTTCAAATTCATCAGTAGCTTGTCTGTGCAGCAGGACTGGAGCCACTGTAGTTCCATCTCGGATTCAGCCTCCCAACTCCTTGACTGCATTTGTTTACATCCTGAGCTGTCCTCCCTGAGCACAGCAGGGCATCCAGGATCTCACTGCAGCTACAGCAAGACTATGAGTCGACACAATTTATTTGAGTGGAAACTGATCTGAGGAGCTTACTCATCTGAATCCTTATGAGCCATGTACAAGTGCACTCTCACTCTTGCTCTTTGCAACCTGGGCACCATGGGATAAATTCAAGGCTGGAGAGCAGAGATCGGCTCACGGGAGGATTTAACACAGTTGCAACTTGAGTTTTCCAAAGTTATTTAGAAAAATAATCCCTGTATGTTGTTTCCACCCAGAGCAATAGTCTCAATTTAATGTTTCCTGCAAAACTGTATCAAATTCCTCCTACTTCCAGACAAAAGACGTACTATATGCTTGCCTATTTTCCTTGCTTTGTTTTGTTACAACATTCAGATTGTGTCAAAAACTAAGCAAGCGATTTGTGAAACACTGCAGAGACAAGCAATACTTGTATACAGCAGAGGCAGGAATGGAATGTGTTACAGCTAGATCATTGCATCAAACAGATTGCAAGAAAGCCATTTTTTGAGTGCCAACATGCCTTATGATAATTCTCGCTATAAAATCATCCCAATTCTAGAACCTCTCTCTCCAAATCCTGGCCCTTCAGCCTCTGAGCCTGCCCTGTATTACCCCAGATGACAACACTCCTTTCCATCTGCATACAGTTCTGGTCACCACATCTAAAAAAGGACATTGTAGAACTGGAAAAGGTGCAGAAGAGGGCAACCAAGATGATCAGGGGCCTAGAGCACCTTTCTTATGAGGCAAGGCTACAACACTTGGGGCTTTTTAGTTTAGAAAAGACAACTGCGGGAAGACATGATAGAGGTCTATAAAATCATGCATGGTGTGGAGAAAGCGGATAGAGAGAAATTCTTCTCCCTCTCCCATAACACTAGAACCAAGGGTCATCCCATGAAATTGATTGGCGGGAAATCTAGGATCCACAAACGGAAGTACTTTTTCACACAACACATAATCCACTTGTGGAATTCACTGCCACAAGATGTGGTGACAGCCAACAACCTGGATGGCTTTAAGAAGAGTTTGGATAACTTCATGGAGGAGAGGTCTATCAACGGCTACTAGTCGGAGGGCTGTGGGCCACCTCCAGCCTCAAAAGGCAGGATGCTTCTGAGTACCAGTTGCAGGGGAGTAACAGCAGGAGAAAGGGCATGCCCTCAACTCCTGCCTGTAGGCTTCCGGAGGCATCTGGTGGGCCACTGTGTGAAACAGGATGCTGGACTAGATGGGCCTTGGGCCTGATCCAGCAGGGCTGTTCTTATGTTCATCTTGCTCCCTACACGTGCCCATTAGTCCTTTCAATCTCTGCTTTGTCCCTTATCCCACCAGCAGTTTGGAAAACTTAACCATCCCTCTTAGCAACACAACTTCTGGCCTTGAAACACAATGCTCATTGCCCAATAAGTATTGGTTCCATTTCTTGTGGTTGCAATCCTTGCTGCTCCAGTCATGCTTGAAAGGAGGAAGTTGTATAGGAGAAGCAGATCTGTGAGAACAGATGCCACTGGGTTTTGGTAAGACAGGAGCGGAGGGACGGAAGAGAGCCTGCCACCCATACAATCCAGATCCCTCCTCCTTGCCCATTGTGATTTCCTCATTCATACATATCTCATAGCCATGCGATATAGCCTCAAAAGGAGTATCCAAGCTGCTCAGCTGAGAAATTCAGGCCTGCAAGTACATGCTTAGATAAACTATGCAGCTATCTTTTCAGAATTTTCTCAGTAGCAAGGGTACGAGCTTCATTTTTAAGTGAACATACAGATCCAAGGTTGCAAAAAAAAAAAAAGTTAGATGTTTGCACATCTAGCACTGCATTCATGCCCAAACACACTTGTGGTAAACATGAGAAGATTGCTAATTCTATGCTAGGAATCATTAGGAAGGGAATTGAAAATAAAACAACTTGGATTGGTCTTTCTTGTTTAATGGATTGGTCATTCTTGATTCTTTTTAGATTGTGAGCCCTTTGGGGACAGGGATGCATCTTTATTGATTTTTATTTCTCTTTGTTAGCCGCTTTGGGAACTTTTGTTGTTGTTAATGTTTTGGAAAGAATGAATTGTGGATCAAATTTCCTCTCTTGGATTCAAAGTATTTATCAGGAGCAATCGGCTAAGATAATGGTAAATGGGACCCTTTCCAAAAAAAATGTCTTCTTAATAAGGGCACTAGATAAGGATGCCCTCTTTGCCCATTGCTGTTCATTCTGGCTGTAGAGCCTTTGGCAAAGAAGATCTGGCAGGAGCAAAGAATTCACGGAATTAAGATGGCAACTCAAGAACACAAAATAAAAGTGTACGCCGATGATGTGGTCTTTACTATTACTCAACCAAATGACTCCTTAGAGGCATTAATGGAGCATATTGACAAATACAATAAGGTTACAAGATTAATAAAAGCAAATTTGATAAATAATAAATAAAACACAGATTATTAAATGGAATTTGTCAACTACGGAATTACGTTACCTGCAAGATAAAACTGGATTTCAGACAACAAAACCTATTAAATATTTGGGAGTTAACTTAATAGGGAATAATAAAGACTTGTTCAAGAACAATTATTTATCAGTGTGGAAACTTATTCTAGCAGACCTAGATAGGTGGAAAAAACTAAATCTTTCTTGGCTGGGAAAGATAGCATCAATTAAAATGAACACTTTACCAAGAATGAATTTTCTATTTCAAATGATTCCAGTTAAGATTAAAGATAAAACGCTGAATATATGGCAGAGACATAAATTCTTTTATCTGGGCCTATAAGAAACCAAGAGTTAAGTTCAGGATTATGCAAGATGCAAGAGAACGGGGAAGATTGGCTGTTCCCAACTTGAAACTATATTACTATGCTAGCTGCCTGACATGGATTTTGGATTGGATTAGAGTACCATATGGCTCGTTTATGGACATGGAGGGATCAGACCTGCCGAACGGTTACATAAATTTTTATGGACCAATATAAAAAGGAATAATCCAGAAATAAAATCCCATACAATTAGAAACAGCCTGTTAAATGTTTGGGATGAGTACAAGAAAAAGATCAGTCCCGGACATATCGCCTTTGGCATCTATTCTGAATTTTATTTTATTTTATTTACGAAGAAGAAAAACCTAACAAGTATGATCTCTGGAGAGAGAAAGCATATAGTTTGCAAAACCTGACCATCGGGAAAGTAAAACCTAAATCAATTCAAATTCTTACGCAAGAATGGTCTGAGGAACCTCCATGGTTCCAATATTTACAAATTAGCTCAACAGTGCAGAAAGAAATACAAAAACAAGGTGGAAAGCTCAGAGATTTAACAGAATTTGAAGCATTAATATCCAAAAATGTTGATCATTTATTGGGACTAATATACAAGTTGCTGTTGAAATATGATATGGAAACAGAACAGATTAAAGATTGTATGATCAAGTGGATGCGAAACCTAAATAGAACAATTGATATTCAAAACTGGGAGCATCAGTGGAAGGTGAACATTAAGTTTACAGCAAATAGTCTCCTAAGAGAAAACTGGTATAAAATGTATTTTCGTTGGTATATTACCCCTATAGCTATTAGTAAGATGGACAGCAGTTACCTGGAAATTGTTGGAAATGCAAGCACCATTCGGGGACATTTTATCACATGTGGTGGACTTGCAGTAACGCACAACAATTCGGGGGGGGGGGAATCTACCTTAAGATGCAGCAAATCTTAAATAAACCTTCCTTATTCACCTGAACTTTTTCTGTTAAATATGACTAAACCTAGTATACCCACTAAATACATAGAGTTATTTTCATACATGATTAATGCTGCTAAGATTCTTTACACCACCATTTGGTGGTCACAGGTAACCCCGACCTTGAACGAATGGCTATTAAAATTATGGGAATATGCTTCGATGGCTAAAGTGACAGCCTATTTGCGGAATAACTCAGAAGAAACATTTGTGTTAACTTGGGAACCTTTTATAAGTTTTAACATAGCACAAGGTCTGCTCCCACATCCAAGGTTTGGCTTTTCTTAAAATTGAAGGTCGGCTTGTATATTATCTATATTTGTCTGCAATTCTTGTTATGGGGTAAAGGTTGGGGGAAGGTGGAAGTGGACTGTTATTTGTAATATGCCATATATAACTCCTGGATTCTGGAAGTTCAAGTGACGATGATGTAATTCTCTTATCTTTCCTTTTCTTATTCTTTAAATAAATAAAAACTTAAAAATAAAAAATAAAATAAAAATGCTAATATTATAATGCCCTTATGCAAATCTGTGATGCGGCCACAACCAGAGTGCTGCCTAGTGCTTTGGTCACCGTATCTTAAGAAGGATATCGTAGAACTGGAAAGGTGTAGAAGAGGGCAACCAAGATGATCAGGGGCCTGGAACACCTTCCTTATGAGGCAAGGCTACAGCATCTGGGGCTCTTTACTTTGGAAAAGAGGCAACTAGGGGGAGACATGATTGAGGTATATAAAATTATGCATGGAAGGTAGACAGAGAGAAATTTTTCTCCCTCTCTCACACCACTAGAACCAGGGTAACCCCATGAAACTGAAGGTTGGGAAATTTAGGACTGACAAGAGGAAGCACTTTTTCACGCAGTGCATAATCTATGGAATTCCTTGCCATAGCATGTGGTGATGGCCACCAGCTTGGAAGGCTTTAAAGGGGGCTTAGACAGATTCATGGTGGACAGGTCTATCAATGGCTACTAGTCTGATGGCTGTGAGCCAGTTCCAGCCTCAGAGGCATGATGCCTCTCAATACCAGCTGCAGGGGAGCAACAGCAGGAGAGAGGGAATGCACATACCTCTTGCCTGTGGGCTCCCCAGAGGCATCTGGTGGACCACTGTGTGGAACAGGATGCTGAACTAGATGGGCCTTGGGCCTGACCCAGTAGGGCTGTTCTTATGCTTGTTCTCTCACACTTTGTTCACATATTACATTTTTAAGTCAAATACCAAAAAACAAAAGATACACGCAGCACACAGAACAGTAATTTGTGCGCGTACACACACACACAGCAGGAACTGAATTTGCACCAAGAACAATTTAAAATTCTAATCACACTTTATGCAGAGCAGTATGTGCCTTAGCAGAGGCTAACTGGAAGGAAGCATGGGCAGAACAGTAAATCAAGCAGAGATGCAGCCAGAGGTGCTCTTACCCCTGGACTTTGGGGCCAAAGTCCAGGGCCTCCACACCCCCTGGAGGCCCCCAAATCCTTTTTCCCCTGTCCCGGGCGATGTGGTCACATTAAAAATGTTTTTAAAATACTATTTGTGTGGGACAGGGGCCCTCCAAAAGCCTTTAGGTCCAGGCTCCAAAGTTACCTAAGTGCACCTCTGGATGCAGCAGGCAATGTCTTCTATAGTTGGATGTTCTGGTTTCCCAGGAGCCTTTATTTCATTTGCTTCTCCTGGCATAAGAGAAACTAGTAGTTCTCTTGTACACAGAGTTTGGAAATTACTGAAGTAAAATACTTTCTGCTTCCAGCTGGAGTCTACAGTTCAAATAAATCTACTAACATTGCAAGCCTCCGTTTCCAAAGAAAATTCAGAAATTTTTGATAACTACTGCTGTTTTGTGAAGAAAATCATCTTCTCCTCTGCTTCAAATTAAGACTCAGAGAATTTTTAATGTAACAGTCTGACGTTTCTAGTGTGTCATGAGCCATGTTAGTTTGCCAAATGAAGCCCTGCTACTCCTGCCTGTGCGCACACACACACACACACACACACACTCATAAAAAAGGAAGTAATGGTAGAACTGGAGAGTAATATTTCAACAGCTAGTTCAAACCTTAAAACAAACAAAGATCTGTGCTTCCAAGAAGGGCAACATGCCGGCAGATAAACCACAGATAATCCTTAAATGCTTCACACGATATACTGTTACATTACCACATAATTAAAACCTGTGCCACATACATTCCAAAAACAGATTGAAACTGATCTCTGCCTTATGAAAAAGCAGTGCATGCATGCATGCACTAACATGCAACGTCATTCCCGCAGACAAAAGGACAATGTGTGCCTCAGGGCAAGTTTAATGCACATGCTGTCATGAGCAAAGACATTTTCCTCCTCTTTGGTTGCTTATTTCTCTGTTGTCCAAAAGGTTACTTCCACAGAGGGTAACACCATCATGCCCTGGGATTATTATACTGTCACTGCATTCCTCAAAACTCTAGAACACAACATTGTTACTTCCATTCTTTAATCCACATTCTCTACTTCCACCCCTATATTTGTTGGGAAGCTATACTACATTCTAACGCAAGAAATCCTGAAGTTCACAAAATTTGGCGATATTTAACACTTTTACAATCGGGCATCCTGATTACAAAAATCCAGGTGCTCACAAGGAGCTTGGTTGTTGGAATTTCAGCTGTATGGCCCAGCAGAGACATTACATTGCCAATCTCTGTCTTAATGCTAGCTAAGGGATCAGGAGCATTACATCTGGACGAAGTCTGTAAATTTGGGGGTCAGATGTTTTTAGTGTCAGAATTTTGCACCAAACTGCCCAAAACACCAATTCTGTTTAGCCTGATTAGAAAAGAGCTAGTGCTCTGCAGGGAAAGGATGATAGCAGCAGTTTTCTCCTATTCTTCCTCTTCACCAGCCAAAATATATTAGAGGTTAGGTCACAGATATTTGCTTAGTACTGCCTTTATTGCGTGGTGGGAAGATCATGCTTCGAGCATTTTTCCAGTGGCAAGCTTCTACAATTTCAAGCACTGGAAGAAGTGATCAGGGTATCAGAATCGTTAACAGCCAACCTTGATATCAAAGTCCTCCAGCAGAGCAGTGTAACTCCCTTCAGTACAGTATCTCTCTGCATGAAGTATTTTATTATAAATACCACATATGCTAAGCAATGTCTCAACTTGCAACCTGAAAGCCAGAGTATTTTTTTTCTTTCCTTTTAAAAAGATGTTCTCCATTTTCTTTTAATTTCCTACATCGACCATGGCAACATTTTCTGACAGTGGCAGAGTGGAACCAAGAGCTTGGTTTTATAGCAAACGCTGGATTCCCAGCAAAAAAAGACATAATTCAAAATGGGTCTTTGAAATGAAATGTTCTACAGCCTCATGCAGTGACACCCACAGAAGGTTCTAAAGGCTGCTTTACAGTGAGGGAAATAAGTATTTGATCCCCTGCTGATTTTGTCCGTTTCCCCCTGACACAGAAATGACCAGGCTATAATTGGAATGGTAGGTTTATTGTAGCTGTGAGAGACGGAATAACAACAAACAAACCCTCAAAAGCCCAGTGCCCAAAAGTCAGCGATGGATTTGCATTGTAGTGAGGGAAATAAGTATTCGACCCCTTCACAAAAGATGTCTTAGTACTTGGTGGCAAAACCCTTGTTGGCAATCACAGAGGTCAGACGTTTCTTGTAGTTGGCCACCAGGTTTGCACACAACCCAGGAGGGATGTTGTCCCACTCCTCTTTGCAGATCCTCTCCAAGTCAGAAAGGTTTTGAGGCTGATGTTTGGCAACCCGAACCTTCAGCTCCCTCCACAGATTTTCTATGGGATTAAGGTCTGGAGACTGGCTGGGCCAATCCAGGACCTTCATGTGCTTCTTCTTGAGCCACTCCTTTGTTGCCTTGGCTGTGTGTTTTGGGTCATTGTCATGCTGGAATACCCATCCACAACCCATTCTCAATGCCCTGGCTGAGGCAAGGAGGTGCTCACCCAAGATCTGACGGTACATGGTCCCGTCCATCGTCCCTTCGATGCGGTGAAGGTGTCCTGTCCCCTTAGCAGAAAAACACCCCCAAAGCATAATGTGTCCACCTCCATGTTTGACGGTGGGGATGGTGTTCTTGGGCTCATAGGCAGCATTCCTCCTCCTCCACACACGGCGAGTTGAGTTGATGCCAAAGAGCTCGATTTTGGTCTCATCTGACCACAACACTTTCACCCAATTCTCCTCTGGATCATTCAGATGTACATTGGCAAACTGCAGACGGGCCTGTACATGTGCTGCCTTGAGCAGGGGGACCTTGCGGGCACTGCAAGATTTCAGTCCTTCACGGCGTAGTGTATTACCAATTGTTTTCTTGGTGACTATGGTTCCAGCTGCCCTGAGATCATTGACAAGTTCCCCCCGTGTAGTTCTGGGCTGCTTTGTCACCGTTCTCATGATCATTGCAACTCCACGAGGTGAGATCTTGCATGGAGCCCCAGACCGAGGGAGATTGACAGTTATTTTGTGTTTCTTCCATTTGTGAGTTATCATGCCAACTGTAGTCACCTTCTCACCAAGCTGCTTGGCACTAGTCTTGTAGCCCAGTCCAGCCTTGTGCAGGTCTACAACCTTGTCCCTGACATCCTTCAACAGCTCTTTGGTCCTGGGCATGGTGGTGAGTTTGGAAGCTGAGTGATTGCTTGCTTCTATGGACAGGTGTCTTTTATACAGGTACCATAACAAGCTGGGATTAGGAGCACTCCCTTACAGAGGGTGTTCCTCATCTCAGCTCGTTACCTGCATATAGTGAAAAGACACCTGGGAGCCTGAAATCTTGCTGGTTGATAGGGGATCGAATACTTATTTCCCTCACTACAATGCAAATCCATCGCTGACTTTTGGGCACTGGGCTTTTGAGGGTTTGTTTGTTGTTATTCCGTCTCTCACAGCTCCAATAAACCTACCATTCCAATTATAGCCTGGTCATTTCTGTGTCAGAGGGCAAACGGACAAAATCAGCAGGGGATCAAATACTTATTTCCCTCACTGTACATGTTACCACCACCAAGAAGCTCTTCCCTGTAGGAGCACTTCATGTCATAAATATTTAAAAGTGTTGCTTTTTTTTTTTTACCCTATGCATCATCCAGTCATAAGGAGCCTATTCACATCAGCACCACTTCTACCTAGAACATGCTGGCACTGGAGTCTATCCACTGCATATGTCTGGGATGAAACAGGGCTCAGGAACATTTGTACATTACTGTATCTGTGTGGAGTTATGCCACAGGAGTCTTCAGGAGATGCTTGTTTGGAAATTGTAATGTATAAACCAGCTCTGTGACAAAGAACAAGGCAGACAGACAATAGATCCTATTCAACCCAACTATTTTTACTGTAGCTAAGGCCAGGCAATACAGGTAGTTTGTGGGTCAATTGTTTATTTTACATGCAGGTCTAACAAGACCTCCTTTATGCCACTGTGGACATGTCTGATCCCACAGAAAATTTTGTCCCCTAAAACATCACCTTTGTTACAAACTCAGCATTAACTCTTTTACGATCCTGCTGAATATTGACCAAATGAATTAAAATCAGCCTTAATATAGACATCTGTTGCTCTATAGATTCAGAGAGAGAACATACCATTAGCAAAGAGATGCTGAGCCTCAACATCTGTGCACCATTTTCTTTTTAGTCCTCTGCCATCACTACCAATTCCTCTTGACTTAGAGCAGCTTGTGGCCGATTGAGGTGTTAACCAAAAAATATATATGGTTTCCTACTACAAGAAGAAGCCACAGCTCCCCCTCCCCTTGGTACTGGGATGATATGCCTGCTGGTCCATCCTAAATCGCATGGCAGAAGAGTCAGCCTGTCTCCCAGCGTGTCACCCTCCAGCTGCCTAATGCGGGGGGGGGGGAGCAAGTCATCTGAATGCACAGATTTTAAATCCTTGGGGGCCGGGGAAGACATGTGTGCTCATGTTCTTCTCCACACAATTAGGGTGGGCCAGCTGGAGTATCATCCAAACTTTCACTTTAAAAATAAAGGACGGCTCTGCATTATGCACAAACTCAGAAAACTATAGCTTGTTACCTAACTAGAGTAAAAAACTAAGATGGGTTTGATCCTGGCTTAGTCAAACTCTAGTTAATTAAACTGCAATTCCCCAAGTACTTCAGGGCACTTTCCAGATTAAACCGTACAACAGCGTCACTACGGATCTGCTACATGTGCTTCTGTACTTCGACACTGCAGTCCCTGCGCTGACAGCAAGGTGCCGTTCACATTGGCCTCCAGTATGTATGGCCTCCAGTTACCACTGAAGAAGTGGAGAATCTGATTGGTCAGCTAAAGAGAGGCAAATCCCCAGGTAAAGATTACATTCCCCCCGATTTCTTAAGGGCCAATGCTAGCTGGTGGGCACCGCTCTTAGCTTCCATATTCACTCATATAGACCGAACAACAAATATGCCCAATGGCTGGGGACAGGCAATTGTTATTCCAATTCACAAAAAAGGCCCGTCTGATGACCCGTCGAACTATAGACCCATAAGTCTATCAAGCGTAATTGGTAAGCTATACGCTAAACACCTAAACTCTAAATTGTTGGACTGGATGGAGAAAGAAAACATTTTAGAACAAGAACAAGCGGGGTTCAGAAAAGGTAGATCTGTGATGGATCACTGTTTGGTCCTCCAGAGTTTAATAGAGAAATACGTTGAGGGCAGAAAGGCGCCATTATATGTCGCCTTTATAGACTTTAAGAGTGCCTTTGATTCAATATCCAGGGATGCTCTGTGGGAGAAATTTGCAAACTCTTCTATTGACAAGAGATTGCTATCTCTAATATATAAACTCTACGAGAACACGAGTCTGAGAGTAAAATGCGACCACAATGGCCAATTATCCAGAGAGATCCCTGTAGAAAGGGGGGTCCGGCAGGGATGCATACTAGCCCCAGCTCTTTTCAATTTCTATGTAAACGGTCTAATCACCCATCTACAGCAAGCTGAAACTCACGCGCCAAAGACAGGGGACAGGTGTTTACCTATCCTAATGTATGCAGATGACACAGCATTATTGTCACAGACCAGAGTTGGTCTAAAAAGAGCCTTAGAATGCTTGAGTCTGTTCTGCAATGAGGAATTTTTGGAAATCAACTACTCCAAAACTAAAATCGTGAGATTTGCAAAGAAACAACGGGTTTTTAGATGGTCCATAGGTGGTGCTAGAGTAGAGCAGGTGAAGTCTTACAGATACCTGGGGACCGGTGTTTCAGTTTAATGTTGGTACCTCTATGCACATCAGTGCCGCTAAATTGAATGCCACACGATCTTCCATGGCAATCAGGAAATTTTTCTGGGCACAAGGTGGTGGCTATATTCTGGCAGCTAATAAAGCCTTTCAGGCTAAAGTGATACCTCAGCTGCTATATGGGATTCAGGTTAGACCGCCAAAAGACTTACAAGCTTTAGAAAAAGTACAATCGGGCTTTCTGAGATCACTATTGGGGGTACCAAAATGCATCCCGAACTCCTTAATACAGCTGGAGACTGGGCTATGGAAATTGGAGACCAGGGCATTATGCTTCTTATTATCCTGTATTGGATTAAGATTTATCTTTACCCGGCAGGACTTATACCTCATCTCCTTGCCGCTACCCCACAACCCCGTTGGTGTATGACGGTTGAGGAAAGACTCCGGAAGATGGGCTTCTGCCCAGCACAATTGTTAGAACAGGGCAAGTCAACGGCAAGATCCCTAGTTAAACAAAGGCTTAGGGACATAAATTTCCAGGAGGAAAGGGCCTCTATAAATAGACCTCTACAATTCCTAAGCACCAAGAAAGATTGGGTCACAGCCTCTTATTTCCACACAATCTATTCACCAAAGCTTCGCTGGGCGTTTTCAAGAGCTCGCTTGAATGTTTTACCCTCAGCGATGCTAGTAGGGAAATTTGAGAGAAAACCCTATGAGGAGAGACTATGCCTCTGCGGAGCTGCTCCCGAAACATTGTCGCATTCACTGTTACATTGTCCACTTTATACTGATGAAAGAGATTTATTTTTATCTCAGTATCTGAAAGATCTCCAAAGCCACTCAGTGGAGACAATTCTTATATGCTTATTAGAAGATAGGGACCCAACAATATCCCTGGCGGTTGCTAAATTTTGTTATACATTGACCAAACTAAGAGAAGCTAGAGCACAGCAATCGGTTACTGTCAAAGATTCCTGATTTTATATATTTGATGACATTTTAGACTTTGTTCCCATTATTGTTTTCTCTGTTTACTGTGTATATTCTGTGTATATTGATGTTTGATCTAAGATCGTAAATAAACAACCAACCACATTTCTGATGTCTTATTTCAGATTTTATCTTTGTGTTATAGTGCTACAACGTTGCAAGTCTGTTGCAGAAAAAATAGCTGTATTTTTCTGTTGTAGGAGTTTGAGATTCTGGGGGTCAGTGTTCTCTCTCATTCTTTTCATCTGTGTGTGGAATGAGTTTTGTTCTGGGCATCAGTATCAAGGCAGCATGTGTGCACATGCATTCAGAGTGGGACCTTCCCGATTCAACCTGAACGGGATCTAAAATTAACTGAGTGGACATCAAAAAACGTATGAGCACACGCACATGCCTCAGAGGGAACACTGCTGGGGGTTATTTTCAACACAATCCTGCTGTTTTCAACACAAACTCAGAGAAGAAGGGGAAGGGAGACAAGAGCACATATGAACTTGTACCTCTTTGAGGTTTATTCACATACTAGGTGCCAACTGAAGAGGCACCACCAGGATTTGCTGCTTTGAATGCAAAGAGATCTTTTCCATATGCTCTTCTAGGGCCTTCAAAAGCTACTCCATCAAACTCCAATCAGGACCACCTTCCCCATGACCAGCTGATGCAACATGTTGCATTTTTCCCTTCTTGCAAGCAGTATTGCTCTTCTATATTTTAAAAGAATTTAACAAGTAGTTAAGAGATCCTTTGAAAAATAAAAATAAAAACACAAATCTTTAGTGATGTTAAGCTTCCATCAGCTTGCGTTCTCTAAGGGTTTTCAGACACTTTTTGTAATTATACATTAGGGAGGAAGAAGTTTCCCTTCTCGCCATTTTAGTATTTCTCAGCTTTGTTTTCACCAAGGCTCTGCTTCTCCTTCTGGCTCTCTCTGTGTTTGGGACTGCACAGGTGTACATTTAAGGGTTTTTTTAAGCTTATTTCAGTTAAAATACTTTAAGATTTATATACATTGCTATTAATAAAATTTGGCTACATCAGCTAACTACAAAAACCAAAGTGTAGTCTTCCATTATTCAGTATATTCAACATAGACATTACCAACCCAGAAGTAGGTCTTTTGTCATGTTTGTGTGTGGAACATTCGGATTTTAAAAACTATTTACTGTATTCATATTAACCAGAAAAGCAACTCAAATTAATAGAGGCATACTTGCAAATATGTCAAGTGTGCTACAAAAGAGCTTATAACTAAATAGGCCAGATATCATAAAGTATGAGATGGTGCATTCCTATAATAAATTAAACTGTCACACTTTGTATTGTAAACCTAAACTTCCACTTATGTATTAATGATTTACAGGCAGATCCAGAGAGTAAATCCATATAGCCATGGCTAAGGGCATCCAGCTTCTGGAATGTTTTTTAAAGGGGAGCTTGCAAACTCTCATCTATGTCCTGAAACCACATTGAGTAAATATTCAAATAAATACGTTTAACACATACATACCCAAGAGGCAGCTGGGAGGGGCTTCTAACAGTCAAGGAGTGGTAACTATGCTTCCCTCAAGACATAACTTCATTACTTCTCTTACTCACATATTTAGAATTATCCCGTTCCTCACAAACAGCTGTCTGATATGAGCAAACTGCTCGCTCTCTCGACAAGACAAGCAGGGTCTCCACAGTCCAAGCCCAGCACAGAATCCATCATACCATTTATGTTGTGTTATCAGAGAACTTACTAAGGGATCCAAAGGAGAGTGGCTTATAAAAACCCACACCATCACAGTTACATACTATTAGACTAATCAATCTATTTTATTTGAGAATCATTCACAAAGAACGATTCAAAGCAGCTGATGCAGTTTTCTAGGGGTCATCTTTGTCTTTTCAAGCAAAGGAGGGGGAGAGACCAGCCTGAACTATTCATGATTCTTGAGGTATCAAATGGACCAACGAGAACCAAGGGTTTGCCTAGCTCACACCTAGGTTCTGGTTGGGACATTATGGAATACACTATGGAATTATACACACACACAAGCTGGGCCAGGCACAGAGCATCTGCGCCTCAAGTTTCCCCCAACTGCCTGCCTCTTTCTTGTCTGCCTGCCCACTACCACCGTTTTCTTCCCCCACCCGCAGTTGCTGCCATTTTCTCCCCCTGCCCATCGCAGCTACCATTTTGTCTTTCCCAGCCTGCCTCCAACACTTTCTTCCCCACCTGCCCTCTCGCCACTATTTTCTTACCACCCGCTGCCACCGTTTCCTTCCGCCATTACCACTGCTGTTTCCCCCCCCCTGCCAAACCCAGCCACCATTCTGTCAGCTGCCGCCACCGCCTCCTAACGATTTGTTTCCCACCTCGCCTCCAGCACTGCTGCTTTCCTCTTCCCCTGCCAGCAGCTTGCTCGCGAACTCTCTCAAGAGCTGCCACACATGGCATTAGCAACAAGTACGCCTCAGAAAAATATATATTTCCTGCTAACTTGGCAAAGTTAACAACCCCTGCTAACTTGGCAAAGAGGCACCTTTTAATATCGTGATTCTCTTTATTTAGCAGGGGGAGAGTAACTGGCCCTATCCACCCCCAGCACAGTACCTCCAGTGATTGTTGCTGGTGTATATCTTGTGTTTCTTTTTAGATTGTGAGCCCTTTGGGGGCAAGGATCCATCTTATTTATTTGTTATTTCGCTGTGTAAACTGCCCTGAGCCATTTTTGGAAAGGCGGTATAGAAATCGAATGAATGAATGAAGTCACTTTTTACATAAGAACTGGCCTGCTGGATCAGGCTCAAGGCCCATCTAGTGCAGTAACCTGTTTCACACAGTGACCCATTTTATGACTTTGGAACTCTGGTACTGGAGCTAATTCCTCACATAATGGAGACCTGCCCAACAGCACTTGTCCCAAAAGCAAGGCACAGCTTCTTCTGGCTGTTGCATCCTTCCAAGATGCATCATAATGGCTGAGACCCAAATGAAGATGATGGAACAACAGTTGACAATGTTGCAAGCTTTGGGGAGAAATACAGCCTCACAGTAGAACCTCAGGATGCGACACTGAGACATGATGACTGAAAATATGTATTTCTTGTTTAGGCTTCCAGAGAACAGGAACAAAGTGAAAAAGAAAGGAAGACATCTGTTTGGAAATTGGAGTGGAGGACATCACTAAAAAGAACCCAGGGGAAAACCTACAGCCAAAGAATCACTGAGGGTAGAAACTACTACCAAAAGTTGGCATGGCCACCCATCTCACCCAACCACAAATTATACATGCAGGCCCCTGGGCAGAGTTCTAACTGGGACTCCCTGTTCCATCCCACCAAGAACAGCTTGCACCATTTTACAGATGGGGAGAGGGAGCACTGATTAGCTTTAATGTTAATGTCAGTTCTGACGTAACACTTCACCATGGATAAGGCAGGCAGAATTCACAACCCAGAAGGGAGGGAATGTAACTGTGGTTAAGTATTGGGGAGAATTAAATGTGCATCCTCCCTTTGAGGGTTTTAAATAGGCATGGAGTGGAAACATCGACACCAATTTTCTTCTCATTCTTTTTTCCTCCTTTCACTCTCTGCATTTGGTTAATAAGCCTACATACAAATATTAGCAGCCCTTTCTGGAAAGCAGCTTGTCCTACTTTCCACTTCAAAACTGCTTTCTCACGAATTCACTCCACCCCTCCTCTACCTAGCACAGCAAGTAGAAATTGTCTCTGTGTCCAACTATAGTGAAGAGAAGAAGTGAAGTGCAAAGCTATGGGGGCAAGATTGTGCTGGGGAAAGATGCTGGCTGTCAGCCCGGGTGTATGCTGAAGTCTCCAATTCATCATGCTTCACAAAGGCTTCAGATACTGCTGTTCTTCTTCTACAACCCATTAGCCAACAGTGGGAGTTGAGGAAGAGGAATGGCAGGATTATCCAGAGTCAGTAACTACCTTCTAGCAATGTATTCCATTTACTTACCCAGGCCATTCAAATTAATCCCAAGCTGGTGTTCTCTCTTTACAGTGAAATGCTATACACTCATCACTTCCATATGAACTCATACAAGCCAACACATACTTCTTAGGGGGGTGGGGACTCTATCTTTACAACGCAGTTCTATACCTCTTTACTCTTGGGTCACACTAACCTGCTAATAAGTGTACATAAGACTATATCCTATAGATTTTTTGATTTTTTTTACATTTATATCCCGCTCTTCCTCCAAAGAGCCCAGAGCGGTGTACTACATACTTGAGTTTCTCTTTCACAACAACCTGAATTAAGAGACAAAACAGATGTGACACTAATCATGTCACTAGGCCATGTGTGCGCACATGTATTTTTGTTTAATGCAAATCACAGCTGTAGGGACCTCTGATCCAGACTGGGAACAGCAATGGCAAAAGGTTAAAGTCCCCTCTTCCCATATCATGGTCACAATTTGAATCAAGCCCCGCTTCCCATGGCTGCTATTTACACTCACTCACACTCTCACAGCGCTAAACGACATGATTGGCAATGTCCAATTTAGCCCTAAGATACTAGCCAAGAAATCTATGGACAATTTTATACACAGAGATCAGCTTGAGGGCAGATTTGGTAACTTGAGAGTTTAACTATGGTTTACACCATCATTTAACTCTAGGTTTAATGCCAGTTACTGACATTTGCATGACTGTGTGAACCTAGGCCAGAGAAGTTTATAACCAGAGATTGATCTGGTATACCCACCATGGCCTGGGTTCACACTATCATGCTAACGTCAGTAACCTGCAGTAAACCTAGGTCAAATGATTGCATGAACCAGGCCATAGATAAGTGATCACCCACACTTTGCCACTGTGATTACCAAAATAATTTAAGAAGCCAGCCTAAAGACACACAAATCCAACTGTATTAATCCAAAGTCAGCTCATGTTGTATGAAAGTGTTTTAAAACATGGATGGGGACAAACAAAATTTCCCTGGATGTAGGTTGCCTGCATTCTCATCACAGCAACACTGAAATACCCCAACTGGCCATACACAAGGGTATTGATATTTCTTAGATTAGATAAGTCTTTAAAGTATTATGAAAATGCTTTTGTCCAAGAGCGAAGTACCAACCAGGCCTGTCCTTAGGGCGGAGCAATCACACCGGGCCCCGGGCCTGGACGGGCTCCATGGTGGCAGCGGCGGCAGCAGCACACATGGAGTGAGCAGCAAGCAGCCTGCCTCGCTGCTTGCCAGCCTTGTGCCCGCCTCAGCTCCCAGGGCCAGCATGGCAGCCATGTCTGCTTGGGGGGTGGGGGCCTCTGCGGCGTGTGCACGCAAAAAAAGAAGAAGAAGAAGTCCCATGCTGCCTTGCAGGCCTTCTCGTGTCCCGACGCCGATTGGCTGAGATGAATCAGCATGCCATTCAAAGCTGTTGCCAGTGGAGGCCCGTGCGTCCTGGCGTTCCCCGCTGCAACTCCCAAAGCTGGCTCGGCTCCCTCTGCCCTGTCTATGACAAGCATGAGCCTCAAGGATTCGCCGAGCAGAGTCGGGGAAGGAAGCCCCACCAGCCCCGTCCTGCCGCCCCTAACCCGCTCTGAAAATTGCCTGGGGGGGGGGGGAGAGGAGATAAGAGGAAGCAAGGCAACACTTTGGAGAGGTGTTGGGGCAGAGATTCTGGAGACCACTTGGGAGATGAAAAGAGAGTTGGGCCAGAAGGCGCGAGGGTCTTACGACTAGTGAACTGTCTGCGATGAAGGAAGTTACTGCTGCCTCCTGCATCTGACAGGTGAGTATTGTGTTGCTATGTCCAGCCAGAACCCACAGCAGGCATCTGCGACAGAAGGGAGGGGGGAAGGAGGAAACCCTGAGGCAGGTATGCAGAGTCCTCCTCATCTGGCTGCTGCCACCCTCAAAATTCTGCCCCCACTTCCGCACTCTCCGCCTCTTCTAAAGGGTGATTCAGGACAGGAGTGGGGGAGGGTTGTGAGCCGCTGCCCCTCCTCTCATAGTGATGGCAAACCGAGACCACACACACACACACACACACACACGTAACCCAACAGATGTGTTGTATTTGGTATAAGTATGCAGCAACATGAAACATAACTAGGAAACCCACTGGTCGCGCACAAAACCCCAGATTTTCACTGGACCAAGTAAGCTTAAAATGCAGACTTAGAAAACCATGAGTCAGCGGTTCAGTTCTATACTTAACCTGTAGTATGTAGTTTACTTTGTGTGTCCTACATTCAGGACATCGTTCGCGATGTTAGTCTGAGAGAATGAGAGCAGAGGGAATGCTGAGCTCTATGGGGTTTTCGCCTATGTACCCTGTTTCCCTGAAAGTAAGACCTACCCCGAAAGTAAGACCTAGCAGTAATTTCTGATGTACCACTAATTGCCCTAGTGCATTTTTTGGGGCTAAAATTAATATAAGACACTGTCTTATTTTCGGGGAAACACGGTATGTGGCCCACTGGATTGCGGCTGCAGACACCGAGACTGGTCTTCTTAGATACTGTCAGTAATCGTGAAAGTCAGACAATTGTTGTCTTTAAAATAAATAAAAAAACCGAAGCTAACAATATTTTAGTAGTACGAAAGGATGGGGTGGGGGGTTGAACAGAAGGTTGAATATTTGCTTTCTTGCAGGTTCAGTTGCCCCCAAGAACCCACATGTTAAATACTGTGTCGAGGTGTGTGTAGGTAGCGGGTGATGTGCCTACCTGGGTCGCTACTGAGAGTAATTGAGGAGTCAGGTGGGGGGGCGCACTTTCAAAAGCATGGCGCTGGACACACTGCTTGCAAACCATCTCTCTTTCCCCATAGGCAAAGGGGAAGGGGGGAAGAGTTGTGTGTGTGTGTGGGTGGGAGCACCCTCGTGGAACCCAGGTCTCTCTATGTTTTATATCAGAGTGACTGCTCCGCGCTTGCAAAACTCCTGAACTCTGCAAAAAAGCAAAAGCATGAGGGAAGCTTGGCAGCGGGGGGGGGGGGGGGAGGATGCCTTCCATCCAAGCACTTAGCTGTGCAGGGGAGTAAACTTTTGTTCATTCCCACTTATTGCAACACTGCAAGAGAAAAGTAAAGCAGCTCCAACTTTTTGCCTGCTTTTCTGAATGGTGGGTCCTCTTTCCCACCCAGCCCCCAAGTTGCATTAAAAAGCAACAAAAAATTGCAATATCTCCCCACACACAGACTGCCTCGGTTTTGTTGTTGTTTTTTAACACCTTTACATTCTTGCAAATTCAGTCTCTTAAATATTGAATCCTTTAGAGACAGAAAGGGGAGTGGGTAAAGAAATATGTGGGATGGGAATCTGTTGAGTGTTGAAACGATTCTGCTAATGGATATTTGCATAAATATACTTGTTTTATACAATTACATTCTTGTGTGTAGGATAATGTTTAACTTGATTGATTATTTTCTTCCTTTGAAATGGAGGAGCAATGGGCATTCTGTGAATAATTTGGATGGATGATGGTATGGTGCTTTCCAGCTTGAATTCTGGAATGCAAATGTGTTAAGCTCTGTATATTTGTGTCTTGGTTTTACATAAAATGTATATTATTTATCTGAAATGTTAAGGGGCCCCCTGCAGATGCTGATTTGCCCCCAGCCCCACACCCCCCTAGGGACAGCTCTGGTACCAACACAGTTCTTTCCAAAAGTATCCCTCCATGCCTTTACAACCCCATCAATGTGTCTAAAGGGATAGTCTATTTGAGTGCAGATGAATCACATGGATTTAAAGAACAGAATCACCAGATATAATGGAGCCATTCCCAAAGTTTGTCATTGCACTGAAGTAAATAAAACAGGTCTCTCTGCTTCTGCTTCTACTAGTTTTCAAGTGACCAGAAGCTGGGGGCAAGGGTGTGTGTGGACAAAGCAACATAGCCCAGCTTGCTTGCTCTAATGCCTTGAACAGCAGTCCAATGTGCAAAAAGCAGCAGGCGAAGCTTTACACAGCATGAAGAGAATGTTATCATTGACAGATCAAACCATTAATGCAGAAGGCAGAGCTACAGGGTCCTCTTAGGAAACTGACAATCCAGGCAAATTCCCAGCCAATAAAGGGGATGCATTCTACATGGTTCAATGCTATTATCCCAAAACTGAATACTTCTGGTGACTAGGTTCTATTTAGTTTATAGAATAATTCCAGTACTGAATAAGTTACTTCTACGGCTGGCCATAATCAAGCCCAGACAAAGGAGCTCAAGACGTACCAAGCGGCTGCAAACAGGCCACACATGCCTTCCAGCTGACAAGGCCAAAGAGAAGACAATGGGCAGGCCGCTGACTCAGAAGGCCTGGGCAGCATAAGCTGTTGTATGAGTTGACAGTACTCATCAGTACCTGCTGAACAATACTGGGCTAAAAATATTGGGACCGTTTACACTTCAAATCAGTTTGGACAACAATCATGGAGCTCAAGGGCTGATTTATAAACACACTTGCTGAACAGGGAATTTTCTGCATATACTGGGTAGGGAGATACACTCCCTACCACCCACTGCATATACAGCGTAGCATGTGATGCAAGCAACTATCATGTGAATCAAGCGTATGTGTGTATCACTTGCATCATGTTATTATTACTAATCAATATTAAGATTATGTATTTACCACTTTTCAATGTAGTATGCCTACTACCTGTAGAAAATTCCAAGTTTGCAACATTAAGAAGTAAATCTTAGCTTGCGTGACAGACTCAGAGCTTTTCAGTAAAAAACAGTAAAGTGTGGAAACTTGTAAGCTTCCACACAAGTTTCTAATGCTGTGTTGCAGTCCACATTCTTGCACAGGCCTCCATGCTCCTTCCTAGCACAATCATATTATTGGGTCGCATGCCAAGCAGAGACCTTGTGTGATTTTTACAGTGCCACCTGCAAGCCAGTGTTAGCATTCAGAGAAAAACCCATCTCTTTTCATTACAAAAGGAGGAAGAGGAGAACTGGTCTTGTGCAAACAAGCATGAATTGTACCCTTTGCTAAGCAGGATCTCGGTTCCAAGTTCTTTCCCTGGCATCTCTAAGAAAAGGCTGAGAACCATTTCTGCCTGCAGCTCTGGAGACGTTGCTACCACTCTGTGTAGACCATGGTTTCTTAACCAGGGTCCCCAGATGTTGTTGGACAACAACTGCCATCATCCCCAGCCACAAAGGCCATGGCTGGGGATGATGGGAGTTGTAGCCTAACATCTGGGGACCCAAAGTTAAGAAACCCTGGTGTAGACAATACTGAGCTAGATAGACTAATGGTCTGACTTATACCAAGGCAGCTTCCTATGCTTCTAGTAGTTGGCATGCTCCAAGTAGTAGGAATAGAGCAGAATCACATGTAGGTCTTCATTCTGGAAGAATCAAGAATTCCCTGTCATTTTAGATCTCTGCATGCAGTGGGGAGGGAATGAAAAAGAAATATAGTACTTGATGTACACCTATATTGGCAAAGTACTCGAGGCTCACATTCAGATGTTCAGAATCTCAGCAACACAACAGATCAAGCAGCATAAATTCCCTTTGCCACTCCCAAGAAGCAAAGTCCGAGAGCTTTGATTAATACAAAACTGAACAACAGGAGGGACTTGTGGAAAGAATCAATCATCCACTGCTCACCTATGGGAACACAGACAGCATCAAAGAGTCACTTCCATGAAAAAGCAGCTGTTGCTGGTGTCTACCTTATGTTTCTTTTTAGATTGTGAGTCCTTTTGGGACAGGAAACCATCTTATTTATTTTTCTGTGTAAGCTACTTTGAGAACTTTTGTTGAAAAACGGTATATAAATTTTCATATTTATTTGGCTACTACTAGTTCACAGTAGTAGCCAAAAAGTTGGTGTTTTTTTAAAATCTGTAAACTGAACAAAGAGAGGAGGATTGATATTTACACACAAGGCTTTAGCAATTTTATTTAAGTTAGTCTGAGAATGAGAAACCTATATCAACTAAGATGTATATCTTTAATCTTCTTCATTTATAGGCACATGCAACACCAATAGCACCACCAATGAGGAGCTTTACAAAAACCATGAAGAACTGCAAGAAAGGCTGATCTTCAACATCTAGAATAAGTCTAATAGGACTTTTTCCCTTATTAGGTGGACTTGGGATTGCAGCTTAAAAGAAATATCTTTGCATATGATGTGATCAGCCTATGAATCTCATTCAAAGATTTAAAAAAAATTCAAAAGCTACAATACTTTTATTGGGACCAACCAAAACGACACAAAACCTTTAGCAAGTTTTGAGTTTTTCCATGACTGTGTCTCATTTTGGTTGGTTTAATAAAGGTATGTAGCGATCAGCCACCCCTCTCCTAAAGAGTTAACTGGAAGTGAATCCTGTCCAGACTGACAGGCTAGTGAACTCCAGAGCTCAATCAATCAGAACACCAGGTGGGTGGGACCTAGAGAGCCACTGGGAGGAAGAGAAGGTTCCTTTGTTAGATCCAGCTAGGCTGGAGGTGGGAGAAGCACATGAGGAAAGGCTTTGTGAGGAGTAAGGGGGTTTGCGGGGAGAGAGGGCTAAACCCGCTCTCCCCGCAGATGATCAGAAGGCAGCCCTGGGTGGCTGGACTGGCCGCTCACACGACTGTCGGCTCCGTCATGGAGCCGGCAGGGGCTGGGGGGATCAGGGGCTGCATGGCCCCTGGAAGTTTCAGGAAGTTCCACACGAGCACATGGGGTATCTTGGAGAGACCCCCAAGCCCAGGGGTCTACTCACGTGTCACTGCACACCACGGCAACACATGAGCAAAAAGCGAGGTTAACAGAGCACTCACTCCATTAACCTCAGCTAAGGGGAGGGGTATTTAGGGCAGCTAGCTGCCGGGAGCCGCATGGCTCCCATTGCAGAACATGATCACTCAAAAGTGGGCTAGGCTCTCTTAGGCCACTTTTGGGCAATTGTGAGAATCACCTCATTTAGTATTTTTACCTGCAACTAAAAGCTGAGAAAGCCTCAAATGGAAGCAGTCTGTAGCATTTGAATAAACTTGTTTTTCTTTTTGTTATTTTTTACAAACCTCTCTGAGCAGATTTTTAACTCAGGAGAAGGGGGAGCTGAAAGTGGGCTTTTTCTCTGGTGTAAAACACGCCTCAGGAGCTCAGCCTTTATTAGTTTTCCCACCACATGTTGGCTTGCATGTGGAGGATTTTTGTATACTTTCCCAATAGCAAAATAAAGAGAGCTTTCCCTGGGATTCCCACCCAAGCTGGGGGGGGCGGGCGGTCAAGATTTATCAATAAGTAGGTGGTGGTGGCGGCGGCAACAGCCATTTTTGAAACTACCAACAGTAAATAAGAGTTTTAGGAGTAGCCTTTACAAGAAAGCTCTGCAGGGATGAGTCAGCACTCCTTCCCTCATGTGAGCTAGCTCTGGGACAAAGGTGTTACTAGAATATTTTGTGGCTTTGGGATTTTTTCTAATGGACCAACATGGCTACCTACAATATCTATGTATTCTAAAGATAAGCATTTAGACAGCCTAATTTAGCAAAAAAATATTCTGAAAGAGCCAAACTGTTGTACTGATAAAGGAAGTCTACAGCGATACTTGAATTTATTTCCCTTTTAAAATCATTTAAAGCAAACCTCTGCCCAAGAGATTTTTTTTATTTTCCAAAGTAGTTGTACCTTAATCCGATTTAGATACTGAGGGACACTTCACCAATTACATTTCAGTTTCTTGTCCTAAATGGGTTCATAATCTAACAAAAAAATACAAGGGACTCACCAGCAACAGATATTGGAAGGAATGCTAAGCTGGATGAAAGAGGGGCTGTTACAATGTCCCTGCTAAATATAAGAAAGCCACCAAATGTAAAAAGGTGCCTCTTTGTCCGGTTAGCAGAGATTAATGGAATTTGTTAAGCAACCCCCAAGCATAAAGTAGAAAGATGTCACTGCTCCCATGAAATACCCTGTAGAGGAGAGGGTGAGGGGATGTGGACGGGGAGGTGGAGTGGCTGTGGTCTATAAGGATAACATCTCCCTTAACAGGGTCCCTGTCAGGGTATCAGACCATATTGAATGTGTGTACTTGAGTTAGGGGACCAGGGATAGATTGGGACTTCTGTTGGTGTACCAATTGCCCCGCTGCCCAACAGAATCCCTTATTGAGCTCACGGACTTGGTCGCGGAACTCGCGTTGGAGTCTCCCAGACTTTTAGTACTGGAGAACTTCAATGTTCATTTCGGGTTTGTCCGGGGCAGCTCAGGAGTTCATAGCAGCCATGACAACTATGGGCCTATCCCAAGTGGTCTCTGGACTGACGCATATTGCAGGTCACATGCTTGATTTGGTCTTTTACTCTGATCAGGGTGGTGTTCCATGGGTGCGGACGCCTGTGATTTCCCCATTGTCATGGACGGACCACCATCTGGTTAAGGTTGGACTTACAACCACTTCCCACCTCTGCAGGGGTGAGGGGCCTATTAGAATGGTCCGCCCAAAGAGGTTATTAGATCCAGTAGAGTTCCAAGAAGCCTTGGAGAGATTCAGTGTTGGCTTTGAAAGTAATCCTGTTATGCCCTGGTTGAGAATTGAGACAACTTGCTCACCAGGGCAGTAGACACGATTGCTCTCAAGCATCCCCTCCGACCCGCTTCAAAATTGGCCCCTTAGTATATGGAAGATCTATGGGGGCTGAAGCGGCAAGGTAGACAACTGGAGCACAAGTGGAGAAAGACTCTACTCAAATCCAACAGATTACAACATAAAGCACATTTATGCTCAGGCGATATGTGTGGCAAAGAAACAGTTCTTTTCTGCTCGTATTGCCTCCGCGAGTTCACATCCAGCGGAATTCAGGGTTGTGAGGGGACTAGTATCTGCCCCTCCTCCCTTGAACCAGAATTTGGAGTCATCAGTTACCCGCTGTGATGTGTTTAACGAGTTTTTTGCAGATAAAATCTCTTGGATTCAGGCCAACTTAGATGGAGACTTCACAATTAATTTGATGTCTGAACTGGAGGTGTCCAACAACTCCTCTTATGCGATTCGACTGGATCAATTTCAGTTTGTGACACCTGAGGATGCGGACAAGCTGCTTGGAGTGATGAGGCCTACCACTTGTTCTCTTGACCCTTGTCCAACATGGCTTGCTCTATCTAGCAGGAAGGCTATTTTAGGCGGCCTGGTATAAATCATAAATGCTTTTCTGAGGGAGGGCAGGATGCCTCCTTGTCTTAAGGAGGAAATTATTAGACCTCTTCTAAAGAATCCTGCATTAGATCCCTTAGAGTTGAGCAATTATAGGCCTGTTTCCAACCCCCCATGGCTGGGCAAGGTAATTGAGAGGGTGGTGGCCTCTCAGCTCCAGGCGGTCTTGGAGGAAACTGATTATCTAGACCCATTTCAAACTGGCTTTCGGGCAGGCTATGGGGTGGAGACTGCCTTGGTCGGCCTGATGGATGATCTCCAATTGGGAATTGACAGAGGAAGTGTGACTCTGTTGGTCCTTTTGGATCTCTTGGTGGCTTTTGATACTATTGACCACAGTATCCTTCTGGAACATCTGATGGCGTTGGGGGGTGGGAGGCACTGTTTTACAGTGGTTCCACTCCTACCTCTCGGACAGATTTCAGATGGTGTCGATTGGAGATTGTTGCTCTTTGAAATCTGAGCTTAAGTATGGTGTCCCTCAAGGCTCCATACTCTCTCCAATGCTCTTTAACATCTACATGAAACCGCTGGGAGAGATCATCCCTGGGAGCTAGGTGTTACCAGTATGCTGATGACACCCAGATCTACTTCTCCATGTCAACTTCTTCAGGAGCTGGCCTATCCTCCCTAAATGCCTGCCTGGAAGCAGTAATGGGCTGGATGAGGGAGAATAGACTGAAGCTGAATTCAGATAAGATGGAGGTACTTATTGTGCGGGGTCAGAACTCTAGAGACGATTTTGATCTGCCTGTTCTAGATGGGGTCACACTTCCCCAAAAGGAACAGGTTCGCAGTCTGGGAGTACTTCTGGACCCACACCTCTCCCTGGTTTCTCAGGTTGAGGTGGTGGCTAGGGGTGCTTTCTATCAGCTCTGGCTGATACACCAGCTAAATCCATTTCTTGAGATCAATGGCCTCAAAACAGTGGTACATCTGTTGGTAACCTCCAGACTTGACTTTTGTAATGTGCTCTACGTGGGGCTGCCTTTGTACGTAGTCCAGAAACTTCAGTTGGTTCAGAATGCGGCAGCCAGGTTGGTCTCTGGGTCATCTTGGAGAGACCATATTACTCCTTTGCTGATGGAGTTACACTGGCTGCCAATAGGTTTCCGGGCAAAATAGAAAGTGCTAGTTATAACTTATAAAGCCCTAAACGACTTAGGCCGTGGGTATTTAAGAGAGCGTCTTCTTCACTATGAGCCCCACGGCCCATTGAGGTCATCTGAGGAGGTCTGTCTCCAGTTACCGCCAACTCGTCTGGTGGCTACACAGAGACGGGCCTTCTAGGTTGCTGCCCCGAGATTGTGGAATGCACTCCCCACTAAGATACGATCCTCCCCATTTCTGGCAATGTTTAAAAAACATCTAAAAACCCATCTTTTTAATCAAGCTTTCTCAGCCTTTTAAAATTTGTTGGTTTTAATTTTGTGATTGATTTTAAATTGTTGAATTGTTTTAACTTTTTATATGTGTTTTAATCGTTTTATGTTAAACGCCCAGAGAAGAAAGTTTGGGTGGTATATAAATGTAATGAATGAATGAATGAATGAATAAAATGCACTAGACAAGATTTTTTATCAGCATCAACTGCCATGCTTCAGCAATATCTGGGGAAATATTAACCATTTGATGGATTCCATTCAGCTTACTAAGAAATCTCTAAGCATAGGAACATAGGAAGCTACCATATACTGAGTCAGACTGTTGGTCTATCTAGCTTAGTATTGTCTTCACAGACTGGCAGCAGCTTCTCCAAGGTTGCAGGCAGGAATCACTCTCAGCCCTATCTTGGAAATGCCAGGGAGGGAACTTGAAACCTTCTGCTCTTCTCAGAGCAGCTCCATCCCCTGAGGGGAATACCCTACAGTACTCACACTTCTAGTCTCTCATTCATATGCAACCATGGTGGACCCTGCTTAGCTAAGAGGACAAGTCATGCTTGCTTCCACAAGACCAGCTCTCCTCTGCTCACAATAATACAGTACAGTATGCAAGACTGGAGGAGATGGTGAGGCACTACTAAACAACATCCTTGTACCACGGCTAGAGTCTAGCCCAAAATTTAAATCAATCTAAAAATAACATAGGCAATTTCTCTGGTTGCATAATATTACCCCCCAAAAGATCTAGCTATATATAAGGAGAAAGGAATCAAGAGACAAAAAGGAAAGATGCTTCCACAACAGAGAGAGCGAGCACGCACATTAGAGGAGCAAGGACAAAATGGTGAAGAGAGGGGTTATGACAAGAACAAGGAGAAAAAGAGATTACATATTAAGTGACAATGATGTTCAGCATGGCAATTAAGTTCTCACTGAGAAACACAATTATCCACCAGTTTGTTGTGCAGAAGCAAAGCAAGACAAAAATGTAAAACCATATTCAGTGTTACTTGATTGTATAGAGGTCAGTTCACTTGATTACAAAAGGTTTGTTTGCTGACTTTCAGTAATCTCTAAAAGTGTATCAGCATTCCATGATACAAGGATTTGCAGTATTAATGAAAGCAAGCAAAATTTAAATGCATTCAAATTTCTTCCACTTTCCATCTAATTAAACTTACATACAGAGAAGTATTAGATACAGGATATATACCACAGCAGTATCCATCATCAGTATGCAACTCTTCAAGTTGTATTGAGACCAGTGGACAAAAGATATGTGATATCTCCAAGTGCACACACATCAATTTCCAACCACTGAGACCCCATATTATGAAGGTGGCTAAATCCCATATTATGCCTGATTCTCTTTCACCACACCAAGTATGAAGCAGTCCTCTTCAAAGAAGTTAGAACTCCTTGCTTATAATAAAAACACTTTGTTCTAGAAGTTTGCCCTTCTCACATTAACAATGTTCCTGCCACTCTAAACATAAATTGTTTATTAGTGAACTTTATGCCTTTCATTCCCTGGAATTCTTAGTGCAGTGTCTGGTAACCCATGGCACACATTACATGCTAATTGCCACAACAGCAAAACTATTTTATCACTGAAAGGCTATAATTTGTAGTATATGCAAAAGGCAAACACTGTACTCTCACCCAAAATCACTCTCAAGATGACACAGGAAAGACCTATGTTGCTATGACAATATGCTTTCTTAAACTTGCAAATAAAAAGTTCTACTGTGTGATGTCATCTCTCTCAATATACAACAGCAGATACTGAAATGAAGATAGCCTCATGCAACTGCATCCACAGACATTTGCAGACATTACACCTGCAGTAATTAGGAAATATTGTTTCTAGAAAATTATGTGCATTTTCTAAATGCATTAGAAACCTAGAAGCCAAGCGTTTGGGATTTCCAAGGAGTTATGCTTGCCATGTTCCCTGATCTCTTCCTCAGGAACACCACCACCACCTTCATCTGTTGGGATGAGATGACAGAGAAAAACTCTTGTCATCAAGCTATTGTAAATACAGCAGGACAGGGATCACAGTTCCACACAGCAGAGACTTGACACCCCTTCTCAGTGCCACATTCTTACAACAGAAGTTCATTAAGGCTAAAGCATCTGTCAGCAAAAAACTAGCATTTGGTAGTCATCATAGGAATCAACTCTTATGGAGGGCTGATATTAAATGTGGAATGGCAACAACTCAATGAAAGTGAGTTTAGGAACATGGAGGGGAATATGTACATTGGGGAGATGATCTAAAAAAAGCAGAATGGAAAAGAATGAAATATATCCCTTTGTGTGGGATATATTTAAAATGCATCTCTGTTACAAAATATGTAACTAAGGCTTAAGGAAGACTGGGAGAGCTGGGACAAGGGATTGGTGGCGGCAGCATTGGTATTGATTGGCATGAAAGGATGGATCTGCTTGAAACAGAAGACACTTAAATATATAACCTGCCTTTAGGTTATGGAATACGGTTACATATGATTATAAACAACTGATTTAGGGAATTATACAGGAAAACAAAATTAAAGTCATGTTTCATTCTTCATACATTCCTGTATTTCAGAGAACACCTTCTACGTTATGAGCTCCACTGCCCATTGAAATCATCAGGGAAAGTCCGTCTGCAGCTGCCACTGGCTCATCTGATGACTACTCAGGGATAGGCCTTTTCTGTTGCTGGCCTGAGACTTCAAAGGCACTCCCTGCCAAAAGAAGAGCCTCCACATATCTGACAGCTTTAAAAAAGACTCCTGAGACACATTTGTTCATTCAACCATTTGATTTGTAGAACTGTGGACTTGTTTTTAAACTATTTTATTTGTTGTTTTAATTTTGTGTTATATTTGTTGTAAAGTGCACAGAGATGCGGGTTTGGGTGGTATGACGTAAATCATAAAATCCAACAATGGTAATGCTCAGCAGAGAACCACACTATCACACCAGAAACAGAAAAATACTTTAATGGTGCTTCACAAAGCAAAATAAGCGAAGGACCAATCTCTACCTGAAAGAATTTACAATTTCAGTATAGACCAATGATCTTCACTATTTTTCAAGTGACGACCAGTTGGCAAAAAAAACTTTAACCTGAGAGCTATTTCCACTAGGCTGACCTCTGCACTTTTCTCAGTGTGGGAGGGCCCCTTAAGAGAGAAAGAGCCCTCTTTTAAGAGCTCTATGGGGGAAATGCTGGGAAGGGCTACATGTCCCAGCATTCTGTGCACACCTTCCAAGATGGTGCAAGTGCTCCAGAGGGCTCCGTTTCCCTTAAAGGAGCACCACCGGTTCTGAGCAAAGTGCAGCACTGCATGATGAGAATGATCACCTCTGCATTGTGCTGGGGGACAGACTGTGCAGAATAGTCAGCTTTGACCAAAGCTTCTCACAGGTCCAACAAACAATTAGTCAGGGAGTCTGGGAGCCACTACTGGCTCCTGGACCTTACAGTGAAGAACACTGGTTTAGACAGAAAAGGCAGCAGAGGCAAGGATAACAGAAATAAGGGTATAATAAAAGGGAGGAATGTTTGCATCACGTTTCTAGATGCCTCGGCGGCACACAAGTAGTTGAGATTTTTCCAGACTTTTACAATGCCAGTCTTGAACATTGCTATTAGCCAACATGCAAAGCTGCCAAACTATGCTGATAACACCAACAAGTGACTAAATATAAGGACCAGTCTACTGGATCTCGCCAAGGATCCAGCATCTTTCTTTCCAAAACTCCAGAAACACGGCATGAAAACAGCAGCACTCCCTCATTGTTTGTCCTCTAGCAACTGATATTCAGAGAGTTTACTGTATAGCATTGCAAAAAGCTATGTCTAAGGCCTCATAATTTTTTTTCACTTCAAGCTATTTATTCTCAGGCATGTAATGCACACCCAGGTTTTAAGATGTGTAAAAATGTTGTGCAGGGAAGGTAGCATACATCTTTTTCTCAAATATGCATAGCAGAAAGATGTCCATCCATCCTTCTTTAAGAAATTAGTTGTTTGTATAACCTTTCTTCCATTTTAAAAATCTGTTCATAATTGTTTATCTCCATTAAAATTGTAAAAAACACCACCACATACATATTCATAGCCCTAATAGTATGTATGCAGTCACGGTGGTACAGGCCACTGAGTATAAATAGATGACTTTATTATAAAAATGTTTCGATAATTTTAGCACAAATCCACTAATAAATGTATTCAATAAATAATGTAATAAAGAGGAACACTCCTATTCCCCTCAATCCCTGCCCAATTTCATAAATGCAGCTCCATAACTCCAATGAACAAAAACAAAAAAACCCATAAATGAGTAAAAGAATCAGTTGTGGGGGTGGGGATGCATTAGAATGTAGATTACTTTATTGTGGTTATTGACCAGAACCAACAAGCAGACAGCCATCAACATCAAAATTAACATTTTAACAAGACAGTACATACATACATACACACACACACCTGTAGAGTGTGCGTGAGTGTGCATATATAATATATACACATACATATATACATACACACACATTACTCATCTTAAAAATCTATATACTACATACTAATCATCAAAATATTTAATCTAAGTAGAAATGCTGTACTTCTTAAAATTTTAGTTATAATTAATATCTTGAATCAACTCTTGCCTGACCTTGCAGACTGTGGCACAGAATTTGGCCACACTAAATGTTATTGATGGAATCCAATCTGCAAGAAGAAAGGGGGTATAAAACTCAGCTGATCTGCCTGGCATATTCAGTAAAAGGGGGGCAAGAAAAGTGATGACAATATCCCAACAGGATGGACAATATAAAAGCACATACATCACAGTTGCAATCTCCTCTGTGCCACATGGGCATTTTCCCGATATCTGCCCTCAAGAACCGCAGATGGGAGCGCATTAAAGCATGCCATCAAAAATGTTCTCCGCTCATTCAAGATTGTCAGACTAGTGAGATAACTGGCTGGCTTAAGATAGTTCAAGAACCCACCAAGTCTGTTACTACTAGTGGCCAAGCTTAAATCCTTCTTATTCACTATCTCGGATACATTGCTTAAGAATTTGTTTAGCATTGTCTTATCCCACAGAAATTAAGAAATTAGGAGAAAACCCATATGTACCAAATGTATCCTGCAAAACCCTGCTCCAAGTAGATTGAAAACTGTCCATCTGAGTGGTACCAGGCCAGCTGGGAAGGATATTAATTTTAACCAGAAATTAAAAAGAAGCAGCCAGACCCTGGCCTCTACCTTAATCAGGCCTGCTTCTAATTGCAGTACACATTACATTAGATACCTTTTCACAGATATCAATACCTTGGTCTTCTGGAAATTTATGTTCAAGAGATCTTCTTTGCCACAGTGGGCCAAGGCCTGTAGGACTCTCCTCATCCAAATGTGCATTTATGAGATAATAACTGCATCATCAGCGTACAGAAAAATTGATATGGGTTTATTCGCTAGTTTAGGGAGATGGAGATCCAGATTATCAAGGCAATTTAACAGATAATTCATATAGAAATCAAACAAAAGGGGAACAATGATGCACTCCTGCTACACCCCCATGTTATTACAGCATCAGACACCTGGCCTTGCGGGTTATGTCTTACCCTTAATGTGGTGTCCTCGTGAAGCAAATGAATAAGCAGTGGTCGCCACCAATCAATGGAGGAAGCCTCAAGCTTCCTCTAGAGCTGATCCTTAGAGATCAAATCAAATGCAGATTTAAAGTCAATGAAAGCTGCATAAAGGGATGACTTGGCACTACTTGAATATTTCTCAGCCAGGTGCTGCAATACCAGCCCCTGATCCAATGGGTTGGCCTGCTCTAAATCCGGCTTATTTCTCCCTCAGTATATTGTCTTGCTCCAACCAATCTACTAGTTTCCCATGAAGGTGCCTAGCATATAGCTTGCTGATAATACACAGCTGGCTGATAGAGCGATTGCCTTTTAAAAAGATCAGAACAATGCCTGTACCCCATTATTTCAGGATGTGGGCAGTTTGATCTAAGAGAAAGGTTTTGCAAGTACAGGAACTCATCAATCAATATTAGATTTTATCAATTCAGGAGGTATGAAATTGCCTCCAGGGGCCTTTCCAGGTTTAGGTTGGGCTACCAACTTAATTACCTCCATAGTAGTGACAGGGGGCCATTCTGGAAGGGAGGCCAAACTAGGTATTGGTGAGGACACACAATCTTGGTCTGCAGAATACAAAGCTCAGAAATGTACCTCCCAAGCCTCCACAAAAAATATAGCAACCCAATCAAGGCACATTGCCATGAAGATTATTCAACACAATTCTCCAAAAAGCAGACAGATCATTGGTCCTAGAAGAATTAAATGCTGCATTTAATTTAAAGCATTTAAAGCCAAGCTTCTCTTGAAACCACCCTTTAATACCTTATATTGCCTTTTCTGTATTAATATAGATGGTGATGTTATTAGTATGTTATTGGCCCTGAAGAGTTTATAGTTATCTAAAGTAAAGTGTGCCGTTGAGTCGATGTCGACTCCTGGCAACCACAGAGCCCTGTGGTTGACTTCGGAAGAATACAGGAGGGGTCTACCATTGCCCCCACTGCACCATTAGGTGACTTGTTATAGTTATCTACTAGAGTGTTTTTAGTAGCAATACAGTCTCTGTCCAACCAGCATTTAGATCTGTGTGCGCGGACATGGGTTCTGCCCAGGTCATTGTGGGTGAGGGTCTACTGTATCATTTGTGTGGTACTTTGAAGCAACTCAAGAATCCTATTGGGTGAATCAACTGTCAACATAGAGGCGCGGAGCTGGAGAAATTTCTCTGAGTTGAGAAGTTCTCTAATCATCTCCTCCACCCATGGGTACCATTTAAGTCTGCTAGACCTAGAATCAGCCAAAGTTTTTGACTGAAACCTCTCCTCCATATATAGGTTTTTTTTACAAATGGCTTCAAATAGAGCACACAGATAAGCGGTTACTATCCAAACGACAATCTACCCTTAATTAGTGAACCAGATTAAATGAATTCCATGACACAATAACATAGACAATAATGCTCACCTGCCCACACACCCCAACCAGTGAGTAAACAACCCACTGGCAGCATCTTCAGCAGCTCCATTTAATATAAAGAGGTCCAATCTATACATTGTTGTATAGCAAAGCTACCTACATGATCTTTGGACTAGCGTGTCTGCAAGGGAGCAGGACAGCCCATCTCTGGAGGACAGCTCTGGTAGGCTGCATACAGGAAGGCATCATTGGGGCCCAACCTGGCATTAAAATTTCCACCAATGGTAACAGGGGATTCAGGGAAGGCAGCTAGGAGTTTGATAATATAAGCCTCAAACCCTGTCCAAAAGCTCTTTAATACAAGACCATCTTTGGAATGGGATAAACATTAGTAATTAACAGGCTGTAGCAATCAAACTTAACAGCCAAGGCTGCTACAAGATGCAAATAAGAATTGTGCTTAACATTCATTCATTCGATTTCTATACCACCCTTCCAAAAATGGCTCAGGGCAGTTTACACAGATAAATAATAAATAAATAAGATAAGATAAGATAGAACCCTGTCCCCAAAGGGCTCACAATCTAAAAAGAAACTTGACACCAGCAACAGTCACTGGAGGTACTGTGCTGGGGGTAGAAAGGGCCAGTTACTCTCCCCCTGAAATATAAAGAGAATCGCCACGTTAAAAGGTGCCTCTTTGCCAAGTCAGCAGCCTCAGCTCACAATCTGGTAGAAACAAACAATCCAAGACCCCCCTTTGCTCTCCATTTCTTTAGTCCAACAGCATTTAGCACATAAGAGACAAAACTATCTAGTTCTATATCTGCTGTTTACTAAATCTCTTGTAACAGAAGAATGTCACATTTTGAAATTTAATCAATAATGGTAGCATTACTTTTCTTTGAATTCCAGTTGGCAATGTTCCATCCAGACATGGCGACAGTATCTGGGGCTTTTTAGTTTGGAAAAGAGGCAACTATGAGGAGACAGGGTGGAGGTATATAGAGTTATGTATGGAGTACAGAGAAATTTTTCTCCCTCTCTCACAACACTAGAACCAGGGGTCATCCCATGAAACTGAAGAACAGGGAATTTAGGACCAACAAGAGTCCTAAATGCCTGCCCATGGGCAGTAATGGGCTGGATGAGGGACTGAGATGCTCATCGTGGGGGATCGGAATCTGAGGGATGAGTTAGATCTTCCTGTGCTTGATGGGGTTACACTCCCCCAGAAGGAACAGGTACACAGTTTGGGAGTGCTCTTAGATCCAGGCCTCACTCTGGTATCTCAGGTGGAGGCTATGGCCAGGAGTGCTTTCCATCAACTTCGACTGATTTGACAACTGCGTCCATTCTTTGAAGAGAACAATCTCAAAACAGTGGAAGCTGGTAACTTCCAAGCTTGACTATTGCAACGCACTCTACATGGGTCTGCCTTCGTAAACTTCAGTTAGTTCAAAATGCAGCAGTTAGATTGGTCTCTGGGGCAACCCGGAGAGGCCATATTATGCCTGTTTTAAAACAGGTCCAATGGCTGCCAATGTTTCCAAGCAAAATACAAAGTGCTGGTTATTACCTTTAAAGCCCTGAATGACTTGGGTCCAGGCTACCTTAGAGAGTGCCTTCTTCTGCACAATCCCCATCGCACATTGAGGTCATTTGGAGAGGTCCGTCTCCAGTTACCACCAGTACATCTGGTGGCAACTCAGAGGCAGGCCTTCTCTGTAACTGCTCCTGGCATATGCATGCTCGGAATGGCCCACAGGGCAACAGGGCATATTCCCAGTGTGTCCCACCTGCAGGGCACCTCTGCGCCCCGTCGCACTCGGCAGCAGTAAATACTCCCACCCTTAAGTACCCATTCTACTCAAAACCCGGTGCCCTCCCCACATACATTCCACCGCCCTCTCAGTGCCCCTAGTCCGGCTCTGGGCAAATGGAATGCACTCCCAGCAGATATCCTCAGTTTAGGCTCAGTGTTGGCCTTTAAAAGAGCCATAAAGACTTGCTTGTTTGGCCTGGCCTTCCAAAGTTCTTAAAAACTTTGGAAGGCCAATTTTAATTGGTTTTAAATTTTGTTAAAATTGTTTCTATATTGTTTTAAGTAGTGAGTTTAAAATGTTTGTTTTTATGTCTTTAAACTAGTTGTATACCTCCCAGAGCCTCTGGATGGGGTGGTTTATAAATGTAATAAATAGATAATAAAAAATAAATGAAAGTAAGTATTTTTTCACACTGCACATAATTCTCTGCCACAGGATAGGGTGATGGTCACTAGCTTGAATGGCTTTAAAAGGGGCTTGGATAAATTCATGGAGGACAGGTCTATCAATGGCTATTAGTAGCCCCCCTAACTGGGCAAAGAGGCAGCTTTTACTGTGGTGATTCTCTTTATTTAGCAGGGAGAGAGTAACTGGCCCTATCCACCCCCAGCACAGTACTTCCAGTGACTGTTGCTGGTGTCTATCTTATGTTTCATTTTAGAATGTGAGCCCTTTGGGGACAGGGAGCCATCTTATTTATTTGTTATTTCTCTGTGTAAACCGCCCTGAGCCATTTTTGGAAGGGTGGTATAGAAATTGAAATAATAAAATAATATTAATATTAATATTAATATTAATATTAATAACAGTCTGGTAACTATAGGCTAGTGCCACCTCCAGCCTCAGAGGCAAGATGCCTCTAAATGCAGGCTGCAAGGGAGCAGCAGCAGGAGAGAGGGTATGCCCTCACCAATTGCCTGTGGGCTTCTCAGAGGCATCTGGTGGGCCACTGTGTGAAACAGGATGCTGGACTAGATAGGCCTTGGGCCTGATCCAGCAGGGCTGTTTTTATAACAAACAGTAACATTTGGGGTGGTTCATATTATGTCAATCAGTGGGTAGAATTTCCCTAGGCATGAACTGCAAATCATCATCAATTAGTGTAGTGATACCACTGATCTTGATGCTAGAGTGAGTCTCCAGCAGCTCTAATCTCATGGGGTGCTCAGATGAAAATTCTTGAACCAATGATTAATTTGATAGTCTGCTGCCTGTTGCAAATCTTGCACTGATATTGGGGATTGTTTAAATGGTAATCAGACTCCTCCTGGGTCAACCCGTTAGAATCAGCCATGGGAAAATTTGGAGTTCCAATATCTTATCAAAATGCAATGAAAGGTGTTTGCTTAGATCAATCAGGACTTGTGATGTGTGTGCTTCTGCTTCCTCTAGCTCACCAAGTTGTACCAAACATAGGCCTTTTCAGGGGATGCCAGTTGTACTTCTTCAGTATCATTTCCTCTCTCCCATTCTTTGTCTCAAAATCTTGGTCATTACTAAGCAGAATAGGGTCAGAAAATGGTTCAGAAACACCATCAGCCTTTCTTAGCTGTCCTGACTTAAGAATTCCGCATGCACTCTTTAGAGCTTTTTGGCAGAAATATTCCACCAGAGGCTCAGCAGCCTCAGGAAGAGATGCTAGGGAGTGCTCGAGTCTCTCCATTGGTGTTGCCAAAATAACTTGCTCATCTGCCAACTGAGTATCGGGGAGTATTGGCCTCTTTCAGGCAAGCTTGGTTAATTGGCCTTTGGTTGGCAACTGCAGCTTTTGGAGCCAATGTTGTCTTTTGCTTATCTGGTGGGGGAAAGTTGCTCAAGGCAATACTAGACACTGTTGAGTTAACCCTTTGAGGTAGCAGCAGTCATAATTGAACATAATGAAACACACAGACTGGAACTATTTGAGAGCTGGCCAAGAGAGCTTTTGTTCTAAATAGCATAAGTGGGGTCACTGGTTGCTTCAATGTGAGCAAAACTCTTTTTTGTGATGCCCAACCCAGAAGCCATTCCAGAGCGGACAGGTCAATATGACATCATAGCAGTCAGCTCACTGTCCGCATGCTATTCCAAAGCTCTCTGTGTACATGGTTCATAGCTATTTGTAGCATAATCTGCGTCATTTGTAAGGTCTGTGTAGCACAAGTGTTATCAGCCCTCTTAGTGTGTGATCACTACAGCACCAGGTTTATGTCATATGTCTTTATACTTGGCCCACATTTCCTCTTATTACACAGTACAGATCTCTGGTGCTCTGCTGAAGCTAACATATTATTTACAAATCTTTGCACATATGCCTCAAACAACTCTTTTAACTGATCCAACTTTTAGCCAAGAATGTTCAACTTGATGGCAACTCCTCACTCCTAAGCCCCCACCCAGTGATAACAGGTGAAGCCTCTATAACAGAAAGTCTCTTTAGCTCCATATCTGTTCACAGTGGGACAAGAATAAACTCAGACTCTTTGCGTTGTAAAAACTGATCTATCTTGTAACTGCTTCACAGCTTTGAGGGAATTCAGTGATTCTGGAGATCATTGCCATTTTTAAAAAAAAATTCTCATCCTCTCCAATTAAGGTTAATCCAGATTTCAGCAGGCTCCAGCAGATAATTCTCTGCTCTCTCATCTCGGAGACACCACATTACTCCTTTGTTGATGGAATTACACTGGCTGCCGATAGGTTTCTGGGCAAAATACAAAGTGCTAGTTATAACTTATAATGCCCTAAACAGCTTAGGTTCCAGGTATTTGAGAGTGTCTTCTTCGCTATGAACCCCACCGCCCATTGAGGTCGTCTGAGGAGGTCTGTCTCCAGCTACTGCCAAATTGTTGGGTGGTCACACAGAGATGGGCCTTCTTGGTTGCTGACCCGAGATTGTGGAATGTGCTCCCTGATGAGTTACGATCCTCCCCATCTCTAGCTATTTTTAAAAAACATTTGAAACTCCCTTTTTTTTAACCCAAGCTTTCTCAGGTTTTTAAATAAAAAATACTGTTTAATTTTATGGTTTTTAAATTTTTGTATTGTTTTAACTTTATACGTGTTATATGTTGAACTGTTTTAACTTTTATGTGTATTTTAATTGTTGGTGGCCGCCCAGAGACATAAGTTTGGGCGGGGTATAAATTTGATAAATAAATAGAATTATCATCAAAATGCCTCCTCCCACACGGGTAACTTTGTCAGCTTGTTTACCAAATACCAGAATCAACACTCCAGATAAGAGCAAAAAGGCATCCCAATAAAAGCCCAACAGTTAAAAGTTTCTAGAAATTTAGATAAAAGTTTTTTAAAGATCAATAAATTTAAGCCAGGCAGAAATTCTAGAAATGCTAGTGGAAGAGATGTGTATTGAACCTATTAACTCATCTTGGCTCCTCCCCACTAATGTTTATTTCTATTAAACTTGTACAAAAGGTACCACCACATACATATTCATAGCCCTAATTGTATGTATGCAGTCACAGCAGTATTCTTGAGTGCAGGACACAGAGTATGAATAAATGGCTTTGTTATTAAAATGCTTTAATAATTTTAGTGCAAGTCAACTAATACATTTATTCAATAAATAATATAAAGGAGAATACTCCTATTCCCCCCAGTCCCTGCCCAATTTCATAAATGCAGCTCCATAATTCCAATGAACAAAAAGAGCATAAATGAGCAAAAGAATGAGGGAAAATGCATTATGTATCCAGTCAGACACTGACATCTCATATATTTCAGGAAACCCTAAGGCATTGCAAGGAGGCTGCCAAAACAATGCTGTTGTTTTAAAAAAACGCCCAACTCTTCTTAAATATTCTAATCTCACATGTCAATAAATGATTTATTAAAAGTTTGAAACAATCATGCAGGTTTTCTTCATCCCCATTTAATTATCTAGCCTTCCCTCTCTCCTTCCCTTCATCACTGAAATTAAAAAGGACAACCTTCCAAAATAGTATTTCCCTATTAAAAACTTTGGATCTTGTTACAAACTACTCATATATTCAACTAAAGTCACACTATTCATAGATGGTTAAGCAAACTGACATGAAGAAACTTCTGTAAGTCCTAAACACAAACCTCTTCGCTGCCAACAGAAGCATAGCAAATCCATGCTCCTTCCATCTTGAAACACAAGTGCACATACCTGTATTTTTAATGCCATATTTATTTATTTATTTATTTATTTATTTATTTTATTTTATTTTATTTTTACATTTCTATACCGCCTTTCATTAAAAGAAAACCCCAAGGCAGTTTATAGAAATTAAAACATACAATAAAAGCAGTAAAAACATCAAGCAATAAAAACATCAAGCTAAAAACATATAAACAAGCATAAAAACATGACAACAGATAACAGATAAAAACACAGAGAAGCCACAGTAAAAACGATCATGTAAAAGCCTGGGTAAAAAGCCAAGTCTTTAAAAGCTTTCTAAAAGCCGTGATGGAGTCTGAGGAACGAATGGCCACCAGGAGAGCATTCCAGAGTCTAGGGGCAGCAACAAAGAAGGCCCTGTCCCGAGTGCACGAAAGCCGGGCCTCCCTCATTGTCGGCACCCGGAGCAGGGCCCCCTCAGATGTCCTTGTCAAGCGGGCAGCAACCCTTGGGAGCAGGCGGTCCCTCAAATACCCCGGGCCCAAACCGTTTAGGGCTTTAAAGGTCAAAACCAGCACCTTGAATTGGACCCGGAAACAAACTGGCAGCCAGTGCAGCTCTTTCAAAATGGGGGTGATATGTTCCCAACGGGCAGCTCCAGATAACACCCTCGCTGTCGCGTTTTGCACTAGCTGCAGTTTCCGGATATTCTTCAAGGGCAGCCCCACGTAGAGCGCGTTACAGTAATCCAACCGTGACGTGACTAAGGCGTGGGTAACCGTGGCCAGATCTGCCTTCTCGAGAAAGGGACGCAGCTGGCGCACCAGCCGAAGCCGTGCAAAGGCACCCCGGCCACCGCCTCCACCTGAGCTTCCAAAAGCAGAGCCGGGTCCAGTAGTACCCCCAAGCTGCATACTTGCTCCTTCAAGGGGAGTGCAACCCCATCCAGAACCGGTAAAATCTCCTCATCCCGATTGGCTCTCCTACTGACCAACAGTACCTCCATCTTATCCGGATTCAATTTCAGTTTGTTAGCCCACATCCACCCCATCACGGCCTCCAGCCCCCAATTCAGGATATCCACCACCTCCCTAGGATCAGATGACAAGGAGAGATAGAGCTGAGTGTCATCCGCATATTGCTGACAACTCAGTCCAAATCCCCGGATGACCTCTCCATATTTATGTTAGGAAGAGGAAAGAAAGCCCCCATACTAACATCCATCCATACAGTTAGAAGAGAAAAAAGTGTTTCCCCAGTCAAATTTTTAATTTTTTTTCATAAAAGTACCAGTATGTCACAGCCCTAACTAGAGAAAGGGAGAACTTTACTGCCTAGGCCAGGCTTAACAGCCTAAAACCTGCTTTTTTTCAATGCCAGGATTTCTTATTTTATTTATTTTTATTTATTTATTCTATTTCTATACCGCCTGCAATAATTAGTCCCACAATATGTGAACAACTTGTAGGGATGTGCACGAACAATTTCTGCACTCCCTGGGGCGGTGCAAGGGCGTGACTTTAAGCAAGCAGGTAATGCTTCACTCCCCCTCAGCTGGTGCCTGATTTTGAAGAAGATGCATGGGGCTGCAGCGCTGCTTCCTGCAGCCCTCATCGACATCGGCACACACATGGCCAGGGCGCATGCATGCCGGCCATTTGCATGGTATGCTGACCACAGAAATGGGCAGTGTGCGTGTGCCCCGGCCATGTGCTCGCTGGCACCTTACCTGTTTTATTTTTAAAGGCACCCTCCACCGGCCATTGAACTGGCTTGAACAGGTTCAGCACTCCAGAAAGGGAGTGCCGATACTGTGCATGCACATCCCTAAAAACCAGTAAAGAGTATACCTCAGCACGCACAGAACAACTTTTTCTATTCAGAAACTGCAGCCATTCTTCACAACTCTGGGATTAACAGGAAGGACTCCAGGACAGGGGATGTAGATTCCAACTCTGGGCAAGACTTGGCACTTACCTTTAAAAATAAAACTACTGTGCCTAGGCTAGGCTCTTTCTTCATGATGCTGAGAAGTTTGACAACAGTTACAGATAGTATCAAGAATTATTGATTTAAGCAAACGGTTTAACTTATTTCAGTCAGCAAGCAGAAATCATTTATGGAAATTTAGACTGTTGATTCTGGCAATTAACCTGTCAGTTATTTTCAAGAGAAAGTGACCTCCATGCTGACTGGCATGAATGGGCAAAACAATTTTGCAAGTAAATAGAGTCTCTATATCAGATTTACAGCATAATTCTATGTGCGTTAGCTCAGAAGCAAATCCCACTCAGTTCAATGGGACATGTTCCCAAGTAAGCACACAGGATTGAGCCCTGATCCATCTTTTGCTAGCTCCAGTTAAAAACTGCACCAATATGCACTTGCATTTGAGCAATTAATGTGAAGTTAAGCATTTTCTGATCCTTATTAATCAGATATATTTAGTCTATCAATTCAATGTTTATTTTCTAAACCACCAATTCCCAAATATTATGTTAAGCCCCAACAAGAGGCTCACCGGGTTGATGGGCTGCCAGTCAGGGGCATAACAAGGCTGGAGTGGGCCAAGAGACAAAATTTTAAAATTGACCCCTCACTGATACACACACACTTCACAATATATAGTCTTGCAATATATATAGTCTTACAATATATAGACTTGCCTCTGGGGGGGGGGGCCTCGAGGTGTGGGGGGGCCCCAGGCAGCTGCCTCCCCTTGCCTAATAGTAGTTACGCCCCTGCTGCCAGTAGCCAAGTTATTCAAATGAATAATGTGGCATAAGGGACCCTAAAGCAGTGACTTCCGCATAGCTGGGCGGGGCTCACAGGTGGATTCTAAATGGATAGAGTTCCACTGGGAGCTACTACACACTTAGTCACTGTCCAGATCCTACTGCCTGGAATGACTTTTGTCTTTAGCAACAGGATGTGAGCCTCTCCCACACTGCTTCTAGAGGGAATATTCCTATCCTTGGCTTACTACAGGCATAGTTCAAGTACAGATGGAAACCTGTTTAAAGGTCCAATAACAAATGTTTAGCTCTCAAGCATACATAAAGCAGAGCGAGGAGAAATCACATTCCTGGGCACCTAGCATCAAATTTCTAAGATCCTGGGCAACCAGACACCTGGGATTTTCCCCACCATTAGTCCAGACATAGATAAGAAGAGCCACCCATAAATTATTCTCAAGCAAGAACTTGCAGCATTGGGAGTGGCACCAACTTGCAAGGAAGGAAGCCATGTTAATGCCTCTTCAGTCCGAGCACAGTGATATTAAAAGGCTACTACAGGCTGGAAAGAAACACAGGATCAAAGGATTATGATGAATCCTGAAGGGCCCAAACACACCTCAAAATTTAAACAAACAAAAAAGAATCCCTAAGGGGCATGTGATGCTGGCCTCAACACAATTCATTAAAACAACATTGCCGTTTTGGCCTTTCTCCCTAGAACCTCTATTAAAAGGGAGGTCAGGGACAGTGTCCTTACTAGCACAGGCCCAAACAGCAGCAACCACCCTGATCTGCAGCTGTGAACAAACTTACTTCACTATCATCTCAGACCACTCCCTGAACTGCAGATGGCTATTGCAATGCAAATAAAGGCAGAGACACCCAGACACCTGGCAAAAACGAGGGTGGGGGAGAAGACTGTGGAAGGAGGAAACAAACAGGCAAAGGAAGTGTCACAGCTGGCTGTAGGTTTCTTCTGGAGGATGCCGAGCCCCTCCCATTCCCACTCCTCCTATTCTCGAGGCAGACAGGAAGTGTTTACAGAAAGCAGAGTCATTGTAAACCCAAGCAGAGAGACAGGCCAGCAGGTGATTCTTAACCCTTCATTCACCCCCTGCCCCTCCCTTTCCCCCAAACTGTCAAATTATGGATAAAATCTGAGTACATTTTCTGCACACCGTGCAGAAAAATTGCTACTCCTGTGAGCTTACCTCCTCATTAAACAAGATGTCGAGGTCCACAGTCATTAGAGCCTGCGACAAAGTGGCTAATGGACTGGGACACACAAGGAAAATACACACACACACTTGCTTGCTGCCACATAATCTGCACAAACGCAGCTGTACCTCTGCGGAGTTGGCATAAGCGTCTCCACCCCCCGGCAAATCACACTTGGTAAAAATAAATTCAGATTTTACAAATGAAGGAAGAAGGCTAACAACAAAGGGGAGGAGCCACAAACCTCCGAATGAAACAAACCCACATGCCTGGAGAATAGGAGTGGCTACTCCCGCACCATCCAAGGCTGTCACCTCGATCCGCTATACACCAATTCCCTTATTCTCCATCTCTCTCACTGTGCTGCTACCACCACCACCATGTCCCCAGAGCATATTGTGGGAGCTCCCCCCGCACTTCCTTGAAGATTCTTCTTTGCAAAGGACGTGCCGCCTGCTTGCACTGTCTACCCGTAGGCAGGTCTACCCGTACTCTCTACTCATCCTGACCCTGCCTGACACTCTAGTACGTGGAAATAAAAGGGCTTCTGGTTACAGCTGGAGGTACGTTTGGCCTTCACAGCTCACTTTGGAGACTCAGATTACAGCTGCGGCAGCCTCAGTTGAGCTCCAGGGAGAGAGAGACCATCAAAGCAGCCCGCCTTTTTCTCTACTCAGGAAAGCCAAGCTCTGCAATGCCCGGCTGCAGCCAGCCAGCCGGCCGTTCCCACCGTCCACACATGCTCCCTGGGACACGCTGCCTGAGCCACTGCAGTGCCTCCTGCTGCTACACCCGCCGCCCTGAATATTCCCAGCAGAGTGTGCGAAGGGACAGGGGAGGGACGCCCACAGATCTACATCCACTTCATCCCTCCCTTCTCCGCTCTCTTGCTGCTGCTGCTACAGATTACTTTGCAGCGGGGGTGGGGGGATCAACTGTCTGAGAACGCACTCCCACCTAGAACATTAGCAAAGGGGGGGGGAGGTGTTACTTACCAACTGTCTGTCCCCTAGCAGATTGCTTTCCTTTGCAGGGCAGTAGAACAACGCTGCACCTTCTCAGGGGAGTAGGGAGAGGGGCGGGCGGGTTAAAAGAAGCGTGGAAGAGAATGCAAAGTTTGTAGGGGGGAGATCCCCCTGGATAGATCCACAGAGCCTAAGTCTCTTTGCTTGGGGGAAGCTGGTTGCTCTTAGTCAATTATCTGTTGGCTCGATGCAATGGTGAACTTTCCACCTAGGCGGCGGCGGAGCCCCCTGCTTGTAGCGCCCTCCCCGCATTGGCACCAAACACCAGGACGCTCACTCGCGCGGCGGCTCTTGCTGTGGTAGCGGCGGCTTGGACAATGTATGTGTGTGCAGTGCAAGGCAAGCCCCAGCCAGCGAACGAGCAGCACACGCCCAAACTCCGCTCACCGCCCACTAGTCACTCACAACCTCCCAGAGCAGCTGATAGGCGCTTCAGCTCAACCCTCGGGCGCCCGACCGCAGCTCCCCCGCCACTCCAACCTCGTGGTGGGCTGCGGGACCTGTCAATCACGCCCAGAGCTCCCTTTGCCCTGGCCCCGCCTGCTGTCTTTGCGTTGGCCTGGGCACTGGTCTGGGAGGTCTATGGGGGCGAGAGAAGGAGGGAGGAAAGGGCGTAGCGAGAAGGGGAATTGCCTCTCTCAACGCTTATTTTTAGAGCTCGCTGGTTCCTGCAGTCAAATAAAGCCTCTCCTCCCTTTCTGCTGCGCGAAGATCCTCCCTCTCCCCGCCTCTCCTTTTAGGCAAACGTTTCCCTTTTCCCCTGCTTCTTTTTCCGTCTAAGCATTGCAAGTCTTCACTCAAGCCTCCCCGTTTCCTTCCTCTGCGTGTGCGCGTGTGTTTTTTTTAAACCACCCTTTTATGTACGTGGCCTGGCTGCTCTGTTGTCGTGTCTGTTCTCGACTCTCCCCGCCTTTTCTCTGTTTCTCAATCCTGCTGCTGCTGCTGCTGCTTCCATTGGGCCTGTTCTCTCTGTGCACTGTCGTCTGTGCTCCTGCTGCTTCCTGTGCAGAGAGAGGCATGATGTGAAGTGCTGGGCTGTGAGATGAACAGGGTGTGAGAAGACCACACCCGCCCCATTGGAAAGGACAGAGAAATCACACAAAGGAATTAAACTAGAGAATCGTTCGCTAATTTGCATTATCTTGCCTTCCCTCCGTCTATTAATAAATTTAAAACCAAGGTTTCTCCTTCACAAATACAGATTACAATTGATCTTTCCAACACTTTCTCAAAGCTATTCATGTTTGTTGGTTTCTCGAGAGTTGGGGGATTCCTATCCTTTAGCGTTGCCACTCTTTAACCACCACCATTGTGAGAACGTCAGCATTGTTAAAAGAGGTTACACTGATTCAATGTCCTTGAGTGTGAGCATTCCAGATGGTCAAGATGTGATAAAAGTGTTGGAATTATTCATCTTTCAAAGCATGTTTATTAGAACATCCTCTACAATTACATATTAACAGCAAAATGACCGCGATTATGGGGTGAATATAGAGGAAAGACATGAAGTGTATGACACACATACCCACACACTCTGTTGTTAGGACCTAGTTATCCTGTGTTTTATCCTTAATACAACATTACCCTCAAGGCAGCACCTTTTAAGCCAAGCATATAAATTACCTGCAGTGTTCTGTGAGAACCTTTTTTGAGACGTGGCTGTCCCCACACTGTGGCAGAAGAATAGATACCGGCTCACAGTATCTTACATTTTCTCATAAAAGCAAATGACAGAAACACTTTTTATTTATTTTTATTGTTAAATTTATATACCGCCTTCCATTAAAAACAATCCCAAATACTTATATATAAGGGAAAATTTAAAACTGTGCATCATTTGATAGCACTTTGGGATGGGGGGAGGGCTAAACTTTCCCCCTGCTCCTGGTGACTACAGTGTCTGGAATGAAAAGGTCAGATTTTGCTCTCTAAGTAAGTAAAGTAAAATGTGCCTTCAAGTCAATTTCAACTCCTGGTGCCCACAGAGCCTTGTGGTTTTCTTTGGTAGAATACCGGAGGAGTCTACCATTGCCTCCTCCCACACAGTATGAGATTATACCTTTCAGCATCTTCCTATATCGCTGCTGCCCGATATAGGTGTTTCCCATAGTCTGCACCTTTAGTCTATAGTCTACACCATAGTCTGGTGTATCCCATATCCCACACCATAGTCTGGGAAACATACTAGCAAGGATTCAAACTGGCAACCTTCTGCTTTTTATGTTTATTTATTTTATTTATTTTTATTTACTTTACATTTTATATCCCGCTCTTCCTCCAAGGAGCCCAAAGTGGTGTACTACATACTTAAGTTTCTCCTCACAACAACCCTGTGAAGTAGGTTAGGGCTGAGAGAGAAGTGACTGGCCCAGAGTCACACAGCAAGTATTTGGCTGAATGGGGATTTGAACTCGAGTCTCCCCGGTTCTAGTCCAGCACTCTAACCACTACACCATGCTGGCTCTTTTTTAGTCAAACATTTCCCCGCTGTGCCACTTATAAGGTAGTCAGCCAGATACTACCCAGATTATACCCAATTTACATTGTCATTTACATTTACATTGGTGGGAGCCATTGAGAACTGAACTTGCTCCTGTTCTTCAGAGCCCTACCCTTCATTTCTGATTCTTGGACATCCTAGAATGTCACATAACCCAACTAGATTGTATATATATTTCTAAAAATGCCCTTTGTTATAGAGGCTGAGGGAGAGGCAGGGCTCATGAATTTTTTATCTGTCTGTCTGTCTATCTATCTATCTATCTATCTATCTATCTATCTATCCATCATATTAATTTACTGTGTGATATGTGTATCCATAAGCAGTGTACATAATTTAATATACAAGTATAAAAATTTAAAAATATGTACACAATAAAACAAGCGGTTTAAAATTAATTAACTAAAAGCCTGAGAAAACAGGTGTGGGTCTTTTTTTAAAAGCAGCCAGAGACTGAGAAGGTCTTATTTTGACAGGGAGTTACTCCAGAGTATTGGGGCAGCCACAGAGAAGGTTAGGTCCTGAGCAGCCACCAAAGTAGCTGGTGGCAACTGTAACCGGACCTCCTCAGATGATCCTAATAGGTGGGATGGCTCATGACAAAGAAGGCACTCTCTTAAATGAATGGCAAAGAACCCTACATCCCCTGTTCTTTACATACAGATGCATTGTGCTGCCTCCACAGAATCTCTTTCATCAGAGACCTGATCTGCCCAGCCTTAAGGGCAGAGGATAATGACAGCTGGTTACTTTCTTCCATGTAAGTGGATGGCAATTATTTCACTAAAAGGGTAGACTCAGAGACACAAATGGCATGGGAGCAAAACCTGCCCATGACACTGGTGACCAGACTGTCTGGAAGGCCAGCTTTGCCCCAGCTCAGGCACCACCCTGGTGCACCTAGTCCTACTCTTCCAGATATGTAAGTACAGGGCTGTCCTTAGAAAGCCCTGATGGGGTACAAAGCCTGGGGCAAATTTACTCATTCATTCATTCATTCATTCATTTTATATTTATATCCAGGGGCGGATTAATCTTTTGACCATCCATAGGCAGCCAAAGATTTGCCGTCCCAGGGACAAGAGTAAGAGTGCTTGGGTGGGGGAGGGAAACTGGGTGTTTTTTTTTTACCTTAAACAACGCTGCTGTGTAGCAGCGGAGGCTCTGCCCTCCTCCTATCATCACAGGAGGTGAGGTCGGGCACTGGAGGATGGCGGCGAAAGAAGTCTTTCCTCAAGCCCGGCTTACTCACAAATGACACAGAGTGGGCGATTTCAGGCCTTTGCGTGTGTGCGCGCACACGCAGAGGTCCAAAATTGCCCGCTCTGTGTCATTTGTGAGTAAGCTGGGATTGAGGGAGGACCTCTTTTGCCACTGTCCTCCAGTGCCCGACCTCACTTCCTGTGATGGTTTGTTTGTTTGTTTGTTTGTTTGTTTGTTTGTTTGTTTGTTTGTTTACTCGATTTCTATACCACCATTCCAAAAATGGCTCAGGGTGGTTTACACAGAGAATAAGATAAGATAAGATAAGATAAGATAAGATAAGATAAGATAAGAGGAGGGCAGAGCCTCTGCTGCTACAAAGCAGCATTTTTAAGGGGGGGGGGAGAATTAAGTTTCCCTCCAGATGCCACTCCCTAAGATTTGCCGCCATAGGCAGCTGCCCATATTGCATATGTGGTAATCTGCCATTGTTTATATCCCACTTTTTCCTCCAAGGAGCTCAGAGTACATGGTTATGTTTTATCCTCACAACAACCCTGTGAAGTAGGTTAGGCCGAGAGATACATGACTGGCCCAGAGTCACCCAATGAATTTCATGGTTGAATGGGGATTCAAACTCCGGTCTTCCCGGTTCTAGTCCAACACTCTAACCAGCATAGTGTGGTGGTTAGAGTGTTGGACTAGGACTGGGAAGACCCAAGTTTGAATCCCTCTTTAATCAGCCAGTGCAAGCAGCGAGGTGGGGGATGTCCAGGGCTTGGCACGTTTGCCCTGCTTGCCCTGCGCTAAAGACAGCCCTGTGTAAGCAGAAGCCTTTCATTTATATGGCAAAAATAGCATTGGGCACATGCCCATCAGGAGATGCGGTGCTGGCTCATGTTATTTTTCTGCCTGAAGTGGAGCACTAAATAGCACCTCTTCTCTTCTTCGTTCTTTTTCTTTCTATTAAAACCACACCCCCAATTCCTTCCTCCTTTAAACATTTCCCCCATGTTGCCTTCTTTCTCTGCAGGCCATCTATGGGGAAAGTGTTGGTAGGGCCGCTGTGCTGTTCTTGAGAACTGGCCCACTTCACCTTGCTTCATGGTAGGACTGGCCCTTAGGGCTGCAGGGACTGGAAGGATTGTGTGATACCAAGCATAACCTGGGCACCAGCATTTACGTCTCGATATATGATCCACCAACCCCTCCCCTACTATCCACATCATTTTCTGCATCCAGGGGTGGCCGAAGGTATAGTGGTACCTGCAGCAAGGTACCAAATGCTGCCTTGTCCCACAGCCCTGGCGGGGGCCAGCCCCCTTTCAAAACTGGCCCTAACAAGCTCTGAGAGTGTTGAAGGGGTGGGGAGAGAGAAGGTTGCCAGCAGCCTCCTTTTCTCTCCTTGTGCTTCTTCCAAGTTTTGCAAGGAGTGTGAAGAGAGACACTCTTTACAAAGCTTGCAAGGGTCTTGCTTCCCTGCTGGCGCCCCAGTAATCCCCCCCGAGGCGGCCACCTCACCTTGCCTCATTTAAGGACCGCTCCCATCTGCTTCAACTTGTACATCATAGTTTTCAGTGCAAGTTTTGGACACTTTCACAGTAAAAAGTCAACGTTATACCTCTTCCCCACTCGTTTTAATAACACCCTATCCCTACGCATACATTCTACTTTTACTCATGCAGAGAAGTCGGATCATTATAGCTGATCCCGCCCGCATTGGCACAACTGTCATCCATACATCGGAGATGATATTTGCCTAAGAACCCATGCACGTACACCTCAATGTGCATTGGCTCCGAAAAGGAGCTACATGTATAGGTCCCCATGCAAACATGATGTCTGACATCCAGCAAAGGGGTAGGGCCAGCAGAGGCATGAATCGCCTCCTCCCCCAATGTCTGCAATGAGAAAAGCCCTATGCTTTGAGCTATAGAGGTGGAGACTAGAGGTAGGGAAAGGGCAGCTCTTCTGGAATGTGCTGCCTGAAGCAATTGCTTTGCTTTGTTTCATGTTAAGGCTGGCCCTTGCTTAATTCTGTGAACCTGTTTCATAATCTACGAGTGTAACTCCTTATTTAGCATATTTCATCATGTAATGATCGCAGACTACAGTACAAATATCTCTTAAGTCAAGCCCCAGAATGACACTGCAGGCTATTCCCATTTTAGCAGGCAGCTGAGAGTAAGGTTTTTATCACTAGAACTTTTGCTAACATAAAGAATAGCATCCTAGTCCCATGTTGATAAATTATGCAAAGTGACACACCTTATTTTACACACCTAAATGTACTGGATTTGTGTAATTTATGCAAAACCCAGTTATTGTTTGTTTTTTTAAATCTCCCCCCCCCCTTTTTTTTGGCAGGGCATACTGCAGTTGCCGAAATAAAAGACTGAGGAACAGCAGGGGACATTTAAGTAGGGGGGCCATCACTGGAAACTATGAGAGAGTGATAGACAGTCTTGCAAGAAACCGAACAGTGGCACTTTTTGCAAACACACTGCACAGTTTTCCATATAGGATGACAATCATGAATGCTAGCACCTTCCTTTTGTTGAATGGAAGCTAAATCTGAGACACTAAGGTGCAATCTTATTCACTTGTATTTGGTAATAAGCTCTGTTTAACTCAGAGAGACTTCATTCTGAATAAATATGAATACAGAATCACAGAAGATCCATTGCTCCAGCCATGTCTTACAGGGTTCTTAATCAACATTTTAATCCAGTTACTGGATTAAAACAGATAATTCCACTACAATTACTAGTGAGAGAAAACCTTTTTATCTATGACCAACGCTCCTAGGGCCATCTGAGAACATTTAGGAAAATTTCATTAAACAGATATTAATTTTTTTCATAAATATGAAGTCCTGATGCTACTATACATGCTAGCCAGCAGCCTTGAAGTCAGTTGCTTAGTGCTGAATCATTCTGCAAGTTCTCCTATCACTTTAATCTGGAACAGCAGGAACTTTTTTGCTTAGTCGCTTTGAGGCTGATCGGAGACGGAAGTTGGCGGTTGGGAAGGTGTGTGTGTGGCGATGGTTAGCTTGCTTGGAATGATACTGCTCTGCTTGCTATACTCAAGGACTCTCCCAGCAACTCTGGTGACATCTTAAGTTTTGGCTGGAGCAGGGAAAACAGATGCACAACATATTCCTGTATTATGGGGATACATTCTGACCACAAATCAGGGGAATATCATTATGCAAAATGTCAGGACCCAAGTTCATCTGTTTTACAACATTATCTGCATGTATTCGGAGGAGAGATTCCAGTATTAAAATCAAGTTTACCAAAGTGATTATATGGAGGTAGTAACATGAAATTGTCCCATGGAGTCTGGTTATTGTAGTGGAAGTATTGTAGTGGAAATTATTGAAGTGGAAAGCATCAGATCCTTTGAAAGCATCAATTATTGTAGTGGAAGGCATCAGATCTATTCTTACTGACTAATTTAAGGCTCATTTATGCAAACAAATTAATTTATGTGCCTGCCTCTGGTTACCAATATCTCTATTTTTAGATATCCCAGGGTAATTACCACTTCACCTACTCTTGCTTCAAATGTTCTTTTGTTTTCTTAAAGGGATGACATAACCCACCCACCCCCAATATCTTGTGAATTGTGGGGAATACCTTCTGGAGACCAAGATATTATACTCCATTTTTACTTCCTAAGCTGTTTATTAAACAGAATCTGATTCGGGGTGTGTCAGCTATGCCCTGCCTATACCATGGTGCAGTATAATTGTCAACTTAATCTTAATCATATGTCATATGAAATTCAAACATATACACATTCTTGCTGTGTTGATTGTAATAATGACATATTTAGCACTGATACAGCACTTAAGAGTGCTCAAAGTGCTTCACATGCATTGGTTCAGACATACTGGCAATGGTTCTGTAAAGCAGGTGAGTATTATTGCTCCCTGTTGCAGTAAAGTAAAGGTAAAGTGTGTCATCAAGTTGATTTTGACTCCTGGCACGCACAGAGCCCTGTGGTTTTCTTTGCTATAATACAGGAGGGGTTTACCATTGCCTCCTCCCACGCAGTAAGAGATGATGCCTTTCAGCATCTTCCTATATCGCTGCTGCTGCCTGATATATTACCAGTGGGGATTCGAACCGGCAACCTTCTGCTTGTTAGTCAAGCATTTCCCCGCTGCGCCACTATTCTGCTTCCAAATGTTGGTAGCAGAGAGCAACATGCAGACTCTCAGATAGCCAAAGGCTAGGAGTTAGCCTGAAACCTGAAAGGGGAGACTTTGATGCTTCTTCTGAGCCCCATTTCTTCCCCAAACAGCATCCCTTAAACTGCAAAGGGAACTTTTCAGTTAAAGGGTCATGAAAGGGAGGGATCGATTGCAGATTATTTGCCTCTTCTGAGGTCAATTCCCACTCTTTTGTCTATGACATTTTTTCACAGGGCCCCCATTCTTTATTGTGGAATAAGAGTGGTAGGGGGCTTGAGCTGAGACGCAGCAGCTTGCCTAAAGACACCTAATGGATACATTGCTCTCCTGAATCTAGACTTAAATTTGGGACCATAGTTCACATTCTTAGTCACTATGGTGTGACTAAGTACACTATGGTACACTATGGTGAAGTTGTGCTGCCGAGTTGGTATCGGCTCCAGGCGACCACAGAGCCCTGTGGTTTTCTTTGGTAGAATATAGGAGGGGTTTACCATTGCCTCCTTTCGTGCAGTATGAGATGATGCCTTTCAGCATCTTCCTATATCTCTGTTGCCTGATATAGGTGTTTCCCATATTCCAGGAAACATACCAGCAGGGATTTGAACCAGCATCCTCTTGCTCGCTAGACAGGTCATTTTCTCGTGCCAAGTATTTTGTAAAGTCTAGCAGTCCTGAGCACAGATATTAGAGCCCTATTGCACTAAATGCCCCTTCAGAAGTGACCTTCCTTCCTCTCTAAGAGATTGCAACCTGGGCACTGTGCTAAGAAAAAAACCTGTAATCCACAGTTCTGCACAATTACTGTGCAAGCATGGAAACTGGCCTTGGTTGCAGAATTTAGCATCCTAAGAATATCAACTTTTTTCCCTTTCAAAAAGCATTTCTTCAGCTGATTTGCTTGTGAAGATTGGCTTAAATGTTTGTGAGCAATGCTTGCCAAATCTCAGTAGCCAGGGCCAGAGAATGATTAGCAGTGTTTTTAAAATTCCCTGCATAGCTCCTTGCTCTTTCCAATTGTTAACCAAACAAATAATCCAAAGATAGGAAACCCATGCACATTGGCATCATTGACATAATTGATATGGAGTGCAGAATTCTGTTTTCCTTGGTACAGAATTTTAAGTTACATTGCTCAGAAATTTCATTTTATTCTTTAAAACAACAACAAACAACAACAAGAGTACATACAGTCTTGATGGTGAAGGGTGCACTTCTAAATTATCATGCAGGGTATATCTGTGGTGTTTTCACAGATGGAACACTTTGAAACCAAATAGATTTTAAACTTCCCTAAGGAATAAAACAAAACAATGGTGTCATATTGAGCTCACCCTAAGAAAATGGTTCCTGCAAATCCAGTACATATTTGCTTCAATGCATATTTTTCATTGTACATTTCAAATGTTTAAAATGCTACACACAGATGATCTTATGGCAGTCCTGTAAAGTCCTTATAGGCCTGTCATTCATTCATGGCTGCTATAAGGCCATTAATGGCTGGTATAAGGCCTAGTGAGTTCATGGCCAAAGCCATTTTTAATCAGGGATTTCCTATCTCAGAGCAGACTCTTAGTCACTATTCTACACCAGCTCCCCACAGCTTCCTCTGAGAGATACTGTTCTAGATGTCTGCTGTGTAGAACTGCAGCTGTGAGAAGGGGGTGTATTTCTTCACAAGCACATGCATGTATGTCATGCCACCCCTTTGTGATGCCAGTCCCAGCCATTTCTTGTGAGCATTCTAGGCTGTCATATGCCACCTTCAGAGCAATCTGAGTGTGAAGATAACTATTTCGCTGGTCATGCCTAACAAGAGGGAAGAATGGGACAGAAGAACATAGACACATGTGGCTGTTAGGATGGGGGGATCTTCAGTGTCTAGCTCCTGGTTGATCTTTCAGTGTTGACAGCAACCCTAAGCAGAATGATATGTTTGGGGAAATATTCCAAACACCCTGGCACGTTCCATGTTGTCAGTTCATGGACTTACATGTTCATAGTATCATAGCAGCAGCATGATATTATATAGCTGGAAAGGAGGTCTTCCAACTCTAGAATACTAACTATATAGCATTGGTTGGACTAGAAGGGAAGGCTTCTAGTCCAATGTTTCCTAACCTTTTATGCCTGAGGCACACTTAGATTAGAAAAAAATAATTAGGACACACTGCCCCCCACCCACCCAGCAGCCAGTTTTTGTTTTTGTTTATTTGCAGTGGCAAAGCTGCCAAACTCTTTATTTTCCCCTCAAGGTGCACGATGGTTTAAACTCCCAGCTTTACAGTTGACCCACTCTTTATGCACTGGGAAGGGCAGCCCTCTTTCCAGAGGTGTTATTGGTGAGTAAGCTGCAAAAGTGGGAAGCTCTTCTCCTGTGCACCTGCCTTAGAGCAAGTCAACATGGCACACTAGTATTCTAGTCCAATCAGCTGCTCATTACAAGAAACTGTGACAACATCCCTGACAGATGGCTGTCCAACCACTCCCACGGAGCGAGGGAGACAAAAGAAGCATCCAGCTGGCAAAGGAATCTCTGGCTGTCAGGGAGAGGGACAGGTGATGGGTGCATCCCCCAATGCCAGCCACGCCCTCTGCCTTGGCATGCTAGTCATGTTGGCACAAGGGCATGGTGGCCAGCATTTGGGCATGCACACATTGCCTGTTCCTCTCCCAGAGGTAGCCACTAGGGGATGGGGCACCGCCAATCTAGCTACACCTCTGAATTCTTCATAATGTGACTCTACTTCAGAAGAGACTTTATAATGCGGCCATGTGAGGCAACAGCCTTGGGTGGTGAGTGTGCTATGGGGACAGTGAGTGCAGGCACCTGCTGCCTCATCTGTGCTGTCACCACTTCCGCCATTGGCCCAGAACCCCACCCCGCCACAGCTGGGGGCCCCCGCGCCCCCTCCCTTGCTGCCCACCCCTACCTCATTGGCCCAGACTACACTCCTCTTCACTCTTGCCCCCAGCTTCACTTGCGGTTTGCGCATCTACACAGGGCAGCATGGAGCATGCCTCCACTAGCACCAGCGGGCCTCTTTTCACCTCCACTGGCTGGTGGGGGGGGGCGGAGGAGGGGGACTGGCAGCTCCATGGTTTCTCCAGCAATTCCTTAGGAGTTGGGAAGGGAGTTTGCAGGCAAACACTCACTCTGTCCTCCTCCAGCTTGTCCCTCACTTCAGGACAGAGCTGCTGAGAATTCTTTCCGAGTCTTGCTCTTCCTCTGCCGTTCATCAGTGGCTTCTCAACTGCAACCACTTCGTGTGTTTTCTTTTCTTCACATGCAAGTAGCTGTCACTTCTTGGGAACACCATGGGGGCTGTTTCCTTTTCCTCTTGTGTTCCTCCTCCTACGAGCCTATATGGGCTCTTCTTGCCTCTCTTCCAGCACTCTCTCTGGTGCAGGGAGCTGCCACTCCTGCCCATCCTCTCCCCCCACCTACCAGATTGGTATTGTTTTAGTAACTCAACAGGTCTCCCCTCCAGGGGCAACACTGAAACTAAGGAGCATCGGAAGCTCCCTTATACCAAGGCAGACCATTGATCCATCTAATGCAGTATTGTCCACACTGACTGGCAGTGGCTCTCCAAACTTTCAGGCAGGAAACTCTCCCAGCCCTACCTGGAGATGCCAGGGAGTAAAGCTGGGGCCCTGTGCATAAAAGCATGCAGATGCTGTTCCACTGAGCTATGGCCCAATTCCCTAAGGGGATTATTTGCTCCCATGTAGTCACCCATCTAAATGCAAACCCAAGTGGACATTGCTTAGCAATGGGGACAATTCATGCTCACTAGCACAGGACACACCTCTAACCACTGTGGGAGAGACAGCAGGCAGGAGAGGGAGGGAGGGAGAGGGAGAGCACACTAGTGCCTATGTAGCCGTACAGCAATAATGAAAGGAGGCCAGCCAGAGCTGCTGGGGGGCCTCTTCCACACTGCCTCACACCACCAGCATGCAAACAGCAGGTTGCAGTGGCAGGCCCCAGAAGCTGAAGCCAGTGGTGAGGGTGAAAGGGGCAGAGTTTGGGTTGATGAGGTGGGGGGGGCAGGCCAGTGAGGGAGGTGAGCAAAGGAGTGGGGCAGAACTGGCGCAGGGGCCAGTGTTGTGGCTCTTTGCCATTCACCTCAAACAATGAACAGCAGTGAGCCAACACTGATCTGCTTCCTTCTAATTTCAGCATTGGTCCTAGTCCTGGTCTCAAGAGCAACAGAGAACAAGTCAGCTCTTCTTCTGTGTGACAGCCCTCCAGTAGTTGAAGACAGCGATCATCTCTCCCCTGAGTCTTCTCTAGGCTAAGGATACCCAGCTCCTTCAACCATTTCTCATAGGACTTGGCTTACACAATTGCACAATTCAAGGAATTCCCTCTTGCTGATTCTATTAACCACAGGTCCCACAACATTACAGACCGGTTAATGCCATAGAACTAGAACAACTTCCCTGCCGTTCTGTGCATGCTTATTAATCTGCTCAGTTACATCCCCTCCTAATTTGACAATTTGACCCTGCATTCAGCCTGGGATCATATTCTGACTCTGTTAATTTTCTAGGCTGATTTTCTTATGTGGTCTTGACATCACTCTGACGGGGATAACAAAATAATTTCTTCTCTCTGTCAGATCTCCGAACACTCTCTCTGTGCACCTGTCCTTGCAAAGACCACCCACAAGCAGGATCCCTCATACTTCAAATGGTGCTGTGTGTGACATTAAACACATACCCCTTTCAGCCTTTCACACATTCATCATGGCCACGGATGCATGTTATAATTGTGGGACAGAACAAATACACTGAATGAATGTTAATTGCAAATATGGAAACACCCTCCCACTCTCCAGCCCTTTGGTTTCATACAACCTCTTGCAGGTGATGCTCTGTGACACCAGTGTAGTTACCGGATTAACAAAACTTTTGGAAACTCTTTAGGGGTCGCTTGAAGCAGGTGAAGCTGAGATGGTTCTGAAATAAAGTTTGATCATTTTGTTATGTTTTCTTCTGGGGAAAGGCAAAGTGCTTCCTTTAATCACCTAACAATGTGGCACAAGTACTTTGCCATGGCAACCCAGCTCATGAAACAGAATAATGTTGATCATAAGGTACTGGTTGCTATGGTGAGTAAAGCTGAGACTGGTGGCTTTGCATCATCTAGCTAGCAGGGTTCATGTCAATAACAGCTCTTGCCAGGATGCACCTGAGATAGGGGTCAGACTAAATGGCAGCTACAAACGAGAAATAAACAGATGTGCACATAGGTGGGCATAGCACAGGACTCTTAGGGCATGCCCCCATAGCTAGCAATGGGTGCTTTGCCTGGCTCAATGTAAGTGAAAGGGGATATTTGAGAAATCTTCCTTCATAGAACATGTATGATGTGGCACAGGAAAACTCTGTGATGAAGTTACTCCTCTGGGTGGGGGGAGTGCAGAGTCCACTTACACTGCCAATAATGCATAGGCAACTGGTCACAGTGCAGGCTGGGTGTCAGATGTAAAGTACCTTGTGTGATTTAGGCCTTTGTTGGAGGGCTTATTATACACCTTATAGCCCTGCAGGTTTGCACCAGTGGAGACATGCCCTTAGAAAGTGGGGAAAGCTTGATAAGATAAAATAATAATACATATTCATTTGAACTCTAAAATACTTCACATACACAAATTACTACTGTTGAGAGTGGTGACTGTTCTTATCTTGCATACAATTGAGCTTGGCATAGACATGTCTCAGGTCTCCTGTACCTCTGGCATTCCACTGCCTTTTGACTCCATTGTCCATCTTGTTTTCGCTCTGTTTCCCCATCTGCACATATTGTATCTTTCTCTCTATGAACTGAGAATAGAACTTCGTGTACCTGGGCTCTAATCCACAAAAGTTTATGCCACAAATAAATATTTTAAGTCTCTGAGGTGCCACAAGACTCTTTGTGGTTTCTGCTTCACATAAATTATCTCGGTCATTGTTACAACTTTCCTGTGAGGTGGGTCAATGTTATTAGCCCCCCCCCCCATATTTTAGATTTGGGGTGGGGAGGGGGGGTGGAGGGTCAGAGGCTACGAGAGAGAGTGAGGCTTACCTAAAACTATCTAGTGGGTTAATGGCAGAAATGACATGTAATCAAGGGAGCTCTCTTAGCTGCTGCTTGACAAGCCACAATGCAGGACTACATACATGGGTAGATCACAAGTGGTACAGAAGTGGACCTTGTCTACCCAAGCCAGCCCCAATTCAGTGTTCTGTCCTTCAGGGCTGTGCAGCTTTTGGACAGCTGCCTTCCTCCTTCCTTCTGATATAAAATTCCCATGTGACTGCCAATATTCTGTATCCTTAACAGATCAGGCGTTGTTCTAACTACTCCAGTCAGAATAAAGCTTCTGAAATTCATGATGTGCTTTGATGAATATTGACTATGCTCTTAGGTTTGTTCTGATCAACAAAGCTTCTCCATATAAAAAGAACTTTGTTCACCATTCAGGTGATGATTGAATTGCTGGCCCTTATAATAATTTTTTTAAAAATGACTCAGATATTTATCTGATGATGCTGTACTCACTGATTTCCCAGCATTCATTAGTAACTTGTTCCTATATAAAAAAAGAGAAAGCTATAACTTCCCTGCATAAAGCTCTTTAATCATCACAGCTTACTGGCAGAGGGGTTTGTGGGGTATCTTGCAGGATCACAAAGAGAATTAAAAGAATTATGACTCTTCTGTGTGGCTCCTAAGCTTTATTCACATAAAAAAATGTCAGGCTTGATATACATGCATTATTGGAGAGTAATTTATGGTGGTGTTGCATGAGTCACTTACACAGACTACTGATCTAATACTGTACCTGTTCCATAGAACACATTTCACAGCATGTGAAATTATATTTTCAGTCTCATTAACCATCAACAACCCTGAGTATTTTAGGTTGTTATTCCCCCTTTTACAGATAGGAAACTGAGGATAAAAACATGCCTTACACAAAGATACCCACCAAATGAGTTGATGACTAAGCTAGGGTCATCAGCTCTATCTTAGTTGTCTAGGCCCCAGCCAATCTTTGATCAACTGGACAATGCTTATCCATATAGATAACCATATAGATAAAAGATCATATAGATAAAAGCAAAAATAGCAGCTGACATGCTGTGCAACCTTATGAGAGTGGAGCAAATGCTCTGCCCTGAGAAGCAGCCAGGAAACTAACTGTGCGCAAGGCTTGCCTCACAGTTGATGCTAAATAGATGCTAAGGAACCCGAGTAGATGCTAAGGAACCTGCCCCAAATAACTGAGCTTAATGTTATTTTTTGTTTATTATAGACATGGGGTTTGTTTTAATAACTATGTTAAGTATTTTGTAAAATTTGGCCTCCGTAATATTTCCAATAATTGAAGGCCATGTTATATAGAATCCTTAACTGTTCACCCCTGGTTTGGATTTGTTATACCTAGGGGCATAGCAAGGTTGGAGTGGGCCCAGAGACAAGATTTTAAAATGCACCCCACCCCCGCTCCACTGAAGCTCAGCTCATGAAGTAAAGAAATCTTAAATGAGGCTGAATAGTGGTAACAAAAAGCATAGTTTTTTAAATATATGTATATGTATATATAATGTGCCACAATAGAACATCATCCTAAATTATTTTTTAAAATGTTTTGTACATTGTGGACGATGCAAGTCATTTAATGGTACTAGAGATAGACATGCTGCTCTGGTAGCTCCAGGTCTTCACGCTCACATCAATTTTGGAGGATGAATACAGCCAGCCCGGGCAGTTGTGCGGCTGGGGGAGTCAGTCATGTGACTTGCCTCTGGGGCCCCCCTGAAGGCAGTGGGGCCCCCAGACAACTGTCTCCCCTTGCCCTATTATAGTTATGCCCTTGGTTACACCAGTTCCATTTAAGTTTCCATCAGCTCAACAGCTGGTGGAAGCGAGCACATAGTTTGATAGGGGAGCAGTGGCCATATTCTCAACCTTTCCTTGTTTCAGAAGCATTGAAGGAACGACTCTCCATCCCTCCAATTACTTTGGCTTACCAATACAAATAAGCCCAAATGGAAACTGAACTCAAAGTCATAATATGTTGTAGATGTTATCTGAATCCTACTGATAACTAACCCAACAAAAATCCCTTTGCCACCAACAGACATTTTTATTGTGATATAAGTTTTCATGGATTGGTGATTAGGGATGTGTACAGAACTGATTAGGAGGCCCTTTATGGGCCTCCGAACTGGTTCAAAGAACCGGTTCCACCAGTTTGAAGGCAGTGGGGGTCTCCTTTTAAGAGCAGGGCGAGGGGGTACTTACCCCTCCCACCGCTTTCCCCCTGCCAGCATTGGTTTTTTTAACAGCCCATCAGGGTAACAGCATACCTCCCTGCTGCTCCGTTGCCCTCGTCTTCCGGATATGACCGAAAGTTGCTGATGTGCCTGCACACGCCGGCATGGGCACATCAGCAACTTCCAGTCATATCTGGAAGACGAAGGCAACAGGGTGGCAGGGAGGTAAGCTGCCGCCCTGATGGGCTGTTAAAAAGCCCGATGCTGGGCAGGGGAAAGCGGCAGGAGGAGGGGAAAGCGGCAGGAGGAGGGAAAGCGCACCCACCCCCTGCCCTTAAAGGGAGACCCCCACCACCTTCGAACCACCCCACCACGGTGCCGTGCACATCCCTGTTGGTGACTACTTTCTCAAATGAATGAAGTGTTCCGCTCAGTTGGCAGATATATGAACGTATTAAACTGCCTTATACTGATTGAGACCACTGGTCCATCTAGAGTTGGTATCGTCTACTCTGGCAGAGACTCTCCATTTAGGTAAGAGTCTCAGGTGGCAGATTGGTGGATGTGGTGGCAGGGGCACTCTGTGCCCACCTCTGCCACCTGCATCACCACTCCATTAACAACTGCAGGCTATCCAATGGTGGTGTTAGTGCACTTGTCTCCATACTGCCTCTCTTCCTCTCCCCTCATCCCACTCCCTGCCTTTTGACTGTACCCCACTGTTCTCCACAAGGTGGTGGCAGGAGTGGGGAACGACATTCTTTGGTGCTAAATAATTAAGCAGATGAAAATTCCCTGTACTCTTTATTTCAAAGGAATTTCCTTATAACTATGGATGTGAAATTTGATTTGTGCACAAATTGATTCATGCCAAACCAGGTTCATTCGCATGATTCTAACACAAATCGAATCACCGTTAAAATAAAGAGGCTGATTCACATTAGAATAGAATAAGCCCCAATTTAATGCGAGTCGGTTTGCATGATTCGAGAGGTGATATTGGTGGACTGCCCCCCTTGCTGATTAGTTTTCCGGCATTTGCTTCCAATTGTCTTGAGATCTCCTTGCTTCATGGTTGGCTCACTTGATTCAAATCAAGTGTCATGGGCAAATGTGCCCCCACATTAGCTGGGGGTGAGGGAGGAGAAAGGAAAAAGGAGGGTATTTCAAAATGTTTTCAAAGGGCCTAGGAGGCAGAGAGAGTCCATAGAGTGCCCTTGAGGAGGATGCATCAGGAGCGGAGAAAAGAAGGCATTAAGGAAGGCTTGATTTTGTGATTTTCTCTGCAGCTATATCAACTATCTGGTTTTGCTGGATCTCAGATTGACAAAGGCAGAACTTGTGTGCCTTCCTTGAGTTGTGGTTTGGTTTGTGTTGTGGCATTGGACAGTGGCAGCTCAGCTCTCTCCCTCTCTCTGTGTGTAATATTTTCTTGGTGATTGCTGTGAGATGAGATCCGTGTCTGGCTTTGAGAGACTAACTTGTGCTTCACTTACTGCTCTTATCTGCTCTGCAATCTGCATTGCAAGGTGTACTGATTCAGTCAAAATGTGGCTGAAGATGTTCTAGTTGAGCTTATGGCTTGCTGGCTGCTGTTGCAAGTAATGACAGAGTCATAATTGTGTGAGAGAGAGCAACTTGTGCCAATGATGTTATTGTAGCACAGGCACTGTGGCTGGCATTGGATTCTGTGTCAGTGATTCTTTTGTGGCCATCTTTGGACTGTGTATTTGGCAAAATGTGTTGGGAGGGTCTATGTGTGCTTCTATTCTGCAGTATTCAAGTCAGGGATGCAACATATGTGCATTCTGCTTGTTTTGCCCATAGGGAACAATGGGGAACTCTAATCATCCCATTGTTCCCCATGAGTAGGTCCCAGGGACAGCAAGGTGTGTTGGGTGGTATGGCATGATGGGTGCTACCTACCACCCAACCCACAAAAAAAAAAATAGGCAAGTGGCTGATTTTTAAATCTTTTTAAAAAACTTAAAGCCCCATAGGATCCTATGGGTTTTTTGGGGGGGAAACTTAAAAAAAAAATTGGATCACCCACTCACCCATTTCTTGTGTGGGCTGGGTGGTAGGTAGCACCCATCATGCCTTACCACCCAATCCACTTTGGTGTCCTTAGGACCTATCCATGGCAGACAATGGGATCATTCAAGTTCCCCATTGTTCCCTATGGGCAAACCACAATTTATTTTTTGCAAGTTTTTGAAACAACTCATTGAGCCGACTGGCAAAGGCTGGCTGGCTCGACAAACTGATTCAAATTTTTGTGATTTGAGTTCAAATCAAATAGCAAAAACACGATTCATGCACACCTTTACTTATAACATTTGTTGCTGCTTAGGAATTCTAAGCCATACCTTTCTTTATATCACATTGTACATTGTCTCCTCCAGAACATTCCTGTTTCGTAGAATACTCACTCAGCTGTTCCATCGATTTTTCTAGGCTATGAAACCTGTTATTTCAAAGATAATTCTTCCTTTGCACAATACAATTCTTTGTGTTCCTCATTCCAAGACTGCTTCTGTTCTGGAAGGCTTCTGTCTTCTGTTTAGCAGTACAGAGGCTGATAGGTATAGACCCTGGGAGCAACACATTAAACAGCTTTATAAAACTCTTTGTACCAATATATTATTATTATTATTATTATTATTTACATTTTATATCCCGCTCTTCCTCCAAGGAGCCCAGAGTGGTGTACTACATACTTAGGTTTCTCTTCACAACAACAACCCTGTGAAGTAGGTTAGGCTGAGAGAGAAGTGACTGGCCCAGAGTCACCCAGCTAATTTCATGGCTGAATGGGGATTTGAACTCCGGTCTCCCCGGTCCTAGTCCAACACTCTAACCACTACACCACGCTGGCTCACTTTGCCAATTTACCCTGACAAGACAGCAAATTGCCTGCTGAACAGAAATTTTATTTTACATGGATAGCATTCAGTCAATACATTTCAAAGAACCAATCAGCAACCTTAGAAAAATAAATTATTTCAGCTAGAAATAGTACCATTGTTATACCCCAATTCACTAACACATTTCTTCAAAAGTAAAGGTAAAGTGTCCCATTGAGTTGGTGTCGACTCCTGGCGACCACACAGCCCTGTGCTTGTCTTTGGTAGAATACAGGAGGGGTTTACCATTGCCTCCTCCTGCGCAGTATGAGATGATGCCTTTCAGCATCTTCCTATATCGCTGCTGCCCGAAAGTAAACTCTACTAATTTAAATGAACTTACTCCTATGGAAGTATGTTTAGGATTACAGCTTTTATCAGAACCAGTCAAAGATATCTTGGCACCTAAGATGGGAAATCCAAATGACACTGCTTCATTTATACGCACCAATTAAGATGAGGCACAACCCACTGGAAACTTCTCATTTATTTCAGTGAGGCTGATACCGGAGTCCTTCATAGCAGATCATTCTCCATAGGTCCAATCTGTCTGTCTTCCACTCTGCCATCTTTAATGGTATCCAAAATCTTCTGCCCTTTCATGGCAAGATGTATGTCTTGCCCTCATGGCAAGATGGCCTCTGGCCCTTGTGATTATCTAGAAAACAGTTTAGTCTGGCATATAGGATGGCTCAGAAAGCATGAGTAAGGATCCTCAAAATCCTCAGAGAGCCCCTGGTGGCGCAGTGGTAAAAACTGCTGCCCTGTAACCAGAAGGTTACAAGTTCGATCCTGACCAGGGGCTCAAGGTTGACTCAGCCTTCCATCCTTCTGAGGTTGGTAAAATGAGTACCCAGAATGTTGGGGGGCAATATGCTAAATCATTGTAAACCGCTTAGAGAGCTTCCAGCTATAGAGCGGTATATAAATGTAAGTGCTATTGCTATTGTTATTGCTAAAATGGCCCTATGTTTTAACAAGCATCAGTTTGAAACTCTCTGAAAAATACTAACAGTTGTTGATTTCACCATACATAATTGTGTTTAGCAGGCACCTAATGAAAGACATGGGTGAAAATGAACTAGAGACAAATAAAATACAGTGGCATCACAAGAATGTTAGACATTTCTCTAAATGTGATAAAAGGCTTGGAATTTTTCTATCCTTCAGAAAATAATGAGGACTGCGCACGTCCATAAATCCAGTTTTCTGACATTGGAAAATCCTTCCCCCATCACAAGGAGGCATCAGAACGCAGGGCAAGTGACCCAGGTAGTGCAGTGGTGGAGGGGGCCTTCTAACTGCCCACCCAGCACTGGTGCAGATATTCTTGGGAACCGGGACGGGGGGGGGAGTGGCACAGGGCAGCCTGGAAAGCCCACACAGTTGCTGGGAGGACACAGGGGCATTTGGGGAGGGAAGTTCCACTCAGAACACTGCACACAAACACACCTCTTTTCAATTTGCTATCTTATTCAGATAATCAGAATTGGCCTTTCAAACCACCTAAGCCCCACCTATCTCATCCAGTCATCTGAGCATGAAACATGTTCTGCCCTTTGTTGCAGCTCAAGGGGGAATTTGTTTCATTACAGTACAAATCTGCTGTCTACAGATCTAACAGACTACAGTACAGCATTCCCTTGGAAAATGCCTCCCTGTGGTATGTATTACACAGTGGCAATAATTTAGAACATAAACGACTCCTTTGGGATACTGTGCTGGCAAGTTATGTCTGTTTCTTTACTGGGCTTGCAGAAAGAAAAGAAGAAAAGAAAGAAAATCTCAACACTGTGTTTGTGAGCAATTTGAAAGAGTTTTTCAACATATACCCCAGCAAGGATTCCAAAGAACATAATTTTACTAAGAGATGTCTGGCCCTGTTAAGACTGAGAATGTATTAATACAGTGGGTATAGGAAAGAATCACCCCCTTTGATAGACCTTAAATTCTGGTTCCCTTACATCCTGAAATGAAAACACAAAGAAAATTCCCTTCACCAGCTGTACTTATCCAATGCAACCTATAACATCCAACTGAAAAACATCACAATTACAGTCCAGAAAAAGTGTCAGAGACAAAAAACAAGAATTACTGAGATTGAAAAAGGATCACCCCCCCAATGTCAATATTTTGTTGAACCACCTTTTGCTTTAATAACAGCCTTGAGTCTGTTGGGATACTTCTCTATCAACCTTGCACATCTAGACAGAGCAATATTTGCCCACTCCTCCATACAGAACTGTTGAAGTTCGGTCACATTGGATGGTAGGTGTTGATGGACTGCTATCTTCAAATCTCTCCATAGATTTTCTATGGGATTTAGGTCTGGGCTCTGACTGGGCCACATGAGGACGTTCACTTTTTTCTCCTTCAGCCACTGTGTGGTCAATTTTGCTGTGTGCTTCAGATCGTTATGTTGAAAGGTGAATCTTCTGCCCATCCTCAACTGTCTGGTAGAGGGTAGCAGGTTTTCTTCCAGAATCTGACGGTATTTTGCCCCATCCATTTTTCCTTCTACCCTGACGAGAGCCCCAGTCCCTGAGGCAGAGAAACACCCCCACAACAGGATGCTGCCACCTCCATGCTTCACTGTAGGTGTGGTGTGTTGTGGATGGTGAGCTGCATTGGATTTATGCCAGGTGTACTGTTTGGTGTTGAGGACAAATAGTTCAATCTTGGTCTCATCTGACCATAAGACCTTTTTCCATTTGGCATCAGAATCTTCAAGGTGCCTTCTGGCAAAGCTCAAACAAGCTTTAATGTGGCCTTTCTTGAGAAGTGGCTTTCTCCTTGCGACCCTCCCGAACAAGCCACATCTGTGGAGCGCTCGTGAAATTGTTGTTACATGCACAGAACAACCACTCTTTGCCATGAAGTCCTTTAACTCCTTTAGAGTGGCCATTGGCCTCTTGGTAACCTCTCTTACCAGTTTCCTCCTTGCTCTTCCATCCAGTTTGGAGGGCCGACCAGATCCAGGGAGGATAGCAGTCCAACAACACCTACCATCCAATGTGACTGAACTTGAACAGTTCTGTATGGAGGAGTGGGCAAATATTGCTCCGTCTAGATGTGCAAGGTTGATAGAGAAGTATCCCAACAGACTCAAGGCTGTTATTAAAGCAAAAGGTGGTTCAACAAAATATTGACATTGGGGGTGTGTGATCCTTTTTCAATTTCAGTAATTCTTGTTTTTTATTTCTGACACTTTTTCTGGACTGTAATTGTGATGTTTTTCAGTTGGATTTATAGGTTGCATTGGATAAGTACAGCTGGTGAAGGGAATTTTCTTTGTGTTTTCATTTCCGGATGTAAGGGAACCAGAATTTAAGGTCTATCAAATGGGGTGATTCTTTCCTATACCCACTGTAAAGCCAGCGGCGTAGCAAGGTTGGAGTGGGCCCAGAGACAAGATTTTAAAATGCCCCCCCCACCGCATAGTTTTTATATATATATATATATATATATATATATATATATATATATATATATATCTCCACCTATGTGCCACAATAGAACATCAGGTTTTGTAAATTGTGGACGATGCAAGTCGTTTAATGGTACTAGAGAAAGACATGCTGTTCTGATAGTTCCAGGTCTTAACACTCACATCAATTTCGGAGGATGAATACAACTGAAGGAAGCCCGGACATGTGTGTGGCTGGGGGAGTCAGTTATGTGACTTGCCTCTGGGGGGGGGGAGCCCAAGGCAGGGGGCCCCCACACAACTGTCTCCCCTTGCCCTTTTATAGTTACACCCCTGAATAAAGCTCTCAAGGTTTATTCTAATGCAGAGGCATAACTAGGGAAAATAGCGCCTAGGGCAAGAACTGAAATTGCGCCCCTGTCCAAACAGGGATGGGACTTGTAGTCAACAATATCTGGAAATCCTTGTTAAAAGCAACACTGTACCATCTAGACATGGTTGTTGATCAAAACCTGAAAACATGAGCCATCTCTGTAAAAGACTTAGAACAACAGTCAGGAGTTATGCGAGGATTCCAAGTGTCATTTTCTCTGTCTCATCTCATTCTTTTTAAAAAACATGACTTTGTCCTAGAGGATCACCTGCCCAAATAGCCACTAGCAAAATAGGGGAAGAAGAAGGTGTGTGTGTGGGGGGTCTATAAACCAGTGAATGATTCCTGCCAGCCTTTGTCTTATGATGACTGTTGGCTCATGATGGGGTATATGTGCATTCACCACACCAGTGCTTACTTTGACACCAAGAGGGAGGAGGATACATTAGTTTGCCACACTAGACAGAGGCATTTGCAACAGGAGCAGACAGCCAAGTTCTGCCAGGGCCAAAACCAACCCCTGCCAGACTAAGAAATCATTGTAATTTGCCCCTTCCTGTCACAAGCAGCGTGCTGTTCTTTTATTATTGACTCTAACTCTCAAATATCCCAGCCATGGATGGAAAATTCAGGGTCAATTTACAAGAGACACGTTTTCTACATGGAAGTTTCTTCTGTGCAGGTGTTGTGCAGAAACCCATGTGTAGTGACCGCCAGGGGCATAGCAAGGTTGGAATGGGCCAAGATGAGATTTTAAAATGGGCCCCCAGCCCCTTAAAGTCCAGGGCCTCCACACATCCCAGGCCCCCAAGAATTTAAGTCTGATATTTCAAAGTATGCTGCCTGTAAATACATTTCACTGAATATACACATGCACACTTCACAGTATATAGTGATATACATTGAGTACTATATATTTGTGCTACTTTTAATGCCTAGAACACACTAGCAATGCTAATTATTAAAATGGCCCCCTCGCTGCAGATTAGCAAAGGAGACTTCAACCATGCAGGGTGAGCCTGTTTGTTTTCTCAGAATTCTGAACAAATTCAGTAAAGTTTGATTCCAGGAGGTTTTTCACAAGAGGCTTTTAAAGCGCTTTAACACACATCTCCTCTAGAATGGAGGTGCTGCATTCACATGTTGGCCAGATTTACCCTGAAGTCCTTGCAAGTTATTGGAGAGCAGTTCACACACAAGAAAAATAAAATAAAATAAAAGCGCAGCGCATGCTTCACAGTTCTCACTCAGACCTTCTGGGTTGCAAAACAACTTGAACATAAGTGCATTTATAAATGAATGAATGAAAGAAAGAATGAATAAATATTTGTTCCAGAAGTTTTTGTAACTTTCTGGCATGAAACAAGCCACTTATAGGCCTTAGATAGTTTTTCTTTTTAAAGCCAGCACATTTTTCAGTCTGTTTTAAATTAAATTAAATATTCAGAGACTTCTCAGACTCGCCCCTCCCCCCATATCAAAGCCCTATGGCAAAGCAGATCCCTATATACGGGGGTAACCACAAAAAGGAATTCACAGCCTACCTTGCAAAGGCTGTGCTGGATGGTCTGGTCTGCTGCAGGGAGCTCTGCCAGCCTCCTTCCTGGCTTCCTGCCTTTCTTGGGGCCAGCCAAGCTCAGGCTTCAGGGAGACCTACTCGGAGGCCTCTCTGGAAGCCCCGCCCACCTGCTGATCAGCTGAGAGGCGGGGAGAGAAGAGCTCTGCAGTTTGCAGGCTGCTCCGATCCTAGGTCTCACTGATCCTAGGCCGGAGCTGGAGGCAAGTGGCTGAGGGGCCCTGGGGCTGGGCGGGTGGGCAGTGGGGTCGGGGTGGCAGGAACTGGCGTGGCGCCCCCACCTTAGTGGCGCCTAGGGCAGGTACCCTGCCTGCCCCCCCAGTTTCGCCTATGTTCTAATGCTACATTTTCATACAAGCAAGAACATTTGTATATATGTGTATGCATTTTATAATGTGGAAATGGTCACACCAGCAAATTGGTTTGCAGTAACAAATTTGGTTGCAGTATTAAGAAATGGATGAAGAGACCCAACTTCCCAACAGTTGTATCAGAGGCCAAAAGAACATTAGTGCAGCCATTCCATAAAATACATATAAGTGTCATATAAGCAACTAGCTGTGCATTCAAAAGGGAAAGTATAATCTTACACATACATACATGTAATTTTTTGATGTTTTTCAAACCTGAAAAAGAGCCTGAGAATGCTGCAGTCAGAAGTAGAAAAGTGGAAGGTAGGAGGGGATGTTAATTTTTTCCTGTACCAGCCATTTTTCTGCTCAGAATCATCCCTCGAAACTGATTTTCCTTTTGGTAACCATATTCTCCCCCATGGGGAAAGGGAAGCAGTTGTGTGTGTGGCCGTTCTTCCTCCCCCATTGCACCCATAACAACCTAAGAAAAGCCCTGCTGGATCAGGTCCAAGGCCCCACCCTTCTGAGACTGCTTTTTAGTTAAAAAGCAGGTGGGGGGGCAGTAAAAATAATAATCTAGATTGGCCTTAATGAGACTCATCACTCAGACTCTACAAAAGACAAACATATGGTAACTTACTACATTGAAGGTCCTTGTATAGAGTAGTAACAACAAGGATTACATTTTTAACATGCTGTTTTTATTTTGGATATACAATTGCAAACATAGGTAACAAAAAGAGAGAATACTTATTTCTAATTGTGAGAGAGAAAGTGTGCATGCAAAGAGGAAAGCAAAATTAACTAAAATCTTTAGATTATCTCATGGGCAGGTTGTGGAACAATGGGAATAAAATACTTACGGTTGAAACCCTATGCACATTTACAGTACCTGGGAGTAAACCCCACTGGACACAGAGATTTATTGTCAAAGTTGTTGAGAATTGTGCTGCATAGGGAGGATTGCTGGATGTTGAAAACATTTGGATTGATATGGTATGTTACCAAGAAGTAACAAGAGAAAATATATGTATTTAATCAAAAAAACAATTAGAAGATGGAAATGCCTCTCTTTACATGATAAACGATAAAGGGAAACAATGAAGCTGTGGTACCTTCTTAAAAGTTGTGGTTTCTTACCTGTTGGGTCTATTGGGCAAATTTATACATGGTCCTAATTTCCCCTATTTTATCATTCAAACAAACATTATCTTTTTAACAGGAATATAGCTATAGAGAGCTCACCAAAAGTGATCTTCTTTATGAACAACACCCCTGCCAGGGAAGGAGAAGCAAAAGAGAACTGGACCATGGTTTGAATTTTTAAACATAGATTAACCATATGTATATACTGCCTGATACATATACACACCCAGGGTGTACATAATCAAAGTTACAATATAAAAGAAAAACAATTAAAACACCTTCACAGAATAAAAACAATTAAGCACTTCAAAAAACAAAATAATTTCACAAAGTAAAACCACCAAGAAGCTTAAAGGCAGCTGTAACTAAAAGCCTGAGAAAACAGGTGTGCTTTAATTCTACATAATTTATATAAAATCTATACAGAAGCCGTGTCTCAATTCTATAGGAGCGTATCAGGTCTATGCGCACTTATTTGGGATTGCTCCACAGACATCAATACTGTCTTCTGTGGAAACATGACTAAGAGTGGAGCTGCTCGGCACAGACCTGCCCCAGACGACTCCTTCTTCCTTCAGGATGGCACACCTAACCAAACAGCACAGGTCACACCAGGGCAAGGTCTTTCCCTGCTCTGCCTCTTGCCGCTGACAGCTACCGCGGCATAGGGCACCTACCACGCCCAACCTGCACGCGACGCCACTTCTTTGCTGATCTGCGTGGGGGAGGTGGTGACTGGCCTCATGAATATGTAATGAGCTATTCAAATCAGGCAGTTGCCAAGGTAACCCGAGGCCCAGCTGCTCACGCGAAGAAACCCTGGAAGTACCTGAAGGGGCCGGAGGAGACCCAGGACTGGAGTTAGTGGTGTGCGTGTGAGCGAGCATTAGCGAGGCTTGCCTGCTTTGCTTAGGCTTGTGGCGGGGCCCGGGGTGACGTGAGGTGGAAGCCCTTTTCTTTCTCTGTTACCCTGCGGCCAAGGAAGGGGTGTGTGTGTGTCCGTGTCCGACGGAGCCTCCTCCCATCTGCTTACAGCCGGAGAAATTGAGAAGCAGGCAGGAAAAGGGACCCCAACCGCGGTGAGTCAGCAAGGGAGGCGTCTGTGCTTGAGCACGGAGTGATAGGAAGCGGCGGGAAGGGACGTGTTGGCGGAGAAGACCCCTTTCCCCAGCCCCTCCCCCTCCCCGGACCTTATCTTGACGCCTAGAACTCAGATCTGGCGGAATCTCTCACCCTCTTACCTGGAAGGACTGCCCCTTTTCCAAGTGATGAGGGGAACACATATGTTAAAATAAAATAAAATAAATTTGGGGTCTGGACCTAAAGGCCTCTGGAGCCCCCCTCCCCCGCAGCATCATCACCACCTAAAGGCACTCGCAGATCCACCCCCACCCCGCCGCGCCATCCCCAACATGTTAACGATTCCCAAACTGTTCCTAATTAATGAAAGAAATTAGGGAAGGGGAAATGAGAGTGGATAGAGAACTTAAGAGAAAGAGAGGAAGTGGAAGGAGGGACAGGAAAGTGAGAAGGAGAAAGAAAGAAGGTGCCTTGCAAAAAAACCCAGATGAAAGTATTTTCTTTCTCAAACCATAGTTGAGTGTTACTTGTTTCCACATGTATTTCATTTGGTGGGGAAGGGGTTTGGCTTGAACAGAGGCAGGGAAAGAGTACAAGCCTCTGGCTCCGCCACATTCACCCAGAAAACCATTTGTAACAGTTGTTGACACAAGTAACAGATCTCTCTTTGAGTCCCATCACGCACGCTTTCTCTCTCTCTCTCACACCCCTGACACACCCTTGCCACTCCAAGACCCCAACCCGCAGAATAACACAAGAACTCTGTACTGCACCACCCACACCCTAGTCCTTTCCTCTTTTCTCTTGATGTGCAGGGAGTATTGTCTGCAGTAGCACTCTGCAAATGCTCACCATGACACGCACAGTATTTTTAACATGTGGGTTCTTGAGGGCACAACAGCAACTGAACTCACAATATTTATGCAAATATGTATTGGCAGAAAAATTCCAGCATGCAACTTAACATATTATTCTCAGCCCTCATATTTCTTTCCTCATTTCTCCCCCCCCCCACCGCCCCACCATCTCTAAATGATCCAGTATTTAAGCAACTGAATTTGCAAAAGTTGAAGCACCAGCTCCATTTTGGAGTCCCAGCATTAACTCTCTCCCACTCCCCCCACCCTCCCTCTCCAACTTCAAGACCCCAGCCCACAGAGTAACATGAGAACTACTGCTGCCTGGAATGCAAGTGTGCACACAGCACTCAGTTTACATTTGTTGTTCTGTCACATGGCTGGGTGTGTGTGAGAATAAGGGGAGTGGGGGGAACCCAGGGAGAGAGTTATTCACCAGTCCACGAGGCTTCCGAGCCACAACAGCAGCAGGAGGAGGATGGATTGTGAGAGGCAGCCTCAAAGTGACAGCAGAGGCAGGTTGCTCTCGAGTGAGGCAGGGACGGGGAGTCCCAAATTACCTGCTGCTCTATCCCTTTCACAGTGGCCTGGCTAGGCTGACTCGCAAAGGTACCTCTGCAACTGCAGGCAGCAGAGGTGCCTTTGCCTGGGGAGGAAGTCAGTCTGGCTCATTTGGGTGCTGGGGCAAAGCAAAGGAGGAAGTCTCTGATGCTTGGGAGGGACCCCCAGCTTCCCTGTGGACAAGCAGGGCCCAAAGGAGCCGGGCTGCTGCTGGGCAGCGCCTTCTGATGTAGGGATGGAGAGGAGAAAGCTTCTTGGGCGAGGACTGGGAGGAATGCTCTGCCCAGGTGCGCAGAACAACTCAGCCTGCTGGTCTCTGCCTCCGCCAGCACCCTGGAGAGGTCTGGAGGTGCTCAGCCACTGGCACTGCTTCTCCCCTTGCTCCACATGCAGGTAGCTGCCTGGTTGTTGCCACCATTGCGCCCTGGGCTGGGGGATCTCCGGAGCCTCCACGGTAGAGCAGGAGAGTTGGTGGTTGCCTGCCTCTCGCCTGCTCTGCTGCCTCCCTTGCTGCCCTCGCAACTCCCTCTCATGGCTCCAGCAGGCTGCTAGATGCCCAAAGCATGTGACATCATCACATGTGTTATGTTCAGGCACGGGAAAAGCAGCTCCAGCAGGCGAGAGGCAGGCAGCCAATGACTCCCGCTCTGCCTCGCGTGCAGGCAACAAACAGCCACTGAGTGAGTCAGATGAGCAGATTGGGCAGGGCTCATCTGGCCCGGCCCAGTGGTCCAACCACAACAACAGCCATGCCAGGGAGAAGATCAGGAGGGCTGCAGGCTGGCTGCCTGCACACAGTCAACCCACCCTCCCCTCACAGCCAGCCCATTTGCTCTCGGCCAACCAACACAGTGTGTGGGCTAGCAGCAGGTGGTGGCCCCCCGGCACACATAATGTAAGGATTTGGAGCCCCCCCTCCCCCAGGCTGTGAGGCCCCAGACTTGGGCCGAGAAGTCCAGGGGGAAGAGCACCCTTGTCTGTATATACTCAGAGACTGTATGCACGTTCCATGTTCTGTAATTTCTGTGTGCTGGTATTGTTTAGGATCAAGGTAGAGCTATGCTGTCTCAACTGGAAGAAGATTGTGAATCAGATAACTGTGATTTCCTTGACTCAGTATCTCAGTTCCATAGGAAATATAATTGGTTTCTGGTATTTGTACCATGAATATATAAATATAATAAGTTATGGAACATGTAGCTTAATTTTTTCAAAGGTACTGATATTAGAAAACACTAATATAAGTAAACATTAAAATAATAATTAGGGATGTGCACGATAAATTTTCGGCATGGCGGGGGTAGAGCTTTAAGGGCGGGGGAGAGTGTACTCACCCCCCCCGCCGCGTTTCCCCCGCCGGCGCTCTCCAAATTTTAAGCCCCTCGGGGCGGCAGCGTTCCTCCCTGCCGCCCCATTCCCCCCGTCGGCCGGAAGTGGCCGGAAGTCCCGAGCGCGCGTGCGCCCGTTGTGCGCACGCGCGCCCACCCACCCGCCGTGTGCACAACATGCGCACACGCGCTCGGGACTTCCGACCACTTCCGGCCGATGGGGGGAACGGGGCGGCAGGGAGGAACGCTGCCGCCCCGAGGGGCTTAAAATTTGGAGAGCGCCGGCGGGGGAAACGCGGCGGGGGGGTGTGAGTACACTCTCCCCCACCCTTAAAGCTCTACCCCCGCCGGCGCCGAATCGCCGAATCAGCCCCCACACCCGAAACATTTCGGAGGCCTTTACAATGGCCTCCAAAATGTTTCGGGCACAAGCCTAATAATAATGCATATACATTATTAGGTATTACTAGGAGGTAGGTGAAAGTGGCTGCAAACTATAGCTGGTAATGTATGGCCTATCTGTTAAGGTCACATTTTTGTTTTTAAAAGTGCTGGCAATTTGTTTTGAGAAACCCTTCAGAGAAAAATTGCCATTTAATACGTATCTAATACATATATAATACAAATAATGAATTATAATAATTTAGATAGATGTCTGTGCAATAGAGGATGTGCAGGCTAAAGCCACAGTGCTTTCAAGTTAGCAGTTTGAGCTTTTGTGCCTGTTCCATGGATGGTGATGCATCTTTTGTTCCTGAACTTGGAACTACTTAATTGCTCATATTTTAACAGAAGTTTAGAGGAGTTAAATTGTGAAATTATTTATTTAAAAAAAATTTCACCCTGCTTTTCTATTCATTGAACTGACATCTGAATAACTCCAGACTGCAAATAACAAGAAATAGAGCAGGCTTTTCAAAAGCACAAATAATTTGATTTTGTTTTGATAAATAACAATAATTATTAGCTGCTACAATTTCACAACCAGGTGTTATAAATGAAACAAAAAAAGGTCCTGTTCAGAATAAAAGGACTTGGGTTTGTGTGCTAGAAAAGCATGTCTGAAAATTCTTTGTTTTTACACTTCTGAACAGTTGATGAAAATGCAAGCTTATACTGAATTCTCATATCTGGCAAATGTGCAGCTTGAAAATAATTCCCATTCTGTTAGTGGCATTTACTTCCAGGTACATTTGTGTAGGACTGCAGCCAACAACAATCCTATGCACACACTTACTTAGAAGAAATCCCTGTAAAACTCAACAGAACTTACTTACAAATAAACTTGCATTGGATTGACATGAAATAAATTTGTTGCGTTCTGTTGCTTTATAATGGGCTTTGAATTTATTCAGGAAGTTTGTCATCACATTTAAAAAAATCTTCAGTTATCAACGGTTATATACAGTGCTTTATTCCAGGTGTTCTGGACTGTGGACCATGCTCTTCAGATGGGATCCTAAGCGTGCATACTTGTCAGTAAGTTCCTTTGGAAATGATGGGACTTACTTCCACATGAAATGAGTTGTGAATTGGACAGCAGCAACAACAACAAATATTTATATACCACTTTTCAACAAAGTTTCCAAAGCGGTTTACATAGAGAAATAACAGATAAATAAATAAGAAACATCACATTCTGTTTGTTTCTTATGAATCAAGAACAGCTAGAAACAAGCCAGCCCAGGTGCTGCAAAGTAAGGCAAACATGCACTTTTGTCCCAGGGTCACTAGGCAATCCAGCCTGGTGAGACAGTCCTTCCTGCCCCCAAAACTGGCATCAGCCAGGATCTCAAATTCTCGGGCAGTCCCAGACATTTTGCTTCCTGAGGCGATTCACAGTATGATGTTATCCGTCTGTGGACAGATGTTCTCAAGCCATGCCTCTAAAGCAGTTGCAGTGGCACATAAGCACTCTGACTATGCCACCAAGCCAGAGGGTGGCAGGGGCATTCCTAGCTGACATGGGGTGGGGGAGAAGAGATGCACCCCAGTGGGATGAGAAGGGGGGAATGAACAGCACACCCCAATGGGGTGAGGAAGGCTGGTAGCAGTGAATGACAGGGAGACCCATGGTAGGGGGCTGGTACTTGTAACCTGCTATGCCATTGTTCCTTAGGTGACTTCCTCACCCTACCTCATGCGAGGGTCACCCCTGATCAAACTCCACTGAGTGACGGAGATTTTATTGAATACAGTGCCATCCAGCATCCTGTTTCTAGCTGTTCCTTTCTTTTTTAATGGAGAAACAAGAGCATTCTTGTTTCATTTATGTAAATCCATATCCTCCCCTATGTCAGGGGAGGGTAAAAACATGTTTTCCACTGTAATCGGAGCCCATCTTTGTATATAGGGTTGTATACCCAACATGTCTCAGGCACACACAGGAAGATTCCACAGCATAATTTCTGGTCAGGAGTAGGTGGAGACCCAAGACCGAGAGAGAGCGCTTCAATTCTTTGCGGATTTAGTATCCCTGCTATCTTTCCTTTCCCCTCTTCACTTTCCTGTGTGCGTGGGTGGGAAGGGAGTCTGCATTAACTTTTCAAATTCCAAACAATCTTTTTTCATTTCCAATTCAACCATTGGCACAATCTGGTTTTTTCGTTCTGTTTTGGCTTTTAATACTTCCGAGATGGATCTGTCACAAACAGCAGAAGCCCTACTGGGCTCGATGTCCAGGGATCCTGACAGAGAAGCCTCGATTGCTCCCCCACCTCAATCCCACCCCAAGTGAAAGCGGTCTCTGTCCGTTTCCCCGGGCACTAAGGGCATCTCTGCTCAGCCTTTGGCTGTTCCATCGGCTAACACAGAAGCTCTGAAGCCACCTAAAAAGAAAAACAAACATGAGCTACCAGTTGCTCCGCTGCCGCCTACAAAGCCACGAAAAAAGAAGAACAAACCTCCAATCGCTCGGCTGAGAGAACAGCTTCTCTTACAAGCAGTCTGCCAACAAAAGCAACTGTGAAGGATTCCTTCTCCATGCCTCTCTGCAAATGCTCCTACTGAACCTCATGAAGGTGTGAAAACGGCTATGGTGGGCACCATTTTAAAGCCCACGATCACATTATCGGGCTCCAACTTGGGGGAGAGGGAACTGGGTATCACGCTTCCCCTTGCAGCCCAGCCAGCAACATCAGAGGCATCAAGGAGGGGCAGCAATCCAGAGAACACCCAGTTGTCCCGGTAACAGTGACATGGGACCCATAGTTCCTGTCATCAGAAATGCCGGGGGGGGGGGAGATTTCTGATGAAATCGCTCAGTGGCTTAGAGAATTTATATTCAATGAATTTCTCTCTCTCCTCCTCCCTCTGGCAACCAAAGATGCTATTTAAGCCATTCCTGTCCTCCTCCCAATTCTAGCCCTAGTCGCAATGCCATTCCCGTCCAAGAAAGGGGACATTTTTGTCCAATGCCTTGTCTTCACAAGAGGAATGCACAGCCCTTTCCCTCTTCCTTGTCTGAGGACGGACCTCCAAAGAAGCCCCACTCCAAAGGGCAACGGTCCTACTGAATCTTATCCCAGGCCTCCTGTGGCCCCACTTAGTCTCCCTCCTTTGCCCCCTCCCAACCTCCTCTGTCCAATGGCCCTTTCTTCGATTCCAAGGAGGGTGAAATTTCCAATGAGGAGGCTGCTATTCAACCTCCTAATTCTGTTCCAAGCCTCTAACTTTGAAATTCTAATGGCTAAAGCCAGAAGAACTATCAATGCGGTTACTACTCTGGCATCTCCAGCCCCTAGTGCGGTTACTACTCTGGCAACTCCAGCCCCTAGTCAAGGCCTAGATGAGAAGGTCTTTCCATCCACCTCAACATCTCCTCCATCTGTGCCTTTCCCACCGCTTTTTCACTCCATCATGCTTGCAGGATGGGCCGTCCCCTCTGCCCATAAACCGGCTATCCCCTTTCCTACCAAACTATATTCCCCTCCACAAAAGATTGCTGTGCCTCTGGCACCTCTCGTGATAGATGCCCCTGTGGCACAACTGGTATCGGGAGCCATTATGACTAAAGAGGGAGGAAGAACAATTAAAGATCCCAGAAGATTAAAAATGTGAGTTTCTTCTCCAAAAAACGCATGATGCTTCAGCCATGGTCATTAAAGCTGCAGCAGCGAACTCTATTTTTGTGAGGGCCTCAGTCCTTTGGGCCAAGGAGCTCTTACAGTATATACTTCCAAACACCAAACTTTTCAAGGGGTTAAGATGGTTAAAGCCGCAGCCTTCACAGATGACTCTAGCCTTTACTGCATACAACACGCATCTAGAGCTATGGTTTCCGCCATGGCGATCAGGAGATGTTTTTGGTTAAAACATTTAGGATGCACCGCAATGCGAGCTCCCAGTTTATGTTATATGTGGGGGACACGTCGCTTAGTTGTTGTTATTATTATTATTATTATTATTAATTCAGCAGTGGTCTAGTTGCCCCTAGATTTGGGCTGTAAGTAACACAAATTGCAAAGGGGATTAGCTTCACACCTCCTCTCCCTATGTGGGGGTCCAGCTAAGCAGACTCCAGAACTACCTATTGCGAATTATCTGGCATCCGAGGTCATTTTGGACTTGGGATGAACTCTAAAATTCCCCTCATCCTCTCACAAGAGAGGTAACACCTGTTGCAAATGAAGCAATTAGGCCAGGAAGGGAAAGCAGATAAAGACAAGTGCAGCAGCAGACTCCCTCACAATAGGGATGAGTCAGTGATGTAACTTTGAAAAGGTGCACATTGAAACTTTTGATAGAGCTATTGGGAAGCCCTTCCCAGCACAGGATACTCTTGGACGTACCTGCACACTTAAATTCATCTCACAATCAGCCTTGAATACAATAGGCAATTCACACACGTTCGCACCCAGGAAGGACGATCAGACACAATGCATTCTGAAAAAGTCTGTCTGCATTTCCCTATTCAGCAGAGCATGACAGCAGCAAAGTGCCCCCATGGCATGTTTTGAGATATAAGTATCCCCAACCCCATGACTCAGTGTGCTTCCTCATGTATAAAACACTTGGTACTCTACCGCAACAAGAACTCCAGCAGACCACCTTGGTATGTTCCTCTCTATTGAGGCCACTTGAGCTGAAATCACTACCTGGATTGGTCCGTTTACCAATCCAGCCAGCTTACCTAGCTGGTACAGGAAGCTGGGTCCACCGAGAAGCCATTCTCGTGGGCACCCCTCCACACTAATTCCTACAACACTCCTGCTTTCCACTTCGCCTCCCCAGACAGATTTCTTTCTTTCTTTCTTTCTTTCTTTCTTTCTTTCTTTCTTTCTTTCTTTCTTTCTTTCTTTCTTTCTTTCTTTCTTTCTCATACATTTCTATAATGCCCAAAATGCAAGTTCTCTGGGCAGTTTACAAAAAAATGCTAGTCTCCAGCTGCCCAAGTTGGGTCTTCACGAGGATATGAGTTCTTGCCCAGCTCCTTCAGGGCTGAATCTCTCTCTCTCTCTAATTTCTGAAGCCTTACCCCCCTATCTTAAAGTAACTCTCTCTAGCCCACCTGGGAATTTACACATAATTTGGAACTTTAAGCTGAATAGTCTGTTTGTAAACATATTTGTAGTACTTTTATGCTCGAACTGCCTAGTAACATAGTCTTATTGCTTTTATTTGTTTTTCTTACAATAAACTCCTTTTGTTAATTAGAACCTCTCTCTCAAGCCGATTTTCTTGGGTCCAGGTGCTTGCACAAATTAAAACTGCTTGGAACTGTCTCCCCCTTTATGAGCTAATTTCCCCATATTTGCACAAACTGGGGGTGTTGACCAATCATCCCCGAGGCAGTTCCATTAACAGCATCTGTGTCTTGTAGTAAGAAAATAATTTTGTTGGACTCTAAATTGTCCTTCCTTTGCCTAGTAAATCCCTCACCTAGTCAAGATTGTATCTGAAATGTTTGAATCCTCTGGTTTTTGTTACCACCCTAAAAAATGTTATTTAGTTAATTCATAACAGTTATTACTAGCTGCCTTTCTATCCAAAAGTACCTGAGGTAACATGCAACATTAAAATCACATAAAATACAATAAAAATGTGGAATTAAAAACATGTGTCCAATTAGATAAGAGAATAGTATAAATAAATGTACAACATAAAACAGCAGCATTAGGTTGTTGTCTGTATAGACATCCTTCCTGTTAAAACTCTTTTTACCATCTGCAGCAATCAAAGCAAGATTTTTATAACCGGAGCAAGCTTTCTGATATAAAAGTCCACTTGCTAGTGAAAGTTAACTAAGGAGGTGTCCAGGCAGATCTTGGGAGTGAATTTCCACAAAACAGGTGACGGGACAGAGAAAGCACCGTTTAATATCTTCTCTGACTTAGACTTGGTAAAGGTACAGCCTTACCAGCAGATTTCAGGGCAGAAGAGAAGGTGCTCTCTAAGAGATTAAGCTGTTTAAGGTCTTAAAAGTAGATACCAACACTTTGAACTGGGTTCATCTATCTGACAGCTGCCAATTCAGATTAGCTGAGGTTGCTGCTAAAGGGCTGCTTTCTGTGTCCCATCCTCATCAGGAGGTTTTCTGCACTAGCTGCAGTCTCAATGCCATATTTTTAAAGGTAGTCATCTGTAGAGGGCTTTCCAGTAACCAAGGTGGTTGAATATGCTTGCAATAATTTCATTCTATTTGCTGTTTTGTTTATTTTATACTAACCTTTTATACTACTAAGAATTCTTTGTCCTTCAGCATTTTTTCACTTGTTTGTTGCAGGAAAATGTTTAAATGATATTTCAAGAAGATAAGCAGCAATTAATTGAAGCAGCATACTGCAAGTGGATTTGGATTTGCTATTGGAAATTAATATGATTGATGGATGTCATGAGAAATAAATGGAAGTAGAATAATTGCTTAAATGCAGTAAAACAGGTAACTGAACAATGAATAAAGATAGAAACTACAGCACGTGTGGTTCAAAAACCAACTTCCTGCAAAGACCAAATATATTTGACATCAATACTTACCACCATATTGATAATATTGCCATTATCACCACCTAGAAGAAAAAACTGAAGGTAAATAAAACATAGGGAATTCTGGGTAAGTGATTACTAATAAGACAGTAATCTCCATCTTATTATTATGAATTATAGTTTCATTTTTTCCTTTGTTCTCAAAATGAATTGTGAAGTTTTCAAGGCTAAAAGGTTTAATTTTTATATACCATATTGGCCAAGATAATAGAGAAATCTGTTTCACCTGGAGTAAGACAAAGTTTTCCAGGACATCCTATAGCAGAAAAAAAAAAGATACATTTGATAATCTTTATGTTTTGTTTTGTATTAACATGATACAATTTGACTTTAACTAGTGCCAGTTATGAGCCTCTGGTGAAATTTGGTCTTTTGTACATCCTGCAGTTGGGAAAAACATTCCTGCTATTCAACCAGGGTTGGAAGAGATGGCCACATATCCTATGCTTTGGCGTGGTGAGCTTCCCACTGAGAAAGTAGCAGGCTGGATCTCTCAACACTGTGGCATTGCTTCCTGATCCAACCTCAGTTTAAAAGCAGTGATAGAAGAACAGGGCAAGGGAGGAGGTGGGTGGTTGTTATAGGAACCTATGTGGCCCATTGTCATGAGAATCCAGGGGAAGTGGGCTAATAAGGAAGTCCTCCCAGGCTTAGCTGGTCCTGACAGCCCTGGGTTATGGAGAGGAGGAGGAAGAGGAGGAGAGTGCTTCCATGATTTTCTGAGAGAACTGCTAGAGCAAACACAGGAGATCTTAGGACAGAAGACTGGCTGTATTCCAAGAGAGAACCTCAATCTGTAATATTATATTAGATATGTTTTTGTTACTTGAAAAACTGGTTTCTAAAATTGCAGTACTGGACTTAGTCTACTTAGTTTTTGAAAGTACCTAGTATTACTTGATTTCATAGTCTATACAGGCTGTTTTAATTAAAAAAAACCCCTCACCTCAATGCTGTCATTATGTGCATATAAAATTGCTCTCACAGTGGTTTGAGCTGTATTTCTTTGTCACAGGGCATGTTCATACAAATAGAGAAATACTGTACACCAGAATGTTTACCATGTGGTAAACTAATATTATAGTAATTTTGAAACTACGGAATTGCATGAGTTCACAGGATTTGGAAGCTAGTCCTACAGCTATCTAGCTTTTAAAAGAAAAAGTAATATTTGACCTTAATGCCCTGAATACTACTTATTTACATTATACCAAATCATCCAAATAAACCTTAATAGTTTTTAAAATGTTATAATTTGAGCATTTTAGAAATGAATTAATCCCCCCACCACTAAATAAGAGTAAGTTTGCTTCCAAGTAAGTATTTAAGGCTAAATAAAGCACCATCATTCACTGACTATTTGGGACAAGCTCTGCCCATAATTGCACATTGGTAAAATGCCTGGCACTTCTGGGAGCTTACTTCTTGGTCTCTCTACGTTATAATTTAAAGCCACTTTGCAAACATAGATTGTAGGGAATTAGGTAAAGGTTTTGTACATGTTTTCTTTTTGCTTTGGAAGAAGCTATTATACTATTATTGTCCTGATCCTGAAGAGACTCCATGCATCATCACAGTCATAAATTCATAATAACTTATGTATGTATTAGCAAGAACGCTTATCATTTAGGGATCATTTTAAAACAAGTTATTACAAGCAATGTACCTGGTACTCTTCTGTTTAATGTCTGGATTGGCCTATCTCATTTGTCAGCATTCTCTCCAGCACTGAGAACTTCTAAGGTTAAAATCTAAAAGCATGTAGTTCCTGATCTTGCAGGTCCTATGATATATCTAATAACATGTTCAGAAGACATTTCATAACAAGAAACAGAAGAATGAGGAATGGGGTGAGATGACTAATATGGGACATTGCATGATAAAGTTTTATAATGTAGTATGGAAGTAGGCAGAAAAATGCTATTCTCCCTTTCTCTAAATACTAGATCTCTGGAATATTAGAACAATGAAATGGGCAATAGTCTCAGGACAGACAAAAGAAAATCATACAATGTATAATTAATGGACTTCACTGCCACAAGATGTGGTGCTGGCCACTAGCTTAGATTACTTTAGAAGAGAATTAGATAAATTCATTATGGATGGAAGATAGGTCTGGGCCACAAGCCAAACCCCAGCTTGGAAAGAGGTTTAATTTTTCTCTTTGCTGTTGTGGATAAATCTGCTAGGACAATAAAACTGTGTTTGTCACCAACAAATTCCAACAAAATCCCCAAACTTATCAGTCAAGGTGAGCCTGACAAATGATTAGAAGATGGAGGTAAAATACACGTTGTAGGCATTTGGGTGTTATATTTGTTCAGTATTCTTGCAGCAATTTTAGCAACATCCTAGAGACATCAGACTAGCTTTGATTAAATAATGTTTCGAGTAAACACTAAAGGAAAAGTGTGCTGTCGAGTCGTTGTTGACTCCTGGCATACTAGAGGCATAGAACTAGTTCCTGTTCTTCTGTTTAATATTTAGGACACTCTGAGATGGAGCTAAACTGGAAATTAGACAGAATTCCAAGACCTGGTTCAGCTACAGTTCGGGTCATGGATTTGGGTTGGCAAGGCTTCCTGAATCCTAATCCATCAATTAAAGATGATGAAGACTTACTTGTGGATGAATACCTTTCTCCCAATAAGCTGGTGAGTCAATATGATTTTTAATGTATCTGTAAACAGGACTTTAGAATATCAATGACTGAGTTAGCCTTGCTCATTACTGTGGCATATCTGGGACAATTCCAGTCAGGTGAGATGAAAGATGTCTTTGGTACTGCTGGCTACTTCTGAGCCTCTTCCATGCACAAATACCATCCATGTGAACATTGGTTACAGTCAATAGCAAGAGCACACACATTTTTCAGTATATGATTTCTGTTTTAATATTAGAAAGAGGTTTTAAAATAGTGAATATTTAAAAATGCGAATGTAGTGAATGTTCCTGAATGAAAGAGGAAGATATATAAAGAGCAGCCTAGGTATATGGGGGCATACATTTGGTTAATATAATATAATATAATATAATATAATATAATATAATATTAATATAATATTAATATAATTCTATTTGTCATGCTAAAGGAATTCATCTAACCTGAAACGGTCAGCTGGGGTCTCAAGCAATCTTTTCTAGGTTTGAAACCTGACATCTTTAAGTGATAATATCATGGATTAAACCTGGGGCCTTCCACTGAATGAATGTTTCCTCTGTTCTTGTCAAATCAGTTGTGCAACATACTGAGGCTATTCTCACGTACAGCCAAGACCGCCTAAGAAAGCCAAGACAGGTCATGGCTGCGCATGATAACGGCGGCACCTAAATGAAGCCCACCACCTAAATGAAGTTAAGGGAGCAAATGCTCTCTTAGCCCCATTTTCCTGATCGTGTGTAGCACTGGTTGCTTTCAGGTGACGCTGCAACACTGATGGGCACCTGCCTGTTGCTGGGGTATCCCCACAATGCACTGCGCATCCGTGTGGTGTATTGTGGGAGTTCTGAGGATGACGTGTCCAGACCCCTGTACGCCTGCACTGCTGGGGGAAGCAGCGGAGCGTCTAGATGCATGGGATTGCACACTCTGACCCCCCACCCCCCGACCTGGCAGTCAGATTGTTTGCGGGGAAGGTGAGCTTCTGCTGCCTTCCCTATCACCCACCCAGAAGTTTTATGACACAATCATGAGAAAGGGCTCAATGCCTACTATATGTTCAGGCAAAGTGTACAATATAAACTTCTGTTAATATTTGAATAATGTTTTTTGTATTGGTACAATTACTGTAAGCCACCTAATGACGCAGCGGAGAAGTAACTTGCCTAGGGAGTAGAGGTTGCCGGTTTGAATCCCCACTGGTATGTTTCCCATACTATGAGAAATACTTATATCAGGCAGCAGCGAAATATGAAGATGCTGAAAGGCATCATCTCATACTGCACGGGAGATGGCAATGGTAAACCCATCCTGTATTCTACCAAAGAAAACCACAGGGCTCTGTGGTTGCCAGGAGTCGACACTGATTTGACAGAACAGCTTTACCTTACAATCACTTTGCTGTTGCCTCTCATAAGAGAATGAGGCTGGATTCCCTTGGGATAATCCTGTTTTTATGTTGTGGCATGCATTATTTACTGGGTTGCTAATTAAGAGCCGAGAAAGGCCTGAGATGCACTGGAAATGGCTCGCTCTGCTGGCAGGGGGATAGCTAGAGAAGAGGCTGCATTTTGATGGGGATAGCTGAGAAACAGGCAGCAACAAGCACTGTACACAGCAGCACTCTCTGTGAGACAGAAGCTTCAGCAAGGCTGTATGTGGGGCTTTGTTCTCTTTTCTTTCTGTGTGAAGCTAAAGAAAAATGACCCTCCTCTTTTGATTTTAAGAACATAAGAACAGCCCTGCTGGATCAGGCCCAAGGCCCATCTAGTCCAGCATCCTGTTTCACACAGTGGACCATCAGATGCTGCTGGAAGCCTACAGACAGGAGTTGAGGGCATGCCTTCCCTCCTGCTGTTACTCCCCTGAAACTGGTACTCAGAGGCATCCTGCCTTGAGGCTGGAGGTGGCCTACAGCCCTCCAACTAGTAGCCCATGATAGACCTTTCCTCCATGAAGTTATCCAAACCCTTCTTAAAACCATCCAGGTTGTTGGCTGTCACCACATCTTGTGGCAGAGAATTCCACAAGTGGATTATGCGTTGTGTGAAAAAGTACTTCCGTTTGCTGGTCCTAGATTTCCTGGCAATCAGTTTCATGGGATGACCCCTGGTTCTAGTGCTATGTGTGAGAGAGAAGAATTTCTCTCTATCCACTCTCTCCACACCATGCATAATTTTATAGACCTCTATCATGTCTCCCCGCAGTAAGCTTTTTTCTAAACTAAATAGCCCCAGGTGTTGTAGCCTTGCCTCCTAAGAAAGGTGCTCTAGGCCTCTGATCATCTTGGTTGCCCTCTTCTGCACCTTTTCCTGTTCTACAATGTCCTTTTTAAGATGTGGTGACCAGAATTGTACGCAGTACTCCAGGTGTGGCCGCACCATAGTTGTATAAGGGCATTATAATATTAGCCATTTTATTTTCAGTTCCCTTCCTAATGATCCCTAGCATAGAATTGGCCTTTTTCACAGCTGCCACACATTGAGTCGACACTTTCAATGAGCTGTCCACCATGACCCCAAGATCCCTCTCCTGGTCAGTCACCGACAGCTCAGATCCCATCAGCGTATACTTGAAGTTGGGGTTTTTCATTCCAATATGCATCACGTTACACTTGACAACATTGAACTGCATTTGCCACTTTGTCGCCCATTCCCCCAGTTTGGAGAGATCCTTTTGGAGCTCCTCACAATCCATTTTGGATTTCACTACCCGAAAGAGTTTGGTATCATCTGCAGATTTGGCCACCTTGCTGCTTACTCCTGCCTCTAGATCATTTATGAATAAATTAAAAAGCACCAGTCCCAGCACAGATCCCTGGGGGACCCCACTTCTTACTTCCCTCCATTGTGAAAACTCTCTATTTATACCTACCCTCTGTTTCTTGTCTTTCAACCAGTTAGCATTCCACACGTGTACTTGTCCCCTTATCCCATGACTGTTAAGTTTCCTCAGTAGTCTTTGATGAGGAATTTCGTTGAAAGCTTTTTGGAAGTCCAGGTATACTATGTCAACTGGATCACCTTGATCCATACGCTTGTTGACCCTCTCAAAGAACTCCAAAAGGTTTGTGAGGCAAGATTTACCTTTGCAAAAGCCATGCTGGTTCTCTCCCAGCAGGGCCTGTTCTGTGCGCTTTACAATTTTATCCTTGAGGATGTTTTCCATCAATTTGCCTGGAATGGACATTAAGCTAACTGGCCTGTAATTTCCTGGATCGCCCTTGGATTCCTTTTTTAAAATCGGTGTTACATTGGCTACTTTCTAGTCCTCCGGTACAGAGCACGATTGCAGGGATAAGTTATAGATTTTAGCAAGGAGGTTGGCAATTTCACATTTGAGTTCTTTGAGGACTCTTGGATGGATGCCATCAGGCCCTGGTGATTTGTTCGTTTCAGTTTTTCCAGACAATTTAGAACATCATCTCTTGTCACTTCTATCTGACTCAGTTCTTTAGCCTCCATCCCTAACAAGCCTGTTTCAGGAACAGGTATATGCTCAGTATCCTCTGCTGTGAAGATGGAAGCAAATAACTCATTTAGTTTCTCTGCAACCTCCATATCCTCCTTAGTGATCCCTTTCACTCCCTCATTGTCTAATGGTCCAACTGCCTCCCTGGCAGGTTTCCTGCTTCTGATGTATTTAAAAAAGTTTTTGTTATTCCCCTTGATACTTTTAGCTAAATATTCCTCAAACTCTCTTTTTGCCTCCCTTATTGTCACCTTGCATTTCTTTAGCCAGAGTTTGTGTTCCTTTCTGTTCTCTTCATTTGGGCAGGCCTTCCAATTTCGGAAGGAATTTTTCTTCCCTTTTGTCGCTTCCTTGATAGTACCTGTTAGCCATACTGGTATCCTCCTGGACTTAGTGGTACCTTTCTTCCTTTAGGGTATACAATCTAACTGGGCTTCTAGTACTGTGGTTTTGAGTAAACTCCATGCATTCTGAAGTGAAGTGACTCTCCTGATTTTCCCTTTCAGCTTTCTTTTCACCATACTCCTCATTTTGGAGAAGTTTCCTCTTCTGAAATTCAAAATTTATGTGTTAGACTTCCTTGGTGATTCTCTTCCCGCATGTATGCTGAATTTGATCACACTATGGTCATTGTTACCTAAAGTGTCGATGATATTGACATCACACACCATGCCCTGGATGCCACTCAGGATTAAGTCCAAGGTCGCCTTCACTCTGGTTGTTTCCAAGACCAACTGTTTTTGGGCACAGTCACTCAGCATATCTAGAAATTTGACCTCTCTGTCATTACCTGACTGTGAATTTCCCCAGTCTATGTGTGGGTAATTGAAGTCACTCATTATTACAGCGCTTCCTCTCCTTGACACCTCCCTGATTTCCTGCTGGATCTCCCAGTCACTGTCAGCGTTTTGATCCAGAGGTCGATAGCATGTGCCCAGTAGCACATTTCTTTTCAGGCTTTGTATTGTTACCCACAGGGTTTCTGTGGAGGATTCTGTTCCACCCATGTTTTCCACCTTGTTAGATTCTATGCCTTCTTTAACTTACAGTGCTACTCCACCTCCAAGGTGCCCCTCCCTGTCCTTCCTATAGAGTTTATATCTGTTTCTGTTATGCCCACTATATCTATTTTTGTGTTAGCAACCAAGCACTCCAGCTCACCCATCTTGGCTTGGAGGTTTCTGGCATCGGCATATAAGCACCTATACGCTTAATCTCTCACCTGGTGCATGCTATCTTTCATTTTACTCTTTGACCAGCTGGCACAGCCTTCAGTCTGCTCTTTATGTGGTTCTGTTCTGTCCCCTTCTTTTTGATTTGAATACTTTGCACCCTCACACTTTAAAAGATGGTATTTGCCGAACCGGATATTCCCCTGCTCCTGTCGGCTATTCCCCAGATGTCATTTTAAAAGCTGCTCTGCAACCGTTTTGATTTTAATCGCCAGCAGTCTGGTTCCATCTTAGTTCAAGTGCAGCCCGTCCCTTTTGTACAGGCCTTGCTTTCCCCAAAATGTATCCCAGTGCCTAACAAATCTAAACCCCTCCTCCCGGCACCAACATCTCATCCACGCATTGAAACCCCTCAGTTCTGCCTGTCTCATTGTACCTGCACGTGGAACAGGTAGCATTTCGGAGAATACTACCTTGCGGGTCCTGGACTTCAATACGCTACCTATCAGCCTAAATTTGGCTTCCAGGACCTCCCAACTACATTTCCCCACATCGTTGGTGCCGACGTGCACCTCGGCAGCTTTCTCCTACCCAGCACTGCCTAAGAGCCTATCTAGACGCTGTGTGATGTCCGCAACCTTCGCACCAGGCAGGCAAGTCACCGTGCGGTCAACACGCGGGTCACAAACCCATCTCTCTATATCTCTAATGACTGAATCGCCCACTACAAAGAGGTCCCCAGCCCCCAGAAGAGTATCCCCTGTGCGAGAGGATATGGGCTCATCTCCCACGGAAGGGGTCCCTTCTAAAGGAGAATTTCCCTCTTCCTCAGAACCATACTCCCTGACAGCAGAGGAGCTATCAGCCCTGGAGTGGGATGCCTCTATCACATCCCTGAAGGTCTTGTCCGCATGCCTCTCTGTTTCTCTGAGTCTCTCCAGTTCCGCCACCTTGGTCTCAAGGGAACGAACTTGTTCCCTGAGAACCAGGAGCTCCTTGCACCGAGCACACACCCATGACTTCTGCCCATGGAGCAAATAGTCATACATGTGGCACTCTGTTCAATACACTGGGAAGCCCCCTCCCCTGCTGACTTTCTACCTTCAGACTAGTTTTGTTGGCTGTTTACAGTATTTAGAAATAGTTTATTAGAAGGTTAGGTCTCAGCTGCAATGGTCAGATATTTAAATGTCCAAACAGCCTTTCTCAAGAATGTGAGGGAGAGATCAGTAATTATATGAGGAAGAGATTTGTACTTACTTTCTCTTCTCCACCGGGCTGCGATCACAAGGGCTTGTTCCAGGCTCCCACACACACTTCCCGCTAAACTCCTGCAAAACTCCAATGTACTGTTTGCTATCCCTGTTCGCTATGCTCTGTTCTGCTCTGATTTTAAATTAAGTTTGCTGATTTTGGCGTAAAGGTGTTTTCCTTGAGAAAAACCCCTGCTAACTTGGCAAGGAGGCACCTTTAACGTGGTGATTCTCTTTATTTAGCAGGAGGAGAGTAACTGGACCTATCCACCCCCAGCACAGTACCTCCAGTGACTGTTGCTGGTGTCTGTCTTATGTTTCTTTTAGATTGTGAGCCCTTTGGGAACAGGGTCCATCTTATTTATTTGTTATTTCTCTATGTAAACTGCCCTGAGCCATTTTTGGAAGAGCGGTATAGAAATCAAATAAATAACAACAACAACAACAACAACAACATGCCTCAAGTCAGCGAAAGGTGAAGCCCTTTCTTGACTAAAGTACCAACTGAAATTTCAACAAGAGTTGTGCTGCAAATACAAGTGTAGTAGAGTGGCTACCTTTGTTAAACTGGTAATTGTCTTTAAAGTAAAATATATTTTATTGTGAAAGTGTGGGTTACAAAACCATTGGAATGTTCCAGCTCCACACCCAGATCAATCTGTTCCAGAAATTAACAGATTAGCAAAAGCCCCATGTAATTTAATGTGTGACTGGACAGTACCATTTTCAGACTGAAGATTGGAGATCAAATATTTGAGTTGCCCCCACTATTAAAATAACAAAACATTTGCATACAATGTTAGTAGGAAGGGGGAATCTAACCTAGAACCTTTCCCCTTAGCATTCTTATATGCTAGTTTTGTATGCATAGGGAGTATTGTGTTGTAGGGGACCAGTATTCAGACATTCAGTCCCTTATTTCAGTCAAAAATGATACAATCAAAAGTTATATCAGATGAGGCTAATATAACAAGAGTTATATTAGCTCTGATTCAAGCTTTTCATGTTAGAGGTTGTTGATTTTTACCCACAATAGGTAAAACAGCAGAGCACTAAGGAATGAGCACACGCCCCAGTTACAGAGTAGGTAGCAGAGGATGGTTTGGATATTGCAGCTATTTAGAGAAAACACATGGAGATCCTTGTGTGACTAAACACTAAACATTTATTGGTTAAATACACTTAGACAGGAAAGACCTATATGTAATCTAAAGGACTACATAGTGGATAGGTTAGGAGAGGGAGAAGAGATGTTTCCATCTGCTTTCTAGGAGGAAAGGAAGGATTGTGACTCAGCACAGGAAGTGCTGCAGAGTCAGTTCAGGGGTCATAGAGTAGGGACAGATAGGGAGACCCTTACTCACTGTCTCTACTCCCAATGCCCCTAGTGGTCATTAGGACAGTTGGTGCAAAAGGTCGATGCACTGGAAGTTCATCTCCAACACCCCTTTTCATTGCCTGTCGCACCTGGTCACGACTCCCATCTTCTCACGAAGCATCTGGAATCTGTCTCTGGATAATGGCTTAGTTAATCCATCTGCCAGCATCTCTTCTGTGGGGTAGTACCTCAGCTGGACCACCCCTTTTTCTTGCAAGTCCCGAACATAGTGGTACTTTATGGGAATATGCTTAGTTCGAGATTTCATCTTCTCCATTTGGGAGATCTGGATACAACTTTGGTTGTCCTCAAACATCACTGTGGGTTTTGGTTCCTCGATGCCAAAGTCCGATAGTAGATGGTGTATCCATACTGTTTCCCTGCATGCTTCACTTGCTGAAATGTACTCCGCTTCTGTGGATGATTGCGCAACAAGTGACTGCTTGCGGCTACTCCAAGTTATGACTCCACCTCCATACAGGAACAGGTGTCCACTTGTGGACTTGCGGTCCGTCCTGTCCTCGCCCCAGTCTGCATCCACATATCCCACAAGTTTGGGATTGCTGTTTGCTGGGATCTCCAATACATAATGTGCAGTACCTTTCAGGTACCTTCCCAGTCTTTTGACCACTATCCAGTCCTTGTTCGTTGGCACACTCACTTTTCTGCTCAGGATTCCCACTGCTGAGGCAATGTCTGGCCTTGTCACTGTGGCTATGTATAAGAGTTTTCCAATTGCCTTTCTGTACTGGTTGTTGGCTGGTAAAGGCTGGCTGTCCTCATCTTGCTTCCAGAAATCAGCATCCATTGGCGTTCTGACTTCACTGGCATCTATCAGTCCCAGGCATTCTAGAAGATCTTTTATCTTCTGTTTTTGGTTGAGAAGGAATGTTCCATTCTCTTCTCTTTCTATTTGGATTCCAAGGTAATATGAGATGCTTCCAAGTTCCTTCACCTCTATTTCCTTGTTCAGGTGTTGTACAATTTCATGACTGTCTTGCATTTCCTCATGTGCAAGAATCAAATCATCAACGTAAGTCAGGATGTAAGTCCATCTATTGTCTCTGAGTCTAGAATATAGGCAGGGGTCAGCTTTTCCTTGCGTGAACCCCGCCTTAAGTAGTAATTGATTCAGTTTCTCATTCCATGCTCTGGCTGCCTGCTTTAAGCCATAGATGCTCTTTTGCAGTATGCACACTAGCCCCTTCTTTCCACGTTCCTCAAAGCCTGGGGGTTGTTACATGTAGATGTCTTCCTCAATTTCCCCATGTAGGAAGGCAGTCTTTATATCCAAGTGTTCAACTTGCATCCCTTTGGCTGCTGCCACGCTGAGCAATGTTCTAATTGACGTGTGTTTCACAACTGGTGCAAAAGTCTCATCATAGTCCTGACCATAGACTTGGGAGTATCCTTTGGCTACTAGTCTGGCTTTGTAGCGCTGTACATCCCCTTCTGCATCCTGCTTGACTTTGAAGACCCATTTGCATCCCACAGTCTTTCTTCCAGCGGGTAGTTCCACAAGTCTCCAAGTCTCATTTTTGTGCAAGGAGTCAATTTCTTCCATTGCTGCTTTTCTCCACTTCTCAGCTTCATCAGCTGGCAACCTTTCTATATCTTGCCACGTAGTGGGTTCTTGCATCTCTCCTCCTTTAGCCATGAGTGAGAGTCTGTTAGGTGGAACCCCTTTGTTATGCCTCTGTGAGCGCCTCAGTTCTGGTTCTGGTTGTGCAGCCCCTTCTGAATCTGGCACTGATTCCTCGGGATCGCTGCTTGACTCCAGATCCATTTGAGTCCAATCATATGGCCCTTTAGTCATCTGGATTTCTGGGGAAATCTTTGATGCTTCACCTTTATTTGGTCTTTGTCTTTCATCGAAATACACTGCATTGCAGACTTTGACCTTTCCACTTTTTGGATCAAGGATTCTGTATCCTCTAGATTCATAGCCAGCAAAAATTCCCAGTTCACATCTGCAATTGAGTTTGGTCCTCTTTGCTTTGGGAATATATGCATAGGCCATTGAACCAAACACTTTGATGTGTCTTAGGGAAGGTTTTCTGTCGTGCCAAAATTCAAATGGTGTCTTATTTGTTGCTTTGGTTGGCAATCTGTTTTTCAGGTAGTTAGCAGTCATCACTAATTCACCCCAGAACCTGTCTGCTAGATTGGCATCATGCAGTAGACATTTGGTCATTTCCACTAGAGATCTGTTCTTTCTCTCAGCTACACCGTTGAGCTGTCCAGTAAATGGAGGGGTAGTCTGGTGAGAGATACCATTTGATTTCATAAATTCTTTCATCTGGTTTGACATATATTCCCCTCCATTGTCTGACCTCAAACACTGGGGCTTCCTTCCAAATTTGTTGTTCACCAGTGGAATATAATCTTTAAATTTCTCAAACACCTGGCTTTTCTCTCTTAGAACATACACATAGCAAAATCGGGAGTAATCATCAATGAAAGTCAGGACATACCTATTTCCACCTGAACTGACCGGTAACGGCCCACAAACATCTGAGTGCACCGGTTCCAAAATGCTCCCGGACTGTACACTTCCCCTTGCTGGAAAGGTTGGCTTGACTCCCTTGTTAAGAATGCAACACTGACATCTGCTGGCCATTTCTGGACATGCCCTTATATTAAATCCCTCAGTTAGTTTCCTCATTTGGGAGTCAGTTTTAAAGTCTAGGCTTCGGTGGCCCAATTTTCTGTGCCATAAGAATTCACAATTTTTGTGTTGGCAACTACTTGCCACGTTTGCTTGTGCAGTAGCACAGTCCACTTCAAAAAGTCCACCATCCTGCATGTGGGCAGTCATGATTAACTCATCACCTTTAGAGATGTAGCATGCTTCATTTTCAAAAATTGCTTTGCACCCCTTCTTGAGTCCATGCCCAATTGAAATCAAGCTGACTTGCATCTCTGGCACGAAAAGTGCATCATTTATCTTAACCTCATAAGCTTCAGTAGCAGAGCCACAAAGTATCTTTGCTGTCCCCTTGCCTGCCACACTTATCTTCCTTGAATCTGCTAATGTGACGTCCAATTTGTAGGATGTGTCAAGTTCAATGAACAGATTCCGATCACAGATTATATTCTGGGATGCACCTGAGTCCAGGATGAAAGTGTGTCCTTGTGTTCGCTCTCCTAAGGTAATGCTGTAGCTCTTGGCATTATTACTGGCCCTTTCAGATAAGCCACCTTGTCTGTGCTTCTCCTCCCTTCTTTGTTTGTCACCATGACTCATCCCTGTGTTTACTTCATTGCCATGGTGACCAGGTCTGTGCCCTCTGAGTTTCCCGCTCTTTGGATATGCTGATGAGTCACTGAGGCTACTTCGCTTGTTAATGCTGGAATTACTTTGCCTGCTGGAATGTGCTAGAGTGCCATCGCTTTCAAATTTCTCCTGCTGCAACTTTATATTAAAATTTCTCAGATTGGATACATAATCAACCTTCAGTTCACAGTGAGACAGTTCAAGAGCGACAATAAGGGGTTCAAAACTTTTAGGCAGGGATTGTAGGATTGCCCCAATTAGAATAGTTTCATTCAATTCACATTGGTTACTCTTCAAAAGCCTGTTAATTTCTAAGATATTTGCTATGTGGGCTTCAAAGTCTCCCCCTTCCTGCAGTTTGCTTTCACATAGCCTTTTATACAGGAGAAGAGCTGCGTTTGCAGAGACTTGGCCACATTGCTTTTTCAGTCTATCCCACGCTTCTGAGGCTAAATCAGTATCCCGCACATAGATCAATAAATTATCGCTTATACTCAAAATTAAAAGGCCATACGCGTGTTGGTTTTTCTTGTCCCATGAGGCTTGAACAGCTTCATCTTGGGCTGGCTGTTTCTCTGTGAGCACTTCAAAGATTCCTTTTGTCATGAAGATCTCTTTCATCTTGAGGGCCCAGGTTTCGTAGTTATTGCCATCCAGTTTGGGAAAAGAAGGAGCCATTCCTGAGTAGGCTGTAGTCACAGGATCCATACTGCAGTTTCTAACTAACTCAGCTGCACTTTCAAAATGAAAAATGAAATAAACTCTGCTTGTGCCTAGAAGCCTGTTGCTCCTGCTGGGCCCATAACCCTGTTAGAGGTTGTTGATTTTTACCCACAATAGGTAAAACAGCAGAGCACTAAGAAATGAGCACACACTCCAGTTACAGAGTAGGTAGCAGAGGATGGTTTAGTTGTTGCAGCTATTTAGAGAAAACACATGGAGATCCTTGTGTGACTAAACACTAAACATTTATTGGTTAAATACACTTAGACAGGAAAGACCTATATCTAATCTAAAGGACTACATACAGGATAAGTAAGGAGAGAGAGAGAGATGTTTCCATCTGCTCTCTAGGAGGAAAGGAAGGATTGTGACTCAGCACAGGAAGTGCTGCAGAGTCAGTTCAGGGGTCATAGAGCAGGGACAGATAGGGAGACCCTTACTCACTGTCTCTACTCCCAATGCCCCTAGTGGTCATTAGGACAGTTGGTGCAAAAGGTCGATGCACTGGAAGTTCATCTCCAACATTTCAAGGTTCCATGTGCCAACTGTTGCAATGGAGTCCATGCCAGTGCCATGATTGTGGCTCCTTCAGCCAAGTACATGGTGGGTAGCTGTGTGGCAACATCAGAGGCCAACATCTTTTTGTTTCTGTTTTTAAACTTATAATGCATTTCCCACTCCCACCCACTTCCTGTCTCTGGATACAATGCAAGTTATTGCATTATTAGTAAAGGAGAATAGTGGCTGCTAGTGCAGCTGCTAAGGTAAGCTCCCACAAGTGTTTAGAGGAGACTTACCTTATCAGTAGAGCAATAACTTTATCAGCAGCTGCACTGACAACCATCATATTTTTCATACCAGGGCCTCTGGGATCACCATTTAGCCTTTTGAAAGCCCACGGCCTTCAGCCAGTGCCTGAGTTAGGCGCCCCCAGCCCTGAACAGAGTACAGTTGTCTCTCATCATTTGTGGTTTTCCCAATCAAGGATTTGAGTATCCGCAACTGGGAAATCATGACTGCCCTTGCCAACTGCGACCTGAGTATCTGTGGTTTGGTGAGTTTAAAATAAAAACAAGCAAAAAAAACACCCCAGTTTGTGTGTGTGTGTGTCTCATTTCAGGGGGTGATTTTTTTGGGTGCTGGCAGTGATTTTGGGGGTTTAGGGTCACTTTCGGGGGTCTGGGTGATTTTTGGAGGTTCAGGGGGTTATCTCCATGGGTCAGAGGTCATTTCTGAGGGTCAGGGGGAGCTTTTATCTTTTTTAAAAAAAACTGTTTGTGGTCTTTTTACGCCCACAATTCCCCTCACCCCCTGTTTGCCATTGCTTTCAGTGGCTCTCCAACCTCGAATTCGCCAAACGCGAGGTTTTCCAGGAACAGAACCCTCGCGGTTGGCGAGGGATGACTGTAATTAATTTGGAGAGTTACATTCTTTTCTGCCAAGTCTGGACTTCAACAGCCTGGAAGTGTGCTTTTGAGTCGATGCTGCTGCTGAAGACACTTCCTGCCAAAAATAAATGACACAGTATTGTCAAGGAAACCCTAATTGTGTTTGCAATGTGCTTTAACAACCAGTCTCATTTCTGTCATTTAACATCTTTGCTCAGGTTAAAGCAGCTCTTGGTATTTCCTTTTGCCTTTTCAAGCTTAAAAAGAGTAGCCCTGCTCAAATAATAGATTGGAAAGACATTTTTATTATCTCTTTTCAATGCTTCCAACCCTTTAACAATTCAGCAGCAGGAAATTATTTTCTCCAGTCAGCACATTTATACCATCTTTCTTAATTCTGATATCTGGGAGCAGTTTTTGTTTTCTGTAAGCATTTCAAAGGAGAGAGAGCTCTTTTAAAATTGTGATTATATGTGCCTGACTTTTCCTTTCTTATTTCAATGTATTAGATCCAGACCCTGCAAAGCCTTGGGTACAATAGTATGGACACATTCAAAATGGCATACACCGCATATTTTTGTAGAAGAGTTCACTGATGTTAACATACTTGTTTTGACCAGTGTTCCATACACATGTACACCCTTGATTATGTGTCGTGACCCAGGACGGCAAACTGTTCTAGTTGACTCTACTTGAAGCTGGAGGAATTACTTAGTTGCTAGGGGAAGTCCTTTCCCCTCCCACAGTTAAACCTTTCTAGCCCAGGAAGCAACCAGCTATTCATCTGGTAGAATGACTGAGCTCAGAATTCTAGCACCAAACTTGCAAGTACTGTCTGTGAAAGGTGTCCCAGGTTCACCTCAAGGTACTCCAGAAGCACAGAGTCAAAAACGGTTTTTGTTTTTGTTTTTGGTGTGTGTGTGGTGGTGGTGGGGAGATGTGTTTATTGTTACACGGCACAATGCCAGACAGTTAGTGGTTGCAATAATGAGAATTAAAGTCTGTTCCCAGAGTGAAAGGGAGGGAAAAGAGGGGGAGACAGGGGACTTGCAGCGCCTCACTGCTGCCTATGAAAACAAACTTGGAACATGTAGTAGAAGGGGGGTGGGGAGAAGACAAGAACAACTGTATACCTTTCCTGGGTTCTGCTACTTTAAGAGCAATGCCAAAGGGGATGGATCTCGGGCACAGAGACCTGGAGTTTCACACTGCAGGGAAACCTGCAGCTGCAGGGGCAAGGAGGCTTAGAGGACACTTGAGCAGATATTTCAGTCTAAAAGGAGCCAGCTGCCGGGCAAGCACTGGGTTCCAAGTGGGCCTAAGGTACACTGCATCCATTTAGGTGGTTGGGTGGGGGTGGGTGGATGGGCTGGGTTTTTCAGGGCAGTATCAGTTATTTTGCTTGGGGAACGAGGTATTCCTAGAGTTTTTTTGTGCAAAGTGTTTCTGTAGACAAACTCAGTCCTTGTGCAGTGATTTCTTAGCAGTTCAGCTCAGGAGTGAGGCTCAGCTTCTGGCCATAGTTGAGGTTTAAGAGGGATAGAGGTTGGAGTCAAGCACCAGACTGGGTAAAATTCCATAGTAGTACTGGGCAGTGGGCCCACCACAGTCCCACATCTGGAGTCTCACACAAGTCTGCAAAGGTGGGAAAGTCTTAGGGTTAGAATTCAGGAACAACAATGGCAGGAACATTTCATACTTATAAGTGTTGCTACTGAGCGGTTCTGGGAGCTGCATGGATGACACACATGCGTCATCTCACACTTATACATCTCACACTTGTGAAGAATGAAGATTTTTGCCATCTCCAGCTTCGAAGTATTTTTCATGTTGTGTACTCTAGCTGTGACGATTGGACTTTGAACATTTATATTTGCCAAATGTTCCACCTTTGCCATCATTGTATATGCTAGTTTCATGAATGGTTTGGTATTTGTCATATAAACTGTATATTTACATTTATGTTTGTGTCGTATACATTGACCTTCTAGACTGTTTCACGGATTTGTTGTTTCCTGTTTGGTTTTTGGTCTGTGGTATTGTGGATGACACAGGGCTATTAAGATGAAGGTGCCAGAACCAAAGGGTTCTCATGGTCCAAATCTAATAAAGTGGTTAGGAGTTGCTCTGATTGCATTAGCGTGGAGTCTGCTTGGGATGTCCCTCTCCCCAGAACTCTGTTTTTTCCAAATGGAGATTAAGTCTCATTTTGAATGCAGGAACACTGGGTGGGGTCTAACCTTTCCCCAGGCTTCTGCACATGTCTTGGGTTTTGTGACTTGATTGATTGATTAAGCGCCCTCAAGTCACTGTCCACTGTCCACCTGCACAGCCAAGAGGATTAACATGGTGGCAATGCCTGCTGTTGCCCAGAATGCTCATCATGCCAGTTGCCAGGTCTGACTGATTGATTAAGTGCCGTCAAGTCAGTGTCAACCCTTAGCAACCACATAGATTCTCTCCAGGATGATCTGTCTTCAACTTGGCCTTTAAGGTCTCTGTGGTGCATTCATTGCTATCGTAATCGAGTCCATCCACCTTGCTGCTGGTTGTCCTCTTCTCTTTCCTTCAACTTTCCCCAGCATTATAGACTTCTCAAGGGAGCTGGGTCTTCGCATAATGTGTCCGAAATAGGACAGTTTGAGCATGGTCATTTGTGCCTCAAGTGAAAATTCTGGATTGATTTGTTCTATTATCCATTTGTTTGTTTTCCTGGCTGTCCATAGTATCCTCAAAAGTCTTCTCCAGCACCAATGTTCAAAAGCGTCAATACTTTTTCTATCTTGCTTCTTCAAAGCCCAGCTTTCACAGTCATAGAATGTAACAGGAAAAACCATTGTCCGAACGATTCTAATCTTTGTAGGTATAGACTTGTCACAGCATCTAAATATCCTTTCCAAGGCTTTCACTGCAACCCTATCAAGTGCTAGTCTGCAGTATTTCTTGACTGTTGGACTCTTTACTGTTGATGGTTGATCCTAAAAGGCAGAAGCTATCCACCACTTCAATGTCTTCATTATCAATTCTGAGGCTGGTTGCTGTACCTGTTGTCATTAGTTTAGTCTTCTTTACATTTTGTTGTAGTCCCATTTTTTCACTGTGCTCCTTGATTTTCATTACTTGAGCTTGCAGATCATCCACATTCTCAGCTATCGGAGTGGTGTCATCAGCGTAGTGCAAGTTATTGATGTTTCTTCCTCCAACATTAAAAATAAGCTCATCTTCTTCCAATCCAGCTTTTCTTAGTATGTGTTCAGCATATAAGTTGAATAAGGAGAAAGTATACAGCCTTGTCTTACTCCTTTGAAGATCTGGAACCAGTCTCTTTCACCATGTTTTGTCTGGACTGTGGCTTCCTGCCCTGTGTATAGGTTCCTCATGAGAACAATGAGATGTTCTGGGGCACCCATTTTTCTAAGGACACAATTGAAGGCTTGTGTCAACACAATCAAAGGCTTTTCTGTAGTCAATAAAGCATATATTGACTTCTTTTTGGTATTCTTTGGCTTTCTCAAATATCCATCATGCATCAGCCAAGATGTCTCTTGTTCCTTGGCCTTTTCTGAAACCAGCTTGAACATCTGGCATTTCCCTTTCCACGTAAGGCTTTAATTTGCATTGGATGATCCTGAGCATTATTTTGCTAGCATGTGAAATTAAGGATATTGTGCAATTGTGCAATCTGTTAAGTCTCCTTTCTTTGTTATGGGTATGTAGAGACTGACCTCTTCCAATCTGTTGGCCACTGTGTCGTTCTCCAGATTTGCTGGCATAGTTTGGTTAGAACCTTGACTGATTTGTCTTCTGTTGCTTGCCATACAGGTGAAACTTGAAAAATTAGAATATCGTGCAAAAGTTCATTAATTCAGTAATGCAAATTAAAAGGTGAAACTGATATATGAGATAGACGCATTACATGCAAAGCGAGATAAGTCAAGCCTTAATTTGGTATAATTGTGATGATCATGGCGTACAGCTCATGAGAACCCCAAATCCACAATCCCAGAAAATTAGAATATTACATGAAACCAATAAAACAAGGATTGTAAATAGAACAATATCGGACCTCTGAAAAGTATAAGCATGCATATGTATTCAGTACTTGGTTTGGGCCCCTTTTGCAGCAATTACTGCCTCAATGTGGCATGGCATGGATGCTATCAGCCTGTGGCACTGCTGAGGTGTTATGGAAGACCAGGATGCTTCAATAGCGGCTTTCAGCTCTTCTGCATTGTTTGGTCTCATGTCTCTCATCCTTCTCTTGGCAATGCCCCATAGATTCTCTGTGGGGTTCAGGTCAGGCGAGTTTGCTGGCCAATCAACCACAGTAATCCCATGGTCATTGAACCAGGTTTTGGTACTTTTGGCAGTGTGGGCAGGTGCCAAGTCCTGCTGGAAAATGAAGTCAGCATCCCCATACAGCTCGTCTGCAGAAGGAAGCATGAAGTGCTCCAAAATCTCCTGATAGACGGCTGCGTTGACCCTGGACTTAATGAAGCACAGTGGACCAACACCAGCAGATGACATGGCTCCCCAAATCAACACAGACTGTGGAAACTTCACACTGGACTTCAAGCATCTTGCATTGTGTGCCTCTCCATTCTTCCTCCAGACTCTGGGTCCTTGGTTTCCAAATGAGATGCAAAAGTTGCTCTCATCAGAAAAGAGGACTTTGGACCACTGAGCAACAGACCAGTTCTTTTTTTCTTGAGCCCAGGTAAGACGCTTCTGACGTTGTTTGTTGTTCAGGAGCGGCTTGACAAGAGGAATACGACATTTGAAGCCCATGTCCAGGATCCGTCTGTGTGTGGTGGCTCTTGATGCACTAACTCCAGCCTCAGTCCACTCCTTGTGAAAGTCCCCAACACTTTTGAATGGCCTTTTCCTGACAATCCTCTCCAGGCTGCGGTCATCCCTGCTGCTTGTGCACCTTTTTCTTCCACACTTTCCCCTTCCACATAACTTTCTATTAATGTGCTTTGATACAGCACTTTGGGAACATCCAACTTCTTTTGCAATTACCTTTTGAGGCTTTCCCTCCTTATGGAGGGTGTCAATGATGGTTTTCTGCACAACTGTCAAGTCAGCAGTCTTTCCCATGATTGTGATTCCTAATGAACCAGACTGAGAGACCATTTAAAGGCTCAGGAACCCTTTGCAGGTGTTATGGATTGATTAGCTGATTGGAGTGGGACACCTGGAGCCTAGACTGTTGAACCTTTTCACAATATTCTAATTTTCTGGGATTGTGGATTTGGGGTTCTCATGAGCTGTACGCCATGATCATCACAATTATACCAAATTAAGGCTTGACTTATCTCGCTTTGCATGTAATGCGTCTATCTCATATATCAGTTTCACCTTTTAATTTGCATTACTGAAATTAATGAACTTTTGCATGATATTCTAATTTTTCGAGTTTCACCTGTATTTCTGTAGCTATTCCATCAATTTCTGTAGTCTTCTAGCTCGGTAATGACCAGAGTGCTGATCTAACTTATCTTCCCATACTAGAGGTTCTTGCAAGTAGGGAATATCTAGAGTATCTTGGATGTTGACGTCCCTGCTGTACAGATTTTCAGTATACTCCTTCCATCTTTGTTTGTTCTTCTCTGAATCAGTTACTATCTGTCCTTTGGCATTGCTTAACATACCAATTTAAGGTTGGAACCTCCTTCTGAGTTCAGAGTTCTTTTGGAAAATTTTCCTTGTTTTTCCATGTCTATTTTCATTCTCAAGGTCTTTACATATCTTGTTGTAATACTGCTCCTTGTCTCTTCTAACAGCTTTCTGAAATTAAGTTCCTTCCTGAGGTCTTTATCTTTCTTGACTTTGGCTTCTCTCATCTTCTGGGCCAGGCTTCCCCAAACTGCAGCCCTCCAGATGTTGCTGAACTACAACTCCCAGCATCCTTAGCCACAATTTATTTTGGCTGGGTATCCTGGGAGTTGTAGTTCAGCAACATCTGGAGGGCCGCAGTTTCAGGAAGCCTGTTCTGGGCAATTTCCACCATCTGTTCTGGCATCCATTTTGCTTTCTTCTGTTTCTTTGTCTTTGGCAGTCTCTTTTCACATTAATCCTTGGCAGTCTCTTTGATTTCATTCCACAGTTCCTCGGGTTCCCTATCAATGAGGTTCAGAACTTCAAAGTGGTTCCTGATGTTCTCCTTGAAAATGGTAGGTATATTCTCAAGATCATATCATGGAAGCTGGATTACTTATATCAGCTTATTTCAACTTCTCTGGTCCAGGATGGATAATGACTTTTGAGGCAGCAGGTTTTTTCCTCAGCAATAGCTTTCCTAAATGTGAAGAATAAATTGCAAAATTGAGAGGAGACTGCTGTTGCAAAATTGAACCTGCAAGGAACAGCCCTGGAGCCCATTTGTGAAAATTCATGTTGTAATGGGTTTTGATCAAGATTGTTTTGAGGAATCCTGCTTGAGGAAACCTGCAATTCATAAATCAGTGGCAAAAATTATATTAATAGGAATATGATTAATATTAGCTGATGACCTTTTTATACCATCAGTGTGTGATTTGAAATATTCGGTATGTGACTTGAAATATTGAGAGGTGTAATTCAGCATTTACTGAATTACTCAAATTCCACCACACTCGACCCCTTACCCAGCAACTACACATTCTGCTATGCTTGGTTAAACATGTTCTTTGACTTCATGCCTGTCCTCACTGGCTCCTCTGCCACTTTGTACTGTCAATATTTCTACTGCTTTTATATCTTTTCTCAGTCTCCTCTGAAAACAGACGATGATGGCAATGTGTTCTAGTGTTGATCATGTAGTTACCATTGCGTAATAACAGTGTCTGACATTGTGCACAGCATAACGCAGGTTGTCCAGCACACCTGTGCTGCTGCAAGTGTCTAAAACACTACCTGTGATGCAGCAGAACAATAGCCTGTTCTGCTACTAAAAATTGTGCAATCGCATATGTGCTATGCGATGTCCATTGGAAATAATGGATGTAGTGTCACACAACAGTGATTGTGCAATTTTAAGTAACAGTGGATGAGAACTGTTCTGCAACATTAATGGCAGTATTTGAGATATTTGCAGCAGTACAGGCAGTGCCAAACAGCCCATTCATGCTGCACAGAATGTCAGCCAGGGAGTGTTGAGCAACATATAATTTTGTACTTGGTAAGCACAACTGAATATTTTCAATAATTGCTAAAAATCCATCAAACCCAGTGCTGCATTTTGAAGTTTCTGAAAACCAGTCAAAATGCCAGAAACTGTTTTGGCAAATCCTTATTTTTAACTGTGGCATAGCTGTAGCTTGAACAAAAATAAATTAATTACAACCTTACAGTAATCCTGCTGGGCTATGAAATTATATCTATTTATAGATGAAGATAATATACAGATGAATACAACAGTAATGTTCTGACGTAGTGAGTACATGGCTGCTTCACACTGAGTTACCACATTACAGTCTTAATAGGTACACATTGCAGTCTTGCGATGCGTACCTACTAAAACTAATGTTTGAAGTACATATATATTTGGTGGTGGTTTTAAAATATTGGTCCTGGCTTCATTTGTTGCATTTCCAAGGTGTACATGAGGCTAAAACACTGTATGAGCATTAAATGGCAATCTGGGTTAGGCAGTATAAATAAATAATATCAATTATAAATGATGATTTATAAATTATCATTTATTTATAAATATATCATTTTTCATGAATATACAACAGGGGCTTGTAAAGTGTACCCACTGCATTTGTACCATGTTAAACAGTCATTGAATGAAAATTTAAATTGAGTTCATCCATCAGATTTTTGAAAGTCTAAGCTGACATTTGTTGTTGGTTGTTTAAAAAGCAAATCTCTAGCCCTCATAATTGAACATATGAAATTACCTTCTATCTATCTATCTATCTATCTATCTATCTATCTATCTATCTATCTATCTATCTATTTTTGATTTATATACCGCCCCACCAAAAGTCGCTCAGGGAGGTTTACATCAAAATATTGAGTCAGACTATTGGTCCATCTGGCTCAGTATAATCAATACTGACTGGCAATGATGTTCCAGGGTTTCTCCCAGCCTTACCTGTCAGTGATTGAACCTGGACCTTCTGCATGCATAGTATGTGCTCCCTCTAAGCTACAAGCTCTTTTTTCTGCCCCTGCCCAGGCTTTAAAAGGTACTAAAACTATCTGGACTCCGCAGCTTACTGAACTAAGCCACAACGTCATTTTCCTCATTTACTTCTGCTATTACATTTGATTTATTAGAAAAAACAATTAAAATTATATTTGGACTTATATAAGACCAAATCTGTAAAGTATATTTTTTGGTAACAGCTAACTTGCAGAACTAGGTTTATGATTTTGAGTCAATGGTCTTTGATTTTTAGGTCTAAAATATCCCCCATTTCCTGTTGTCTTTTTCTCTGAATAAAAGAAACATATAAAGTATGGTGACTAGTTTGCTGTGGAAGTTGGATCTGTGTGCATTTAACTGTATTGTGTGAGCATCCACAGGGTAAAATAACATTGGTGGGTTTTATATCTACCATTTAGACTTTTAGTGAATCACTTCCTTTTTTTCTTGGCAGAGGATGTTTTTGAATAATAAATGTAAATGAACTTGACAAGAAGGCCAAAGATGAAGTGAACAAGTACAAAAACATGCCAGACAACGGATGAAGTTTTATGGAAAGGAGGAGGAGGCGACTCTGTTTGCTGATGAATGTCTATTTGTTTAGTTTGGCATATGTAGTCAAAGATTCACAACAGAGTGTTTGGTGCAACAGTCAGAGCTTTAAAAATACTGACCAGGAGAGAAGTAGGAAAGAATCCCAGCATGATCACCTTCAGCTTTTTAGCTGAATGATATGTGGCATAACATGAACCATGGCTATTAGTCATACAAACACTCTTCAGAAATATAACTGAATTTGCTTATTCTGAATCTGCTACATCCGATTTAAACTAACAGTTTTATCTTTCTTTTGAAGGGCATAAGCAGTTCCATTGCTATTCAGTGGACAACTTTTGTTGGAAGTAAAAAACCCTGTTCAAGTATTGCCTTAAGTGTGGACACTGTACATAGGTGCAGTGTCCACAAGAGTGCCCCATTAAGCCCCACCCACCCACACAAACACACCCAGTTGCCCCATCCCTACACTGTTTACAAGTACAGCGTTTTTCCCCACCAAATCCTATTGGTATCAGCTTTATGGAACATATGCAAGACTTTGCTTTTCTAGGAAAGCTTGTGTTGGTTTATTGTAAGAGGTATTCTGTCATCTTCAGCCCCTTGAAGTTATCCACCTTGCTGCTCAGGTAGATAACTGGATACTCTAAAATTAACACACACTTATTTTTTTCATACTGGAGAAGCAGCAGCAGCAATTTACTTCTTAATTTATCTACCAAGAGCAATATCGACAAATTTATTGATTTTTAGTCAAACAATGATGCATGAAGTTCCAACTCCTGAAGCCAGGAATGAAAAATGAAGGCATAATATGGACGTGCTCTTTAGTTTATAGATGGAAAATGCTCAGGATTTTTAGAATAAGATACCAGTTTTCCTCTTTTTACTGTTAAATGTATTTATTTAACATATTTGTATATTTCTCACTACCAAAGTGTCTAGGCAGTTTACAACAATAAAACAAACTAAGAAATTTTAGAACAATTAAAACATATTAAAAGTTCAAATTAAGATAATTATCTATAAAAACTGTTAAACAGCTAAGAAGCTTGGCTGAAGAGATGTGTCTTTAGTTGTTTCCTAAAAGCCAACAGGAATGGAGTAGCTCTAATCTCAGCAGGAAGCACTCACAGCTCTGGAGCAAATACAGAGAAGGGTCACTCTTAAGTTGCCACCAGATGAGCAAGTTGCACCCTCAGATGAACCTCCCTGATGATCTTAATAGGCTGCAGAGTTCATAACAAAGAAGGTGTTCTTTTAATGTATAGATCCCTGTATATTCCAAGGATTTTATTTAGTGAAGATTCAGAACTGTTGAATATTTTTTGCCTAATGTAAAGCAGCCCAGGGCCAGTAAAATTTTATTCCTAATCAATGGCAAGTCCTCTTTCATATTGAATAGATTCCAAAACCTGATTTTTTCCTATTTGAATTTCCTTGCTGAGGCAAAACAGCTGGAAACAGCTGCTGATAGCATTAACATGAGGGAATCCCCAGGTGGGGTAAAGTCTGCCTATTGCACTATGTCATGCCATTTCTTTGTAATTAGGCATCACAAAGAACCATGGAAGAGGACTGAGTGTTCTAAAAAAAAAAAATCTCCAGCTGTTTGAATGGTCTTTTAATTTGTGGCAGCCAAGTATAACTTGGAGCAGTTCAGAGGTATTTGTCATCTTAGTCACTTCTTGAGATCAGGCAGATTCTTGCTAGATTATTGCAGTGCTTCATTTCCTATCCTTGTTGACGAACTGTTGGGTGTCTTAAAGGACACTTGGATGATATGGTTAAAAGACAGAAAGAGTTTTGCTGTTTTAGACAAACTGGTTTACTGCTCAATAAGTGTTCATAGGTCACAGCCTAGAAGATGCTTCCTTATATAGTGAATAATAGTTTTAACCATTCCATGTGTGTGTGTGTGGCATCACTATAGTTATCAGAGATTTGCCCATGGTCTGAATTTAGACCACAGAGTAAGCAAGAATCGAATTCTTCTCCCGAGTTCCAAACAGATGCCACCCCATGTATGATCTCTCTTTCTAGTAAATCATTTTCCACTTTTAGTATTCTTGAGAGCTGTGAGACTTCTAGTGAAAAGATGAGATATTTCACCAGATGAATAAATAAACATTTGCCACATACCTTTTAACCAACATTAAACCTATATGTTTTTCTCATGGGTTATGGAGCAGAATTCTCACATGAATGTGTTGACTACTAGGATTTTGGGTGACGTTCATAGCAGCGTAAAGTGAAGTTCTGTATAGTTTCTGCAAAGCCTTAAACCCTCACATTATGGGGTTGGACTGCAAATCTAAGTTGTTTTAAAATGGAAAAATATTGGTACTGTTTGCTTCTTTTCTTTATCTGATGGTCTCTTCTCACCCATTGTGATCCCTGTCTGCCTAAAGAGATTCATTGACTTCTAATGTCACCTCCAACTATCTGTCAGTTTTGGGAAAGCTAACATTTTAACAGCATGGCTATAGTGCCTTTTGATATTGCTTCATACTCATCTTCTCAGCTGCTGTAATGTTGAAGTTGAAGCTGCTACGTGGAAGTGTAACACAGGATCTTAAAACCAACTGTGTTGACTGTCTAAGGGCTTTCTGCACAGGTCTGAATTACTGGCAGAATCCAAACTGCTTCATGGAATACAGTAGTGAAGGATGCGAGTTTCATATTTATTTTGCTTATTGTTGCAGAGAACACTGACAGGGCTGGATAATCTGAAGCAAGTGAAGGCCCTAGAAATGCGTGTAGACACAAGAGAAAACAGTCTGGGAAACTTTGGTGAGAAAACATTTGATTCTGACTCAAACCTCCTATCCTTTTAATAGTTTGGTCTGAAAAAGTATCTTAATGATAAAGGGAGAAGAAGCTCTCAAAAAACCAGATCAGTTTCCTCTCCTCTCTGTGTCTTCATTTCTGAATGCTGTGCTGACAAATCTAGAATTGTATTAATGGCAAACCAAATAGACTCTTGCTTGAAAACAGCAATTGGTAAAGCCATCAATAATGCTACCAAGTAGCTTATGTGAGAGCAACAAATCAGTTTACCCACAGTGAACCCTTATTTATTTGATTTTGGCCTTCTGGCAGACACGCTAAGTTGATTTTGTGTCTGAGACTGCCTTCTTCTCTGGGTGAGGAAGCAGCTTAAGAACAGAAAGTGATCTTGAGCATTTATGAAAAAAGAAAAGCAGTGTTTGTTAAATATCTGGGTGGGGGGAATACTTGACACCCATCTGTTGCATTATTCAATTTTTGTACTTGCTTGTCCTGTAATTATACATGCATACTGGCTGTGTCCTAGAAACTGGCTCCTGTAAACCATGCGTGATAGTAGCTGCAAATGTCAGCAGTGAGAAAATGCTTGGTACGCTAAAGTTCAAGCTTTATTTAACCAATCAGAATTTGCCCTGTTGGTTTGAACCTGCACTTTCTATGGACATTGCTAATAGCACTGTAAGATTAAAAGGGAGTCTTTCCCCACACCCACTATTATGTGTGAGGGATAGAAAAGAAGGTTGCATTTGTTGGATTAAGGGATACTCCATAAGCTATGTATTTTTAAAAAATGTGTCTAAATTTAGTAATTGGTGCTCTGTTTGCACTGCAACATCACTTTCTTCTTTCTGTTGATCTTTTAGCATTGGAAATGTAGAAACCAAATGTTATGTGAATAAATATATACACTTCAATGATAAAACAACTAAAATGATGCCACATGAATTACTAGTATTGCCACAAGTAATAAGAACAGGGGTAGGTCACCTTGACTCTCCAGCTGTTGCTGAACTACCACTCCCATCATCTCAAGTCACAATAAATTGCAGCATCTGGAGATCATGGGAGTTGTAGTTCAACAACTGGAGAGCCAAGGTGGCCTACTCCTGGACTAGAGTAACAAACTCCATTTTTTCTTTCCCTCATCTTGCAGGTGCTTATCTTCCCAATCTAAAACAGTTGAAACTGAACAACAGTGTGCTTACATCTGTGAGGTAAGAAGCTATAACTCAGAAAATAAAATCCAATGTACTTTTACACCATGATTCAAGCAGAATGCGAAACCAGAAATATATTATGCAGATCTGGATCATGATCCGTTGCAGCCATAAGAATGGGTTCTTATGGCTGCAAGAACCCTCTGCAACTTCTCTGCAAGGTCTTGTGGTACCAAGACCTTGGTCTTGTAGTACCAAACATGACTTGTCCCCTTCTAAGCAGGGTCCACCCTGGTTGCATATGAAAGGGAGACTAGAAGTGTGAGCACTGTAAGAGATTCCCCTTAGGGGGATGGAGCCACTCTGGGAAGAGCATCTAGGTTCCAAGTGCCTTCCCTGGCATCTTCAAGATAGGGCTGAGAGAGATTCCTGCCTGCAACCTGGAGAAGCCACTGCCAGTCTGTGTAGATGATATTGAGTGAGATGGACCTATAGAATGACTTAGTATATGGGAGCTTCCTATGTTCTGCGCCTGCATGAGACCATTCGGGCAGAATTGACTAGCTCCTCGAAGTGCTTAGTCCCGCCCCTTGCACATGGTGTGTTTCCTCAGTTTGGGCAGGCTGGCATTTCCTCCTCAGTTCCTTTCTGACTGCCATTGTGTCGGGACCACGGACAGTGAGCTCCTCTGTTAGGAAAAAAAGTAAAAAGATTAGTTTTCAATGTGTAACAACTTTGGACTGGACCTGACAATTCTTATTCTACTTCCCTTAACTTCAACAAAACGAAAGAAAGCTTGGTTATGACCTTGGACTGGACTCGCACTTTGAACATACACTTGAGTATTTTAAATCCTTTATTCTCCAATCCCATTGTGGATAAGAAAAAGACCTTTAAATGCTGTGTTCGCTGTAATGCTAAACTCCCATCAGCGGATGATCATGACTTGTGTTTACTTTGCTTGGGGGAGGAACACAACACCTCCACCTGTACAATTTGTTTAACTTTCTCTCACCAAACGAGAAAGAATAAGAAGATAAGAACAGCCCTGTTGGATCAGGCCCAAGGCCCATCTAGTCCAGCATCCTGTTTTGCACAGTGGCCCACCAGATGACGCTGGAAGCCATGGGCAGGAGTTGAGGGCTTGCCATCTCTCCTGCTGTTACTCCCCTGCAACTGGTACTCAGAGGCATCCTGCCTTTGAGGCTGGAGGTGGCCTTTAGCCCTTCAGCTAGTAGCCGATGACAGACCTCTCCCCTGACACTGAAGCAGTCACCTTCTCCAGCTGTTCACCCGACTCCAGAAGCTTCCCATCCTTCACTGGTTTCCTTTAGCATCGATACTGAGGAAGACGACATGGAAGCCATTCTGGGACAGGGCAATGCTCAATGATTATTGAACTTGCTTGACTTGAGCAAAAGGACACCCTGGAGCTCCACCTTTTATAGGTTTTTGAGCCACTGGCTTGATGCCCAAGATGACGGCATGGCTTGTTGATGCCAAAGACACCAGGTGCTTCGATATCTTCGGCCTTGCAGCCTTTCGATAGAGTGAGCCGACTTTCAACACCGCAACCTGCAAGCCCACACATCTGGAGGACAGCCAGATAATATGACCATGCAAGACTTATTTTGTGAGGGGGGCAGCAGAGATACAGTGTACCTGCATTCCCCTGAACTTTCCCGGACTACCAGAACTACAAACTCTGGAAAGCTCAACACCAACTCTGATGGTCCCTGCAGGCACCAACATTGATGGTCCCTGTGAGCACTCAAGCTACTCCTCCTCCGGAGCTACCTATCCCAATCACATTGTTGGTTTTGATGTCGACTCAAGTCACCCCATTGCCAATGCCGTCTCTGGTTCTGACTTCAATATCGATGCAGGTTACCCCCTCCAATCTTAGACATGAGGCCAGAGCTTCCTATCTTAGTGTCTTGCACCTCCATGCAGACTGCAGAGATACCTTGACCACAAAAGAGTCACGTAACCCAGACAACTGAACACGACACAACTTCTTCCTCCACCCAAACGGTGTCTAAAAAGAAGGTCCCTGCCCCTTCTGGTCCTTGGACCATTATACTAACAGAGGACTATGAATCTGATTCTTCCACTTCTTCCACTTCAAGTTTGTCTGATCTTCCTGAAGAACCACTTCTCAAGGTGGTACCCAATGATAACATTTCTCCAAATAAGGAGCCGTGTTCCTATCACTGACAAATCTCTGAGATCGCATTGGCACTTGGCCTGGAATTTAAAAAGCAAACTCTGGACGTAGAGGATCCAGTTTACAAGTTTCTCAATTCCGCAGCTTTGACACAGCTGGTTCATCTACCCATACTGATGATTATATCCATGGTGGCCAAATCTGCATGGCAAACCCTACAAACTTCTGCTCTGACCTCTAAGAATCTGGAGAATTTACATAGGATTCAGGATGACGAGGCTGATTTCCTCCTTAAACATCCTTCCCCCAATTCAATTGTGGTGGATTGTGTGTCTGCCTCCAAATCTAGGAGGCTAAACATTACCCCAGGGGACAAAGGATACAAGTTCAACATCTTAGGATGAAAAAATTATCCCATATAATGTCTGATGGTAAAAATGGCTATTTACACAGCCTGCTTTGCCAAATATACACATTCCCTCTGAGATGATCTCTTCCAGGAACAAGCTGACCTTTCGCCAGAGGAATTATTGGCAAAGTTTAATGACATCCATACCAAAGTGACTTTCCTCACTCGTCAGCAGTTGGCCAATGCCAAACACTTAGCAGAGATGGAGCCCCGAACCCTGGATGGTGCTGTTGTACTGAGGAGGCATGCCTGGTTACGCTCTACTGCACTGGAGCCCGACATGAGGGACAGAGTAGAAAATTTGCCCTTTGATCGGAAGGGTCTTTTTTGTGAATCAATGGATGCCACTATGGAATCCATTAAAAATAAAAGTCAACGGCAAAAACGTTTTCGACACCTGCCCAATAATTCATGCCTAAGTACCGCCAATATGGCTGACAGCAATATTCATATAAACAGACAGACAAGAGGGACTTCTGAAAACGTTACCACCGTTTCAGAAGGAAGCCTTTTAACTAAAAGTCCAGGACCTTGCAAGCTCAACACCCTAAACCTGCTGATTCCAACAAACAGCATCTTTGATCAGGGGGTCAGTCCTTTGATTCACATCACCCAAGAGTCTCTACCATTGACCTTACTCCAAAATACGATCTTAGCCGCCTCCAACATCAGGCTGGCGAGTCATGCTTTTCAATGGCGTAATATAACATCACACCATTGGGTCCTTCGCATAGTCTGAACGGGCTATGCCATAGAGTTCGAGACTCTACCGGCATTCAAAGAGATCAAGTACACGCCAGCATCACCATTACTGGTGGAGGAAGTTCACTCTCTTGGAAAAGGGGGCGATATCGCCTGTTTGATGGAGAGATGGTTTTTTACTCTCGTTACTTCCAGGTCCCCAAATGAGACTGGGGACTAAGACCAATTATGGGCCTGTGGTGGCTGAACTGTCATGTGGACATGTGCAGGTTTCACATGGCGGTGGTGTAGAGCACCCTTCCTCTTCTCCATGGGGAGGAATGGTTCGCAGCGTTGGATCTCAGGGACGCGTTCTTCCACATCAGAATCCAACCCAACCCCAGACAGTACCTACGGTTTACAGTGGGTCATCACGTCTACCAGTACAATGTCTTACCATTTGGACTGGTGAGGGCTCCCCATGTTTTTATGAAACGCATGGCCATCATCATCGCTCACCTTTTGAGCACTAGGAATAACCATTTCCTCGCTACTGGATGACTGGCTTTTGACAGGGAGGCAAAGAAGCGAGTTAGCTTCATAAGTCACGGCAGTCCTGAATTTACTCGAAGAACTGGGCATTCAGGTCAACTGGTCGAAGTGCAGACAGGAGCCAGCCAAATGCATAGACTACATTGTTGCTGTCCTTGATGCATGGTTGCAATGTGCATTTCTGCCTGAGGAACACTTACTCCACATCAAGGTGCTCATAACTTAATTCATGGGACAACCCACACAAAGAGTCCACAAGGTACAAAAGCTGCTGGGACTCATGGCATCATGCAATTCCACTATGCACTTCGCCAAACTATGCCTCTGGTGTCTCCAACTTTGGTTTCTCTCAGTGATTCGTCTGAATGTGGACAATACACAGATGCTACTAACAACTTCACCACCAATCCTGGTGTCCCTACAATGGTGGACAAAACAGACTAACCTGCTGTCCGAAGTCCCCTTCCTGGTACCCCAACCTTTTGCATGGCTAACAGCAGACACGTCCTTATGGGGCTGGGGAGCGCATTGTGGGGATCTTCGAGCTCAAGGTCTATGGTCTCCAAGCCAACACTAGATGCACATCAACTTCTTGGAGTTCCTAGTGTTTCAGGCTCTCAAATCCTTTCAACCATCCCTGATAGGCAAGCACATTCAAGTCAGCCTGGACAACACTATGGCTATTGCCTACTTAAATCGTCAAGGAGGGACGGTCTCCCACTCCCTCTGCATGCTCAGACTGCAAATTTGCAACTGGGCCATACCACAGCAGATAGGCCTGGTCGCAATCCACATCAAAGGAATGGGAAACACCTTTGGTGGACCATCTCAGCAGGCCCTCACTTTATCTGCAGCAATATGAATGGGAGGTCAATATTCAATACCTCTTTCCATTGTTCTGCGCCTGGGGTACACCAGAAATTGACTTGTTTGCTATGCCCGTGAACAAGAAGTGTCCCCAGTATTGCTTGAGGGTGGGCATCAGCCATGGCTCCAAAGGAGATGCTTTCCAGTTCGACTGGGGTTGACAATTTCTGTACATTTTCCCACCCTACCCTCTGCTATACAGGGTACTAGTGAAAATCCTTCAAGAATCTGCAGACTGCATCTTGATTGCTGCATGGTGGCCCCGGCAGTCATGGTTTCAACAGGCACTCAGACTGTCGAAAGGTCGCCACAGGCGTCTGCCCAGCATGAGGATCTTCTTCTGCGAGAAAACAGAAGGCTATGCCATCCCAACCTAAACACTCTAAATTTGACTGCATGGAGGATAAGCTCTTGACTGACATCCTCCTTAGTGACTGAAAGAAATCTACTCATGTAAGCTACAATAGCAAGTAGAAGTGGTTCAGACTTTATGCTCAGGAACATGATTACCTGCCTAGTGCTGCTACTTCCCGAGAAGCCTTGCTCTACCTCACATCTCTGAAGCACAGTAACCTGGCCAATGTCTCCATCAAAGTTCACCTGGTTGTTATCTCTGCTCACCATCCCACGTGGGATAGGAAAACCATCTTCTCTCATCTGGACTCGAAGTGATTCATTAAGGGGTTAATCAAACTTTACCCGCCTATCAAGCAGCCCACTGATCAATGGAACCTATCCCTCGTCCTTTCAGTCCTCACTGAGCCTCCATTTGAGCCTGTGGCTGTGGCACCTCCAAATTAGTGACTCTCAAGATGGGTATTTTGTTAGCCAGAACATCGGCTTGCCATGTCAGCGAGCTCAATGTACTACGTTTAGATGTCCCCTATACAAAATTCCATGAGGACGAGGTGGTGTTTCGAATGGACCCCAAATTCAAGCCTGAAGCGGTCACTGATGTCCGCATTAATAGTGACATCACCTTACCTACTTTCTTCCAGAATCCGACAACACCCCTCGAGCGCTTGTTGCATTCCCTGGATCTGAGACACGCTCTCCTCTTTTACTTGAAACTGATCAGGCCCTATAGAAAGACAAAATGGCTTTTTGAGAGCTACAGGGGTAATGTAAATGGTTGCCAAATATCAAGACAGAGACTCTCACACTGGATTGTGGAGTTGATTTTTTTTTTTTGCTTACAAGCACCAAAAAGTGGACCCTCCTAAGTCTATATGGGCCCACTCTACTAGGGCTTATGCTACCTCTGCTGCCCACATGGCAGGAATCAGGCTCAGGGACATCTGCACTGCAGTTACCTGGTCCTCTGAGCATACCTTTGTCACCCATTATGCCATGGACCTTCGCTTGGCAGCTCAGGCCAACTTTGAGAGGGGTGTGCTGAAAAGGGTCTTACCTTAAGCATACTACGCCCACCTCCAAACAGACAGCTCATTAGTCACCCTTTCTTATGGCTGCAATGGATCTTTCACGATCCAGATAAATAGGTTGCTCACCTGTAACCAGTGGTCTGGTAGTGATCCATTGCAGTCACAAGACCCTCTTGCCAGTCCCGCTGCAGTATGTGAAGTATCAACGTGTGTTTGCAGAGTAAAAAGACGCTACTTACCTTGTGGAAATGTACACTTCTGCCTTACGATGTTTGGACTTCAGTGTTGGTCCTCAAGAAACTGAGGAAAAAATGCTACCCCACCGAAACAGAGGAAACACACCATGTGCAAGGGGCGGGGCTAAGTACTTTGAGGAGCTAGTCAATTCTGCCCGAATGGTCCTGCGCAGGTACAGAACCCATTCTTATGACTGCAACAGATCACTACCAAATCATTGGTTACAGGTGAACAACCTGTTTTTCTTCAGTCTTTATACATTTTTCATTTGTAAAATCTGTTTTTGTCAGAATTTGACACTTCTGTCAAATAGTGTTTGGTATGCCCCTTGCTATTGGTTAAAGGGAGATGATACTTATTTCTAGTTTGTTCCATGATCTAGTTTGTGTGTTCAATTAGTTATTGTTTATTTGTTAGATTTATATCCTGCTCTATCCATGGGCTTAGAGTGGCTTACAGCATTTTTGTTATTGTTTATTTGTTAGATTTATATCCTGCTCTATCCATGGGCTTAGAGTGGCTTACAGCATTTTTTAAATAGGGGCTTGTAACCTTTTTTTGAAAACCCACAGGTTTTGGAGAGGAGGGACCACATGGCAGTTGGTCCTCCTCTGGCTGATGGAGGGGCCTTGTTGCTTTGCCTTGACCTCAGCAGCAGCCTGAAGGCAATGAGGACTTGTTATGCTTCAAGTGTACAACTCTGTAGATACCTTGGTCTCCTAGGCATGATGTATGAATAAGTTGTGAAGTTTTGCCTACTCCTCACAGTTGCATATGTTTTTAACAGTTGCCAAGCACACAAGCATGATTAGATGCAGATCAGGTTCCATTTTGTATCTTAGTGACATGAAATTGCCGGGGGTGGGCAAAGGGGAGGGAATAGAATCTGTTAGTATTCCCAGGGCACTTTCCAGATTACACACTGTTCAGCGGTAGTTTACTTTGGCTTCGCAGGATCGTCTTGAAACCGTAAATAAAGGGTGTTGCACAAAGCCACCAGAAGGGGGAGCTGTCTTTCCTAGCTTGCATGAATCTCTTACAATGGGAAAATACAGCTTTTTAGCCTACTTTCCGGTAGGCTTATGAGATCACGCGGCATTCTGTGTGTGTGTCCGTGTGTGTCCCCCCCCCCATCAACTTTGCAACGCCTGGACCAATATGAACCAAGTCAGGTACAGTTGTAGGGACACATAGGGCATAGTTTGCGATGGTGTTGTCATCCACCCTGATCCAAGATGTCAGACGCATACACTTTTGAGGCGCAAGTGGGCTACCTTGTGAACCGCCTAACCGATTTGAACCAAATTTGGTACAGCTATAGGGACACATAGGGATGCCGTATTGGCATAGTGTGTGATGATGTAATCCACTCCAATTCAAAATGGTGGCCATGTAAACATTAGAGGCACAAGCAGGCTAATTTGTGGACTGCCTAACGCATTTGAACCAAATTGGGTACAGTTGCAGTGAATGACACATAGGGACACCTCAACGGCATAGTTTGTGATGATGTCATCCACACCGATTTAAGATGGTGGACGCATGAACTTGTGACATTTGTTTATGGAGGACAGATGCACCTTGTTCATGTGTCTAGCATTTATAAAGAAGTTGCTATGGAGCTAAGGAGCTGTACTGGGTTATATGGATATGAGGATGTTGATACGGATTGCCAGTACAGGTTGCCTGTACTGACCGCCCTCCTGGCGTTTCATTCCTCCAAGCCCAGTGCTAAATTCTGGCAGCAGAGAAGCCAATCTGGTGGGCATTCCGTTGTTTTGTGGGGTTTCCTCTTGTGCAGCATCCTCCCCATCTGTGGTACCATTGTCCACCTGCACAGCCAAGAGGATTAACATGGTGGCAACGCCTGCTGTTGCCCAGAATGCTCATCATGCCAGTTGCCAGGTCTGATTGATTGATTAAGTGCCGTCAAGTCAGTGTCAACCCTTAGCAACCACATAGATTCTCTCCAGGATGATCTGTCTTCAACTTGGCCTTTAAGGTCTCTGTGGTGCATTCATTGGTATCGTGATCGAGTCCATCCACCTTGCTGCTGGTCGTCCTCTTCTCTTTCCTTCAACTTTCCCCAGCATTATAGACTTCTCAAGGGAGCTGGGTCTTCGCATAATGTGTCCGAAATAGGATAGTTTGAGCATGGTCATTTGTGCCTCAAGTGAAAATTCTGGATTGATTTGTTCTATTATCCATTTGTTTGTTTTCCTGGCTGTCCATAGTATCCTCAAAAGTCTTCTCCAGCACCAATGTTCAAAAGCGTCAATACTTTTTCTATTTTGCTTCTTCAAAGCCCAGCTTTCACTGTCATAGAATGTAACAGGAAAAACCATTGTCCGAACGATTCTAATCTTTGTAGGTATAGACTTGTCACAGCTTCCATCTTTGTTTGTTCTTCTCTGAATCAGTTACTGTCTGTCCTTTGGCATCGCTTAACATACCAATTCAAGGTTGCAACCTCCTTCTGAGTTCAGAGATCTTTTGGAAAAAATTCCTTGTTTTTCCATGTCTATTTTCATCCTCAAGGTCTTTACATATGTCATTGTAATAATATTCCTTGTCTCTTCTAACAGCTTTCTGAAATCAAGTTCCTCCCTGAGATCTTTATCTTTCTTGACTTTGGCTTCTTTCATCTTCTGTGCAATTTCCACCATCTGTTCTGACATCCATTTTGCTTTCTTCTGTTTCTTGGTCTTTGGCAGTCTCTTTTCATATGAATCCTTGGCGGTCTCTTTGATTTCATTCCATAGTTCCTCGGGTTCCCTATCAATGAGGTTCAGAACTTCAAAGTGGTTCCTGATGTTCTCCTTGAAAATGGTGGGTAGATTTTCAAGATCATATTGTGGAAACTGCATAGCTTTGTTTTTCTGCTTTAGCTTGACTTGGAACTAGCACATGAGCAGTTCGTGATCGGTTCCACAATCGGCCGCCAACCATGTCTTTGCTGTTATAACTGAGCTCTTCCACCTCGTTGCGCCAATACTGTAATCAATTTGATTTCTGTGTACTCCATCTGGTGATGTCCATGTGTATAGGTGCCGTTTTGGTTGTTTGAAGAATGTGTTAGCAATGAAGAGATCATTGGCTTGGCAGAAACTAATAAGTCGTTCTCCTGCTTCGTTTCTGTTTCCTAGGCCATATAGGCCGACTGTGTTTTCCGCCTTACCTTTTCCAACTTTGCCATTCCAGTCTCCAACCACCAGCATCACATCTTGCTTGAATGATCTGTCAATTTCAGACTGGACTTGAGCATAAGACTCATCAACTTCCTCTTCTTCTCCATCAGTTGTTGGGGCACAGACTTGAAGAACTGTCATGTTAAGGGGTTGTCCATTAAATCTAATTGATATTAGTTGCATTGTACTCAAGTACTGTCATAGCTAGATCCTTCCTGACTATGAAAACAACACCGTTCCTCCTTTGGTTTTCGTGTCCTGAGTAGTACAGTATGGTTTTCTGCCTGAAAGTGTCCCATTCCAGTTCATTTTAATTCAATGATGCCCAAGATGTCAATCTGTAGTCGATTCATTTCATTTTTCACTGTGTTGAGCTTTCCCATATTCATGCTTCTTACATTCCACGTTCCCATTGCAATTCTGTCTTTGCAGCTTTGGATTTTCTTTTCCCGCACGGCAACATCAGCTGCTAGATGTCCAAAAGACTTTAGTCTAACCGCATCACAAACACCATCAGTACTCTGAGATCTTCAGCTCTTCCTCAGTAGCATGTTGAGTACCATTGACCTGAGGGGCCCATCATCCAGCACTATATCGACAGTTATTCCATTTTGTCTATCCATGTGGTTTTCTTGGTAAAATACAGGAGTGGTTTACCAATGCCTTCTGCTGCGCAGTATGAAATGATGCCTTTGTTGTTGTCACTGAAGGGATTGTCCGCCTCCAGAATCTTCCTATATCACTGCTGCCCTATATAGGTGCCTGCTTGCTTTAGCTGAGCAGCTGGGATGACCTTAGCGCTTTGGGTGACCCTACTGGGAGTATACCTCCCGGCGTACTTTGCTCATCCCTCCCAGGAACACACACACACCCGCCACAGTGAGGCAGCATAGCAGGACTTGGGGGGTTGCTAGACCTCATGCCGGGTCTAGCAACCACTATATGGCAGTGCACCCTTGGGCATGTGAGATTCATCTTGTTCTCTGCCAGCAGCAGGCAGGGCATACAGCACCCAGAACCAGAAGTGGCCCTCCAGTTGCAAGAATGTAGAGTACCTTTTTCTTAGGGCCATAGATTTAAAAATAAACCATGGAAGCCCTGCGGTATTAATGGTAGCTTAGCGGGTAGACTCTGGATTTTGACTGATTAAGTTCCTAATGAATCTAGAGGGTTATTCATACGATTATCAAAATGAAGGTTGGAGGCTTGTGAGAACCCATGAAAATCGCTCCAACTTAGCTTGCTCAAATGTGGGTAGCCAGGCTTCTCTACTATGTTCTTTACTAAGGTAGGAGGGAAAGAGAGCTCCCCAACCTCAGTGTTTTTGATCGTGTGAGTCCACTTCCCTTTTGTAGCAGTTCTTGGAAGCAAGTGGCCATCTTTGTGATAGAACGCTGTGGCTACAGGGGCTTGCATCTGTGAATGTGCTGCTCTGCAAAGCAGACTCTATGATCCTTTGTCTCCAATGCCTTCAGTAGGGCTCATCCTGCCTCCTGCTGTCTCATGGTCAATCAGGGGGCAGCTAAGGATGTGATGAGGGTTTCCTGTCTACTGGTAGTGCAATGCATTCTGAGCAATGTTTCCCGTAATAGAGATTTCCAGGTGTTGTTGACTACAACTCCCAGCATCCTCAGCTGCAATGGTCTTTGGCAGGGGATTAGTGTTCCCTGTAAGAAGAATTCCCAGATGTTGACTACAACTCCCATAATCATCAGCCAAAGGCCATTGCAGCTAGAGTTGCTGGGTTTTATAGTTAACAACGTCTGAGAATCCCTGTTCCAGAGAACAGTGATCCTGAGATAGCTTTTTGGATTCTCGAAGGACCCAGCTCCCAATTTCTAACATAGAGACCCCGGCAGTCCCCTGACACCATTGTCAGGGTGCAGGATCAGCCCTGGCTCACTTGCCTGCATGGACCTTCTGCATTTCCCAGTTTCCTGACCTTCTGGGCACACCACCCTCCACCCCCCCCAGACATTTCTGGTGGAGGTAGCAGTGAGGGAGGCACTTCTAGCATGGAGCACTGGATTCTGTTGCTGCCACTTTGCTGGCTGAGTTACTTGCTCTCTTCTCTCACATCATCCACCAACAGGCTTCTGTGCTTGTCTGCTCCATTATGGGAGCAAAATCCAATTACCCAAAGCCTGTTGGTAGAAGGCATGGGGCGGTGGGGCAGGGGGAGAGAGAGAGCAATCCAGCCATCTGAAGTGCTGTCTGAGGATGTTGCCTCACCTTGCCTCATGGGTGAGCCACCCCTGGATGTGGTGGTGGTGGATTTCAGGAGCTCTCCTGTGTTATGATATAATCCAGCAAGCTGGTATGACTGAAGTTGGTGTGACTAAAAAAAATCATTCCTGCCATAGGGTGGCTGTGAGAAACCCCTTCTCCAGTATGCAGAGGCACTGGTTGTGAAGCTACCTCTTAAACCCCACACAAGAGTTCTCTGGATCTCTTGTCCTCTCTGCCTGTTCTTACTAAAATATTAGACAGAGCAAGTCTGGAGCATTCTGTGGAAGAATTGCTGTGCTTTGCTAATTGTAATGTGTGATCCTGCTGGAAGCAGAGCTCATGGGCTTCCAGCTGCAACAGTATCAAAGCTTGTTAATGTTTGCCTGTTCCTTTATGGATTGCAGATTTATTTCTCAAAAGTTAAAAGATATTGGCCCACTTAGTCTGATGTGGTCAATAGGAAATATATATACACAGCATGTGATTAAAAGGTATAGCTTTAGGTCCTTGTTAATTTCCTTCTTTACATTTATTTTATGCAGCTTTTACACTTGCTCCCATCTATCTCTCTTCAGTCAAGTAATCTCAGATTTATGAAGTAATAATTGAGGGAGAAACATGGAACATTCTCTGAAGAGAGCAAGTTAAAAAACTATCTTTTCCTCTTCCATGATGACATATGTTACTTGTCTTCCTAATGATTCTGGCAAAAAGGACTATATTTCAGCACTAATAGGGTATTCGTTCTAGTCTGGCTAGCAGCCACCGTTTTTAATCTAATTGCTTCTGCTTTCTAATTTCAGGGATCAGTAAAGAGATATATGTAAAAATCTAGATAAATACTTTCTTAAAAGGCAGACTGTTCTATTAAATGCAGCTTCTGTAACTGTGCTTTGAGCACAAGAGGTAGTCTCCAGCCACTTAAGCAACCTATTATTTTTAAAGCTATCACAAAGTTGTCTGTTTAGAGTCTCCTGCTCTGCTTTAGCAGCTGGTTTACGGTGGCTACTATTAACCTAGCAGCCCAGTGCAGGAAATGTCTAGAGGCTGTATGAGTAGAGCAGTTGCAAAGAACATTGCCTAGAAGTGTTTTATGTACTCTGGGAACTGTGTTCATGGCAATCAGCCTCAACAATTCTGCCCCCTGCAAAAGACACAATTGTTTGAGTTCATTTGTATTTTCATCATGCAAATAAAGCAAGAAATTGAGCTTTGATTTTCACTGTGAAGTTGCCCACCAACTGCAAGGAGAGGAGATATGTTCATCTCCTTTCACTATGCTTTGTTAGGATGTGTCCATGTTTCAAAGTCATCCATGGCATTGTCTCTATAAGCATGGTCTCTTTAGCCCTATTAAGATATTAAGGCCATTCTCATGACCATTGCAGCCCGCTGGGGAGGGCACGGTTGTGGTGGGAGGCAAAATCGAGCTTACCTACCTTTCCCCCCGCCAGACAATCTTCTGTTGCCCCAGCTGTCCCCTGGCTGCACGGCTCAGGCACTCAGATGAGTGGCTCTACTTGGAGCCACACAGCCATCTGGAGGCCAGGAAAATGCATCCCAAACTCCAGATATCCCTGAATGCACCATGTGCCTTGAAGGATTTCCCCTCAAGCTGGGTGCTCTAGCTGCCTGGCTTTGTGTCTGCTTGGGCTGCCTGGGTAAAAGGCTACGCTCACAGCCTTTTACCCAGGTAAAAGGTCGAGTAAAAAATCCGGGCTACCCGGGAAGATGATGCCGGGATTAGCCTCACTCAGGTAGAGCTGCCCAAGCCTGTGTAGGGCTGCTCGTGTGAACAGGCTCATTATGTAAAAAGTGGCCCCTTGGTATACAGAAGAGTTGCAGGGTCTGAAGTATCCAGGTAGGCGGATGAAGCACAAGTGGAGGAGAACTCAGCTCAAATTTGACAGGACACAGCATAGAGCCCATTAGAAGGTTTATGCTGAAGCATTGTGCAGCAAATATAGATATAGATATAGATATAGATATAGATATAGATATATCCGGTCTGTGCACATTGCTTTGTAGGTTTGCATTCAACAGAGTTGTTTCGGGTTGTGAGAAGCTTGATTCAGGCTTCTTCCATTTCGAACCAGTCCCCAGAGACTATGTTCTGCTTTGATGCCTTTAATGGGTTCTTTGTGGACAAAATCTCCTGTATTCGGGTCAACTTGGGACTCCACTGTTTTTGCAGAGTCAATTAAGGTGGTGTCCAGCAATCCCTCTTGCAGTATTAGATTGGATCAGTTTCAATCTGTGATGCCTGATGAAGTGGACAAGCTGCTTGGGGTGGTGCAGCCTACCACTTATTATCTGGATCTTTGCCCAACATGGCTGCTTCTTTCTAGCAAGGAAATTGTTGGAGATGGTCTAGTTAATATCATTAACTTATTGCTGAGGGAAGGTAGGATGCCTCCTTGTTTGAAGGAGGCAATAATTAGACCACTTCTCAAAAAGTCTTCCCTAGATCCCTCAGCAGTGAATAGTTAAAGGCCAGTCTCCAATTTCCCATTGTTGATCAAGATGATTGAGAAGTGGTGGCTAACCAGCTCCAGGCAGTTTTGGAGGGAACTGATTATCTAGACCCATTTCAAACTGGCTTTAGAGCAGGCTTTGGGGCTGAGACAGCCTTGGTTGGCCTGATGCATGACCTTTACCAGAAAATTGACAGAGGGAGTGTGACTCTGTTGGTTCTTTTGGATCTCTCAGTGGTGTTAGATACCAGTGATGTTAGATCCTTCTGGATCGCCTGAGGGAGTTGGGGATAGGAGGCACTGCTTTGCAGTGGTTTCGCTCCTATCTCTCAGGCAGATTCCAGATGGTGGAGCCTGGCGATGGTTGCTCTTCGAAACAGGAGCTATTATATGAAGTCCCTCAGGGCACCATTCTGTCACCAATGCTTTTTAACATCTACATGAAACCGCTAGGTGAGGTCATCAGGAGATTTGGTCCAGAGTGTTATCAGTAAGCTGATGACACCCAAATCTATTTCATCATCATCATCATCATCATCATCATCATCATGAAATAGCATTCATTCCCTAAATGCCTGCCTGTGGGTAGTAACAGACTGGATGAGGGATAACAAATTGAAGCTGAATCCAAGCAAGACGGAGGTGCTCATTGTGCCAATATGTTCCCAGGCAAAATACAAAGTGCTAGTTACTACCTTTAAAGCCCTAAACTGCTTAGGTCTGGATTACCTGAGAGAGTGCCTTCTTCTGTACGATCCCCATCACATGTTTTTTTGGTGTTTTTTTACACATTTTATATCCCACTCTTCCTCCAGGGAGCCCAGAGCAGTGTACTACATAGTTAAGTTTCTCCTCACAACAACCCTGTGAAGCAGGTTAGGCTGAGAGAGAAGTGTCTGGCCTAGAGTCACACAGAAAGTCTCATGGCTGAATAGGGATTTGAACTCGGGTCTCCCCGGTCCTAGTCCAGCATTCTAACCACTACACCACGCTGGCTGGAGATCATTTGGAGAGGTCCGTCTCCAGTTACCACCGGCACATCTGGTGGCGACTTGGAACCAGGCCTTTTCTGTAGCTGCTCCTGACCTATGGAATGCACTCCCGGCAGATATTTGACTTGTTGTTGGCCTTCAAGAGAGCCCGAAAGACTTACTTGTTTGGCCTGGCCTTCCAAGGTTTTTAAATTGTTTTTAAGTATTTTAATTGGTTTTAAATGGCTCTGAACTGTGTTAAATTTGTTTTTATATATTTCACATTTCAGCATTGTTAGTGTCCATGTGATTTATAGAAGATGTTGAGATTGCGGAAATGGCATTCATGAGATTGCACTGTGGCATCCAAAACTTGGAGGCATCAATGGCAGACACATTCAGAATCAGCTTTGTGGTAGTTAGATAATCAGATTCTAGGTTCAACTCCTGGCTGGATCGCCATTAATGTGAGGATTTTATTTTAAAGAATTAGTGTTTCTCTCTGGGCTTAGCCAAAACCTGTTCTTCCTTGCTAAGAGTTGTACAAAAATATCATATGGATCAGCTCTCCTAGGTCTGCATCACTTCAGAATGCAGGTAGGGGATTATGTGTCCTAAATGTTCTCCCGGTTAAAAACTCACTGCACATTAAAAATTAGGACATTAGAAAGAAAGCTAGGCTGTTTGATATGGTAGCTTTTTATGTACAGGGAGGTTTTTGCATGGGGGAGCATTTGATCTCACACTTCCATTCTGAACCGACCCAGTCCTAGCAGGGCTTTACCATATGGAGTTTCTGGATAATATATATATTTAAAGATATGATTTCAATAGTTATATATAGTGCTTAAGGTTGTTGTTTTTAACCAAATGCAATATATATAGCTATTTTTGGTAAAGGGAATAGTTGATAAGCATTACTGTTTGCTTGCTGTAGGCACAGCTTTGAAAGAGATCAGAGTCTAACATTTTGCAAAACATAATTGTTTGCTTTTGTGTTTAAACACACTGAAAAAGGAACAAGGTTGAATTAGAAGAAGGGCCTCAACAACTTATCAGACAAAGAGAATATTAATGTCTGTTATCCAAAACACATCTTCATGCAGAGAGAATCAACCAACCTGCAATATGAAATAGACCCTGTGTATTTTAGGTTATGTAGAATCTCTTTTATTTTACCTCTGCACAATTTAATCTTTTCTTCTCTTTTTACTCATGTGCATCAAAACACCATAAATGCAAATGTGGCACCTATCATTATCTTGCATTGTAAAATATGCAGTACTTTTGTGCAGTGAAATTCTGAAAAGGTGCCATAGGGAATGTTTAATATCACTTTTTTTTCAGCTGGAAAAATATTGTAGATACTTGCATCATGGAAATCCTCCCAATGTCACGATTCCCACTGGGCTACATTTAATTTCCTTCTGCTAAGGTTATATTTAATCATAGAATTGCTTTTGTAATATTGTGGTTCTGAGGCTGTATAATCAGCCTTTTTGATGCGAAGAGAACATTGAGTTCTGGCTTCTCGCTTTTGGACTCCCCCCCACCCCCCCGGGGCTCCCTGAAACTTGCATCCTCTTCAAGGCATTGTGAAGCCAGGACTATTTTGAAAGGTACCTATTTTTCTAGGCCGTAATTACATAACTTTCTTTTCCTTTCCTTTCCTTTTTTTTTGTTCTTGGAATTCATATTCAAGGAGGGAAATGAGCAGCTGGCGGGCTTTCCTTTCCTAGCATCTGTATGATACTTACTAGAAGAGCCAATTTTCTAAAAAAGACTGTTTGGATAATTGGAGTCTAGATGGAACACATACAGCTACTTGCATCTTACTGATTTACTGAAATATTTACATCCAATCTTTCTGTCTTAAGAAGATGCCCAAGACAGTTCACAGTAAAACATTTTAAATATATGTTCCTGTCTCTGCTCAGGAACTTTAAAGGTACTGTAGGAATTATGCTGTCATAAAATAAATAATATTTGTGTGTGTGTGTGTGTGTGTGTATATATAGAGAGAGAACGCCTTACTCTTTATAATAATAATAATAATCCCCCAGTGAGGCACTACCTTGGCGTGGTTGTGGGGCTTGTGTGCTCTGAGGAAGGTGAGAGCTATGCCAGAGGTCCAACCATACTGGACAGGTCTCACCAGAGGAGACAGACGAAGAGTGCCTCTCCCATCAACAATATGGTGGGACATAACTTTAATAAATCTATACCGGATCAGTCGTTGCCTGGGTCAACAAGGACCGCGCAAGGTGCTGGAGTCCCTGGACATCTGGTGGCAAGTGGGCAACAGGACTTAGGGCCTTCAGTTGAGCAACCAGGGCTGGAGACTGCAGGATTACTGGAAGAAACGTCGCTTAACCGCTTAGTACATCGTCGCTTAGTACATCAACTAAATAGAAGATTATATTAGAAAATAAAATCTCCAGGCTTAGATCAGATGCTAGTAAATTGAAAGATATGAAAGACAAGAAGCTGAAGAATGAAAACACCAAAGAGTATCTGATCCAAAAATACCATCTAGATTCAAGGAAAATTAGAGAAGTCCTGGAAATAATAAAGCAGCAAATAACAGCAGTGTCAAAGAAGATTAGCAGATACGAAGCCAGAATTAGACAACACAGGCAGAATCTCCAATTCCAGACGAATCAGAGACGTTTCTACCAAAGCATAGAAGGAGAAACTACAAGAAACATGGAAACACCAAATAAAGAAGAAACAGTACAATTCTGGGGGAAACTATGGGACAATCCAATAGATTATAATAAAAAAACAGGCTGGGTGAAAGAGGTCGAAAAATGTAACCAACAAATGCAAGATCTAATAATAACACCAGAATTAATAAGTGAAAGAGCAAAGACAATTAAAAATTGGACTGAACTAGTCGATGATGAACTGCATGGCTTTTGGCTGAAACACCTAACAAGCCTTCATAAACAACTATCAAGACAGTTCAATCACATTTTGCAAGGAAGTGATATTGAACAATGGCTAACAACTGGGAAAACTCATCTCATCATGAAAGACCCAGCAAAAGGTGCAGTTCTAAGTAATTCTAGACCGATAACTTGCCTGCCAACCATTTTCAAATTATAAACTGGAATAATAGCAGATGAAGTGATGCAACACTTATTAACTAACAAACAGCTTCCAGTTGAACAGAAAGGAAATTGCCCAAACACTAGAGGCACAAAAGACCAGCTGCTGATTGACAAAATGAGTTTAGAAAATTGCAAGAGAAGAAAAACCAATCTAAGTGTTGCATGGATTGACTACAAGAAAGCCTTCGATTCATTGCCTCACACATGGATACTAAAATGTTTAGAATCAACTGGTGTCAGCAAAAACATTCAGATATTTATTTAAAAAGCAATGAGCATGTGAAGTACACAGTTAATAATCAATGGCGAGATACTTGGACAGGTTAGCATTAGAAGAGGTATTTTCCAAGGGGACTCACTATCCCCTCTGTTGTTTGTAATCACCATGACTCTACTTTCACAAATACTAAACAAAACAGGCCTTGGATACCAAACCTCTAAAACATCAAGTCAAATAAACCATCTGCTGTACATGGACAATCTGAAGTTGTATGGAAAGTCCCAGTCAGTAATCGAATCACTGCTAAACACTGTCCGCATATTCAGTAGCGATATAGCAATGGAGTTTGGACTAGACAAGAGTGCTGCATTAATAGTGAACAGAGGGAAAATAACAAAAACAGAAGGAATAGAACTGCCCAATGGAAGCAACATCAATAACCTGGAAGAGAAAGAACATTACAAACACTTGCGCATTCTCCAGGCTGATAACATCGCACACACTAAAATTAAAAGAAAAATTGGAAGTGAATACATCAGGAGAGTTAGAAAAATCCTGAAGTCCAAACTCAATGGCGGGAACACCATACAAGCCATAAACACCTGGGCTATACCTGTTATCAGATACAGTGCAGGAATAATAGACTGGACCCAGGCAGAGCTAGAGGCGCTAGATCGTAAGACTAGGAAAATCATGACCATCAATCATGCTCTGCACCCCCGCAGTGATGTAGATAGGCTATACCTCCCTCACAGCTCAGGTGGAAGAGGAATGCTGCAAGTCCATCAAACAGTCGAGGAGGAGAAAAGAGGCCTTGAAGATTATAGCAAGGACAGTGAAGAAGATGCACTTCAAATGGTCAATAATGCGAAACTATTCAACACCAATGAAACCAAGCAGGCCTACAAGAAAGAACAAGTCAAGAACCAAGCAGAAAAATGGAGAAATAAGCCATTGCATGGTCAATATTTGCACAATATAAGTGGAAAATCAGACATCACCAAGACCTGGCAATGGCTTAAGAATGGCAACTTGAAGAAAGAAACAGAGGGTTTGATACTGGCTGCACAAGAACAGGCAGTAAGAACAAATGCAATAAGGTTGACTCAGCTCAAGGTTGACTCAGCCTTCCATCCTTCCGAGGTCGGTAAAATGAGTACCCAGAATGTTGGGGGCAATATGCTAAATCATTGTAAACCGCTTAGAGAGCTCCGGCTATAGAGCGGTATATAAATGTAAGTGCTATTGCTATTGCTATTGCTATAAGAGTAAAAGTAGAAAAGTCAACAACAAACAGCAAGTGCCGCCTTTGTAAAGAAGCAGATGAAACAGTGGACTACCTAATCAGCTGTTGTAAAAAGATTGCACAGACTGACTACAAACAAAGGCATGACAAGGTAGCAGGGATGATACACTGGAACATCTGCAAAAAATACAAGCTAAAGATTGTATTATTATTAGCCAAAGATTGGTGGGACCATAAAATTGAAAAAGTTGTAGAAAATGAAGATGCAAAAATATTATGGGACTTCCGACTACAAACAGACAAACATCTGCCACACAATACACCAGATATCACTGTAGTCGAGAAGAAAGAAAAACAAATTAAAATAATTGACATAGCAATACCAGATATCTACGACGATATCTATAATAACAACAAGAACAATATTGATAACAATATTCTGACATCCCAGGTCCTTGGGAAGGACTCGACTTTTTTTTTTTTTTTACAGGTCCACTGATCTTATATCTGAGCTCTTGTGTTGTTATTGTTGCTGCACTGTACATTAGTTGGTTTGTTTCTTGCAAGTTATTGGTTGTTATTTCTGCAAGTGCAGCATTGACATCTTTTAATGCCTGAGCAAGTTGGTTTTTGGCAACTGTTTTTAGAGCTGGAAGTCGAACCCTGGTGGTTGTTTGGTTGTGTGCTCAGTTATTTTTTGCTTTAGTTCTTGTTGCTTTTCTGTTAAACGACATATGGGTTTTTGAAGTAAAGGCAAAGGGGAGGTTGCCTGGTTTTGATTTTGAAACAATTCAGCAACAGTGGCATCCTCTATTTCCAACACCTCCTCTGCCTGCGCCTGAGCAACTTCTTCAGTTGGTGGTAATTCTTCTTCCATATCTTGAGCCTGTGTTGCTCTTTGCAGTTCTTCCAGCTCAACTTCTGTGAATACTTTATTTCTTATTATGAATCTTCTCTGGTCTGCTAGCCTTTGTTCTGTTATTTCTGTATCTGGATGCTTCTCTTTCCATATTTGGTACATTCTTTTAAAATAACCTCTTCTAGTTGGACTAGACTTGTAATAGCAGATCATTATTTCCTTGTTGGCATTTTTCGTATTTTTTTTTTTTTTTGTTAAGCGACGTTTCTTCCAGTAACCTTGCAGTCTCCCTGGTTGCTCAACTGAAGACCCTGGTTGCTCAACTGAAGACCCTGAGTCCTGTTGCCCACTTGCCACCAGATGTCCAGGGACTCCAGCACCTGGCGTGGTCCTTGTTGACCCGGGCAATGACCGATCCAGTATAGATTTATTAAAGTTACGTCCCACCATATTGTTGATGGGAGAGGCACTCTTCGTCTGGCTCTTCTGGTGAGACCTGTCCAGTATGGTTGGACCTCTGGCATAGCTCTCACCTTCCTCAGAGCACGCAAGCCCCACAACCACGCCAAGGTATTATTATTATTATTATTATTATTATTATGAATTCAATTTACATACCGCCCTTCCAAAAATGGCTCGGGGCGGTTTACACAGAGAAATAATAAATAAATAAGATGGCTCCCTGTCCCCAAAGGGCTCACATTCTAAAAAAAACACAAGATAGACACCAGCAACAGTCACTGGAGGTACTGTGCTGGGGGTGGATAGGGCCAGTTACTCTCCCCCTAATCAATAAAGAGAATCACCACAGTAAAAGGTGCCTCTTTGCCCAGTTAGCAGGGGATTTACCCCAACTCTCTTAAGTATGGTGATGGAAAGTGTCTTAGGTAGACTGTATATACAAGTTCATATTAAAAGTTAATAATTGTGCTGTTTTAGATCAATTGACCTGTTCACCATCCGCAGGGGTCCACCAGTTTTGGCTGACCTTGGTGGTTGACTTAACATTTGTGGTCACCAGGCTCCTCCCACAAGGAGAGGGGCCTTCTATTTGACCTTATGCTGCTGCTTTGAAATGCAGGGCATATTCAGAGAAAATTTCCTTCTCCGCTCTCCAGCTCTAAGTTTGGAGGGAGATAATTCTTAGCCCTCATTTCTAGCTGGAGCTGAAAAGGGGCAGGGCCCAGGGACTTGTTGGGTTGCTGTATTTATGTGAAACAATCCTTGCAAACACAGAAGCAAAAGCAAGCTCCCTGCCTCCCTGCCTTCTAATCAGCTTGAGGGGGAGGGAAGAAAAAGCCAAAAGACTTACATAAGAACAGCCGTGCTGGATCAGGCCCAAGGCCCATCTAGTCCAGCATCCTGTTTCACACAGTGGCCCACCAGATGCCACTGGAAGCCACAGGCAGGAGTTGAGGGCATGCCCTCTCTCCTGCTGTTACTCCCCTGCAACGGGTACTCAGAGGCATGCTGCCTTTGAGGCTGGAGGTGGCCTGTAGCCCTCCAACTAGTAGCTGATGATAGACCTCTCCTCCATGAAGTCATCCAAACCCCTCTTAAAGCCATCCAGGTTGTTGTCTGTCACCACCTCATGGCAGAGAATTCCACAAGTTGATTATGCGTTACGTGAAAAAGTACTTCCGTTTGTTGGTCCTAGATTTCCCTACAATCAATTTCATGGGATGACCCCTGGTTCTAGTGTTATGGGAGAGGGAGAAGAATTTCTGTCTATCCACTTTCTCCACACCATGCATGATTTTATAGACCTCTATCATGTCTCTCCGCAGTCGTCTTTTTTCTAAACTAAAAAGCCCCAGGTGTTGTAGCCTTGCCTCCTAAGAAAGGTGCTCTAGGCCCCTGATCATCTTGGTTGCCCTCTTCTGCACCTTTTCCAGTTCTACAATGTCCTTTTTTAGATGTGGTGACCAGAATTGTACGTAGTACTCCAGGTGTGGCCGCACCATAGTTTTGTATAAGGGCATTATAATATTAGCCGTTTTATTTTCCATCCCCTTCCTAATGATCCCTAGCATGGAATTGGCCTTTTTTACAGCTGCTGCACATAGACTCGACACTTTCAACGAGCTGTCCACCATGCTCTAAGATCCCTCTCCTGGTCAGTCACCGACAGCTCAGATCCCATCAGCATATACTTGAAGCTTGGGTTCTTCGTCCCAATGTGCATCACCTTACACTTGCTAACACTGAACTGCATTTGCCATTTTGTCGCCCACTCCCCCAGTTTGGAGAGATCCTTTTGGAGCTCCTCACAATCCATTTTGGATTTCACTACCCGAAAGAGTTTGGTATCATTTGCAAATTTCACCACCTCACTGCTTACCCCTGCTTCTTGATCATTTATGAATAAATTAAAAAGCACTGGTCCCAGTACAGATCCCTGGGAGACCCCACTTCTTACTTCCCTCCATTGTGAAAACTCTCCATTTATACCTACCCTCTGTTTCCTGTCTTTCAACCAGTTAGCAATCTATGCATGTACTTGTCCCCTTATCCCATGACCGCTAAGTTTCCTCAGTAGTCTTTGATGAGGAACTTTGTCAAAAGCTTTTTGGAAGTCCAGGTCTACTATGTCAACTGGATCACCTTGATCCACACACTTGTTGACACTCTCAAAAAACTCCAAAAGGTTGGTGAGGCAAGATTTACCTTTGCAGAAGCCATGCTCGTTCATTTCTAGCAGGGCCTGTTCTTCTGTGTGTTTTACGATTTTATCCTTGAAGATGCTTTCCATCGATTTGCCTGGAATGGATGTTAAGCTAACCGGCCTGTAATTTCCCGGATCTCCCCTGGATCCCTTTTTGAAAATCGGTGTCACATTGGCTACTTTCCAGTCCTCCGGTACAGAGCGTGATTGCAGGGATAAGTTATATATTTTAGCAAGGAGGTCGGCAATCTCACATTTGAGTTCTTTGAGGACTCATGGATGGACGCCATCTGGCCGTGGCAATTTGCTAGTTTTCAGCTTTTCCATCTTTTCCCATCACAGTTTAGAACATCATCTCTCGTCACTTCTGTCTGACTCAGTTCTTTAGCCTCCAGCCCCAAAAAGCCTGGTTCAGGAACAGGTATATGCTCAGTACCCTCTGCTGTGAAGACGGACGCAACGAACTCATTTAGCTTCTTTGCAACTTCCATGTCCTCCTTAATGATCCCTTTAACTCCCTCATTGTCTAATGGTCCAACCGCCTCCCTGGCAGGTTTCCTGCTTCTGATGTATTTAAAAAAGTTTTTGTTATTCCCCTTGATACTTTTAGCTAAATATTCCTCAAACTCTCTTTTTGCCTCCCTTATTGTCACCTTGCATTTCTTTAGCCAGAGTTTGTGTTCCTTTCTGTTCTTCTCATTTGGGCAGGCCTTCCAATTTCGGAAGGAAGTCTTCTTCCCTTTTATGGCTTCCTTGACTGTACCTGTTAGCCATGCTGGCTTCCTCCTGGACTTGCAGAGCACTTGGAGCACTTCACAAATGCAGTGGCCAAAGAAGTCCCTGCCTTCCTTTTCTGCTTCAGGACTGGAAGGGGTGGTGGAGGCCATGTGTAGATTAAAAGGGTGGCTGTGCCCAGGAGACCCCTATTTGTATGGGTCTCTTGCCTCCTCAGTGGGGCAGTCACCCACTCACCTGCAACTGCACCAGCAGCCTCATCTGAATGTGCTCATGCTGTAGCACAAATCTATCCAGTCTCCAGGCTGGTGGATGCTCCTGGAGCCATCGCTAGTTACACCCACAGCCTGACCCCGACCTCACCTGTCTGGCGTGCCCTGCTGCTGATTGCCTTGGCCCATGTATCTGTGTGCCTGAGGGCAGCTGCTTGGGCTGAAGGGCTGGGAGCAGAGTGAGCATGCTGAGCTGCTGCTGCTGTTTATTTTGCTTGCTTCCAAGTCCAGAGAGAGAGAGAGCCTAGAGAAAGAAGCAGATACGAGGGGGAGGCAGTGAAGGAGAAATGGGCCTGCCTGGCTCAGTCATGTGCCCCCACCCCCCCACCCCCCCAAAAAACCTAGGAAAGGGAAGGGAGTTAAAACAGTTCTCTCTTCTCCTCGGTGGACAGGAACCATTACAGCTGCTTTTTCTTTCCCTCCAGCCGGAAGATAAACAGTTTTTCTCCAGTTCCAGCCATGGCAGCCCTACTCTGAGTGCAGTTATCTTTAAAGATTAGGGAACAAAAGCAGGGAGAAGGGATATTTTATATATTAGCATGATAATCAGTAGTTTTAAGATCACTAAGAATGATTTTAGGCTCAGTTAGACTAATTAACAAAGAATAACAATCCTATGCATGCTGTATTCAAAAGCAAGCCCCACTGTTTCCAAGTGGCTTTCTATCCAGTGTATAAATAGGGTTGCCGCCTGAGTATTGTAAATTAATGTTGAATAACAATATATTTTTTTAAAAGACTGTGCTTTTCAAACTCAGAAACCTAATCAGAATATTCCTCTTGTCAGATTTGTGGCTTCCAGACTGTGTGTCCCTTTTCACAAAGATGACATTCTTGATGTTATAGGGAAGTGAACTCACTGATGTTTTGTGACTTAGTAGCTGAGTATAAACTACAAATCATAATCCAGTGTTGCAATCATTAGCAACGTACTAACCCTAATTACTTACATTAACCAAGCAATTAGTTGTGTGACCAAAACAGATGCCTTCTGGGTCATTTGAATAAATAGGTTAATATAATGACCAGATACCTGATTGCAGAAAGCTTAAAATAATTGTGGTAGGCAACCTGGCCTTCAGTTTATTTATTTTATTTATTTTTACATGTATATGTCTTCCTCCAAGGAGCCCCCAGAGCAGTGTACATGGTTATGTTTATCCTCAAACAGCCCTACAAGGTAGATTTGGCTGAGAGATATGTGACTAGTCCAGTCACGCAATGAGTTTCATGACTGAATGAAGATTTGAACTTGGGTCTCTCCAGTCCTAGTCCAGCACTCTAACCACTACACCACACTGGCACAGTTGTTAGAACCTATGACTTACAGGCAGGTCAGTTTCTTCATACAGTTGAAGATTAGGAAGAGGGACCACTGCTTGTGATATGTACTTGCAGCCTACTTTCACTTGTGGCATTACAGGTTTCTGTATTGTTTTAAAAAAACCTGCAAAACCCTTTTGACCAGAAATGGCAGAGGAGCAAAGTCTCTCTCTCTCTCTCTCTCTCTCTCTCTCTCTCTCTCTCTCTCTCTCTATATATATATATATATATATATATATAAATTATACACTGCTCTTCCTCCAAGAAGTCCAAAGCTGTGTACATGGTTAAGTTTATCCTCACTACAACTCTGTGATGTAGGTTATGCTGAGAGTTACGTGACTAGCCCAGAGTCACCCAATGAGTTTCATGGTTGAATGAGGATTTGAACTTGGGTCTCCCTGGTTCTAGACCAACAGTCTAACCACTATACCACCACTGCTGGAAGCAAATTTCCTCTCAAACCTCTTTCAGCTCTCTTAGTACAGCTTTATCTATGTTCTATCACAATTAAACACAGACTGCCTTACGTTCTGCAAAAATGAATGAAAACTTTGCATGTGAAAAGCACCAGTGCCACTAACTGGCATAATAAATGACACCTGTCTTGTTATTTAGTACCAGGTTCTATGTGTGAAGTGCTAATTTACGTTGTTGTGATATATAATTAGCCATCCAGTACAAAACAAAGATGAGAATGCTCCTGGCTAGGAAAATGATTGACTTTATTTAGTTGATAAATAATTGTGACAACAGATCTTTAACAGTATAAATGTTGGGAAAGAGGGGTTGTTTATGTATGGGGAAGGAAGAAGCGCACCCCTCCCCTTTCTCCCTTTCCATGGAGGAGGTTGTGTCAGATACTCCACCCTAAACACCTTTTGTAGCACAATCCAATGCAGATTTATTCAGAAGTAAATCCTGTAGTGTTCAGTAGGGCTTACTTCCAGGTAACTGTGCAGAGTATTTTGGCCTTAAGAGAGGTAGTGCCACAGAACTGGGAGGAATTTATTGTATGTTCTGTATGCCACTTTAGAGGGCTCTTTGAGGAGAAAAATGACATAGAAATGTTAATATGAATAAATTGTGCAGCCAGTCTTGTATCCTGTTCTGTCCTAAGTGCCCACAAGGCTGAGGCTGGTCAAGGCTAGGCTGAGGTAAGGTGGCCATGAAGCAAGGCAAGGCTGAGGCAATGCTAATCCCTTTACAAGTATTAGCTTCCGAACCGGTTTGGTCGACATGACTGGCTATTCCATTTGACTGAACTGGTTCGGACAGCTAATACTTGTAAAGGGGAATCTGGTGAAGGGTGGTCAGTTAAGGCGGTGGGGGTCCAGGAAATGTTAAGGCGTGGTGAGAGAGGCAGAAAGGTCCTTACCTGGCTGGCACGGCTGCTTCCCCACCCCCAGCACACACACACGTTTGTTTAGGAAGCCACCCACATGGCAGCAGCCCAGCTCTGGCCTCCGTGGATGTGCGGAGGCCATTTGTGTGGCGTCTGCACATGCGTGGATGCCATTTGCATGGCCATGGAAATGGCTTCCATGCATCCATGGAGGCCAGAACTGGATGGCCACCACATGGTCGGCTTCTTAAACAAAGCTTCACACATGCTTGGGGCTCCACCAGCCAGGTAAGGACCTTTCTACCTATCTTTGCACCCCAACCCTGCCACCCCTTTGCTTATGAACTGGTTCACCCAAACCGGGCTTAGTCCAGTTCGATTGTGGACCAAACCACCCCCATTCAGTTTGTGATCTAGCTGCTGAAATGACCTGGTTCAAGGCAAACCGGATTGGCAGCAAACGGTTTGTGCACACCCCTAACTGAATTCTCAAGTAGCCTAGAACTAAGCACCCACCCCCCAGATGCCACCTCCACACCTGAGATTGCTGCTGGTATGAGCAATTGTTTGAGATTGTTGAGATTGCTGCTGGTGTGCTGTTAGTAAGGGGTGTTGTGATGGAGGGGAGGCTGGTTCTGTTGGCGGGTTCGGGTCCCTCAGGTGCTGCCTCAGGGGCCCAGACCTTGAAGGGGCTTCCTTGGGAGGATCCAGCCTTCTGGTTTGGTGGCATGGTGCAGCTTCACCTTCCCACATTGGTAGGGGCCAGAATGGGGACCAGCATCTGTTCTACCCACTCAGTATCTGACTCTGAGTCACTACTGGAGGAAGGCATGGCAACAGGCTGGGTCATGATGTCTTGCAGCAGACTGTAGTCATATATGCCATCTGCATACAGCTAAAGAACTTTCATCAAAAACTCCCATTTTGCTACTGTTTAGCTACAAAGTCTGAGTGGTCTGGTTTTTAAAAGTAAAATCAAGTAAGTGGGGTGTGAAAGGAAAGAAGCAGCTTTTGTTAGAACAAAATGTTAATTTATATTAGGACTTTCAAATACTTGTTAAGAAATATTTCTCCCTCTCTCACAACACTAGAACCAAGGGTCATCCCATGAAACTGATTGCCAGGAAATTTAGGACCGACAAAAGGAAGCACTTTTTCACACAGCACATAATTAATCTATGGAATTCCTTGCCATGGGATGTGGTGATGGCCACTAGCTTGGATGGCTTTAAAAGGGGCTTAAACAAATCCATGAAGGACTGGTCTATCAAAGACTACTAGTCTGGTGGCTGTGGGCCACCTCCAGCCACAGAGGCATGATGCCTCTAAATATCAGTTTCAGGGGAGCAACAGCAGGAGAGAGGACATGCCCTCAGCTGTTGTCTAATGGCTTCTCAGAGGCATCTGGTGGGCCACTGTGTGAAACAGGATGCTTAACTAGATAAGCCTTGGGCCTGATCCAGCATGTCTTTTCTTATGTAACCTCACCAAATGTTCCCATTTGTAGATGGAGAGTGAGGAGAAGGCAGCCTTGGCATCGGGTCTCTTGACTGAGATGCCCATGACAATATCACCATTCCCTAACTAACAATATCCCCATCTGTAAACCCTCCTTCTGAAAGGTTCTAGAGGAAGCCCATTGGTTCCAGTTCCCCATCAGCCAATGGAAAGGGATGTAACAACAGCTATTGCTCAGATGAGGAGCTGCTGCCACTGCCAAATTCCCTTCTCGAGCAAGTATGCACAGGGAAGCAGGAGGGAGAGACAAGTCCCTCTATCTGCATGAATTAGGAGGAACTGCCACCAATTCCACCCCCCACATACACAAAGGCAGCTGCCCCTCCCACCGAGGCCCCTGGCACTCATGTCTGAGGCAGGGGCGGAGCCACCATTGTGTGAACGGGTTCAAAGAACCCGGTCTGCCAATGAAAGGGGCTGTTGAAGCCCACAGGGGTGTGTGGCTTGGGTTTCCAAGAGTCTCGAGCAAGCTCTGTGCCTGTCATTTCAGGCAGCGCTGGCTGCCTGATAGGCCATATTTCCCTTTCTTTCCCTCTGGAGGGAGGGAAAGGGAACCCGGGCGTGTGTGTGGGGGGGAGTTCGCTTGGAGCTCCTCCGGAGCCCAAACCACACCACCTGCATGTGACATCATGCACACGAGACATAACTGGAAGGGGCCGCTGAGTGGGGCCAGACCCAGGTCTCTGTTTGGCTGGCTCCGCAGCTGGTCTGAGGGCTCATACCAACCTGGAGCTGACGCCACAGGACACTCTGATTATTTCCATAGAAACAGAAACATTGGAATGAATATTAGTATGCATATTCAGGGCAACTTTCTCTGAAGCCCAGCTCAACCCCTGCACCCATTTTAAAAGGGAACAAGTAGAATGTAACACACAATTCAGTGTATTCTTTGATGACTCAGTCACTGGAATGGAAATTGGTATACATGTTCAAGTACTAAGTTGCATTTTGAATGAGAGCCCGAGTTTGACCTTCGATTCAAAAGTGCCAGGAGTGAACAAGTCCCCTCAAACATGGGGCTTTAACAGAGATTTTCCCCCTTCACTTGCTGAATCTGTACCTATATGAGGGCCTGATCATTCACCAGACCATTCATGTCCAATCAAGGCTTTCTTCATTCCGTGTGGGAGCATCCAGAAGCCCATTCCTCCACAGGCCCCCAGGTGTGAGCTCATCCCTACTCTTGCTCCAGGTAGCCTGGCCTGGGAGGCCAAGGCTGCTGGGCACTTCAAGGTGAGATGTAGGAGGCCTTGGTTTGATATGAGTGTCTTGGTGTTTCATGGTGTGCTTGGTGCTAGAGCAACATGGCAAGGGAGGGGAGGATTATGCTGGAACCCTGTAAGGAGTTCCTTCTTGCTTTTTTCTAGTGCACAGAGAGAGCAGGATCATTGTCTTGGAGATTAATCCGTTTGAAAAGAAACCCTTATAGTCTTGAGACTTGCAAATTCTCTGCTCTTAGTTTCAGTAGGCTTTGCAGATGTAAAGTGCTGTTGAGACTGGGCTGCCACTGGCATTCCGCCGCCCCCCCCCCCCGGTGAAGCGCTAAGGTCATTGACACGACATCTGGACTTAACTTTAGGTTTATATTAGAAGAGCCAAAGGAAGACTTCTCCTGGTATCCATCCAATAATTTTTGGCTCAGATTGACCTATTCCCAGTAGTTCTGACTAGAGGATGTATTAAATAAATTGTTATTCTTTACAAATGCCATTCTGTGCTGAACCAAGCTAGCTCTCCCCCCATTTTTTTCAATAAGTGCTATCAGCTTGAAGAAGTGGATGTCATAGATGTATATTATGGAAGGCTGTGTTAAAAGCCTTGCATAAGCCTTCTCAATTACCCCTGCTAACTGAGCAAATATGCATCTTTTAAAAGTAGTGATTATCATATATTTAGCGGGGGAGAGGAATTGGCCCTATCCATCCCCAACACAGCACCCCTCCAGTGGCTGTTGCTGGTGTCTACCTTATGTTTCTTTTTAGATTGTGAGCCCTTTGTGGACAGGGGACCCAAATAATTCTTTTATGAATTATTTATTTTTTTCTATGTAAACCGCTTTGAGAATTTTGTTGAAGAGCAGTATATAAATATTCAAAGAAAAGAGAGATTTTACAATGTAAATTTGAACATCTGAATTCTTGTAAGTTATTAGTGAGCAATTTTGTGTTAACATCCCTGAGGGACAGTGCCTTGTATTCTGGTCTGTGGTTCTATGATTGCATTTCTGTAGAACCCCATTGCTTGGATAAATCACTACAGTTAACATGTGGGGATAACCTACAAATAGATGCATTTCTTACTGCAGTGTGGAATGATCAAAGGCTGGTTTTTAAATACAAATTAATTCAAGCTTGAATTGTGGTACACCCAATTCAGCAGGCATTCCTCTTTTATGGGTAGGTGTTTTGGGCTCACAGGAACTTTCCTTATAACTGCCTGCACACTAGCAATTATCTCGTGACACAGAGTTTGGAAATTACTTGGATGGAAGATTGCTTGGAAACCTGAAGAGTATGAGCAGGGGCTGATGAAGGATATAAGCAGAAAATACACCGCACCCTGTCTTGTCTTCATTGTATATGTTGTGGGCATATGTGTGCATTTGCATGTGTGTCATGAGTGAATTTGTATCTCTATGTGAATTTGTATCTCTGAAAAGATCCATATATATATATGTGATTTTTCAGGCTCATTGTCTGAGTCCCAATGAAACCTGAACCCTTGGTATATGTTTCAAAACAAGCAGACCTTTCCCCTGTAGAATACTTCTATGCTGCCTTTGAACTCTCAACTTCTTGCCCCAGCTTTTAAAGAATACAAAAGATATAGGCTGATATGCCCAACAGTGAAAGGGCAGTTCAGATCCTCCTGCACCACTACAGAGCTTTATCTGTAATACACACACTCATGGTGCTGCACAAGAAAGCTGTTCTGGTATAACTCGCCCTTGTGCAATTGCAAGTCACATGTTTGCATTGGGAATAATGCAAGTAGCGCACAACTTGTGATTGTGCAAGGGTGAATTGTACCAGAACAGCCCTTTCACACAGCACTCTAGGCATGTGTGTTGAAGTCCCACAGTGGCGCAGGCAGTTCTGAACCACCTGTGCTACACCATGGAGCATGTCAGCCATTTCTGGAAACTTTTATGCTTTTATTGGGCTCTGACTAGGGTACATCAATAAGCAAAATCATAAACTCCTATCCATAAAAGCTGAAATGCCATTTCTGTGAGTTTCTTCCTTCGTAGGTTGCACTGGCAACTTGTATGAGCTGCTGAATACAAGTCTGCTGTGATAAGTAATAAGTAAACTTTGCCCTCAACGTCAAATGTTATTCTTTTAAGGGATCTTGGAACAGCATTGTCTAATCTTCAAGTCCTGTGGATGGCTCGCTGTGGGCTTCCAGATTTAGATGGGATCTCTTCTTGCTGCTTTTTGAAGGTAGGACAGTTGGTGATTTGAAATATTCATTCACGTGACATGTTTACTCCATGTTTGGTGACTTTATGCTTCTTATTTCTCCCTCTGAAGAGAAATAGGTCTCAAGATTTTTTAAATTTAAAAATATGCTGGGGATGGCGCCAAAGAAATATTACTTTTCTGCCATCCTCTCAGAGCTTTTCTGTGCGGTGAAAGGTCTATTACATCACGACCCAAATGACAGTGGTGAACAACCATTGATTGCCCACTATGACCAGTTTTGCTGATACAGTTAATACATATCCTCCAACTTGGCTTTTGTTAAATGTACAGCTTGATGTGCCTTCAGCATCTGTTTGTCCTGTTTTAATTGATACGTTCCAGGTTGTTCAGTCTGAGAAAATGGTCAGGTTGCTTGGAGGTTTGAGGCAAACTACATGCCTGTTTATCCCTTGCCCATCCTAGCTGCTCTAAAGCAGCCAGAGAAGGGCTTGCTGATTGGGCAGTAGGGGTTGAAAGAGCCTCTCTGGAAATGGAAGAGATGAAGAACTTTGCTAAAAAAAGCCCTCATTGTATTCCATCATCCTACATAATAGACAGCCATTTTCAGTTGTGCCATTTGGGGGCAAGGTAGTGGCAGCGCAACTTAAGGCTTTCCAGATGATACTTGATCCTTTTCAATCTGAGTTTAAGCTCTGTTTCAGGACTAAAACAGCCTCGGTTGCCCTGGTAGACAACCTACACCAGGACTTACAGTAGATGGGAGAGTACATATCTGTTGTTTCTGCTAGGGATGTACAAACAGGTTCAACAGTTCGGGGTTGAACTGAATACTCCCCTTCCTGGCTGAATGTGGGGTTCACAAGTAATTTTTAAAAAATCTTTTGGTACTTACCCCATCCGAGGGGCTTGTCTGAAGCCACAGGGGGCATAGAGCTTCTCCCCCCCCCCACTGGCCTTCCTTGTGCTAATGATTGCCTGGTTTGGGTGTTCTTTGGCCCTTTCCAAGCCTTTCCCCCTTGCAGTGACCATTTTGAGGCTGCCATGTATGCGCAATGTTCCCCTATGTGGCCGAACCATGACCCAGGCCATGCAGAGGCCCATTGCACATGCATGGCAGCCTCCAAAATGTCTGCTGCGAAGGGGAAAGGCCCAGAAAGGGCCAAAGAATGCCCAAACCAGGCGATTTTTGGCATGAGGAAGGCCGGCGTGGGGAGGGGAACCTCCGTAGACCACCTAACCCCACTGTGGCCTCAGAGAAGCCCCCTGGAAGGGGTAAGTACTAAACAAAAATTGGGGGGTCCGAAGAGGGCAAAACCAAACTGGCCCGGTCCTGTTTGGGTCCGGTTCGGACTTGAACTGGGCCAGCCGGTTTTGTGTACACTCCTAGTTTCTGCTGCATCTCTCAGTGGTATTTTAAAAATATCATTGAACAAAGTATCATTCTGAACCACCTGGCAGGGATGAGATTAGGAGGCACTGTTTTACAGTGGCCCCACTCTTACCTGTCAGGCAGATTCCAGAAGTTAGTGCTGGGACAATATGATTTGCCTCTTTAGCCATTGGTCTCTGGGATCCCCTAGGGTTCCATCTTTTCCCGCATGCTGTTTCACACCTATATGATACTGCTGGAAGAGGTTATCTGGGGATTTGAAGTATGGGGCCGGCAGAATGCTGAAGACATCTAGCTCTACCTTTCTTCTGTCCATCTGGTACCAGGGAAGCTGTGGATGCTCTGGACCCATACCTGAGATGCTACTGATCAGTAGCAAAAGCTGATTCTGGTGTGGGTTTACAGTATGTTTTGGATGGGCCTGTGCTCCCCTTATAGGATCAGGTTTGCAGCTTGGGAGTGCTTCTGGACTCAGCTCTGACCTCGTGATGAGGAGTGTATTTGCCAGTTTTGGCTGGTACATTAGCTGCACATTTTCCTGAAGAAGGCAGAGCTGGCTGCAGTTAGTCATATCACAACTGGGCTACAGTGACAAGCTTTACATGGAGCTGCCCTTGAATACTGTCCATAAACTTCAGGTATCTGGGCAGAACACATTGCTCCAGTGCTTTTCAATCTTCACTTCTTTCCACTGTGTTTCTGGACACAATTCAAGGTGCTGGTTATTACCTATAAAGCCCTGCATTACTGGAACTCAAGATACTTGAAGGACCACCTTCCCCCATATCAACCTGCTTGTCAATGCATTTGTCATGAGATGCTCTGCTTCACATTCTGTTACCTGCAGAGGTTCAGTTGGTGGGGATATAGGACAGTGCATCGGACTATGCAACTCTTTCCTCATGAGGTCCCACTGGCCCCATAACTGGCAGCTTATAAATGGGCAGTGAAACATTTCTTCCATATGGCTTGTTACTGCTATATTGGCTCCTATGCTTTTGTTATTTTATGGCTCAAATAGCTCTGAAGTGTGTTACTGTTTTAGCTTTGTGTGTTTGTTCTCTGTTTTCTTCTTTTAAAGTTGTTTTACATTACATTACAAAACTGTTGATTTTTCTTAGGAGCTCTACATAGCCTACAACAACATTGTTGAACTAAGCCAAGTGAGCCTATTGGAGCACCTTGAAATTCTAGACCTAGAAGGAAACAACATTGAAGACCTCACTCAGATTCAGTACCTGGGGCTCTGTCCTAAATTAGCTATTCTTACAGTGGAGGGAAACCCTATTTGCCTGAAGCCAAGCCCACACTCTTCAGAGGTGAGTGCAGAGGTGCACCTAAGTAATTTTGGAGCCTGGACCTGAAGGCCTTTGAAGTGCCCCTCCCCCTGCTGTAAGCGAAGCATCATTTTTTAACACGTCAGTTCTTGAGGACACAAACCAAAGAGTAACGAGGATTTGGGGGGCCCCAGGGAGTGTGGAGGCCCTGGACTACAGCCCCAAAGTCCAGGGGTAAGAGTGCCTCTGAGTGTGTCTGTGTATGCAGATTTTATTTTAAAATATGCTACTGTTTAGCTTAACATAGAGCTCAAATCTAATCATAACATAATATTGCTTAGTACACCATAGCTTGCCATATGAATGCTGCCCAGCTTAACTGCCGTTCACCCTGTGAGCACACAAGTGACCGATTACAAGCCTGAACTAAACAAGATGGGTGATACGCCACAGTTCATTAAAAAGAAGGAGTCTGGAGATTAACTGAGCTCTATGTACTCTGACTTGGATTTCTTCCATGTTATTTGGAAGCAAGTTCCATTGAAATCAGTGGGACTATACAGAAAGGTTTAACCACACCTGACCCACTAATGAGCTGTGGTGATACAGTTGCCTCAGGCAGTAGATTGACAGAGGCAGTCCATTGGCTTCAGCAGCCTTTCCCACTGGTTACCCCATTAGTGAGTGAGCAGGGATATTTTTACACCTGTCTTTTAGTTCGCATCTCCATGTGCATCCACATATCAGCCAAATTTACCCTGAAGTCCCTGCAATCTATCAGAGAGCATTTCACACACAATTCAGGTTTTTCATCAAATGTTAAGAGTGTAGCCCGATTTTGATTGATTGATTGATTGATATACCGCCCTTCCAAAATGGCTCAGGGTGGTTTATAACAGGATAAAAACAATTAAAACCAGTTAACAATTAAAATCAAAACTATAAAAACAAAATAAAACCAATTTAAACATTCAAACAGCTAAAAACCCTGGAAAACCAGGGCAACAATTTAAAACAGTTTACAGTAGTTAAAAACCCTGGAAGGCCAAACAGATAGGATCTGGATTGAAATCCGTCAAGATCCATAAGTATGGGTTCTGCGCCTGTGCAGAGACCACGCGGTAGCCATGCCTCAGCTTGTCAAGGCGTCTAAGCCCAGCCCCACACCGGCAGCATGCTATTTAAGGGCGGGCTGGGCGCCATGTCCATCAGTTCTTTTCTGACCGCCGTTGCATTCTGATTCCGGTCTGCTGCCTCCTGTCGGTTAAGTTCATCTGTAAGTTCTACTTCTTAAATTTGTTTTCTGGACTAAAATATAGTGTTTGACCCATATTCTGGCTGACAATCTGTGTTTTGGTGATTTGACTCGTTTTGACTGATGGACTTTCCCTGGTATTTTGACTTACGGAACGGACCTGACTACCCAAAAGCATGCCCCATTATGGCTGAGGAGAAAAAGACCTTCAAATGGTGTGAGGGCTGTAAAGCCAAACTCCCCTCGAATGATTTGCATCACTTGTGCTTGCTATGTTTAGGTGAAGAGCACAATGTCTCGACCTGCAAGATTTGTTTGTCTTTTTCCAAACAAAGGCGGAAGAATTGAGCACTTCGTTTGCGGGCCACCATCTATGATGAGGTATTAAGTCCTTCGACACTGGGTAAGCCACACCTGTCTGCGTCAATGTCGAGGATGCCTCCAAATTGTCTTTGGTTCCACCATCTTCATCGACTCCTCACCGGTTGAAGTCCACAAAGTCAACTTTGACGCCGATTCATCCGGCCTCGCATTCACCAGCTTCGGTGTCGAGAGCTTGACAAGGAGCCACAACATTGACCTCGATGTCGAGGTCCGCGTACAGCCTCAGCGTTAGGGGTGTGCATTTTGGAATTTTCTTGTTTCGGTTTGTATCCGAATCGAAACGTCCCTGTTTTGTTTTGTACCCAAAATTTCTGAATCCGAATCAGCCCTGTTTTGTTTTGTAGCCAAATTTTCCGAATCCGAATCGATTTGGATTTTTAAAAAGGGTCCCAGGGCAAAAAGAGTGGGTGGTGGTGGTAGTGTCCAATGGGTGGAAGCTACCACCCAAATTTCAAAGGAATTAGACAAAGGGCTGATTTTTTTGGGGTGATTTTTTTAAAAGTTTACACATCTTTAAGAATTTTCCCATAGGGAATAATGGGGATTCCAGCAAATGTATCGCTTCAAATCAAGGGGAAAGGGATGACCCAGAGCAGAGTGTGGTGGGTGGTAGTGCCCAATGGGGGCAAGGAAACTTCCAGAATTATTTCAAAGGAATTGGGCAAAGGGCTGATCTTTTGTGATTTGTTGTTTACGTGTCTTTTAAGATTTCTCCCATAGGGAATAATGGAGGTTTCACCATAATTCCACTTGGGGGGGCAAGGGGTTGTGTAGTGCACATAGGGTGCCAACCACCCCCATACCCACAAGCCTGTGGGGTACTGGGTTTTGTTGTTTCTGAGGTGTTCATTGTAGATTCTCTGGTAGCATATGAGATTTTCAGTGAAAAACAAGAATGCACTCTCATATGCTACTAGAGAATCTACACTCAGAACACCACAGAAACAGCAGAAACCAGCACACCATGGGTTAGCAACCCTTCCTCTGGCCAATGTCGGGTCAGTAAAGAGTGGGAAGAAGCAAAAGAGCCAATGTGGAACAAGGAGGGAATTGTCAGCAGGTCATCCCATGATTTAGGTCACCGATCAGAAGGGTGGGAAATTCAAAGAGATGTCAAACACAAAATGGAGACTGACTCAGAGATCACCACAAAATGGAGGTCCGAAACAACAAAACGTTTTGTAGCCGAAACAGGGGCATTTTGTTTTGTATACAAAACTTTTGGATCTGGAAAATGGGTGTTTTGTTTTGTCTACAAAACACCCGAAACAGGCTGGTTTGGGTACAAAACGTTTTGTATCCGAAACGTTTCGGACATCCCTACTCAGCGTCTCCAATGCAATTGACTTCGTCATCCAGTAAGCATAGTTCCCACAGCAATGTTTCATCAAGGCCGAAGAAGCACCACTCTGCTTCGACCTCATCTTCACCTCCTGGTAAACACCAGAAGACAGTTGACCTAACACGTACTCCGTCTCCTCCATCTGCTTGCTGTTTACCCTCGACGCCATGCCATCCTTCGACGTTGGTGCTGGCACTCAACGCTTCAGCATCGACAGCTGTCCAACATCTTCAATCAGCCGGTCCATCGATACCGTTGGTCTCCGTCTCCAGGGCTCGCTCTCTGTCTCCAGCCAGGACTCCGATAACGTCTCCGGCTGCGTCGATGCTGAGCGGCCATGGTGCAGTGCCTCCCGTGTTGACTCTACACACGCCGATGGTCTCCATGTCGACTAGAGTGTCTCAATGTCAAACATCGATGCTGACCTTTGATGTTGAGGAGAATGAGACGGATACAAATATCACAGTGGCTCTCGACCCTTAGATCACGCAGACCTTGTTATCTATATTGGACTCGACTTCGAGTACACCTTCAACTTCGACGTTCAGAGGATTTCTCCCTTCTACCGTCAAACCAAGTGTCACTTTTGCACATGTTCCGCAGTTGGACAATACTTTGTCAGCTGACCACCTCCATGACGTGACTATATGGCACTCCTGTGGTTTCTCACATGTTACGACGATCACAGCTACAGGGACTCCCAGGATGGGTACCTGCTCTCCAGGCGCCCCATATTCCTCTGGGGGCACAAAGCCTTGGAAACCATACATTCCACTGCCCTCGTCACTGACAGTCTCTATGCTGCAACAACTCAAACCTGCGATAACTTGTGTGACAGCGGCTTCACAGACTCGATGTATACAAACGATTCAACAAAGCACACAGACTGCTCCACATTTGCTCTGCACCATTGGTTCCCAGACATGCCTGCTTTCTCCAGCCCATAATGTCACTGTGGAGATGCAGACAGCTGTTCCCTCTTCACCTACAGCATCTGGCTCTGAACATTATATTTCTTCTGACTTGGAGTCGGACCCAGAGGATGTGGATATCCTCGTAGAAACTCCAGTAGACGTCCCGCCATCGACTTGCGTGTCTCTCAGTGAAGAGATGATATCATAACATAAACACGTATGTGCCATGGTGGAGGCTGGTGGTCTCGACCTGCGCTCATAATTTGAAGACGTCCTTTTTGGTGGCAATAACATCAGTGAGACGTGCGAGTGAGCTTGCAGCTCTGAGAATAGACGCTCCATATGCGAGGTTTTTTACAGTCAAAGTCCTGTTGCGCCTGGACCTTGACTTTTTACCGAAGGTGGTCTCCAATTTTCATTTGAATCAGGACATTGTCTTGCCCACATTCTTCTGGAATCCAACCACCACATTGGAGTGTGCAGGGCTCTCCTGTTCTATCTCGCTCTCACTAAAGATTTTTGGGCATCCGAGCACCTATTTGTGGCTTATAAAGGCAAGTCTAAGGGTGCATGCATTACAAGTCAAAGATTATTGACCTGGCTAGTCAAACTCATCAAGCTCACCTACAGCTTGCAGGGCAAAATGCCCCCGAAAGCGATCAAGGTCCATTCCACCCGGGTCTACGCCTCATCGGCCGCACACCTTTCAGGGATCTCTTTTTCAGACATCTGCAAGGCAGCTACATGGTCCACAGAGACTCCCTTTGTCAAGCACTACACCACAGATGTACGCTCTGCTGCGGAGGCTAATTTTGGGAGAAGTGTACTTAAAAGGGTGTTGCAATTAGCACTTCTGCACCCTCCTCCTTGGGGGAGCTTGCTAGACACCCATATTTATGGATCTCAATAGATTTTGATCCAGATAAACAGGTTGCTCACCTGTAACTGATGATCTGGTAGAGATCCGTTGACATCCATAAGACCCTCTTGGACCACCCCTCTGCAGTAGTGCTCTGCTATGTGCATACTTGTGTGCAGGCTGTTCGCCACTTCTGTATCCTGTTATTCTACCATCGTACCTGGATGGTCGTCCTTCACGGCGGTCCTCTAAGAACTGAGGGACATGGCACCCAGCCCGCCCTTAAATAGCATGCTGCCAGCGTGGGGGCGGGGCTTGGATGCCTCGACAAGCTGAGGCATGGCTACCATGTGGTCTCTGCACAGGCGCAGAACCCATACTTATGGATGTCAATGGATCTCTACCAGATCATCGATTACAAGTGATCAACCTGTTTGTTTTAGGGGCTCTCCTGAAAGACAGTAATGAACTCAAATTACTGATTTCTGCCAGGAATGCATTCCACAGCCCAGGAGCAGCTACAGAGAAGGCCCACCTCTGAGTTGCCACCAGACGAACCGGTGGTAACTGGAGATGGACCTCCTCAGATGACCTTAACGTGCGGTGGGAATCATGCAGAAGAAAGCATATCTAAGATAACTTGGACCTAAGCTGTTCAGGGCTTTAAAGCACTTTGTATTTTGCCCAGAAACGTATTGGCAGCCAATGTAACTGTTTCAAAACAGACATAATATGGTCTCTCTGGGTTGCTCTCCTGGCTGCTGCATTTTTAACTGACTGAAGTTTCCAAACTACGTTCAAAGGCAGCCCTACATCGAGTGCATTGCAGTAGTCAAGCTGGGAGGTTACCAACTGATGCACCACTGTTTTGAGGTCATGCTCTTCAAGGAATGGGCTCAGCTGTCGAATCAGCCAAAGCTGATAGAAAGCACTCCTGGCGATGGCCTCCACCTGAGATACCAGGGTGAGGCCTGGGTCCAGGAGTACTCCCGAGCTGCGCACCTACTCCTTCTGGGGGAGTGTAACCCCATCCAGCACAGGAAGATCTAACTCACCCCTCAGATTCTGAGCCCCCACAATGAGCACCTCCGTCTTGCTTGGATTCAGCTTCAATTTGTTATCCCTCATCCAGCCCATTACTACCTGTAGGGTTGGTAATGGTAAAACATCCACTTTTCCCATATTTTGCAGGGGCAACTTTGAACTTGCTGTAAAGCCTTGCAAAAAACCTGTGGTAAAGCCTGTTGTCTGGGAAAGCTACAGGTGACTGCCCCTACCTGTCAGAAGTGGAGCTGGCAGTAACAGTTGTGCCCCTGCCACCGCCACTGTTACACCAGCTTTCTCCTTCCACACAGTCTGTCACATACTTCCTTTTGCTCTGTGTACTGCATTCTTATGTTTTCAAAAAGCAGGGAGCATGGCACAAGTGGTTGCAGGTGGAGGAGCAAGGAGGGTACCACCATTGCCCAACAAAAAATATGGGGATGGGGATGTTGTCTGGTATTGAGGGTCTAATCAGGGTGGATGGGGGCATCTGCGTGGGTGAGTGCGGGGAAATCAGCTGCCACAAAGTTGAGTCAGGAGGGATGAGGGAGACATTGTGTGGGTGAACGGGGGTCTAATTTTTGATTAACATGTGGCACAATCTGTGTGCTATGGGTAAAGGGAAGCAGATCACAGTGGATGGAGGAGTGGGGGATTGGCACCCAGCATGCTTTGCACATTGCAGAGGTCCAGGCTGCCTCAGGCATGGGGAGTGGGGGCAGGGCTTGGCCAAGCCTGGTTTAACAGCCATAAAAAATGGGAGAGATGAACAGGAAGAGTGGGTAATGCTCATAGCTAAGGCTGTGCTGCATATTTTCATGCTGCCTTCTGACACAGAAGTCATGCATACATATTATATACATTTTATGTCAACTAATATAGCCACTGATTCTGTCTGGCTCCTTCCATATTTATTTTTAAATTACAAACACTGATTCCACTGCATTTACAGTTCTCTCTAAAGGCTTCTTGTTTGCAGAGTTTAATTTGATTAGTAGATGAGCTCATCTGTTTCTGCTTTCTTCTGATATCTAAACCAAAAGCAACAAACCAATAATGATGAATGTGGTGGTCTCTATCACAGCTGCTTTTGTAGTAGTAGGTGTGTGTGTGTATGCGTGTGTGCACCCGCACCTGTAATGTGATGCACTTCTCAACCAGGAAAGGATTGCAAACTGGAAATCTGTATCCCATGTATGACACAAAGTACATGCACTATGTGAGGAGATGACCTTGATTTATGTGTTTCTGTATTCGGTACTTACCCTCTTATAGGAGAGACTATAGATGTAATATTAGTCAGCCACTCTAAGCAGTAGGTAGTAGGTTAGGTGATCTTGTGTCTGCCCAGAAATCTTATGACCTAAAGGCTGCTTAAGGTACTTTTAAGCCGTTTGTGAGGAATCAACAACTGGAATCAACAACTGTGACCTGGGGGCTTGCGGGGCTTCCCATCTGGTCCCTAGCATTGTGTCTGATCTCAAGGATGTCTCCTCATGCAGTTTGGTCATCGTACCTTCCCCCAGATGATCATCAGTCCATTCTCCTGCATGCTGCCACACACCCACATGATCCACACTGCTCCTGGCAATGCAGATCTTCGTAGGCCAGGACAATTTGTCCCAGCTTCCAGTTATCTCACAATGACAATCCCACAGTTGCATGGCTACTAGTCTTGCAGTCTATAGGCCACCTCCAGCCTTGCAGGGGAGCAACAGCAGGAGACATGGCATGCCCTCAGCTCTTGCCTGTGGGTTTCCCAGAGGCATCTGGTAGGCCGCTGTGTGAAACAGGATGCTGTACTAGATAGGCCTGGGGCCTGGTCCAGCTGGGTGGTTCTTATGTTCTTATGACAAGTATGGTACACTGGGGTACACCCCCATGAGTCAGGTACTCTAGGCGCCCGACTCCATGCATGCTCGGTCTGCAAGCAGCCTGAGCACTTACATTATCCCTGTGCTGGGGTTAAGCTTGCGCTCTTGCTAGCCAGGGTAAAAAGTAGGGTTAGGCAGACGTGCAGTGCCGGGATCCCAGCACTGCACACAAGCAGCTTAACCCAGGCTTGGCTGCCCTAGGCTGGGTTAGACTGCTTGTGAGAATAGGTTTACAGATGGTTGGAGCAAGCCCCTGTGTGTGTTTACACACAAACACTGCCACTGTCCAACAGTGTTGTTTTACAGGGCTGTTTCGTTCCATTGTAAAGTTGTGCATATGCAGTTGCTGTACAACACAACACTCATTATTTGCAATGGACGTTGTGTTGCACAGCTGCATTTTTCAACTTTATAGTGGAGCTGAGCAGCTCTGTTATTACAGTCAGATCTTGATCGAGATCTGTCAAAATCCGGAAGGATGGGGTTCTGTGCCTCCGCAGGACCCTCGCAGTAGAATGCCACAACTTGTTGAGACAACTGAGCACCACTTCCACACCTACAGTGTGCTATTTAAAGGTGGGCCAGGCGCCATGTTCTTCAGTTCTTTTTCGACTGCTGTTGCGTTCAGTACTCGGGCTGTCACTCCTCATCAGTAAAAGTTCTTCTGAGAGTTCATCTGTTAAAAAAAAAAAAAGGTAAAACAAACTGTTTATTTCAGTATTTGATTTGGAAATGGCTTCCAGACTTTGTCAGCATTACCTCAACCTAGGAACAGATGTAGACTACGATTTTGGATATCGCTAACATGGCTGAGGAAAAAAGGAGTTTCAAAAAGTGCACGGGCTGTAGTGCCAAGCTTCCCTCAAAAGATTTCCGTGATCTGTGTCTGATCTGCTTAGGAGAGGAGCACAGTGTCTCCTCTTGAAAAATATGCTTGTCGTTTTCTAAGCAGAGGTGGAAAAATCGGGCTTCACGGCTTCACACCACCATTTATGACAAGGTGTAAAGCCCCTTGACATCGGACAAATCCCACCCTAAGACTTCAACATCGACTCAGCATCAACATCTAAACCGACTTCCTCAAAACTGCCAAAACCTTCAACATCGATCTTGACATCGACTGCTTTCAAAAGTCCGATTGCACCTTTAAAGTCAATGCCTACTTCATAGATGATCCCTTTTATAACTTCATGATTAAATCTCAATCATCTAAGCCTGTGGCTCTTCCAGTTCTCTTCCAGTTCTCTTCCAGGGCTGCTAAATGTGCATGAGAGGTGATCCATACTTCAATCCCCACCTCTAAACATCTAGAAAGCTTATATTGGATTCAGGAGAAAAGACAGTATCTTCTAAAGCATCCTGCCCTCTATTCCCTGGTTATCGACTTTGCCACCTCCTCTTCTAAGACAGGTCACTGCCATACTATGCCTGCAGACAAGGAGGTGAGAAAAATGGACATTTGGGGGAAGAACATCTACTCCACCTTGTGCCTGTCCATTATGATAGCAAACTGTTCAGCTTGTATAGCTAAATATAACCATGGCTTGTGGGAGGGTCATCAGGATGATTTGGACGTCCTCTCCCTGGAGGAATTTAAGAAAAATTTCCAACAGACAATGAATAAATCAGCTGCACTTACTCACCAACAATTAGTACTGCCAAACACCTGACTGAGTCAGATTCGTATTCCTTGACTGCTGAAATCTCTCTGAGGAGGCATGCCTGGCTTTGCTCCACTAACCTTCAGGGCAACATGAAAGAAAAAACTGAGGGCTTACCTTTCTATGGTAAGGGCCTCTTCAGCGAGGACACTGACTCTACTATAGAGTGAATGAAAAAATCAAAGTTTACTGCAAAAACTTTCACCACCTTAACATCAAATTCTTCCTATGGCTCCAAATATCGTTCTTATGTGAGACAGAAGCCCACTTTCAGACAGCAAAAGGGCCATGACTTTAGGAAACACTATCATCCTTACCATAAGCGCACTTATCAGGGCAAAGGGAAATCTAATCAGTCCCAGCGTACAAAGCAGGTAGAGCTCAAAAGCATCTTTGAGATTCAGGACCACCCACTGTCACCACTACACTCCTCTCCCTTCCTGCTATCAGGGACATTAACATCTTGGCACATGAAGGACAACACCAGCCTTGCGCCTATACTCTTACCAGCATCCAACATCAAGCATGCCATGCCCCTGTGTGGCACCACATAACATCAGCACGCTGGGTCCTCAAGACTGTAACTTTGGGATACGCCATAGAATTCAAAATGACCCCAATGTTTATGGGAAGAGAGCTGGTCTTGTGGTAGCAAGCAGGACTTGTACCCTTAAGCTAAGCAGGATCCGTCCTGGTTGCATACGAAAGGGAGATTAGAAGTGTGAGCTCTGTAAGATATTCCCCTCAGGGGATGGAGCTGCTCTTGGAAGAGCATCTAGGCTCCAAGTTCCTTCCCTGGCATCTCCAAGATAGGGCTGAGAGAGATTCCTGCCTGCAACCTTGGAGAAGCCGCTGCCAGTCTGTGTAGACAATACTGAGTGAGATGGACCTATAGTCTGACTCAGTATATGGCAGCTTCCTATGTTCTTCCTATGTTATCAGGGATGCAGTTCACTCAGCCTTCACAAGCGTTACTAGAAGAAGTGAAGGAGCTGTTAGCAAAGGGGGCTATCACCCCAGTGCAGTGGGTACACAGGCGGGAGGGTTTTTACTCCCACTATTTTCTGATCCCAAAGAGGGATGGTGGGATTCAGCCCATCATTGATCTACGCCACCTGAACAAATTAGTCCATGTGTGAAAATTCTGCATGATAGCAATACAAGAGATCTTGCCTCCTCTATATCAGGAGAACTGGCTTGTGACGCTGGATCTAAAAGATGCATAGTTCCACATTGGCATCAGGATACAACACAGAAAATATCTGAGATTCGCAGTAGGAAGTCAATTGTACCAGGACACAGTCTTACCCTTTTGGCTTTCCACCACCCCCAGGGTATTTACCAAATGTATGGCTGCAGTGCTGGCCACCTATGGACCCAGGCAATAACGGTCTATCCATATTTGGATGACTGGCTCCTGACTTTCAGAGACAAAGAAGAGTTACATTCTCAGATGTTTTATCTCTCCTCCAATATTTGGGAATCCAAGTCAATTGGGAAAAGTCCAAACTGGAGCCGGTTCATGTTATCAACTATATTGGAGTACAGAGGACAGGAAAGCTTACTTACTTCAAGAACACTTCCAGTGCATCCAGGACCTGGTTCTCCATTTCCAACAACATCCATCTCAACCAGCCCAACTCATTCAAAGACTCCTGGGACTCATGGCATCCTGCAACACAGTGGTGCGGTATGCCAGCTTAAAACTGTGCAATTTACAACTTTGGTTTTTGTCAGTCTTCTGCCCAGATGTGGACATCCAACACCTGCACCTAATGATACCAGATCAGATTCTATGCTTACTTACCTGATGGTCAATGGGCACGAATCTGCTGGAAAAGGTCCTTTTTCAGATGCTGGCTCCGTCTGTCTGGTTGACAGTGGACACTTCTCTACTGGGCGGCAGGGGCCCACTGCGGGGAAGATCAGATTCAGGGCAAGTGGACCCTCAACAAGCTCAGTTTTATATCAGTTTCCTGGAATTGCTGGCTGTCTTCAAAGCGATGGAAGCCTTCCTTCCACTACTGCAGGGGAGAGGCGTACAGGTGCAATTGGACAATACCACTGCTGACTTATATCAGTCGTCAAACAAGGACAGTGTCTTGATCCCTTTGTGCACCCAGCCTCCAACTATGGCATTGGTGCATCAGACATCAGGTCTACCCGATAGCCATTCACATAAAGGGCCTGGACAACTTGGTGGACGACTTAAGTAGAAATTTCCCACAACAACAACATGAATGGAAAATCAAGACAGATTATATTACACCTCTCTTCACAAGTTGGATAAGACCAACCATAGATCTCTTTGCCACCTCGGGGAACACAAAGTGCACTCATTTCTGCTGCAGGGTGGGTCACAACCCTCAATTACTGGGGGATGCTTTCCAGTTGGATTGGCAGCAGGAGATCCCGTATATGTTTCCGCTGCGACCACTGATCAGCCAAGTGGTTGCGCACCTTCTGACTGCTCCTACATCGTGTATTCTGGTGACTCCATGGTAGTGAAGGCAACCATGGTTGCCACAGGTACTCAAACTGTCAAGGAAGCAGTACCACAGACTGCCACAAGAGGTAGATCTCCTGGCTCTGGTCAACGGCAACGTCCTGCATCCAGTCGTTCTCACTCTCCATTGGACAGCATGGCGAATTGGCTTTTGAGTAAGATCCTACTTAACCAACCGAAATCTTCCACCAGACTGAATTATCTTGGCAAGTGGCTGTGATTCAGAACTTATGCCAGAATGCATGGTTTTCTGCCTAACTAGGCTACAATCGAGGATATACTCCATCGGACTGATCTAAAATCTCAGGGTTTGGCTTGTTGGGAATTCTCTCTGGTAAGAGAAACTCTTTTTCATTATAGCAGAATGCAAAGAGGCACAACACAGCGGAATTTGGTTAGGCATGCGTGTATGCTGAGAGTAAAACAACTTGGAGCCAGTTCATAGTTTCAAAACAATATAAGGAGTATTTATTATATAACTCCATTCTAGATAGTAAAGTGAAGAGATAGGATCTCTAATCTAGCTAGCTAGCTGGATGCAGATGGATTCTGCATCTCTGCACACATGGTGCAGGGAGAGAGGAGCTTGCATGTTACAAGGGAGAAGGAAGGGAAGAGAAGAGAAAGTAAGTAGGAAGTGGCTGGAAGTAAGTAAGTCCCTAAGAATAACAATCTACATATCAAGGGATAGTGTCAGAGCAGTAGAGAAGGGATGACCAATGTCTTGACCCTCTAACGCACTAGTCTGTCCTCCTGTGTCATTGAGACAATAAACAGCGTATAGTCCTTCACTTCCAACATGGCTAATGTATCTTTGAAGGTGCATCTAGCAGCATTCTCTTCAAAACATCCAGGCTGTGATGGGAAGACTCTTATTTCACACCCAGATAGTAAGGCTTTCCTGAAAGGCCTCATGAACTTATATCCTCCCATTCATGCTCCTATAGAACTGCGGAGCATATCCTCGGTCCTTTCAGCTTTAAAAGAGACCCTATTTGAACTGAAGAGTTCTGCATCCATCAAGCTAGTGACTTTGGAAACTGCCTTCCTGCTTGTCATTACTACAGCTAAGCACATCAGTGAATTGACAGCATTACGGATTGATTCACCATACACGAGGATCTATCCCAATAAAGTGCTAATGCGTATGGACCCAAACCTTTTACCCAAGGTGGTGTCCAACTTCCACCTCAACCAGGACATTGTTCTCCCTACATTCTTCAAGGACCCATCCACACCTTTAGAACATGCAATGCACTCCTTAGATGTGCAAAGAGTGCTTTTATATTACCTGCATTGCACTAAGAACTTTAGATCCACCAAGCGTGCGTTTGTGGCATACAAGGGCTCTGTAAGACGCTCCTGCATTTCAAGACAAAGAATGTCCAGAAGGCTACTTGAGCTCATTATGCTGACCTACAAGTCACAGAATGTGAAACCACCTGAAGCAATCAAGGCCCACTCAATCCATGCCTATGCTTCTTCAGCTGCACACCTATCGGGGGTAATCTTTATAGATATCTGTAAAGCTGCAGCTTGGTCCACTGAGTTACCTTTTGTCAAGCATTATGTCATAGATGTGCGTTCTGCTGCTGAGGCCTGCTTCGGGAGAAGCATTTTAAAGCGAGTGTTACAACAGCTACTACTGCACCCTCCTCCATTGGGAGCTAGCTAAACACCCATTCTTATGGATCTTGATGGATCTCAATCCAGATAAACAGGTTGCTCACCTGTAACATGATCTGGTAGAGATCCATCGATATCCATAAAGACCCTCCCGAACACTCCCCTGCAGTAGTGCTACGCTATGTATGTATTGAGTGTGCACGCTATTCTGCTTTGATGATGAACTCACCTGATTCTGGATTATCGTCCTCCACAGCAGTTGTCCAAGAACTGAAGAACATGGCACCCAGCCTGCCTTTAAATAGCACGCTGTTGGTGTGGAGGCGGAGCTCGGTTGCCTTGACAAGCTACAGCATTCTACTGCAAGGGTCCTGTGCAGGCGCAGAACTCCATTCTTATGGATGTCGACGGATCTCTACCAGATCATAAGTTACAGGTGAGCAACCTGTTTATCTTATTTCTAATTCCTAAGCATTTTTTCTTCCAACTTTATTATGCATATTTAACTGTTACACTAGCAATCTAATGAAATCATTAATCCAACGGCCCCACCACATATGTTCCTATCAGATGCACTTTTCAGTCACTTTGGGGATACTACTTTGTTCTTGGTCTCCTTTGCATGTACATTTTTTACTCTTCCCTTTCCTTCTTTTCCTCTGCCCATGCTATTGCCAAGTCCAGAAGATTCATCCTCTTCAGCATCACACTGCATCTAGCAGAATGGCTTTTTAAAGAGTTGGGATAGTTAGAATGGCCAAGTTAACAGCACATTCAAGATCAGAAATGGATTTTCAGATAACTTGTATAAGCTGAAGAAGAGTCTTGAATGACATATGTAGAGAGGCCATCATGCTTGACAATGAATATGAGTACTTTTATCAGTTATCAAAGATCTGCACTTTGAAATGAATTGTAAAGCATATGGGTTTTTAAAAAATGTCTGTTTATCTTTTTGTTATTTTCTACATAGCGTATCCAACTTGTAATCACATTACAGCTTAAGCTTCCCTTCATGCTCCTATTAGCTTATCCAGACTGCTGTAGCTTATTGCCCTTCCTGTGTGACGCTTGCTTGCACCTTAAGGCATAGGGGCTGGGTGAGCAATTAATTTTAAGAGGGACTAACACTCTCTTCCTACTAATCCATTCCTGGGCAAACTGAGGCACAGGCAAAGGGCTCTTTGACCCTTTCCTCCCTTGTGTGAACAGTAACAGAGGCTTTGCTACTGTTTTCCTCTGCCCTGCTTATTCTTGAGAATGTAGTTTAAATGATTGCACTCAGTAACTTTTTGATGTTTAGGTGTGTGTTTTCCAGGTCCCAGACTACAACTACAGAGCTGAAGTTAAAAAACTAATCCCTCATTTAAAGTGTTTGGACGAAATACCAGCAGACAAGACTGCCATTCCATTCAAAATGAACAAGGACTGGCTAATTGTCAAAGAAGCCATCAAAGAGGGGAGTTCATTTGAAGAAGCCTCTGGTTTAGGTATGCCTACTACCCTGTTTTGCAAGGCATATTTTTACTAGCAGTAACATTTCAGTGGGAGAGAGCATATGTACATATATGAGCACACACTTGCACACACGGAGGTAGGCTGGATTATCAAGGATAAGGATGGTTAGTAACTTCCTGATTGTGTAGGACAGAAACGTAGGGGTTGAACGAGATGAAACAGCAGCAGCACCATGATTTCCAGTGCAGAATGTGCCAGGCAACTGTAAAGCAGGGACAGATGGGATGTAGGTGATGTCAAGTAGAGAAAAGGCCTGGGGAAGGGCTGCCAAATCCTTCCTTTGCATGCCGCTCCATTCCTTCTGCAACCCCTTCCCCAGCTGCTTTTCTTCTTGCTGCACTTATTCACGATCTTGGAACCCATCAAAGAAAACAGCAACTGGTAGCAATGGGCTGTGGGAGGGAGATAAGAGCAGGCAAAGGAAAGATTCAACACCCCCCCCCCCCGGCCACCTGTTGCATCTCTGCTCCCACCCTGCTTCATAGCTGCTTAGCAGCAACTACATTAAAAAATCTGGATCGGGTGCCATTTCCTCTCGTTCCATCCTGATACTAGCTTGCAGTAGTTCTTGGTCTCTGGCTAAAGTCTTGCAGCCCATTGATTATATTGCTGGTGGTGAAGTTCATTACCCAAGAGATAGACATCGTAAGACTTCTCGGAGCTAGATGATCACTGTACTTACATTACCAATCCATGTACAGAATAATATAAGGCTCAAAAGCCTTTCCATGAGTTAATGGCTTGCATTGGGCTGTGCTCTTTGATGAAACTATCCTTGTTCTTCTAATTAGACTTTCTTTGGAAGCTGAGAAACTCTACAAAGACCACAAAACTTGTGGCGGGACATCTTGATTTTGGTTTAAAATGTCTACAGTGGTGTAGCAGCTGGAACAGAGATGAGCAATTCATTGGGCACTTGGGACCATTTTGGCAATATACCAGAATTTAGAGAACCAAGTCACAACTGGTGTGATATGTACTATAAAATCCTCATTCTGTAATTTATCACCTAAATGTGAAAAACATACAGCTGGCCAACAAATGAGAAATGTTCCTTAAATCCATTTTTTGAAGAACATTATGAAAATGTGGCCCACATGAAGAGCAGCACTATGCCTCTGGAACTTTGTGCTGTGGGGCTGCTGTGGAGTTGGAATGTAGCCTTGATGCTGGTAAGAATGGGCACTTGTTCTAGCAGCGCTTCCTTTTGTGCTGCTAGTACAACCGCCCAATCTTGCCAGATTCAGGGCTGCATTCCAGCTCCACAACAGCCACAGGGCACACAGTTACAGAGGCAAATGTTGTGCTTCATGTTGGTGTGTGCTTTTTTTAGCCTACTTTCCAGTAGCCTTATGAGATCACCCAGTATTCTGTGTGTGAGTCCGTGTGTATGTCCGTCCATGTGTCCCCCCATATCAGCTTTGCAACGCCTAGACCAGTATGAACCAAATCGGGTACAGTTGTAGGGACACCTCAACAGTGTATTGTGTGATGATGTCATCTACCCTGATCCAAGATGGCGGATGCATAAACTTTTGAGGTGCAAGTGGGCTAACTTGTGAACCATTTCACCGATATGAACCAAATTTGCTACAGCTTAGGGACACATAGGGATGCCCTAATGGCGTGGTGTGTGATGATGTCATCCACTCCAATTCAAGATGGTGGTGGCATGAACTTCTGAGGCACAAGCGGGCTGATCTGAACCAAATTTGATACAGTTGCAGTGGGTGACACACAGGGACATCTCTGTGATGATGTTATACACCCTGATTCAAGATGGAGGATGTGAAAACCTTTAAGGTGCAAGTGGGCTAACTTGTCTAACCGCCTAACCAACTTGAACCAAATTTGCTACAGCTATAGGGGCACATGGGGAAACCTCAATGTCGTAGTTTGTGATGATGTCAACCACCCCGATCCAAGATGGTGGACACATGAACATTTGAGGTGCAAGAGATCTAGTTTGTGGACCTCAGTGTGAACCAAATTTAGTCCAGTTGTAGAGACAGAGAAGGAAAAGTAGGCTGATTATTAGTTCTTACTAGAACAACTTGTTTTGGGGTGGGTTGTTTTTTGCATGGTGGGCCTTTTGCTAATTAATATGTTACTATTGCAATCAGATATTTGTGTTTATTTGCTTGATACAGACCGTGATGAAACCTCTCACTCACAAGAAGAGACCTGAGCTTGTACAGAAGTAGATTGAGGGGTACATATGGCTCAACCTTGTTCTAGATGTTGAGCACAAGAAAGCAAGAGCACTTTAAATTTCCATAGGATAGGAAAAATAACTTCCATTTGTCCTCTGCTGTGTCATTGTGTTGCTAACACTAAACTAGCATGCTATTTTATGTGTTGCAATATCTTAATGAGGTCCCCCTATCCCTTAGATTCTCATTCAGGGCCAGTAACGAGAAGACCATGCTCTGCTGTGAGACCTGCCACAACTCCGTTCTTGCCAGCTTCCAGACCTCAGACTGCACAGAGACCTCCTACTGCCCATTTGCTCTCAGCTAGCAGCACCCTCCCTTTATCCACTGTTTGTGATGAGATATTGCCTGAAGATGACTCCAGTGACTTGACGCATGGTAATGAAATACCTTGTGCTGTTCTCCCCTGTCTCTTAACCTCAATCTGTTCTCTTAAAAGAATGTGGGGGTGCACGTAGATGACGATGGAACATTCTCTTGAGTAAAATGTTCTAGAAGTATAAAGGTGATATATGAATTTCATTATAAATAAAATGAACTTTTTTGAGTGACATGTATAGTCAAAGTACCTTGTAAAGGGGTTTGCATGCATGTTTTCCTAATCCTATTTTTGTAGGAATCTTTCTATAAAGTTATGAACATAGGTGTGATGAATGAAAAGCATTGTCCATTAGCTTCTGTTTTCTGATTTGTGATAAGCCAATTGAGAGGTCAAATCGTAGTGAAGTCTAAATCTTTAATGTTTCTGTTTGAAAGACTGCAGGAGTAATTTTCATGCAGAAGGAAGATGGGCATGAAATACATTCACTGGTTGAGTGTTCCTAATTCTGATATTGTATAGATTATTGAGTGGCTTATATTATTCCCAATGACCCTCTGTGTTTTTGCAATTCCTGTGATCTTGCACAAGAGCCCTCTGCATCAATGCTCTGTTTCAAGGCTGATGGAGCATGGCACAGTATGTGAGCCTGAACAAACATAAGAGAGGCTCCTACAGTGTTCTCACTCCCTTCCCTTCCCAAGCTGCCTAACTTTTAATCTAATCTGCTTTGAGTGTTTTGTTTTTTCTCCCTCTCCCTTGTTTCATGAATGATATTCTTATGAATGAACTGTTCTTATGTTCTTACGTTATGTTCTTAAAGTGACATATGTCAGTTTCTGTTTTCTGATGTAGATTCTGCCCTAATTTTTCTTGAAATAGCCAAGTTATGTTGCCAGTCCGAGAAATTGGAGAACACAGTAACATCACATTTTCTTCATGAGTCAGGGTAAAAAGAAGTACCAGGAAACACGCTGTGGGCTCCAAATCACTAGACAGAGCCCTTTTGATAGGAAATAATCTTATGCCCTTTTCTCTGTAAACTGCTTTGATAACCTTTTTGGTTGAAAAGTGGTTGAAAAATTTAATAGTAATTAGGATCTCCAGTGTCTTATGTTTTAAAATATTAGCTTTGAAGATTGGATTGGGACCATTGTTCTAGGACGGGGATTGATAGCCCTGTCTACTGTGCCATTTTCAAGATTAAAACCCAGTCCCAGCCCTTCAAACAACTGCTGTTTTTCTCCCATGGCGGGGTGGTGGTGGGAACACAGAGGTATCTGTTTGCTTTCCCAGTGGGATAGTTTTAATATGGAAAATGACACAGCATGTGGGGAGGAGTTAACCACTCTTTTCTAAGCACCATAATCTTGATTCAATTGGGAACCCCCACACGGAACTGCTTTTAATGGTTTTTAATCCTTATCGCAGATCTTCTGTGTTGCATCTGGTTTGGCCCTAGGTCTCTTGCCACAGGGTTAATCAAATTTCTTTACTTAGCTGAGTGAGGTATGCTTGTGCACTCTGTTATTATCAGCTCCACCTCAAGTCACTAATGTATGTTAGTCACTGGTACAAAAATAGTAGCTGGTCCAGTAGTAAAAACAAAATGGAAACATCACACTTTCCCAGTTCCCCTTTTAACTACAGGTAGTAGGTGAATAAGCAACTTGTAGAGGAGTTAGTTTGTTGCAATTAAAACAATAAATAGTCTAGTGGCACCTTAAAAATGAACACATCTGGTAGCATAAGCTGATGCTGGTAGCAGAAGTGTTGCTTATAGTCTACAGTTCACTTTGCCTCTCTTCCGTCCATTTTGCATGTAATTAAGTGGACTGTCATCCATAAAAGCTTCTGCTACAGACATCTGTTAATCTTTAAGGTGCCAGTAGACTCTTTAAAGCAGATTTATTCATTGAAAAGCAACCACTACTGCATGTAAAATGACTTGATGTCTTGATAAGAGTTTAACTGAAATGATTAAGTGGAACAAAACATTTTTCTTTTATTTTTGCCAGGTGTCAGCAGAGTAATATGTGGGAACCCCATCAAAGCTCTTCATGCTCGGAGACAAAAACTAGGTGTAGGTTTTCTTTCATGTGTACTTTCTGTTTTCAGCAAACCAATATGACATGAGTTCTAGGGCGGTAAAAGCTAATTAGCCCTAACTAAATTTCAGAGATGACTGTCTGTAGAAGATCATCCGCAGAAGAATGAAGGCTCAGTGCATGTCTGTACAGTCTGTTTCCAGAGCTGCATGTGTTGTGTAGGGCCTTCCCATCCCATCCGACATCTCTGCCCCCTTCTTTGAGGTACAAATTGCTTTGCAACTTGCTGGCACATCATTCAGCGAGAAGGAAAGGTAGATGTGCTCTAAAGCAGGAGATTATAGCAGCCCAAGATCAGGAAGCCAGGAGAATAAGGGAATGGGTAAAGGGCAGAGAAAGCCTAGCTTGCTAGGCAGGACAATCTGTGTGCCTTCTTTAGAAACTTATGGCCTCGGCTAAAATGCAAGATCAGAAGCCTTTGAAAACAGTGATGTCCTGAAATGTAGATTCAGCTAAGATGCTTCTATATTCTGTAAGGACCAAGCTAAGTATTACATGGGCATTCCATGACTGACATATTTTCCTTCAAAAGCAGCCACATGGATTTTGGGGCAGGTTTTTCAGGAGTGCAATTTGCATTACGAAATCTGGCTAAGGGATCTAGTTTTTAATGGCCCCTATCCAAATAAAGTGTCTACCATCCTATGGCTACTTTTGGAAACTGTCAGTCATAGGACACATCCAGTTTGATTCAAATGCAGTTAATGCTAAAAAAAAAAAGTGATAGCAGTAGTAATCGATAGGGCAATACTTAACACAGCTAAGCCAAACGTACTGGATTCTAAGCAGTCATAAAATATTTTGGGATCTAAGCTATTTGCCTTAACTCGATTGTTGGAATGTGTTGGTAAACCTATATGTGAAAAACAAAGAAAAATGCAGCATTGGGCAGTGTTACACTGGAGGGGCATCCCCTGTCCACTGCACTTGACAGTGGTCATCTGACCCTTACTGATAGGAACCCCATGAGGAGTGCAGTGTGTCTTTGTGCTTGAAGCACTCAGAATGGCATTGCATATCCACACAAGGATTTTTGTCATAAACATTTTTGGTCCTTGTAGTAGATGAGCCCTTTCTCTATACACACCCTGCTTATCTTAAAGCTAGACAATTTACTAGTTAATAACACCTACCTGTGTCTTGGTCAGTGGTCTTCTGGTGGACTCTCTGTTCTTGTAGGGTACTCATGCACATACTATAAACACAGCATGGAAGTTGACATTGTCACATAGGGGTGCCAAGTTGCCTCTCCTCTCCTCTGATTCCTGAATGATAACAAATGAGGAAGGGAAGTGCACTCAAGGTCACCACCATAAAGTAAACAGCAGATGGGTTTGGGTATGGAAGTTGCCTGTGATACCCAGGCTTGGCCCTGCTCCAGGGCCGGACTGGGGGCACTGAGAGGTCAGTGGAATGTATGTGGGGAGGGCGCCGCGTTTTGAGCAGAATGGGTGCTGAAGGGTGGGAGTATTCACTGCTGCCGAGTGCAGCGGGGCATAGGGGCGCCCTGCGGGTGGGGCGCACCAGGAATATGCCCTGTTGCCCTGCTCCTCCTTTATCTTGCAATGGTCCACAAGTCTACAGGCCCAATTTTATGTGGCACAACAAAATAAGAACATGTTTTTGAGAGAAATTATCTACCTTAAGATATGCAGTCACTGGCCCTTAAAGAACAGAAACTATTCAGACCAAAAAAGCAGTGAAGGGCAAATGTCTTCTCATATAATTCCACTAATGTTGCAGTCTACAGTAATGAACCTGTTCCAGCCACAATGTCATATAGCAGAAAACACGTACGACTCTGAAGAAACAGCCTATGTAAACGAGGAAGACATCTTTGCCAAGCTGAAAATCTGGAGAGAGCGTCATTATCAGTAAGAATTCAGATTTAGTGTCTAAATCACGAGTCTTTAGAATCTGTCAAGTGAGCTCCCCCCCAAAAAGCAACACATTTTAGCCTCCCAGAGCTGAACTAATACTCTGCAAAAACAAACTGGCTTTTGTTATGAGTATATGTCATGCAGTTCTCTAAGGGAAGTGGGGAGGGAGGAATATTGCTTCTAGCTTCTTGGTTAGCTCAAACCTGTGTTGCTCCAAGTTCTGATGAGGAAAAGAGGGCATGTCCATACTGTGTCCACTGGATCATTCAGAACATTCACAAGTTATAGGGGGAGAGGGCTATGGAAACTCTTGTGCTGCTGCCACAAAATCTACCCCTTGCTTTGAGACTTGCTCTAGGTAATTTTATGAGTAACTTCTGCTTTCTGCTTGTTCCCACTGACATCCAAATAAGCATTTCTGCCATCTTGTGGCAATGCTGAGGAATTGCATTTCATTTTTAAATTCAGGCGCTTTCCATACCAGAATTAATTTGTCACCATGGAGTTATTCACACATGGCTTCATGCTGTGGGGTAAATGTTGAGCGAAGCCACTTCAAATTACACTCGCAACTTTGAGGGAAGAAGCCCCTCCCCTCTGCTCTCGAGTTTTATTTTAGTGCAAGTTCACATCGCATGCATTTGTGATTTTTCTTCTAGCCAATGTGGCGGGGGGGCGGGATTTTTAAAGCCTATATCTGCATTCCTAAAAGGGTGTATTCCTCTTATCATGTTAATGATTTTACGTCACTGCCTCTCCCTATTTGCTCCGGCGGTTTCAGAAAAACTCCTTAAAACAAGTATTTTTAAAACCCGGAAATACATTGAAATAAGCTAGAATTCAGAAGACAAAACCCAATTTGTGTGTGGAGTCCTTCCAAGGATCTCAAATGGACTTTGGGGTATGTTTGGCTGGTGTGTGACTGCACGCACTCGCTTCCGGGGGAGATTTGGAGTAACAACCATGTGTGTAAAGCCTCCTGGAAGTTATCCAGACATGGCTTCATGCTTCAGGGGTATCCAAAGAGCAAATCTACTTCTTAGCAAAGTCACAGCTGTTTAATTTGGGGGATTAAATAGACCATTCCCATAAGGTCGGCTCATCTCAGCATTCCCTGCAGATCTTTTTCCTATGTGTGTTCCCACAGCTTGCTCTGGGTTTTTCCTCCAACCAATCACATCCCAGAGGAGCCGGTGAGAGATTCGTTGATAGTTTGACAGTTGGCATTCTGCAAGATTGACTAGTCACAGCAACAGAATGCTTAACCCAAAGCAGCAAATGTATCTGCGTGGATATTCATAGAAACCACTCCCAATATTTTGGGGTCATTTTTATCCTTACAACATGCATAAAAACTGAGGAATCCTCTAGGTTGAATTTATTCATGTGAACAAAATCAATGGGCTCTATTTTTCAGCAATTCCTCCCCCACCACACACATGAATCATCCCAAAGTTTTCTTTCTCAGCTTACAAAAATGAATGAGAAGTTGGAAAGATGCTCTAAAGTGATTTTTTTTTTTAACCCCGGATATAAATCTGGGCTGACTTCTTGACAATTCACATTTTGACAGGGCTTAATTAGTACTAGGGCCCACCTAGAACCTTCCAAACTATGTGAAGCAAGGGGGGAAGCCCGTTTGAATATGTGAAGAGTGCCGTTGCGGTCACAGCTGAGTCCCAGGCTCTATTTTGCCCACACTCTGTCCTAGGTAAATACTGCCAAAACTGCATGATTGATCACAGGTAGCTTCTCTTCCCTCCAGCCTCCGGTTTCCAGCCAGCTTGCTGGGAAAAGGCAGGCTGTGGGGGAGGGGGAAGGCAGGCAACCTTGAAGAAGTACACAGCAAGCAGTGTACTTCTAGATCTAGAAGCAGGGGTAAGCAGTGAGGTGGCCAAATTTGCAGATGATACCAAACTCTTTCGGGTAGTGAAATCCAAAACTGATTGTGAGGAGCTCCAAAAGGATCTCTCCAAACTAGGTGAGTGGGCAACAAAGTGGCAAATGCACTTCAGTGTTGGAAAGTGTAAAGTGATGCACATTGGGATGAAAACCCCCTACATCAAGTATACGCTGATGGGATCTGAGCTGTTGGAGACTGATCAGGAGAGAGATCTCGGGGTCGTGGTGGACAGCTCATTGAAAGTGTCGACTCAATGTGCAGCAGCTGTGAAAAATGCCAATTCCATGCTAGGGATCAATAGGAAGGGGATGGAAAATAAAATGGCTAATATTATAATGCCCTTATACAAAACTATGGTGCGGCCACACCTGGAGTACTGCGTACAATTCTGGTCACCACATCTTAAAAAGGACATTGTAGAACTGGAAAAGGTGCAGAAGAGGGCAACCAAGATGATCAGGGGCCTAGATCACCTTTCTTAAGAGGCAAGGCTACAACACCTGGGGCTATTTAGTTTAGAAAAAAGATTACTGCGGGGAGACATGATAGAGGTCTATAAAATCATGCATGGTGTGGAGAAAGTGGATAGAGAGAAATTCTTCTCCCTCTCACATAACACTAGAACTAGGGGTCATCCCATGAAATTGGCTGCCAGGAAATCTAGGACCAGTGAACAGAGGTACTTTTTGACACAACACATAATCCACTTGTGGAATTCTCTGCCACAAGATGTGGTGGCAGCCAACAACCTGGATGGCTTTAAGAAGGGTTTGGATAACTTCATGGAGGAGAGGTCTATCGACAGCTGCTAGTCTGAAGGCTACAGGCCAACTCCAGCCTCAGAGGCAGGATGCCTCTGAATACCAGTTGCAGGGGAGTAACAGCAGGAGAGAGGGCATGCCCTCAACTCCTGCTGTAGGCTTCCAGTGGCATCTGGTGGGCCACTGTGTGAAACAGGATGCTGGACTAGATGGGCCTTGGGCCTGATCCAGCAGGGCTGTTCTTATGTTCTTCCAGTGTCCAGAGCCCTTTGTTATATTTCTCTTATTACAGATTCCAAAAGGGCACCAGCTCTCTGTTTAGCCCATTTCAATAACAGCTTGGATTCTTCCCAAGCAAAATTAGCCACAGTCGGGAAAGCTGTGGTTTTCAAACTGAGAAACTCCCCTTCCCCACGACTGTCATACTCCCTTTCCAAGTCTCCCCTTGGCAAGACAAGTTGCCAAGTAGCCTCCTCTGCTGACTCTTGGCATGCCGCAAATCCACCCAGCAAATTTTAAAAAACAACAACACACATACAAGTGTGTGTTTTGAAAAAAGCCAATTTATTGGCAGTAGCCCCTGCACACATCACGGAGAAGTGTCAGGGCGTACCAGAAACCTCAGTTTTTTCAGAAAAAGCTGATGCAAATAGAGGATTTTTTTTTTTTTACCCTAATACTTCGGGCTAAGCTAGAATGCGCAGCCCTAATTTGGGGAAAGCCAGAATCGTGTGAACTGGCCCCTGATATCTTGCTGCAACTTTGGGGTAAATCGGTCTGATATGTGAACTCTCACCCTCCATTCTGGAGGAGATGCGAGCTAAAAGCCATGTGTGTAAAAGTCCCTGGGGCATTTTCAGACAGCAGGTTTTACTGCGAGTTTGAAGTTGCCCCCTAAAAACCACAACACAAAAAGTGGATTTTTTTAACCCCATATATAAATCGGGCTACACTTGAACGTTCAATGAAAACCCCGAATCGTGTGTGAAGTGCTCCCTGATAGCTTGCAGGGACTTTGGGGTAAATCTGGCCAATATGTGAATACACCCCCCCATTTGGGAGGAGGTGCAATCTAAAAGCCAAGCGTGAAAAACACCTGTAAGCCAAGGTCCTCCACCCATGGGTGGGATAGCTTATCTTCAGATTGGAAAGCAATAGTCTGAATAACAAAGATGCCTGTGATCCATGTTGTACCCATCCTTGGTTCATACTGCTACCCTCACCCATCCTCTTTGCTGATTGTGGGTATTGTGGTGCCAGCAAAGGAGACAGTCTGCATGACTGAAAGGCTTGGTGAGGTTTCTTCAGAAGCACATTCTGTTTTAGTGTGGAGTATGTTTGTCTTGTTTAGCTATAATAGTTAAGTATTTTATGCAGTGATGTCTATGAATTAGTGCTTAGTTTTAAACGTAGCATGCACTATGGATGTGGCAAGATTAACATCTAACTAAATGGATGCAACTTCTGACAGGCGCCTACAAGACCTCCAAAAGGAGAAGTCTGCCCAGGTGCTGAAAATAACACACAGTGATGACGAGGAGGAAGACTGCAGTCTGAGTGACAGTTGTGATGAAGAACTGAAAGAAATAACTGAGGAGGACATCACGGAAAAGATTTCATCAGATTCCTCCTTTCTTTCTCAGCCATCATCAGGTACAGAGCTAATGGGGCTCATCCAGATGACTGCATCCCTAGATTCAAAATCTTACATTGATCGTCTCAAAAGCAATAATGTAATAACCAGTCTAGGCATAATAGAGAGAATTTTGTGAGGAGGGATAGCTACACTGTTTACTCTTTTAAAAATATAATCCAGTTATATTGGATTAGGTTGAAATATTACATCATTCCAGAGCTGGAGAAGAATGCTTGGCCTCCAAAACATCATATCAAGGCACTGCTGTGAAAGGAGGGCGTGGCCTTGCTAGGCTCTACCTTGTGCTGGACTTGGACCATAATAAAGAGGATGGATGGATGGCCTTGCTTGCTAGTGTTCCTCCTGCATATTTTTAAAAGCCACACTAGCACTTCTGTGCTGAAGTGACACAGTAGAAAAGTGTTTAGCCTCTGAAAGCATATTTTAAAAGCTTCCACAGTAATGATTGAGGCTTGTATCTTTCAATCAAAGCTAAACCTCTTGGCTGTAGGAGGATACAACTTCATAGTGCAGTGTGCAGGTGTGTAGAATAGACAGCTTTTCTGTAATATATAACTTAAATATTATGTACAGAGAGTTTTTTTGACTCTGTCCTTCAGGATTTTGAAACCTTTTCTCACACCTAAATGAAATCAATTGGAGTTCAGGCCATTCTTCACACCCTAATGAAGAAGAATGCCTGAACTCCAAACCAATGTGAATTAATGAAAGCCTCTCCACTGAGTAGCTGTTGAGTTACTATCTCAGGTAGGGTGAAAAGCTCTGCTTCTAAACTGTTGTGCTTTCCTATTGCATTTCAGATTCAATGCATGCCCTGGAAAACTCATTTCCCTCCATTATAAAGCACTCTCTCATACCCTCTCCTCCTACATGCCCCTCACCAGCATCCACACAGAGAGAAACAGCTGGGCTTGTCAGAGCCAGACGTCTGAAAGTAGCCAATTTTAAAAAGGCAGCTCCTCAGAAGCCGCATACTCCAATTGTGAACAGAAATGCAATGCAGTATGTTGTTGAGAAGACGGCTGTTCTGAATCTCTGCAGAAAACCCGATACCTTATCTAATGCACCAGTCTTAGGCCCAAGACACAGGGCTTGTGGCAGTGATAGCAGGCAGACCAGGAGGCCCATTTCAGGACCAGCAGCAGTTGGATCAACAAACATCAGGTTTGGCTTCCATTCTTGTGCCAGAAGCACTAAAACGAATAGAATAAACCTGCATGGGATAAAGGCTGCCTCACTAGCACTGAGAACATTTTCCAAGGGATAGCCTTGTTAAGTTTCTTGCCCCCGCAAAACAAGGACTCTGTGGCACCTAAAAACTAACACATTAATTTCAGCATAAGTTTTCATGGACTGATCGATTAAGATCTGGATCGAGATCCGTCGATACCCATAAGAATGGGTTCTGCGCCTGCACAGGAGTCACGCGGTAGCCATGCCTGAGCTTGTCGAAGCGCCGAAGCCACGCCCCCACGCTGAGCGTTCTATATAAGGCGTGTCTTTGGCGCGAAGTCCCTCAGTTCTTTTCCGACCGCCTTTGCGTTTGGACCTCGGTCTGCCACCTCAGCTGTTGGAAAAGTTCCTCTCTACATTAAGAACGAGTTCATCCTCTACTGACTGATTTTTGGTTTTGACGACCTCGGAACGGACTCCACTACGAGTGTGAATATGACTGAGGAGAAAAGATCTTTTAAATGGTGTGAAGGCTGCAGGGCGAAACTCCCCTCCAAGGACCTTCATGACCTTTGCTTATTATGCCTCGGTGAGGAACATAATGTCGCCTCCTGCAAGATTTGCCTCTCTTTCTCGAAGCAAACGAGAAAAAACCGAGCGCTACGCCTTCAGGCCACTATTTATGACGAGGTTCTGAGCCCCTCCACTCCGGGTACTCCTCGTCCCTCGACATCGACTTCGTCTTCAAAATTGCCCCCGAGGGCGGAGTCGGCACCTCCATCAACGTCGAGCCGCCACCGAAAGTCTTCCTCAGCATCGAAGAGAGTTGATTCTTCGAAGCCTACTTCGATACCGAAGAAACATTCTAAGTCGAAGGAATCTCCAGCTCCTTCGCGTGTATCCAAGTTATCCACATCGACATCGAAACCGGTAAAGTCAACATCGACGCCGTGTACATCTTCTTCATCTTCCCCATCGAGACCGGATCTTCGTTCAAGTGGACGTAACGACTCTCCTTCTGGGCGTCGAAACATAGATCGGCATAGTTCTCCACCTAGAAAACGTCGAAGATCCCCAGACCTGCCTCCTCGTACTCCATCTCCACCAAGAGTATCGAAGTCGTCAGCTTTACCATCAACATCGGGGATTCCATCGACCACTGCAGTGCCACCAATGACGACTGATCAGTCGGCGCTACCTGCTCCCTCGATGTCGACAGCTCAGTCGATGCCGACAAATCCTTCGATGTCGACGGCTCCTTCAGCATCGACAGTTGCCTCGATATTGACTCCTGCTGTTCAACCGGTGCTTGCCTCGACGTCGATTTCGATGCCGATTGCTCGAGCTCTATCGCCAGCTCCGACCCCACTACACTCGGCTTCGCCATCTACACCGTCGGTCGGTCTTCGAGATACTGTACTGCACACCCCGGTCCTCACTTCTCAGGTGACGCCACGCTGCCCACCTCCTGCTTTCGAGATCATAGACGTCGATGCCGAGGATATTCTACCATCAGCGACTCGCTCACTGCTTTCGCTATTGGACTCAACGTCGAGTAGACGGACAACCTCTACCTTTAAGGGTTTCTTGCCAACAGATGCAGGCCCATCTCAACCTTCAGTCTCCACAGCACACTCCTCCAGACCTCAATCCGCCAGCCAAGGACGCTCCCCGCTAACATGGCACACCTGTGAATACCCCCAGGATCCCATGGGTACAACTTCACCTGGAGAACCATATGTGTTTGATGACACCGGGTCTCAACGATTGCCACTGCATTCTGTGTCTACTGTATCTACCCAGACGCAGTGCCCAGAACTATTTCACCATGCTTCACAGACTTTTCCTATGAGCACAAGATCTGCCTCCATTCAGACAGATGTCCTGCCACACTCATCTGTCAGCACTGAAGAGACACAAACCATTGCTCAAACTAATGGAAATGAACCGTCTCCTTGCTCCCCCTCTGAACATTATGGTTCGTCCGATTTTGAGTCGGATTCGGATGAGGACAGTAATATTGCGGATCCTCCAGTGGATGTGGCTCCACCCACGTATGTATCTCCAAATGATGAGCTAAAAGCTTACCACAAGCACATTCGTGCGATGGCGGATTCCCTGGGGCTGGACATTCGCTCTCCTTTGGCGACAATAGATGATCCGGTATACAACTTTATGCTTCAGTCTCAATCTACCGCTCCAGTGGCACTCCCTATGCTACCAGTGATCACTAGGGCGGCTAAGTGCGCTTGGGAAGTACTCCACACCTCCACGCCAACTTCCAAGAAACTTGAGAGCCTCTACCGGGTACAAGATAAGGACAATGAATATTTGTTGAAGCATCCGGCGCCCAATTCTCTTGTTATTGATTGCGCCACCTCTTCTAAGTCAGGCAAACGCCATACAGTTCCTCCGGATAAAGAGGGCAGAAAACTAGACCTTTTAGGCAGGAAGGTGTATTCGACTTCGTGCCTTTCGATCAAAGTGGCCAACTATGCGGCCTGCACGGCCAAATACACACATGGCCTCTGGGAACTTTTGGAAAAAGACCTGGAATCTTTGCCTATACATGAGTTTAGGGCTAAGTTCCGCCAGACCTTGGAAAACACTGGGGATTTGACTCGTCGCCAGCTAAGCATTTCTAAACACCTAGCGGAAAGTGAGTCCAGGGCCATGACAGCAGCTATCACTCTACGCAGGCATGCTTGGTTGCGGTCCACTAATCTCCAGATGGACATGAAAGAAAAGATTGAAGGCCTCCCTTTCGATGGCTCCGGTCTTTTCAGCACCACCACAGACGCCACAATGGAACAGTTAAAAAAATCCAAGTTCACGGCAAAAACCTTCACTGCTGCCCAATCATCCTCCGGGCAGTCATCAAGATACCGACCCAATTATGGAAAATACAGGCCCAACTATCGAACCCAAGATCGCCGGGATTTCAGAAAGCCATATACCCCATATCAAAAGCGAGCCTACCAGCAGAGGCATAAAGCTTCTCAACCCCAGCGTTCCAAGACGCAGGACAACCAAAAGCGTCTTTGAAAATTGCAATTGCCCATTGACACCTCCTCCTCTCTCCCTTTCCCAGCCAGCGCGGGTACCGTCCTCACCACCGACTATTCTGTCCCAGCCAACCATCAGGCTGGCCAGCCATGTCCCCGCATGGCACCACATAACATCAGACAAATGGGTCCTGAAGATTGTGAGCTCAGGCTATGCACTCGAATTCAAGACCATTCCTTGTTTTATGGGGATGAAGCTCACTCCTGCATCGGATCTCCTGAGGGAAGAGGTGAAGGATCTTCTTTGCAAAGGGGCAATATCCCCGGTGTCATGGGCAGACAGGCTAGACGGGTTCTACTCCCGTTACTTCCAAATTCTCAAACGGGATGGGGGTATACGACCCATTATGGATCTCCGTCGCCTGAACAAATTCATTCACGTCCGAAAATTCCGCATGATGGCGTTACAGCACATCCTACCTCTCCTTCAGGGAGAAGAGTGGCTTGCAACGCTGGACCTCAAGGACGCCTATTTTCATATAAGTATTCGACCTTGCCACCGAAAGTACTTACGTTTCACCGTCGGACGGGAAGTGTACCAATACAATGTATTGCCCTTCGGACTGTCTACCGCACCGAGGGTCTTTACAAAATGCATGGCTGTGGTGATTGCACACCTACATACCAGAGGGATTGCTATCTATCCATACCTAGACGACTGGCTTCTGGCAGCAAAGACCAAAGAAGAGTTACTTTCGCATATCCGTTATGTGATAGATCTTCTCCACGACCTAGGTGTTCAAATCAATTGGAAAAAGTCACATCTACAACCGGTTCCGGTTATCTCCTACATAGGAGCAGTTTTGGACACCAGAGTGCAGAAAGCGTTCTTACCAGAGGACAGGTTCAACTGTATTGGAAACCTGATTCGTCTCTTCCAGCAACAACCAACCCAACCAGCCCTTGCCGTCCAACGCCTTTTAGGGCTGATGGCTTTGTGCAATGCGATTATACACTTCGCTCGCCTAAAAATGCGCAAGCTTCAACTATGGTTTCTTTCTGTCTTTCACCCATGCAGGGACAATCAAGACAAACGCTTACTAATGCCTCCTCAAGTCCTTCGTTCTCTAACGTGGTGGACGCGCCGAAACAATCTGCTCAGTGGGGTCCCCTTTCAAAATCCCTCCCCTACTGTCTGGCTGACCACAGATGCATCTCTACAGGGTTGGGGTGCACATTGCAACGGGCACAAGATCCAAGGCAGGTGGTCTCCTCAACAAGCCCTACTACACATAAATTTCCTAGAGCTACTAGCAGTTTTTCTGGCTCTGCGAGCTTTTCTTCCAATCATACAAGGCCAGATTGTTCAAGTCCAGCTCGACAACACAACTGCACAAGCATACATCAACCGTCAGGGCGGAACGGTGTCCCGGAGCCTGTGTGCCCTCAGCGTCCAGCTGTGGCACTGGTGCATCCAACACCAGATTGCCCCTGCAGCAGTACACATCAAAGGCCTGGAGAATGTATTAGCCGACGACCTCAGTCGGGTCTTTTTGAAAGATCACCAACACGAATGGGAACTACATTCAGAAGTCTTGACCCCGCTCTTCGACCAATGGATATTTCCCTCCATAGATCTCTTTGCTTGCTCCACGAATACAAAATGTTCCCGTTACTGCTCGAGAGCGGGCCACGATGCTCGTTCTCTAGGGGATGCTTTTCAGCTGAACTGGTCCGAAGAGACTCCGTACATGTTTCCCCCACTCCCACTGATACCCAGGGTAGTGGCACGTCTGCTGTCTCAACCGACCGACGGGATCTTGATTACCCCTTGGTGGCCAAGACAACCTTGGTTTCCGCGGCTACGCAGACTGTCCAAGAACTGTTACCACCACTTACCTCAGCGCCTGGATCTGCTGACACAAGACGACGGCCAGATCTTGCACCCAGACGTACTCACCCTTCATCTGACCGCCTGGCGGATACTCTCCTAGGACGAATTTTGCTCAACCAACGGAAGGCATCCACTCGTAAGAATTATCAGAGCAAATGGCACCGTTTTAAAATATATGCAAGGTCTAGAGGGTTCTTACCCAAGCAGGCTTCGATCAAGGAAGTCTTACGTTACCTAACGATACTAAAAACTCAAGGTCTTGCAAATGTCTCCCTTAAGGTCCATCTGGCTGCCCTCTCCGCACAACACCCGGGCAGTGATGGAAAGACTTTGTTTTCCCATCCGTTGAGTAAGGCCTTTCTAAAAGGTCTCTCGAATGTGTACCCGCCAGTTAAGCCTCCTGTAGAACCATGGAGCCTATCTCTGGTTCTTTCATCCCTCACTCAGCCTCCTTTCGAGCCCATGGCCACATGTTCATTGAAACTGGTCTCCTGGAAGACTGCCTTTTTGATAGCAATTACTACTGCTAGACGAGTCAGTGAACTCACAGCACTCAGAGTAGACTCCCCTTATACTATCTTTTATCCAGACAAAGTCCGAATGCGTCTGGATCCTTCTTTTTTACCTAAAGTAGTGTCTTCCTTCCACCTCAATCAGGATATAATCCTGCCTACGTTTTTCAGACTTCCTTCCACTTCCTTGGAGAGATCCTTGCACACTATGGATGTACACCGTGCTCTGCTGTTCTATATGTCCAGAACACAAGACTTTAGAGCCTCCAAACGTCTCTTCGTGTCTTACCAGGGCTCTTCCAAAGGTTCCCCAGTCTCCAGACAACGACTGTCGAGATGGTTGGTGCAGGTGATATTGTTCACATACAAACTACAAAACAAAGCACCTCCAGAAGCTATACGGGCCCACTCCATTAGAGCCCACGCTTCCTCGGCTGCACACCTAGCAGGGGTTTCTTTCACGGACATCTGCAAAGCAGCTACATGGTCCTCTGAGTCCCCATTTATCAAACACTATGCCATAGATGTACGTTCTGCTGCAGAGGCTTCATTCGGGAGAAGCATCTTGAAAAGGGTGCTGCCTTAATTCCTACTGCTCCCCTCCTCCTTTTTTGGAGCTCGCTAGACACCCATTCTTATGGGTATCGACGGATCTCGATCCAGATAAACAGGTTGCTTACCTGTAACTGATGATCTGGTAGAGATCCGTCGATATCCATAAGACCCTCCCGACCTCCCCTCTGCAGTAGGACTACCTTTATGTGCATTGCGGTGTGCAGCCCTTTGCAACGTCCTTTATTGAGCACTTACCTTGGATGAACTCACCTTCGTCTTCTGGATGGTCGTCCTCCACGGCGGTCGTCCAAGAACTGAGGGACTTCGCGCCAAAGACACGCCTTATATAGAACGCTCAGCGTGGGGGCGTGGCTTCGGCGCTTCGACAAGCTCAGGCATGGCTACCGCGTGACTCCTGCGCAGGCGCAGAACCCATTCTTATGGATATCGACGGATCTCTACCAGATCATCAGTTACAGGTAAGCAACCTGTTTTTCTGTCAAGTCAGTGTTGACTCTTAGCAAGCACATCGCTAGATTCTCTCCAGGATGATCTGTCTTCAGTTCACTTAATCAGAGGCATGAAGTGTTTTATATAGATGGACATTGAGAGAAAAAATACAGGTGGGATCAAGAGGTTATGAGAGAGGTGTAATAAGTGACAAGGATTATGTAAAGTAAAGTGATGATTCACAGCAGCAGTGATAATAGCAAAAGCAATATTCCTGGCTGTGCTAAATTAAGTAAACGTTGCAATAGGAACAATGGTTCCCTGTTAGAGTTTGAACCACAGTCCTGTGAACGATGGGATCAAATGGCCATGTAATGTGAGGTATAGTGGTGACTTGTCTTATATGAGGCTGCAATACATAGGAGAAGTACAGTGGCTGACATTCTCTGACCCCCGTGCTGAAAGTTTCTTGGCAGAGCATACCAGATACGGATGGGAGGTGGGAGTAATTTTCATGTCTCTCCCTCCCTGTAAAGTTCTGTCCACTTGTATAAAGACGTTCCTCTGGACTTGGCAACAAGTGGACAGGGCTTTGGGAGGCAGGGAAAGACAAGAAAATCACTCTCCCCTACACACCAGGTCCACTGTGCAAAGAAGCCTTCAGTGCAGGGATGCTGAAGGCTCCTCACAGACCCTCAGCTTTCCTTGCATCACTGGAGGGCTGCAGAGAATACCAACCACTGGTAATTTACAGCAATATAATAAAGTCGTTCACACAACCATTATTAGGCTTGGGAGGGAAGGTGAGGGGAAGGCAGGATTTAACTTAGCTTCCCCGCAGATGATCCGGTACATGCACATGATCGCCACTGCAGCAACCAGTGTGGCATGCCAGTGGCTGGAGAAATGCTCCCTGGCCTCTGGGAAATCCCACAATGCATTGTGCGCTGAATGCAGTGCATTGGGGGATTCCCCCATCAGATAGGCACCTGCCTCTGTGTCTCCTCAGGGTGCAGAGACACCTAATCCCTGCAGCTGGGTTAAGGTTGCGTTTGCACCATTAACATCGGCTTAGAGCCAGGCTTAACAGTAGGGTTAGGCTGAGCAGGAGCTAGAGATGTGCACAGAACCAGCGACTGCCAGTTCAAAGGTGGGGGGATAGCTTTAAGCACTGGGCAGGGTGCTCTTGCCTGCCCCCCCCCACCAGTGCTGTGTGCAAAATTGGTGCCACGGGGCAGCAGCATCCTTCTTTGCTGCCTTGGTGCATCGCGGACCACAATTGCCCGGTGCACATGCACACATGTACCATGCACTTCCAGCCACTTCCAGTCCGTGATGCACCAGAGTGGCAAGGAGGTACGCTGCTGCCCCACAATACCGATTTTGCACACAGTGCTGGCGGGGGAAATACAGGAGAAGGAGGGAAAGAGCACACTCCCTAGCCCTTAAAGCTATCCCCGCCCACCATGAAACTGGTGGAACTAACTGGTTCGGAGGTCTGTAAAAGGGCCTCTGAAACCGGTTCAATGCACATCCCTAATGTTCGCACCAGGATCCATGTGGATCCTGGTGCTCCACACAAGGAGCCTAACCCAGGCTGGGCTGCCCTAACCTGGGCTAGGCTGCTTGTGAGAACAGCAATGTTTCCAGCTGAATTATTTAACATATGTAGTGAGATAAGAAACCTTGGTTTTTATTCAAGCCAAAATGTATAGAATCAAACCTTCTGATGAATTCTAGTTCAGCTTCAGTTTCTCACTGAAGGCTCCCTTTGAAGTTCCTTGGTTGTAGAACATTTGGCAATGTTCTCAAGACACTCTTGCTGACCTGAAAGTCACCATTTTACTGTTAACGAAGTTCAAGGGGCAATTCCAGCAGAAAAAAAAACCCTGCTGTGTCTAAAACACACATTGCACATAACAAGTAGTTTTGGTTCTCAGTCTTTTAAGGTGCTATAAGATTTTGTTGTTTGAAGACATTGTGGCTGTAACCCAGCACAGAGTGACACACATTTTGGCCGATTCAACTCAGTGGCTTAGGTGTATCAAAGTCTTGTCAGATTGTGGCCACAGTTTTTTCATCTTTTACATACTGCGTGGCAGTTGATTCTGAAACATATTGCCCTCCTAAAACAAGAAGAGTTGCGAGCAGTTTCATTGGCACATGTCCACTGTGCACTTCCCTTTTGCATATTACAGCTATCTTTGTTATGTGCAACTCTAGTTTACATGTGCTTGCTGCAAAAGTGTGAGGCATCTTTGTATATGGTTTGTATTTTACTCTCTAAAGTTTAGAGGGCAGTAGACTACTGACTCTGGCTGTAGTATTTATTTAATTATTTGACATTTCTATCCCGCTCTGTATTGGCATCAGCCAACTAGAGCCAGCATGGTGTAGTGGTTAGAGTGCTGGACTAGGACCAGGGAGACCCAAGTTCAAATCCCCATTCAGCCATGTAACTCGCTGGGTGACTCTGGGCCAGTCAGTGTTGAGGGTTTTCAGTTGAGCACAATATGCCAATACAATCTCTACAACGTATTGATACTAGCTCACTTTATTGTAATGTGTTTCTTTTTCTCTTCAGAACCACTGTGGATAGAAATTTTCACAAGATGATCAACGTTCATCAGCCCATTGTCCGGTCATGTACCAAAACGCCAGAGAGGTTTGCAGCCTTGAACATGGTCCGCCCTCTGACTGCCACAGCTGCCCTGCAGAGCTTGCCGAGCAGGCCGAATATCTCAACTGTGGTTCAAAGCAAGACTCCCAGATTTTAGGAGATGCCCTCAGCAGCTGGGCGGAGGCTGTTGCCAAGTTACAAAAGCATTCAGCGGCTGTCTGTGTTTCCCATTTTCTGATGAGCAACACAGGCTGACTTCCCTGACTCATCCTGATCATTGCACACAACTGTGCCCCTAGGCAAACAAAACAGTTTCGAAGAAGAACTGGATTTACCACAAACAAAACTAAAACTGTGACAAGAGAATCTGCAGCTCTCCAATCAGCCATTTTATCGGCCATCGTAAGGAAAGAAGAGGCTGTTTGTGGCACTGTAGCCCCTTCCAGAGACTACATGCCCTTTGTCTAGAGTAGCTACGTAACTGACCTCATGAGCCAGGGCGGCCCCTTTGACTCAACCAGTGGGAGGAAGGTACAGACAGTCCTTCAGTTCCCTCAGGTATCTAGCTGGAGCTACTGATGTGTCAGCCTGCTGTCTAAGGGATGCCCTCCCACTGCAAAATGCATAGGGGAGTGTGTGTTGCTACAACAGTCCTGGATTGGAATGGAATGGAGTGTGCTCTCCAAGTACAGAAGTCTCACTTGCAAGACACAGCCTACTAATGGCCATTCCACTCTGCTATGTAAATAGTCTGGCTTATTTGAAAATATTCTTTCAAATATTTCATTTGCCCTCAGAAGAAACTCATGGCATTCATCCTGAACTGCTGTCATACCAGAGTGGGTGGGTTGTGTTTTCTCCAAGCCAGATGATCTTGTAAATATGTCAACTGTTCTGCAACTTATTTTTCCAGTTTACTTTTAGATGGATATAGAAGAAAAATTTTACATGAGCTTCCTCAGTTTGTAGAGAGCTTGGCCTATTCTCAATTACATTTTAACTCTAAATTAGAATATAACGTGCAAGTACTACCAATTCTTGTAAAGTGTGGGCTGGTTAACACCTAACTAGGCTGTTGTCAAGCAGCTGCCCCTGTCCCCACGTATGCGTCCCATGGATAAAGCTAACATGTGAACCGGGCAATCACTGATACAGCTGACAGCCAGAAAAAATGCTGCTGTCACCATAAGCATTGGTATTGGCTATATCGGCGAGTGCCCAGTTCACACGTTACCTTTGTCCACACCAATTCCAGGGATAGAGGGGACTGCTTGCAAGAAGAACAAAGCTTTTTGTGAACTAGTATTGTGAATATTTTGAAACCAAGTACTGTAATTTTTAAAATTAGTGCCAAGATATTTTCAGAAAGACTGTTTATAATGAATTATGCAGAGACCCACCTCTAGGCCAAACTGAAGGTGACAGCAACATTTCGGAGTGCTTAAACATGGAACTGCTTCATCCCATGGAAGTGTGGGGTGCTTCTGATTGTAAGATCAAAAAGGGTGCACAGCGAAGGGGTGCTGAGCCTCCCTGCTGCTGCCACCCACAACTGACCTCTTAGCAGCAGCCCGTCTCCCCAAGCGCTTTCCTCCTTGGCTGAGTGCTGAGCCCAGAGGAAGTGCTTGGGGAGACAGGATAGTGGGGGGGCTGAGCAGCCGGCACACTCCTCACCCACAGGCCTCTTTTGCTGTTCCAATCCAAAGCCCAACCCCTCCTTTCTGTGCAGTGGGGGCAATTCTGTGTTTATACACATGTCTAGTTTACCCAAATTATTTGCTGAGTCCCCATTTGTCTGCAAAAGGGATGGGCCTGTTAAGGCCAGCATATTAACAAATAAGATTGAACATCTCAGCTGATATGCATGGTGATGATCAAACTACTCTTGGAAGCATATTCACAACATGTTAATATGCGTCTCCTTTTCTCTGCCTCCTAAATCCCTTCTTCCTCACCTTTATGTGATGCTGCCACCTTCCAGGATAGGTAAGCAGGCACCAAGCATCATCTGAGTTGGAATTGCAAGCCATAAAAGTAAAGATACCTGTCAAAGAAACCACAGTGTTGTGTTGTGTTGTGCTGTGTATTTAAAGAAGTAACATGAACCTCCTTTTCCATTATTCATCAGCATATCATGTAACAGGACAGTACCGCCTTAGATGCAGGTCAGTGGTGGTGGGGACGTAAGTCATGTGCTTGAAACCATATTTTGAGCGAGCACTCTTCTGTCCTATCAGGGCCACCATGGGAAGCGTAGTATCCAATGTAGTCTTGAACTCCTGAAGAAAAGCACACTGCTGTCATGAAGATATCAGTATGAAAAGAAGACACATGCCTGGCATTTGCCAATTGGACCTCATCAAATGTAATTACACAGTTCATCCAAGCCCAGTATTCTACCACAGGGAATTAATTATACCTAGCAGCTATAAAGACTATTAGAAGGAGTTGCAGGCATAGCTCTGTTTGTAATGGATGTTACATTGATGGCTGATATGACTCTTGGTGTCTCAGCACAGCAAGAAAACTGAGCTTCACAAACTGAGTAGCAGATGAGGCACGCTTGTGGAATAATTCATTATGCTTATTTATTTTATTTTTTAAAATGGTAGCCTGTGCCCACTGAACATAGTTCCTGTATTGCATGCTGCTCTTGGACCCACCTACCTAAAAATACCTTTCCAGAAATTAAAGTTGGTATCTGATTGTTAAATGGGAAACATCAAGGTGCAGGATATGCAAATGCCAGTGAAACCCCTAACATCTGCCTACCTAGGGAAGCATTGCAGATTCAGAAGCTTCATGCTTTAAATCTTAGCTCTCAGCACAAAGAAGAAAAAATATTTCTCTTTTGAAAAATGCAGTACCTGAGACAGAAGCAGAAGATGCTTGCTAAAGTAGCTTAGCAGATGAGAAGCAAATCCATTTAGTTAGCCTATGAAAAGTTAAGAAGCGAAACACCTTTTTTTCCTTTTACAAATCCATCTAAAATGATAATGCTAGTAAAACACTGACTGATTGTGCAGATGGAGAAGGAGAAAGCAGAACAGGTCAGTCTCCCCTAAAGATTCACAATAACATTTCTGTCATTTGTATAAAGCCTGTCAAGCAGTTTTGCTGTTATGTCTTATCAAAAGGCTCCTGGAAAAGGCATATTACATGGTAGAATATTTTCAGTGGAGTTTGATGTGACTTGCAGAGCTGCATCAAAGATAGAACAGCAGGAATTTTTGTCAAAAAGAAAAAAAATCAAGCCTAGAAATGTGCAAGGTATGGGCGGAGGGCAGGGGCTGTTCCTCTGAAGACATGCAATACCTCTGATTTGTATTACCACAAAAATATTGTGAATCTATCACATAAATTAGACATGAGATGCTTTCGTATTCAATGTTATCTGTGGCTCTCTTTATGTGGTTTTCCATAGTTAAAATCTAGCATTGGCACCCAGGGAAAAGGGGCTATCTGAAGGGAACTATATATATATTTATTTATGTATTTATTGCTATAGCCTATCCTACACTCAAGCCACCTAATGGTGCAGCGGGAAATGACTTGACTAGCAAGCCAGAGGTTGCCGGTTTGAATCCCTGCTAATATGTTTCCCAGATTATGGGACACACCTATATCGGGCAGCAGCAATATAGGGAGATGCTGAAAGGCAGCATCCCATACATGCCACTGGAGATGGCAGTGGTAAACCCCTCCTGTATTCTACCGAAGACAACCACAGGGGTCTGTGGTCGCCAGGAGTCGACACCGACTCGAGGGCACACTTTACCTATCCCACACATGTGGAACTCAGCAAAGTTCCTGAATCCAGTCTAATGTTACCACCTTCACATACAGATATCAGGAGACATGGTTAGCAGTAAGAGAGGAAGAAGCACTGATGCTTTTAAATCTTTATTGGAGTAAATGGGATTTGCTGCATACTATCCGATTGTTAAATAAATAAAGGTAGATGTATCTAAGCAGGCAAGGGGAAAAGAAGAGAAATTTCCAAGTTAATAACTCAGCAGTACCAAGAGGAAGCCTTTCCAGATCACTTATTATGTTGGCCCAATTCCAGAGCATCAGTGTTTTTTATCAGGGAATGAGGGGCAGGGGAATATAGGTCTGCTCCTTCAAGTACCGTATATACTCGAGTATAAGCCGATCCGAATATAAGCTGAGGTACCTAATTTTACCTAAGAAACCAAAAAAACTGATTGACTCGAGTATAAGCCTAGGGTGGGAAATGCAGCAGCTACTGGTGAGTAGTACTGGAGCAGCAGGACGAATGGAGCCCATTGTGACCAGTATGTACTTTATTACAGGGGGACATTTTAGCACGGGTAGATAGATGACTCGAGTATAAGCCGAGGCTGATTTTTTCAGCATATTTTGGGTGCTGAAAAATTTGGCTTATACTCGAGTATATACGGTATGTAAATATACTCCTGCAGTTTCTGCTTGGCTACAGCATTTGAGGCTGAAAGACATCATCTTATACTGTGTGGGAGGAGGCAATGGTAAACCCCTCCTGCATTCTACCAAAGACAACCACAGGGCTCTGTGGGCGCCAGGAGCCAAAATCGACTTGACAGCACACTTTACTTTTACAGAGTTTTTTAAAAGCACAATTTGTGGACTCTGTGGTCTGAGGACCTCCAGATTAATCCCTGCTGTCCCACCTCTGTGGCTTCTCAAAGTATCCCTGTGGATTTGCTATAAAATCCCAGACTAGGTCACTAATAATTCAGTAGCTGGTTTAAAAGATGGCCTGACACAGAGTGTACACTTCAGTAGGTTTAGAACAATTAAGGTTATAAAATTTACTAAAGGCTATCCTATTTCAATCGCCTATCTGTTTCCAGTGTAAGCTTCCCTACTGCATTTTATAGAAAATGGTTCACATCCTCAAATCCATTTTGAGATACTTAAAGAGGTGTATAAACCCTGACTGTGAGAATAGAAACCTTGAGTGCAAGAGCTCCAAGTCCTCTAACAAGAGCAGAAGATGGGATGTACGTTTCTTTGGAAAAAGAAAGAAAACCGCAGAATCCTCTTTATTGCTTCTGCTACTTTCTGTAACATCTGTATATTGCAACATCTGTTTATTCAGGAACTTGCGCTATGAAGAAGTTGCAAAGCATTTACAGACACTGGAGTGCTGCTAGCCTCTCTCTGCCTTTGTGACAAAGAAACTTAACGTGCTCTAGCTTTTGGTTTTAGACTTTACTTACTCTAGCTTTTGGTTCCTCAAGAAAAGGCTGCCATGTCGGACAAGCAAAATAACCTTCCTCACTGATTGAAGAATGGCTTTCTTTGACCACTGTAATAATAAACACAGAGTGCCTTATTAGTATGAAAAACAACCTTCCGCTTAGGTATCTCAAATGTTTCTGTACTTTGGCAGAAATAAATACAGTTGGACATGGGTATCTAGTCCCACAGAGCAACAACGATTTATCTCAGTGAATGTGGAAAAACACACAACCCCCAATGGGTTTCAAAGTATCCCCATTAAAATAACCAACTCCAAATGTCATTACTTGGGGTATTTTACCCTGTGCACAAAGACCAGGCTGACCAAGAGTGGAGGAAGACTGTTCATTTACTAGGAGCCATGAGATAAGGCAGAGGAGTATGAGAGTTTTCAGTGTCCGAATGTTTTCTTCTTGCTGTTGTAAAGGCTTAGTGGAGTCGCAGCCCAATATGAGCCATAATCACCAAGCTTCTACAAGCAATCCAGGAGCAGCAGTCAAAGTCTCTCATATAAACATGAATCCCAAAGCAAATCCCATAGGATCTTAAGGACCAGGTCCCAAACCTCTCTAGCACCAAAGACCATCTGGGTATCCAAATCCTGAAAACCAACAATTTCCGAGCTTCCAAAAACTTAACACGTTCCTCACAAGATCTTCCACATTCCCATAAAATATGATCAGCCATTTCTGGAAGGCCACAAACAGAGCATAATTTATCAAGCAAATATAACTTGTTACGTAAACCATAATGCCCGTATAATATTCTTAACATGGCAACCTGCAGAGTTCTATGGAAAGTACCCAAATAATTCATTTCCATGAGATTTGGAAAACATTCATAAAAGTGATGTCCTGTACAATCTATATCCCACTTCTGTTGCCATTCAGATCTTTAACAATCTCACATATTGACATTTAACCTCAGACTAATGTTTTCTTTATTACATTTATATCCAGCTTTTCTTCCATCATTAATTCAAAGCATGGAATTCCCAAGTGATTGCCCATCCAGGCACTGATCAGATCTATACGAGCTCAGCTTTAGCATGATGATTCATATGCTCTCAGAACATGACCTGGGCCACAGTGTTGTAACTAGGGTCAGACTGGTTACTAAAGCATCTATGCTAACTGGGCAAAGAGGCACCGTTTACCATGGTGATTCTCTTTATTTAGCAGGGGGAGAGTAACTGGCCCTATCCACCTCCAGCATAGTACTTCCAGTGACTGTTGCTGGTGTGTGTCTTATGTTTCTTTTTAGAATGTCAGCCCTTTGGAGACAGGGAGCCATCTTATTTGTATTATTTGTTTTATTTCTCTTTGTAAACCGCCCTGAGCCATTTTTGGAAGGGCGGTATAGAAATTGAATTAATAAATTAATAATAATAATAATATAATATATGGATTAACCTCTCCATCCATCCCCGCCCCCATCACCCTGTACCACCAGTAAGTGCACCTGCAGTAGATAAGAGCATTTTCGGCGGACCAGGCTTCCCATTCTGGCTTCCAATTATGCCATTTAGACAGGGGTAGTCTTGGAGTTGGGCAAGATGGGCAGAAAAGGCACTCCTTACCTAGAGTGCTATTTATCCTTGACTTGAGCACTGCCTGAGCTTCAGCACATCTTAATGTAGATGCATCTGACCAGAGTATGTGGTCAACACAATCCTCATCAGAGTGAACTGGAGTTCCTTCTTGGCAGGAACAGCAAAGCCAGTGGTCTCCCCACCCCCTGGATGGATGGTTTTGTTTCATTTGTTTGTTGCAAGTAGATGGATGAACCATTTGCAACAAGTTGTATTTCTCAACACTGCAATTGCCTGCTGCAGCAACAGATAAAGGGAGTGGCTGTAGCCATTTTTCATTTTCTGAACAAATGACAAAGGACAGAATGGGACCAGCAGCTGTCTTTATAGTCTAAACAAACAAAAGAAGGAGAAGAGAGTAGGTCACCTGCAACAACAAAAAAGCCTAGAATGGAGGAATAATTGTATTGCTTGCGGTGCTCCAGGGGAGGTTTCTAGGGATTCCTAGGGAGGATAGATTATGCCCATGTGGTATGAGGAAAGTTGAATCCATCCAACATGTTTTGTTGTGCTGTCCATTATATAGTTAAGATGCTCCTTATTAACTCCTCTTCTGACACCCTTTCCAGGTTGCTCAGGAGATTTTTATGTTTCCTACCTTCTTGCAGATAGAACTTTAGATGTCACCTTTAAGGTGGCCAAATTCTGTTCTATTGCAGTATTGTTACGGCAGCGAGCTCATCTTTGATTAATTATAAAACTTTACTGATTATTTATTCGTGGATATTTATCTATATTTATATATTTCTTTTTTTCAATTGTATCTTTCTATGTTATGAGATGTTTTGTTTACACTATGTTATGCTGACCTTGGGTCGCAAATAAAGAGTCTTGTATTGCTTGCTGAGCAAACGCAGAAAGCTCTCATTCAGTTTCCAGAATATGCTGAGCAGGAGCCATGATTGTTATCCAGGTTTTTAAGCTATAGTGCAGATTTTCCCTGAATCGGGGATGTAAACTTTGTGGGGGTGGTGAGGCTCAAGGCCTCCCACCAGGTTGCCAGCTGGGGGCAGTGGGGCTCTAATCCCCCCGGGATTTCCTGGAGGAGGCAATGCCCTTCCCCACACCCAGCTGTCAGGTAGCATCAGCAAGCTCTCATGCTGTCAAGTTCATCAGTCAGTCCTGTGTTGTTTTGTAGCAACTCCGCAAGTTCTTAGGAGGCACTCTGCCTCTCAGGGCCCTTTGATTATGATTCTCTGATTAGTAGTATAATAAAGAGAAAAGCTAGTGGTAACTGGCTTGACCAATTTGAAATGACCAGGCTAATGTCTTTCAATGATCAGTGAACACCCGCATTGGGAAGCAAATTCCTCCCATGTTGCCTCCCTCCCTATGGAATGTGTGGGGGATTACAGCCATGTGGATTAATTGAGATTGGTCTACACATTGTCCTTCCCTGAAGGCACAACTACACTATAGGAGAGCATGAGGTAAATAATTATTTTATCTTTTTAAAAAACACTTTGCGCTCTCTCTGGGCTGGGCTGCTGGACTTGAAAATCAAAGAGGCTATTCACATACGCAGAGGAAACCAGGCTAAGAGAGCCCAGCCCGGTTTTCTCCATGTGTGTGAACTGCCAGAAGCCACATTGTTCCCGGCGGCTAGCCAACCTAATTGCCCCCCCATTAAACGAGGTCAGCGGAGTGAGTGCTCCGCTAATCCCGTTTTTGTGATTGTGTGCCACCGCCACACAACTCTGCGCCACGGTGAGACACAAGTAGACCCCCGACTGGGAGAGGACGACAAGCCTCCCAGTTTTGGGGGTCCCCCCCCAGAATGCCCCGCACACTTGCTTCTATGGAGCCAGTAGTTGCATAGGCGGCCAATCTGGCTGCCCAAGGCTAGCCTGGAGATCGTCTGCGGGGAGAGTGAGCTAAGCCCACTCTCCCCACAGAGCCTGGTAAGGCTCTACACACGGATCGAGTGTCGAGCCTCATAGTCTAATTCCCAGCCAGCAGCTACCATGGTTGTTAGGTATTTGGGGGTGAGGGTGGGGTTGTTCCATGCTGGGTTCTGTATTCTTCTTTGTAGGGCTATGATGGGCGGCGAGGGGGAAGTAGGAGGTTTTTATTTGCTTCCTAATGACAAAGATGTAAGAGAAATTGAGACTCCTTATGATTGTATGGCTCCTATGTGTTTCCTATGTGTAGGGATAGGAGGCTTCAGAGGAGAGCAGGCCCTAATAATGAGTTACTGCTGGAGGATGGGCCTCTCCTAATAAAGGGGAAAGCCTTGGAAAGTCAAACCCCTGTAGCCCAATGCAGAGTGAGGGGTGAGGTGCCTAGAGAGGAGTTGGGAAGGTTTCAGTTCTGGGGTTAGTTCTGCCCAGGAGGCCTTTCATTGTGCAGCTGGTTGAGAAGCTGCTGAGGGGGAAAGGAGTCTGCCTTGGGGCTACGAATCAACTGGAAGTTCCTTACCTGGGAGTAAGTAGGAAGGATAGGGACCAGTCTAGTTAGACACGTCAGGGGAATTATTTTTGTTTGAGTGCTTCGATCTGGGTTGGATGTTTGTTGTATTTCTTTGGGGCATCGCTTGAAGGGAGTGGGAGGTTGCCTTGCTGATGCTTTGTACAGTCTGTAGGAGAGACTATAGCCCAACACAAGTAGAGCACTTTTAAATTAATGTCTGAATAAGGCATTTATCTTTGGAAATAAAACTGGAGTTCAGTATGGTGAACAATAGTATTTATATAATGTTTTTGCGTACGGAAAGTACTTCATAGATATGATTTCATTAACCATGATAAAAGTATTGTAATGACGTTATACTACTTTTTGATTAAGAACATAAGAACAGCTCTGCTGGATCATGCCCAATGCCTATCCTGTTTCACACAGTGGCTCACCAGATGCCTCTGGGGAGCCCACAAGCAAGAGGTATGTGCATGCCCTCTCTCCTGCTGTTGCTCCCCTGCAACTGGCATTGAGAGCCATCATGCTTCTGAGGCTGGAGATGGCCCACAGCCACCAAACTAGTAGCCATTGATAGACCTGTCCACCATGAATTTGTCTAAGCCCCCTTTAAAGCCGTCTAAGCTAGTGGCCATCACCACATCCCATGGCAAGGAATTCCATAGATTAATTATGTGCTGTGTGAAAAAGTGCGTCCTCTTGTTGTTCCTAAATTTCCCAACCTTCAATTTCATGGGGTGACCCCTGGTTCTAGTGTTGTGAGAGAGGGAGAAAAATTTCTCTCTGTCCACTCTCTCTACTCCATGCATAATTTTAAACACCTCTGTTGTGTTATGTGCATAAACCATGTAGGAATAAGGAAAATGCTTATACCTGTCATGCTAAATTGCAGGAAATGTTTTGCTGTGCTTTTTGCGTGTTCATTTTATGGGAAGTGTTTGTGGACCATGTTTGCTCTGATCCTGTGTATCCTTGTTGTGCTATTCCTAGTTAGGGATGTGCAAAAAATTTCGGGCACAGAACGATCTGTGCCCGAAACGAACAATTTCGGGTGATTCGGGGCCGAACCGAATCACCCCCGATGTCCCCTGATATTTTTCGGGCACGAGCCGAATCACCCGAATTTCGGGCATGAAAAATTCGGGTGATTCGGTTCATGGTTGATTTTTGGTGAATTTTTAAAATTTTAGTGACTTTGGGGCAGTTTGGGGGCATAGCATGGGATCTGGGCAAAAGGAGTGGGGTGGCGTGGTAGTGCCTAATGGGTGCAGGCTACCACCCCAATTTCAGGGGGATTGGGCCAAGGGCTGATTTTTGGTAAATTTCTGAAAATTTCATGTCTTTGGGGCAGATTGGGGCATATTGGGGCAGAAAGTGGGGCCTGGGGCAGAATAGTGGGGTGGGGTGGTAGTGCCTCATGGGTTCAGGCTACCACCCCAATTTCAGGGGGTTTGGACAAAGGGCTGATTTTTTGAGAATTTTTGAAGTTTTAGTGACTTTGGGGCAGTTTGGGGGCAGAAAGTGGATCTGCCCCAAAATAGTGGGGTGGGGTGGTAGTGCCTCATGGGTGGAGGCTACCACCCCCATTTCAGGGGGATTGGGCAGAGGGCTGATTTTTTGAGAATTTTTGAAGTTTGGGTGTCTTTGGGGCAGATTGGGGGCAGAAAGTGGATCTGCCCCAAAGGAGTGGGGTGGGCTGGTAGATAGTGCCTAATGGGTGGAGGCTACCACCCATCCCCAATTTAAGAGTGATTGGGCAGAGGGGGGAATTCTGGTGAATTTATTTTTATGAGGTTTGTCTTCATAAGGTGAAGTGTGCTAAATTGATTACTTCCTCATATTATTCATAGTAAAGGAAAGTGTGAAAAAGTGAAAGTGGGGTCATGAGAGTTGTTTAATTGAAAAAAATCTCATTTGCTATGATAGAATGAGAATTCACACCTCAGAAAAAACTTCTGAGGTGTGAATTCTCATTCTATCATAGCAAATGAGATATTTTTCAATTAAACAACTCTCATGACCCCACTTTCACTTTTTCACACTTTCCTTTACTATGAATATGAGGAAGTAATCAATTTAGCACACTTCACCTTATGAAGACAAACCTCATAAAAATAAATTCACCAGAATTCCCCCCTCTGCCCAATCACTCTTAAATTGGGGATGGGTGGTAGCCTCCACCCATTAGGCACTATCTACCAGCCCACCCCACTCCTTTGGGGCAGATCCACTTTCTGCCCCCAATCTGCCCCAAAGACACCCAAACTTCAAAAATTCTCAAAAAATCAGCCCTCTGCCCAATCCCCCTGAAATGGGGGTGGTAGCCTCCACCCATGAGGCACTACCACCCCACCCCACTATTTTGGGGCAGATCCACTTTCTGCCCCCAAACTGCCCCAAAGTCACTAAAACTTCAAAAATTCTCAAAAAATCAGCCCTTTGTCCAAACCCCCTGAAATTGGGGTGGTAGCCTGAACCCATGAGGCACTACCACCCCACCCCACTATTCTGCCCCAGGCCCCACTTTCTGCCCCAATATGCCCCAATCTGCCCCAAAGACATGAAATTTTCAGAAATTTACCAAAAATCAGCCCTTGGCCCAATCCCCCTGAAATTGGGGTGGTAGCCTGCACCCATTAGGCACTACCACGCCACCCCACTCCTTTTGCCCAGATCCCATGCTATGCCCCCGAACTGCCCCAAAGTCACTAAAACTTTAAAAATTCACCAAAAATCAGGATTTTGCCCAATCCCCCCGAAATTGGGGTGGTAGACTCTACCCATTGGGCACTACCACCCCACCCCAAAATTTTGCCCCTGGGCCCCTTTTTACCCCCCCGAATTGATTCGGATTCGGATTCAGATTAAATCCGAATCCGAACCGAATCAAGGGTGATTCGGGTGACCCAGATTCGGGCACAAAACAGAACAGGGGTGATTCGGTTCGGGTCCGAGCCGAATCACCCGAAATCCCGAATTGCACACCCCTATTCCTAGTAAGTACTATAAGCTATGTAGTCTATATGATGGGTTAGGGTCTAATACTCCCCTAATACTCCCCAAAACCTAATGGTTATGTTTAAGACACATGACCTTCTGAATTTTGTCCCATTTTTGGAAGTGTCCAGCAGAACACTTTCCCCACTGGTACAAGTCGGTGGGAGGATGTGATGGAATGGGCATTTGTTCAGCTTAAAAATGCATTCAGGTTTTATATCAGAACTTCCTTCAATTTCAAAAGTCAATTTCGGCTTGGCCTTGCTCATCCTTTGTGGATTTCTTGTCTCTCACTAGGCTCTTAGGAATCTTGCTCCTATTGTTTGGAAACCTACTACCTTCAGGGAGAAACATTAAGCTTTTGATTGTTTTGCCTATCTCCAAGAGGAAGATTGTAATCTCTAGCTAGCTTTCCCTCTTCACCTCTCCAGACGCTAAATTTGCAAATCTTTCCCTATAAAGGAACCAGCCAATTAAAGGAGAGTTAGGTGGGGTCCATCAGCTGAGTGATTCTTGAGGTTGCTGTTCCCAACATGTTACTTTGGTGCTAGTTTAGCTTTGTTAGCTGAGACCAGGCTACATGGCTCCTGGATGCGTGCAGACTTCATCACGATGCATGCCTTTTTTTCTGAACTGCAGCTTAAGACCTATTAGCTACTGAGCCTCCTGTCTAACACCAGACAGGAAGAAAGGTATCTTGCTTGTGCACAGGGGTGTAGCCAGCATTGGCTGAACAGGTTCAAAGAACACGGGCCACTGCCAATCAGGGGCTGCGCCTTGGGACCCAAACAGCCCCCCGCGTCTGATGTCAGATGCGGTGGGTGCTGGTTTTGCTCCTGAGCAGGGACCGCGTGGCCCCTTCGGGAGTTAAATGGCCAGCTCTGTGTTCGTGGCGCAACCAGGAGTGGCTCTTCCCTGCCTAAGGCAGGGAAGAGTTGCTTCTGGCCACGCTATGAACACAACACCAGCTGCAATCTAGCTCCCCGGGGCCACGCAGCCCTGTTCAGGAGTTGGACGGCCAACGCTGCATTTGCAATGCGGCCAGAAGCGGCTCTCCCCTGCCTTTAAGGCAGAGAAGAGCTGCTCCTGGCCACACTGTGAATGTAGCGCTGGCCTGACTCTAACTCCCGAACGGAGCTGTGCGGCTCCATTCAGGAGCCAGACCACGCCCCCTGTGTCTGACATCAGATGCGGTTTGAGCAAGACCACCAGCGGTCTGCCACTGCTTGTGCATTTTAACCATTTTGCTTTGTCTGCCTTTAAATGTGCTCTGTTTTGTCTCTGTATACGCCTGCTCTGGCTACATGCTCTTTAAAGACAATTTAAGGCATTTTGGCTATATTTTGAGTTCATCCTGGTTCTAGATAGAACAAGAGAGGTTTTAGTGTTTTATCTCATAGGAAACTAATGGCAGCTCTGCCGAAGGGTTTTTTAAATGAACCTGGGGGTTCATTTAAAATATCTGTAAATATATATACAGAAAAATCCCCAAGGGAATGCTTCAGTGGGAGTCCTAAGCTTCAAAGGAGTTAAACTTGTGTATTTGAGGTATAGAGTAAGCTGTTCCACAAGTGTCTGGTATTCCTGCGGTGTACAACAGTGCAGCGGAAGGAGGTACTTACAGTCTGATGTCCTGAGCCAAACGTGTTTCAACTGATGTGCGTTTGATGAGAGAACTACTGAGAGAGGATATTCACAGCTAGGGATGTGCACGAACCGGTTCGAAGGCCATTGTAGAGGCCTCCGAACTGGTTCGAATGCCGGGGTCAGTTCGAAGGCCCCGGTCATTGCACTTTAAGGGTGGGGACAGGGTGCACTTACCCCTCCCAACGCTTTCCCCCTACCGGCGCTGTATTTTTGGAAAAACCTTTGGGGCGGCAGCAGACCTCCCTGCCTCCCCGGTGCCCTCATCGGCTGTAAGTGGCCGGAAGTACCAGGCATACGCAGTATAAAGGTATAGAATATATATCTGTTTTTAGGGGGGGCTCTTTTTGTTCACCAGGTGGCTTATAGCCACGAGACTAGTAGCCATTGATAGACCTGTTCTCCATGAATTTGTCTAAGCCCTTTTTAAATCCATCCAAGCTAGTGGCCATCACTACTTCCTGTGGCAGAGAATTTCATAGATTAATTATGTGCTGTGTGAAAAAATACTTCCTTTTGTTGGTCCTAAAATTCCCAGTCTTCAGCTTCATGGAATGACCCCTGGTTCTAGTGGTGTGAAAGAGGGAGAAAACGTCCTCTTTGTCTCTACTCCATGCATAATTGTATACACCTCTACCATATCTCCCCATAGTCACTTCTTTTCCAAACTAAAAAGCCGCAGATGCTGGCATACAATGGTTATCCAAAAGTGTGTCTCGACAAAAAAACCAGATCACCAGCCAGCCACCACTGGTGGGGTGGGGGGCAGGGGAAGAAGCTGGTTCCCCAATGGTGGGATGTAAGGGGGTTCTGCTGCCACAGGCCTTCCTTTAGAGAAAGAAGTGCTCTCATCTCACTTTGTCTTTATAATGTACACAACGTCTGCTCTGTTCTCCTACAGAGTCCTATAATAATACATCTATCTATATATTTATTTCTCCTAGGCATACCCATCACTAATCCCATGCGTGGCAGCTCTTGTGAGAGCAGCTGCCCGGGGAATAGCAACAGGGATGGGGAGACAGTGGTGGTGGCTGCTGGTCGGCCGGAAGAGGCGGCTGTGGGCTGGCCCAGCCAGCAGGAACAGGAGGCGGTGGGTGGCCCAGCCATGGGGAGGAGGAGGTTGTGGTGGGCTGGCCTGGCCCAGCCCGGCCACCAGGAGGAGGCGGCTGCTACCAGGGTGGTTGGGAGGAGGTGGTAGGCCAGCTTTCTGGCCAGCCTACAAGCCAGAAAGTGCAGGGTGGGGGTGGGAAGAAGCTGGCTGGCCCTCCAGAAAGCAAGTGGGGGGGGAGCAGCCGGTCAGCCAGAAAGCTGGGCATGCTGGTGTTGGAGGGTGGGTGGGGCAGTGGCAGAGGGTAGGCTGGCCGGAGGTGCAGATGCTCTGCGTCCAGCCCAGCTAGTTTGTTTTAATTCATGTAAAAAGTTTCTTGATTTTTATTTTAGATTATGGGCTTCAATATACAGAGTGAAAAAATATATTCCATTTTTAAAACCATGTGATCAATTGTTAATGAAGAGTGATTTCTGGAAATATAAATAATGAATACATATAGATGAATACACCTGTGCCTGTTTTGAGTTTAGCCATAGGAGCCTAGGAAGGAACATAGGAAGCTGCCTTACATTGAGTCAGACTCTTTGTCCATCCAGCTCAGTATTTTTTATACAGTATTTTTTATGGCAGTGGCTTCTCCAGGTTGCAGGCAGGCTTCTCTCTCAGCCCTATCTGCAGATGCTGCCAGGGAGGGGAGGGTACTTGGAACCTTCTGCATGCAAGTATGTAGTTGCTCTTCCCAGATTGGTCCCATCCCTTAAAGGGAATATCTCACAGTGCTTACATGAGGTCTCCCATTCAAATGCAAACCAGGGTGCACCCTGCTTAGCAAGGAGGATAATTCATGCTTGCTACCAGAAGATGTCTCCTCCCACACACACACACCCTGAGAAATTGAGAAGTCTATGCCCCTGCCCTGAATTGCCACCCCAGAAGCAAGTAAAGTAATGCCCTTATACAAATCTATGGTGCGGCCACAACTGGAGTACTGCGTTCAGCTTTGGTCACCGTATCTTAAGAAGAATATTGTAGAACTAGGAAAGGTACAGAAAAGGGCAACCAAAATGATCAGGGGCCTGGAGCACCTTCCTTATGAGGCTAGGCTACAGCATCTGGGGCTCTTTACCTTGGAAAAGAGGCAACTAGGGGGAGACATGATAAAAGTGTATAAAATTATGCATGGTGTAGAGAGGGTAGACAAAGAGAAATTCTTCTTCCTCTCTCACAACACTAGAACTAGGGGTCACCCCATGAAACTGAAGGTTGGGAAATTTAGGACCAACAAGCAGAAGTACTTTTTCACACAACGCATAATTAATCCATGGAATTCCTTGCCATTGGATGTGGTGATGGCCACCAGCTTGGATGGCTTTAAAAGGGGTTTAGATAGATTCATGGTGGACAGGTCTATCAATGGCTACTGGTCTAGTGGCTGTGGGCCATCTCCAGCTTTAGAGGCATGATGTCTCTCAATAACAGTTGCAGGGGAGCAACAGCTGGAGAGAGAGTATGCACATACCTCTTGCCTGTGGGCTCCCAGAGGCATCTGATGGGCCACCGTGATGGGATGCTAGACTAGATGGGCCTTGGGCCTGATCCAGCAGGGCTGTTCTTATGTTCTTAAACATGCAGTGGCATAGTGACATTGACAGTGGCTCATGTCTAAATTTTCTAGGAGGCTGCCACTGCCACCATTGCCACCAAAGGTCCCCACCCTCTCCGCCCACCTACCTGCTGCTGGCCTCCATTTACCCAACATCACCGGTTGCTCAATGCTGCAGCCAGCTTATTTCCTTTTGCCAGCTATGCAGTACAATGGCACCACCACCCTGGTGCGAGCTCATCCCAGGGATAACAGGTGCCAGGCTGTGCATCATACTGCATCATAGCTGGCAAAGGGAAGCCAGCCAGCAGTGGTGAGCAGGGGCCGTGGAGGCCAGTGGTGAGCAGGGCCTGTGGCAGAGGCGGCAAATGGTGGGGTGGGCCAGGAGGCCTGCAGAGGAGGCAGTGAACAGTGAGGCAGGCAGGGGGCTTGCAGCAACTCTGCTCAGCATCCCGGCCCCCCTGCCCCTGGCAGGGGCCCTGGCAACCTATCCAAATCAGCCAGAACCAGATGACATTTGGGTTTGGGCCAACTCCAAATAGGCCTCCAAAGTCTTGCACAGCTTTAGTAATTAACTTCTGTTACTAGGGCTTGTTATGAATGCATTCCATTAAACTATTTTGTTTATTGTACTCTTCTACACTCCTGGCTTTTCTGTAATGCAATAACGATGTTCTACGTGGTGAAAGAGCTGCTAACACTTGACATGGCTTAACGTCAGATAATTGCAGTTAACATGCAGATCATTATTATTTGTAGACTGCTTTTCAACAACAAGAAAGTTCACAAAGCACTTTCCAGAGCATGCAAAAGGAATGAGAAGATGGTTCTCTGTCCCAAAGAGGCTCACAGTCTAAAAAGCAACATGAAGTAGATACCAGCAACAGCCACTGGAGGGATGCTGTCCTGGGCTTGAATAGGGGTAGCTATCCCGTTGTTAAATATGAGAGCCTCTTGGAACAATTAGTAAGGATGGTGACCTTATGCTGACCTACATACCCGACAGTGGAGGTAAGGATTTTGGAGAGGTGGGCTTTGAGCCAATAGCCTCACTACTTGAACTGCTGCTTCTCTTGATTACCATGGAACGACCATTCCACATTCTACTGCTTGAGGAATCCACAGAAAAGAGTCTTGTGTGCCTGAACAGAAACATTGGCTTGAGTCAATACAGAGCTCACCCTCATCCTGCTAAAACCACACATCCATCCATCCGCTGCTTGTTACCAACACACTCTACCAAGCCTTGTCAGCTTGACAGTTCGGCAGGGTTGTTGCAAACATTTCAAATGCAACGTTTGGCACTGAAGGTTATTATTATTGTTGTTGTTGTTGTTGTTGTTTTTATCTCACTCTTCCTCCAAGGAGCCCAGAGCGGTGTACTACATACCTGAGTTTCTCTTTCACAACAACCTTGTGAAGTAGGTTAGGCTGAGAGAGAAGTGACTGGCCCAGAGTCACCCAGCTAGTATCATGGCTGAATGGGGATTTGAACTCAGGTCTTCCCAGTCCTAGTCCAGCACTCTAAAAACTACACCACGCTGGCTATTGTCAGGTACAATAAATTTACCTGACAACAGCAGGTTTAAGAACTAACCGTCATATATGTAGCGTGTGTTTTATATATATATATATATATATATATATATATATATATATATATATATATATATGTATGTATGTATGTCATATATGAGGCAGCGTGGTGTAGTGGTTAGAGTGCTGGACTAGGACCGGGAAGACCTGCGTTCAAATCCCCATTCAGCCATGAAACTAGCTGGGTGACTGGGCCAGTCACTTCTCTCTCAGCCTAACCTACTTCACAAGGTTGTTGTGAAAGAGAAACTCAGGTATGTAGTACACTGCTCTGGGCTCCTTGGAGGAAGAGTGGGATATAAATGTAATAATAATAATGTATACACAGCTAGGCAAACACATATTACAGAATAGTTCCAATGACACTTTTAAGCTATATCTAGGTGCGCCTAGATCAATATTAGATCCCTGTAGTCTGTGCACCTGACTCTTCCACAGATTTGTTTATTTCCCAGCCAGTAAAAACCTTCCTGCGCCATCTGTTGTTGTGCTCACCCTGAAGGGGTTGAAGGCATGATTCCAATTTAGTAGTGGCCAAGAATGTGTCAGTCCCAAGCTGACTACTCCCCACTCCCCCTTATGGCTCCTCTATACAAGCCTATACAGAAAGATAATGGATACATTCTGGAAGATCTTCCTATAGCCACAGAACACATTTTGTCATTGTCACATGGCTGTAGGCATGGGGCCTTGTGCCATTGCTTGCATCTAAGTGGACTCATAGAAGCACAGCTCTCCCAGGTCAGCGGCAACTTGCACACTCATAATGGAAACTGGAAGTAGGATAGTAATGAAATACATGACAGCACTCCACTCCTTGCCCGTGTTTTAGTTGGCTAGCTCAGTTCAAGGGTGAACAATACCTTCTCTGCATCATGATGTTTGAGGTGCTAATCAAATTTCCTTTTTGTGAGGGCACAACTGTCCTTGAGGACGGTGACACGTCATGTTTCTCCTCATCTTCATAGAGTGGAAACTTGTCCACTGAAAGGTCCACGTTATCGTTGTAGGCCTCTGCAGCTGCTGTGAATCTGTGAGGGGCTACATATTGTGACACAGTCTCGGCGGATATGAGGAGAAGAAAATAACATTATTCACCAGACCTTGCTTTTTAGCTCTCTCACCATATTCTGAACCTCATCCACTATTGGATCATCATCTTGATCAATAATTAACACACAGAATAATCATGACCATTTTCAAATACAGAGCATATTTTAGGGCCCAATTTGACATGCTGTGGGAGATAAGCGATTGGATCTTCCAGCTTCTTTTGGTTTGTATAAAAGCTGCCGCAAGCTCCCCATATTTCAATTGGTGGTTTAATCCTGGGTGGTTTCCCCAATGAATAACCATTGTTGCTGTTAGCTGCAGAGGCGAAAGATACACGCACCCATCTTTATTTATGCATTATACTCATGTCCTGTCTTTCTTCCATTATAAAACTAAAGACAGCAGACACAAGTTGCCAGGCATTTTCCCACCCACCTCTGGTCAGAACCAAACTTGTTTAGCTTCAACGAAGCTGGTTCGTGTAGGGTTGTGCACAAAAACAGTTTGCTGGACTTGAACCAAGCCAGGCATGTTAGGTTTTGTACCCCTCGAACAGACCCCCAGCTTGAATTTGAGCCAATTCAGGTGTTCTAAAGGTGTGGGGGTTTTGTTTTTGTTTTAAACCCACTCACAGCCAGGTCCAGTCATGACCCGGCCATGCAAATGGCCAGGGTGCATGCATGGTGGCCTCCAAAATGATTTGCAAGCATCTGGAAGCGCCCAAGAATGGGCCAAAATGGCACTTGGAAGAGCAGGGAGGAGGGGAAAACAGCAGAGACCCGCTATGTCCACAACAGCAGCACCACCCCAGATCACTGGACCTGGTGGTGAGTGTTGGGGTTTTTTTGGTTGTTGTTTTTTTAACTTTAGACTCCCCAAACCAGCTCCAAGTTGGCCGGGGCGGTTCGCACATCCCCAGCATCATGTACCTTCAAAACCATGGTCTTGGACCTGTCTTCTTTTCATTCTATACGCTTAGATAACTAACACAACATAATGGAGTGGCCAATAAGCCTTTCCACAGGACACAGCAGTCTCTGGCACACTTCCATACACTGAGAGCCCGTGTAGTATAGTTGACAAGAGTATTTGCCTTGGATCAGGGAGCTCTAGGTTCAAGTTCCTATTTAGTCAGTACCTCATGTCAATCACTGTCTTGGTGACTGCCTAGTCTACCTTGCAGGGTAGAGACCGTGTACTTGCCCTTTGCTTTGGGGTGAAAGAGTGGGATAAAATGTAATTTCCACACTAGGACATGGGCACATGAGACCCTCCTCAAGTTAAGTGCATAGATTCTCTTGCCTTGCTTTTGCAGAATAATAAAATTAATGAAAGTCTCACCCATGCCTTGATCAAGTTATCTAACTTTACAGTGAAACCAAACTATTTGAAAGACGCAGACACCTGAGTAAACCCCCAATTAATGGCTTCTGTCCTAACAAAGCTCTCACAAGCTCCAAACCTAGAAAAGTAGCTAGTGCAACAGCTTTGCACTCATGCAACAAATGCTTTGTTAGGATGTCAGCCAATGTATTTTGATGAGATCCAGTAGCTTTTAATTATTTTATTAATCAGGTTTTTATACTGCCTCACTCAGATGGCGCTAAGTGGCTCGCAAATATAAAAACATATAAAAAACAAATGACTCATTAAAACCAGTTTAAAATCATTTCAATACTCAAAAAAGATATGTTTTAGGGCTCTTTTAAAGCCTGCTAAAACTCTTAATCCTCCAATATCCACAGGGAGCATATTCCAGAACCCAGGAGCAGCTACAGAGAAGGTGACGAGGCAGCAGCCGGACACTGACCTCTCCAGATGACCTTAAAGTGCAATGGGGATCATACTGAGGAAGGCGTTCTCCCAGGTAACCCAGTCCTAAGCCATTCAGGGCTTTAAAAGGGAGATTCAACTAATGGATGTTTCTGAACAACATACAAAGGCAGCCCCACGCAAAGCGCATTGCAGTAGTCAAGCCTAGAAGTTACCAGTCAGTGCTCCACGTTCTGAGATCATTTGTCTTCAAGGAACAGACGCAGCTATCATATCAACCGAAGTTGACAGAAAGCGCTCCTGATGCAGATCTCCAGATGCAGATGCTCTCTTCTTAGAGATTATCCTGTGTTTTTCCTGATATAATGCCATCATTGGATGATAACACTTGGCATACTCTGTAGCCCCACTTAAAAAAAGAAAAAGTACAAAGCAGATCTTGCCTTCTCTTCCAGAATATTAAAGAAAGCAATTCACCTGGCCATGGCAATCACAGAGGATGGTAGTGCATTCTGGGCCTGCTTTGAAAAACTTCCATAGGTCTGCCTTGTCTGAAGATTTCTTCCCAGGAAGGTTGGCCCCAGCAGCCCAAACCTATAAAATATCAGCCTAATGTTAGGAGAGGCGAGCTGGTCTTGTGGTAGCAAGCATGACTTGTCCCCATAGCTAAGCAGGATCTGCCCTGGTTACATATGAATGGGAGACTTGATGTGTGAGCACTGCAAGATATTCCCCTCAGGGGATGAAGCTGCTCTGGGAAGAGCAGAAGGTTTCAAGTTCCCTTCCTGGCTTCTCCAAGATAGGGCTGAGGGAGAGTCCTGCCTGCAACCTTGGAGAAGCCACTGCCAGTCTGTGAAGACAATACTGAGCTAGATAGACCAATGGTCTGACTCAGTATATGGCAGTTTCCTATGTTCCTATTATTTAACAATATTTTTTACAATAGCAATATTCAGCTCCAACCTGCAGATTCCAACAACTTCAACAAAACCCATTATCTTACCAGCCTTCTCAGCATGAGCTTTCCCAGATAGCAGGCTTTACCACAGGTTTACTGCAAGGCTTCACTGCAAACTCAAAGTTGTACCCCCTCTCCAAATGATGCAAAAAGTGTATATTTTCAACAATTGGGCTACACTCTAATGCGCAGTGAAAAACCTGAATTGTTTGTGAAGTGCTCCCCAATAACCTGCAGGGATTTCGTGGTAAATCTGGCCAATATGTGAATGTACCCCCTCCATTCCGTAGGAGATGTGAGCTAAAGGGCTTCGAAAGCCCTGTGTGATAAATGTCCATGTGAAGTAAGGACAAGACTAGCCCAGTAGAAGCTACAAAGCTGATGAATAAGCTGCACTACATTGCGGTGTAGTATGCAGTTCACTTTTTTTATTAGTTCAGAGCCTTGCATTGCCATCCAAGAACCAAATTTCCTGGCTGAGTTCAGACACAATACAATACCATGGTTTGTTAAAACAATAGTGTCATGTTTTGTCTGAAATTGAGCCTACTCACAAATTGTGGTTTATTTGGGACCAACAAACCAGGATCTGAAACCATGGGTTGGAGTTGATTTGCAAGTCATGGGTTGTGCCGTAGTTTCAGTTATTTCTGAATTTACAGCCCTCTGATAAACCACATTGCTCTTCCTCCAGATGTTGCTGCACACAGAAACAGGAATGAACTTATGAGCGTATTAAACTGAGCTCTGAACAGATGGGAAACAAAAGCAGACAAGTTTGCCATAGTTTACCTGTTGTACGCTATGATGCTAAAACCACTAAAAACCCAAATTATGATAAGCACAAACCATGGTTTTGCATTCTGTCTGACCCTAATACATGCTAGAGGCACATGCATGTAATTATTGCCTGTGGTCCTTTTTATAGCTTGAACATACAAAACCCACATGGGTAGAAAAGCTTATTGGAGAGGTGATTTGGCATGCAGTAATGACAGTCCGGACAAGACTGTCAAGCACTGCTCTCCTCCCCGCTTCTCAGTAATAATCCCCTCCTGATGTTGCTTTTTTAAGGTTAAGAAGACCCATCAGCTACACATTGGCATGAAAAATATCAGGGCTGTTCCCGTGACCAAAATCCCTGGGGCTAGGGCAGGCTGGGGGGAAGGCAGGATTATACCTACAGTACCTTCCCCCACACAAAGCAAGGGCTTGCCTGCGCTCTGCCATACACCCACACAATTGGCATGGCAGAGATGTCTGCAGCAGGGATCTGGTGGAGGAAGTCCTCCAATATCCCACAATGCATTGCATGGGCAACAGAGAGGCTGCCCATGTCAATGCAGCAGCTCCTGGCTTCTTGGCTGCTCTATAGGTGGCACTCAAGGGTGAAGAGCCAGCTGCTGGGCTGCTGCAAACAGCCCTGATAATGCACACAATTGGGGCTGTTGAAGTAAGATGGGGCTTTTCCCTTCGTGCCTTGGTTCAAGCCAAAGTTTAAAAAAATAGGGTAGCCCTGCTCTGAAGCAGCAGGGTAAAGGTGTCCTGGGACTCCATACTAGGAATGTGCATGAATGAAGGCTCATGCACCTGAACTGGTGCACAATCTCAGTTTGTGCAAATCCCTACTCCACATAAGCCTCTCTACCCAAATTTTCCTGCTCCTACCCAGCTTTGGCCAGTCATGTGAATGACCTTATAGTTGTTAGGAATTCTCTCTGGTAAGAGAAACTCTTTTTCATTATAGCAGAGTGCACGGGAGGCACAAGACAGCGGAATTTGGTTAGGCATGCATGTATGCTGAGAGTAAAGTAACTTGGAGCCAATTCATAGTTTCAGATCAATATAAGTAGTATTTATTAGAGAACTCCATTCTAGATAGGAAAGTGAGGAGTTAGGATCTCTAATCTATCTATCTAGCTGGATGCTGATGGATTCTGCATCTCTGCACACATGGTGCAGGGGAGAGGAGCTTGTATGTTGCAAGGTAGAAGGAAAGGGAAGAAGAAGGGAAGAGGAAGTGGCAGGAAAGAAGGAAGGAAGTCCCTGAGATTAGCAATCTACATATCAAAGGGATAGTGTCAGAGCAGTAGAGAAGGGATGTCCAGTGTCTTGACCCTCTAGCCCTCTGACTCACTAGTCTGTCCTTCTATGTCATTGAGACAAGAGACAGCGCATAGTCCTTCACTTCCAACAATAGTTTGGCCCTCAGTATCTTATAATATAATAAACATATTAATGTTGCATATTTCAGTGGGCTAGTTTGAGAGAGACATAATCAGACCCAACATCTTCCACCTCACAAAGGAGAGTACAGTTAGAAAGGCATGCAGAAAAAAGGGCATTTAAAAAGAAAAGAAAAATAGGATGTCAATGCAATAAGCTGAGCTGTATGCTATTCTCTCTGCAGTCTGTGGCTGGCAATATGAAACTGTTCCAAGCTGATCTGAGAAACCTGTTTCTTTATATCCAGTCCAGTCCCTGAGAAGGGAGTTGCCAGTAGCAAACAATCACAAAGAATCTGTCAGTCTTTCCTTCCCCATGCAGCTAGGGTGACCCATCTGCATGGGAGAGGTGTACCATGCCTACACCAGAACTTGTACTCTCACAGCCCTGGAAGTTGGAACCATCTCCTGTTGTGAGTCTCTGTGTCCTTGGTTCCCCAGACTTGAGAAAATGGCATCGTTCCCCTAGAGATTCCAATACTCCCTTCCCTCCTCTACACTACCACCTGATTATCTCCTGCTGGAAGGCATATTCCAGGCCCTCCTACACTCATCGTTTTAAAAGGGGGAGGGACCTAGGTTGGACACCATCCACCAGCCCCACGTGTAGTGACACCTGTGGTGCAAGAGCCCAACTGGGGTCAGCACTTTCACGGGCCACCCACACTTTGAAGACCACCAGAGGTAGAGGCTTAGCAGGGCTCCTTTCCATTTCTCTTCCAGGCTAGGGTGTCCCCCAATCCTCAGACAGTCTCACAAGATTTCTTAAGGAGAAACAGTATGAAGAGTTGGAGAATGGATGGTGACTGAGGGATGAGCAGAGAGAAACTGCACTAATGCAAATCTGCTAGGTGATGGCAGACTAGGATCTGCATGCCCTTCAAAGGGTGTGATCATGGTTTTGTGTCTACACTGCTTCACGAGAAGGTAGGAGGGTGTCATCACCATTCCTGGTTTGAAGACATCCAGGCCCCATTTGCATGTAACAGCAAACCACAGGTAGACAAATCCAAGGTTAATTTTTGTAACCATGAATCGTATCGCAGGCATTTGTCCAACTGTAACCCAGCAACCTCCAGTTTCAGAACAGGGGAGCCACTCCCTCTTCTTGGTCCACCAAGTCTGCATACCAGAAAGCTGCACAGCACTTGCATCACCAGATTGTGGGCAAGGTATCAGAAGGTTTGCAGGGTGGCAGCCATTGGCCACAATCTTCAAGGGGGCAGGCCGAGTGCTATTGTGCCTTTTTGGAATGGACCACCCCGCCCTCGGCAAGGGAAGGGCATGTAATTGTCATGGAAGCCCTTATTCTGATAGCAAGTGCACCAGTGGCTTCGTAAGCCTCAGACCCAAACAGTCTTGCACAAGCACAATTTCTGGCAACAGGGGTATGCAGAGGGGCCCGAGTTTTCTGTTGCTCTGGGAAGGGATCTTGATGACTTCCTAGGAGGGAATATGTATGTATGAACATTGATTGATTGATTGATTGATTGATTGATTGATTGATTTGATTTATATACCCTCATTTATATGAGGGAGGGTAAAGGATCATGAGATCTGGTCCACAGCAAGCAAGGATGCTCTTGAGATAGCAGACCCCATCAAAGCAGTCCAGGAACACCCAAGCACACCCCTGCTCCCATATTGGCTTGCCAGCTGGGGGTTACCTCTCTCATGAAAGGACCAGTCCACTGGGCAGGGCCAGAGGCTGCAAGACTTTCAGTCCTCTGTCGGTCTGCACTCTCATGAGTTGGGCCATCGAAGTCAAGAGGTCCCTGCTTATGTGGGGGCCTCATTTTCTCTGGTAAATAACTGAACTTCTACACTGTGATCCCCTCCTCTCCAGGCAACCCTTTCATACTCCCAAGGAGTAGTGGCCACTCCATGTGCCCAGACAGTACCAGTTGGGTAGACCAGGGAAACACTGGGTCCAGGGATAGATCTTTACTCTCATTCAAATTTCAGGGGTTGGACCAGCGTTGCAGTGTGTGCAGATTGGCCGCTATGGGGAACTGAGGGAGAGTGGAGCCCTGATTATTAGTGATCCTAGAAAGGTAGAACGACCAAACTGGCAAAAGGCCTACTTGGACTGCTTCTTCGTGGCAGTTGCCAAGACAGGGAAAGGTGTTGCCCGGGTACCATCCTCGCCGCTTGCTTGCTTGAGGGGCAACTAGGCTGGGTGGTGGTTGCTTTCACTCTCATAAGAGAGCTGTCCTTGGGAGAAGGGTCATCATCACACATTATTAATGATTCTGCCTAATCCCTGTGCACTCCAAAATGGTTCTTCTCATGAATAATGCCATAGAGTGCATGCTTGCTCCCAAGGGGAAGTGGCTGGGCCCCCTTTCCCCAACTTTATAGTACAAAAAATAGAGCAGAGACATTCAATAAATCCTGGGTGGGGCTGCCTTTAAAACCCAACCCCAGGTATCATTGCCCAGCTTATATGTTATCTTAGGAGCACTCTAATGGGCTTGTCTGGTTTAAGGTGCCACCACGACTGCATGTGTGTGTGAACATACTTTTTTATCTCTTTATTTTGGGTGACCAAAACACACAGTGCCCATCCTTCCATCTTGTCCCTTTTGTCTTCTGGTTGCCAGAGGGGGGACCAAGAGACACAGTGGAAAGGAGGCATCCCCCAATGTGACTTTTCCTTTTGACAGGTATAGACGCTTGGGATGGGACAAGGTGGCAGCCCTGTTGCTGGGCAAGGGCTTGAGGAGTGTGGAGATGGGGCGGGCCAAGTGATCAGAGAGGCGGCCATCAAGAAGCGCGGCAGGCTTGGAGCAGCCACATTCCTGGGTGAGTCTGGGCCGCCCTCTCAATGATTTCCATTCCAGAAACTGCAGTTATGGCAGCATCTGCATTCTGACCTGCCACCTTCAAACTTCAGGTTGGAGCAGCGAAAATCACTACAAAATGAAGGTTCAAATTGGAGTTTGGTGAGGGAAACTGCAGGTCACTTTTGCTGCAAAACCGTGGTTTCACACATTCAGACGTACACAAATTCCAGCCTCTGCCCCATTCAACTCTGGTTTGGCATTACGTGCAAATGGGGCCACAGTCTGCCCCACAAACCTTCTGCCACCATGTTCCCAAACTGATTCCCCTGGAACACAAGTGCACAGTCAACCTGAGCAGCATCCTCCAAAGAGAAAAAGCAGCTGCACACCAAACTCTGGCTTTGAGCTCCAAGGATGATATCATTCTTTGATTCCTGCTTCTCCCACCTTCTTCCATGACACACCATTAGCCCCCACTCCTAGGCACCTGCCAGGTAACCTTTCCTCTGTTACAGGCTCCACAGAAAAGGGAACAGGTGCTGAGGAGCCTGCAGTGCCTCCTGTCTGCCAGTGCCTTGGCCACCAGGGACTTCTGCAACCAGATGGGTGTCCTGCTTTTCCAGCACTACAGAGAAAATGAAAGCTTGGTTTAGCAGCGCATGACTCAGCCCATAGCTGAAGTGGACTCTGCAAAATCTTCTATGCATCCCTCATTGTCCATAGGATTCTGGCTCAACAGTTGCTCTCACTACATGCTTGTGACGTACACCCTCTCTTGCGGCCTTGGAGCAGGAAGAGCAGAGAGCCTTTATCTACTTTTGTAGAGCAGGGTAAGCTATTTATGCATCATTTTAGAATTAATTAGGTACAACCACTTCTAAAAATATTTTGCAAGTTTTCTATTGTTTTCCTGTATTGCTGACAAAAATACATTATTTTTTGGTTTTTACAGTCTCACCTTTTTGGAAAAGAAGGAAACAGTTCCTATACAACTATTTTGCTTAAAAAATAATAATAATAACTGGACACCCATAAACATACAGTATAACTCATATGTTAGACTCAGTTTTTTAGGACATAGAAAAATGTTTAAAGCCATAAAAGTGTTTTAGAATGATTAAATCCAGGGTGCTCTCAGTTTATATTTATGCGATGTATGAGAGACAGATATTGGGACAACCATAAAATATTCTCAGGGGATGAATAAATGGCCCTTTTGTAAGTGAGAGCTGAGCCCAGATCCTCTCATTTCTTTCAACATACATATGTGCCTTCAGTGTTTACATCCCCAAAGAACTGAGAAGTGGAAGGATCCCCGCTGCTTACAGTGATGTGATGATGTGCAGGAAGAATGGTGCCGTTTGGGAAGCGGTAGATAGACACTGGGCACCCTCCAACCCACTGCTGGATGATGTAGCCACTTAGGTCTACTTCCTTGTTGAACAAAGCGTTGAGGATTCGGACAAATTTTCCCTTACGATGCACACCGACAATTTTAACAGAGTCTGTTACAGCAGGAAACCTGAAAGAAGGAAGAGAAAAGGCGGCGGCGGGAGGGGGGGGAGAGATGTGTTAATGGATATGTGGTTGAGTTAGAGTCATGATTCTCCAAGTGCAAGGTAGGCTTCCCATAGTAAGCACAGGAAGTTGCTAAAGTGTCATGAGTCCCTAAGAGAGCTGAAATAGAGAGCATGGGGGAAAGCATGGCAGGAGAAAAGCATAACAGAAAGGAGTCAAGAGACTATTTTCTGGATGTTCTTGAAGTTAGGAGACTGGAATGATGTTTCAGTCTAGAGACAGTTGTGTGGAGAAGAATGGGCAGTAGTGAACAAGGAGTGAGTCTGCACATGTTCTAATGGTCTGAGTGAAGCTACAGATGGATACACACTGAAGGCGATCAATTCAGCAATCAAAATCAGACAATCTATGCAGGCCATTTTCTTCGTCGGGTTCAATTTTTTCCTCCTAGTTATTAGATATAAATTGATTCTGCAACAAGGTGCTTTGCATTATTCCAGCTAAAGAAGTAGAGCTGGATGGTCTGCTCCAAAATGAGCTTCAAAACTGATACACCCAAGCAGGTGTACCTATTACAGGAAAAGTTAGCTTCTCTTAGCACCCAGGATAAAGTAAGTGGTGGTTAAGAGAGTAGTAGCATCTTTAGCACTGGCAAATTTGTTAGATGGGAGAGGCAGAAGTGGAGAATGTATAACACATACGTGCATGAAAGAGTTCATGAAGCACAGCTTCTTATATTATATTATTCTTATATTATGGAGAAACAAATGTTACCAATTACTTTGTACATATTCCATATGCAAATTGTTCCTGGGCAATTTCCCAACAAATAGTAGGCTTAAGAAAGAGGCACCAAAACACCCAAAAAGAAGCTATCTGGTATCCTAATTATGGGGGCAGGGGGAGAGAAGGGGTTTAACCTCCTTAGCTATATTTTTAGAAGGCTACAGGGGGGCCATAAGTAGTCTACAGTTGGGAGGAATCTGGAGGTAGGGCTTGTGGATTTCATTAAAGGCTCTCCTTTTTCCTCCATACATCAAGCACTGGCTTGAATGGGCAAAATGTCATAGCCACATCCTGTCAGAGATTGCATTGATGAGCTTCATGGTAGATATAGTCAGATGTTCCAGGAGGAAGGGGAAGGAAATAATCATAAGTCAACTGGAGAGTTGAGAGCCAAAGAGGAGAACGTTATGGGAGAAATGCATAAGTGTGATTCAGCAGCGGATGTGTGAGAGAAGTAGTGTGCTGGTAAAGTGACTCCATCTGAGGTGAGGTGATTCCAACAGCTCTTCTTTAAATAATGAGGCTTGGGTGGTAAATATATTAAGGGACTGTCTGCAAGATGCTGGCTATGCTACAGAGAGTGTGTAAAGTCATGGGCTCAGCAGATGTTTTCAAACCTCACAAAATGGCAAGCAGCTGCAGACCTTCTGCCTTGAGAAGCAGTAAGCTTAATGATTTGAAACCCTCAGCAACAAGTGCTGCTCAGCTGACAACTCTATGACCAGCTAGTTGAAGCTTTTAAATGCACAGTTACCCATTTAATAGTAAAAACCCTACTTTGCAGCTCGGCATCTTAAGGGTCCTTATCACATAGTATTATCTGAACAGCTCCCAACAGAATGCAGGAGGGAACTTTGGTGGTAGGCCTGAAATCTGGTCCAACTGATTGCCTTTGTAACATTATGTGATAAACAAGCAGGTAGGCTCAAAAGGTTATCTCAGAAAAGGAGCAACTCAAAGAAGAAAATTCCTCTCACAAAAATAGCCAGGAAACTGAGAAGCCAAACTTGGGGAAATGGACTGATCATGTGAAGACTCATTCCTTGTTCAGTGCTATCTCAAAATATCTTGAATCCAACTTGTAAATAAAAAAGTGGTTATGAATAGTTTGTCAGGCAATAAAAGTGTCTCAATTTCCTGCTCTGGCAGAGCCTTCTGAAAGCAGAAATACCCACATTGTGAGAAGAACGGGTGGTCCCTAAACACAGCTTTCAATGTATAGCTGGAAGCAAATACAGTCTGACTCCTACTGGCTGTTTAGTGAAAGACAAACACAGTGGAGTGGTACAGGGACCCTACCAGAAGAAGGAACAATCTCTTATTCTAAATGGTAATTGGAAGAAAACATCCAAGAGTCTTCTCTCCAAACTCTGGAGAAACTGTAGGAGAAAGCCTTGTCACCATTCCCTTGAGTCACAGACAAATAACAATAGAATTGTTCTCTCCAGGGTTGAGGTCTATAAATTCTTCCACTTTGTGGCACTTACCTTTTGCGTTCTTCTGTATGGTAGATGGATGTGCCATGGACAAAGGGCACCCATTGTTCTTCCCCTTCTGCAGGATGTCCAAGAGTAAGACTCGGCAGAGCGGAGCTTAAAGAATCCAGGGTATGACTCAAGTCTACAGCTTTAGAAAGTTGAAACACAATCCCCTTATGTGACACATTAATACTTGCTAATGAAAACCTTGGGGCGGGGGTGCAGAATACTGTGCCATGTATTGTTATCAATTTATTACTGTTTAACAAAGTAATCCAGCATGGTAGGACACAAAGGGTCTGGCCTAGATCTGCCCCTTGTTTTCCAGAGAGTATTTCCTAAAAACATGTTTTCCCAACCTGAAGCCAGATCCCTACTGTGCAAAGCAATAGATCCATGCATGCTGAGCAAGCACTGGTGTCCTGGCTTCAGAGCTATCAGCCGTTTTTATAAGACTGCGGTAGCCACAGAGTGGCCTTTGGAACCTAATCATTTCAGAGAGATTCCAAACCCCTAAATTTTCAGTTATTCCTTTTAAAAAAAAAAGGTAAGCTTCTAGCCCTTCTCTTTGTGAAGATTCAAAGGAAAGTGTGCAGGCGCTATTCCACCCAATTGCTCAGGGAGAAGTAAGCCAGCTCCTGTTTTCCAGTGCCCTGGCCAATGAATGCAAAAGTGCTGGGATAATGGACAAGCCTAGGTGCTTATTGATACGTTGTGCACCCTTAGGGCCCCTCTTCACCAATGTCCAATTACCTGAGTCTTCAGCAACTAAACACTTGATCCACAGATAATTTCCCCGTATGTGTGGTGTTTTTATTTAATCCATTCCCTGATCCAGGCCAGCTTTTGAATAGGGCTTTAGTTACTTGTATTCCAGTCCTGGAGCAGAGGCAAGGCTAAGGAACAGCCAGCAGCAAGAGCACTAAGGAACAGCCAGCAGCAAGAGCACTAAGGAACAGCCAGCAGCAAGAGCACTGAAAAGCAGTCTGCACTCACCTCTCTGTACATAATATCTATTTCATTAAACTATTAATATTCCTGATTTCGTGCCACTGTCTTGTCCTTGCATACCACAACTCTTTCCCTTGTATACAATCCATATATATGCACCATATGTCTCAAATGGACCAATCTAGTACTTACCTAGTCAGAGTCCCACTTTTGCTAATTACCAGTGGAAGGGAATCAATGTGTCAATGGGCTATGCTTCTGTAGACACTTTCCTAGGGCCCTCTCAAGGTGGGGGACAATACCTGGCGCTGCTCATTACTTATTTGTTTATCCTGAATTCCATGCCTCTGGATCCAGGATAAGAACACATCTAATGAGCCATTTTCCTGTTGCAATTCTTTCTCAGGGCATACACACTTGGCTCTTATTTAGGGAAAGGGTGCACTGCAAAAGCAGGCCTGACACTTTTCAGTGCAAACAACACAGACTCTTTCAGCCTGCAGTGGTCTCCTGCATGCCCACACAACTGATGAGTGCTAGCTTCCTGTTTTCAGTATGGGTGTGAGCCAGGCAGCAAGGTGTCTGCCTTTTCCTGGGACATTTCCCACATCCTCAGTAATGCACAGGAAGCTGAGGTGTGGATGTGCCCTTTATTATGCTTAGGAGAGGCTCAGACAGTGGCTTCTTAACTTAGGAGCTTCCAAGACTGGGCCCAGCAGTTAGTTCAACTTGATGAGCCCAATGTGATTGTGATCCAGAGATTCCCTTGACAGCACAAGGGACTTTGGAGGCCTGTGAATAAGAAGCAGTGAATGCTGCCTTCAACTTAATCAGGCTCCAGGCCATGAGAATGTATCTCAGGGCCCTTGCAAAAGTACATGCTGTCCATTTGGATAGGTCCTATCATGTTCCAGATGGAGTCAGTGTGTGCTATGTTTGAGCAGGCTGAGCTCTGCACTTAGTGAAATTCTGTTCCATATCCCTCTTCCCATCCCCACTCTGTCATGCCTCAACCCTGCCCCCAGCCAACAAGGGTGGCACCTAACCAAGCTGCCCAATAATAAACTGATCCTCCTGTCTATAATATGGTTCGAAATCTTCTGTTCCAACCCTACTCCTGGAAGAAAATGACAGTAATCAAGATGGGGCTGTGAAGCCATCCTAGGAATGTCTGCAATGGTGGATATCTGGAAAGAGAGGATCAAGCATTCTTGGAAGAAATGCCTTCTGATCTGATAGGACTTATTCATGGATCTGAGATATGTGTGTGAGAAAATGTGTGGTTCCTCAGTAATGAGGGAAATGGATTTTGTAGCTTCTCCGAGACTAACCAGAACATCACACAGAAACTACTCTTTCAGCACAGTAAGTTGCTGCTCTAGCATAGATGGGACAAGTCAAAGGAATTAACCCAGATTACATTAAGACTGTGTGACTTTGATCAGCCAATCAGTGCCAGACTATTTTGAAAGTGGAAGAACTGGAACTTACAATACCCAGGCTGATCTTTCTCCACTGATGATGGCAAACTTGAAGATGATTCTGTCGTCTTGGTATCAGTAGATGTTGAAGCAGGATCTGATTTTGGAGAGGTGAGAATAGCTGAGGATTGTTCAGAAAGCTGCTTACTCTCTGGTAGTGAGCTGTAGGGAAAATAGGTGTTATGTGGATTATCCAGCATTTTTATAAACTCAGATTATATTCTTAGTGCTATACTCGTACAAGCCGCAGTCCAGCAGGAACAGTGCAATATTCTGTCCACTCAATATCCTGTCCACTCCCACAATGAGGTGGGGAGTCATGCTGCAAAGGGCATAGCTGTTCATTTGTTTGGTTTTTACAAAAGTATCATGGGAGTTTGGCACTCCAGCACTGGAGAGAGGAATGAATATGATTGTTCATTGTATAAAATACTAATTTAAAAAAACCTTTGACATAATGGTGGGCCATTGCTACAGGATGAAAGGATAGATTGGCTGGAGTTTTCTGTTTTTATTTTCTTTCCAAAAGGCTCCATAAAGACCCCTGTGCTTGACTGGTGCAATGGGGGACCATGCAGCAAATGCCAGACTCCCCATAACTGCTACCTTGGGGGAATTCATCTGGATGCCACACAATAAAATGAGTTAACAACCATGCATTTCTTATAGTGGGGGGGGGGGATCTAGAAAGGCACTTGAAGAACTACCGCTCACAGACGAGCTGTCTTGTCAGCTTTCATGCCATCTTTGCGCCTTACTGGCTTAGTACTTCGCATTGTTCCTATTCATATACACATCCTCCTCCTAGACAATCTTGGAAACATGGCTGGCATCAGCAGTGATTCTGAATAACATCAGGCACTTGACAAGCCCCAGTTATGGGAACAGAGGGCCCCAACCACTGTCATCCACCTCCTCCAATTGCTTCCTGAAGATGGGGGTGGGGGGGACATAAAAGCCATCAAAATGACACTGGCCATATACACTGCATACAGGCTTTCCAGAGTAATTTCTCAGTACCATCTTGGGCCACTCTAGGGAGCTAGCATTTATGCCCTGCACCTTTCTACTTGATTGGGAAGAAATCAGAACAAGCTGATGACAGATATTTTGATGGAAAGACTGAACAGAAAAAGGAAAGGGGGAAAAAGAGTGGGGCAAGAAGTGGCAAGGTAGATAACTGAGGGTGAAGGAGCTCTGTTCAAATTTTACAGTCTTTCCAAACAAAACCAAGTTTCTAGTTCACATCAAAGATCTAATCCTAAACATAAAGAGCTACAATTTTCCTGTTAGTTTACTTCATCTCCATGACCCATACAGGCAAAAGCTGTATTGTTCAATTTTCTTCAACGCAGTTTTATTATGCAAGGGAGAAAGACATATAAGCCCTGCCAAAATGTAGGTGGAAATTCTAGATGTCAAGGTGGCATGTGTCAGAGAGCCTCCAAGATAAGGGAACAGTTTCAGAAGATGGCGTGAATAAGAAAGCCACTGTAAGTCACAGGGTCAAACAAGGGTTTCTGGCAACACTGAAAAGAAGAAATCCAATCCACAGGACACAAAGTTCAGGTTAGGGATACTGAGTATTGTGTTATTTTGCAAAGTGCTGTTCATGCCCTATATCAATAGAACAACCATACATCAGAAATCTTAAAATAAAGGTTTATCCATGCAATTCCATTTGACTCAAAAACAGATCACTCATCCAGTACACTGATACCTTGCAGTAATATTATGCACTGTTACCCTGAACAGGTAACTGAATGTTGTTTTCATATGAGTTTCTTGAGAAACAAAGATGATTACCACTTGTGCCGTGTAACAGCAACCTTGTAGCTCATGGCGACAGCCATTTTATGCTGATCTTACTGCATATAATAATGGAATGCATATTGTAATAATGTGTGTCTTCACCTTAGCAGAAAATTATTTCTGCTAAGGGATGCACAACCAGGGATGCACAACTTTGACCCTCCAGTGGCGGTTGAACTATAGCTCCCATCATCCCTGACTATTGGTCACTGAGCCTGGGGATGATGGGGACTCTAGTCCCACAACAGCTGGAGGGCCAAAGTTGTGCAGTCCTGCACTAGACCAAGAACAGAAAGCAAGAATGTGTGTGTGTGTGTGTGTATATATATATATATTTTCCCCCACAGGGTTGTTGTGAGGAGAAACATAACCATGTGCACTGCTCAGGGCTCCATGGAAGAAGAGTGAGATTTAAATGTAACTAATTAATATTAATTTCACGGACTTGAAGAACTTTCATGCCAGCTTTGCTCTTTGCTGTCCTACTACTTCACATTGTGAAGTACACAATTGTACTTGTTATTGTGATTAATATTAATCACAGTCCATATACCTAGAATCTCAGAAGAACAGATGGACAGGAAAACTAGAAATAGCATCAACTGTCTGAGATTCAAACTGCCCTATGTTTGAGTGCTGTGAAAACACAGGGTTCTGTGGAGAGAAGATGCATCTTCTCTCTGTCATATGCTCTCAGATTCACATGCTCATTAGGAAAATAAGCTCTAAACTGGAAAATATCTCATTCAAATCATAGCTCACCCGTAAATTCACTGGGAGGGCTTCAGCCCAATATGCCTATCATACTACCTTACAGGACTATTGTAAGGATCACTGAAATCATATGTGAAACCTTTGAGAAAAGCATGATATAAAACAGTGGCTGACACCCTGATTAAGGCTGCATATATGCAGCTGGAAGAAGTGCCCGTGAAGCCTTCTGCTGCACAGGCACCTCTCACCTAGGGCACATGCAGCCTCAGTCAGGAGGTCAGTCCCTGTTATTTTATTTTTGATTGATGAAATCATAGGGCTCTAGAAAGTATGGGCCTGACTCCATCATTCCCTGAATGCACTGTTTTTGCACATCACAGACATAAGATGGCTTCTTTATTGGTGACAGGACACTTCAATGGTGCTGAGTGCTCTAAACAGTTGGAGGGGGGACAATAAATGTAGAAGTGACATTTGAGTAGGTTTTGTGGGGGTGGGAAGAGTCTCAGAGCCAGAAGGAAATGCAAAAAATAAGTGGACAACAGAGGAAGGCAAGACTGAAAGACTGAGACAGAAGAAAAGAAAGTGTACAACCGATGAAGAGGAAAAGAAGGGACTCTTTTTCTCAAGAGTCATTACGAGATGACTTGAAGACTGAGCTGATCTCTGAAATAAGAGTTGTCTGGACAAGATCACATAGCATGCATGTGTTACCTGTTAACACCTTTTAACCATCCAGATGTACTCAGAATCAGGATTAAATAAAGACTGAAGAAGATATGTCTTGCAGTGTATGTTTAAGGGGAGAGCAGATCTTCTAATCTATTGTAGCGGCTGTGAGTAGAGAACCAGGTATTGGACTGGCAGTTAATCCAAATAAGCAGAGTCAAAGAATATGATCATGTGTGTGAGACAGTAAAAAACAAATTTTTTTAAAGATAAGGGAATCCCTTTCTGTTTCCTCCTGCCATTGAGGAGGAGTGTGTATGGCCAACTGTCCTTTATCAGCCCTTTAATAGGCATCACCCACCATTAACCCATATTATATATAAACTGCTTTAAAGCATCCTGTGTGGTGTACAAAGGAAACAGGGTCCCATTCCACATCCTCTGTACCTGATTTCCCCTTCTTTTGCAATGTTTTAGCCCTGCAAGAAACACAAGTAGCCTACTTCAATGAGATAAGTACAGCAAGACCCTACGAGTGTAAATAACGCCTTGCATGTATATAGCACTTTTTCTATGTGCTCATGGTAGCCTAATGCTTAGTAATGTCCTTATCAGAGCAGAAGACTAGATTAAAATACTGCTTTCCGTAGGAACCCTTCAACACTCTCCACTGGGCAGAGGCACCAAAGCAGCTCTGACTGAGTCACAGACAGGCCTTGCCTGCCATCCTTTTTGGGTTGCCCCTTTGCCTTCTGCTTGCCTGCTTTCCTCAAGTCACAGGCTCCTCCAAATGCTGGAACACACAAGCTCCCCTCATATGGCACATAGAGCAGAGGCAGCTTCTCTCTCCATCCCCACCTTCATTTGAAAGAGGACAGCAACTGACAACTTTAAAAATGAAGTGGGGGCGGGGGGGAGACTCCCTGGCAACTGCTGCACCCCTCCCTCTACCTCTCGTTATGCCTCTAGTGGTAGCCTGCAATTCAGACAGAGTGGGCAGGTTTTGGGGGGGGGCATTTCTTCCTCGCCTTCCCCCAACATCTTCTCACAAAGGACAAAACCGGAGTTACGGGCATATAAGCATCTCGATTTTACCGTGGCAAACAGCAGGCTGGGGAACTAACCTACCAAAAGAACTACTTGTGAGTAAGCATTCTAACCAGCCATTTCAAGCAGTAGTCTCATGATGCTTGACCTTCTTATTTGCCATGCCTGCCCCTGCCCCATACTTTATGAGGAAGCGAGTTACCTCTTAAATGTAATACTGGTTTCCTCATAACAAAACCCAGGAATGAAGCCTTGATTAGGGAACCAGATGAGAAAATGACTGTATACACTTTTTAGTATGTACCTACCCAGACATATTTCTGGTGCAAACATGCCTCAAAGAGGTTGCTTTACACACACACACACACACACACACACACACACACACACACACACACACACTCTTCTATCACAAAGTCTGTGATTTGCAGTTACCTTTCCAGTGAACTTTCCTCTGTGGTGCCACAGACGTGTGCTTTTCCAATAACTGATCCTATACTACTGATTACTTCATCATCTTTGTCCTCATCAGATGATGAGAGACTTCCAAACTAAAACAGAGAAAGGCAATGAAATTGATAGACACCATGCAGCGAGGACAACAACCTGTGAAGCAAAATCTATACTTTCTCCTAAATCTGGGCCAAAATCAAGGAACCCCCAGATATTTTGTCACCTTAGTGTCTTGTGCAGATGACGATGACTACTACTACTACTACACACAGCTCCAGTGTCCCAAGCCTCATGCAAAAGATTGCCCTAGCTAGCACCAAGGACTGAGCAATATGAGCAATGGATAAATGAATGAATGATGGGGAAGGATGTAAAGAAGTGAAGCACAGAGGACAAGGTTGAACCGATTCTCTTAGGCAATGTTTTGGCAGTTCTGCATTCTATGGAGCTAAAGTGATGTGCTGATTAAAGGAGAAAAGGCACAGTGCCTCAACCCCATCCACCCTGAACCAACTGCAGGAGCTTATCGGTGTCAGGGAGAAGAATTAGGGGAAGGAGAGCTTGACCTACAAAGTGGAGCAATACTGGGAGACTTTACCCAGTTTCAAGCAAACATCCAAATAGGATCTTGTAGGCTTTGTAGGTAGGCAGGAAGGGGGTGCTGCAAAAGATTAGTCAGAAGAACCTGGAACCCAGCAACTTCTGGCAAAGCTCTTTTCAGCCACGTGTTGGAAGGACTATCCCTCAAACTCAGTGGGGGTTCTGAATTCTACACCACCTCAACACCCCACTCTGCTCCCCAGCATTATTAAGCGAAGCTACATAACCAAGCAAAGAAATAGGAGCCTTCAAACTGCCCTTGTCCTTGGGAAAGTGACATCCTCTGCATCTAGAAGTTACTCCAAGGGTCTTCTTGGGGGCATGGCTGCACAATGCCATAAATTCCAGTACCACATAGTATGCATTCACATGGATGCCCCAGGATGGCAGAAGCTTTTCAACATGCATTTATATTCATTCATTCATTCATTCATTCATTCATTCATTCATTCATTCATTCTGTTTGCACACCACCCCAAACTTCCATTTATGGGCAGTTTACAGCAATATAAACAAATCAAAACATAAATTAAAACCTTAAAACAATTTAAAACCACAAGTCTAGTTAAAAAGCTTGGGTGAACAAATGTGTCTTTAAAGACTTTTTAAAAGTTGTCAGAGATGGGGAGGCTCTTTTATTTCAGCAGGGAGCACATTCCAGAGTCTCGGGGCAACAACAGAGAAGGCCCATCGCTGTGTATCCACCAGATGAGCTGATGGAAACTGCAGATGAACCTCTCTGGATTACCTCAATGGGTGATGGAGCTCATAGTGAAGAAGTTGTACAAAGGCAGCCCCACACAGAGCACACTGCAGTAGTCAAGTGAAGTCTGGGGGTTACTAGCATATGTACCACTGTTCTGAGGTCGTTTATCTCAAGAAATGGACGCAGCTGGCATATCAAACAGAGCTGATAGAAAGCACCTCTGACCACTGCCTCAGCCTCCAGAAGCACTCCCAGACTGCATACCAGTTCCTTTTGGGGAAGTGTGACCACATCCAGAACTGGCAGAACAAAATTGTCTCCTTAGTTCCAAACCTGCACAGTAATATGTACCTCCGTCTTATTTGTTTTCAGTCTCAGTTTGTTATCTTTTATCTAGTCCATTACTGCCTCCAGGCAGCCATTTAGGAAGGTTATGCCTTCTCCTGATGATGTTCACATGGAGAAATAGATTTGGGTGTCATCAGCATTCTGATAACCCTGCATCAAATCTCCTGATGATCTCTCCCAGCAGTTGCATGTAAATGTTAAAAAGCATTGGAGGCAGTATGTAGCGCTGGGGGACACCATATACAAGTTCACGTTTGGAAAAATAGTCTTCCAGTGATACTATCTGGAATCAGCCCAAGAGGCAGAAGTGGAACCACTGCATAGCAGTGCCTCCCACTCCCAACCTCCTCAGATGATCCAGAAGGATACTATGGTCGATAGTATTGAAAGCCACTGAGAGATCCAAAAGGACCAACAGAGTCAAACTCCCTCTGTCAATTCCCCATGGGAGATCATCCATTAGGCCAACCAAGCCAGTCTCCACCGCATAGCCCACCTGAAAACCAGTTTGAAATGGGTCTAGATAATCAGTTTCCTCCAAAACTGTTTGGAGCTGAGACACCACCACCCTCTCAGTTACCTTGCCCAACCACGGAAGGTGGGAGACAGGCCTATAGTTGCTTAACTCTAATAAAAATCTTCATAAATTAAACAGTGTGTCTCCAAGCACCATGAGTAATCAGAGATAGTCCCACCCATGGGAATAGTTTTCTAGGACAGAGACTGTGGCTTTCTATTAGCCAGGAAGAATAGCACCTCCCTACCTCTTTCTCCCATTTTTAGAAATCAAGGGCTATCTGTGTGGCAGCCACTAAAGCACTCATCTATACTCATCTTAGATTCATTAACACCTAGCCAGCAATCTCTTTTTGTTGAGCCTGAATGCAGTGTCTAGTGGGGAAGTAGAGCACTAACTAAGTATTTGAAAAGATCAGAGTGACTGAACTCCATGAAGATGCAAAGTGTGGATGCAGGTGAACCTATTATACTTTTATAGTGGACAACACCCAGGCAAAGCCGGTCATGGAATTTCGTTCCATGAAATTCATGGAACGTACATTAGTCAGGAGTAACTTGTCTCATTGATTTAGTCATCAATGCTCAGTCATGACTAACAGTTTCCCAGTGTACCTTATGATTACTTCCTTCCTTATGATTAAAAGGATATTGTGTAAATATGCTGCTTCCTTTAACTGAAATCGATCTTAGCAAGCAATACTAGGCAACCGTGATTATAACCTCTCTGTATGAGTTTCAAGGATTCAAGTATCTACCCCTCACACTTGTCTTGATTTTCTGAAGCTTTTTCTCCATGGCACTGACCTTGTGAAAGGCATCCACAAAGCTAATATGCTTTGGGATTCTTCGAAGTGTTAAATCGCTTCTTTCTGGAAATATCTTGGTTCCCGACTCTGACCAGAGCTACACAAGAAGGAAAAAGTGGGACACGTTTAGAGACAGCAATCTTAATTTGTTACATCAATACCCAGCCCTTTCATTAAAGAGCTCAGAGTATTCTTGTAGGGGATTCCCAGATAGGCAGCCAAGCAGTGACACTACTGCAGTGTGTACCTTCCAACTGTTCTCAGGGCATTTGGTTTCCTGTATTCAGTGCAGCGGAACCTTCAAAGTTACCTCTTTTGCCCTTGGAAGAACCACAAACTGATTCTCTTTCATCCCCTTCTGTCAAATGGAATTGGTTGGGGGAAAGGAAAGAATGTAAGATTCCAGGAACTACTAGCTACAATCAATTGCACTTGTTTTTAAAAAATGATTTGGGGTTAATCCTTGGAAGCAGTTCTGCCCTTACCAGAATCAATCTATGGTTTGATAATGGAACCAAGATATGGCATGTTAAAAGGTTTTAAACGAAAAAGCATTAACTCGCCAAACAATTCAATTTAGTCACACAAGTCCTGAATTTCAAATAATCTTGAGCCCAGAACAGCCCCTTCCCATCAGTGACTTATACTGCCTCTTCCTTGCTCCTCCCTAAAGTTGTTCCCAAAGCTACTTTGGCAAGGGACAGCAAGAAGGGATTGGAATGTTTTAAAAAGTGGATCACAAGTTGTGCAGGCTTGGTAAGCTTACAGACACAAGGTCTGTCTCCAGATTGTTCACATCTGCACTCAGGAGCAAATAGGAAGTGTTGCATACATTAATTCTACAGAAACATCTGTCAAAGACATCTGTCCCCTGCTAACTGAGCAAAGAGGCACCTTTTAAGAGTGGTAGTTCTCTTTATTGAGCAGGGGGAGGGCAACTGGCCCTATCCAGCCCCAGCACAGCATCCCTTCAGTGACTGTTGCTGGTGTTCTACTTTTTGTTTCTCTTTAGATTGTGAGCCCTTTGGGGACAGGGATCCATCTTTATTTATTTTTATTTCTCTATGTAAACCAGTTTGGGAACTTTTGGTGAAAAGCTGTATATAAATATCCGTAGTTGTCATTGTCAAGGATAGTTTGGCTTGGTGGAAGTCTTTACTTCAGGACAAGGGGATTGACAAAGCTCTGTTCTGTGTTATAGTGCTCATCTAGCAACCACTCTTATTCCATAACAATTAGTAAGGGAGGCTGATCATCTGTGAGGGATGCAGTAGCAGTTTCCTGCATTGAGCAGAGGGTTGGAGCAGAGGAGAGCTGGTCTTGTGGTAGCAAGTATGACTTGTCCCCTTAGCTAAGCAGGATCCGCCCTGGTTGCATATGAATGAGAGGCTAGAAGTGTGAGCACTGCAAGATATCCCCCTTAGGGAATGGAGCCATTCTGGGAAGCGCAGAAGGTTCCAAGTTCCCTCCCTGGCAGCATCTCCAAGATAGGGCTGAGAGAGATTCCTGCCTGAAACCTTGGAGAAGCCTCTGCCAGTCTGTGTAGACAATACTGAGCTAGAAGGACCTACAGTGAGGGAAATAAGTATTTGATCCCCTGCTGATTTTGTCCGTTTGCCCTCTGACACAGAAATGACCAGGCTATAATTGGAATGGTAGGTTTATTGTAGCTGTGAGAGACGGAATAACAACAAACAAACCCTCAAAAGCCCAGTGCCCAAAAGTCAGCGATGGATTACCATTGTAGTGAGGGAAATAAGTATTCGATCCCCTATCAACCAGCAAGATTTCAGGCTCCCAGGTGTCTTTTCACTATATGCAGGTAACGAGCTGAGATGAGGAACACCCTCTGTAAGGGAGTGCTCCTAATCCCAGCTTGTTACAGTACCTGTATAAAAGACACCTGTCCATAGAAGCAAGCAATCACTCAGCTTCCAAACTCACCACCATGCCCAAGACCAAAGAGCTGTCGAAGGATGTCAGGGACAAGGTTGTAGACCTGCACAAGGCTGGACTGGGCTACAAGACTATCGCCAAGCAGCTTGGTGAGAAGGTGACTACAGTTGGCACGATAACTGGCAAATGGAAGAAACACAAAACAACTGTCAATCTCCCTCGGTCTGGGGCTCCATGCAAGATCTCACCTCGTGGAGTTGCAATGATCATGAGAACGGTGACAAAGCAGCCCAGAACTACACGGGGGGAACTTGTCAATGATCTCAGGGCAGCTGGAACCATAGTCACCAAGAAAACAATTGGTAACACACTACGTCGTGAAGGACTGAAATCTTGGAGTGCCCGCAAGTTCCCCCTGCTCAAGGCAGCACATGTACAGGCCCGTCTGCAGTTTGCCAATGCACATCTGAATGATCCAGAGGAGAACTGGGCGAAAGTGTTGTGGTCAGATGAGACCAAAATTGAGCTCTTTGGCATCAACTCAACTCGCTGTGTGTGGAGGAGGAGGAATGCTGCCTATGAGCCCAAGAACACCATCCCCACCGTCAAACATGGAGGTGGACACATTATGCTTTGGGGGTGTTTTTCTGCTAAGGGGACAGGACACCTTCACCGCATCGAAGGGACGATGGACGGGACCATGTACCGTCAGATCTTGGGTGAGCACCTCCTTCCCTCAGCCAGGGCATTGAGAATGGGTCGTGGATGGGTATTCCAGCATGACAATGACCCAAAACACACAGCCAAGGCAACAAAGGAGTGGCTCAAGAAGAAGCACATGAAGGTCCTGGAGTGGCCCAGCCAGTCTCCAGACCTTATTCCCATAGAAAATCTGTGGAGGGAGCTGAAGGTTCGGGTTGCCAAACATCAGCCTCGAAATCTTTCTGACTTGGAGAGGATCTGCAAAGAGGAGTGGGACAACATCCCTCCTGGGTTGTGTGCAAACCTGGTGGCCAACTACAAGAAACGTCTGACCTCTGTGATTGCCAACAAGGGTTTTGCCACCAAGTACTAAGACATCTTTTGTGAAGGGATCAAATACTTATTTCCCTCACTACAATGGAAATCCATCGCTGACTTTTGGGCACTGGGCTTTTGAGGGTTTGTTTGTTGTTATTCCGTCTCTCACAGCTACAATAAACCTACCATTCCAATTATAGCCTGGTCATTTATGTGTCAGAGGGCAAACGGACAAAATCAGCAGGGGATCAAATACTTATTTCCCTCACTGTATGGTCTGACTCAGTATATCGCAGCTTCCTATGTTCCTATCTACAAGGTCCCTTCCAGTTCTCGCATTCTATGATTTTATTGTTCTAGGAGGAAACGGATTCATTCCCCAACAGCAGGGCAAAATGTCATATTCCTGCTTTCCTCCAGCAAGTAGGCTCATCCTATCAGAAGCTGAAAGCACAATCACGTTATCATTTTTCCTCATGTAGGGCTTGTTGTTGTTGTTTTGCAGTCATCTCATGGTGAAAATCTACAAAGACTCAGTCCTATTAACAAATTCCACATACAGTCAGCTGCAAACTCCATGATACTGGCATCCAAAAATGAGTTCCACAGAAGCCACTATCTATGCAGAGACCAGTATGGGGAGACCAGAAGATCAGTATCTATGGGGATGTACACCGTAAAATGTCTGCAAATATTCACTCATTGTAGAAGGGAAACGATGGCATAAATACAATGTGAGCTTATCTGCCTCAAGTTTAAAACTGACACCCGACTAGTTTAAGACAACAACTGTTTGTGCTACTCGGTTAGGACTTCTTTGAGTCCTCCCTCAGTACTAGAAGATAGTTACTGGCATATTTATATGCATCTAAATGAAGAAGCAGATGCAAATGACCAATCGCAAGACCTGCTCTCGCTGCATGATTAACAAAGCCCCACTCATGCCACAGGGACAAGCTAAATTCAACACTCCCTGCTGTCTCAGTGAGACAGTAGCAGCAACTTCCATTGCACTCACTGCTAGTGGTCATTAGCATGTAGGAAATCCTAAAATTAATATTACTTAATCAATATCTATTTTTCTATGTACACGGCTTTGAGAACTTTGCTGAAAAAGTGGTATATAAATACTTGTGGTAGTAGGAACATAGGAAGCTGCCTTTTACTGAGTCAGACCATTGGTCCATCTCTAGCCCATTATTGTCTACAGAGACTGGCTGTGGCTTCTTCAAGTAGTAGTCAAATGGAAAGCAGAGTCTGTGTGGAAATGTTGCTCTAATATGTCCAGCCAGTAGGGGGCACTAGCATTTGCTAGTAGTGGTCTTCATTGGAGGCAGAGTCCCACCCTTCTTCCTGCTTGTACTTCTTGTTGAACTTGTCCCTTCCTGTTATGTATGTATGTATGTATTCGATTTTTATACCTATAATAAAGTAGTCTTTGCCTATAATGGCTGCCTTCCTCCGAGCTCTCGTGACAGAGTCCTTCTTTTCCAGTCATGCAACCTGCCCCCTCCCTTCTGAATAGAACAAGATGGATACACACAGCAAGGGTGCAGCTGGGGAGGGTTAATGGCTTTATGACTCATCCCTAGTACTGGACCCAGGCTGGCCAGCCCTTTTAATGTTGAAAAGGGTGAGAATGACAATGCAACAATCTGTTGCAATCTGTTTCTTCAATCAGTTTTAAGGAGCAAATTGAGAGCAAGAAGAACTGAGTGAAGATTACAGACCGGGGCGTAGCTATAATTGGGCAAAAGGGTTCAAAGAACATGGGTCCCCAGCTCCTGAAGGCCCCCGAGCTCCACCCCTCCCTATTTTCCTCATTATCTCCCACACTCGGGGGGGCCGCCAGAGAGAGAGAGAGATGAACACAGGCCCCCTCTCCCCTAGCCACGCCCCTGGGGGAAGCAATATGTGGAGAATGGCCAGGGAAAGTGCATGGACACCTTTAGGAGCCCAGACCAGGCTCTTGGCTGGGAGAAAGAGGTTTACTTAATTGGAACCCCCACTGAATTATGAGAACCTCACAGCAAAATCCAAGTATTTCTGCAAATTCTTAAGATCATACTTGTGCTGATGCTTTGTGGCTTATTAAATATTTTTAGTTATCAATATTTAATAACTATATTAAATAGTTATTTGATATTTTTGTCTGCCTTAACATGTTTTCATTGACTCTACAATGAATTGGGCTGCACAGTCAAACACATAATATAACATGCAACCATATATGAATGATCATGCTAAATGATGGTACTTTGGAACCATCCCTTCTCAGGAAAGAAGGAAAAGTGGACTGGAACAAAGATTTGGTAAGCAGTGAGTGCCCTCTAATGGTCCAATATTGCAATTGTATCTAGGGATGCCATCATCTGATGGAAAAAGAGAGGGAGTGAGCAAGGAAGAGAATAGCAGTGATTCAGAGAGAGACGGGCGGGGGGGGGGAAGAGAAATAGGGAGAAAATCTTAAGACATGTTACCTTAAGAAGCATAGGAAATAAAGAACCATACAAAACCATGAATGGGTAATGAACATAGAAGAAAGCAGGCAGACATTATTTTGCATTATTTTCGATTTTGTTCTTTAAATGAAGGACAGCACTCTGGCAAAGCAAAACCCCAGCAGTAAACATTTTTCAAATACAACACATACATGAATCTGCTTCATACTGAGTATTGATCTACCAAGGTTATTGATCTACCAAGCTCAGTGTTATCTACCTTGACTGGCAGCTAGCAACCTTTATCATTACCAACTTGATCCAGGCATTCTTTCGAACTCTAATTCAGAAATATTTGTTTGGTGTGGGCTGGGGGGCTGGGATTTAGAATCTTATTCTTTGTACGTATACATATACACAGAACTTGAGAATCACAGAATCAAACACAAGATAGGACTTGAGAAGTAAGGCTGCCAGCTATGGATGCAATGAGTTTCCCTTGTCAATTCTATGGCTCTGTGCCATAGATCTGAATTACAGCAGGGATACATCCTGCAGGTGCTATGGCTCTAATACAATGCACAGCTCTTCCAGCATCATCACGGGCTCAGATCTGTTCCAAGATTTTGTCCTCTCTGCCAACCTTCCTTTGCCACACTGGGTTCAATTCAAGACACCGTACTTAATGAGGATTTGCTTCAGTGTTCCAGATGAACCTGAAGCAGGCCTTCATTCTAACACAGAGAACACCTACCTGAAAGGGGAAATCTTTCTGATTAAAATCAGTGGGACTTCTGGCATTGACTGACTCCATTAGGCACAGAATCAAACTAAGAGTATGCTCACTGGCTTTCCCTCCTCCCTCCCAAATTAAAAGATAATTCAAACAAGATATATAGGTCAGGTTGTATGCCTCTGAATACCAGCTACTGGGGGCCAAAGCAGGAGAAGGCTATTATTATTATTTTATTATTTTTACATTTATATCCCGCTCTTCCTCCAAGGAGCCCAGAGCGGTGTACTACATACTTGAGTTTCTCTTTCACAACAACCCTGTGAAGTAAGTTAGGCTGAGAGAGAAGTGACTGGCCCAGAGTCACCCAGCTAGTTTCATGGCTGAATGGGGATTTGAACTCTGGTATCCCCAGTCCTAGTCCAGCACTCTAACCACTACACCACGCTATTGCCTCCATGCCCTCCTTGTGGGCTTCCCAGTAGCATCTGGTGAGCAAATGTGTAAAAAGATCCTGGACAGAGAGGCAAGTGTTATGCAACAGAAGCTTAAAAAGGGGGACTTGTGAATCCCTGATTGGGTTAAATCCTATCATGCAGCAATTCTTATAGCCATGTTTGCATGGTGGGACCCATGCAATTTTATGATGGCTTGAGATCTGGAGCAGGAGGTTCTACAGATTCTTTTAAAAGCATATATTTTATTGGAGAAGGTAGAATGAATCCAGTATGTCAAAAGACGAAATATGGAACGAGTTCTCATGACCCATGAGAGGCCAACTGACTGGAAATTGGGTTGTGTGCACTTTCAATATCCAGTTGTAAGAACCTGAAAATTTTACAGCTATGTCAGGTTGGTACCATGTCAACCCGACATTTACCCATGGTTAGTAATCTAGAATTGATCTAAGGGCTGCTGATCCCAGGTAAATGTCAGGTTGGTGCAGTGCCAACCTGACATCGCTGCAAAATGTTTGGGTTCTTACAACCGGAAATCAGAAGAATGCATGGCTTGCGAATCTCAATTCCCAGTCAACCCAACATTTGCCCAGGCTTAGTAATCTAGGGTTCAATCCAAGGGCTATTGATACCAGGTAAATGTCAGGTTGGTACAATGCCAACCTGACATCGCAGCAAAATGTCTGGTTTTTTTATGACTGGAAATTAGGAGCGTGCACGGCTCATGAATTCCTTTACTCCCTGTCATCCATCCTCTTCCAAATTGTGAGAATTCACCCATGGTAAGGAATTCCATTAAATTTATATGGCACAAATATGCAGTGTATCTCATCCCAGCCAGGACAACCAATTATTATATAAGACCTATACCATAAGGACTTTGCTGTGACCAAACTGATATCTGGTTTTTCTAAATGGGAACAAGCAGAATATGTCACTTATAAAAAATTATGAAATGGAGGAGGAGGAAGATTCCCAGGTTTTCTTTGACTAAAGAACACAATCCCCCAATTAAGGGTAACGAAGTACATAGTTTTCTTTTATGTGTGGCACAAGGGACTGATTTGGGTTATAATAAACCTAAATTAGAATCATAGTTACTATCTGGAAATACATGTAAAGGAGTATTATTTTAAAATATACAAAATACTAAGAGAAGGTATTAAGAACCAGATTTATATAGACAAAAATGGGGAAATGACTTAGATGAAGCATTTCCATTAGGTTGATGGTAATATGTATATCAATTTGCTACAGAGATATCAAAAAATATTGCTAGCAAAGAAAATAATATAAAATTTTTACTTCAATGGCATTACACACCAATCAGAATCTGCTGCACATGTACTGGGCAGCATCAGGGAACAGTTGGAGATGTCAATCATATCAGGCAGGATCCCTTCAAGAGGTGCACCTAGGTAATTTTGGAGCCTGGACCTAAAGGCCTTTGGAGTGCCCCCCCACCCCCGCAAGTTAAGCATCATCCCCCTACACACACACACACACACACCGTGACACATGCAGTATTTTTAACATGTAGGTTCTTGAGGGCACAAACAGCAACTGAACTCACAAGAATGTAAGAATATAAAAAAGGCATACTTATGCAAAGATGTATTAGCAGAAACATTTCAACACACAATTTGACATAATCCCATCCCACATATTTCTTTCCCTACCCCTCCACTCTAGATCTCTAAAGCAGAGGCCACACTCGGCTGCCTGGTGTAGCGTGAGGCAGTACAGCACTGCCACACCACTGAGGACAGACTAAAGAAGATTTGGGGGCCTCCAGGGGGTATGGAGGCCCTGGACTTCAGCCTGGAAGTCCAGGGGTAAGAGCGTTTCTGATCCCTTCATATATGGTGGGAGTGTAAGGCAGTTATAAATATTTGGCTACATGCGATTCATAGTATATTTGAAATGACGGGAGATCATTTAGATTACAGATTTCAATGCCTACTTTTAATGGACTTGAGAAGCTCAGTTAAAAAGTCAATAGAAACAAGGTGGGTAACTGCTTGGTAGCAACAGAAGTGATGATAGTCAAATACTGGAAAACAAACATACTACCATATGCAGAGGAGTGGCACAGGAAGATATGGTCAGTTATGCTAAGGGAGAAAATAAGTGTATTTATTAAAATGAAAAGTGGGAATGTTAAAGCTATGACTATATTTGAAAGCAACTGGAATAAATGTAGAAGGTTTCAGAATAACAAGTACAGTCAGGAAAACTTGAGTTAAACAATATGTTCAATAGTAGGGATGTGCACAAAACATATTTTGCATTTTGTTTTGAGCTTGAAACAAAATGCAGATGGCTGAAACATTTCATTGAAACAGTGGTTGACCCATTTGTTTCAATGGAACAAACCTCAAGATGTTTACAGTGTTTCAGCCATTGTTCACTGTTCCCATTGTTGAACACCATTGTTCCCCATGGATACCTCCAAGGACACCAAAGTGGGTTGCATGGTAGGGCATGATGGGTGCTACCTACCACTGTGCACGGAACTGCGGAGCTGCGGTCCGGCACTGGGGTGGGGGGTTCCATTAAGGGGGGGGGGCTTTACTTACCCCTCCCATGTTTTCCCAACTCCGGCGCTGTAGTTAGTGTAAAAATCCGGCGGCAGGATCCCTCCTTGCCGCCCGCTTCAATCTCCGATGGCTCCTCCTCCGTGGTAAACAATTGGACGGCAGGATACCTCCCTGCCGCCCCCTTGAAGCCCCCTGCCGCCCCCTTCAATCTCGTCCCGACTGCTCGCTCGCGGCAGGGAGATGTCCTCCCGCCCCCTTCCCTGCTGGGCTGCAAAAGTCTTTAAGAAGCCTTTCTTAAGTCTCCAAAATGGCGTCTGAAATGTCAAAACGTTTTGAATCAAAATGATGTTGTTTTGTTCAGAGTTCAAAACAGGCCCTTTATTTAAAGGGCATTTTGTTTTGAGCGCAAGGCATTTGAAACGGCCCGTTTCGACATCTAAACATTTTGTACATCCCTAATCAATAGTGTGAGAAGTCATGATACAATGCTTGTGATTATGGTAAATTAATCCAGTTAGGAAAACACAGGGAAAGTACTGTATATTTTGAATATTTAATGTTTGGTGAACAGTATATAATTTGTTTCTATTCAGAAGATTGATACATTGAGGTCGTTCAGGTGACCTCAGCCATGCAATCAAGAGGGCTTGGGGGGGGGGAGGCAGGAGCTTGCCTGCCGTCCCCCGCAGACAAGCAGATGCTGCCTCGGGCTCCACCGTGCCACCCATCCACATGGTCAGCGCTGCACCAGAGTCCAGAGCTGGGATCGAGACAAGGAAGTTTTAACAAATACTCCATCTCAGTGTGCCCCACACTTCTCTTGGCACAGCTACTTAGGAACACAGGAACATAGGAAGCTCCTTATATTGAGCCAGACTCCTTGTCCATCTCGCTCAGTATTGTCCACACAGATGGGCAGTGGCTTCTCCAAGGTTGCAGGCAGGAATCTCTCTCAGCCCTATCTTGAATATGGTGCCAGGGAGGGAACTTGGAACTTAGATGCTCTTCCCAGAGTGTCTCCATCCCCTAGGGGGAATATCTTACAGTGCTCACACTTCTAGTCTCCCTTTCATATGCAACCAGGGTAGACCCTGTTTAGCTAAGGGGACAGGCCAAGCTTGCTAACACAAGGCCAGCTCTTCCCCCTGGGCTCGCTGCCCAAAATGGCAGTGGGCTGAGGGGAAGCCCAGCAATCTCACAGACTGTCACCTGCTGAAGTAGAACAAATCTATGGTTCATTCTACCTCAATAAAACACCAGGTACAAAAGTCAGTCTACCCTAGGCTGGAGCAGCCGAGAGCAGAGAGGTCCTGGTGCTTCAGATGATATGAGCTGCCTGGGGTAACCCAGATAACTCGTGTCATGAGAATGCCCTCATTGTGTCTTTATTGTTAAGAATTTAAGAGTGATATGGTTTTGTAATGTGAGTTTTTATTTGAATGTACCTCTTATTTTAATAACAATTTAAAAACAAAACAAAAAAAGCCCCCATGATGCTGAACTAGATGGCACTTTGGCCTGATCCAGCACAGCAGAGCTTCTATGCTCCTATTTAATGTGCCTTCTGCAGCTGCAGCTTCCCAAGTGCCTGCCAACCCTTCTCCTGCCTTGATTGATCCAATGGTGTAATGGACACAGCACTTATGTATGTTCTGGATTTTCTCTGCAGCTTTTAAAAACTAATTTCTCTTATTAGGTTGGCTTACAGCAGCTCCCATCTAGCCACATTTCATCCATCATTATAATTAAAACTAGACTTGAAACTGGAATTAGATTCTTATATATCCTCCAAGATGGCAAGTGTTTTGGATCAAGGTTAGTCCGAACTTCTCTCAAGCAACTTGAGCACTCTCTGCACAAGAGCCCGGAGTGTCAATGAACACACAATGTGTAAAACGTGCTTTTGCCTTCACCCCCTGCCCACTCACCTTCTCTCACTTCTGCAATATCCACTTTCAGAGAGGCACCTCTCTGCCCCTCTGAAAGGATGTCAAGAGGATAATAGCTTCCAACAGGAGGCAATGCTCTTCTTTGAGTCAGCTGCACACCTTTCCTAACCGTTCCTGTTAAGCTGCCATTCTGGAGCTGCTTTGACTATCTTCCGGCTTTGAATGACTGACATCTCTGAGGGACAAAGCTTCAGCCTGGAGCTTTTCCTGTTTCTCACAGAGGCTCTTCATGTCTCAGCCTTGCCCAGGGCAGGCATGGTCAGCAAGAGTGAATTATAGACTGGAGGAGGGGCAACAAGTACTAATAGAGAACTGAACTTCAAGGAAGGAAAGGAGAACAACAACTTCTCTCCATTTACCAACCCCGCCACTTAAGAGGAGAGAGCAAGCTGGCACAGTTAACACAGAAGCGTCACCTTCACTTTCCCAGCGGCCTGGAAAAGTGGTGTGTGTGTGTGTGTCTAGAGAGAGTTAATTCACATGACCAAACTAGCTTGCTGAAAATGTTGCTTGAATGAATCTATGTAAGGTTTGGCACATAGTGCAAGCAATGAGTTCACATTTATTGACAGAATACTCAACCCACATTCAGAAATGAGACCAACTGAGGTAAATGCAAAAATACTGAAGTAAATGCAGTTCTGCCACATACCAAAGCCCTATTAAACATCACATTATACATGCATACAGATATCTGCATACATGTACATATAGATGAATGTGCATGCATTTATCTACAAGTTGTAGTTGGGTATAGTGCCCCTCAAATGTAGGGAAAAGCTAGGAATTGTATCACTGTGCATAAACTGAACATGATGTTTGAATAATTGTATGTGCATTCAGAGCTCTTTCTGTAAGTGTACACATAAAAGCTTCCTTGCATATAAAAAATCTAGCACAACCGGGACACATTCACCATGCCTCTCTCTCACATGTGCTAGTTTATTATATGCAGGGAGCTTTTAACTATTTGTGAGTCTGCTATAGGGATGTGCACAAATCATGATCCATGCACAGCTACGAAGAACAGGTTGGGCACCTTTAAAAGTGAGGAGCAGGTTCATACCTGCTCCTCCGCCACTTCACACAGCTTCCTGCAGCAGCAGCATGCCCCCGCAACACCCCTCACATGGTGGCGGAGACCATGTGTGTGCCGCTGCCGTGCCACCATGCAAGAAGTGCTGGGGGGCACGCTTCAGCAGCAGGAAGTTGCATGGAGCCGTGGAGGATCAGGTATGGACCTGCTCTCCTCACTTTTAAAGTGCCCGATCTGTTCTTCGAATCTGTGCACGAATCATGATTCGTAAACATCCCTAGCTTGCTGTTTCTTTGTACTCCAGTGGCTTGCTTGGCTAAAAAAAATGTTTGAAACTTTAAAATATTATTAAACAACCTTAAAAGCACTTTTTTTCTGAATTTGATAGAATGCATTCCAGTTACCATTTCCAACTGTTCCATAGCATTTCATTCTCAAAATGCTGACATTTTTCAGAATTTTAGAATTCAGAATACACTAGCAAAGTTATAAGACTTAAGTCCTATTCACATTTTGTGTTCAATACGGTTTATGTACAGTGTACACATTACAAATTATACACACATAGTTATTTACACATTATGTTCAAGCACACATAACAATACACTTCCTCCTGCACCTTGCATTTGAGGGAATCTGTAAACAGGTCCAGTTTCCAAATGAATGCATGTGCAGTCATGTATACAAAGACATGCACATGTGTACAGACTCTTGTACGCACATACAACACAATGAGGTCATTCACATGACCAGCCCTACACGGGTAGGACAGAATTACCCAAGGTAGAGCTGGTCATGTGCAGTGCTGGGATTGTTCTCCTGGGTAGCCAAAAGAGAGGCAGGAGAACAAGCATGCACCTCCTATCTCACTTCCTGGTCGTGTGGGTGCTCGGGCTGTGAGCAGCTACTCCCAAGCGGCTGGCAGCCACCTTAACCATAGAGGCCAGAGAAAGAAGCATCTCGGCAGTAGGCAGATTTCCTAATGCACCGTGCTGCTTGTGCAAGGCATTGTGGGCTATCTGGTGGCCTGGCTTCCTTCCCCCTGCCTCCCACTTGCTGTGCCACTTGCTACCATGCTGCTTACCTGGTTGCACAGAGGGTAGAGCCCTGTTCAGGATCAGATTGAGTGGGTGAAGGCAGGAATGCTCCTGCCTTCCCCTGGCCCCAGCCACTTTGGTCGTATGAATGACCTTAATGTCTGAATAACCCCTGCTAAATTGGCAAAGATGTACCTTTTGAACATGGTGCTTCTCTTTATTTAGCAGGGAGAGAGTAACTGGCCATATCCATCCCCAACATAGTACCTCCAGTGGCTGTTTCTGGTGTATATCTTGTATTTCTTTTTAGATTGTGAGCCCTTTGGGGACAGGGATCCATCTTATTTATTTATTATTTCTGTGTAAACCACTTTGGAAACTTTTGCTGAAAAGCGGTATATAAATATTTGTTGTTGCTGTTGAATAGGACTAGGGATATGCATGGAACTGGCAGAGGCCAGTTCAATGGCGGTGAGAGGGATGCTTTTAAGGACGGGGGAGGATGCACTTAACCCCCCTCCCCACGTTTTCCCCGTAGATATACCCAGAATATATACCCAGAAGTATGAGGTGCGCCTGCATGCTCCATGCGACACCCACAGGTGCACCTCGTACTTCCAGGTATATCCGGTAAACATTGCAACGGGGTGGCAGCCACCCCAATGGGCTTTTAGGATGTCGCGAGCCGGTGGGGGGAGTGCATCCTCTCCTGCCCTTAAAGGCATCCCCTCCTGCCGTCGAACCTTTGAGCCAGCCAGGGTTCAAACTGGTTCGGAGGCCCATAAAAGGGCCTCCGAACCGGTTTGTGCGCATCCCTAAAAAGGACTCTAGTTCCATAGAAGGCAGCAGACAGTGATGGAGAAACAGATACATTTGGAAGGTAAGTTTCATTAGATCAAAATTCAATTCACAGCAAGAGTCAGACAGTAGTTTAAAGTGGCGCGTAGAGCCATGGTTGCTTAGGATATATGTGCATGTGTCTTTGTTTCCCCTGCACATGCTTCCAGTCAAACAAGTTTTTGTCATGCTTGCTTCAAAAACCTGCAAAACCTGTTAAACCAGAAGTTATATTGGAACAAAATATATTTGTGTGTTACCATAGGCAATGGTGGCTCCATAAACCACTCTTGGCAAAAGGTTTCCTCTATCCCCAGCCCATGTCATGAATTGGCAAACAGAATAATATAATTTTAGAGTTGGAAGGGACCTTAGAGCTTTCTAGTCCAACCACTGCTCAGTGAAGAAAACTGCTACAGCATCCTCAACAAATGGGCCTTTTTGGTTGTGGCCCCTTGGCTTTGGAACGCCCTCCCTGAAGGGCTTCACCATGTTCCCCCCCTCAGTGTTTTTTAAAAGCAACTAAAAATACATCTTTTTAAAGAGGCTTTTTAATGCTCCATCTTTGATTATATCTGGTCAGTTCTTTAATTTTTAGTTTCTATAATTCTCAATTTTTAGCTTTTAAAATAACTTTTAACTTGAAACTTAATTTTGATTGTGGTTTTAGCCTGGACTTTTAAACTTGTTTACTTAATTTGGTTGATTTTATTATTTTTATTTTACATTGTATCTATTTTATTGATGTGAGCTGCCCCAAGCAGTAGTGTACTGGAGGGGTGGAGCATAAATATTTTAGATAGATAGATAGATAGATCGATAGATAGGTGTCCAGGGCGCTTTCCAGATTAGCCGTTTAAAAGCGGCTAAATGCCTCCTTCAGGCAAATTTCAGTCAAGACATAAAACCTGCAGGGGGAGCAGTCCAGCGAAAACTAACAATCCGGAAAAATGACACCCTTTTTACGACAATAAACAACGCCATCGCACTAAATCGCAGCAATTACATTCGAAACAAGGCACCTGACATATGAACGGCACACTGCAGTTAGCATCGGGACTGCGGTGTCAAAACACAGGAAGTGTGGAAGCACACTTCAGAGATACGTCCTGATCCTGCTTTAGGGTCTAATTTGGAAAGCTCCCAGCCTCTGCTTGAAAACCTCTAGAGAAGGAAAGTCCAGCACTGCACAAAGCAGATTATTCCACTGTCAAACAGCTCCTATGGTTAGGAAATTCTTCCTAATATCTAGCCTCAACCGGCTTCCTTGTAATTTCAATATTGATTCCAGTCCTGCTCTCAGGAGCAACAGAGAACAAGACTTCTCCCCCCACCCCCCATGTGACAGCCCTTCAGGTACTTGAAGCCAGCCATCCTCTTTCCCCTTAAGACTTCTCTTCTTCAGGCTAAACATACACAGCTCCTTCAACCATTCTTCACAGGAGTTAGTTTCCAGACCGCTCATCATTTTTGTTGCCCTCTAGTGCAGTGTTTCTCAACAGCCGGTCCGCGGACCGGCAGCGGTCCGCGGAGGCTTGAGTGCCGGTCCGCGACTAGGAAGGCAGGTCTCCAAACTGAATACGCTTGTTTTTCTATCCGCTTTTCTCTCCGCTGTAAAAGTTTTTCTCTCCCCGGAAATTCCGAGGCTCCTGGAACGTCAGTGGCCAATAGGGGTGGAGCAGGGGCGGGGCTTGTGCCGAGGCGGGAAGATAGCCCAGTCAGTGAGTGAGTGAGTGGAGAAATTGGGTGGTTGCTGGAAGGTGGTTTTTTGAGATCTTTGAAGGTGAGCTGCTTAAACTTACTGGGCTAAAAATAAGTGAGGTGCTGAGGCTGTGAGTGTTTGCTTTGACCAACTGCAGGGGGGGTATATTTAGGAGGGCGGGAGGGTTTACTTACCCCTCCCTGCCGCTTTCTTGCTTGTCGCCCACATGGCCAGATCAAGGCCCAGAATCGGCAGTCTGGGCCCAAATCGGCCCAGACTGCCGCCGCCACCGACCGCCCACCCAGCTGCCCCCACAGAAGCTAAAGAAGCCGCCGCCGCCCCCACACGACCGAAGACGGCGAAATAGGCCCAAACTACTGCCTGCCCCAAACAACTGCCGCGGCTGCAGCCGCCGCCCAGCCGCCCCCACAAAGGCCCAATTTCAGGCCAAAGAAGCTGCCGCCGCCGCCCCCACATGGCCGAAGACGGGCCAAATCGGCCCAAAACTACTTGAAGAAGCTGCCACTGAGATTGCGGTTTTTTCCCCTCTGTGCTGCCAGGGGGATGCTTGGCGCCTGACTGTGCCTGTCGACTGCTTCTCCTGCTCTTCAACTATCGGGGACTCACGCAAGGGAGTGGAGAGCAGAGCATTGAGGATAAATAAGCCAGTAGTGCTGTGCATGGCCACAGAGTTGGGATGCTGCACAGAAACACTGACCTGCAAACGGAGGCAGTCCCCGGATCCCATCCCATCCCCCCCCCCGGGAAAATGGCCCTGTTGCAAGTTTCTTCGCTCCGCACTCGACAAAAGTTGCTCCCAAAGTGCCACTCCTTAATCTGGCTTTCCCTGGCACAGACTCCTCATCCTGACTCCGCTCTTTGCGGGCTTTCCTCCCTCGGCCCTGCCCAATCCCTGCCTCTTGTTGCTCCCTCGCCTCTCTGCCTTCAAACCCCACTCCGACCTGCTAGCCTCTCCCTTTCGCCCTCCCTCGCTCGCTCTTACTCCTCCTAGCCGCTTCTTCTGTTCCAGCCCTTTCTCTGTTTTGGCAACGCCTCGCTTCCCTCTTCTTCCGCTACAACTCTGAGTCTCCTGCAACTTTTCTTTTGCAGTCCCACGTTACGTGGGCTTAAATAAGCCAGCAGTGCTGTGCATGGCCACAGAGTTGGGATGCTGCACAGAAGCACTGGCCTGCAAACAGAGGCAGTCCCCGGATCCCATCCCATCCGCCCCCCGCGAAAATGGCCCCGTTCCATCTCCGAGCCGCGCGGTCTGAGGGCTGCGCCGACCTGCTGCGCCTCATAAAGGAGCTTGCTAGATATGAAGAAATGGAGGATCAAGTAGTACTGACTGGGAAAGATCTGCTTGCTTGAGGATGGCTTTGGAGAACACCCTTTCTACCACTGTCTTGTTGCAGAAGTACCAAAAGTTTGTCATCTCTTTGCCATTCACAAATACAGCCCCAATATTGCTTTTGGGAGAAAGTAATGCAAGCATTCAAATAGTGCTTGAATGTGTTCTATTTTAATGATTCTTTTTTTATATGCATGTACTAAGAGTCTCCTTGGAATTTGGGAATGCATACTTTCCAGTAAGCAGACATGGCTCTTATTTATGGCTACATGGGAAGGAAGAATATTGTTGGTTTTCATACCAAGGTTTTATTTTGAATATCTCATTATCAGACTTCTTCCTCTGCTCCTAAAATATTTGAATATAATGTTCACATTAACATTGTGTGCATTTTGATATGTAAATAGTATGTAAATAAAATACAGTTTATTGTTTAACAAATTTTATTTTATGACATTATTTAATTTCTTAATTAATTTCTTGTGTAAATAGTATGTAAATAAAATAGTTTATTGTTTAACAAATTTTATTTAATGACATTATTTTAATTGCAAGTTAATTGCAAGTAGATGCAAGTTTTGGACCGGTATAAAGTCTTAGATATATAAAATAAAATTAAACTTGAAACCCCTCTACTAACTGCTGGTCCGGGAAACTGCACACAAAGAATGTAGCGGTCCTTGACACTCTGCACAAATGATTTAGCGGTCCTTGAGTCCAAAAAGGTTGAGAAACACTGCTCTAGTGAACCAATTCCAGTGTATCCATGTCCTTCTTAAAATGTTGCGCCCAGAATTGGATACAGTATGCCAGGTAAAGTCTGACCAACACAGAATAGAGTGGAATTATTGCTTTTCATGATCAGGATGATCTATGCTGTTGTTAAAGCATACTAAGATTGTATTAGCTTTTTTAGCAGCTGCATTACTTTGCTGGTTTATGTTCAACTTGTGCTCCACTAAGGCACCTAGATCTCTTTCACATGTATTGCTGCCAATCCAGGTCTCCCCCATCCTATACATTTGGTTTTTCCTACAAAAATGCGGGACTTTGTCTATCTAGTTCAGACATAGAGCAAAATATAGAACACATAAAGCAAGAGAATGTGCACTTTAACTCCTACCTCAAAGCTCTCACGTGCTAATTGTGTGCCTTCATCCACTGAAATGCTAGACTCTGAGCATGAATCATCATCTGATTTTGCTGAAAGGCTTTTCACTGTCTCCTGCAAGTGCAGGACAAGCAGCTGCGATTTCATGAGTTTATCTTCCAGCTGTTGCATCTCCTTTTCAAAAGAAAAGAAAAAAGGGTGTGTGTGTGTGTTAGAAACTTGATCTAAAATTAAAGATCCAAATTCTCTGATAGCAAACTGCAGGGACAAAAGTAAAGACAAGCCACCTGTGTTCGATTCTTCTAAGATAATGCTTCTTTCTTTATTTTGCAAAACTCTCCTAAAAATGTCCCCATTGCTGAGATGAGCCTGTAGAACTACAGAGAAAAGCCTGGTTGAGATGCCCAACAACAAACCTGGTTCGTTGTTAGGTGCATGAGCCAGCATGAGCCATAGACTCCCCACACATGAAGGGAGGGGATTGGTAGATTCACTGTGCAGTTTGTTACAGACTGCAATTTCCCATTACATTCAAATCTGGGAAATTGTGGTTTGTAGAGAACAAGCCAGGATATCAAATCCGGACCCAGTCCTGGTTTGAATAAGTCTCAGTTCCCTAAATTTAGATGCAACAAGAAAACCAGATTTGGTTTGGGTCTACCCAAGCCTCTCTGGCACAACCCTGTGTGGCACAACCCTGGCTCTCACAATGTGCAGAGCACCCTGTTTGCTGACTCCCTGTGTGCTGATCTCCACCCCCCTGCTTCCACCCCACCTCCATTCTTCTTATCTCCCCATTCTGAACCCGTCCTCCCACCCACGACCCACCCCAATTCCCCACCACCACCCTCTGACAACCTCTCCTATCCACCTCAATGCAATCCTTCTCCCACCAAAGCCAATTCCTCCTTCAGCCCACACCCTCCACAGCAGGGGTCTCAGTTTCAATCCTAAAACCGATTGTTCCAGTAAAAAGAGAACCGTTTCTGCAACAAGGTTTGCTCATGGTCTGACTGGTGGAGTCTCCCCACCCCACCTCACCCCTCCTTCAGGACCCCTGTTTGTTTGCTTTGTTCTGCAGATTAGCACTATAGGCATTTGCATTCCTTATTGGCCTGTCAAACTGTAATGGCCACCCAGTATTATCTGCATCTGTTAGCCATTCACCTTCATGTGGCTCTTCTTGATTGCTGCCAGTTCAGAGTTCAGTTGTTCTACTTCTTTTTGAAGCTGTTCCTGATTTGGACTTCTACAAACACACACATTTTAAAAACTTTTTTAAAAAAAAATTAATTGCGGGGGGTGGGGGTGGTGAATAAAAAGAAACCTATATGAAATGAACCAACAGACTACTATACGGCCTACCAAAAAGAGAGTTTCCCCAAGCACTTTGGTCCAGAATTGGTAACAGAGATGCCCCTTGAAACCCAGTCATATTCTCCCTTGTAGCTGGCCTCCTCACAGAAGCCAGTTGTTTTAATTGGTTTTTCAGTGTTGGGATATAAATAGAGAAAAATTAAAACTGCATTCAAAAGACTTAAATGTTTTAAATTTATATTATGTTTTAATTATACTGCAAACCACTTTGGGATTATTTTAATGAAAAGTGGTATAGAAATTAAACAATTCATAAATAAATAAAATAAACAAGTGAAAGTTTATCTGACCGTGGGAAGATGAAAGTGATGGCAAATTCAGCATCAAACTGTACGATAAGTCTTAGTCAGGATTAAATATCAGTGCAAGGAGAAGCCTTTGTTTTGTATCATGGAAGCTCAAGCAAACAATGGCCTAACAATAGCAATAAAAAGCAATTGCTGGAAGTTGCCATGATTTGAAAATTTGATTTTGTTCTCCAGAATTAATTACACTTCAATACAACTCATCTTCTTCTAAATTAAGTCTAATTATTATGTTAACCTTGTGTCATGATTACCATTTGGGTCAGGGGCAGTTCTCTGAGGCAGTCACCTCAGGCGTGGGCACCAGGAGGGATGCAGAATGCAGCAAGTGCCAGCCTCCCACCAACATGGGTACCACTCACTGCTGCTACTGCTCCTCTTCACTGGGGAGAGGTTCGGATCACGAAGCATCCCAGACTGCATACCTGTTCCTTCCAGGGGAGCGTGACCCCATCCAGAACTGGCAGATCAAAATCATCTCCCGAGTTCCAACCCCACACAATAAGTACCTCTGTCTTATCTGGATTCAACCTCAACTTGTTATCCCTCATCCAGCCCATTACTGCCTCCAGGCAGGCATTTAGGGAGGTTATGTCTTCTCCATGATGTTGACATGGAGAAATAGATTTGGGTGTCATCAGCATACTGATAACACCCTGCACCAAATCTCCTGATGATCTCTCCCAGAGGTTTCATGTAGATGTTAAACAACATCGGAGACAATATGGAGCCCTGAGGGACACCATAGGAAAGTTCAGATTTGGAAGAACAACAGTCACCAAGAGACACCATATGGAATCTGCCCGTGAGATAGGAGCGGAACCATTGCAAAGCAGTGGCTCCCACCCCTAGTCTCCTCAGATGTTCCAGAAGGATACTATAGTCAATAGTATTGAAAGCCACCAAGAGATCCAAGAGGACTAACAGAGTAACACTCCCTCTGTCAATTCCCGATTGAAGATCATCCATCAGGCCGACCAAGGCAGTTTCCACCCCCACAGCTCACCCCAAAATTAGATAGTAAATTTTGATTGCTATCTAAATATATTAGTATTTAGAGATGAAGGGAAATACTCTAAATCTTCCCCCTAAAAAGGGAAAAAGAAGAATTTTCACAGTGGTTGAAAGAGCACCAGGAGAAACTCAACTCTATCCAGAGCGAGAAAACGCTGAACTGGAGACACTAAGGGACGCTCCTCCCTGTCATGTGCAGTCCTGCTTCACATGTTGAAACCCTGTCCCATGGCAAGTGGAGGAGCTTTAACCCCTTCATGGATGCACTCTTCCACTGCCTGAGAAGCCTTTATGTTGCTGCACATACATCCCCTTTGGCATTCTACTGAGAAGGCATCCTAAGGTTAAAGTGAGAGAGACTCAAATCCTAGAGAGGGAAAAATGGGGAAAGGACTTGTGATTGCTGCTTCCGGCTCCCACCCTCTCCCCTCTTGACCCTCTTGGTCACCCGCAGAGGCTTTGCTTCAGAGGAGAGTCCCAGTTCTGGTTGTGTGGCAAATGGGACAAAGGCAAGAAGGGAGTGGGTGAGCTGGAGGACCCCCAAGCAGGGAAGAGTGAAGCTGAGCCAGTGAGCTCTGGGGTGGAAAGTGAAGGGAAGCAGAGGCAGAAGAAAGCCTCCCTCTCCACATCTCAGCCCATGGGGAGCAGGAAGTACTGGATCTACCTGGGGTCCCTTCCAATGCGTCTTTTCCAGCCGCCGTTGCTGCCAATGGCAAACTTTAGGGGACATCCTTGCTCGGTCGCCTCCCCACCCACAGCTCCTGCTGCAGCTTTTTTAAAAAAGTAAAAGGGAAGGATGCTCCTCTTGCCCCCCTCCCCACAGCTACTGCCACTCCTCAAATTTTGCAACCATAGGCGGATGCCTCCTCTGCTTATGCCTTAATCCGCTTATGTCTGCACTAAGGTTAAAATAAGAGGCTCTCTCAGGCTCAAACAACACATGACAGCAGGAGACCTGTTTATTCATGCCTGGAATTGCCCCAATCACATATAAAAGAGGAGGTCCCATCTTTAGAGCAGATAATGCTGTAGACTCCCCTCCCACCAAAACAATATGATGCAAAATGCTGCCAATAGGCACCGCATCGAATTAGATCTGATTGTTGCTCCGATTTGATGTACAGCCCTATTAAACTATCACATTAGCCACCCCTTGTTGTGCAGTTTGTTTAGGAAACCCTCCATACAGTCAGTTGTGTCTGGATCTACACCATGAGGCCAGTCTCACAATCAGTGAGACTTGCCACGAAGGGGTTTGTGGGGAGAGCGGGCTTGACCCACTCTCCCTGCAGATGAGCAGGAAAGCAGCCCTGGGTGGCCACATCGGTCGCCCACACGACTGCCGGCTCTGTCATGGAACCAGCAGGGGCTGTGGGGATCGGGGGTCACATGGCCCCTGGAAGTTCCAGGATGCCCCACGCGAGTGCACGAGGAATCCTGGAGAGACCCCCAGGGCGGGGAGGCTGGTTTCGCAGAGCCACAGAGCCACAGCTCAGCAACACATGGTCGAAAAGACAGGGTTAGCAGAGCGCTCACTCCGCTAACCTCATCTAAGGGGAGGGGGAATTAGGAGGGTTTGCTGCCGGGAGCCGTGCAGCTCCCATAGCAGCAGACGATCAGGCAAAAGCAGGCTGGACTCCCTTAGCCCACTTTTGCCCGATCGTGAGACTCCCCTCTCTGTGTGGCTATAAATGATGGGCACTAAACAACAGGTGGTTCACACACTACAAGTCTGAGTAACTTGCATGTGGCCGATAAGGGTGGGGTATGAGAGAATCGGTGCTTTCTCTGATCTGGTACTGATGAGTATGTCAAGCGAGTAAAAAGTGAAATTTGAACACATTCCCTCTTCTGAGAATGCTGGCAGCCTCACTCCGATTTTGCTCTACGCTGGTTGTGGCTTGTCTCCTCTTGACATCACCGCTCCAGGACTGATATCATGCCTTGTGGGAAAGCAGCATGCATTTTAGATGGGAACATTGCTCGAAGGCAGAATGAGCTCTTGCTTGGCTGTCGGTTCTAAACTGCAGGGCTTAACCGCAAGCATTAATTTCCATTTGGAAAACCAAGCAGAAAGGAAGGGAACCTGCAGGATGAATGGGATTGGGAAGACAAACCAGAAAGCTCTAATAGCGAGGGCCATTTCCAGAAACAGTTTATAGGGTAAGAGATATGGAGTTAGACATTTGTTGTGTTGGAATTGGAGGTCTTCCTTCTCAGTTGCACTTCTGTTGTGGGGATATCACATTTCCCCAGGAATAAAATATATTTAGATGTGATTTTTCCAGCCAGTGCATTTGTTGCTCTTGCAATAGTCATGTGGAATGTGGCTCTGCAAATAACCTGGAAAGACACCCATCGAATGGTGCCTGTGATCTCTTTAGTGATGAGCAAAACAACTCTCCCCACATGTACATGTGAGTGTCTACATTTTAGGGGTTTGCTTTTTTAAAAAGATCCTTGGGGTCTGTTTGCTCTGCTACAGCCCATAGTAGAAAATTTAAAAAAGCAAAACAAACCAAGCTCCTTTAACAACAATCATAACTGTGTGCTTGAATAACTCAGAATTTCAGAGAAATTATTATTCCTCATTATTCCTATAGACTTCAGTAGAACTACTTCCCATTTAGCTGTTCAAAGCGGACTTCAACCATAGTTACATAGCACAATGTATGTCCTGGAATCTGAGCATAAAGGGGAAGCTATTCTTATAACAGGCATGCCAGCTGCCCTCTGCCTCATGCAGTTTATTTATGTTCTGGATCACAAAGTCTGAATGGCTGCTTTTGTTTCCATAGTATCCATACAGAGGGAGAGCTGCATTGTTTGCCCAGTGATTCATGGGATGAGCTGTGAAGTGGAACACTCCCTTCCGTGCCCTCAAAAAGCACTCCCAGAAACAAGGAAGGAACTTCTCCAGGACTCAGGTGCTCTGTTGGAGGGAATATTTTTGAAGCAATGACACGGACATGAGCAGGTCAGACATCTAGTAAGACTTCTTAAATTTTAGCAGTCGCCTCTTTGTAGCCAGCTACATGGTAAGCATAGATTTCATCTGATGTGACATCTCCAAAAAGTCATCATCCTGGCTCACTTAGTGCTAATGTCTACACATTAGGTAAAACTGAGGTGTAGAATTTTAAGTTCGGAAGATGAAAAAGAGCCCCACTATGGGAAAATCTATGCAACCAGCATATCAGGAACAGAAACAGAAACCTGAATCTTCCACCAGTTTTCCATCCAGTTTTCTACATGCAGGCTTATTTAAACATAGCAGAATCCCACCCCTGCAGTGTGAAATGGCACAGCCATAGAACTCTGCCAAATCAGGCAGAATGAGTTAGTAGAGGCAAGGGCGTCTCTTCATTATTACATTTGTATTGTGGGTGCTTTAAGTGCTCTTAAAAGAAAATGGGAGCAGCTTTGGGAGTCCCCCCATTTATACACTAACTTTTGTGCTGACACAGACCAAATTAAGAATTCTTAAAAATAAGTACAAGTAGAGTACTTTGTATTTTTAAAAAAATGGATGATAGTGCAGTTTGGGGCAACCCAGTACTATCACTGTGAGGCTATTCTCACGACCAGCAAAAACAACAACTGCTGGTCGCGTAAACCACCGGGCTTGCAGGCAAGCCTGGTGGTTTACAAGCGGCTAACCCGCTTGAGCAGCCCTCCCCTGAGCCCAGGTTAGCGGAGTGAGCACTCCGTTAACTGGGGTTAACGGATTGTGTGCTGCTGTGGCGCGGCTCCGCGCCATGGCAACTCACAAGCAGACCCCCGCCCAGGAGGCTAAAAAGCAGCCTACCAGCTTGGAGGTCTCTCCAGCATGCCCTGCGTGCTCGTGCAGGGCATGCTGGAGCTTCTGGGGCATGTGCAGCCCCCGATCCCCCCCAGCCCCCCCCCCCGGCTCCATTACAGAGCCAGGCTGCCTCCCAGCTCATCTGCAGGGAGAGCGGGCTAAGCCTGCTCTTCTCGCTAACCCTCTTGAGGTGGGTCTCACTGATCGTGAGACCCACCTCTGTATCTGAACTCACACAGGTTTAGGGATATGCACAAAACAGATTTTGTGTTCTGTTTGAAGCTAGAAACGAAATGCAAACAGCCAAAACATTTTGTTGGAAACAGCAGTCAAGTTTTGACAGAACTGTTTCGACAGAACAAATTCGAAATGTTTTGAGTGTTTCAGCCTTAGGGAACAATGGGGAGACTCGAAACACCCCATTGTTCCTCAAGGGTAGCTCCTAGGGATACCAAAGTAGGTTGTGTGCTTGGGCATGAATGCGTGCTACCTACCACCCAACCCAACCCATAAAAGGAATGGGCAAGCAGGCAAATTCAAACACAATTTTAACCTGAAAAACAAAAACAAAAACCACACCTCCTTGCCAGGCGATAGATGGCAAGCGCTGGAGCAAGAGAAGGTGGAGTTCCACCAGGCCAGACCATTCTGAGCGATCAGATGTTCAGATAGGCCAAACTCAAGCTAACTCTCCTTGAGCATCCGCCTACCCTTTTTGCTCTGGTGGAAGTAAGCTGTGATCCTGTGGCACAAATCCACAAGAGCAGCATTGGCAGCAGCAGACTGGCGCTCAGTGCTTTCAGTGGGGATGTCTTGCCTGGCCACAGCCAGGGGCGGATCCAGGGTGCATGTGGAAGGGTGCAGTTGTACCCCCTGTGAATTTGGATTGAGTTGACCCCCAGGCAGGCATGCCATTGCAGCCTCAACCTGGCCACTAGAGCCGAGAAAGAGAGAGGTGCTACAAAGTCACACTGACTCCACACTCTCACTCTCAATGCAACATACCCAGGGCTGGGAGGGAGGGGGCGTGGGCCCAGGGCTAGGCTGCAATGACTCACTGATCTCTCTGACTTAGAGCTGGGAAGGAGGGAGGGAGGAAGCGTGGAGGCTGGGTTGCTTGTGAGGAGCATTCCAGCTCTCCTCCACCGATGTATTGTATAGAGCCAGCGTGGTGTAGTGGTTAGAGTGCTGGACTAGGACTGGGGAGACCCGAGTTCAAATCCCCATTCAGCCATGATACCTGCTGGGTGACTCTGGGCCAGTCACTTCTCTCTCAGCCTAACCTACTTCACAGGGTCGTTGTGAGGAGAAACTTAAGTATGTAGTACACTGCTCTGGGCTCCTTGGAGGAAGAGCGGGATATAAATGTAAAATAATTTTTAAAAAATAAAAATTGTGATCTGCTGAGCATTCCAGCTCTCCTTCGGCAACATATCAGGCAGCCACTCTGCTGCACGCATCCTGTGTACAGACACAAAGACACGTGAGGCTTCATACCTTCCCCGCAGCTGCCTACAGGAAAAGGGCAGCAGTAGCAGCAGCAGCAGCAGCAGAAAAGGTGTGCAGTTAGTACCTCCTCAGAGTCAAGGAGAAGAAGGAGGACATACACATCTTTCATCACCATTCAGGGTGGTGACTGGAGCGAGGAACGTAAGGTAGTCGAAGGAATTTCATTATAAGATGTAGGGGCTTTTATTTTGTTTGGAATTATATGGTCTTCAAACCCACACACTAAAAGCTTGTTTAAACAATTTGACATTCTTTCAGCAACAACAATAATCATAATTATTTTTGTTGTTGGGTTTTCAAAGACAATAATGTAGTCAGAGCAAAAGGAAGAAAAATCACAGGTACCTGCCATGACCAAACAAAATATTTTCAACTTCAAACCCCCAAATCATTATTCCTCCATCTCAATAATCTATTTCACAAACATTCATGTACACACACACACACACACACACACACACACTTACTTAAGGGGACCCCTGCCCATCCCCATCTGCATTATCTTTTGCATATCTGTACAATTTGTTACAAAGATAAAGGACTGTTCCTCAAGATTCCCCTAATTTATCTAGTAGTAGTGCTCTTTAAAAAAAAAAATCACCTGTTTAAAGGAAAATCCTAATCTGTAGTTTAGTTCCTTTCCTTGAAGCTTAGGAGTTACCAACTGTAAAAGCCTAATAGTACAATCTTGCATGCATTACTTGAGAGTAAACCCCACTGAGCCCAAGTATACATGCAAAGGATAAGAGCTGCTCATTTTCTTTAAAATTGCAGAAGACCAGTCTGATCAAACTTGGACTAATGGGTCTTCTATGTTTCATCCTGGTTTTTCCCACAGAAGTTGACTGGATCAAGTTCTTCAACTTGAGAGTGTCTGAAAGGCTCTTATTAGAAAAGTAATTTAAGTTGCATTTAAAATCATTGTAATTATGTTTCTACAATTTAAAATACCTTCTTAATGAGGATGCTCTTTTTCTGTAGTCTTCTTTGTTATGAAAAAAATGCATTTAGTTTTTTTTAAATTTTGTGTGTGTGTATGAAAATTGTATATTAAAATTTATTTCCATATATACTATACTTAATTTTCATATATTGTTATATGTGAAAAAAATTACATATTTTATTTTAAAAAAAACTCCAGATGAACCCCCTGTAATTTCCTGCTGGATCCATCCCTGGCCACAGCCCCATAAAGGCCAAGTGTATCCTGCATGGCCAGGTCCAGATTGTGTGCCACACAATGAATGGGCACAAAATGAAGCCACTTAGCTGCCTTCACTATCTTCAGATCATTGTCAGTCACCATGAAGCCTTGGTGAAGGTTTTGCTGCCCAAACAGCCAATTAGCCTGGGTGATGAGATGACGCTTTGGGTGATCAGACCACGTGCCCACAGACTGCACCCACCACGCAGGCAATTTCCCCTGCTTGGGAGCAGGAGCCTTTCCGCTAATGGAGGGCACATTAGGCCTTTGCTGCCAGCAAGACATTTAGGGTCCTCCTTCCTCCTGCTGACTTGTGCCCTGCAGTGGGTGCAGACAGCATGGGATGAGTCACCAGGGCAGAGCTCCCACACCATGCTGCTGTCGGAGCTGGCCCAGCCCCATTTTGGTGGTGATGGTACTGGAGCGGCTGGTTCCTTCTAGGGGCCACCACCACCACCCTCAGTCCAGGGCTGAGAAGGTCCAGGCAGCAGAATTAGTCCCTCCTGCACCTCCTCAGTCTCAGACTGGGGAGTTGCACTGCCAAGGGCAGGGGCGGAGCCACCACTGGGCGAACGGGCTCAAAGAACCCAGGCTTCTGCCAATCAGGGGCTATGCCTCATGGCCCCGACACACCCCCAGCATTAGACGTGGGGGTACTGGTTTTGCTCCTGAGTGGGGGCTGCACAACCCCCGTTCAGGAGTTAAATGGCCGCTGAGTTTGTGGCCCCAACCTAGCTCCCAAACGGGGCTGCGCAGCCCTATATGGGACTTAGACAGCCAACACAGGGAAGAGCCGCTCCTGGCCACTGCCGGACTCTAACTCCCGAATGGAGCCACACAGCTCTGTTTGGGAGCCAGACCATGCCCCCCCCCGTGTCTGATGTCGGACGCGGGGGGCGGGATGAACAGGGCCACGGCCGGACACGGGCCGCTGGCAGTCTGGCTCCGTGCCTGGCCAAGGAGGATTAGGGAGGATGGTAAGACTGATCTGGCTGGGCTAGCAGTTAACACCATCTCCTCTGCTGCCACAGGAAGGGCTTCTTCCCTGACAGGGGAGGTCAGGACTCCCCCACCCCCAATTCTAGCTCATCCACAGCTCAACCGCAATTCTAGCCTCAGCAGCAAACGGTGGCTGTGCTGCAGGACCAGAAAGGTGAAGCACAGCAGTGAAGATGACTCAGGGAGTAGGTCCCTCTTGCCATCACTCACCATGACCAGCATCACCCTGCCCTCTGCCTGCCATTCTGCTCCTCTCTCTGCGTTGCACCCTCCTGGACATCTTGGGGGCTTTAAAATTCAAGCCCAAACTCTGATGAGGGGGAAAGAAGCACTTTTAAGGCAGGTATTTTTTAAAAGGGTGCGGAGTTGGGGGTGATCTACTTATGCTGTGTGTGCCAAACACAGTGCTATCTATAGTGTTTACCTGATGGCATCTTCTGCAGGAGTCTGCTCTCTGAAGCACTCGGGCCAAGCAGACACTGGAACTCAACAGCTAGGGGATAGGGGAGGTGCCAGGTGGGCACCCACCCACCCAAAAAATCAAAAGAGAAAAAGCTGGGGGAGGGGGACCAAAAAACACCATGGAAACAAAGATAGCCTGTCAGGCTGGGCACCAGACAGAAGTCACAGAATAGGGATGTGCATTTCATTTTGGATACAAAATGTTTTGTGCACAAAACAGGCCATTTCAGCTGTTTTGTAGACAAAACAAAACACCCAAAGCTCAAAACAGAACATTTTGTAGCCAAAACAAAACATCCCTGTTTCGGATACAAAACATTTTGTTGTTTCGGCTGTTTTGGAACTCCATTTTGAAATAGCTCGTTATTCCTTTTAAGGAAATTTAAGGGTAAAATTTACCCTCATTGGCCAGTGGGGCAGTGTGCACACTACATGGGACAATGTGCATTTCACTGTTGTTGTTTCACACTGTTGTGTGTAGATCAATTGCATTTCTGCGGGGGTGGGGTGGATGTGCATGACCTTTGGAAATCCTCCTGGTTCTTTGCAAACCTCTGCTGTTGTTGATGTGTGATGTTGATGTTATTTGGGGTGGATTCAGGGCAGAAAGGGGGATTTGGGGGCAGAAGAGTGGGCCAGGTGGTAGCGCCCCAATCGGTGCCTGCTGCCACCCAGATTCCAAAAGAATTGGAAAAAGGGCTGATTTTTAAAAGAATTTCTGAAGTTTACATGTCTTTGGGGCAGATTTGGGGCAGAAAGGGGGTCTGAGGGGCAAAACAGTGGGTTGGGTTGCCCCAAGAGGTGCCTGCCACAACCCAGATTCCAAAGGAATAGGGCAAAGGTCTGATTTCTTAGGAATTGTTGGAGTTTACACATCTTTAAGGTTTCCCCCCATAGGGAATAATGGAGGTTTCAGCAGACCCATAACTCCACCTGGGGGGGCACTGGGGTAGCCGGGAATGAGTGGTGTTGTAGTGCACATAGGGTTCCAACCACCGCCATGGGTTGCTAAGCCATGGGGTGCTGCGTTCTGTTGTTTCTGAGGTGTTCTGAGTGTAGATTCTCTGGTAGTATATGAGATTTTCAACAACAAATCATGCATCCATTCTTATATGCTACCAGAGAATCTACACTCATAACATCTCAAAAACAACATAACCCAGTTCCCCATGGGTTAGCAACCCATTGGGGTGGTTGGCACCCTCTATGCTCTACACCACCACTCGCTCTGGGCCACCCTGGTGCCCCCCAAGTGCAGTTATGGGGCTGCTGAAACCTCCATCATTCCCTATGGGGAAGAACCTTAAAGATGCGTAAATTCTATTAAATCTTTACAAATCAGCCCTCTGCCCAATTCCTTTGAAATAATTCTGGCAGCTTCCTTACTCCCACTGGGCACTACCACCCACCCAACTCTGCTCTGGGCCATCCCTTTCCACCCAACATGAAGCTATACTTTTGCTGAAACCTCCATTATTCCCTATGGGAAAAATCTTAAACTTCAAAAATTCACCAAAAATCAGCCCTTTGCCCAATTCCTCTGAAATGTGGGTGGTAGCTTCCACCCATTGGGCACTACCACCCCGACCCACTAGTTTTTCCCTGGGGCTGTTTTTTAAAATCCAAAATGTTTCGGATTCAGATTTTGCAATTTCGAACAAAGAACAAAATTGGGGTGTTTCGGATTGGCTGATTTCGAACAAAGAACAAAATGGGGGTGTTTTGGATTTGGGCCAAAAACAAAACAGGAAAAAAAAACGCACAACCCTATCACAGAACACACCAGCCTACAAAAACAAAAAATGAAATTCAGTCCCGACACACAGAAGCAGCAAAGGTGCAGCTTGGGGCTGCAAAATAAAAGGGGGGGGGGATGAAAGTACAGCACCCCAGTTATTAAAACCACTGTGGGCTGGCTACAACAACAAGAAGAAATCCTTAGAATGAAACAAAATCCACAGCATCACCCAGTTAAAGCTGGGGCTGCAGGTACAATAAAAAGAAAAAATGGGGAGGGGGCGCAGCTGGTGGCACTGCAAAAGCCAGAAAGAGAAACTCTCTTTCTCAGTCCCCACAGGGCCAGGCAAGCCAGGTTACCACCACCAGTCTGCTCTCTGCTGCTGCAATCTCTCTCTGATCCTTCCTCTGATGTATCCTCTTCAAGAGAGGCACAGTATAAGGGCTCTCTCTGCCTATCAGTCCCCTTAAATACATTCTGAAACTGCCTTCTTTGGGTCCGACCCCTCAGTCAATGTGGGCACAGTTGCCCATGAACACTTGATTCGTATGATAACAAGCCAACCAAGAAGCAAGGAGATCACAAGCCAATCGGAATCCAATGACAGAAAACCAATCAGCAAGGGGAAAATGGGCATCCACAATGGCACTCGGAACATCAAAATGTTTCAATCAAAATGGGGTTGTTCTGCTCCAAGCTCAAAACAGGCCCTTTATTTAAAGAGTGTTCTGTTTCGAGCTCGAAACACGTTGAAATGCTTCACCGTCAAAATGTTCTGCACATCCCTACACAGGTTCTGGAACAGAAATTGTGTGAATGATCACACCAGGCTGTGGTGTGAATCTCATAGGTCAATCATACATGAACCTTCCTGTGGTGTAGTGGGGAATGCAGAATGTAGTGGGGAATGGTCACACACCAGAACATAACTGATATCAAACCATTCCATTTAAAATTGCCAGTGCAGAAACAATCTGTCTTCCACTTTACAATGGACAAGAATCAAATAGGAAATATTGTCCAAGGCCAACTGCCATATCTGTGTGAGTTAAACAAGACTACATAAAATTTGTGTTGGTGCTGCAATATATATGTATATATTCCCTCATACTGTGTCTGTTTGTTGCCTGGGAACAAAGAAGACTTATGCAAGGATGCTGTCTGTCATCCATCGAGGTGATGTGTCCCTCAAAACCTGGAAGACTGAAGCCCTGTTCAGGCATTCAAAAGTAAAGCCTGCTGATCACAGAAACGGGGTGTGTGTGTGTGTGTGTGTGTGTGTGTGTGTGTGTGTGTGTGTGTAAATGCTTATGGAGCTCACCTCCTCAGACAAATGCCCAAAGTGCGAAACGCCCAGCGGGAGGATGTTTGACAGCATTGGAGGGAAGGATTTCTGGACCGACTTAGAGCTCAGTATTCCTGTCCACCAGCTTTACTTTGGAACATCTGAAAAGGGCTAGAGTCTACACAAAACCTAATCTGAACTTTCTTGTTCATACAAACACCAATTAAACTACATAGATTACTAATTTTCCATTCCACAGGTTTCTATATCCACATTAAGTAAATTTTAATAGATTAATAACCATGTGTGAGTGTATTACTATGATTACTTCTTGCTTTCCACTTCAGTTCTGCCAGATCTTTGTCTGGAATACACTATAATTTGGGGTTGATGACAGCATGTTAATCTTCCATTATACAGGTTAATCATCTAATATTGTTTTGAATCACACCTATATGAGAGATGACAGATGTTACTTACAACTCTAACCTTCAATTGATCTATACAACTCCCTTCACCCATTGGATAATTCAAGATGCTTTGGCAACTCCACTACCCCACATATTGTTGAATGACCCTTGCCCTTCTTTGTTATATGCAATTCTATGCATTTTTGTGACACTTTTTTTAAACTTCTGGGTGCAGAGGCAAACCCATTTGTGCTCTGGAGTGGGACTTTACACATATTTTGAACAAAACTCCCATCTTTCTGTGGCTCACCTCTTCAATGATCCTTTCTGCCTTGACTTTACAAGCTCCTGCAAAATACAGCCAAGCCGATCAGATGGATCCCTCTGAGCGGTACTTTTCAGCCCCTTGATTTCCAGATCCTTCTGGTGCAATAACATGAGAAGGATGTGTGGATTTTCCGTCGGCTGGGCGTTCGGCTGCTGAGAAGTGGAGTCCCTGCAAAGGAAGCAGAGAGTGAAAATAAGAACATAAGAACAGCCCTGCTGGATCAGGCTCAAGGCCCATCTAGTCCAGCATCCTGTTTCGCACAGTGGCCCACCAGATGCCGCTGGAAGCCACAGGCAGGAGTTGAGGGCGTGCCCTCTCTCCTGCCATTGCTCCCCTGCAACTGGTACTCAGAGGCACACCCTTGAGGCTGGAGGTGGCCCACAGCCCTCTGACTAGTAGCCATTGATAGACCTCTCCTCCACGAAGTCATCCAAACCCCTCTTAAAGCCATCCAGGTTGTTGGCTGTCACCACATCCTGTGGCAGAGAGTGAAAGTCTGTGTATTGCATATTTCAGGAAAATATCTTAGGCTCAAATAACAGGAACAGGAACTATTAGAAAGATCAGAGAGAAGCAATCTTCCAGTGTTGTTTTTTCAGTGTTGAAGGCTGCTTAAAAGCAGGATTACTGTTCATGGTTTATATACTCATCTCGCTATTGCCTCTAGTAAACAGGTTTGTTAGTATTGTTTCAAAAACCTGCAAAACCTGTATGGCCAGAGAAAACATAAGTACATACTCTTTCAAGCAAAACCTCCCTGAAACCACCTTCAGCTCTCTTAAAAAACGATTGGCTCTCTCCAGTCAAGGAATTGTTATTTTCCAGGGTCGGTTACAGGCAATTTAAAGATGTGTGTGTGAAAGAGGTTTTTGCTGGAGCCACAAGCAGTGGTCTATTCCTGTTGGCTATGCATAGTAATACATTTTCCCTGGGTATCGGTAGGTTTTGAGTTGAAACTTATTTATTTAATTTATTTTTACATTTTATATCCCGCTCTTCCACCAAGGAGCCCAGAGCAGTGTACTACATACTTAAGTTTCTCCTCACAACAACCCTGTGAAGTAGGTTAGGCTGAGAGAGAAGTGACACCGAGCAAGTATCATGGCTGAATGGGGATTTGAACTCAGGTCTCCCTGGTCCTAGTCCAGCACTCTAACCACTACACCACGCTGGCTCTCTTACCACTAGCATCTGGTGGGAGTATAATATATACATATCTGTTAGGGAAAATCCTTATGCATCTGCCTGTTTGTATACATGTTTTCTGTACCATTGCATTAAAGGACTCTTTACACTCACCAAATGGAGGAAATGTGACTGCTGGACACATTAGGATCTGTACCACTTCAGATGGGGCAGAGATGTCATTTGATGGAATGGGATGCTCCTCTAGGTAGGAAACTAGATGTCAGGGAGGAGGATACTAGCTTGGATTTCTCTCTGACATCAGTTTTTTTATGTGCAAGACTTTATTTTTTTGAATGAAGGGACATTCCATTATCTGAGCCCCCCACCATTGCAGTCTGAAGTGCTACAGCCTAGACATAGGTCTGTTCCAGTTGTGAGAGCTAGGTTAGCCCATGGTTCACACATAGAGAATGTCAGTTCCAGCTTTGCAACATCCCTAATAGTGTAGCTGGGTGCTGGCTGGGAAATTCTCGCTGTAGGAATGCACACAGGAAAAAGATCTGCAGGGAATGCGGAGAGGAACCGACCCTATGTGAACGGCCCATCTAATCACCCGAATTAAACAGCTGTGAATCTGCTGCAAAGCAGATTTGCTCTTTGGATTCCCCGCAGCATGAAGCCATGTCTGGATAACTCCCAGGTGATTTGGGTGAATGCTGTAATGAGAAGTTCTAAATATAACCCCAGTGGAGACCAGCTCTAAAGCCCTTGATGCAATGACCATAATAGATTGACTCTGATACACAAGCCTTGCTCATCTTGGCTTACCTGGGCACTTTCCTCAATACAAGATTTGCGCAGGTTAAAGTGCTGCAAAGTGCAACTGTATGAGGCAGTGGATTGAAACTGCCAGTATAGCGCTTCTCGATCCGTTCCTTTGTCTATCGTTACATGGTGTTGCCTGTCCATATCCAAACTCTGCATTGGGTGTTCCAGACAGGGGGGTGTCCATGCTCCAATAGAATCATATTTTATGCCCCCCTCTCCAGTTAAGGCCAATAGGGTTGCGGATTGAGGTGGAGCCGCTGACGCAGCAACGGGGTTTTTTAAATCGGTGCTCTTGTGCAAATCCACCAGCAGGGGGAGCACAGTTCAATCCTTTCTTCTTTGCACAAGCCAGAGCAACTGGAACACATTGGGTGTTATGATGGTGCCAGATGGAACAATGGTCTGCCTCCATAGTGCCCCTTCCTGTCCCCCTTACCATGTCTCCCTGTTCCCGCACAATTGGCGGGCTGGAGTTAAATAAAACTAATCACATCTGTCACTACATACATTGCACACCACTACATTATGGTTGCTATGCTTATCCCATCTTCAATCAACCTGGTTTTACAGAACAACTTTGGTTTGTTATATCAGCCCAGAGACCCCAACTGACACAGCTGCGCACCAAGAAATAGGGTTGACGTGTCCGGAAAATAACAGCAGATGCTTTGGGGATTAGCAGCTGAAAGCATCGGTGAATTGGCTTGCACCTTTGCACAAAAACCCATGTATACAATTTTTAAAAACACAATTAAGGAAGGGGTCATAGAGGGTTAGGAGAGGGGCAGCTAGAGCAAAAAACCAGAAGTGTCTGTGTAGAAGGGAGACTGTTCCCCCTTGCCGCCGTAAGCAGCGCCTGATGCCTCCCCTGCCTCCAGTGGGAGTGGAAGGGAAGGGAGACTATTGCCCTCCCTGCCGTATGCAGCACCTGCTGCCTCCCCCCCATCGTGCAAACTCAACATTTCCCCACACATCCTGGCTGGAAGAAGCAGAAAAAGTCATTTTTAGAAGGAATGGGGGAAACTGTCCATACCGCCACACATGGCAACGCATAAAGTCTGTTGCAAGCCTCCCTACCATGGAAAAACACAGCTACTTTTCTGCAACACTTTTACAATGTTGTGGGGTAAAAACACATCATTATAATTCAAATCCAGGCATGGGAAATGTGACCGGCACCCTGCTGACAATGCAGCGATTCCAATGTGGAAACACAGGCAAGGGGCACTTAGCAGACACATTGCGAGTACGTTGCAGCGTGTAATCTGGGGAAATGCCCTGGTGGTCAATGTACTCCAGCAATTGATTCATTGGTCTAGAAGGTGAAGAATGCAACTGGCTGGCTTGGGGAAACTAATATGTTTTTCATCCCATTTTAATCTCACCCTTCCTCCATATATCTCAAGACATTAAATATGAGTCCCCCCCCCCATTTTATTTTCATAGAAACCCTGTGCGATAGATGAGGCTGCAATATAGCCCCCAAGGCCACTTGAACCCAGGTGCTCTCATACTTGTTCAATAGCGTATTTGCTGACTCGTACATCACACTAAGCCAGCCTCAGTTTCCCCATGTACAACATGGGAAAAATAGCTGCTTAAATCCCAAGACTGCTAAAATGGCCACTGTGTTACTAGCCACTTCATGGTTTAGGGAGAAAGCTGGATATAAACCAGTCTGACATGCTATTGTTAAATGAGTACATTTGTCCTGTAACATTATAGTTTTCTCTGACGACCTCTCCTTATGTATATGCTACGTGGGCTATTTCTTCTCTCCTCAAGCTATCTTCTCCTGTCTCCCAAGAACACATCTCCACTCCCCATATGTTGGAATAATCACAGCTCCTCTCCTTTTTTAAACTCTGTTCAACACCCTCCAATCTCTTTTCCTCCTTCTCACAGTTCAAGGATCAGGTTTTTTTACTCTAGAAAACAGAGGCCCTCTAAACCTCTGAGCTTTCTACCTGTCTCCATCTGTCTCCCATTTCTTCAATTTTATCTCACTAACAACAGGTTTTGTGGTTTTGTTTGTGTTTGACATCCTTTGGTTGCCACTGGAAAAAATATTAAAACAGCAAAGACATGTGTTCCCTGCTAAGTAAAGCAACAGAAGGAATGATCTCCCCGCCCCTCCTGTCAATATCCTTCAGGAACAACAAGCCCCTTCTCCGCTTCAGCCCAGAAGTTGCAAGAACAGAAGATTAAGCTTTTGCAGATACGTCCATATTGAAGTCAATCTTTGTTGACAACGTTTCTACAGCTCACCAGTTAAACTAACTTATGAAACTCAGATGAGGTTTAGTAGTCATGCAGCTGAGGGAGTTTGTAGATCATGTTTTTAAGGCCTTTAGGTTCAGTTCTTTTAAGATGTTCTAGGGCAAGGCCTTTTTAAAATCGATGTTCCAAAACTATCTTTTAGGACAGGGCCTAACATAGGGGAGCACTGATGCTTGGGCACTGGTTCTGCCTGCAACAGGTTACACAGAGGCCAAGGAGATAAAGTATCTGTCCCGCTGGGAGAGAGCAATTCATGCAGCTCAGTCCTATTAATGTGTCCAGCAGTGGCAAGCATGCAGCTAGGGGAGAGGGGGCTCATGTTTGCCCTTCTCTCCAGTGGCCCCTTGGAGTGAGGGGAAATAATGAATAAAATAGGGAGGGGTGGAACTGGGGGCCCCCTCAGGAGCTGGGGGGCCCTAGCTGTTTGAACCCATCTACTCAGTTATCACTACACCCCTGGACAGGAGCACCTACCAGCCTTACCAGCTCCGACATTCCCTCAGTGGCCAAGGCCAGAGAGGCCTGTCGAGATGCTGTGGGACCAAGGAGTGACTAGAAGAGCCAGGGGAAGGGCAGGGGTGAGTGAGGGAGGAGGCAGCCACAGACAGAGGCACAGCTGAGGGGGATAAGGGTGAGAGCAGCCTGATATGGCAGGGCGGAGGTCCAATTAGCAGTGGCGTGGGATGGAGCAGTTGTCAGGCGGGATGTAAGGCAGGTGCTGCCAATGAAGAGGGGCAGTTGGAGGGTGAGTGCTGGAATCCTCTGGAGAGAGACTGACCCCGAGGAGCCTGGAGGAGGATGAGGAGGATGAATCCTCGGGTGAACCAAACCCCCTCCCCTCAAAAACTCTGAGGCCCTGCCTGGGGGAGGTGAGAAGGAGAAGTAAACAAGATGGAGAGACCCGAGTCATTACATAATGTTTACTCAGGAGTAAGTCCCACTGAATTCTGGTTGTAGCTTTGGGAACTCACTTAATTGTTGTGGTTATGATCCAGGTCAATTGGATTTAGCTTTGGTGCATCCGGTAACAAAGTTTCTGTTCTTTCTGAGAGCTCTCCAGAGGCTGCTATTCAGATGTTACAATTTTCTTGACACCTTGTTGGAACAAGCTGCAATTGCAGAGGTTTTGACTTTCTTGGAGCTCTTAAAGGAACAGAAACCTTATCCTGGAAGAAATATCATCGCATTCATCTTAATATGGTTTAGAGTGTTACAACTTGATGCCATGACTTCAGTATCATGTATTCACCTAGGCATATCTGTTGGCACTTTCTTTGGCACCCTTTTGATACTCTCATGGCAACAAGGTGATAGTATTTCCATCAAAGTCTTAGAGACTGTATTTCCAGGAAAGTCATGTAAACAATTCTACCATTCACCTTAGCCAGGCTTCTCAGGCTCAGAAGCTAAGATAACCCCTGGGTCTTTTGCAAGCTGAATTAGAAGTCAAAACATCGCTTGGTGAGGTTTTGTTCATCACAGCATTGAGAGACGCCCCTACTATTTCTTTTATTCTCAGCAACTATAGAAGTAGTGGACTGATTTCAAATATACTGTCTAATAGTCCTACTCCCATGTGCATGGGAGTGTGGATGTTAGCGGTGTGTATGAACCATGGTTTGAATTGCTGTTCGAGCACATTTTTGGGAAGGGGACTGGGAGCTTTAAGAAAAAGGAGAGTGGGTCCTTACCTGCTCTCTGTAGCCCCATTCAGCATCCTGCTGGGGTGGTATACCTTCCATTAACCGCCCCCCCGTGAAGTGTCAGCACACACATGGGATCCGTGCATGCGCAGGCACCATTGGCGAGGTCACCATGCTGATCACGGAAATGATGCCCACGCATGTGCAAATGCCATGTGCATGCTGATGCCACATGGAGGGGCGTTATTGGGAGCCCCAGCAGAAAGCTGAATGGGGCCGCAGAGAGCAGGTAAGGACCTACTCTCCTTTTTCTTAAAGTTCCCAGTCCCCTTCCCCAAAATGTGCTTGAACCATGGCTTACACACATCCTTAGTGGCTGTGAGTGTAGATGTCTGGTCTGCCCTCCTGGGATCTTGCACAGGAATATATCTAAAACATTTTTGGGATTCAGAATCCCACATGATGTTGTAATGGTTTTACTCAGAAAAAATTAACAGGTAACATGTTTGCAGCAGACCCTACTTTCCCATTACACAGTACAGGCTGTAATGGAAATACCCCAATTAAAAATGGTTAGGTTTGCAGTCTTACACACATTTACTTGGGAGTAAGTCCCACTGAACTCAATTGGATTTACTTCTGAATGACCATGCTCAAGATTATACTGTAAAGAATATTAAGAGGTAGATAATCAGTGTTGTCTGCTACTGAGTATGCAGCTGAGGAGTGAACAGCAAACAGCCTTTCGAAGAAGTCTGTTAGATACGTGCCCAATGGCATATAGAAGATCACTTCATGTGGCTTAGTTGCCCCAAAAACCTTTTTAAATGCAAGCTACAAGATTGCGATGCTGTGGATCTGAGTTGCATCCAACTGTTTTGTGCCTCATAAAAATGCATGTATTTGGCATTTCCATCTGTTTCTCTCAGATGCCTCCGTTTGCCAAGGATACAACAATATCTAACTTGCAGGTTTTACGAGACTGTCTAAAATCAGACCTGCCAATTTTTATGAGGCTATATTAACTCAGAACTGTCAAAGAGATCTCTGGGTTCCTCAAATGACACTGCTGCAAAAGAACAAAATTATGCTGCCCCAACAGCATATAAGAAAACTTCAAGGTTATGAAAGAGCCCGTGTGTGAACACCACTTACTGGCGCTGTTGCTTCCTCGGTTCAATACTACTCAGGGAAGAGCTGGACATGCTGTCATCCCTTCCGTTGTCATTCCTAGGAGTGAACATCAGGCTGACCCTGGTGACAAAAGGCTGTTGCCTTGTCCCTGTGCCCCGCATGAGTGGATTGCAAAGGACATCATCCTCTATGTCTTCCTCATTTCTTGGATCTTCTTCCATGGGCACAGTCTGAGAGCTGCTTTTTGTAGTTCTGTAACACAGCAAAACAGTTGTGCAACATCAAGCTTCTCTTCTAATCCAAAACATTATCTACCCCTTTTCTGTTCCTACAAACCACAAACACTAATCTCAGGGTCATTTTGCCACCAGCAAATCTGGATTCATCAGCAACTGTGCACTTCACTTGACACAGGGCCTCAGCTGAACTTAGCTCCTTGATAAGTGTACCTGGATGAGGCATGTGCTCTATAAAAAATCATTTTGTCTCTTTGGCTGCAATCGTAAACACATTTACTAGGGAGCAAATATCACTGAAGACAGTGGGCAACATTCAGGAGTAACTAAGCACTATTTAAATCAATTAGGCAAGTTGGTTATGACTGACTTAAGTCCCATTCATTTCAATGGGATTTAGACATGACTAACTTAGTCTGGATGTTGCCCACTGGGACTTCTGTATTAACATGCTTTGGATTGTGCTGTTTCATACCTTTTTAAGTATAGATGCAACATCCTAGATGTATACCAAAAAGATATAACGTATAAAATGGATCTAATTTTAATAATGAGCGTGTTTCCATGCAGTACAATCCTATTCATGTTTACTTGGAAGAAACTCCCCCTAAATTCACTGGCTCTTACTCCCAGGAAAGTGTGCATAAGATTGCAACCTTTCAGTACAATCCTAAGCATATTTACTCAGAAGTAAGTCCCATCAAGCCCAGCAGGTCTTATGAATATATAAATAGGAATGTGACAAATATTTATATAATGCTTTTCAACAAAAGTTCCCAAAGTGGTTTAAAAAGATATGAATGAATGAATTAGAAGGGACCCCTTCCATGGATGATGAGCCCATATACTCTTGCACAGGGGATACTCTTCTGGGGGGGGGGTGGAGGCCTCCTTGTAGTGGGTGATTCGATCATTAGAGGAATAGAGAGATGGGTTTGTGACCCGTGTGTTGACCACAGGGTGACTTGCCTGCCTGGTGCAAAGGTTGTGGACATCACGCAGCATCTAGGTAGGTTCTTAGGCAGTGCTGGTAGGAGACAGCTGTCGTGGTGCATGTCGGCACCAACGATGTGGGGAAATGTAGTTGGGAGGTCCTGGAAGCCAACTTTAGGCTGTTAGGTAGTGTATTGAAGTCCAGGACCCCCAAGGTAGCAGTCTCAGAAATGCTACCTGTTCCACGCGCAGGTACAGTGAGACAGGCAGAGCTGAGGGGTTTCAATGCGTGGATGAGATGTTGGTGCCGGGAGGAGGGGTTTAGATTTGTGAGGCACTGGGATACATTTTGGGGTAAGCAAGGCCTGTACAAAAGGGACGGGCTGCACTTGAACTAAGATGGAACCAGACTGCTGGCGCTTAAAATCAAAAAGGTTGCAGAGCAGCTTTTAAAAATGACGCCTGGGGAACAGCCGATGGGAGCTGGGCAGTATCCCGTTTGGCAAAAGCCATCCTTTAAAGTGCGAGGGTGCAAAGGATTCAGATAAAACAGAAGGGGACAGAGCAGTACCACATAAAGAGCAGACAGGAGACTGTGCCAGCTGATCAAAGAGTCAAAAGAAGGATAGCGTACATCAGGTGAGAGATTCAGCGTATAGGTGCTTATATGCCAATGCCAGAAGCCTCCGAGCCAAAATGGGTGAGCTGGAGTGCTTGGTGGCTAACGCAGAAATAGATATAGTGGGCATAACAGAAACATGGTGGAACAGTGAGAACCAGTGAGACACTGTTATCCCTGAATATAATCTCTATAGAAAGGACAGGGAGGGGCACCTTGGAGGTGGAGTAGCACTGTATGTTAAAGAAGGCATAGAATCTAACAAGCAAGAAAACCTGGGTGGACTGGAGTCCTCCACAGAAACCCTGTGGGTGACAATACATCCAGTTGACATAGTATACCTGGACTTCCAAAAAGCTTTTGACAAAGTTCCTCATCAAAGACTACTGAGGAAACTTAGCGGTCATGGGATAAGGGGACAAGTACATGTGTGGATTGCTAACTCGTTGAAAGACAGGAAACAGAGAGTAGATATAAATGGAGAGTTTTCACAATGGAGGGAAGTAAGAAGTGGGGTCCCCCAGGGTTCTGTACTGGGACCAGTGCTTTTTAATTTATTCATAAATGATCTAGAAGCAGGGGCAACCAGCGAAGTGGCCAGATTTGCAAATGATACCAAACTCTTTTGGGTAGTAAAATCCTTAACTGATTGCGAAGAGCTCCAAAAGGATCTCTTCAAGCTGGGGGAGTGGGTGACAAAGTGGCAAATACCGTTCAGTGTTGGCAAGTGTAAAGTGATGCACATTGGGACGAAGAACCCCAACTTAAAGTATATGCTGATGGGATCTGAGCTGTCGGTGACTGACCAGTAGAAAGATCTTGGGGTCGTAGTGGACAGCTCGTTGAAAGTGTCGACTCAATGTGCAGCAGCTGTAAAAAAGACCAATTCCATGCTAGGGATCATTAGGAAGGGGATTGAAAATAAAATGACTAATATTCTAATGCCCTTATACAAAACTATGGTGCAGCCACACCTGGAGTACTGCATGCAATTCTGGTCACCACATCTAAAAAAGGACATTGTTGAACTGGAAAAGGTGCAGAAGTGGGCAACCAAGATGATCAGGGTCCTAGAGCACCTTTCTTAGGAGGCTAAGCTACAACACCTCGGGCTATTTCGTTTAGAAAAAGACGACTGCGGGGAGACATGATAGAGATCTATAAAATCATGCATGGTGTGGAGAAAGTGGATAGAGAGAAATTCTTCCCCCTCTCCCATAACACTAGAACCAGGGGTCATCCCATGAAATTGATTGCCAGGAAATCTAGGACCAGCAAACGGAAGTACTTTTTCACACAACGCATAATCCACTTGTGGAATTCTCTGCCACGAGATGTGGTGACAGCCAACAACTTGGATGGCTTTAAGCGGGGTTTGGATAGCTTCATGGAGGAGAGGTCTATTGACGGCTACTAGTCAGAGGGCTGTAGGCCACCTCCAGCCTCGGGGGTGGGGTGCCTCTGGGTACCAGTTGCGGGGGAGTAACAGCAGGAGAGAGGGCATGCCCTCAACTCCTGCCTGTGGCTTCCAGCGGCATCTGGTGGGCCACTGTGCGAAACAGGATGCTGGACTAGATGGGCCTTGGGCCTGATCCAGCAGGGCTGTTCTTATGAACAAATGAATGAAAAATTTAAAATGATTCCTGCAATGGAGGAAATATCCAAAGAAGAATGCACTTGAGAACCTGAATGATGTATGTAATTATGTTAATGTATGGTAGCTGTGAAGTTACATTTATCTTTTTTCTCTTTTCTGTTTCTATGTTCTTTTTCTATTTATGTTTTCTTGTTGGAAAAATAATTTTGAAAGATATGTATTAAAAAAACTTGACATCAGAACACAAACTTCATGGGTTTTATCCTAAATGGTTCTCCTCAAAAAGAAGAATATCAGTTCATGAAAGGAGAGGGTGATTTTTGCTAATTCCCCCTTCCCTCCGAAACCCCCCCTCCAAATCTGGTGGTGGGAGACCCTCTGAAACAAAATGGCATAAGGCAAGGGGGCTTCAGCTGAAAGAGGGATTTTGGGGTTTTTTAGCAAAAAATCCTGCCCCCTTTCATTAATAGAAGTTATTTTGTTCATAGAACAAGTACTTACAAATTGTGCAGGGAAAGTATCTGGAAAGGTATGAGCCGCTATCCAGTCCCCTACTTAACTATCTCTTTTTGCAAAATTCACATGATTGTTCCCCCCCCCACTTTTTTCTGCTATTTTTTACTTTAGTTCCTTAGAGATATTGTAGAACCTCAATTATTGTGGGTATTATGTTCTGTGCTACCACCATGTATGAATGCCAAAACTTCAATAATTGAAACCTTGTGCCTATGGAAATGATGGTTTTAGATTCCTCCTCATCCTCAGTATATGAAAATGAACAAAGAATTACACCAAAAGGGGGGGGCAGAATTAAGAGAGGGGTAAAGCACTGTACCTTGGCCTCTCCAGCTCCTCCAGTAATGCCCCCCATGTGCTCCAAATTACACACCAACACACACCAACATGGCTCCACGCTGCCTCCAAACAGGAAATGTAACTGGAAGTGTGAAATGTGCACACATATAATGCATTCAAACTGATTTTATATGATATATAAGAGACCTTGCAATTCTTTGGAGTCCATGTGTCCAGCCTACCTGCATTCAAGTGACTGTGTGTCATTGTTGGATGGTGTGACAGGTCTAGCAAGCTCTTTCCCCAAAAGTTTTATAATGCGCTGTCCATTTGGAACAAACAGGCTCCTAGGAGCCTGAAGGCAACCTCACCCAAAAGCTCCTTGCCCCTTTATTAGATTTGGACCGAGAGAGTCTTTTTGTTCTGGTGCCTCCAGCTGTCTAACCCACACATCTCTCTGAACTCCTCCATAAATCTTCTAAGTACAAAGTGTTTCCAGTTGTTGCAGTTCCTGAATTCTAAGCGTAGTGGTTAGAATGCTGGACTAGGACCGGGAAGACCCAAGTTCGAATCCTCATTCAACCATGAAATTTGTTGTAAGCTGCCCAGAGTCTTGCATTTTGAACGGTATACAAATGTGTTAAATAAATAAATAACAATAAATTCTCTGGGTGACTTTGGGCCAGTCATGTAGCTCTCAGCCTAAGCTACCTCACAGGCTTGTTGTGAGGATAAAAATAACCATGTACACTGCTCTGAGCTTCTTGGAGGAAGAGCGGGATATAAGTGTAATAAATAAATACATAAATAAATAAGATTTCTCCACCTCTTATTTCTTTCTTTATTCATTTATTTATTTATCAAATTTGTACACCGCCCTAAAATTTTGTATCTGGGCGGTTTACAATAACATAAAACCAGTTAAAAACATATACAAAAACTTTAAAACAATGTAACAATTTAAAAATAAACCAGAGATTAAAACCCAAAAATATTAGGAACTATGTTCCTCTTGACCCAGGGACATAGCACGGCTGGAGCAGACCCTGGGACAAGTAACGATGGACCCCTGCCTGCTTCTCATTCCCACCCTCCTGTGTCTTTAATTTGCAGCAGTCAGAATTGTGACCCCCTCCACAAGTATATCTTGCCAACAATGGTGGCAAGAAAATACTGGGGACTGAATGTGACCTGAACTAGTGTTTAAACAACAACAATAACAACCCACAACTGAACTGAACTGGCCCCTCCCTCCTCCTCTCCTTGTGACTGGCTGGCTAGGTGTTCAGGCTTGTGATGTTTTTGGTTAATCCATTCCTTGATCCAGGCCAGCTTTTGAATAGGGCTTTAGTTACTTGTATTCCAGTCCTGGAGTAGAGGCAGGGCTAACAAACAGCCAGCAGCAAGAGCCTGAAAGCAGACTGCACTTGCCTCTCTGTAAATGATATCTGTTTCAACCAACCATTCATATTCTTGATATTAATGTCTTCTTTATATATATTTCTCTTAGGCATACCCATCGCTAATCCTATGTGTGGCAGCTCTCGCAAGACTTTGCAAGCAGCTGCCAGCTAGTGACGAGGACGGGCAGGAGGGAAGAAAATGGCAGGAAACAAAGTGGCAGCAAGCGACAGCGGCAAACAGGCAACTGGTCAACCAGCGGGTGGGGGAAGAGGGCAGATGGAAAGAAAACGGTGGCAGCAGCAGGTGGGGGAAGTAGCGGCCGGCAGGCAAGCAGGATGGCGGGTGAGGGAAATGGTGGTGGGGGCGGACGGGGAGCTGGCAGGGAAGAAGATGGTGAGGCTGGGTGGGTGGGGGGGGGTGGCGAACTAGAAGTGCAGATGCTCTGCGCCCAGCTCAGCTAGTTCCTAACATTCCACTCCTCTGCCTTGTAATTACAAACCACAACTTTTCTCCTTGGATTCTACATGGCTCAGCCTAGGTTCTCTGTGTGGCTATGGGCAACTGTGGTGACATCATTTAAAAGGGCAGGGGGCACTGAAGGGATAATGTAAATTTTGGGGTGGGTAAGCTGTGTCTCACATGCTAGGTTTCTGAAACAGAAATGGGGGTCAAGTGGGGAGTCAGACTGCTGGTCTGAGGGGGTACTTGCCCCATTCCCCTCCCCCACCTTGAGCCATCCTTGCTAGGCAAGTCAGCACTATCAACTTTATTCCCTATGTGTGAAAAGAAAAAAAACAGTGATCCATTTCACTGAGGCAAACCCAATAATGTGTGTAAAGCACTTTGAACATTTCTTTAGAAAGGAAAGCTCTTCATTTTGATGTTGAAATAATACAAGCCTAACAACTTATACCTATATAGCTCTATCCCGCCCCCACCCACCCCCCGCCCCGCTGCTAAGGGATATCTAATAACCATCTTATCTTTTCCTAAACCAAACAGTTGCCTTCCATTGTCAACCCAGCCCTCCAACTCACATGTTTAGCTTTCTTCTGCTGTTGCTACTCTCCAGAGGGGATGTAGTGGCTTTGTGATCCTAGTCCTACTGGCTGTATCTCTAAGCTCCAGGGGCCTAGCAAGGTCTTTGTTGAGGTCACCATAGTAACAATATTAAAAGGAGGGGGAAGTCTGATGCAGGGAGGGAGACTAGAAGAGCCCTGTTTGGAGGAAGCGAGCTCGGACCGTGCCTGAAACGTCCATATTCACAGAGGGGGCTGTAGAAAAGGAGTTCACCATTGCACTTGCAGGCTAACTGAGTTGTATGCAACATGCTTTTTCATCGGAAGCAATGTATTTAGATTTATGTTACTACTTTATTACATACCTGCCAACATGTCCCTATTTTCCCATTCAGGTGAATGGGGAAACAAGGACATGTTGGCATATTATCAACGTTTATTGACAGTTTTGGACAATAGCAGTTACTTAACATGTTGCTCGTATTCTTACATATATCCCCTGCCCCGCCCCCCAACACACACCTCACTCATCCTGCCCCCCACCAAGCATTGTCACTGGCAAAAAAAAGAGAAAGCAAAAAACACACACACAGCAAAAAGAGAGAGAGGAAGAAAGAAAGGGGAAGACAGGAAGAAGAGAAAAGAGGGAGAGGGAATATGGCCGTTCTATCTTAGTTAATGCATATGTGCACATCTGTGGGTTTTTTCTCATCACCTGATTATTCACAGTCAGTGCCTCACAGCTGGATATGTTAACTCACTCCACTGAGAAATATTGTGTTGGGGTGATGGAAATTCTATCTATGATGGTTCATTCACACATGCTCATGTGATGCTGTAGTCACTATGATGAGCAAACATGTCTGAATCCACCCTGTGAGGCACAGCAGCTCAGTAAAGGGTAAAGTAAAGGTGAAGTGTGCCATTGAGTCGGTGTCAACTCATGGCGACCACAGAGCCCCGTGGTTGTCTTTGGTAGAATACAGGAGGGGTTTACCATTGCCTCCTCCTGTGCAGTATGAGATGATGCCTTTCAGCATCTTCCTTTATCGCTGCTGCCCGATATAGGTGTCTCCCATAGTATGGGAAACATACCAGCAGGGATTCGAACCGGCAAAATCTGACTTGCTAGTCAAGCCATTTCCCCGCTGTGCCATTAGGTGGCTTCTCCAGTAAAGGGTACCAGATTTTATATATTTAAGGCTACATCCTCATTCATTTAAGCCAAATATAAGAAGTGCACTGTGGAGTGTACTTGCATCTAGGCCCAAACAAACTGGGTTTATAATTTATATAACTGGGTGATGACAGAAAAGAGTAAAACAGACAATAAAATGTTCTGAACTGCCTCTAAGAGCCAGCCAGACCCCAAAAGCTTCAGGATTAAATAGGCCATGTGAGAGAACTGGGGGGAACAGTTTTGATTTTGCAGCAGAAGCCTGTGTGAGTGACTGAGCCTATATCATCTCCTCAAAGAACTGAACAGCCCTAGGCCTTAATGGAGTAGGAACTAGAGTCAGTCCTCCTATAAGCTGTAACTGTGCATTTCCCCCACCAATCTAAGTTCTATGCATAAGCGTTTTTCCAGTGAGTTGCAAGCAATAACCCCTGCTGACTGAACAAGAGGCACCTTTTAAAGTGGTGGTTCTCTTATATTTATCAGGGGAAGAGCAACTGGGCCTAAGCAATCCCAGCACAGCATTCTTCTAATGGCTGGTGTATACTTATCTTTCTTTTTTAGATTGTGAGCCCTTTCAGGACAGGGAACCATCATATTTATTTATTCTTTCTCTACGTAAACCACTTTGAGAAGTTTTGTTGAAAAGTGGTATTTAAATATTTGTAGAAGATGTAGTAGTCACCTTAAGTGGTGCAGTGGGGGAAAATGCTTGACTAACAAGCAGAAGGTTGCCGGTTTGAATCCCCGCTGGTATGTTTCCCAGATCTATATGTGTCCCAGACTATGAGAAACACCTACAGGTAAAACTCGGAAAATTAAAATATCGTGCAAAAGTCCATTAATTTCAGTAATGCAAATTAAAAGGTGAAACTGATATTTGAGACAGACGCATTACATGCAAAGCGAGATAAGTCAAGCCTTAATTTGTTATAATTGTGATGATCATGGCGTACAGCTCATGAAAACCCCAAATCCACAATCTCAGAAAATTAGAATATTACATGGAACCAAGAAGACAAGGATTGAAGAATAGAACAATATCGGACCTCTGAAAAGTATAAGCATGCATATGTATTCAGTACTTGGTTTGGGCCCCTTTTGCAGCAATTACTGCCTCAATGTGGCGTGGCATGGATGCTATCAGCCTGTGGCACTGATGAGGTATTATGGAAGACCAGGATGCTTCATTAGCGGCCTTCAGCAATTCTGCATTGTTTGGTCTCATGTCTCTCATCCTTCTCTTGGCAATGCCCCATAGATTCTCTATGGGGTCAGGTCAGGCGAGTTTGCTGGCCAATCAAGCACAGTAGACTATACTTTTCAGAGGTCCAATATTGTTCTATTCTTCAATCCTTGTCTTCTTGGTTCCATGTAATATTCTAATTTTCTGAGACTGTGGATTTGGGGTTTTCATGAGCTGTACGCCATGATCATCACAATTATAACAAATTAAGGCTTGACTTATCTCACTTTGCATGTAATGCATCTGTCTCATATATCAGTTTCACCTTTTAATTTGCATTACTGAAATTAATGGACTTTTGCACGATATTCTAATTTTCCGAGTTTCACCTGTATATCAAGCAGCAGTGATATAGGAAGATGCTGAAAGGCATCGTGGGAGGAGACTGCGTGGGAGGAGGCAATGGTAAACCCCTCCTGTATTCTACCAAAAGAAAACCACAGTGCTCTGTGGGCGCCAAGAGTCGAAATCGACTTGACGGCACACTTTTACCTTTAGAAGATGTAGTAGTCCTAATATATAGCTATGTTATTATGCTGCTTTCCTCACAAATCAAATAGAAACTATTGTGGAAGCTTAGTATACCTCAAAACTAGACGAAGACGGCAAACTGGGCATTCTTTTCAAAAGTAATGACCAAAGCTTGGATAGCAGAATATTGTAAAGCTGAACAGATAGGAATTAACAATAGGATGTTGTGCCAGTGAAGTGTCTTTGTCTATTCATGGTCTGTCTTTCTCACTTGGAGCCTTCATAAAGTACTACTTGGTTGGACTGCCAAAGCAGATAATTTGCTGAGCTTGCCAAAGGAGTATGTCATATTGATGAAGCAGCAAAGGCAATAAATTACTCAGAATTACTGTTGGTTTACTAACTGAGCACAACATATGCCCCAGCCTTCTCAAATAAACCACATTTATGTGAAATATTCTCTTCAGGTGACATATACTAAATATTTTAGAAAGGAAGAACATCGCAAAGGAGTGTTTTGGGTGCCTTTCAGTATCAAACAGTCCAGGCTACTCCTTGCTGCTATCTAAAATCAGCTTACAGTTTGTCCCTTGAGGGTTTCTCATTGCTCATTGCAATATCCAGTTGCTGAATCTGAAATCTCTTGAAGTGATCCACCACCCGTGTTGAAAGAAGGAAGGAACTGTTTCTTGCTCTGAACAATCATCCAAAGAGAATGGAAAGAAACCTCATTCATATGGTACTAATTTCTCAAGGCAATATCTGCAAGTCAAGCCCTAATGATGGACAGCACAGGGAATGTGCTGCAGTCTGCACCAGATATCTGCTGGTATACCAGTAGGGTGTGTTAACCTCCAGTTGCTTTTCCTGGGCAAGTCCACACTTCATTTGGGTTGGTATCCCTGATGAGGCCTGTATTTCTGAAGATTCTTTGCATTAAGCAGTCAGTATTCTCACCGCAGCTTGCCACGCTTGCTGTGCGTGCTCTCCCCTCCTTTATCGAGTTGCCGACTTGGTGGCAGCTCAGTTCTGGCCTCTGTGCATGTGTGGAGGTAACGAAAATGGCCTTCACACATGTATGGAGGCCAGATCCAAGCTGCCAGCGGCTCAGTAAAAGAGGGGAGAGAACGCACGGCAAGGCCAGGAAGGCGCACGGTGCATGCAGCAAGGCTAGGAGGATGAGCGGCAGCATGCGACTGGGTTAAGCAGCTTCCCCCCCCCCCTGCTGCCACTGCTGCCTTGGAAATGCCCCACAGACCCTTTACTTGTAAAGGGGAATCCTCCAAACTGGTTCAACCCAGTTCAATGGTCAGGCCGGATCGGACCCGGTTCGGGCAGACACAGCACCAAACCAGCCGAACTGGTTCCGTGCACACCCCTACATTTGACCTTTTTGACCCGCTGTCATGTGTTTCTGTCTACTCTACTCCTCGTTCTACTCTGTCCCCTTCTGGTTTATCTGAAATGTTTGTACCTTTGCACCTTAAGGGATTTTGCTTGCTGAATTAGATACCACCCAGTTCCTGTCGGCATAGTGTGAGAATCTAATGGAGACAGTTTTGGATGAGGATTGAAAATGTAACAGATTATCTATAGGGGCTGAAATCTCCTATCATTCCTTCTAAAAAGAAACTGAGGTGTTGAGTTATTTTGTTTAAATGTGAAACAGAGCCACTCCCTAAAAATTAAGGCAGTGACTTCTAAATATACAGGGGACTCCTTAGATATACTGAAGGAGATAGGTTTGTAAATTGAGAAAAACAAAAATTTCCAAAAATTACCATTTGAGCTCTGATAATCTATTAAGCTTTCAGGATCTTTCAAGAGCATTCAGACATAGTCTAATTCATTCTGAGCTCAGAATATACATTTCCTTAGGACTCGCAACACACACACACACACACACACACACACACACACACACACACACTCCAATTTATGGCCACACTATATATATTTAAAATGTTTGTTTATGTCTTCACAAGATTGCAGTAAAATAAAAATGGATATGATGCACAAAAGGACCTGAATTATATTTGACACATGATCAAATTACAAAGCACAGTTTACATAACAGTGTAATGAGAGAATGCAAGGGACAGAATGCAAGAAAACAACACAGAAGACTGCACAAAGGTACATTAGGCAGGAATGGGTCACCCTAAAACATCTTTGCATAAACACTGTTGGTTAGCACATAGATGGGGAAAGTTCCCATGTTCATAAAAGCAACTTTTATTTGAGTTCCTGGTATAGCAGAACCTGGGCAATTGTACTAAACAAAAAAACTTGCTCAACAAAGCAGATGTTCAAGAGATTTAACTAAAGATGACATTTTTTTAATGGCCACTATTGATTGCAACTAGGCAATACAACCTTGTTTTGAAGCAACAAGGCAGAATTGGGATGGGTATAAAGAAAGCAATGGATAATTAATTATGTTCTCTGTTACAGTCTCCTCTGTTCAGAATTTTCTGTTCTGAAAATTCTGTACAGAAAGAAAATAAATAAAATATAAGTATATTATATATAGAATTCATTGCTCCTTTCCTAATTGCATAGGATCCAAATAAAATACTTATATTATCTCTCTCTCACTCGCTCGCTCTCCTCCATAGAGAAAGGGTGCTGGAGTGTGTTTCTTTTTAAAGCTGTCTAGACATTTCACCATTTTATGACTGTGCAGAGCAGGGGAAATCAAGTGCTTTTCCTGTAATTAAAGCTTTTTTCAGATATAAAAAACTGTGAGGAATTGATTATAAGGTTAGTCTTGTCTTGGCAGAGGTCAGAGAGGAATACAGAGAATATAATTACTCTTAATCTGTATCTCTGATTTTTTTAAAAAAAACTATGGATTTATTATATTTAGGAAAAGAGAAAAGTTAAACTTCTTGACCAATTTTACTTTATTTAATTTACTAAATTAAACTGAAATGGGAACAATTTTCAAAATGTTGCAGACCACGCTCAGCTCAAGATGTAATCTTTTATAACACTGAGCCATGTTTGGTGACAAATAAGTTGAGACAAAGTCTAGGTAAAAACTTCAGTTTTCCCCAGTACAATTTTTGTATTTTGTTCCTTCACCCCTTGGATAAATCTGCTCTTTCTCATATATGTTCTGATCCCTTCCTTGGCTGTTAGCGTTATTTGTTCTGGCTGTTTCATAGCCTGACTTCTTACAGTTAGACTTGCTAATTGGATTTTTACCTTCCAATCTATTAGTCTCCTGTGAATGCACAAAATGAACCTTTAACCTATCTCAGCACCCACCCATCTCTGACTCCTATCACATCTAATTTCACGCCATAGTCTACGGCCTCATCAAATAACCTTGTGGTGGTTTCGTTTGCTTATTGCCATGCTTGTGGGTTTGCTATGGCTGTGCACATCTCCTTTGACAGGTGGCAAAGAAAGGACTTTTAAACCTATAATGCCATTTCTAATCTCATTCACTCTGTGTCTATTGTGGTGTTCTAATCTTCTTTGCTATTTGTGACCTATGCATTGGCATAGAGATCAGTGCCTTTTAAAAAGCAATTGTAAGTTCTCTTTTTATTCGTGTTGTAATGTTTCTGGGACCACAAGACAACAAGCCCCAGCCTCAGCTATGCAAAATCTTCATTACAAATCAGAGCACATGGATCTCCTACACTGGCTAAAATGGTGGCTACAGGCTTGTAAAATATGATTGTCCTTGGCAAATAGGAATAATCTTATTGCTACCAACTAGGCAAGTAATAGAGAAGAGAGGATGTTTGTTTGGCCAACAGTATGCCAGAAATAGCCTGTGTGTCAGGCAGGCTAATACAAACCGATATGATAGGTGCTAATAACTCATGTTAACAAGGCTAGCTTGTTTGGTCAGTTTAGTCTGGTTCCTTCTCAGCCCTGTTTTCCTTTCCCAGATTCTTGGCTGCCCAACAGCCAGACCTATGAAAATGTTGCTCTGTGTTGTGATTTAATACACCATAAGGCTCCAACTGCCCCTATTTACCAGGGGCAGTCCATATGTTCTGAAATCGGTTCCTGGTAAATCACTGTCCCTATTTTGTCCTGACTTTTGCCTCTTGAGTAACTAATTACTTACTTCGTTTGTTCCTATGAATTGCTAGAGTTTTCATTCTTCAGCTTATTTTCCAGTCCAGAATCTCTAGAAATTAAATGTCTCTATGGATGGGTATGAGGATTGTCTGTCTAGTCCACCTGCATGTAAATGGACACACAACACTTTGGCACTATGCAGTGCACAACATATAGCGGGTGGAATTGAGTAAAGCAATGTGTAATAGTGGATTGAGGGTGGGGGGGTGTTTGATGTAACTCCCATGCTGCATCTGTCAGAGAAGCAGTGTGCCACTCAGCACCCCCTGCGGCGGGGGATCCCCTCTGCCACTCACGTGGCTTCCATGGAGCCGATCCCTCGCTCACAGCCAGATGAGTGGCGGAGGCGATCCGCTGCCACAAGGGATGCTGGGTGGCATGCTGCTTCTCCGAGCAGCGTTCAGGTGTGGCAAGAGCGGAGGTAAGCACCAATTCATTTACTCTTAAAGGTGCCTCTCACCGCCCCTCCACCGGCGCCCTCATCGGCCACTACTGTTATAGTACCTGGTGAAGGAATCTGAAAGCTATGTCCACTGAGGGAAGAATAATTGGAAATCATTTACTCTAATCAAGCAATCCCCCTACAAGTGGGGAAGGGAGGGGGGATAAATCAGCTAGAAAAATATTTAACATAGTTAACTGTATTTTTTATGGCGGCATAAAAAAAATTCAGCCCATATTCTGATGCAGCATAACTTATTTTTAGACCATCAGCTCTTTTATTTGTGGGGTCTCTCTTTCTGATCCATGGAGAACATAACCACATAAGAACAGCCCTGCTGGATCAGGCCCAAGGCCTATCTAATCCAGCATCCTGTTTCACGCAGTGGCCCACCGATTGCCTCTGAGAAGCCCACAAGAGTTGAGGGCATGGCCGCTCTCTTGCTGTGGCTCCCCTGCAACTGGCATTTAGAGGCATCTTGCCTCTGAGGCTGGAGGTGGCCTATAGCCACCAGACTTGTAGCCATTGATAGACCTGTCCTCTGTGAATTTGTCTAAGTCCCTTTTAAAGCCATCCAGACTAGTGGCCATCACCACATCCCGTGGCAGAGAATTCCATAGATTAATTATGTGCTGTGTGAAAAAGTACTTCCTTTTGTTGGTTCTAACATTCCCGGCCTTCAGTTTCATGAGATAATCTCTGGTTCTAGTGTTGTGAAAGAGGAAGAACATTTTATCTCTGTCCACTCTCTCTACTCCATGCATAATTTTATGCATCTCTATCATGTATTATGTGATAATAACACCTCTACACAAAAAGCCTGCTTTATTTTTATTTTCTATGCTGGCCAAAGCAGCAAACAGCCATAGAGAGACCTAAGCCAGCAATGTACAGAGAACAAGAATGTATGTCCTCTTGGACAACAGGGGCTCTCATCTTATTAACCCAATGGAGGTGGTGGCAGGGGGACAATTGGGATTGGAACATGCATAGCAGTCACATAGGAGACACTGTATTTCTCCATCCACAGTTTTCATCTAACTATCCAGCCTCAGCTTCTGTACCCTTCAGTTTGGCATCTTTGTGACCTCATTGCTTTTGTACTTCGCAGCATGGTGGTGTGTTGCTATGGTTGCGATTCACAACAGCATTTGTATCTTTCCTGAGACTATCTGTAGCTATATATAACCATTTGCCTTATGTGCCTTCTTGCTCACTAGCAATAATGATGACAGCTCTCTGGGGGGGAAAGAAGCCCTCCACTATGGAGTTAGGGGAGTTGTGGAGGACAGCCCATTTCCTCTTCTATTTCATTTCATTTCATTTCATGTATTTTCTCAGATTTGTAGACCAGGCCAACCCAAACTTCCATCTCTGGATGGTTTACAACAACATAGCACATTAAAAATGAAAACCTTAAAACAATTTAAAACCACAGTGAAAAAATTAGTGAAAAAATTAATCTTTAGGGACTTTTAAAACATTGTCAGAGATGGGGAGGCTCTTTTATTTATTTATTTATTTATTTATTTATTTATTTATTTATTATATGTTTATACTGCCCAAAACTCACGTTTCTGGGCAGTTTACAGCTTTTGAAAGCTATGTAGCCAAATCGTATAGGAAAGATGGCATCCATCTGAGGTTAGGTGTTAACATGTGAATAGTTTGATAGAAGGGTGTCATCCAGATTATGATTTCAGTGGCTAAGTATTCTAATGTTAGTTGCCGAATTCAACTTTTACAATAAAGTTTTGAATGTTGATTTTGCTAAATCACCGAATAACCAGATCCGTTAGAAATTGTAATGTTATAGCAAGTGTTGTATTCCATTAGGGATCCTAACAAAATACAAAACATGCCATAACATTACAATTTCTGGAGAGTACCATTAAGCAAACCAAGAAGTTTCACAAAGTGTCTGTTAACATTTAATGGAAAATAAACCAAGATATTCCAGTATAAATCCAGCCATCCCTTTGTTGCCTATGGAGGGTGAGCTGAGGTATTTTTAACGTCTTATTTTACAGGTGTAGAATATGTTGAAGAATCTCTTTTGGACACTGATGATAGTAGTGCATGACAACCCTCTAGTGTAGTCCAGTGTTATTATCCTGATATTCCTTTTTTTTTTTTAATTGATTGCAACAGCAGTGCTGGGGAAAGGGAATGATTAACTGCTTTCCCATCCATGGGGAACAAATAAGGGGAATTGCGAGGGGAACAATTTTGATAGCAAAAATACAGCCTGAAGGGAAAGTGTTAATCACCCCATACTCTTCCATGAATCTGTTACAGTAAGCTTCACAGACCCACCTGCATTTGCCTTTAAAAAACCACAAAACCAAACAACTGTATATTGTAGTTTGGTCCAAGTTGTTAACAGAGTTTTAAAATGCTGCAGTCAGATACTGTCAGTTTTCCACTTACTCATCTGGTCACTTTCTGTTGATGCTGGTTTGGAAGTCCTGCCAAAAATAGACTTAATTCTCCTGTGACTTCCATGCAGCCACATTGCATCACCTTACCAAGTCAGCCCTTAAGCAGAGCATTGTGTCACATGCTGACTCTAGTATTTTCCTATATTTCTGGTGGTGATGTCCTCCTCAACAGGTTACATGGTAGAAATGGCAGGGACTTCGGGGTAACTTGCAGGGAACTTGCAGGGACTTTGGGGTAAATCTAGCCAATATGTGAATGAACCCCTTCCATTCTAGAGGAGATGCAAGTTAAAGGACTTCAAAAGCCCCATGTGAAAAGCTTCCTGGCAGAAAATGCTGCTGGTAGCATTCAGAGAACAGAGCTTCTTCTAACTTCAGCTAAAGACCCATCCCAAAATATTAGGTTGCATAATTATACGACCTTTCCTGAGAAACTGATGCAGTTGCATAACTTGCTTTAGGAGAGAGGGCAGGGATTAAACAAAGAAAGATCATGGATAACACCATGCACTTTTGACCATCAGAAGGAAAACGGGTGTGTGGGGGGCAGTCTGCATGAAACAGAAAGATCAGACATATCCATATATGCTCCCCATCAGGGAGCAGTTCACACACAATTTGAGTTTCTCACTGTTCATTAGAATGTAGCCCGATTTATATCCAGGGTAAAAAAATCCACTATTTGTGGCAGTTTTTTGGGACAACTTCGAGTTCTCAGTAAAGCCTCCCCGTAAACTTGCTGTAAAACCTACGGAGCATAAAAGGAATGCAAGATCTAGCATCTTTTCATTGGTGAAAACAACCCTACCAGTACCAGAGAGTTATTCGCACTTGGCTTCATGCTTCAGGGTAAATGTTGAGCGAAGCCACTTCAAACTACACTCAGGGCAATGAGGGAAGCAGCCCCTCCCTTCTGCTCTCAAATTTTGTTTTGAAACAAGTTCACGTTGTATGCACTGTGTTTTCCTTCTAGTGGTGGTGGGGAGAGTTTCCTAAAGAGAAATATCTGCATTTCTAAAGAGAACATCCCTCTTATCATGCTAATGATTCTACATCAGTGCCTCTCCCTATTTGCTCTGGCATTTTAAGAAAAAGTAGCTTAAAACCAGCATTTTAAAAATCTGGAAATACATCGAGATAAGCTAGAATTTGCATCACAAAGCCCAATTTGTCTGTGGAGTGGGTCCAAGAATATTGAAGGGACTTCGGGATACATTTGGCTGGCACACTCTCTTCTGAAGTAGATTCAGGGTAGAAGCTCTGTGTGTAAAACCTCCAGGGCATTTTTCAAACAGTAGGCTTTACCGCAAATTTACTGCGAGGCTTTACTGTGAGTTTAAAGTCACCCCCAAAAACCAACCCCAAAAGTGGATTCTTCTAACCCTGGATATAAATTGGGCTACATTCCAATACATAATGAAAAACCCGAATTGTGTGTGAAGTGCTCCCCGACTTTGGGGTAAATCTGGCTGATATGAGAACACACACCCTCCATTCTTGAGGAGAACCGAGCTAAAAGCCCTGTGAGAAAAATGCCCAGGAGCCAAGGCAATAGTGAATTGGGACTTTTCTCTGTTATGTGGTTTTCATTTCGAAAGACTGTGTCTGAGCATGATGGATTTGCTTGGAGCCCAATTATTCTAACCTTGTTACTTATAAATTGGCTCAGAATAATGTATCTTCTGTGAAAAGTTGACAGAGCTCTTGAATTGTGAAGTTTAATAATATTACACAAGCTTGCACTGATGGAACAATTTTGAATTACTTCACATAAACATGCATTACATTAAAGAGTAAATCAATACTTCTGGGCCTTCTTCCAGGTCTGAAGGTGTACAATGCTCTCCATTTACTCCTTCCCACTTCTCTGCAAGCCTTGCTCTTACATTTTGTTTTTGTTTTGGTGGGGTGGGGGTTGCTATCATTTCTCTTTTTTTGGAGCTGCATTTTTAAAAAAGGTCTTTCTGCACTACTGCGCTAACATAATGCAAAGTTTGCAATGTACTATTTTAATGTTGCACAATCAGATTATAAGAGTACTTCCCTGTCATAGCAACATTTAAGATACCTTCCTTAATTTATGCCAGCAGGGCAGTATATAATCTGTTCTTACTGGGAAGCTGCAAAAACATCAGATAGATATCAGTCCTTGGGAAATTTGCCTTAACTGGGGATATGGATTGGCTCCAGTGACTGCTGCTGATGTCTTCCTCATGCTTCTTTTTAGACTGTGAGCCCTTTGGGGGCAGGGAGTCATCTTTTCCTTCTTTTTGTATGTAAATAGCTTTGAGAACTTTTTAGATGAAAAGCAGTAAATACATAATAGTGGTAAGTAAATGGAATTGTTACTGCTCTTGATTTTTGCAGGGACCTCACTCTTTAAATTGACTCACGATCAGCAGATCAAGCTCTGCCTGAAATATTTTACAAGGCTCATGATGGTACACCCGGCCCTTTTTATATGGAGATAAGGTGGTAGATCCTCTCTGTATGTGCTGGCATCAATCTTTTACTTCCAATACTCTTTTACAGCTTTCACCATCTTTCTGCCTGGATGAAGCTCCATCTGCTGCATCACATTTACTCCATTCCCGGATCAATAAAGGAGGCTTCTGTTCTGAAGATAGGTACAAGCAAAGTACCTCTCTCCTGACTTCTTGGATATTAAATATCTCAGCAGCAAGGCCAAGGTTATTCTGTACAATAAATTATAATAATTCCTTGGTGCACTTTAATATCACATTTATTTACATGAGAGTAAATCCACATTTGGAATGAATAAATGGGAGCATTTATTTCACCTCTGTAGCCATACTGGGGTAAATGACCATATTAGATAGTGTTATAGATTTGCTGTTTGGTTACTGTGAATAAGCCTATCAAACGATGTGCATTAAAGCTATGTCTGTTCAGAGCCTGAGCCTTGACAAATAGTTTTAATGTTCCTTAACTGTTCGTGGATGCTCCTTTATGGGAGTTAATTGTTAGGATGGTCTATGGGAACACAAGTCTCTTGCTGAAGTGTCTGGCATGGGGAATGGAATGCCATCAGAGTTTAGGGGAAGGATTTATCTTATCCTTCACCGTGTAAGGAAAGGGGACTGATGTAACGTGTGTGTGTGTGTGTGTGTGTGTGTGTGTGTGTGTGTGTGTGAAAGAGGAAGAGAGAGGGAAGCAACTTAGAACAGGCAAGCAATTTGGGAACAGAGGGACTAAGAGCTGAAGGCACCTTGAGGTACAGGGCTTCTCTCTGAGGATCTGATGTGAAGTAGCAGATCTGTGGCCTTGCAGGAGCACACTTTGTTTGCCTCTACCAATACTTTGTCTACTTGTATATTTCTAAGTAGAGTAATTATGATGAAAACACCAAAGTCTCCAGCCTTCTCTCATCCAAAGTAAGCCAAACTCAGGTAGCATCATCCTGGAAAGGTCTCACTGCTTGAGGAAATGGCAAACATGTAACATTACAGTGCTTGATTTAGGCACAGTCGACTTACAGAAAGCACTAAGTGGAATTAAAAAAAATGAGCAAGAAGTTAGGGCTAAAATGCATGGGAATTTGCTGTGCTCTAATCAAACTGGTTGCTTATTCACAATATAAATAAACATCATATTGTTTATCCGCAATAAATTGTGAATATCCATATCCACAATATGGCCATGTCATTTATTTCAAAGGTTATGTAGCTCTGTTTAATGAGGGAGTGGCTGGTCCACTGAAGAGTTCAATGAGCTTGCTAATGCTTTTCAGACTTGCTGCACAAACCTAAAGCTAAGGAGTAAATCAGTGGCACAAAATGGCAGCAATCTATAGCAGGGACATAGTGAGGGTGGCCTCCCCTCTGCCCACAGCACCCCCTCTAGTGTCAGGCACACACACTCATGAGCACATACCCTGCTCATCCTCCTTCCATTGACTAGGGCACTTTCCAGATTACACAGTACAACAGTATCACTGCACGTCCATTAAGTGTGCTTCCATACTGCCTGTGTTTTGACAACTCAGTCCCTGTGCTGTCAGCAAGGTGCCGTTCACACTTCCGATGCCTTCTTTGGGATTTTATCCTTGTGTCTTAGTCCTACAATATTGCATGTGTGCGTCGCAAAAACATAGCTGTATTTTTCCATTGTAGGAGGGTTGCGCAAGCTATTCACGTTTTCGAAACGATCCTGCCAAGCCGCAGCATTTTACTGCAGAGCAGCGTGTCATCTTGAAAGCACCCAGGCTCCTGGCTGATGGATACGTAAAGCCGGGCCAGCCACTGAAGGAGGCAGAGGCAATGGGCGGTGTGTGTGTGTGCCCTCTTTCCATTGTCTGGGAGCCCAGCCAATGAAAGGAAGAGGTGCAGAGGCGGGCCAGCCGCAGAGGGAAGTGTCCGTGGGGGAGCCCCAGCTGGGGAGCTCGGTGGCTCCTCTGAATGCTCCACAGCTCCCCGACTCAGGGCACAGCAGGTTCTTTGAACCCATCCCCTCTGTTACAGCTCCACCCCGATCTATAGCTTGCTTTGCAATGCAAAGTTAGAAAACAAAACCTGCCCACACTGAAGCCTTAATGAAAGCTGCCAACGCATCAACTTGAGGTGCTGCTGAAGGCTGAAATTCTGTCATCATGCATGCCAATCCCTTTCCTTGGAAGCAACAAGCAGCTGGACAAATATTTCCCATTTAATATGCATTCAGATAAGTAGACACTGCATTTCCTCTACCCCCATGGAGATGGGGTTGTTTTGCCACTGTGATAATCACAAGTTTGGCTTACTGAGCAAATAACTCTCACTTTCCTCTTCATCCGCTCATAATGGCTACTAGTCCGTTTGTTGTTCAGTTCACATCTCATACCTACTGAGGTACTGTATGGTGGCAATTTGCTACTCAGTAATAATACCATGTCTGCTCTCTTCTTCCAGGTCTGTTCTATAAACATAATTATAACTTAACTGTGGTATTTTCATTATATTGGCAAGGTATGTTAATGCCATTGCTACTGTTGATCTTTAACCCCTGGATGGGTTTCTTTACTCTGACACATGTGGGTGCCATGACAACTAACATTTTGAAGGGAACAAGATTTTGAGAGTGACCTTCATTCCCAGCATCATTGGAGCAGTTGCATCCCTCCCCCTAGGGCCAAAGCTGCCTCTTCAGTTGCTTGGAAAGAAGTGGGGAAATGATGACTGAAGCAGCTTGCTCGGTGACTGAAAGGTGGCGCAGACTTCCAACAGGTGCATTCCTCTGGTGCTTCACCAAAAGTCCATGATGGGAGTAGCCAGTGGTACTGAGGTGGGGACAGCTGAAGAGTTCTGTGAAATGGGACCCTGCCCCTATGCACATGAAAGAGCAGACAAGGAGATACTGAAGCAGTGGTTACTTTTCCCCAACTGTCTTCCATATGTATGCATAGCACAGCATACCTGGAGAGCAGGAGGCAGAGTTGTCAAGCATAAAATAGGTAAGATGGGGACAAAGACTGAGTAATGTGCTTGGATCCGTCAGAATCTTCTGACTGGAATTCCCATGTTATCCTTGGTAAGGCTGAGGACTTGGGTGCCAAAACCAAAGAGTTTGATTCCAACTGAAGAGTTTGAGTGAGTGTAGAAGTCGCAACATTTTTGAATGACCATTCTGACAATAGGTACCTGACTAAATACAGAAGCACAATATTGTTCCTCTAAAATTGGGGCCGCCTCCACCTCTGCCTCATCTTTAGAGGGGAAACACCATACATGCCTTTAAGTTCTGAAACTCAAGAGGTCTGCCTTTCTTACCTTGACCTATTGCATCTTGGGTCATCTCCAGAACTGCTCTGCCTTCATCCCAGACAGAGGCGTATCTAGGGAAAATAGTGCCTAGGGCAAACACTGAAATTGCGCCCCCTGTCTAAACATCTGACACCTATCTTTCAGATAACTTTACCATAATATCAGCTGAAAAATACAAGTCAAGCTCGTTAATCTTTTAATATTTCAAAAACTATTTAGCAGTGGATGTAGCCAGACCAAGAAGGGCTGGAAAACTACAAATTTCAGTATGCTGGGGCTCATGAAATACCCAAATACTATGTGGAGGTGTACTTGGAAAACTAAACAGAAGTGCCTGTCTAATTCTCTACTATGCATTGTAGCATCACTATTACATAAGTTTTAAAAATAAATTGAGAATTGGACTTTGCCCTGATACTCTGGAAAATAATTAAAGGATATGCAGAGTAAACTGTGTCACTGCTTGGAATATATTCTAGTCTTTCAGAAAGACAGTTAAAATGAGAGAAAGAGAGCAAGAAACTTCCAGTTGGCCTTAATACTAAGGATTTCACACTGATTCAAAGACAAACTCACCATTAATAGCCATATTATTAAGACATCACATTTAACTCACTTATCACAAGAAGCAAAGTAAGAGCAAATGAAAACAATCCTAGCTTATAAGCTTCAGCTCAGTATTCACAAGCCCTGATTCTCTGTACATAGTGCCAATCTGAATATGTGTACAGTGTCTTATATTATATTATTATTTTTAATTTTTTTTTTACCTGTAGCCCCTTCAGGGGGCTTCCTAAAGGCTGTGGGGGGGGTGTCTGCAAAGGTTCCCCCTCCCCCTGCTGGCAGCCATTTTTTTAAAAAAATTATTTTACAAAATGGCGCCCCCCTTCAAGTGGCGCCCGGGGCACGTGCCCTGCCTGCCCTACCCTAGATACGCCCCTGATCCCAGATCTTGCTTATCCACCTCAGATGGACAAGATTGCAGGCTCCAAATGGGGTTTGGAGGCAGGGCAATCTCTAGTCACAAAAAATGATAGAAAGGCCACCTACAGCAGACCATACCTGACAACACATCTTTGCCACAAAAAGCAGGTTTTCTGTGTGTCTACTGTGATTCACAGAACTCAGTGAAAAAACTATTGCAACTGTTTGGTACCATTAATTTAAACAATTATCTAGTGGGCATTCTTTTTCACAGTTACCAAATTAGTGCCACCTTTATTTAACTATTGACTTATTAAGCTCAGGATTTTTGTATGAATGTTAATAGTTCTTAATAGCCAAACTAATTTATTTATCATATTTTTATACTGCCTGATATGTACATCTCTAGGCAATGTACAAAATTTAAAACAATATAAAAAGTCACAGATTAAAATCCACAAAACACAATAAAAACAATAGCATGAAACAGTTATTAAAACAAATTATTAAAAGGAACACACAAGAGGAAACAGTGTGTTCCTCTGCAAGAATTTACCCCATCTATGGGGCGTGTGCTTTATATAGAATCAGCATTCAATCTTTCTTCCATAGATAAAGCATTATGTATCCATGTAAGAGTGTGAGTCAGTGAGTGCAGTTGTGCTCTTTGGACTGGACTTCTGGGGCAAGATCAAGTCCCCAGCAGGCCTGGGGGGTCTCCAAATGCTGAGTGACCCGCCCATGCCATGCCAAGTGGCTGAGCCTGCCGGCACGACTTGTACAAAGTTAGGTTAGGCAGGCAGAGAGGGTTGGCTGCCCTGCCCAATACAGCCAGAGGATTTGGAATAATATTTGATGCTTGATAAGCTGGTTCCGCCACCTCCATTGCATTTCTCCCCCCTTCCCCTGCCTTCTGAAGAGTTTCTTTACTGTGTTTCTCCCCCATGCAAAAATATGGTATGTGCAGCGCAGGTCAGTGGGAAGTTTCTTGTTCAGAATTCCTTCTAAAAATACAAATAAATAAATTGCACCTTTCCCTGAACATATTCTGGTGCAAAAAGTAGTGCATTCAGCTAATTTAAGTGGCAGGGTGGTCCATGGAAAATTTGGTATCTCTCTGAAAGTCGGTGGAAAGTATCTTATTCAGAATTATTCTTTTAAAAAGAGTTTCCAGATTTCCCTGAGCATGTTCTGGTGTAAAACAAATAGTGCATTGCAGCTTATCTGGGAGCGGTGGCAGTGGTGGGGCACCACAAAGGCCTTTAGGTCCAGGCTCCAAAATTACCTAAGTGCAGCTGTGAGTGTGTGTGTGTGTGTGTGTATTTTGGAGGGGAGAATATTTGCTTCTAGGATGGTTCTCTTCACTTTGTTTCAATGTAATTCATATGCAGCTGTTCCACACCTTCATCCTGCAAAACAATTAGCTTTCCTTTCCCCACCACTTCTTTCCCAGACCACACATACAGCTCAATCTAGCTGAAGGTAAATTAGCATAGTCTCTGGTGTGTGGGATGTGAAATTTTGTCAAGTCAGGAGCAATGTATAGAACCCAAATGGCAATTGGCTGCCTGAGAATCCCAGAAACAATTTTAGTAGCAAGGGAATGCAAGGGGGCTGTAGCAAGCCACTCTTTTTACTGCAGGTCAGGGCTGCTCAACTTCAGCCCTCCTGCAGATGTTGGCCTAACAAAAAGCATGCCATCAAGTTGATTTCGACTCCTGGCACCCACAGAGCTCTGTGGTTTTATTTTGGTAGAATACAGGAGGGGTTCACCATTGTCTCCTCCTGCGTAGTAAGAGATGATGCCTTTCAGCATCTTCCTATATCGCTGCTGCCCAATATAGGTGTTTCCCATAGTCTGGGAAACATACCAGCGGGGATTTGAACCGGCAACCTTCTGCTTGTTAGTCAAACATTTGCCCGCTACACCCCTTAAAGTGGCTAGATGTTGGCCTACAACTCCCATAATCCCTGGCTATTGGCCACTGTGTCTGGGGATTATGGGAGTTGTAGTCCAAAAACAGCTGGGGAGCCAAAGTTGAGCAGGCCCGCTGTAGGTGAAATTACAATTGCCAACATGTACTTTTAAAAAGATCTAGCCAATGGGTGGAGCATTGGTCCATGTAGGTCAGTATTGTCTGCACTGACTGGCAGTGTCTCAGGTTTCAGAAAGGAACCTTTTCCAGCCATAACTGGGATGCCAAGGATTGAACCTGGGACTTTCAAAGCACAGAAACAGAACACAGCAGCAAAATTAAAACCATCAATTAAACTAGCCAACCCGCACAGAGCATCTATGCGCTCTTTGGGGCCGGCTGTTCTCCCCTCCCTCCTGTCCCACTCTTCCTCCCCCTCCCTCCCTTCTGCCCCATACTCTTGCCCCAGTTCCCCTCCCTCCTGCCCCACTCTCTCTTGCCCTCCCCCTCCCACCCCTCTCTTTCATCCTCCTGCCCCAGTCTCTCCTGCCCTCCCTACCCCCTGCCCCAGTCTCTCCTGCTCTCCCCCACCCCCTGCTCATGCCCTCCCCCTCTCCCCCTGCCCCACTCTCTCTTGCCATCCCTCCCCTCCCCCTTGCTCCTCTCTCCTGCCCTTCCCCTCTCCCCCTGCCCCACTCTCTCTTTTCCTCCCCCACTCTTTCTTGCCCTCCCCCTCCCTCTTGCCCTCCCCCTCCCCCCTGCCCCACTCTCTCTTGCCCTCCCCCTCCCCCCCTGCCCCATGCTCTCTTATTATTTATTCATTTATTTATTTAGTGCATTTTTATACCACCCTAACCCAAGGTCTCAGGACGGTTCACAACAAATAAAAACAGTAAAACATTAATTAAAAGCAAAAACAGGAAATTTAAAAGCAAGAAATTTAAAACACAGTTTAAAATTCAAAACAATATTCTAAAAACAACACTAAAACAATCAAAACAATATCAGTTAAAAGCCTGGGTGAACAGATGAGTCTTTAAAGAGTTTTTAAAAGTTGTCAGAGATGCGGAGGCTCTTATTTCACTAGGGAGCGCATTCCAAAGCCTCGGGGCAGCAACGGAGAAGGCCCGTTCCTGAGTAGCCACCAGACGAGCCGGTGGCAAATGCAGACCAACCTCTCCTGATGATCTCAATGGGCGGTGGAATGATCTCAATGCCCTCCCCCTCCCCCTGCCCCACGCTCTCTTTCCCTCCCCCTCCCCCCTGCCCCCTGCCCCATGCTCTCTTGCCCTCCCCCTCCCCTTGCTTTCTTGCCCTCTTTCCCTCCCACTCTCTTCCCCTACCCCCGCTCTCTTGCCCTCCCTCTCCCCCACTCTCTCCTCCTCCTCCCCTCCTCCCCATTTTACTCTCCTTACTGGGCGGCGGCCAAAAAGGGCCCTGGCGCCGCTCCTCCTCCCAGGCGGCAAACAGAGAAGTCCCGCCGCCCAATTCCCTACCACCCCAGCTTTCCACAGGCGCCTGGCCCAGGCGCCTGGTCCCACCACCGCCTGGCCAAGTGCCTCTGCGGCCCAGCCCTCCGCTGGGCCAAGTGCCGCCTTTACAGATGGGCCCGCTGCACCAAGTGCCGCCTCCGTGGCCCGCCAGGCCCACTGCCGCCGCTTGCCAGCCTCTGTGGCCAGGCTCTTCTGGGCCAGCTACCTCTCTCCCCATCCCCACCTTCTGCCCCAGTCTCCGGGCAGGGATGGGCCCAGGCTGCCTTGCCTCCGTGGCTGGGCTGGACCCACCACCACCGTCGCCGCGGCCTGGCCTGCCACCGACCACTTCTCCTGGCTGCACCAGCCAATCAGGGCCTCTGCCGCCCAGCCAATCAGCTGGGCGGCCAGGACGCACATTCGAAGGCACACCCAGGAGAAATAATAATATAGATGGGAAACCCCAGCAAGAATTAAAAACAAAAACAATACGTGATAAAAGAAGGGAAATAAACCACTCCGCAAAGCACCTGATACTGAATACGAGGCAAAATGAAAAGGCAAGGAGGTTTATATGGATGCATGCGTCGCTTCCACTACATTAGGAGGTGTCAGCCACCAAAACAAGCTGGGAAAGGCCTGTTTCTGGACAAGCAGAGTAATTGATTGTCCATAAAATGGGCTGAGCTAAAGGATTCACCCTCCTGGAATTGTTTATTTATTTATCTATTTATTTTATTCACTTCTATGCCACCCTAACCAAAGGCCTTGGGCAGAGTGCAACAAGTAAAATTCAACAACAAACAGCTTTTAAGAACAAGTTAAAAACCATATAAAAACAAATCTAAAACAATTCAGAGCCATTAAAAACCCATTAAAACCCTTTAAAACAATTTAAAAACCTTGGAAGGTCAGGCCAAACAAGAATGTCTTTAGGGCTTTCTTGTAGGTCAACGATGAGCCAAGACTATGGATATCTGCCGGGAGTGCATTCCATAGACCAGGAGCAGCTACAGTGAAGGCCCAGCTCCAAGTCGCCAACAGATGTACCGGTGGTAACTAGAGACGGACCTCTCCGGATGACCTCAGTGTGTAATGGGGATCATACAGAAGAAGGCACTCTCTCAGGTAACCCAGACCTAAGCCATTTAGGGCTTTAAAGGTGATAACCAGCACTTTGTATTATGCCCGGGAACATATTGGCAGCCAGTGCAGCTGTTTGAGAACAGGCATAATATGGTCTCTCCGGGTTGCCCCAGAGACCAGTCTGGCTGCCGTATGTTGAACTAACTGAAGTTTCCGAACTACGTACAAAGGCAGACACATAGAGCACATTGTAATAGTCAAGCCTAAAGGTTACCAGCTGATGCACCACTATTTTGAGGTTGTCCTCTTCAAGGAATGGACAGTGTTGTTGAATCAGTTGAAGTTGATGGAAAACGCTCCTGGCCATAGCCTCCACCTGGGAAACCAGGGCGAGGCGTGGATCCAAGAGCACTCCCAGGCTGCATAGTGCATACCTGTTCCTTCTGGGGGCGTGTAACCCTATCCAGCACATGAAGATCTAACTCATCCCTCAAATTCTGATCCCCCACAAGGCACCTCCATCTTGCTTGGATGCAGCTCCAATTTGTTGCCCTTCTTCCATCCCATTACTGCCTGTAGGCAGGCATTTATGGAATGAATGCCATTGGAGGAGGAGGAGGAGGAAGAGGAAGAGGAATAGATTTGGGTGCCATCAGCATACTGATAGCACCCTGTGCCAAATCTCCCGATGACCTCACCCAGCGGTTTCATATGGATGTTAAAAAGCATTGTGACAGAATGGAGCCCTGAGGGTTTGTCTCATGCAGGGCCAAACGACACGTTGCATGCAGCTGTGTATATATTTTACCATTTTTTAAATTTTATGTTTAACTGAAAGAAGCCTTTAAGGTTTTAAGAATTAGTAGAAGAATGGCAGTTGATGGGCTACATCTATGAACCCTTTCCATTCCAGCCATTTGTCCTGCTCTTCCTCTATTGTAGCTTGTCCTCCCAGGACAGAAAGCAGCTGGGGGTGGAACTGTGGAAACACAGAGTTAAGCATCGCCTAGCTCACCATTGTTTCACTGGAACACAGCTACAAAGGCTGCTGCTTTTGGCTAAAACAATAAAATGGAGGAAAATTACACCTGCCTAAAATGTGCAGTGTAATCTGAGACGCTGCACTCTTTACCACCTGCATTCTGATGTGTATGGTTCTCTGCAACGTATTTTCCTGTAGGGGAAATTTGCAAATTTCCCTTTGTTTAGAGTGCCTTAATAATTAAATGCATCGAATGGCATTACTGCATGGAGCCAAGCGTATTGGAATGGAGAACCGCTAGTCCCCTTTCTATATATATTGAAGCAAAATATGCATAAACATGAAACTGCATACATGTACATCAACATGCCCATTTATTTATTCAGTTTATATACTGCTCTTTCTCAAGTGGCTTTACATTAAAATAAAAAACAAATTAAAATATTATTTTTTAAAAAATAAGATTAAAATTAAAAACTAGACATCATTAAAAGCCAGGCTAAAAAGATGGGTCTTTAAGGCTCTTCTGAAGGCCTCCAAGGAAGATAATTCTCTTATATCCATGGGAAGTTCATTCAACAACCTAGGGCCGACAATTGAGAAGGCCCAATCCCAGGTTGCCACCAGATGAACTGGTGGAACCCAAAGACAAACTCCTCCTGATGATCTTAATGAGCAGTGGGGATCCTGTAGAGAAAGGCGTTCTCTCAGGTAACCCAGACACAGGGGCATAGCCAGGGGAGAGGGGGCCCGTGTTCACCTCTCTCTCTGGCCCCCTCAGAGTGAGGGAGATAATGAAGAAAATGGAGGGGTGGACTTTTAACCCCCGGGTTCTTTTAACCCTTTTGCTCAATTATAGCTGACCTTATGGCCGGACCTAAGCCATTCACGGTTTTAAAGATAATAACCAGCATTTTGTACTTTGCCTGGAAACATAGCAGCAGCCAGTGCAACTATTTCAGTCTCTCCGAGATACCCCAGAGACCAATCTGGCACCTGAAGTGAATGAACCACATACAAAGACACAGCCCGACATAGAATGCATTGCAATAGTCTAAGAGTATGCATGGAACTGTCTGTGGCAGTTCTGTTCAAATTCAAACCGAATTCGAACTGAACTGCCAGTCTGGGAACGTTAGAACTGACTGGCAGTTCAGTTCGTGCTGTAGAACTGGTTCGGCCCAGTTCGAGGGCCTTGCTTCCAAACAAAGGAGATTCCCTAATTATAAAGGAGTTCGAGGGGCAGGCAGTGGGGCAGGCGAGAAGGTACTTTACCGAGGTTGGTGGTGGCGGCAGTTCTGCTGCAGCAGTGCCCCCTTTCAGCACTGCTGCCACTCCCCCCTGGACCAGTGGGCAGCCTGCAGGGTGGGGGGAGCACTGGCAGGGCCAAGAGAGGCTAAGCTACCGCCACCACCAGTGAGGTGCCCTCTTGCCCACCCCGCCGACCACCCCTTGAACCCCTTTATAGTTAAGGAATCCCCTTTGTTTGGAAAGGGGAATCCTTACCAGATTCCCCTTTACAAGCATAGCTAAACCAGCTGAATTGGTTCGATCTGAACAGGGCCTTGTTCAGTTCTAACTTGGACTGTCCTCCTTTTGTTGGAGCCGGTCCACTCTGAACTTGAACTGGTCAAACTGGTCTGGTTCTGCACACTCCTACAGTAGTCCAATCTGGAGGGTACCATCTGGGGTACCACTCTTTTCGGGCTTCAGATTTACATGCCCATGTACATTTATCCAGATTATAAAGTGGTAGTACAAACACTTCTTAAACATGCTTAAATATAAAATAGTTTTAGACAAAGTTGGAGAGAACAGTGTATCTGTGTAAGATTATGGGCGGTGTGTTTTCTAGCCTACTTTCCTTAAGGAAAGTAAGCTTATGAGATCATCCGGCATTCTCTTTGTGTGTGTGTCCGTGTCCCCTCCTCCCTCATCAATCTCATAATGACTGGACCATACACCAAGTTGGGTATAGTCGTGGGAAAACACAGGGACACCTCAATGATTTAGTTTGTGATGATGTCATCCACCCTAATTCAAGATGCAGGATGCATAAAAGTTTGACGCTCAGGTGGGCTAAATTGTGAACCACCTAACTGATTTGGAACAAATTTTGAACAGTTGTAGGGACACATAGGGACACCTCAGTAGCATAGTTTGTGATGCTGTCATCCACCACATTCAAGATGGCTAACACATGAATATTTGAGGCACAAGTGAGCTAACTTGCGAACTGCCTGAGTTGAACCAAATTTGCTACAGCTGTAGGGACACATGGGGACGGCTCAAGGGCATAGTTTGTAATAATGTCATCCACCCCGCGGCAAAATGGCAGACACATGAACAGTTGAGGCACAAGTAGGCTAACTTGCGGACCACCTAACCAATTTGGACCAAATTTGGTGCAGTTGTAGTGAGTGACACAAAGAGACACCACAAAGCATAGTTTGTGATGATGTACTCCACCCCAATTCATGATGGCGGACGCCTGAATGTTTGAGGCACAAGAGGTGAATGTTTGAGGCACAAGAGGGCTAACTTGTGAAACATCTAATCGATTAGAACCAAACTTGCTACAGCTGTAGGGACACATAAGGACACCTCAATGGTATAGTTTGTGATGATGTCACCCACCCCAATTCAAGACGGCAGATGCATGAATGTTTGAGGCGCAAGTGGGAAATGATTTGAAACAAATTTGGTACAGTTGTAGGGACACATACGGACACCTCAATTGCATCGTTTGTGATTATATCATTCACCCCAATTGAAGATGGTAGACACATGAACATTAGGTGCAAGTGGGCTAACTTGTGAACCATCTAACCGATTTGAGCCAAACTTGCTACAGCTGTAGGGACACATGGGGACACCTCAATGGCCTAGTTTGTCATCCACCCCGATTCAAGATAGGAAAGACGTAAATGAGGCTATTCTCACGACCAGCGAAAATCGGGCTAGGAGAGCCTAGCCCGATTTTCGCTGGTCATGTAAACCACCGGGCTCGTAGGTGAGCCCGGTGGTTTACAAGCGGGTAACCCACTGAATTGCCCCTGCTATTAAGCTGGGTTTGCGGAGAGAGTGCTCCACAAACCCATTTTTAAAAATCGTGTGTTGCCACGGCACGGCTCTGTGCCGCAGCAACTCACGAGTAGACCCCCGACCAGGAGGCTAAAAAGCAGCCTCCCAGCTCAGGGATCTCTCTAGCATGCCCTGTGCGCTCTCTCAGGGCATGCTGGAACTTCCAGGGGCCGCACGGCCCCAAAACTCCCAAGCCCCTGCCGGCTCTGTGACGAAGCCAGCAGTCATGTGGGCGGCTGCTGCGGCCACCCAGGGAGGGCTTACTGATCATCTGCGGGGAGAGTGGGCTTAGCCAATTTGGCTCTTCTCACTTGATCGTGAGAAGAGCCTCAATGTTTGAGGTGCAAGTGGGCTAACTTACGGACCACCCAACCAATTTGAACCAAATTTTGTACAGTTGTAATGAGTGACACATAGGGACACTTCAATGGCATAGTTGGTAATGTTGTCATGCACCCCAATTCAAGATGGCACATGTGTGGATGTTTGAGGTGCAAGTGGACTAACTTGTGGACCACCCAACTGGTTTGAACCAAATTTGGAACAGTTGTAGGGACACATAGGGACAGCTCAAGGTGTAGTTTGTATATGTCATCCACCCTGGATGTGTGAACAGTTGAGACACAAGTGGGCTAACTTGTGGACTGCCTAATCAATTTGAATCAAATTTGGTGCAGTTGTAGTGAGTGATACATAGATACACTTCAACAGCATAGTTTGTGATAATGTCATCCACACCCCAATTCAAGATGGCAGACGTTGTCATCCACCCCAATTTAATATGGCAGATGTGTGAACATTTAAGGCTGAAGTATAGAGCTTGGACTTTTTAACTTATTTACTTAATTTGGTTAATTTTATTAGTTTTATTTTACATTATATCTATGTTATTGTTGTGAGCTGTTTACATTATATCTATGTTATTGTTGTGAGCTGTGTACTGGAAGGGGTGGGGTGTAAATATTTTAAATAAATACAATAAATAAATAAGTGGACTAACTTGTGAGGATGGTAATTATCATTGAAGATTATAGTGAGAGGAAAGTAGGCAGATGATTAATTCTTACCAGAACAACTTGTTTCCTTTTGGGAGAGGTGCCATACTAGAAGCATGGCCCAGTTAAATACATTTTGGAGCCCAGTTTTGACCTGATCACACACTATGAACATATTGGAACACAAAATGATGTGCCAGGTATAATCACTGCAAATCCTGCAATCAAGTGAAGGATTTATAGTATGCCCTTTGGCAAAGTGCACACTTGGACAATAACTGAGCAGCATCAAGAAGGATCTATATCTCACCACTTCTCTATCTGCAACTCTAGTTCTGCATGAGCTGTATTTATAATGCACACTTAGATATCACACATACATACATACATATTTATGTGTGTAACAGAAGGATGAAAGCATGGCAAGGGACAACCAGTTTAATGATGCACATACTGCCTCTGTGCCCCAAGGGCAGGGCAGGTGCAGCTCCCTACCAGAGCAAAAACATACATTGTAATTATATGCATCATTAGCAATGAGCAGATACAGGTGGATTTGCTAGACCTGTAGCATCTACACAGTAGGTGGCCCTGCTCTTTCTTAGATCATGTTGTTAGGTGAGATTAGGGGCCTTTCCCACACAGTTTAATGTGTATGATCAACATATGGATTGTGCCTGGATTGTTATCACACTTGCTCAGACACATATATGGTCTGCACCAATGCCTTTACTATACTTGCAGGATTTAGCTCCAAAAACCAATCTTATAAGTGTGCATAACAAGGACTACAGTCCGACACAGGCAAATACCAATCTTACAGTCATGCCAGTGGAGCAACAGACTCAGAGACAAGGCATCTGAAACAAAGAAATTAAGTATACTTATATAACAGAAGCACAATGCTAAGGAAAATATTTGGCACCCTTGGTATAAGGAATACAAACAGCTGCCTGAGACTTATATCAAGAGGGAGGAGAAGTAGGGGAATTATGTGGGCAAAAGTAAGATGGGGGAGAGCAAGCTAGAGAACACAGATTGGAAGAGGAGAAGTCATTCAATTACCTTTCCTTGGTCTGCAGTCTTGTGTGTGATGCCAAGAAGTGCCTCCTACCCAAGGGCAGGAAGAAAGCTAGAGAATCTCATTAGGTTTTGCGAGCGGAGGGCAAGGATAGGCAGTGGATCGCTATTGCAGCACCCACAACTGTGGCTCTGTGCAAGCCCACAGTAAGCAAGGGGAGCACTGAGGTGCTTAGGCAGTCAAGTACAAGGGTTAGCCCATGGCAGGCCCACTTTGGGAAGGACTCCACCTCAAAGGCTTCTCTCTGGGGCTTGTGCTCCGGAATCTACCTGAAGGTTCTACTCAAGGAGTCTGGGGGACCCTCAGGAAGTCAAAACACAAGAAGAACTTCATGTAAGCCCAGCACAGAGCGTATCCTACAGGCTACTGAGAGTACCTACTCAGACAGCTGAGAGCAAGCAGGGCAGTACAGCAGCTGCCCCAGGCAAGGTGCACTAGTGAATTCAACTTAAATGAGTCTGGATCCTGTGATCCAGTGTTCCAACCTGCGGCCTAGCAGCAGCCCAGTGATTTCCGCTCACGAGGAAAAGGGGTGAACGCGAAGGCAAGTATTTATCCTGACGAATCCTCTGGAGCAATGATTTGGCAAAGGTTGGTTTTGAAAGGGGGCTGGCCCCCACCAGGGCCAGCCCCAGCAGGGTGTTGAGCAAGGCAGCATTGGACACCTCACCTTGCGGTACCTTGTGCCACCCCTGATTATACTGAAAGCTGCTGAGAGATCAGGAGAAATTGATAAATGTCCAGTGTAGAAGCAGTCACTTATAGGCTGGCAGAGAAGGAGCAGCTAGAGAACATCACGGGGTGGGTGGGTGGGGGTCTGCATCTTGCAGGAAACCTGCAAGATATCTATAGGATACACCTGTGAGAACTTTATATTTATATATATATTTAAAACCCAACAATGTTGTGGTGTGGCCATGGTAGTACAGGAGCAGAGGGGGAAGAAGGGGCTTGAAAAGCTCTCACTTCATGTGCATCCGTGTGGTTTCTTTCTTCCTGCCATCATCCCTTTTGCAACTTGTTAAATTTTTAATTCCTCCTCCAAGAATTCAGTGCTTTGGATTGGTGAGAGGGTAGCTGAGCACAAACTTTGTACTGGGCCCAGATAATCTTGTTGACAGTCCTGCCTATTTTCAAAAGTGGGGAGCGTAATGCACAGCAAGGTTAAGTCTTCCCCAAACAGTGGGCAGGATTCAGTCTAAGCTAGTAATGACGAAGCACCATTAAAAGAAATGTGTAGTTACCTGCTTAAATTCCATTAATATCAATGGGATTTAGTAATAACTAACTTAGTCTGAATCCTGCCTAGCAACCTGTTATTTTATTAATCTCTTGCTTTCTTTGTATTCTTTGGCAGTGGCTCTCTTTCCATGCACTGGAGCACACACATCTATCAGCTCTTCTTAAAGAGGCATGTGTGTGTGAATGGCTGCACAGCTTATCCTCCTATCTAGACAAAGCTGCAAAATTCCATGATGGCTCTCAGAAAAAGGGCTTGTGGGAATCAGCCTAACATGCAGTTCAAGCAGACTTTTTGTCATTGCCAGATCCCTAGGACTTGCCTCCCCAGACTTGTGAGGCTGCCCTTTCGCTTCTGGCCAGGTTAGCTGAGTCAGTAACTTCCCACACGAAAGCAGCACAGACAGGAATGGAAGTATGCGAGGTAATGAAAGAACATAAAGTTTTCAAATCAGATGTTGGGAAGCAGGAGCCAAGGAGTGCAGTGTGTCAACCTATTTGGTCCAACCTATTCTGTTCTCATGGGACCTTTTCTCCCTCTCACTCTCCCACTTGCAGCTTTGTGGCAGGGCTTAAGGGGGATTCCATTAATGAGGAGCTGTTGGTGATGGAGGGAGCGGTGGGGGGGGGGAGAGTTGAAGTAATACAAAGACAGCTCCTTTTGGTCCTTATGGATATTGTCATGCTTTTCACTCACACAGACACTGAAGCATCACATGACCTCAGGCTGAGTGCATTCTTGCCCAGAGGCCTGATTGGTCACTGGCTCCTTTTTTGAAAGCCCGGGTGTCCGTGGCAACGCGAAGCAGGTCCACCATACTTTACTGGCCTCTTACAGAAGTGCAGCAGCCAGGACAGAAGAAAGATCAACAGCACATGCCCAGAGCGAGAAACACCGCATCGGGTAGCAGGACTTTCTTCAGGTACTACTTATCTGTTATTTTGGTTTCCCCCCCTCCTGCTAAAACATTTGCATGGCACATAATGTGTACAGACTATTTTCAAGTGAGATGCTATCATTCTTGTCATATCCTCACTGAATACTGATTGATTAAAACACCTAGGGTTAAGCCAAGGGTTGCCAACTCTGACTGAAATAGGTTGTTTCCAACCTTGTAAAATATCAAGCATTTAACCTCTCCAGGATTGCTTTCAGCCTAGGAGTTTGGAGCAGATTCCTGGAGACTCCAGGCCAGTCCTGGTGGGCTGGCAACCCTCCTTAGTATGTCCCTCTGTGCTTTTTTAAAAGACTGTTTCTCAAGACATCGGAAGTCACACCTGTGCCTCAATTCTGTGAAGGTCTGATGTTCCAGAGCGCACCTACACATGACCACTTCTGAGAGGAAGCAAGCTGTGTTCCTTCCCTGCAAAGTGGTGTCTCATTGTTAATGAAAAATAAAATGTGTTATGGTTTGGACATTATATTCTTCATGAATATTTTGACACTGGCTTAAATCCCAGTAGTACAGCTGTGTCTTTCAAAGGTAGCATTAGAAGTGGCTGAAAGGCTTTTGATTTATACCCCAGTCTTTCCCCCTCCCTTTTCTGTTTATTTACGGTCACAGACCAGAAAAATATATACATACATCTCTCAGTAATGATACAGTAATCCAGGTATTTGTAAATCTTATGAAATCTAACTATGCAAATACACTTTTCCTTCAAATTCTAATGGAAACAAGATGAAACTTAGTGACTGCATAAGTAATATTGTCATTGCTATCAGATAAAATATAGCTAACATAGAATTCATCTGGGCGGCCAGGGTAATTTGCTAGGAGGGGCACTATTAATTCATAATGAGTGTCCCTGAAGAAACTACACTATAACAACACATGGGGTAATGTCTTGATAGCTCCTGACTTGCAAGGACAGAACCGCTCCACATAAGGGACTTTTAAACACAGCAGAAGGTAAAAAGTCAAAGCATACTAGTATGATAGCAAAATCCTCCATGGTTAATCCTCTAAGCTTATCTAAGTAATTAGCAGGTTTCATATTCAATAGTTGGTTAGCCACCATTAATCTCCTGGATACAAAACTTCTATCGGATTGCCATGCTACATCACAAATTCTTTGGGAGAGTGCCTGGCTATCTTGATCAAGATTCATAGCCAACAGTAACTGTGGAGCAAACGCATAGGAAAGCAATTTGCTTTTTAAAGTTCCATTTCCCAGTTGGAAGTGAACTTATCTGCTAACATGAGCGGTAACAATCCAGTAGGATTAAAGTTTATTTTGAGTCAGAATCTAAATATTAAAAGCCAAATTTTAGACTCTACGTTTAGCACCCCAATCTAAATCGCACGTACTTAACATGGAAACAACTCAACCAATTTCAGCAGAATTTGCCTCAAAGTATGGATGCTTAAGATAGCAGGCTTAGCCATGTGGGAAAAGAAGCTTGTTTCTGTGCTGGCCTCTTGAAACAAACAAACTCTCTCCAAGTATAAGCTGGAAAGCAATGTGCTGAAAACGTCTCGGAGCCGACCCAGACATGACGGGACACCCACATGTATTTATGCAAGTCACATAAAGCAGGAGGTGGGGGCTCTGTTTTTGCATGAAATGGACCGCATGAGTAAGGAGAGCAAGACCCTCCTCTCTCCACTGCCTTAGCACGTTGCACTGCATTGCTTCAAGCACTTTCCTTTCCAGCCCAGCTCACATCCACCAGCAGAGCTGGGTTAGGAGAAAGGTGCTTCAAGCAATGGAGTGCAACATAGTCTGAAACTGTCCCTATTTACTAGAAACAATCTGTCCCTGGTAAATCACTCTCGCTCTTTCGTCCCTATTTTTACTGCTTGTTTGCCCTAGTTGCCATTCTTCAGGCTTCAGCTCCCTCCATCATGCAGTGTGCAGCATATAGTGGGTAGAATTCAGTCTTAGCAATGGGAAATGATAGGGGTGGGGCTTCAACAGCAATTCTGGATGTAAGAACTGGTTGTTACAAGCTATCTCTGTTTTTATCTGTGAAGTCTTAAGGATTTGCATTGGCTCATTTGATTTGGTTTACTGTAAGTTCATTTCTAGATGAGGTGACCTTAATCTATTGCAGTCTAACATACAGCTTTGGGATGCCAACAGAAATTGGCATTGTTCAGCTTAGGTTTGTAATGATATTTCAAATTCCCTGTAAGCTTGTTTCGTGGGAGGTATACTTACAATGATTTCAATAAAGACTTTGTAATAGTAGAGAGCAATTCCAAGTAAGGACCCTAGAAATGTGTTTTTAAAATGCAAAAGATTTTTAAAAAATCATTTGCTGTTCATTGGTTTTTGTTGATGCAAGAAATTAAAAAACCCTGAAAATGGCACGAGGCTGATCTAGAGCTGTTAAAACAAATTATAACAGCACAGAGGAGTGCACAGCTTCTAAAATAGTCTCCAACATTTAGTACAACTAGAGAGAACTCTGTCAGCACAAAGCTGTCTTCTGTTCCCCTGCAGGCCAGCTGAGGGGCAAATGGGGAGAGAGGAGGGGGTGCTTAGTTAAAACAAGGACAGGCAGGTTGGGAAAGAAGAGCACACTAAAAGGCTGTGAGCTGCCACTGTGTAAAAACCTGAGAGTTTCTTGGGGAAAAGGTCTTCCATGTGAAGACACAAATGTTACTGAACTGCAGTAAAGCAGAAGAGTCAAAGCAGCGTCTGTTGAAATATGCAAAGTGCAATTACACAGCACACCAATGCAGGTTCACACCTATGATGTGCAAATTAATGCAAAAGGTTGCCTCAGTATTTTGAGGATTCGCTCACATGCATAGTTGGTCTGCAGCTGTAGAACATACCTGCAATGGGGTACAGTCAGTATCTGTAGCATTAAGCCTTCAGCTCCAGTAAAGCATAACAGAACTCCTGCTAAGTATCCCATGGATTGTTATTGGTACAGCCTCCTGTAATCTTTTGCTGCTCATTACCTACCTTAGGTGGCGCAGTGGGGAAATGGTTGACTAACAAGCAGAAGGTTGCTGGTTCGAAACCCTCCTGGCACTATATTGGGCAGCAGCGATATAGGAAGATGCTGAAAGGCATCAGCTCATACTGCGCGGGAGGAGGCAATGGTAAATCCCTCCTGTATTCTACCAAAGACAACCACAGGGCAATTTTGGGCGCCGGGAGTCGAAATCGACTTAACGGCATACTTTACCTTTACCTTACTGTCAAAAATATATCCTCGGCCTAATCCTTACAGTAAGTATAATGGTCAAGATCAGTTCCAGATTTTCTCCCCTGGTTGGTTGCCTGCTATGAGCATATTTGAGCTTTGATAGGGATAATTTAGTCCATGTTGTTATTTAGTAACTGGACTACAGTTTCATTTCCCCCACCCACCGCTACAAAAAGAGTATAAAATAAAGTTCTGGATGTTGAGTAGCATAATTATAGGAGAAGTCATCGACTGATGATCGGTAGGGATGCGGTGTGCTGTACATTGAAGTCCAGCTTTTCTAGACTAGAAATCCACTTGCCAATCCCAGCCTTTGACATGGGACCTTCTATTATTTTGTTTTGTTATTTTCACAGACACACCTACCTCTTTCTGCTATTCTTTTTCCTCATGCAGCCTAGCCAGAGCTTTTGCAACTGATGCAAAATTATTTTAGATTTATTTACACAATGCATTACTTTCTCCCCCTTTCCCCCTTCTTTCATGGTAATCAGTAGCACAGGGTGTGGGTGGGGTGGGGTGGGGGGACCTAGGAACAATAAAGAGAAAATGGTGACAGTTCAGCAACGATGCAATACACTTTAGGTCACATTGCGTCTCACTTGTGGCTTGTGACCCATCAGCTTAAGACCAATATTATATATGGCATCTAGCCTAGAGGACAGAGGATATACGATATCGAAAGGAAGTATTGTGACACATTGACTTCCAGTAAGATCTTCAGTAGTGTGTTTAGCATTTATTTAGTGTGAGGCTATGGTAGGTCTGTAAAGAACATAGATGTTCCTGGTTCCTATCTAAAGAATATGTGTTCCTAAAACTTGGCAGTCTGTAGCACATTATGAACCAGAGTTGTCAGAAACTTGGCGGCGGGGGAGGGGGATCTATTCCCTTTGGAAAAACCAATTCTGGTGTAGTTTATTTTAAATGCCAGCATAGTGTAGTGGTTAGAGTGTTGGACTAGGACCAGGAAAACCAGAGTTCGAATCCCCATTCAACCATGAAACTCATAGGGTGACTCTGGGCCAGACATGTATCTCTCATCCTAACCTACCTCACAGGTTTGTTGTGAGGATAAACATAACCATGTACACCTCTCTGAGCTCCTTGGAGGAAGAGCGGGATATAAATCTAAAAGGGGGGGGGTGTCGATGCCGCTACCAGCTCATACTTGTCTCTTTTGGTACTGTTGTCCCGCAGTATTCTAGTCTCTTCTAAGAAAAGGTGTAATTCCAGCCCAGATGGCTTATAATATAATTATATCATACAGGTTAAGCTACTATTATCTACAGAAGCATGGTTTTGGATCTGATGCAGAACCAAAGCGAGTGACTCTGATTTCTTCTCACTACCCTTCATTGTCTCATGCAGAGCCCAGGGATGCACATGTTTCTGGACATCAGACAAGATGTATAAGCATGATGAGAGGAAACATGGGAACATAGGAAGCTGCCTTATATCCAATCAGACCCATTGGTCCATCTAGATCAGTACTGTCTCCACTTACTGGCTGTGGCTCCTCCAAGGTTTCAGGCAGGAGTCTTTCCCAGTCCAACCTGGAGATGCCAGGGATTGAACCTGGGACCTCCTGCATGCAAAGCAGAGCCATACTGAGCTATGGCCCATCCCATGGAATATATGGGTCTCCCATTCAGGCACTGACCACACCAAGACCTGCTTAGCTTCAGCTAGGTGGTCATATCATGTGCCCTTAAACTATTCTCTGGGAAGTATGAGCCACTCACACTTCCATTCCATGTCATGCCAAATAATGCATCAAGGTTTTTCCGGAAGAACAGCCAGGTTGATCTGAAACATCAAATACACCAAACTGCTTGTGGACCTTATAAACTATTTGGCAGAAACTTACCTGGACAACAGCCCATTTCACTAGCAGTAAAGTGGGATGTTGCCTAGGAAAACTCATACCTAGTAAACCAGTTCGTCTTTAAGAAGTCCTGAAGTGTTTGCATCCTTTTTTTTTCCTTTTTAGTAATGTGTGTAATAAAATACTATTGACCAGTAATTGAGTTGGATTTAATTTGTGTGGAATGAAGATCGGGTTTTTTGTTTGTTTGTTTTTGCAATCCTGCATTTTGTTTGCTTGTTCGACATAAATGACTCCTGCAAGTAATTACTATAATAATGGTATGGGCAGCAGTAAATGCCCTTCATCAGGGTTTAATGATGATACCCTGTTTCCCCGAAAGTAAGACCTACCCCGAAAGTAAGACCTAGCAGTAATTTCTGATGTACGGCTAATTGCCCTAGTGCATTTTTTTGGGCTAAAATTAATATAAGCCACTGTCTTATTTTCGGGGAAACACGGTATATGCTATTGGTTAGTCATGGTAAGAGTCGCAGGTTTGGAGCAAGGTTCATTAGGGTGATTTGAAAGATAAGGATATCATTGCTAATAATGAACTAGTGGATTAGAAAAGACTGTATTGAACCTTACCGAAAAGAGGTGTAAAAACCTGTATAATAATACCTTTATTAGGACCAATCAACATGACAAAAGGTCTTGAGCAGTAAGCTTTTAGCTCTCCTGATCTGGATGCTATACAAAACAAAAATAGAATGTGGGGAGAAAGAGTTGGTGTGGTGTCTTTCTGATGAAAAGTGCTGCATAACTCAAAGTCTTGCTCTCAAGACTCCATAATTTCGGTTGGTCCTAATAAAGATATTAGGGTTTTGAATCCCCCCCCAATGGACCAACACAGCTATCCATGATTTTTGTGGGCAAAAAAAGTGTGCTGCCATCACAATTTTGAGAGTGCCATTGAAGCACAAGGAGATGTGCAACCTATGGAATTCTTAATCTATGGAATTATCTGCCATGGGATGTGGTGATGGCCACTAGCTTGGATGGCTTTAAAAGGGGGGACAGGTCTATCAATGGCTACTAGTCTGGTGGCTATAGGCCACCTCCAGCCTCAGAAGCAAGATGCCTCTAAATACCAGTTGTATGGGAGCAACCACCTGTTGTGAGGGAGCATGCCCTCACCACTTGCCTGTGGGCTTCTCTGAGACATTTGGTGGGCCACTGTGGGAAACAGAATGCTGGACTAGATAGGCCTTGGGTCTGATCTAGCAGGGCTGTTCTTATGTTCTAATCATGTCTAAGTTCAGAGCAAAGCAATCACTGGCCAATCCTTGCTTGAAAAGTTATCTTTGCAACTACAGGCTTAATTTATTTTTTAAAAATAATATCTTTGCTTCCTCCTAGTGCAATCCTGTTTGCCTTGCATAAATAGATTTCTCCCACAAGCTCAGAAATGGATATGAAAAGTCTGAAATTTCAGAACTGTATGATCCTGTATGATAGTGGTAGCAAATGAGCACACAAACTATTGGAATGTATTTCTTTTTCAAGGGTGGTCCAGTCCCTCTTCTGGGTGGCACAGCCTGGTGTCTTCCAAGGTTTCTCAGTACCATGGTATTGTCTGGGTTTTGCCTTGTTGTTTAAACATTTGGGCTTCTTGTCCACAGTACTGGTTTGAACTTATATTAGTCGTACTCCCCTCACCCCAAACCAGCACCACGATGCAAGATGTAAGTGGAAACTCAACTCATAATTGTTTATTTTTTACTATTATTATTATTATTTTTATTAACATTTATATCCCACTCTTCCTCCAAGGAGCCCAGAGCGGTGTACTACATACCTGAGTTTCTCCTCACAACAACCCTGTGAAGTAGGTTAGGCTGAGAGAGAAGTGACTGGCCCAGAGTCACCCAGCTAGTATCACGGCTGAATGGGGATTTGAACTCGGGTCTCCCCGGTCCTTGTCCAGCACTCTAACCACTACACCACGCTGGCTCTTTTATGTCATTATTATGTCTCTTATGTTGGAAGCAAATACCACCAAGCTTCCTTCCTTGAAAGTGTACTTATGACTGCAGCCCCAACTTTTACACTTCTAAAAACATAATTTCAAAGAAACATCTGCTGTTACAGCTCAGCAAACTTTGCATCTGCTTTGGGTTACTGCTTAGTGTTAAGATGTGCTATTCCGTGGATGGATGTTGTTTTTATGCTGTAACTGCACCAACAGTTTTTTCCATCATATGCCATGGTCGGCCACCATTCTCTACTGGCTGACTCAGTTGTTATGCAGAACTACAGTGAAGCATGGTGCCACACAATGAGGCTGTTCTCACAAGCAACCAAGCCCAGGCTATCCTGCCACACCAGACCTAGTGCCAGAGCTTGGCTCTTAGCTGAGGTAAAGGGCAGGGGTGTATCTATGGTGGGGCAGGCAGGGCACGTGCCCCGGGCGCCACTTGAAAGGGGCGCCATTTTTAAAAATTAAAAAATAATAATAATAAATGGCCACCAAAACAAAATGGCCACTGTGCATGCTCTAATGGCCTCTGTGAGGCCCTAGGCCAGGCCAGGCCTCACAGAGGCCATTTGAGCATGCACAGTGGCCATTTTGTTTTCAGCAGCCATTTAAAAAAATATTTTTAAAAATGGCCACTGCACATGCTCAAATGGTCCATGCGAGGCTCTAGAGGCCAGCATGGGGAGGGGGGAACTTTTGCAGACACCCCCCCCCACAGCCTTTAGGAAGCCCCCTGAAGGGGCTACAGATAAAAAAAATTTAAAATTAATATAATATAAGTCACTGTACACATATTTAGTTTGGCACGATGTGCAGAGAATCAGGGTTTGTGAATACTGAGCTGAAGCTTATGAGCTAGGATTGTATTCATTTGCTCTACTTTGCTTCTTGAGATAAGTGAGTTAAATGTGATGTCTTAATAATATGACTATTAATGGTGAGTTTGTCTTTGAATCAGTGTAAAATCCTTAGTATTAAGACCCACTGGGAGTTTCTTGCCCTCTTTCTCTCATTTTAACTGTCTTTCTGAAATACTAGAATATATTCCAAGCAGTGACACCATTTACTCTGCATATCCTTTAATTATTTTCAGAGTATCTGGGGAAAGTCCAATTCTCCATTTATTTTTAAAACTTATGTAATAGTGATGCTACAATGCATAGTAGAGCATTAGACAGGCACTTCTGTTTAGTTTTCCAAGTACACCTCCACATAGTATTTGGGTATTTCATGAGTCCCAGCATACTGAAATTTGTCATTTTCTGGCATTTTTTGGTCTGGCTACGTCCACTGCTAATTTTTTTTTAAATATTAAAAGATTAAGGAGCTTGACTTGTATTTTTCAGCTGATATTATGGTAAAGTTATCTGAAAGATGAGTGTCGGATGTTTGGATAGGCGGCGCCATTTCAGTGCTTGCCCTAGGCGCTATTTTCCCTAGATACGCCTCTGGTAAAGGGTGCGAACACGCCCTTAACCCAGCTGCCGGGATATGAGCTTGCAGCTTGCGCTGACACAGAGATGGGTACCTAGAATGCCCATCCCCTGGGAGAATCCCCCAGTGCGCCATGCTCAGTGCACAGTGCACTGAGGGATACCCAGAGGCCAGGATAACAAGTCCCGGCCTTTGTTGATCCACGCTGTCAGGAGTAGCATGGATGACTTGCACGCCGCAGAGCAAAAAGCGATAGTCTGGGGGAAGGCAGGTTGAACCCTATCTTCTCCCCCGCCCGTGCAGTCATGTTAATAGCCCCAGTTCAGCTTGGGAGTGCACATTCCTCTTCTAGTGCCCACCTGAGTGTATATTTCAGATTTAGGTTAGAATTAACCAAGATTGCCCATGGAGTTCCAAACTGACAAATTTCAGTTTATTCTAACCTACTTATCTGAATTAAACCTCTATCTGTACCCAAGGTTTGAAGTAAGTTACAGATCTCAGTTTATTTCTGGTAAGTAGGTTAGAATAAACCAAGATTGTTCGATCTGGACCAATCTTGGTTTATGCGAACTTAAATTGAAAGTAAATGCTGATGCAGGCATGGGAGGAGGGGAGCCATGTTTGCAAGCCTTGGAGAGGTTGTATGGGATCAAACTTAAATGTGATTCTTCATTGCATCTGAACCCACCCTACTTTTCTTGCACAGAATTATTCAAGTGGTTTGTATGACTACCATGGACTAAATCTTTCTGGCTCTTTTCTTAGGAGCCTTTTTCTCTTGAAAAACTGTTTACTTTCTTTTGTGCATACATGTACACAAGTCATGGAGGGACACTGCTCTAGATCCCTTTGCTGGCCAAGCTGAGGCTGGTAGGAATTAGGACAAGGCTTTTTTTTCATTCAGCTTCTGGAATTCCCATACTGCCCTGTGAGGTCCATCTGGCCCCTCTATTACTGTCTTTTTTTAGGGCTATTAGTCACCTTTTCCCTTCAGGCCCACAGCCTGGCATAAGGTTAATGGGTTCATTTTTTTGTAAAATTTGATTGCTGTTGTGATCTGTGGTTGTTAGTTGGCTATTTTGATTTTGCTGTATGGTTTTTGGATTTTTAAAATTATTGTTATGATGTTATGTTGTCTATAGCCTTGAATGCCTTTTAAAAGCAGTATAAAATTTTAAAAATAAATTAATGTAGGTACCTTGCCAATGTTTTTTTCCTGGCATAAGCTAAAAACCTAGCTACTTCATGATCACAAAACCTGCATGATGTAATCTCCTTTACAACCTCTCAAGTTTCTCCTGCTTCCATCCCATGAACAACATAAAATTTATTAGAATGTGTGTAGATAGATGTGTGTGTCATGACCCCTGCCCCAACCAGTGACCCTAAGACTGACTCCAAAGAGGCAGGACCAGCACTTGACCCAGCCCCAAGCCCTGACGTTGGGCCACAGTCCAAGAGAGCTCCAGAAATGGAGCGCCTTGAGATAGAGCTCATTGAGCCTGAAACACCACCCCTGCCGAGTGATATCTTCAGAACCCAAGCCCCCAAGGGAGCTGGCTCCTCCCCACAATCAACCTCCCTGAAATCTGCACATCAGGACAGGTGAGAGAAGGAGGGCCAGACCCAGGACAGAGGGTTGCCCCTGTAAGACTATTGCTCTCTACGCAGAAAGGTGGAGCCCAGAAGGGATAGAAAGAACTCAGAGGTATTTAAGAGCTCAGTCTAGGAGCCGGGTCTCTCGATCCGTGAGACCCGGTTTAGTGAGCTGAGCAGGGAGAGCGGGCTAAGCCTGCTCTCCCCTCTCACGATCAGGACGGTGTCCTGGGCAGCCAGATCAGCCGCCCACATGATTGCCAGCTCTGTGACAGAGCCAGTGGGGGCTGGGGAGCTTGGAGGCCATGCGGCCCCCAGAAGCCCCAGCATGCCCTGCGCGAACACGCAGGGCATACTGGGGAGACCCCTGGCGCCGGGAGGCGGCTTTTTGCCTCCCCTCCAGGGGTATACTCACGAGTAGCCATGGTGTGGAGCGGCTACTCATGACCAGATAGCCCAGGTTTGCAGAGTGCTCGCTCCGCAAACCCGGGCTAAGAGGAGGGGTACTTGAGCAGGTTACCCGCTCAAGAACCACCGGGCTCGCAGCCAAGCCCAGTGGTTCTCATGATCAGGAAAAATTGGGCTAGGCTTTCTTAGCCCAATTTTCCCCGATCGTGAGAATAGCCCCTAGGTCTGGCTGTTTTTGGATCAGCATGTCCCATGGATCTGGCACTATGCTGACCAGTGCTTGTCTGATTAGCTCAGGCACCCTCATGGGCTATAGGAACATAAGAAATTGCCTTATGCCAAGTCAAACCATTGGTCCTTCTAGCTCAGTATTGTCTACATTGACTGGTACTGATTTCTCTAAGGTTTTAGGCAGGAATCTTTCCCAGCCCTACTTGTAGATGCTAGGGATTTAACCTAGGACCATCTGCAGGCAAAGCAGATGCTCCATCACTGAGCTACAGCTTTGTGCCATGGAACAGGACTGTAGGTTGTAAGATGCAGCTAGAGAAATTTAGCCTGTCTTAAATTTAAAAAATGCAATATATGGGAAATGTACTAACATTGGATGAGGCCATTAAGGAAAGTTAAACATTAAATGTGATGACTGGTCACAGCTTTAGAAAATCAGTTGCTTAAAGATTGTATGCCTTCAAAACTCTAGTTTTCACTGAGAAAGAAAGAGGCGAGTCTCACGATTGGTGAGACCCGCCGTAAGGAGGTTTGCGGGGAGAGCAGGCTTAGCCCGCTCTCCCCACAGATGATCAAAGCTGCAGCCCTGGGTAGCTGAATCGGCCGCCACATGACTGCCGGTTCTGTCACGGAGCCAGTGGGGGCTGCGGGGATCGGGGGCCACATGGCCCCCGTACATTCCAGGATGCACTGCACAAGTGTGCGGGGCATGCTGGAAAGACCTCCAGGCCCAGGAAGCTGCTTGCATTCTCCTGATAGGGGTCTCCTCATGTGTTGCCACGGTGCGGAGCTGTGCTGCAGCAATACACGATCGTAAAACCTGGGTTAGCGGAGCGCTTGCTCCGCTAACCTGGGCTAAGGGGGGGTATTTAAGAGGGTTATCCACTTTGGGGAAACCAGGCTCACCTGCGAGCCCTGTGTTTCCCATGGTCTGTGGAGAGCGGGCTAAACTCCCTTAGCCTGCTTTCCACTGATTGTGAGAATTGCCTCACTGCGATTGTTTTTAAGACCTATTTGGAGATGGGTCTATGAACCCCCTCCCCTAACAAGATCCTCCATAAAATTGATTAATTAATTAAGCTAAATGCAATAACAGAGAGCCTATAGGATAAACCCCTGAAATTCAATATCCTCACTTACCCCACCCGCTCCTTATTAACAATCTGCTTTCTCCTATAAAGCCTTAAAGCAGCTATAACGAGTCACAGGAACAAAGAAAGTGACCATCTCTAGGCTAGAGGACCCTCTGCAAGTCTGGGCTCAGTCAGGTGAACCAAACCTAGTTCTGACTGTTCATTTGTGAGGTTACAGCCTAACTGCTAGAGCTGCCATTTCAGACAGTTGAGAAAGTGTGAGTGAAAAACTCCCTATCCTTTCACACTTCCCCCCCATACATGTTTGCAACAATTGCTCCCACAATTTGCTGCTGAGAAGGGTGTAGGGAAAGACAGCCCATTTCCAAGACAACTCAGCTGATGCTTCTTCATGTTGTGAAATTTAATCATATGCACATCCTGTTGAAAGTCATACAATTCGGAGGAATTGCATCCACATATTGATATGCCTTCAAAATGCATTGCTGTCAGTATGATTCACGTTTGGACACAGCCTAATGCAAGGGATCTCTGCCCTCATATCAGCAATAGGGAAGCATTTCCTCAACACAACATCCACCCCCTTGTAAACAGTTTTGTGGAAGGGTGTGGAAATTGGCAAAAAAGAAGAAGGGGGGTATCAATTCAGGCAAGGGAGCAAAACTGTTCATAAAAAGTGTGTGTTTCAGTTTCACACTAGCCAAACCAGCAGTACAAGGGAACCCCCCACCCCTTAAAAAAGTTTTTCTTTGCAAACCAAATTGAAGGCTAAAAGTGGAATCCTAAGCATGCTTACTCAGAAGTGAAGTTTAATTCAGTGGCATTTACTTCTGAGTAAACTCAGAAGTAATGCTTAGGATCACACTGTTAGGCACATTGAAAGCTGGGCCCCAGATATGGTAATCAGCTTCTCCTCCTTCCCAAATGTATTGCACATCTTTTCCTCTACAGTCCCTGGCTGTAGCTCCAATAAAAAATGCATTCTCACAGTGTTTTCATCATAAACAAATGCCAGCAGCAGAACAAGTCATCTGCAAAACTATGTTACAAACCCCACCTTCTGCATCTGAAACCTTCATATCTCTCACGTTTCAAGCCCCAGCAGGCTTCTTTGGCTCCTGTCCTGCACTCAAGCATGCCTGAGAAGCTTCATGGAGGGAGCTAGATGGCAGCTGATCTCCGCAAGCCTCTTGTTCCCAATGACTTCCAGGGGAGATTGCAGGATAAACCCATCCCAACATTTGTACTCTGCATCTAAAACATGCTTCTCCTTTATAGAAAAGGGAAAACCAGAAGAACTGCCTCATCTTGTGACCAGAAGCACTTGGCTTCCAAAGGTGGCAGTCCCTCGGCATTAATGGGCTTTCATCAGATGTCCTTCCTTGCATATAATTTATTTTTCTTAATTTAACATTTATATCCCATTCTTCCTCCAAGGAGCCCAAAGCGGTGTACATGGTTATATTTATACTCACAATAACCCTGTGAGGTAGGTTAGGCTGAGAGACACATGACTGGCCCAGAGTCACCTAGTGAGTTTCATGGCTGAATGGGGATTTGAACGTGGGTCTCCCCAGTCCTAGTCCTACATTCTAATAATGTGATTCCACCTGCTAGAACAAGATTTCCTTCCAGACTCGGGCAAAAGTTATCAGAGGCAGTTTTGCCCCGTTTTATAGCTGCTTCTCTTATACAAAGAAAACTTAAGTAGATTTAACTAAAGATTTATTCAGCAGCAACTCCATTTTCTCCTTCTCCTTTCCCTCCCTTTTCCTTTCTGACTCCCCCCACCCCACTCTCTACAGGATCCCCTCTGGGACAAACTTCTCAACAACACAACATGCAGAGGCGTATCTAGGGAAAATAGCGCCTAGAGCAAACACTGAAATTGCGCCCCCTGTTCAGATATCTGACACCCATCTTTCAGATAACTTTACCATAATATCAGCTGAAAAATACAAGTCAAGCTCCTTAATCTTTTAATGTTTAAAAAACTATTTAGCAGTGGACGTAGCCAGACCAAAAAATGCTGGGAAACTATGAATTTCAGTATGCTGGGGCTCATGAAATACCCAAATACTATGTGTATACTTGGAAAACTAAACAGAAGTGCCTGTCTAATTCTCTACTATGCATTGTAGCATAGCTATTACATAAGTTTTAAAAATAAATGGAGAATTTGACTTTTCCCAGATACTCTGGAAAATAATTAAAGGATATGCAGAGTAAACTGTGTCACTGTCTGGAATATAGTCTAGTATTTCAGAAAGACAATTAAAATGAGAGAAAGAGAGCAAGAAACTCCCAGTGGGCCTTAATACTAAGGATTTCACACTGATTAAAAGACAAACACCATTAATAGCCATATTATTAAGATATCACATTTAATTCACTTATCACAAGAAGCAAAGTAAGAGCAAATGAATACAATCCTAGCTCATAGACTTCAGCTCAGTATTCACAAGTCCTGATTCTCTGTACTTAGTGCCAAACTAAGTATGTCTACAGTGACATATTATATATATATATTTTAAAGAATTACCTGTAGCCCCTTGGGGGGGCTTCCTAAAGGCCATGTGTAGGGGGTCTGCAAAGGTTCCCCCTCCCCCCACTGGCCTCTAAGGCCTCACAGGGACCATTTGAGCATGTGTGGTGGCCGTTTTTAAAAATTATTCTTTTAAAAAAATGGCCACTGAAAACAAAATGGCCACCACACATGCTCAAATGGCCTCTGCAAGGCCTGGCATGGCCTAGGGCCTCACAGAGGCCATGTGAGCATGCACAGTGGCCATTTTGTTTCTGGCAGCCATTTTTTTTAAAAAAATAATTTTTAAGAATGGCGCCCCCTTCAAGTGGCGCCTGGGGCACGTTCCCTGCTTGCCCCACCCTAGATACGCCCCTGACAACATGAAAGGTTACTAGATAGAATACAACACCCAGGTACTGAACTACTGTCCTAAAATGGCTGAATAGGCACACAAGTGACCAGTGCACTCCTCACAACATATCAACAACCAAGCCTATTAGACCTGCTCATCCTTCTAGTAGAAGTGTCTCAGTCAGAGGCGAGTAGCCCCCTGCTTTGATGTGGGCACAAAAGAGAGAAATAAAAATCCTGCTTCATAGGGTTTTTCTGTCAGGACACCTTTTAAAGCCATTATGCAAACACAAGGGCAGGGAATACAACTGGCTTGAATCTGGCAAAGCTAGAATGGTATCTACCTGTTTGTTCTCTCCAGATAAATTGCCCCTTTAAAAAACAAACAACCCTCCATCAAAGAACACTACACAGCCACTTAACTCGGGAAGGTGTAGGGACAAGTGTGAGAGCACTGAGGAGCGGCAACTGCTACCCATGTAGTCAATGCAGCAGCTAATCGGGTGGATCTGACACTTGGTGATTGCTGTAGTAAATTGATCCATTATTTGCTGTCCCCCACAGGGGCCTTGTTCTGCTTTGCTTGATTGTTAAGGGGCAAAGGAGGGGAGTGTTCCTTTTCTTTCTGCTTCAAAAAGATGTTTCCCAGCCTGTTGCATAAAAGACAAGATTGCAAAATCAGAATAATGCAAGATGGAGAATGTGAAGAAATTAACACTGCCTGTAGGTCTGAGGGTGGGGTTGGGGGAGCAAAAGTAAAGGGAACAGAGTCCTGGTAGTTACTACCTAAATTATCCAATTTTTCATAATGTAGGGACATCTTGTGTATTTACACACATTACTGCTGGCTGCTTTTAGGAATATATATGTATTCCTACCTGTATTGTGCTTGTTCTTTCTCCCCGCTTTTCCATGGCTAATGCAGATGGGGGCAATGAGTAAAACTGGGGAAATAGGAACATAGGAAGCTGCCATATACTGAGGCTTTTCTCATGATGGGGGGAAACCGGGCCCCAGCCCGGTTTTCTCCCATCATGAGAACCATCGGGCTCGTGGGTGAGCCTGGTAGTTCTCTGGTGGCTAGCCCACCAAGGAAGCTGTCCCCTTAAATGGGGTTAGTGGAGTGTTCCCCATTTTCCCGATCATGAATCACCACGGTGCAGCTCTGTGCTGTGGCGACTTGTGAGGAGACCCCAGCCAGGAGGCTAAAATGAGCCTCCTGCTGTCAAGAGTCTCCCCAGGATGCCCTGCGCACCCGCTAGGTGGCCCCCGATCCCTGCAGCCCCTACAGGCTCTGTAATGGTGCCGGTAGTCATGTGGCTGGCCAATTAACCTCGTCTTTTTGCTCCGTTAACCTCAGTTTTTTGCTCGTGTGTTGCCATGCCACGTGGTGACACAGAAGGAGACCCCTAACCGGAAGGCTGCAAGCAGCCTCCCGGGCTTGAGGGACTCTCCAGAATGCCCCATGCACTCACATGGGGCATCCTGGAACTTCAGGGGGGCTGCACGACCCCCAATCCCCGCAACCCCTGCCGGCTCCATGATGGAGCTGGCAGTTGTGTCGGGGGCCGATCCAGCTGCCCAGGGCTGCCTTCTGATCATCTACAGGGAGAGTGCTAAGCCTGGTCTCCCCGCAAATCCCCTTATGGCTCTTCTCACCAATTGTGAGAATCGCCCCTGTATGTAGAGCCTCACTTAATCAAACCAAAGGTCTATCTAGCTCAGTACTGTCCACACAGAGTGGCAGTGGCTTCTCCAGGGTTGCAGGTAGGAATCTCTCTCTCAGCCCTATCTGGAACCTTCTGCTCTTCCCAGAGCAGCTCCATCCCCTAAGAGGAATATCTTACAGAGCTCACACATCGTCTCCCATTCATATGCAACCAGGGTGGACCCTGCTTAGCTAAGGGGACAAGTCATGCTTACTACCAGTGTGGAGGAAAGAGTTAACCCCTTCCCCAAGTGTTCTGACCAGAATCCAAGTCCCTCTAGCTGCTTTAAAGAAAAGGAAAGAAAAGAAAAGAAAAGACATTAGATGATCCAGTCATAGTTATCACATGCTGTGTCCAGCTTGGCCTGAAGTCCAGCTTTGCTTGGTCATATTTATCACTAGTTACGTTTAGATTTCTGTGTTTTGTGTTGCTCTAAATGCTTTTATTAGTTGCTTTGATTTCTTGTTTATTTAATTCCAAGAACAAGTTAAAGCAGCATATGCACTTTTATTGTCAATAAATGAATATTCCTTTGAGTAAATTCCTTTGTTCTTCTCCTCCCCTCTCTCTGTCACTCTAAGTTGCTCAGGACAGAGCTGTTATTGTGGCATCACTCTGTCAAGTCTCATGCACATTGATAGGTGTTTGTAAACAGCCATAGAAACGAATGACGTGAAACCTTTGCCAATATATTGCCATATCCAACACAAACACAACTCTTGTGTTGTTAGTTAGCTGCTCTAGGGAAAGTAAGTTGCTAGAAGGTGCAGAGAAGGTGCAGCTTCTCTGACCATTGCAGCATTACAGAGCATTCGACATCCACCAGGTTCTCCTTTCGACAACCTATTACCGGTAACAGTGTAGGAGTTCTGCCCCACATTCTTGGACAGCAACAACTTCATTCAATCTGTCAGTCAGATTTTGTTGCTTAGTGAGTTCTTTCCACAGAAGAAAGAAGCAATCTCAGCCTTGCTACAGTCAAAATGAAACTCTGGTCAAATGCTCAGAGTTTACTACCCAGCGGCAGAAGGAGATGCTAGCTTTCTTAGGACCAGTAGGAAGCAGTCTCCAGATGTAATTAAGAGCCAGTTCCCAAGTTGTGGTTATCAGGGGGAAATGTAGTGCTCAGTATTTGCTTTCATATGTTGAAGTCAGTGGTTTTTCCTCAGCACCTTTAGATCTTGGGTTGTTAATTCAGTTTTGTCTTCCCACACAGCTCACAAAGAGCCTTCAAGGTATCACAGCTTCAGACTGCCTAAGTAAAACTGACTTGTTACGAGGGCGGGCAAAGCATCACTTCTTAAATGACTTCCCTTGGCATGGACTGGAATTTACCTACCAGTGTTTGAAGTTCTGAGCATGACTATCCTCTCATTGCCCTGCACAAGAAATTACACCCAACACAGATGGGCTCTAGAATTGTTCTGTAAGCACATGTGTACAAAATAGGTTCTCCTCCATGTTTCAGCCAAGATGTCTTCCCAGCACATGTGTCTCCCCTGTAATACAGGGCTGCCCAACTCTGGCCGTCCAGCTGTTGCTAGACGACAACTCCCATCCTCTCCAGCCACCATGGACAAATGTCAAGGATGCTGGAAGCTGTAGTCCAACATCTGCAGGTGGGCTTAAGTTGTGTAGCTCTGTTGCAGCAGAAAGATGGGCTGACATACTGTGCAGGGGGACACTACCAGTGTAAACCCTGTTGACAGTGCTGTGCTCCAGGGCAGCACTGCTCCATCATAAGCAATGCACCCATGCAGTTGTGCAGCGTGACGTAGATAGAAAACAATGGGCATCGCATCATGCAGCTGCATTTGCGCAACTTTACATCATACTGCCCTGAGCTGCAGTACTGTTGACGGTGCTTACATGCACAGGGGGTGCCAGCAGTGCTGCAACTGCCGGCATTCCCCTGCGCAGTCGGTCAGTGACTAATCCTTCATGTGTAATGGAAGCACCTCTCTAATTTGCTGTGTCAGCACAATCTGAGAAACCACAGTAGACCGTCACTTGCTCCCGTCCGTACATGCAGTGACGTGGATATATGTGAAGTATAGCACACATGGGAGCTACACACAGGATGAGTGCCGTTTCCATGTGTGCAGTGCTATGGCACTCTTCCTTGGCTCCCTCCATTGTATTCATTCTTCAGCTCTCTCTGTGTGTCCTTTTTCTCAAGCTGGTAAAAGCTGGAGCTGACTACTAGACAACTCTGAGCTTCCGAGTCCCTGCATTGTGTACTTCTGAAATATATAGTGTTGCAAACTAGTGATCTGAACAAGAAGCCAAGAACTGCTGCATCTCTCCTGGCTTTGCAAAGCAACTCCTCCTCATTCTGCCCTTGAGCAAGCTGCTTAGTTAGGTGTGTGTTTTATTCCCCCCACCCCACACACACACCATATAAATATATAGTAATCAAAGGAGTCCTGCAGGAGATCAGTTAATTAGATACATGTGAAAATGCTTTGAAGATGAAAAGAACAATACAAATGCTAACTAGTGTGTAAACTCACAAACAGGCCCAGTTATCCCTTTCACAAGGGGATTATGCTAGTAGGAAAGAGTCTGGCTGTGCTTCAGAGGCTCCCTCTGGTACTTAATAATAAGCATTGTGTCTCATTTTATCTTTTCCTTGCACAGTATTCTCTTGTAAACAGAAGAGATAACATAGGTACACAGCAGCAGAGGAAGAAGCAGGGCCTAAACTATGCTGGCAAAAGAGAATCTCCTGCCTAAAGAGGTTGTAACCAATGTAGATTCTACTGTCCTGTTGATTTTCTGTTTGCTGCTGGTATGTATGCATGTATATATGTATGTATGTAAGTATGAATCATATTTTTATGCCACCTGATCTGTACATCTCTAGGCAGTGTACACATTTTAATGTTAAAAACCACAGATTAAAATACATAAATCACAATAAAAGCAATATAAAACAAATTTTTAAAATTAATTCTAATTAAAAGCTTGCAAGAACAGGAGAGTCTTGAGGGTCTTTCTGAAAACAAACAGAGAAGGAGATGCTCTTATTTCAGCAGAGAGCATATTTCAGAAGGGAGTTATTAAAAGTGTATCAATTTTTGCAGGTGATTTACAACATCAAAGTTAAGAAGTCAATAGCTACAACGTACCTTCCAGATAAAGAAATTCCCTGAGCCTCTATTATCCACGCATACTCCACAACATTACACATTGCAAGAAAGAGATGGAGAGAGGAGAAAGCCTTTCTAAAGTGAATACTAACTGGTTTGATATTGATACATGTGATACAAGGTTGATATAAGGAGGGAAGCATGGTGTAGTGGCTAGAGTGCCGGACTAGGACCAGGGAGAGCCGAGTTCAAATCTCCATTCAGCCATGAGACTTGCTGGGTGACTCTGGGCCAGTCACTTCACTCTCAGCCTAACCTACTTCACAGGGTTGTTGTGAGGAGAAACTTAAGTATGTAGTACACTGCTCTGGGCTCCTTGGAGGAAGAGCAGGATATAAAAATGATATAATAATAATAATAATAATAATAATAATAATAATAATAATGAAAGGCAGTGCTACAAATGGGCTGGGCAGGGCTGGGGTGTCAGGAATAGCCTCCTGTGGTGCTAAAGCTGTCAAGATGCTGTTATTCCATCCTGCAGTTTTCCCTTCGCTTATGTCAAAATAGAGGTGATCTCTCCTCTCAAAAATTTAATGTGGGAGTTTCCAATGTGAATTAAAGCAGATGAAACATTTAATTTATTGCCCTGAAATTACAGGGCAGCCTCATGGCTGGTAAAAGCAAGTTTACAAAATACAAATCTAAAATAAAAGTTGGTGAAGTTCGGGAATTCTCTTAGTGCTGCTTCACATATTACATTTCTAGGGGTCCACATCATAAGCTTGCATAGATCATTTGCCAGCATTAGGTTAGTATTTGTTTGACCTCTAAACTATCGATCAAACTATCAAATAAAACGAGACCCGGAACTAGCAAATCTATTTAGTCAGGTAGCGTGTGAGATCTTGCTTATATTATACATAATCATCCTGAACTGATATGGCCATATGCACAAGCAACTCTTAGTACAAGGGAGAGCAAATCAAGGCCTGGAGAAATGCTGCAGGAAAGCATCTAAACATTTGAGATCATGTTTTCTTCTTGATCAGTCCCACTTAAATCCTTTTGTGCCCCTGATTTGTAAAATAGGGACCATCTTAGTTCCCCCCCCCCCCCGACACTAGAAAATGTGGCATGAATTCAGGAACCTTCATTAACAGCTTTTTATGGGCTGGTTTTCGTAGTGGAAAGTCCATTGGAAAAGTTTTCAGCTAGCATTCAGCAGCCATGCACACTCCTGAAAACTGATTGTATGGGTGGTGGAAAAACCCAGCTGGAGGACTGGGAAGTGAGCACATGGACAGCAATCCTGGTTGGTCAGTGTTTTCAGCTGACATCAGTAATCTTAGATTTGATCTAGGGTGGAGGAGGTATGCTGCCTACACCCAACAACCAGGATTGCTCCTCCCACATGATCACTTCCCTGTCCTCTGAATGGGTTTCTTGCCACCTACATGATCCATTTTTGGGAGCATACACAGATGCTGGATCCTAGCTGGAAGCTCCTATCATGGATCCAGCCTATGTTTCACTTCTAATACATCCCGGAAACTCCATCCTTAGGACCTTGCAGATCTTGTCTTAATGATTAATTGTCCAAAAGTATAGCATCTTGTAAAAAGTCCACTTCTTGTATACCAAGAATTAGCCATTTGTAGTCTTTCTAGAGAAAAAATATACCTACATAAAATATTTTAAGAGGGATGTTGTTCTTATTACTCCAATCAGCCTACACCTAATAATTATTGTAGAAGAGCTCTGCTTAATCAGTATTGGCTTGTCTCATAGCCGATGCTTGGCATGAAAGTCAAGCATAGAGATTAGGGATGGGCTAAAACTGATGATAGTTGTTTTAGTGGTGGACCTTTGTACAGAAGCTCTCTCTCGCTCTCTCAAACAAATAGAAATGTTTGCTGTAGCTAGAACATACAATTCAGAAAACCTGCATGGTAAACTGTGTGTGCCCAATCTGGCTGGTGATTTAAAACAAAAAATAGAACTAGTCCTTTATGAAAAGTAGTTTGTGATACAGCATGGAAACTGCTACTACTCTAAGAAAAACTTCCACTGTATAGGCTGAAATCCATTGGGTGAGCAGCACAAGCCCTTGGATGAACCTGAAAGAGTTGTTTGGATTGTGGCCATTTTATCCAAGCAAATTGATTTTCTTTGCTGACTGCATGCACAAATGTGTTTGACAATGTGGTTAAAAGAAAAAAAGTGATGGCATTTTGTCAGCGTTCCTTTTCTCTGGATTGCTCATCCTGTATGACACTCTTTATGAGCAGAACTTGACTTGCACCTTGGGGAATCCCTCAGGAATGCTGTGGATTTGTTGCATCTTTCTTTCTTATTCTGCATTCAGCAAGGCTGGAAAATAATTGTCCCAAGCAACTCTGCTTGTCAAACAGATGCTTAAGTCAATGATGGATTGAGGTGTTTTTAGATGAAAATGCTGTTACAATTGATTCCAAGGCAGCCCCACCTCCCTCTTTTGGAGTTCTTGAAATCTTATCTCCTTTCCTGCTTCCCACCCTCTGGTTCAACTGGTTTTTGCTTGTCTATAGACCTGCAAATTTGCTTTCCAAAGCATCAGTTCTCCACTGCCTAAAGGGCCTACAGTACGTGCCCCATAGGGAGACCTGTCAATTACATGGAAAGCAGCGCTGACCCTTAAGGAGCTGGTTGGTTTGAACATTTTCATTTGTACTCCTGTCACTTTGAGCCAGAGCCCCCTGAAGTCTGTGAAAGAACCATCATCCTCTCAGTGGCCTGGTCATTTGGATTAGGCCCCACATTACTCTGCAACACAATGCAAGTGGTGCTTTGTAGAAAGAAAATGTGAAAAGGCTTGATCAAGAATTAGAGTGCAAATGAGAAAGAAACAAAGTCTGCAATCCTAAGCACTTTTACTGTGAACTGCGAGGGAGATGGCAATGGTAAACCACTCCTGTATTTTACCAAAGAAAAACCACAGGGCTCTGTGGGCTGTCTGATCTACGATTGTAATAAAGTTACTTGTACTTGTAGGGCTCTGTGGTCGCCAGGAGTCAGACTGGAGGGCATACTTAAAGTCTACCTAATGGCACAACAGGGAAGCAACTTGCCTAGAGAGCAGGAGGCTGTTGGTTTGAATCCCTGCTGGAGTGTTTCGCAGAATATGAGAAACTCCTATATTGGGCAGCAGTGATATAAGAAGATGCTGAAAGGCATCATCTCATGCTGTGCAGGAAATGGCAGTGGTAAACCCCTCCTGTATTCTACCAAAGACAACCACAGGGCTCTGTGGTTGCCAGGAGTCAACACCGACTCGACGGCACACTTTACCTTTACCTATATGAGGAAGCAACGATACAGGAAGGTGCTGCTGAAAGACACCATCTCATACTGCACGGGAGATGGCAATGGTAAACCCGTCCTATATTCTACCAAGAAAACCACATGGCTCTGTGGTCGCCAAGAGTCAACACCGACTCGATGGCACAACCTTTACCTTTAAGTCTCATTGAACTTGGTGGAACGTACTGTTGGAATTTTGCCATGGACATTGTCTCAGTTCTTTGTGTGGGGCATGCTTCTCCATGTTTGAATGTGTCTATGTACTGGCTTGGGGGTAGAGTCACAGTTTGTCTCCTCCTCACTTGCTGTCCTGAATTAAAACTGAGAGGTTCTCCCTCTTTCTGCATAAGAGACTGTTCATCTGTTTATTGTTTTCTTAGCCAATGTTTTAGTTAGTAATAAATGTCAAGCTCTTGTTTCTCAGTTAAAGTTGCTTCCTGTATCATTACTTATAGAGGATAAGTAATTTCTCTGCAACACTTACTTCTGAGTAAGCTTTAATAGATCAGGCTGCATAATAAGAGGATAAAATGTCTTCAGACAGTATGGAAACCATTTTAAAGTGTTATTTCTAAAAAAATAATGAATCAAGGAACAGAATTATTACTATTATTGGGGAAATATATGGGTCAATACGTTTAGCCTGTGAATTGTCTCCCAAACAGGAGACCATAACAGCATGATAGGTTTCAAAGTTAATACAGATTGGGGCATATTAGGAACTGCCACTTGTATTCCTTGATTAGTTTACTTATGTATCTATTAGATATATATCCCACCCTATCTTGAGGGCTAAGGGCATAGAAACATAGGAAGCTGCCTTATACCACACCAGACCCATTGGTCCATCTAGCTCAGTATGGTCTACACTGACTGGCAGCAGCTCTCCAATGTTTCAGGCAGGAATCTTTCTCAGCCCAACCTGGAGATGCTGCCAGGGAGTGAAACTGGAACCTTCTGCACACAAAGCAGATGCTCTACAAAGCAGATGCTCTACTGCTGAGCTATGGCTCCATCCAGTTGAACACAAGTGAATATATTTCTGCTTGAAAAGCTCACAAGTCCCAACCCAGCCCTCTTTGCTTTGCCATCTCCTGCACCCCATTAAAATAAACAGCCAAACCATAATCCTGCTATTCTTTATAGAGTTTTTTTTTTTTAAGGCCATGTCACCAAATCACTCCATATTGTGTTAGATGTCCCAAGGTTTGATGGCCACTGTGTAGTCTGGTGCCCTCTTTCCTGCAGAGCAGCTTCCATTTTTGGAGCTTCTGGTGGGATAAGGGGGTGAGGGATTAACCCAGGAATATGATTTTTTTTTAAAGAAATTATTTTATTAAATTATATACATTACACTTACAATGCAAATAGTTCCAAAAACTCAGATCAAATCCCAACCCAAGAAAACCTTATTGGTTGGGGTTTAGATCAGGCAATATGTTTTGTCAGACAACAACTATTGGACATAGACCTCCAGGAGCAGTGTGCATGACTAACAAGGGGAGCATATATAGGCTCCCAAAATTTCAGTCATAAACTGGCTGAATATTTAGATAATATATTTTTACCTAAGTTCAGGAGAGCACTGATCCTTGCTCGTTTGAATGCCCTTCCTTCTGCAGTTCTGGACGGGAAATATAAATGAGTTCCATATGCATTGCGTTGGAGTTGCTCATGTTATTCTTTATAGTCAATTTTATAGGGATGCCCATATTAAATTCATTGCTCCTCTCTTAAAGTATTATCCTGGCCATTTGGACCAATTCTACTTGGAATTGTTGCTGTCGAATTTTAAATCTGTTCTCTATTAATGTGGCCAAGTTTTGGTTTTTTGCAACCAAACTTCGTAGGGATTGCATTAGCAACTTGAATATTTTGTAAACTATAAATGTTCTATTCTTACATGTATCTTTGGTCTAAGACTGTGATAAACTTACTCAGATCAAATCCCCTCATACTTAGAAAAACAAGATCTAGTCTTTAAAAAAGAACATTTGTGGGCTGCTAAAGTAAGTACATCAAAGATCGATTTTTCAATATCTAGAGGGTATTTATATTTCCAATTTTGTAGAATAATGCAGGAATAAGATTCTGGGGCCCAAGATCCAGTCTGTGAGAATATGTGCTCATTCAGTGTGCTGCACCAGTTCAACCAAATATTAGATATTATTAGGAAAGAGACAGAAAATAAAATTACAAGTTTCATAATGTCAGTCAGTGGTGTATCCATATTTAGAATACTGTGTACAATTCTGTTGTCCCTCACACACATGCAGATTAGAGCAGAGTTGGAGAAGATATAGAAGGGAGACAGATCATCTTGATTAAATGTGGAAGAGGTTAAACTGCTAGGGCTATTCTGCATGAGTAATGTGATCAAGATTTATAAGGTTAAATGGTACAGAGAATTCAGTGGGGAAATTAGTAATTTTGAGAAATTGAAGGAAGTAGTTCATACAAGGCATGATATTTACTCTATGGAACCAATTGCCACAAGATCCCAGTACTGCATGCCTATTAGCGGGGTTGGGTTCTGATGAAACCACTGGGAACCATAGTTAATAACTATAAGAAACTTTTCTTGAAAATAACAAAAGGCTTAGCAGAGTTACATGTCTGTTTGGATGGAGAAATAAATCTGTTTCTGTGTGAGTCTTTGTCTGGGTCTCTGTGCCTACCTGACAGAAAAGCAGGTATGCAGAGAATCCATTTACATATTAAATCCCCCACATCCCATCACCTCTAGAGGTGAGATTAACCCTTTCTGGCTGGTAATAATCCCACAACCACTGCAACTTCCAGCAATGTCTGTATAAAAATCTGTGGTGTGGCCATGCTTGGAAAGCTTTACACAGTACTGATAATCCCATCTCAAAAATGATATGGTAGAGGTGGAAAATATGCAAAACAGGGCAACCAACATGATGGGGTTGGAGCACTTTTCCTACAAGGCTTTTTAGATCTGGAAAAAAGCAACCAAGAGAGATTTATTTATTTATTTATTTATTTATTTATTTATTCATTCATTCATTCATTCATTCATTCATTAGAGGTTTATAGAATTACTAGCTGGCCCGGGCACAGAGCATCTGCGTTCTCCTCCCTCCTTCCCCCTCCCTCTCAGCTCTCCTCCAATTCTCAGCCCCCCCGGCTGCTGCCGCCGTTTTCTCCCCCCTGCTGACGCCATCACTGTTTTCTTCCCCCTGCCACTGCCACCATTTTCTCTCCCCCAGTTGCTGCTGTTTTCTCCCCCCCTCCACCCACACACCTGTCAGCGCCACTTTCCTCCGCCCCTCCCAGCAGCTCGCTTGCGAATTCTTGCAAGAGCTGCCACACATGGGATTAGCAACAGGTACATCTTAGAGAATAATATATATAGATACATGGAATTGATATGGTGGATAGGGACACGTTTTTCTAATTCCTTCTAGATACTAGACCACAGGGTCATCCAATTACATTGACTGGTGGTAGATTCAGGACAGACACAAGAAAAGACTTCTTCATGCAATGCATAATTGATGTTTGTTGCTGTTGCCCCTCAGTCTGGCCCTTTGACCTGTCTCAGCACAAATGTTGCCCTTGCCTTGCTTCTAAATGCTGGTTGTTTTTATTCCATTTATTTAACATATTTGCATACCACCCAAAACACAAGTCTCTGTTTTATCTTTAACAGTGATACACAAGGTACAGAATAAAGTAGTTGAATGATATCCAAATCTTGGAAAGTTTGGATGAACATTAAATTCTTCAGTCTCTCACTCATATGAAGTGATGGATAAAAATGGCCCATTTATAGCAATCTGTTTTTCAAATTAGTAGTCAAATATATTGTTCATTGGCGGCATTCTATCTTGTGTAGTCACACAAAAGCCCACTAACTTTCTTCTGAAAGTTACCAGTCACCAGAAATCCCATGATTTAAAAACAGCATTATATTGGGTATAGTTTGTTTTATCATTAAGAAGGGGATCAAATTGATTTATATGCTTTGTTCCGAACATCAGATGATTTCATGAAGTATTACTCAAACGAGATAATATCCAAGAAGATTAAATGATTTTTATTGTCTAACGTGCAAAAGGTTAACTCACACGTAATAGATGCTGTTTCCTCAGAGTTTGTTGGTGAGATCATTCAGATTGATGATGCTTGGACATTAAACCCATTAGGAAAAATAACATTGTTTTCAGCCAGGTTCAGGTGAGGATTAAAGGTCTCTTTCCCAGAGAGGGCATTTCCTCCATTTCCCCCATGGAAAATGGGATCAGCAAGGAGAAGTTGAAAGACAAAGGCAACAGCGGAGCCAGAGCTTTCATTGGCTCTCAGACCGAGACAGCCCTACTAAGCTATTCCCTATTCCAGGGGTATACAACCCAAATAACCCAGTGGGCTGGAACCACCCATGTGTGTGGGGGCCAAGGTCAGTGTTCAGCACATTAATGATTACATTAACATCAATTATTACATATAAAGGAAAGCACTGAAAAAAATCTAATGAACAGAATTATTGGTTACCCACAGCATGAGAGAAGAGGAGGCTGCTAGCAACCCTCCTTCCTTCCTTCCAGCCTTTCGTGCACTTTCAAAGCTTGCAAAGGTTAACTTGGAAGGGGGCTCACCCCCATTAGGGCCATGGGGCAAAGCAGCATTTTGCACCTCACCTTGGGCACCACAAAATTTTGGACCACCTCTGGGGCCAGAAAAAAAAAAAATCCCCACAGGCCAGATCCTGCCCCCGGCCTTATGTTGTGCAGGACTGCCCTATACATTGATTCTACATAGGCTGTACTCGCTGTTTTCTGCTTACATGATCAACATGGCTTCTAGTTCATCTAATAACATAGACTAAGTCATTCTTCTAGAGTTACACACACCAAAAGGAAATCTAACAATATTAACCTTGTTATTGTATTAAATATTAACTTAATTAATATGGTTTTAACATCGTTTTAAAATGTTGTTTTAAAATTTAAATTGTAATGTTTTAACTTTTACTATATCATTTATTTTGTTTTAACTACTGTTTTAACTTTTTTGTTTGTTTGCTTGTTGTAAACCACCCAGAGATGTGAGGTTTGGGTGGCATAAAAATATGTTAAATAAATAAAATAAATAAATAAACCTGGCTTGCTACTTGCATGCATAGTCAGCCCGTGATGCTGTTGAGGCAGCAGCACATGCTTGCATTTCCAAGCATGTTTTTGTTATGACATAAATAGTTGTGCACCATCATTTCTAATGGGAAATAAGAGACATTATCAATAATACTGTCACTTTAATGTTTCTTCATTCGTAAGAAGTTGTAGACCAGAGCGGCACAAACCTTGACCCTCCTGCGGGTGTTGGATTACAACTCTAATAACCCCTGATGATTGGTCACTGTGGCTGAGGATTATGGGAAATGAAGTCCCAAAACAGCTGGAGGGCCCAGGGGCGTAGCAAGGTTGGAGTGGGCCCAGAGACAAGATTTTAAAATGGGCGCCCCCCTCACTGAAGAGTGTGTGTGTATGTATATGTGTGTGTGTGTGTGTATATATATTTGTGTGTGTGTGTGTGTGTGTGTGTATCTCTATATATCTCTAGATAGATAGATAGATATCTCCTATGTGCCACAATAGAATATCATCCTAAATTATTTTTTTAAAGGTTTTGTAAGTTGTGGACGATGCAAATCATTTAATGGCACTAGAGAAAGACATGCTGTTCTGCTAGCTCCAGGTCTTAACACTCACATCAGTTTTTGTAGGATGAATACAATTGAAGGAAGCCCGGGCAGGTGCGCAGCTGGGGGAGTCAGTCATGTGACTTGCCTCTGGGGGCCCCTCCAAGGCAGTGGGCCCCCAGACAACTGTTTCCCATTGTCCTATTATAGTTACGCCCCTGGGAGGGCCTAAGTTGTGCAGCCCTGTTGTAGACATTGCTTCTACAACTTATTATGAATGATAATAATTTTGAGTGCAAAATGTTAAATAACTGCTCTCGTCTCTGGTTGAAATTGGCAAAAAACTATAAAGTAACAAATACTAGCGACACTATTGGTTTTCACATTGTTCAGTCCCCTTCACTGAAAACCAACCAACAAAAAAACCCACAACCAAATAAGGGATGTCTCTTTTTAAGTAATGTTGTCACTGTGGTGACTGTTTCGTTTTACAGAAGTCTACTGCTCCACAGACAAAGCTGCAAAGACAATTTATGGGCTCCAGGAGGGTCTTTCTTTCTTCTGACTAGCTTTGTTCCCTCTTGTCTATTCCGGATCTTGCCTGCTCCCTTGATGGCCCTCCTGTCCTGCTTGGGTGAATGCTCAATTTGCAGAAACATCTGGAAGCTGTCTGCAATGTTTGCTGGAACTTCAGAGGGAACTTACCTTGCTAGGTAAATGGAAAGGATAGTTGAAAGTAAAGATCTTGGCTGATATCCAGACTAAGTTTCTCAGTACTACTGCTCAGGAGTTACTCTAAATGATTAGATAATTTCAATAGAATTTCCATCCAGCAATTTAGTTTAGATCTCAGCCACTCTGTTTAAACCTAAATAAATCAGCTATCATTCTATGGAAAGTTTGATTACAGAAAAGTGATTTAACATTCTTAATATAGGTCACCTGTTCTTTCTGAATGTTAATAGTTGTAAACAAGTCAGTCATGTTTGTTTAAGGGGTAAGATGCAATGCATTATCTTCCTACTGAAGGACAGGAAGTGGCTACAAAACTGAAAAAAGGCATAAGAATTGTTGGTGTACAGAACGTCTTTCATTTAGGACGATAAGCTGAAAGCTAATTAAAAGAGGGTTAGAAATCAGATATCACTGAAATAACTATATACTGTCTAACAGGTTATTAATTATCATCACTACCCTGAGTTGCAATGTAATAACAATAATAACCCTTCACCCTGATATTAGACCCACATTTAAATTACATCTTTAATTAAATATTTCATTGTATAATAAACAATTATTTTATGTACACACACCCCAGTAAGTGAGATCAGTACTGTACCCATTTTACAGGTAATGAAACTGACCTCACACTTCAAATAATCCTTGAGAGGAAAGCATGTAGCATCCCTTATGTTTTGTGGGTGAACTCCTGCCAACCTACCTACTCCATCTTGGAATGTTTGGTCTCCATCCTAAAAGAGCATTGCTGCTGTATTTTTTAGAAGAAGTGCCTGAAAATTAAAATTTGTTGTGAAGTTGAAAATTAAAACATGGACACAGAGAATACACTATTCTCGTGACTGATCCCAGGGCAGGGAGGGCAGTGGTGGGAAAGGCAGGGATGATCCCAACTTTCCCTCAGATGATCCATATTTGCTGGTGGGACATGTGGATTGCGCATCTACATGATCCACACTGTTGCAAGCTGTACGGCTCTCCAGAGGCCAGGACAATGTGTCAGATATCCCACAATGCACTGTGTGACAAGTGCGGTGCATTGGGGGAATCCTCCGTGCCTCGGGTGCTCTAGGCACCTGACTCTGTTTGCGCTTGGGCTGCGTGCAACACAAGCACACACTCAAACCTCGTGCTGGGGTTAAGGGCACGCTTATGCTCTTAAACCCTGGCTAAAGGTCAGGGTAAAAAGTTGGGCCCTCTGTGAGGGCAGTGCCAGGATTGGGCTTGATCCCAGCACAGCATGCCACACAAGCAGTCCAACCCAGGCTAGGCTGCCTTAATGTATTAGAGACAGACCTGAGCTTCTCTGATAATGTTTGTAAATTGGAAGCTAAAATATCTTCTGGCACATTAGGAGAAATCTGACATCATTCACCATATGTTCCCTTCATCAGGCAACAGAGAATGAGGATCTTGAACTCTCAAGAAGATGAGATAGCTTAGCAGTTGCACAGATCCCAACAGTACCCTACTAGAGAGTCCCAGAGAGTCCCCATTTCTCACCTAAAGGTAAAAGTAAAGTGTGCCATTGGGTCAGTGCTGCTGACTCCTGGCAACCACAGAGCCCTGTAGTTGTCTTTGGTAGAATACAGGAGGGGTTTACCATTGCCATCTCCTGGCCCAGTATGAGATGATGCCTTTCAACATCTATTTATATTGCTGCAGCCCGATATAGGTGTTTCCCATAGTCTGGGAAACATTCCAGTGGGGCTTCAAACTCTGGCTTGCAAATCAAGTAATTTCTCTGCTGTGCCATTAGGTGGGTTCTGTATCTTACCTAGGTACCTTTATTGGCAGAGGGGAGTGGGAAAATAACTGGGATAACAATAGGGGGATGATGATGCTTAACTTGGGGGGGGGGGGCTCCAAAGGCCTTTAGGTCCAGGCTCCAAAATTAACTAGGTGCACCTCTGATAACAGCCCTTCAGATATTTGAAGATGACTATCATATCTCCCCTCCGTCTTCTTTTCTTCATCTCCAAGCTAAACATGCCCAGGTCTTTCAACCATTTCTCACAGGGCATGGTTTCCAGGAGCTTTTTCAGATGGTGACTTTACAGCGACTTTACTTTGGGAGGGTGTGTGTGCGTTCACATATTGGCCAGATTTCCCCCAAAGTCCACGCGATATTTCAGAGAGCACTTGACACATGATTCAGGTCCCCCCCCCCAATTTATTTCCAGGATTAAAAAATTCTCTTTTTGCATCTAAGTATCCATTCCGTTTTGCACCAAACTCATAGTACAGCCTTGTGGTAAACCTGTGGGGGAAAATGCCTGCTGTCTGAAAAGCCTCCATATCTCCTTATAATTTATGTTGTCCTCCTCTGTACTGTTGTCCTCCTCTGTACTAGTTTATCAATGACCTTCTTAAAATGCAAAGTGAGGTATAACCAGTGCAGAACAGAGTGCAGCTATTACCTCTCATGATCTGGACACCATGCTTCTGTAAACGTAGCCTAAGACTGCATTTGATTTTAGCAACTGCATCACAATGATGGATCATCTTATGGAAAGGGCCAGAAACACTGGTGAGGGAAGAAGAGGAAGAGCCCTTCTACAACTTGGCTACAGGCTTGCTTGGCCAGCCTGTAGACTGCTTGGCAAGCCTGTAGACTGTATTGCTTGGCAAGCCTGTAGACTGTATTAATAAGGAAAATATTAATATTTAAAATAAAGTGCCAAATAAATTTCTCATAAGCAATTTGCTTCATAAATCATCTTGTGTTTGAGATTTGTATGAGTTGAATGACTTAAGAGTATGCTAATAGGGTGCAGTAGATGAATCGGTCATCACACTCTAATAATAATAATAATAATAATAATAATAAATAATTTCTTGATGTTCTGCGACTCTATACTTTCGACATTGAGTTTGCTCTCCCAGTAGCAATACAGTCTCCAGCCCTGGTTGCTCAGCTGAAGATCCTGAGTCCTGTAACCCATTTTTCGACAAGTGCCCAGGCACTCTAGCACTTGCCCTTGTTGACCCGGGCAACGACCGATCCAGTATAGAATTTGTTTTTCTTGTTCTCACCATGGTTATGGGATTAGGCACATTTAGTCTGGCTTCTCAGCAGAGGCCTGTCTGGTTTGAGTGACCCTCCAGCATAGCCCTCTGCATCCTCAAAACTCGCAAGCCCCTCCAACTCATTAAGGTAATGCCTGGCAGAGAAAATTGGAGACAATAACGAAATACAAGGAACCTTCAGACTGAAATTGAGCAGCTCTGGAAAAAGAAAACAATAGTGGTGCCAATAGTTGTTGGTGCCCTTGGTGCAGTACCAAAAGAACTTGAACACCATCTTGACACCTTGGGCATCGATGACATTACAGCACATTAACTACAGAAGGCCACACTACTCGGGAAAACATGAATACTACAACGCTATCTTTAATTTTTCTTTAGTTAGCCTAGACAGGGCCCGATAACAAAATAACAAATCCAGTCAATAACATCTGGTAGATTGTGTATAAATAGCATAATAATAATAATAATAAATAATTAATAATAATAAATAATAAATAATAAATAATAACTTTATTTGTTAGCCGCCCCATAACAAATTGTTTTCTGGGTGGCTCACAACACAGGATTAAAACATACAATAAAAACACATAACACATTAAATCATAACAGACAAAAAAGGGAGAAAAGAAAATACAAAATACCATACAAAGCAGTTTAAAAACTCATTTAAAAATTAGTTAAAAATCAAATCAGATCTGAAAATCAGAATTTAAAAGGCCTGGGTGATCAGAAAGGAGTGATGGTGCCAGATGAACGTCACTGGGGAAGCTATTCCATAAATGGGGTATAAACGCTGAAAAGGGTACAACCTCACCTCGTTTGGCAGGGGCACCTGGAGGAGGGCCTCCAAAGAAGATCTTAAGGTACAGGTTGGGACACATGGGGCAAGGCGCTCCCTCCGGTAACCCGGTCCCAAGCCATTTAGGGCATTAAAGGTTAAAACCAACACTTTGAATTGGGCCCAGAATGGACTTGGAGCCAGTGCCGCTGATGAAGCACTGGCAAAATATGATCAAAACATCCGGTCCCAGTTAATAATCTTGCAGCCCTATTTTGTACCAGCTGAAGTTTTTGGACCATTTTCAAAGGCAGCCCCACATACAACACATTGCAGTAATCTAAGTGAGAGGTTACAGAGCATGAGTAACTGTGGCCAAATGATCTCTGTCCTGGTAAGGTTGCAGTTGGAGTATTGGCCAAAGCTGATAAAAGGCTCTCCAAGCCACAGAAGCCACATGAGCTTCTAGCGACAGTGCTGGATCAATGAGCACTTACTCTTGAGAGTAAAGAAGTCTACTTTCGGTTCCCTGCCCAGTCTCAGATTTTGTGGGTGACTTTAAGGCAAGTTATTTCCCCTTCTTCATCTGGAGTGAATGAAAACTGATTCTTCCTCTTTCATACAGCAGCTTTAGAGGATGAACAAACACACTGTTAAGTGCTGAGCAGTGTAAACACAGGGTGTAGACTGTCATTCTGCAGCTTATTGAATAGGATTGAGCTGTAAACTCCATAAAGCATTACATCACTATTGCACCCAAAGCGCATGTGTAGGTAAATGCTAAACAAGACAAAGAAAAAACAGTAAGATGCAGTTAACTTCAGATAAAACAACAGTAACAAGTTCTTCAAAGCCATTTTTTGTGTGGTTTCCATCAGATATCTATTTTTATCCTCTCATCCTAGAATTATAATTATTTACCACCTACAGTTTCATTCCAGAGAGTGCCTTCTGGGCATGAACTTTGGAAACTATGGGATTTCATTTATTTATTTGAACAGTTGTAATCCCTCATTTTGGTCTAAAGAAGATCTACAAGGCAGCTAACCAAAATGTATAACTATAATACAAAACCAAATCATAAAAAACAAGATTAAAACATGATAGAACAAACAGCAGAACATGACATGAAACTGTTAGCTAATTAGATTCATCAGCAAACAAACAAACAAAAATCAATGAGAAGAGCAAGCCAAAAGGTTTTGTAAAAATCCAGAAGTCATCTGAAAACAGCTCCCTGAAGAAACATTGCATTTGCCCAGCATCATATATAGGTAAGCAGAATGGGGTGGAGCAAACCTTCCCAGGGAATCCATTATCTTGGTGCCACTGTGGAGAAGATCCTGTCCCAGACAGCCCTCCACTGCGAGCTTGAGGAGAATCTCCAAAGATGCTAAATATATTAATTGGTTATACCATTTGCTCTGTCATCTCCATGAATGCATGTTCTCGAAGCACTTCAGAATGCAGTTGCTGTCGAATGTCGTCAAGCATGAAAATATTATGTCCATTTTGAAACAACTTCCTTGTATCTTGTACCTTCCTTGTTCAAGGTACTGGTTTTTACCTTTAAAGCTGAAGCAGTCTAGGTCCTGAAAGTCATCAGGAGTGCTTCCACCCTTATGGAATTTTTCAGTTAATCTACTAATGAAGCTTTGCTCTAGGTACCTTTAAACAAAATTATAAGATTGCAATCAAATAGGAGCAGGGCTTTTTCTATGATGCCCAGACTTATGGAATGCTTCTCTGGGGAAATCTGGCTGTCTACCTCCTTTGTCTTTTTTCTGAAACGGGCTAGACACTATTTTAGTCCTTTGTGCTTTTGAGAGTTAAGATCTTGGGTTTGTGACTGCTAATGTTGCTTTCTGACTGCTTTTATGTTGTTTTTCAAAACTTTTAATGTATCAACCTTTGAGAATGCTTTTGGCATGAAAGGTAGTACTGGCTGACATTCTGACTAAGAACCAGAAAGATGTGCCCACACGCTGTGGAGAGCTTTCTTAATTCCACAGTGTGGTGCATGTATGCGTGGAGGTGATTTTCACCTTTCCCCCAGAAATATCCTGGACTCTCAAAAAACAAGTCCCTGAGGGTTGTGCAATCTTCAGGGGAAGCAGAGAGCAGGGAGAATGGCCCTCTTGTCCTGCGTGCTGTGTGCTGCAAATATCTGGGAGCATTCTGCAGGGTAGGCATGGCTTCCTGGCGTGCTACTGATGCCTTAATCAGTACTAGGGGTGTGTACAGAACCGGCTGGTCCACTTTGAGTCCGAACTGGACCCAAACTGGACCAATTCAGTCTGGCAGCCCCTCAACCCCCCTCCCCCAGTTCGGTTCTGTGCAAGGGGGCTCGTGGACCATTTACAAAACTTAAAAAACAGAGGCGTAACTAGGGAAAACGGCACCCGGGGCAAGCACTGAAATGGCGCCCCCCCCACTGCGCCCCCCGCCCCCCCAACATACTACATTATACTTAGGTTTTTCCTCACAAGCGCCCGCCGCCACTGCCAAGCCAGGCCACTGACTGGCCGCCAGGCACCAGCAAAGCAATGGGGGGGGGGCGCAGCCGGCGCGGAAGGGACTGCTCGTGGGGAAGGGGGCACCGATGCGTTCCCTTGACTGCTGCAGCGCTGCTGCACTGAGCAGGAAACATTTGTATTAACAAAAAATTAAATTTTTTTAAAAAAGAATTTGGTCATGGCGGCGCCCCCCACGTGACCAGAAAAGATGGCGCCCAGGGCACGTGCCCCCCCTGCCCCCCCTATAGTTACGCCTCTGTTAAAAAACTTACCCCCTCAGGGAGGCTTCTCCAAGGTGGCAGCAGGGGGTCCACGGAGGTTCCCTGGTCATTTGTGCCTCAAGAGAAAATTCTGGATTGATTTGTTCTATGATCCATTTGTTTGTTTTCTTGGCTGTCCGTGGTATCCTTAAAAGTCTTCTCCAGCACCAAAGTTCAAAAGCAACAATGCTTTTTCTATCTTGCTTCTTCAAGCTTTCCAGCTTCACATCCATGGAGTGTCATGAGAAAAACCATGGTCTGAACGATTCTAATCTTTGTAGGTATAGACATGTCACAGCATCTAAATATCCATTCCAAGGCCTTCATTGCAACCCTACCAAGTGCTAATCTGCAGCGTATTTCTTGACTGCTGGATCCTTTATTGTTGACAGTTGATCCTAAAAGGCAGAAGCTATCCACCACTTCAATGTCTTCATTGCAAATCTGAGGCTGGTTGCTGTACCTGTTGTCATTAGTCTTCTTTACATTTAGTTGTAGTCCCATTTTTTCACTGTACACCTTGACTTTCATTACTAGAGCTTACAGATCATCCACATTCTCAGCTATTAAGTGGTGTTATCAGTGTAGCACAGGTTACTGATGTTTCTTCCTCCAACTTTAAAACCCCGCTCATCTTCTTCCAAACCCTTTCCCCAAACCCCCTTCCCTTTTGCTGTAGACGTAAAGTGCGCCGTCAAGTTGATTTTGACTCCTGATGCCCACAGAGCCCTGTGGTTTTCTTTAGTAGAATACAGGAGGGGCTTACCAATGCCTCCTCCCACACAGTATGAGATGATGCCTTTCAGCATCTTCCTATATCGCTGCTGCCTGATATATTACCAGCGGGTATTTGAACTGACAACCTTCTGCTTGTTAGTCAAGCATTTCCACCTGCACCACTTAAAGTGATGGCCCCTTTTGCTATACTGGCCCTTATATTAGGATAGGACTACTAGTCATCCTTCTGGTTTGTCAGTAAAGGACGTCTTAGTTTTCAAGGGATAGGAGACAAACAAAGCTGATGGTGAACCAAATAGTGCAGATAAGTGCATGGTGCATCTGTGAAACTGACAGCTTCTTCTCATGGTGCTCATGACCTCATCTCTGAAAGGCTGAAACCAAGGATTTAAGTGATTAGTTCCTGTAGAATCCAGAGGAAAGAGTTGTGGTATGCAGGGACAAGACAGTGGAGTTGAATCAGGAATATTAATGGTTTAATGAGACGGATATTGTTTGCAGTTTGACACGTGCAGTCTGCCTTCAGTGCTATTGCTGCTGGTTGTTTGTTAGCTCCGCCTCTACTCCAGGAATGAAAAAAAGGTAACTAAGCACCATTCAAAAGCTGGTCTAGACCAATGAATGGATTAATCCAAAACACCACAGTTCCATCCATATGCAGGGACTGATACCAAGAGCAAGAATCTGACAGTCAGAGAAGGTAGCTGTGAGAATGCCAAGGCAGGCTTATTCTGTGCTGCAATGAAGCAGCGCCTTCATATTTGGAGAAGAGAGGTCAGAACTAGATAAACAGTATGCGGCTCCAGTAGCTTTCATCCTCCTATAATACTGTCACTGAAAAGAGAAGAAAAACTCTCAACAGCTGCCATTCAGCTTTTGAGCCTAACCATAAAAGTGGGGGGAGTCAGTGGGTTACCACTGCCATTTCCCCGCCGAAGGAGGGAGCCTTTCCTATAAAGTCTTTTAAGACCTTAACTAAATTAGTGTGACTGTACTGCTAACTGTCTGATGGAGCCAGATGGCTGAGGTCGTGGGCTCTCTTGCAAGCAGAGACACTCAACATTGTTTGCATTCCCATACCCTGCCACAGAATGGATGCTGCTCTATCCCAGGAAAACGGAGAGATAAAACATGCTTACTGGTACCTGTGAAAAATAAACACAAGTGAGTCTGGGTTATAGGAGGAATTTTACCAGCTGGGTTGCTTGAGCTTTGTTCTTCTTCATAAACTAGCTTCAGAGCATAGGCTGCGTTCCTACACAGCCTCTTTTTGGAAGCAAGCTCTGTGGAGAGAGGAGTGAGCTTTGTATTCATTGCTTATGCTGAGAAGATTCAGGTTCAAATCCCTGTCCAGATATGAAACTCACTGGGCAACTTTGAGCCAGACATGTATTTTTGAACCTAACCTACCTCACAGAGATGTTGTGAGGATACTCTGGGCTCCTTGGAGGAAGAGCAGGATATAAATGTACATAAATAACTTCCTTCATCCTCACAAGAGTCATGCAAGGCAGGAATAATGTATGAATAAAGCATGCAAATTGTTAGGTTATTCAAGCAATGTATATATAAAGTATGCAAATTATCCATGACCTTCATGACTTCCAAGTTGTTTCTAGTGTGTCCCAAAGTACCTGGGCAAACATCTCTTTTATTAAAACAAAGAACAACAGTCAGACTGGGTCAACACTTGATATTTTGATATTTTGGTACTTGGGTTCAGAATACCCAGTTACAAAGGTCATAAGCATAAGACTTGACTTCTGCAATGCACTCCATGTGGGGCTGCCTTTGTATGTAGTCCGGAAACTTCAGTTGGTACAGAATGCAGCAGCGAGGGTAGTCTCTGCGTCATCTTGGAGAGACCACATCACCCCTTTGTTGGTAGAACTACACTGGCTGCCAATAGGTTTCTGGGCAAAATACAAAGTGCTGGTTATAACCTATAAAGCCCTAAATGGTTTAGGCCATGGGTATTTAATCTGTTTTTGATTTTTAGATCACCTAAATTGTTTTAAGATCTTTGTGTATGTTTTAACTTGTTTTATGTTATTGTTAACCACCCAGAGACGAAAGGGGCATCTCTTTGGGGTGGTGTAAAAATTTGATAAATAAATAAGCGAGCAAGCAGTACATTGGTTGTGAAGGGCACATTTGTGTACTGTTCAGCACATGTTCTTTTCAAATACTCTGAAGCAGCAGACTGAGCTTGGTTCCTGAACATTCAGAACATTTCATCTTTTTTAAAGTTTCAAGCTGTCTTTCAATGAAACATTCTGCATCCACAGATTCACTTTTTAAATGGATTGTATAAACGCAGTGTGTTATCCACTTAGTTTTTCAAAGCTCCCAGTACATAAATAGGGTCTCACAGAAAGAGAAATCTATTTCCTATGTATGGATGCATTCGGGAAGACTGATTTACAATCCAGTGCAGTATCTTTGTGTTTAGGAACTCATGGAATCACCTCACAAAACAAACCTGTGATCTGGAAAATGTTGCATCAAAACTGGTCCTTACTTCAGTGTGTGCTTTCACAGGCTTAGGATCAAAACCCAGGGTTCTGGCACAGTACTGATTAAAATATACCCTGGAAAGGTCTATAAATAGTCCATGGATTCACAGTGTGTGAGCAAGTAAAATGAACTTTATTATTATTATTAATTATTAAAGCACTATATACAGCCACCTAATGGCGCAGTGGGGAAATGACTTGCCTAGCAAGTATGAAGTTGCCAGTTCAAATCCCTGCTGGTATGTTTCCTATATCAAGCAGCAGGGATATAGGAAGATGCTGAAAGGCATCATCTCATACTGCATGGGAGATGGCAATGGTAAACCCCTCCTGTATTCTACCAAAGAAAACCACAGGGCTCTGTGGTCACCAGGAGTCAACACTGACTCGACAGCACACTTTACCTTTAAAGCACTATATACATTCATAGTTATACTTTGCATTTCACAAGCAAAGGTTCCCTGGGGTGAGGTTAAAGAACCTCTCTGTGACATTGTACCTACCTGGGTTTAAATTATCAGATTTCATGTTTCTGCTTGTTACCCAGTGAGATTCATGGTGCGCGGTTCATTTGTTGTGAGACCCAAGGTCACCATTCTCACTTTCGGCATGGGGTTGCAGTGACCAGAGGGTGAAACCTCCCCCTTGGGAAAATGCCTTCATGTGCCGAACCAGGAATCTCATGTGCAATGCAGCTTATCTGCTGTATGTTAAATGTAGCTGGTAGGACTGTAGTCACTCATTTTCTCTCCAGCATCTTGACACTTAAACAAACCAAGCATGGTATTATCAAGGGCAAGCCAAATATCTTTCATATGTTTAGGGACATTTTCAAAAATATCATTTTTTCATTTATAATTTTGTAGTAAAATACTGTGGACAATTTAATTTGCAGATGAATAAACATATTCATAGTATATGAAATTATTATTTAGCTTCAGTTAAAAGACATAAGTGAGGGGGCAGGGGAAGAAACAGTAAACCCACAAGGGATAGAAATGTAGATTAAATGTATATTAAATTCCTTCCTTTAAAATACAAATTACAACAAATGTGTTATGGGAAATTTAAAATGTAATGCAGCATGATGTATCCAAAGAAATTCAAAATCCAGTTCTTTTCCCCTTTCCCCTTCAGTGGGTGGGTAAACATGAGTCAAATAAAATATTGACTGATAACATTGTGTTACTGCAGATAAAAAGCACCTGATTTTTCACAAGGACTCAGCAAACACTTTTCTACTCAGATTAATGGGAGGTGCAATTCTCCCTGCCTGTGAGAAGTATCTATGGTGCTCTGAGTTATGCTTAACTAGTATAACTAAATATCAACAGTGCAGCTCATGACACCTGCTGAAATGTTCAGGCTGCAGCAGTGGGCAATGGGCAAGAGCTCCTTTTCCAATAAGGTTTGTTGTTTACTCAATTATCAGGTCAGAGAGGTGAGAAGAAGGGCTTTAAGTCAAGGGCCAGCTGGATTTGGAGTTCAGGTGGTCCTCCATCAGGTCATAAGGGTCATGGGATAAGCTAGAAAGCATTGTCAGGGGCACACTGCATTTAAAAAGCCATGAGAAGTGGTAGACCAGGCAACCATTCAAGGGGGTGGACCCTAATTTCACAGTTCAGCAGGGCTTAATTTAAACCGGAATCCCCAGGGCAGGCTCAGCATTTAAATGTGTACAGAGTGTTTTTGAGCACATGCAGTGTGTTGACAGAATCACCTTTCATACTGAATAAATGTTATAAACTGATTTCAAGATAGTGAAGTGGTAAAGAGGTTCATGGTAACAGAGTCTATGGCAGATTTCACTTGGCCACTAGTCAACTGCAGCCTTATGAGAGGCTTCCTCTGTTAGTACTCTGCATGAAATTAACTGTAGAGAAGCTTCTTGTTGGGCTCAGCTGTGGAAGATGGAGGTGTTCTGTAGCAACTTTGGATGTCCCTTTACTTGTTTCCTTAAACAAATCAGGAGACGAGACCTGCCCAGCTAGCTGGCTGTGAAGTGTAAGTGTAAGTGTAAGAATGAGTTGTAGTTATTCTGATTCTCAGAATAGTCTTGAGACAGAAAGTAGCTAAGGCAAGTATCCAAGACCCTTGCTAACTGAGCAAAGAGGCATCATTTGAAGTGATGGATCTCTTATCAATCTCATGGATGGGGAGAGCAACTGTCCCTATCCAACTCCAGCACAGCATCCTCCTGTGGTTGTTGCTGATGTCTACCTTTAGTTTCTTTTTAGATTGTGAGTCCTTTTGGGACAGGAAACCATCTCTCTCTCTCTCTCTCTCTCTCTCTCTCTCTCTCTCTCTCTCTCTCTCTCTCTCTCTCTCTCTCTCTTATTGAAAAGCAGTGTAGTAGTAGTGGTGGTGGTATTCGAAGAGTATTCAGATCTTTGGAATCAGTTATGTGACCAAGTTCTTGGAGCTTTGGGTCAGAAACCTCTGCCTCTGTACTGGGGACACTCCAACCTTGCCCAGGGATAGTCTGTTGACCTGTGTTTAATAAGCACGTTCTTTCCACCAGGGGTGTAGCTAGGGGAGAGGGGGCCCATGTTTGCCCCTCTCCCCAGCAGAACTCTTGGAGTGAGGGAGATAATGAAGAAAATCAGGAGGGGTGGAGCTGGGGGGACTCTGAACCCATTCTCTCAATTATAGCTATACCCCAGCTTTCCATTTGGATATATGGAGGACATTTTGGCTAGTTCCACTAGCTGGTTACTAAAGCAGCTGTGGAATGTGTGGTGTGTGCCCATTGCAGAGGACCAAAACTAGTAGTGCTGCAACCAGCATGCAGTGGGGACGGTGAATTTCAGGGTTGCTAGGCACACTTTACTTTACTTCTCAAATCACCCTGTGCCAAGTAGAAATATGTTCCTGAGGATCGCACTGCCCTCAGGAAGGTATTTGTGTGGAGCACAGAGCACTTCCAGGGGAAGGAGCAATGTCAGGTTGAATGCCACTCATTGTTCCTTCTCCTGGAAGTGCTCTGTGTTACATAAAAGTATGTCCCTGAGGGCTGCACAGTTAGGGACATACTTCTGCTAGGCATAGAACACTTTAAGAGGAAGGTAGGAACCCCAACATTTGCCCTTCTCACTGTGCACTGGACACAGCCTTAGTGGGGAAAGCTACTGCAGTGTGTGCACAGGTGTCTATTCTGTGCCCACCTTGACAGTCAAGATGTGACTTAGCCACTGCATTGTGTGCGTGTGTGTGTGTGTGTGTGTGTGTGTGTGTGTGTGAGAGAGAGAGAGAGAGAGAGAGAGAGAGAGAGAGAGAGAATTAACATGACAAAATGCTTTCCTGAAGAGGTCTTGCATTTCTCCCAAAAGATAGAATGGATTATGCAGTCTTTTAAAGCAAGCAAATGCCTCTACACATAGTGAACTTTGAGAAGTTTAAAGGTTGTTAAGATTCATAAAACCTTAGGAATCTCAATGTATATCCTGAGCAAAGAGGAAAAAGTTCTAAGAATGACTTCTGTTGTTCAATATGTTTATCTATTCTACACTAATATTCTGAAGGATATTGTCTTCTAGGATATTGCATATATAATTTAAACTCAACAAATAACTAGTTCAAATAATAATAAAAACAATTAAAGTTGTTGACTGACATTGTGTATATATGCAATGTAAGCATTTTAAACAAGGTTAGTAGGTTCCTAAAGCATCGCATAAGCTTTCTACTGCTCACACAGCAAACACATTTATTCTAATGAGATGTAAATACCCTATTGCATTTATATTATATGCAACCATCCCAGAAAAAGTGGTCTAACCAGTCCTCTGAAAAATACAAATAAAGTACAGAAGCTTTTTTTTTTTAAGGTCCATACAAAGTTACAACAGCAGGTCATGGAAACTGGAGGGACTCTGACTGCAAATAGCCAGTCGAAAATTACTCTTCCAGCATGCCTTCATTTGTTGGTATGTTACATTGCTAACATTGGTATCCTGTCCTTCCTCCAAGTTGCTCTGAGCAAGGGAGGACCTTGAGCCTTATCTCTTCTAGCCGGGCCCAGACACTTTGAGATTATGCTAGGATTTTGAGACTAAGAAATTATTCTCAGAGTCTGTGGTTGTACCTTCCCTTGTGGTGGGGGTGGAGGGGTGGGGAGAAAAAAGTGTGAGTTGCTCTTAGAACCTCCTCTTTAGGTATCTTGATAAGCCCAGGAGCCCAATGCCAGCCCACTCTCAACTAATCAGTGCAATATAGGAGGCTCTGGGCCAGCCATTATTAGCACTACTGTTATACTACAATATATACCATTATGTTGATTATTGGTACTGGGGATTTATGATGCAATACTTAGCTTTTCACAGCCTTTTACATTCCCTTGAGGTTTTTCACACATGGCTTTATGCCCCGGGATATCTGAGAGCGAATCTGCTTCCCAGCAGATTAGCAAGGTGTTTACTTTGGGAAATACCTGTCAGCTTCTCCCTGCACTCCTTGGCAGAAATCCCCCCCCCGTGTGTTCGCAACTCCCTGGTCCAGGTTTTCCCTCCAACCAATCACAAATCACAGCACTGAGGAAGAGGGGGGAGAACTTTTTAAGAATAGTTTGACAGCTAAGAGTGCAAGACCAGCATAAGGAATTGCAAAACAGCTGGATCGAACAGCAGGACACTTAACCCTTGCCTTTGTGAGTGACTGCCTTCGTCACATAATATTTAATCCCACCCCCCTGCGCGCGCGCGCACACACACACACACCCCTAATGGACTCTATTTGTCCCATTTTTTAACACTTAAAAACAATTTTTAAAAAACTTTTAAAGAGCAGCGGTAGTGGAGCGGGATGGTGGCAAGAGCAGCTCTCCTGCCTCCCAAACGATGAAGGGAAGCTGCTCTCGGGCAGGGCCAGGGTGGCTGGGGCATGTGGCGCGCTGGCGAGTGGCACAACAGGGCAGCGGCGGAGGGACCGACTTGTAGGAGTCTCTAGAGCACTCACCACCGCCACCCACTGACTGTCCGGGAGGGAGGAGCCGGGAGGGAGGGTGGGCAAAGAGCTCCCTTCCTCGGCCCTGTCTACCTCCAAATGAGGCAGACGGGCCGATTTCAGGCCCACATGCATGTGCGTGTGTGCACAGAAGCCTGATATTGGCCTGTCTGCCTCATTTGGAGGCAGACAGGGCCGAGGATGGGAGTACTTTGCCCTCCTAGCTCCTCCCTCCTGGACAGTCAGTGGCCGGCAGCCACGGCGGTGAGTACTCTAGAGACTCCGAGTCAGTCCGCCACTGCCCAGTTGTGCTGCTTGCCAGCGCGCCGCGCGCCCCAGCCACCCTGGCCCTGCCCCAGAGCAGCTTCCCTTCATCGTTTGGGAGGCGGGGGAGCCGCTCATGCTGCCACCCTGCTCCCAGTGCTGCTGCTCAGCAGTGGCTTTAAAAGTTTTTTTTTAAAACCACACACCCATCCCTGTCCCGATTTCTGCTAATACTGTGTTGTGTTGGCAACCCCGCCCCCAGTGCTTGCAACTGCAAATCACTTAGAGCAGACCATACCCCAAACAGCTGTCAAACTCCCCTTCATCGAGTTTTGAAAAACGCAGATTTACTGGCATGACCAACACAAACATAACAGAGAAAATTGCAGGGCATAACAGAAGGCCTGAGTTATTTTTCAAAAGCCTCTGAAACTAGAGGATTTTTTAAAAACCAGACATACTTTGGGCTAAGCCAGAATTTGCAGCCTCCATTTGAGGAAATCAAAGTCCTGTCTGTCCTGGCCCCTGATAGCCCGCAGGGATGTCGGGGCAAATCCAGCTAATATGTGGACTGGCACACTCCAATCAAGAGTAGATTCACAATAAAAGCCCTGTGTGAAAAGCCTCCTGGGGTCACTCTTCCCAGAGGTATGCAGACCTGCACTTCTCTTTCTTGGGGTATTTATGGTAGGAACACACGACTAAGCATGACTAGCAAAGGAATGTCCTTTTATTTCTTAATCTGATAAATTTAATTTGTCTGCGTATGTCATAGGATTGGGCATAGTTTGATTTATTTATTGCATTTATATTGCATCCTTCCTCCTCTGTGGATCTCTGGGTGGTGTACATTGTTTTTCTCCCCTTTTAGCCTCACAACAATCCAGTGAGGTAGGTTAGGTTGAGAGATGGTAACTGTTCCAAAGTCATGCAGGGAATGGCTGAGTGGGGAACTGAACGCAGGTCTCCCATCTCCTAGTCTGACACTCTTAACCAGGGCTGCTCAACATTGGCCCTCCTGCAGATGTTGGCCTACAACTCCCATAATCCCTAGCTATTGGCCACTGTTGCTGGGGATTATGGGAGTTGTAGTCCAAAAACTGCTGGGGGGGGAGTTGAGCAGGCCTGCTCTTAACAAATACAGCACACTAGCTCTCAATCTCAGTGTTAGAGTGTTGATAGCCTGGTGCCCTTGTGATGGTGCTGCGACAAAGATTTTCCTCTTGGTGTATAATGAAAGAGCAGTAAATTGTCAATGATTTATTTTATGATTATATTTTTTACTACAGGGGGGAACCATTCGGATTCTCTCCCTCAGCCATCAAAATGACTTGAAGTGACACTGCTGGTGCAGCTGCCAGCCATCAGCGCTCCTAACTGCGTATCCCCTGCCCCTACCATGGGCACAAGGAATGGACCCGCTATATCAAGGCTGCACAACTCTGGCCCTCCTGCATATGCTGGACTACAACTCCCACCATCTTCAGCCCTAGTGACCAATAGTCAGGGATGGTGAGAGTTGAAGGGCTGAAGTTGTGTAGCCCTGCACTATATGCATCTTAGTGGGGCAAAGTACACCTGTGTATGCAGTTTTGCTGAAAGTCTGGGGCCAGGCAAAGGGTTTCCTGCTAGAGGACAGAGCAGTCCACTTGGCAGGACTGGGAAGTGCTTTCTTTCCTTTGCTATAATGGAATGAACCTGTTCTTCCTGAAACCTGTTCAACCTGCCCTTCTATCTGGTTCTGAATTTCTTTAGTTTGCAGCATTTAGATTCCAGAATACCTGAAATTAAGGGCCAGCCCAAAATCTTTTGAGTCAGGACTCAGCTTCTTTAAAGCCCTAATCCTTAAGGGCTTTAGCAAATGACTGGAGTTTAGAAAACATCAAGTAGACACATTTCATTCCAGGCATTCTCTACACAGAGATTATTTTTTCAAGCCCCCATGTGGGTTGCTGCTGCCAAGAAAGGCGACAGTTTTATGGCATGGCCTTATCATTGGACAAAAACAGGATTTTAATTATTTTTATGAAGCAGGTTTATCTTGCTGTGTTCAACAGAAACTCCCTGCTGGTTTTTCCTTTCAGTTATAATTCAAATCAATGTACATCAGGGATTTTCCCTTTAAAAAGCAGAGGTTACGACTTGTAATTAAAGAATCTAGAATCTTATAAGCCAGTATGATTTAATCGGCCTGACATGTTGACATTATCTTGTTCAAGAAGCTTTGGGTAGAACAGCCGTGCACACTCCCTCTACAGAAATAAATGATGTCATCTAAGGAACCCATAGAGATCCTGTCCCTTAGCAGGCATCCACACACACATGTGCTTTGTTTTATTCACATGAGCATTGCAGTTGTTTGCAAACTTTAATAGGAGTGGGTTAAGAACACAGGGATTTATATGCTTATATAACCTAATAATTTATTGTCCACAATGCATGATTCCTTGGCTGAGAAATGTAAAAGAGTGTAGCTCTACAAGTTCTAGGTACAAACACCATGTTTTAGGCACAAGCCCAAATTTAGGAGAGCTCTAAGAAAAAAGAAAGAAAAATTGACCAAATAATTATTTACAAACTTTGAAACCTATCAAGGTTTTTCAGGCACATGTGGGCATGTTAGATGTGGTCAGGATAACACCTAAGATCAGGCTCTTCTCTGACTTTTTTTTTTTTTTTAGATGCAAGCAGCCATTGGAGGCCTCCAGATTTGTGGCCTCCTAAATGGATCAGGGCACTGAGAGAACACGTATTTCCCCCCTTTTAGGGCAAATAGCAGCTGGTGTTGTGGGAGGTAGGTTGGGAAAACAGTACGGGGGAAAGGGATAAACATCCTTAGCACCATGATCTATTAATTCCAGCTCTTCCACATATATGCTTTGAGCTTTCTTTCTTTTTTAAGCCACAGGAGATCTGAATTGTGGATCTTTCGCATTTGGCCCTCAGACTTTTGTTCTGAAGACTGTTGTTATTATTTTGATTATGTAGTCTCATTTAGATTTTAATAAAATGCTAATACAAAAAAAACCCAACCCAACCAAAAACCCTTTCCCTAGTGGCAGCAGAAATCCCTTAATTGCCTGCAGCACCTTCTCTGATAGATATACGAGTACTAGCCATAGTAACTGGCTAGAGAATGGTTCTGGATGGGCCATTCAGCCTGATCCATTGAGTCATTTCCTGTGTTTTGCTACTGACTCAGGTAGAAGCAGGATCGAACTCAGCAAGCATTGCGTCTGCCTCAAGTGAAAATAAACATGTCAGCTGATTAGCTTGTGGTAGCTCATGTGGCATAACAGGTTGTTTCCTTACAGATGCTGCTAGGATTACAGCAAGCACTCTCCATGTGTCAAGTCACATCAGCTCCAATGGCAGTGTCATCTGGTTGCTGCCACTGCAATGCTTAGCCTTAGTTGCATGTGCAGGTTAACATTTGTCATTGTTTCATATCTGTTTAACAGAGTCTGAGGATTCTAGCATTGCCCTATTTTAATGGACAGACTATGCTTTAAACTGTGGCATGACGGGCAGAAATCAGTGCAGGTAGCTTTCCCCATCTCTGTACCCCTCTCCATGCTGGAAGAAATGTTTTGATTTCTACCTGCATGTGATTGTTTATGGTGTAGATAATCTAGTGGTGGTGGTGGACGGGGTGGGGGGTGGGAGATGGTAATCATAGCAGTGTTTGAAATCAGCTCAAAATGTCCTTTTTTGAACCAGGTATGTACCATCTGAACCATTTTGGACTAGTACACCTTTCCCTGGGGAGCCTTCAGAGCAATCTTTCATGGCATTGAAAGATCTGTGCTCAGAGATTCCATCCCCCTTCTTCTCAGGCTTTAAAAAAGCTGTTAGTAATATTAAATAAATCTGAAAGCCAGCAGTATTTGTGCCATACTTTAATCGCAAGGAGAGGGAGGGGAGGAGAGAGAGAGAGAGAGAGAGAGAGAGAGAGATGTTTTCCCTTTCAATTGCTAATAGAGTGGATCTATATGAACTGCTTAGGCTGGGACTGCTAATATGAAAATGGCACTGGTTGAACATAGAGAGATGAAAAGGTGACTGCAGAATTAATCTGGGCTTTCTCTCCAGAACACTTGCATTGCATACAACTAATTTAAGAGAATGCCATAGAAATGAAGGCTGCAGTCATACCCACAAGATAGCTGCTTAAATTCTGTTTATGTAAGTTGGATTAAAGCAACCTAACTAGGAGTAGGATTCTAGTCAGTGGTTGACATCTAGATTAGCCAGCTAGGGATGCTGCAGAACTGTGTCCCCACCCAGAGAGGCTGCTCCAAACTCAGTTAGTGTCTTCTGCAGCAGCAGAGCATGTGCACAGGGGGAAGGGGAACAGTTTTTGCTACTCGCCTTGCCCCTGTAAATGTTCTTTACCTTATATATAAATATACCTTATCTATAAATGTTACCTTTACCTTATATATAAATGTTATATATAAATGTTATATATATATCCCTGAGTGCTATGTCACCATCGAGGACATATTCCTGGAAGGCAAAGAGCATTTATGGGGACAGGGAAGAGCAGTGAAAATCATTTCCCCTGCCCTTGCCCATGTGCTCTGCTGTTCTGGAAGACACTGGCTGAGTTCAAAGCGGCCTTTCTGGGCAGGGATGCAGCTCTGCAGCATCCCTAGCTAACTGCTCTGGATGTCAGCCAGTATGATTGGGTTAAGAGTAGCAAAATGTTCATGAAATGGTGGAACACATATGGAAAATGTGATCATAAAGATGAGCAGTAGCTGAGTGTGTTGACTGTTGCTCGCTGTTATATGCCCACATTCATTCTTGGCTGGTTGTTTCCAGGCTTGTTAGGTAGAGTCGTCTTTGACTCCTGGTTGTTAGACATGCAAATATATATGAGACAAAAAGGGGGATTGGTAAAATGGCTGCTGATGTCACAGAGAGGTACTTATGGCTTCCTAAAGCAGTGGTATTCCCCTATGTAATATAATGCCCCCTGTGGGAAAGGCTGTTTTCCAGATGAAACATTGCAGATTTTCTAAAGACAGTCTCTTACCTTGATATCTCAGTTGTTACTATTTATGTTTTTATCTCACTTATTACAATTATATCTTCTCACACTTATAAAATGGTTCAGAAGAAGTTGGTCTGACAGACCCACAATGGTGTGGCACATTATTATATCAGATTGTTCTCATAATATTTCTTTTTAAAGACCCTGACTTGCAATTAATGTTTGCCAGGTTGGTGTTTAATAATCCTATACTGTAAGATTGTACTCCTAGGCACACTTACTGGGAAGAAAGTCCCATTGACCTCCTTGTGATTTACTTCTGTGCCTAGCAACCAACACAAATAGGTTTGTGCTAAATGCCTGAAAATAGATAAGCAATTCTGCCTCCAGAAGTCTCTCTTTGTTATTACCATATTATTTCTCAGACTACTCAATGTTACCTTTTGATTCTGCAGCTAGAATGGTGGTTTGAGTGTGGAGGCTGTTTAGAGCCCCTTGGAAACTGCAGCCATACTTGTTTTGAATGCTTTTTTCAACAGTTTCTCCACAAGGATGTTGAGACCCTGTGCATAATAGTGAACAGTGACACGAGATGTGGATTTTAGACAGGTTTGATGTTTTGCTCTTACTTGGACACTCAGGATATAACTGATTGCTGCTACTGTGTCCACACCAGACTTCTGCTTAAAAACAATGGGAGGCAGACAGTCAAACAATGGAATACATATACGATGAGTTAAAAGTCAAGTCTGCTAACTGTTATGGCTTCCCTCACAAAAGAACCCCAGGAATTTTAGTTCTGTGAAAGAGACTAACATAGTAACTGTGTATCCGAGGATGAACTGGAGCAGTTTGGAGAAACATCTTCCAAAACAGAGATGGCAGGACAACCTCTTTTTAAATGCCAGGTGATTAAGAAGGCATCTGATCCAGAGGACCATGCTACTAAAGCTGATGCCACAATACATTAGTCAGTATCTAAGTCTGCTTCCAGGCATCAGTTTCTCAAGTGATGGTTTCAATCCCAAATGGAAAAGGAAAGCAGGAAGCATCCAACAAGAGGAGGACCTTATCCTGAGAATTGGGTGGTACTGCTGATGGTTTTGCACTGTTGGTGCCCCACTGTTCTGAGCCTCCTAGTAAGTACATTTAAACTAGCAGCAATCACCTCAGGGACGGGCACAGCCGTCACCTTGATTGCAGGCATCTGACATGTCACCTATCTACAAATGCATTAAGGAACGGAAGAGGCAGATGGAGGAAAGAGTTTGTTTTGGCTGTACAGCATTTTGACTCATATAAATGATTTTAAACCTTCAAAGACAGAGAATGCAGCTATTTAACCCAGCCCAACTCTGGGTACCAGTTGAGGGGGTGTAACAGCAGGAGAGAGGGCACGCCCTCAACTCCTGCCTGTGACTTCCAGCGGCATCTGGTGGGCCACTGTGCGAAACGGGATGCTGGACTAGATGGGACTTGGGCCTGATCCAGCAGGGCTGTTCTTATGTTCTAACCCTACAGAAAGGGACCCACCACTGATGTGGTCAGTGTGCCTTGTGAGGCAGGGCCTGGGAGCCGACTCCCTCTGCATTGACTTCGCAAAATTGGTGGCTCCAAAGTTTATTCTAGTGGGCAGCTGGACACTTTTTTTTTTTTTTGCAGTGCAAAAAATAAAATAAAATTGTGCAGTAGAAACTAAAATTTTCTGCAGTTAGGCTTATGAATTTAATAAGAAGTAGGTTGTTCCTTAAAAAGAAATAGAAAGAGGAAAAGGGACAGAAAAGAAAGAGTAAATCTTGGTAACATTGTACAAAAAGTATATTAGAACGTTCCCTTGCTTTCTCTTCTGTTCCTTGCAAAGGCATCTCCATTTTCCTTGCTCCCTCTCTTGTCTTTGCCTTTCGCCGTTTCCCCTTCCACCCTTCTTCGTTCTCCCTCGCTTCCTTTCCATTTCTTCTTTCCCTCTTTACTTAATAGGGGGGGTGATCGTAAGTGGTGGTGAGCTACATTCTCCACGTGTGAAGATCAAGGCTTAGAAAAAACACTGAGTCGTTCTGAGGTATGCCGAGCCGGGTCCTGAGGTTCAATTCCCAACCGAGCGCTGGCTGACTAGGGTTAAAAAACAGCGACTTCGGCTTTTAAAAGAAAAGGGCCGAGGAGAAGGAACTCAGAAGACTTGGCCATGTTGCCGACAAACTCTGATGGGCCTGAGCGGAGACTGAGTGGGAGCCCTACAGAGAAGGAAGGATTCCTAAGCCCGCCTTGAGCTACAGCTGTACATTTTAAAAACAAACAGAAGCAGGCTGCTTCCCAACTTCGGGCCCGCTGTTGGCTGGCGAAGCAAGCGGTGATTGCCGAGGCTGCACTCCTGCCCTCTCGGTGGTTCGGTTGCGGCGGCTCTGCCCATACCTGGCATAGCCGGACGCGGGGCGGAGCCCAGCCAGGGCTGGGGAGGCGGGGCTGGCCAATGGGAGCGAGAGAGCCGGGCGCTCCGGGCCGCCGGTGTGCCGAGGCAGGCTGCAGGTTGCAGAGCGAAGCGTCGTCACATTCCTGTGAGGAGCCCAGCTGGGGCACGAGGGGGCGGCGCTCGCGGACTGAGTGGCTGCTCTCTCTCGAGCGAAGACCCGGGAGCAACTTGCTCCTCTCCAACTTGGATGGTAGGAGGGAGACACACGGAGAGCCGCCGCTAAAGAAAATACCCTGCAAGGGGGACGCCAAGTTCTGCACGGAGGCAAGTTCGCCCACTGGAAGGGAGCTGGTGACCTTGTGCCGCAGGGAGGGCGGCAGCAGCGGCAGCAGCAGCTCTGGGAGAGTGGAGGAGAGCGGGCAGCGGGCGGAGAGAAGAAGCCTCTCCCTCGGGAGCTGTGGGACTGGTTGCGCTCTGCAAAGAGGATTTGCTCTGCTGTTTCTGTCCTCCCGGCTTATGGGAGGGGAGACTCGGCCAGGTAAGAGGGCGCGTCTGCAACGGGCTCCGAGGCCCCTTCTTTTCCCCACCCCCCGTTGTCCGTATGACCTCGGACAAGCTGCTTGCGCCTCTGGCTGTTCTCTCGCCTTCGCTCTGCCCTTCCTGTTTCAGCTTCCAGGCACTTCACCTGCTTCTAGCCTCCAGTGCCCTCTCCGCTTAATACAGTGCCCCCCCCCGTTTTTCTCGTGTGCTCCACAAAGCAGCTTGGGGGTTTCTCATGTTGTTCGGAGATCCACCTGTCAAGCCCACTCTTAGGTCCTGGAAACGTTTTCTTCTTTGCTTTCCTCGGACCACAGCAGGACCCGGGCTCTTAGCCCACTGCCATGAAGGCGGGCGGGGGCCGCAGGGGGCATCTGCTGGGATGGACTCTTCTGTCCACAAGTTAGAAACCAGGCATTTGGCAAACCAGCACTTTTTTTGTTCTCCCTTAAAGAGGGAAGGTGGGGCCACTTGGCAACCTGCCTCTCTCTCTCTCTCTTTTTCCTTCCTTGGGGAAAATCCGCTCCCTCGAAAGTCCTCTGTGGAGTGGCTTAGCCTGTTCTGCCTGCCGGTGTCTCTGTGTCCCCCGCGCAAGTCGCACATTCTAGTGACTACTTGAGGACTGACTCCCTGTTGTTTTGTTTCTGGGATATTGGCTGCTGGGCTTTCAGATGATGCCCAGTCTGCCGTGAAATCAGATTATCGGGGGTTTCTGGTTTTACCCGTCTTCTCCTGGAGGGGCAAAGTATCCTCCCCTTGCCAAATGTAATTGGGCGGGGAGGGGGGGGGAAGGGACTCCAGAAAAATACACTTTACTACAAGGACATTGAAATTGAATTATGGGGTGGCGACTGAAGCTTTGACTGCAAGCACCCACCCACATTTACTGCAATGAGTTGTGATTTGCATGTGGCACAGTCAGCTGAGGCTCCAATATGCATATTGTTCCTTGTCGCACTTGGTTTATGAGCATGTAGCCTCGTCCTTGAACAACTCTTCTGTTTGACTCACCCTATCCCTGAAGGCTCAGAACATGTATCCACAGCTATATCAATAGATGCAATCAATGCATTTAAATGCATCCAAGATGTATTAAAACAGTAAACATGCATAGGGACAGGCTGTAAAGCTGTAATCCTAACCGTATGTAATTGGAAGCAAATTCCATTGTGGACGTCAGTGAGAGATACTTCAGAGTGAAAATGAGGCTGTAATATTTTCTTCTCCCCGCCTCCTTTGAAAATACCAGTTGGCTCTAGCAAATAGAATGCCGTCTGTATGCTCTTCCTCAGCACTTATTCGAAGCCTTTTGCTTCGAACTTTCGGTATCCAACAACAAAGTGATTGGTAGGAGGTGACAATGAGTAGGCACAGGTGGCACCACAGTACAGCTGGCTCAGTTTTCATGGCACATGTTGTATTTACACTCAGTCTGGCAACAGGAGTTCAGCCTTCCCACAGCTCCCTCTAAAGTTAAAGATGAAGCAAATAGGCTTTTTATTATGTAACTTTATACACCCCTCTGCATTAACAGATTCCTTTGCAACCAATGCTGAACAGCCAGTTGCTCTCCATTTGCCTTGAGTTTTAAACCCAATTAGTTGTTAGAAGGGATGCATCTTAGTCTGACTAATGCTGTAATATTTTTGACTTTTTGGTGAGGGCTAATTTCCCCTGCACTCTTCCTGATACAGTGTGCATCGGCTTTCTACTAAGTCTGTCAATAGATCAAAATCAGCACTCGGGCTGTAGTTCAGAAGTGATCATAAATATGCCTTTTCCTCCATGGAGGTTATTTCTGTGTGGGGGAAAACATCATGCGTCAAGCAGCCCTGAGCTGTATTGCCATACCTGTTATGTAAATAGGGCTGTTCCCTTGGGGCCTGTCCTGTGTTCACCCCTCTTTCCCAGGGACTTTCTGTATTAGGTGGCATTGTTTGAGCCTGTAGCTGAGGGCTGAAACCTTCTGGGATCTGTTCACAGCCTTGACACTGAACTGGGGTTGTGGCCTTAGGCAAGTTGCTCTTCTCTTGACAAAGGCAAGGTAATGCATATCAACAAGATTAATTTGAATTACTCATACACTTTACTGAATTCCAACTATAATCGCCCAGAAGAAAGAAGCATGGCTGTTGCTATGGAGGGTTCAGTCAGCAAAAGCCTCAGCACATGCACTAGCCATTGCTTTTAAAGAGCATAAGGAATGGAATAAAAACAACATACTAGTACCCTATTGATACCTTGGAAATGAGACAGGTCCAAGTTGCCAGGTGGGTAAAGCAGTAGAAAGTATTTCAGAAAACTGCCAGTTCCACTTGCATTGTTACCAGATAACTTCCTAATAACTCTGCTGCAAATGAGTACTTGATTAATTGTTCTGTAGGTTCTCTGTTGTTATGAGGCTTGCTGCACTGCTATCTAATGCATTATAGCCTACAGAAACACATGTCAGTTTTCATGGTTTGGGATGGTTTTGCACTGGTAAAGTAGTAAGTGTTCTGGTTCTATCTATCTGAGAATAAAATTCAGGAATTGACAATGGAAATAAAGGCAAGGAAAGAAAGATTTAGATTAATTCTGTGGGTGAAATAATGGGGCATATAATCTGTATTCACTGCTGGATTAAAGGAGAGGCAGTAGAGGCGACTACCTATGGTGGCAAAACTCCCGCAGCAGCAAATTTCGGTCATATGAAGAAAAAAATTAACTTTAAAACTGCCACCACACAGCAGTGTGGCGGCAAGAGCTCCTTGTGCACCCGCCAGTCTCCCAAATTATGATGGTGGCAGGTGTGGGAGGCGGAGAGAGCAGACAGGCCGGCAGTGATACCCCTCCTAACCCAAGCCTGCCTACCTCCCAAATGACAGCAATCGCCCGATTTCAGGCCTTTCTGCGCATGTGTGTGAGTGTGCAGAAAGGCCCAATTTTGGGTGATTGCTGTCATTTGGGAGGTAGGCAGGCTTGGGTTAGGAGGGGTATTGCCGCCCTTTCTGCCAGCACGCTGCCGCATGGCGGCAGTTTTAAACTAAAAAAAAAAAAGATTTTAACTTCTTCCTCTCTTGCCGCTGGGGCGGTAAATTTTTGGCTGCCTACAGGCAGTAAAGAGCTTAATCTGCCCCTGTCTGTATTCTATAGTACTGAAAGGTTAAAGCTGGATAAACCATACCTCCATCCATATATAGTAGAAGACATCTAATGGAATGGAGAAGGATGTTTTAAATGATTTTTTGTGTACATCATGTATAAATTACCTGTAGAGCTGTCTGTTATATGTTAAAGAAGAAAACTGTTGTTTGTGAAAACTGCTGTCTGTTATATGTTGAAGGAAAAAATTGTTGAAGAAAAAAACTGGTTACAAATGGATTACATGGGAAGCTGCCGTATACTGAGTCAGACCATTGGTCCATCTAACTCAGAATTGTCTGCACAAACTGGCATCAGCTTCTCCAAGGTTACAGACAGGAGTCTTCTCAGTCTTGTCTTGTAGATGCCAGGGAGGGAACTTGGAATCTTCTGCAATTTAAGCATTGGTATTGATATTACTAACACAAAGGGGTGGGGGGTGGGGAGAGCGTTGTGTAAATCCAAATCTCGTTCTTGTGTAAAGGTATAACAATCCTGATACTTAAACATTATTATGTAACTGTTTTAACTGATAAGTAGTTAATATTGAATATTGCACTGTAAATACAGGTACTATGATCTCATAGCCTTTTCCTGATCTTTCAGTCATGATTAAGGAACATGAGATGTTATGTCTGCACTAATCTATAGTGCATATCTAAATATGAGTGTTATATGTGATATAATTTATAAGGTGTATACATGTTGTATACTTCAATGGGTAAAGAGATTGCTAATTCTTTTATTAACTAAGATATAGGATCCAGTTGGGCAAGAATAGCACCTTCTTCCCCATCAGTACAGAATAAAATGGAACAAAAGTAATTTAAATTTAACCAAATTTCTTCTGAAAATAGTTGAGCATTTTTCTTTTGGCCACTACTTTCGCTTTCAGATTATAAATCCAATATGACAACTGTCAATTCCACAAGGATCAGTATTATCAGCTGTGGTTTTTAGCTGCTTTATGTGGCTGCTGAATGAGATTTCCCAAACCTTTGGAGTACAATGTCATGAATATGCAGATGACATACAGCTCTATATTTCATTATCTTAGCATCCACAGGCAGCTGTCTTGAACCAGTGCTCAGAGGTTATGGTTGAGTTGTTGAGGGTTAATGGGCTGAAACTAAATCCAGACATGATGGAGATAATGGGCTGGTTCAACTTGCCTTCCTGTAGTTGCCACTGAAACGCCCTTGTTCTGTGCTGATGATCCGCACATGATATAATGTTTGGATTATTCTCCATCCGCCAATGCATTCACATTTAGTGTTAGCAGTTGGCCTGGTGCATAGGGAGAGAAGTTCTGAGGCTGCTCTCTTGGTGTGAATCACCAGCATGGGTAAGGGCTCTTCAGTGGCAGAACAGTATGTTGAGAGGAAAAGTGAAACACATGCTCTAAGAAAGATGTGTTTGCCTATTAAAGGGGTATAGCTCCCTGCCAGAGCAAGCTTGCCATGAGGAAGTGCTCCAGGACTCGGCTTTGTTGCTGGATAAATGGGTATTGGCCAATGGCATCAAGGGACTCCTAAAAATTATGTTCACTATAATGCATTCATGATGTATCCAACAAAAACTTTAATTCTACTGTCCATGAGCAATTTCATTCCGGGTACTGTAGTCTTCTGTGCAGGGGCATAGCAAGGTTGGAGTGGGCCCAGAGACAAGATTTTAAAATGGGCCCCACCTCACTGAAGTAAAATTTTATCTACCTATCTACCTCCTATGTGCCACAATAGAACATCATCCTAAATTATCTTTTTAATGGTTTTGTAAATTGTGGACGATGCAAGTCATTTAACAGTATTAGAGAAAGACATGCTGTTCTAGTAGCTCCAGGTCCTCACATCAATTTTGGAAGATGAGTACAACTGAAGGAAGCCCGGATGGGTGCGCAGCTGGGGGAGTCAGTCATGTGACTTGCCTCTGGGTGGCCCCCAAGGCAGTGGGCCCCCAAACAACTGTCTCCCCTTGCCCTATTATAGTTACACCCCTGCTTCTGTGTTTCAACAATTTTTGTCTTTGACTAAGGTTTTCTAGTTATCATTGATATTTCTGAAAAGTATGTTTAATGGGAATCCTTGTGGAATAAGGTAGTGATCTGCTTTATCCCATAAGTTCATAATTCTGGAATAAATTGGGATCTCTTATCAGGTCAAACATTCTGCAGTGAATACAGAAGTATTCACTATGTGTAGACTAAGCATGCTAAACTTTTATTGGACTTGAGCTTTTTTAAAAAAATGCTGGTTTCCCCCCTCCCCATGGGATGCTAGGTGGAAATCTCATTTAACATGAAATTGCCACTGACGTGTACAAACTTCCTAGATGTAAACAGATGTAAGCGCCTGCACAGGTGTGTCGGAAACTTCCAGTCATATCCAGACAACAGGGGCAATGCGGCGGCAGGGAGGTACGCTGCCGCCCCAATGGGCTTGCAAGTAAATGGATGCTGGTGGGGGGAAAGCAGCGGGAGGGGTAAGTGCACCCTCCCCCATCTTAAAGCCGCACCTCCACCACCATCAAGCCTCCCCGCTGCAGTTCTGTGCACATTCCTAGTACCAGCTTATCCCAGCTTCCCAATGTGAAAGCAACATTGCTTCTTGTATATCACCTGATTATGGAAACTGAACCACCTCCGAAACACTTATTGTGGAGAAATTGTTGTAACCTTAAATTAATGTTGAGTGAGCAGATATTTGAGTCTTTATCAGGAAACTAGGTTCTTGCAGAATGCAGTTAAAACTATTAGGCAATGTTGCATCTACACATAACTTAATTTATAACAGAAGTCTGCAACAATGCTGTAGCAAGAGAGAGGCAAGAACTTATCCTTGTTTACCATCTGCATATTGTTTATGTTGAGCCTTTTGCTCAGAATTGTATTGCTCTAACCATGCCTTTTTTCTTTTTTTTTTTTTTTTTTTTGATAGCTACTTTCATATTGTTGGATATTCTAGAGAGAATCGAGATTCAGTGGTCAAAAAACCTGCCAGTTTAAGGACAGAGTTGAGGCTATCTCAGTCTGGTTCAAGCTCCACAAAGTTGGGAAATTGGAACCTAAGGCTAATGCCTTAACACACATGCCACGTGATCAGTAAAGATGTTGTGCAGTGTCACGTCATGCTCACTTACCTTCAATGCACCAAACTTCTTGCCTTCCATACACCCTTCTTGCCTTCCATGCACCCAAACTTTTATTTGGTCTTTGAGGCCCAATTTAAGATGGGGAGGATGGAGTGCTTGACACCAGCAAAAATGCCCCATGTTGTTGTCCTGTGTTGCATACCTGCATCACACTGGGTTTGTGTTGCATATGTTTGTGTTTGCATGTTTGAGTTGCATTGCATCTGTTCACGTTTTTGTATTTGCATGTATCTGAGCTTGTGTGAATCTTTGCATCTGTCTTCTTTGCGCTGCATCTACGTTTGGTATTCGAACAGCATCTGTGCAAATCTGTTTGAGTTTGTGTTGTATCTGTGTTTGTGCATTTGTGTTGCATCTGTGTCTGTGTGATTGTGTGTTTCTGCTACATGTGTTGTGTGCATTTTCATGTTGTGTGCTTTTATGTTTGAGCTGCATGTCTGTGCATCTGGGGTATGTGTGTTTGCTTTTCTGTTTGTGCATGTCTGTGTGTCTCTGTGTTTGAACTTTCAAAATCATTCCATACAACTCCAACACCATCCATTTCTCCCTCCCCCCACCAGTGCCACTAACAAACCACCTGGCTTTCTCCAACTGCCCATTCCATTATTCTGCCTTCCATCACCAAAAGAATAGGCATTGGACTTACAATAGAATCACTAGCTGGCTGCCCCCACCCCGGTGATGTCAGAGGACTGGTGAACATCTCAGTATTCTAGCTTCATTGTCAAACCAGACACGCTCTGTATAACTTTGCCACCACTTGTCACCCTTAGGCTTTAATGGGGCAGGAAAACCTTAACTTTTGAAATGCTGCTCAAAACTTCTGCCAGACCAGATGAAAGCTTTAGACTTCACTTACCTTGTGTGCCTTCTGGAATTCCAGAAATTCTTCATGCTCTTCTGTGTTGCTCTGTCATGGGCTCTAAAACCTTCTTTTGCAGGATGTGAGTGTGAGAAGAACTCTAAGCTCTTCTAAACTCGTTTCCTCACTCTTATTTCTAAATGTGGGATTAGCCTTAATGACTAACTTATATAGTTCAGGTAAGTGTGGTATAATATGCAAGCTATTATTTGGATTGCAAAGGTTGAAATTTTGTTCCCTCATCAGAATTGAGTGTCATGGTCCCCCACTGCATTCATTGTTTATTGATTGATTGGTTTTAGAAGACTGATACTCTGCCTTACAGTCAAAAGATCCTCAAAGCAGTGTACAACAGATTGCAATAATATAACAAAATGCAGGCAACCTATGTACAAGCCTTTAGTCCTGTGACTGATGGCAGAGGCCAGAATGTGCTTTGCTTCAGATCTGGAAGTGCTCCTTTCTTTTTGGCAGGGAAAAGAGAAGTGAACTTTCTACAGCTGGTCCTTCTCTGGTCAGTAGTAGGGGCCAGGCTGATCTTCCCCTTGCCAAGATATTCTGCAGGTGGTAGAGTGCAATCTCCGAGGAGCACTTCGTCCCTTTTATCTTTGTCCCTGTAAATCTTGGATCTAATCTACACAGTGTAGTTTTGCTGACTAGCAGTTGTCAATCTAGCTGTATTGTAACAATGTTTGGGATATGCAGAGGTGTGGGAGAGTAGTGCATGTTCCAATTTGGCATCCTGTTTATACAATGAGCAGTGTTATGCAAAAGTTCATGTGAGAAGATTAAGATTGAATCTCATTCTCAAACTAAGTACTCTGTCATTGGTACAGTTTTAGTTGGGAAATGTAGTTGTCAGTGTTCTGATTCTGCAGAACATGCACATATTTCCGTCTTGTCTGTTCTGAACAATAGATGCAGCCTACAACAGTGAAATCATTTGAAAAAGCAGTAACCTCTACTGCATTACATTTTAAATGTGGAAGGATACTGTAAAATTCTGATCTTCAGCTGATGGAGCATGATCTGTAGCTGGGTCACCATTGACTTATGTGTTGCAAGTGATCCTGTCACCATTATATTGGCTGCTAATTGTCAGAGAAGAAGCCCATGTACAGTGGGAGAAGAGAATAAATTTAAATGGGTGTCCTGGGCACTTGCAGATACTGCTTGCAAAAGTCTTGGCTGCACGAACTTGTAAGTTGTTAAAAATAAAATAAAATACAAGTGAGTCTTATGTTAAAGGGTGGGTCCAGTGTGGGAAAGGATTGCTGTAAAAATACCTCTGAGGAATTCTTCTTTGCTTGTCTGGTTGTCATTAAATCTCATCTGATGTAGACTGTGCCAAATAACCTTTCATGTGTGCAATGGGGGGGGCAATTTTAGCTGATTCCTCCTCTGCCCTCTGTGCCTTCTGTGAATATGTTCCTGAGGTCCCTGCAACCCTCTGGGGCATAGTTTTGGGAAGCACAGAGGGAAGCACGGGTTGACAAAAATCATTCCTCTCCCAATACACATGGGAAATATTGTTTGCATACAGCATTACTAGAAGTCAGCTTCTCTGTTTGTTATTGGCTCCTCTTCTGCTTTGGTAAAAATGGGAAGGGAAATAATTCACTGTAATGAAATGTGTGGGACTAATTCAGTGCCAAATGTCAGTATATTGGTTATCTTTCAGTCCCTGTTTAACATGCCCAACATGCTTTGCTTTTGACATGGCAGATATAATCGGGAGTACAAACATCCAGTTGCCTGTAGTGTTTTAAAGATTGGGCCTGGTGACTGGCATCCATGTTCCTGGATAACTTTCTTAAACACTTTTAGTACTAGGACACTGAAAGATAAGAGCAATTAATCATCAGGAGAATGACTGTGGATATCTGCAAAGTGCTGTTCCTATAGCACAACATTACTGCAACCAGCAGTGACTCAGAGGAAGAGCTTCCATATCAGTGGCTATGATTTCAAGGGAGTTTTGAGCCCTGGTACCTCTCAGTTAACAGATTCAAGGTGGGGATAGATAGTTAAGAGAGACTGGAATGCCTTAGCAAGAGCAAGATCCCTCCAGTCTTCCTTCCCTAGTTATAAGAAAAGAATGCTGTGTCTTCATGTCATCTAGTTAGTGGTCTTTTGGCTCCTCTTTAGATAGTCAGTTTCAACAAATATTCAATAGCAACTCTGTTGTATGAACATAGCTATATGCTAAAAGCCAATGTGAGAAATAAATGCTCGTTTTGGGAGGCAGCTGAGAATCATTCAATCTGACTTTCCCCTCCCCTACAATGGATAAATGTTTCTGCCCTCTACGGGAAGCAAAACAGTTCCATTTACATCATCATTTTTCTCTGAGCCAATTATGCTAGTTTGTTAGACTCTTGCTGTTATCAAGACTGCCTATACCATCTGGAGGAGATACTGACAGGAAGCATTTACAGCTAGGTAAGGCAAGTGTATAATTGGTGGGAGGGATGGAGGTAGAAAAAGGAAGTCTGTTTTGCTGAAGCTCACAAAACAGGTGGACAATGCAGAGGAGAACAGAACCTAAGCTTCTGAAGCATCAGTGGCATAGAAATCATTAGAGAAAAAATTGAAGGGGGGCACGGGGGGGGGCAAAGTGCATTTCTGGGTAGGCAAGCTGTGTAGCATATGTTAGATTTCTGAAACAGAAATAGGAGTAGGTGGGGGACTCCCCCCCAATATCAGTCCAATTATGAGTGCATGTGCACACATTCCAGTTATGTAGTGAATGTAATCTTGAGTGAAGGATATGTGCTTGTGTCACTTCATCTGCATATATACAAAAATGTCATGCTTAATTCCTAGTGTGTTTTGTTTTCTAAGAGACTCTCTTGGTATTTGCTTAAACAGTAATAATCAGTATATCATTCTTCTCTCCCCCCACACTTGTGTTTACCTTGGGCTTTTCTCATGGACTTGTGTAAATGTTGTTGTACTGTAACCCAGAAACAAAATCCTACCTTTCTCCCTATTATGGAGTCAGAAGCCATCATTTTTCCATTTGATCTTCAATGGAAAGTTCTCTTAAAACTGAGAGTATCTTTCTTAGTGCAGGGTAGATAAGTGTATCAGATGTGAGTTTTGAACTTTGTTGATCCAGTTGTCTTCAGGCACATATGGAGTGTGTGTAAAAAATGGCTACAGTTCTGACAGAAGGCAGCCTTTTTGCACATATTGCTTTCCAAAATGACTTTTAATGTACATATGCTTTCAGGTATATACTATACTGTACTGTGAAATCAATTGGTTGTAGAAGTTTGAGTTTCAAAATGTACCTGTGCCTTTTGTTCATGCATTCTTCTCCCATTTATCACATTTGCTCCCTCTCTTCTATTCATGCTCAATGTTCAAAGAAAACACTAAAAAAAATAGATGCTAAATCAATGCACAATTGAACTAAAAGTGTCTTGTCAAACTGAATAGTAGTAACTTCATAATGTTCTTTTGACTTGCTTATAAACGTATCCTAGGATTTTGCTGGACTGGCAAATCTATGGGATGAAGTGAACCAATGCAGTGTTCTTATGTAAGAAATTACTTTGGTAGTGTGTATGTATGGCATGTAGGCATTTTAGAATTAGAATGCCAGGCGGTGGCTCACTGGCCAATTACTATGTCATAGAAGTGGCCAGAAAATAGAAGTAGCCAGAAAATCTCTTTAAGGTCTTAATATCTACAAAAATAGATACTGCAGTGTAAATTTCATAAGCAGAAGTATTCAAGTCTCTGGCACGTCATTTATTCTTGTCCTGTGCTGATTTTTAACTGTGCTGTTGCAAGCCAAGCTGGTTGTCATATGCCTGCTGACTGCCATACACTAACTAGGCTTGAATTGGCTTTTGACACCTGATTGCAACTACTCAAAACAACTGTGGTTGTGACTGGGTGTTGAAAGCTCATTCAAGCTGAATACAGCATGTGGCAGTTAGCATTCCTGCAACCATATTCTCAGCAGTGTGGCTGAAAGTTGTAAAGGAAAGGAAAGGTTGTGCCGTTGAGTCAATGTCGACTCCTGGCGACCACAGAGCCATGTGGTTTTCTTGGTAGAATACAGGAGTGGTTTACCATTTCCTTTTCCCACGCAGTATGAGATGAGGCTTTTCAGCACCTTCCTATATTGTTGCTGCCCGATATAAGAGTTTCCCATATTCTGGGAATTACACCAGCAGGGATTCGAACCAACCTCCTCTTGCTCTCCAGGCAGGTTGCTTCCCTGCTGCACCATTAAGTGGCTGAAAGTCGCCATAGCCTGACAAAAACATGCTGCCTGCCATGGATTGCTGTGAATAGGCCTTTAGAAGTGAGAATGTGTAGCAGTGCACACACAGAGTATCTAATCAGAACTGCTTGTGCATGTGACCTCGTCAAAAAAAGAGCCAGCAGTCTGTCTTCTGCACCCCACTCCAGCTTGTTGTAAGGATACAACCCTAGTCTAGGATGTAACCCGACTACTTAAAATGTGACAGGTAGACGCTGACCAGAATGTTTATTGTGAATGTGTTTATTTCTGGAGAGGGAGCCTGCTAAAGATAAGGCATTCGTTCACAGGTCCTTGGAAATGGAAGGTATGCAGTGAATTATGCTTGATGCTTCTCTTTCTCCATTGCTGCTGTGCATGAATGAAAATGTATCTGATAAAACACTGGCATGGTTACTTAGAGCCATTCTGTGATACTTTCTCCTCTGCTCAGTTTTAAAAGACCCTGCTGAGAAACAATGGTTTGTACTTTGTCAGTTGAACACCAGTTGGTTAGCTGAAACACTGATTATGTTGTGAAGGGTGAGATAAAGTGGTGAGTTTTTCTGAAAGATAAGAAGCTGAATTGCTTAACTACAGGTGTGGTTCATTTGAGCTGTAGAAAAGGCCCATTAAGAATGTGTGTCTGTGTTTGTGGTTTGGATTAAATATTACCTTTTTGGCAAACTAATAACATGTGATGCTCCCAGATGTGGGCACTGGCAAAATGCACCTTATTGAATGTTTCAACCTAAATTAATCATTGGCCACTTGATTATATATGTAGACATGAGGTCAGTTTTGGTTTCCTGAAAACATTAGAGGTCTTTAACCCTGAATTGTTGAACAAAAGTATGAGTGTGCAAGTGTATTAACAGATGCAGAAAAGTACCTAATTACTTCAGGCACACATGCAACTTTATTTTTTTAAAAAAATGCATCCTAGCAAGATCATAAGGCATGTGCAAATTCTAGGGTGGTGTTTTCATTTTTCCTGCTTAATTTTTAAAATGTGTATGTAATTTCTGCTTATCTGGATGACCTCAGGTAAAATAGTATATATAGTGATCGGGTGAATTAAAGGGGTCACCCCCCCACCCTAAAATACACCAGCTTGGTGGATTGCTGATTTTTGCAGCCTGATCCTGTACATGTTTACTTAGTAGTCCCACTAGGTTCAGTGGTACATACTTTCAAGTGTGTGTGTGTGTATGTGGGAGGAATAGATAATTACTGTGTTTATATAAATACCAGTGAAAATCTAGTGGTTTTGAGCTTTCCAACAGAACTTATGTAAAAGGAATGGCATCCAGAATGGTCATCTTCCTCTGCAGAGATAGTGGGAAACTACAGGTAAGTTGAACAACAACAAAAGTTCAACAACAAAAACTACTGAGCAAGTGATATCTTTTGCTACAGTCATCTAAATGTTTTGCTTAACTACTTTTTAAGGCTTAAAATGGACAAAGGTTCAGTACTTAGGGTGTAGTCCATCTCCATGCACTGCATCACAACAGCTGTTCTTGGAGCTATTTGAAGGGTCTCCTTCATCACAGTGAATTTGTAATTCACCGATTTGCTGGCAGACCAGACTGGTCTCTTCAACTTTGCAACTTGACCTATATTAATGCTTTTTGTCTGAGTTCTAATTCTTCTAAAAGCATCCAAATAATGCAAATGATGGGAGCAGCAACCTGCACTACACTTTTTTCTAAGGGGCCTCTCAAAAAATAAGTGATCAGCTGCTGGGGCTGGGTCAGGCAGCAGGAAGACATCTGACCCGCTAGTAGCAGTGATGGTGATGGCTCTGACAGCTGGCTGGGTGGTCTGAAAATGGTGTCATCTCCCACCCCCCAGCTCTTCTTACTGTGCTTACAGAGAGGACGTTTCTGATGTCATGCTGTGACGAGGTAGGCTGTTAGGCAGTACTGGGGAGGAGTCAGCTGTCATGGTGCACATTGGCACCAACTATGTTGGGAAATGCAGTCAGGAGGTCCTGGAAGCCAAATTTAGGCTAGGGATCTGCACAAAACCACCTGGCCCAGTTTGAGTTTGAACCTAATTAAAACTGCACCCGGCCAGTTTGGTTTTGGCCTCCTTCAGCACCCCCCCCCCCCAGTTCTGTTCGGGGGCGGTTCAACAAACAATTGCTGATCTCCTAGCAAAATGTGTAATTTGTCCCTACAGTCAGTCTCTATACCAGAGGACTGGAAAGTAGCCAATGAAACTCCGATTTTCAAAAAGGGATCCGAGAAATTACAGGCCGATCAGCTTAACTTCAGTGCTGGGTAAATTGATGGAAAGCATACTTAAGTTCAGAATTGTTAAACGTATTGAAGAAAAGGCCTTGCAGAGGGAGAACCAGCATGGCTTCTGCAAGGGAAAGTCTTGCCTCACTAACCTTTTGGAGTTCTTTGAAAGTGTCGACAGGCATGGGGATAAAGGTGATCTGGTTGACATAGTATACTTGGACTTCCCTAAAGCTTTTGACAAAGTTCCCCACCAAAGGCTCCTGAGTAAACGTAGCAGTCATGGGATAAGGGGACAGGTTCATGTGTGGATCAGTAACTGGTTGAAGGACAGGAAACGGTGGGTGGGGGAGGTAGGAATAAATGGACAGTTCTCAGAATGGAGGGAAGTGAAAATTGGTGTCCCCCAGGGATCAGTACTGGGATCAGTGCTCTTTAACTTGTTCATAAATGATCTAGAAGTTGGGGTAAGCAGTGAAGTGGCCAAATTTGCAGATGACACTAAACTATTTAGGGTGGTTAAATCCAAAACAGATTGTGAGGAGCTCCAAAAGGATCTCTCCAAACTGGGGGAGTGGGCAACAAAATGGCAAATGTGGTTCAGGGTAAGCAAGTTTAAAGTGAAGCATATTGGGGCAAAAGAAGTCAACTTGGAAAAAGGCTAATTCCATGCTAGGAGTCATTAGGAAGGGGATTGGAAATAAAAATGCTAATATTATAATTTATTTTATTTATCATATTTTTATACCACCTGATATGTACATCTCTAGGCAGTGTGTGATATATACATCTCTAGGCAGTGTGTATAATGCCCTTATACAAATCTGTATTGTGGCCACATCTGGAGTACTGCATATAGCTTTGGTCACAGTATCTTAAGAAGGATATTGAAGAACTAGAAAAGGTGCAGAGGAGGGCAGCCAAGACAATCAGGGGGCCCTGGGGCACTTTCCCTATGAGGCAAGGCTACAACATCTGGGGCTCTTTACTTTAGAAAAGAGGCGACAGGGGAGACATGATTGAGGTGTATACAATTATGCATGGAGTAGAGAGGGTGGACATAGAAACTTCTCTCTCACACACTCTAGAACCAGGGGTCATTCCATGAAACTGAAGGTCAGGAAATCTAGGACAGACAAGAGGAAATACTTTTTCACACAGTGCATAATTAATCTATGGTATCTATACTCACTTCTCACAACTAGTGGTGTGCCCGAACCGGTCCAGCGGCCATTCCAAAGAATGGCCGAACTGCCGGACCGGTTCGGACTGGGCTGGTTCGGGTCCGGGTGGGGGGTATATCTTTAAGGGCGGGGAGGGCTTGCTTAGCCCTCCCGCCTCCTTGCCCCCGCCAGCGCCCGTATTTAACATTATAGGGGCGCTGGAAACCAGCCGCCCCCCCCCCGCCGCCGCCACCGCCGCCGCCACGAAATCACTCTTAAAAACATCCAGCCCTCCCTCCCTCCCAGCTAGCTGCCCGCCCGCCCCCCCACCCACCCACCCAGTCGCTCACCCGGTCGGTAGATACTAAGCGAGAGGAGCTCCGGCACAGAGCTCCTCTCGCTAGGAAGGCCTCCGGGAGAATGGTGGCTTGCGCGTGCGCGCATGCGCGCGCCGCAAACCACGCCGTTCTCCGGAGGCCCGGTCTACCCGCCGGGAAAGGGCCGGGTAGACCGGGCCTCCGATCGCTGGGTAGACCGGGCCTCCGATCGCCGGAGGCCCGGTCTACCCAGCGATCGGAGGCCCGGTCTACCCGGCCCTTTCCCGGCGGGTAGACCGGGCCTCCGGAGAACGGTGTGGTTTGCGGCGCGCGCATGCGCGCGCAAGCCACCATTCTCCCGGAGGCCTTCCTAGCGAGAGGAGCTCTGTGCCGGAGCTCCTCTCGCTTAGTATCTACCGACCGGGTGAGCGACTGGGTGGGTGGGTGGGGGGGCGGGCGGGCGGGCAGCTAGCTGGGAGGGAGGGAGGGCTGGATGTTTTTAAGAGTGATTTCGCGGCGGCGGCGGGTGGCGGCGGCGGCGGGGGGGGGGGGCGGCTGGTTTCCAGCGCCCCTATAATGTTAAATACGGGCGCTGGCGGGGGCAAGGAGGCGGGAGGGCTAAGCAAGCCCTCCCCGCCCTAAAAACAAGGCCCCCCTTCGGTGCCGGTCCGGACTTCTCCGGACCGTGCACATCCCTACTCACAACTCTAATCAGGAACTCCACCTGCACTGTAGTGTAGATTGAGCTAACTTGCTCTAGAAGTATCCCAGCAAAAGCAGTTGGTGCAGATGCACTTCCAGTACAACCTGCTGCTTTGTAGCACCATTGCTTGTTAATGGTGTTCATAGATTTCTTTGTAGCACCATTGCTTGTTAATGGTGTTCATAGATTTCTTAGCAGCTTATGTTTAGCTGATAACTTCGTTATTGCCTGTAAAATCCTGAACAGGATTATTTAAAAGGTCCACCGCTGTCTCTTGGAGAGAACCTTGGGGGCTGGAGCAGAATCCCCGATACCGTCTGGTTTCTCCTCAAGTCTTCAGTATTAATATGGGCATTTTGCTCTAACTCTGGAGGCTAAAAATGTTTGCAAGCAAACCACACACCCTGTGTCTGACACCAGATGCTGATGTGACGTACAGGGCGTGGCTAGGGGGGCCACGGTGGCAAGTTGTACTCAGGCTGCCGCTGGCCTCCCTCCATGCCTGATAGTGACTCAAGTATTCAGAAACTTTTTGCAAATAGCTGGGCTAGGGGTGGGGGGTGAAGTGTGAAAGGGGTATTTAAGTTTTTTTGCTTTTGTATGGAGCTATAAATCACTGCCCCACTCAGGAGGAAAAAAACCCACCCAAAAAACTGGGCTGAAAGCTTTCAGAAGCAATCCACTGTTACTGCAACACTATTCCTGAGCCAGTTTTAACTGTTAAGGGTCCTTAATATGAAATCTTTAATTTATCTAAACCTTAACAGAGCTCTTCTCTTTAACCAGGCCGGAAATAGCTAATAATATATTTGCCCAGCTCTTAAAATACGAATACGCTGCTGCTTTTTTATAAAGGTTCCCAAAGCACTTTACATAGATATAAATAAATAAATAAATAAATAAAATGGCTCCCTGTCCCCAAAGGGCCAACAATCAAAAACATAAGATAGACACCAGCAACTGCCCCTGGAAGGATGCTGTGCTGGGGATGGATTGGGCCAGTTGCTCTCACCCTGCTCAGTAGAGAGAATCACCCCTTTAAAAAGGTGCCTCTTTGCTCAGCAAGGGACTAACGGGCAAGAACATTGCAATTCCTAGAATTGTTGCAAGGATTAGTCACACATAAGAGCTCAAAACTACTTTCCTATCTTTCTGCTCTACCAGGAAAACCTAGATTCACAGTATCGGTGAGCCATTTTTACACACTGTAGATGACATGATATTTTTTTCTGCCTTACACATGTAACTTGTTAGTGACAAATCAGGGCAGCACTAGCTTTGTATCTTTGAAGTTCCTTGTTCAGATGCTCCCAAGCTCCTGTCTGTGTTGAAATCTGAATTGTGCCATTGCAAAAGCGGACATTTTACTATTTGCAGCTACTATTGTGTGTGTGCTGCGTTTGGTTTGAATTCATATGTGGTTGAATTTAGAGATTACACTGTGTGTGTGTGTGTGTGTGTGTGTGTGTGTGTGTGTGTGTGTGTGCGCGCGTGCTTACAGTGGAGGACAAAGTAACTTGAGAATAGAGATGTGCACCAGTTTGCTTCTGCACCATCCCAAGGGCAGCAAGGGGTTCCCTTAAGGGGAGGCGGGCAGGTTCTGAATCCCTTGTGTGGTGTCAGCACACAGCCACCATTTGCGTGCCAACGCCATGCGAGGGATGCTGGGGGAAGCATTCTGTTGCTGCAATCCTGTGGCACGGGCTGCCGCTTTCACGGGGATGCTTTTCTGAGAACAGTGCTGCGATGGGTTGGCGGAGGCTTACAGGAAGGGCAGGTAGGACCTGCCCACCTCTGTTTAAAGGAACCCACACATCAAAGAGAAGTTGAAATGATTCAGGCACATCCCTACTTGAGAGATGGGAGTTGCACAGCTTGCAAGCCTCCATTTTAATGGCATGTCTGATGAGAGCCTTGTACTTGGATGCAGGGGAGGCGAGAGGAAGAAAGAGAGCAAAGTACAGATTCAGACACACATAGTGGGTTTGCTTGTGTACCTGTAAGTGTATTTTGCATGTAGGCCCTATTTCAACTGGAAGAAATCTCCCACTTGTATCCCCCGCCCCCTTCCCTGGCTTGGAGTTGCCAGACACTTGAAATCAGGGCTGCACAACTTTGGCCCTCCAGCTGTTGTTGGACTTAAACTCCCATCATCCCTAGCCACAGTGGCCAGTAGTCAGGAATGATGGGAGTTGTGGTCCAACAGCTGCAGGAGGGCTGAAGTTATGCAGCCCTGTTTTAAATGATTGGTCTTGTTTCCAGAGTGTTAGAATCCCATAAGAACTATTTATTTCGGAGCACTCTAGCAACCCTGCTCTAACCAATTTTATGCAAGCACAGCGCAATAATCTGCTCCAGGTCTTGTACAGTCTGCAGGTCCTGTGTTGCAAATGGGGGCCTCTACCTCCTGGGTTTCAGCTCATGTAGTTTAAATGACAAAATTGCTCCTCTGTTAACCTTCTGAACAGAAACCTACCATGTTATTAAGCAGCAGTGACTGAAAAATGACCTTTTCATTTAGTGTGCTTGGGTCTTACAAACACTGGACATACTATATTAGTAACTATTTCTGGCATCCCTCTGTTTTGAACAAAGATAATTGCCCCAAGGTTTCAAGATTATAGAGGTGTTGCAGTATGCAAGATATAATGGAATTACTTCCTCAAAAGACAGAGCTGGTGAAGAAGTGGTAGTAATGCTTTTCTAGGAGCCAGCCTGAACTCCTTTCTTTGCTATTCTTATGTCTTTTAGGAACATAGGAAGCTGCCATATACTGAGTCAGACCATTGGTCCATCTATCCCAGAATAGCAGCAGCTTCTCCAAGGTTGCAAGCAGGAATCTCTCTCAGCCCTATATCTTGGAGATGCAAGGAGAGAACTTGGAACCTAGACGGTCTTCCTAGAGCGGCTCCATCCCCTAAGGGGAAAATCTTAGTGTTCACATGTAGTCTCCCATTCATATGCAACCAAGGCAGATGCTACTTAGCTAACCCCTTAGCTAACACAAATCATGCTTGCTACCACAAGACTAGTTCTCCTCCCTATAGGAGGACTAGAAAATATTTCCTAGACTGAGACCATGTGGCCCCATAGAGTTTATTGTGACTTGTGGCTTCAGAAACTTGCATAATGAGAGTTGTTTAGGTGGCCTAGGAAGCCCAGGGCTGAAATGATGTCTGACCACCATGTGTTAAATGGCTATCACACAAGTTGCAAAGACAAACCTTTAGAATCCATTTAGCATATTAAAATGATTTATAAATGGTGGAAATGGAATAGCATGAAGGTCTGGTCCAAAGAAAATTGGGAGCTGCTGTTTCTTCTCTCATTTTCTGCAGAGAGAAATTCTAAATTAGGTAGGTGACTGGAGCGCAAGTGGAGGAAGATTCGACTCGAATCTGATAGATTGTGACATAGAGCACATCTAAAGATCTATGCTCAGGCAATATGTGCGGCAAAGAGGCGGTTCTTTTCTGCCCGTATTGCCTCTGCGAGTTCACGTCCAGCGGAGTTGTTCAGGGTTGTGAGGGGACTAGTATCTGCCCCCACCTCCCTTGAACCAGAATTTGGAGTCATCAGTTACCCGCTGCGATGCGTTTAAAGAGTTTTTCGCAGATAAAATCTCTCGGATTTGGGCCGATGTAGATGGAGACTCCACAATTAATTTGATGTCTGAGCTGGAGGTGCCCAACGACTCCTCTTATGTGATTCGACTGGATTGGTTTCAGTTTGTGACTCCTGAGGATGTGGACAAGCTGCTTGGAGTGTTGAAGCCTACCACTTGTTCTCTTGACCCTTGTCCAACATGGCTTGCTCAATCTAGCAGGGAGGCTGTTGTAGATGGCCTGGTAGAAATCATAAATGCTTCTCTAAGGGAAGGCAGGATGCCTCCTTGTCTCAAGAGGGCAATCATTAGACCTCTTCTAAAGAAGCCTGCATTAGATCCCTCAGAGCTGAGCAATTATAGGCCTGTTTCCAACCTCCCATGGCTGGGCAAGGTAATTGAGAGGGTGATGGCCTCTCAGCTCCAGGCAGTCTGGGAGGAAACTGATTATCTAGGCCCATTTCAAACTGGTTTTTGGGTGGCCTATGGGGTGGAGACTGCTTTGGTTGGCCTGATGGATGATCTCCAATTGGGAATTGACAGAGGAAGTGTGACTCTGTTGGTCCTTTTGGATCTCTTGGTGGCTTTCGATACTATTGACCATAGTATCCTTCTGGAACGTCTGAGGGGGTTGGGGGTGGGAGTCACTGTTTTACAGTGGTTCCGCTCTTACCTCTCGGATAGATTCCAGATGGTGTCAATTGGAGACTGTTGCTCTTCAAAATCTGAGCTTAAGTATGGTGTCCCTCAAGGCTCCGTACTTTCTCCAATGGTTTTTAAGATCTACATGAAACTGCTGGAAGAGATCATCCGGGGATTTGGAGCTGGGTGTTACCATCATGCTGATGACACCCAGATCTACTTCTCCATGTCAACTTCTTCAGGAGCTGGCATATCATCCCTAAATGCCTGCTTGGAAGCAGTAATGGGCTGGATGAGGAAGAATAAACTGAAGCTGAATCCAGATAAGATGGAGGTACTTATTGTGCGGGGTCAGAACTCTAGAGACGATTTTGATCTGCCTGTTCTAGATGGGGTCACACTTCCCCAAAAGGAACAGGTTCGCAGTCTGGGAGTACTTCTGGACCCACACCTCTCCCTGGTTTCTCAGGTTGAGGCAATGGCCAGGGGCACTTTCTATCAGCTCCTGCTGATACACCAGCTGTGCCTGTTTCTCGAGATCAATGACCTCAAAACAGTGGTACATCTGTTGGTAACCTCCAGACTTTACTTTTGTAATGCACTCTACGTGGGGCTGCCTTTGTATGTAGTCCGGAAACTTCAGTTGGTTCAGAATGCGGCAGCCAGGTTGGTCTCTGGGTCATATCGGAAAGACCATGTTTTCCTTTACTGATGGAGTTACACTGGCTGCCAATAGGTTCCCAGACAAAATACAAAGTGCTAGTTATAACTTACAAAGCCCTAAATGGCTTAGGCCTCGGGTATCTAAGAGAGCGTCATCTTCATTATGAGCCCCACCTCCCATTGAAGTCATCTGAGGAGGTCTGTCTCCATTTACCGCCAACTCGTCTGGTGGCTACACAGAGACGGGCCTTTTCGGTCGCTGCCCCGAGATTGTGAAATGCACTCCCTGCTGAGATACGATCCTCCGAATCTCTGGCAATTTTCAAAAAACACTTGAAAACCCATCTTTTTGCCCAAGCTTTCTCAGCTTCCTAAATTTTGGGGGTTTTAATATCTGCATTATTTTAAAATTAAAAACCCGACTTAGGGGTTTTTAATCACTGTAATTGTTTAATTGTTTTAAAATGTTTTTAAATTGTTAATTGTTATGTTGTTTTTTTAATTTGTTTTAGCTCTTTACTGTTTTAGTGGTTTGTTTTAATTGTAAATCGCCCTGAGCCATTTTGGAAGGGCGGTATACAAATCAAATTAATAATAATAATAATAATAATAACAACTCATCTCATCATGAAAGACCCAGCAAAAGGTGCAGTTCCAAGTAATTATAGACCAATAACATGTCTGCCAACCATGTTCAAATTATTAACTGGAATAACAGCAGATGAAGTGATGCAACATTTAGATTAACTAACAAACAGCTTCCAGTTGAACAGAAAGGAAATTGTCTGAACACCAGAGGCACAAAAGACCAGCTGCTGATTGACAAAATGATTTTAGAAAATTGCAAGAGAAGAAAAACCAATCTAAGTGTTGCATGTATTGACTACAAGAAAGCCTTCGATTCATTGCCTCACACATGGATACTAAAATGTTTAGAAACAACTGGTGTCAGCAAAAACATTCAGATATTTATTTAAAAAGCAATGAGCATGTAGAGTACACAGTTAACAATCAATGGCGAGACACTTGGACAGGTTAGCATTAGAAGAGGAATTTTCCAAGGGGACTCACTATCCCCTCTGTTGTTTGTAATCGCCATGACCCCACTTTCACAAATACTAAACAAAACAGGCCTCGGATACCAAACATCTAAAACATCAAGTAAAATCAACCATCTGCTGTACATGGACGATCTGAAGTTGTATGGAAAGTCCCAGTCAGAAATCGAATCACTGCTAAACACTGTCCGTATATTCAGCAATGGAGTTTGGACTAGACAAGTGTGCTGCATTAATAATGAACAGAGGGAAAATAACAAAAACAGAAGGAATAGAACTGCCCAATGGAAGCAAGATCAAGAACCTGGAAGAGAAAGAACCTTACAAATACTTGGGCATTCTCCAGGCTGATAACATTGCACACACTAAAGTTAAAAGAAAAATTGGAAGTGAATACATCAGGAGAGTTAGAAAAATCCTAAAGTCCAAACTCAATGGCTGGAACACCATACAAGCCATAAACACCTGGACTATACCTGTTATCAGATACACTGCAGGAATAATAGACTGGACCCAGGCAGAGCTAGAGATGCTAGATCGTAAGACCAGGAAAATCATGACCATCAATCATGCTCTGCACCCCCGCAGTGATGTAGATAGGCTATACCTCCCTCGCAGCTCAGGTGGAAGAGGAATGCTGCAAGTCCATCAAACAGTAGAGGAGGAGAAAAGAGGCCTTGAAGAATATATCAAGGACAGTGAAGAAGATGCACTTCAAATGGTCAATAAGGAGAAACTATTCAACACCAATGAAACAAAGCAGGCCTACAAGAAAGAACAAGTCAAGAACCGAGCAGAAAAATGGAAAAATAAGCCCCTGCATGGTCAATATTTGCACAATATAAGTGGAAAATCAGACATCACCAAGACCTGGCAATGGCTTAAGAATGGCAACTTGAAGAAAGAAACAGAGGGTTTAATACTGGCTGCACAAGAACAGGCACTAAGAACAAATGCAATAAGAGCAAAAGTTGAAAAATCAACCACAAACAGCAAGTGCCGTCTTTGTAAAGAAGCAGATGAAAGAGTGGACCACCTCATCAGCTGTTGTAAAAAGATCGCACAGACTGACTACAAACAAAGGCATGACAAAGTAGCAGGGATGATACACTGGAACATCTGCAAAAAATACAAGCTACCTGTAGCCAAACATTGGTGGGACCATAAAATTGAAAAAGTGGAAGAAAATGAAGATGTAAAAATATTATGGGACTTCTGACTACAAACAGACAAACATCTGCCACACAATACACCAGATATAACTGTAGTCGAGAAGAAAGAAAAACAAGTCAAAATAATCGTCATAGCAATACCAGGGGATAGCAGAATAGAAGAAAAAGAAATAGAAAAAATCACCAAAGATCTACAAATTGGAATTGAAAGGCTGTGGCAGAAAAAGACCAAAATAATCCCAGTGGTAATTGGTGCCCTGGGTGCAGTTCCAAAAGACCTTGAAGAGCACCTCAACACCATAGGGGCCACAGAAATCACCATCAGCCAATTACAAAAAGCAGCTTTACTGGGAACAGCCTATATTCTGCGACGATATCTATAACACCAGCAACAACATTGGCAATAAAATTCAGCCATCCCAGGTCCTTGGGAAGGACTCGATGTCTGGATAAAACAAACCAGTCAATAACACCTGTCTGACTGCTTAAATAAATAAATAAATAAATAGAGTCAACAGACCTTTTGACAGTGGATACAAGGTGGACTGAGAAGACTTGTCAAGTACAATGTGGCTCCTCTGGTGAGACCTGTCCAGTATGGTTGGACCTCTGGCATAGCTCTCACCTTCCTCAGAGCACGCAAGCCCCACAACCACGCCAAGGCAGTGCCTCACTGGGGGGAATAATAAATTGAGTCAACAGACCTTTTGACAGTGGATACAAGGTTGACTGAGAAGACTTGTGCACTACAATTTATTCTTAGTATCAACCCTTATAGGATGCAGGTAGATCAGTATTGTACGTGAGTCCTAGTTCTGGAATTTCTTCAGCTAATGGCTTTGTATTAAATGGTAAATGTAATTTCCCCCTTCGCATTCCTTTTCCCCTACAGCCATGTTACTCTGATTTCAGCACATGAATTGGAGATACAGTACATTTAGAAACAACAGATATTTGGCTAGAGAGGTAACTAACAGTCCAGAGGCATATTTGTTTCTATGCAGAGCTTTGCTGTGGAAAGAACCAAGAAAATATGACCAACAGGGCTATATAGTAACTTTTATTTATTTACTTACACACACACACCTTTAAAAGGTTCAGAAACCAGATTGTAAGTGAAATGCTTTTAGGTTGCTCTATCTCTCTTTTTCTTTAAAGATTGTCTTTAAAGCAGCAAAGCCTGTGAGCTTGGATGCTAGCACCCCAGATCACAGAAGTTGCTGTGGCCAGTGATTAACCATAGTGGTCTTCCTGCTCAGATGTTAACACTTACTCATGTGAATGAACACTTAGGGATGGCTGGGGGCACTTGGGCAGGTAGTGTCATTTGATCTGGCCCCCATGAGTTTCTCGTTGCTTAAAGGTTGCTTCCTCCCTAAAGAATAAACAGTGGGTACACAAACAGCAGTTTTTAAAAAGCTGGATGTTGTCATGTAATTGAGCTGGCCTTAGGGGCTGTCCCAGTAGGTAGGATAGGCTGTCTTGCTGGTGCCTTATGGGAGCATGGATGTTTTGGGAGTTAGCCCAGCAACTGGAACAGGCACATGAATGCATGTTGTTACTTCTACTGCAAAATGTTTAGCTTACTTATTTTTTCTCCTCTCCCCCCCCCCCATGTGCCCATATTATAATATTCACACAGTGCATTTGGGCTATCTTTCCACATAGATAAGTGTGGTTTCCCCCTTCTTTTGTGCTGTAAATGACAGGTGTACATATTACTAATTTTGACTGTGTCAGTTTGCCCCCTCCCACACTTCAGTTCAGACAGGTTGCCCCCTTTTTCGTTGATTAAAAAAGCATATTCTCAGCTGTTCCTCCTTAGTGTCCCAGGCCCTGGTGGTGTTATGTGGTGCCTGGGCCCGTATGAGGGCCTTCACTATGGCCACCCCTCTTCTCTGAAACACTCTCCTCCTGCCAGATTCATTCAGCCCCCTCCCTGGCTGCTTTTAAGGCCCTTCTCAAAACCCACCTGTTTTGCCAGGCATTTGCACTTTAATTATTAATTAAGACTCCTAGAGTCTTTGGAGGAGGCAGTATATAATAAAATTTTAATAAATAATAAATACATAAATATTCGTGTGGTGAATAAAAAGCATATTAGCATAAATGCCCCCCAAAAGCATATTAGTGTTGTTTAAAGTAATTAAAAGCTCATTCTGTGTCTTTAAAAAATATTCAAATTCAAAAAAGGCTCCTGGAAAGGGAGCTAATCAGTGCTGTGCTCAGCTGACTTCTGTTGCAAGTGACAGAATCAGTTTCCCTGAGCTTAATCCTGGAGAGAAGATTGTATGTATGAGTAAAATGCAGTGTATGTGCTCCCACAGCAGCCCCCACTGCTCAAGTTATGTATCCCGCCCACACATGCTTCTGTCTCCTGTCCGAGAAAGGGCTTTATGGAAGTGTTTAAATATATCTGAAGTGTGACACTGGAAGCAGCTAAGATCAGGCCTATGACTCAGTGTATTCCTGCAAATGCACATCTAGAATATCTGCACACAGGCTTTCGTTTTAAGTTCTGTGTTATCATTCTGTTTGTGTTTTTTATTTGATCATATTAATACCTTTTTGAAGTAAACAAAGCTTTCTGGTAGCACTGAATCCTCTTCACATCTTTGAATCCTTGTTATATTAGTTGCATCACTGAGTTCTTCTACCAGAACAGTGTGGGATCTGTCTGCTGCACTACTTCTGTCTCAGTGGGGTTTCTCCAAGAGAGATTGTTATAAAATCTCCCAGAGTAATGACTGGCCAGAAGTGCTAGCCTTTTGGCATCTTATGTTACAGCAGTGTTTTCGTTAGCTGCTTTCTCTTCTGCTTGCCATAGTTTTCCACCACAGGTGCAATCAAACTTAACAGAAATATCCAGGAAGAAAAAGAGTATCCTTTTGTGGATTTGGCCTGATTGTGGGACAGGTTTAGTACACATTCAATTGAGAACATGGTACTAAGGATCACCCTTGTCATTACATTTTTCCAAGTAGTTAACTCAGGTTGTAATCAGATGTTTCGGGTAAACTTCAGAGGGTGGCACTTGGTGACAGTTGCTCATCTAAATGGGAGCTACTGTATCGAGTCCCTTAGGGCTCCATTCTGTCACCAACGCTTTTTAACATCTTCATGAAACCGCTGGGTGGAGGATTTGGTGCTGGGTGTTATCAATATGCTGATGACTCCCGAATCTATTTCTCCTTGTCATCAATATCAGGAAATGGCATTAGCCCATTAAATGCCTGCCTACAGGCTGGATGAGGGATAATAAACTGAAGCTGTATCCAAGCAAGACAGAGGTGCTCATAGTCGGGGTTTGTAATTTGCAAGATGGGATAGAACTTCCTGTTCCGGATGACGTTACACTCCCCCAGAAAGAAGAGGTTCATAGCTTGGGTGTGCTCTTGGACCCAGGGCTCACCCTGGTGCCTCAGGTTGAGGCTGTGACCAGGAGTCCTTTTTACCAGCTGTAATTGATTTGACAACTCCATCAGTTTCTTAAAGAGAATGACCTGGAAACAGTGCTTGACTACTGCAGTGCGCTCTATGTAGGGCTGCCTTTGTACATAGTTCAGCAGAACTTCAGTTAGTCCAAAATGTGGCAGCCAGATTAGGCTCTGGGGTATCCTGGAGTGACCACATTATGTCTGTTTTTAAGCAGTTGCACTGGCTGCCAATATGTTTCTGGTCAAAGTACAAAGTGCAGGTTATTACCTTTAAAGTCCTGAAATTGCTTAGGTCCAAAGTACCAGAGAGCGCCTTTCTCTATAAGATCCCCACCTGCTCATTAAGATCATCAGGAGGGGTCCATCTGAGGGTTTCCGCCAGTTTATCTGGTGGCAACCTGGGATCAGGCCTTCTCAGTTATCACCCCCTAGGTTGTGAAACATGCTCCTCATGGACATGAGGCGATTATCTTCCTTGGAGGACTTCAAGAGAGGCTTCAAGACCCATCTTTTTAGCCTGGCTTTTAATGATATCTACTTTTAATTTTGGTTCAAATGGGTTTTTTAAACTTTAGTTGTTATGTGTGTTTGATTTTAATGTAAACCGCCCTGAGCCACTTTAGGAAGGGTGGCATATAAATAAATCAAATAACTGTTATTACAAGATCCTTGTCACTAAGTTTGTATGTCTTTTTGTCTCCTAGCTTATCCTACTCAGGTCTCATGACTTTCCTTTAAGCAAAATATAACTATTAAGCTAAAGGTGTAGGTCTTTACAAATTCAAATGTTCATAATTTTTGGAACAATATGCATTTGCTTAAAATACTGGCATCCATTCAGAAGCCTGGCAGTTTAAAGTTAACTGAAGTATTATACACATGTAATTTTAGCTAAGGTAAAGCAGTTTTCTGCTTATATTGCACCAAGAAAATTGGCTTACTAATTTTGAGAATATACATCACCACCCATTTAGCTGATACAAAAATAAATTGCTAGGATAGTTAGGCCCCAACAATTCTCAACATCATTTCTTGGCTCTAGCTACCTCTGTTCTTTTAATACAGATAGATGTAATGATTCTTCGGTAGGTTTTTCTTCCTCATGGGAGCAGTGTATGGCCATAATATAGAGAGGACAAGAAGGCAACTTAATGAATTGAAACAAAATCCCTCTCCTTTTAAAAAAATGAAAACCCTCTCCAGACAACCAGTGTAATAAGGTGATTTTATTGGCTTTGAACTTTCCCAGAATCTGTTGCTGAAGAGCTCTTTGTATTCACAGAAAAAGCCATTGTAAAAGGAAGAGAATAGCTAGGTAAAATAACCTTCAGCTTGAGTAACTGGATGAGCTGGAGAGTGACCATGAGCTGGTGAATGAGCACTTTGTACCTGAAAGGGGGTCATGCCGACCTCCTGGTATATGAGCAGAACAGTTCACCCACAAGTATGGGGTGACTGAAACCTTTTGCAGCCTTTTTTCTGGGGTGTACATGTAAGTAACATCATTGCAGCAACACTTGATAGTATTTGATCAAATTTATACAGAATTGTTCAGATAAACCACGTATTTGTCTTAAAGCAAAGCCTGCCATGTAACAGCCTACAACATACGTTTAGTAGAGGCTGCTTGCTCACTCAGTTGCTACTGTTTCTAACTGGAGTTTAGTACTATAAGCAGCTGTGTGTGCATGAGCTTTAAAGGACAAGAACCCCTGTCAAGCCATGAGTGAGAGCGCATGTGCACACTTAATTACTGTAGTGCTGCACAGTTTCTCAGATTGTTACTGCCACCATAAATGATACAGTGGCATCTTAGTTGTGTTAAAACATTTTGTTTTGAACACTGTTCCTGAAATTCTCTTGAAATAATCTACTTGTTTACCTTTGACTTAATTAAATTAAAACTATGCCCCCTCTTGCTTTGAAAAAAATGAGAAAGATAGTTAAAAGAATAACTTAACATAACTGAAAATGCAGTGTTATACATGAACACAAGGGCCCAAGGCCCATCCAATTCAGAATCCTGTTTCACACAGTGGACCACCAGATACCTCTGAGAAGGCCCCAAGCAAGGGGTGAGGGCATGCCCTCTCCTGCTATTGCTCCCATGCAACGGGTATTTGGAGGCACCTTGCCTCTGAGGCTGGAGGTGGTCTATAGCCACCAGACTACTAGCCATTAATAGACCTGTCCTCCGTGGATTTGTCTAAGCCCCTTTTAAAGCCATCCAGGCTGATGGCTTTCACCACATCCCATGGCAGAGAACTCCATAGATTATGTGCTGTGTGAAAAAGTATTTCCTTTTGTTGGTCCCAAAATTCCCAGCCTTCAGTTTCATGGGATGACCTCTGGTTCTAGTGTTGTGAGAGAGCAAGAAAAATTTCTCTCTGTCCTCTCTCTCTACTCCATGCATAATTTTATATACCTCTATTATGTCTCCCTGTAGTCACCTCTTTTCCAAACTAAAAAGCCCCAGATGCTGTAGGCTTGCCTCATAAGGAAGGTGCTCTAGGCCCCTGATCATCTTGGTTGCCCTCTTCTGTACCTTTTTAGTTCTATAGTGTCCTCAAGATACGATGACCAGAACTACACACAGTACTCTAAATGTGGCTGTACCATAGATTTGTATAAGGGTATTATAATATTAGTCTTTTTTTTTTCAGTCCCCTTCCTAATGAACCCTAGCATGGAACTGGCTTTTTTCACAGCTGCCACACACCGAATTGACACTTCCAACAAGCTGTCCACCATGACCCTAAGATCTCTCTCCTGGTCAGTCACCGTCAGCTCAGATCCCATCAGTGTATATGTGAAGTTGGGTTTTTTTGCCCCAATATGTTTCACTTTACACTTGCTTACATTGAACTGCATTTGCCATTTTGTTGCCCACTCCCCCAGTTTGGAGAGATCCTTTTGGCGCTCCTCACAATCTGTTTTAGATTTCATTACCCTAAATAGTTTAGTGTCATCTGCAAATCTGGCCACTTCATTGCTTACCCCAACTTCTAGATCACTTATGAATAAGTTAAAGAGCACTGGTCCCAGTACAGATCCCTGGGGAAACCCCACTTCTTTCTTTCCTCCATTGTGAAAACTGTCCATTTATTCCTACCCTCTGTTTCTTGTCCTTCAACCTGGTGGTGAAGTGTTGGCTAAAGCTAAAATTTCAACCAAGTGGATTGGCCCCCCTAGTTCTGAAGGATCAGACCCACTCTAAGTGGCTATCCAAGTTAAGGGGAAACTCCAGATGGTAAGCCTCTCTTCTGATTCTTTAACTGCTGTTGGGTTTGATCAAGCCAATAGGATTTTAGAACATCATCTTCTAGATAGTGAATTACAGGAAGAGAGAAGTAAACTCCCTAAATGTATTAAGAATTAATGGTATTGAAGTTGTCACCTCAGTTTTAGCTCTGGCAAGTTATTTTTATAATTTGACATGTCCAACCCATCTGAGTGTCCTCACCTTAGCTCGTTATGTTTTTCCATCAGCTTGGCTGGAAGAGAGATTCAAAAAGATACCCTATCACCTGTGCAAGTGTTCTTGTGGATCAGATTAAGTTGAAAATTTAGCTTATATTTTACTTCATTGTAAATTTTATAGCACTCCACATAGCAAATTGGTTTTACTCCTTTTAGAGAACTTACCAGGAAGACCAATGGATTTTTATGTAACCTATCTTCTTGCAGATAAGACTGTATTTGTTACTTCTTGTGTTGCTAAATGTTGTGCCATTGCATACAATATTCATCAGTCCCTGATTTGGGTAAACTTCCTCTATCTAAATATAACTGCGATATCTTACAGACTGTACCAACTGCATTGAATGTTAACTTTGTACTATAATGCTGAAATCTGGTTAGGTACTGTAATAATAAATATATTGATTGATCGATTGTCCTTCAACCAGTTACCATTCCACCCATGAACCTGTCCCCTTATCCCATGACTGCTGACTCAAGAGCCTTTGGTGGGGAACTTTGTCATAAGCTTCTTGGAAGTCCAAGTATACTGTGTCAACCAGATCACCTTTATCCACATGCCTGCTGACACCCTCTAATTGGGGGTGCACAACCTAAAGCTCCAGTGGGCCAGAACAAAGCATGACTTGGTGTGTGGGGGCGGAAGTCGATTTTCAGCACATTATTACATTAAAATTCATTAATATTAATGAAATAAAAAATCCAGTTTCTTGTGGATTCTCCACCCCTAAAAGTCCCACAATTTTAACCAAGGTAGTGGTCAGAAAACAAGTCCTTCCCCTGCTCAGTCAGTGGGGTACCTGGAGGGCATCTCAGCTCCAAATAAATGCCAAGTGCTCTCCTCTCCCTAAATAACTCCTGCTTTCAGGCTGTAATCCTAGGCATGCTTATTTGGGAACAGGCCTTATTGGGTGCACTATGGGATGTGTTTCTGAGTAGATATGCATAGGATGGTGTTGTAAGGCAGTTTGTGGAGAGGAAGGAGGATGGCCCCCCTTGGAGAAGGGGTAACTGATCGGAAGAGTGCCCCTCCTTTCTGAGGTGGGCTCTGCTTGATCCTGCTGCTGCTGTTCCAGCCCACTCCATCCATTGCTGCTGCTGCCGCCACCGAAGCAACAGCAGCTGCTTATAAGTCCATTGCTGCCACATGCATCTCATCTGGTCTCAAGCAACTAACTACATTGAGCTTCTGCTGCTGCTCATCAGCAGGACAACCCGAGAGCTCTTCATGGCTCTGGCTGTTGCTGTAGTTTAGTAGGAGGAGGCAATGGTAATCTCCTCCTGTATTCTACCCAAGGCAACCACAGGGCTCTATGGTTGCCAGGAACTGACACCGACTCGATGGCACAACCTTTCCTGTTTATTGCGGTCACAGACCAGATTAACTAACAATAACAATTAATAGCATTAATAAGAAAATTCAAGAATTTCAGAAGTTTACAAAATCACAAACTGTTGCTGTAGGATATTCTTATGGGGAGGTGGGGCAGTAACAAAGGCCCCCAGGCCTTATGTTGTTCAGGACTGCTCTAAATTAACTATCTTACCATTGCTGTCTCATATTCACATTGGGTCACAACTGCACCTATAGGCCAAGGTTATAACTTTCCTCAATTTAGGGTAATTTTGTTTTTCCAAAGAATATGATACAGGACTTTTGCCTTTCTGTCTTATCTTGATCATTTAAAATGAGTCAGCGTGGTGTAGTGGTTAGAGTGCTCGACTAGGACCAGGGAGACCCGAGTTCAAATCCCCATTCAGTCATGGTACTAGCTGGGTGACTCTGGGCCAGTCACTTCTCTCTCAGCCTAACCTACTTCACAGGGTTGTTGTGAGGAGAAACTAAAGTATGTAGTACACCGCTCTGGGCTCCTTGGAGGTAAAGCAGGATATAAATGTAAAAAATAAATAAATAATACTGACAGTTCGTTTACTTCAAGTCTGAAGGGACCCCAATAGCAGCAAGCACAAAAGTGGAGCTGTTTTTGTTAGCAGGTGAGGAGGCGGCAAAGGCAGTGCAGATAACAGAACTGCTTATAGGATTCCTGAGGTCCCTTCTTTCATTCTGTACAACAGTCATGATGCTTTGCTATGTGCTGTGTGTGAGATTGTGTATGGGAAGAACTCCTTTGCTTCCTTATCTGTTTTCTTGGAATGATGACTAGAGACTTTCATGCATTCAGCATATGAAATGGAGAATCCAAAATCCGGGGTGGTAGTAATCAAGCACTTTATATGCAAAGTTAACCATGTGTAGCTTAGTCTGTTATGGAGATGGGTAGTTATGCCTTTATAGCAAATGTGAAAAAACTGAAGTACATATTGTTGAAGTGAATTTTGGCTGTAGGATTCTGCTTTTGTACTTTATCCTTTTCTGAGTATGGTGGCTGACTTTTATTCTGGATTACTGCAAACACAAGAGGGTGTTGTGCACAGGATTTGAAGGGATTGCGGAAGCATTTTGGTGCTACTGTTGTAAAATCATTAGGGATGTGCATAAAACCGGTTCTCCCGGTTCGGTTCGGGTCCGAACCGGGTCCGGACCGGACCGGGGTGGTTCGGTTTTGGTTTTGCCAGACCACCCCCCCGGTCCGGTTCGGTTTCGAACCGGTTCGGATCCGAACCGAACCGGTTCGGATCACAAAAAGTGGCTGGTTTTGAAGGGGACATTGTGTTCTACCTGCCACCCAAATTTCAAGTCGATTGGACCTTCCTCTGATTTTTTACAAATTTTTTTCAAAAAATAAATTTTTGCCCATAACTCACAATGTGGAGCCCTTAGGGGCAAAAAAGCTGGGGTGGGTGGTAGCCACCCATGGGTGTCCTCCACCCCAAAAATCCCAAGGCAATTGGTGGCTCCTAGTATTATTGGTGAATTTCTGAAGAAAAATTTTTTTTCCATTGGCTAGAATGGGGGTTCGGGTCTGCCCCAGACCCACCTCTGTGGGGTGGCAGCACCCCCAAAGTGGGTCCGGGGCCATGGCAAAAATGCCCTCAGTCCCTCCCAGCAATCCCCGTAGAGATAGGAGTGATGGTTCTGTTGTTTTTCTGAGGTATTCTGAGTGTAGATTCTATGATAGCTTATGAGATTTCCAATGAGACACCATGAATCCACTCTCATTTGCTATCACAGAATCCACACTCACTCAGAACACCTCAGAAAAACAACAGAACCATCACTCCTATCTCTACGGGGATTGCTGGGAGGGACTGAGGGCATTTTTGCCATGGCCCCGGACCCACTTTGGGGGTGCTGCCACCCCACAGAGGCGGGTCTGGGGCAGCCCCGAACCCCCATTCTAGCCAATGGAAAAAAAATTTTTCTTCAGAAATTCACCAATAATACTAGGAGCAACCCAACAATTGCCACCCCATCTTTTTGGCGCCTCTCTCTGGGCGCCCTAACACGTAACACCTAGTCAGTCCATCTTAATGCCTACCTACTACCACCACTCCTATCCAAGCAAGTAAGAGGAGGACACTCAGAGAGACAACACCCACTCTCTGATCTAACAAAAAGGCCACAGCTGTGCTGCCTGCCAGCACAGCAGCAGCAGCGGAGCAGCACACTAAGCACAAGAGCAGCACACACAGAGAAGAAGCAGGAGGCGGAGCAGCAGAGCAGCAGACCTGCTGCTCCGCATGATGGGTGACGTGATGCCCAAAGAAACCACCGCCTCACTCAGTGCCTGCCACTGACTAGGCCCGACAGACAGAAGCCAGCCAACCTGCTCTGCTCTGCTCTGATGCTCCCCATGGATGATGCACACACACCCTACATCTGCATCCCAATGACCAGACCAGACCAGACCAAGTGCGCAGAGTCAGCACAGGCCAGCAGCCACCAGCCCAGCAACAACAACAGCTACTACTGCTACCACCACAGCCAGTGTTGCCGCTACAATAACATTCCCAGTCCAGTCACGCGCGCCACAGCCTGAGCCTAGCACACAGCCAACAGCTGCTGCCAGCCAGTGCCTGGCAAGCCCAGCCAACATGAGGAGGAGAGAGCTAACAAGTAGACGGCGCACGCACATCACCAACCCATCACGACGGCGCAACTGCAAGGGGAGAGGGCACAATTACAGGCAGGAGGAGGAGGAGGAGGAGGAGGAGGCGGGCGAGGCAATCCTAGCACAGATTTGAAAGTTTAAAATCCACCAGGACATCTTCTAGAATCTAGACTTCTGTTTTTTCTACCACCAGCTGTAGTGTCTAGTTAGTCAGTGTGCTGTGCAGCTGAGCTGAGCTGAGCTGAGCTGCATGTGAGGAAGGGTGACTGTAGCTAGTTCTTTAGTTTCAGCAGACTGAGCATTGAGCATGGGCAGTGGCCTTGGGAAGCAACACAATTACACGACACTCACCTGCTGCTGCTGGTTCTAGAAGTTGCCTCTTCTCGTCTTCACCTCTTCGTGTGTGTGTGTGTGTGTGTGTGCAGTGAGTGCATGCCTTTTGCCTTGCTGGAAAGAAATGCTTCTCTGGTCCACCACGACATATCTGCTCAAGGACACAGAGGCCCAAGGCAGAGGTGGTGGCACCAGTGTGAGTGCATGTGTGCTGGTGGTGTTTGCCACCACAGGTGTTTTGTGTGTGTATGTGTGCGCTGCTAGCTAGGAGGGGGGAGGGAGGCAGGGAGGGAGGCTGGGAGGCAGGGGGGAGGAAAGGGGAGGGGGAGAGGGATGTAGAGGGGATTGAAGGGGGGAGGGTCCGGCTCAGAGTTGGTCAGCCACATATTTGTGCACACACGTGCTCACGTGTGTGCTTCGGTGGGAGAGACCAGACTCTCATCATCTGCCAGACCGGGGTTGGGGGCAGTTGAGGCGGTGGTGGGCTGGAAGGGAGGGAGGATGGAAGGTGGTGAAGAGGAAGGGGAGAGGATGAGAGGGGAAGGATGGAGGGAGTTGGAGGGGGGAGGAAAAAAACATGTAGACAGACACACACCACACTACACACAGAAAGCATCCACACACAGAGACAGTGCTAGGCATCCATTCACACAGACAGACAGACAGACAGACACACAACAGGAAGAGACAGACTGAGCCTGCACCACACACACACACACACACAGACCCAATTCCCCCCCTGCACAGTTATCAATCAATATGTTGTGTTGGCAGCCAGTTCATTGCTATTCTGATGGTTTTGGGTTTTTTGCCATCAGCCAACATCAACAGTGACCACAATCAAGATGAACATAAGATGATAATAATTCATTCGTTTCATTTCAAAAAATCACCCAATCATTTTCTCCATGTAAACCAAGCCCCCCACACATGATTTCTGGTGACATTTTCAATAAAATCAATTCATTTGGCATTCATCATTTTGTTCTCCCTTTGTCACCTTTTTTTCTTTCTTTTGCATAATTTTGAGGCTTGATTTTGACATGGGGTTTTTAAAGAAAAAATTATTTACATGTTTATTTACATACAGTATTTACATATCTACACTGCATTTTTGAACGTATACCCGCCGCTGCCGCTAAGTCTAGTACTCCGTGGGCTGTGCTACTTTGGGGGGGTGTGCCGTGCCCACGCCAGGTCCCCAAATGCTGACAGGTGGATAGATAAAGGGCCTGTGCTGGTCAGCATTGGGTTTCTTTTTAGGTGGGCGTGGGCATTGTAAACATCTGGCCAGTCGCAGCACTACAACTACTACTACAACTGCATCTCTGTGTGGGCACACTACACGCTGCGACTGGCTGGCACGGCTCAGCATCTGTCACGTCAGCTCAGCTAGAGGTGGAAGGGGGGAGGGTAGGGATAAGCAGAGGTCGAGCCAGGCAGGTGACCAACCATGGGGCAACCCACGGTAATCACTCGCCCGTCTCAAACTGCAGCTTGGGGTAGCCCAACAAGGGGAGGTTCACCTTAAGGAAGACCAGCTGCTCCACCAGACCAGGGTCCAAGCGGGAGCGAGAGGGTGTCACCACGTCCCCGGCACGTGAAAACACCCGCTCGCTCTGGACACTGGTTGGGGGGCAGGAGAGGAGGCGCACAGCCACCACCGCCAGGTCCGGCCAGACTTGGCGGCGGCTCGCCCAGAACTGTGCGCAGTCCACGCCGTCTCCCTCCACAGGCTCCTCCAAGTACTGCGCAACGCATTGCTCAGCACTGGAGGGGGGCCTGGCAGGTCGAGCCTCCCGCATACCAGGCATGGCGCCATAGCAGAACCGCTGAAACCACTGGGCGGATCTCGAGTCGGTAGCAAATGGCTGCTGCGATGGCGCCGCCTGGGATGCCGCGCTGCTGGACTGGGAAGAGGGAGGGGAAGGGGAAGCTGACGCCGGCTGGCCGCCCATGCTGCTGCTGGGTGCGGGTTGGGCCGCGAGGGCTGCCCCCGCACCACTACCAACACCCTGGTCTCTGCGGGCCCTAGCGGCCTCCTCCTCCCTAACCTTCTCGACCAGGATGCCCTTCCACCTGGGCAAGTCGTCGGCACTCACGGCATTGCCCTTGAGGGCTGGGTGACAGAGACAAGCGAGGACATACTCCTCCCTGTCTCCCAGCACATCAACGAGCCGCTTGTCAACCCCAGACCTCAGCCTCCCAGCCAGAGCACGACCCTCTGGCGTGGTCAGAGAGATATGGAGTCCACCCATCAGCTTCTCGAGACCAACAGCTGTGGGCAGCGCCTGGCTCAAGGGAGTGGTGTCGCCACACAAGCCCTTCGTGGCAAGCTGGAAGGGCTCGAGTGCCGACACCGCCTCGGACATCTGCTTCCACTCTGCGTTCGAGAAGTCGCAGACATCCAAGGACTCGTCCCTCGCCAGGGCGACAAGGGCTCTCTCCTGCTCCAACAGGCGCTGGAACAGGAGGAAGGTGGAGTTCCACCGCGTCTCCACATCCGTAGGGATGAGATGGCGAGGAAGGCCAAGGTCATCCTGCTTCTGGCGAAGCAGTCTCCTGGACTTCTCGCTGCGGTGGAAGTGGGCGGCCAGCTTGCGGGACTTATCCACAAGCGTGGCCGTGGCAGCAACAGCACCTGCGATGGGGCGGGCCCCCTTCTCCTGGGACGCCCTCAGCTCCTTAAGGCCAAGGGCGTCCCTGACGGTCAGATGGAGCGTGTGTGCCATACACCGTATGTTCACACAGTCCATGACTGTCTCGACAGCGGCGGTAACGTTGGCTCCATTGTCGGTGACAATGAAGCCGCGGGAGAGGTGTGGACACCCGCCAATCCACTCCTCTATCTGGCGGTCGAGTACGGCCGCCACCTCCTCCGCGGTGTGCCTCGTGTCCATCGTCTCCACGTGCAGGACGGCCCACCTGTGCCGTAGTGCATCGGGAGCCGCGCCGGACCCGGAAGCATCGCCCGCGGAGGTCCCCTCACTCTCCGGTCCCCACCAGTGGGCAGTGAGGGCCAGGAAAGAAGCGTGCATCCCACTGACACTGGTCCAGAGGTCAGTCGTGAAATGCACGCTTGTCCCGGCCGGAGCTGCACGCAGCTCGGCCGACACGAGCTCCCTGCACCGGCGGTACAGGGAGGGGACCACGTTCCGGCTGAACGTCGTCCTTGAGGGGATGACGTATTCGGGAGCCAGGTATTGGAGAATACGGCGGAAGCCGTTGTTCTCGACCACCTGAAACGGCTGGTCATCGGTGGAAATCATCTCCCCTATGAGGCGGGTGAGGTGATGATGGTCCACGCGAACAATACGCTGGCTGCCCGAGGACTGCGTCCACCGCTGGACGGGCAGTGTAGCCTGCCTGCTGGCTGGCACACTGCCGCTGCCCGCCCTAGTGGCAGATGCACAAGGCGCACTAGCGCTGCCAGCCTGTCCCCTGAGACCTGGGTGGTGACGCTCTAGGTGTCTCCACATAGGCGTCGTACCCAGGTGCGCAGGGTCCCTTCCACGGCTGACAAGCATCCTGCAGTGGACACAGCGGGCGTGGAATGGGTCATCTTGAGGAACCTCAAAATGCACCCATGCACCACTGCCCTTGGCCTCCTGCGCCCTGGGCGCCGTCCTAGGCCGTTTCTCGCAGGGTGGCTGCAGTCCTAGGGGGGGGGCGGCCGCCGCTGCCTGCCCACTGCTGCCACCCAACCCGCCCCTTCCGCCCTCCACAGCGGAGGAAGGGCCCGGCTGAACTGGCATCGGAGAGGCAGGCCTCTCCTCCACCACCTCGCCAGACCGCTCCCCACCAGAGTGTCGGGCTTCACGAGGGGGGGCCCCACTGAGCGGCGAAAGGATAGGGGGAAGGGGCCCCAGAGGGAGGGAGAACCTGGCTGCATCGCTGCCAGCCGCACGGTCCTCACCGCCCTCTACCTGCTCTTCCAACTCCACAGTCTCCTCCACCTCAACAACTGGCGGTAGCTCAGCAGCACCTGGTGCCGCCGGCGAGGAGGGACCCGCCACAGCCCTAACAGTGCCTCTGCCTCTGCCGCGATTGGCGGCAGCAGGCGTGGGGAACTGAATCCTGCGCACCAAAGATGGGGCCGGAGCAAAGAATTCTCCAATGGGGAGAACTGGGGTGTCCTCAGGCTCCCCGCGTCCTCTCCCTCCCCGTGCCGCAGGCGCACCCCGCACCTGGCCTCTCCCACCTCTGCCTGCCAGCCTTGAGCGAGCCCTGCCCGCCACACGGCGCTCAGACATGCTGCTAGGTCAGAAGGAGGGAGACTTTAGGAGGAAGGCCAGACAGGGTCAAAAAAATAATTTGGAGGGGCTTAGGGGCCAAAAAAAAGGCAGCTGATTTGGAGGCGGCGGGGGGGAAGTTTGTTTTGAAAAAAGGAAGCCAATGGGGGGGAAAGGAAGACTTTTTGATATGGGGGGGGAAGCCAATCGAAGTGAGGGGGAGGGTGTCCTTTTTGAATTTGGGAGTCAACCACCAAGCCAATTGGGGAGATGGGTCTGGGAGGGTTTTTTTTTAGAAAAATAGGGGGTTAAAGGGTGGAACCCCGGTGTGGGAGGGTGGCACGGGCAGTTGGGTGGAGTAGTTGTGGTGTGGGTGGCAAGTTTTTAGCTTTTTTGGGGGGGGGAGTGGATGGGGGGAGGGCACAGCACCTACCGGGGGTGGGGGAGGGATGCAGTCAACGCTTGGGAACCTGCAGATCAAAGGAGGAAACCCTTATTTAGTGAACTGGAACACAAAGTGTGGGTTCTGGGGGGTGGTTCAAACTCAATGCAGCCTATTTAGTGACTCTAAATTGCACACAACCAAAACCAGAACCCAGTCACACCAACACAGAGGTTGAACCCACCCACTCTGTGACTCTGCCTGCCCAATGCCATGGCAAGCAAGCAGCAGCAAACACTTGATGGCAGCCTCATGGATTGAACATCATGATCATCATCATGCGTGTGTATTGGCCCAGCATGTAGTGGCAGCATCAGAGCCCAGCCAGGACCCCACTCAGACTGCCCCAGAGGCAAGGAAGCACTCTGGCATGGCATGGGCCCAGCATGTAGTGGCAGCATCAGAGCCCAGCCAGGACCCCACTCAGACTGCCCCAGAGGCAAGGAAGCACTCTGGCATGGCATGGGCCCAGCATGTAGTGGCAGCATCAGAGACCAGCCAGGACCCCACTCAGACTGCCCCAGAGGCAAGGAAGCACTCTGGCATGGCATGGGCCCAGCAGTGGCAGCATCGCATCAGAACCCTGGACCCCACTCAGACTGCCCCAGAGGCAAGGAAGCACTCTGGCATGGCATGGGCCCAGCAGTGGCAGCATCGCATCAGAACCCTGGACCCCACTCAGACTGCCCCAGAGGCAAGGAAGCACTCTGGAAGGCACCTGTTCAAAAACCACCTGCAAGACGCATGCAATGCAACGCAACACACAGCAGCAATTTCTTTACTGGGCATGGGCATGAAGACACAAGTTTTACAACAGTACATCTCCTCTCCAAGGTTCCCTCCCTCCTCCCCACACCCAAATGCATTTCAGAATAGGGGTGTCCCTATTTAAAACCGCCAGCTAGGGAGAGAAAGGGGCAACAAAAGGTGCACAATCGCACACGCACTAACCCCTCTTCTTCCGGTCCTTCTCCTGCCGCTCACTGCTGGTCACGGATTCGCCGCCGCCAGCCAGCCACCCTGGGCTGAGACACAGCAGGGCGGCCGCACGAGGCACACAGGCAACCGGGGTAGTTCAACAACGATGGAGGGGCAGAAGTGAGGAGACAACACTGTTTGTGTCGCTCAACTCACCCCCAAGCAGAGACAAAATCAACCAAAAACTATAAAAAGAAAAAAAAACCGATGGCAGCCGCCAGGTGGGTAGGCTACTGTGTGTGGCTGCAGCTGTGGGAGAGGAGGTGGAAAGTGAAGGGGAGCAGAGAGAGAAAAGACTAAGAGAGAGAGAAAAGAGAGGGGGGGCAGGGACAAAGAGAAAGAGAGGAGAGAGAGAGAAAAGAAAGAGAGAGAGAGGAGAAAGAGAGATGATAGAGAGAAAGAGGAGAGAGGAGAAGCGCAGCGCAGCAGGGAGGGGGGATTCAGGTGTGGGGGGAGGACACAGCAGTAGCAGCGGTCCAAAGAGGTGGGGGGAGCAGAGAGGGTGTGTGTGGTTGGGGCTAGTGTGTGGCAGGGGGGCCTGGGGTGAGTGGAGAGAGTCGGGGGCAAGGAGGAAAAGAGGTGGGGTGGGGGGAGCAGAGAGGGTGTGTGTGGTTGGGGCTAGTGTGTGGCAGGGGGCCTGGGGTAAGTGGAGAGAGTCGGGGGCAAGGAGGAAAAGAGGTGGGGTGGGGGGAGCAGAGAGGGTGTGTGTGGTTGGGGGCTAGTGTGTGGCAGGGGGCCTGGGGTAAGTGGAGAGAGTCGGGGGCAAGGAGGAAAAGAGGTGGGGTGGGGGGAGCAGAGAGGGTGTGTGTGGTTGGGGGCTAGTGTGTGGCAGGGGGCCTGGGGTAAGTGGAGAGAGTCGGGGGCAAGGAGGAAAAGAGGTGGGGTGGGGTGGGGGAGCAGAGAGGGTGTGTGTGGTTGGGGGCTAGTGTGTGGCAGGGGGCCTGGGGTAAGTGGAGAGAGTCGGGGGCAAGGAGGAAAAGAGGTGGGGTGGGGGAGCAGAGAGGGTGTGTGTAGTTGGGGCTAGTGTGTGGCAGGGGGGCCTGGGGTGAGTGGAGAGAGTCGGGGGCAAGGAGGAAAAGAGGTGGGGTGGGGGGAGCAGAGAGGGTGTGTGTGGTTGGGGGCTAGTGTGTGGCAGGGGGCCTGGGGTAAGTGGAGAGAGTCGGGGGCAAGGAGGAAAAGAGGTGGGGTGGGGGAGCAGAGAGGGTGTGTGTGGTTGGGGCTAGTGTGTGGCAGGGGGCCTGGGGTGAGTGGAGAGAGTCGGGGGCAAGGAGGAAAAGAGGTGGGGTGGGGGGAGCAGAGAGGGTGTGTGTGGTTGGGGGCTAGTCTGTGGCAGGGGGCCTGGGGTAAAAAAAAAAAACAACACCTGGGAACAATGGGCAGAAAGTCTGGGGGGGGGGGGAGAGGAACCAACAACAACCAGCAGGGAGGAATGGGACACACACACAGCAAAACCAGAACCAAAAGAAGCTAATTGATTTCACACAAAAAACCAAAGTAACTAAGACAGGACTCAACAGGCAGCAGCAGCAGCACCAGGGAGGATGGGGAACAACACTCAGTCTGGGTGGGAGGGGGCAGGCAGGGCAGGAGTGGAGGAGGAGGTGGCAGTGGGGGGAGTGGGTTTCTGGAGGGGAGGGAGGGGGGAAGCTAGGAGCAGGACCACAGGGGAACAATCAAATTTGAATCCAAACAATCTATACACAAAGTAAAAAAAAGGAAACCAAAGGGCAGCCAGAAAGTCTCAGGGCGGGGGGGGGGTTTACAACTACCAGGGGGAGGGACTGGGGGAGTGGGTGACACACACAGGGAGCAAAACCAAAACCAGAACCTAATTCCACAAAGAAATCCAAAGAATGCAAGGCTCAACAGGCAGCAGCACAGGAGGGAAACAATCTTATCTGGGTGGGAGGGAGGGAGGGAGGGGGGAAGCTAGGAGCAGGGCCAGAGGGGAACAAATTAACAATCAAAATCAGAACACAAGGAATCAAATTGCAGCAATAATATAAACTAAATCCTCAGAAACACAACTCAGACAGGCAGCCAGCAATAACAATAGCTATTAATTAAAAACCAAAATCAGCAAATATATAAATTTACACAGAAGCAATAATTGAATGCAACTCAAAAAGTGGAACAAAAGTCAGGCAAGGCACAAAAACAGGAAAGCAATGCAGAAGAGGGGGGTGGGGGGGGGGGGAAGGAGGGAAAGCCAAAACTTTGGAAGAAGGGTTGAGAGAGAAAGGGTGAAGAGAACAGAAAACACACAACAGGAAAAGTTGGAAAAAGTTGAGGGGAAAGTATTAAAGAGGTTTGGACAGAGACAGACAGAGGGCAGATGGACAAGGTGGCACACAACAACACACACAGAGAGCAGAGAGACAGACACACACTAATGTGACACACAGTCAGCAGGGACTCACAGCAGACACCAGCAGCAAAAGAGCAAGCAAGGTCTCAGAGATGATCCCACAACTGCAGCCAAGAGAAGTTTCCAGAGAAGAGGCTTGGGTTTATATAGGTTTGAAATTCCCTCCTTTGGGAGCCCCCACCTTTGCACTCCCCCACGGCCAACAGGGTGCCAGCTCTCAACAGTGCAACAGCCAAGCAGCCTACCAGACCAAAGGACTCATTCTGGCCAATCAAAGGATCAATAGCGCAGCCAATACAATGCCTGAAAATAGCATCACAAAATGGATGCTAGGAGCAAAAGTTTCAGGAATGAGCCACAAAATGGAGGACACACTTCAAACTTTAAAGGGACACTCCAGAGACTCAATTGAACTCCCGAACCGACTCGGATTCGGTCCGGATCGGTCCCAGAAGGGCCCGATTCGGTCCGGGATCGAACCGCCGGATCCGGACCGGTTCGGGACGAACCGATCCGGATCCGGACCGAACCGCACATCACTAAAAATCATGATATAAAAATGGCTGAGAACTGCAGTACTATTACTGAATGATGTAAGGCTCAACATTCAGAGAAGCATCTTTAAAGACTACTTAATGTATGTGATCAAGTGTTTATGGGGCTGCTGATCAAAAATATTTAATCCACTTTCCCATCTCATCACAGTTTGTTGTGGTGTTAAATGTGTGTGGCTGGCCACAGAATAAGCCATGCTTGTTGCAATAGCCTCCTGCAGATGTGTGTTCATTTACATGCAGCTCTATATATGGATCAGGCATATCTGCACTTCAGATATTAACATTCTGTACCAAAAAAGATGAATGCTGCAACCTGCAAAGTGTCCAAATTGCACAACTTCTCAAATTCTTTCTGCAGTTTTTACTGTTTCATTTATTTGCATTCTAAATCACTGGGCTGTGACATCAGATTTTGGCTATAACTTCCCTGTCTTCATTATTAAAGAAAATATTTAGATACTTTAATTCTGTCACCACTACCCTACCAAGGTTAAAAACATATTGGGAAACGTACTGTTTCAGCTTGTGGTTAGCAGGAGTTGAGTGGCTTTTCTTTTTAACCTTCATGTAGTTCCCCACAATGTAAATAGCAATTATGTAGCTGCACTGAGAGGGCATTGGCTTGATTATTTTAAATGCACTTCTTGGAAGAGACTGGGAGAAACCTGTAATTTTCATGCTGTGGAGGATTAGCTACTAAATTGACTTTCAGAGCTATCCAACCACACATGCTCTGAAATCAGCCACTCCTGCCCCCCAGTTGTCAGGACTACATTTTCTGAGTCTTTTAAAATGTGTTTGCTTTTAAAAACTTTATTTTTCAAGAGGTCATAAAGGATACAAACCCATGCCCCGCACCCAGCCTAGAAAGAAGGTTTAAATGAAAGCTGACTTTCTCAGTTATAAAAATGATGAGCTAAGGACACACACCTTCATGGCAAGTGTTCACAGTGACAGATCAATTAAAGGGCTTGAATTTCCAAAACACTTTGAAAAGTCCTGAAAGAAGTTTGCTAAAACACTTGCCTTGTAAACATTGCTAGGGAAAATGGAATTGACTAGATAAAGTAATGTAACATGAAATCTGTGACCACCAGGAAGGCGCAAGAAGGCATAGTTAAACAAAGGACTTTCACTTAGAGGGGTATAGCAATCCCTTTATGTAACTTATTGGCAGAGGTCAGAGTGCTAGCTTTCCACCGTAACTGGAGCCCATACTTCACCCTAGGGTTGTATACCTATCATGCCTCAGGAACAGACAAATATCCATCACAGCAAATTTCCGGTTAGCAGTAGGCAGAGCCCCAAAGCCCCAGTTCCTTTCCTGTCTCGCCTCAGAGAACAGCAAATAGAGAGCTCTTCAAACTCACTCATTTTAAAGGATTGTCTGAATCCTTTTTCCTTTCCTCTACTACTCCCCTTTTTTCTTACTTCTGTACAAGGGAGTCTCTTTTAATTAATTTGAACACATTCCAAACATTTTTTCTGTTTCTAATTTGGCAGTGGGCGTTTTTCTCTTTACTTTCCCTTAATTTCTTTTGGGAATTCCCTTTTATGGACTCAGCCCAGGTGGCAGAAGTCCTTATGGGCACTCTGTTGGAAGGAGCCACTGAGCCCCTTTGAGTAACAAGGGCGCGTTACACACTGATCCTGCAACCGTCGCTGAACCAGTCAGGCAGCCTAACCAGAAGGCAAAAAGAAAAATCAAACACCTAAGCCCCAACTCAGCTCTGCCCCCAGCCAAGCCGAACAAAAAGAAAAACAAGCTCCTAATAGCTAGGCTGAGTGAACGCCTGCTTCTGTCTGCAACAACATCAACCACACCGCATTCCCTCTCCTCGTTTACTCACTCACAATGGAGCGAAATCGAAAGCAGCTCGGATGGGCACCACTTTATCGCCCACAATCTCTGATACTACTTTGGGGGAGGGGAGCTGGTTATCTCACTTCCCCCCACAGCCCAGCCTGCAGCACCAAATTATTTGCTGCAGAGGAAGCAGCCAGAAAATCCTCCAGCTCTGCCTCCACCAACATGCTCTGCTCCTGTAGCTACAGCTACTGTGAGTAATGTGGATCGGGAACCTAATATGGAGCAAAACAACTCTCCTCTCTCAGATGATACATCCAAGTGGCTGAAGGAACTTATTGCTAAGGAGTTTCACACGATCCTATCTCCCTTCCCCAGGAGGAAAATTACCCTAGGAGACCCAGATGAAGAGACCTCCCCTCTTTCAAGTGGCAGACTTTGAAATTCTAATGACTAAGGCCAGGAGAACAATTAAGACTGTTTCCAGCATAGAGAACACATCTAACAACCAGGAGTTGGACAAAAAAGTTTCATCCTCTACTTCCTCTTCTCCCTCTGTCCTGTTCCCCTCCCTTTTTCACTCTACCATGCTGGCTGAATGGGCTGCTCCGTTTGCACACAAACCTGCTATACCCTTTCCAGGCAAGCTGTACTCATTACCATAAGAGGTCTCGACCATCCTAGCCACCCCAGTGGTAAACGCCTCCATCATACAATTCATCTTGGGGGCAGTTATGCAGAAAAAAGGGGAGGAACAACTAAAAATCCTAGAAGACAAAAAATGTGAGTTCCTTTTGAGAAAATCTCATGATGTCTCAGCTATGGTCATCAAGGCAGCAGCCGCAAATTCCATCTTTGCCAGAGCCTCGGTTCTCTGGGCCAAAGAGGGGGCTCAATAAATACCACCCGAAAACACTAAACTTCGCCAAGGGCTCAACAAGGTGGCTAAGGTGGCAGCCTTCATGGCTGATTCTAGTCTAGACTGCATACAGCACACATCTAGATCTATGGTCTCTGCTGTAGCTGTAAGAAGATGTTTATGGCTTAAACACTAGAAAGTGGATTCTAAATCCAAATTGAAACTGGCTTCCTCTCTTTTCAAGGGAACTAAACAGTTTGGCAATGCCTTAGACCCCATTCTTATTGAGGCAAGGGATAAGAAAAAAAGCCATGCCTGCAACTAGAACTGATTCCCTTAGGCCATTCAGAGGCAATTCATCTTTCTTTCATCCTTCAGACAATCCAGCTTCCATGACAACAGGAATTTCAACTTCAGACATACTGGTGGCAGCGCTGCAACAGAGGAGCATTCAGACAACAACAACATCATTGACAATTCTAGCCTTCCACTCCCCAAGCCCAAAAACAGTGGCTCCCCACCAGTCGGAAGGCAACCCCTACACTTTGCAGGAGCATGGACAGGAGTCACCTCCTATCTCTGGGTACTCCAAACCGTCTCCGGGGGTCAATCCCTGGAATTTTTTTCACTTCCAAAAAGCCATTTCATTTCCTCACTGCTCTCCAAAGCTCTAACCAAGCGCCAACACATTCATGAAGCAATTTTGCATCTTCTTCAGATCCAAGCAGTGGAGCTTATCCCATTGACAGAATGATGTCAGGGCGTATATTCCATACTATTTTGGGTAGCAAAAAAGGATGGCACATGGAGGGCAGTACTAGATCTCAAGGCACTGAATTGTCACATTCTCAAATGGACATTCAGAATGGAATCACATCAGACCATCAAGGAGGTGGTGAGAAGCAAGTAATTCTTGGCCTCAATAGACCTTTCAGAAACCATGTCTCAATCCACCCAGACTACCACCGCTTCCTCTATTTTTGTGTCAACAATCTTCACGTTCAATACCAAGCAATGCCTTTCGGGCTCTCATCAGCCCCAAGGGTATTCACAAAGATCATGGTTGCCCTGATTGCATTTATGTGCACACAGGCCATTCACATATACCTATATTTAGATGATCTTCTGATCTGGTCTTCATCTCTACATCCTGCCCAGAAGGATGTTCAGAGAACCCTCCACTTGCTCCAGTTGCGTGGGTTCATGGTAAACATCCAAAAGAGTCGTCTCCTCCTAACTCAGTGATTACACCACCTCAGGGACATTTTTGACACATCGATTAGCCTAATCTCGCTCCCACAGGATCGAAGGGAAAAGGTCTTCAGTCTCACCTCTGCAGTCCTATACAACTACTCAGCCTGATACTTCTAGCCCAACTATTGGGCTCCTGCCTAGAATGCATCCCCTGGGCCAGATGGCACTCCTGCTCCCTCCAGTGGTTCCTCCTCCCCTTCCAGGAGCAGATCATGGCCCGCACCTACAGGGAGCTCTCCATCCCTCTCCACCTCCCTCCACTGGTGGAGATCCACGGCCGTTCTTGAAGACCTCCTTCTAAATCCTCCTCAGTGCATTACCATCACTATGGACACCAGCCTATTGGGCTAGGGAGCCCACTGCCTCAACCACTTTGCACAAGGCAAGTGGAGCCTACGGGAACAAAGGAGCTCGATCAACCTCCTAGAATTAAGAGCCATCTGGCTTGCTCTGATTCACTTCTCACCACTGATCAAAAACACCCATGTCCTCATCAGAACAGACAACATGACAGCAAAGTCTCATGTGAATAATCGGGGGGTGGAGTACAAGGTCTAGGTGTCTCATGTCAGAGCCCGCACTGCTCTTCATGTAGGCAGAGAAAGAACATCCTCTCCATAAAAGTCGAGCACTTGAGCGGGACCTCCAGCCTAAGAGCAGACTGGCTCACCCATCAAAGGGCTGAACCAGTGGAATGGTCTCTCAGTCCACAGGTATTTCAGCTATGACCAAGGTGCTAGGAACACCAGTACTAGATCTGTTCATGTCCAGCCAGAACCACCAATTACCCAGGTTCTTCTCTTGTGCAGAAACTATAGACACTTTATCAGAATGGTGGCCAAAGGGCCTCCTCTATGCCTCCCCCCCCCGAGGTAATTACAAAAGTGCTACGAAAGCTAGGTCAAGAACAGGCCCTCATCATTCTAGTGGCCCCTCACTGGCCATGAAGACCATGGTTTGCCGACCTGGTCTCAATGTCTGCCCGCCCTCCATGGCAACTTCCCAGATGCTGGGATCTTCTGCTTCATTGGGAAGTTCTGCACCCTGATCCAGATTGACACCAACTCTATGCTTGGATATTGAGCAGGTGTCACTAACTAATCACAGTTATGACGCTAAAGTCCAGGACACTATCCTTGCATCCAGACAATCCTCTACTACAAGGATCTACCAAGCCATGTGGATGGCTTTCTCCTGTTGGGCAAGGAGGAAAGGTTTTCTTCCTACTTCAGCAGGCGTCCCAGAGGTCCTGGCTTTTCTTCAATGTGGTCTAGATCTGGACCTCCACCCAAACACACTCTGAAGACAAACATCTGCTCCATCTTCCATTCTAAACATCAACACTCCAGGTTCTGCTTCCCTCCTCCATCCCCACATCAGATGCTTCCTCAAAGGGGCAAACAACCTGGCTCCTCCACCAGTACACATATTTCCATCCTGGAACCTAAACAAGGTCCTCAGTGCTCTCACACAACCTCCCTTCGAACTTCTCCATGACGTTTCCCTCAAAGTCCTCTCCTACAAGGTCCTGTTCTTAGTGACAAACCCTTCAGCCCAGTGAGTGTCTGAACTGGGTTCTTTGTCAGTCTGAAAAGAGCTGTGCATTTTTCAACAGGATGCAGTCATCCTAAAACTCTACCCGACATTCATTCCAAAGATCAATTCTCCTTTTCATAGATCTCAACCTGTCATGCTCCCCTCCTTCTGCCTGGCACCAACACGCCAAAGAAAAGAATTGGCACACACTTGATGTAAAGAGGGCTCTCCAAACCTGTAAACGTCAGACCAAGTCATTGATGTCCAGTGCCATCTTCATTTCCTTTCTCTCGGCATCACTAGGTAATGCAGTCGCCAGAACAACTCTGTCCAAATGGATTGCTCCGGTGTACGAGTCTCTACGCATTCCAGTTCCTCAAGGCATCACGGCTTATTCCAACAGAAGTGCTTCAGCTTTGGCAGCATTCTCTGCTAATGTCCCTCTTCAGACCACATGTCAAGCAGCAACGTGGGCTTCCATCTCTCCATTTGTACGTCACTCATTCAGTGTCATCCCATCAGCCCTGGGCTGCACTGTTCTGCAACAGGTTGTGTAATATCTGCTTCCCTCCCTGATATCTTGGTGGTGGGCTTTGGTAGGTCCCTATGGTGAAGGATGGGCTCCAATTATGGTGGAAAAAGAAATATTTGTCTTATTTGTGAAGGGTTCTTTTTCACTGTAATATAGCCCACCCGTGATATTACACTACTTCTTCATTTCCTCCCTCCCTGAGTGCTCCCGGTCCATGAGTCTACATAACTGTATTCTTTCTGGGGGAGTTGCCGGTAAGTGGGGTGGTCAACTCCCAGGGTGTTCAGTTGTCCCCCCCCCCCCACTTTTTACTATTACTGCATATTCTCTTTCCACTTGAGTTTCTCCACTATAGCTCTCCCTATTTTCCACAACAACTTCTACTCGGCAGGCTTTGGGGCTCTGTCTATTGCTAACCAGAAATTTGATGTGATAGCTACCTGTCCTTGAGGCATGATGGGTACACAACCCTATGGTGAAGGATGGGCTCCAATTATGGCAAAAAAGAACTCTTCACAGGTAAGACCAATGTTTCTTTCTTTGTCCATAAAGACAAGGCAATTCCAATAAGAAGCTATAGCACCACAAAAAGGGAAGCAAAGATGTGTGCATCTATCATGCTACATATTTTGGTGTTACCACTCTGTCCCTCAGAGCACATAGTGCCCTGAAAGGCAAGCAACCTCTCCTATATTTTATTAAACTTTATAGTCTACTTTCTGTGTTTAAATATTAGCTAGGTTAAAAAAAAAGGCAAACCAGTGCAATAAAAATATCTCTAAATGCACATTAAATAGCAGGAATATGAACCCTGCCGAATTGCATATGAGTCCCTTGTGTGGAGTGGCAGTAGCATAATGCTAGGCTGCTCATGGTAGTAGCACAATAGGCTCTGGGCACCAAGCAAACAGGTTCTCTCTTCAATTCTTACAGCAAACCAAACATTACTTCAAGGGAAGTCCTGTCTTCTGTTTTTCTTACATAGAGTCTCTGTGCAACCTGCACATGCATGTACCATTCTGCTTTCATTTTATTTTTACTGGGTAGCACCCAGGTTAGTTATAACATGACGAATCAGCACTAAAATCAATGAGACAAGTTAATCACGACTAAAGCCCCATTAAGTTTAATAAGACTTACTCACCACTAACTTCATCCAGATGCTGCTTGCTTGCTTATTTACTTATAAGGAGCTTTTCACAAGCAAAATTACAAGGTGGTTTACATAGCAGATGTAGTGGGGGGGGGGGGGAGAGATTCCCTGTCCCAAAGGGGCTCAGTCTTTTAAAATGTTGATTTTGTAGGCCAAGTAAAAATTCAGTTAAAGAGCATTCTCACCTTTTCATTTGTGTTTTGGGTATCCCTACATGTGAATTTCTAACAAGTAAGTGTGTGTGTGTGTGTGTGTGTGTGTGTGTGTGTGTGTGTGTGTGTGTGTGTGTGTGAGAGAGAGAGAGAGAGAGAGAGAGAGAGAGAGAGAGAGAGAGATGGTACTGTTGGCTCCCCAAAGCCACATACAGCCTACATTACTTGGGTTCTGGATCCAGAACCCAAATAGTGCTATTTCAGACTAGGTTTGGAACCTGAATGCACAGGTATTCATGTCTTCAGATGTAATGGTTTGTTTTCCCCATATGTGTATGGAATTCTCCAGTGTGAGCCTCCTACAATACTACGGCAGGCGGGGGTCAGGGTGGGGAGCAGCAGATACCAATAAAATGAAACTTGCTTCCTCATACTGCTGTCTGTGTTTGACTCCCCTGCTGCTGCCCGGCACTAGGCTCTGGCAGAATGAAATCATGCAGCTAAATCCTCTCCCTTCCATTTTATCTCTCACATCAGCAATTTGGAATGCTGCTTGTGTGGGAGGCTGAGCCAGAGTTTGCTACTTTGCTGACTAACTCTATGAGCATTAAACACATTGTCGGTTCAAAGGAACGTTACTTGGTATTGTACCAAGGCATCATGGCTTAGGTTTTGTGAATCCAATGCTCCTTGTTAAGCTGGAATGATTACTAGGCAACCATCTTAAAGAAATAACTGGTTACTGGGTACATACACATTCTGCCAGAGGACAGAGTCTGGCAGCAGCAGAACAATAGATGCTTACTGTAATATGAAACTAACTAGTGTTTTCAGGCCCGTTAAATAACGGGCGCTAGTAAGTGATCCGGGCCCACCCCCACTCCCTCTTGCCCTCCCCCCTCCCCAGAAGTCTTGCGCTCCACCCACCACTCACCCGGCAACTTTAGTCAGTTGGGGCCCAGTCTTCCCCTTGCCACCGCCTCCATGGCCACGCTGCCGGTCCGATCTGGGCCGCCCCCGCCCCCGCCTAACATTCCCGGCCGGTCTCCCCGGCCGGGCAAGAGCCCCAAAGTGTCTCCGCCACCGGGCATTGCTGGCGCCGCCAGGCCTCGGCGGCGGCTCCGCCACCACCTTGGGTGGCTTTCCTCGCCGCCTCTTGTCCCCGCCCGGCTTCCTCTTGTCCCCGCCCGGCTTCCTCTTGTCCCCGCCCGGCTTCCTCTTGCCCCCGCCCGGCTTCCTCTGGCCGAGACGGCGGCTCCGCCGCCGTCTCGGCCAGCTTACCCTGCCACCTCTCTCCTTGCTTCCCAGCTTCTTCGGGCGGCCGCTTCTGGCCGCCCAACATGGCCGCCGGGTGCTGGCGGTCGTGTCTTTCTTGGACTGTTCTGAGCATGCGCTCCGCGCATGCTCAGAACAGTCGAGGCACGAACGCACGCTTGGTGTCCGTCCACGGACGGACACCAAGCGTTTTATTAGAGAGGATACTTGGATTGCTTTACATCTAAGATTTGATTTTTGGTTAAGTACAGCAATGGACCTCCTGCTTGTGGGCTTCCCAGAGGCATCTGGTGGGCCACTGTGTGAGACAGGAGGCTGGACTAGATAGGCCTTGGGCCTGATCCAGCAGGTATGTTCTTATAGAGGCTTCTGCCTATGGGGTAAAAATTATGCCTAAAGGCATTGGCCCAGAGAACAATTTATGGGGCAGCTAACAAAGTTTATTATTATATTACTATGTCTCTTTAATAGTGCATGCTATTTTGACAGTTTCTCTGTCAATTTCACTTTGGCGTACCAAACAGGCAGTCACCCCTTTGTTCTCTCAGGCGTTTTCATTGCTAAGACCTTGCTTTTAAAAACATGTCATGAAGGAGCTGTGTAATAATTAGCTAGGACCACCATGAAGAATGGAATAGGACTGGGAGGGGGATTTTTCATTCTGGGAAGACAAATGGCTAACTTTAGTTTCCTTTTAAGCAGGCCTTTTTAAAAGGGTGGGAGAGGAGAGCTTGAGTACCTTGTATAATGAATGATTCTCTCTAGGGGTTAAGTATAAAGAAAGAAACACAGCTGGGTAAGATAAAGAGGTTTGTGTTGCCTCTGATCTGGTAGCTTTAAAAGGTAGGCCCTATCTGAAATGAGCTGGATGTTCCCCAGTAACCTGAAATACCTGTTCTTTGAGGGCTTCTATCTATAGAACATGTTTAGCACACTTGCTCATCTGGTTTGAGTAATACTTCCCCGTGTACAGCTGTTGATGTGAACTGCTGCTAAGAATCACAACCATTTGTGCATGTTGGGAATGTTGGCATGGCTTTTCCTGCCTTTTGGGAGTCTTTTAATTAAAACCCCAGTGATAAAACATTGAAGATAAGCCCTGCACACTTTTCAAGAGGATTAGTGGGCCTTGTATTCTAATTGTTCTGCTGATTTGGTTACAAGGGATGGGGAGAGAGTGGGGAAAACAATAGCCTGGTGGAAGATGCCTGGAAACAATTGACTGACTAGATATGGCAAAAATGAGTGTCACTTTGTGGTGAGTGGTGAAGTGATGATTAGACTAGATTATTGTAATGACCCTCATGGCCTTAATATTTTATGGATATGTGTCATAGTCAACTGTTTCACTACTGAATCGGTTTTATGCGCAGTGGAAGGATAAGATGAGATTTATTTATTTTATTATTTATTATTAAAACTTTTATACCGCCCTTCCAAAAGGCTCAGGGCGGTTTACATTAAAACACCATTAAAATCAGTTAATAAGTAAAACAAAAATCATAAAGCATAAAAAAATTGATTAACAACTAAAACATCATAAAACAACAATTAAATAATCAGAACAATTTAAAAACAAGTTTTAAAAAGCTGAGAAAGCCTGGTTGAAGAGATGTGTTTTCAGGTGTTTTTTGAAAATTGCCAGAGATGGAGAAGGGGAAGCCACACACATTTATGTTTCTCGCTCACACACAGTGTAGGATAGATCCTCATCGGTAACAATGGGTTATCATCCTCCTACTTGCTTCTGGTAGACCGGTTAGACTCAGGTAGAAGGATCAGGTAACAGGAATCTGGTCTCGCTCCCAGCAGGCATTAGGAGCAGAAACAGCCAGTGGCTGTTGCTGGTGTCTCATGTTCCTTTTAGATTGTGAGCTCCTTGGGGACAGGTAGAGTTGCTAACAGTGAGCTGGCCAAAATCAGGACACAAGTCGGGGGGGGACGGGGAGTCTTGGGGGACAGGTGGGGCTGGGCCACCTAGGGGTGGGACAGCCCCAGGTGGCAAGGGTGTGTGCACTGTGGTGGTCTTTGTCACATAGCGCCGGGGATAGCGGCGAGAGCTCCAGTTGGTGCCCACCTGTCAAACCATGACAGCAGGAGGGCTGCAGGCGGCCAAACGTGCTAGAAGCAGGCCGGGCACAGGCAGACCGACTCAGACAGCAATGAGGGCGCTCCTCCCTTGGTCCGACCTTCCTTCCAAATGAGGCAGAGTGGCTTCACGCATTTGCAGAGGCCTGAAGTCAGCTTGCTCTGCCTCATCATTGGAAGGAAGGCCAGGCGGAGGGAGGAGCTCCTTGGCCGTTGTGACTTCAGGCTTATGCACGCATGTGCAGAGGCTGTTCTGCCTCATTTGGAAGGAACACCCACAATAATAAACCACGGAGGATCACGGACAAAGCAACGATGTATAAACAGCAATCCATGAAATAACATTAAACAACGTAAAATGTTAACATACATATGAAAATGTATAAACATACACTATGATGCAACAGATCTCAAACCATGGAAAAACTCAGCAAATAACACATGTACAAATGCATAAGTGTGCAAAAGGTTAAAGATGGAATCTTCACAGCTGAAGAGCAAAACACTATGAAGCCAGTACTTTATTCTTGATCATCGACCTATGTTCAAGTATACGAGTCTTAACAACTCTGATACTACTCTCAATGTACCATGAATCACATCTACAGATCACAACACATACAATCCCTTTGGTTTTACAATTAGCAAAAAAATTCAAAGGAACATGCTTCCTTGTACTAGGATCACAATACTCAGTAGTCTGAAGACTCAAAGGTCAAGCTGCACAATTGCCACACGGGTAAAACCCTTGCAGAGCATCTTTCTCCAATAGAGAGAGCCGAATGGGTCAAAAAATGTCTCAAACTCTTAGTTTTCCTAAATGCCACAACGGGGACATTACTGCACCCTGGCACATCCACAACTAGATGCCAATGCCTATACATCGCCTTTTTAATCTGATAAATTAAGGGAGTATAATCAATGGACCATACTAAATGATCCAGTTGTTTCTTACGATGATTCTGAAGCAGCTCATTACACCTAGTTCTATTTGCTCTAGATTTAGCTCTGTCTACCACTTCTCTAAGGTACCCTCTCTGAACAAGTTGCCAAGATAAATTTCGAGCTTCTCTTCTATAATCCGCTATATCAGTAGAATTCCTCTTCACCTGAAAAAATTGCCCAACAGGTAAGTTGTCCTGCAAATGTCGAGGGTGCCAAGAATCATAATGCAAGTACGTATTTTTATCTGTGGGTTTTCTATATAAAGAAAAACCCAACTTGCATTCCATATTAACCTGAATAGTAGTGTCTAAAAATGGAACCTCACTGAAACGAGAATGACTAGTAAATTTAATGTTAGGATGAATCCCATTCATCCAGGTGGAAGACTGGATTGAGGGAGGAGCTCTCGCGTCGCTGTCTGAGACTGCTTGCCCTGCTCCCAGTGCACTTGGCCGCCTGCAGCCACCTGCCACAACCAACCTGCTGTCAGGTGGGCACCGCCAAACTCTTGCCACCATCCCCACTACATGGGCCACCACAGCACAGCGGCATCTTTAGAAGGTTTTTTTTAAAAAATGGTTACAATGCGGGAGAAATTGAGTCCCAAACGGGACGAGAATTTCTCCCCAGGAATGAGGGACATCACAGCATAATATGGGACAGTTGGCTACCCTAGGGACAGGGGGCCATCTTATTTATGAACTTGGCATTACTAATAGTTTCTCAGTATCTGTCTGGCCTCCTCTTGTGGAAGTATCTCCAGGTTAGGGCAGCCCAGTCAGTTGGGGCTAGCAGATTAAAAACAGAGAAGGAATATTTTTCAACACTATGCAAAGTGAATTGTGAAACTCACTGCTGAAGTACTTCAAGACGAGTAAGTTGCAAGATGGGTGTGATGGATCCCCCTCCCCCCGCACCGAAAAAAAATATTGCAGAGGTGTTTCCTAGTAAAAGGCTAAGCTTCTAATTACTAATAATATTGCATAATGAAAAAGCTAGCGATTGGGGAGCCATCAATGTTGTCGACTTAACTTTTTCCCCTCCCCCCTCCCTTGTAGAATGGTTATTGCTTCATGAGGGAAATATATTGGTTGGTGTTGTACCGTGGTGGAAGTTGAGAAAGTCATTATCTATAAAAAATTTAAAAAAGAACCAGTCACTCAAGTTGTACGGTTGTTTTTCATTAAGTAGTAGCTTAAAACAACAGCCCACCTGTGTTCTCGCTACCATTCAATCTGCTTACCTTATGTTGTCCTTGAGGGAAGTACTAAAGAAGGAATACTACGTAATGATTGCCAAGAGTGAGTGGCTGAGTAGGACAGGAGTCAAGTGGGATTTTCTTTTTGTCTTTGAAGTGCCATTTCATACATGGCAATAATGAAAAGGTCTGGTTCTTCCTGCCTGAATATATTGCAGTTCGGATGCACTTTGCCACCAGGCCATATTTGCCTTGCTCAATTGAGAACAAGTGAGTGTGTGGTGGTGTTAATAGAGGTTTTCTCAACCTGTGAAAAAACCCAACCTTCCCTTTTCTATCAAAAACAGCAAAAGAAGGTGGTGGCTTGTAACTACCAAATGGCCTATTGCATTTGTTTTGCTGCTTTCAGGAAACACAGCTGTTCTTGGGTGTGCAACAAATTGTTTGAAAACATAACATGCATCTTGGAGTAGGTTGATAAATTCTGGATTTGCTGGTGAGAAGCTGGAGGAAAGAAAGCCAGTCCCCTGAATTTTTTTATCTGCCTGTTTAAATTTGGTCCAAGGAATTGCATTATCCCCAAAATATGAATACCTCTGACATCCAAATGTCTGTCAATGGTTTGCCCTTATTTTGTGCCTATTCCACTTAATAAATCAACAATGAACAGGAGGAAGAGTTTGTTTTAATCTTTTAGCTAAACAATATTGTATCACTATTGACAAAACAAAATTAGGACAGGGTAGCTTTGAATGATGAGTACTGTGTTGGTTTAATAGCAAGCTTGTTGAACCTTGTTGGCATAGATTTCAGAAGAACCACAAAGAAATTTACATTGAATTTGTGATGAGTTAACTCTCTAGTGTTGTCTTTGTGTGCTGTCTGAGCTGCTGTGGTACAATCTGTGCACAAATGATATTTTGCGATTAGATTCTAGCAGCCATTGCCAGCTGTTTTGATTCATCAAAACAGTGGCCATTGACAGCTATTCCGACCAATCAAATTGAATCGATTCAAGTGATTCGGCCATATGGAACAGAGCAGGAGATAAAATGTAAATAACTACTACTACTACTACTACTACTACCCCTCCCATTGTTCCCATGGGTAGGTCCTAAGGACACCAAAGTGGGTTGGTTGGTACGGCATAGTGTGTGCTAACCAAGCCACAAAAGAAATTGGCAAGTGGGTGATTTCAAACAAATTTTTAACCTTTCCCCAAAACCTCCTTAGGATCCTATGGGGGTTTTGGGGAAAGGCTATTTTTTTAATATCACCCACTTGCCCATTTCTTTTGTGGGTTGGGTGGTAGGTAGCACCCATCATGCCCTACCACCTAACCCACTTTGGTGTCCCTAGGAGCTACCCATGGGGAACAATGGAGTAGTAGTAGTAGTTGTTGTTGTTGTTTATATTTTATATCCCGCTCTTCCTCCAAGGAGCCCAGAGCAGTGTACTACATACTTCTGTTTCTCCTCACAACAACCCTGTGAAGTAGGTTAGGCTGAAAGAGAATAGAGCCCAGAGTCACCCAGCAAATACCATGGCTGAATGGGGATTTAAACTTGGGTTACCGCGGTCTTAGTCCAGCACTCTAACCACTACACCATGCTGGCTCTCTCTTAGATGTCCCCATTGTTCCATATGACCTAAAGAAGCAGAGTGCACACATTTTGCAACCCTGCCTTGAAAAGCATTGCAGAACAGAAGCCCACAGTCCCTCCCAGGGGCGTAGCAAGGTTGGAGTGGGCCCAGAGACAAGATTTTAAAATGCCCCATCTATCTATCTATCTATCTATCTATCTATCTATCTATCTATCTATCTATCTATCTATCTATCATCTCTTTGTAAACCGCCCTGAGCCATTTTTGGAAGGGCGGTATAGAAATCGAATTATTATTATTATTATTATTATTATTATGTGCCACAATAGAATATCATCCTAAATTATTTTTTTAAAGGCTTTGTAAATTGTGGACTATGCAAGTCTTTTAATGGTACTAGAGAAAGACATGCTATTCTGGTGGCTCCAGGTCTTAACACTCACATCAGTTTTGGAGGATGAATACAACTGAAGGAAGCCCAGGCGGGTGCATGGCTGGGGGAGTCAGTCATGTGACTTGCCTCTGGGCCCCCCCCCAGGCAGTGGGCCCCCAGACAACTGTCTCCCCTTGCCCTGTTATAGTTACACCCCGGTCCCTCCCAACAAAGAACACCACATTTAGCCCAACACACAGCCCAAAGGTGGCCGGAAAAAAATCACTGACCCAGAATCTACTGCCAGCCTCAGTGCCTGTGCTGCAGTAACATCATTGGGACAAGATGCTTTCTCACACACTTATGACTCCTAACTTCAGCATTGCAACAGTTCCACAGCAGCACTGTTCTCCCAAGAACAGCTGTGTTTCCTGAAAGCAGCAAAACAAATGCAATAGGCCATTTGGTAGTTGCAGCATTTTGGTAGTTGCAGCATTTTGGTAGTTGCAGCATTGCAGCAGCTCCACAGCAGCACCCTTAGCAGCCAGAAAATATAGCCATAAACTAGGACATCTTCAGCCACATATTGACTGAGTACACCTTGCAATGCATATTGCAGAGCAGTGAGTGAAGCACAAGTTAGTCTCAAGGCCAAACATGGAGCACATCAATCACCAAGAAATATTACATAGAGTGCTGCTGAGTCTCTCTGATCCTTCTCTCCTGAGGCAAAAATGGTTTTATGTCTCCAAGCAGACCTTTAAATACATTTTGAAAACCCCTCCTTTGGCCTCCTCCCCCCAGCCAATGGGGGGCACAGTTGCCAATGACAACATTTGACTTGAATAACAAGCCAACCAAGAAACGAGATCTCAAGCCAATCGGAAGCCAGTGCCAGAAAACCAATCAGCAAGGGGGGAAAACAAAACAGGACTCAAAATGGTGCTCAAATCACGCCCTGTATCAAGCCCTGTATTCTAGGGGCAATTTCATTCAAGTTCATATCACTTGAATCACCCCTATTTGAGCTCGAATTGATTCAACTTAAATTGAATTGCACATCTCGACAATTTGTGTTGGATTCTTGGGTAATGTTTCAACAAGCCCTCTGAAGAGCTGCATGGTGTGGGGGCAGTAACTCATAGGAAATGACAATATTTTCACATTTTCAGTGACACTTTTTATGTGCAAGCTGTCAGAACTAGTTGGGGTTTCTACTTCTTTATGCTATAAATGTTAAATGTTTTCCTCTCTTTTCTCTCTCCCCGCCCACCCCATCCTACATATTGTATTCTGGTCTCTTTTTTTATTCATAGACTTTTTTCATGTAATGATTTTTCCCACTATGATGAGATAGGTTTGGTGTCTGGCTTTATGGAAGGACTCACCAGGTATTGATCAGTGCAAATTGAAGGCAAAAAGGAAGTTCCCACTTAACAAGGGAGAGCAGCAGTTCATGTGACTCTCTCTACTCTGGTGTAGTGGTGACTAAGAACGTGAAGCCTTTCAAATCTCTTCTCAGCCATGAACACCTAGATGGTCTCTGGCAAAACACTATTTCTTCTCAGCCCTTTATCTGCAACATGGGTGTGTGTGTGTGATGAGCGCTGGCCTACCTTACAGGATTGTAAGAATTACTTACAAAGCCAGCGTGGTGTAGTGGTTAGAGTGTGCTGGACTAGGACCGGGGAGACCAGAGTTCAAATCCCCATTCAGCCATGATACTAACTGGGTGACTCTGGGCCAGTCACTTCTCTCTCAATCTAACCTACTTCACAGGGTTGTTGTGAAAGAGTAACTTAAGTATGTAGTACACCGCTCTGGGCTCCTTGGAGGAAGAGCGGGATGTAAAATGTAGTAGTAATAATAATAAGCCGACCCCGCACAGAGCATCTGTGCGCTCTTTGGGGCCGGCTACGTCTCCCCCACAGTCTCCAGCGGGGCTGAGTGCAGCCGCCGCCAGCGGGCCGAGTGCCGCTGCCTGTCGGGTCTGCCAAGAGCCGCTTGCCAGTCTTTGCGGCCGGCCTCTTTGAGGGCCGGCCACCTCTCCCCCCCAACCCCCACCTTCTGCCCCAGTATCGGGGCCCGCCACACTGCCGCCTCCTCAGCTGGCCCTCCTCCTCTCCTCGCTCCTCGCACCACCCGTCACCACCAGGCCAGGCCTGCCAACGGCCCTGGCCCGCGCCACCGGCCAATTGTCCTCAGTCCTGGGTGTGCCAGCCAATCAGGCGCCTCCGCAGCCCAGCCAATCAGCTGGGCTTCCGGGACGCATTTTGGAAGGCACACCTAGGAGATAGATAGATAGATAGATAATAATACTGATAAATGTGTGAAGTGCTTTACACCTCTCGAGAAGGACCACATAATATGTAAGTATTACCTTGAGGAGGCTTTCTTCATACTTGCCTCCTCTGTATGTTACTCCCCTGAGGGGAGTAAAAGGTAAATAAAAAATAATTAACAAAAAATTTTAAACAGAATTTTAAGATCGCGAACCCCTCAAACTGAACCGGGGGCAGGGTTTGAGGGAGTGTCGGACTGAACTAGCCCGGTTGGGTTCCAGGCTGGTGTCTGGCCTCAAACCCATCCAGGCCAACCGCTTCCGTGCACATCCGTAGTCAATGCTGCATCCACATTGGGATGACGGTAGTTGGCACTACCAACACTTGGCTCAAAAACATGGTTTCACACATGCGTAATATTAAGCTGTGACGACAGCAATTCCATAGATGGAAGGGGGGAAGTTTGCAGTTGAGAGAAGGAGGGAGCGGCATTGGTGTCTGATCCCCATCTTCAGATCATGGTCAGAAAATCTGGAATCTATCTTATCCAGACTAGTTTAATACCAAAAACAAAAAAAAGAGATGCTGCTGTTTGTATACTGAAGGGTCCATCTGTTATACACAAGTACCATCAATCAAGTGTTTGCACACATTTTTTTGTAATTAGCTACAAACTGACTAATGCAAATGACTGTAGTGCTGATTCTGAGCAGGTAGGGTTTCTCTCCTACTCCATTTTGCCTGCCCTGCTAAAAATGCCATGTCCTTGGGGTGAGGTGACTCTTTTGTTTGTACATGACCAGCCCTGTGATCTTAGGCTTCATTGCTGCCACATAGTAGACTTCTGTATTTTTTCTGGCTGTGTCTACTAAAAGAGCCTTCCAAACCTCTCTTTCCTTCAAGGCTAGGAAGGGTGGAAAGGCTTCTAAGCATGGGGTGGAGAAAACAGACAGAGGCTACAGTTTGTTAAATTCAAAAAATGAGAAATTTTACTTTAAAACAGTTCAATTCTAAACAATAGTTCTCTTGGAAATTTTAATGCTTATTTGCAGCCAAATGATCCTAAGGAACAAATAAAATATGAGAGAAACACACCCAAACTAACCTGCTGAAAACTAAGACTTTGTCCTAACTCAGAGTCCTTATCAGAAGTCTTCCTATAATCATCACCTCTAGTCAGCTTCTGCAGCGAGCCTGACTTTCTCAGCCTTGGGTCTTCCTCTTTCTATCCAGTTCTGGTAGTTCAGTCCCACACTGATACTTTAGCTTCTTTGAGAGTGACTCAGTTCCCCAGAGAGTTTCAGATCAGCTCTCTCAGTGATTTGTCAACTCTCATTTCAGCAGCTCTTCTCTCCTGACTCTCCAAGACTCCAGTTTCCACTCCAGCTGGAACTTGCACTCTCTTCAGCTCTCCAGCTTTTCAACTGGACTCCTTCATCACAGCTTAGGCTTAGACGTTTAAGAGAATGTCTTCTTCGCCATGAGCCCCACCGCCTGTTAAGATCATCTGGAGAGGTTTGTCTGCGGGTGCCGGTGCCCCCTTCTTTTGGCTACTCGAGAACAGGCCTTCTCCTGTTTTTAAGTAGAGATCACTGTGATGGAATTTGTAATCTTGGTGTATTCATTCCCCCTCCCTGTTTGTGCTGTAGCAGAGGAAATAATTATTGTATAGTAATAACTCTGCATTCTTTTAAGGCAGAGATTATTAATTTATTACATTTCTATACTGCCCAAAACTTGCATCTCTGGGTGGTTTACAATTAAAATAATTAAAAACATCAGATCACTTAACAATTAAAATCATTTAAAACATTAAAAAATTTAAAACATTTAAAACTCAGTTAAAAAAATTTTTTTTTTAGAACCATAGATCTAATTAAAAGCCAGGGCTAATAAATGCGTCTTCAGTGCCTTTTTAAAAGTTGCCAGAGATGAGGAGGCTCTTATCTCAACAGGGAGCACATTCCATAGTCCAGAATCTGCAACGGAGAAGGCCTGTTCTCGAGGCGCCAAAAGACGGGCTGGTGCCGGCACCCGCAGACAAACCTCTACAGATGATCTTAACAGGCGGTGGGGGGGGATTTCTCTTAAAGGCCTAAGCATAAGCTGTGATGAAGGGACACCGCCTAAATGCAGCACAGCTTCACTATCTGAGTAATCAAAGTGACTTGCAAAATATTTTAATAAACAAATGTGGTTTCTACAGGGTAGCTGCTGCCCTGGCATGGAATTACTTTTAGTCCTGTTGACTGTGTACTTGCAGCCTTTGAAGGCCATCTTGCTGCAGGTTCTGTTTCTGTTTGCAAACTATCAAAATAATAGGCTGGGTGGTTTTTACACACAGGTGCACACTATTGCTATCTGCCTATGACTCGGAGAAGATTTCAGAGAAGAACAGGGTTGCTAATGTAAGAATTTGCTAGTGAAGTGAGGCTCTCTTATCTGACTTGCTTAACAACTGCAGTTCACAATGCACATGCAGTTCCCGCCTACTCTGCCTTAGAACTGGTGAGGACTTGGTTTGTTTATTTAAAATATTTATACCCCACTCCTCCAGTACATTACAGCTCAGGGCAGCTAATAATATTAATAAAACAGATGCAAACTTAAATAGGACTAATAAAGTTGAACAAATTAAGTTAAAATACCAGGCTAATATTACATTTAAAAATATTTTTTTAAGTTTCAAATCAAAAGTTATTTAAATACTAAAAACTGAGAACTAGAAAAACTAAAGAGCCTACTAGATATAAGTCGCTGTCCCAAGAAATGTGGCTGCCTCAGTGGCAGCGCCAATGCATAGCAACGGGTCACATGCACACAGTGTGCTAATACTCTGGTGAAGGGAGTGCTGGTGCTTTACTGTCACCAAAACATCTCACATTGTTTTGATAATTGGCTCCTGAGACACACTGCCCCCACCCACAGCCCACTTCTGCAAGTGCCTGTTAACAAAAAAAACAAACCCAAGCTCTTCACTAGGATGATGAAAATGTGCAAGTGGATGTTTTCTTGGCGCTCTGTCTTGAAGATCCTTTCCCTTGCATCAGTGTTGAAAGAGTATGAGAATAGTGTTCAGATAGCTATCTGGACACATCAGGCTATTCACATATCTGAAAATAACATGTCTTTGGGGAATCCTGATTATTCCACTACAAAGGAAGAGGTAGTACCATAGCTTTTGTTCATGAGGGAAGGCAGGTTAAGAGGAGGAATCAGCTGAAACAAGTAGCCTCTTTCCTTGTGAAGGAAAAGCATACAGCCCCACTCAGACAACTGCTTAATGATGCTGCTGTTGCTGTAGGATTAACACTGATAGTATAACATTTCGGAAGATGGTATTATTGTTCTGTATCCAGAACAGATTTTACATTGCTAAGGCACCAGGCATGTTTCAATCTATGTCCTTCTCTAGCTTTAGTTACACCATGTTGACAGTAAACTAAAAGACGAGGATGGTTGTTAATTTCTAGCTGAAGCCCATCAGCATTTTATGGGTGCATTTCCCCCACACATGCCCATTGTGGAGGAAGACTGGTCTTAGGCAGAAATGTGGGGTTGCAGGGAAAGGTCCATGATGTTGAGAAAAATTACTTATCCTCTATTAGTAATTGAACAGGAAACAACTTTAACTGAGAAACAAGAATTTGATATTTATTATTGACTAAAACATAGGCTAGTGAGTGGGGGAGAGAAACAATAAACTGACTGTCTCTTATTCAGAGAGAGGAAGAACCTCTCAGTTTGAATTCAAGGCAGCAAGTAAGAAGCTAACAGGAGGGAGGAGCTTAGTCTCCACCCCCAAACACAGACACAAAACATAGAAAAGCATGCCTGTAGAGAAGAGCAGAGACAAGGTTTATCTAGCAAATGGTAACACGTGGCCCATTGGGTTAGTAGCTTGCATGGTCTGGTGGGCATGGCTGCACACTGAGCAAGAAATATTTAAAGTGGTGAGCAGAAGGAGAACAACTGTCCCTATCCATCCCCAGCACAGCATTCCTGCAGTGGTGGTTACTGGTGTTTACCTTATGTTTCTTTTTAGATTGTAAGCCCTTTTGGGACAAGGAACCATTTTATTTGTTTTTTTCTAAGTAAACCACTTTGAATTTTTTTGTTTTAAAGAGGTGTATAAATATTCATAGTAGTATAATACACCCATAAAATGTTGGTGGCTTCAGCTAGTAGGTAGTAATAATCCTAGTCTTTTTTAGTGTCGCTCAAATTAGAGCTTTATGACTGATTTTTTTAAAAAGTCCTATTAATGTTGCGCTGTAATTAAACACATAAAAAGCCACACATGGTATAGCAGAATATAAGGAACATGTCTAGAGTAAACAGGACAATTGAAAATGCATCGCAGAGTAAACTTTTTTATTCTCCTCTTTGGAGAAAAAGAGAGCAGGACTCAGGATTGGAGTCCAGAGTAGTTACCATACTATTGGCTGAAGCAAGAGTGGGACACACCTTGAAACATACCTAGTTGCATTTCAATGCTTAATAATAATATACTAAGCAAGCAGATAAACGGAAAGTACAAGCCAGGAGCAGAGCCAGGCTGGCTGCAGCCCATGTGTGGCTGCCACTGCAGCCCTCTGGCCGAGCCCCCCATGTCTGAAGTCAGACGTGCCCGGCTAGCCATGCCCCCATGTCTGACGTCAGACACAGGGGCGTGGCCTCTCTTCCGAACGAGGCCGTGTGGCCCCGTTCGGAAAGTAGATCGGCCCACCCCTTTAAGGCAGAGAGAGTCTTTCTGGCCATGCTGCCAATGCAGCACGGGCCAATTTTGGCTCCAAACAGGGCTGCATGGCCCTGTTTGGGGCCGAAATAATGCCCCCACGTCTGACGTTGGATGCGGGGTGTGTGTCTGGGGCCACGCTTGCAGTCCCTGATTGGACGCGGCCCAGGTTCTTTGAACCCGTTCGTCCGGTGGTGGCTCCGCCCCAGTATAAGCTCACTTTGTGGTATTTTTGGTTAACCTATACCTTGATCCAGGCCAGCTTTTGAATGGTGCTTTAGTTTTAGTCCACTGCTGGAGTAGAGGCGGGGCTAACAAAGAGCCAGCAGCAAGAGCACTGAAAGCAGACTGCACTTGCTATCTCTGTATATAATATCTATTTCAATAAACCATTAATATTCTTGATTCTACTCCACTGCTTTGTCCTTGCATAGCTCAACTCTTTCCTTTTGGATTCTTCAGCTTTCTGCCCTCCTTCAAACCTTTTCTGATTAGCTGTTTATACCACTATGTATATCTTCTAGTACCTTTGCATATGACCCAGAGCAGTGTCTAAGTGAAAGCTTGGCTTCTGTGTAGAATCTGAAGCAGGGGTGCAGGGAGATCCCTAAGTGATCCATGCACCTAGAGTTGCATTCTACAGAAGTGCTTCCTGTTCCTTCTGCTTGTCAAATACCTGGAAGCTGTTCCTGTAAAGAATAATTTTGACAGTACTATGGAATTCATAACTGTGACTTATTGCAACACTAAATTTCTTAAGAATGATATGAAAGTACATCTCTAAAACAGAAAAGCTTGCTTATTTATTTATTTATTTATTTATTTATTTATTTGTTTGTTTATTGGCTTGAGTGTGATCCATAATTCTCATATATAGTTGGGAACTGTTTTTGCACACCTGCCGAGAGAACAGGCAGGCTGTTTTATGATAGGAAGACTACACCAGCTTTTTTTCTCCCATTACAGTGCCCAAAAGGAGACACTGTGCAGATAAACTGTAGATGACTGCTATTGGTAGAGACTGAAAGCCTCCCTGTGCTCATGAAATAAAATGTATACAGAATGAAATAAGGTTCCCCCCGCCCTTAACTTTCTAGTGCTTACAGTTCACTTTGTAAGAGACTATTTGGGGAACATTAACTAGCTTATCTGCATTGCGGTGTTTTATTGAATTGTCAATGCCATTTTTTTTTATTTTTGCCTGAATCCTGAAAAGTGTTGCACACCCTTGATATGTTTGCCCAGTACCCTCTGCTCCAGTTGTCTTTTTATCTCTCTCAGAAAATCTCATTCCATCCAGACATTTCAACCTCATTTATAGACAGAAATAAGCATACAGTTCTTACCAAGTCAGACTTCTAAGATTTACAGCCAAACCTAATTTATAGCACCTAAAAGCCACCACATAATAAGTCAGCCTCTTAAGGGCTGGCGTGGTTGTGGTGCCACTGACGCCAAACCCTAAGAGGTATAATTTAAGTCAGCCAGCTCCAGAAAGTTTAAAAGTTGAAGTTAGTAGGAACTGATTTCAATCTGGCATATCGCTCTTCCAATAGGAATAGGGTTCAGGCTGGGCCACGTTGTGAGAAATGCTACCTTCCCCACCACTTGCGAGCTACTGGCATCTTTTGCTTGTCTAGAAAGTGTACACATTAAGTGCTGTTGCTATTCCACTGATCTTGCACGTTGCTTGCTTACATGGATTATACCGTACAAAGGTATACTCTACAAGGATAAAGCAGTTTTCCTCACAGAGCCATCAGAAATTGTTCAGGTCTTATGTGTGTCATTTATGACAATGTAGAGTAGTTTCCTATGCCTGAAGGAGGTATGTGGAGCTGTCTTATCAAGTCCAATGACTTTTGATAGGCACACTTCAGCAACAAATAATAGATATGAAAAGTGTACAGAAAATGGCAACAAAATTATCAGATGTAACATTCCTTCAGTATCAAGAACCAAATAAAGAACTATATTGGAGGGGAAAACAGATGGGTGTAGGAAATGATGGAGTTGGAAAATGTTGATCAGTACCTCATCTGTTTGCATGATGTATAATACAAGAGAGCTAGAGGTTGTATCATTAAATTAATTTTGAAAAAGCTTTAAAATTAGCTGTAAGAAATTTCTCTTTCCACTCATTGTAACATTTAATCTTTGCCCTTGGTACATTAATTTGCTTTCCATGGGAAATATCAGTGGAAGTGCAGCTATTCACCTAACTCTGTTAGCTCATGGCAGATCTGAGTAAAAAGCCAAAGTCTGCAATTATTTGAATAATAAACCAGTTGTGTGGACTAGCCACTGCTGTGGACAAGCTTTTGACACACTACTGTAAACAAATACCTTATGAAATGGATCAGTCATTTATCTGCCAATTCACTCTAACAATTCAGTATTCAGCTCCAGAATAACTCTCCTTAATTAACTGAAGTTGCTTTCAATATTCATAGTGTGACACATATGAAGAAGATCAAACTACACTAGTTCAATTTTTCTGATGGAAATATTTGTTACATCTGTTTCTGGAATAGGATAAATCATTCAGTGTCTGTCTGTATTGCTTCCTAGCTTTTTAATCAGATGAAGAAAGAAATGGCCATCTTCCAAAGTACAAATATGTTTGCCCTTTGTAACATCCATTTAGTCTGGATGGAAATCCCTGGGCTAATATTTCTTGTTGAAGACCATTGTTAGAATTGTAAACTTTCAAATTTTGTAACATTTTAGGGGGGAAATTATAAAGGACTAGAATTGGTCAGTAATCTTATTGAAAAGTGAAAAATTGTTTCAGTATGATATGGGACATATAACATGTGTTCTATACAGTAATGATGACAGAATAACATCAAGAACAAAAAGAGGAAATAAAAAGAAATCGGAGTTATAGATCAATCAATCTCTTTATTTCAGTCAGCGACCAGCAAGAGTTATATATAAATAGTTTACTTTTGCCACATTGTTTTGTTGGCTCAATTTTTCCAACTATTTTATCATTCAATCAAAATATATTTTGGTTTTTAAATCAGATCTTTGATATCTGGACTCAAGCCTAAGAGCAGATTGTTTTTACTTGCTGTGCAAGTAAGGCTGATGATATAACTAGATTCTACAAAGACTACCAAAGAACTGTCCTTTTCTCTCTCTGTCTCTCTCTCTTTGAACTTCTTTTAGGACGGGGTGTCAGACTCAATCAGGTCAGTGGCTGGATTTGATTCCAACACACCTCAGGCAGGCTGCAAATAGCATACCGACCAAATCCGACCATATATACTTACTAATTTATTAAGCATATTTATTATATTATATTAATAATAATATAAATAGTAGTAAAAGGATTCTTAAAAGTCACATGACAAATTAAAAAGATTTCTCGCAGATTAAATAATTGAAATTAAAACAAAATAACTTAACTTTTATAAACTGTATGGTGGTATTTAACAGTAAAATACTGATAAGGTGGGGGTGGTGATAGCAATGATGATACAGGGCAACACACACTGGACATATGCAAAGAAAAAACAACCACACCCCAAATATTCCACTCCTGAGCAAGGCTTCAGGCTTTCCATGGCCATCTTTCAGTATTGGTCCATGGCACTACTTGCACAATGAATATATGCAAAGAATCATAGGAACAAAGGAAGCTGCCGTATTCAGAGTCAGACCCTTGGTCCATCTAGCTCAGTATTGTCTATGCAGATTGGCAGCAGCTTCTCCAATGTTACAGGCAGGAGCTTCTCTCAGCCCTCTCTTGGAGATGCCAGGGAGGTATAAATGCAATATAGTGCATACATGCTTATTAGATGGATTTATCTTGCCCTCTTTGTGTGGCTTGCCTCACTGATTTTATAATCTGGAGTTTGCATGTTCTTTAGTTCCTGCCTTGATTGTGTTTTGTGTTGGCCCCACCAGACGACACTGCTGGGTTGCTGAACTTTTCCCCATCCACATGCACAGGAGTGTCCCTGTTTTTATATGTCAGATTTAGGAGGTGATGTGTACATAGACAATTCCCACAATAAAATTGCACTTGAAGGACACTTTTTAACCTCTCTTGACCATGGCAACTGCATATAAGCAAAGTGTTTTTAAAAATGGCATGCTTCTGAAATGCCTAGTTTATATATTTGTGGAAAATAGGGACCCAAGTGAGTTTGCTTTTGTTTGCTTCATATGTTACTAGAAAATCTCTTTCCAACTCGGATAGGGATAAACTTCTGTTGTTGAGATATAAAAAGCCAACTAAGTAATTTTATTACCCTTGCTCAGAGGAAGTAACATTATTATTACATTAAACAGTTGCTGAAGAAAACTGACCATTCTTCTGTTTTAACAGGTGATACTAGTGATGACTTATTCAGCATATATTCTGTCACATATTTATCTCTATGTGTATGTGATGTATCCTGTATTCTATGTCAAAGAAATACTTAATGCAGCTTACTTGGGTTAAAACAAACACAGGACAGCAAAATTATCAAGTTGTTAAAATCAGACCTTGAGAAAAGATCAAAAACAGAGCAAATAAAAACTTCTTGTGGCATTTTATAGAGTCTGAGGGTAATATGAGAAATTATAGTTACTATAGGTTGAAACCACACCAGCTAGTGGGATTTACATGGTTTTTAAGGTGTCTGCTAGGAGGGTTACTAAACCCTGTTTGGAGATCCATTCTAAAGTAGATAATAAAGTAAAGTGTGCCGTCGAGTCCATGTCATCTCCTGGCGACCACAAAGCCATGTGGTTTTTCTTTGGTAGAATACAGGAGGGGTTTACCATTGCCATCTCCCACGCAGCATGAGATGATGCCTTTCAGCATCTTCCTATATCGCTGACGCTGCTGCTTGATGTAGGCGTTTCCCATAGTCTGGGAAACATACCAACGGGGATTCGAACCAGCAACCTCTGGCTAGCTATTTAAGTCATTTCCCTGCTGCAATACTCTGGTCTAAATGCAGTTGGGAGAGGGATGTACCAGACTGGTAAAGCAGCTGCTTCCAGTCTTACTCATTTCATACTGAATAGTGAAATGATGGTTTTTGAAAGTAGATAGACCTACAGTTGATCTTAACTGAGGGCAATTTTTTTTTTTAATAGATTGTCAAGTGATGTGCTAACAGCTTGGAACTTTAGATGTTACTGAAAATGTGTGTGTTCCTACTGAAGTTTACATGAAGTCTTGCAATTAATTTCCCATGTGCTTCACATCAAAAGCCCTGTTGTTATTCCATGTCCTCAACTTGGCACAAGTGAACTTCCTCTTGTCCTCAGGGAATTGGGCTGCTGATCCCAGCAGCTCTGGGATGCAAGGAAGCTCATTTTAAGACCTTACTCTTTGAGGAATCTCAGTGGCAGCCTGTCAAATACTAATCCTTTCAGGTTACATGAGAAGAATTGGAATACAAATGCCCCTAAATCTGACCAGACAATTTCAGTTCTTCACTATGTAATGCTATGTGTCTGTTGTCATGAATCAGAGCATGTACTTATTCAGTCGGGCAGTATGTGCAATAAGACATTCTGCCTCATCAAGATCCTCTTATTTGATTTTTAGGGTAGATAATACGTTGGGCTTCAACCCTAGAGACCCTCTTAATGTATAACTTTTCAAAACTGTGCAAAGGAACTAATTATTTTAGTGCCTATAGATGTTACTGTAATCAAAAGGACAAGTGGGACCATGCAACAAAATGTTGCAGTGTATCCTCGGACCCTAAACAGGAGTTATTCTTATCAGGGCTCCAGCCAGTCCTTGAACTGGAGCTTGCAGCAGAAACTTTCCCACTCTCCTGAAACCTTTACTTGGGCAGGCCATTATGGGAGTTGGGCAGGCCATTACAGGGGAAAACGGTCCAGGCAATTGAGGCCTGTTCCTTTTTCCGGCCCTTCTCCCAACCCTCTGACCCTAGGGAGCTCTGTGAACACTCCTTCGAGGATTAGGGTGCTGCTGCTGAATGCCAGGTCAGTTAACGCAAAAACATCTCTCATCCACGATTTGATTATGGATGAGCGTGCTGACCTGGTATGCGTGACGGAGACCTGGTTGGATGCGCTGGGCGGGGTTGGTCTCTCTCAGCTTTGTCCTCCAGATTTCCAGATTGTGCAGCAGCCCCGCCTCAAGGGTCGGGGAGGAGGCGTTGCGGTCATCTTTCGAGAGACCCTCCCCGTTTCCAGGTGCCCGGTCAGGCAATCTCAGAATTTTGAGTGTTTGTCCTTGAGGGTGGGCCTCCGAGATAGGCTGGGGATTCAAGCCCTAAATGGTTTGGGCCCGGGGTATTTGAGGGACCGCCTGCTCCCAAGGGTTGCTGCCCACTTGACAAGGACATCTGAGGGGGCCCTGCTCTGGGTGCCAACAATGAGGGAGGCCCGGCTGTCGTGCACTCGGGACAGGGCCTTCTCTGTTGCTGCCCCCAGACTCTGAAATGCTCTCCCAGTGGCCATTCGTTCCTCAGACTCCATCACGGCTTTTAGAAAGCTTTTAAAGACTTGGCTTTTTACCCAGGCTTTTACATGATCGTTTTCTACTGCGGCTTCTCTGTGTTTTTATTTGTTGTATTTGTTGTATTGTTTTTATGCCTGTTTTTATATGTTTTTATATTTTTAACATGATGTTTTTATTGTCTTTTTATTGTATGTTTTTAACTTTTGTAAACCGCCTTCAGGTTATCTTTTTAACGAAAGGCAGTATATAAATGCAAAAATAAATAAATAAATAAATACTTATCCTGCCGTGCTAAAGGAATCGGGATGAGAACTGACTGAGGGAAGAGTATAGTGTGAGGAAGGGAGTTTTTGTTTAACCTCATGTCTTACATCCTCCCTGGCATTCTGTACTCCAGAGTCCTAAATTGTTAGGGATCCAAGTGGGCAAATGCTCCACCCCTGCACCCTCCCTTGATTTTGGTTTTCTTTTCTCAACTGACACTTTCAACCTACCATGGTTCAACCCAACCTAGACTTTATTGCCAGACTCTCAAAGTGTGCACGATTTCTGGTTCCTTCAGAGCCTCTTCCCCCTGCTCCTCTGAGGTAGAAGTGACAGCTGCCCATAATAAACAATGGAAAAATCCAGGATTGTATTTCTTCCTTGCCATTCCAACCCCCAGCCAAAACAGCAAAAATGTCTCTAATACATAGTGTAAACCCAGAAGATTCCCCCTCTAGACCAGGGATTCTCAATGTTGGGTCCCCAGATGTGATTGGACCATCTCCCACCATCCCCAGCTCCAGTGGCCTTTGGTTGGGTATTACGGGAGTTGAAGTCCAATAACATCTGGGGACCCAATGTTGAGAATCCCTGCTCTAGACAATGTGATTAGTTACTATAGCATTTTCTTCTCTCTTCCCTCAACATTTCATAGGTCCTAGAAGGTCATGGGCCAAGTTTGTGTTTTTTAATGTTTCCATTTTAATTTGAATGCTGGGTATATCTAGGGAATTCCCAGAGTATGTACAAACCGTTGCCTTATTTTTCAGTTTACTCATTTAAAACTGATAGTCAACCACCCAAATTTGCTTTTAGATGGGATAATGATACCTAAGAAATTGTTGTTAATTCTCCCCTGCCCCTCCCCAAACAGTTAGAAAAGTACAGTAGACTTGATTTCTATATCTTGGGCTTTGATCTCACCAGGCTCTGAGAGATACTGAAAATCCTCAAAGGAAGAATTATTATAGGCTATCCCTTCTTTGGCTGACCAAGTAGCTAGCTCATAAATATGAGATATTTTGAGTGCATTCTGTTGTTCACTCATTGGATGGAGGAAAACACATATACACTCTAAACACATCTTCTGGCTATTCTTATATTCAACGATTGTCCAGTGCTGCAGCTCTAAATGATTTATGTTTCATTTGTATCATATAAAGATCTGTGTGTAAATCTTAGGTGTGGAGGAAGAAATTTGAAACTGTACAACCAACAATGTCAAAACCAACCCTACCTATTTCTAGGCATCTCATAACTATTGTGTTTAGTTCCACCTCCCACTTCCCCTCCCCTGTTCAGGGTGATGTACTTTTGCACTTTACTCTGGCTGGGAGAAAACAACATTTTTCAGGTGTGGCATTATCAGCCAAAGGTGGCTTTGTTATGTGGATTCTTACAGGCTGATATCCAGCCAATAAGTTCCAACTCAAAATTCTTTTCATAGTTTTAGTAGGTGGGTGGCTTACATCAGGTTTATGTTGTTCGTATTTGATTTATAGAATTCTTGTTCCTGGAACTGCTGCCGTCTGTGTTCCTAAGACCAGTAGTGTATTATTACAAAGTAGAAAAAAGAGACTGCACATATAGCAACCTAGATATAGAATCCCTCATTTTTATTTTTAGTGAGTGGGTTCTCTGAACTACCCATGTCTTGATTTTTACCTCTCTATATAGTCTCATATCAGAATAACACTGTAAATCCTGGTTTATCTGGAATCCTGATGAACCGAATTGCCCTTATGCTTCCCAGTGCATCTAGTGCTGTGCAACATAGATGCATGTGAAAAGGAACATGTTAATGTTGATAGTCTAATGTGCAGAGATGTAGAAGGAACAAAAGCTGTTTACTATGTGTGCAGCATACCTTTTCAGCCAGGAAGTTTTTTTGAAAGGAATGAAAAGGGTAACATAGTTTTCACTAATCTGGTAGCTAGTTCAGCCACTCTGCAGAAACCTAAAATGGCACACAGCCTAACACAAATATTTATTTGGCATTCATATGATTCAAGCTGTCTAACGTTAGTGTGTTATATACCAGCTACTGGATGAGTTGTGTGATTGTACGCCATGCCTGTCTGCATATTATCCAGCAATAAATAAAAGTTGAATTCTGTGGTGCAGGGGGTGTAATCTACAGGTGCTCTGGCAGCAGGCCCTCCTTCTCTGGCCAGTATAGAATTGGTTTCTGATATCATTCCAACTCTATCATTCTGGTTGACCACATCTAGGCAATGCGTTAAATGTATTATATGCAGAGTCTGCGTAATTATGAAACAGAACAATGTCTTTAACTCTTTTTAATCTTCACTGATTAAGCCTCCTGATTAAGCTGGTCTTAGAGAAATAATCTGCTAACAAAGGCAGAATAATTGTACTTAGTGACATAACTTGCTGGTTACTGAACTTTCTGGCCACCGAAGGGTGATTGCTGAGCTATTTTGTGTAGGGACTTGCCATATATGCATTCCATTACACTTGATCTTCAGGAGATGGATAGAGCTCTAGGAAGCTGTGAAACTGGAAAACAGGATTTTTTGCTATTTTTTTAATTAGAAATGTTGGCTAAGCATCTGTCTAGAACTGCCTGTTGAGCAATCAAGCTGGTAACGTTGTCAACTGCTCCCAGGCATTTTGTGCACATGTTCATTTGTGTGTTTTCCGTTGGGTTTAAGTGGGGTTGAAATACTCATCTGGATTGTTTGACCCTGCCCTAGAGCATGTATGAAGTGAGCCTAGCTTCTTCAGTCTGTTTTGTGTTTGGAGGGGGGATATTTTTGTGTGGTTTTTAAAGAGAGAGCCACAAAATGGCACAGTCTGAAAACTTTTATAAGCTTGCTGCTGTTGCTTCTAGCTCTTAGGAAATGCAAGACATTCTTATCTCTAGAAGCTTTCTATATAGATGCTAGTCATTAAAATACTTCTAGGGACTTTCATGCAACTCTCTTAAGAACATAGTGGCTGTTGAGAAACCACTGAAATGAAGCCTGTACTCCTTACCCACTGAGGCTATCTATTGGTTGCTTTTGGAAATGGGAAGGGCAGGTGGAAGAGAGGTCCAAGTACCCCAAGACTCCCTTGCATTTCAGCCAGTTAACATTATTACTCCGGAAGCAGATCGGGGGCAGGAATGTTGGTGAGAAGGAAATCAGATAGCACCCTTAAACACCTGTTTCTCTCTTTAAAATCTCTGCAGGGAAGATTCACTGCAATGATCCAGAAAGTGTAATCCTCTGCATTTTTGGTGATGGAGCTGAAGGTTTGGGTGGATGGTGTCCAGCGGGTGGTATGTGGTGTCTCTGATCAGACGACATGTCAGGAGGTTGTCATAGCATTGGCACGTGCTATTGGTAAGTAATATTTACACTTATTCTGTCTAAAATTAAATCTAATCTCTGTACTCATGTTATTACTTTGTCAGTAACTTTAACTTGATAATGTTGACATTCTCTGCTCACACGTGTGAATCTTCACCTTTGTGTTACCTAGCAAAGGATTGATAGCCCAGTCCATTAGATGAGAAGGACCAGAAGCTGCATGAATCTTGGTTGCTTGTTTGGTTGATTTGCACAATTTACAGCTAAAAGTCTGTCACTACTTACCTCAGTAGAAGTGACATAAAGGCAGCTGGTGCCATTACAGTGGCTGTTATGGAACCACTTTCCTTGATCTTACATCCATTAGTCACTACAACATAGAGCACATTTGAAGATTTATGCTTTGGCAATACAGGCGGCAAAGAAGCGATTCTTTTCAGCCCATATTGCATCCTCAAGTTCACATCCAGCGGAGTTGTTCAGGGTTGTCAGAGGGCTAATAAGTGCCTTTCCTCCCTTGAATCAGAAGTTGGAACCATCTATTACCCGTTGTGATGTGTTTAATGAGTTTTTTGTGGATAAAATCTCTCATATTCAGGCCAACTTGGATTTAGACCCCACAATTGCTGCAGTGTCTGAATCGGAGGTGTCCAGCGACTCCTCTTATGTGGTCAGGTTGTGTCCATTTCCGTTTGTGACTCGTGAGGATGTGAACAAGCTGATTGGAGCGATGTGGCTTACCACCTGTTCTCTTGACCTTTGCCTGACATGGCTAATACTATCTGGCAGGGAGGATGGTGTAGAAGGCCTAGTAGAGATCATAAATGCTTCTCTGAGGGAGGGCAGTATGGCTCCTTGCCTTGAGGCAATTATTAGACCCCTTCTGAAAAAGTCTGTCTTGGATTGCTCAGAGTTGAGCAACTATAGGCCTGTCGCCAACCTTCTGTGGTTGGGCAAGGTAATCGAGAGGGTGGTGACCTCCCAACTCCAGGCAGTCTTGGATTAAACTGATTATCTAGACTTGTTTCAGACCAGCTTTGGGGTGGGATATGGGGTGGAGAATGCCTTGGTCAGCCTAATGGATGATCTCCAGTTGGGAATTGACAGAGGAAGTGTGACAGTTGGTCCTTTTGAACTTCTCGGTAGCTTTCGATACTATCGGCCATAGTATTCTTCTGGATTGTCTGAGGGGGTTGGGGTGGGAGGCACTGCTTTGCAGTGGTTCCACTCTTATCTCTCAGGCATATTCCAGATGGTGCCCCTCAGAAACTGTAGTTCTTCAAAAACTGAACTTCGGTATGGTGTCCCTCAGGGCTCCGGTGTCCCTCCGTATTGTCTCCGATGTTTAATATCTACATGAAACTGCTGGGAGAGATCATCAGGCGATTGGGTGTAGGGTGTTATCAATATGCTGATGACACCCAAATCTTTTTCTCCATGTCAAAATCATCAGGAGAAGGCATAACCTCCCTAAATGCCTGCCTGGAGGCAGTGATGGGCTGGATGAGAGATAAGCTGCGGCTGAATCCAGATAAGAAGAAGATACTTATTGTGCAGGGTCAGAACTCAGGAGATGATTTTGTTCTACCTGTTCTGGATGGGGTCATGCTTCCCCAGAAGGAACAGGTGTGTGGTCTGTGGGTGCTTCTGGACACAAACCTTTCCCTGGTGTCCCAGGTTGAGGCAGTGGCCAGAGGTGCCTTTTATCAGCTTCGGCTGATATGCCAGCTGCATAAGTTTCTTGAGATAAATGACCTCAGAACAGAAGTACATCTGCTGGTCACCTCCAGACTTGATTACTGCAGTGCACTCTATGTGGGGCTGCCTTTGTGCGTAGTCCAGAAACTGCAGTTAATTCAGAATGCGGTGGTCAGATTGGTCTCTGGGTCATCTCGGAGAGAGCATATCACTCCTATCTTAAAACATCTATACTGGCTGCCAGTAAGTTTCTGGGTAAAATACAAGGTTTTGGTTATAACCTACAGTGAGGGAAATAAGTATTTGATCCCCTGCTGATTTTGTCCGTTTGCCCTCTGACACAGAAATGACCAGGCTATAATTGGAATGGTAAGTTTATTGTAGCTGTGAGAGACAGAATAACAACAAACAAACCCTCAAAAGCCCAGTGCCCAAAAGTCAGCGATGGATTTGCATTGTAGTGAGGGAAATAAGTATTCGATCCCTTCACAAAAGATGTCTTAGTACTTGGTGGCAAAACCCTTGTTGGCAATCACAGAGGTCAGACGTTTCTTGTAGTTGGCCACCAGGTTTGCACACAACCCAGGAGGGATGTTGTCCCACTGCTCTTTGCAGATCCTCTCCAAGTCAGAAAGGTTTTGAGGCTGATGTTTGGCAACCCGAACCTTCAGCTCCCTCCACAGATTTTCTATGGGATTAAGGTCTGGAGACTGGCTGGGCCACTCCAGGACCTTCATGTGCTTCTTCTTGAGCCACTCCTTTGTTGCCTTGGCTGTGTGTTTTGGGTCATTGTCATGCTGGAATACCCATCCACGACCCATTCTCAATGCCCTGGCTGAGGGAAGGAGGTGCTCACCCAAGATCTGACGGTACATGGTCCCGTCCATCGTCCCTTCGATGCAGTGAAGGTGTCCTGACCCCTTAGCAGAAAAACACCCACAAAGCATAATGTGTCCATCTCCATGTTTGACGGTGGGGATGGTGTTCTTGGGCTCATAGGCAGCATTCCTCCTCCTCCACACACGGCGAGTTGAGTTGATGCCAAAGAACTCGATTTTGGTCTCATCTGACCACAACACTTTCGCCCAGTTCTCCTCTGGATCATTCAGATGTGCATTGGCAAACTGCAGACGGGCCTGTACATGTGCTGCCTTGAGCAGGGGGACCTTGCGGGCACTGCAAGATTTCAGTCCTTCACGGCGTAGTGTGTTACCAATTGTTTTCTTGGTGACTATGGTTCCAGCTGCCCTGAGATCATTGACAAGCTCCCCCCGTGTAGTTCTGGACTGTTTTGTCACCGTTCTCATGATCACTGCAACTCCACGAGGTGAGATCTTGCATGGAGCCCCAGACCGAGGGAGATTGACATTTATTTTGTGTTTCTTCCATTTGCAAGTTATCGTGCCAACTGTAGTCACCTTCTCACCAAGCTGCTTGGCAATAGTCTTGTAGCCCAGTCCAGCCTTGTGCAGGTCTACAACCTTGTCCCTGACATCCTTCGACAGCTCTTTGGTCTTGGGCATGGTGGTGAGTTTGGAAGCTGAGTGATTGCTTGCTTCTATGGACAGGTGTCTTTTATACAGGTACTGTAACAAGCTGGAATTAGGAGCACTCGCTTACAGAGGGTGTTCCTCATCTCGGCTCATTACCTGCATATAGTGAAAAGACACCTGGGAGCCTGAAATCTTGCTAGTTGATAGGGGATCGAATTGTTTTCTTGGTGACTATGGTTCCAGCTGCCCTGAGATCATTGACAAGCTCCCCCCGTGTAGTTCTGGACTGCTTTGTCACCGTTCTCATGATCACTGCAACTCCACGAGGTGAGATCTTGCATGGAGCCCCAGACCGAGGGAGATTGACATTTATTTTGTGTTTCTTCCATTTGCAAGTTATCGTGCCAACTGTAGTCACCTTCTCACCAAGCTGCTTGGCAATAGTCTTGTAGCCCAGTCCAGCCTTGTGCAGGTCTACAACCTTGTCCCTGACATCCTTCGACAGCTCTTTGGTCTTGGGCATGGTGGTGAGTTTGGAAGCTGAGTGATTGCTTGCTTCTATGGACAGGTGTCTTTTATACCGGTACTGTAACAAGCTGGGATTAGGAGCACTCCCTTACAGAGGGTGTTCCTCATCTCGGCTCATTACCTGCATATAGTGAAAAGACACCTGGGAGCCTGAAATCTTGCTAGTTGATAGGGAATCGAATACTTATTTCCCTCACTACAATGCAAATCCATCGCTGACTTTTGGGCACTGGGCTTTTGAGGGTTTGTTTGTTGTTATTCTGTCTCTCACAGCTACAATAAACCTACCATTCCAATTATAGCCTGGTCATTTCTGTGTCAGAGGGCAAACAGACAAAATCAGCAGGGGATCAAATACTTATTTCCCTCACTGTATAAAGCCCTAAATGGCTTGGGCCCTAGGTATTTAAGAGAACACCTTCTTCACTAAGAACCACACCACCCATTGAGATCATCTGGAGAGGTTCATCTGCAGTTGCCACCAGCTCATCTGGTGACTTCTCAGGGATGGGCCTTCTCCGTGGCTGTCTCAAGGCTTTGGAACACACTTCCTGCTGAAATAAGAGTCTCCCCATCTCCTACAACTTTTAAAAAGGCAATCAAGACACATTTGTTCACCCAGACTTTTAATTAGATATTGTTTTACTTGTGTGTTTAATAGTTTTAACATTTTAAATTGTTGGAATGTTTTAACCTTTTTGTTGTTTTTATTGTTTTGTTGTAAACCGCCCAGAGACTTGAGTTTTGGATGGTATCCAAATGTGTTGGATGACTGAATGATTAAATAAATATTAAATGGGGCATTATCACTGAGCTACTCTTTACCATTACAAATGTACGTTCCTACGTTTACCAAGCTAACATGGGGGTAGAGGGGCAGATCAGGACAATGGTGCCTTGATGCCCTTCACTATTTGAGGTGAGGCACAAAGTGCTGCCCCATACCCTGGGTTGGAGCCTGCTGACATACCACTGCTCCCCTTCTTCCATATTCCAGAGCACACCCTGACCTTTGCTTGGCACTGCTACTGTTCCAGTTCAGCTGCTCACCCATCCAGTTTTCACTGTCGGTCTTCTTTCCCCTCATCGGTGTCCCCCTTCCAGGGTATTCTCTGTATGGACACTGAATCCAGCTTTGCTTCCCCCATCCCTCTTTCAGTGCCACCACTGAGGCAGGGGGGAGGGGCACTTGCCACCCCATGGCCCAGTTGCCACCTGTGGCCATTGCCTCATTTCATCTCATGGGGGATTCATCCCTAGATTAGAGGAAGTTGAAGTGCTTAAACTCATCTGCTGGTTCCCTTGGGCCTCGACAGTCTTCCCACCAGATGACCATACTTGGGTTTCAGAGCCTGGTTTTGTTGGGGGTGGGGATCAAAAATTGCCGTAGGGACACTCAAAGAGTGAAGTGTGGTGCTTGCTTGGCTGGCTTTGAACTAAACTATGCATGAGTAGTCCCATTAAAATTAATAGAACAAATTAGTCATGACTAGCTTGTCCAATTATTTTCAGTGGGACAGCTCATGAGTAACTTAATCTGGATGTCATCGTGTTTGTTATATTTGGGGAGGGGATTTGTGGTTGTATATCTTTGTTGTGCATTGCTTTGAATGCTGTGCAAACAGGTGCTATACAAGTTGTACAATAAGCTAATTTTGGCAGATTGTTCTGTAACTCCTCAAAGTTGTTTTCAGAATAAGCCACCTCGGTGGACTGTGGAATATTTTTAAAATACTGTTGAACAAACCCAGGAAGCTGGACAAGAGAGTGGAAGCCTTTATGTGTATTAAGACACAGAAGCCCAAAAGGATGCTAAAGATCTCCTAATGACTTCTTTGGTGGTGTTTGCTACACTTATTTGTAGCTGGGCTGCTGTTCTAGAATGGGTAAATGTCATGTAGCTCCTCTAACTTCTTTGTCTGCCTTAAAATTTCTGTAACATGAAGTCCTGATAAAAGAACACAAGTGATGCACTAATGGGGTGATTTGAGCAGGGCTGATATTTGTTCATTAAGCCCAAGTTTACTGTCGTACAAAAGAGCCTTGGGTATTGCTTGCCATCTTCCAGTTCCAAAAACCATGCTACAGCCATGATTTACATCTGTGTCATGTCTCCTAAAGCCTGTTTGTGTTTCTCATTTTAACTGTTACATGGGTACATCAGTGCCTATCAAGCTGCTTGAGGCTAACAGAGAGCAGTGGCTTATAATGCAGAATTGCCATGCTACAATGGCAAGTGATGCTTGGATTCGCTTCTGCCCTCGAACCAGACTTATGGGTACTTCCATCTAGACTCGGCAAGAGAGTGTTTCAGTTGCAGCTGATGTGAATGCTCTGCAAGCTGGTGAGCTATTGGTGCTTTTAAGGACAAAGCCTTTTGGGCTGGAAGCTTATTGACTTGCTGTTGGAAGACATTGGAGCTGCTAGCTCAAAATCTTGCTTGTGATAACTTCTCTTAGGGCCTAGGTTCCTACATTAAAATGTTCCCAGGAGCTGCAACAAGAAAAAATGTTAGTGGGATCTGGAATAATTTTTTCTATGTCATTTAGATATTGTTCATATGTTGAAAGCATCTGAAACTTTTCAATGGGGTGGGGGAGGAAAGGAGGCGGTGGGAGGAAAAGGAGTTTGGGTTTTTCCAGCTTCTAAGTTTCTATTAGGTGTAACTGCCTTCATGTGTTCTTGTTCTTTCCTCTTTCGTCCACCACCAGAATTGAAGAGGCTTAATAGTACTCTTCATATTCCATCAGATCCCTGGCCTTGTGGTTAGATTTCATTTTCTGTGGAGCATGGGCACTAGGGATGTGTATGAACAGGTTTGTGTACTCCCAGGAGGTGGGGTGTTACCTTTAAAGAGCAGGGAGTGTGCCCATTCCCTCCCCCCGCTGGCAATGTCTCCAAAAAAGCTGGAGTGGGGATGCTGCATACCTCCTTGCAGCCCTGGTGTGCATATATGCACATGTACACCGGCCACTTCTGATACAATGCTGACCGGGGCTGCAAGGAGGTACGCAGCAGCCCCACACCAGCATTTCTGGAGACATCACTGAGGGGGGGAGGGAATGAGCACCCTCCCTGTTCCTTAAAGATAACCCCCCACCTCCAAATGCCAACCCTCCGAACCAGTTTGGCAGTCCGTAAAAGGACCACCAAACCGATTCATGCATGTCCCTAATGGGCACACAGACTTCTATATCCCTTCCAAAAGTCTGTTTTGTTATGAAGGTTTGAAGATGTACGTATGTACAGTTGCATGTGGGCAATTGCTTGAGGCTTAAATGTAGGAAGGGGCATATGAAGCTGGTATTGCCTAACTTGTGGTGAGGGGAGAAGCTGACATGGATGTTCAAACCACTTTCCAAATGGCAGCTGCTTCTGGTGGTTCCATAGCAGTCTGCAACTACAGGTCTGTACTTCCCAGAGCAAACCCTAATTCTCAGTGGAGGAATTCCTAGTGTTGCTAAATGTGGAGTGGAAGTAAGTGCCCCAAGCTATAAAGAAGGACTGAAAGTGGCCTGGAAAGGCCTTGGCAATATTGCTTGTTGCTCGACTGTATATAGGCATATCTGTCTCTTTCCAAGAATGGTTAACACCAACATAAACATTTTAGACTTCTGGTGTAAAAGGTTCCTACTTGCAAGAGGAGTGTTACTTTGAGAGGTGGTATCTTGGTAAAGGTGGTGTGTGTGTGTGTGTGTGTAGGGCATATTTCTATCAAGATTTTTCCTTTATAGTAAAGTATAGCATACTTGGCTCCTAATGATTGTACTTCTGTCCCTGTCTTCAGGTCAAACGGGTCGGTATGTTCTTGTCCAAAGACTTCGTGAGAAAGAGAGGCAGCTTCTCCCACACGAGTGCCCTGTAGAGTTTTTGGCCAAATGTGGACAGTATGCCAACGATGTGCAGTTCATACTACAGCGTACAGGCCCTAGCCTCACAGAGAGACCTTCTTCTGATAATGCCCCCCAAGTACCCGAGAGGACGTTTGTCAGGGCTAGCCTGCCCATTAAACCTAGGCCAGTTGGCACAGAAGTGTCCAGGCCTAAAAAATCCTTAACCTTCAACTTGGGCCCCATGGGCTCAAGTGATCTGCTTGCAAAGAACAGGCTGAGGCAGCACAAAAAGGACGGTGCCAGTGGGGGTCTGCTTTCCAAAGAGGAGCTATTCAAGACCATATTGCACCAACAGGAGCATCTTTATTCCCTGGAGAGGCAGGGAGATGCCTTGGAAATGGACCTCAGGCACAGGGAATGCAGCAGAGGCTCCCGCCACGAGGATGAGATCCTACATCTGGAGCAGTTGATTCAGCGAAATGAGAGTGAGCTCAGTGAGGAAGAATTCTGGCAGAGTGAATTGCGCTCGGAGAGAGAGTGTGAAAGGGAGCGGCAGGAAAAAGTACGCAGCTTGCGGGCCACCATGGAGGAGTACCAGCAAAAAATCCATGAGCTTATGGTCAAAACTGAGGCCTTGGAGAGAGAAATCCAGCGAGAGATTGCTGAGCGGGCCAAGAGAGCAAAGGAAGGCCCTGCCCAGAGCCCTGTTGAACTGGAGGAAATGGCAGCCAAAATGAAAAGGGACCTGGAAGCCAAGGTCAAGCAGAGTGCACAGTTGGAGAGCAGCCTGGAAACTGTGGGGAAGGCCTTGGAGGAAGTGGAACAAAGCCTTCAAGTACGTGCTTAGTGATACTGCTACTACTGAGGATCCCACTGATGGTTTGTTGCAGTACCCAACACATGCTTTTAGACTTCTAAATCGCTTAAAAAGTACTTGGGCATTACTCCCCCACCCTCTTGGAAGGTTACACTTTTATTTATATCTATCTTGCAATTTAAAAGAAGGGGATGCAGGCTCAGCACAAGGATGCAATTGAAAAGACATGTCAGTCTAGATCTAGTTGCCAAAAGTAGTCTGTCCCAGAGGAGTGTAATACTCCTGCTGAAAGGCTTTACTGAACTGGGACTTGAAGTGTCAGGTTCCCCTTTGCAGCTGAGAACTCTCCTAAAATCTTGCCCTCCCTCCCTGGCATATAGCAGTAAACTCTGGGAATGGCTGAGTTGTTATAAACCTGGAAAAGGGAGGGGAGTAGAATGAGTAGACAGACAGAGCTGATACTGCATAGTGCTGGATGCTCTGGGACTGAGTCAGCCTTGTACACTCCTGGCATTAAACTCTTGGTGGTTTCTGGAGGACTTCTCCCATGGAGGTTATGATGTGTTTTAGCTGGAGTGGAATCAGGGAGATAAGCATCCTGCAGGATCACCACACCCAAAAGGCCTAATGCTCTTCTCTGTCTAAATTAATAGAATGGGGTGAATGGAATCGTACTGGAATTCTTAGGGGCATGGACTGAATGGGCCTGTTCTGATCAGCCATAGTATTGTAATGCAGTATTCACATGCACTGGAAAATATCTATATATATAATTATCGTATGGCCGACCCGAAAGAGAACTGCGTCTGGATGCCTGGAACCATTGCCTGGGGAGGGAGCAGCGGCGAGGGAGGCAGGCAGAAATCAGCAAAGTCGGGGGGCAGAAGATGGAGGAAGAAAGGAGGAAAGGCAGATTGGAAAGAAGAAACTGGACAGAGAGGGCGGCAAAATGATGGAGAGAGAGAGAGGGAGGGAGGGGTAGTTTGTTTGGGAGGTCGAGGCCTGCAGGAGCCAGCGAGAGAGGCTGTTGCCGGCCTGAGGAGAGAGGGAAAGCAACCGGGGCAGGCGGTTAGGAGGCAGTGGCAGTGTGGGTCCTGCATGCCCACCGGGGTCAGGAGGCAGTGGTTCCTGACTGCGGGTGGTGAGGCGGGTGGGGGGAGAAACAGGCTGGCTGAGGAGGGCAAGGAGAAGCGGGCCAGGCGGGCATCAGAGACGCTCGGGGCAAGAGTTGGGGAGAAGGGGCTGAAGGTAGGAAAGAATCAGGGAGAACTGGGGGCTCATGAAGAAAGGAGGAAAGGCAGAGTTGGGGGGAAGGAGGAAGAAAGGAGGAAAGGCAGTCGGGGGAAGGAGGAAGAAAGGAGGAAAGGCAGAGTCGGGGGGAAGGAGGAAGAAAGGAGGAAAGGCAGAGTCGGGGGGGAGGAGGAAGAAAGGAGGAAAGGCAGAGTCGGGGGGAGGAGGAAGAAAGGAGGAAAGGCAGAGTCGGGGGGAAGGAGGAAGAAAGGAGGAAAGGCAGAGTCGGGGGGGAGGAGGAAGAAAGGAGGAAAGGCAGAGTAGAGGGGGGAGGAGGAAGAAAGGAGGAAAGGCAGAGTAGAGGGGGGAGGAGGAAGAAAGGAGGAAAGGCAGAGTCGGGGGGGAGGAGGAAGAAAGGAGGAAAGGCAGAGTCGGGGGGGAGGAGGAAGGAAGGAGGAAAGGCAGAGTCGGGGGGAGGAGGAAGAAAGGAGGAAAGGCAGAGTCGGGCAGGGGGTGGGGGGAGAGCGGAAGCAAGAGGGGGTCGGGGGGAGAGGGGGATGCCACAGGCTCAGTGCACTGCCACACAGATGCTCTGTGCGGGTTCAGCTAGTTGGTTTTAATGGGGGTGGGGGTGCTGGGTGAGCAAAATTGCAGTTTGTTTATAATGGTACACTGAAAGCAGTCCTAAGGTAAAAGGAACATAATTGCTTTGAAGTGGTATAAAAATCAAATAAATAATAATAAAAGCTATTTGTTGCCACCTTCAAGAAGCGTCAGCTACCACTATATCAGAGTAATTCCAAATCTTTGTGCCAGGACAATATGTCCCTTCTCCATGTACACCACCTGGAATATCTTGGAGGAAGAGTGGGATATAAATGTGAGGGATGAAGACACACTAAGGTGCTGCAAGGAATAATTTTTATTGGAAACAACTATCCTTCCTTGAGTCCAAAGCATCCACCCACAGTAGAGGCTGCCCGCTATATTGCTGCAGGATTCATTGTTCTGACTGTGTGTCCTTGTCATCAGGTTCGGCTGCAGTCAGGTAATCCTATCCGGTCTTTGCACTGGGTGTGCTTCACCCTTTTCAGCCATTCCTGATGCAGCAGAATTACCTGTTCTTGGAAGCAGCAGACCCAGAACAATGACTCTGAGATACACTGTGCTCTTCTGAGGGCAAGTACTTCTTACTCCAAAAGTATCCTTTTGAGGGCATAAATAAGGAGTGTCTCCCCTATTTTAATTTTGTTTTAAAGTGCTGTGGCTATTAAATGTTGAGGGAGCCTATGTTGGAGAGTTTACAAGCATTTTGCTTCTGTGTGTGCACACCCTTGTGTCCAGGTCCTGTAACTTGCTTTTGCCTAAAGCAAAACATAGCAACAGGAAAACACCAGCATTGTCAAAAGCAACAAATAGTTCTATGACACTTAAAGATGAGCATATTTGTGTATAGCATAAGGTTACGTGGACTGTGACTCACTTCATTGGATGCAAGGATGAAGGGCTTCTGATAATTGCATCTGATGAAGTAGGGTCTAGTGCACAAAAGCTTATGCAACAAAATACATTTGTTGCTAGGGTTGCCAGCTCTGATTGAAAGCTAGTCCTAGTGATTGCCCCACCCCTGGCAATTTTTTTAAAAAGTATTTTTCATATCGGGCCATTAGAACCTCCAGAATTGCTTTCAGTCATTTCCTGGAGATGGATGCCGGTTCCTGGAGACCCCAGGCCAATCCTGGAGTTTTAGCAGCCCTCTATCTGTTACAGGAAAGAGAGTCCTGTGGTACCTTAAAGACTAAACAGTAAATGCATCTGTACTACTTCCTGCTCCTATTTAGCTGTTTACTGGACAATGGTGCCCTCTTATGGATGGATAGATGAGTGAAATAAATACTTTGCACATTTTTTCCTCTGTCAAACTCTGTTTCCCAATTCAAAGTAAAATCATGTACTTGCAACCTAATTAAAATAATTCCAAAGCCTGAGCACTCCTGTGCTGATCCATTGCCACTCAAATCTTATTGAGGAGAATCCATAAAGGAATATTCTCCAGAGTGAATGATTAATTTAAGCAGGACTCCCCCCATCTCTGTTTATGCCATTTTATGCCAGAGCTGGAGCTCTCAGGCTATTTCATAGTTAATTTTAGTACAGACTTCTAGAACAAAGCTAGGCTGCCTTCATGAAGTATTGTGAGGCTTGAAACATCAAGATTCAGGTGATAATCTAGACCAGTGATTCTCAAACTTGGGTCCTCAGGAGTTATTGGACTTCAACTCGCATAATCCCCAACCAAAGGCCACTGAGGCTGGGGATTATGGGAGTTAAAGTCCAATGACACCTGAGGACCCAAGTTTGAGAATCCCTGATCTAGACTGTACCAGGTGGCCCTTTAGTTCCCAGAGAGGCCTCACCTGTCCTACAGAGTTGTACCTACCTAGCTGAAATCTTAAGCATAATCTCATCTCTCATTTATTGGGGGGAGGAGAGTCATACAAGTATGTGCTGTGGCAGGCTTGTACTGGGCTAACGGCCAATCCTAAAGTTGCTTTTGATAGGTTTGCTTCCAAGTATGTATGCTTAGGATTTCAGCCTTGGTTATATAAATGCCTCACTTCGATGATGCATGTTACTAAGGTTTGTAGTCTGCAATTCTGTGATTGCCAAGAACTTACATTCTGATGGATTCTGGTAGAAAATATCTAATGGCTAAATGTTATGTGCCATTGGATATGTATCAACATCCCTTGACTATGAGGATTAGTCAGGTGGCCTCCAGGTTTTCTTTTCTTTTTCTTTTCTTGTTCTTTTTCTTTTCTTTGTCCCAGGAAGTTCTGTCCTCCATAGGGAGATCTGGTCAGAATATGTGGGTTATCTTGTAAGAAAAAAATATTTCTTCTTCTTAGATCTTCCATCCCACCACAGGCACTGACACCAGAACCAGCAGTTACCAAAAGAAACTGATTTCATGATAAACAAATCTGCATCTAAGTTTTTTTTTGAATGTGTAAGAAGCCAGGAATGAAAATCTGGTTGTCACATTACTCCTGTCTTTATAATTCCTGAAGTCACCAGCTGTTTGTGGTAAATTTATACTTACTGCTGAGGTGTGCAGAGAAGGAGTTAATGGACTGAAATCTGAGAGAGGATGTGGGTGGGGCCAGAAGCCTTTTTTCTGCAGCTTCTTCTATCAGAAGAAGCTTCGCAGATCCACAGAATATGGAGTTTACTCTGCCTGTTCCTCCTGTATCTTTCAGGCCCAGAATCAAGAGCTGGAGGAGCTAAATAAGGAGCTGAGGCAGTGTAACTTGCAGCAGTTCATCCAGCAGACAGGAGCCATGGTGACTGCTCCCCAGCCCAGATCAGAGGCGGAACCCCAGCTGGATCAAACTAGCCATGAGCTGCCAGTCCACCAGAGAAATGGAGGTCAGAACACATCTCAAAGGGTGGGCAGGGGAGGGGAGGCAGGAGAGATGGCTCTAATTTGGGCCCGATACTAGGCACCTGTGCTGGCATATCCAGTAACAACGGAAATGTATCATTCCCTTGACGCTGCACAGCAGCAGGCACACCCAGTGCTGCCAGCTCTGTGCAGCACCTGCCACTTCTGGCATCGGGGGTGCCTTTCACTGGAACCTGGAGGCCATGGGGATATCAGGAGGGTATGGAGGGAAGGCACACGGGGACACCTGGTAACTGGAGTTCCTGGATTCCCCCTTTGCTTCTTCCTGGCAGCCTCCAGTTCTAGTGAAAGGTCTTACCCATACTGGAAAAAGCAGGTATGGCCTGGAGCTCACAGCACTGGTGGGAGGGGGAATACTTTTTTTACCAGTCTTGAGATTCCTTATCTGCCACTGCTCTGTAATGCTTCCTCCCTCTTTAAACTGGTAGGAATGAATGATGTCACCAGTTTATTTGCCATTAGCTGTGACTGGTTTTACTGGTTTGACAGCTCCTGTCCATAGAAATGAATTGGTGGCTAGTTGAATAGCTGCTCATGATCTTCCTCTTGAGGCTTCGCTTAAAGTAAAGTAAAGTAAAGCAGGTGTCCAGGAGATATACTGCAGTAGCTGGCAACTGCAGGTGAAAGGACAGTTCACTGAGCACCTGCTTGCATTCTGCTGCACAAATGAATGCAGTGCTGAGCAGAGCTGCCATTATAATGTTGCCTACAAATGGGATGCAAAGAGACTTTGGGAGTTCCGAGCTGAACATTAAGTTTGAATGTTTCAGAATAATCATTTATTGTAAGATTTATATTCTGGGTGGCCTTTCAATCTAAAAGGAAAAGTTGACTCCTGACTGCTGCCATAAATTCAACCTATTCCATGTTAGGATTCTCATGGGTGCTGCTGCACCTGAGAAGCAGCTATGTGGGTTTTGAAGTTGCCTTCTGTTCTGTAGGGCAGTGGTGGGAAATCAAGCATCAAGAAAGTTTGCAGTTACTATCACGATGGTGGTGTCTCACTCATCCAAGGACGTTTCTTTTATGTAAACATGAAACCTTAAGATTTATACTCTGCGTTTCCACTATTTAAAAAAAATACGAATATGGCTTACAATATTTTAAAAATAATCAATAGAAAAAGGTACAAGGCCAATCTATATATTTAATTCTCTTAGCTGGCATGCGTGTCCTGGATTTTGTGGTGGAACTCTCGCAACATGTTGTGAGAGTTCCGCCGCTGAAGGGAGAGAGTTGTGGGCAAGAAAAATTGGCAGCGGGCGGTATTGACAGCGGGCTGCAAAACAGCCTGAGGAGGCAGGCTCGGCCGTCCCACCAGCCAGGGAGTGGGAGGTGGCGGCAGCAGGACGGCCGGATGAAGTGCCGGCAAGAAGAGTGAGTGGGAAACAGGTGACAGTGCGAAGCCCCGGCTCCTGTTGGAGGCCGGGGTGGGAGGGAAATGGGTGGTTGGACTTCACTGCCTGGGAGAAGGTTCCCTGCTTGCCACCCACTGAGGTAAGATGCACAGTGTGGCGGGCGGGGGGGGAGGAGAGGAACGGAAGGTGAGGGAGGGCAAGAGAGTGTGGGGTGGGAGGGGGCAGGAGGGGGAGGGGGGGAGGGGAGGACAGGGGCAAGAGAGAGGGGAGCAGGAGCAAGGGGGCAGGGCGGAAGGAGTGCAAGAGAGTGTGGGGCAGGAGGGGGAGGGGGCAAGAGAGTGGAGGGGAAGGGAGGGCAAGAGAGAATGGGGCAGGAGGGAACAGCCGGCCCCAAAAAGCGCACAGATGCTCTGTGCGGGTAGGCTAGTACAACATAAAATATTAAGAGGGATCAAAATAGGCAAACGGCAAGCCAAATGTGTGCTTAAACAGAAATGTCTGTTCCTTACAGCTGACTAACCATCATTTAACAGTGCAGCATCTGTTATGCCAGCTTTTCAATTAGCCTGGCCTAATGCCGTAGAAAATCTTGCCAGTGGCTAGCTCTTTGAGGCTGTAAGTTGCCCATGATTCACTCTTTCCTGGGCCTTTCTAAGTGGAAGCCAACTGGTTCAGCATGTCATCAGCTCTAGATTTTCTTCTAGGAAGAAAAAACCCCCTCTGAAGCTGACAGCATGCACTCACAGCATAGCTCAGGTTTGAACTTTTTTGGGTCTCAGAAGACCAGAACTGTAGGTACCGAGCCCATGCATGGATGACCCAGACTTAACATTATTTTATTTTTTAATCCTGACTGTGGCTTGAATCAGAAATAATGCCAAGCCACAACTGAATTCTGAATTGCACAGTATCCCATAGCCTCAGTTGCATGTACCCTATTCTGGCTTATTTTGGAAACTTGGGCTAGAATAAACCAGGATTGTCTGGTTTTGATTTAACAAGAGATCCTGGTTTGTTCTAAGGCTTGATTGGAAACAGAATCCTTCCTTCCCTTTATGCATGAAGGTGAGGGGGAAGGCATGCACACTCAAGGCTAGGAAGTATTGTGTGAAGCCATGATTTGATCCTGACTCCACATTACACTTGAACCAGCCTGCGCCAGCATGAAGGCATGGCCTGCCACAGAATTCATCAGAGACAGATGCTGCTGTGGCTGGTTTGGAATGTCATAAATGTCATCCTCCATTATGCTCCACTACAGTTACTAAGTTATGGACCATTAATGAAATTACAGGAATCTCAGCTGTGAATGGAATTAGGACTGGCAGCACAAGACACACTCCAGAACTAGAGAGGAGGTGAAAGATAAACACCTTTGTAGAAAGTGAAAACTGACCTCCCCCACACAAAATTGTAGTCATGTTTAAAGCTTATCATATGGTGGCTCTAGCTGTCTAGAGAAACAGTTGCATGGAGCTTTCATAGCTTCACAAACTCAAATCTGAACAGACTGTGATAACATTTGACTTTCACTAGTGCACATGTTACTCTGACAAACACATAACAATTTGAAACCAGGTTAATAATCCTGCTAATCAAACCCCGATTAGTGTGGACCATGGTTAAGACTACCACCTTAAGTGGCACAGCGGGGCAATGCTTGACTAACAAGTAGAAGGTTGCCAGTTCAAATCCCCGTTGGTACTATATCAGGCAGCAGTGATATAGAAAGATGCTGAAAGGCATCATTTCATACTGCTCGGGAGGAGGCAATGGTAAACCACTCCTACCGAAGACAACCACAGGGCTCTGTGGGCTCCAGGAGTCGAAATCGACTTGACAGCACACTTTACCTATGGTTAAGATCAATAGGGGGAATTTGTGCTGCACAGCAGTTAACTTCTATGGCTTGCCTCTGTTCCCATAACCATGGGTTGTGTGGTTAAGGAGCATTATATGTACACCTAGACTTCTATGTGTGCCCATATTAAACTGCCCTGAGCCATTTTTGGAAGGGCGGTATAGAAATCAAATCAATCAATCATATATTATGAAGTGGTGGTTCTCTTTCTTGAGCAGGGGAAGAGCAACTGGCCATATCCACCCCCAGCACAGCATCCCTCCAGTGGCTGTTGCTGGTGTCTATCTTACATTTCTTTTTTAGATTGTGAGCCCTTTGGGAACAGGAGGCCATTTTATTTATTTATATCTATGTAAACCACTTTGGGAACTTTTGTTCAGAAGTGGCATATAAATATTTGTCATATCCATATCTGTTCAAGCACTTTATAGTAAGTATATCCTGGAGGGGATAATGTGCCCTGAGAAGAAAATAACTCCACTCCCTGCACTATGCAGGGATGCTGCAAAAGGAAACAAAGGGGGAAAGAATGCCTTTCCCCACTTTTTGGAAGCTTTCCACCAATACACACGCCTGAACTGCACCACAAGACTCCAGGGCTCCTGCCAGCGAGGAAAAGAACAGGAGTGTTGCCTTCAAGGGCTGAGGATACACTGCAACATTTTGTTGCAGGTCCTGCTTGTACCTATCTGTTCATAAAGCTCAGAAATCCCCAAAATGGCAAAAATGTAAGGAAGCATTTGCTTCACACAGGCTGAGCTTGTATGTACCAAATTCTTGCTTCTGAAATTTCAGGCTCTTCTGATAGAACGATGCACCTTTGGTTGACTGAGCTATAACTGTAACATCATTCTTTTCCTTAGATCTACCCGATCCCAGCGCAGACTCGCCTCCCAGAGCCACAGCCAAGCAGTTCCTTGGCAATCCACGGAACCTTCAGAACCCCCTGGTGTCCAGCTTGAACCCTGAGGGTGTGTATGTTTGAACTGGCCTAAGCCGCTTGTGTGCTTCATGCCTGGTCTTGCCAAGCCGTCCTCCAAACAGTCTGTTCTTGCTTCGGTGAGGGCAGCTTTCATCTGCAAGGCGGCGGCTCTGTTGCACACTCTCGCCATCTGCCCAGTCTCTCCCTTCTCTTCCTCCTTATCCACAGCTTCTTTACAAAAAGTCGCAGCCTGGTGGTCCTATAGATTTTACCCATACGTTGTAATATGTTAGGGCCAACAGCAGCCATTGGCAAGGGAGGGGAGCCTGAGACTGGGAGTAAGCAGAATCCCTGGAAGTTGCTGCTGCAGTCTGAAATGGCAAGCCAGGGCCAAGGCTCTGTAGTCCACTTTCGGCATGCAGTGTGGTGGTTGGGCTGTTGATGGGCATTTACAAGTAACATTCTGGCTACTGGCAGGATGGCATATTGGAGCAGTTGCTTTGGCTACCTAGTGCTGTTTTGGTTGACGACGGTGTTTGCTCGTTCAAGGCTATTTAAAATACCACTAACAACTTGCGTGTGCAGTCGGTTTTGGCCTGAGCGCTCGCCGCCAAATTTCTTGAGGCTGTCCATACTTTACGAGCCCAAGCCCTTAAACAAAAGAGTTGATGGGAAGTGGGTCTGTCTTATTTGTCTACAGCAGGCACTCCCAACCTTGGCTCCCCAGATGATGTTGAATTACAACTCACATCATTCCCAGCCACAGTGGCCTTTGGTCATTGTGGTTGGGGATGGTGGGAGTTGTAGTCCAATATCATCTGGGAACCCAAGGTTGGGAACCCTGGTTACAGAATATGTGACTGGCTGGTTGTGTGTTGTGTGTGTGTTGCCTTCACATAGTGCTTTTTAGAAAGCCTTTTATGGCAGAGCTGATGAGGGCATAACATGGAGTCTAGTTCAGTGATTTTTTCCAGGGAATAGTTGGTAGGCTTAGAATAGAAGGATTAAGGAAAATAGTGTGCCAGTCTAATTTTCACCCCATCTGGGGGAAATGGGCAAGAATGTTGGCCAAAATATGCTGCTTTGAAAAAAATTAACTGTCCAATTTATTTCTCCTGGGCGGGTCCCATCCATCTAGTCCTGTGGAATATTCCCCTAAGGTGTGATGGTTTTTGTCCCAGACACATTTAATACCCCTCCCTGGACATTCCCTCTTGACTGTCCACAGAGACTTTTGTTAAAAAGCAGAAATATCTGAAAGATCTAGAAGGCAATCCAAGAGCCATTATTTGAGCATCAGATCTTGAGCACTTAAGTAATTGTTTCATAACTTACTCTTTTTAATGGAATGTGGAATCTTCAACCTCTTCACTAGAACCAGCTAGGGATCCTATAGTTCACAGTTATGGCATAACAGATTTGTTCGTATCTAGCTTGTGGCTTTGCTTTGTTAACTTAAGAGGAGATAAACTTGATGTATCTTCCCCCTTCTGCTGGAGTTGTGGTTTTATCTCTCTGGTTTTGAGGGTATTTTCTGAGAATGCTGGGTGGATGTTTTGCTTTCAAATATAGGAGCGTATGCTTATGGAATACAGCCTTGGTTTGATTTCTATGCTTGCAGTAGATATTAAGCGGGTATTCCTATATGGTGATGCTACAGTAAGGATACGCTCCTTGCATTCTTCTGCCATGTGCATAATATTTATGAGAGAGAGCTGCCAAGTCTCATATTGTTTGCTTATTTCAACTATATGAAGCCATTGTGAAGTCTGCCAGTATTTTTGTTTAACTCTGCAGTTGCATGGAATAGTATCTTCCCCCACTCCCCCCTCTCTCTGTTGTCATCGTCTTCTGGTTTATCAAAAACTAAGTTATCATAATGGGGTCACTTCATTTATTTTTGTATGTCTTGCAGTCATATCAACAAGGCAGAGCATCTGGAGGTAAAAAGGGCCAGCCAAGGAGGACTGATTGCCTTGTGAGTGTAACTATATAGAAATAGAACTCTTATTTCATATATATATTTGACTCTTATCACAGAAGGATGGTTGTAGAAGGTTGTGCAAAAGTATTTTTACAGACTTTTTTAAAGAGAAAAATTAACCCATTTGGAGGAAACAGACTGGTTGTATTTTTTTAAATCTGTTTTGTTGTAATCTAAAATGAAGATGCTGTTTGTGGCTTTTCTGAATTTTATAGCCTTTCTATTTTAAGACATTGTGAAATAACGATGCTTAGGACTGAACAACTGCCCTGGAGGGGAGTGAAACCTGCTGGGGATGAACTATCCAAAGCACACAGTAGCAAGTCCTCTACGTCCATCCTGAAGGTTATACTGCAAGATACTGCCATACAATGAAGGGGTATATTATCAGCCAGACCTCTCTACTGGACTGTATCACTGCACTCTGGTGCTCCCTTGTACACTTCTTGTTCAATAGCAGTTTATCTCATATGTTGGATACTTGGGGACATACACAGCTAATTTTAGAATGGGAGAAATAACTGTTCCATACTTGGCAAGCTCAGAAACACAAAAATGTCACTTTAGGCCAGAGAGAATTCATGGCCATCAGCAGATCCTGTTCAGGCTACTTTTGATGCTGAATTAACTTCAAGAAGGACCTTCAGATCTGGCAAAGTGGGCTTTAGGTGCTAGCACTGTCTTGCCATTTGTGCCTCGTGCCAAGTTTTGCATCATCTAGTTTCCATAAAGATGATTAAATTGCTTTACCCAATATATATTCTTTGTATAGTTTGTGATGAAATATATGTTTTGAATTCTAGATTTTCCCAAACCCAGCCTGTAAAACTAACACTTCCCAAGTAGATGTACTGCTGACAATCTCAGACCTGTCCTAGTGTAGGCTGGCAACAAAAAAAGCTGTCCTCTTGTTGTAGAGCAGCTGACTTCTGGGTGTCTGTATCTTGATCTTCCATACCTAAAGAGTAGCTTCTGGGGCTGTGCACAAACCGGTTCAGAGGCCCTTTTACGAACCTCCAAACTGGTTCAAAAATCCGGTGGTTCAGCCAGTTTGACGGTGGGGGGGATAGCTTTAAGGACTGGGGAGGGTGCTTCCTCACCACCACTGCCACCACCACATTTCCCCCATGGGCACTGTGTTAAAATGGTCCTGCAGGGTGGCAGTGTAACTCCTTGTCGCCCCAGTGCACGTCAGACCAGAAGTACCCTCAGAAGTACCTGGTGCACATGCACCAGGTACTTCTGGTCTGACGTGCACTGGGGCAGCAAGGAGGTGCGCTGCCGCCCCGTGGGACTTGGTTTTTAGCACAGCGTTGGCAGGGAAAATGTTTCCGAGGTGGGTGGGTAAGAGCACCCTCCCCGGTCCTTAAAGCTATCACCACCACCACATTCAAATCGGCAGTCACCGGTTCCGTGCACATCCCTAGTAACTTCTGCAGTGCTACCTGTATTGTATTGCTGAAGAGATCAGGCCAGTGAAGCACTGGTAGTGCAATACAGCACTACAGATAGTTTCCCTCTAATGGTCTATACTTTGGCATTTAAACTTCTGCCGTTTGAAAAGAATGCACACTACCAAGAACATTTTGGTGAAGGATATGGCTCAAGATGTTAACTAATGTCTCCTGCAAACTGATGGGATGGGAACCTTAGCCCTTTAGCCTGTTCTAATGCCCCATGCCACCTACTTGACCTCAACTTGCAAGTAGGTGTGTGGGCCTGGTTCAGGAAATTCCTAAAGGTGAGGAGGGAATTGAAAGCAGCAGTGGAAGCAAGAGGTGTGTGTGTGTGTGTGTGTGTGTGTGTGTGTGTGTGTGTGTGTGTGTGTGTCCCTCATTCACAATAGCACATTCGTCTTGGAGTTGCATTATACAGATCCATGCAGGCTGTTGTTGATGGTATAAGAGACCAACGTGAGGAGGAGTGTGTGTGTGTGTGTGTGTGCGTGCACAAACACACATGCATGCTTGGCAGTGGCAACTTGCCACTCTTAAATTGGGGATGTGGTTCCTAGAAGGGAAAACAACTTTCTACTCATGTCTTCACTGCTTTTAGTCAATAAGCTTTTTGCATTATTAGTTATAGTGTCTTGATTATGTGACCAGACTTCAGAGTGAACTGTGAAGCTGAATGTGCCATTTCCAGTTCAATATGAACTTCAGTATGGGCATGCAGCCTGCTGCTACAATTTAACTATTATTTGTAACAAAGACCTCTTATCCAACAAAACTATTTTTAACAGAAGCCTTTATATGAGCCAGATTGTTTTTAAAGACATGACATCCAGTTGCCAACACTGGCACCATCCTTGAGGAAACTTCATTGACGAAGTGGTAGCACATTTTAACCTTAATATTTTGGATTGCTGCTGATTATTCAACAGCCCAAGAAAACAAATGGTGGAGAGCAGAACTATTCTGCTGAAAGCAGCCAAATTGCATCCCTTACTATGCATGAGGCTGACTGTATTCCTGTTCTGTGAATATCAACAGAAAAATAAAGAAAGAACCACTTTGCTGTGCATACTCAAGAATACTAGTTATCATTCTAAGTAGTGCAGAACTCCCAGGATTCGCACCTTGCCTGAAGAAGGGCAGGCAGTGTGGTTTTCTGTTTGATCATCTTAAAATTTCAGACATGGGTAGAATGTAATCATTCCTCCTTTTCAACATATAGTGTGCACTCTTCAATCTTTGGTTCAAGGTAAGTTACAAAAACAAAACAGTGAGACTTTTTTCCTAGGTGATATGGCTGTACCTATTCAGCAAAACAGAAAATCCAGCTTTATTATAATTAGTTATAAAATATTTTCAACTTTTTTGGTGCTAATATTTTAAAAAGACAGATCTTGCTTACTTTGCCAGGTCTTAATGGAACCCTATATTTATAGAAAAGGGAAATACAGCCACAAATGGATTCAAATGCATTTAATCCAGCAACACATTTTTAAGACCACCTTTAGTTGCATATCCAACCTGTTCCTAAATAATAAGCAACATTTTCCACACTTATGACAGCAGCACAGAACACGCCCCATGGGTGTCGTTTATGGAGGTATGTGTTGATGAGTGAGATTGCATGAAATTGCTGCTGCTACCCGTACTACGAATATTTATATACTGCTCTTCAACCAAAGTTCCCAAAGCAGTTTACAACTTTACATAGAAATAATAATAATAAATAAGATAGTCTCCTGTCCCCAAAGGGCTCACAATCTAAAAAGAAACATAAGATACCAGCAACATCCACTGGAGGGATGCTATGCTGGGGTTGGATAGGGCCAGTTGCTCTCATTCTAACCTAAGCTGATTTGATCTACAATAGAAAGAATAAACTAACTCCATTTTTTAAAAATGTGTGATGGACGATACCTTTAACAGCTGCATGTTCTTGGACTGTGATATAGGGAATGAATTAACAATTACTGGTAACGTTTACTGTTGAACTCTTTGGCCAGTAAAGTCGCATTGTTTGTGTGTTTTATGTTGTCCAAAGCTGGTGCATGTTCTCGCTGTGAATCCAAGAGAGGCAATTCTAGGCATGGGAGGGCTGAATGAGTGTTTGGCTGGGAGAACTTGAATAGGTCTGGAAGCCCCAACCTTGTTTTTAAAATGTCTTATATGTATCATACATATGAAATGTGACTTTTATTATTTTGTTGATTAAAAAAATGTTCCATGTATGAATGTATATCCCATGCACTAATGACATTATCTGGTTTCAAAATGTAATAAAATTCCTGAAAATAATTTGCATAAAGGTGTGTCTGAATGAATTAATGAATTTGTTTATTATGGCCAGAGCCCAGCAAGAAGAAATACAATTAGTAATAAGTAACAAATCAAAGGTAAACAGAATGAATCAAGCTGCTATCATAGATTGCTGTAATCTATATAGCAGTGGAGAGGAATCCAGTATGATTGTATCTGACCCTCAAAGAAGATCCCTTGTGAAGTTTATCTATTAAGAGCAGCAAATGTTTATTGGTCAAATTCCTAAGCTTGGTCAAAAGAAAAGTATGTGAGATGGAATCAAAAGCTGCCTTGAAATCAACAAAGCGAACTTTGGGTCTAACTGCATATTTTTCAGCTAAGTATTGCAACACCAGGCAGTGATCAATAGTCTATCTGGTCTGAAACTGGTTTGCTCTTCCTCTAGGACAGGGATTCTCAACCTTGGGTCCCCCGATGTTGTTGGACTTCAACTCCCATAATCCCCAGCCCCAGTGGCCTTTGGTTGGGGATTATGGGAGTTGAAGTCCAACAACATCTGGGGACCCAAGGTTGAGAACCTCTGCTCTAGGATGTTGTCATAGTTAATTCAGTCATCAAGCTTCCAGGCTAAGTGCTTGGCATACAATTTGAAGACTAATAGGTATATAATTCAAAGGGTCATCCCTGTTACCTTTTTAATATATGGGAATTATAATGGCTACCCCCCTCAATCTTTGGGGATATGTTGTTTGATTGATAAAAGTAGACGAGAGGCCAAGACTGGTAGCCACCAGCCAATATTTGCTTGATGTGTCTTCTAGTTGGTGACCAAATTCACTAAAGCAGAGGGCACTGCTGCCACCATCTGGTATGTGTTAGCAACACAAGTTCCTACATCCTATGCCCACTACAAATTCTCTTAGGAAGTTCTCACTAAGAACTTTGTTCCTGGAATACCTTCACCTTGGCTTCACAATCAGCCCATCTACATATTACAGCTTCAAGCTGGAACTTCAGCGTAGGCAAGTTTACAGGGTAGATGAAAGCTTTCCCACCTTCCTGATGCACTGAAGTGGTGGCGGCAGGAATTGAAAACTTAGGTGGTGACCTAGTAGACCCTTCTATGCATATGTACTATAAGGCTGTTCTCATTAACCCTAAAATATGTTTTTTAAAAAATCTTATTGGCACAAGTGGTGAATACAATTCCACACAGCATTTGCTTCCTGATTCAAGCACACATTGGGGTGTGTGTGTGCGCAAAGGGACACCTGCATAACTGGATACATGCAACTTTGGGGGAGGAAAGAAAAGTGCCATTTAAGATCGTGGGGAAGGAAGCAAGGTTTAAAAATCTATAGCAGGGTGCAGAGCCTAGTCCACCCAGCTGTTTGACTACAACTCCCTTCACCCCTAAGAACTGGCTACTGTGACTAGGGATGATGGAAATAAAAGCCCAATAGCTGGAGAGCTGAAATTGTGCCCCACTGTTCTAGATTATATTGCAAAAATTGTGCATCTAAGACTGCGCTTATACCTCATAATTGTAGAAAGTATTTCCACTCCCTTTAGCACTTGCCCCTCTGTTTTAGTACCTTACACATAGGACCCCTTTGTTTAGCAGCAATAACTGTGGAGAAGCAAGCAAACTGAGCAGAAACAGAGGCACCACCTTAGTAGCAGCTCCCACAATTAGTTGTGCCTTTTTTTAAACCTCTGTATCAGATCAGCAGCTATGAAGGCCTTACCTCCCTTGTTTAAGTTTTAAAATGAGACAGCTGTGTTCATGCCTTTTTGAAGGTGCCCCCCCCACCCTAGAAGACCTTGCTCATAATCTCAGGTGTGTAAGGAGCAGTTATGGCTATTAAGGGTGAGGGAAATTGATACTGATACTATTCTAGGGCTTCCTCCTCATACATGTTGGCTCAGATCAGGTCCTGTCTATTTTATTTTGTTGTTCATCATTTTATTTTATTTAGTACACTTGTATACCACTCTGTGCAAAAAAAAGTCCCTGGGTGGTTCTTGTAGTGCAGCAGAGAATAGTAGGAAGAGAGTAAGGAGACCTTATCTGAAACTCTTGTGAACTGAAAGAGATGGGGGTCCTTTTAAAACATCAACTCCCCTGCCCACACACAGAGATACTAGGTTTAAAGTCATTCCCATTACACTACATCTCTGTTGTCTTCTAGCCTGCTGCTCTGTGGAACACATTGCCTGCCACCCCACCCCACCCCGGCAACAAAACTAATTACCTCTGCAGTCTGCTTTTTAAAGTTATCTAATCAAGTTGGCCTGGTTTTGCAAAAAATCATCCATCATTTGAGTTAAAGCATTTCCCCATGGACAGCCAGGAAAACAAACAAACTGATCATAGAACAAATCAATCCAGAATTTTCATTCGAGGCACACATGACCAGGCTCAAACTATCATACTTCGGACACATTATGCGAAGACCCAGCTCCCCTGGAAAGTCCATAATGCTGGGGAAAGTTGAAGGGAAAAGAAGAGGATGACCAGCAGCAAAGTAGATGGAGTAGATTACGACAGCAATGAATGCACCTCTGAGAGACCTTAAAGGCCAGTTGAAGACAGATCATCCTGGAGAGAATCTTATCTATGTGGTCACTAAGAGCTAATCAATCAAGGAGATTGTATTCTCTTTCCTCACCCATCAACACAAGCAACCCAGACATGATAATAGCAACAAGGCCTCTCAGGCTCTCGCTTCCCCAGCACTGAAGTAGCAATAGCCTTAATCTAGCAGTAGTGCTATATCCTATGCCACCAAATCCAGGGGGGTGGGGGCAGGGAAAGTAGCCTTGCCGCTGGTGAAATAGGCTAGCAACAAGCTATTTCCTTTTTAAGATGATATCAAGGGCGATATGGGTACCTTCAACAAACAAACTATGAAATAAGAAGGAAAGCAAAAACAGCATCTTGGTAGTAGGGCTTTATTTCCCATGGACAAAGGGAGGCTAAGGCTGGAGCCTAAGTGCACTTCTATGAAAGTGAGCCCCATTGAATTCAGGATTTACTTCCAGGCAGACATGCATAGAGTTGGGTTGTTGGTGGGTTTTGTTTTTTTTAAACTGCCAGCACACTCCAGTCCTCACTTAAGTGCTACTGTGGGAAACACACAGGCTGCAAACTGATGGAGGGAAAGAGGAGCATCTCTAACAGATCTCAGAATGACTCTGGATAGGGAGAGATTTTTCAATTGCTTTTTGCTAGGATGTTAAGCACATCCAGCAGGTGTGGGACTGACACTGCTGCAGCCAACCTCTCACGTAACAACTCAAATTATAGTGGCTAAGGTAAAGGGGGAGGAATTGCATTTTTCCTTGCACATGGGCATTTCAGTTTTCAGTGCTAAGGAAAGGTGGGTTTTCTTCCCCTGCATCTAGAGAGGGCATATAATCCGGATTGCTGCCAACAAGTGAATAATAATTGGGCATTCCCTAAGCAAGCAAACACAGGCCTTTGTCTGGAAAGCCCCTTACTCTGCATTATCGAGGACATGGAAAGCCCCTCAACTGTGTATTTCTGTTGGGTGGGGAAGTGTGGCAGTTTGGGCGTTTTCACTCATGTTGCACAAGTTCACAATTGCACAAGGTCTAGATATCTCCTCTTCAGGAACCGTTGCTGCTTTGATATGCTTTCCGAATTCCTGAGTCTAAACAAATTGAGGCTGGGAATATACAATTAGCTACTACTAGTTTTGGGGATGTTTAACTTTAAACTACCGGAAATGTTGCACCATGTCAATGTCTCATGGATATGTTCTTGTTATTTTATACTTGGTTCTTCTATAAGGGACCTCAGAACAGTTGAGATTTTTAAATATTGGTTTCCCACTTAGGCACTGTTCAGGACTGGAACCCCTTTGTTTCAATAGCTGAGCATTACATGACTTATTATTATTTTTATTAGTATTACATTTATATCCCGCTCTTCCTCCAAGGAGCCCAGAGTGGTGTACTACATACTTGAGTTTCTCTTTCACAACAACCCTGTGAAGTAGGTTAGGCTGAGAGAGAAGTGACTGGCCCAGAGTCACCCAGCTAGTTTCATGACTGAATGGGGATTTGAACTCGGGTCTCCCCGGTCCTAGTCCAGCACTCTAACCACTACACCACGCTGGCTTAGGAGCACAAATGTAAAGAACTACATTTAAAAAAAACAAAAAACACCCACCAACACCACCATTCTACTAAGTTTATGAGGAATTGTTTTTGCTCACGACTAGTGATGTCACAGTAGGTGCTCATAACATTCACACAACCACATTCCATCAAGGTGGATGGAAAGAGAACTGCAGTTATCCACCCACAAAATATCACAAGTTGGATGTTGGGAAAATGCAGGCTTTAACAAAAGAACATAAGAACAGCCCTGCTGGATTGGGCCCAAGGCCTATCTAGTCCAGCATCCTGTTTTACACAATGGCCCACCAGATGCTGCTGGAAGCCTACAGCAGCAGTTGAGGGCATGCCCTCTCTCCTGCTGTTACTCTCCTGCAATTGGTATTCAGGGGCATCCTGCCTTTGAGGCTGGAGGTGGCCCTCTGACTACTGGCCGTTGATAGACCTCTCCTCCATGAAGTTATCCAAGCCCCTCTTAAAGCCATCCAGGTTGTTGGCTGTCACCACATCTTGTGGCACAGAATTCCACAAGTTGATTATCCATTGTGTGAAAAAATACAGGTTGAGAATCCTTTATCCAGACTGCTTGGGACCAGGGGTGTTCCGGATTTCAGATTCTTCCAGATTTCGGAATATGTTCATAAATGAGATATCTTGGGCATGAAAGGTTACTGGGTTTTTTCCCTCCATCAACCCCTGAAGTTCCTTCCAGCCAAGCTCCTTCCCGCTTCCCCTCTCGCAGACTGGCTTGAGAAGCGTGTGAGTGGCAGTGCAATCCCATTCACAAAACTGGCTTGGCTCCATCCCGAAGGAGGGCTCTTCTCCCGTTCGGAGCGCCATTGCAGACGGAGCCCCGGGTGCTGCTTTGCCTCCCTGGCCCCTGCCCTGCCTGCAAGTGCCCTTAAATGCCTCCAGCAAAGTGCCCATCCATGTGGGAAGGGAAGAGGAGCCGAGGCTGAGGAGGGGCTGGGCAACCGCCATTGCAGACAGAGCCACGGGTGCTGCTTTGCCTCTCTGTGAGTTGCGGGTGGTGCTTAGCTTGGGGGCTTTTTGCTGCTTTACCACTGTTAGCTGCTGAGTTGGGGCTGGGATTGGTTTGGGGGCTTTGTGAGTGATTGAAGCTACAGGCCGAGAATACAAGCGGAAAATACAAGTGAGGCTTGTTGTTTTTCTTGGCATAGTGTCTGGATTTCGGAGCTTTCAAGATTTCAGGAGTCCAGATAAAGGATTTCCAACCAGTACTTCTGTTTGCTGGTCCTAAATTTCCTGGCAATCAATTTCATGGGATGACCCCTGGTTCTATTGTTATGTGAGAGGGAGAAGAATTTCTCTCTATCCACTTTCTCCACTCTATGCATGATTTTATAGACCTCTATCATGTCTCCCCGCAGTCTTTTTTCTAAACTAAATAGCCCCAGGTGTTGTAGCCTTGCCTCTTAAGAAAGGTGCTCTAGGGCCGCTTCCCACAATGGAAGTGCTATGAAGGGGGCCATAGCTTAGTGGTAGAGCACATTCTTTGCATTTATTTGAAATATTTATGCCCTGCTTCTCCAGTGTACTACTGCTCAGGGCAGCTCACAAAATTAATAAAACAGATAAAATACAAAATCAATATAACATAAAAAAACACTTAAAACCCACTTAACATTTAATTTAAAAGTTTCAAATTAGCAAAGTTAAAAAGTTTAAAACCCACCAGATATGAGCAACAGATAAAACATTTAAAAACCTCTATTTAAAAATGGGTCTTAGTTGCATGCAGAAGGTTCCAGGTTCCATCTCTTCTATCTACAGGCAGAAATGGGAAAGATTCCTGCCCCAAACCTTGCAAGATCCTATGCAATTATGTGAAATGACCATCATCTAGAAAATCCTGGGACAGGATTATGGTGACTGTTGGAGCATGTGAGGAGCTTGTAAGTAGCATTCTGTGATGCAGCTCAAAAGGAAGAGCTCTCAGAACGATGAATCCATTCATAGATTAAAAGAATCCATTCACAAGATATTCAGTGAGTTTCCTGCACATGCTAATGTTGACTGTAAAGACTTTGCCCTAGTACTAGGGTTGACATACTGAATTGCCCTTGGAATTCTTTTCTCCCTCCTCATTTGAGTCAGGTGTCAGACATCAAAACAGGCTGGTGTGACCCATGGTAATTGACTGTAGCAAGTATAGAAGAGATAAAACTGAAGCTTCTGAAACTCCATTTTTATTATTGGACCTGGAACATCTATTGGATGCACCTAGGCCTGTAACTTTGCTTTATCAGAAACTTTAATATATTGATAAGATCAATATCTATTATATCCGAGATCTTTGGAGCCTTAAATTATTAAATATTAAATCAATGGTGGGTTGCTTTGAAGGCAGTGAAACATGCCTCTTTAGATCTCAAAATGTGGCTAATACATCAGAAACTCTTATTCCATGTTTACTGGACACCTCAGAGAATGTTTAATAAGGGATTGCTGCAGACTTCTAGAAGTTGGAGGTATAATCTGTATGAGGGTACACTTACACATATGGTTTATGAGGGTACACAAAAGGTTATTGCACCATTTTGACTTTGAATTCATAAAGTAGTTAATATGATATTGCAGTTATTGCCTGTTAAGGACGTTGATGTTTTGTTGGGGTACATCCCCAGCATATGGATTCTAGCATTATATCAAGAATTGTGGATTCTTTGCACTTGGGGTTCCAAAGATCCTGCAAGGTTCCAAAGATCTCACCAAAAGGATTATATTACAACACTGGAAGGACAAATGCAATCCTGAACTGCAACTCTGGATCACTGACATGTGTTCCCTGTCAACATTTGACCTGTTCTCCCCACCCCACCCCCATCCCATCGGCAAGGTAAAAAAGAGGAATTTTCAGCTATTTGGTTGAACTTTAATGGATTGTTTATGCTTTGAAACATACGACATATATCCTTGAAGGTGTGTGTTTTCCCTCTCCCCCCTTTTCTCCTGCATTGGTTATATCTTATTATGTTTAAGTTATGTTTAAGGGACCTTTTCCTTTTTTTCTCTTTTCCAGTTATATTCACATGTATTCTTACTATTCTTGATTATGTTTGCACGCTGTAATCTTATTGCAATAAAGAAAGAAAAAAGTATTGAGGAGAATGGCTTCAGGCAACAGCTGCTTCTATCCAAGAAGTGAGAGCTTGTGTTCAATTAATGCTTTAACACCTGGGGCCAGAAGCCAGGCAGGTATATAAGGTAGTGTGCAGGACACACCTAAAAGCAAAAGGCCCTCTATTTTGGATACTTGGGTTTTGAAGCGTTGCATACCCCTTCGTTCCTTTGCCAAGCAAGGCTGCATAATAGCCACAGGAGCTGACTAATAAACTCCAGGCTCAAGTTATCTTGCAGGCCTAATTATAAACAGGACATTGCTGCACTGCAGTGAACACATTTTCTTTAACCTTATGAGTTCATTCAGCCTGTGCTGAGCAGGGAGATGTTCCTTTATAGCTCTCTAGTTGGTATATTTACAGTATGTTGAACTGGACAGAAATTCACAAGTCTAATATCAAATACACAGTGGTATTCCTAATTTCTTCTTCCCCATCACTTGTATCTATAGGGGACTTAAATTACAGTTTTGTCCTACTATTGGACCAGACCATTCAAGATCAACCATACAGCAACCCTATATATCTATTTACAATAAATCTTACTTGTTCCAAGTGGGATACATGTCTGTATGACAGAATTATGGAATCACTGGACCTGCGTTATCAGTGAAGTAGAAGGCCAGATTAGTAGGGCCAAGCTTGTCACCTTGGGAAGATCTACTATAGTACAGACATTGCTAGGCTGTTGAGGCACTGTGTGAGTAAATAGTATCCAAGCTGTAGCTAGCTCTTAGCTAAGCACTTGTAGCTTCCTGAAGGAGATCTGTTCTTGCTTACAAACAGCCCCTTAACCAGAAACAAGCCAACCAAAAGGAACACAATTCGAGAAATCCAAGCTTGCACCGAAACCCAATATCAGCGACATCCCTTTTATCCTTTCCGCTGCTACTATTACTAGAAGTAATAGAACATTGTCAAAGGCAGATTAATGTGCATGACCACCAATGTCATAAATAATCCCCTGTTAACAATGCCTTTTGGCAGATTACATCAGGCAAATGGAACAGTCCCAGCACAAACAAATGAATGGGTACAAATTGGACACTGAAAACAGAAGCACACAGAAACCAGCTGGTGAAAACACACACACACACACACACCCATTACAACTTCAGTACTTTTAACAGAAGACTCTCAAAAGGCAATTGGAATGAGAAACTTCAAAAGAACAAGCAAACCCAAACAGAGGGCCACAATAAGCAAATATTGCAAAATGGCTAATTGTAAACATTTCAGCTTTCATCAGAAGTAGAGATACTAGTAGTAAGCTAAGTATTTGACACATTTTAAACTTGGCCTGTATTTGCATATTTGGAAACATGATATTCAGGTTTTAATGGGCCTGATACTGCCTTATCCCTTCATCTGCATCCATCCACAGGAACAGTTAGTAACATGTCAATACCTTGAGTTGGACTGGGGTGATGGTGTGTCTCTTTTCCAATAAGCACAAGTAATTGTAGACATACTGATTCATTTGGCTAACTCAGGTTTCTTATTCTTATGACTGCAGGAGAAGGAAAGAACTCTTTCAGATTAACTATGCAGAGGGCCATAAAGATTCCAAAGTGTCTGAAGTTGCAGTCCATTCATCCTTAATGAGGTCTTCAGTGCTGATGGTTATAGATGTGTAAACTGCTAGTTGGCCACACAGGTGCTTGCACTCACAAACATACAGCTCAGTCTTAGTTTGGCTTGCATCTGTGGTCTGAAAGGTCAGCTAGAGGGTGTTCATCTCCCTCCCAAAGTAAGTTTGCTCTTTTCTATCTTCTACCCTCCAAGTTACTTATCCTCTATAAGTAATGGTACAGGAAGCAACTGTAGCAGATTTAACCCAGCCTTTGTCTCAAGGCAAGCCCACGTGAGGGGATGAAAAATGCTGAATCATCCTCTCCCTTGCTTTCACCCACAAAGGCTGTTCCTTTAAAACTAAAACTACTTCTTCAGTAGTGCTGCCACCACACCCTAATTTTTATAGAGTCCCCACCCCCCACCCCCAGATTTGGGTGAATGTCCAGGGATACTCTCCTCTTGACTACTGGAAAAGTACACAAAAACCTCCACGTGCAAGCCTACACATGATGAGAACACTTGGTAATGTTGCTGAGCAATTAAAATTGAGACATGTGTTGCACCAGAGCAAAACTCCTTTTTCCTGAGTTAAAAATCCATTCAGAGGCAGGTAAAATACAATGAACAAAAAGAGAAAAACTTGATTTAAATTACTATTTATTTATTTATTTATTTTATTACATTTTATATCCCGCTCTTCCTCCAAGGAGCCCAGAGCGGTGTACTACATACTTAAGTTTCTCCTCACAACAACCCTGTGAAGTAGGTTAGGGCTGAGAGAGAAGTGACTGGCCCAGAGTCACCCAGCAAGTATTTGGCTGAATGGGGATTTGAATTTGGGTCTCCCTGGACCTAGCCTAGCACTCTAACCACTACACCACGCTGGCTCCCACAGACTACTGCTCGCTCAGCTTTTAATTACAGTAAAAGAAACTCAGTATTTTACAAAATTACTTCCAAAGAGCACTCCCGCTGGTATTGGGGTGGCACACTTTAAAAATCGTGGTTACCCAGTTGCAAGGATAATTCAAAAAGCACCCAGTTGCAAGGAATAGGGATATAGGAACCTTTAAAAATTACAGATACTTTTGCAGTGCCCTGGATGGACTTGGGCACAGGTTTAGCATTTTTAATGTTACAGATAAACAAGCTTAGAACAATTGTAAGGATCTGCAAAGCACAAAAGTGAAAAGACGTTTCTTACACGTACTAATTAGCAAACTGTTCCCTAGACTAAATCCCCTTTTCCTTGGAGACTCGCCCCTCACATGATGAGCTTCAAGTATCCTGCAATCCTGTGTCTCAAGGATCTGCAGTCCTTTTCAGTAACCAACCCCGTGGCTGCCCATCCTGTTGAAAGCACCAGCAGCCGCCAGCTGAGACAAAGAAAAACCTTTATTTTCCATTCTCATGGCCCTCAAGGTCCCACCCACCGTGTGCTGAGTGGCTGATCCCTAGCCTGTCAGTCAGGACAGGGTACACTTCCGGTTCACTCTCTAGAGGAAAGGAAAGGCTGTTATTGGCTGATCGTTACAGCAACTTTTAACTGAGAAACAAAGGTTTGACATTTATTTTTCACTAAAACATAGGCTAAGAAAAAACAAACCAAATAAACTAGCAGTCTCTTATGCAGAGAGAGAGAGAGAGAACTTCCCAGTTTGAATTCAGGACAGCAAGTACTGAGGAGCAGACAGACAAACTGTGCCATTACATAGATACATTCAAACAAAGACAAGCATTGCCCCACACGAAGAACTGAGACAACATCCATGGCAAAAATCCCAACAGAGCTCAGTACAGATAATACCAGAGAAAAAGATCTGCTTGGTTTTTTAATATTTCCAAAGTGAATATATAATGCACTTCCCTTTCTCAGTTTTGAAGGCTTTTGTGTAACTTAAAGCCTTTTCAGACAACTACTTTTGATACAATACATTCATCGTTGTAATCTATGTGCAGTGCAGGATCCAACATCAAGGTCCATCAAGGCCAAGGGCAGTGTTCAAAACATTTTTCTGCCCAAGGTGAAGGGCAATATGACTCTCCTGCCCTGCCATCTGCAGGTAGTTGCTTCGCATCCTCAGGCCCTGCTGCTGAAGTGTACACTCTTAGACTTGGACCACATTCAAGCCAGGCAGGGGCATTCCTAGTGCACACCTGTGGAGGAAGAGGTGCACTCCAGCAAAGTGAGGAGGCGAAATAAACATCATGGCCGCATGGAATGAGGAAGGGTAGTGGCAGCAGGCAGGCCCACAGGGTGACACTCATGGTGGTGCAGGCCAGTACTTGCCACCCCCCGTGCTCCTCCTTGTGCCCATGCCTGAGATAACCACCTCACCCCGTCCTATAGGGCTGCCACTGATCAAGGCAACACCACTGCTGTGGGGAGGTAGCCTCTTCCCAGCACTCCAGCTGTAATATTTCGTTGCTGGCAAAATTAAGCTGTAGACTGAGTCTGTCTGGACTTCCAGCCCAGAGGAATGTCTGTGGCATTTCATCTGAGAAGAGGCTAGAAACTATGTTTGTATGTAGCTGTAGATCACTCCAAGTGTAACATTGCTATCTGGGGGAGGAAACCTTTGTTTCGATGACAAATGTGTTCGCTGAAAATAATCAGGGTCATTCCTAGTAAATGGTTCAATGTTTATTACAGATGGGGGCAGAGGGAGGGCATGCATTTGCAGGGAGCCCTGGCAGTAGTGTCTGGGGTAGGAGAAGGCAGATGGTTGCCCTTTTCAGCAAAGTCCCACTGGTTGCAGCCAAATGCCATCTATCACAATGGGAGCCTGTGACAGCTGAACACACCCTTAACTGCACAGACCCTACCACCTTTCCGCTGCTTAGCTCAATCCTAGGTTCTTTCTGTAGAACAACAGGCTAGTCAAATTCCACAGGGTCCTGCTAGGTGCCTTTAAAATGTCCCTTTGTGCACCACGTTGGTAGTTCAGTTTAAAATAGAGCTACCAATCTGTTTTGTAAGTGCATCAATGGACAAGATGCTCTATGAGAAGTGTGCCACTGAGCCACTTCACTGCCAATCAGATCCACTCCTGTAGTGATGGTAAGAATTTGAGGGAGGACTAGGCCTCACTTAGAGCAACTGCTGGGAGCCTGGGCCTTTCCCAATAAGGGGAAAAGCCTGGGAAAATCAAAACACTCCCGAGGACTGGGCAGGAACTACACATACAGACACCAGCAGCAGAAGAGAAAGCTTTGTTTTGTTGTTTGTTCTGTCCCAAGAAAGCCCTGAGGAAGCAGCTGGCTGAAAGGCTGTTGGGGAAATGGGGGTGGCGGGTGGGTGGGCATAGCCTGGAGGCTGGAGACAGCAGGAAGATCCCTGTCTATGAGTAACAAAATAGGGACCAGTTCAGTTAGACATGTGAAGGAAGTTCTTTTCCTTTATTGTATTGCTTGAATCTGAGTTACCTGGTTAATGAAAACTCTCTCTTGCAATCTGCTTAATGAAGAGCCATGTGTTCTCACTGCGAACTCTTGTTTTCCTTTTAATCTAATAATAAACCCTTGTTGGTAAAGTGTACTACTCTTCTTTTTTGGGCTGCCTTAGTCACATGCCTTTGGAGGCCTAGGACTGCTCAGCCCTTCTAGGGAAGGTTTTGACACTTTATCCCCCCCACAAAAAATCTTATATGGATAGTGGATTTTCCCACATCAAAATAAAGTGGATGGTGGCAGCCTGCTGTGAATCCCTTACAGTCAAGGATTCACCCCAGTTAACTCCCACCTCTGGCAATGGTAGGAGCTATGACAACTCCAAATAACATTGGCTGGCTTTTGCACACATAACAGTTAAAATCTGTGCAGTTTCCAAGTAGCTATCGACTCAGCTCCTCAAACTCTTCTAGCAATAAAATGACCTTATTTTTCATGTTCCATTTTCTACAGTTTCTGTCACAGTGGAAAACAAAGCTCAATAATGCTTTGTCAAAGGTTTCACAAGAAACCTTGATGGTGTAAAAGCCCATCCAGTGTGGTCTCTGGTGTTCAGGCTGTTGAAGCTGCTAGATGCCACTGCGCATGCCACATCTTGTCCTCTTTGCCACAATTTTGCCTTTGCAGATTTGCAGAGCTCTCGTCAGCACAGAAATGCCATGAAAAGCCTTTTCTATTTCTCTTCATTGTATGTTTAGAAATGGTTATGGTGAAAACTATTCTGATCAGAAAGCGTCCCGCTAGCCTCTTGCAGGTAGCAGCATTAACTGGCTACTCAAATTCTAATTGAAAGGCAACTGCAATTCTGTCCTGTGGCAGTGATGTAGTCACACATTCAGAAGTGCAAGTGCTCTCCAGGACAGCCCCCATAGCCATGCCCAACCCAACAACCATGCCCCAAGCCTACAGCTCTCTCCCTCCCTCCTTGTGCTTTGCGTGTATGTGCACTGTGTCTCCTTCCCTCTTGGCCCTCCCCTTTTTTCCCTTTCCAAGAGTCTTTGGATACTACTGCTGGGATCACTGCTGCTGCTCCGATGACAATAGCTGCATCCCTGTCCCATGGGCTTATTTTCAAAGCCCCACCTCCTTTTGCTCTCTTCTCTGCTGCCTGCTTTGCATCCCTGCTGAGACCCTGGAGGAGGAAAAGTACCAGAACTGTGTTCTTGCCTGTCCCTGCAGAACTACGCCACTGCACATGGGTATCTGGTGGTTGTTTTTTGTTAAGCCCTTTAGAATGCCATGCTATCACTTTGTTTTAGATTTTTCCTTGTAGAAGGTGTTCTGGAAAGGCAAAGTGGTGTTTATGGTGCTGCCAGCTACTTAGTATTTCACTCTAGCAACTGTCTAGGAGCTTTTGTGGGTTAGCTATAAAACATAGCCCAGTAGCCATGAAAACAGTTGAGTTTAATATGCTAATAAAATATGCAGATTAATGGCTGCTGATGCCTTATGATGACATCTGGTGCTAGAAATACAGGAGCAGTGCCAAGCAGAAAGCAAGGTTTTCCCCATTTCTCTGCAGGTTTGGAAATGATTGTACACTAGATCAGCAACATATAAGTCATATTGACAATGTTTCTAGTATATAGCATGTTCAAGTCTGCAGGAAAGAGCAAAGGTGTCTTCTCCTTGCAGTAACGGGGATGCAAAAGTACCTGATGCTGACCTTGGCGGTCCAGGTGGAGGCAATCTTCAGGAGTGCCTTTTAAGAGCTACAATGAGTAGCAGCTGGTACATCAGCTGCAACCCCACCTGCAGAAATCAGACCTGACCTCAGTCACACATGCACTGGTTACAGCCAGACTGGATTACTGCAATGTACTCAATATAGGGCTGCCCTTGAAGACAGTTTAAGTTTCAGCTGGCTCAGAATGTTGCAAGGATGCCCATGGCAGCATTTGCCATTTGTTGAGGGAACCATTGGCAAGGGGTGCCAAATGCGCTGCTCACCCATTGTACTATTTGTCCTAAAGCTGGGCCTGGTTTTGGCCACAGTAGATTTGAACTAAAGACTGGCTTGCAGTGTTCTGGGTACTTGGCCTGGTTCCCTGCGCCATCATTAAGACAACAGGGTTGGGGATTTCTCTTCCCTTCCAGGCAAATGGCCAGCCTGCACAGCTCAACTACAGCTCAGTCAGGGCCAGATAGGAATGAAAGAGTGGCTGCTGGTTCTGAAGTAGCTGTGACTCGTTTTCTGCCCCTCCAGGTTGTTAGCACAGGCCGCTGCTGAGTGACGGTGGGGTAGAATTGCATTTCCCCAGCTCACTCACAATGTGTCTTACTCAACTCACAATATGTGATTTCCAGCCAAAAAAAGGTAACCCTCATATCCTCAGTGATAGTGATTGCTGTGTGGAATGTTCTTGTGCAACTGTCACAGGCATATATTGATAAATTCCCATAGAAAACTTCTGGAGATGAGTGACAGAAACATCCAACTTATATATTGTAGTTCTTTACCGGATGGGGCCCCTTTTCTACTGTAGTAATCAAACACAGGAGTAGCGCTTTTTTTTTTTAAAGCAAGTTAAGCATTTTAATTACAGGATCTGCATGCAAATCAAACATATTACTAACAAACCTACACAATCACCAACCACACCAAACTGGTGAAGAAGAAAATAAGTGCCAAATAGATAATTGCAAGCTCCACAAAATATATACTCAAAAGCAATGCGGTCACTGTATACTCATTTTGTGTAAATAGTGGCCCATGGAAGCATCTAAGAATACCAATAAGACACAATTTGAGGTTTCACATGACCTCACTGGGCGGGGGGGAGGGGGAAGGATGCGAGGAAAGGAGGAGCTCACCTGCCTTCTCCGGCAAACAACCAGCAGCCACACCATGCAGCACATGCCCACACGAGCAGTGATGTGGCAGAGGGAGATGCTGGGAGCAGGAGGACTTTCCCCCTCCCAGGATGCACTGGGGCATGAGCATGGCGGCTGCGCTAGTTAGAGCAGCTGCTGTGCTCAGCACGGATGTTCCTTCCTTCTGGCTTGCTGCTGAAAATGGCAGCAAGCTGGAGGGATGCCACTTAACTTGGCAGCGGTCGCCCAGATGATCACCAGCCGAGGTTAAGTGATCCATAGGTTCACTTAACCCCAGCTAAACACCAGGTTAAAAACTCAGGCTTGGCACGGGGGCAGCGCTGGGAGCGACCTGGGCTGCCCTAGCCTGGGTAAGACTGCGTGTGTCAACACCCTCTTGGTTTCCCTCTTTCGCCCACAGAGTGGTATAACATAGCAATAGCAATAGCACTTACATTTATATACCGCTTTATAGCCAGAGCTCTCTAAGTGGTTTACAATGATTTTAGCATATTGCCCCCAACATTCTGGGTACTCATTTTACCGACCTCGGAAGGATGGAAGGCTGAGTCAACCTTGAGCCCCTGGTCAGGATCGAACTTGTAACCTTCTGGTTACAGGGCGGCAGTTTTTACCACTGAGCCACCAGGGGCTCATAAGGCACATGCAGAAGTTATTCATCACCACTTGTAACTTAATTGGAGAACCACTATCTTTCTATCTGCTTATGAGGAGAGTCTGTGTTAAGGCTCTTCAATTCACAAACCTAACATTCAGAACAGAAGATCTTTAACCCCTGTTTCAGCATGCGAAAGATCATATTTATTTGTGGAAGAGAAGAGATTGATTTTGTGTGCATGTGCCTCGCTGCTGCTGCTTTCTCTTGTGAATGATACTCCATCTCTTCAATGAAGCATACAAAGACACAACAAACAGTCCTGGACAAGCAACCTACTCCAAGAGTTCTCTATGGCACTGATAGTATTATCTTGCTCCTGACAAGAGGTGCCTTTGCAGAGAGAAAGGACTCTCCGACTTCTTTATCCCAAGCAACTTGAAGCCACTGGGTGTTGCTATTTATGTAGAGATGAGCTCCGTGTTTCTTCAGACTTGTGCTGCTTGTTACATTCCAATAGTTATTTAAAAGTGCTATTCTTGGCCTCACCAATCTCTGGCCTCCACATCATCACCGGTACTGGGCCAGATGAATAGTTATTATTCCTGAAAGCCAATGAATGCTGGACATATGCTCTCGTTTAACAGTTTCTGTGCCTCTAAGGGCAAATGGGCAGAAGAACATCTCTGTATCTACAGCCCTGTGCCTTTCAGTGTTTTTTAAAGCTATGCTCAAGAGACTGCGTCAATAATACATTTCTGCCATTGAATATTTTATTGATGATTTGACTTCTGCTGCTTGCCGTTCCCATTTCAAGACTGCCTGATTGTTTCTAATTAAAATTTGATGCCCTGGGAGAACCCTTCTTGCTACAATGGAGATGCCGCTGTCCTTTTCTACACCATTACAGAGCAGTGGGAAGGAATTACTGGCCACTGTGCAACTATTACTTAAGTGGAAAATGAAGCGGGGATCATGATAAGGCAGGTTTGGAGCGAGATCCTGAACATTAAGTGCCAAAGAGGGTTCCCTCCACAGGTATACTGAGGGAGCAGCAAGCCAAGTGCTCTACGTGAGATAGTCTTGAGGAAATCCTGTTGCAGGAAGGTGCTCAAGTGTAACTTCCTTATCCTAGTACTACTTTCCTCACAGTAAGCAATGCACTAATTAGCAGTTTTACAATGCTATTGATGCAATATTTTCTTTATTAAAAACCCCATTGGCATTCTTTTCAAGTAGTTATGTGGGTATACAGAGCTGCCCATATAAAGGACCTCTCCTCTTGCCTTTTGGTTAGTTAGTCCCTCCAGTAAAGACAAGGGGATCTAATAATAGGTCAGAGATCTATCAGCTCCAAGCTATGCCTGTTTAAAGAAAAGTTGCACCATCGAATCGGTGTTGACTCCTGGCAACCACAGAGCCATGTGGCTTTCTTTGGTAGGAGGGGTTTCCCACTGTCATCTCCTGGGCAGAGAGATGATGCCTTTCAGCATCTTCCTATTATCGCTGCTGCCCAATATAGGTGTTTCCCATAGTCTGGGAAACATACCAGCAAGGATTCGAACCAGCAACCTCTGGCTTGCTAGGCAAGTTATTTCCCCGCTGTGCCATACAAGCAGCTTGCAAATCACAAGTTTAAACATCAAAACATGGGAAGGCACAGAGGATTTAATTAACTGAGGTTTAGACTTGGTTGCTGTGGGTTAGGCATGAGCACGATGCTCCTGATAGCTCAGTGGAAGAGAGAGAGAGAGAGAGACAGATAAGACAGACAGTCTAATCTACAAATCATCAACAGAACTGGTGGGAAAGCTTGCTGCTTAGAGTTTAGGACAGAAAGTTTGCCTGGCCTTTATCACCTTTAAATGTGAGGCTAAAATCCTGAAAAGGGAATGGCCACAGGTCAGGGGTTCTTGGGATTGGGTCCCCAGATATTATTGGACTACAACTCACATCATCCCCAGTCCCAATGTTCAAAGGCTGGGGATGATGAGAGTTGTAGTCCAACAATATCTGGGGATGAAGAGCTGGGAACGCTTGGTATAGCACAAGTCATAGTTCAAGTTTGCTGCCACCTCTTCCTAGGATGAATACGCAGTGATGGGGAAAGCAGTACCTCTTGGTTCCTTGTCTGTTATGTAGCTTTCAATAGTATAGGGGCCCTGAAAGACAAAAATGGTTGACAACACTATTCTTATGTGATACTAAAGGTGTGAAGGCCTGGGGGGGGGGGGACTCCCCTCACCCAGAGGGCTTTTTTGGGGGGGGGGGAGATTGATTCCCCCCAGGCCTTCACATCTCTATGTGATGCTGTAACAATGTCCACCACAACCATTCAATACAAGTTACCTCTCTTCTTACAACAGATGGAAAATAAGGAACCATCATCTCTCCAAAGGTTACCCACCTCAGCTGTCTCCATGGTGGCATACTCAGCCTCAGGCAGGTGGAGATGCATGCAGTGGCTTCATCACAACTATTTCGCACAGCAGTCGAGGCTTTCCCGCCAGAACACAAGCCGTGGGGTGGGTGGCATTTCCAGGAGCTCTGTCTTCTCTTAGCTCTGATCCCCTCAGCTACATCTGGTGTGACAATAAAGCCAGCAGGTGGGAGGCATGGAGTGGAGCCAGAGCGTGATATGGTATCCTGAGACAGTAACCAGCAGACTCTGGCAAGCATCCTAATCAACGTGAGAGCAGCATGGCGGGATAGGATGGAGGTGTCGGTTTAAAAGGAAAGGCATCCCAACACAAGGACAGACCAGAGACGATGATGGGAAAGGAGGCTGTTGGAGGGCTCCTAGCCATATTGACTGGCTACTGCACAGCCAGTGCACTTCTCTTCCCAGCCCTTTTCCTCACCAGACTGTGGCTAGGGCGTGAGCTTAGGACCTTCTGTATGCTACAGCTGTGCTTTTTTCACAGGGGGCCTCTTGGGGTCTAGCACTATGGCTGGCAGCACCATTATGCATGGGGCAGGAAAAGGGGAACATGTAATAGGCTTGCCCCCTGGGGGACTGTAAACACACTTTTCTAGGCCTCCCTTCCATCAGGTCCTTTCCAGGGGCTGTGTGGTTGGAGTGGGGTTTGGAAGCCTGTCCTGTTGCCTCATCTGAAAATACTGTTGTCAGCAAGACCCCAAAAGGTGGGTTGTGTCTAGTGGAGGCCACATTCCCCTCTCTCTGGACTGAGACTCAACCTTTTCCCTTTGCGTTGCCCTTCCCCAGTCAGCTACACTATCCCTTTGCTGCTAGAGTTTCCATGCTTCCCTTTACAGGTGGCTCTCCTCCTTCTCCCCAGAAAAATGCAGATACCTCTCAGACACAGCAACCCGTGTGGACTGTTACATAAGCACTGCTCTCAAAGCAGCGGAACCTTTTCCTTGGGAAGCCTCTTGGCTTTTTGTGCAGGCCACAGTGCTTGGCCAGCTTGTGCACATGAAGGTGCTGTGGTGTCTTGCTGGCTACCTAGTGGTTAGATGTGCAATGCATATACTCGACTGGGTGTTGTCATGGGCTCATTTGGCCACTGGCCCATGTCAAGTGGTGCCTTCCATGAATGGATAATGTGGGGACATCACTGGCATCTTGGGCGTAGCAAGGTGGGAGTGGGCCTAGGGACAAAAAGTGAAGATGGGCCCGCTTGCTCCCCGTCTTCTTTGTTTTCCCCCTCCCCCATATATATTTTTGCAGAAAAAATGCAAGGACATGATGAAAACAAGATTCTTAGCATGCCCTTTCTTTCCCTTCCATGCATATAATATTACACTCTCTTCATATATGCATACACTTTCATACACATACTTGTGCATACATATTCCCTTAGCTCAGAAACATTTTTAACATATGCCTACTACTGAGACCTGATATATGCATGCATACAACTCCTAGCAATGTTCCTATCCCTATTTGCCCAATTGTGCGCGCGCTCTCTCTCTCTCTCTCTCTCTCACACACACACACACCCCACCAGATTAAGGCTACAAGCAGTTTTCAAGCCCAACAACCAGCACTTAATAAACCAAAAGGCAGGGAAAAACAGAAAAAGATCTATGTTGTCAGAGCATTTTTCTTCCCTCTTATTATTTTTAAAGCTTTTAATACTTTTTGTAGTGACAAATTTCCTCACAAGAAGGTATACTATTGTGGTGGGGAGGCTTCATTACAAGTTTGTATTAGAATAGTTTTGGCTTACATTTGGCACCTTGTTGTGCTGCTTCGAATTTTTTTTAAGTTTAAAAATCTCTCTCCGCTATGTATACCATTCTGAGAACTTATTTGGTTGAAAAACAATTGCATATAGATTGAACAACCACCAGCACGACCACCACTGGCCAGCCAATAAACTCCACCCCACTCACTCACTCTCTTACTTTCTGCTTTCCCTTCTACAGAGAACTCCTCATTGCAAGTTCCAAGGGGACAATCACATGGGTCAGGACTTACTGGAAAGAACTCAGTCATTTTAAATCATTTTTAAAAGGTTAAAAATCTCTCACACAAGCACAAACAAGGGCTTGGAGATAGGGAAGAGACACACCAAGGGAGGCTTTCAGTTGGGGATGGGATCTCTCTCTCTCTCACACACACTCACACACACACACACACAGTTCACGAATGTGGGAAGGAGAAAAACGCACATTGGCTTCTGAGGGAAGAAATCACATTCACAGAAAAAACAGATAAGGGTTGTTTGTCTTTCCTTTCCAGCTCTCCTTCATGGTTCCTTCCTGCTCCTTCCCAACTCTGCATTGAATTGCTGAGCAGGGGAGGAGCACAACTCAAGGAGGTCCAATCCCTGGGCTGGTTTAAGTCTTTCCTTTCTCAGCAGCCACCATCCTCCTGCCTGAAGAAAGAGAAACAGCTCACTGGCCATGACTGGGAGTCAAGCAACTAGATTGGGGCGGGGGGGGGGAGGGAGGAGAGCTGAGCTGTTTGGAGGGCCATGTCACACCCTGGCCATGGGTCTGTAGAGCCATGACCCTCTGGGCCTGGGTATAATTGCACCCCCTTGTCCAATGGAGCCTACACCCCCGACCGGCATGGACATTTTGACTGGTGGGCAGCGGTGGAAGCATTTGCCAGTGTTGCTAGGTTAGTTTTTGTTTCCGTAGCCATTCTTGTGCTGTTGACCCTGCTTCCATGTGCACAGGACTGCAACTGCTACATTATGACAGAACAGAGGGAGCACAGGCTCACTCTGCCCAAGGAAAACTGGGCAGTGGGTATTGAGAGTAATATTGCAGAAAACGTGCTGTCTGAATTTTGGCATGGAAAAAAAATGGAAGAGCCCCCTTGCGATCAACTGATGCTTTGCCCCCAACCCTGAAACAATGTTGTCATATAGTCAATTAAAAAATAAAGAGGCAACATCAATGCTTCTGTGCAACCCCAAACATACTGGGGGAAGGAGTGCTGAACAGGTGGGCATGTGGCAATGCGTGTGGAGAGCGGGACCAGTGTGTGGGAAATAGGGACTACCTTCTTCCCAAAGCCATTTGTTAATAAACCAGGGAGTGACTGAAGGTTGCTTTCCAGCCCTTTAGCACGGCAGAATACATTGCCATAGGCTGGAATGTCAAATAACCTCCTGGTGGGCATTTGCAGGCAACCCCAACCTACCAGCCGTAGCCACTTAGACAGGAAATGCTAAGTGGCCAGCAGCATCTCATGGACAAAGACTGGATTCCATTAGTGGATGAAGTCATTCCACAAGAAGTAATACCATCAGTGGATTCAGTCCCTAGCAATATTGGTCTATTACAGATAGGGTACTGTCATACTTTGAGTCACCTATGATTGTGCTTTCCTGGTTGTGAAGCAGAAAGCTGCATGTTTAATTGAAGTGAGGTGCCAATTGTGTCAGCAGCATTACTAAACTCAATGCAGAGATGGGTGCAGTAACAACCCTCCCCATACAAACTTAACAGTGAGAGGGAAGTATAACAAAAGGGGGAGAAACAGCGTAACACTGCATGAAGATGTTAGTGTGAGCAGTGAGGTAGGGAAAGAGAGCCAATATTATGCTGTTGCCTACCAGTGGTAGGGTTGCTTTTCCTGTGATAGCCAGAAATGAAGATGTAAAAAAATAATAAATTGTTTCCAGCCACCCAGCTAGAATCCCCTCCTCAAAACAGAGACCTCCATGAACCACACCTGTTCCACTTATGTAAAACACAAGAGCTTTCATTTTCACCGGAGGTCGAAACAGCTGAGCCAGGAGTATTTTTATTCAGCAAGATATACTCTGCACTATGTTTTGTAACAGCAATTTAAACTCCCATATGCTGCATTCTGAAATATGACTTTCCAAGTCTACTTCCTGTAGGAATTGTCTGTTACATAAATGCAAGGTGCCAAAGTACAGAAAGAGGCCAGCTGACTCCAACGCCTTCCCAGGTGATATGCAAACACTTGACTCTCATACAGGTGGGGCTCTTTAGTCACAAGACGACTCATCTTAATCAAGGAAGTAGAATCATTAAAACAAAACAAACCTTTGTCATCTGCGCCCCCTCCTTATGTCAACATTTATTTTTTTTTAAATCCAGCAGACCATCCAGATAAATGAAGCTTTTCTTCAGGTCCATGGACAAGGCATTTTCTGCTGCAAGTGAGTTTAAATGAAAGAATTAAAACCTAGCAGATTCATAAAGAAACCCATCCCTGCGCAAAAGCCACTGTATCAGCAAGACAGAGCTTTCAGCTTGCCTTATTATTTTTTCAGTGGCTCTTGCTCTGTATCAGAAGATTCTGGCTGTTTCTGGATGAGTGAGTTCTCTCTCCCAGTGGAATTTCCTGCCAACTGATTTTAAGAGGTATTATATAAGCTTCTGCTTACATTTATGTGAAAGTAACATGTGCTCTTCTGGTGCTCAAGAAGCCTACTGTTCTCAGTCCATCATGCTATTTGCATTATTTTAGGATCTGAGCCACATATGGACTCTGGGGTGCATTAGAGGCTAGACTGGGTACTTCACTTGTCATCTGATAGGTCCCACCGTTTTCTCCATAAGAAAAAAACCAATCACAGTCTCTTAGTAAAAAACATTACTAAGAATTCAATAGCTTTCATTCTTGATTCTTCCAACATTAAAGCACCATCATACCTGTTTCTCTAAATACATAATTCCATTAAGAATTTTCGCACTTTGTTTCAACTGTTCGTGCTTGGATACTGAAAGTTTTGCTGTCAAATCCACACATGGTGCTGGGGCAGGGGGAGAACACATTTTACAATGTGCAGCTGTTGACACTCTCAGTTCCAAGAGCTTATACACTGGCAGAATAGCAAATATTTGAATTATCAGATTCTCATCTAATACAAAAGAACAGTAACATTAAAATTAATGCCTCATACATGTCTTGCACTGTAAAAAATTTTTAACAAATAATTAAGAGATATTTTCTCCAACAAAAAGTTATACTTTTTAGAATAGCAGTGTTAGCATTTTAAGAGGCCTTGATGAAGCTACTAAAAATGATACAGTGAGGCTATTCACACGAGCAGCCCAATCCAGGCTAGGGCAGCCTAGCCTGGGATGGGCTGCTTGTGTCAAGCTCCCGATCCAGACCCTTGCCCCTGCTAGCCCAACTTTTAAGGCCGGCCCTTAACTGGGGTGAGGGGACACAAACGCACCCTCAACCCCAGGTTTGGGGTAGTGTGTGTGCACGGGCTGCATGCAGCCTGAGAGCACACAGTCAGGCACCTAGAGCAGGGATTCTCAATGCTGGGTCCCCAGATGTTCTTGGACTTCAGCTCCCATAATCCCCAACCGAAGGCTACTGGGGCTGGGGATTATGGGAGTTGAAGTCCAAGAACATCTGGGGACCCAACGTTGAGAATCTCTGGCCTAGAGCACCCAGCTCAGGGGGGAATCTGCCAATGCACTGCACTCATTGCGTGATGCATTATGGGATTCTTGGAGGCCAAGACTTGTTTTCCCAGCCTCGAGCTATCTGCATTGCTTTGAGCAGCATGGATCATGTGGATGTGCCCTGGCACACCCAAGAGGAGTTCCTTGCTTGTCTGTAGGGGCAAGTGGGGGGAGAAGGTAGGTTCAACTACCTTCCCCCCTGCTTGCCCTCCCCTGTCATGGTCGTGAGAACAACCTTAGAATATTCTTTGTTGTTCTGTCTAGATAATTAGGGACCTAGATAATTGTGTAGATAATTGGGGATCTGCTAAAATAGCAAATGTAGATTAATAAAGGGAATATAAATGTAACTGAGGTTTTTTTTTTTAAGATTAAATTAGATATCCCCCCACCTCCCAAATTTCTAGTCATTGCAGATAATCAAATACAGTTCACAGATAAGGCATACTAGTAACAACAAAAAAACAAACACAACCTGTCAATCATGTTTTTCCAAAATTAATATGGACACAGTTAACTTACAGATAATTTATTGATTTAGTGAACCATGTGACAAATGTATAGGCTTATCCTCTCCATACATACATTTTACATGTCTGTACAAAAAAAAAAAGAGGGGGGAAAAGACTGTTAACCTCCCCTCTGTACAATCCTAGGCTGTTGTACATTTTGCTTAGTAGTGTAAATTCCTTTTGGAAGGCAAGTAACTAATGCCACACTACGTTCCAGTGGCTTTTAGAATGTACTTATTGTATACAATACTCTACAACCTCTCTTGTTCATCCACATGGTAAACCTGCATTTGTGTTGTTGACTCCTAGCCATCACATTCCATGTGGTTTTCTTGGTAGAATACAGGAGGGGTTTACCAGTGCCTCTTCCCATGCAGTAGGAGATGATGCCTTCAGCACCTTCCTATATCGCTGCTGCCCAATATAGATGACAACAGATATATTTACTAGGCACAGTCTGGGAAGCACACCGGTGGGGATTTGAACTAACAGCCTCTTGCACTCTAGGCAAGCTGCGCCACCGCAGCTGATACTAGGTAATGATTATTCCTATTTTGCAGATGGGCCATACGAGTTAATGATCCAATGCAATGAGAAATTTACAGATGGAAGATATCCTAAGAAGGGTACTAATTTACTAACAGCAATTAAAGGGTAAGAGCATGCACATGTTAATGCTATACAGAAGCCTTTTTTAAAAACAACAATAGTAATCTCATTTTTATATAGACATTATATATACAGACTGAGCATCATAACAGATTGCAGATGGGTTACATGGGGCCACCAACACTCAAATAAGATACAGAAGCTGTTCACTATCATCTGACTTTCATTTACAAGGTCACTATTAATATAAAATTAGATCTCATCTACATATTAATCCAGCTTTTGCCACTACTTCAGACAGGTTCACAGGCACGTATATCACTTGATTACTTCCAGCTGAATGTGTGAATGGACTGCTTTGAAAAGAAAAGCATTTGCAGTGATGTATGAAAATTTGTGATAGTTCATTCACACATGCAAGTTGCTACTTGACTTTGCAGTCATCAAGTAGTAACCACACATAGATGTATCAGCCCTTAGATAGGAGGAGAAACATGTGAGATGACAAGGCAACTACACATTGGCAAGAATCAGTAAAGTAACGTTGTGGTGCCGTCGAGTCTATGTTGACTCCTGGCAACCCCAGAGAGTGGGAGATAATTAGCCTTAAGTGAGATTTTTAGATAGCTGGTCCAACATGACCACACACTCCTCTCTAGGAAGCTATCTATAGTTCTTAGCTTCTCTGAAGAAAAAGCTGTCCAGGTGAACTACAATTATGTTTATTTATGGACATTTTAAGGTGCACTGCAATACTGCATGATCTGGGGAGGCACAAACTAGCCAGACAGAGCTATGTTATGATCAAAAAAAGATGTAACAAAAGCATTACATAGACAGCATGCATTCTACAAATTATTAGAAGTTTAGAACTACATACCTTCCCACGTAAGTATGCAATTTGTCTTTTCTGTCTAAAATAGTTTGTGCTCCCACAAGAGCACACACATCACTTTAGGAGTTTTGAAAGACTGCTTTCTTTTGTCAATATCTACACCTTCAACAGTGCCTTCCTTAGTGTTCTTGGATTGTAAATACTATGGCAGAAATTTAAAAAAATTGAACTGTGAGCTTATGTACTGGATGGAGTGATGACCCTGGAAATTTGGGTTTAAATCCCAGTTAATTAGGAGCTCTGGGGCTCTCCCTCTCAGATTCAGTTGTCCATCTGTACAGCAGAAATACAGTGGCCTACTTGCAAGGACTGTCATGAGAATGAATGGAACAAGGATTGCATCACTTATTGCACAAAAAGCTAGTGCTATGCAGAACAAATAAAAATAACAGAAAGCCATAGGAATCCGATGATTTTTTCATAGGAACACAAGAAGCTGCCTTATATCAAGTCAGACCATCGGTCCATCTAACTCAATACTGTTTGCACAGACTGGCAGTGGCTTTTCCAGGGTTGCAGGTAGGAGTCTCTCTCAGCCCCATCTTGGGAGATGCCAGGGAGAGAACTTGGAACCTTCTGCATGCAAGCATGCAGGTGCTCAGGGGTATAGCTATAACTCAGCAGATGGGTTCGAAGATCCTGGCCCCCCCCCCGCTCCAACCCTCCCTATTTTCTTCATTATCTCCCTCACCGAGGGGCAATCAGAGAGAAGGATGAACACAGGCCCATAGCTACACCCCTGCAGGTGCTCTTCCCAGAGCGGCCCCATCCGCCAAGGGGATTATCTTACAGTGCTCACACGTAGTCTCACATGTCCCTCCACAACAATACTAAATGAACAAAAAGGCACCGTTTAAAACTGGTGGTTCTCTTTACTGAGCAGGGGGAGAGCAACTGGCTCTATCTAGCCCCAAGACCGCATCCCTCCAGTGGTTGTTACTGGTGTCTATCTTATATTTATTTTAGATTGTAAGCCCTTTGGGGACAGGGAGCCATTTTATTTATTTTTATTTCTCTGTGTAAACCACTTTGAGAACTTGTGTTTGTTTCTGACAAAATACATCTGTTCACAAAGCAGCTGAAATGTGGTTGTCAACCTACCATCCTGCATGGTCATTATGCAATGAAAAAACCTCATGGTACATTTAAGACTGAATGTGTGGCTTTCATACATGCATGCCAACAGCAAGAGGGAGGCTTGAATGTGCTTTAAATGGGACATGTGGAATCTGTCCAAGGTCACTGCTCTCCCTTTTGCCACTCCCTTAAGAGAAACAGCCCACCTGCCTTGACTTGCTTGTCCAGGAAGATGAACTAGAGAAGGAAGAGAACCCATAGTGAAAGCAAAAACAGCTTTAATCAAGGGGCAGGGGGGAAATGGTGAATCAATTTTTGATGGTGCTCAAAAGATTACAGTGCCCTCCCAATTCACCCACGATAACAGCAAGCATAGCTTCTATGAACTGATCATTTTAAGTGGACTTGACTACCTTATTCATTCACTGACTGTGCACCAAGAGACTGGCCAGATAAAGATGTTTGGTGATTCTGTCAAATATACACTAGGGAAGTTTCAAAAACTCCCTTTATTTGGCAAGGTTTTTAAATTCTTAGATCTACTGTCATATATTCATGATCTTTTCAGAGACCTTGGTTGGGTCACATTTCTAATTCACTAAATTGGTCTTTAAGTTGCCACAAGACTCTCTGCTTTTGGTGCTGCAAACTAACATGGCTAATCCTCTGGAAGTGGACTGGTCTTGTGGAAGTACTAGGACATATTCCATCTTTCAATACTCCAAGCAAATCTTTGCTAAATACTCTCCCTCCCTAGTCCTGAGATCCCAGTAAAAACACTACCCATTTAACACAGAAGCTAACACAGAAGAGTTTCATTTCATGTTGAGTCTTTCATACATCCCCTAGGGGAAAGATTGCACACAGATGTCATCTCTGCTTTTCTGAAGTGACCATGGACATGCAAACTTGTTAGTAGTTGATACTCAGATCCGAAGACAGTATTTTCTTCTACAGTACTCAGGGACACTGCAAGAATGATCACCAGCTCCAACGCTTCGCTGCTTCTTGGGGCAGGAAAGGAGAGGTAACAGGAGGAGACACAGTGATGTCCGAAAAGCAGGTTAGCCGCTGTCACACGCACAGTGGGGACATTAGCAGCACAATGTGCGTTAGTCAGTGGCTCACCTGCTTCTGGAGGGTTAGCCAGACTTAGACAGGCTTGTGCTTCTAAGACGCCAGCAAGAGACCCCCACCCTATCCATGCCCCTACCAACAAAGACCTGAAACACACAAGAGACAGATCATCAGAGTCACCACCATCATTCCCTAAGCCTCAGTACATGCTTGCCTTTCGCAGACACCAGTATCTGACATGCAGCAAGCCTATAAACTTTCTGTTTCAGCATCCTGGTCCATTAGGACATATTTAAGGCTGCTATAAAAAGTCCCTTTAAAAGCAACAGTCTGCAACATATAGACACAACACTGGTTCTGACAGGTTTTTAAACAGAGTATTATTCCTCTCTCTAGGCACCTTACAATGACATTAGAACATTTCCTGGGCTGCTGTTCTGCTTCATGCTGCAAAAACTTTCCTCTCCCCCACAATACAATATAGCAAGTTAATTTTAGAAAATTACTTTGGAATATGTGCACTAGGTCAGCCTGGTGGTGCATGCAACTGTTTCACAGAAAGGCAGCAAGAGATTCTGCTCTATCATAATATCAGAATAAAGAAGTTCTTCTCCAAGCAATTCCCATCTGCCTCGAGTACAATCCACCTCCCACTGACTTTAACAGTAACATTCCAATTGACTTTCATGGAGATGGATTGCATCCTTAGTCACGCACACATCTCCGATGCTTGTATAAACTCTAGGATATTTTTCTTGGACGGTTTGCGCCAGCTCTTACTATCACTTAAAACTTCTGAGATTAACTGGCAGCTCCTCAAAAAATTGTAAAAATGGAATTTTTTATTCCCTTCGTTCGTTGCATACTATGAATTCTAGAGGTGCCGAAACCCAAGACCACGGTTAAGTAATGGTAAAACTTTTCCAGTAATAAAAGCGAAACTACTTGTATATTGCGGTTTCATTATGCAACCGGGAGGCACTTTTTTCTGTAAAAGTTGAATGGAAGTTCAGCGCCCTTTTTCTGAACGGGGTGGCTGGGGGTTGGGAGAGAGATAGAGGATTGTGGCCGATATTGCACGTTCTTGCTCCTGTTCCCCATAGAACATTTTGCACTTCCGACAATGTATTTCGAATGATCTTTTCCCCCCCTAAAGGTGAAGATGCTAGTACGCACTTTAGTTTATTGGAAATAATCGCATGCCATTTTCTAAGAGTGAACACAGAACTCATGCTGCTCACGCCTTTCCCTTTTGAGTTGCTAACTGCACCCTATTATCTACGATGCGCCAACGTATCCATCCCAAATCCGGTTGCCCGACACTCACTCCCTGCCTAATTCCCCTACTTACCTGAACTTTGGAGGCGCTCTGCCACTTTGCACTTCCCCCCGCCCCGTCTCCCCTCATTGGGGACAGCGCGAGCTTCCGGGGCTACAGCCCGCTCTGACCACTTTCCACAAGCAGGGCCACCACCAAGAGTAGAGAGCGACAACTTCTCCTGCCTGCGCTTCTCAGCCCTGCCCACGCCGCGGCCACTGCTACCGTGCAACCTGCCTGCTCCCTCGCTTCCCTACCCCGCCCTGACTTCATGCAAAACAAGGATTGTGACGAGCCGCTGCAAATCCTCCAATGGGGGCTGCGCCCGGCTGTCAGGGAGCCACGCCCCCCCGCCGCGCTCGCCAATCAAGAGGAAAACCCTCCTCGCAGCGGGCTAGGCAGCTCCCTCCTTCCCTTCCCCGTGAGTTACAGTGCGGGGTGCGGCGCGTTCGGTTTTGCACGTCCCTACTTTAGGGAGGAACCAACTGTACTTGTGCAAGCGTCAGTGCTGCCCTCCTCCTCCCCTTCCCGCAATGGTTGCTGCCAGCCAGGCACCTTTCCCGGAACGCAGCTATTGGGGAAAGAAATTCACGCCAGGGCGAGCCTCTGAGCCGTGCCCACTGCCTTTTATTTGTGTGGATCGGCTCTCCTCCTCCTCTCCCCTCTTTGGGGGTGCTCAGTGGTATAGCCCAGCTTGGGCTTTGCCATGAGGACAGTGTCAATGTGCACGTAGCAAGCGCAGAAGCAACAGAAGGACGGGCCCCAAGTGGTGCGCAGTGCTGGCAGGGCGGGCGCGCGCCACTAGATGTCCCCCGCACGGCCGCTGATGCAGCTGCTGTTTGCAGCTGGCGCGCGCTGTCCTCAAAGGATCTTTGGGCTTCAGCGCTGCAGAGTCCTGCCCAGCGCCCTCCCCCTCCAAAAGGTAGAAACTAAGAAGTCCCGCCCTGCACTTTTACCTCATTTGCTTCTTTAAAGGATGAGTGTATCTCTGTGTGCGCGCGTGCAAAAAGCCCGAGGGATCTGGTTATCTTTAGCACTGGAACAGTACATTCAAGACTGTGCAGCAAACTCTACAAATCTTGCATTTTGCCTGAGATGGTGCAAATCAAAGGCACTTGTGCACTTGAGCTCCTTTACCTCGTATGTTAGTTGGACACCTTATGGTCCATGCATTGCATTTGGCTTTCCAGACAGATTAGTAAAGTATAGGTAGAGCCCTCCTCATCACTGGAGAGGCGTACTTGAAGACGTCGTAGAAATGTGGCTCCCAAAGCAAAAATAGAAACTTAAATGTGGTACTTTCAAATTTCACGATTTCTAACATGTGATTTTGAGATGTTAATGAGGTGATACACATTTTAGCTTGATTCTTTGCTGGAATTTTAGAGCTGTAAAATGTGCATGCTTGGTACAATATGCACTTAGGCTACATTGTGCATGAGTTTGAGCAAAGATTTGCATTGCCACAGAGATCTCAGCTAATCACCATTTTCAATATATCTTACAAGTTTTCTTCTTAAATTCCAGAAATTGCACCTAATGGCATGACAAGAGAAGAGCACAACACATTCACCACCTGTGTCCTAGTAACAACATGTTTGAGCAGATTCTGCAAAATCTGTGTTAAACTAGGTGACCTTTTTATGCAAATTAACTTTATCTTACATATGGTTTATAGCACTGGACACACCACCTATCCTACAGAAATATCAAACTTGGGGGAACTAATGCAGAAGGGTGGAGGAGGAAGTGCAGAAATAACATCTAGAGTCATTCTTCAAAGTAATTTGTAAAATCTCTTCCCCTCTCCCTCTCCCACCTCTTCACTGTTCTATGATGAGATTTTCAAAATCCAAGTCCACAAATACATGTTGTGTTCACCTTTGATTGCAGAAATGTAAAATCTTTGGGAGGAGTGTGGGGGATGCCTACAGCACTTCCTCTGGCAGCTCAGCATCGAATGTGTTACATAAGAGGAGGAATTCAACGTAGTGGTGGATGCTGCATTCCAGAGAACAGAATACATGACAGGAAGCTTTCAGGCCAAAAGACCAGTGATGCATAGGGGATTTGTGTACAGCATACGAGCATGATGTGGAACAGCTATGACTACTGGCACTTACCTCACTTTGTCGGCATAGGGGGAGCAACACTGAATAAGGCCAATTGAAACACTGCTGGAGCTCCTCCAGCACTTGTGGCCTTTTTGCTCCTGCCCCCTCACCTTCACCATGCCTTTGCTTACTGTCCAGGGAGGCACCTCTTGAAGTGGTGGCTCCAGTTTAGCAAAGGGAGAGCAACCAACTGACCCTGTTTCAACTCCAGCACAGCATCCTTCCAGTAGTGGTTGCTGGTGTCTACCTTGCATGTACTTTAAAATGTGAGCCACTTTAGGGACAGGGAACCATGTTGCTCTGTAAAGGGACAGGGAACCATGTTGCTCTGTAAACCACTTTGAGATAAATATATAAATATCTCTAACAAGAATAATAATTTTACTGTCAGTTTTACTGAGCCATGACGTGGAAGTATTGTACTTAGAGCACCACTGTATAGCACTGAAGCTGATGTGTAACATCGAAACATTTGCTATTTTGACATCTGTCTTATGTTTTGTGTGTGTGTGTGCATTAAAGAGGTCTTTAAAAGTTTGTGTTCTTTTGGAGAATGCATATTATTCATAGTTGTTATTTCCAGCCATTAGTTCCCTATTTCCTTCCCTTTCTTTGTTCTAATCTATTTCATTTTTCTGTATCTATTTCTAATCTTTTTCTAATCTATTTCATTTGTCCTTTCCCCTGTAACTCTCCCTCTATTAACATATCTTCCATTGTCCTGCCTTGGTACTTCCTACCCTCATGCGTGTGTCTTATTTTTACCTTTTTACTGTTGTTGAGTTTGTTTTTAGACTTTATTTGTATGCTAGCCTTTGACTACTTTATTGCAGCAAAGCAGAATGCTTTTTTTTTTTACAAAACAAATTAAATTTGTTAACAATGTTTTAATATTAACAAATGGAATAAATGTAGTTATTTTTAATATGTCCCCTCCTCTTGCCCCACTCTTCCACACATCCATCCCACCACCAAGTTGTCCAAACCTTGATTTGAGCTGGGGCTAGGTCCTATGCTCCTCTGTCAAATGGCTCAAGTCAAACCCTAGCTGTCTCACCTGCCCAGCAATTTGAGTTGTTTGACTGCCCCTGGCCTGTTAGACACTAGTCAGAGGTTTCCATGTGCCAAGTCATCACTATTGCTGCACTCAGCTTAAGAGTTTGCAGAAGATAAACAGGAAAATAGGGCCAAGGGTGACAAATGCTTTCATACAAGTTCTAGAACAGCATGCCAGTGTGTTTTCCCCCGCCCTCTTGCTGGTATCTCTAAGCTGGACTAAAAAACAGGAACTTGCTGGGGTAAAATAAGCCAGTTTCTTCTTTATGTTGGAAGGTGCTTTTGGGGGGAGGAGGAATGATACAGCTTGTTTGGGTTGCCAGTTCCAGACCTTGTGAGGGCTCCTATATCTTTTAAGTGTTACATATAAGGGGGAACTCCACTAGATAAAGCTACTGCCTCTGTGATGGGAAAAGCCACACCTGGAAGTTTTTCACACGGGGCTTTTGAAGCCCTTTAACTTGCATCTCCTCCGGAATGGAGGGGGTACATTCACATATCAGCTAGATTTACCCCGAAGCCCCTGCCAGTTATCGGGGAGCAGTTCACACACAATTCAGGTTTTTCACTGTGCTTTAGAGTATAACCTAATTTATATTCAGGGTAAAAAAATCCACTATTTGTGTTGGTTTTTTGGGACAACTTTGAGTTTGCAGTAAAGCCTCCCCATAAACTCACAGTAAAACCTGCTGTGCGTAAAAGCCCCCGGAGAAATTCTGCTTTTGCAACTGAAAGACCAGTGTCCCTTGAGAGGAAGGCAAGAAAGGAGGCACCCAGGCGAGCGAGCTCTTGTCCTCAAAAAGACCCAACAGTCAATGTTTTATTAATCATATATCATTTCCTTGTTTTAATATTGTAAACAGCTTTGGGTGCGTTTGTCAAGGCAGGAAGGCGGTATACAAATAAATAACTGAAAGAGATAGGAGCATCTGGCCTTAGCCGTTTTGGCTGCCTCTTCCCTGTTCTACCGTCTCCCTACACAAAAGGAAAGAAGTGCAAACAGAACTGTCCTGGGAAAGCCCTGACAGGATGCAGGGCCTGGGGCAAATCAGTCACTGTGGGGCTCCCAGTAAATTTTAATGGAGGTTAAAAGAGTGAGGCCCGAGACAGACACCCTGCTTGCCCTGCCCTAAGGACAGCCCTAGGTGCCAATGATATTTTGCTCTATATGCTGTGTGTTCTCTCTGTGTGGATTATTTAGTTAATTCCTTACTTGCTCACTGCTTTTTAAACTATATGTTTTCTGCTTTAAGCCAATTAATCAGCTGCTTTAATCATATATTCTTTGCTGTATTTAGAAGCGAGTGCTTTTCGCTGTCTTATGCTTCAGTTATTATTGTATGCATTCTGTGAAGTAACTCTAAATTTTGTATCAAAGAAAGTGGGAGTTCTGCCACTGGAATAAATGATATAAATCAAGAACATTTCACAACATTTATTTTGTTTCCTAGAGGGAATTTTTTGAAGAGTTTGGCATTTTTTAGCCAACATTGGTGTGAAAGGAGTGAAGGAAGACAAGAAACAGACTGGATTTGCTAGCCACCATATTCACCTTATTCTGGTGGTCAAGGATAAGAAGTAGCTGGAAAAGTAGCAAACAGGAAACCAGAATCTACCTTGTCAGTACTAGAATCTTGATTCCACAGTCAGACTCCTGCATCATCTTCAGGCACATGGTTCCAAACTTTCCTCTACAATTATATGATTTTCTCCTCCGCTCCACCAAATTAAAATATGTAGCATGATCATAAGCAAGTTTACTCAGAAGCAAGTCTGAGACTCCCATTGAGTTAATTGGGACTTGTTCCTTTGAAAATGTGCTTAGAATTGCAGTTGCAATTCTATGTATGATTACTTAGAAGTAAGCCCCACACTTTGAATTCAGTGGGACTTACTCCAAAGTAAGGTGTGCATACAATTGCAGCCATAGATTCTCATTATGCCAAATTCCATGTTCAGTAGACCTGCAGCTGGGTTGAATAAACAAAGCCTAGATTATTGCTTTGTTATAATTACTTTGTTAATTGGTAGCTTAGCAGCACAGAATCATAACACTAAATACCTCAAGATCATCACTGCCTTGAGACATATGTTTAGGCAGTGTATAAAAAATTTCAAATTAAATAATAAATAAATCTAGTCCAAACCTTGAAATGACAAGATTACTTAGACTTTGACCACTTAATACTTAATGGTGTATGTGTGTCTGTCTGTCTCCCCCACCCCTGGCACGGCCTCTGACCCTTTAACAGTTGCATGAGAAGCAGAAATTCAGAGTTGAAACTTTACCTAATAAGCAGATAAGGGATGAGAAAAGCTTCATCTGTTGATTTTTGTTTGTCATTCAATTTACGAGAGCCTTGCCAAAAGAAAAAAAAGCGGGGGGGGGGGGGAGATGATCAGCTAGTTTCCACTTTTAAAAGCTCTTGGGCAGGAGCTCCCACATCTTTTCTGGGAAATGTTTCTGGACAACCTATCTACATTTGCTTTGTACAGTCTGAAGCCATGGGTGCCATAACAGCACTAATAAATTGCTACTTTCCCTTTCCTTTATGGCTACCTGCTCATTAGTCAACCTTTCTCCATTTGGCAATTTAACTGGAGCAAGCTGCTGATGCTCCTGGTAACTTGTTAGCAAGGTGACGGTTTAAAAGAGGCAGAAAGTATTGTTCGTCTGTTTTGGATAAACATTTATTTGGAAGAGACTATTAAAGAATGATTTGACCAACAATAACAAGTATACACACATTGGCCAGCACATACAAAACGGCATGGACTTTACAGACCCTGGGGAGCCTCATAGGGTGATAGTGTGGTAAGCTTATTGGTTAATCCTGTACTGCTGGCATATATGTGGAGCAATATCAGTGAAGTCATGGAATTACAGTGGTTTAAAACCACTGTAAATGAGATTAGACTCAGGCTAATTGTCTTTTCAGGGTTTTTTGCAGTAACTAAGCACAAAAGACTTCTATCCCTTTACATGTTCAACACAGTCAGAGTTTATAATAAATACACACAAGGCCTGCCATTGCATACCAGTAAAGAAAAGGAAGAGTTTTTATTTAAGGATAATGTGTAAACACTGGCTGTGCTTGACAGAAGCTTGATGTGCAGACATTAGCAAGTGATGAGGTTTTTCCTCCATGCCCTGAAAAATGTCATTTGCTAATTACTGTAACTCAAGCTGCAGTCGAAGGCAAAAGAGCAAGCTGGGCGCTTTCTTTCCTGGGCAGTTGGCAACTCCATCTGCCACTGCTGGATTGTGGCTATTAGATAAACTGTTATAACTAACTTACTAGAATATTTTCTGAATCACTAGTTAAAGAGAGAGATGGCAATACACACTTGCTAGTGTGAAGTAAACACCATGGAAATAACCAAAGACTTACTCCCAAATAGGTAGGCCTAGAACTATAGGGTTTTAACTGAGAAGGCGTATGACCTATGGATGGGTTATATAAAAGATGCATTTCTAGTAATACTGTTTAATAACACTGTGTCAATAATGCAATGTGTACAGACAGTGGTTTGCCCAGTTGTTACTTAGTCTATCCCATAACCTGGTAAAGCAAGAGGCAGTGAGAATGAACTGAACATATTAAGCTGCCTCAAACTGACTGAGTCCATCTCATCCAGCACTGACTGGCAGCAGCTCTCCAAGGTCTACAGCAGGGGTCTTTCCCAGCTCTACTACTCTGATCCATTTTACTGGAGATGCTGAAGATTGAACTAAGGAACTACTGTATGTAAAGCATGTGTTTTACCACTATGGCCCTCTCAGGTTGAAATCCAAGTTGGGGTGGTGGTGGGAGGAATGGGTTGTGTGTCAAGTTATTAAGAAAGGAGAAATGTATTTATGTATCTATCTATATAATTCTCTAAGGCATATCTGTGGCTAATCTTGTGTGTGGCAGCTCTTCCAAGAGTTCGTGAGCAGAAGCACTGTGGTGACTGGGCAGTGGAGATTCCATATGCAGATAGGGAGGAGGAACCTGTGATGGTTAAGGTCAGTTGGAATGCAACTGTTACTGGTCGGAAGATGTGCTTGATTATAGAGGAGAGAAATCTATATATAAAAAAATAGTGGGCAGCAGTCTGCAAAGAGAGGGGTCATGAGCGAGGAAATAGTCCCTTCAGGAGAAGGAGGCTGCTGTGTTGTGAATTAGATGAGGAAACAAGATGAACAAGATCTGTTAACTCAGGAAGGGAGAACGAGAAAGAGAGAGAGAGAGAAAAGAAGGAAGGGGAAGAAAGACAGAGGGGAAGAGCAAGTGGAGGAGAGGGAAAGAGAGAAAAAGAAGGGCGGGGAAGAGAGAAAGAAGGAAGGATGAGGGACGGGCCAGAGCCTGTCAGGGGCCTGAGGGGAATGAGCGGCCATGGTGGTGCCTATTGGCAGCAAGGAAGAGCCCAGTCAACCACTGCTGCTGTTTGGGGCTACCAAGTCCACTGCTGCTGTTTGGGTCATTGGCGGAGGGAGGCAGGCAGGCACGGGACAGGCCCAGGACTGTCAGTGGTCTGAGGGGAACGAGCAGCCATGGCAGCAGTGAGGAAGGGCCCGGTCAACCGCTGCTGCTCCTGTGGGGAGGAGCAGGAGTGGGGCTCGGGTGAGGAGGCCAGCAACACTGCAGCCCCGACCAAGAGGGGTGAGGGGGATGGAGTAAAGGGGTGGAGGAGTGACTGAGAGGGGAGTGGAAGCAACAGGATGGAGGAGGAGGAGGAGGAGTGCGGCTCAGGTGAGGGTGGAGAGATTTCTGAGGTGAGGGGGGCTGTGGCAGGGGGTGAGGAGAGCAATCAAGTACTAGAGTGCAGATGCTCTGCACAGATTAAGATAGTTTAAAATATTTTTCATCTGTCCCTCCGGCACACTGCAGCTTGGGGTGACTTACAATAAAACAATACAATAAAATAATGATAAATTTCATTCCTCGCAACATTTCACACACAGGAGCAGTCTCTACAATCACCCAGAAGCCCCTAGATTCAATGGGAACGGGTGTCTTTTCTATGTATGCCCTTTCACAAATAAGGCTTCTTATCTGTCGCATTCATGGCTCCTAATTTTCTGAAATGGCTTGCAGTTGTTCTCTTATTCACTTTCACTATGACTTTAGGTTAGGCTGAGAGATAGTGATCTGTACAAGACCACCCAGAGAGGTTAATGGCTGAGCAGGGATTAGGCCCTGGAAAGATGGAAGGCTAAGAGAACAGCAGCAGGCTTCCAGTCTGGTGTTCTTTTAATCTCTCAGATCTATCTTGAGATATATCTCTACTACAATCTCCACTGATTAAGTCTTTATTTGCCTTCATGTGACTCACAGGAAAATGTTGCAGCCCAGAAATAAAATGAATGCTCCATGATGGAGTTTACGTGGGAAATGTGTCTGTAGTTCTAATTATCCCTGTGTTTAGCTGTGCGTGACATACTGTGGAGAGCACATCAGAGTTTGGAGTAGATTCAAATCCTGTGCATGAAAACAATGGGGTGGATTTTAGTCAAAGCCAAGTATATCTTACAGTCAGGGAGTAAATATATTAGATGAGATTGTGTCTAATAAATGAATCCCCACAATTCTCACTATGAGTTGTATTTCCTGCTAATTTATCATATTTAACTTTTTTTAGTTTGACAGATAGGAAGGTAACATTTATTTAGGAAGGCACATTTATTTAGCAAGATGTTCATATACAGGTTCCATTTACAATCTTTCCAGAGTTACCCTCTAACTGAAAAGTTCTATGTTTAGAGCTAGATCAGCTATCTCTGATTTTATCATATCATTAATCTGTGGAAAGAAATTGTAGCAGAGGATGATGCAAGTTGTAGTACAACAACAGCTGGAGAGCCTCAGGTTGGCCCTTCCCTTGGCCAAGAATATAGTGGGATCAAGATAACTAATTCTGGAAGATACTGTTGCCTCCAGAAGAGAGAACTGAGTGCTCAGCTGATGGGCAATCAATCAGTCAGTCAATCAGTTTATTAAGATCAAGGATCAGACTGATGGACATCCGCAATGGAATATTCATGCAACCCCAACTGAGTTTGATGGATGCATGCGGTGAACTGGATGAGGAAATGCATCACTGTCTGGAGCCAATAATCACATGGAACACAAGGGATCAGAGCTGAATTGTGATCAATGCTATTTATCCTGATTGTTACACTTTAGTTATTTGCTCATTGAAAAAAAATTGATATCCCATTTTATTTATTTGTTTTATATACCACCTGATTCCAAAGGCTCTAGGCGGTTCATAAAAATAAACACAAGAAAAAACAAAACAGACTGTTAAAAACAGCAATTTAAAAATTTAAAACTTCCAGAGCAAGCTTGGCTGAAAAAAATGTGTTAAGGACTCCTTTAAAGGCTGGCAAAGATGTTTAACCACAAATGTCTAGGGAGCGCATACCACAGCCTAGGAGCGACTACAGAGAAGGCCCGCTCCCAAGTCACCACCAGACCTCTTCATCTCTTTTGAATACATTTCCCCTTTGAAGAGCATCTAAAGTGACTTAACATAATTTATTAAAACAAAAATACAATACTTTACCAAAATAATTGCTTGACTTTACATTTCCACATCATCTGATCCATATTTGCATTGCTGGTTTCACATCTCCAGCATCTCAGACTGTAAAATATTGAAGTATCTTTCAAACTATGTAATTCCACATATTTCTACTTCTAGGGAAAGAGTGTTTTGCAGATAATAATTTGGTTGTGCTGTCAAGTCAGTGTCAACTCCTGGCGACCAAAGAGCCATGTGGTTTTCTTGGTAGAATACAGGAGTGGTTTACCATTGCCTTCTCCTGCAGAGTATGTGATGATGCCTTTCAGCACCTTCCTATATTGCTGCTGCCCAATATAGGAGTTTCCCATATTCTGGGAAACACACTAGCAGGGATTCGAACCAACAGCCTCCTGCTCTCTAGGCAGGTTGCTTCCCCACTGCGCCATTAGGTGGCTAATGAAATAATAATATTTCAGCATCCTTATATTAGTTGGTGTTAATAAGTGTCCAATATAAGTAATCCTTTAGTTCCTCCAGTGCTACTGAACGGTATATCATACCGTTTTTCAGTTAACATTGTTAAACCAGGTATCAAGATGTGAATACGAGCACAAACCTCTCTCTTGTCTAATCTGTTTCCATACAATATGCTGATATATTATGCAGACATTGGTGTAGCATGTATTTTGTTTAAACCAATATTAAAATTCTAAACTTAAAATTGGTGCTGTTGTATGCTACAAGAAAATCTTAATGAAATAGATAATCATATTTCTAGGTCTCTACCATATGTTTTCAACTCTAGGCTGGTTTAAAATTAATTAAAATTAATCTAAAATCTAGAATTCTCCACAATATACACATATGTCATTCAACATAGGAAGCTGCCATATACCGAGTCAGACTATTGGTCTATCTAGCTCAGTATTGTCTTCACAGACTGGCAGTGGCTTCTCCAAGGTTGCAGGCAGTAATCGCTCTCAGCCCTATCTTGGCAACGTACTGTATGCTTTGGTAGTTTGTTGGTTCAATTAAAAAAAATCTTGTCCTATCTTGGAGAAGCCAGGGAGGGAACTTGAAACCTTCTACTCTTCCCAGAGTGGCTTCATCCCAGAGCCGCTCCATCCCCTGAGGGGAATATCTTACAGTGCTCACACACTTTTAGTCTCCCATTCATATGCAACCAGGGTGGACTCTGCTTAGCTATGGGGACAAGTCATGCTTGCTACCATAAGATCAGCTCTCCTCTCCCACAAATTCAGTTGCTGTTGCTACAGTTTTCTGACTGTTTTCTAAGCATATTGTTTGCCATGACTCTTTATGATATGGCAATAGGGAAACTCATAAAGAAATGAATAAACAAAGCAAGTTTCTGTATCACTGCAATCCAATGGCTGCTCCTGTGTATATCAAGGAGCAATTTTGCAGGCAGCAGTTTCAGCATGAATTCATCTCCAAAGGAGCCTGAAGAATCACATCTCAAGGTGGCCAGTGTCAGTTTAACTCACAGTTTTGCAGAGACAGTAATACCCATGCAGGTTTAAGAGCGCAACACTAATGGAAGCGCTCTGGGTTTTTAAAAGGCAACCATGAAAACTAGAGAGCATGAAGGAGATAACAGAGCAATCAGCTCCTCTGTTTCTCTTATTCATAAGAGGTGTTGTGTGTGAACAATGCATCCAACAATTCTGGGGCAGAAGTATTGCACGTATCTGGTGTTTCAAAGACATGGCTTCCAGTTCTTCACAACTGCCATGTGAGGGTTTGTGCAGAAGCCCCACAGAAATAAACAGAAACTGAGTAGCAGTAGAATATGCTGCTTGTTGTTTGATGGTTTCCCTCTGATTATTTTATTGTCTTTTATTTCTGCTTTTATTGTGGATGCCTAGAGATTTTATTGTTGCATTGTTTTAGCTTACATTGTTAACCTCCTTGAGGTCTTTTGACAAAATATGGGATAAAGATTTTATTTATACCCCGCCTTTCAAGAAAATCCCAAGGCGGCTCACAATAAAATTTAAGAACAAGATTATTAAAAAGAGACATTAAAACACCGAGCTAAAAAAATATAAAAACAACCTGATTTAAAAAAATTTTTAAACAAGCATAAAAACAGTACAAAATACAAGAAGCAGCAGTGGAGACAATAATATAAAAGTCTGGGTAAAAAGCCACGATTTGACATGCTTTCTAAAAACTGTGATAGAGACTGAGGAGCAGATACCCACCAGGAGAGCATTCCAGAGTCTGGGGGCAGCAACAGAGAAGTCCCTGTCCCGAGTGCACGACAACCTAGTGTCCCTCATAGTCGGCACCCGGAGCAGAGCCCCCTCAGATGACCTTGTCAAGCGGGCAGCAACCTTTGGGAGCAGGTGGTCCCTCAGGTATCCCAGGCCCAAACCATTAAGAGTTTAAGATAGATAGATAGAAACTTGAGGGTGTGCAGCTTGTCTGGATTGTGAATTTGGACCCTCCAAATTGCTCTACACCACCCTCGGAGTTTTATACTGAAGAGTGGTTTATAAATTTGCTAAATAAATAACAGTGATGATTTCATCCCTATTCCAATATATATTCCAATATAATATATTCCAATATATTATTTGGAAGTTCAGTCCTTCTGGTTTTAATAGGAATTGCATTAGGGTGCCAGGTACACATTTATCTGCCAACTTAGCAAAGAATGTTCTCTATTATTATTATTGTGTTCTCTATTAGAAGGTTCTTTGTATATATTCTTCAGTCAATATATAAGCGAATCCCACACTATTGTACTTACTTACCTCTGACATTAATTTTCATTTAGTCAGTTTTAAAGTTCCTCACTCAAATTTTATAAAAACAAACACACCTCAATGTGTTCAGAGACATCCTTTTCACCTTCTGCTCAGTTCTCACTTTTATCATCACCATCTATTTACTGTTCTGCCCTTGTGTTTTTTTCACAATTTCAGCCTACAACGCTGAAATGTCGGTGAAACATTCCCCACCACCTATCTCCACACCAGGAAAAGCTTCACCTGCTAAATTTTTACACATCAAGGTGCTGTTACAATATAAGAACTGGGCTAGAAAAAAAAGGGGGTGAACCTTAGAAAGACCACACAAGAATTCTATGACCGATGATACTCAGGGCCTTTGAGTTCTGGATTATTTTCCCTCGTCACAGGGCTCACTTCCTACAATTTCCTGATGAACAACTACCTCAAAAGGCCACAAATCCTGCTTTGTTTCAAAACTGAGTCCTTAAAATTGCATCCTGGCAGCTTTTAATTCATAGCGGAGGCCTTGTTTTTCTCTTAAACACTCAGAGTCTCATGAATTATAGCTTGAAAGGCAGCTTCCTCTCGCCTCTTTTTGCTTCATTTCATTCTCAGAGCTGCCAGAAAGTGGCAGCTGACACTGGTGTAGTTCATACTTGTGTTTGGTATCATCAGGGAAATACACTCTCTTTTTCTATGGCTTTTGACAAGATAATACCATCCTGCAGCTGGCAAGAAAAAGGGATGAGTTATCATGAGTATGTATATGTATAAGGGAGCAAGATTGCCATGTATATGTTCCCAGTTCTGTGTGTCTGTGTGTTTTGGTTCAAACCACTGGCAGACAAGATGAGGAAAATTACTTAAAGCAGTCCCACTGAAATTAAAGACAAGTTGGGCAATTGCTAATGCTTTTACCACTAGCTTTACTTACAAATAATTATGGGTAATAATACACAAATAATCTATGTGAAGTCTTAACCTATACATGTTTACTCAGAAGTAAGTCCCTTTGAGTTCAGTGACACTTATCACAAACAAATACATAGAACTGCAGCTCTAATAGCACACCAGATAATGTGCTGCTCTTTATAGTATTGCACAGTTAGACTACTGTGTAACATTGCTTGCTACCGATATACATGATAATGCACATTACGTGCTACCTATTTGCATGATAATGTTCTTACCAGAATACTCCCATGTGTACATAGAAATAATAATTTATGGAAAATCCATGCCCAGATTCTATAAGAGCCAATGATTAGGAGCGAGTGGCTAGAGATTCTGAAGTATGGCTCATCAGGTGACAGGCAGAGATTGAGAAATCCAGAGTGGCTGACATACAGAGCAAGGATGTACCGGCGGTGCAGTGAGAGAGCTGCCTAAAATAACTTCCCAACTAGATATTATTTATTTGTTTGTTTATTTATTTATTTCATTGAATTAATATGCCACCTAATATAGAAATCTCTAGGCAATGATATTATACCAGTTGTTCCCAGGTATAACCATGAAGTGGCAATTTTTGACATCCTCCCCTTCCCCAGGAAGCCTTCTGTGCCATCAGAAAATATGTCCCCAAGGATTACATAACCCTCAGAGAGGTATGTTCAGGGGCCACAGAATACTTCCTGAGGAAGGAGAGGACATCAAAAATTGCCACTTCCCTGCTGCACTTGTCAGCCACTGAGTCCAGTTTTCAACTTCTCTGCTTCTGCAGCCTTGCCTTGAATAGTGGGGTAAGAGTGCTGTGCACAGTTTTCACAATCCAGGCACACTCACAATGCTGTTCTCCTGTTATGCAGGGTGGGAACAAAGCATACAGCTAGATGTGATAAAGAAGATCCTGGATTAGCCATCAGGACGAGGAATCGGATTGGATTGTAGTGCTGGGAGAGATCTGACACTTCCTCCAAGCCTATTTTTTTCTGTTAAGATTGCCCCTCCGCCCCCACTAGCTCTTATTTCCTCCACACCAGAAGACTTAAACGTATTTGCTCTTCCTCCATGGAGCAGACAGCCACTTCCGAGAGGGTGATTTTTAAGTGGATGTATAGCACAAGCGGGGAGGATTATTCTCCTCTGTCATCATGGTACTGATCTGATTGGGGGCAGGTGTGTGAGTGTGCAGATGATGTGTGCAGCCTTCAAAAACAAAACAAAACTGCAAGAAGTCCTGATCATGAATTTTCCACATCATATCCAATTTGGCTCCATGGTTGGCTAGTGTTCCTATGCCTTTAGTAGCTAAATGGCAAAAAGAAACTCAGCAAGGGAATCTTCCCCCACTGTGGAATGCTTGGGGAAAATCTGTCTATTTCATTTTCACTACATATGCAATCACTAAAGTGGGAATTCTACCACCAAAAATTAAAAAAAATTGCAACCCTACAGACTCTACTTAGAATCCCAGAATCATAAACTATTTCCCTCTGTTGTTTCCCTTTGAAGTTTTTGGAAGTTTGAATCGCTCAGCAGTAGGCAAAGCTGATTTAATAGCAGAATTGCCTTGCACATCCCATTATGACAGTGTGAATTCACACTCAGGGAGGGTGCAAAGGAATAAATGACAATCAAAATCATAGCTACATTTTGCACACATTTTTAAAAAATGTGCACCATTCATTCTGACCTGTATTTATGCATAATAATCCCTGTAAACAAACTGGCTTTTTAAGAACCTCATCTGAAAAAACATTACACATGTGTGCACGTACAGACATATGCAGACACGCACCCCTTTCCATAAGAGAAAAAGTAGCCAAAATAAAATTCCAGGACAAGTTAATAACATTAATTCAAGCCAAAAGCTTTTAGTAAGGAGCTATATTTTAGCTTCTCATGAGCAACGAGAGATACATACAGGCCTTCCTGGAGGAAGGATCCCACAGTCTAGTACTACAGTCAAAAAGGCCCTTTCTCTTGTTCATACCTGCTGAACTTTTGGCAGTGGGGCAACAATAAACTGGGCCACAGTTGTTGAATGGAGTGACTGAGCAGGCTCATATGGAAGGAACTGGTCCTTAAGGTAGCCTAGACCTGGACTTTTCAACCAGGAAGTTTTTCACATGGGGCTTTTAAAGCCCTTTAACTTCATCTCCTCCAGAATGCAGGGAGTGTGTTCACATAGATTTACCCTGAAGTCCCTGTGAGTTACTGGGGAGCAGTTCAAGGACAATTTGGGTTTTTCACTGAGTGCTAGAGTGTAGCCCAATTTATATCCGGGGTTAAAAAAATACAGTATTTGTATCAGTTGTTTGGGAAAACTTCAAGTTCACAGTAAAGCCTCCCAGTAAACCCATGGTAAAGCCTTCTGTGTATAAAAGTCCCTGGTATTATTCTTGCCAGTGGCACTTTTCTAAGTCCAACCTGCACAACTCCTGTGAATACCATTGCTGCTGCTGCTGCACACAAAGGTGAGTGGCTAGCCCCATAGTTGTCCCCAAAGCAAGGGAGAAATGTCTTCAGTTGCCATTGCCTTCTGATCTCCCTTCTACTCTGAATGTGGTTTTCAGTGTTCTCTGGACTTTGTTGCTGATCTCTTGTAATAATCCACTTCCCGAAATCCTGCTGAATTGTTCCCCTTTCTTCCTGCCTGATTAATGACTTGGCTACAATTCTATGTACATTTTCCTGAGAGTAAGTCCTGTTCAACGTAGTGGGACTTGCTTCTGAATAAAAAGGCATCTATTCTGCTGCTAAGACCTTTTCTTTCTCTTTCTTTTTAATGTTAAGCTTATTTATTTATAAAGTTTATGCTCTTGTGGCGGGGAGGATATAGTGCAAATACTTTTTACACCGGGGGTGGGTGGGGACACAGTAGAATGAAAATATCAAGCATGGTAGACCCTTGAAAGGCCATTATACAAAAAGAATTTAATGCAGCTAGGTCCTGGATTTTCTCTGCATGCATGCTTCAAAGTTTTGAGGCTTCACTATTGCCTTTCAAATCCACATGCAGGATTGTCCTTGCTCTCCTGGTTCTCTGCAACATTAAATCAAGAGGAGAGAGAGCGAGAGCGAGCACGAGAGCTAAAATTCCAGGAAAGGCGCAGTTTCCAATAAATAAATAATAGGGGGACCAGGGGCGTAGCAAGGTTGGAGTGGGCCCAGAGACAAGATTTTAAAATGGGCCCCCCCAAAGTCCAGGGCCTCCGCACACCCCAGGCCCCCAAGGATTTAAGTCTGATATTCCAAAATAAGTATGCTACCTGCAAATACATTTCACTGAATACACACACACACACACGTCACAATATATAGTGATATACATTGAGTACTATACATTTGTATTACTTTTAATGCCTAGAACACACTAGAAAGATGAATTATTAAAATGGGCCCCTCGCTGCAGATTAGCAAAGGAGACTTTCAACCATGCAGGGTGAACCTATGTTTGTTTTCTCAGAATTCTGAACAAATTCAGTCAAGTTTGATTCCAGGAGGTTTTTCACAGGAGGCTTTTAAAGCCCTTTAAGACACATCTCCTCTGGAATGGAGGTGCTGCATTCACATGTTGGCCAGATTTACCCTGAAGTCCCTGCAAGTTATTGGGGAGCAGTTCACACACAAGAAAAATAAAATAAAATAAAAGCACAAGACATGCTTCACAGTTCTCACTCAGACCTTCTGGGCTGCAAAACAACTTGAACATAAGTGCATTTATAAATGAATGAATGAATAAATAAAATTAATAAGATACTGTTCCAGAAGTTTTTGCAATTTTCTGCCATGAAACAAGCCACTTATAGGACTTTTTAGATAGTTTTTTTTAAGTCAGCAAATTTTCCAAGCTGTTTCAAAATAAATATTCAGAGACTTCTCAGTCCCTCCCCCCCCCCCATATCCAAGCCCTATGGCAAGCAGATCCCTATATATGGGGGGGGGGGCGGGAAAGGTAACCACAAAAAGGAGTTCACACTCTACCTGGCAAATGCTGGTCTGGGTTAAGCAGTGCAGCAGGGGGTCTTCTGCTGCAGAGAACACTCTGGCTGCCTCCTCCTTCCTGGCTGGCTTGGGCCCTACTCGAGTTCAGGCTTCACTGAGGCCTAATCGGAGGCCTCCCTGGAAGCACCGCCCACCCGCCGATCAGCTGAGAGGCGGGAGAAAAGGAGCTCTTTGCAGCTTGTCTGCTGCTTCCATTGCCGGCCAGGAGAACAAGCAGGAGAGACGGCGAAGAGGGCAAGTGGCTGAGGGGCCTTGGGGCTGGGCAGGGGGCAATGGGGAGTCATGTGAGGTGCCCCTGGGGTGCTCCTCCAGGCAGTGGGGCCCCCAGACAACTGTCTCCCCTTGCCCTATCATTGTTAGGCGCCTGAGGGGGACAAAAAACATAATATTGATCAAACTGGCCTTGGTATCACCAGTGATGCAGGTAACCACTCCTCTAGTTTGTGCTATGGTCTGTCAGTGTCTACATCTTTGTCTTCTTGTGCAAGACTTTTTCCTTCCAGGATCAAGTTAGGATACTGGTGTTTCACAGATTAGCAAACCGATTGCCCAAGGAAGTTATAGGATGTGTAAAACACCATCTGGATTGCCTGTAAATGTGCCCATAAGACTCATGCTGGAATGAAACACCATCTAGAAAGGCCTTCAGGGCCTTAAGTTTAAAATCAGCACTTTGATTTGAGCCTGGATGCAAGTTGAAAGGCAAGACAGATGAAACACACTGGAGTGATGTTATCAACTGCCCCTACACGCATTCATCTGGCAATTGCATTCTGAACCAATTGAAACTTCTGGATGCTTTCAAAGGCAGCACTATGGAGAGCCCATTATATTAATCCAACCTGGATGGATTAATAACCTGGATGGATTAATTAACCTGGATGGATGGCCCATTATATTACTCCAACAAGGGCATGGATGTTGGTGACCAGGTCAGATTCTCCAGGGGCCTTTTCAAACAGCAATGTACGGTGGGATGTCTAAAGCTTTCATGTGCGTTTCAGATGCAAGCTTACTCTCAGGACACATGCTCCAGCAGGCTTCCTTGCTAATTCCTAGCACAATCTTACACTCTCTACACATGTTGAGCCAGAACTTTGCACAATCTTCAAAGCACCACCTGCCAGCTAGCTCTTGCACTCCAAGAAGAACCCACCCTTTCCCCCACTCACCATAGAAGTAGTAATGAAAAAGGGTGGGTTTTCCCCGGAATGCAAACATAGGTTGGCAGGTAGTGCTGTGCAAATCACTTGAGGTCCCTATATGGCATGTAGAGGATAAGGTAGTGCTAGGAATTAGTGCAGGAGCTTGCTGCACCATATGTACAAGGAGTAAGATCATGCTTGGAACCTGCACAAAAACTTCACACATCCCACACTTTATTGATACCAGGAAAGGTCCAAAGTAGGGACATAACTGACACATCTGCAAAAGCTGCTGAAAATATGAGACTGACGGTTATCATGCGAAAAATAAATTTGCAAGTCCCCCAGGGGTAAAACTGCAGACTAGCGTGATATAAAATTATGTCCGACTATATTAGGACTCAGCTTTAATTTCAGAATCTGCAAGGATCAAGTCACTCCTGCTTCATTTACTCCTTGCATCTCTAATGAGCAGGATTGTTTTACATCCCCAATGAGCAGAGTAGTACAGTTAGTGGCGTGAAAATAAGTTCTTCACCTTTCTTGGTCTTGGCTTTTATGAACGTGTTTTTGGTTTTGTCTTATTTCTTGGAGCATTAATAATACTCGCTTGCGCGAGCTGTAATCCTTCTAATCCCGAACTCTTTAGCAAAAGAATACTGGCATGCCGTTCTGTCCATCAGTTCAGCGGAGTTCAACACGCACGGCTCGCTCTTCTGAGACTGCAGGCCCAGGGTGTGGTATTGGGGAATGGGATGCGTCTGGCAGAGACCTCCTGTGGTAGAACTGGTGTACTGTCGGAAACTGAGTTGGTCCGATGTGCGAAATAAAAGGCAAACGCTCTGCAGACGCACTTTGGTTGTTGCATTCAAAGCAAACGGTTACAGGGGGAGCAGCATAATAATCCTAAACATTGTGCTTGCTTCTCTTATATTTGCGGGGAGTGGGGGTCGGGGGGATAGGGGAGGGGAGCAACTGTCCTTATCCAACCCCTGCACAACATCCCTCTAGTGGCTGTTGCTGGTCCTTGCTTGACGCTTCCTTTTAGATTGTGAGCCTTTTGGGGACACGGAACTATCTGGTTTTTTGCAATGTTAACTGCTTTGCGCATTCTTGTTGAAAAGCGGCGGAGAAATATTCGTAGTAGTAGTAGCAGCCCAGAAATGTCCCATTTAGTACAACAGAATGTCTCCTCCCTAGTAAACGAAGCCCTAGAGGTGTAGCTATAATTAAGCGGATGGAGATAACGAAACCGACCCCACCCCACCCTATTTTCTTCATTGTCTCCCTCACTCTGAGGGGCCGCCGGGGGAGGGGCGAAACCTGGGCCCCCTCTCCCCTAGCTGTGCCCCTGCGAAGTGGGCAAAGGGGCAGCTTTAACGTTGCGGTTCTGATTTGATCATGCAGCCAGCAATTGCACCTATTCATTCCATAGTGTCCCGGTTGTTGCTAGCGTCTCGTGTGTTTATGTTTAGGCTAGGAGTCCCTTTGGGGCAGGGAACTCGATTTTAATTTCTTTTTCTGTGCAAATTGCTTTGCAAACCTTTTGCTGTTGCAAAGCAGAAAATAAATATTCTTAAATAAGAATGATGGCCTTAATTAAGCAGTACCCAAGCATATGCTGCTGTGGAGATTGCTTTAACGTTCAATAAACTGAAACGTTGTTTGCCTGAACTCCTTTAAGGCAGCCGTTAATTAAAGAAACACTTTCAGAAGGACACCCCAGAAGCGCGCTTCTCCTTGTGTGTTTGTGGAGACTTAGACCTTCTCTCATGAATTAAACTATGTGAGACAATGTAAACTGTCGCGTTACAATCATGGGACTGACTTTAAATGATGAGAATTTTTAAAAATTAAAGCTGTGATAAGGCACTTTCTGATGGCTTCGATATTCTGATTTCATACAACTTTGTTGAAAATTCTGAAATGTCCCTGTCTTTCATCAAAAACTTAAAAAGCTTTGTGTTCAAACATCCCATACCAGAAGCACGACGAAATAAAAGCGCCTTTGAACATGTGCAGAATGCCTTTCCTTTACCAACGAGGGACCACAACACCTTAAAAAAAAATGTAGCCTCTGATTCCTAAACTATTAGCCAAAATTTTAACGGATAGGCTGTTTCTCAGGAATAGAATACATTCGTTACATGCAGAAATTTCTAGGTTCTATCTCTGCCGTCTCCAGTTAAAAAGATCTCAAGACTGACGTAGACAGGCATGGAGAGCGGCTGCCAGTCAGTAGACGGACCAATAGTCCGACTCAGTATAAGCCAGTTGCATGGGTTCACAGGCAGCAATCCCATGTGCACATTAACTACATGAGTACCCCAGTGCTGCGACGAAGCCTGGAGATCCGAGAGTTTCACCTAGCCTAGTCTATTCCATGTTTCTGCAGAGCCTCCCTTGGAAATACGTACTGCCCAGAGACCAGCCCAAGCGAGCAAAACGAGGACTCTCGCACTGCACGCTGTCTTGGGTGGCATTCCCTATTGCTCTGTCTACGCCACCTCCCTCCACCCTTGACACAAAAGTGGAACACTCCAACCCGCCCATCACGTCAAGCTACCGGAAGAACTGCCCGTCCTTTTCCGGAGCGGCTCCAGGAGGCGTTCCTGGCCTTCTCAAGAGTCCGGGCTCGCGCGAAGCGTCGTGGCCGTCTGTCCTTCCTTCTCGAGTGTTTTCTGGGCTCCTGGAGTGCAGACAGCCGCTGGCGCGCGTGCGCGTGATCCTCCTCCTCCTGAGCCTCGTGGGGTCCCCTCCTGACAGGTGAGGTTGGGCGCCTCTCGATCAGCTAACAAGCCGGGCGCGCGGGGGGTGGGAGTACGTGGAGGCGCCTCCATAAACGAGTCCGCATCGGGGACGACTCGCTTCCTTGCAAGATGGTCCTTTAGAGCCAGCCGCCGCCTAGACCCGATGCGCTGGCGACGGGCTTGGAGGCTCCAGCTGGCAGTTCCGTCTTGAACTTAGCGTGAAGCGGCGCCCCTGACGAGGAGAAGAGAGAGGGGCCTCCGTGTGTGTTCTTGTGCTTGGTTGCCTGTCGGGCCTCTCGCTTGTGCCGTATTGTCCATATCGTAACTTCTGTCTTGCTTCGTGTTACCCCAGCCCGCTGCTAAATGGCGCGTCCTATAAACCCAAACAAGCCGTCCGCTTCCGCGTTGGGTCTTTCTCCTGCCTTCGGGTATATTCTCGTGATGCACGTCTCTTGCCAAGGCGTTCTTCCGACCTTCGTTTTGCTTTATTGGTGTCGCTCCCATAATGAAAAGGCTGACATTTATGCCACTGTTTGCTCACTAGCCAGGCATAGCAATTTTTATTGTTTAGAAAACACTGAAGGGTGGGATGTAAGTTGCCACTCTCAGGATGGCTTTCAGAGATAATAAATCCAATGCTTCCAAAATAACAGATCAGTCGAGCAGTAAAACTTGTTCATGCAATAGTTATAAAAGGCCTAATGCCAAAAAGACAATAGAGTTGGCACCAGGCAAACCTAGCCAGTGGGGATATTCGGTAATCAGAGTGTCAGGACTGAAAGGCCTTTTCTCCCGCCACGGTCTGTCTTGTCTCTGAAGGTGGGGACACAGAGGAAGGATGGCCTGGGAAATGGATAGGCTTGTGTGGGAGTAGGTGGTAATTCAAATATCCAAATCCCATGCTGTATAAGATTTTAAAGGCAAGCAGACATTACAAGTATGCCAAGCTACTATTAGATTTTCAGGTATATCTTTGTAATAGGCAGGTAGTTTGCAACTTGCCGGGGCTCTGTTATGAACAAAAGAGAGATCTGCTTCTCTTCTCCTATTACAATAATCAAATGAAGGTCAAACAACTGTACATAAAAGCAACAAGCTTGTATTTGTGCTACTTTGAGCTGTCCAGACCTCTAGAGGTGTCCAAGATTGTTTGCTCCAGCCTGGGTTAAGGTAGAGTGCCATGTACTAAAAATTCTATCATCTTTGAGGCTATCATCTTTGAGGCTACGCAAAAGGCTGATCAAAATTCTTGTGGCTTACCACCACAAAGACATTTGTCCCAAGTCTAAGACAGGAATTTCTGTGACAAAGTCCTCCAGTGTTGTTTTGAAGCCCTTGACTGAATCTTTACAGGAAGCTTGCTTTAGGAGACATATACTCTAATCCAACCAGTTCACAAAATACCACAGTGGAATCTGAGGGAGTTTGTAGCTCCTTTTGGAATATGCCTGCATCTTCTTTGGTTGATATGCCTTTTATTATAAGAACATTCATTTGTTTCTAAAGAATCTCTGGAAATGTAGAGTTATCAATGGGCCATCTAGTTCTGTCTCCAATGACGCAGATTATGTAGCCTCCCTAGGAACTTTCTTTTAACAAGTATTTCTCTCCCTGCCTCTCATATTTTCTGTGTTTGATCAAAGCCACAGGGAACCCAACCCCCATAATTGGTCCCTTTTTACTTTCACAGATGTGGCGCCCTCAAAATTTATCTTACCCCCACCCCCCAATGCTTCATCAATCACCGTCACCAATGGTGTAATTTTAATATACTGAAAACAATAGCAAATTTTGTTGGGTTTTTTTAAAAGAAAACAGTTGCTCTTTGATAAATACCAAATATCTGCTGCTATTGAGATCTGACCCACTTGCAGGTCACTCACTTGGAGAATGACATCTTGCATACATAACCAAACTGATTCAGAAAGCAGTTCCATGGAGCTGTCCTGCACTGAGTTTGAGATTCCTAAAGCCTTCAATATCAGCATTGTTTTCCTTATGCTAGGACAGGAAAGAAATCTCTGAGCCTTCCAGTAGGACAGCAAGGAAATGTTATGTCAGTTGGCTGTTGTCAGATTTCAAACTTATTGCTTAAGCACTGTGTTTGTTACAGAAATTCAAATAAAATATAAGAGTCGATTAATCCTTTGCAGTGTAGTCTGAAAATAGAGAAGAACAGATACTCAATTTCTGGACAGTCTGTTAAGGTAGCATTGTCAAATTCTCACCTGAGTTCCTGGGCAGCCAAAGCAAATGCTGTAGAGTTCATATAGAACTGAAAAATTCCTGCCAATGCCCAGTCTTCTCCAGAAATTGGGAAGGCAGCTGTTGTCAGCACTCCCACACACTAGGATATTTTGCAAGCTGCCTTCATTCAGTAGCTGCAGCATAGACTGGAAAAGTATTTCAAATTATTAGGTGCCTACATGGGACTAAATAAAACATATTCCGTATTTGTAGGTGTTCTCAAATATTTATCTGCCCTTGGGACTTTGTAAACTTGGTTATAACACAGGACTTGGAGGTTCAGTCTCATGGACCTTATGAAACACCATTACAGAATTTCTGTTCATTTAATGGAGTCAGTTGCTAGATTGTTTTCTTGGAAAATCACCTGACTTGTTATCCAAACTTGTATATGAAATATAGCTTGCCGGTAGCTGAATCATAATATGGAGAAAACTTTCTCAATGAGCATGCCGTTCTCTTAAATGTGACTACTTTTCTATGTCTGGATAGGCTAATGATACCTACATAATCCAAAAGAGCAAAGTAAAATGCAGCATCTTGGAAAAATGTCATTTTTGCTGTGTGAGTTGTCTTAGTTCATTAGTTTTCTGTTTTTATCAGCTAGATGTCATAGTTGGCAGTAAAGGCCACCAATAAAGGATCATATAAACATGTTTTATTTTATTTACAGAGCTAACAACTGCATTTTAGCATCTTCCCCTGAATTGCAGTTCTCCATATCATGCCTGAGATCAAAATGGTGTATCTGCAAAGCACAGAAAGACAGGAAGTGGCATGGGTTCCAGTTTTGGGATTAGAAGAACCCGATTTTGGTCAGCAACTAGAGAAGATGTAAAACTGCGTTAATTCTATGTGATGACTGCAATGTAAAGAAATCCTTGCACTCATGGAGTGTAAAGCTCTACCTCCTCTGGTTTGCAACTCCCCTCAGTTTGTATTTAGCAAAACATTGCAAGCAAAACCTTGGATGCCCTGCAGAGCAGAGACAGTTTTGCAGTGATTGGCTGGACCCTGCCTCCAGGAGAGCCTGTGTCACAGAAAAAGCTAACTCAAGAGGAGGAGGAGTCGGTCTGCCTAGTGGAACTTGTAGACTCAGTATGCAACCTTCCTTGACTCCTGAAGTAGGCCACAAAGATCTGCTAAATTAGGCCTGCTAGCTTCTTTATGATATTTGGTTTAATGTGTGATGTTGTAACTTCTTTTTCTCCAACTCCTCAAATCCAGGCCTTTATCCCTTTGCTAAATAAACTGCCTTTTGGTTTTGTAGGTGCTGGTCTGTGTTTCCTGTGTCTAAATTCTAAAACTCCCCATGGCCTAGCTGTTCAGGGTATGCTTTTGTAGATGGGGTAGCATCCTACCCCCGTTGGGAGGGCCATTAAAACTAGTGTTGTAATTTAGCAATTGGCCTCTGAGTAAACATATAAAGTTATTCAATACCAAATCAGACTATTGGTCCATCCGGCTCACTATTGTCTACTGCGACAGCAGCAGCTCTCCCAGGTCTCAGGCAGAGATCCTTCTCAGCCTTGCACCTGATACTTGTCTTCTAACTGGAGAAGCTGGGCATTGGATTTGGTACCTTCTGCATGCTCAGAGGCAGAGCACATGCTTATGCCCCAGTTCTAGCAAGTCTTCCTCGAGAACCACTTTGAGAAGGAAGTGAGGCCCAGTGGGGCAGTGCCTTGGGCTAGCCCAGCCGTGATCTATCAGTAAGCTGTCAGAGAGAGAACTTCCTCCATAACATCTTGACAACATCTTGACTTCTAGGTTGACAATGAGGGCAAGTATTCGGCAGTAGAGGGCTTGATTTGACTGAAGAACCTTTGCAGAGCCATATTGCTGAATGCTTTTGGAGCGAGGAACTGGGATTTGTTCCATTTAAAAGAAGCAACTAAAAGTATCACTTCTACCATGACTAAAGTACTGATACAATCCCAGCTTCAGAACTGGTTTATCTGGAAACTGGCTGAAATAAGCCAGAATTGCCTGGTTTGCATGTCCATAATAGATCCTGGTTTGTTCTAAGCTAGTATTGAAAGGAGAATCCTCTCGTCCCTCGTGTGCAAGGGGGAATGGGGAGCATACTCTGAAGGCTGGGGACATTGCACAAAACCAGGATTCAATCTTGGCTCCTCATGACATCTGAACCAGATCAGTGTTTTAACTTAGCAGTTGCCAGCAACATCCAAGTGACCAGAGAAATCCCCACAGCAGCTTTAGAGTCCTCTATTTCATTGTATAGTATGTGTGCATTTTCACTGTTTTGCTTTATTGCCACCATATTCTAAATTTTAAATACTTTTTAGAAAACGAGTTCAGCTCTTTGAATACTTATCTAAGTTACTTCTACAGATCAACAAACATTTTGAATTCTGCTTTGCTTGTAAATCTGTTATCTTCAGCTGAAACCTTATGTTGTTGCAGGGAGCCAATTCCAAATGCCCCGCAATGGATGATGACAGTCAGGATGAACTCATAAACAAGAATGCTACATTAGGCAAAGTGAAAAGAACGAATGCGCTGCTCTTCACTGATGCAGGTAAATAAAACTTGTCAGAGAATATTCTTAAAGTTATCTGTGCATATGATTCCCAAAGGAGCTTACAGCAAGAAACTTGCCTAGGCCCTAATTTTGAGCCTGGAAACTTTCATGATGGTTTCATAGTTACACGCCTCTAGGTGTTGGTGTCATTTAATTCCTAGCCAATCTCATGTTCAGTCTAATGCATGGGGTCAGCAGCTCTGTAACAAAAACAACCACAAATGTCTACAGAAAGCACCTCAGCTAGAAAACCTAGGAAGTCCAGAGTACTCCATAGAAACTCTGAGGGTGACAGTACAAGGCCTAAAAGGAAGTGCAGTACTAAGAACGTGCTATCGCCCTCTGGATCAAAATGCTGACAGTGGCTGGGAGTTGCAGAAGGAAATCAGGGCGGTGTAAAGAGAGACAGAGCTGCAATAATGGGTGACTTCAATTACCCACACATAGACTGGGTAAATTCATAGTCAGGTAATGACAAAGAGGCCAAATTTCTAGATACACTGAATGACTGTGCCCTAGAACAGTTGGTTATGGAACCAACTAGAGAGAAGGTAAATCCTCAGTTGTGCCCAGGACCTGGTGTGAGATGTCAGTGCTGTGGAACCTTTAGGGAACAGTGACCATAGTGTGACCAAACTCAGCATACAGGCAAGGACAGAATCTCCAAGGAAGTCTTTAACACACTTAGAATTTCAGAAGAGGAAACTTCTCTAAAATAAGAAGTTTGGTGAAAAGAAAACCGAAAGGGAAAAACAGGAGAGTCACTTTGTTCATAAGAACACAAGAACAGCCCTGCTGGATCAGGCCCATCTAGTCCAGCATCCTGTTTCACGCAGTGGCCCACCAAATGCCACTCGGAGCCGACAGGCAGGAGTTGAGGGCATGCTCTCTCTCTTGCTGTTACTCCCCTGCAAATGGTATTCAGTGACATCCTGCCTCTGAGGCTGCGGGTGGCCTATAGCCCTCTGACTAGTAGCCGTTGCTAGACCTCTCCTCCATGAAGTTATCCAAACCCCTCTTAAAGCCATCCAGGTTGTTGGCTGTCACTACATCTTGTGGCAGAGAATGTTGAAAAGTACTTCCGTTTGTTGGTCCTACATTTCCTGGCAATCAATTTTGGGATGATGCCTGGTTCTAGTGTTATGTGAGAGGGAGAAAAATTTCTCTCTATCCACTTCTCCACACCGTGCATGATTTTATAGACCTCTATCATGTCTCCTTGCAGTCATATTTTTTTCTAAACTAAAAAGCCCCAGATGTTGTAGTCTTGCCTCATAAGGAAGGTGCTCTAGGCCCCTGATCATCTTGGTTGCCCTCTTCTGCACCTTTTCCAGTTCTACAATGTCCTTCTTAAAGTATGGTGACCACAATGGTACGCAGTGCTCCAGGTGTGGCCGCACCATAGTTTTGTATAAGGGCATTATAATATTAGCAGTTTTATTTTCAGTCCCCTTCCTAATGATTCTAAGCATTGAATTGGCCTTTTTCACAGCTCCACACATTGAGTTGACACTTTCAATGAGCTGTCCACCATGACCCCAAGATCAGTCTCCTGAGCAGTCACTGACAGCTCAGACCCCATCAGCGTGTATGTGAAGTTGGTTTTTTCCCCCCCTCTCTAATCACTTTACACTTGCTTACATTGAATTATATTTGCTATTTTGTCGCCCAGTCTCCCAGTTTGGAGAGATCCTTTTGGAGCTCCTCACAATCTGTTTTGGATTTTATGACCCTAAATAGTTTGGTGTCATCTTCAAATTTGGCCACCTCACTGCTTATTCCAACTTAGAGTTCATTTATCTTGTGTGGAAACAGGATGCAGGACTAGATGGGCCTTTAGCCTGATCCAGCAGGGCTGTTCTTGTGTTCCTTTACATAAGCACCTCCTTTATTTAACAATCTGAGATCTTGTGTATAAGTTACAGTTCTTATTACTGGGTGGCATCCATGCTAGTGCTCTGCCAGCAGAAGCTCTTTTCACTCATGCAAGCACTCCTTTCTTGAGTAGAGCTTTCCTACTATTCACGGAAGGAGCTTCTGCCAACAATGTGCTAGTTTGGTAGCCACCCGTTATTTGCTGACTTCCAGACTAAATTACTCTTGAGTAGTCCCACTGAAATTGGATGAGTTTATCATGACTAACATGTCCCAATGATTTCAGTGGAACTACTCATGAGTAATTTGGTCTGGAGGTCAGCCAGTGCTGTTACTTGTTAACACACGTGCCAACTCACATTAGGTGTGATAGGGAACCATAACATTACTGATTGTTAAAACTCCTGTCACACATGGATGGAGTGTGTTGTGCCACTGAATGGAAAAGGGATAATGTATAATATTGTGAACCCATTCTTTTTATGAGGAAAAATGGGGAATAATACAGAGCTTTCTGTATCTAGAAAAACCAAGTTCTGTGAAATAAATAACTGGCAACTAATCAGTGTTACCTTACATGTATTTTCTTGTTTTGCTTAATTTATTTTGTTTCTGCTGAAGGAAGGAAAAGGAGCAAAATACAACAATGGAGTTTCCATCCTTGCTTGGCCCCCTTGTTTTGGCTTTTAAGACTTCACCAGTCACTGTTTCCATGTTTTTGGACTGAACTTCATATCTGTCAACACTAGTATCCAGGGTTCTAGCTTCACATCTTTGTAGTATTTAAATAAAAACCAAATAGCACTGATCTTCTGTCACCTTTGTCACAATACCTTTGGTATTGATTTAAAGGGGAAAGTGGCCATAGCCACTGTTGATGATGACTTTATGTTGGTCGGAGATCAGCTCATACTAATCTTCTTCTCTGGAATGGTGCACATAACCATGGGAGATCACTGGTGTTGGCTGTACAAATATAGCTAAAACTCTATATTTGTGTGTGTGTTGGCTGGTCGGTCAGTCATAAGTATTCATGTTCTTTCCTGTCCTTGTTTGTTTCCATTATTTAGAAGAAAGCAGTGATGGAAATAGTGGGGACTCAGATGATACAGGAAGTGAGGAAGATGATACTGATGAAGATGGAGGTGAAGAGGATGAAGAAGGTGAAGATGAAGATCTAGAAGGTAAATGTGAATATTAGTACCTAATGGGTTAAAGTTGAATCCAGCAACTGTTTAGAGTGAGCCATGTAGCAGACGAGATGAAGAACTGCTGCTAGGTAGATCTTTTTTTAAAAATGTAATGTTTTTTGACACTTTGTATTTTACATACATCTTCCCTCTGCCCCAGAGCCCAACCTTCCCTCCCCTAGCCAGCTTTTGCACGCTGTGCTAGCTGTGGGGAGGTGAGAAAAGAAAGGAGAGATATAGGGAAAGAGAAAGAGGGGGTGGGGGAGCAGAGGGCGAGGGAGGGAAGGAAATACACACCATTGCACCAATAGATCAGAAAGGGTTTTTTAAAAAAAATTCTAAGAATAGTTCAAGAAAGTTATCCCAGATTTCTGACCATTTATCCAGTTTATTTACTTTTATGAGTGTCCATTTTTCATGTGCCACTAACTTGAGCAGATCGTGCACCCATTCCTCACTCCTAGGGAGAGTGGGAGAGTTCCATTGCTGCTGTATTAATCTCTTGGCTACCAGTAAGCTTCTCCATAGCCATTGTTTAGGACCTGACTTTAGTCCCCTCTCAGTTGGGATATACCTCAGTATTGCATTCAGATCCTTCAGGGCAAGGGATGAATCTATCACTAAGTTAATTCACGTAATAACCTCCTGAATCCTTGTACAGTGGGACAGTCCCAGAGCATATATGTTAAGTTGGCATGAGGATTATTACATCTCCAGCAACTACTATTTGAGGCCATTTTTAATTGCTTATGGTGTAGAGGGGTCCAATATACCCTGAAAAGAATCTTCTGTTGGATAAGGTGCAATTTAAGATCCATTGAGCTACATGTAACACTACCTAAAATTTATTGCCATTGCGATAGTGATAGTTTATGCATAAGTTCCAGGTTCCATTTGTCCCTAAGTATATCCAAGCCAGGGTCCCTGTCTCCATGCACAAAGGCATACAGAAATTTATTTAGTTTTGAAAGAGGGGACATCTTAATGGCATGCACTAATATATCGGGAGTTACTGGGGCCACCAGGGCGTTGAGTCTGAATTGAGCAGATATACTATGTTTTAATTACATATACAGCCAGGCACTGGATGGTGGTAAGTGGAACCCTTGCAGGGAAGCGAAGGGTTTGTAGTTATCCTCCTCATCTGTCAACTGTGGCTGATTCCTTTTCCCACCTAATGATTCCATACAATTGGCTGTTTACCTATTGGTATATGCGGGTTTCCTCACAGTGTCATTTCCATGTGGGCGTAGGGGTCAAAGTTTAGTTGTCTTGCCAGTTCCTTCCAGGTGTGTCGGGCTGCTTGTATTGTAGGAGATTGGTAATGGGGGTGTTTAGGATAACTGGAGTCCAGTGCTTCCCAGCCTTCTAAGGGTTGCAGTTCTGCTAGCTCCACTTGTGCCCATTCTGGCCTTTCCCCTTCTGTGCTGGATCGCCAGTGTTTAGTTTGTGCAATTAAAAACGTGTTTCGATATAATCTGAGGTTCACCAAATTAAAGCCCCCTGAGTTTGCAGCTAGCTGGAGTTTGGTATAAGCAATCTAAGGCCTGCTGTTTCCCCAGAGAAACCTCACGACTCTGTCGATTTCTCTGAAGTATCTTTGATAAATAAGCAGAGGAAGTCCTCGTAAAGTATAAATACATCTGGGCATAACATTCATCTTTATCACATTTATCTTACTCCACAAACTCAGAGGGAAGTCAGCACACCGGAGGAGATCAATCTTAATCTTTGTGAGTATTTTATCTAAATTAGTCTTGGCTCCTGGATTAAGTTGCTTAGAAATCAGAATTCCTAGGTATTTCAGGGAGTCTGTTTTTCATGTAAAGGGCCAGATTTGGCTTATTTTCAGCCAGATTTTGGGTTATGGCCCATTTGACCCACGAGTTTACCCCTTAGGTTCTGGCAATGCATAGTATGGACCATAGCCTCATATTTGCACCAGATAGGATTAATGTTATATCCAGATTAGGTCCCCAAACTGGCGTAACAATTCCATAAGTTTAGGAACAGATTCCTGTGGTTTTTCAAGGAACAGAAGGGGTACCATCAATGTATAGCACAATTTTATGTTCTTGTCCATCCACCTCAATCCCCTTAATACCTCCATCGTGTCTCACTGCACAGGCCAAGGGTTTGAGGGCCAAGTTAAAGAGCAGAGGAGACAGGAGGCAGCCCTGTCTTACCCCACACTGTAGAAAAATGGGTCCTGTCCGCTGGCCATTGGTATTTACCCTTGCTGTAGGCATTTTATATATAGTACTTACCCAGTTTAGAAAATTAGTTGGGAACCTGAGTTTCTCAAGGGTTGCCAGGAGAAAGTCCCTTTGTGCCTTGTCAAAGGCCTTCTCTGCATCAAGGGACAGCAGGAGGGCCTGTCCATTCTTCCGGGGTGCAATATTAACAAGATTGTGCACCAAATGTATGTTGTCCACTACTGCCGCCTAGATATAAAGCCAACTTGTCCTTGGTGTACAATATTATGTACACAGATATTAAGACTGGTTGCCAAAATTGTAGCAAAAATTTTGACATCAACATTTAGTAATGTTATTGGCCTATAGTTTTCACATTGGTATGGATCCCTTTGTGACTTTTGTACAAGAGACACGTTTGCCTCATACATTGTACGTGCAACCCGTGCGTATTCGTGCCTTCTGTAGCCACCTCTGCCAATAGTGGGGCTAGTTTGTCGGAGAATGTTTTGTACCAATCACATGAGTAACCATCCTCGCCTGGGGCCTTTCCCCATTTGATTTTTTTTAATTGGGAGAGAGATCATCAGGAGATTTGGTGCAGGGTGTTATCAGTATGCTGATGACACTCAAATCTTTTTCTCCATGTCAGCATAATCAGGAGAAGGCATAACCTCTCTAAATGCCTGCCTGGAGGCAGTGATGAGCTGGATGAGAGATAACAAACTGAGGCTGAATCCAGATAGATGGAGGTACTTATTGTGCGGGGTCGTAACTTGGGAGATGATTTTGATCTGCCAGTTCTGGATGGGGTCACACTTCCCCAGAAGGAACAGTCTGGGGATGCTTCTGGACATAAACCTCTCCCTGGTGTCCCAGGTTGAGGCAGTGGCCAGAAGTGCCTTTTATCAGCTTTGTCTGATACGCCAGCTGCACCAATTTCTTGAGAGAAATGACCTCAGAACAGTAGTACATCTGCTGGTTACCTCCAGACTTGACTAGTGCAATGTGCTTTATGTGGGGCTGCCTTTGTACATAGTCTGGAAACTGCACTTGGCCCAGAATGCGATAGCCAGGTTGGTCTCTGGGTCATCTCGGAGCGACCATATCACTCCTATCTTAAAAGATCTACACTGTTTGCCGATAAATTTCTGGGCAGAGTACAAGGTTTCAGTTATAACCTATAAAGCCCCAAACAGCTTGCGCCCTGGGTATTTAAGAGAATGTCTTCACTATGAGCCACACTGCCCACTGAGATCATCAGGAGAGGCTTGTCTGCAGTTGCCACCAGCTTGTCTGTTGGCTACTCGGGGATGGGTGTTCTCCATTGCTGCCCTGAGGCTTTGGAACAAACTTCCTGCTGAAATAAGAGCCTCCCCATCTCTTACAACTTTTAAAAGGGCCGTCAAGACGCATTTGTTCACCCAGATTTTTAATTAGATACTGTTTTAATTGATTGATTTTCAGTAGTTTTAACCTTTTAAATTGTAATGCTTTAACCTTTTTATTTGTTGTTTTTATTGTTTTGTTGTAAACTGCCCAGAGACTTGCATTTTGGGCGGTATACAAATATGTTAAATAAATTATAATTGCTTCTTGGATTTCAGCTAGGGAGATTGGTGCAGCAAGGAGTGTAGATTGTGATTCGGTAAGGGTTGGCATCTGGATTTTATCCAGGATTTGCCAGATCCCTTCACTATCATGAAGGGATCATGTGACTGTATGTAATTGCCCTGTACTGTCCTTGATGCCTGTTATGTGGGATTGATTTTGTATTTGTTTGATCCTATAGGCCAAAACCTGCCTGCTTTTTCTCCTGATTCTCAGTATGTTTGCCTAGAGCAAGCTAGGAGAAAGTCAGCCTGCTTGGCATGCATCCGATTTACTTCTTACTGTAGCTTCAGGAGGTTAGCATAGGTACGAGGGGATGGGTTGGCATTATACTCAAGCCAAGCAGCTTTGAGTTTTTCTTCAAAGTCCTTGTTTTTCTTGAGCTGTTCATATGTGTGTGTATATATATATCTCTCTCTCAAAGGCGATAATCGTGCCTTGTATGTATGCCTTGAGAGTATCCCAAAGGAGCACACAGCTAATTCCTGAGGTCCTATTAGACTGCAAGAATTCTTGAATTTCAGTCCCAATCATTGTAATAAATTTGGGCTCCTTTAACAGGGATGTGTTTAGTCTCCATTGTTTCTGCTTCTGGTTTCCACTATCTGTCAAGAGTATTTTTAATACTACTGGTGCATGATCCGAGATTTCAATTTCACATGCAATTGCATGTTTCCCCAAAATTGGGGACAGGAGCCAAAAGTCAATCCTTGAGCTTGTTTTATGGGGTTTTTTTAAATAAGAAAGTGTAATCCCTGTCTGTGGGATGTAACAGTCTCCATGCATCGTAGAGGCCACGGTCCTCCATTATACAATTTAAAAGAACTCAAGATGGTGATAATGTGGCTTGTCCTGTGCTGCTATCAATTAAAGCGTTAGGATCATGTTAGTCTCCCCCATAGATTAGATTATTGTTCTCCTTTGTAGCTTAGAGTGCAATGCTGCAAAGAAGGAAGGGTAATTTTCATTGGGGGCACATACATTAGCTAATAGGAAGATTTTGGGTCCAATCTGGGCTTCCACAATAATGTATCTTCCTAGGGGATCTGCTTCTACATTAAGGGGGTTCAATGTGATGCTCATGTGTACTAAAGTTGCCACCCCTCTTGAATGGAAGAGGACCCAGCCCCTATTACATGGCCCACCTAGCTCCGTTTGAGTCCGTGAATATCTTTTTCTTACCTGTGTGTTTCTTGTAAAAAGGCCACATCTACTTTTTGTCTCTTTAAATATCTGATAATTTTGGTCCTTTTTTGCCGCATGCCCCTCCCCTTAACATTCCAGGTAACAAAATTCCAATTAGATCATTTTCAGAAAATGTTTATTGTACCAGATCATAGAAAGACACATGTTGCATTTATGTTGTGATCTTATTTGCATAGTTTCCTAAGCAAGGTTTGGCACTTTTATTACCATCTCCAGTATATCATGTGACTAGTTGAAATTTTTATTTGTTTTTGAACTTACACTTGTCTTTTGCCTAACAGCCTCAAGACAGCTAACAAAACAAACAAACGAAATACTCACATTAAGATATATTGAAATTACATTAAGCCACAGAACCTTCAAAAAAGCAGCAGCAATTAATGACCCAAATATCATACACCAAAGACCTGGTGGAATAAATGGATCTTGAATCCCTTCTTAAAGGCTAAGAGGGAAGAAGCATATTTGACACTCCTGTTCAAAATGGGGTCCCACAACCTGGGGAGTATGGGGGTCCACAACCTGAGGACCTCTACAGAGAAGGCCCTGTCCCACATCCACAAAGCTTCGCTGAATGATGGCATGCACCCCTTCATGGGTCTTAATGGGCAGGCAGACTTGTATGCCAGTAGGCAGTCCTCAAGATACAGGGATCATATTAGGACTTTAAAGAGAACAACCAGCACCTTGAATTGAAACTGGAAACAGATGGGAAGTGCACAAGATGTCATTTTATAGAGTTTTATGTAGATGGAGCTAAGTCCACGTGTTAGTGCTCTCTGAAGCAGTACCAAGGAACTCAGTGAGAGCACTCCAGAGTATGTTTTCTGAATTCTGCAGCCTTATGCAGTATTCCAAGCCTCACCTTGAAAATTATTTACACGTTCATGCTGTTCCAGAAATCCATTCAGCTGTCACCTCCCTTCAGAACTGTACAGCATGCTAAGAGGAAAATCCAAAATGCATTACATGTGGACTGTGGGGGTTCGGTTCTGGGCCCACCGCTGTGGATAGTAAAGCAGCAGATGTTGGGACGTTAAGTCAATGCAAATCTGAGGGCTAGGTTCCCCCAGGGGAGCAAGAGAAGAAAAGGAGGACTGGCCTCCCCCCTCCCCACCCATGCTGGCTTCTCTCCCTCCAGCGGGAGTTTCTCCTAAGTGCTGGCCTTTCTCCCTGCCAGGGTGTGCTAACACAACATCCTCTGTAGAGTGGGGAGCACCGGAGGGTCAGTTGCCCACTGCTCCTTGTGCTCCTTGAGCGCTGGCCTCTCTTCCTGTACCACCACCGCCCACCCGCGTGCTTCTCAAGCCCTGCCCTCTCTCCCCGCAGCAGGGGTCTAACACAACATCCCTGCAGATTGAGGGACCACGAGAGGCAGGGCAGGACTAGCATAAGGAAGGTCTTCCTCGGGGAACTGGCCCTCAACACAGATGGGCCAGGGCTTCCTTAGCAGGGGGAGAGTAACTGGCCCTATCCACCCCCAGCACATTTCTGTTGCTGGTGTCTGTCTTATGTTTCTTCTTAGATTGTGAGCCCTTTGGGGACAAGGAACCATCTTATTTATTTATTATTTTTCTGTGTAAACTGCCCTGAGCCATTTTTGGAAGGGCAGTATAGAACCAAATAAATAAATAAATAAATAAATAGCCACCTGGGAACGGGGGGTATATAAGGAAGCCGTAGCCCATCAGTGATGAGGGCCAGTTCTCGGAGGAAGACTTGCCTCATGCCGGCTCGGCCCTTCCTCCGCCAGTCCCCTGGTCTGTGGGCATGCCACATTCGACCCCTGCTGCGGGGAGATCGGCCAGCACTCTAGGAGTAGGCACAGTATGGGGAGAGAAGCAAGCACTCAAGGAGCGTGATCAGCAGCTAGTGATTGGCCCTCTGGCAGCCCCAACTCTACAGGGGATGTTGTGTTAGTGTACCCTGGCAGGGAGAAAGGCCAGCGCTTAGGAGAAATCCCCACTGTGGGGAGAGAGGCCAGTGCTGGATTCGCAGGAGGGTGGGGGGGGGAGGCTAGTTATCCTTTTCTTCTCTCTCGTTCTCCACCAAATCCAAGGATATGTGAACCTCTTGTCCATGGTTAACACGACATGTCCTCTATTTTAAAACTGTGGATATGTATAACCGCGAGCAATGGTACTGCATGGACAGGGAGGTCTTCCTGTATTTGGAAGTAAGAACTAGACTATTTTTCCTTGTTTCTCAAGATTCTGATGAAGAAGAGGAGGAGGAAGAGGATGAAATGGAAATTGCTGCTAAGCAACCAACACATTTGGCGAAGGCAAAGCCACAACTTAATGGGGGAGTTGCTTCTTCTTCTGATGAAGATGCTGAAAATTGCCCTATATGCCTCAATACATTCAGGGATCAGGCAGTTGGAACACCTGAGAACTGTGCCCATTACTTCTGCCTCGATTGCATAGTGGAGTGGTCTAAAGTAAGATCTAGTTTCTTTGATAAATTGACATCACCTTTTCCATCCTGCTGGTTCAGTCTGTCTTTTAGCTCTTATAGTCTTGACTATCTAGCATATTTCTGTTGTTGGTAGCTTTCCCACCATTCAGATCCTCCAGATTTCCCCTTTCTACTACTTCTCAGTCCTGTAGTAATTCTTTGCCTCTTCCCTATGTTGCAGTTATGGTAGCTTTAGCCTGTATTTGGGGTCGAGAACTCTGAATCCAGGTCTTATAGCATATACTTAGTTTTAAAACGACTTCAAAGACAATTTGAAAGTTCAGTTGTGCATTCATATATAGTATAACTTGCTTTTAGTGGAAATTCATTGTACAAGGTGAAGTTGTTAATGGAGATGTACAGTTTATCCCAGCATAGTCAGTAAGAACTAGACCAATATAATCTGTAACATTTAAGTTCCTACATAATCTGTTCGAGTCCAGCTGCAAACCTTTATTTAGTTTTGGCAGTAATAATCTCAGCAGATCTGCTCACTATTAGGGATGTGTACGAAGCTCTTTGTGCACATCAGGGATGGCGGCAAGAAGGTGCTTTAAGCGGAGGGAGGCAGGTTTTACCTGCCCCCAGTTGCTCCTCTGTCGCTCCAGAGCCGTGCTCTGGGGTGGCGGAGGAGCAACAAAGGGGCAGGTAAGACCTGCTTCCCTTTGTTTTAAAGCGCCTACGCCTCCCTGCTGAAACGCTTCCGCCAGGGGAATGAATTGTTTTGGCACCTCAAATTAGAAGCACCGAAACTATTCGTACACATCCCTACTCACTACCCTATTTTTTCAAACTGCCAGTATGCTATTTGTGTTCGTTTTTACCTTCTACATTTAGTTGTAGATTATTCCTGTGTGATTATTTGGGCAGTATTAAAACCTGAGTAGTATTCTGGCAAAGATCCACAAGTTTGGCTTGCTTTGGTAGAGAGCCACAGGCTCTTGCCCTTCACCTGACTTGGGAGGAAGAGCAGTGAAGCTCGTCTTTGTGGTCACAGTGGGCTTCAGGGGTAGGGATGTGCACTGTCTGGTTGCCATGGTTCAGTCTGAATCCGAACCGAATTTGGACTGAACTGCGGGTCCCCGAGTCGGTTTGGTCGAACCCAGTGGTTGGGCTGGTCAGGTTGCTGAACCAGCTCAAACTGGCCCATTTCACAGTGGACTGGTTCATGGTCAAAACAATCTGTGCACACCCCTATTCAGAGGCAGTAGAAGGCAGAAAGAAGTCCTTTTCCTTCCATGGGCCCTCAAAGCCTCCTTCAAGGCAAAGATGAGCTCTACCTATCTCTCACTTTGCATTTGCTGCAAATGCATTCATCATGATAAAAGCCATGCTCCGCACTGGTGAGTGCATTTCTGGGCCTCTGCACTCTAACTTGAATATATTTTAATTTGCTGTGGCATGGAGTAGCCAAAACACCTGGGAAACTTTAACATGCTAGCTAAATATTGAAATGCCATTAACTGTTGAAAAGAGCGCTGCTAAGTTTTCCCCCCCCCCCTTTCCTTTTTGCAGAATGCCAACTCTTGTCCAGTGGATCGGATTATTTTTAAATCTATCTGCGTTCGAGTGCGTTTGGGTGGAGAAATCGTAAAAAAAGTAGGTTTTTTATTAAGAAAATCAGATCTCAGAATACATGTTTCATATAACTTGTACAAGTCTTTATATCTGCTTTCTCCTTTCTAACTTCAATTTCTAATTCAACGCAATTTTTATTCTGGATTTGACTCAGTTGCCTAACATTTTAAAACATTTCCTGTCTGACGGAGTTTGATGTGCAACTGTCAGTTTGAAAAATATGAATTGATGAGGTTTTGGCATGTGTGTATATTCAAGTTATTGGGTTTTACAAAGCAAGGTAAGCTTTCAGCAATGGTTATAATATAGGAAGCCCACTTATATGTCTGTTTGCTAGAGATTGTGCATACATAGACTAGACTGTGTATGTGCAATTTTTTTTCTTGTAGTGGCCACTAATTATCTTTGTGGGATAATTAGTCTAGTCTTGGCTGAATAGTTCCTTAGAACATTATAGCTTGTACAGTGTAATCCAGGCTTCCCCAACCTGTGGCCCTCCAGATGTTGCTGAACTACAACTCCCAGCATCTCTAGCCACAATTTATTTGTAGTTCAGCAACATCTGGAGGGCCACAGGTTGGGGAAGCCTTGTGTAGTCCATTGAAGCATTTTTAACTAGGCACAGGGAACTGCTGGGAGGAATCATGTGTCATGTTCACTGAAGATGGCAGTGAAGCAAATTGGTATTCAGAGGCTAGCTCTAAAGACTTAACAAGTTCATGGCCATACACGAGTCTTCCCAAAGTTCTGGTGTTGCCATATCGAACAGTTAAGGCTTACCATCCTATGCAGACTTGTGAGTACTCCCTAGTTGGATAGGAATGTAACAGGACTTGCATTGGAATAAACATTTTAATAGGATCTGGCTGCAGCAGTCTCACATTGGAAGTAATTCTGTCTGATACCTCTGCATTCTCATAAATTGGTTTGTATACTTCTGACTTGATGCGTTCTAACACCACATGAACCATAGCTTATTAGTGCCACAGATTACCACCAAATCTTGGTTTGTTTGAGTCCTGCCCTTTTTTCTTGCCTCGCATGATCTAGATTTGCCTCTTTCTGTGAGGGCAGAGCTATTGAAATCGAGATTAAACCACAATTGCAAGTTCAGATTCCATGTGAGCCCATGCTTAGGATAAGTAAATCAACTTCAGGCCTTCAGATTGTGTTTTGACTGCTCACAATAAACCATGGTTTGTTGACTGGTGCAGGTTCAGACATACAGACTAACTGCAGTTAGATGAAATAAATTGTGGTTCAGTGTGATGTCTGAAAGACAAAGATGCCTATTGTCTCCCGTTCACTGCTGTCATGTTTGTTAGCTGGGCAAAGAGGCATTTTTTCAAGTGGTGGCTCTCTTGTATTTAGTTGGAGGATAGCAGCTATCCCTTTGCCAGTCTAGCATAATGTCCTTCCAATGGCTGTGTTGCCATCTCCCTTGTGTTTCTTTTTAGATCATGAAGCCTTTTGGAACCATCTTCTTTAACTTCTTTTGCTACGTAAAATGCTTTTTGGAACTGTTTTAATGTTTAAAAGCAGTACGTAAATATTTTTAATAGTATTTATTAGATGTAGGAAGCCATGGCTATTTGTATAGCCATAGAAAATGCACAGATCAAGGTGCATACATTGTGACATCAAAACCAAAGATTCCTTGGTTTTGAACTTTTTGTAAGTTTGCACAACTTACTCCTCTATGAAAATGCCTTGCCTCTGGACACAAACAGTTTTAAACTTTTTGTTTTTGTTTTAATTAATGTTTTACTTTCTGTTTTTATTTTGTAAACTGCCCAGAGACATAAGTTTTGGGCAGTATAAAAATAAATAAATAATAATAAATAAATAGTGAATGAACCATGCTATAGATGAATAGGATGAAAACTATTAAATGGCTGTAACAGATGTCTGTCTCTTTAAATTTTTACTTTGATGACATAATAAAAACTTCATCTTTTACCAGAACTCGTTTAGCCCAGAAATAGGTTGAACAGGCAGTTGTTGTAGTGGCTGTACTGATGTTGCTATTAACATGACAATCCAAAACCTCTTAAAAATATGCAACTTTATTTAGATTCCTGTTGAGAATAAAAAATCTCTGGAAGATGAGCTGGAGGATGATCCAACCTTCTGTGAAGTGTGTGGTCGAAGCGACAGAGAAGATCGCCTGTTGTTGTGTGATGGCTGTGATGCAGGGTAAGGAGTCTTTGCCTCTACAAATCTAGCTGCTAATTCTAGATCAGTAAAATGACCCTGGCTTTGTGTTTGGCAATGAAGGCAAACTGTTCTCCAGTATTCTTCAGTATGAATATAGGGGGCTGGATTTTTCACCTACATTGTTTATTGTTGTTCTTCCAGATACCATATGGAATGCCTTAATCCACCTCTAAGTGAGGTGCCTGTGGATGAATGGTTCTGCCCACCATGTGCTCCAGCAAATGCTGCCCCTGTTGACGCTGGTGAGTATCTTCTTTAGAACATATTCCATACCTTAACTTTGAATCGCAGAAAGTTGTTCTTCAAAGAACAGGACTTTCCTGCAGTTTACATACCATTTTGTTCCCACTTCTTCAGACATTCTTGGTGCACTGTTGCCTTGTGCACAAACCAGTTAAAAGCTGGAATTTAGTTGCGTGAGCCCACTGGAGTCAGTGGAGAACCTGATCGGGAACCTGAAATCAAGATACTTAAACTGTATTTTGGGATTAAGCTATTGGCATAGGAAGGGGAAAGGTTTAAAGTTTCCATGGGGGATTAGAAACCAAGCATTCCTTTTATTGTCCCCTCACCCCGAACCCGTTTCAGATTTTCTTCTGGAGCTTAGCAGAATACCTAGAATTAGGTCTCTTGAAAGGTGTTCAGGTGCTGTTAGAACACAGCTGTGAACTGACATCCAGATCTTGTTTTCAGAAGCAGATCATGTGAGTGAAGAAGAGGTTGCGTCCCTCATCGCTGATGTTATCCCTACCACCAGTAGACTGCGCCCTAGTGTCCGAACTCGAGCTATCGCCAGAACTCGCCAGAGTGAGCGTGTGCGGGCAACAGTGAACAGAAACCGGATAACATCTGCACAGCAAATTCAGGTATGGTATGAGTGGAGGGAATGGAACAGTTCCAAATTGTGGTCCAGTGAGTGATCAGATCCTTTGTGCATGTTGATCGCAAATTTTGCACACATAGACAGACATTGTGGAACATCCCCCCCCCCCCCCAATTTTTACTCTGCTTGGAGTAATTATTTGCACGCCCCATTGAAATGAATGGAAGCTGCAAGAGCTTTTCTATGGTGTTGCTTGGTTTGCATTAATTTCTGTGGGAATTGTGTAGCAGATCTTTCTGGTGTACCCTCTGTGATTGTGCATTCTTATGGCATGGGATGGATTTTATGCCAGTCTTTGTGAGAACACTTACATGATATATGTATCTGGAATGAAGTCAATATGATCATTCTTGGTGCTCTCACGGTGTGGGCTCCAAGGGACACCCAAGCTCACTATGGATTTGCAGGGCTGTGAGCAACTTCGTAGTTTATGTGGCACTGCAGGTGGAGAAGTATCTTCTCTGGTAAGCTGTGTCCCCAAACTCTCTGGATATGCAATAGTCCTGTGGGAAGCTGTGATTAGCTTTGTATATGTAGGCTCCCTAGTCTCTATCCATTCCATGTTTGTTTGTTTGTTTGTTTAACTAATTAATTAAAACATTTATATACTGCCCAAAACACAAGTCCCTCACACGCTCTCTCTTTTAAATAAATAAATGTTTGGGGATGCAACTTCACATTTCATGTACCACAGCAAACACTGATATACTTGCATTGCCATGTGAAATTGCTCATAGTCCATAAATTCATGATGGACTTGTAGCCCCCTGATCTCTTAAGACAAGGTCAGTGAAAAATCCCTTGTCAGTTAAAATAGACTCTGGTTTATATCTTTGCAGTTTATATCCATTCAAGTTGACTGCACATGTAATGTTTCTCTCTTTCTCTCTCTTTGACATGTGTGTGCGTGCACACACAGCCTGCTGTTTTGTGTGTTTTACCATGACTAAATTCAGACGTTCAAGGGGCAGATGTTCCCAATTTAGATGAAGTTTTCATAAAGTCATAGTAAGTGTACAAAGGGCTTAGCTTTTCTTGTTTTGTGAAGGGATATTGGCTAAACAGAGCTGATACAGTAGATAGGGGTATGTTTTAATACTTTGGGACGTGGAGGTGGTTTTGTGAGTGGTGGGTAAGGGGATTTTGAGTGGCTGAGAAGGAAGCTTCTGCCTGTAATAGAGAAGGAAAATGGGAGGGGGCCACTGGTCCCTCTAATTTTTTTCATCTCGTAAGGAACGAGTTTTGTTCTGGGCGGCAGTATCAAGGCACTGTGTGTGCACATGCATTCAAAGTGGGGCCTTCCTAATTAAACCTGAGCTGGATCTAAAATTAACTGAGTGGACATCAGAAAACTTGTGAGCACGTGCGCACGCCTTAGAGGGAACAGTGGAGGGGGCTTTATGGAGCCTATCATCATGAGATTTCTCCATCTCTCTTTATTGCAGTAATTTTGTTGTAGGTAGCTTAAACCAATAACTTGGGCTGCATGTCTTGTTTTCAGCATGTACCAAGGTACTTTCTGTCTTCCCTTCTTGATGAAACAATTGAGGCAGTTGCAGCAGGCCTGAGCACGGCAGTCTACCAGAGACCATTGACTCCTCGGGCTACAACTAAGAAGAAACGGAAAAGAGGTAGGGAGCTTGGAATGATGGTGGAAGTAAATAATTTGTGGAGGAAAAATAGAGCATCTACCATGTATATGAACTTATTAATTGATCTGCACAAGAGAGCTGTACTTAAACCAAGTACAGGGTGGATTGTTTTATTTATATAAAGAACTTGTATTCTTCTTCTCAGACACAAAGACCTCACATAGTGGCTTACAAAAATGGCAATGCCACAATAAAACACAGATAAACATGTTGAGCATGTAGCTAGATATAGTATCTTTCTGTCCGATGGAGGGGTCTCACTGTCTTGCCTCACCCTCTGCTGTGGGCTGATAGACATACTGTATTAATGCCACCATGGATTTTTTTTCATTTGAGGGTAAACAAATAGTTGTTGAATGTTTGCACAAGTCACAGTGACTATACTTGGGAAAACGTTATGAAGTTTGGGATGAGCTAGAATTTGAGGATGGCATCTAGCTGACTGACTGTTTTATATTTTTAATAAATGTTTTGAGTGGCTTTACAAGATCAGAAGGGCCTCTTGAATCCATCTCCATCCTTTTGATGAAGTAGAGCTCCATTAAAAGGCCAGATTCTCTATGAAATGGGGGCTAGCTATTCTCTTCTGAAGGACATGTCTTCTTAATTTGGGGCAGTGGGAGGGAGTCCAACATTGTGCACCTGTTTTCCTTTTATAAACTTAGGGTGCAGAGAGTGTGTGCACATGTAGACAGCTATGTTTGCCGATATCCAATTCCAAAGTCTTCTACATTTTGCCTGATTCAGGGAGGAGAAAGAAAATGGCAGGCAAAAAATCTTATGCAAAATCATCTGTTGGAAAAAAGAGCACTGGGGTTTGGATTAAGAGACGCAAGCGTCGAGCAAAGAGGAGGAAAGGGAAAAAAGTAAGTCCCCAAATTAGTTTCACTACTGTATTAACTGACACCACTATTGCCTCCTTATGGTAAGCGTAGAGAGACAGTCCCTTGTTCCATTTTTAGCCTACTTTCCAGTAGGCTTTTGAGATCACCTGGCATTCTGTATGTGTGTCCATCTGTGTGGTCCCCCCCTCAACTTCGCAATGCCTGGACCAATTTGAACCAAATGGGGTACAGTTGTAGGGACACATAGGGACACCTCAGTGGTGTAGTTTGTGCTGATGTCACTCACCCCAATCCAATATGGTGGACTTGTAAATGTTTGAGGTGCAAGTGGGCTAATTTGTGAACCGCCTAACCAATTTGAATCAAATTTGCTACAGCTGGAGGGACACATAGGGATGCCAAAATAGCGTGGTGCGTGATGATGTCAACCAAACCAAACAACAAGGCATTTGTAGTGGGTAAAAAAACCAACTGAAATGAGAAAAACAGCCCACCCACCAAATGTAGTATCCTATAGATCCCGATCTCTTATGAACATGAAAACCACAAATTTATCTTCACTGTATAAATTACAAACATGTGAAATCACAATGATGAAAACACTAATCAAATAAAATTCCATAGAATAATTATACTGCCATTCCTACAAAATGTATGTTAAAAAAGCGCACTATCATTGTGCATGTTGGAGCTTGCCAAAAGTCTGTGCTCTTATTGTTGGAATTCCTCTGAAGAGTATATAGTTTTTGGACATACCACTGGTATGTTTTTGTAGGAATGGCAGTATAATTATTCTATGGAATTTTATTTGATTAGTGTTTTTATCATTGTGATTTCACATGTTTGTAATTTACACAGTGAAAATAAATTTGTGGTTTTCATGTTCATAACAGATCAGGATCTATAGGATACTACATTTGGTGGATGTGATGATGTCATCCACTCCAATTCAAGATGGTGGCTGAGTGAACATCTGAAGCACAAGAGGGCTAATTTGTGGATTGTCTAACCGATTTGTGCTGTCTGGTTGGTGTCGACTCATGGTGACCACAGAGCCATGTGGTTTTCTTTGGTAGAATACAGGAGGGGTTTACCATTGCCATTTCCCGCGCAGTATGAGATGATGGCTTTCAGCATCTCCCTATATCGCTGTTGCCTGATATAGGTGTTTCCCATAGTCTGGGAAACATATCAGCGGGGATTTGAACTAGCAAACTCTTGCTCCCTAGGCAAGTTATTTCCCCGCTGCACCATTGGGGAAATGACTTGATTAGGAAGCCAGAGGTTGCCGGTTCGAATCCCCACTGGTATGTTTTCCAGACTATGGGAAACACCTATATTGGGCAGCAGAGATATAGGAAGATGCTGAAAGGCATCATCTCTTCCTGCGCGGGAGATGGCAATGGTAAACGCCTCCTGTATTCTACCAAAGACAACCACAGGGCTCTGTGGTCTCCAGGAGTCGACACCAACTAAACGGCACACTTTACCTAACTAATTTAAACCAAATTAGGTACAGTTGCAGTGAATGACACATAGGGACATCTCAACAGCATAGTTTGTGATGATGTTATCCACCCAGTGTTCCCTCTAGTGTGTGTGTGTGTGCGCGCGCGCTCACAAGTTTTTTTAATGTCCGCTCAGTTAATTTTAAATCCCACTCAGGTTGAACCAGGAAGGCCCCACTCTGAATGCTTGTGTGTACACACTGCCTTGATACTGCTGCCCAGAACAAAACCCATTCCACACAGGGATGGAAAAAAATAGCAGGAACACTCTATCCACCCGATCCAAGGTGATGGACAAGTAAACTTGAGGCGCAAGTAGGCTAACTTGTGAACCACCTAACTGATCTAAACCAAATTTGCTACAGCTGTAGAGACACATAGGGATGCCCAAATAGCGTGGTGTGTGATGATGTCATCCACTCCAATGCAAGATGGCAGCCACATGAACTTCTGAGGAGCAAGCGGGCTAATTTGTGGACTGCCTAACCTATTTGAACTAAATTTGGTACAGCCGCAGTGAGTGACACACAGGGACACCTCAGTGGTGTAGTTTGTGATGATGTCATCCACACTGATTCAAGATGGCGGACACATAAACTTTTGAGATGCAAGTGAGCTAACTTGTGAACTGGTTAACCGATTTGAACAAAATTTGCTATAGCTCTAGGGACACAGAAACACCTCAATAGCAAAGATTGTGATGATGTCATCCACCCCAATTCAAGATGGTGGGCACGTAATCTTTTGAGGTGCAAGTACACTAACTTGTGGACAGTCTAACCGATTTGAACCAAATATGCTGCTGCTGAATGGACACATAGGGATGCCCCAGTGTTGTAGTTTGTGATGATGTCACCCACCCTGATCCAAGATGGCAGATGCATAAACCTTTGAGGTGCAAGTGCACTAATTTGAGGACTGTCTTACCGATTTGAACCAAATTTGGAACAGCTGTAGTGAGTGATACACAGTGACACCTCAATGGTGCAGTCTGTAATGACGACATCCACCCTGATCCAAGATGGCGAACACATGAACATTTGAGGCGCAAGAGATCTAACTTGTGGACCTTAATTTGCACCAATTTTAGTCCAGATCTTGTGTTCTCTCTAATTTTTTTCATCTGTGTGCGGAATGAATTTTGTTCTGGGCGGCAGTATCAAAGCAGTGTGTGCACACCTGCATTCAGAGTGGGGCATTCCTGATTCAACCTGAACGGGATCTAAAATTAACTGAGCGGGCATCAAAAAACTTGTGAGCGTGCACGCATGCGCACACCTTACAGGGAACACTGTCCAGACGTAGAGACAGTGAAAGGAAAGTAGGCTGATTAGTTCTTACTCGAACAAATTGTCTAATATTCAGGTGGGGTAGGGTGGGGTGGAGTTGATGGAAATCCTCTTTCACAGTATTCTGTTATCTCCCCTTTCTTCTGTCCAGTTGAAAACAGAGGTGACTGCTCGTTCCCGAATTGCTAAAACTCTTCGTCTTGGAAAGCCTGTGCATGGCACATCAATCCCTTCCATATACAAACCAGTAGAACCTTCGCTTGGCCTTATGAGAGCAGATATTGGAGCAGCCTCTCTTTCTGTTTTTGGAGATCCTTTTGAGCTGGATCCGTATAACAGGTAAGAATATGACAGATGGGAAGAGGGTGACGACTTACTGTTTCTGTTTAAATATCTAAAAAAGGAAGAAAAAGAGAGAGCTGTTTGTTATGTAGGATTTGGATCAGTATGGACAGTTTTCTAAAGTCCAGGGATCCTTCAGTATTATCTTTTCCATCCTGAGCACTAATGTTGGAATAGATAAAATGGTAAATAAGTAATATCTAGATGTTTGAAGAGTGGTATGTTTTGGGTAACAGAACTGTGCTTTAAATAGAGATTGGTATATGCCAGGTCTTAACACTTAAACCAGAGTGTGGCTTTTTTGTTGTGTGGTTTTAATTGTTGCTGTATTTAACAGACCTAAAGATACTGAGAGCTCCACATTGATGCTTGTCTCCTCTCAAATGTGTTTTGTTGAGGTGAAATCCCACTCTACCCAGCTCAAACTGCGTTAAATATTATATTCTTGTCTGAATTCTCTTTGCTCAGATATACAAAAACAGTAATTTTACACACGTTAATAGTTAAGAGGTCAATGTTGATTAGTCCTGATAGATTCTTTGCTTGGATTGTCTTTTTTTTTTTTTTTAGTATTGCCTGTAATGTTATATGCATTTGTTGTATTTTACCTACATCTTTCTTTTTTTCTTACTCTGAGCAGCAAGAAAGCATAACCAATTAAAATTTAGATGAAATGTGAGTAAAACCAGATTAGATTGTGAAGCTGATTCAAGACAGAAGTCAGCCTTTTAAAATTTCTATTGCATATGCTGTCTTCTGTTGTGCACTCTCTCCCCCATCCATTTTCAGAGGCTTGTATCATTAAAGTTTGAATATTTCAGTTACAGTAACAAAGATCTTTTTTTAAATGGCGGATAGCAGCTAGCTTAATTCATCCCCAGCAGAGCATCCCACTAGTTGCTGTTGCTTGTTTCTGTCTTGTGTTTCTTTTTAGACTGGGGGCCAGAAACCAACTTATTTACTATATCTGTTGTTTGTTTCTCTGTGTGAACTGCTCTGAGAACCTTTGTTGATAATTGGTATATAAATCTTCATTCTAGTAGTAGTAGTAGGGAGTCAAGTTGACGGGGATCTCCCACATTTTCTCTCTGTAGTAATGAAGAGCTTCCTGTCAATTCACCTTCACCTCTGAGCACCAAAAGAAGAGCCCTTTCTCAGTCAGCACTTAGATCCCATCGCCCTGTTGCTAGGCCGGTTGCTGTGGGGCTTCCTGGGTAAGGCCAACCACTTTGATGATGCTTTCTTGTATAAAATGACTGTCTGTTGGAAGGGTTTTGGTTTCTTTAGTCTGTGGTCTCTCTTTTTTCAGCATCCTGCACAAATACGCCCATCCTTTGCTGCAGTCTCTTTGGATTCATATTGGGTGCCGTGGACTATAGCGTAGGATAGATCCTTGGAGAAAGAGTTCAAATCTTGGCTTAGCTGTGGGTGGCTTTGGAACATAAGAACAGCCCTGCGGGATCAGGCCCACGGCCCATCTAGTCCAGCATCCTGTTTCACACAGTGGCCCACCAGATGCCGCTGGAAGCCACAGACAGGAGTTGAGGGCGTGCCCTCTCTCCTGCCATTACTCCCCTGCAACTGGTGTTACTGTTGTTCCCAGTCTGTGAAATTGGGAATAATAATGACCTAATTCACAGATTAACAAAGTGATGCTTCTTTGCCACGTAAGGCTTAATAATCAAAAGTAAATATTAGCTGTGTGTAACCTACATTTTCTCCCTCCCCAATGGGCCATGGTGATATCCAAATAGTTATCCAGGTAGTTTCTGCACAGAAAGGTGGAGTTTAGTATTAAAAATGTAATTTAATACTTGGATTGCTGAGCTTCCAAAGGATGTTGGCATTCTCTTTTAAAAAGCTTGTAAAGGAATCTAACAGAGTGGGAGCTCCCCTTCATCAACAATCCACTGATTAGGGGTAGAGATTTATGTTCACAACTAGGAAGGTTTTTGTGCTAGAGTACTTGAGAGGTATATTAGCCAATATAAAATATAAACTAGTGAACATATTGCTGAGATGAAAGTGTCAACAATGCTCTATAATTTGAGAAGGGAAGCTGAGGGGGTGGGGGAGAGGTTATTGAAGCTGGAGAGCAGGTATGTAACATGAATTGCCAAATCGTTTTCTTACCCATCCATCCCTTTGTGCTCTGGGGCAGTAAGTAACCCCTGCTCTGTTTTTGGGGTGATGATGAAGGAAATGCTACTGCATGGATGCCAGGTCTGTATCCAGAATTCCTACATATTCCACTGCAAACATCTCTGCTGCTTCACTCAGGGAGAAAATGCTCCTTGAGATGCTCCACTCGCATCTTGTGTGAAGACTGTGCTGCCACATGCTTATCTTCATTGCCCCTGTTGTTTTCTGCCTCTTTAATCAGGCCTAGTTTTGACAAGACTCTGTGTGTGTGTGTGTGTGTGTGTGTGTGTGTGTGTGTGTGTGTGTGACACACACACACAATCTATCTATCTATCTATCTATCTATCTATCTATCTATCTATCTATCTATCACCTTGAAAGTTCCACGTGTTTAGTGTCACATTTAAATTGGGTACCAATATCTGCAAAAGCAACATTGGAATACCAGCATCACATACTTCTAGACTACAGGTCTTTGCCGTGCCAATATTGCAGCGGCCTCTGGTGCTCTGTTTGTGAAACCCTGTTCAGGTAACATGGGTTTGTTGTGAAACACACTTGGCATCCTGTTCAGCTTGGCCCTCGGTCAGCTAGTGGCAGGTTTTGAGGCAGGGCCCCTTTAACAGTGGTATGAGATGGAATGTTGGATCGGGGAGGTTCTGTTCAGTTGGTGTGGAGGATGGGGAGTCCTGAGTAGAGGGGATTTCGGGCTTTACCAAAAAATGGGGAATTCCTGCAGTGAGTAAGAGGAAGTAGGAGAAGATGTTGAAGCAAAAGGACAGATGAGCATGGAGACCATAAGGGAATCTCAGTTTGTCATTTAGGTTCCCTAGAGTTAGGAAGGGTTTGGATCTCTCATCACCTTGAAAACTACAGATTTCAGGAGAAATGTTACCATGCATTTGGCTCCCCCGGCCTTCCCTCTCTATTTTCCTGTAGCTGATGGAGAAATTCTGTATGATCTCTCAGATCATATGTAATGTATGGTCATCTGTAAGACAGCTTCATTCATGTGTTTGGAAATTTAAATTGGCTCAGAAGAAATATAGTGTCCATGTCTAGGATTTGAACAGGGGCATTTGGCTGTATTCCTGCTCATCTCCCCAAGGGAAAATTAAAAATGAAGCCTCTCTCATGTGGGTCCATGACTGTGAAATCAACAATAATGCTTTAAGGTTTAGGGAGCTTTCTGCTTCCTTTTTATTAGGAGACAAAGTGTAAGCCGAGTGCACTGAGATGTTCCCTGTAGAGCCAAAGAGGGCCAAAGCCCATTGAGAATTAGGGGAGAGTCTACCAAAGAGCAGGAATGCAGCCAAATGTTAACCTCCAAAGAAAGCAAGTTGCAGGTGAGTTATTTACAGGTAAGGCAAAACTAACTAAGTACCTGATAGACATGCCAAGATAAAGGTCCAAATTAGGTGTGTGTGGGGGGGGGTTGCCACAGTTGCGACACTTTCTTTCAAAGTGCTTAACTCAACCTTCCTGCTAAACTTGAGGTATTTAATGTTTCAAATGCTTTTGGATGAAGAGGCACCTTTTAACGTGGTGATTCTCTTTATTTAGCAGGGGGAGAGTAACTGGCCGTAACCCCCACCCCGCACAGTACCTCCAGTGACTGTTGCTGGTGTGTTTCTTTTTAGATTGTGAACCCTTTGGGGACAGGTTATTTGTTATTTCTCTGTGTAAACTGCCCTGAGCCATTTCTGGAAGGGCGGTATAGAAATCAAATCAATAAATAAATAATGAACACCCCAGCACAATTCTTAATGCACAGTGTCTGACATCCAGACTAAGACAGTCCTGGTGCTACATAATAAGCACTGGTGTAGCACCAGGACATCTGAAGAGTTCCAGACTAACCCTGTTCTGGTGCTTGCCCAGGGGGCTGGGGATTTAAGTGACTTTTTCTTCCCTTGGAAGTACTCTGCGCAATATATGCGGCACTTCTGGGAGGAAGGGGAGGTTGTCAGAATTTCTTCCCTTCCACCATGAGCAGTGGACCTGAGTGAGTTGAACTCTTCAGAAGCACCAGTGCTGCTTTAATGTGGACGTCAGCCAGTATCTCAAGGGTGTATGGGTACTGAGCATAGCAGAGGATATAAGGGCACTGAAGAAAACCATTTCTTCACCATGTTTTTGATGCATTTTGTATTAAAAATTAAAAAGATTTAAAAGACCTGTTTGAAGAAAAGTGTGAAGGCAGAGAGTATATGAAAGTGATGCTGTAACATATGAGTGTGTGTTCAGTTAGTGCAAGGGTTCCCAACAGAGGGTTCTGATAGCCCTAGGGGTTCTCAAAGCCCTCCTGTCTTCCCAACTTGCAACTGCACTATTTGTTCCCCATCTGAGGATTGGCAGCTTGAATCCAAAATGTCCTTACCAGTCTGTCCATTGCAGAAGGTGGGGAGGAGGGTGAAGATGCTCCTCCTCTGCTCCTTATTGGCAGGCTATGTGCTGAAGCTCAGCCTATCCCTCCCCTCAGCCTGACTGACAGATTTCAGGATATTATCACTGAGTACTCCCATTGAAATTAATAGGCCTTTTAATTTCAGTAAGACTCCTTATGAGTAACTTAATGTGGCTGTGAGCCAGTGATTGTAGTAGCCCTTCTCACTAAATGTAACATTTAAATGTCTGTCCATGCATAAGTACAAATACTCTAAAACTCTCTGTGGGGTACCTGAGTTGAAGAATTGTGATAAAACGGGTATGCTTGTTTTGCTTTTTGTTTTGTTTTGTTTTAAGTTTGGGAACCTCCTGAGTTAGTAAGTGTTAAATCATAGGCAGAATTAATTATTCTCCAACAAAAATAAACCTTGTTTAGCTCAGGTGCAAAGTCTGCACCTTGGTTTTTGCGCAGGTGTTAAAGATGTGGGACTCTCTCAATGAGCTTTGGCATATGTTTTGGTACTGTACAAAGGTTTTTTTTAAATCTTTCACATAAAGTGCAGCATCTTATTAATCTTTGTCTACAGTTATATTGTTCTCCTTTAATAACTTGATTCCAGAGTTATAGGCTGTCTTCATGGTTGCTTTCTAAATATACTTTATGGACTCAAAAATTTCTTAGGTGGCAAAAAGGTTAATAACTACAGCACTGGAGATCTTGCTGTTCTTCTGTGGTTGAGCAGTGGATTGAGAGAGAGTGCATGAACACAGCTTAAGAGGGATGTGAATGAGTCTCGCTTATGTATTTCAGTTCTGGTTTGACCTAACGTTCAACCATCTCCTCTCTCACCATGCTGACTTAGTCTCTATTTCTTTCTCTTTCTTTACTGTTCGTTTGTCATTAGCTGTTGGGAAAGGTTCTGGGTGAGAAGTGTTGCTATTATATTTGCAACAACAACCAAAAAGCAATACATTTGCTGCTTTAGAGTGATGGTTGGTGCCAGAGAACAGCAAACGTCTTGTCGGTTTTTTGTTTTTTGTTTTGTTTTATTTATTTTATTTTATTTTATTTATTACATTTATATCCCGCTCTTCCTCCAAGGAGCCCAAAGCGGTGTACTACATATTTAAGTTCCTCCTCACAACAACCTTGTGAAGTAGGTTAGGCTGAGAGAGAAGTGACTGGCCCAGAGTCACCCAGCAAGTCTCATGGCTGAATGGGGATTTGAACTCGGGTCTCCCCGGTCCTAGTCTAGCACTCTAACCACTACACCACGCTGGCTGTTTTGAGGAAGGGAGAGGACTCCAGCTGCTGTAAAGTGTTGCAGTACTTACAGGTTGCTTATTTATAGGGCAGGACCCACAAGATTGAATGACTAGCCCCAGCTAGGGATGTGCACAAACCGGTCTTTTTATGGACAGCTGAACTGGTTTGAAGGGCTGGTGGTTCGGAAGGTGTGGTGGCGAGGGTGGGTGGATTTACCTTTTAAGGATCGGGGAGGGTGCTTTTAAACCCGCCTCCCCCCCCCCCGCATTTGTCCCACCAGCACTGTGCTTAAAAACGATCCCATGAGGGGGCAGCATATCTCCTTGCCGCCCCGGTGCGTGTTGAACTGGAAGTGTGTGTGCAAACGCACACTGGTCCCTTCTGGTCCCACGTGCACTGGGGCAGCAAGGAGGTACGCTGCCGCCCCGTGGGGCCGTTTTTAAGCATCGCACCAGTGGGGGAAACACTGCAGGGGGTGGTGGTAAGAGCACCCTCCCTAATCCTTAAAGGTAAACAAACACACACACCCCGGCCGCGGAACCAGCCATTGCCGATTCCGTGCACATCCCTAGCTCCAGCTTTCAGAAAAACAGATTAAGACAGTACAAAAATGCGTTGTGGAAACATTCTTGCTGCAGCTTATCAATGGACGTGCCAGCCAGAGTAAGCATTTTAAGTCCCTTTCATTTCAGTGGAAGAGACTTGGCATGTACTTATTATGCTGTGGAAGTCGGAGTAAATTTGCTTGGCTTGTGCTCCATATTCTTTGTTCTCTTACATATGGTTCATATCAGTTCTAAATTTATTAGGCAGAAAGCTAAGATGTCACAACAAATGGTATGTAGGCTAGAAATTGTGTTATCTGAAACGTCTAGGTATCAAAAATAACATTTGGAATAGCCACACCTTTCTTTCCAAGTCCTGCTCACAATAAACGGGAGTAATGTTCACACCTCCCCTTCCAGAAATTTCCCAGGCATTAAATTCCATAAATCCCATATGTTTTCAAGCTTTTTTTTAAAGAGATAGTACCTTTTCCTGCAGGTTCACGGTCCGGTTCTTTGCACTTTCATGGAAATGTAGAATACATTCATCTCTGGGCATGAATCATGGTTTTATTTATTGTGGCTGGGAGTTTTAGTTTAACAACAACTGGAGGGATAGGATTGCCCACCACCATCTATTTAGTTCTTATTTAAAGTGATGTAGAAGTATCCTTGTTCTGCTATAACTGATAGAGGTGTATACAGTGAAAAAATAGAGAAGATGTGCCTTGCTTGGTTTGTAGGAGGAGTGTGCCTGCCTTGATACCTGAGACAGAAGCTGAGCCAGCACCGGTGCCAGATCTGTTGGGGAGCATCCTGACTGGACAGAGTCTTCTTATGATGAGTGGTTCTGATGTTGTCATTAATAGAGATGGATCATTAACAGTAAAGAAAGCAGGTGAGTATTTTTTGGCAGTGTAATCTTAATCAGATGGATCTTCAAACGGCAGATAAAATTCTCCACATTTCATTCTGTAAGCTATTTACGTAGGGGTTCAAAGTCATGTCATACCAGAAGCAATGTGAAACAGCTTAGAGTGCAACAACCAACATCCTGATAGCCTTTTAATAAAGAGTCTTGATTTTGAGTATCTTCTCCATGTGCTCAGGAACATTATTTATTACCGTAACAAAAGTCATACTGTCTATTTACCCCAATAGACTGAGTGAGCAGTTGGCAAAAACTACCCATGTAAACCTTATATAAAATGTTGAAACGTTGTTTCATGATTGAAAAATTTAAATATTTTTCTTGTGTGTCTTTCAGTCCCATTGTTGCATGGCAGCTCAGTAAGCAATTCAAGAGCAGAGGAAGACTCGGAGGACAGTGCCCAGTCTGGTGCATCACATGTGGGGGGCCCAGTTAGTAGCTCTGGAGCTAAATCTTTGGTTTCTTCACAACTAAATACAAACCTCAGACCCACATTGTCAAATGCTCACTCATCTTCCCCATCATCTCTAAGCATAGCAAACAAAGCTGTGAGTCCACCACAGACTACATCTGGAAGGGCACCCATTAGGTTTGAATACTCAATGACTCCAAGGTCTGTTCAGACACAGAATTTAGCAAATCTGAATAGATGTGGCCCCAAATTCAATGAAGGCTCCAGATTTAATGGAAGCACTAAGTTGGCTGTGGCCCCTCATTCTGCATCTTCTAAGCTGCTGCACAATAACTCAAGTTCAGTTTCAAAACCTATACCTGCAAGGCAGCCTGTAAAACCTGTCCCTAAAAGGATTGATATCTCTGAACTTCCCAGAATACCAAAGATTAAAAAGGAAGCAAGTAGTGGTCACTTGGGATCGCAATCTGCTAGTGACGGAAGTGTTGACTTTCCCAGCTCCTGTATAACACAGCTGACCGGCAAAGGGAATACAAGCCAGGCAGTCAGAGGTGGTAAAATGGAAAGCAGCAAACCAAATGCCACTCAGCGGCAAGCACAGACGAGTGGAGGCTTTCCTTCAGCAAATGCTGTTGCTCATGGCAGTTCTGTGCTTCATCCATCAAAGGGGAAAGTTGGAAGCTCTTCCTTTGAGAGCTTTAAAATCAATATCCCTGGAAATGTTGGACATTCCAGCAGACTGTCTAACCCTGGATTTTGCAATACCTTCCGACCTGTTGACAATAAACTGCAACAGAAGGAGAATCCTTCCCCTCTCTTCTCATTGAAAAAAAAACCGATCAAAAGTGAAATATATGATCCTTTTGATCCAACAGGCTCAGATTCAAGCTCAACAAATAGCAGTCCTGAAAGACTGCCCCTCACTAATATCACCAGAACAATATCCATAACAAGTCCAAAAGTTCAGACGTTCCAAACAGTGCGCCGCATTACCCCTTACACACTAGAAAATATCTTTGGATCCGGAGCAGAGTCATCTGATGTGCTGTCAAGTAACACAGAGTCTCATGATGATGTGGTGATTAAGGAGAGGCTTGTGGAACAAATTTCTGATGAAGAACAAGACAAAGTTGATGAGGAGGAACTGTCTAGTACACCCTCTACTTCATCTGCCGTCAAGCAAGTTATTGAAGCAGAGCACTTCAGTGAAGATGATAAGGATAGTTCTAGGATAGTTTTTGAAGATGACCAAGGTAAACCTAGAGTGAAAATGGAACTGGACAGCCCAATAAGATACAATGAGCACCAACACACATTTAAAAATGAGCTAGCAGAGAAGCGATCTTTTTCTCGTTCCCCATCAAATTCCAGTTCTCTGAGACAGAATAAAATAAAAACAGAAAAGGCAACTGTGAAAGAATACAAATACATTCGCTCAAGATCTAGATCGTGTTCAAGAGACCGAAGCTCTAGATCCACTTCCTGCTCAGTTGAAGAAAACTATAACAAAAGTCACAGGATTAAATCAAAAGTCAGGCAGTCATCAAGCGATCGCTCCAGTAGTCACGAACAATTGAAAAAAAAGAAATCAAAAGATAAATCTAAAGACAAAAAAGCAAAAAGCTCCTGGCCAAAAGAACACAAGAAATCTAGATCACAATCTGGTAGTCCAGACAACTCTTCTTCTGAGTTCTATGGAAGCAGGAAAAAGAAAAAGCACTCTACCTCTAGAGCAAGGGGACGAGAATGTTCCCGATCAAATAGCACTGAGAGAACTAAAAAGAAGAAGCGCAGAAGAGAGAGGAGCTTTGACAAATATGAGAAGGAGAGGACCTTGAGATCTCAAGGAAGAAAAAGATCAAGGTCTAGGTCTCGAGAGAGGCGAAAAAGGAGATCCAAGTCCCCTTCTGTGTCAGGATTTTGGGAGCCCAAGGGAACTAAATCTAGAGAAAAACAGCAGCGATCCAGATCACATTCTAAAGAAAGGAAATGGAAGCCAAAGGAGAAGTTGGCACTTCAAGAGAAGGACCAGAAATCTTCAGATGACAACCTAGACAACTGTCTTCAACATGCTGCCCCTTGGACACAAGAGCTGAAAGATACAGTGGAAGAATCATTGAACATCCATTTGGACCCGATTCCTGTACAGGAGATTCCTCCAAAGGGTAACATAATTGAAGTTAGTTTGGAGGAGCCTGTAGCAGTGGAGGAAATCTGTGAGAAGTTTAAAAATGAAGCAGTTCCTTCCCAGCCAGGGAGCTCAAGTTCTGAGGTGTTACTTGACAACATAGATTTTTCTGTCGATAAAGAACTGAGATTGGGCAGTGATTCACTGGGGCTTGGAGATCAAAATAGAGTGAAAGAGGAAGAAACTGCACCTAAAGAAGAAGATAGTGAAGTGTGCTCATTTTTAACAGAGTCTCCTCTAGAGGAGGAGGAACTTGTACAGGATCATGCTGAGGCAACAACAACACAAGCTTCATATGAAATTGAAACACCAACAGAGGCTAAAGATGCGGGATTTGCGTTAGATGATGTAGCAGATGGAAATCAACCAGAACAGGAGGCCATAGCCCAAGGTCCTGTCTTGAAATCGAAAGCACTAGTGAAAAGGGTTACGTGGAATCTACAAGAGGAAGAAAGTGATACAGCAACTGTAGACAAAATGCCAAGTAAGTATATGGGAAATCTTAAAATGACAAAAAACAATACCATTAGAAGAGAAGCAACACTTCTTAAAAGTCAGAAGGAATTTTGTTGCTTCTCATTGTTGCTGAGAGATTGGTTCTGCTAAATGAATGCTGTGGGCTAGGTTAAAAGAATGGATACCACTCAAAGAACTTTTGAATGTACTGAAGGTGCATTTGTTTTCAACTGGATGTGTGCCCTTTGTCTTGGATGAGAATGGTGGTAGACAGGCAATTCAAGATCGGATGTGTGATACAGTGTGTCAGGTTGCAGAAGGCAAGAACTAAACTTAAAAAATAGACCCTCATGCTGGAGAAAGGGATGTATGTCGTGTAAACTAGTGTTTAGCGCCTTGCTCATTCTTAACTTCTTTCTGTGACACACTGGATTCTTCTGGATTCAGTGCCCAGATCCATTGGTGTGTGTGTTGGTGAGGAATCCTACCTTGAAAGGGACTAGTCTAAATTATTCTGGGGTTTTGACTGCAATGATATATATAATCTGTAACTATACAGTTCAGAGCTGCACACCATCTTGTTGTTAATGGAAATGCTTTCTGCTGTCCCTCTTATAGAAGCCACCATCACATTGCCAAAAAGAAGAACCCCTTTTTCTTTCTGCTTGGAATTTTCAGTATAGTTGTGCCATTTCTTTATTTTACAAAGCCAAATTGTCAGAAGTCTATAATTGAGTCAGATAACATGTACGAAGATACAGCTTCACTGGAAAATATGATAATTTCTGATGGCAAAGAACATTTTTGTTAAATATTGATGTTTGTGAATAAATATGGTTCAGCTGAACATCTTCTTTTGAAAAATTGCTTATTGTAACTGTGTTAAAATAACACAACTGTGTTTTGTGAAAAAATGAGGAACACTTGACTTAAGTGAGACTTAAGTTCTTAAGAACGGGCCTTAATATCGCAGCTTCTTTTTGTTTTGGTCAAAAATACAGGCTGCATCCAGAGACAACACCAATCCATGCTTTGGCATGATGAGAAAGCAGGCACTTTTCATGCTTCCTCCTCCCCCTGTGAGCGGAGATTAGAAATTCCCGGTTTGTGCAAACCATTGTTAGCTGTTTTTTGTCTGATTGGTCACAACTATGGCTTTCAGTTGCCTGCAAACCAGGTTTACACAGGTTTGCTGGCAGTTGTGAACCACAGTTTGCTTCAGATAAAACAGAAAACTGTGGTCTGCTGTAAGAATCTGATGTTTCTAACTTCCATGCACAAGGGGAAGGAGGAGTATGAAGTTTGTTTTCATAAGTCCCAGCCATGGCTTGGCATTGCACATGAACCAAGCCATAAAGCCCCCTATGGTTCACATGCATGCTTAGTAATGTGGTGTTGAAAAGTGCCAAAACTACTAAGATTGTTTAATATGGGGCTTCATTCCTCCCACTCTCACCCTGGACCACATTGAATGTTTCAGGAAGGTGTTACACTTGGACTTTTATTTGTTGTGACTATTTGGATGTATTCATATGCCAAAATGCTTTTCTTCTCTTGGGAATTTTTAGGAGTGCCATTCTGCAAACAGCAGAGAACAAAAGAAGGGGTCTGGAAAGCAGAGGATTTGACCCAAACATTAAATCAGGTGCAGTTAACTGAGCCTCCTCCAACCAATTATATGATTCCTGAGCCTATGTTTCCTGATCTAGATTCCTCTCAGGTTGGTTTCCACTCCAGAAGTCAAGTATCATGGAAGGGCATTCCACTCCATCTGTGACCTTGTGACCCACCCAATTTCATTGCGGAATGCTCTTCCTGCTTCCACAAGCACAACATTTTCATGCATTCAGACCATGTACTTATATTGTCTCCTGACACTGGTACTTCCCTGCCTCCCATTTTAAAATAGAAACCATGTCCTGCTACTTTGCAATAGACTTGTGATGTCACTAGGTTACCAAAAAAAAAGGTTTGGGGGATCTTGGGTGCTTCCAGATGGAGAGGTTTTATGTGCTTGCTTCTGGATTGAGCTACATGAAGAAGAGAAATGGAATTTCCACAACTGCAGCTCTTGCAGGCGGGGTGTGTTTTCTCTGTGTTGCTAGTTTTCATCTGCATTGTGAGGGTGGGGTGGAACATTGCCAGTTGTCCTTGCTTCCCCCTCCCCCAACCGCACTGAGCCTGACTTAGTGGGAAAACATTCTGCTGTGGCACATTTCTGCAGAATCTGCCCCCACTCTCCCCTTCTGCTGAGCCTGCTCTGACTCACATGGAGCAGAGATGATGTTTAAGCACAGCTGTGCTAGTTAGAGGTGCCCAGTCTTCAAAAAAGAAGACTGGGGCACATTGTTTTGCCTTGGTCTCTACAGATTGTTGCTGATTGTTGACCACTTCCTGAAATAGTTTCCTCCTTCTAAAACCTTTCCCTTTAATGGTTTGGCTGCAGTTCTATGCACACTTGGTGTTAAGTTCTATTTAACATAGTGGAACTTATTTTCAAGTAAATGCTATGATTGTGCTATTGAGACTACTATTTCCTCTTTTAAAGAAGTTTAAGTGGTGCTCTTGCACTCTTTCAGTTATTGGGGAGAGGGAGAATAAATCAGTGCAAATACTGCTGCTACCTACTTTGCTATTAAACTAACCTGGAGAATTGACTTTCATTCTCAAATTAAAAGGGAAGAAGATTCAGAAATAGAACAGGTCTGTTGAAGTGAAGTGGTTTACACATGCTCCCCCCGCCCAAAAAACCCCTTCACTGGATATCTTCCCTTCCTGTTGTAGTTCCTTGTTTCACTGAGAGTATTTCTAATGCGGGGAGAAAGGTGATATTTGGCAAAGGTTCTTTGTACTGCTGCTTTTAGTTTTAGAGCACCATGAGGAAGAATGGAGGCTCTTCCCAGGCAAGAGACAGGGTCTTCCTTCCCATACACCACCACCTACACAAAAAAACGCCTACACAGCCTACACCTACACCACCTACACAGAAAAACGCTCCTCTTAAAACCCAGACAAGTTGCACTCTGGTTGGTCTTCTCCTTTGCTCATCATACAAGTTCTTCTAGCTTACTCAGAATATGTGAGCACAAATAAAAAAGGTGTTTCATGAAATAAATCCACAGTCTGGAAGCGCCCCTCTTAAGTTTGGTTGTCAGATTGTGGCTGTTTCTGGAAGTTAATCCCAATCCACTACTCACCATTGACAGGCTGCCAAGAGCATAGTATAGCTTTAGTCCCTTTGAATTGATAATAAGTTGCCCACCATTCTGGTGAATGGTAGGTGCCCTTGGAATTCCTGTGCTTCAGTACTCTTTGTTGTCGTATGGCCAGTGTTTTCTAACTTCTGTTCCGTTTTTTGTTTTTTTTTAGGTTTACAACCAAAACCTGCCTTTGACCGCACCTCTCCCCTCAAGTCTGCCACCCTACGCACCTGTCAGTCAGCCCACTGTGCAGTTCATCATGCAAGGGAGTCTTCCTCTGCTCAGCTGTGTAGCTGGGCAGGGGCTGACGCCAGAGCCTGGCAATATGGCTACGGCCTCAGAGCCAGGAATCCAGGCAGCTTCCACAGGAGATACGGAGGAGAAGGTCAAAGCACCCAAATCCCCAATAGAAAAAACAAAAAATGAAGAGGTGGGTGAATGTGAATGTATAAATAGCCAAGATAATAGTTGGTTTACAGGCTGAGCTCATCCCGCCTTTAAGGATATATACCCTGAAGAAATGGCCTGTTGGATCACTCTATCTAGTCCTGTCTTCAGGACTAGGAGACAGTGATCAACCAAGACTAGGAGTGATCAACCAGGAAAGCTGGCAAGCAGAATATGAAGGAGATAACCCTTTCTTTTTTGTGCCCAGCATTTGAGTGCTAAACATGGAAGTTCCATTTAAAGATCGTGGTCAATAGCTATTAATCAACCTGTCATCTAATAATGTGCCTAATCCTTTTCAAAAGCTGCTAAGCTAGTGGCTGTCATCTTACTTCCTTCAATCTGTACTGTTGGTAAACTTACAGTCTTGCATCACGTCCCACCTCTGTCACTTTCCCAAGCCAAATAGCCTCCATTTCTTAGTGATTTCTTGGTACTCATTTTTAAATTTAAATGGATGATTCAAGTTTGAACTTAAAGAGTCAGAACGACTTTGTGAGCTCAAACAGATACTTTGTTTATGGCCTAATGCATCTCTTAGGAATTACAGGCAGGACATTTGTCCTGACTTTACTAAGTATTGGGCTTGTGATCCGTGTTCATCGACAAGGTTGAGGCCCCGTCAGTGTATGCTTTGCAAACAATCCTTGTTTTGGAGTTCATATATTCTAGATGCTTGCTAACTTTTTATGCAGATGCAGCCACCCATCCTGATCTGTGCCATGTGGGCCTGGCTTTATTTTGGAGTACAGACATTAACTTGTGTTCTTTCTTCATGTTTATAAAGACATTGGGCTGGCTGGCTGGCCTCCCTTTCAGACTTTGGGGACTGTTGTGACTGGCTGCTGCAAGAAAAAAGAGTGTTCCATGTGACCAATGGTGGATTAAAGGAGGGGCAGTAGAGGCAACTGCCTATGGCGGCAAAATTCCCCCAGCAGCAAATTTTGGTCACATGAATTTCCCCTTCCCACAATGTATAAAACTGCGGTAGTGAGAGCTTCCTCAGACCCACCCGCCTCCCAAATTATTACGGCTTTTGTGGGTGGAGAGGGCAGGCAGGCAGCGAGTGATACCCTGTCCTAACCCAAGCCCTCCCACCTCCCAAATGACAGCATTTGCCTGATTTCGGGCCTTTCTGTGCATGTGTGTATGCGCAGAAAGGCCCCAAACCAGGCAATTGCTGCATTTGGTAGGTGGGTGGGCTTGGGTTAGGATGGGGTATCCCCACTCTCTCTGCTGCCATGGCAGAAAGAATGGCAATACCCCTCCTAAACCAAGTCTCCCTACCTCCCAAATGACAGCAGTTACTTGGTTTCGGGCCTTTGGCAGAAAGATGGATAGGTCCGGGATAGTCTCTCCCCAGACAGCGAGCCGGAGAGAGGCGGTGTCGGTGTCCAAAGAGCTGGCAGTGAGGTGGTGAGAGCTCCCTTGCACCCGCCTGCCTGTCTCCCAAGTTACGATGGAGGGTGTGTGTTTTGTGGGCAATGGAGAGAGCAGGCAGGCAGCGAGCGATATCCTGTCCTAACCCAAGCCCGCCCACCTCTCAAATGACAGCAATCGCCCGGTTGCATGTGTGCATGCACAAAAAGGCCCCAAACTGGGCTATTGCTGTCATTTGGGAGGTGGGCGGGTCCCATGATGCCTTGGGTGTAAGGCCCATTCAGTTCAGGTTCTGTCTTGTTCCCATGCACAGAGCTTTGAAAGAGCTCCAACTCCTTTCAGACCTTTCCTTACCTGCATTGCTATTCTGAATCTTTCCCTTCTACCTAATTTTTGCTTCCCCCCCTCTTCACTCTTCTGTTCCTCTTAGTAAAATAAAACAAATTTTCTTTTGGTATTCCTCTCTCTCTCCACTACACCTACATTACAAGATGCTGCATGCCAAGCCCTTGCCTTCACTGTCTCAGGACTGGGATTCAGAACTCAGTTTGGGCAATCAAAGTGGCAGGGACAGAGAGGGGGGCCAGTATCGCAACTGCACGACAAACAAGAGGCCTTGCGGCTTGCCAGCAGAGAACACACTGAGCCGCAGACACACGCGGGTCTAACCCAACCCTAACCCAAGCTGAGGTTGCTTATCTGTGTGTAACTCACTGGAATGCCCAGCCATGGGCCAAAAGAGACTCCACAGAGTGTGCAGCCATGCCCCAATCAGGGCCTGCCCAGACCTGAACCCAAGCAGCAATCAGGGATCACACAGCTATGCCCCAGTCAGGGCCTTCACATCCCTCCACTTCTGAGGGAGATTCTACTATCCCAGGTGCACTCCTCCCCTGAGATCTCTTCAAATAAGGCACAGTCCTCACAGTCTCTCTCCTTGGAGGGAGAGAGCCAAGATGCAGCAGAAGACAACATTCTTCTTCCTTTGTTGTTGGCGGAGCATGAACTGATCAAAAGGGCGCTGGTTCCCACTTAGCCGTCTCACCCGACCACTCCTCCACAACCTTCAGGGTTATCTGTGAGTAACAGCATTTGTCCCGGCCCCACCATCTCATCAGACACCACCCCCTGGCTTGCTGTATGGGGAGAGACTACCCCGGACCTATCCATCTGGATAAGGGATTTAGTGGTGGTGAAGTTTAAAAGGAGAGGTCCCCTTCCCACAAGGTTTAGGAAACACTAATCTTCCCATGCAACCAGCCCAAATGGTTCCATCAGGGTGGAACATCTGAGGACAACACCACAGCAGACTGGCTGAGCAGGCACAACCTGGACCAAATGGAGTGGAGACTCCATCCCGCCATATTTAAGAGCATAACTCTCCAACTTAGCTACCCTGCTGTCAGTCTATTTGCCACCAGGGAGAAGAGAACCCCAAGATTCTTCTCGAAGTACTGCTGTTCCCAAGCAGAACTACTAGGTCATCTGAACTCCAAATGGCCCCAGGGCCTTCTCTATGCATTTCCTCCGTTTGCACTAACCCCAAAAGTTATTCAGAAGTTCAGAAAAGAGCAGATCTAATACTAATAGCTCCATTCTGGCCAAGAAGACCATGGTTCTCAGATCTTATGGAGCTTCTCTGTCCCACTGTGGCTGCTTCCAGATCTCCTAGCCTCCTCACACAGGGTCCCCTATGGCACCCAGTTACATCATGACTGTCTTCACACCTGGAGACTGAATGCCATCTTAGCTACCAAAGAGCACCCAAGATATCATTGGGTGCTACTCCAAGAGCACCCAAAAAACCATTCTGGCTTTACATCGTCAGTCAATGCTGCATATATACCAAGTTACCTGGTCAGCTTTTCTAAAGTGCAGACCCCGTCATATCGACCCCATCAGAACCACAATTCCTCAGGTTCTAGATTTTCTTCAAGCTGGCAGGGATAAAGGACTGATGCCTAATACACTCAGAAGGTGAGTCTCGGCTCATCATTCAAGGCTTCTTTAGCATCTCATCCCCACATCAAGAGAGATCTGAGAGGAGCCTCCAACAATGCATAGGTTCCCCTTCTGGAACCTGAATAAGGTATTTAATCCTCTCACCAAATGCCTGTTCGAACCGCTCAGAACAGCTCCCTTAAAGCTTCTGGCTTATAAAGTTCTTCCTCATTGCTATTACATCAACCTGCAGGGTCTTGGAGCAAGGAATGCTTTCTGTGCATAAACATTTGTGCCTTTCCCATTCGGACTTTGTAGTTCTGAAAACAGATTAATTCTAAGATTAATTCGGCCTTCCACGGGAATCAGTACATCATCCTCCCCTTATTCTGTCCCTCTCCTCAACATCCACAGGAAAAAATTTGGCATGCGTTGGATGTTAGAAGAGCCCTCCGATGCATGCATAACTGTGGCAAATGTGTGTGTCTCTCATTACATCCTCCCCACAAAAAGCACAGCACACTCGGATAGGAGTGCAGCATCTTCGGCAGCTTTCTCAGCCAATAGGCTTCTCTCTCACCATTTGTAAAGCACTACAGGCTGCGCATTTTCCAGTCATCCCAGGCAGCCTCTCCGAACCCTGCAGGGCCGAAGTTGTTGCTCTGTGTTGTTACTTTGTTCCTAATAATTCTTGTTTTTCTAAGGTTAGTGGTTTGTTGGAAGCAAACACAATCCTAAATCAATTTACTGACATAGTTAATTCTAAGACTGTAGTAAATATTATAAAATATGTAAGTTGCATTTAAACACACAATAGTACATTGAAAAACATGTAGATATGAAGAAATGTGTAACCATTCAATCAAGTCCTTATAAAATGGGTGGTTGCAGATTAACTGGTGGTTGTGTCCATTTCTTGAATAAGTAAGAAGGTTGTCACAATTAATCAAACAAGATTTCCCCTGCTCTGATTTTATTGAGACTTTTTGGGATATAGCCATATGGGAGCAGCAACAGTGTCCTATAATATACGAACCAGTCCTCAGATGTGTTGACTTGCAATGCTGCTTTTAGACTATTATTGGTTAACCCCGTTTTTGTCCCTTTTAGTACATGAAGAAACTTCACATGCAGGAGAGGGCTGTGGAAGAAGTGAAACTTGCAATTAAGCCTTTTTATCAGAAGAGGGAGATCACCAAGGAGGAATACAAGGCTATTCTTCGGAAGGCAGTGCAAAAGGTAATGGTTGCTGACACAAATAATCCTTTTCTTTCATGTAGTTAGTTTGAAGTCAAGAAATGTAGAGCAACTCGTGTTTGCACCAACTAATTCTAAGGCTGAGATTTTCTTTATCCCTCTTTTCTTTCTTTAGATCTGTCACAGCAAAAGTGGTGAAATCAACCCTGTGAAAGTGGCTAATCTTGTGAAGGCTTATGTTGAGAAGTACAAACACATGAGGAAACATAAGAAGGCCGACGCAGAAGAAGAACCTAATGAAATGGGGAACTGATTAAAATTGGGAACTAAAAACCCCTGGTGAAATGGAATGGAGGCTCTTCTAGCCAAGGAATTTTTCTTCTTCAAGAGGGCAATGGGGATATGCAATTGCATGTTGCAACAGCCCCACCCCCCCTCAGAAACTGGATCCTTCTTGGAGGATGACACATTTTCATATAGGAGTAGAATCTCCTCTTGGATTTGTCTGCAGTTCAAGAACCAAATATGTCAGCATATCCCCTTATCTTGTGGAGTAACTCTGGACAAAAAAAACTGTGTGTGTTTTGTAGTGGTAGGGGATTCCCTATCAACTTTCATGGTTTCCTTTGATCATATTTTTCAGTCCGTACATCTGTCCACAATTTAAAGCAGGCATTTTTATATGTGGTATACTGCAATGTATACTGTTCCCATTGTGTTCTTATTTATCAGAAATATAGATTCTTTAGCTATTTCTCAGAAATGAGTTTAATATTTGAACCGTGGTATTTTTAGCCTGTTCGATGAGAGAAACTTTGATTTGCTCTTTCTTCTGGGAGTTGCAGATGTGTGCTGAAGATATGCACTAACCTTTATAAATTCTCTACTGAAAATACCGCTTCAGAGGTGGCACTTATTTACATTTTGTTAAACTATCTCTACGAGGAACTCCATTTGGGACATGGGGGAGTATTGTGTTGACAAGGGACCGAACTGTGTTGTGCTTCCTGTGAATAATGTGCTGAAGGTTGGTTTTGCATTTGTTTTGCATTCAACAACGCTGCCTTTCACTGAGGGGAAAAGAGAGCAACATCTGCAGACGTTCAGTAGTAAATCTGAGGAATACGATAGAAGGATGTACAAAGCAGAAATGTGACAGTTTATAAAGTTATTTTGAATTGTTTTAGCCCTTCAGGAAGCATATCTATTTCTTCTTGTTCATATGTTCTTTTGCTGGCTCTGGTGTGACTCTCTTGGTTTATAGTGTTAAACTAGAAAGATCAAGTTAGTTATTTTTACCAAGATTAGAAAACTGTCAGACATAAGTAACTGAGGCTTGGGGATCAGGAGCAGGCCTTGGAATTCTGTCCCTCTCTGCCTTCATTTGGCTTTACATGCACTGAGGATATTCTTGAATCCACTTTGAGGATCCTGATGGTGCTCCGAGTAAGAGTAGCCCTAAGCTCCTTTTAACTTAAGCTAGTGAAAGGAATACATAGTGCTGATTACAGGTGCAGCGGGGGTGGGAGGGGATTTTGTGGGGAGAGATTATGTGGGATTCCATGGTCTGTTTCTGCTCCCTAAACATCAGTTAACCGTATGCACTGGCTAGGGGTGTGTGAACTGGTCCAGTTAAACTCGAATTGGGGTGTGTCGAGTGGACCAGGTTTGAACCGGTCTAGCCCTCCCAAAAGGGGATGCTGGCCCGAATTTGAACCAGACTGGTTTGGGGGTCTATTCATAAAGGGGAATCTGGTGAGGATTCCCCTTTTTTACGTGTAAAGGGGCAGGGGGGCTTCCTAGACCTAGAAGGTGTAGGAGGGGAGTCAGGGCTTCTTACTTTCACTGGCGATGGCAGCTCCCCCCTACCCCTTCCAGCCTCCTCCAGAGTAGCCTGAGCTGGCTGTGAACGGTTTCGGGCCTCCACAGACACCCAAACTGCCAGCCCAGGCTACCCTGGAGGAGGCCAGCAGTGGGGTGGGGAGGGGGCTGCCACTGAAAGTAAGTAGCCCTGACTCCACTCCTGTACCCCCGAGGTCTAGGAGACCCCTTGCCCCTTTACTTGTAAAGGGGAATCCTCACTGGATTCCCCTTTACAAGTAGACCCCAGAGCCAGTCTGGCAGTTGAACCGAGCTGGGTCGGTTCGAATTTGAACCAAACTGGCCTGGCCAGTTCCGTGTACATTTTTAGCACTGGCCCTAGCTTTTTTCCACTTGCATGTTGTTCCATTTTATGCAGTGGGTTGGTTATGATGATAGATCTACACACTCCCCAAAACTGTAGAACCAGGCATCAACACATGTATCTTTCAACATTAGTTCCTGGTTGACAAGATAGTTTTCTGATGGTTTGCTGCATTTTAAAAGTTCAAGTAAGAGACAGAAAAGAAGTCCAGTGACTCAAATGCACACAGTTGAATCAGAAGCTTTACCTAGCTTTTCAGTGCAATAAATATCCATGTATACGGATATGATAGTGTTAATAAAATCCAAATGTTATATACATTATATAATATGTATTGTATATAACATTTGTATATGAACACATCCATGATTCTGTGTTTTTCTGTTCAGGTATTAAACAGTGATAGGCCAGCTGGATTAATGTTTGGGAAAGTATACACTATGAAGTTTGAAACAAAGACTTCTTCTTCTGGCACTGTTCAGGGAGATTTCAGGATGCAAGGGAAGGAAAAAGCATACTTCTTCCCATTGTCCAAAAACTTCTCTTCCCTCCACCTGTTGTATAGCAATAAAGTACTCGGGAAGCCCATTCTGTGAGCACTATACGGCAGTGCAACTGAATGATTCAGGAAGGAAAGAATTGGAGGTGGGGGGAAGTACTCATTTTCCTCCCCACCCAAACCTGCTGTTCCAGAAATTCCCAACAGTGCACTTCAAGACATTCCACTTTTATTTCGAGCCCTGAAATTCTCTTTGAATTCCTCTTCCTTTGCTAGGGATGTAGAGAACTGTCTCTTTGGAAGAACGCTGAACTTCCCTTCAAGTTCCATATGAAATGGCATTTCTCCACATTCCTAATCTGCACTACTGCAAGACTTCTTTCTAGGCAACTAGAGCCCTGAGCAAGAACCCTCCACTTACTGCCTATGAATCCACTGCAGCACTTTGTTGCAGATTTTGTGTGTTTGCAATGTAATTCTTGGGTTTCAGGACATCTGCCACTGAAAAAGACGAAGTCTTGGCCCTGATATTCATCTATTACACTCTTTAGGTATAGTGCTATGGTTGCTGCTGCCTCTGTACTTGCTCGCATATTAGTTGGGAGTGGTGGTGGTGTCATCAGTTTATAAAATATGTATCCTCCCATCTAGCAGAATGTTGGCCACCATTAAATAAACTAAACACTGCCCTCCCACCCAATTTAAAACTATATCCTAAAAACCTTGACATAATGATAGCAGCAGAGGCAGTGGAACTCAAGACAAGATGGAACCAATTTCAGCTGATGTTATAAAGGGTCTGAGAACTTTTAAAAATCCTTTGGTTCCAAAAAGGCACTCTAAACACAGGGCACTACTATAGAAGAAAGCTCTCATCCTCACACCTCAGGGGCATTCACAAGAGGGATTGTTTTTTTGTTTTCACTAAGATCTCAGTTTCTGGGCAGGCAGGCTGAAAAATTCAGTCCTTCAGATACCAAGCACCTGAGCTATTTAGGCTTTAAAGGTAAGCATCAGCACTATTTGCTTTAACAGACAGGCAGCCAACGAAGTTGTCATAATGTGTTCCCTGAAGCCAGTCCCTGTTCAGAACACAACAGCTTGGCTACTAACTACAGTTCCCAAGTAGCGCTCGTGGGCAGCCCAGTGTGTTATCACACTAATCTAGATGTCCAGCTAGAGGATGTTTTTATGGCTTATGTGGCGCCCTGCTGTAAACTACTTGAGGAGTCATTGCTGGAAATGCATGCCAAGCTGTTCTTGCACTCCTTCATCCTGCTACTTTTGTCCCCACCAAGGCAGAACTTGTGGTTTGTGGTCTCCCATTTTCATCGTCTCTTAAGGTGCATGTATCACAAGGCCCCATGAAAAGGCAAAAACGCAGTTTTACGACAACTGAAACTTATCTGAGCTGGAAGTATAATTAATTGAAGATGATCTAATCAAGGACCACTCATGGTGCCATGTTCTACATTAGTTCTTGGTGCCCAGTTCTTTTTTCATTGTTGAGGGAAGCGGGGGTGTATTTTGAGATTGACATTGCGAAAGAAGGTAGAGTTAAAGGATTTTTAAAGAAAAAAAATTGAGGAAATGAAAGCAGATGACTATAGCAGAAGGATACAGCTGCAGCCCAGGCATAAAGGCACAGAAAGCAAGCATGGCTCAGCATGGAACTTGTGGGTTGTGGTCTCCCATTTTCATCGTCTCTTAAGGTGCATGTATCACAAGGCCCCATGAAAAGGCAAAAACGCAGTTTTACGACAACTGAAACTTATCTGAGCTGGAAGTATAATTAATTGAAGATGATCTAATCAAGGACCACTCATGGTGCCATGTTCTACATTAGTTCTTGGTGCCCAGTTCTTTTTTCATTGTTGAGGGAAGCGGGGGTGTATTTTGAGATTGACATTGCGAAAGAAGGTAGAGTTAAAGGATTTTTAAAGAAAAAAAATTGAGGAAATGAAAGCAGATGACTATAGCAGAAGGATACAGCTGCAGCCCAGGCATAAAGGCACAGAAAGCAAGCATGGCTCAGCATGGATCTAGTGAGTACTACTTATTGCTACTCTGTGTGGGGAAGAAAGCTAATGAACAAAGTGTTACATTCTGTCTACTCTTTCTCCAATACAATGGGAAAGGATGGAAAGGGAAGGCTTGCTCTAATTTTCTGTTTCTTGAATGCACGAGATGTTTAAATGCCCTTTATGAGGCATTCTGCATATTGTTCAGAGGAAGGTGGCAGAATTCTGGGCTGTACTAGATTTAGTACAGCCCTGTGTATAATGTGCTAGATTGGTACATGCAAGGAGATTTTGCATAGAGAAAATCTGCAGCCATCTCTATACAACATGTGGAAGAGCTTTGTGCTGACTGGTTGTTGTACTTGCCTTTTAGGAGTCCATTGAGAGGAAGAGAGAGAAAAGCTAGGAGTTGAGGTTGAAGGAGTTCTAAAGGAAGGATACTGGCTTATAAAGAGATTTCTTTCCTGAGCTTTGAGTGTTTCTTCTCAACCTTTAGAACTAATTACATTTTTTGTATTAAGCTGCCTCCTATTCCCTTGATCCTTCCACCACCCACCCTGTTCTGTAGTACACTGCTCTGGGCTCCTTGGAGGAAGAGCGGGATATAAAAAATGATTAAAAAAAACAACAGCTAAACGACTGCTGATTCCTAACAGAGTCAAATTGGACAAGTGGTGTGTCACAGTACCTTAAGTTTTCAAATACAGTAAATTGGAATCCCGATTTAAATCGGATAGCACAGATGTAATTATTTCAGACAGAGAATTGAGGACATGAAGGTAGATGGGGGTAGCAGAAAGATATGGGTATAGCAAAGGGATGGAATTGTATCACTCTCCATGAGCGACTAAGGAAAAATGTGTGCAAATTGAAAACTAGTACAGAGGGAATAGGTGGGCTAGAATTCTTTTTGCTGATGTGCTTTTTGTTTTGTTCTGTTTTACATGGGAGAGCATTAGTCTGAGGTAGTAGAATCCATTCTACCACTTTGTTTTGCTGCAAGTGTAGATCCAGCCAAAGCTGCAAGCAGAATAAGAAGAATCCATGACAGCCTTGTATTAGCTTGTGCACCCTTCTCATGCTGAACAACGGGACAGGGTTTTATTTATTTTTGAGGTGTGTTATCCTGCCCAGGGGTGTAGCTAGGGGAGAGGGGGCCTGTGGCCCCCTCAGAGTGAGGGAGATAATGAAGAAAATAGGTAGAGGTGGAGCTGGGGGCCCCTCCGGAGCTTGGGGGGGGCTGTGCTCTTTGAACCCACTCGCTCAATTTATAGCTACACCCCTGATCCTTCCTTCTCACCAAAGGCATTGAATAAACATTCTGGGTGCCTAAAAACCTAGCACAAAATCCCTCAAACCTGCTCAAAAAAATAAAGAGTGGAACAAAAATCCACCGGAGTTGGAGCAGGTTTGTGTGACAGCAGAGGAGCACGAGTGGGAGGGGAGCAGCAGCAGCAAGTGCTGAGTGCTTCGGGTGGATGCAGAAGTGGTATTTTATTTATGTTTACATTTGTATGCCACTCTTCCTCCAAGGAGCCCAGAGTGGTGTTCATGGTTATGTTAATCCTCACAACAACCCTGTGAGGTATAAGTGGTAACTTATAGTATGGTAATTGGTTGTCCTGTTGCTACTTCATAAGAGAGTTATCACCCTGTCAAGTGCTGAAGACAATTTTACCACACATCAGGTGCAGATAAATAGGGAAAGAGTCATTTGTATCTACCCAGTGTTGCGGCAAAGCAATTATTGGGCAAAGTTCCTGTCCTAGAAGATACTTCTTTCAAACAAACACTCCCTTCCACTTCCAATTTTGGCATTACTGTTGCTAAGGAAATGATCGTCCTGGTTTTTAAACTGCAACTAAATCAAGGTTCCCAGGTTTGGATGACACATGGAGCTTTGTTTTAATAAGCCAGGATTCTTTGGTCACAGTCAGCTGTGTGAGGAAATCCAGTAGCATAGGGGCAGAGTGCTTGGTGCTTGTTCCAGTTACATTTCTAGTCCAGCATGAACTGAGCCAGAGTGTGTGTGGTGTACACGGCATTTGTGGCACAGAGTAACTTAAGCAGTGGATCTGGCAAGCTAAATAACTGGGAGTAATGGTCATTCATCTGTGAGCTGTGCTATCTTTCCTAATGATAAGCAACCACATATCTTGCCCTCTGTTCAGCAGATGAACAGGAAGAAGACTACTCAAATGAAGTCGTACTCTCTTCTCTTCGTCTCCGGGTGCTTCCATCTGAAATCCTGCAGAAGAGTGGCATTGAGAGCTTGAATTTGGACCGGAACAAGCTAAAACATCTCACTGGGATTTCAAAGCTTTGCAACCTGAAAAAGCTGATTTTGTCTAAAAATGATATTGCAAACTTCCCAGAGGAAATCAGGAACTTGGTCCATCTGGAGAAGCTGGAACTCAATCAGAACCAAATCCGAGAAATCCCAGAGGGTGTATTTTCTTGTTTTCTCAAGTTAAAACACCTACGACTGAACAACAACCTACTAGATAGCCTTCCCAAAGACCTGGCTACCTGCAGTGGCAGCCTCCAGTACCTCAATCTGTCCGACAACTTCTTTATAACCATCCCATTGGTGATCCTGAAGCTCAAAAGACTGGAGGAGTTTTACATACAGAATAATATACTGCTGCAGCTTCCTGTGGAGTTGTTCAAAGAACTCCCACTGAAGGTATTCGAGGTCAGCAGGAACCCACTGAGGGAGCCTCCATATGAAGTCTGTGCTGGAGGCATCAGGCAGATCATAACCTACTTCAACTGCCTGCAGAACTGCCAAACTGAAGAGGACAGGAGAATCAAGACCATGTTCCTGGGGGCATCCTTGGCAGGGAAGTCAACCATCTGCAAAAGCCTGAAGAAAAGGCAAAGTGTTCGAATGTTGGAGGAAGAGCGGACAGTTGGGATTGAGATAAGTGAATTCCATCTCCAAGGCTTCACCTTTCTCTTTTGGGACTTTGCTGGCCAGCTGGAATACTATATGACCCACCACATGTTCATCACCCCACAGGCCCTGGTCATCTTGGTCATTAACTTTCAGCAGTAAGTGTCGAACTGCTTACCTTGTGAACTTGGAAGGCACAATCCAGGCAAAGTTAAGCACCGCTTTCAGTCCCATTAGTTTCAGGGGAAGAAAAAGAAACACGGGCAATCCCTCCTTTTTCAATTCACATAGCAGGTGTTTGATTTCCCCTTCACCCTCACTCTGGAGCTGGGTACAAGTTCTGGGCTGACCACTGCTGCCTATCTTTGTTTCCAACCTGTACCAAGCATTTCCCCTCTCCTGCTACCTTGCTTATAGAAGTCTCACAATGGCCAATCAGGAGCATGCATGGCTCCTTAAATAGGCGTCTCCTATCTTAATCCTGATTGTGAGAACAGCCCTCCTGATCAACAGTGCACTCGTGCAATGAACAAAATTGTGCTAGTGCAAGAAGGTTGCAGAGCTGTGCGAAATTGTGGCGCTCTGTGATGTTGCATAGCCACGAGTGGAAGACCTTGATGTACACTAGGTTGTGTGGTGAGCAACAATGTTGAGCAAAGATCTTGAGGAATGGTTGTTGTGCACCTTGTCTACATCTGCTGACGCAAGGAGTATCGAACAAAAGTTCCTTTCTTTGAGCAACATCCTTGTGCTGTGTCCTTAAACTAGCACAACATTACACTATTATTATTATTATTATTATTATTATTATTATTATTTATTAAAACTTTTATACTGCCCTTCCAAAAGGCCCAGGACGGTTTACATTAAAACACCATTAAAACCAATTAATAATTAAAACAAAAATTATAAAGCATAAAAAATTAACAATTAAAAACACTGTAAAACAACAATTAAATAATCAGAATTTAAAAACAAGTTTTAAAAGGCTGAGAAAGCCTGGTTGAAGAGATGTGTTTTCAGGTGTTTTTTGAAAAATGCCAGAGATGGGGAGGATCGTATCTCAGCAGGGAGCGCATTCCACAATCTCGGGGCAGCAGCCGAGAAGGCCCGTCTCTGTGTAGCCACCAAACGAGTTGGCGGCAACTGGAGACAGACCTCCTCAAGTGACCTTAATGGGCGGTGGGGCTCATAGCGGAGAAGATGCTCTCTTAAATACCCAGGGCCTAACCTGTTTAGGGCTTTATAAGTTATAACTAGCACTTTGTATTTTGCCCGGAAAACTATTGGCAGCCAGTGTAACTCCATCAACAGAGGAGTAATGTGGTCTCTCCGAGATGACCCAGAGACCAACCTGGCTGCTGCATTCTGAACCAACTGAAGTTTTCGGACTATGTACAAAGGCAGCCCTACATAGAGCGCATTACAGAAGTAAAGTCTGGAAGTCTAGCGCAGGTCTAGTCTAGCGCAACACTAGTCAGGTACACAAGCTTGCGATGTAGCAGAACTTGCCTGCACAATGTCCTTCCACAAGCACACTGTAAGTCAGGATGATGGCCAGTGGGACTTGTTTCCAAATAAATATGGATAGGATTGCATTGCACATGCATTTTTGGAATGCATAACTAGTCTACGAAATTCATTGTCACGGAAGTTCTGATAGGCTGGGTGGCTAACCAGAGGCTCTCCAGCTGTTCTTGGATCACAACTCCCATGATCTCCAGCTGCAGTTCATGCTGGAGAGCCTCAAACTGACTACCCCTTGGCAGGCATTTGATGTTCCCCAGAGGTGCTAGCCACAAAACGGCAGAGGATAGCTTTATCTCCCTGCAAAGGTTTGTTGTGTTCACAGTAGTTTGGGGTGTTACAGCCGCTCTCTAATTTTAGTGTTGTGCTTCAGTTGGCTTTCAATTAAAAATGTAACCAAACCATCTTGTTTGGGTTTTCATCGTTCAAAGTAAAAAAAGCTCCATTATTCACTGAAGTTCTTCTCCCCTGTCTGCACATCACATTACAGTGGCATGGTATTGTGGGAAAATGCTGAGCCATTACTAACATGTTCTGTGCATATATTTGCTAGAGATGCATCTCCATTTCCCATCTTGCAGATGGAAATAGGATTTTCCCACTACAGAGATTATGCTCCCAGTTTGTATTACATTGCATGTATTGCATTTTAATCATGTACTGCAATGCATTCTCTCTAAGCTACAGATATTAAACATGATTGGTAGATCATCCAGATGAGTTTGTTGCTCCACACAGTGCCAAGGCAGCAGACTGTGTGATCTGGAGTGTCTCTCTTTCAGATACCAGCTCAGCAACAACTCCTTCAGTGAGCTAATTGGATTTTGGATCAACAATCTTCTCATGCGAGTGCCTAATTCTGTGGTCCTCCCCGTTGGAACCCACATAGATGCCTGTGCTGAGAGGGAGGTTGAAGAAAAGAAACGGGACATCATGACTAAGATGCAGGCCATGCTAGAGGAGCGAAAGACCAACTTAACCCACTTTATTGCCAACTTGGAGGGTATTGAGGAATCTGAGTATTATGTGGATCAGTGGAATAGACTGAAAGACATGGAGAATTGGAGCCTAAAGGTGAGAATTATGCTGATGTGCTTTGTATATTCAGGGTGTCCAATATGGCATTATAGAATAAACTGAACTCGATGGATTATATACACATTTGCTTTCTGCTGCAGTTCCAGTCTTCTGTTTTGGTATTTTAATATTGCCCTATAGGAAAGACCATTCTGCTCACTTGATTCTGAGGACAAAATACCCCACATAAACATTTCTAAAACTTTTAACTGGAGATGTTTATATTTAGAAAACAAGGCTGCTTTCAGGCCTCTGTGTTTTTCCTCCTCTATTCTCCTGACCATAACAAAACTACACATTGCTCTTAAATTTTATTAGCCATGTTAGTTAAATGTTATGAAGTAGTTGTCAAGAAATTGGTAGCATTCAGAGTCTAACCAAAATGATTTGAAGATGCTTTAATAAGCATAAGCTTTAGTGAGTGACAATCCACTTCGTCAGATGCTGAGTTGTTACTGGAGAAATGCATGGGAACGGGCAGTTGAACAAAAACTAAACAAACAAAAAACTAACATGGAACTGCATGTTTATTTTAAAATGATTTTAAAATAATTAGATTAAAAATAAATAAAATAATTAGGTTAATTTAATAATTTTAAATAACTAGACTTGTATTTTTAAGTATGTTCCCCTTCTCTGTTGCCATTCTATATATTGATTGATGTGATATCCATTTTTTTCCAGGTGGAGTGAGAACTTGGATGATCATGCAATTGATGGGGTAGCCCTGAGTGAGCTCAAAGCGACTATTTAAATGTTCTGCCTGCTCATGACCACAGGGTAGATGTCTCAGCTCATCACACGTCCTATAATATATTTGAATTGAGATGTAAGCCAGGAGGTGATGAACTCACTATGTGGGTGTGGCCAGGCAGAGCATTCAAATGATTAGCCACCAAGCAAAAAAGCATCACCTCTTGGGTGCTCCAACCTGCCCTTATGAACCCACCCATAATTCCCTCTTTAAAATGGCAAAAGAAACGCCACGTATTATATGTTCCACCTGGCTGTAATTACTGTATGGCAGATTTGAGGAGAGGAATTGTTAGCTACTTTTCATGCTGTTTATGTTCCCCTGATTTATTTATTTTTTAAAAGACAGCTTGAGCTCTATTATTAAAATTCACCACTGAAAGAGCTTTTCATCAGTTGTCTCTAGTCAGTCTTACAAGGACAGTAAAACCTTCATTATCTGACATTTGCTGCCCCATTTCCTATATAAATTTCATCTTGTGTGCCCAGTAGGGTTGCCAGGTCCAGATGGCGAAAAAAGTCAATATCCATCACCAAAAATATTGGAAATAGAGGATACTTTTCACCAAAGCGTCTCCAAAAAAACTTCTCTTTGCATATGTTTGTTGGTATTATATTTGTAGTGGTTAGAGTGCTGGACTAGGACTGGGGAGACCCGAGTTCGAATCCCCATTCAGCCATGAAACTAGCTGGGTGACTCTGGGCCAGTCACTTCTCTCTCAGCCTAACCCACTTCACAGGGTGGTTGTGAAAGAGAAACTCAAGTATGTAGCACACCGCTCTGGGCTCCTTGGAGGAGGAGCGGGATATAAATGTAGTAATAATAATAATAATAATAATAATAATAAAAATAATAATAAATGGATGATTTGAGAATAAGTACAGCTCACCACTGTGAAGCTGATGACCAAGTGAGCTGAATGTCTGCTCAGGCTGCTGTCTAGGTGCTGAGTTCTCAGGGCCCGGCTTCTTAACCGTAAAGTCCTCACATGGTTAGGTTTCTCTCACACTCGCTCTCACACTCACATTCTCACCCTCTCTCTCTCTCTCTCTGGCCTCCTCCCCCAGGGGTCACCCAGCCTGCTCTCTGCAGCCAGGCCAGCAACTTCACCTCTTGGCTTGAGGCAGGGCAGCCAGCTAGCTACTGAGCCTGCCTCTGTGCATGCTGGTACAGTGGTGCATGCATGGTCTCTCCCACTTGCTTGCTGTTCACTAGGACTACAAGCCTTTAATTAATTAATTAATTAATTGGAATGTATATGCCACCTAACATCAAAATCTCTAGGCAGTGTACAGAATTAAAACATAATATAAAACATTTAAAATTCATAAAAAGATAAACATCATGATAGGTACAAACACTTTAAAATTTAAAAATTAGATTTCATTTAAAATCCTGGGGGAACAGGTGCATTTTCAGGGTCCTCCTAAAAACAAACAGAGAAGGAGATGCTCTTATTTCAGCAGGGAACAAGTTGCAAAGCCCCGGGGCAGCCACTGAGAAGGCCCAATCCTGAGTTACCACCAAATTGGTTGGCGGAAACCTTAACCTTAACCAGACGATCTTAATAGGCGACAGGTTCATGACAGAGAAGGTGCTCTCTTAAGTACCCTGGACCTAAGCCATTAAGGACCTTATAGGTAATATCCGGTACTTCGTATTTAGTTCGGAAACATATCGGCTACCCGTGCAGTGAGTATGTGGCTTTTCAACAGAAGGATTCACAGTGGTTTTCATAGGAAAATAAATAATAAGATGCTCCCCTGTCCCCAAAGGGCTCACAATCTAAACAGAAACACAAGGTAACACCAGCATCAGCCACTGAAGGGATGTTATGCTGGGATTGGATAGGGCTAGTAGTTCTTGCCAAGACAAATAGAAGAGATTCACCACTTTAAAAGGTGCCTTTTTACTCAGTTGGCAGGGGTAACTTCTGAGTAAAGTTAGTTTGCTAACTGCTAACATCTCACTACCGCCGCCACCACCACATAAAGGAAGCAAGCGGCACCTGTTGGGCCCACCTATCTGTGCTCCTGCATCGTGTGGCTCTGCAAGTTGCCACTGAAGTAGAGCTTCCCCTTTGGATGGATGGTCAGTAGGAAGGGGAAGGAGAGAGAAGAAGAGAAGCTGCTCATGAGAGCAAAGTGTTCTGAGCAGACATAATGTTCTAGCTGCTGCCCAGAACTTCAGACACTACAACACATGGACAAAAATATCTGTATATATGTGTGTCATATATGTAAGGGCTACAAAAGTTTGGATTAACTAATTAATCAAAATAATCTGATTGTCCTAAAACGTGTATCACTGATCTTACATAAGAAGAAAAGAGCCTTGCTGGATCAGGCCTAAGGCCTATTGAGTCCAGCATCCTGTTTCCCATAGTGGCCCACCAGATGCATCCGGGAAGTCCACAAGCAGCATGATGACCCCTCTCCTACTGTTAAGAATATGAATATGACAAATATTTATATACCGCTTTTCAACAAAGGGTTTCCAAAGTGGTTTACATAGATATAAATAGATTTTAAAAATGGCTTTCTGTCCCCAAAGGGTGCTCACAATCTAAAAAAGAAAAATAAGATAGACACCAGCAACAGCCACTGGAGGGATGCTGTGCTGGGGATGGATAGAGCCAATTGCTCTCCCCGTGGTAAATAGAATCACCACTTATTAAAAGTGCCTCTTTGCTCAATTAGAAGGGGTTACACCCCTGCAGCTGGAATTTGGAGGCATCCTGCATCTGAACCTGGAGGGTAAGCTATAACCAAGACTAGCCATTGTTAGATTAGATCTCCATGAATTTGTCTCAGCTTCATTTAAAGCCACCAGCGCCGGCTTAAACTGGTGGTCAATAACTGGTGGCCCCTCAGCCAAATCTGACTCCATGAATGGTGCTATCTGGACCCATATTTCCAACAGATATAGATGGGGATCCTTGGTTTATCAGGAGTACATATGAAAAGGATTTTGGGACTGCAATCTAACACAAGCCATACATAAGTCAACAGATTGCTGCAGCAGCAAAAATGGCTAATGCCATTTTAGGCAATAATACTAGAACCACAGGTTTCAAATCACAAACAATAATTCCACTTCATTCCGTGCTTTTCTGGAGTGCTGCATCCTGTTCTGGCAACCACCCTTTGAAAGGGATGTAGACCAGTTGGAATGGGTTCAGAGAAGGGCAATGAAGATGGTCAGGGCTTGGGAAAACAAGTCCTATGGGGAAGATTTGAAGAAACTGAGTATGTTTAGCCTGGAGAAGAGAAGACTGAGAAGGGCGTGATAGCACAATTCAAATACCAGAAGGGTTGTCTCATAGAAGAGGGCAAACACTTGTTCTCTGTTGCCCCAGAAAGCAGAACTAGATCTAAGCTACAGAAGATGTTGGTTGAACATTATAAGTTACTTCTTAACAGTGATGTTAAGAAGTTTGACAGTGGAACCAATGACTAAGGCAGGAGGAGGGGTGGACTCTCCCTTGCTGGAGGTCTTCAAGCAGAGGCTGGTCAGTCAAGGGCTTGGGTGTTCTGGCTGATGGATTTCCTATATCAGGTGGGGTTGTACATAGATGGCTGACAAGACTTTCCCAGTTCTGTGATTCTGTGAGAACTCCAGAGCCAAAAGAAGGGTGTGTATGGATGAACACCATCTGTGGCAGATGTGGTACTTGGTAGCAGCAGGTTATTTGGGTGTGTATCATGTGGCCTGCCAGGCCCACTCCCTGCTCAAAGCGGGCCTCTGGCAAACTTATTGCCAGTCCATTGAGCAGTGCAATTCTATGCATATTTACTCAGAAGTAGGTCACGTGGTGTTCAATGGCATTTATTCCCTGGTAAATGTCCATAGGATTGCAGCCTTCTATCTGGCTTGAGTGAGAAGCTCCATCCCCAACGGCAGTTGCATCTGATGCTGCGTAGTAGTTGCTCAGTTCCTGGGGTGGGGGTTTCTTCCCCCAGGCTTGCCACAGGTCCCCCAAAGCAGCAGCAGCAGCTGTGTCAGGGACACCAGGGACCTGAGGAAAGCCTTTAACCTTGTATGTCCCCAGACAGTCTTTTAGCTGCTCTCAATTGTGACTTTGAATTAAATTGAATAATCTGTTTGGTCAACTGCTTTGAATATGGTATCACAGAAAATCAGGAGAAATCTGTTAAATTGTTTGCATCTGTTGCTTGCTTAACTTTTTGGAGCCTTAGCGCCTCTGTGTCCCTGCTCCAGATTTTAGATCTTGTTTCTGTCAACTGCATGAATTACAATGACATTAAAACCCTCGAAGGCACAATACTGGAGCATGTCAAGAATGAAGAAGTATTCCCAAATGTCATCCAAGTGCTTCCCACGGTCTATAAACAAGTAGAAGCTGCAATTGTGGATATTGTGCAAAAAAATGAAGAGACAGCAGAGCATGGCAAGTAAACATGACTGATTACCACTTTGTAGCTTCCCTCACCACATCCTGCGCTGGCTTTTAATGCAAGATCTTAACCTTGTAATATGGTGAAGTAATAAGTTACAGAACAGAGCGTTTCTGAATACATGCAGAGGGGGCATTTCAAAACCTTATAATAACCACAGTAGCACATAAACACCTAAGATTAAAGGTGGTAGGGCTTCCAAAATACAGAAGGTGATTTCAGCTTTGGCTTGTGTACTCTGGACATATTGATCTACTTCTACCTCAACTCATGACCTTCAGTTTACTGCTATGCCTTCTCTACAATACTGTCTTCCTTCCACAACCTCAGTTGCTCTTCCTTCCAGAATGGTCAGTTTTCACGCCTTAAGCTGCTCCTCACCTATGATACCCTTGTGGTCTTCCCTCAAACATGGCACGCTTGCTCTTCAATACACAGTACTCAACAGGGGTGTATATGTACACTACAAACCTATGTGAAGGTCTGTGCTAGTTTAACTTACATGATCCTCCCCACCACATCCCAAGATTCCCAAACATTGTCATTTAGTGAGGGTGTTGAGAATTTCCCCTAGTGATCTCCCCAGAACTAGAGCTCGCACAGTTTCCTGGGAAAGGAAATATTAAATTAAAGTCTACAATGTAGATATGTCCTGGGCTATTTCTGCACTCTTTGGCCATTTGGACAGCCAAACTGCCAGCTGTTGCCACAGCTTCTGTCTACAAAATGCAAAGGTAGCATAAATACATAAATTATCTTTTTTTTCCAAATTCAGTTTTATTAATTTTAACAATAAGAATATTCATTCATTACAAACAAAATAAACAAAAATGAACTTCCCGCATATCTCTCTTCGTGAAACATCAACTATAAAATTTACCCTTGCTATAATAGTAATTCAAAACATAAATTTAGACCCTTACAAACACCATTAATCTACCCAACCTGCATTTTTTCTTCTTCTAAATTTCAAAACCTGCTGTAAGATCCATAGTTGGAAAATAGGTTTTTAGATACAACAAAAATGGTTTCCAATCTTCTTTGAAACATTCTAAATTTTGGTCTCTTATCAGTGTTGTAAGTTTTGCCATCTCCGCATATTCCAAAATTTTTATCAGCCAATCTTCTTTTGAAGGCAGTTCATTACTCTTCCATTTCTGTGCATATATTATTCTAGCCGCCGTGGAAGCATACATGAAGAATGTTAAATTATTTGTAGAAATTACTCCTTGTGTTATTCCAAGCAGGAAGGATTCTGGTTTCTTAGGAAATGTCATCTTAATATTTTCTTTAGCTCATTATATATCATATCCCAGTAGGCCTTAGCCTTCCCACAGGTCCACCACATATGAAAAAAAGTGCCTTCAGAATGTCTACACTTCCAACATTTGTTTGAAACATTTTTATACATCAATGTCAATTTTTTTGGTGTCAAATACGATCTATACATCATTTTATAATAATTTTCTTTTAAAGCATAACATGCAGTAAATTTTAAATCAGTTTTCCATAACTTTTCCCAGGCTGCCATTTCTATATAACACCCCACATCTTGAGCCCACTTTATCATGGTCGTTTTAACCACTTCCTCTCTTGTCTCCTCCAGAAGTAACAGTTTATACATTTTAGAAACTAATTTTTCATCATTTTGACATAATTCCTTCTCAAAACTTGAAATCTGATCCTCAAATCCAACTATAAAGTCTTTCTTATATATCTCATTTAATTGATGATACTGAAACCAATCTCTGACAAAATTTTGTATTTCAGTTAAACTTTTTAACTTACAATCCTTTTCCTGAAAATGTAACAAATCCCTATAGGTGCCCCAACACATTTGCATATTTACTTCTTTACGTGATACAGCTTCAATCGGAGATATCCATAACGGAGTTTTAGGTTCCAACCATTTTTTATATTTTAACCACACCCTCATTAAACTCCTTCTCACATAATGGTTCAAAAAGTCTTTATGTATTTTACTTTTTTCATACCACAGATATGCATGCCTTCCAAACCTTCTATCAAATCCTTCCAAATCCAGAATTCTAGGGTTTCTTAATGTTATCCATTCTTTTAGCCATGTTAAACAAACAGCATCAAAATACAACCTTAAGTCTGGCAGGGTAAGACCACCTCTTTCCTTTGCATCTGTTAAATTCTTAAAATTAATTCTTGGTCTTTTCCCCTGCCAAACAAACTTAGTTATGTCCTTCTGCCATTGCTTAAAACAAGTTAAAGTGTTGATTATAGGAATAGTCTGAAAGAGAAATAACATTTTAGGCAAAACATTCATTTTCACCACTGAAATTCTTCCCATTAAAGACAAATTCATTTTGGACCATCTTTGTAGATCAATTTTCACTGTATTCCATATTTTAACATAATTGTTTGTGAACAACAAAGAATTGTTATTTGATAACCAGACCTCCAAGAATTTAATTTTCTTCTCCACTTTCAACTCACTTATTTCAGAAAATCTGTCCTTGGATTTCTGATCCATATTTTTAGTCAAAACCTTATTTTGGTCTTATTTATATAAAATCCAGCCAACTGGCCAAATTGTTGTATTTTATCCAAAAGTATTTCGATCTTGTCCATTGGATTTTCTAAAAACAACACAACATCATCTGCAAAGGCTCTCAACTTGTAGTCTTGTTTCCCAATTTTGGGACCATGTAGTTTATCATCTTCTCTGATACTTCTACAAAGCACTTCTAGAACCAGTATAAAAAGCAGTGGGGAAAGTGGACATCCTTGTCTAGTCACTTTTTGTATTTCACAATTGTCTGATAGTTCCCCATTTACAATAATCTTAGCCTATTGCTCCGAATAAATTGTCATAATTGCCCTAATAAAATTGTTTCCAGCAGCCATTACCTCTAATATTCTCCACATAAATTGCCACGAAACATTATCAAAAGCTTTTTCTGCATCTAGAAAGATCATCGCCATCTGTTTATCATTATGTTTTTCATAATACTCCAATACATTCAAGACTGTTCTCACATTATCTCTCAGTTGTCTCTTTGGCAAGAATCCAGCTTGATCTTCATGAATAAAATGCCTTAATATAACCTTCATTCTTCTTGCCAAAATGGCAGCAAAAAATTTGTAATCATTATTTAAAAGTGAGATTGGTTTATACTTTTTGACTAACGTTAGGTCTTGATCTGGTTTTGGGATTACTGCAATATTTGCATACTTCCATGAGTCCGGCATAATCCCTTTTTGTAAAATATCATTCATAGTCCATTGAAAAGGTTGTAAAATTTGATCTTTGAATAACTTATAATACAAAGCTGACAGTCCATCAGGCCCTGGGGCCTTGTTGGGCTTACTTTGATTTATTGCTTCTGTTATTTCCATGATTGTTATTGGAGCATTCATAATTTCTATTTGTTCCTTAGAAAGTTTTGGAATATTTTTGGTCCTAAGAAACTGCTCAATTTTTTTATCTTCAACTATTTTACCTTTATATAATTCTGAATAGTATTTTAAAAATTCCGCTCTTATTTCCTTTCCATCATAAGAGAGCCCATTTTTTGTAAGTATTTTGGATATGTAATTTTTTCTTCTTCTCAGATCTGATTTTCCAAGCCAACAGCTTGCCTGGCTTATTTGCGAACTTGAATGTCCTTTGCTTAACATACTTCAAATTCCGTTCAAGTTCATTTGCTACTAACATAGAGAGTTGTTGTAACATTTTGATAGCTTGAATGACTGTCTTCTTATCTTTAGCCCATAATAATTCCCTTTCCTTTTTGGAGATCTGCATCAATAATGTCTCTTTTTTCAATCCTCTTTGCTTTTTAAAATATACATTTTGCTGTATGAAAAAACCTCTCATAACCGCTTTACTTGCATCCCAGACAATTTTATTCTCCATTCCTTGGTTTAAATTCAATTCAAAATAATCTTTTAACTTTTTAGCTTTCTCCACAACGTCTGTTTTTTTCAAGAGGTATTCATTCAATCTCCAATGAAATGAAGTCGTTCCTTTCTTCTTCCATGTAAAATAAACTGGGTTGTGATCTGAAAAGGTCCTAGGTAAAATGTCCATTCTTTTCATACATGGTGTAATAGCTTTAGATGTCCAAACCATATCTATCCTTGAATGTGATTGATATCTTTCAGAGAAATAAGTATATTCTTTTGCATTGGAATTTTAAATTCTCCACAAATCATAAAGATCCATGTGATCTACTAAATCAAAGAATACTTTGGGAAGTTTACCTTGTAAGTTCCTATCCTATATATCGGATTTTCTGTCAAAAGATGTAGAAACAACACCATTAAAATCTCCCAATATAATCAAATTGACATTTGATAACTCCACCATCTTTTATCCAAATAGTTATAAAATTCAACTTTCTTTTCATTAGGGGCATAAATTCCAATTATCACCGTTTTAATTCTGGAAATTAGAATTTCCAGTGCTAATAACCTGCCTTCTTCATCTTTAAAGATCAATTTGGGTTCAAATTGTTGTTTGACATAAAATACTCCCCCCCCCTTTTTTTTTTCTTATCTGAGGAAACAAATTCTTGCCCTAAAGCCTTATTAACCAGATATTTTCTATCTTGCTTTCTAATATGCGTCTCCTGTAAGCACACAATGTCCAAATTTTGTTTCTTAAGAAACTGAATAAATACATAAATTATCAATGGTCATGCAGTTTTGAGACAGAAATATATAGCACCGTCTTAAGAGATTAAGATTATAAGATAAATTACACCTCAAAATACAAGAATAGGCTCAAACATTGGAAAGTAACCCTTGTAATGGAGAGACCATCTCCATCTCAGGCTCCTATGGTAAAGTTAGGTATGATGTATGCTTCTGAACTCTCTCCACTATCCGCCCCCACTTATATTTAGACATTCAGACACTGATGCTTGATTGGGAAGATACTCCACTGCCCTTAGAGATCGAAAATCTCTGCTGCTGCAAGATTGCTGTGAATAGGTTATCTTGATTAATGAAGTTCATATTTTAATTATTGAGAATATTTCCTTGTCTCACAATCCCACATCTGTGATTGGGTGTCCAAAATAGTTTTTTTTAATGCTGGAGGAGCAAGTTTAGAATGTGATAAATATTCACCTCATTTAGGGTTCATTGTCTGATTCTTGTCTAATTTTAAAGCATTTAAGTAACTTGCACCCTGATCCTAAATATGCTTGCTTAGAAGGAAATTTCAATGGCTCTTCTTAGAATGTATAAGAACAGCCCTGCCAGATCAGGCCCAAAGCCCATCTAGTCCAGCATCCTGTCTCGCGCAGTGGCCCACCAGATGCCCCTGGAAGCCACAGGCAGTAGCTGAGAGCATACCCTCTCTCCTGCCATCACTCCCATGCAACTGCAAATGTATGCTTAGGATTGCAGCCTATATCAGATTTGTTGCAGTAATTTCCAAGAAGTCCTCTTCTGATCCTCTAGGTATGATCGATCTCAGTCTCTTACATACTGAGCTTTCCCTCCAAGATCATCTCAGCCATTTGGATAGAGAACTTCTACAGGACATCCTGAGATACCTCCACCGAGTTGGACTAATCGTGTGGTATGAAGAAATCAAGCCGCTGGAAGGCATAGTATTTTTACGTCCAGCCATTCTGATCACCACATTCAAAGTGAGTATTGGTTGTCATTCTTCAGTCTGCATATTTTAGAGATCATAGCTTCTACACAGGAGGACATTTGGGAGGATTTAGTAATGATCACGACATGAAGCAGGGAGTACTATATTTGTCAGAAAAAAACAGTGGTACACCATCTGGTAACCACCAGGTTGGACTACTGCAAAGTGCTCTATGTGGGGCTGCCTTTGTATGTAGTTTGGAAACTTCAGTTAGTCCAAAATGTGGCCGCCAGACTGGTCTCTGGGGGATCCTGGAAAGATCACATTAAGCCTGTTCTTATACAGTTGCACTGGCTGCCAATAAGTTTCTGGACAAAGTACAAAGAGCTGGTTATTGCCTTTTAAAGCCCTGAATGGCTTAGGTCTGGGATACTTGAGAGAGTGTCTTTCTCTAAAAGAATCTCACTGCTCATTGAGATAATCAGGAGGGGTCTGTCTGCAGGTGTCACTGGTTCATCTGTTGGCAACCTGGCATCGAGCATTCTCAGTTGTCGCTCCTAAGTTGTTGAATGCACTCCCCGTGGATATGAGGATTATCTTCCTTGGAGGCCTTCAGGAGAGCCTTAAAGACCCATCTTTCTAGCCTGGCTTTTAATGATGTCTAGCTCTTGTTTTTAATTTTAATTCTGGTTTAAATGTATTTTGTTTTTAAATGTTTTATTATGTGTGTTTGATTTTAATGTAAACCACCCTGAGCCACTTAAGGAAGGGGGATATATAAATCAAATGAATGAATAAATTTCCACATTAACTGATTTAAAAGCTGTTAGCTTCTAAGCCTCAGTCTTTTGGAGGAAAGTCTGCACATATTTAAGCTTTGTTCATTAGTTGTTATCCTATTTCTATACCACCTGATGTGCAACCCTAGGCAGTGCACATACGTTAAAATACAAGTATAAAACTGGATAAGATGATTAAAATTATTCTGTGATATAAAAACAATTAAAATTAATTAAAAGTCTGAGAAGACAGGTGCATCTTAAGGGTCTTTTAAAAAAGAGCCAGAGATGGAGAAACCCTGATTTTAATGGGGAGTGCATTCCAGAGCCCTGGGGCAGTCACAGAATAGGCTCGGTCCTGAGTAGCCATCAATTGAGCCATTGGTCACCATAACTGGACCTCCCCAAATGATCTTACTAGGCTGGAGGGTTCATGACAAAGGAGGCACTCTCTTAAATATGATGCACCCAAGCCATTAAGGGCTTTATAGGTAATAACAAGCACTTTGTACTTTGCTAAGAAACATATTGGCAGCCAGTGCAGTTCTTTTAAGATTGGTGTTATATGGTGTCTTTGGGTTATCCTGGAAATGGGCCTGGCTGCTACATTCTGCACCAGTCTTAGTTTCTAGACTACATACAGTGCCACACAGAGTGCATTACAGTAAAGCCTAGAAGTTACCAGCATATGTATTAGAGATGTGCACGGAATCAGTTTGGTGCTGGTTTTCTGGAGTGCAAAACTGGTTTGGTGGCAGTGGGGGGTTGCACTGGCCATTTGTGTGGCAACGCTGAATGGGGCTGCAAGGAGGAACGCTGCAGCCCTACACCCATGTCTTTTAGGAGAGTGCTGTCAGGGGAAGAGCGGTGGGGCAGGGATGGACAGGTGGAGGCACACACACACACACCCTCCTGGGAGTGCACGGAACTGGTTCTGTACACAGCCCTAATACGTATCACTGTTTTAAGATCATTTTCCTACAGAAATGGGTGTAGTTGACATATCAGCTGAAGCTGATAAAAAGTGTGCCTGGCTGTTGCCTCAACCTGAGAAACCAGAGAGAGTTTTGGATCCAGGAGCACTCCCAAGCTATCTACTTGTTCTTTCTGGGGGAGTGTAACTCCATCCAAAAGAGACAGATCTAAACCATATCTCGAGTTCTGACCCCCGCACAGTTAGTCTCTCTCTTCATGTGCCTTAGAGATTGGGAGGTTGATGGCCAGCAGGAGCCATAGATCGCATCCCTAGAATCGTGGGTGATATTTTCTGGGTCCATATCTAGTCATTATTTCAGGCCATCCATCCATCCCTCCCACTTCTTCCCTCTTGATCTTTTCCCTGCTAGCTTTCCTTCTAGCGTTAGTTGTGGTATTTGATATTTTACCACTCTGAGGATATGTCCATAATACTCCAGTTTACATCTCTTGATTGTCTGTATTATTTGTTTGTGTTTTTGCTTTCCAAAGTACTTATTAATTTGTTCTGCTGATCCATTTAATCTTGAGTATTCTGAGAGAACACGTCTCAAAGGCCTCCATTTTTTAAGTACTTCTTTTTTGATGGTCCAGATTTTACATCCATACAGTAGAAGAGACCAGATGTAGCATTTAATTATTCTGATTCTGACTTGCAAATCTAGTTTACTCTCACAGAAGAAGATCTTCATTTGGTTATATTTTGTTCTTGCTTGTCCTATGCTGCTTCAGATTTATTTTGTTTGGTCGTTATCATGATAAACGTTTCCCCCTAAATAACAGTAATTTCCTACTTGATCTAGATTTTTGTTATTGCATTGTATTTTGAGGGAAATTCTTATTTTACTTATGCATATTGTTTGAGACTTTTTTTGCATTTATTTTAAGGCCCATTTCTTTGCTTTTTGCTGCTATTTCTGTGACTAGGTTTTTGTAGATCTTCCTAGGAAGCAGCTCTTTTAGCAATTTGTGTTAGTGAAAAGATTGGCTCCCTTGTGCCTACCTCATATATGAATCCAAATTGTATTTTGCTAATAATTTTTTTTCGTATATTCTATTATGTATTTTAAGAAGGATCTTGCTTATGTGGTTCTAGAGGCTGAGCGTTCTGTGTTCTGAAGGTTTGTGAGTGTTTGGTCCCTTGGGAATGGGTACTGTTATTGATCTGTTGAAATCTTCTGGAGCTCTACCATTTCAATAGATGTTGTTGAAAATTGTAATTCTTTTATTCCTTCATTGCCTATGTTTTTAATTATTTCTATTGGTATTCTGTGTTGTCCAGTGGATTTGCCTTCTTTGATATTATTTATAGCATGTCTTACTTCCTCTTCTAGTATTTCTGGCCCTTCTGCCACAGGTGCTATATTTCCATTGATTCTTTCATCTTCATAAAGGATTCTGATATATTCCTCCCATTCACTCTTTATTCCTTCCAGGTTGTAATGCTTCCATCACTTTTCTTCGGGCATTCCATTCCGTATGTTTGTTTCCTTGTCATTTCCTTGATTCTCTTGTTCAGTTCTCTGGCATTATGATGCTTTTGCACCCGTTTAATCTCTTCACACTTCTCCTTCATCCATTTTTCCTTTAGAGACTTGATTTCTTTCTGAATCAATCAGTAAAGTACCTCCATCTTATTTGGATTTAATTTCAGATTGTTATCCCTCATCCAGCCCACTGCTGCCTCCATGCAGGCATTTAGGGAAGTTATGCCATTACCTGATGAAAGGTTGATATGGAGAAATAGATTTGGATGTCATCGGCATATTGATAACACCCTGCACCAGATCTCCTATGATCCCTTCCAGCGGTTTCATGTAGATGTTAAAAATTAAAAGATCAGAAATCAGTTTGTGTCTTGGCTCAATCTTCTGGTGATAATAGAGCAGGCCTTTTTCATTATTTTATTTTATTTTATTTTATTTTATTTTATTTTATTTTTATACCGCCCTTCCAAAATGGCTCAGGGTAGTTAATTGTATATAACGTCTTGGCACTTTTTTCAGTGTTGAACTCTAGGATGAATGATAGAGCTCTACCTCAATGGCAGAACATCTGCTTTGCATGCAGCAAGTCACTGGTTCAATTTCTGGCATCTCCAGGTATGACAGGAAAAGATCCCTGTCCAAAACCTTGGAGAGCTGCTGCCAGTCAGTGTAGACACTATTCATCTAGATGGCCTCATGGTACCAAGGAGGTTCATATGTTCAAATGACTTTTGATGAAGCAATTGCTTCAAACAGCAGATGCAAGAGGGGGTCTCATTTACTTGCTTCCAACCTTCATCTCTATGCATCGGTCACTACCAAAAAGAAAACAGTAGGTTATTTTGAGTTTTGTTTAAAGTTATTTGCTTTCCTATTGTCCCAACATCCAAGTGTCACCAGCCCTTCTTGATGAAATATTTTTCACGTTCTCCAAACCCCAACACATGTTTTTACCTACTATTGAGCTAGCTCACTACTGTCCATTTTGACCAGCAGTGAGAGCCATGTGCGGTTCTGCAGACTCTCAGATGCAAGATTCTGCACTCTGCTGCCTGTGATTCTTCAGCTGGAATCAAGTTATATTATACCCACAATGAATGTTCCCCTTATCTATCAATGCAATGTTATTTTATTTATTTTATTTTATTTTATTTATATACCGCCTGACTCCAAAGGCTCTAGGCGGTTTACAAAAATAAAGACAAAACAGAATAAAACCACCTATTAAACAACAGTTTAATAGCTAAACTATTTTAAACAACTAAAAGTCAAAACATTCAAAGAGTACTGCAATTAAAAATTTAAAACATTCAGAGATTGTTAAGACTGGCAAAAAAAGTGTGTCTTAAGGGCTGTTTTAAAAGCTGGTAAAGATGTTAAGCCACAAATTACTTTCTGTTTTTATTTTGTTGTAATCCACCCAGAGACGTATGTTTTGGGCAGTATAAAAATATGCTAAATATTTTTAATAATAATAATAATAATAATAATAATAATAATAATAATAATAATAATTATTATTATTATTATTATTATTATTATTATTATTATTATTATTATTAAAAATACTATTTCAGCACTCCTGAACCCTTGCATTCCAAAGATGTGGGTATGATTCAGATCACCACACCACATCCTCTGCTAATTCTCATTGAAGGCTATGGAGATTGCATTGCTCAGCTTCCTGAACTGAGCAGAGGGGGACCTCAAGTGTGTGTGTGTGTCGGGGGACGGGACTTATCTTGCTTGGGATCTTTATGCCTCCTGGTTGTGTTCTAATACCATATGAGCCTGTGTGGTATTGCTGTCTGGATTATGCCTCTGTTCTTTCTGAAACAGGCTGTAATTGACTGTTTAAAGGTAGCAGGGAATGGATTTTTCTTTTATTTGGAACAATGGTTTGTGAGATCACTAGATTATAGACCTCAAATGGCTTTGGGCTCTATAATTTAGTGACTTCATGAAGTCATCCTGCTACTTCACCAGCAATCCCATGGTACTGGTACCAACCTACCTCTCCCTCCCTCTCATATCAGCTGCTGAGATGAAGCAGTTCCCCTTTTTTGAACACCATTTGTGTCGTTGCCTTATCCTGCCTTTTATAGGTGTATGTACCGCTGCATTGTTAAGCCTTTTCCTTAATGCTTCCGCCTTTCCAGACACTTATCCGGTATGGCCTGATACAGCAGCTGGAGAGCATCGCTGTGGACATATTGATAGGAGAGCATGCCACCATCCGAGACCGGACCAACTGGGTATGGACATTTAAGTCCAAGGCCATGCTGTGCCAGAAGGCCATGAGAGCTTTGCTCAAGCATCAGCTGTATCTGGATGGCCTGAAGGATGTGTTTGAGGAAATGGTGGGCAGCAGATCCCAGAAGGGAAAACTCTTCAGTCTTTTGGAGCATTTTGAGATCTGCCTGGAGGTCAGAAACACAGGAGGACTAAATCCAAAAGCCAGAGTATTTATGCCTGGGCAGCCCTGGGAAATGGTGCAAGGCTGTGAGGAGGTTCACTACTTGTTTCCCACTTATCTCAACCAGAGTGAGGAGGTTTTAGCAACATGGGGCGGAGATCAAGCAGAGGACCTTCATGTCCGGGTGTATTTCTCCCCTGAGATCCCAGAAGGCTTCTTCCAAAGGTAATGGGGCATAGCCAGAGGGTATATGATACACCTACCTTATTGAAGCTCAGCAGGGCTAACCTGGTCAGTGTCTGGATATGTGACCTTCTGGGAACCCTTTGCACACTGCCTTCTGATCATTGATGGAGGAAGGGTGAGTTGTAAATGTAAATAAAGTAGAGCCTGCTTACAGTGTGGAGGCCATGCAATATGGCCAATATCTGCAGTTGCAATCCTCCTTTAAAATGAGGCTGCAATCGCAGAAATGGCTGAGCCACACAGTACCTACAGGCCCATGGGAACCCTGAAAATGTGCCCTCATATTCTACACATGTAGTGGCTGTTGTGTGTAGTTACCAGTCCTGGGTATATATGCTGAGGAACTGGAGTGTGTGAATGTGTGTGTGTGTGTGTACATGCGCATACAAAAGAGTTGATAGCTTTGAGATATGCATGCTTCTGTGTTTTGGATGGGAGAGATTTGCACTGAGCAGAGTGCTTGAAACACAGGCTGGATGATGGCTGACCCCGCTTGGTCAGCAGGACAGAATGGCAAGTCTCCAACAATCTAGCACTGAAGAAGTCCAACACTGAGCATGCAGAGGAGGGCAAGGCTAGATCTAAATGTTAGGAAACCTCTGGATTAAAATCTGCTCAATCCCATGCTGAGTAGAGTGGACAGAGAGAATTTTTTCTCCCTCTCTCACAACACTAGAACCAGGAGTCTGAAACTGAAGATCGGGAAATTTAGGATCAACAAAAGAAAGTACTTTTTCACAGCACGTAGTTAATCTATGGAATTATCTGCCACAGGATGTGGTGATGGCCACTAGCTTGGATGGCTTTAAAAGGGGCTTAGACAAATTCATGGAGGACAGGTCTATTAATGGCTACTAGTCTGCTGGCTATAGGCCACCTCCAGCCTCAGAGGTAAGATGCCTGTAAATACCAGTTGCAGGGGAGCAACAGCAGTAGAGACGGCATGCCTTCAACTCTTGCGTGTAGGCTTCTCAGAGGCATCTGGTGGGCCACTGTGTGAAGCAGGATGCTGGATTTAGATAGGCTTTGGGCTTGACCTGGCAGGGCTGGTCTTATGCTAGATTGGTTAGGTTTTGTCAGGAGATGCATGTAATCTCAAGCAGCAATTATGACACTGGAAAATGATATGCAGTAGCAGAAAGGGAGCTGAAGGTACTGGCTGATATTTTTCTCTTTCCAGGCTAATGGTAAAAGCTTGCTCCTTCTTCTCAACTCACTGGGCTGCAAAAGTGGCATGCCTGCTGATATGTAGTGGCAAACCTTTACTGATCAAAGCAAACAACCAGAAAGGATATAGCTATATTGAACTCAGGTGCAGAGAACCAGTGGAAAGCGCAGGTATAGCTGAAGAACCAACATACTATGTTGAGCAGGATAAATTGTTTACTTTTTTGTGTTTCTTTCATTATTATGTGTGGTGGTGAATTCTGCACCTTCCATTTGCTCGGGGGAAAATGGGCTACATATATTGGAATTCTAGTACAGCCTCAAGCAATTAAGCATTTGGAGAAATTGGCAAAGATGTGTGAAAATGCTACAGGTGATGTAGGTTTCACCTGGAACTGTTCCATCACAATGGGAATATCTCCACCATCAACTTATATTGCTTTTATACCAGCATATCTGTCAAGGCAAAGGTGCTGATACTCTTGTCGGACAGATTTGTTGCTCTTTCCCCCCTACTCCAAATAGCCTCCCCCCAAAAAACTACCCCCCCACACACCGCCAGAATTCCCTCCAATTAGTCCCCCCACTCCCCCCGACAGGAATTAGTTTTTCAGGTTTCCCTGAGGAGAGTGAATGACTACTAGATACACTAATCTAACAGCCAGTCCCACCTCAGGGAACCCTGGAAAATTGATTCTGTACTGTTGATACACCGAATGGCATTTTTCTTGTGGGAATTATGTTTTTGTAAACTTATACAAAGGATGAAGAACAAAGAAGTTCAACAGATTAACAGTCATAGCAGACTACATACTTAAGATTTAACATGTAGTAGTCTCATATGCTCCATATAATATAGGGGTGTGCATGGAACCAGTTTCCCCAGTTCGGATTGAACCCAAACAGAATTCGAGCTGCTCCGTGCGGCTCGCACGCAGGCTCAATCAAGCCAGGCCCTGGCCCAGTCTGGCCATCGAGCTGGTTTGCGAGCCGGCTCAAGGAGTATGCTTGTAAAGGGGGATCTGGCAAGAAAAGGGCTTTCAATAAAATAAATAGCGGGGTGGGGAGGTAGTCCACTCTTTACCTTTTTAAAAGGCGGTGGGATGGTGGATACGGCAGGGAAAGGCAGCAGCAACAGTGGAGTAAGCGGCTGCTCCCCCCACCCCCCGCCAGCCTCCCAAATGACAGTCTGGGCCAGCTGCGACCCAGTTTGGGCTTCAGAGGCCACTTACATCACCATGAAAACCACATGATGACATAAATGGCCTCTGCACACATGTGTGCACAGAGGCCTGAAATGGGCCACAGCCTGCCTGGTCTCTCATTTGGGAAGCTGGGGGGGGGAGGGTTAGAGGAGTCTCCTCTGCCCCCCCCCCGCAACCTTTTAAAATGTAAAGGCTACCTTTTCCCTCCCCGCTGAATTTAGTTTCTGGAAAGCCCTTTACTTGCAAAGGGGAATCCTTGTCAGATTCCCCTTTACAAGTATACCCTTCGAGCTGTTACATGAGTGGGGTTTTCAAGCCAGGCTTGACTCAACTCGAACTCAGATGAGCTCTGCTCTACTCTTGCGACTGGTCTGGTTCAAGCGTGAGCCTTTGAGCCATGCCGGTTTGAACTTGAGCCTGGCTCGAGTAGAGTCAGCTCGCACACCCCTAATATAATGAGGAATTTAAAATTGATTGGAGAACATGAATCACATCCTAAATGACCCCTTTGGTTGCTAGAAAAAAGTCCTTTACTTTTTGGACCAAACCACACAAAAATGGAGAGTCCTTAAGGTAGAATTGTATTGAGATGAAGGTTCCATTTCCAACCATGGTGCTCAGTTATTCAAGTGTGTGCGCTTTATAATTATATTAAGGTCAGTTAAAATGTATTGGGTGTCAGTGTTCCCTCTAAGGCGTGTGCACATGCCTGTGCTCACAGGTTTTGTTTCGTTTTATGTCCGCGCAATTAATTTTAGATCCCGCTCAGGTTGAATCGGCAAGGCCCCATTCTGAATTCAGGTGTGCACACACTGCCTTGATACTCCTGCCCAAAACAAAACTCATTTCGCACACAGATGAAAAAATCAGAGAGAATACAGTTGGGTGTGAGCAATTATTTTTCTGTAGACTACGCCTTTTGTGCATGCAGCTTCTATCACTTGTGATGCATCTTCTCTCATTGCCCTTTAAATAATGGACTGGACATAAAACTTCAGCCAGTCCCTCTTCTCCATTATCTTTTAAAGGATTCCAGTTCTCATGGGACTTCATTATGACAATACTCTCTGTCAACAATAAACTCTCGGAGGAGTGGCCTGGGCTCCACCTTTGTGTAAAAGCACCTTGTCGGACTGCTAGATGTCCTGCAGAATTTGTTTGGCCAGATATGGATGACAAGAACACGGTGTATGTATCAAACTGTTTTGGAGCTTAACTTTTAGGATGTAGTTTCCAAGTCTTCCATAGCAAATTCAATAACCCCTTTCAGCACCAACTGTACAATTACAACAGCCCTTGCCCTGAAACTATGGATTGGACCCAAAGGCGCATGGCATGAGTGGAAAGACACTTCTGCTTGCACAAGATGTTTTTTGGGGGAGTATAGTGAGAAAGAGGGATCAGGATAGTTCTGTTGCTTGGATGGAATGCTGCTCATAAGCTTTTGGATCCAACTCTATGTATTGTTAAAATCCAAGGGGGCCAAATGAAACCCTCATGTTGGTCAAGAACTAGCTTGTTCTGAACCCACATTTCTTATCTTAAACAGGATATATTGGCATATAGTCAATTAAAGGCTCCCAGTTATTTCAGGGTGGGGGGCATTTTATTTATCTTTAGGTATCCGTTCCTCCGTATTACAGTAGAAACAGATTATGTGATCTGATGTTAACCATGCCAACTTTATCTCATTTCTCATGAGGTGTGTGTGTGTGTGATACTATTTTGATTCGTATCTTTCATTCATGGTGTAAATACGGCTTCACATCATTTCGGCCACCAAATCCTACTAAAGCTAGGGGATGTATTTGCATAAAAGGTAAATCCAGTGCATTATGTAATTTATGTACACCACCTTTTATCTTAGGCAATATATAAAATATGATAAATTATCATTTTATTTCTCCTTCCAAGGAGATTAGGTGGCATTCAGGTTCTATATGTTCACAACAACCCTGTGAGGTAAGTTAGGCTGAGGATGATTAAGTTTCATGACTGGCTGGGGAATCTGAATACAAGTCTCCCCAATCAAAGGCAAGCATTTAATAATAATACAACACAGGCATATGTATTTATGCCTAATACATATTCTGATGAGCTCCTGTCAAGTCTCAGGATCAGCAACTGCAAGGGCTAATGGGTCACTGAAGAAGCCCATTCATTGAAACACTTTGTCCAGATGCTGATTGCAGCAGCTGCAGTGTCAAAGGGGAACAGAGAGGCTCCCGCCCCCCTCCTGAAGCCTTGGCACACTCCATACCAGTGCACTAGATGAACAGTGGAGTCTTTAACTCCAGCTCCCAAAGGCCACTGCAACTTTGCTCTGGTGTGCAGCAGACAATGGGAGTGTGCAGCAGACAGTTGGGGTGGGAGGTGGGAAAAGTCTCTGGGTGACACGTTTCATTTGGCTTGCTGGTATGGAGTATGACAGGAGATAGAGATGTGCAAATCAATTCAAGACTAAATTCAAGTTTGAGTGATTTGAGCACCATTTTGAGTCCTGTTTTGTGTTTTTGCCTTGCTGATTGGTTTTCTGGCAGTGGCTTCCGATTGGCTTGAGATTTCCTTGCTGATTGGTTGGCTTGAGTGTTCAAATTAAGTGTTCTCATGGGCAACTGTGCCCCCATTGGCTGCAGGGGAGGGAGCAGAGATTTTCAAAAATGTATTTAAGAGGCTGCTTGGAGGGAGAGAGCCATTTGTGCCTCAGGAGAGAAGGATCAGAGAGAGACTGCAGCAGCAACACTGAGAGCAGAGACTGGTGGTGGTAGCCTGGGCCTGCCTGGCCTTGTGAGGGGAGGGGGAGAGAGCGACAGAGAGAGAGAGCACCTGCGGGTGCCTGACTGGTGCCCACCTGCCCTCCCACCAGCTATTGAGTCACAGTGTCTGCTTGACCCGGGAATCTGAATACAAGTTTCCCCAAAGGCAAGCATTTAATAATAATACAACACAGGCATATGTAATTGTGCCTCTGAGAGCAACACCTGGCAGACTCCAACCAAAGATGCTGTAAGCCCCCACCCAAAGACTCCAGATAGGTGAGCCTCCCCCACCACCTGCATTGGTCAGGTAACAGGTTAGAGTTCTGTAAATAGGGTCTAGTTTGGGGAAGGGATTAGGTGGATAGTGGCAGTACTGTAGGACAAGAGGAGTAGACTTGGGTTAGAGAGGTCACAATAATCACATGCCCTTTGCCTTCCCTTAGACTTGCCCAATTGTTGCTTGGTCCCCCTCAAACAAAGTGCCCTTCCACCCAACCCACTTTGGTGTCCCCAGGGAACAATGGGGTGATTAGAGTTCTCCATTGTTGGCTATGGTCAAATCACTCAAATTGAGTTGGGTTGATTCATCAAAACAGCTGGTAATGGCTGCTGTTTTGACAAATTGATTTGAGTATTTTGCAATTTGATTAGAGCTCAAATCGAAAAGCAAAATATGATTCGTACACATCTAACAGAGAGGAAAAAGTGCTTCCCTCCTCCCCTGGTGGTGGTGGTGCTTCTGCTGGCCCAGCAGTAAAAATAGTAAAGAAAGGGAAGAGAAACAGGGTGGAGAACTTCTCCCTACTGCCTTGGATATATTCTGCAAATGGTTAAAGGTTATTCTCAATGTTGAGGTGGGGTGGGGTGTAACTTAGATAATTTCTGAGCAAACTCTGAGTTCACACATCTCTGTTCTCCACAATTAAAAGTTCAGACTGCTTTTTTAAAGTCTTCAGTGGTTGCAAATCTGTTTAATGGTGCTTTTTTAACTGCTTCAAAGGACCAAAGAAGAAATGAAAACCTGTGGCATTTGTGCCCATCAGTTTAAAACTGAACTCCTGTTTCCAAAAGGTGAGGCTGGGGCTCTTTTACTCCATTGTACTGTAGACAGAAGGGGTGGAGAAGGGATACAGACACACACACACAGGACCTGAAAACACACTTCCACATGGAGATGGAATTTTTTGAGTAGACCGTGAGCTAGGACAAAAAAGCATTGCAATAGCAAGACATTTCTCAGGTGGTTTGGTGCCCCCACTTGTGTTTTTGTTTACAGAACAAAAACTGTAAATGGCATGCAGCTGTACTTTGGAAAAGTTCTCTATAGACTTGGACTAGATTGTAGAGCCACTTCTGTGTGGACAGTGTGTGCTAGAGCTAGGATTTTACCCATTGTCTGGATGAGAATTATCGAACACCATTACCTAGGCCTATCCGGAATAGCAATATAATATTTGATGAGTGGAAAGAAGGGGGTCCTCTGTGTGTGTGTGTGTGTGTGTGAAGTGACTCAAGAACTAACTGTTCTGTTCTGTTAGTCTCAAGAAAACCAGATACACCCCAGCCTCCTGCACACTATTTTGTCACCAGCTATGGAAATGCTACTTTTGGATCCAGCACAGTTCACGTGGAAACGCAGGTATTTTTAGGCACAGTTCTGATGGTTTTGCTTTAAACCAATTCCACTCCCAAACTAAGAATAATCAGTTTTGCAGGAGTCCCCTCAAACCTGTGCAGTAACCCAAAAAGGAGATTATAAGTATATACACTCACTCATCTACATCCTGTCTGTCAAGGTGGTCTGCATTCCAGGCACTGCCCAGATCCAGCCCTTCTTCATTAAGGTTACTGTGCTCCATTTTGACCACTATGCCAGTTACTGGTAGTATTTCCACTCAGTTGTCGTTTCACATGGATTTTTTCCACACCAGCCATCTCCAGAAAGTAGTTGTGGCTGTGGATGACTCTTCAAGCAACTAGAGGAACCCAGTCATGGCCCCAATACATAGAACTGGGTTGGTGCCAAGTCTGTGGGGGCCCCAGGCAAAGTGCCCTGTGGTGGGCCCTTTCTGCCCTGATGAGTCCCCTATGTGGGTGGTTGTGGCAGGCTTATTAAACAGCTGCACTCATCTCAGTATTGTGAGTGGGCCCTGGTAGGCTTGCCAGGCAGTAGCATTACTTGGGGTGGGGATTAACATGGCAGGTTCAGCCACACTGACACCAAGAGGAGCCCTGGGAAGGAAGGGGGTGGGGGAGAAGAGGGCCCAGTGGCACCAGGTATCAAAATTTGTCAGAGGGGGCTGTGTGTTGATGCCAGCCCTGTCCAATAAAATTAGTTGTACTTAAGTCTCATTGAAATAAATGAGGAAAACTAGTTGTAACTAATTAAGAGTCTCTCCCTTGTATTGAAGCAAGTCTGGATCAGGGCTGTTTCTTTAATTTTAGAACTGTTGTGTGGAACAGCTGATGACTTGCTCCTTGGCCTGGGACAAACCAGCCACCACTACTGTACATCAGGACATTTGAGGGAGAAAATATTGCAAGGCTGAACAAGACTTAAAGCACTTTATATGTAAAAAGAGTGATTGGGAAAGAGAAATGGTATCCTTTCACTATTCACCTACCTGTTTCAGAACTCTGCCCTGAAGTCTTCAAATGGTTGAGCTTACACTGAAAATCTAGGCGAAAAAACCAAAAAGAAACCATGCACACTGCTGAATGAGTTAAAACCAAACTAGAGAAAAACTGAAAAAGCACAGGCTGGACTGTAACCTAGGAACCTGTGTGATGATGTTGTAAATATTCATATATTGAGAAAACATTCATATCAGTAAAATGAACAAATATCAAATATCATACAAATACTGTTAAGAGACATTCATATACTGAAAGAACATTCACAAAAAACAATAACAAATTCTGTGAGCAGACATGCATGTACTAGAAAAACATTCATATGTAGGAGGACATTCTAGTGAATGTTTTCTCAATATATGAATGTCTGTGTATAGAACTTCTATGATATTTGCTATTGACATTTGTTTATTTTACTGTTGCAATACAGTACCCTTGTTCACAAGAGAGGTGGGACATGCACTTTGTCTATACAACATCATCAAACAGGTTCCTAGGTTACAGTCCAGCTTGTGCTTTTTCAGTTTTTCTCTAGTTTGGTTTCCCCTCATTCAGCCATGTGCATGGTTTCATTTTGGTTTTTTTGCCTTGTTGTGCATGTACCCGGTTTGTTTTTCTACACTGAAAATCTAGGCTGAATCATTATTCAGTATTTAGGTTTTAAACTTACTTTCTCCTGTTAACACAACTCTATACTCTTGCTTGTTCTATTGCAGAACATTCTGGACAAAGACAGCCGCAAGACAAATTGGTCAACATTTTCCTAAAGGAGTGTGTGATTTATTTGGAGTGTGCTGAATAGTTCAGACATTTTAATCTAAGATGTATTTTTGTCTTAATGGGGCTCCAATAAACAGGCTTCTCAGCCATTGTAGAAGATCATCACTTTATTTTTTACAGATACAAGTAGAGAATTTATATCAAGCAGCAGTTCAACAAGGTTCCAGCATAAATGAGACATATTTACAGAAGTTTCTCTTCAGGCAGAATGTGCGGATATACAAGTAAGAGGCCCCACATACAGAAAATCTTGAGCCCAGGTTAAAGTATCTAGGGGCAACTTTATTTTTTAAATCCCACCCTTCAAGAACCAGGGTCCTTCCAGGGCTGCTAACAATACACAACAGCATGCTGAAATATCCTATCACAATCAAAAGGCAACATAAAGCAAGAGACAAATCCACAAACCCAGCTAGAGTCAGGCAAGAGCTTTATGAAATAAGGCTTTTGCAGCCTGCATAAGAACTGGGAGGGGAAGAAGTTTTATGTACAGCCCCAGAGAGGAAGTTCTAGAGCTGCAGTGCTATCACCCAGGAAGCCTCGTCACCAAGTGAGCCTATGTTAAAAGCTGAACTAGAGAACAGGGCTTGAAAGCTCAAGTGCAAAGCCTAGACAGGCAGTCCTTCCAGACCAAGGCCATGTAGAGCTTGAGAAGTCAATCCCAGCTCTTTAAACTGGGCCCAGAAACAGGCAGCCAATGGAATTCAGTGTCACATGATCTGCCTGCCTCCCCTAATTACCCATGGGGCTGCGTTATGCATCAGGTAAAGTTTCTGAACAATCTTTAAGGGCAGCCCCACAACAAGCACATTACAATACTCCAGCCTGGATGTGTCTAGACCAAATCTGCCTTCTCCAGATAGAGATAGGGCTACAGCTAGTAAAACACACTTCTGCTTATCTACACCATCTGGACATGCAGTAATAGTGCCAGATTCAGGAGTGCTTCCAGACCCTTAGCAAACAGAAACAGGATTTTTTTCAGACAGCTGGTAATGTTTATCAGTAAGGATTCTAAATACCAAACATATAAAGGATTGATTCTTTCAGTTTCCTAGAGGCTCATAGTTGGGAGCAAGACTTTAAAGAATGTACACATAACATGGTACTAATAACCTGGCTTGTACACCTATTAACAAAACAGTATTTATGGGACAGGAAGATTGTGTAAGCAATTGAAATGAGTCCAGTCAAGTTCAGCAGGCTACATAGGTAGCCACAATTTCTATACATTGCAAAGAAACTACATCTTTGCTTGGGGAAAACCCCAAACCCCAACCTTCTTTGCTTGGGAAAACCCCAAGTTTCTCATTCTAAGGCCACACCCTGTTCCTTGATGCTCAGTTTTGGATGATCAGCTAACAAGCAGGCTGCAAAGAGCATTAGCTCTCACATGGTCTTTCTCCACATTCTTCCTCCTCTGCCTGCAGGAGAAAGATAAAGTTTCCACTTTCAGTTTTGAGTAAACTAAAGCTTCTCAATATCCAGACTCAGATTATGGTTTTATTCTAACTATGGTTAGTTAAACCACAAACTAAAGATGCAATCAGATCCTGGTTTGTTTGAACTAATCAGTTACAATAAAACCATAGCTTTACCAAGTTTTGCTGAAACAAGAAACTAATTCAAAAAAGTGGAGGCTTTCTAACTGTACAAAGGAGAAGGGAGGGTCACAGTCCAAGGTGGGTTGTGGCTCATTCATAAAGTAAACCACAGCTCAGATGATCATCTGAAGTGGGCCTTAAATGTAGCATCACTGCAGTTAACACAATGCCAATTTATATTTGAGAGCCAGCTTTCTATTTTCACAAGATGTTTGGAAGTCTACTAAAGCAAAGGTTATCAACTGTGTGCCAGAAAGGTTTTCTGTCTCCCTGTATTATTGCATCACTCTGTAAATAATGTAGAGGGGAAACAAACTTTAGGGCTGTTTTCAAAAATAACTTCTAGCCCATGTTGGCAAATAAGCTATTGTGTCACCACTGAGCGATGGAATATTTCCATCCAAGTTTTTTCCTCACCCTTTGAGCACAGTATATGCAACTGAATACTCTACTTCGGGCCAGCTAGATTCTTGGTGACTCTTAAATAGACAACCACCAAAGGAGCAAGGTTTACAAGCACAGTTCTGTATTATGTGCTCATTAGTGTTCTCCTTTGCAGCTTTTTCTTGCAGTTCACTTCCATTCTGGTGTAAAGGCAGAGGCACTCTTACCCTGGGGCCCTGGTCTATGGCCTCCTAAGTCCAGGGGGGCCTCCTGTGCTGCCCACACCCACCACTGCCCTGACTTATTTCCATAGCTGCCATATGCGTGGCCGGTGTGTGTGTGTGTGTGTAAGCTGAGCAGGCCTCAGTCTCCCCCGTGGTGGTGGTGGATGCAGTGGCTGTTGGGCCCATCCGCCTGGATCTTCAGTGCCTGCACAGCGGGAGTATCGAGCCATTGCAATTATGGCCTTAAAATTTTTTTTAAGGGGGGCGTTGCAGTGCAGGGCCTCTGAAGCCCTTCAGGGCCGGGTGCCAAAATTACCTAGGTGCACCCCTGCATAAAGGGAGTGGTTATGCTTGTATGCAAAGCTGATCCATAATCATACAATGTCAACCATAATTAGTGTTCACTTTTTTCCAACTTTCATTTTATAACTTAAGTATTGATAATGAAATTGAGATAAATACCATACCATTCCATTATCATGCATTGCAAATAATGGCTAGACATTCAGACTAAGTAAAATGGAATGGGATATGTCTCACTCCAAACATCAGTATTTTATTGCATGTGAATCAGGGTTGAATGTGAATCATGGGCAACAATCAAGATACTATAATGGGCAAGTTTAAAGCTTTGTTGCTTTTCAGTTTCAAGTGGATACAAGAGGCCCACAGTGTTAAGTGTTTGATTTGAAACAAGTTTTAAAATATGAAGACTGAGTTCCACATCAATGATAACCAATGTTACTTGGCCCTCTGATTCTTTAGCATTTTCTTCCAATGAGTGCAGATGAGTTTTACAAGCAAGTCCCAGGCACTACTCAGTGCCAGTCTCCTTTAGCTTCAGCAGCTGAACTAGATAATACAGGAGAACCTCATACACAGAAGTTCTGTATTTGCAGTTCCACATATTCACAGGTGTCTAATTGACACCTGGTCTCATTATCTGTGGATACGTATCCATGGTTCCTAGAAGGCCAGAAGTGACTGTGGAAGTCATTTCTAGCTGCCATTTTGTCCATGGGAGCCATTTTGTGGCATAGTTCAGCAAAAAAAAGTTTTTAATTTTGGGGACATTGCTTGATGCCAGGAGACCCATGTTTGTGGGGAATTTTTAGTCTAGGAACCCAACTTCTGCATTCCCATAAACTCAATGACTTATCCATGGTTTTGTTTTCCATGGAAATACATAGGAACGGAACCCCACGGATGAGGTGCACCTGTATACCTACAGACTATTCACTGCATGCAGCTATGGAAGCTTTCTAACTGTACCAAACACAAGCTGGATATAGTCTGCAGATATATTTCATCTTCTAGTAAAAACAGTTAGCATTTCCCTGAGCTTTAGACAAGGAAGGGGCAGAGGCTACCCAGATCTCATTTTGAAAGAAATGCCTTCAGCACAGTTTCTCTTCATTGCAACTTTCTAGACTTTATTTGCATACTGGAAAGATAATCTTTGGCTATTTTCATATCCTTTGATTGTTTCACATGGCAAGGATGGACAAGTTCAAGTACTGTCAGGGATTCTGGTTGCTTTAAATATTAGGCATTCTAAGTGAAAAGGAGTCTTTACAAGGCAACTGAGGCTTAAAAATCACAACCCACCCCACAGATGTGCACACATGCCCATCTGAATAATCAACACTATATACGCTCACTCGTACACACACAGACAGCATTTTTATTCAAATGCTTTTGCATCTAAGCCCTATTCAGACATTGCATTATGTGTACAGATGTCTACACACAAGAATATTGTATAAGAATGATACATAAGTTAATTTTAAGAGTGAATCTAAGTACAGGCCCCCTCTAATGCAGGATTCAGATAAAAAGTGCACTACTGTGCATGTGCTGAATATATGAACTATGTGTATACAGATCTGTAGATCCAGATTGTATGTGCATTGAACATAACACCTGAATAGGGCTTAGCAGGCATTCCTTGAAATGCATATTACATATAGCACAAAGATCATGGGGCCAACAATTTTTTTCTCCCCACAATATTTATACTCCATCCCTCCAGTACACTACTGCTTGGGGCAGCTCACAACAATGAAAGAGATACAATATACAATAAAAGTAATGAAGTTAAGCCTAACTGAGTAAACAAGTTAGAAGTCAGGTTAAAAAGCGGAGGCAAGGCGGCGGGCCAGCTAGAGGCACAGATGCTCTGTGCCCGGGCCCACTAGTATAATATAAAGCATCAGCAACTTTATTTTCTAAGCTAGCTTTATACAGGAAGGGGTGGGGACCCTTTTACTGTAGTGCTTCCAAATTAAGGAAATGAAGGCCTTAAAAATATATACTCTAGCTAAAGAAAAGGGCCCCAACATGATCCAAACATTCTGTGTCAGCTAGGGAAAGAGAACACAGTTATCCCCTGTGCAACATGTTTACATGACTCTTACTTAGGGGAATTAGATGTGCTTTAGCACATCTGATCATTGCAGCCTGCCCAGCCATAGGAACAGCTGCAGATTTATCATTTATTTAACGTATTTTTATACCACCCAAAACATGCGTCGCTGGGCCATTTACAACAAAATAAAAACAGAAAGTAAAACATTAGTTAAAATAAAAAGTTTAAAATATTACAACAATTTAAATTTTTTAAAACAAGAACCCCTGCTAACTGGGCAAAGAGGCACCTTTTAACATGGTGATTCTCTTTATATAGCAGGGGAAGAGTAACTGGCCCGATCCACCCCCAGCACAGTACTTCCAGTGACTGTTGCTGGTGTCTATCTTGTGTTTTTCTTTAGAATGTGAGCCCTTTGGGGACAGGGATCCATCTTATTTGTTTGATATTTCTCTGTGTAAACCGCCCTGAGCCATTTTTGGAAGGGCAGTAAAGAAATCAAAATAATAATAATAAAATAATAAAATAATAATAATAATAATATTTTAAAACATTAAAACAGTATTAATTAAAAGCCTGGGTGAACAGATGCATCTTTAAAGACATGTTAAGAGCTGTCAGAGATGGGGAGACTCTTGTTTCACTAGAGAGCGCATTCCAAAGCCTTGGGGCAGCAAGGGAGAAGGCCTGTCCCTGAGTAGCCACCAGACGAGCAGGTGGGAACTGCAGATGGACCTCTCCAGATGATCTCAGGGGGGTTCATGACAAAGAAGACGTTCTCGTAAATACTCAGGGCCCAAGGTGTTTAGGGCTTTATAGGTTACAAGTGAATTTTGGCCCGTTGAATAACGGGCGCTAGTAATGGCGCTCCTGGCCCCCCGCCGCCATTCCCCCTCCCTCCGCCGTACGCCCCCCCTACCTTTAAGGGCCTAATCGGCCCAGGCACTTGCCCCCGCCAGGCCGGGGAGACGGAGGCCGGGACCGGGGGCGGAGCGGAGGCCATGTAACTTTAAAAAAAAAATTTACTGCCGCCGCCGCCGCCGACCGCCCACCCTCCCTCCCAGCTGCCGAGTCCCCCTTACCCTGGCCGACTGCTGTCGGCCGAAGACTGCCCTCAGTTTAAGAGGCAGAGAGGATCTCGCAAGCAGAGCTCCTCTCTGTGCAAAGCCTCTTGCCAAACTGCCGCTTTGGGCGCTTGCGTCCCTTGCGCCCAAAGCGGCAGTTCGGCAAGAGGCTTTGCACAGAGAGGAGCTCTGCTTGCGAGATCCTCTCTGCCTCTTAAATTGAGGGCAGTCTTCGGCCGACAGCAGTCGGCCAGGGTAAGGGGGACTCGGCATCTGGGAGGGAGGGTGGGCGGTCGGCGGCAGTAAATTTTTTTTTTTAAGTTACATGGCCTCCGCTCCGCCCCCGGCCTCCATCTATTTTGGCCGAGGCGGCGGCGCCGCCGCCTCGGTCACTTTCCCCCACCGCCGCCTCTCCGGCTTCTTCGGGGCGGCCGCTTCTGGCCGCCCAAGATGGCTGCTGGTGCCGGCGAGCGTGTCTCCCTTGCCCTGTTCTGGGCCTGCGCTTCGTGCAGGCGCAGAACAGGGCAGGGAGGCACGGGCACACGCTTGGTGTCCGTCCATGGACGGACACCAAGCGTTTTATTAGAGAGGATAACCAACACCTTGTATTTTGCCTGGAAACATATTGGCAGCCAGTGCAGCTCCTTCAATACAGGAGTAATATGGTCTCTCCGAGATGACCCAGAGACCAACCTGGCTGCTACATTCTGGACCAACTGTAGTTTCTGGACTACATATAAGGGCAGCTCCACATAGAGCGCATTGCAGTAATCCAGTCTGGAGGTTACCAGCAGATGTACCACTGTTTTGAGGTCGTTCATCTCAAGAAATAGATGCAATTGGCGTATCAGCCGAAGCTGATAGAAGGCACTTCTGGCCACTGCCTCAACCTGGGAGACCAGGGAGAGGCTTGGATCCAGAAGTGCCCCTAGACTGCATACCTGTTCCTTCTGGGGAAGTGTGACTCCATCCAGAACAGGCAGATCAAAATTGTCTCTCAAGTTCCAAACCCGCACAATGAGTACCTCCATCTTATCTGGATTCAGTCTCAGTTTGTTATCTCTCATCCAGCCCATCACTGCCTCCAGGCAGACATTTAGGGAGTTTATTGTCTCTGCCACTCACCTGGCTCCCACGGAGGTGAGCCCCTGCCAGCGGCCAGGTGAGTGGTGGAGGAGATTCCCCGCCATGGGGGCTGCTGGGTGGCATAGAGAAATGGCTCCGTTTACACTTAAAGATGCCGCCCACTGCCCCCCCCCAGAGGCACATTCACGAGCCATCCCTACTCTGTCTATTTCCAATTGGAGATCATCCAACAGGCTGACCAAGGCAGTCTCAACCCCGTAGCCAGCCTGAAAGCCAGTTTGAAATGAGTCAAGATAACCAGTTTCCTTCAAGATACTAGTCTGTACCTTGCAATCTACAAGTGTGGGGGCTCTCCCAAGGCAATGGATGTCCCAACTTCCCCATGTCATTTCACATCCTGTGCCAAGTATGTCTGTATTAGAAAACATTTCGTCAATTAATGGATTCAAAATAATTTAAGCAGAGTAAAAGGTTTTCTGACTCGTAAATCAGTAAATTTAAGCACAGGTGGCAAGCACCCTTTTAAGAGGCATTCCCTTGGGACTGTGGGACAAGCCTCTAAGAGGAGGCTGGCCACCTCCAGCCTCAAAGGCAGGATGCCTCTGAGTACCAGTTGCAGGGGAGTGACAGCATGGGAGAGGGCATGCCCTCAACTCCTGCCTGTAGGTTTCCAGTGGCATCTGGTAGGCCACTGAGTGAAACAGAATGCTGGACTGGATGGGCCTTGGGCCTGATCCAGCAGGGCTGTTCTTATGATGCATAGCAAAAACATCTAAAAAAACTTCTCCCTGTCATTTAGAATAGCCAACATTCTGTCCCCAAGGGTCATTGCAGCTGGAAGGAATAGGCTGCTCCTGAGGGTTGATTTGCTAGAGGGCTATGGAGAAAGTCAGCCAATAGTGTTTTGTTCTCATATGGAAGCTTAATCAACTAAAATTTCGTGAGCACTCAAAAGGGAAGACAACCTACTAGCTAAGAGAGCATCCCATCCAAAGGCTACAGTAACTGCTCACGTGCAGATCAAGGTCAGTCTTTCATTTTGAGAGACAGCTTCCCTGGCAGGTTTTCTGCTTCAGATATATTTAAGTAAGTCTGTTATTCCCCTTGACACTTCTAGCAATATGCTCATCCAACTCTTTGCATATCTTGTTGTGTCCTTACATTTCTTTTGTCAGGGTCTGTTCCTTTCTGTCCTCTTCATTTGTACAGGACTGCCATTTTCTGAAGCATGTCTTCTTCGCTTTTATGGTTTCCCTGACTATTTGTTAGCCATGCTGGTATACCCCCAGCATGGTTCTCCTTCCTTTTCACCTCACCCCCCCCCAGTACACAGTTTTTGGCCCTAAAGTATGTTCATATTTTAATTATCAAGGGATTTAAAAATGGGGTTTCCTTCTCTCCTCTAGTTTTTTTTAAAAAATATTTATTTATTTATTTATTTATATCTATATATTTCTTATCCTTGATTATAATTTAATTTATTTGCACAAACAAACATACATTTGTATACCCCCAAAAACTAATGTCTCTGGGTGGTTGTAACATGTAAACGTAATCCTTAGCTGAAATAAAGCAGAAACAGAAGAAAAGCAGCAGCCAGTAAGGTGGCAGAATAGGATTTATAGTCGCTAGGGAGCAGGACTCCCGCATATTTCCTGCAACCATGATTAACAAGCTCTGAACCAGTTATGCAGAATAGGAAAAAATATATACAATTATGCAAATATGAGAAGTTATACTACTTTGATCATTTTGCATAATTTATACAGGTCACATAATTTTCTTGGAGCACAATTTTGATAGCTCATGTGCCAGATGAATTTGTTTTTCACTGCAGAGTACACAGTTCTGATCAAAACCCTGCCCCTTCTCCAAAAGATCTGATCCGAGTTCTTTAAGGTATCAGGAGGAAGAGAGCCTCCAACAGCCATAGCAACATCCCAAATATCTGGATAAGCAATTGCATTTTAGGTTGAGTTCACCTATATAGTATGTGCATTATGAGGATGCTGCCAAATATGGCAATTACATTGCTAAGGTCTCCTCCGTAAAGGCGTAGAAACACTTGTTCCATGAGAGGACCCTCTGGAGAGTTCTCCTGCCTCCATGCTGGCTGCCACTGACAAGTGTGGAAAGTCACAACATGTTACATTAATGGGATACATATTCTTAATCAGTTACAAGGGAGAACTCCACACAGGGGGATGTATGTTCATGTGCTTCCCCCACAATGCACAGAGCAAGAGAAATTCAACTCCAGAGAAGTCGTAATACACAGTATAAACAATAACACAGTGAAACATGAAAAGCACCTTCTCTTCTCCCCCACGTATGTAGAATCTTACTACTGAAGTTCTAAACAAGGAACAGAGGATTCCGTTGGCTTGCTCTGCCAGTTCAATACAGGGAGGACAGATATTCCATCATCTCAGGGAGGCTGTGGGAGAGTTCTAGGCTTTCACTGTTCAAGGACGAAACTCCTTCCCTCAGCACATGTTCATGATAATGTTTGCAGAGCTTTGGTACCAACTGTGAGACACACAAAAGAGAGTTAAGCCTACCTGCTACAAGGATATGCGGTTGCTCTCAAGACAGCTACAAAAATACTTTATACATACATCCAATACCAGGCAGAGGTATGTAGAACAGAGACATACTACTGTTCTTTTCATGAAGAGTATCTTTGCCTATGGTGTGAATATTTGTCCCATGACCAGCTCTGTTAAACAGGTGCTTCAGCACTAAAAGCAGTTTTAGTGCTTCAAAACTTGTTTAGGTCAGACATGACAGCAGAAACAGAGGTGAAATGGCTCCACTAACCAAGAAGAACGGCTGGGTGTATGCAGAAGGGACTGCAGAGGCACATTTCTTCTTAAGCAGGGTGATATAAGGGGTGGTACATGCAGACACTGCCTGGGACAAATAGCTGCTTGAGTTGGTACCATCCCCAGCTCTATCCACATCTCCCAGAAGGATGCAGAACAAGGGCTAGGTTCTTCTGCCAAGCAGATGCAGATAATATACTCCAATCCCAAACTCCCCCTGGTTTCTCATGTTGAGGCTGTGGCTAGGAGTGCTTTTTATCAGCTTTGGCTGATATGCCAGATATGCCCATTTTTGGAGACAAATTACCCTAAAACGGTGGTACATATGCTGGTAACCTCTGGGCTTGACTACTGTAAGGCACTCTACGTGGGGCTGCCTTTGTATGTAGTTCAGAAACTACAATTGTTTCAGAATGAGGCAGCCTGATTGGTCTCTGGGTCAACACAAAGGGACCACATAACACCGATTCTAAAAGAACTTCACTGGCTGCCAATAGGTTTCCGAAAGAAATACAAAGTACTGGTTATTACCTATAAAGCCCTTAACAGCTTAGGTCCAGGGTACTTAAGATAGCGCCTTCTCTGTCGTGAACCCTGCCGCCTATTAAGATAATCTGGATAGTGAGACTGCAGAATGGACTCTGCAGAGGTGCATTTCTTCTTGAACGGTGATATGGGGGTGGTACATGCAGACACTGGTTGCCACCAGCTTATTAGTTGTGGCCTTCTCTGTGGCTGCCCCAACGCTTTGGAACTCACTCCCTGCTGAAATAAGAGCATCCCTTCTCTGCTTGTTTTTAGGAGGGCCCTGAAGACATACCTGTTTTCACAGGCCTTCTACTGAGACCCAATTTTTAAATTTTAATGTGTTTTTATCTATTATCTTTTTATGTATTTTAGATGTTTTCTATTATGTTTTAATTCTGTAAACTGCCTAGAGATTTTGATATTAGGTAGTATATAAAATAAATAAAATATCTCGATCACCTGTAGGAACTGTCGCAGACTTAAACACAAGCTCTTTTCCTATGAGCAAATTAAAGACTGTATATGTAACTTTGGAGAAAATATAAATCTTATTTTCCTCTTTGCAAGAGAGGGGAAAGGAGCATTGGTTTAACTTACCATGAAGGCTTCTTCTAGTTGTTGCCAGGGACATCTCATGGGTTATCCCCTCCTGCTAGCTCTGAGAAAGGACAGATCTGATTGGATGAAAGAAATGACATGCCCACTTGGGGCTGAGGGGGATAACCCCGCCCCAGTTCTTTTGACTGAGCCACATAACAAAATGAGAAAGACAGATAACAGAACAGTACAGGTAAAACACTACCAATGCAGACAAGGCATAACTAGACCCCATCAGAGACTGAACATGCTCACTGAATGAGGCTGAGGACCTCCTGAGGTACAAAGTAACCCCCGATCAGGAAGAGGCAAGAAGTGCCAAACTGGGTGGGCCAAGATATCCCTGGCAACAACCATCAGAAGAAGCCTTCACAGTAAGTGAAACTAATGCTCCTTTCTCGGTTGCTGTTGCCAGGGATATCTCATGGGACATACCACAGCTTGGCCAAGCCGGGCGGGAACACCCCTTGCCTATTCCTGAGGAAGGACCTGCTGGAGAACTCTCCTGCCAAATGCAGCTTGGAGAGTGGAATGAGGATCTATCTTGTAATGCCTGGTGAAAGTTAACGGAGTAGACCAGGTCACAGCCCTGCAAATGTCCTGCACTGGCGCGTTAGAAGAAAAAGCTGCCATGGTAGCTGCTGCTCTAGTGGAGTGTGCCATGATGTGGGTAGGCAGCTTTATGTGCCGAGTCTCGCATGCCATAACAATGCATGCTCGTATCCACCGAGCCATCGTCAAAGAAGTCACAGCCGACCCCAATGACCGCGGATGGAAGGATACAAACATAGCGTCCATGGTACGAAAGGATGCAGACCGCCTTACGTATTTCTTTAGGCACCTGTGCACATCCAACTTGTGCCATACGTTCTCCCTCTTGTGGGAGGGAGATGGGGACAGAAGGATGGCAAGAAACATCTTGTGACTGATGAAAGATTGAAGAAACCTTTGGGCAAACAAAAGGATCTGGAATCAGCTGGACAGCTTCTTTTTGAAAAATGCAGAAAGATTTGCCGATAGATTATGCTCTCAGCTCTGAAACTCATCTGGCTGAAGTTATAGGCACTTAAAAATCCAATTCAAAAGATAGGAGTTTGATTGGAATAGTAGAGATGGGGTCAAACAGTGGATGCTGGAGTGCCCTTAGGACCACATGTAGGTTCCATGACAGAAATTTGTGAATGACTGGAGGTGATAACAGAGTCACCCCTCTTAAAAATCTTTTAAGTTGTGGATTGGACTGGCAGGTGTTCTTCGGTCCTCCAGAAATGAGTCCTATCAACCAAGCCACTTGTTGCTTCCAAGTGTTTGGCTTCAGACCCTTTTCCAAGCCTTCCTGAAGGAACTGTAGGAGATGTTTCAATGTGGCACTACCCCTGGGAATGGAGTGGCGGGTAGACCAATGCAGAAAAGCCCACCAGGTACATTGATATGTATGGTTAGTGGAGGGCCTGTGAGATGCCAGCATGGTCTGAAGGACACCTCCCAAATACCCAAACTGGCTCAAGAGTCACTGCTCAGTTTCCAGGTGGTTTGCCTTAACCAGCTCGGGTTGGGGTGATGCACGGGTCCTTGAGATAGAAGGTTCCGACTGATTGGAAGTTCCCACGGCAGCTCTGAGGATAGATGCAGGAGCTCTGTGAACCAGGGCCTTCCGGGCCAGAACAGTGCTATGAGGATGACTTGTGGCCGAAGAAGACACACCCTCCTTAGAACTCTGGCCAGCAAGGGAGTTGGAGGGTAGGCATATAACAGACCCTTTGGCCACGAGCTTGATAGTGCACCCACGGCTATTGCTTCCTTGCAGGGAAACCTCATTATGAAGTCCTCCAGCTGCGCATTTTCTGGAGCTGCGAACAGATCGATTATGGGGTTGCCCATCTGCTTTGTGATTTGCTCTAACACCCGTGGATTCAGAGACTATTCCCCGGGATGAAGGTCTTCTCTGCTGAGCCAATCTGCTACGAGATTCAATTCTCCCTTGACATGATGAGCTGTTAAGGAGCTGATGTTCATCTCTGCCCTGGAGAGAAGAATCGCCTCCTGATGCAGAGACTTGGAGCGGGTTCCCCCTTGCCGATTTACGTTGGCTTTCGTGGTGGTGTTGTCTGTTCTTATCAACACATGGCAACCCTGCACTGTGGACTGAAAAGCTTCCAGTGCCAGGCAGATGGCACGAAGTTTCCGCCTAGTTATGCTGTTTCTCTCCTGTTTGTCCCATAGTCCTTGGGCTGAGAGGTGAAGGTAGTGTGCCCCCCCAGCCCGTCGTGCACATCCATAGTCACTATGAGCTTTGGATGGTCCAAAAAACCCCTCCCTTGGAAAATGTTGTTCAGGGAGAGCCACTAACAAAGGGAATTTTGTATCTGAGCTGGTAGGGACAGCCATGACCTTTTCTTTTGTGCAATTGTATCCTGATGAGGAAGCAGGAACCATTGAAGAGGTCGTAGATGTAGACACGCCCAAGGGAACACTTCTATTGTCGCCACCATGAGTAGTAGTAATCGTGCTAGAGATGCCACGAGCATTGTTGGCGATGCTAGTATACTCTTTCTCTCCTGCATGATAGTCTTGTACCGATCCCATGGCAAGAAGAGGCGATCCTCGACTGTATTGATCACTACGCCCAGATGACAAAGATGGTGGCTCAGAGTCAGCTGGCTTTTTTGCCCATTTATTATGAACCCATGGCGTTCCAATTCTGAAATGGTAAGTGCCAGGTCTTGCTGCGCTTCCTGCAGGGAACGAGACTGCATGCACAAGTTGTCCAATTAGGTGAAAATATGAACCCCGCATAGTCGAAGATGTGCCACCAAGGGTGCTAGCACCTTGGTGAACACGCAGGGCACGGAAGACAGCCCGAATGGGAGAGCAGCGTACTGAAAATGGTGACCTGCATATTTGAAACGAAGCAATCTCCTGCTGTCCGGATGTATCGGGTCATATAGGTACATTCAGGTCGATAGATGCTAAGAGGTCCAGGTGGTGAAGCGCCTCTGAGACCGATCTTAAGGTCTCCATGCAGAAATGCTCCCGCTTGACCGACTTGTTTTAAAATTTTAAGTCAAGAACCGCCTTTCTGGTCCTGTCCTTTTTGGGGATCGTGAATAGAAGACATGCCCCCTCCCTCCTGAGAGATAGGAACTGGTTCCACCACCCGATTTCCATTAGATGATGAATGGCTTGCAACATCTCAGAATCCATGGACGGGGTTTTAGAGTGGGTAGGAACCTGTGGGGGGGGGGAAAGGGGCATCCAGTTCTATTCTATATCCACTTTAGATAACCTTTAGAACCCAATTGTCCTTTACAGAAGATTCCCTGGCGGGAAGGAAATTTGTCAGGCGGCCTCCTAGTTGAATTATCTAAGTCATTGTTGAGGTTTTGGCTTAGCTTGCGCTGACTGCTGTCTGAAACCTCCTGGTCCTTTATAGGAGAAGCACTGCCGACCCCAAGAACCTCTCTGTTGTCTAGTATCTCTGTCCCGACCCCTGAAGGGCTGAAACTGCTGGAAGTTCCTCTTAAAGTGGGGGCCGGTCTGATTTTCAGACTGTTGATGGCATGGTCTTGCTTTTATATCTCGATTCAACGAGGACGTCTTTTAGGGCATCCTCCCTGAAAAGCTTTGTGGAATCATACGGCACTACCATGAGATTATTTTTGGAAGTGCTGTCCACTGACCAATTTTTTAACTACAGGTGACGGCGCCCCAAGACACAGACAGACACCGCAGCTACTCGAGATGTATACCTAATAGAGTCTAAGGTGGCATTCACTATAAACGCCCGTGCCTTCTGTAGCTTGACTAATTGTTGACTCAGTTTTACAGCATCTGAAGGTGGATTGTTTAAAAGATCATCTAACCACAACAGGGAAGCCCGTGCTGCCATGGATGCCGCCACTGCCGTTCAAGTAGAAAGGGAGGAGTTATCATGTGTCTGCTTAAATGCCAACTCAGCTTTCTTGTCAGCCAGGTCCTTCAAGGTGACCTCGCCATCCATTGGTACAAGGGAATTTGACACCAATTGCACAATAGGCACATCCATGCAAGGGGTTTTCAATAAATCAGAAGCTTCTTGCTGAAATGAATAGAACTGGTTAAACACAGACATTGGCTTCCTGTTTGCCGCTGAAAGCAGCCACTCCTGCTTTACAACTTCAGCAAATAAGTCAGGCAAAGGTAACAGCATGTCCTTTGGCTTTGCCCTTGGAAAAACCAAATCCCCTTTTCAGAAGTACTAGTCTCAGAGCTTGTGTTGTGCTATGGCCTTTATGACCCGAGACATAAGGGAGTTGAAGTCCTCAGCCACAAATAACCTTTGAGAGACAGAGACATTATCATTGCCCCGCCCCCACCCCGACCATTCCCTTGATTCCCTGTCAGGGAGCTCTGGGTCCCAGGGCAAGCTCTCAGCTCTGACAGTGCCATCCTCCACATCAGAACCCAGAGGATGAGAAGGGATTGTTCTGGCCTTCACCATAGGCCTGGGATTTAGAGGTCTTGGATGCCTGGAGTCATGCTCAGAAATATCAGATGGATGTGTGAATGCATGAACACCCCCCCCTTTTTTTTTTTTTACTCGGAGAAACCCTCTTTTTAGATGTTTTTGCTTGGCCTTGGCAGGGGGAGAGCTAGCGGAGTCACTAGAGGAAATACTCCAAGGAGGAGATGGCCCTTTTTTCCTTTCTATCATTTTTCTTATCCTTTTTAGCATGCCTAATCTGCTGAATCGTGTCCACAATCACGTTTTTGAACCAGGCCTGCCATTCGGGTGGAACAGCTTTATAGGGAGGGTAAGACATGCACCAGGGATGGGAGAAACCAGATCCCCAACTGCCACTTCAGTCTCCCCTGTTACCTCCCTGAACAGAGTCTCCCTATGTAAAGGCCTGCCAAAGGCTGGTTGCACTCCTCCAAAATGGCGACTTCACCCTCCTTTTGCGCCATTTTCGTTGTCTCTGCCACCATCTTGAGCCTGATGTGCTGCTGTGCCTCCGATATCGCCCATATCTCAGCTGCTGATGGGGGAGGATTAGCGATGGGCAGCCTTAAAAAACAGATCTGGTGATCATGAAAAAGGCCGGTAGGCTGGAGGGCTGCATGCCAGGCCACTGATGAGCGTGTCTCGCGGCCCTAAAACAGGAGACTTAGCGTGGACCCGGAGGTGAATGGTGCAGGTGGCTCTGAGGTGGCCGTCACCGACACCAAAAGAGGCGGCTGCTATCACTCCTGAAGATGAAACAGGCGGCTGTTTAGCAGCCATTACCACTTCTAGCAAAAACGCTCGGACTGGCGCGGGGGCACTGAAAGGCTTGGAAAGGCCTAGGCTGAATTCCGCCTGGCGCATTTCTCTGGGGACCAGAACTGTTCTACCCCTATGCCAGCACTCCATACAACAGTAAGGAGGGGATAAAGGCGGGCAGGGGAAGAGAAGGAACGGAGAAAATAGCCGATAGAAGGTTTTTTGTTTGTTGGTTTGTTTTGATTGATAAATAGATAGAAAATATCAGGGAAGAAATGAGAAAGTATCTAGAAAAAAGAATGGAATTAGCAAGGGAAACAGAGAAGAATTGAAAAAAGGTCAGAGCGGAAAAAAACTGCTGCCTGGAGCTAGGCGAGGACAAAGAACTGGAGCGGGGTTATCCCCCTCAGCCCCGAGTGGGCGTATCATTTCTTTCATTCAATAAGATCTGTCCTGTCTCAGAGCTAGTGGGAGGACCTGGATGTCCCTGGCAACAGCAACTGAGAATATCCAATTCATTCCAAGCTATACCTTCATATACCATTATGGGCCCAGAGAATGAACCAACAAATACTCCTGTTCCGGAGGACAGAACTTTGCACTGTTAACTTAAGAGGCCTCTTTGCTCACCTTCACCAAGATTAGTTTTTTCTCCTTGGGCTTGGCAGCTGAGAAGTGCTGTCCAAAGCACAGGTAGATGGTGTAGTCAGGAGAGGACTGTCTTCGACCTTCATGGAAATCCCTCAGTTCTGTTGGACAGAAAGATACAGGACTCTAAAATTGCTTTCAGATGAGTCACTAAGAAGGACATCATCCTAATAGGACATTTGAGCCTTTAGTCAGTGTAGCCTTTACATGGCAGCATTATAGGTCAATAGATTTAAGTCTCCTGTGCGAAATCATACTTGACACCATGTGCGGATTTTGTTTCTAGTATGTACCCATTGTTAAGTGACATCCCTAGGTTTGGACAGTGTAGCTTAGAAGCCAAAAGAAAAAGGTGTGTGTGTGGGAGGGGGGGGGGGGGAGACACAGCTATGAATTCTCCAGTTCACATCTCACCTCAGTTATACCCTTGGGGGTTCTTAGGTAAGCTTCTAACTCAGTCCCCCCTGTGTTCGTTCTATAGTATGACCTATCTTTGTGCATGTTTATTAATATTCTCTCCTTCACACCTCAGCTGTGCGCCTAGTTCTGCCAACAAGAGTTCATAAGCGTTATACATAGAATAAAACCGCTGCAAAGCAACAACTTAAGTACCTTGATCAGGGCTGTGAGAAACCTGCAGGAGGAAAGCCAAAATTATGCACCAAGCCTGCATGAGGAGAGCTGGTCTTGTGGTAGCAAGCATGACTTGTCCCCTTAGCTAAGCAGGGTCTGACCTGGTTCCATATGAATGGGATACTAGAAGTGTGAGCACTGTAAGATATTCCCCTCGGGATGGAGCCGCTCTGAGAAGAGTATCTAGGTTCCAAGTTCCCTCCCTGGCATCTCCAAGACAGGGCTGAGAGAGATTCCTGCCTGCAACCTTGGAGAAGCCACTGCCAGTCTGTGGAGACAATACTGAACTAGATAGACCAATTGTCTGACTCAGTATATGGCAGCTTCCTGAGTTCCTAACTCAAATGGCACATGTTGGCTTATTTGGCATAAATTTATTCTCCTCCCCATGACTGGTGAAGCAGAAGAGAGTTTGAGTCATTGGCTCACATGTCAGAGAGTCATCTGCTGCCCTAAGAGAGCTGTGTCCTTGTACAGGGTGAGAGAGGGGCAACTGTTGCCAATTCTCCTTGCCTCCTGACCCTCGGGGACATATTTCTGGATGGCAAAGAGCAATAACATAGGTGGTGGTGGTGGTGAGGTCCACTCCACCTTTCCCCCTGTGTGCTCTGCTTCTCAATAAGACTTCTGCCAAATCCCTTGCAGTGCAAGGATGGAGATCCTTTATGCAGCTCAACATGGGGGACACTGATGCCAGATACCTTCAGGTCACTCGACATAATGCTTAGCCCAACCTAACACCAATCTTCTAGATTTTCACTATCCATTGATGCCCCGCCCCGCAGCCTTTATTTATTCAATCTCTATACTGCCCTTCAAAAAAAATGGCTCAGGGCAGTTTACACAGAGAAATAATAAGATGGATCCCTGTCCCCAAAGAGCTCACAATCTAAGAAGAAAGAGATAGACAGACACCAGCAACAGTCACCGGAGTTACTGTGCTGGGGGTGGATAGGGCCAGTTACTCTCCCCCTGCTAAAGAAAGAGAATCACCATGTTAAAAAGTGCCTCTTTGCCAAGCTAGCAACATTTTATTTTTAAATGGGAGTAAAGATTCTCAGAATGGTAAGGACCTCAAATCAGCTTCATTTGGCTCATCCACATGCTGCCCCTATCATGACCACAGAACCTGGATTGGATGAAAATTAGAGGTACAGTTGTGTGCCAACCTATTGATAGCTTCCAAAACAATACCACTGAATAAAGCAGTTTTGAGATGTATGATACGGGGAAATCACATTAACTGTATGCAAAAGTTAAAGTGGCAGTTACAAGCCAAGGTCACCACAAGGGCTCCTTTGGGGCATGGTTACAGACCTTGGAAAGGCTTGATGTGTGCTGTGATTGCAACCAAAAAGGTTCCTGGCCCAACCTATATTTCAAACATTTTCTGCCCCTGCAGACTCAGAGGGCTGCAATCAACGTAGTGAAATTAAGAAAGAAAATCCCTGATGTAGAAGTTTCACCACATAATCACCACTTTTAAAAATATAAAACCCACTCCAGGAGTATATTGGGTACCCATTACGGCATCTCCTAGAGAATTACCTTGGTCAAATTTTTCATAACTGAAGATCTCAGTGTCTTCATTCCGAGGCAATAATCTAAACTGCGGGTGATGAGCCATGCTATCCAGCTGCTTGGAGAAGGCCAAGAAGACCTTACATTTACCCATTCGTTTGGCACAGATCTGCTTATTTCTCTGATACAGCAGCAGATGTGCACTTTGCAGCACAGTCAAGGTGTGCTTCACTTGCTTCTGATCAGGCAGGGTCTCCGGGCTTGGAAACTGTATTATCTGTGTGCCATTTGGAGCACTATCAGTGTGGTGGTTGTAGGTCAATATGCAGCTGCTCACTTTGACCTCTGCTTCATGCTGCAGTGCTCCTCGGTAATAGATGGAGACATCCAGGTGAAGGGGGATTGTTCCTACAAGAGACCAGGTTGAGCTTAATCAAATGTAGGTGGTGAACTGGGGGAGAGAGAGGTCATTGCATGCAAAGTAGGGATCAGCAACATGACACCAACATAAACAGACACATTTCCAAAGAATGGGAGTGCATTCATAGCACTATCACATCTGAAATAAAAGTTAATGACATTCTAGTCAGCATGGCTAAATAAAGTCAGCTGACAAAACCCAGCCTGAAGGTAGAACAAAACAGGAGACACTGCAGAAGAGAAAGATGAAGGATTCTGCAATAGATACACTGGAGAAAGCAGAATGTTTAGCTCAGAAAGAGGTCCAGATGCAACTCTAATACTTTAAAAGGGTGCCATGAAGGGTGCAATTCCTCTGTTGTCACTAATGGGTGGGTAAGTGTCAATGGAATTGAAGCTGAAAGAAAGCAGATTTATCATGGAAAGGGAGAGCCCAAAATTCCAAGATATTGAGGCTCTACACACGAGTGGTGTGTAGACCCTGGGAGGGTTTGGCGGGGAGAGGCCTGCGTGGACAGATCGGCTGCCCACACGACTATTGGCTCCGTCATGGAGCCGGTGGGGGCTGCGGGGATTGGAGGCCATTCGGCCCCCAGACGTCCCAGGATTCCCCATATGAGTGTGTGTGGCATTCTGGGGGGACCCCCGAGGCCAGGAGGCTTGTTGTTGCCTCCTGGTTGAGGGTCTACTTTTGTGGGCACACGATAAAACAAAGTTAACAGAGCGCTTGCTGCGTTAACCTCGTTTAAGGCGAGGCTTGCCTGCGAGCCTGGTGGTTCTGACGATCACTAGAAAGCAGACTAGGCTCCCTTAGCCTGCTTTCTAGTGATCGTGGGTATAGGCTTACTGGCTTTCTAGATTGAACATTTGTGACTGGACTAACCATGGTAAAAACTGGTTGAGTTCTTAAACCTAAGCCCCAGCAGTCCAGAGAGCTGCTCCCGTCACTCTGCCCTTGTGATCCCACATTTCGTGAGTTCTGCCTTAATCAGCTCAAAGTTCTGGGGGCAGGGTGGGGCGGGTGAGGTTAAGGCACCCACCACCTGGAATGCACAACAGTGAAATCAGTTCTGGTGACCAGGTCACCACAATAACTCCTGAGGGAGACAGGATAGGGAGGGAGGGAGCAACTCCCAGCAATGCAGAGGGTGTTTGGGGAGACACCGGCCTCTTTAAAGCTACCCAGTCTAAGCTGAGGAGATGCCTAGCTAGAGCAGTCTGGCTAGTTCTTGGTCCTGGGAAGGTGAATGAAACTATGGGTGAAATAAACCCCCTCTCCAGCCATTGAAGCCATGGGGTTCAGCAGCTTGGCATCTCAGGAGCCAATGGCAAGAAGAGAGAGTGCTAGGGACATCTAGCAGCCATTGCAGGCTTGAATACCATCCAAAGCCCAGACATGGCTAAAGAGGAATGAAAGAGTGCAATAACCCCACTATTTGGGGGTGTAGTGTACAGGTGCATGCACTAACCATTGTTCTGCAATGGGGTAGTGTTGGGAATGAACTGCTCTTCTGGGATGGGAACAACAGGAGGCATACACACAGCTTGCTGGTTTGCTGGCTGCTGATAATCATTTCTTGCTGAGTTGTTCATCATTCCAGGGCCCTGAGGTTCTTCATTTGTGTAGATACTGCCAATGAAGCAATAGTTGTATGGAGTTTCTCCTAGCACAGAAAAGGAACACCATGAAAATGCTGCTGCAGTCTGGATGGTCCTTCTGTGCTTCAGCTCCACTCAGAAGAGATAAACCCTTGTAGTCTTCACACACTTGCAGAAATCAAAGCCATGACATGGCATGCAGCCGAATTCCTCTAAACCAAACATCCAGTTACGCTGACCAATTCTGATCAATTTTAGCAATCACTATGCAGAAGTGTGAAACGCCGAGGCTAAACTACATACTTCTGTTTGATGCTTAAACAGAGTGGGGCTTTTGGTTTAACACAATATTGCCTTTGATCATCATGAAAACAATTCTAAATATTTTTAAAAACAGGTTCAGCTATACATTTAAAATAACCTGGTTCACAGTGACATCTGAACTTAATGTACACATGTTCAGATGATAGACCCCCGCCCCCCCTTCCTAAACAAGCCCATGCAACTAAAGAGCGGGGTGCACTGAGTGCACACACATCTTAAATGTCTTTCCTGGACATTCTTCCAGTGTGTTCCTTTACTGCATGGGGTGGGCAGATCATCTGTGAGCTACTGCTCCGCACATGGCACAATACTATGCAATGAAGGTACATCACAGGAGGATGTCCGGATGTGTGTGTTGTTGGTATGTTCTTTTTAAAATCACATATGTTGGTTCAGGACACTGGAAAATAGCCAATGTAACTCCCATTTTCAAAAAGGGATTGGGGGTGGGATCTGGGAAGCTAGTTAGCTTAATGATTGTACTGGGTAAACTGATGGAAAACATCGTTTAGGACAAAGTTGTTAAGCATACAGGTGAAACTCGGAAAATTAGAATAGCGTGCAAGAGTCCATTAATTTCAGTAATGCAAATTAAAAGGTAAAACTGATATATGAGACAGACACATTACATGCAAAGCGAGATAAGTCAAGCCTTAATTTGTTATAATTGCGATGATCATGGCGTACAGCTCATGAAAACCCCAAATCCACAATCCCGGAAAATTAGAATATTACATGGAACCAAGAAGACAAGGATTGTAGAACAGAACAATATCGGACCTCTGAAAAGTATACAGTGTACTGTGCTTGATTGGCCAGCAAACTCGCCTGACCTGACCCCATAGAGAATCTATGGGGCATTGCCAAGAGAAGGATGAGAGACATGAGACCAAACAATGCAGAACAGCTGAAGGCCGCTAATGAAGCATCCTGGTCTTCCATAACACCTCATCAGTGCCACAGGCTGATAGCATCCATGCCATGCCGCATTGAGGCAGTAATTGCTGCAAAAGGGGCCCAAACCAAGTACTGAATACATATGCATGTTTATACTTTTCAGAGGTCCAATATTGTTCTATTCTACAATCCTTGTCTTCTTGGTTCCATGTAATATTCTAATTTTCTGGGATTGTGGATTTGGGGTTTTCATGAGCTGTACGCCATGATCATCACAATTATAACAAATTAAGGCTTGACTTATCTCGCTTTGCATGTAATGCGTCTGTCTCATATATCAGTTTCACCTTTTAATTTGCATTACTGAAATTAATGGACTTTTGCACGATATTCTAATTTTCCGAGTTTCACCTGTATGCCTAATGAGTACAGCTCAACACTTGGCCTCAGCTTGGGTGTTTGAGCAAAAAGGGTGGATTATAGACACAAGTCTAGTCACTCAAAAGCCCACACACTCCAGTTTACCCAGACTGCAGACTAGATTACTCACCAACATTATTAAGCTGATTTGCTACAGGTGCATTTTGCTGTGTGCAGTGGACTAGATGAGTGGCAGCTGGCTGGGAATTCAAATTAGGTATGGTCTGAGCTGGCCCCACTGATGGTACTTCATAATAGCTATTCTGAACAGGTTCATTCATGACTCCATTCCCTATTAGCAGGCAGCCATTTTGGTCAAAATGAGGGGCAGTATAAGCAGGACCTTGTTCACATGCAGAAGCCTCTCCTGTATTGGGGAAAGAGACAATGACATAACACATGCTAGCTTTGGCAAGAGATAAGACAAAGACGAGAATGAGAGTTGCGCAGATTCTCTCTCTTGTATCTAAATTCAAATAAGGTTCCCTCTACCATGTTCAGACGACCATGGCACCCAGGCCCAATGCACTTGAGTCTCAGGCACTGTTCCCTCCAAGGCGTGCACATGCTCATTTCTGATGTCAGCTCAGTTAATTCTAGATCCCGTTCAGGTTGAATTAGGAAAGCCCTACTCTGAATGCATGTGTGCGCACACAGTGCCTTGATTCTGCCACCCAGAACAAAATTCATTCCACACAGAGATGAAAATAATTAGAGGGACCACTGGTCCTAAGCCAACAGATGCAAGTCTGGATTTCATGGGCATCATCCAGACCAATTAGTCATGACTACAGACCATTGAAATCAACGAGACAAGCTAGTCATGGCAGTCTGTATACTGCCCCATGGCACTAATCCTCCCCACCGCAAAGTATTTTTTGCTTCATGCTGGGAACAGTCTTTCCTTCCTCCCACCTGTACCGCTGGAAAGAAAGGACACAGGAGAAGCAATTCATGCAGCTACACTGTACAGAACAATCAGTACACTGCAGAACAGAGGTACCACTTATCTGTAGGTCTCCTCACACAATGGATGCAGAGAGCATCCACAGAGGAAAGCTGGGCTTGTGGTAGCAAGCATGACTTGTCCCCTTCGCTAAGCAGGGTCTACCCTGGTTGCATATGAATTGGAGAATAGAATGTGAGCACTGTAAGATATTTCCCTCAGGGAATGGAGCTGCTGCCTCTGGGAAGAGCAGGAAGTTTCAAGTTCCCTTCCTGGCTTCTCCAAGAAAGGGCTGAGAGAGATTCCTGCCTGCAACCCTGGAGAAGCCGCTGCCAGTCTGAGAAGACAATACTCAGCTAGACCAACCAATGGTCTAACTCAGTATATGGCAGCTTCCTATGATGCAAAGTCTGAACATGGGAAATCACACATGCAAGTGAAACAGCCTCTGCACAGTAAGCATTTACCATTAGTCAGCAGTGTTTGCAACCATAGATCTAAACCTACCTAAGAGATTATCAGAGTCTCCAGCCAGGGGAGGAGCCCATGAGACCTGCTGATTCAAGTTCAGCCTGGTTTGCTGCATGAGCCATTCTATTATATCTTCAGACTGGCCAAAGTTTTCTGCTGGGTTCCCACTTGGCCCTATAGCACAAACATGAACATTTTGTTAATACAGTTTTTTTAAAAACCCACAAAAACTTATGCCACCTCTCAGGACTACCAGCTTCCATACACATCATTTTACAGAGGCAGAATCTTTCTGTGCTCACTGGGCTAAAGAGCTGACACACCACCTCACCTACCTGTGCCAGATGGAAGTTATGCCAATGTGATATGAAGCAAACTGGCCAAGTACCAGCTAAGCACAAGTGCTTGATTGACCTATGTGATCTGCACTGGAATTGCAGTTATCTTGGCCCCCTGCTCTGTGTCAATGAGCATCTATACCAGGCCTGCTCAATTTAGGCCCCCAGGTGTTTTTTGGACTACAACTCCCATAATCCCCATCTTCAGCAGCCAACAGTTGGGGATTATGGGAGCTGTAGGCCAATATCTGCATAAGGGCCAAAGTTGAGCAGCCGTGTGTTCTAGACAAACTACAGGCATGATCAGTGGTGCATCTAGGTAACTGTAGTCTACTCAGTAGTCACTACGTATAAGGGACAGGGTGAAAGTGTGAAGCAGGGGCACATTATGCAGCCACCAGTCCCTAGACTATGCAACTATAAACTACTTGTTCATCTTTTCTTAAAAACACAGGGACAACCCCAGCACTGATTTTGAGAGCTGCATGCCATAGCTCAGAGGATCCCAACCTTCAGCTCTTATTGTGACTGGGGATGATGGCAGTCCAAGCACATGTGGGAACTCGAGGCAGAGAGCCCCTGCCAATATCTTATGCACATCTTCAGCAAGAATTAAGAACTGAGTCCAATCATAGGCCCATTTAGTGCAGAATCACCACACCCAGCACTGGGCAAATGTCCCTGGAAAGCACCCAAACTGGGCATGATGGCATCATCCATCTCCTCTTTGTCTCAAGCATCTGTGAGTAGAGATGCACCACTTCAGAACAAGGAGATCTCTTGACTGTTGCCTACTAGGGCCAATAGTTGCTGATGGATCTATCCTCCACGAGTTTGTCCAAACTTCAAAAGGAGTGTCTAAAAGCTAGTTCACAAGACAAAGCCACATGATGCATGGTCATCTGCCACCATCGGTTTCAAATACAGAGTGCTGCTGCAGATATTGCACCAAGTATAGGAACAGGAAAGATGTTATGAATTGGGTAGACATTTTGGGTTTGTTTTTCTGAAGTTTCCATGTTAAAATTTAAAGCAGACCTTTTCCTGTTGAAATGCTCCAACTTAAAATAGTACAACCCAAAAATATTAAGCTTCACACAGAGAACTGTACTGAGCAAGTCACTTATTTCTCAGTTTCCCCCATCTGTGAAATGAATAACTTATACAGGTTGCTTTATAAAAGGTGCATGCTGTCAAATATGTCTAATAAGGTGTTCTAAACATCTGCACCAATTGACATTTAGGGTAATAAAATGTAAATGAGCAATCACAAAATCAGATTGTCAGCTTACCTGGGACTGGATTTTCCAGTGACAGAGTTCCCAAAACAACATCTATCTCCTCCTGTGAACCAGACAAAGTTCTGTCAGACCTTTTTGTTTCCTGCATGCTGTTCTCGCCATTTTTGGATTGAGCACTGAAGCTCATCCCAGGATCTTTAACCCTTTTATTCTCTCTCCCTCTCCCTCTCCATCTCCCACACCCCTCTCTTGCTAGAGTAGCTCAGGATGGTTTACATTCAAATCAAACACACAACATTAAAATAAATATTTAAACCAATTAAAACTAGATTTCCCGGGTTTTGAAGGCCTCCAAGGAAGATAATTCTCATGTCCATGGGCCAACAACTGAGAAGGCCCAATCCCAGGTCACCACCAGATGAACTGGTGGCACCCAAAGACAGACTCCTCCTGTTGATCTTAATAAGCGGTGGGGATTTTGTAGAGAAAGGCAATCTCTCAGGTAACCAGGACCCAAGCCATTCAGGGCTTTAAAGCACTTTGCCTGGAAACATATCAGCAGCCAATGCAACTGTTTAAGAACAGGCATGATATGGTCTCTCCAGGATATCCCAGAGATCAATCTCGCTGCCCCATTTTGGACTGCACTGGGGAGTGCTAAGCACTGGGGAGTCCTAACTTGGCACAAAGGCAGCCCTATATAGAGCACGTTACAGTAGGCCAACCTGGAGGTTACCAGCTGGTGTACCACCGTTTTCAGGTCATTCTTCTCAAGGAATGGGTGGACTGTAACCTTGTCCAGACAGGAAGTTCTATCCCCTCTTGCAGATTACGAGCCCCCACAATGAGCATGTCCATCTGCTTAGATTCAGCTTCAGTTTATTATCCCTTATCCAGCCCATTACTGCCTGGAGGCAGGCATTTAAGGAACTGATGCAATTTCCCAATATTAATAAGGAGAAATTGTGTTTTCAACTGCTTGAGGTACAAGTTAGCACCTTAACTTTTAAGATGTGGTTGTACAGAATGAAGACAAACTAGTTTGGGCATTCCAAGCAAATTGCCCAGGGCTGAAATAAGGGAAGTTGCCATCAAATCTAGTCTTATGAGGTTTACATTATTTTGAGCCTCATACACTCTAAACCTCACATGTTATGAGGACCATTCATTTTAAGTGGCTCTTGTTTTATATTCATATTACAAACAGAATTTAAGTCTTTGTTGGCTAAATATCTATTCACATTACAAATTCCTTTCTTCCACATTATCTTCCATGAATACAGACAGAAGAGAGAATCAAAAGCAATTTAAGACTCTGGTTAAAACGCCAAGTATGGAAGAAAACGCACAGAAGAAAATAAGCAATACACAGTCACATTACAGATTGCATTTCAGTATGACACATTTGGAGTGTGAAAATTTTCTTAAATCCATGGCTGTTTGAGTCACAGCAAACAAAGGTAATCTAAGATTCTTAGCTGAAAACATTGAAAATAATATAGTGTAGGAACTGCTTTAAAAAAACAAGGAATCTTATGTTTGGAAAGGTAATTGAATGTATACATTTAATCAGTTGTATAAGGGCTGCCAAGGGTGAGGGGAAATGATGAAACATTAGTCAGAAATGTTTCAGAAAGTAAAGGTAAAGTGTGCCATCGAGTCGATTTCAGAGCTCTGTAGTTTTCTTTGGTAGAATACAGGAGAGATTTAACATTGCCTCCTCCTGCGCAGTAGAGATGTGCACGGTCCGGACCAGTCCGGACCGGCACCGAAGGGGGGCCCTTTCTTTTAGGGCGGGAGGGCTTTCTTACCCCTCCCGCCTCTTCACCCCCTCCAGCGCCCGTATTTAACTGAATAAGGGGGCGCTGGAAACCAGCCGCCCCCGCCGCCGCCCCCCCCAGCAGATTCTAATACAAAGGTGCCCATACACCTGCCGCCATCGCCCGCCTGCCAGCCAGCCAGCCAGCCAGCCCTCCCTCCCAGCTGCCCGCCCGCCCGAGTCCTTACCCAGCTGCAAGAGAAAACGAGAGGAGCTCCCGGACAAAGCTCCTCTCGTTAGAAAGGCCTGCTGCAGAATGAAGGCGCTTTGCGCGCGCCGCAAAGGACGCCGGAGGCCCGGTCTACCCGCCCGGAAAAGGCCGGGTAGACCGGGCCTCCGGCGATCGGAGGCCCGGTCTACCCGGCCTTTTCCCGGCGGGTAGACCGGGCCTCCGGCGTCCTTTGCGGTGCGCACATGCACGCGCGCGCAAAGCGCCTTCATTCTGCAGCAGGCCTTTCTAACGAGAGGAGCTTTGTCCGGGAGCTCCTCTCGTTTTCTCCTGCAGCTGGGTAAGGACTCGGGCGGGCGGGCAGCTGGGAGGGAGGGAGGGCTGGCTGGCGGGCGGGCGACGGCAGGGATATGGGCACCTTTGTATTAGAATCTGCTGGGGGGGCGGCGGCGGCTGGTTTCCAGCGCCCCCTTATTCAGTTAAATACGGGCACTGGAGGGGGTGAAGAGGCGGGAGGGGTAAGAAAGCCCTCCCGCCCTTAAAGTTATAACCCCCACCCGGACCCGAACCAGCAAGGGCCGAACCGGTCCGGCAGTTCGGCCATTCCTTAGAATGGCCGCCGGACCAGTTCGGACACACCCCTACTGCGCAGTATGAGATTATGCCTTTTAGCATTTTCCTACATTGTTGCTGCCTAATATAGTAGCAGCGGGGATTCAAACCAGCAACCTTCTGCTTGTTAGTCAAGCATTTCCCTGCTGCACCACTCAAGGTGACGGTTAGTGAGGCATAGACACCCTTTATTAGTGCTATGAAGCCTAAAGGAAGATTCCTGCCACATGAAGAAGACAACTGGCATCACTTATTTATTGAGGCTACTTGGCCTTTTTAATGTATTTTTATCTATTTTATCTTATGTATTTTAAATGTTTTATATTTTATCTTATGTTTTAATTGTGTAAGCCGCTTAGATTTTGATATTAAGAAGTATATAAATGCAATCAGTCAATCAATAATTCTCCTGGAAACCATCAAGGATACTTGCTGTTTGAAAAATTCTTGCTTCTAGTAGTCTCCATCAAGGGTTAAACTAGTAGTAGCTTCTCCCTTCAGTTGATCCTAGATGGTTTCCAGGAGAATTTGTAAATCATTTGGTTTATAGGGATAGTTTTGTGGAGCTCAGTTGGGAGCTGCCACAACCATGAGGAAATTTGACGGCCCATGATGTTCATGCCATGGGGCATGAGACCCGATGTCCAGTTTTTAACAGATATTGTACAGGCCTACAAAATCATACCTAATTGAAGGATTACTTCAATTAGGCTAGCTGTTCCTTGCTCCAATCCACTACCTGCATAGGCTGGAAGCAACAGCAGGAACTGGGGATTAGTGTCACAGAAATGTTAAAGAAGAATTTGGTAATGTGTGCTTCTGAGCAAATGGTGAGAGATATCATAAACAAGCAAATCCCTGGACTAGGGTTTTGCTTGCACCAGCACCACTTTTCAGGACAATCTACTGGGCAATGTAGACCAGTTCCCAACATATAGAACTTTCTTAAACCTAGTAGTTCCTAGTTTTATACCTGTACTTGATGTATGGGTTGACTCAGAGCTGGGAGTCCATCACTGTAAGGACTTATATGTACTTGATCATCTTCACAATCATTCCCGTTGCCTTGAAAAGGGGCTGGGAGAGGACAAAAGATAGAATTAGGTACAAACTGCATTTCTAGAGTGAATATCTAATCAAGGAAGCTGCATTATTTTATGTGCAAGTTACTAACTACATTTGGGAATATCATCAATTTTAATTAATTCCAAGCTAATTCTCATGGGTCACTTCTCTACCTTCAATTCTTATTGAAGTTAGTTTTGTTTATATGTTCTATTGTGTAAGGAGCAGGTATTCTGGAAATTAAAATGTTAATTTACTGCAAATCTAAGTAGTAAACTAGTAAGCATGATGTGTAATTTCCACCTTTATGCCTACAGCAAACTTCACTTCAGTCTATTTTATTATCAATATGCACAGTAATTTTATCCTTCTGCACTCAAAAAGAGTCACCTGTAGGGAGTTGTACCTGTGGATAATGCACCCTTCCTCTATCTTACCATAACTAAACAGGTTTTTTAGATTAACTTTTACAAGAGGAAGAGAGAAACCCTGTATGCTCTTCAGTCAAGCTGGATCAAGATCACACTTCAGGAGCATCAAGTCCTAAACAGGGAGATTGGGGACACCACCTAAACATCTTTTAGTCTGTGTTCCAAACACTGTATTTGGATCAACTTGGAATTCTAGTGTGCCAAACATTCCATTGTATTTATAGCTCCTTTATGTGCAGACGCCAAGCCAGACAATGCTACTCTGTAACCTTTGGGCAATTTGAAATATTTGGCTCCAAATTTTTCAGCAAAATGCTCAGTGTTATTCCGAAAAGAAAAATCTGTCCATTGACCAATAAGTGGTTAGAGCTCATAGTAAGTGATTGGGACAATCATGATCAATGATGTTAATTTGATTGATGCATATTAAGTTAGTGCAGCTGTGGCTATGGTTATAGGGTTACTTAAAGTTGCACAGCACAGGTGTGGCTGGATTATCCGATAAAGCCAGTGGCAAACATCCAGTGACAGAGTGGGGACGAGCCAGGAAGACACATCAGTGCATGGAGAGCCTTCCTAGCTGCACAGTGTCAGGGATGTGGTGGGGGAGCACATTTTGATGGTCCATTCTGCCTCCAGAAGTGCCCTATGCTGCCCAAAAATCTGTCCCCTAGGGCTATGAGGCCCTCAGGGAAATATTTTCAGCTAGCTTAAGGCATATCCAAAGGCAGAGCAGACTGTCAAAATTCAATCGCCTTGAAGTGCAAGTGGGAGCAGCAGTCACAAGCAAGTTCTCCCCCCCCCCTCTCTCTCCCCCTCCAGTGCAAGCTCATCTTTATAGCACATCTACTGCCCTTGATGCCAACCAGTATTCCTAATGCTGACTGTGAAGAACAGCAGCAACTGCATCTTCCTAATGTTGCATATTCTAAACCCATCTTTGGAACAGTTAATATCCCATTTAAAATTTGCTTTGCCTAAATGCAAGGTCTTTTCAAACCTTAAGACCTAGTCTTAAAAGAATAATTTAATAATTAAATAATCCCTACAACCACATACAAATAATTTAATCTACTGTTGTTTTTTTAAGTTAAGTTAAATCTTTGGCTGAATAAGAACTTAAGATGTTAAGTTGTAAGCTTAACTATAACTACATGCACAATTAGTTCCATCTTGTGGGCGGAGGGGACTTGTATGTTGCACACTAATGCATACAAGAGAGCCCCATTAATGTTTAAAAAGAAAGATGTAAAAAGGCAAAGAGCCAGTTTGGACAATATATCCCACTGGCCTACCAAATTATGTGGGAACGAGCATGCACACATTTCCCTGGCACTCTGCCTCATGAGAACATAAGAACAGCCCTGCTGGATCAGGCCCAAGGCCCATCTAGTCCAGCATCCTGTTTTGCACAGTGGCCCACCAGATGCCTCTGGAAGCCACAGGCAGGAGTTGATGGCATGCCATCTCTCCTGCTGTTACTCCCCTGCAACTGGTACTCAAAGGCATCCTGCCCTTGAGGCTGGAGGTGGCCTATAGCCCTCCAACTAATAGCCGTTGATAGACCTCTCCTCCATGAAGTTATCCAAACCCTTCTTAAAACCATCCAGGTTGTTGGATGTTACCATATCTTGTGGCAGAGAATTCCACAAGTGGATTATGCATTGTGTGAAAAAAATACTTCTGTTTGTTGGTCCTATATTTCCTGGCAATAATTTTATGGGATAACCCCTGGTTCTACTGTTATGGGAGAGGGAGAAGAACTTCTCTCTATCCACTTTCTCCACACCATGCATGAATTTATAGACCTCTATCATGCCTCCCTGCAGTCGTCTTTTTTTCTAAACTAAAAAGCCCCAAGTGTTGTAGCCTTGCCTCATAAGAAAGGTGCTCTAGGCCCCTGATCATCTTGGTTGCCCTCTTCTGCACCTTTTCCAGTTCTACAATGTCCTTTTTTAGATGTGGTGACCAAAATTGTATGCAGTACTCAAAGCGTGGTCACACTATAGTTTTGTATAAGGGCATTATAATATTAGCCGTTTTATTTTCAGTCCCCTTCCTAATGACCCCTAGCATGGAATTGGCCTTTTTCACATAAGAAGGTGAGAGAGGGTAACATCCAGGCCAGCCCTTGCCACACACATTAAAGTAGTATTTAAATCTGGTAGGGATGGAAAATTCAGACATTCTTACCCCCACTGCATGTGGCGATGTGACAGCACAACGATGGGGAACTCCTCACAGGGAGAGGCTGGTCAAACCTTTCATCCAAAGCAACCCAAAGCTCCTTCACTAGGGGGGCAATTCTGAACAGAGTGGGGTAGCAAGGGCCGTTTAACCCTTTCCTTGGTTACTAATTCCCCACTCCAAATTCACCCTCCTCACTCCCTGCCTCAAAATGCCAAGGAGCCTCAGCCAATTACAGTTCCTGAGGGTGTTTTCTGTAGGGCTATGCACAGAATGGTATGTATTTCCTTGGTCTATTCATCATTTAGATATTGCTAAGATATATCAAAGTGGTCAAGAATTGAATTCCTTTAAAAAAACTGTAACAAAGGAGGGCTATTAATTGCAGACCCTCAAGTTATTTTGCAGCTATTCTGATTTATAGCTAATCAATATTATTACTTGCAGAGGTATCTTGCCAGCTAAATCCTGGGACTAAAAAGCTTCTTCAGCCCCACTTAGCTTAATTGGGAGGGGAGAAAGATGCAAGGCAAGGTTACCTGCTCCACAATGAGTGTATATGCCAAGCTCTACAGTGGACAACAGTATCTGACCAATCAATTGACCAGCATCCCAGCCCTACCTGATCACAAGATTTTCAGGAATGCCCTTGAAACATTACCAGAGTTTGCAGCCCATATTCCATATGAGTAGGAATCCATATTTTTTTGCAGCATATCAAATGCTCCCAAGACACAGGTGCCTTTGCAAAGATAATTTAGAGCAATGTTCTTGTCAGTGATTGATTTTAAAGCCTTTAAAAGAGTCGAACCACACATGATGCTAGAAGCATCATCAGGGCTTCCTTTAAAAAAAAAAAAATTAAAATAGCAGTTTGGTGGACAATGTTCAGTGTTTGCAGAACAAGGGGAAAAAAGAGGACTAAGTACTCTTCCCTGATCCACGGTCCTGGGTGTTTTTCACACAGGGCTTTTAGCTCACATCCTCTCTGGAATGGAGGGTGTGCGTTCAAATATTGGCCAGATTTACCCCAAAGTCTCTGTGAACTATCGGGGAGCACTTCACACACAATTCAGGTTTTTCATTGTGTAGCCCGATTTATAACTGGGGTAAAAAAAAAAATCCACTTTTTGCATCGTTTTTTTGGGCAACTTCAAACTCGCAGTAAACCTGTGGTAAAGCCTGCTGTGTGAAAACACACCCTGACTGGGTCCCTCGCAGCTGCTATTTCAATGTTAATGGGAGCCAAAACACACGGATACTTTATTGTCTCTAGCATTACATGCTGTTTGATCTTTAAGTTGTGGATTCTCCTCCCCACTTCTTTTGGTGGTGGGGGAATCCCTCTCAGAGCTATCAAGCAAATGAGACAAGAACATAGAATTCCTGTAAGTCCCTCTATCCCCATTATCCTTACTTTTATCAGAAGAAGAATTAGTAGTTGATGCAGTGCAGGTGTTGAGAGGGAGAATTCTGTACACACGATAGGGATCGGGGTCTTTATACTCCGCTACCAGTGTAAACCTCTTTGTACTCTCCAAGGCACAGCGGAAGTTGGTTTTCCATTTGGATGATGTTCCAGTGTGCTTTCCACTGAAGATAGCATACGCCTTTCCACATGGAGAAACAGGAAAGAAGAGACGGAAGGATGAAGGCTGCCCTGAGGGAAGTCAGGTTCCATGTTGCAACTGGTACTCAGCAGTTGGTAGCCTTAGGGTGGCTCCTCATGCACCTCTGCCACACCAGAGTCCACATTCTTTGGTAAGTGTGGCACTTTGTCCTAACATGCACATGCAAAACATCTATTTCAAGCATCTTGCAGTGACTCAAAAGGGCAGCTCATGACCAGAAATGGTCGTTTTGTAGTTTTTATGCATGGCCCCTGTTAACTGGGCAGAGAGGCACCTTTGAAAGTGGGGGCACTCATGTTTAACCAGGAGAAGAACTACCCACCCCCCTATAAGGCAGAAGGAGAGCAATATATCTTCAGCAGCTGTTGCTGGTATGTTCCTTTCTAGACCGTGAGCCCCTTTGAAACAGGCAACTTCTTATTCTTTTCACATGTAAAGCACTTTGAGAACTGTTTTGTTGAAAAGCTGTAAATAAGCTTTTAAGCTTCTAAATAAATACCACCACCTAAGATTATCATTTTTGACACATGAGAAGCCAGTTTTGGTGGAAGGGATCCATACCTCAAAAATCTTGTAATCGTCAGCCACTAGGCTCTTCCTCGCATGGTGTTTCCAAGTGATACGAAAGGTCGTGTGGCTCTCATCCAACCAGTATAAGCCTTCATACTTTCCACTGTCAATCTCATTAACCAGCCAGTCAAAGAAACGGGGCCTTTGATGGCCTCTACAAGAGCAACGAGCAAAATTTAGCTTCTGAGCAAATACCCCAAGAACCACTACAACAAGCATAAGAGCAACGATACTGGACGTACTGAGGGTGCATGTAACAGGGTCTTGGAAATCACTTGTGGAAAACCTCTGGCAAAAAAGAGTTGAGAGAGAGAGAGAGAGAGAGAGAGAGAGAGAGAGAGAGAGAGAGAGAGAGATGCTAATTTCTAGGGATGTGCGAGCTGGCTTGAGGTCAAGCCAGCTTGCACTCAAACTGGCTCTTCCTCAAGCTGGACTGGGCCCAGTTCGGCTTGAGGTTGAGCTGGTTAGGGCCAGTGTACATGTGCGGCGGCCTGAAAAATGGCTACTGCAGAGAGGCCTGGAACAGGCTGAAAACAGACTAAGACTGGGGGAGGCCAATGGAGGGGAGGGAGAAGTAAACTCAGGAGACCCTCCCCCTCATGGCAACAACCCCCAAAGCCCTTCAATGGCGGTAAATCCACCAACTTCATTTGTTTCTGTTCCCCTCGCACCAAGCCGAGTCCTTGGTTTGGACTTGAGCCTGACCAAGCCTGGCTCCCAAACTGGTTCGGACTTGTGCTGGACCAAGCCCAGCTCTAGTGTGTCCAAAACCAGACCCCACCTAGTTCAAGTCCTGTTCTATTCAGTCCGTTTTAAACTCTTGCCTCACTCTACGGTCTCAGCTTTCAGTGTTACAGCCCTGTAGATTCCACAGCTAGAGAAGCCCATGAATAAGCAGCTCATGCGTAGGAGGAAGCTTGCTACAGGTGAGCATCCCAGCAGCTATAGTGATTTACTTGGCTGAAAGAACTAGCTGTGTTTCTTATTACTGTCACAAAGTTGTGGAAGAAGGTAGTACAAGGATTATGAAACCGGACTTTTACATGTGATGCAACTATCATTAGTGATATTAAATTCTCATTAGTGTAGCAGAGTGCAAAAAAAAAAAAGAAAGGTAAATTATTTTACCATTTTGTCTATACTGTTCAGTATGAATTCCTGAAGAAGTCAATTTATTTGCTTTAAAACCAAAGACCAATCCAAATCATAGTTCATAATAGGAGAGTTGTTTAATGAACAGACTCAACTAGCAAGCAACATATTTACATTGGTTTGCTTTGGAACTGGGCTCAGCAAACCAAGCTATTTCCCAAAAGCAAAGATGGGAAAGCAATTCCCACTTTCTTCATCACTTGGGATGCTTCAATGGCAGAGCCTTTGGGAAACCTAGCCTTTCCAGAGATACTAGAGTCCATAAGGACAAATCCCTATTGTGCACAAGGGAGAAGATTGTTCAGACTGTAGAAGGGAGCTTTCAGGCTATCGTTTCCCAAGTTTAGATGAACACAGGTTTTGTTACAAACCAGGAAAGGAAGCTTTCCATTTCCTCACCTGATGTGCAAGAGAGTGGGGAGAGCATGCAAACCTGAGGCTCATGCTAATAACAAACTAGTATTAGTAACATCAGGATCATGTCAGATGCAGCATGTTCAAGGCTATTCATGTGAAATTGCCCTTCTAAACAACCTAGCAAATATTCACATAGTTACTAGAGCCGATATGGCTAAATGCAGCATAGTGCATAAAAACCCAGTCTTCCCCCGCCCCACAGTTTTACACACATCTCACTGCCACAGGGGAACTCACCTTTCATTTGTAGATGCAGCCATTGTATCTTGAGGAACTTGGACGTCTGCACACGTCTGGCCTTGGACTTAATGTTGTCTTGGAGATTAATGAAGAAAATCCCAAGTGGACTCTGTAGAAGACAGAGGAAAACAGAAGGGGTAACCAAAATCAGCAGACTTGGTAGATTTGGTATGCTTTGTTGGGTATTACAGCTTAGCTACCACATGGTTCAGCTGCAACCAAGTGAACACAAAGACAGGCGGGGGTAGGAACACCAGCTTTTGCCTCTCACACCCAGCACAGGCATAGGAGCTGAAGAACTGCCACAACTGTGTGGGCCAGAAGTTATCTGGCCAATTGGCACTCTAGTCCCGAGCCATACAAGGGCTTAAGGAAAGAATCAGCAACTTGGATTTGGCCTGTAAACAGACTGGCTGCAGGTGTCACCCACCAGGAGCATATATGCCAACGCTGGTTGGAATGTAACTGGTTGCCAACCTGGCTGCTGCATTTGGACCAAATGAAGCTCCTCAGCTGTCTAAGGACACCCTGCATGCAGTGCCTTGCAATAGTCCAGTCAAGAAGTCACATGTCCAGCATGGGCAAGGTCACTCTTGTCCAAGAAGGCGTGCAGCTGCATCAGCCAAAGTCAACGATAAGCACACCCCAAGCCATAAACCTCCACCCAAAAGCCAGAAGGGCTCCCAAACTGCTCTTTTAAGGAGAGTGCACCTCCACCCAGAGGTGAAGCATTTTCACTTCTTCTCCAGTTCTAGGCCATCCACCATGAGCAACTCTGTCTTGTCTGGACCGAGTTTCCATTTATTCACTCTGCCTGTTAAAATGTGGCCAGTAATTCAAGGAGGAAAACCACCACAGCTGGTCAGATAGAAAGGGGAAATAGAACCACGTGTCATTCACATACTGATGACTACCTCAACCAGTGATTTCCTACAGATGTTAAGAGACAGTACTAGTACTATTTATATCCTGTCCTTCAAACAAGTGTAGGGATTCCCTCCTCACACCCGCATTTTGTGCTTACAATAATCCTACAAGGCAAGTTAGGCCAAGAGATTATGACCAGAATCCCTCTAGCAGGGATTCCTAGATGTTGTTGACTACAACTCCCATAATCTCCAAGCAAAAACCATTGCAGCTGGGGATTCTGGGAGTTGTAGTCAACAGCATCTGGGAATCCCTGTTGGAGGGAACACTGACTGTGACTGGCCCAAGATCATCACCCCGAGATTCATGGCTGGAGGGTGTCACTAGTCCTAGACTCTAGCCACTACACCACACTGGCCTCCATCAATTATATTAAAGGTATTTATTCCCCGCTTTTCAACAAAAAGTTCTCAAAGCAGGTGGCTCAAGCAATGGCTCCGCTTGAGGCAACTCCAAGACACCACTGCGCTGTTGTGTTGCCAGCAGGTGGCGCCAACTCCACCTCCCTGTCACACATGCCCCTTCTCCATCTCCGGGCTGCTTTACCAGCCAAGCAGCCACAATTTTAAATTGCAGACTGACAGCAGAACCAAGGGAGGTACTTCTAACACAGAATGCTGTGTTGCTGCTTGGCTAGCTGCATGGCTTTCTCCCCACCCCTGCTGAGAAGTCTTGCTGCCCCTAGTATGGGGCTGCCTCCAGGCACTCCTGTGCAATGCCTCCTTTCTAACTTCTTTCAAACCCCTTCTTAAAACCCACATTTCCCACAAAGCTTTTGGCACGCTGTAGTAGGGAATGGGGGCTAAACTCAAGTACAGTACACATAACTGAAACACTCACATATTCTTCCCCCACTTACTTTTGCCTCCATTCCCCTCCTTCTGTTTTCCTTGTGCGTTGATCTCTAGATTGCAAAGCAATCAAGAGAGGAGAGCTAGTCTTGTGGTAGCAAGCATGACTTGTCCCCTTAGCTAAGCAGGGTCCACCCTGGTTGCATATGAATGGGAGACTAGAAGTATGAACACTGTAAGGTATTCCCCTCAGGGGATGGAGCCGCTCTGGGAAGAGCATCTAGGTTCCAAGTTCCCTCCCTGGCAGCATCTCCAAGATAGGGCTGAGAGGGATTCCTGCCTGCAACCTTGGAGAAGCCGCTGCCAGTCTTTGAAGACAATACTGAGCTAGATGGACCAATGGTCTGATTCAGCATATGGCAGCTTCCTATGTTCCAAGCCAGAGACCTGCAGCTAGCCTGTCCTCACATACCTTGGGAAGCGCTCCAGAAAGCCCTGTGTCAATAATGATCATAAAGAGGCACTTAAAAGCTGGAGTAGATGGCCACAGCTGCTTCATAGACAGAGTCGCATGCGACATGCATGCTTCTAGGAAGTTCTTTCAACATTTCAAAGATCCTGGCAATATGAAATAAAGCCTCAGGAGACCATATAATAAAAAGAAACAGAAGGAAAGATTAAGTGCTGGTTTCTCTTTATGCAGTTACCTTGATTTGCATCTAGAAAGGAATGCAGTTACCTGCGTGGATTGACAGACCCTATTTTTTCAAGTGAACCAAGCAAAGCTGTTGCAGCTGCTCCCCCCCCCCCGCCCCCTATGCGTCCCAGTTCATTCTTTGGTTTCACATATCCTCTTACTCAGCCTCCTGCCTGTTCTGCTTACCGAGACTAACTTTGCAAAGTAGCAGGTTGAGATGGGCAAACAAGCACACTTTGTGGACTCAAAAGGGACAGCGCCACCTCTGGGAAAGGACCTGGCAGCTTTCCCTGCCTGCAAACACACTGCAATTATAGACAGTCTATCCGTTCTAAACAAGCAGTGCTTCCTTTGGATGACGGTAATCAGGATTCCCCTTGATGATGCAACTAATGAGGTGGGGACAGTTTAGACAGCAATTGTTGCATTAGTCTCAATGTGCGGGGGGGGGGGGGAAGGATGGAATTTTATTTTATTAGACCAAGTTGCGTGGATGTGAGATCCTAGTTTGTGTCTACACCCAAATCACAGATTAGCATAGAACTACAGATTTATATACTGTAACAGACATATTTGCAGCTTTTAGAGGCCTCTTTCAGCATTGCAAACATGGACTGTAAACAGATCATTAACTTGCACAAGCCTTAAGAAGCTTTATCTACTGAAAGTGCTACAGAAGAACTAGTCTGCTTCTCTTTGAATCCAAATGCCAGACTTCCTCTAAATACAACAGCATGACTTCTGCATTTTAAAGAAAATAAACAGTTGACCCAGTAATTCAGTGTGAAAGGCTTTTGACCTCTCAATGTATTATCCCCATTTTAAAAATATTAAAAATTAAAATATTAAAAAAAATTCTTGTACTAAATTACAGCATCACACTTACCAATGCACAGAAGACTTCTTTTGTGTCAGGACTGCTCATTTCAACTAGTAGAAGAGATACCTCTGAATAAATATGAAGTGCCCTTCCTTCCAAATAAGCATATACTACCCAAGTTTTGTGCAGATTTGCAGACCCTTCTACACCCCTAGGCTTTAATCGTATGGTATGTGCACCTGATTTTCCAATATATCTATCGTTGGCTTTTCAAGCATATACCACTCTGCACACGTTCGACCACCAAGTGTTGGTTGGAAGCATAGAAGCAATAGAACTGGTTCCGTTGGGATTTCCAGGGCAGCTAATCAGTGTTCAGACAGTCCCAAAACTTTGTTTTTAGAAGTTGAGCTCAACATATGCTATTGCTACTACATCAAGAAAAAATGCTCAACATATCAAAGCTCTTTACGCATTTACCCAAAGTAAAAAAAAAAAAAAGAAGAATATATAGTCTATTAAAAGCATTAGGGAACACAAGCCATTTTGTTTCACTTCTCCTGAAAATGCTCTGGCTCAACTACCCCCACCTTTTTGTTCTTTGCCTTCATATATCTCTGTCCAAGACACTCAATAAGAAGAGAAAACTCAGTTACCTTTATTACCATGGGATGATTTCGAAGGTTGTAGAGTTGCAGAAATAATCAAAACAATCCCGCCTCCTACAGCTACCTTATATATCCAGGCAGGGTTCTTGCCATTGGCTTAGAATGGCACATGGCCGTCACCGACAGCCAATCAGAAGGAATCATCTTTCGAACGGGCCAGCAAGTGTGGGGTGCCGTTTTACTTTACAGACTTTTTTTCTTCGACAGACCTTGCCGAAGCACTTCTCCACTTCCGTGATGATGCAAAGTATGACAGCTGCTGCGGCTGACCATATATGGCATTTGCTTTCCTAGGAATCACGTGATCGCCATAAGTGTTAGCTTTCATTTCTTTTGCCCGCCTCTGTAACGTCTCTCCTTTCCAATCATTTTGAGCGTTTCCCCGAAAGCTGAATTAGATGGACAAGCTGCCCTTACTTTGGAACACGGCCAGGAGCTCTCTGGAAACTGAAACTGTACTGGAGCAGAATAGGAACTTCCTTTTTTTTCCTTAAGGAAGGTAAGGTTAGGAGATCCCCTCGCCGCTTTCTGTGTGTGTGTCCATCCGTCCTACTATCAACTCTGTAATGCCTGGGCCGATTTGAACCAGAAAGCTACAGCTGTAAAGACACATGGGGGCACCCCCACGGCGTAGTTTGTGATGATGTCATCCACCGCAATTCAAGCTGGTGGATGCATGGACGTTTGAGTTGTGAAGATGGCTATTATTATTATTATTATTATTACATTTTTATATCCCGCTCTTCCTCCAAGGAGCCCAGAGCGGTGTACTACATACTTTATAGTGAAAGGAAAGTAGGTAGATTAGTTCTGACCAGAACTGCTTGTAAAAAACAGAAAACGTTTAACATTTAAAAAGCCAGAAACAATAAGCAAGAAAATGGACTATATGTACTTACTCAGCTTCCCTCTGCCCCCAACAAACAAACAATGGGGAGCCTGCAATCCTATGCACGGTTACTTGGAATTAAAGTTGTGTTGTCCAGCGACCACAAAGCCCTGTGGATGTCTTTGGTAGAATACAGGAGGAGTTTAGCACTGCCATCTCCAGCACAGTGTGAGATGATGCCTTTCAGCACCTTCCAATATCGCTGCTGCCCGATATAGGTATTTCCCATAGACTGGGAAACATACCAGCTGGGATTCGAACCAGCAGCCTCTTGCTTGCTAGGCAAGTCATTTCCCTGCTGTGCCAAGGTGACACTTAATTCAGTAGTACATACTTCTCAGGAGGTGTATATAAGATAGTGGAGCAAGATTGAAAACTTGTGTACATTTACTTGGGAGTAAACTGCATTGAATTAAGTGAGATTTACTACTGAGAAAACATGGGGTTGGACAGTAAATTTGCAGCCCAGTCCTACTCAGAAGTAAACCCTACTGTATCCTATGGGTTTACTCAAAGTGTACCGTGGATGTGCAAATTCTTTTTCTGAGAATGAGAAATGCCTTTTAAAATTTAGGATTAAAGACACAGACAAGGAGATCCTAAGTGGAAGCAAGGCCCCATGCGACTTATTCCTGGCAAGGGTGCACAGGACTGCAAGCTAGGGCAAGGCATTCCACAAGGCATTGCATACCGGTCCGTGAGGCATCACTTCCTTGAAACGAACATTATCCAGCAGAGAGGGCTGCCTGGAAATTAGCTCTGGAGAACTGCCAGAAATTTTTTTTAGGAGGTGTGTGGGGGTGGGGTGACAGGGGTGACCCCCTTACTAACTGCTGGTCCAGGAAACTGCGCACAAATAATGTACCGGCCCATGACTCCAAAAACGTTGAGACACACTGATATAAACAATGTGTGACCCATACAAACAATGAATGTAACAAGATTTTGCAATATATCTTTGTTTCACTGCTTCTTCTTCAGAAATACAGTGTTTCCAACCATGAATGTCTACACAGTTTCACAAAGTTGGCGTCTTCAACCTGTTTGCTGTGAAGATTCTTTATACCTTATACTTCCTCCAATCCCCGTTGCTAGAATTCTTCCAGGGGAGTGTGAATTGCTCCACAAAAACTTTTCAAAAGCTGATTTAACCAAACATTAAGAACAACACTTTTACACAAATATAATAATACAAACTTTCTACATATATGATAACAGAAACTGCATTTACCCAGGTGAATATGCCAAAACAGGACAGACATACAGCCTCCCTCTTATCAGCTTCGAGAGGCTTACTCCTAATCACTGGTATTGCTTTTAAAAGTACAGAAAGAGAGTTGCCATCCCTAAATTTCAGACAGTTGTGGTAAAATAAAATCCTGCAGAGAATTAGGACAGAGAAAGGTGTAATAGAGCATTATTTTTAAAATGTTGTAGATCCCTCTTGTCCAAGCACATACAATAACTTCAGTACAATTTCACTTCTAGATCCAATGTCATAAGGCAGAAATATGGAAGAGAGGCCCAAATGAGTGTTTAGAAACGTGAGCTGATGACAACCGCCGGAGGGACTTCTTATTACATCCTCAGTTAAACTGGAGTAAAATATTTCAGCAACTGGGAAAACCTTGCATAGCCTGTGATGTTTTGGATTGTTTAGTTTAGGGTTTTGAACTAAATTCCATAGCGGTAGAGGCATTTCCCCCCATCGGATTGGCTGCTGACTCGGGTGGTGGGCAAGGTAACCCCTATGTGGAATGGTTTTATTTGCTCAAACCATTTGGATATTCATTTATGAATTTATTCCTTTCTCTATAGGTCTCTCTGGCTAATTCCTGATCTTTGCTATGTAGACAATGTGAGATATTTTAGGGACAGGGGAAAACTTGGAAAGAGAAAAGGGAGTGGATTGCATTGCCTTCAGATGCCTACCCCTTCTGAGCCTCTCTTCAGAAAAAGAACCACATAGCTCTGGAAAGGTTGGAAAGGTCCCCTTGAATGACAGGGGGGAAACAACAGCTTCAACATTTTTGCTTAGAGGTGATCAAGCTTTAGAAATATTGCTGTCACATTTGCAGGAGTTCTTGGCGATGCCTCCCACACCCCCTTAGTCAACCCATGACATCTACCCTGCAATGAATGTCCGCTGTTAAAACTTGCCCTGCAGATTCCAGGAAGCACATTCTGCCCAAACAATATCACGATGATGGGGGGGAGGGGGGCAGAATGTAAGAGAGACTCTCAGACTCTTTCATGTGGCTGGTTACTGCTGTTGTGTAGAGGAAGTGTGGGAGAAACACAGGTCATTCTTAACAGCCCTATGATCTCTTGTATAGTTGAACAGGAAGTTGCCTGGATTAGTTACTTACAGAAACAGAGTTCTCTACACTAGGAGACTCTTCATGCAGTTGCCCTGGGCAGGTGGGGAGGGTGCAGGGGGAAGGCTGCCTTCAGCTTACCTTCCCCCCAGACGACCCAGCAGGTCCTCTTCGGCATGCCTCTCACACGCCCACACGGGCAGCCCTGCTCCATGAAGCCTGGAGCAGAGGGGAGGGATCTGGGGCTGGGATTTGTTCTGGCCTCCAGGCATCCTTCAATGCATGCACGTTGCACTGGGGATTCCCCACTCAGACAGGCACTCTCTGCACCCGCCTTGGTGACTCTTCGGGCTGCACACAGCCCGAGGAATCGCACAATTCCCAGGAGCCAGGCTGAGGGTGCAAGAGCACCCTTAACCTCGGTTAACAGCCAAGTTGATTAAGGGGGTTAGGCAGGCGGGGAGCAGAGGGAGCCACAGGGAACCCACGGCTTCTCACGACCAGCATAACCCCGCCTGGGGCAGCCCAGATAGGGTTAGGCTGGTCATGAGTGCAGCTTCTAGGTGGATTAGCGTGACCCGGTGAAATTGATGTTGTGTGAAATAGGAAAAGAGCCTATGGGAGGCAGTATCTTGAAGGCAGCAAAGGGCAAGGAATCAATGGGAACCCAGCTGTGGAAACAAAGCAAGATAGAGTGCTTACAGCTTTTCACCTGAATGTATTTACACCTACAGCCTGATCTGCCCATTATTTTTGAGCACATAAATGCTGCTTGGGATGGACTCCATATGCCATACCACCTTTCTGTCACACTATTACCCATCAACAGAACCGTCTGTGCAGACAAATAAAGCTTAAGGTCAAGGCTGCATCCCCCCCCCGCCCCCCGCTTGGTCCTGCAGGTTATGAGACCAAGGATATAGCTATTCATGTTGACTGTGTGTTGGGGGCATAGCAGGATGGGAGTGGGCCTGGGACAACAAGTGAAGCAGGGCCCCTGCCACCCCCACCTTCCTCTTCAGAGACAAGCAAGGGGGAGAGCAAAGAGCAAGCTGCTATCCTGTGGGTGCCCCCCCCTCCTGCAGGGGCCTAGGGACATTTGTTCCCCCTTGTTCAATTATAGCCACACCCCTGCTGTGTACGTGCAAGAAGTTTACTCACCTGCCTACCCCTCACTATTATCGGGCCCTACCCACATGGCGGGACATACTCTCGTTCTGGTTCTGACCAGGGAATAAATGATCTGAAGGTGGGAGAGTTTTTATCTAACTCCCTTGTCATAGACAGATCATCATCTGCTGGGGTTGAGTTTGAGTGCTCCTTCTGCTTTCTGCAGGGGTGGTGGACCGATTAGAAGGGTCTGCCCCAGAGCCTTATGGATTCGCTCCGTTTACAGAAGACCAGCACCCTCTTTGGTTTGGTGGAGCCCGTTCTGCTCCTTGGTTCCTCATGGCAATGAAACAACTCAGACGCTGGCTGGAACGACACTGGAGAAGAGTCTGGCTGAACATGGGCCAGAGCCCATTTTAGGGGCTATTCTGTGGTGGTGGGAGCAGTGCAGAAATGTTTTTTCTCCACCTCCATTGCATCTGCTCAGTGCAGGCCAGCGGAGCTGTTTCCTGTAGCAAAGTCATTGCTCCTGGGTAATGGGGCAGGATCTATTTGCAGCCTGTTATGACAAGTTTGCATGCCACTTTGCAAAGAGTCACTCGCATCACTGCCAATTTGGACTCCAAGGTTTTGGCAGTTCTGGCAAATGTGCCTTGGGTACCATCTCATCCTATTGTGTTGGGTTCTTTTCAGTTCCTGCAACCTGAGCATGTGGACAAGATCCTGGGCAGTGTGTGGGCAGCGTCATGCGCTCTGGACTCTTGCCCTTTATGGCTAATAAAATCTGCCAGTGAGGATACAGGTGTTTGGAGGCTATAATCAATGCTTCATTAATGGAGGGTAAGATACCATTGTGCCTCAGTGGTAAGATGATTATTTTAAAAGCCCTCCTATGATCCCTACAACCTGGACAACTACAGACCTGTTCCAAACCTTTTTGGGCACAGTGATAGAGCATGTGGTGGTCTCTCAGCTGCAGAGGGTCCTGGACGATTCAGACTATCTAGACCCCTTTCAACTAGCTTCCATCCTGGGTATGGGACTGACACTGCCTTGATCGCTCTAGTGAATGACCTACGCCATGAGTTTGACAAGGAGAGTGTGTCCCTGTTGGTTCTGCTATACTTCTCAGTGGCATTCAGTACCATCGACCATGCTATCCTTCTGGACCACCTCAAGAAGCTGGGGATGGGAGGCACTGCTTTGAAGTGGCTTCAATCCTTTCTTGTGGGAGGGGGGGATCCAGAAGGGGATGTTGGGACCCCTGCTTACCAGCCTCAGCAAGGTTTGATGATGTGCCTGGCAGTGGCAATCTGGCCGGAGCCTGGGGGGCCTCTCTCACCAGCCAGCACTTCCTCCCACAAGACCAGGCAAGCCTGATGTGCTCTCGGTGGCACTAGGGCCCACCGTGTGGCTTGGTGCACTGAGCTGAGCTATGGCAAGACACGTGACTGCCTGGCCTGAGAGCCGAAGCATGGGTGGCACAGGAACAACGTGGCCACACAGGGAAAGCAAGGAGCTGCAAAGGGTGGTGGGGCAGGAGCAACAGCCCACCTGGGACTGGGGCAACAGGCAGGAAGGGGCAGAATGGGAAATGTGGGGGCAGGGTTCTGAGGAGTGTCAGGCCTGTACAGGGCTACTGAAGGAAGGTGATGCCACTGGTTAGAGTGGTGTGGATACTCCTGATAAGAGGCTGAGCATTCACTGCAAGCAACCATTGGAGGAGGGCAAAGGCTGCTGGAACCCCCTTCCCAACCCTTTGAGCCAGCATGCTTAGGACAAGAGGACACTCAAGGGATTACTGCTCGACTCCTTGGCCATTGGCCTGTGAGGTAGGGATGTGTAAACCGGCTCAAGGACGAGCCAATTCGCCATAGAACTGGGCCAGCTCAAGGGCTCGCCCTGAAACTAGACCAGGTTTGCCCTCAACTTGACCTCGAGCTGAATTCCCCTGAACTGGTTAGGGGGTGGTTCTTCTTTTTTAAATTTAGACTCACCTCTGGATCCCAGAGGCGGCAGTGGCAGTTGTGTGTGTGTGGGAGGTATCTCTGCCATCTCCCCCTCACCCTGTCGGCCTTCTCCTGCTCTAGAAAGGGCAATTTTGGCCCATTTTCGGGCCATCCCGGCCCTTCCTCTGGTGGCAGTGGCCATTTTGGAGGCTACCACACATGCCCAATGGGCCCCTGCGTGGCCTGGATCATGACATGCCCTGTTCAGTTCGAGGCAAACCGGTTTTGTGCACACTCCTACTGTGGGGTCCTGCAGGATTTGGTTTTGTACCCCATGCTGTTTAATTTAATTTTTCCAAATTAACACATGAAGCTGCTTTATGCTGAGTCCAGTCATTGCTTATCTAATTTAGTACTGATTGCCCTGATTGGCAGCAGCTCTCCAAAGTCCCTATCACCTGCAAACTGGCTCTTCAACTTGAACCCAGGACCTTGTGCATGCAAAGTATTTGCTCTGTCACTGAGCTATGGCCTTGCATTACATAGTTGCAACAGCAGCTGTTTATTTTCTTTGTTCTTGTCATTGTACAACTTTTCCTTCCTCCTTTATTAACAATAGTTACTGCCACCAGAAGTAACTGCTAACTCTTTTCTGGTGTTTGTCTTCACGTGCCCTGCAAAAATTAGTGAAGTTACAGGACATGTAGAAATTTAGTGAAGTTTTCTCATCGCTTGCTACATGCCAGGAATGTCTACATCGACTCTCTTTCTACTTTATTTCTGCTCCAGCATTAAAGGAGCAGGACTAGTTTAAAACAACCACCACCCAAGAACCCTAGAAACAACCAATTCCATTCATTAAATCTGCAGTTCACACCCATATGTTCATAGCTTCATGCATGAATGAGGACTAAGTGAAACTACAGGAAAATTCTTCTCTCTCTCTCTCTCTCTAGAGAGAGATATATATCTCAATGGGATTACCCATTCCTCAGCTGGGTTTCCTTTGTTGTTTTTCCTCTGTGGTTAGTGGCCACATCAGATGATAGTCTGACAATTTTGAAACGGAAGGTATGGATCACTTGCTGTGTTATGCCTTAGTGTTTTAAGAAACAATTGAAGTCTTATCAGTAAGGGATGAAAACTTGGAATGTTTTAAAGAAGATTGGAAACCATTCTTACTATACTTAAAGAACTATTTTTCTAATATCGATTTTTCAGCAGGGTTTGAAATTTAGTAATAAATAGCAGGCCGGGTAGAGTAAAATCGATTTTGTAATGTGTAGGATATATGCTTTGAATTATTATAGCAATGGTTGATTGTATAGTTAATGAATCGCACAGATTGGTGAGCGGGAAGTCAATATTTACTTAATTAGATGTAATGGGAAAAGCAAAAAGAAACAATTGAAGTCGCATCTTGTTTGAGAGGTGTTTTCATATTTTATCAAACTAGGTTTCTTAGTTTGCAGCTTTTTAATTATAACTTTTAATTTGAAACTTTTAAATGTGGTTTTAGCCTGATCTTTTAACTTCCAATTAATTTTTTAATTGTTCAATATTGTATCTATTTTATTAATGTTGTGAGCCACCCTGAGCAGAAGTGTACTGGTTGGGAGGAGTATAAATATTTTAAACATATAACCTCTCCCATTAATTTCAATGGGTGTACCAGTGGGAGGCACTTTGGGCTGGCATTATAAAGCATTGACAGGTATATATCAGACAATGGTCAAACACAACAACAGGATATATTCCCTTAAGGGAAACTGGCGACAGAGCTATAATTCTTACCAAGGCACCTTTGGGCTGCTATATTCCTGGAGTCTGACTAATTCATTTAGAGCACAACACTTCCTTGACCAGAGTCTCTGGCTGGGTAAGCTGGTATGGAGACTGGCTTAGCCTTTGGCCTAGTGTTAGCTTGTTCTGGCCCAAAGGAGCAAATAGGTCAGTGTGTAACACAAGGCCTGAGATGCCAAACAGAGAGCCCTGGGAGGTCCATATGGGCAAATGTGGTCCGACAAATATTTCAGCCCCAAGCCATATAGGCCATAAAGGTCAAGACCAGCACCTTGAATCTAGCCCAGAAGCAAACTGGTAACCAGTGAAGGTGCTGCATGATGGGTGTAATCCTCATGAAGCGACTAGCGCCCACGAGCCTCCTTACAGCAGCATTCTAGACCAGCTGAAAATTCCAAACTATCTTCAAGGGCAGCCCAACACAGAGCACATTGCAGTTGTTCAATCTGAATGTCACCAAAGCATGAATGACTGAGGTCAGATCTGACTTCCCCAAGTAGAGTCACAGCTGTTGTATTAGCCGTAACTGGTAAAAAGCATTTCTGCACACTGCCACCACCTGTGCCTCCAAATACAGTGTTGGGTCTAGAAGCACCCCCAAGCTGCAGACCCTGTCTAAGACTAGATTTACTTCACAATTTGGATGGTCAGTTTTACCAACCCAGAGCACTTTTGTCTTATCTGGATTAAGTTTCAGCTTGTTTGCCTCCATCCAGCCCAGAACTGCCTCCAAACCCTGGTTCAGAACATCCACTGCCTCCCTGGATCTGCTGACTTAAACAACAGGTAGAGCTGAATATCATTTGCATATTGGTGACACTGCAACCCATACCCACAGATAACCTCTCCCAGAGGTTTCCTGTAGATGATAAACAGCATAGGGGACAGAATGTATCCCTGCAACATCCCTGAGGCCATAAGCTGAGGGGGTGGAGCAGGCATCCCCTAGCTCCACCTTTTGAGTATGACCCTCCAGGTAGAAGCGGAAGCAATGTATAACCATGCCCCCCTACCCAAAGAGACTACTCATAAGGATATCATGGCCGAGGGTATCAAAGGCTGCTGAGAGGTCCTGGAGAAGCTACAGAATCACACTGCCATCCACCAGGGTAACTAAGGCTGTTTCTGTCCCATATCCAGGCCACTTCCGTTCACAGAATGAGTTTTGTTCTGGGTGGCAGTATCAAGGCAGTGTGCACACGTGTATTCAGAATGGGGCGTTCTTGGTTCAACCTGAGCAGGATCTAAAATTAACTGAGCAGGCATTAAACAAAAAACACAAAAACCTGGATCTAAGGAATCAGATTCATCCAGGACTAACTGGTGCAGAGATGCCACCATGATCTCCAACACCTTGCCCAAGAAGGGGAGGTTAGAAACTGATCTAAATAATCTGGGTCCAATGAAAGCTTTTTTAGGAGGGGCCTAATGACTGCCTCCTTCAGCTGGTCAAGCACCACATCCTAATTCAGGGAGGCACACCACCTCCATCACCTATGGAGCCAGTCTCTCCCTAGTAGCCTTCTCCAACCATGATTGGCAAGGGTCAAGCACACATGTGGTAGTTCTCAGCCTTGCAAGCAGTCCGTCTACCTCTTCAGGCAACTCAGTCTGAAAACCATCCAATCTAACAAGACCAGATGGTATATTGAAAGCAGCAGCAGCAGCAGCAGCAGCAGCAACAACAACAACAACAAAAGCAGGAGTGGGGAGGAAGCATCTAATACAATAGCAATGAGAAAGGCCATCTTAAGCTGCTGGAAACTAAAGAAAGGGAAGGAAAGATTATGCTGTCGAATTGGTGTCAACTCCTGACGACCACAGAGTCATGTGGTTTTCTTGGTAGAATACAGAAGTGGTATACCATTGCCTTTTTTCTGGACAGTATGAGATGATGCCTTTGCCATTGTCACTGAAGTGAGCATCCACCTCCAGTACCTTCCGATATGGCTGCTGCCCGATATAGGTGACTTAAAGGTAAAGTGTGCCGTGAAGTTGGTTTCGACTCTTGGCACCCACAGAGCCCTGTGGTTTTCTTTGGTAGAATAGAGGAAGGGGTTACCATTGCCTCCTCCCATGCAGTATGAGATGATGCCTTTCAGCATCTTCCTATATCGCTGCTGCCCGATATAGTGCCAGCAGGGATTTGAACTGGAAACCTTCTGCTTGTTAGTCAAACATTTCCCCTCTGCTCCACTTACGGTGTCTACCAACATATATTTACTAGGCACAGTCTGGGAAGCACACCGGCGGGGATTTGAACTAACAGCCTCTTGCTCCCTAGGCAATCTGCTTCCTTGCTGCATCACCACACCTTCTTTATTGACAGGCACCGATGTGCGCAACACATTTCAGCTATAAACTTTCTTCATAGATTATTGGATGTAAGTACATCATTATTATATGCTTTATGCAAAGTTTTGGTAAATATTTTAACTATATATGTGGTTGTCCTTTGAGATTTTACTAAGCGTATGTATATCTACATAAATTTTAGAAATGCCCCTGAAGAAAGCTTATAGCTGAAATGTGTTGGGGGTATCAGTGCATGCCAGTAAAGAAAGTTGTCTACAGTTTCCAGAATCTTAAGATTTGATATTTCTCATTGCCATTGCAGGCAGTATTTTGGTCACATAAAATAAAACTATATAGAGGATCAATATCAACTGAGATAGCCACAACAAGAAAACAAAAAGCAGCTGCAGAATAGAATATTCCAATGCATTTCTATTGATATTGTTTTCAAGGAATATTTTCACTGAACTGCCTGGCAGAGGTACTTGCAAGGTCTGCCTAGGATTCTTGTAAGAAAGTACCTCTGCCAGGCAGTTCAGTGAAAATATTCCTTGTAAATGATATCAACTGAAACACTTTGGAATAAATCTATTCCGCAGCTGTTTTTTGTTATATTGATAATACCCAGTGCTGGTTCTGCAAAAACCTTAGCTTCCAAGCTAGAACAGATATGAGCAATTTTATTCACAAAATGGGACTTGGATTGATCACAGTGGGCTGCCGAGGGTTCAGTTTGATGGTCTTTGGGGTCCTCACATAGGAGGCTTCAAACCAGAGCTTTGCCTATCTGCTAGTGTATTAATCAGGACCTTTCAATGGTGCCAATATTTTTTAACTAATCCTTTTCCTGTGCCTTTAACAGCAGCCTGATTTGTAGACATTAGCAAATAAAGTCCACTGTGTGTGAGCTTCAGTAAGCAAAATCTTATTGCAGAAAGGGAGAAAGGCGCTGTCCAGTGATGATGTGAATGGATGAAACATGAGCTCTGTTCACACTTTATATTCAGTGTATGTACAATCTGTGTATGGTGTGTGCATGTACAGGTGTGTACACATTGTTCACACATGTTAAATGCATGTATGGTACTATACTTTCTACACTCTGCATTTCAGGGCCCTATACATGGGTTCATTTTAAAAATGAATGCATGTACAGTCATTCACACAAACAAATGTACATTTGTACAAACACCTGTATGCAAGTACAACATACTGTTTGAATAGGACTTCTGTGTACAGTCTACTGAACTACATGTATAGTTCAGTATTGACGTACATTTATTCACCCATTATGTTAAATGCATGTATCGTGGTGGTATATTTTCTATATGTACCCTGCATTTGAGAAGGTTTGTACCCAAGTTCATTTTAAAAAATTAATCCATGTATTAATTCACACAAAAACTTGTATAAGTGTCAGTGCACATTTACACACACAACATAATATCTGAAGAGGGCTAAGATTGATTTCATATTTTGCTAGATCTGCGAAGGAGTTGCTGTAGATATATACAACAATTTAGCCTTCAGATGAACAGAGAAGACTCACATACATTAGGTACACAGCTCCCATCTCCTCATTTTACTGAATTCACCCCGCCAAATCAAATAACCCATATCTCTCTCCCAAAAATGACTTTCTTCTCCTGCCAAAAAAAAAGAAGGGGAGGGGGTGAGGAATTGCTCCACAAGCTTTCCTTCTGTCCATACCCCTGACATACGTAGAGATGGTGGGGTCAAAACAAGGTGTGATGTAGGTAGCCTGGGGAGGAGGAGATGAGATGAGAAAGAGAAGATGGGATGTCTGAAAGAAAGTATAGTTTGGTGGTTGGAAATTCTAAGTATGGAATATTTTGAGAAGGAAACTGGTGCTTGGTTCTACAAGAAGCCATGCTAGTTTTTCTGTAGGTTTTGGCTGGTGGTGGCAGAAACAGAACAAGCAGGTGCCTCACCACCACTCAGCCTAGGCCAGAAAGGCTGAGCAGATCTCTGGGCCATTCAGAAATGGGAACTGGTTTCTGGTATGTTAATTGTTCACAGACCGTCACATACTACGGTCATAATATCACAGAGACTACAGAAAAGTACTCGGTCACCTTGTTCTTCCGCTCACAGCCTAAGGGAAAAAAGATCTCAAGAAGGGGAATTTGTCACCACTACTGACCTTTTTGACAGAACCTATGAATGTATTAGAAAAAGGAAGTCTTTCTAGCACCCATACGTGCAGCTGTTTTATGAGGGTGGATTTTTCCATTTGTTTTGCAGTGCCCAGTGTGCAGTTTCTGGTGATTTCTGTAACCAAAACTTAATATGCAACTGAATAGACATACTGAAAAAGAGTCCACAGTGGGTCTTCCTTGTGATCCTACGTGACTCTGGAAGGTGTCAAAAGGGCCAAACTAGGTACTGTATGACAATCAGGGTGGCAGCCATCAGAATCAGGCTGCTACAGAATCCTTACATGGGGGGGGGGCAGGGAGGGCTTGAAAATGTAGCATGGGTAGGCAGGAGGGAAAGCTAAACTATGTTTTGTCTCCATCAAACCATTTAAAAGCTGGTTTTTCCTTCAGTGGAACTCCATTATCAGAAGTAACCCTTTCCAGGAGGGGGGAAATGGCTGCAAAGTGCAGGTGGAGGAATGCTTCCTGCCTATCCATATTGCTTTTTAAACCCACCCCCACCTCCCATTTTGTAGGGATTTGGCACTACCAGGGTGGGGGTGTGACATGGCATGTCTTCTTTCAGTCATAGTTTGAGCTATGTCAGGGCCATTTCACACGTTACATTTTTAGGACTGCACTGATGATGTTGGAAGTGGACAGTTAAAATTGTAAATGGTGAATGTGCATCATGACAAGGCAGGGAGTCAAAGTTGGTAGGAACCAGTGGCTTAGCCATCATGGAGCGAGGCGGGACAAATGTCCCTGGGCCACCAGGGACCTTTCCTTCACCCTTCACATTTCCCTCACCCCTTTCCTCTCACCCCTCTAGGACACCCTAACCCCACCCCTCTGCCGAAAAAGTGCTTACCAGCTGGAATAGACAGTCACATGGCCCTTTGCCCTCTCCAGCTGGCTGGTGCTTTGTTTGCAAGCCAGGGGCTTCCTTTCCCTCCCTTGCTCCGAGCAAGGGAGAGGAAAGAAGCAAACAAAGCTGGCAAACAAAGCTCTCAGCATCTGGGAGAGGGGGCCTTGTGTCCATGCTCCGATGCTGGCAACCCCCTGCATCAGCGTACCTCGGATACCCAACTCATTTGTCCCAACTGTAAAATGGTCCATAAGATGTCTGCCGCAGGTCAGGTGATCAGATGCAAAAAAAGATAGTTCTCTTGTATCTTTATGAATCATGAAGGAGTTTTGACAGGTGCACTGTATCCTTCTGGGGTGAGAGAAAACGAACCTGCCAAAATTCCCTCTCCTACACAGCTATCAAAATTACATGAGAAGCCGATCCTTCATCTAGTCAGGCTTCATATGGTGGACATGCCCATCTGCTGTTCTTGCTTTCCATGAATAACCCACCCACTTTCCCCACTTGCCATAACAGTACTAATATAGTGGGTTATTCACGGAAAGCAAATACTGGCCAGCAGCAGATAGATCTGCAAAAACTGTGTGAGGTCCCTGCTGGCCATCTGAACTGAGCTCTCACTTTCACTTTGCATCCAAGCTCTTCACATTGCACTGTTTTGTTTTGTTTTTCCCCCTAAACTTGCAAATAGGCATGTTTCATTATTGCTTTATGCTGACAATATCGTCCTGTTATCTCAAACCAAGATAGGGCAAAGCTATGCCTTAACTTCCCTGAATGTCTATACTGCAAAGGAGGACTTGGAAGTAAACTATACCAAGACTAGGTGATGGTTTTTGCAAAACGCCCAAAAACTCATAAATGGTCCATAAATGGACATTGGACATTGAGCAGGTCAAGGTTTTAAAGTATTTAGGGGTTGTATTTCATTCCAGCGTATCCCGGAAAGCTAATCTTAGCTTTGTTTCTCACAGTGCCCAACAGACAGCAAATGTGATTAAATTTTTTTACTTTTCGAGAGGTGCTCTTTTTGTCCCAGCGGCTGTCAATTTATTGAAAAACTGCAAATAGAAAAAAACATGTGGAAAGAAGAAAAATGCAGTGGAGAACTAATAAAACACATTAAAACATATACAACTTGCTCAAAATGGATTTTATGGATTCTGAGTCAAAGAATAATATAGAATATCAATGCACTTACTATAAATATGGGAAACTTATTTATAACAAGATAAATAACTATAAACAAAAATATATATGAAAGTATAAACAAGAATAATGTAAAAACTATATTAAAGCTATACATAAACATTGATGAGTATTCCAGTATCCAAAGAATAAAAATCCATCCATTGTTGGAGTAGGTAGGTATGTAACAGTATGCAAAAGTAGATATGCAACAGCGATAAAGCTTAAGTCTGAAGAAAGTCCTACATTTACCTATAGGGAAGATATATTTTCATGAAGCCTCAGCATGGAGTGTTTGTATGTATATTGTTAGACATTATGGTGTTATTTATATGTGTTTTATCTTTATAGTCCTTTGTGATGAAGCACATGTGAAAATAGCTGATATCTAGACAGCTTTTCAAGGACTATTCTGATTACACCCTGGCAATATTTGAATGTGCCTATCTAAGTTTTACTTGCTAAAACCTTGGAATAAGGAGTAAAGCTTATTATTTATCTAACATATGGGAGACCCATGAAGATTTTTACAAGACTAATACTCTGGGTGGAGTGAATCACTGAAGGAATTCATTCCACTGGGTCCATGCAAAAAGTTCAACTTCTCCTTTTACATCATTGCATCTCCAGGAGTTCAACTTCATCTATTCTTGGTATATTTGTGAGGGGCTTCACTGCTTTCAACTCTCCTTCAACAATGGATGGATTTTTCCACCTAATTATGGTCTTTTATTCTTTGGATACTGGACTACTCATCAATGTTTATGTATAGCTTTAATATAGTTTTTACATTATTCTTGTTTATACTTTCATATATATTTTGTTTATAGTTATTTATCTTGTTATTTATGTTTCCCATATTTATAGTAAGTATATTTATAGTAAGTGTATTGATATTCTATATTATTCTTTGTGACTCAGAATCCATAAAATCCATTTTGAGCAAGTTGTATATGTTTTAATGTGTTTTACTAGTTCTCCACTGCATTTTTCTTCTTTCCACATGGTTTTTTCTATTTGCGGTCAAATTATTGAAAGCTAAAATATACCCTCAAATTCTTTATGGTGTGCAAATTGGGGCTTTTGATAATTTTACAATATTAGAAGCAGTTTAAACTAAATTCTTAAGGGCCATCCTTCAAGCCTCCAGAAGCACAGCTAATGTGGCTCTTTGCAGAGAGGTTGGGGGTACCACCTTGAAAATGAAAATCTGGTTTTGTATAATCAAATTCTGGCTGCATTTGATTTTTCAGAACGATCTTCCCAGTCGTTCTAGCACCTTTAGTGTTAATTGACAGCTTTACATCTAAATGGGAAATAGCTCTGAAAATGAAATTGCATCATCTGGGCATGTCTCAAGAAAACCTTATAGGGAGGGGTTTAGATCAGGCAATATGTTTTGTCAGGCAATGACTATTGGATATAGATCTGCAGGAGGAGTGTGCACAACTACCAAGGGGAATGTATATAGGCTCCCAACATTTCAGTCACAAACCGGCTGAATATTTAGATCATATGTTTTTACCTAAGTTTAGGAGAGCATTGACCCTTGCACGTTTGAATGCCTTTCCGTCTGCACTCTTAGACAGGAAAAAAGAACGAGTTCCGTATGCATTGTGTTGTTGCCCTTGTGACTCAGGGAATATAGAGTCAGTTGTTCATGTTATTCTGTATTGTCAATTTTATAGGGATGCTCGTATTAAGTTCATTGCTCCTCTCTTAAAGAATCATCCTGGCCATACGGATCAATTTTACTTGGATTTTTTGCTGTCAAATTTTAAATCTGTTATCTCTATTAATGTGGCCAAGTTTTGTTTTGTTGCATCCAAACTTCGTAGAGCTTGTATTAGCAATTTGAATATTTTGCAAATTATAAATGTATTATTTTAAATGTTAACCTGGTCTAAGGACCGTAATAAATTTACTACTTGCCATTGGAAGGCCCAGGCTGGAAGCTTCTCTCATCCTTTTAGTTTTCTGTTATTGCTGTGACGTTTGTTGGACATTTTGGAAATAAAATAGCTTGCATCTGCTCTGACTTGGATGCCATTATTTATGCAGAGCCTGAAGTGCTGTTGTAGACATTGCACCATTTGGTCAAGTTAATATGGATATCTTTCTGTTTGTATCACCCAAAGCTGTGGACAGATGACTTGGAGCTCTGACGTTTACTTCTTGAGCTCCTGACTCTTGCCTATCTTGGCTGCTGCTGCTATATTATTTATTTATTTTTTACATTTTGTATCCCGCTCTTCCTCCAGGGAGCCCAGAGCGGTGTACTACATACTTAGGTTTCTCCTCACAACAACCCTGTGAAGTAGGTTAGGCTGAGAGAGAAGTGACTGGCCCAGAGTCACCCAGCAAGTATCTTGGCTGAATGGGGATTTGAACTCGGGTCTCCTCAGTCCTAGTCCAGCACTCTAACCACTACACCACACTGGCTCTCAGATATATGCTAGAACTGGGTTGTGAAGTTGGTTAATGCCTCGAGAGATGGAGTAGATCCTGCTGCTTTGAAGATAGCAGTGGATTGTCCCCTCCTGCAGAAATCCTCTATAGATCTGGGCAATTTGGACAACTATTGCCTGGTTTCAGATTTGCCATTTCTCAGCCAGATCTATGTGCAAGTGGTGATCTCTCAATTCCAGGTGATTCTGGGTAAGACTGATCATTTAGATCCTTTCCAGTCCAATTTCTGACTGGGGTTTGGAATTGAAACTGCCTCAGATAATGCTAATAACCTGCACTGGGGGATAAATGGAAGGGTGTGCCCATCTTGTTTCTCCTGGACTATTCAGTGGCTTTCAACATCGTTGACCATGGTATCCTTCTGGGATGTCTGGTGGGGATGGTGCTGGGAGGAACTGTTTTGCAGTGGATCCAGTCCTGCTCCATCAATCCCAAAAGGTGGTACTGGAGGACTGTAGCTCCTTCTCAAGGCCATTGGCTTGTGGGTTGCCAAGATATTCTATCCTGTCCCCCTCGCCGCCCTGTGTTATTTAATGTTTACATGAAGCTGCTAGCAGAGGCCATTTGTGGCTTTAGGCAAGGTTATCATCAGAATGCTGGTGGTCCTCAGCTATACCTCTTGTTTCCAGCATTCACCCCAGGGAGGAAGTGGAAACTCTTAACTGGCATTTGGAGGCAATGCTGGTCTGGACAAGGGCAAACAAACAGAAACCTAATCCAGACAAGACAGACGTTCTGCTGATAAGAGATGTATCTGTTCGAGATGGAGGCATTCCTTTGATTCTATATGGGTTTGCACTCCCCTTGAAAAGTCAAGTACATAGCTTGGGGTTAGTGCTGGATTTAGATTAATCCCGAGATGCTCAGGAGACTGTCTATCAGCTTCTATCAGCTTCAGCTGGTATGTCGACTGCAGCTCCATCTGGAAAGCGATGTCCTGACTTCAGTCACCCATGCATGAGTTACATCCAGACTAGATTACGGCAATGCACTCTGTGTGGGGCTGCCCTTGAAGATGGTCCAGAAGCTTTAATTGATGCAGAATGCGGTTGCCAGAGTACTTGTGGGAACTAGCCACTCAGAACACATTGCACTATGCAAAGTGCTGGTACGAAGTAGTCGTAGTTATTTAAGGCCCTAAATAACTCGGGGCCTGGGGCCTGGCTGTCTTAAAGGCCACTTACTCCTGTACAAACCTGCCTACTCCCCTGAGCTAGGCAGGGGAAGCTTTACTCAGTGGTCCACTGCTAACTGAAATCTGGTGAATTGTGACCAGCCACAGGGCCTTTTCCATGGCAGCACCATACCTCTGGAACTCCCTCCCTAGAGCTAGGCTGGCTCCTTCCTTCCCTCTCTTCCGAGGTAGACGGAAGATGTTGGCTGACATCCAGACTAACACTGCACTAACACTCTCTGGATGTAACTAATGCATGAGTAATTTATTGCAGCTGGAGATTATAGCACTTACATTTATATACCGCTCTATAGCCGGAGCTCTCTAAGCGGTTTACAATGATTTAGCATATTGCCCCCAACATTCTGGGTACTCATTTTACCGACCTCGGAAGGGATTATGGGAGTTGTAATCCAATGGCGGCTAGAGAACCTCCGGTTGGCCACCCCTGGCATGTAGGGCTGCCAACTAAACCACCCCTGTGTCTCAAAATAAAGGTTCATCCTGGTTTTCCAGGGTTTTATTAACTGTTTTAATAATGGTTCTATGTAGTTTTTACAGTTTTTGATTTTAATAGTTAATCGATTTTAGTTTTGTTTTAATGTAAACTGCCCTGAGCCATTTTTGGAAGGGTGGTATAGAAATCAAATAAATAAATAAAATGAGCTTGGCCTCCTTTTTATGCACAGCAGCCATTTGTTAATAGCAGTCTAAAGTGCAGCAGGAATGTTCTTCCAGGAACAGATATTACTTATTTATGTAGATAAAAAGGGTCACCTGTAATTGCTGCAGATCAAACTGCTTTTAAAAGCGCAATTTCAGGACTGGTTCAAAAATGATCACTTGCATAAGAACTGCTTCCAAGGAAGCTAAAAACTGTGTTATTTGATTCTCCCCACACTTGAGTTCCTGGTTGGGGATTGGTAGTGGAAATGAAACTGAGAGCTACCACAAATAGTTTCCTCCTAGTCTCTCAGTGTAATTCAAACATCTGAAATTGCTCTAGGCAGCTGCATTAAAGCTGGATGTCAGGCAACAAGGGCTCGGAAAGGAGGTGGGGCTTGAATTTCACTGGCTGATTTGATTTAATCATTTCATTTGGGGGCTGTAGTCTCTTGATATAGCATATTTGGGATTCTCAGGCATGCTGGAATTATCTTTGCTGTTAGCTAGATGTTTAGTTTATAGCTGCTTCCCTCCAGTATTCCCTCTAACAGGGATTCCCAGATGTTGACTACAACTCCCAGAATCCTCAGCCAAAGAAGGCCACTGCAGCTGGAGATGCTGGGAGTTGTAGTCAACAGCATCTGGAAATCCCTGTCAGAGGGAACAGTGCTTCCCTCACAAACACAAAGTAATTTTATGTAGATAATTTAATTGAGAGTTTATTCAGAAGCAGCTCCATTTTCTCCTTCTCCTTTTCCTCCCTTTTCCTTTCTGACTCCACCCCCCACACAGAATCTCCACTGGGACAAACTTTTCAACAGCAAAACATAAAAGATTACTAGATAGAATACATCACATCCCTCCCCTTTATAACAACCAGAATTGATTTAATTTAAAATTAAGTGACAACATCTTGAAGTCTTTTAGGTGGTCTCCTGTCATGTACACCTCCCAATTCTTGGGTTCTCTGGCAAAGGAGCTGAGACTGATTTTTTCTTTTCTTTTCTTGGTACAGAAGATTGTCCATCACTTTCATCAGCTTCCTCTATGACGTCAAAACTGGAAGCAAGATCAAATTCTTCTCCAGTTCCTTAGTGGAGATCAGACTCCCTTCCCTCTTGTCTCATAGTATGCATACTGGAAAGTCTCAAACTCTTCCATTTCTTTCCATCACCAATATGACAGACTCTCCTCGGATTTCAATTATTTGTTTTAGTCCAGAATATTGGGAACCTCTTTTTCTAACTTTATAAGGCAGCTGTACTTGAACAAAGTCCCCCATCTGAAATTTTTGGAGTTTCACACCCCATTTCCGATCCACATACAATTTGTATTTTTGTTGCTTCTCCCTTACCTGATCATGAATCTCTGCATCCTCAGAGTGAGATGGCATGGAAAGTTGTTGCCATTGGGTATGTTTGGTGGTAGCTCTGTGTCCTCTCAGCAGTTCAAAAGGTGATTTTCCCGAATGAGTAGTTTGATAAGCAAATAGAGCTTCACGGATTGCCTCTTCATGGATTGAGAGAAGAGCTGGTCTTGTGGTAGCAAGCATGACTTGTCCCCATAGCTAAGCAGGGTCTGCCCTGGTTGCATATGAATGGGAGACTTGATGTGTGAGCACTGCAAGATATTCCCCTCGGGCTGAAGCCGTTCTGGGAAGAGCAGAAGGTTTCAAGTTCCCTCTCTGTCTTCTCCAAGATAGGGCTGAGAGAGATTCCTGCCTGCAACCTTGGAGAAGCTGCTGCCAGTCTGTGAAGACAATACTGAGCTAGATAGACCAATGGTCTGACTCAGTATATGGCAGTTTCCTATGTTCCTCTTTCCAGCGTTGTAGTGGCATAGTAGCCAGTCAACTTTAGTTCACTAATCTATTCATTCTTTCCACTAAGCCATTTCCTTGAGGATGGTAGAAAAAAATAGTCTTGTACAGTATTGTTCCATTTCAGATGAGGCAAGTTGTGTCCCATTTTCAGTCACAATTTCTTTAAGAAGTCCTTTTGCAAAAACTGCAGCCATGATCACCTTGCTTGTAGTAATGTTGTCAGCAAATGAAACTTCTGGCCACCTGGAATAGTAATCCACCATCACTATAACAAATCTTTGTTTTGTGGGTTGGATATCAAAAGGCCCCATTATACACAGAGCAAGTTTTCCCCAGGGACCACTGGGATACCCTACTGGAGTCAAGGGGGTGGTAAAAGCCTTATGTGATTTGTCATATATAGCACAAGCCATACAGTACCTGATTGCATTTTCAATGTGCTTGTCCATACTTGTCCACCAAAAACTTTATCTGATTTGCCTTTGAATCAAGTTCATGCCCAGGTGACCTTTGTGGGCAATTTTGATCACTTTTGCTTGTAAAGAATTTGGCACTACCAAATGATCAGACCACATCACCAGTTCATTGAGGAAGGACAGCTCACTTGCTACATGTATGTATGGTTGAAGATGGTCAAGTACCTTGTTTTTGCATGGCCATCCGTTAGTTATGTATGGTTTAAGTTCAGTAAGCACTTGTTCAGCACTGAGGACATGATCACTCCATGAGTGAATGAAACTGTCATGCCCTCGAGCTCCGACAGCGAGGAGGAATGGGGAAGCTGTCAACTTTCCAGCCGATTCAGGAGTGTCTGAGGGGCAGAGCCCGGCTGTCAGCGTTCATGAAACGGCTGTGGTAGATCCAACTAATGATTTAGAGCAGGCATGGCAACCTGAGTCAGCAGAAGGCGTGGGGGACCAATGCGAAGAAGAGCTATGTAATGAAACACCAATGACTCCACAACAGCGCAGGATCATAAGACGTAAAATGCAATTAGAGGCTGTTAGGAGGAGCAAACGCCTATCGCTGAGGGCTGACAAGCCATGAATTCCTACCAGCTGGGAGCTCTCGGCTTGCTCTATAAATCACATCTCCAGCCTCCTACTCATTGCAGAGAATCAACGTTCGTCAATCATCCTTGCCGACAGCGTTCAGCCAAGCCATATCCGATTTCAGCAGCTCCGCTTGCTTCGTGATCTTCCCTAGCAGCTGGCCAGACCTTGACAGTAGCTATTTGTGCAATTATGACTCCTTCATCCTCGGCTTCTGGGATCTCCTCTTAGCCTGGAAGTGGAAATTGAGATAAACAATCTACAGTTATATTCTGAAGATCTGGAAGAGATTCCACCTGGAAATCAAAATCCATTAGGCTGGTGATCCATTTGGCTATTTTTGCAGTTGCTCAATTTGATCCCCAAGTAGTAAATAAAGCAGATATGTGTTTATGGTCTGACCGTAAAGTGAATGTTCTGCTCTGCAAGTAAGTCCTGAAGTGCCTCACCACCCAGAAACATGCTAGAGCTTCTTTCTCAGTGACAAAATATATCTTCTCTGAAACAATAAGCACTCTGGAAGCAAAGGCAACTGTAACTTCCCTGGCCCACTTTTGCTGGCTCAAGACACAAAAACCATATTCAGAAACACTGGTTACAGTTGTGTGCCTGTTGATGTCAAAAGAGCAGGGCTTTCAGCAATGGCCGATTTGATAGCCTGAAAACTAGTTTTGTAGGAAGCACCCAGTTAAATTCAGTCATCCCTGGCCTATCACAGTTTTCCCAATCACAGATTTGAGTATCTGCATTTGGGAAATTATGAACGCCCTTGCCAACCATGACCTGAGTATCCACAGTTTGGTGATAAAAAACCAAAAAATTGGGGGTTTGGGTGTGTGTGTGTAATTTCGGGGGTCAGGAGGTGATTTGGGGGGGGTCCAGGGGTGATTTGGGGGTCATTTTGGGGGGTCAGGGGGGACATTTTTGAGGGGTGATTCTGTCAATTTTTTAGCTTGTTTTTGGTCATTTCATGACTGCGATTCCCCTAAACCCTGTTTGCCATGGAAACCAATGGCTCATCTACCAAAGAGAGTGATTTATTTGGCACAGTGAAGAGCATTTTCTATGCTTCTAGCCATCTCTATATCTTTATCCAAGGTAAGTTTCTGCTCCAAAAGCAGTTTTTCACAGATTTTAGAGCAGTTTGTTTTCATAACAATTTGATCCCTGAGCAGCTCAATAAAACTGGCAAACTCACAGGTTACACTGAAGGCACACAATGCTGTGACATACTGATCGACAAATTCACCAGGCAATTGGGATCTAGACTAGAACTTGTAACATTCAGCAATCACGTTCAAAATAGGGGTGAAATTATCATCCTGAAGAGCAGCTTCATACGAATTGGCATCCCCTTCAAGGTTGGCAGGGAAGGGCAAATAATTATATATATTTTGGCCTTCAGGGCCCAGGCAGTGAAGCAGTTTAGTCTCCTGCTTTGCTGGAGTAAAGTCAAGGGTCTGTATGGTGAGTAGGAATGTGCATGGACCGGTCTGGAGGCCATTCTAAAGGCCTCCGGACCGGTCCAGACATGGGGCCGGTTTGGCGTGGGGGGATGATAGACCTTTAAGGGTGGGGGAGGGTGTACTTACCCCTCCTGCTGCTTTCCCCCTGCCTGCCACCCCTTCCCCCGTTCCTTGGCAAAAGGCTTCATAAAGCCTGACTGCACGTGCAGTCAGTTATCCCCCCCCACTGATGAACTGGCCCCCGCTGGTTCCGTGCACATCCCTACTGCACGTCAGCTGCAGGTGAGCACTTGCTCAACATCCACACATCTTTGCAGGCTCGTTCTCAGTGCAATCTCATGTGCAGGTCACACAGCTGGCAGGGACCTTGCACGATTTCCACAGCACCACCTTGCTTTCAGTTATTAAACCACCACTCTTATACGCAGGGATCAAGAAATGTTGACTTTGTCCAACAGCCAGAAACCAATTTTATTTGTCAGATGGTTCCTTGAGCTATGTTGCTACGTTATTCATCAGGATTTTTTTAAACTCAGCATCATTTTTCACTCCCTACAGACGACTTGATTTTCTGAGCCCTGTTTATATGGGTTCTCTGTTACTCTGAAGAATCTACCTCCCCCCCCGCCCCGCATTTGTAGCCCTCAGTGAGGCTTTTCTCACAGGCTGCCCAACCAAGGCTAGTGCAGCCCAGCTCGTGTGGGGTGCTGGGATCGAGGCCAATCCTGGTGTTGCTGCCCTGCCTAACCAGACTTTTTACCCTGGCCTTTAGCCTGATTTAGGGTGCAAGTGTGCCCTTAACCCCAGCATGGGAGTCGTGTGTATGCTTGGACTCCACGCAGCCTGAGCATACACAGAGTCAGGCTCCTAGAGTGCCCAACTCCCAGGGGAATCACCCAGTGCACTGCACTTGTTACATAGCACATTGTGGGATTCCTGGAGGCCAGGAAAATGAGTCCCGGCCTCCAGAGATCCGGGCTGCATGGAACAGCGCAGAGCTCTATTGGTCTTCTGGGGGAAAGGTAGGTGAAACCCTGCCTCCACACACACACACCCCCCGCTCCCCTGCCATGGTTTGGTAATGTGCATGACCTTAGTGTCTGCACAGGGCTGTTGCTAGCAAACGGACATTACGATAGCTCAGAGAGTTGTCAGAAGTTAATCTGGAGATCATGCCAGTAGTCTCAAAGCATTGGAAGAGGATGCTATCTCCATCTCCCCAGTCTCCAGCTCCACCAGTCTCATCCGCCCTGCTGTGGGGCAAAACTAAAGTCATGTTTGCTACAGCAGGAAGTAAAGGAGGGCGGGGCGGGCAAAAGTACTATGATGGGAGGTGAAGCAACTGCATTCTTTCCTACAGTTTCAAACCTTTAAAAAGTACAGGCATTATCTTCAGGTTATCAATTGGCAACCTATTAATATATAATAATGGCATTAACAATAGGGTGGTAACAAATAACTTGAAATAGCATTCTGGAAGGAAAGTTCTGAGGAGTCTTGAGCCTATTTAAAACCACCACCTTTGGTTCATAGGTGCGGTGGAAATGTGTACCAGCCAAAGAGGATTGTCCTGGGATTTTACAGATACATTATCAACTGTCAGTAACTTGTGATGTAACACTGGACAAATTATTGCGCCTCCTCTGCATCCCTAGCTATCTACATGCCTGTGATTTCATCAAAGTGAGCCAGCATGATGTAGTGGTTAGAGTGCTGGACTAGGACCAGGGGGACCCGAGTTCAAATCCCCATTCAGCCATGATACTTGCTAGATGACTCTGGGCCAGTCACTTCTCTCTTAGCCTAACCTACTTTACAGGGTTGTTGTGAGGAGAAACTTACGTATAGTACACTGCTCTGGGCTCCCTGGAGGAAGAGCAGGGTATAAAATAACAATAAATAAATTAAATTAAATTAAATTAAATTAAATTAAATTAAATGTTAGGTACTTAGGGCAGAGATAGCCTTTCACTATTTATTTATAATAATAAATAATACCCATTTGTATATAATACCCACCATTTGTCACCCCCGCCCTAACATTAGGGATGTGCTTTGGAACCATCCCAAGGGCAGCGAGGAATTCCTTTAAGAGGAGGCAGGCAGGTTGTACCTGTCCCTACTGGAAGCCTCTGCCACCCCGCCCCGCCCCATCATGGTACTGTTCGCAGAAAAGCATCCCCATGAAAGCGGCAGCCTGGGCTGCTGTCTCCTTTCAACTGCCCCACCACAGCGACAGGATGCTTCTCCCAGCATCCCTTATGCATGCATCGACACCATTTGCGGGGCCAGCATGCTGTTGCTGGGATCATGAACTCTGTGTGGGATCATGAACTCTATGTGGGATCATGAACTCTGCATATGCCCATATTTGGTAAGACTTGCAACTGGTCACTTAGCATTAGCGAAACATGGGGCAATGCTTCCCTGAGATCATAATAACAATGAAAACGGAAAGGGAATCATCCCCAAATACCTGTCTGTCTCTCTGTCAAAAACAAGGAAGCTGGCCAAGTAGACCCCCAAGTCAAAAAACTCTCTAGGGAAGTAACAAAATCCCTTTCACAAGAAAAATAGCATGAGACAATCTTCTCCGCAGCAACTCAAGATAATAGCAATAGCACATACATTTATATACCGCTCTATAGCCGGAGCTCTCTAAGTGGTTTACAATGATTTAGCATATTGCTCCCAACATTCTGGGTACTCATTTTACCAACCTCAGAAGGATGGAAGGCTGAGTCAACCTTGAGCCCCTGGTCAGGATCGAACTTGTAACCTTCTGGTTACAGGGCAGCAGTTTTACCACTGCGCCACCAGGGGCTCAGATAAGATGAGAGGGAGGTAAACTCATTAAAACTCTGGAACTTGCACCCAACATAACTTTCTCCTGTCCAGATAAAGTGTTAAAGTCAACCATTCAACCTTCCATTTACACTTCACCCAAGCCATTTCCAGCCTCTTTGTTCAACTGAAGTTTCAGCCCCTCCAGCCAGGGTGTGTGATTTGTGCATGGCCCCAGGCAGGGCATGAATTCAGACGCGTATCTAGGGGGGAAAGTGCCTAGGGCAAGCTCTGAAATTGCGCCCCCTGTCCAAACATCTGACACCCATCTTTCAGATAACTTTACCATAATATCAGCTGAAAAATACTAGTCAAGCTCATTAATCTTTTAATATTTCAAAAACTATTTAGCAGTGGATGTAGCCAGACCAAAACATGCTGGAAAACTACAAATTTCAGTATGCTGGGGCTCATGAAATACCCAAATACTATGTGGAGGTGTACTTGGAAAACTAAACAGAAGTGCCTGTCTCATTCTCTACTATGCATTGTAGCATCACTATTATGTAAGTTTTAAAAATCAATGGAGAATTTGACTTTCCCCAGATACTCTGAAAACAATTAAAGGATATGCAGAGTAAACTGTGTCACTGCTTGGAAGAAGTAGGCTAGGCTGAGAGAAACGTGATTGGCCCAGAGTCACCCAGCAAGTATCACGGCTGAATGGGGATTTGAACTCATGTCTCCCTGGTCCTAGTCCGGCACTCTAACCATTACACCACACTGGCTCATACTTGTGTATGTGTGTGTGGCATGTGTAAAAAGGGGATCTGTTTAAGTTGGCTAAACAAAATTTAATGATTAAATTTGCCTCCAAATTCATTTCAGCATTGGTCTCTGGGGTGTGGAGGGAGAAATAAGAGAAGGCTACACTGGCAGCCACCATCTTCCTTTACCTACAATCCACTGCTCCTGCCAATGCACCATAGGTAATATGGCAGCCAGTAGTGCTGCCACTAAGGGGACCCACAAAGGCAATTTGCCAAGGGCCCTCATGATCTGGCACCAGCACATGCCTGTGAATCAAACCAATATTGCCACCAGTCTTCACTCATCCAAAGAACCTGAAACTCTGTAGCCCTTCCCCAGGCTTCTCATTGCTCAGAGATGTGGGGAATGTTAACAGTGCCAGTGATAGGATAAAACAGCTAGCTGCCTTTTCTTTATTTTCCTCTGAGAACATCTCTATGGTGAAAGGCTGAAGAGAGGTCTACATGAGCTGACAATATCTGCCTGCTCAGCTTTCTGCAGCAAACAATAGAGAAATAAGAGGGCATAATTGTGAAACCAGTGATATGTAATGTAAGTTGATAACTTCTGCCAAGCAAAGATCTCTCCGTAGAGCTGTTTCTTTAGAAAGTGGATTCTGGCTCCTTACTTTCCTGTCACTGACTTGGGTATGGTTTGTAAACCAAGTAATTCCTGTGGCTACAGAGATGGGCAAATGTTATAACAACATTCTCCTTCTCTTCCTTAAAGTGGAAAGAAATGTGCACTGTTGAAATGGGAGCAGGACACTCCCTTCTCCTTAGAAATACAAAATAAACAATGCAAACAAAGAATAAGTCTATGTACAAAAGTCATATTGTACATGGTTGTATTGTACAAAAGTCACATTGTCTTGTTTGCCAAAATAAGCTTTCAACAGAGCTTGACATTAAAGCTACATAATCCTGCACATCTAAGTGAAGAATGTTGACAGTTCTGTGCTACAGAGAGGAAGGCTTTAAGACCACCTCCAGCCTCAAAGGCAGGATGCCTCTGAGTACCAGTTGCAGGGGAGTAACAGCAGGAGAGAGGGCATGCCCTCAACTCCTGCCTGTGGCTTCCAGTGGCATCTGGTGGGCCACTGTGTGAAACAAGATGCTGGACTAGATGGGCCTTGGGCCTGATCCAGCAGGGCTGTTCTTATGTTCTTAAGAAGTACCAAAATTTAGGACACAAAATTTAGATCACAGTGATCTGAACAGGGCTAGAGTTGCTAACTGACCAAAAATCCCAGGTCTGGTTTTGTGCATTTCAGAGCAGTTTGCTATACAGATATGCTATACATTTGCTATACAGAAATGAGGAGGAACTGAATAAATATTTTCACCTACTAATTGTTGCAAATGAAGTACTGCTACATTTCAGCCATTTACATGGCTGAAAAACTGGCAATCCTGGCTAACATTTAGTCAGAGGCATATCTAGGGTAGGGCAGGTAGGGCACGTGCCCTGGGCACCACTTGAAGGAGCGCCATTTTTTTTTAAAAAAAATTAAAAATGGCTGCTGAAAACAAAATGGCCACCCTACATACTCAAATGGCCTCTATGAGGCCCTAGGCCATGCCAGGCCTTGTAGAGGCCATTTGCGCATGCACGGTGACCATTTTGTTTTCAGTGGCCATTAAAATTTTTTTTTTAAAAAAAAAAAAATGGCCACCGCACATGCTCAAATGTTCCCTGCGAGGCCCTAGAGGCCAGCGAGGGGAGGGGGAACATTTGCAGACCCACTCCCACAGCCTTTAGGAAGCCCCCCAAAGGGACTACAGGTAAAAAAAATAAATATAAATATAGCAATAGGAATAGCAATAGCACTTACATTTACATACCGCTCTATAGCCGGAGCTCTCTAAGCGGTTTACAATGATTTTTAGCATATTGCCCCCAACATTCTGGGTACTATTCTGGGTATATAAAAATATAATATAAGTCACTGTACACATATTCAGTTTGGCACTATGTACAGATAATCAGGGCTTGTGAATCCTGAGCTAAAGTTTATGAGCTAGGATTGTATTCATTTGCTCTTACTTTGCTTCTTGTGATAAGTGAATTAAATGTGATATCTTAATAATATGGCTATTAATGGTGTTTGTCTTTTAATCAGTGTGAAATCCTTAGTATTAAGGCCCAGTGAGAGTTTCTTGCTCTTTTTCTCTCATTTTAACTGTCTTTCTGAAAGACTAGAATATATTCCAAGCAGTGACACAGTTTACTCTGCATATCCTTTAATTATTTTCAGAGTATCTGGGAAAAGCCAAATTCTCCATTGATTTTAAAAACTTACGTAATAGTGATGCTACAATGCATAGTAGAGAATGAGACAGGCACTTCTGTTTAGTTTTCCAAGTACACCTCCACATAGTATTTGGGTACTTCATGAGCCCCCGCACACCAAAATTTGTAGTTTTCCAGCATTTTTTGGTCTGGCTATGTCCACTGCTAAATAGTTTTTGAAATATTAAAAGATTATTGAGCTTGACTTGTATTTTTCAGCTGATATTATGGTAAAGTTATTTAAAAGATGGGTGTCAGATGTCTGGAGGGGGGCGCAATTTCAGAGCTTGCCCTAGGCACTATTTTCCCTAGATACGCCTCTGCATTTAGTCTGTTTTCAGTGTCAGAGATATTTTCAGAGTCAGAGATAATTTCACCACAGAGATTCAGAAAGGTTATTCAGAGGGCAATTACTCACTACACCCCCTTCTGCAATCAACATAAAGCAATCAAATAGCATAAAGCAAACAAAATGAACTTGCAAATCGGTAAGTTTAAATTAGAGATACAGAAGCGCTCAAAAGCCTTAATAGCGCTTTGCCTGTCCACACTTGAGAGTAGGGATGTACATAAATTAATTTTTTAAATTTGATTTGTGCCCAAATCGAATCACATCTTATTTGTTTTATGTCCAAATCTGTCCCCCCGGATCACCCCAGATTTGATTTGGATTTGATTTGATTTTGACTGATTCAGACCACTTATAATGGTCCTAGGGGCACCAAATTTGGGTGGTGGCTAGGTCCACATGGGTGCCACCTACCACCCAAATTTCAAGGCAGTGGGACACTTGGTTGATAGTTAATGATCTTTTAGAGTTTTTACTTATTTTTTATATTTCCACCATAGGAAATAATGGGGATTCAAAGTTGCCCTATCCTAACCCTAATACGGATCCCCAGCTTTATTTTTAAAAAGAAAAGCTAAAGCTAAGCTCTAGCCCTTGTAGAAGTGGAGTTATGGAGCAAAATGTGCAGTCACTATTTTACAAGTGTTTGGATTCTTTGGTGTATAATAACCTTTCCTCATAATGAATCCCTATGAGGATTCATTATACACCTTCATTTCTTCTGTTCATTTTGACAGTCATTGGACAGTGCCAACTGTCAAGTGTCAACTACACCCCTCACTCCCTCACACACTGGGGTTATCAGTTTATTTTTAGAAATTTTTGAACTATTTAGATTCTTTGGTATCTCATTACACATCTTCATTTCTTTTGTTCATTTTGACCCCACTGCTTTGTGAGTGAGGATGGGGAATTAGTGGCATCCCATGTGCCAACAACCTCCCAACCCACAAGCCACTGGGTACTCAGTTTATATTTTAGGAATTTTTGAAGTGTTTAGATTCTTTGGTGTGTAATGAATCCTCGAAGGGATTCATTATGAGGAAAAGTTGTTAGTCACTAAAGAGTCTAAACACTTGAAAAGATTCCTAGAACATGAACTGAGTAGTACCCCACTGTCTTGTGGGTGGGAAGGGGGGTGAAGTTGGCACATGGCAGTTGACAGTGACAGTCAAAATGAGTAGAAGGAATGAAGGTGCGTAATGAATCCTCATAGGTATTCATTGAGGAAAAGTTACTATACACCAAAGATTCCAAACACTTGAAAAATAGTGACCACACATTTTGAAAGCTGGGGATCTGGGGAAAATAACAGGAGGAATCCGAATTTTGAAGCAATTCAAATCAAATCTGGCGTGATTCTATTTGGACATGAATCTAGCCAATGGACCACAGGGGCCATTTGTTCTGTCTCAACATCACTCGAATCAGCTAGATTTGGGTAAAATCTGTACCCGAATTGATTCACACATCCGTACCTGAGAGGCTGGTACTGCAATTTCATTTTTTATTACCTTATGCTCTTATTTGGGGGGGGGGGTGTTTGCTACAAATTAGGTCTGAAAAACCTGAGAAGACAACACAGAAACCCCTGGTCTGCAACTGTCTGACAGCAGCTGGAGTTTCTTTAAAGTGAGTGGATGGGAATTATATAGAAAAAAGGCAAGAGTAGAAGCAGCCACAGAAGAATGGATTGGGGATGCACATGCGGACCCTACTTTTCACCATCATGTGTTCAAAATCCTATTTGCATATGAGCGTAAGCACATACACATAGGTTCCCTATGCATGATCTGTGCCATACAAAAATGGATGGTACGGATTGCATATAAGGAACCTGCATGCATTTAGGTGTATGTACTTTGGCTCTTGAGCAAGCAGACTTTGAATGCATGGAGGCTGGGGGAGGGGCCAGTGGGTGCAAGCCCTGTCCCACCCGCACCTCCCACAGGGGTCATTTGAATGCTCAGTGACCAGCTGCACAAGGCTCTAGTTTCCAGGCAGGCTTGATCTCCCATGTTTAAAAACCCCTTGTCCCAAGGGTAATAGAGATCCTTGCTTATTCCATAATCCTGCTTGGCACTGTATGCAATAAAGCTCCCACATTTCCATTGCAGCTAGAATATGACAGATATGCCTTTGAAGGGTTTGCAAGCTTTGCTTAGGGAAGGCCTGGCCTGCAGTGCAAATACATTGTTGTGTCCTGGTTTCTGGCTCGTGCCTTGATCTTTATTGTTTTATTAGCCAACATTTGAATCCCACTCTCCAACCTTAGATTTTCCTGAAGTTCAGCATACTACAAAGTTAAAACAATAACAAATAACAGTAAATTATGTTCCAATAATAAAATAGCAGAAAATACAGAATTTTGAAGCAGATTGAGTGTAAAAGAGAAGCTAAATTGAACCAGCTGTTGCAAGAATAAACCCCAAACGGATAGATACAACGCACAGAAACATTAAAATTAACATGCTGCTATTCTCAGGGGTTTTGGTGGAAAGGCCCTGTCCCACAACTGTCATGTGGCAGCTTAAGTTTATTTCAAGCCATCCATCCAGCTGACTCGAGATTGGAGATGTTCTGAATGGGTATTTAAGGTCAGAGTTTCTCTTTTTATTCAGTAATAAAATGCAGAAGCAAGTAGTCGACTCTGGCCATATCACTTTCAATTATCCTCTTTCACTAGTTTTGGAAAGGAAAAAATTATAATGAAAAGGAGGAAATGAAAAAGTCTGTGCTGTGCAGGAAGGGACATTTCAATCTCTTTTCAAAAAAGAGCTCCATCTAACATCATGGAGGCAGGGCCTTCTTAAGACTCTGAGAGGCCTGGGGGCAGAATGTTCATTTGAGGCCACACTTCCTTCTCACTCAAGCTTGTGTCAATGTGATCCCACCCCCCCACCCCCAGTTTTAGATATAATCTTTTTCAAAAAACGATCAATAGTGACATCAGAATTAACAGTATGTTAGTGGGGAAATGACTTGATTAGCAAGCCAGAGGTTGCTGGTTCGAATCCCTACTGGTATGTTTCCCAGACTATGGGAAATGCCTATATCAGGCAGCAGCGATATAGGAAGATGCTGAAAGGCATCATCTCATACTGCACAAGAGGAGGCAATGGTAAACTCCTTCTGTATTCTACCAAAAAGAGTGCCAGGAGTCTACACTGACTCGATCACACACTTTACCTTTACCTTTAAGCTCTTCTTATTGAAAGACAAGAATCTGAATATTTTCACAACATTTATTTATTTTATTTATTTAACATATTTCTATACCACCCCAAACTTGCATCTCTGGGCAGTTTACAATTAAAATTGTTTCTTTTCAGATTGTGAGCCCTTTGGGGACAGGGATCCATCTTATTTATTTATTATTTCTCTGTGTAAATCGCCCTGAGCCATTTTTGGAAGGGCAGTATAGAAATTAAATAAATAAATAAATAAATAAATAAATAAATAAATAAATAAATAAAGTAATTTAAACATTGAAATAATTAAAAATCCAACATTAAAAGTATTAAAACTATAAATCTAATTAAAAGCCTGGGTGAATAAACAGATCTTCAGTGCCTTTTAAACAAGGGGCATATCTAGGGTGGGGCAGGCAGGGCAGGTGCAGGTGCCCCGGGCAGGTGCCCCGGCAGGTGCCCCGGGTGCCACTTGAAGGGGGTGCGCCATTTTGTAAAATAAAAAAAAAATTAAGGCTGCTGTAAACAAAATGGCCACTGTGCATGCTCAAATGGCCTTTGTGAGGCCCTAGGCCATGCGAGGCCTTGCAGGGGCCATTTGAGCATGCATGGTGGCCATTTTGTTTTCAGTGCCCATTTTTTAAAAAAAAGATTATTTTTAAAAATGGCCACCGCACATGCTCAAATGGCCCCTGTGAGGCCCTAGAGGCCAGCAGGGGGAGGGGGAACCTTTTCAGACCCCGCCACAGCCTTTAGGAAGCCCCCCAAAGGGGCTACAGGTAAAGAATTTTTTAAAAAAAATTAATATACTATAAGACACTGTACACATATTCAGATTGGCAGTATGTACAGAGAATCAGGGCTTGTGAATACTGAACTGAGGTTTATGAGCTAGGATTGTATTCATATGCTTTTACTTTGCTTCTTGTGATAAGTGAGTTAAATGTGATGTCTTAATAATATGGCTATTAATGGTCAGTTTGTCTTTGAATCAGTGTGAAATCCTTAGTATTAAGGCCCACTGGGAGTTTCTTGCTCTCTTTCTCTCATTTTAACTGTCTTTCTGAAAGACTAGAATATATTCCAAGCAGTGACACAGTTTACTCTGCATATCCTTTAATTATTTTCAGAGTATCTGGGAAAAGTCAAATTCTCCATTGATTTTTAAAACTTATGTAATGGTGATGCTACAATGCATAGTAGAGAATGAGACAGGCACTTCTGCTTAGTTTTCCAAGTACACCTCCACATAGTATTTGGGTATTTCATGAGCCCCAGCATACTGAAATATGGAGTTTTCCAGCATTTTTTGGTCTGGCTACATCCACTGCTAAATAGTTTTTGAAATATTAAAAGATTAACGAGCTTGACTTTTATTTTTCAGCTGATATTATGGTAAAGTTATCTGAAAGATTGGTGTCAGATGTTTGGACAGGGGGTGCCATTTCAGTGTTTGCCCTAGGCGCTATTTTCCCTAGATATGCTTCTGTTTTAAACCCCTGCTAACTTGGCAAAGAGGCACCTTTTAACGTGGTGATTCTCTTTATTTAGCAGGGGGAGAGTAACTGGCCCTATCCACCCCCAGCAAAGTACCTCCAGTGACTGTTGCTGGTGTCTATCTTGTGTTTCTTTTTAGATTTGTCTTGTCCTTTGGGGACAGAGAGCCATCTTATTTATTTATTATTTCTTTGTATAAACTGCCCTGAGCCATTTTTGGAAGGGCGGTATAGAAATCGAATGAATGAATGAATGAATGAATGTTGCCAGAGATGGGGAGGCTCTTATTTCAACAGGGAGCCCATTCCAAAGGTCAGGGGCAGCAACAGAGAAGGCCCATCCCTGAGTAGCCTCCAGACGAGCTGGCGGCAACCTCAGATGAACCTCTCCATATGATCTTAACAGGTGATGGGGCTCATGGTGAAGAAGACGTTCTTTTTAATACTAGGGCAGGGGCGTAGCTAGCCCGCCGGCGGCCCGTGCGCGGCTGTGGGGGGGCTTCCGATAGCCCCGCCTCCTGCGTCTGACGTCAGACGCAGGGGATAGCCACGCCCCCACGTCTGATGTCAGACGCGGGGGGCATGGGTCTGGCTCCCGAATGGAGCCTTGAGGCTCCATTTGGGAGAAGCAGCTTAACTGCTGAACAGGCCGCGCGGCCCCTTCGGCAGTTAGACGAAGGCTGGTGCTGCGTTTGCAGCGCAGCCCAAGAGCGGCTCTTCCCTGCAGGGAAGAGCCGCTTCTGGGCTGCGTTGTGAATGCAGCACCAGTCTTAGCTCCTGAAGGGGCCACACGGCCCCTTCAGGAGCTAGTTAGGCTGGCACTGCATTTGTAGTGCGTAACCAGTAGTGATTCTTCCCTGCCTTTGCAGGGAAGAGCCGCTCCTGGGTGGCGCTGCGAACGCAGCGCCAGCCTTTGTTTACCTCCCAAAGGGGCCGTGCGGCCCCCGCTCGGGAGCTAAACTACCGCCCCCACGTCTGACGTCAGATGTGGGGGGCGTGTCATGGCCGCAAATGGCAGCTCCTGATTGGGCACGGCCTGGGTTCTTTGAACCCCTTCCCCCCCCCCCCCCATGATAGCTCTGCCCATGTCCTAGGGCCTAAGCTGTTTCGGGCTTTATAGGCAATAACCAGCACCTTGTAATTTGCCCGGAAACGTACTGGCAGCCAGTGTAGCTCTTTCAACACAGGAGTAATATGGTCTCTCCTTGATGACCCAGAGACCAACCTGGCCACCGCATTCTGGACCAACTGCAGTTTCTGGACTACGTACAAAGGCAGCTCCACATAGAGTGCATTGCAGTAGCCCAGCCTAGAGGTTACCAGCATATGTACCACCGTTCTGAGGTTGTTCATCTCAAGAAATGGAAGCAGCTGGCATATCAGCCAAAGCTGATAGAAAACACTTCCATCCACTGCCTCAACTTGGGACACCAGGGAGAGGTTTGGATCCAGAAGCACCCCCAGATGGTGTACCTGTTTCTTCCAGGGGAGCATGACCCCATCCAGAACAGGCAGATCAAAATCGTTTCCCATGTTCTGTCTTATCTGGATTCAGCCTCAGTTTATTATCCCTCATCCAGCCCATCACTGCCTCCAGGCAGGCATTTAGGGATTTTATGCCTTCTTCTTCCGATGGAGAAATAGATTTGGGTGTCATCAGCATATTGATAACATCCTGCCCCAAATCTCCTGATTATCTCTCCCAGCAGTTTCATGTAGATGTTAAACAACATCGCTGACAATATGGAGCCCTGAGGGACACCATAGGAAAGTTCAGATTTGGATGAACAACAATCTCCAAGGGACACCATCTGGAATCTGCCCATGAGGAACAAGCAGAACCACTGCAAATCAGTGCCTCCCACCCCCAATCCCCTCAGACGTTCCAGAATAATACTATGGTCAATAGTACCAAAGGCTGCCAAGAGATCCAAAAGGTCTAGCAGAGTCACGCTCCCTCTGTCAATACTAGGAAATTAACAGAGACATTGTCAGAAGAGGCTATTCTATAACATCTGTGGAATAAAACTTCTCCCATTAGCCAAAGCAGCAAGACAACTACAGGAGCCCAATAGGTCCAAAAAAGCCTAGGCGGAACCAGCACATAGATAGTGTTTGTTGCTCTTGAGAAGCCTGCTCCAACCTTTTCTGTTCTCCTGTTGCCCAGTACAACAGAGGAAGAGGCAGTTGCTGGTCAATAAGATGCCAAGCAGGGTCTTCCAGAGGGATAGTTGTGTTGCAGCAGATATGACTGACCATGAGTGATGTGGCACCTTAAGACTAATAGATCTACTGTGGCAGAGGCTTCCATGAACTAAAGCCCACTTCATCTAGAATGGAGCCCGTAATAAAATAAAAGAAATATTTGGAGCCAGAGTAGATTGCAGGGTTAAATATCTCAGCCTGGCTTTTTTACAGCTCCCATCAAAATGGTGGGGCAGGGTAAGGTGGAAGGACCAGTTGCTGTTTTTGATACTAAATTATTGGAATAGTCCACCCCACTTATTTTGGGGTGGGAAGAGGGGGCAGTTATTGTACTTGTTGCTCAGTTGTGCCAATAGGTGATTCCACTTCCAAAATATGAAGTCTAATTGGTGATGCATCTGCCACCAACCACAATTTGTGTTTCTAAGGTCTATTTAAATTAGTTAATTCAAGGAATAATGGCATTACTACTCCATAGTGGAGGGGGGCTTGTGTGTGTGTGTGTGTGTGTGTGTGTGTGTGTGTGTGTGTGTGTGTGAGAGAGAGAGAGAGAGACAGAGAGACAGAGAGAGACAGAGAGAGAGATTTCCCCCATTTAATAGTTTTTGAACATCACATTAGTGAGATTTTGAAAGGGGGGGGGGAACCATTGACAATATTGCCTAGCAGGAGCTTTAGCTGAACCAGCAAGTAAGCCACTTCTGACAATGTGTCTGTCCATTTCCTAATATTTGCACAAATGCAGAGGATGCCATATAATGCATGCCATATAATGCAATGACTTAGAATATAAGAACACAAGAACAGCCCTGCTGGATCATGCCCAAGGCCCATCTAGTCCAGCATCCTGTTTCGCACAGTGGCCTACCAGATGCTGCTGGAAGCCCACAGGCAGGAGTCGAGGGCATGCCGTCTCTCCTGCTGTTACTCCCCTGCAACTGGTACTCAGAGGCATCCTGCCTTTGAGGCTGGAGGTGGTCTTTAGCCCTCCAACTAGTAGCTGTTGATAGACCTCTCCTCCATGGAGTTATCCAAACCCCTCTTAAAGCCATCCAGGTTGTTGGCTGTCACCACATCTTGTGGCAGAGAATTCCACTAGTGGTTTATGTGTTGTGTGAAAAAGTACTTCTGTTTGTTGGTCCTAGATTTCCTGGCAATCAATTTCATGGGATGACCCCTGGTTCTAGTGTTATGGGAGAGGGAGAAGAACTTCTCTCTATCCACTTTCTCCACATCATGCATGATTTTATAGACCTCTATCATGTCTCCCTGCAGTCGTCTTTTTTCTAAACTAAAAAGCCCCAGGTGTTGTAGCCTTGCCTCATAAGAAAGGTGCTCTAGGCCCCTGATCATCTTGGTTGCCCTCTTCTGCACCTTTTCCAGTTCTACAATGTCCTTTTTTAGATGTGGTGACCAGAGTTGTACACCAGATGCTGCTGGGAGTGGTGGTGTGGTGTGGCTGCACCATAGTTTTGTATAAGGGCATTATAATATTAGCCGTTTTATTTTCATTCCCCTTCCTAATGACCCCTAGCATGGAATTGGCCTTTTTCACAGCTGCTGCACATTGAGTCAACACGTTCAACGAGCTGTCCACCATGCTCTAAGATCCCTTTCCTGGTCAGTCACCGACAGCTCAGATCCCATCAGCATATACTTGAAGTTGCGGTTTTTCGTCCCAATGTGCATCACTTTACACTTGCCAACATTGAACTGCATTTGCCATTTTGTCGCCCACTCCCCCAGTTTGGAGATATCCTTTTGGAGCTCCTCACAATCCTTTTTGGATTTCACTACCCGAAAGAGTTTGGTATCAACTGCAAATTTGGCCACATCGCTGCTTACCCCTGCTTCTAGATCATTTATGAATACATTAAAAAGCACAGGTCCCAATACAGTTCCCTGGGGGGACTCCACTTTTTACTTCCCTCCATTGTGAAAATTCTCCATTTATACCTACCCTCTTTTTTCCTGTCTTTTAACCAGTTAGCAATCCACACATGTACTTGTCCCCTTATCCTATGACTGCTAAGTTTCCTCAGGAGTTTTGATGAGGAACTTTGTTGAAAGCTTTTGGAAGGTACACTATGTCGACTGGATCACTTTGATCCACACATTTGTTTATACTCTCAAAGAACTCCAAAAGGTTGGTGAGGCAAGATTTACCTTTGCAGAAGTCATGCTGGTTCACTCCCAACAGGAGTTCTTCTATATACTTTACAATTTTATCCTTGAGGATGCTTTCCATCAATTTGCCTGAAACGGACGTTAAGCTAATCGGCCTGTGATTTCCCAGATTGCTCCTGGATAGCTTTTGGAAAATCGGTGTTACATTTGCTACTTTCCAGTCCTCCGGTATAGAGCCCAGTTGCAGGGATAAGTTATATATTTTGGCAAGGAGGTCAGCAATTTCATATTTGAGTTCTTTGAGGACTCTTGGGTGGATGCCATCCGGCCCTGGCGATTTGTTAGTTTTCAGTTTTTCCAGACAGGATAGGCTTGTGCTGAAACTTTAGATTCTCCATCAATGTTGTGAAAATATTCAGATCCTTTTCTTTCAATAAGAAGATCTTAACATACTGTTATGTTAAGTCTGATGTCACTATTGATAGTTTTTGAAAAGATGGGGGGAGGAGCCAAGATGGCGAGCAGCTAGCAGCTACCTCATGAGGCTCCATTCAGATTTCCCTTCAAGGGTGCCTTCCCCATCATGCCACTGAAAGGGAAAAAACCAAGCAGGGATAATAAAGAAAGCCTGGAAAATGGTGCCCAAACTCAAGCTGGAAGAAGGAGGAGGGGAAAACAGCTTAAACTTGATCTCTTCCTTTCACCATCGAAGCAAAGAGAAACAGTGAGTAACATCCCACACACTACGATCAGATTTACAGCCCTGTCCACTGATATATCAGAAAGCTCCCCTCCCCAAACTGACAAGAACTGCACAGGGGAGCTCCAGATAAATCCAATCATCCCCGATCCAGCAAATCAACCAGACAGGAGATATCCTCAGGGATGGAGGAAAAGGGCACCTAAATCTGCCACGTCTGACACTCATCTCCCTCAGGAACTCCTTGCTAGTTACCTTGGTAACACGTGTCTTCTGATGGCACAGACTCTGATCTCCCTGACCTCCAAACTGAATGAAATCTCTGCTAAGTTGGATAAACTCAGGCTTGACTTAGAACAATTTGCACAGGGGCAATGCCCACACACAGTCTGTAATCTCTAGCCAACCCCAGCGCCCACTGTATGGGCTCGAAAACTGCTATGTTGACCAGATGCTGGCATCAGGCCAAGTTACCATAGAGTTCTACAACCACACCAAATCCTAACTGAGCTGCCTGGGAGGGACTCTCAGCTCTGGGCAAACAGGAAATCCATAATGGCTTCATTATCAGAGCTCCTAACACTGAAACTTGACACCATAGAGCTGAAAGATTTCCACTACCTTCCCTCAAGAGCCGGTTACAAAAGACTCTTTCTCACCTTTAAAACAGCGACTGTCCTCTTCTGCTATTCAAGGCTGGCTGATCATCTAAGCTTTTATTGCCTTGCTGCCCAGCATAGTTTTATGGATATGGGGGTTAGAGCATTTTGCTCTAGGAGACACTGTGAGAAATCTCCTGTCAAAGCTCCCAGCCCTTTGAGCTCACCTCAAGCTAACCCTTTTCCCAAGATTCACCAGGAACTCGCTAAATTAAAAAATAAAATAGCAGAAGCAAGGCACAATACAAAGGCTCTAACCAACTTGCACAGAGGACTCCCTTTCTGACTTGAGCTCTGGCTCAGAGAGTGAAATGGAGACACAAGGGGTTGCAATTATATCCAGAAAGCCCAAAAGAAAGCTTTCATTGCACCCTGATGATCTCATATCCTCAGCTAATGAGTCTGAGGTAGAATCTCCTGGCCCCTTCATTCCTCCTGCACGACAACCCGCATTGGGGATGGGACCCTCTCCACCAGCCACCTTCCTTCTAGATGCCGATGTCCCCACCCCCAGAGAGGGGCCACATGTGCTAACTCCATCACGTACAGAGGAGGCATATCGAATGCAGGCTGGCCCTGATGATCACTCACTGCCCCAGCCCCTCCACATGTTTTCAGCTCAGAAGGACTTTGAGCTCTCTGCACAAAGCCCCTCACCCCTGAGGAGCAGTGCCATGGTGCTGGGACTGCCTTATGCCAGCAAACCCCCATTTTGACAATCTTATTGCACTAATTGCTCCAGACAGCCTGACCATGCAGAGGATTCAGTCACCCCGTCGCATTTCTCAGCAAGATCTCCTGGAGCCCACAGAGGCCAGCCACATCCAGGGGCATGATCCTGGCAAAACGCTCATGACCCTGCAGGACTGCTGGCGCCTTAAGCCCGATAGCATGCAGGGCATGCGTGACAAGCCAACCAGGGATGTGCACTAACCAGTCTGCAGGCCATGTTAGAGGCCTGCGAACCGGTTTGCATGTTGCCCGGTCTGGGCGGTGTCGCTTTAAGGGTGGGGGGTTTGTACTTACCTCTCCTGCCACTTTCCCCCCTCTGGCGCTCCATTTTGAAGTAAAATCTCCAGGGCGGCAGCATTCCTCCCTGCCGTCCCTGCCCCCTTGTTGACTGCAAAATGTGGAAGTAACATCCGCGCATGTGTGCGCTGTGCAGCATGTGTGACATGTGCGGCGCACGTGTCAGCAGCATGCGTGTCAGCAGCATGCATGCTTTTTTTTTTCATTTTTGATATTCTTTTTGATATTCATTGCACCTCTGTATGTTCTTCCTATCGTTTTTCTTCCTGCTTGGCTTAAGGCTGTAATGATAAAATTGATTGACCTTCCTGACTTATCAGTGAGACCTCACTTCAAAGGATCCATCTCTTGCCTCTTTAGAGAGGTATGACACTTTAGTACGTGATCTCCAACAAGATTTAATTAGGAAGGTGGACTATGCCTTAAAGCCTCCCAGGCATTCATCCAAACCCTGGTTTGATAGGGACTACATAGAAGCAAAGAAAGCACTTACATCCGCTTACCTCTCCTACTGTGCTAGCACTGGGGCAGACACCTTAGAGGGCCTCTCACATCTTTCACAACTTAAGAAACAATATAAACATCTATTGACATCAAAGAAGAGAGAGGCCATGAGGGCCACTTAGTCATGACTCATCCAGGCAACCAAGGATAAGGACTCCGCCACATTTTGGCACATCATGGCCAACTCTTCCTACAATGGCATGGCCTCAATAGACTCCCACATCCCTCCAGCAACCTGGAAATTGCACTTCCAGAGCCCATATGAGGATGCAACAGCGAATTTAGGTCCCCCTCCTGAGGATATAAAAGACCTGCCTAGCTGGCCACCAGTCACTGCAACGGAGGTCAAGTCCCTTGTCTCCCAATCTAAAGTGGGAAAGGCCCCAGGAGAAGACCTCATCCCTATAGATCTTATAAAAAGTAACCTGGAGTGGTGGGCCCCAGTCCTGGCTTCGCTATTTACCCATATTGACTGCCAGGGCCGCATACCCAGGGACTGGGGTTGGGTGATCATCTTCCCCATATTCAAAAAGGGAAAAGGGGACGGCCCTGCCAATTATAGGCCCATGAGCCTGCTCAGCACTATCAGCAAGCTGTATGCCAGGCACATACATGGGAAATTCAAGGACTGACTACAGCAAGAACAGAGGCTGGCAGACGAACAAGTGGGATTTAGGGAAGGCAGATCTACAACTGATCAGTGCCTGGTGCTCCAACATCTCATTGAAAGGTATTCTTCTAACAAATCTATCTCCCTCTATGTTGCTTTCATAGACCTTAAGGCTGCATTTGCCTCTATCTCCCGAGTTAAGCTTTGGGAAAAGCTTGAATCCACCTCAATTGATCGATGCCTGCTTTATCTGATTTCCACCTTTCACATAGAAACATAACTTAAGGTGAGATGTAGCCCTCAAGGACACCTTACGAACCCTATTTCAACCCAGAAGGGAGTTAAACAAGGAAGTATCCTGGCTCTGCTACTGTTCAACTTCTATATCAGTGCCATGGTGACCTGTCTCAACAACCCGGACTTCCACCCTCCCAAGTTGGCTGGAAGAGCCATCTCCATCCTACTCTATACAGATGCTGCTGCTATCCTCTCGAGGACCCCTGTAGGCCTCAGAAGGGCATTGGCAACATTATCTGAACACTGCAAGAGTGAGCAACTGGAAATAAACTATCAAAAAACCAAGGTCATGGCCTTCGCTAGAAGACCAAAGACCCACCATTGGAATATTGATAGACACAGAATTGAGAAGGTTGCTTGCTTTACATACCTGAGGGTGGTCCTCTATGCCACTGGCTCAAGAAGGGCCCACAGTGAACACGTTCCCCTCACTCCAGTCAAGTCTACGCCAAGATGCTGCTCTCAGATGGCAACGGTCTTGCACATACAATGTTACCAGGTTCTGGGGGGAAGTGTGCAAGATTTGCCGGGTCCTGATCACCAGTTAACATCCCTGGCAGCAGATTTCTGACTATTGAGCATTTTATTTGACTGTATAATTATAATTTTAATTTGCTTTTTACTCCACAGCTTTTTTATTGCTTATATGTGGCTTTTATATGTTATTTTATCCATTTTATATTTTTAGATGTCCTACTTCTAAGGATAGCTGTATACCTACTTCTGCCTTGCAGTTTGTAGGATTAGCCTGTAGTATTCTATTTTACTAATTTTCTTACTGCTTTAAAGATGTATTTTATTAATCATAATCATATTATAGCTTTTAGAGTTATATTTTATTTAGCTTGAGTTTTACTACATTGTATCTGTATTTTATCCTGTGCTGGTCTTTGACCATAATAAAGATGATTGATTGATTGATTGAGTAAAAAGATTATATTTAAAACTGAGGGGGGAAATCACATTGACACAAGCTGCAGTGAGAAGAAAGTGGGGGTCAATGGACATTCTGCCCCCTAGCCTCTGAGTCTTAAAAAGGACTCTGCCTCCATGATGTTAGATGGAGCTCTTCTTTGAAAAGAGACTGAAAGGACCCTTGCTGCACAGGACAGACTTTTTCATTTTCTTTTTTGTGTTGAAAGTGATATGGCCAGAGACGACTGCTTGCTTCTGCATTTTATTGTTGGCGGGGGCGGGGGGGGGGAGATGAACTCTAACCTCTCAAGGCTCTCAGAGTTTTTAAAATGCTCTGGTGCAATAGTACCTGGGAAATATAGGTTACTAGATTTTTCAGGAGGCTAGTGCAACCTAATATTATAGTCAATTAAATTATGTACATTTCAATAAGTTCCACAGATAACAGATATCAGACCATCATGTCACCCACCAAGTTTTAGGTTTGGTCTCTGCCTGCAAGTAGATCCTCTTGTTCAACTACCAGCAGAACCAACGGATATTTAATCTGCTACGTTACTGCTTTGTGGTAGAAGAATTCCCCAGTGCTGGAGTGATGCAATACTGTAGCAGCTATGAGGAGAGCCAGAAATACCAAGGGGAAATTCATAGTGGGGGAGGAGGTGAGAATCCATCCAGAGCATGCAAATTCCCCTCTTCCTCACCCCTAGATTCGACACTGCTTAACAGACTTTGCACGTCTGCCTCTCTTTCTAATTCTGTCTGGAATTTGCTTTAATTGTAAAAAGTCCCTAGGTTGCACGGCTGATTGCACCATCTAAGAATGCCGTTCTGCTTGATTTGCTTTTACAGAATAGCAAAAGAGAGCTGAATGTCAAAGAGGAAGAACCAAACATTCTAAAACTATTTCCAAGATTATTTAAACTTATTTGTTATTTTTGTTGATATACCCTGCATCTTTTGCTCTAAGAAGGGCCTTCAGAATGGCTGTCTGTCTGTCTATACACATACACACACACACACAAATTTGCAGCAAAACAATAAGTAATAATCAGCAGAGGTGCACCTAGGTAATTTTGGAGCCTGGACCTAAAGGCCTTTGGAGGGCCCCCATTATTTGGAGGCCCCTCCCACACACAAACACACTGTGACACACGCAGTATTTTTAACACATGGGTTCTAGAGGGCACAAACAGCAAAAATGTAAGAATTTTAAAGCATTTTAAAAGCAATTATGCATTAGCAAAAACATATCAACTCACAACTTAACATATTCCCATTCCACATATTTCTTTCCCCACTCCCCCCAGCACCACCCAGGACAGACTAAGGAGGATTTGGAGGCCCCCAGTGGGTGTAGAGAACCTGGATTTTGGCCCCGAAGTCGAGGCGTAAGAGCGCCTCTGATAATCAGACTTGCATAGAGCCCCCAGATAGAAATGGTTTGTGCACTATTCAGTCTGCAATCACAGGGGTGGTTCACACATGCATGTTTCTCACTGTTTAGTTGCAATGTTAAATGTGAAGGGGCCATATCATAGGTACAAAACCAGACAGCATTTCTCCACCACATCACCTTAAATGAAATGCTTTTCAGTGGAATCAGTGCACACATTCAACTGCCAGTCAATTGTATCGTAATCATGTGTACCAGAAAAGTGTTGTACATGCATGTGTGAACCAGTGTAGGGCTGAGCAACAGAAATCCATGCTCTGTGCTTTGCTGCTTTAACAATTGAATATGAGGGACAGTTTTCAGAGTCCTGGCTTTGGAGGGGCTCCGATAGTTTCCAGTCGGAGGTTACCTCAAGACTTGATGAAGTCACTCAAAAACTTACAGAACATGACCACCTTTCTTTGGAAGTCGCTAAAATACAAGAGGGCGTAACAACTGAGAAAATATCCTGCTGGCACTCTCCTAAGCCCATTTTTCTAATTGTGTGTCAGTCGGGACTGCTTGTAGCCGCAGCTGGCAAACACGGGGTGGTGGTGGTGGTCCCAATAATGCACGTCGCACTCACGCTACGCTTTATTGGAGCTCTGGAACTGGGTGACGCGAGGCAATGCGCCCGTCCCTGGCACCCCAACCCTCAGAGCTACTGGCAGGAGCCAATGCTCATCTGGGTGGGCAATCTGCCTGCCCAAGGAGGGAGAGCTGCTTGTCTGTAGGAAAGGTAAGTATAACCCACCTTCCCCGCAGACCGCTCTGGAGCCCTTCTCACTAATCATGAAAAGAGGCTCATTGTGTTTGCTGTGTCTGTGGTATGAAAGTGAGAGAGGTGTTTCATTTGTGTAATGGCTTGTTCACACATGCAGGGCACCACTTGCAATCACCATGTGTGGAAAATGCCTGTTTGAACCCCCCCAATGCCCTGATACTACCCTGCTGTGGTAACACCCACCAGCAACAATAGAGGGACAGAGTATTCCTTATGATACACGGAGACTGAGGCTGGCTCTTCCCTCTTGGAGAAGAGAGTGTCACCCTAAAATCCACACAGCTCACTCTGCTGAGGCAACAGTCGTGACTGAGCAAGAGTTCTTAATGCAAAGATGGCAACCCTCACTATAGCTTTGCTTGTATTTCCTTGAAGGGATAGGCAAGCAAGGTACAGTGCTCATTGCTTGCTGGCTGCCCCTGCTCCCCACCCCCGCAGCTGAGATGGTTGCGTGGGCAGCTTCACTGAGCAGAGCAGGCCCTTCGACTCTCGCTGGCCACTGCCTCTTCCCCCTGCACACATGGTGGCGGCCATGCCAGCTGCTTTGCCGCTGGGAGCCAAGGCAAGTGAGCGGAGCAGGCACGGAGGCGAGGGGATGGAGGAAGCAAGCACAGACGGGGGTGGGGAGGGGGTAGAACTGTCCACACTGCAAAACGCTACAATAAATAAAATGCAGGGCAAGGCTTCCTGATTGATTGATTGATTGATTGATTGATTGATTAAGTGCCTTCAGGTCAATCTTAGGTGTTTTCCAGATTACACATTGCAACGTACTCACACCATTTCCTTTAAGCGTCCCTCCATATTGCCTGTGTTTCCACATCGGCGTCACTATGTTGTCAGCAGGGTGCTACACTTTTCCATTGTAGGAAGACTTGCCCCGCATTTTATTCGTTGTAGTGTTTTGCAGTGTGGACAGTTAACACTATTCTGTCACAGTTTGCCACACATTAACTGTTGCAAATCTTGTAGTCTGGAAAACGCCTTAGCGAAAAATGTAGTATTTTCCTGCAGCGCATTTACAACGGTGTAGGGCAAAAACGCATCATTAACATTTGAATCAAGGCATGGGAAATGTGAACGCACCCTGCTGACAACGTAGCGACACCGATGTGGAAACACAGGCAATGGTGTGAGTACGATGCAGTGTGTAATTTGGAAAATGCCCTTGTGAGCTTTTGGATAAATTAAGCTTAAAAGTCTCCAAAGACCCCATCCCTGTTACAAGTATAAAGCTTTTCTCCTGTCCTATGATAAAAAGAAAAGTGAAATATCCTGCATTTGAATCAAAAGTATTGTTTGTGAGGTTGCAACAGGCCATAAAATGTGGCAACTGTATCCAGAATTCAGAGCTCATCAAAGGCAGTGGCCTGATATTACATCATTGCTATAATGGGTGGGCCTGGTTATGCCAACCTGGTTGCATAAAGATTTTGCTGAGGTTCACACAGCTACCTGGATCAAAAGCTCTGACTGCTGACTTCACCCTGAACACTTTCATTTTCTGTTTTTGTTCTAGTTTCGGCACAGTGCTGGAATGCTAACCTGACAAGTTGAAGGCACAGAGAGAAAGTTCATTGTTTGTCAACAGCCACAGCAATTAGCTAACAAAATCTGTAGATAATGCAGCATTAGCATCTAGTGATCTGGGATTTCCTCATTGAGCTTGTTTCTCTCATCATGTGTTTAGACTAGCTATGCTTTAGCCATACAGTTTAGCTGTACAACATCATTTTTGAGATGTTATAAGAACTGAGTGAATGAATGATGTCCATTCCAGGAAAAATGGCCAATGTGGAAGCACATTATATCAGTAGCTGGTTTTCTGCCAGGTAGTGATAATGGGAAGAATATATATGTATACATATAGTCAAAGTGTTTATACACTGCATTTAAAGTCCAAGAATTTACAAGGTGGCTTCTAACATCAACAAAATAACATCACAAAACATTGTTACATTATTTTTTTTTAAACACAATCAATAAAAACAGCAACCTCAATACAAAATGCTAACTTTACTGTTCACTAAGTGCTTGAGCAAATAAAACAGGCAAAGGGGCGATGGAGGGATTTATTGCACTGGTTATGACTCTCATTTCCTGGTGAAAGGTTCCACATAGGTGAAACTAGGGGGGGCAGAGAGGGCGCATGCCCTTGGCACCACTGGGGGGGTACCAGTGCCATGCTGCCCCCCACCCCCTCCCGAATTCACAGATTTTTTTAAAAAAAATCTTTAACCTGTAGCCCCTTTGGGGAGCTTCCTAAGGGCCACGGGGAGAGGTCTGCAAAGGTTCCCCCTTCCCCCGCCAGCCTCTTAGATCACTGCCCCAGCATGTCTCGGGCTAGTTTTCAGGCCTGTTTGGGCCTACAAAGATCAGTGCAGTGGCCATTTTGGAGGTCGCCGCACATGCTCAAAGGCCTCTGTGAGGCCTGGCAAAACATAGGACTTTGCAGGGACCATTTGAGCATGTGCAGTGGCCATTTTTTTAAATTAAAAAAAGCTGTTGAAAACAAAAATGGCCACCGCACATGCTCAAATGGCCTCTGCAAGACCCAAGTCTAGGTTTTTCCCTGATCTAGGGAGTCAGAAGAATGCAAAGTTGTTGGCAAGGGACCCGAGCATTTAAAAAACATATATAAATGGCACAAAAGTAAGTGGACAAAACATCCCTTAAAAAGACAATGTTGGTTTAATACCTTGTAAGCTGGCAAAACTGAAGGGGCAGGGGAGAGGCAAGGAAAAAAATAGAAATATTCACTCACATGCTGTTTAATTCTCTATGAAGAGCTCTATCTTTATCTGAATATTTGTCAAGCAATCTGATTATAAGGTTTGTGGGAATTCAAATTTGGAAAGTGACTGCCTTTAACTCATGTGGTGCTTTAAAAAAACACACACACACACCTGAATATCACACTGTTTTGCTGTTCTGTGGCTAGTTGCAACTTCCACCTTCTTCCTGATCAGGCTGCTGGATCCAAGCCTATTGTAAGCTGTTGGATAATTTCAGATTGTTTTGGGCCCCTAGGATTTCCCATTGCAGCCATCTCCCTTTTTAAGGCAAAAGCTGTTTGGACAGAAAAAACCCATCCCTGAATTTCTTGGAGGCAGCAACCTGTAGTGAGGTGTGCTGAGGTGGCAGAGCATTTGCTAAAGAGAGCTTTCACTGCTTAGCTCTGTGGAGGCATGCCCAGCACATGGATGTGCTGCGTTTCCTTGGGAAGGCGACTGGCACATATGTGCCACATGTGTGGTTGTATGTGTGTGTGTATGCATGTGTGTGTTGCTGACAACCTGATTCTCCCGAAGTGTCTGAACTTGTATTTTTGAGCTGATATTATGGTAAAGTTATCTGAAAGATGGGTGTCAGCTGTTTGGACAGGGGCGCAATTTCAGTGCTTGCCCTAGGCGCTATTTTCCCTAGATACGCCTCCCTGAGCAAATAAAGATTAGTCTCCAGTGGATAACCACTGGAAGAGCTAAGTTGTGGCTTGGTTCTGTTGATGCACACTTCACTTTCTTGAGAGTCAACTCAGCTGAATACAGTGAGATTTACTTCCAAGTACACAGAGGGGGACTGGGCTGCACAGGGCATATTTATGTGACAAAGTCCTATTTGTGGCTTCCTGCAAAGAATCTTCAGAATGAAGATTCTGAACAGCACAATGAGGGTGCCGACACTTTTCCCTTGAAGCTCTCTCTAGCCCCTTATGCAGAACTACAATTCCCAGGTTTCCCCAGGAAAGTGAATTACTACTAAAGCATAGTAATAGCACACTATGCTGGCAAACATATTTCTCAGACATATGTTCCATGGTTAAGGGGTAATGCAGAGCAGTGGTGTAGCCACTATTGAACTAGTGGGGAGGATGCTCAGGGCGTATCTGGGGTGGGGCAGGCAGGGCATGTGCCACGAGTGCCACTTGAACGGAGGTGCCATTTTTAAAAAATTAAAATTTTAAAAAATGTCCACCGAAAACAAAATGGCCACTGCGCATGCTTAAATGGCCTCTGTGAGGCCCTAGGCCATGCCAGGCCTTGCAGAGGCCATTTGAGCATGCACGGTGGTGAGTTTGTTTTCAGCAGCCATTAAAAAAAAATTATTTTGAAAAATGACCACCGCACATGCTCAAATGGTCCCTGTGAGCCGTAGAGGCCAGAGGGGAGAGGGGGAACCTTTGCAGACACCCCCATGGCCTTTAGGAAGCCCCCCAAAGGGGCTACAGGTAAAAAGATTTTTTTAAAATTTACTATAAGTCACTGTACACACATTCAGATTGGCCCTATGTACAGAGAATCAGGGCTTGTGAATACTGAGCTGAAGCTTATGAGCTAGGATTGTATTCATGTGCTCTTACTTTGCTTCTTGTGATAAGTGAGTTAAATTTGATGTCTTAATAATATGACTATTAAGGGTGAGTTTGTCTTTGAATCAGTGTGAAATCCTCAGTATTAAGGCCCACTGGGAGTTTCTTGCTCTCTTTCTCTCATTTTAATTGTCTTTCTGAAAGACTAGAATATATTCCAAACAGTGACACAGTTTACTCTGCATATCCTTTAATTGTTTTCAAAGTATCTGGGGAAAGCCAAATTATCCATTTATTTTTAAAACTTATGTAATAGTAATGCTACAATGTATAGTAGAGAATTAGACTGGCACTTCTGTTAAGTTTTCCAAGTACACCTCCACATAGTATTTGGGTATTTCATGAGCCCCAGCATACTGAAATTTGTAGTTTTCCAGCATGTTTTGGTCTGGCTACGTCCACTGCTAAATAGTTTTTGAAATATTAAAAGATTATTGAGCTTGACTTGTATTTTTCAGCTGATATTATGGTGAAGTTATCTGAAAGATGGGTGTCAGATGTTTGGACAGGGGTGCAATTTCAGTGTTTGCCCTAGGCGCTATTTTCCCTAGATACGCCTCAAAGGAGAGGCAGTAGAGGCGACTGCCTATGATGGCAAAATTCCCCCAGCGGCAAATTTTGGTCAATGAATTATTTTTTAAAAATGTTTAAAACTGCTCCCACGCAGGAGTGCAGAAAGGCCTGAAACTGGGTGACTGCAGTTATTTGGGAGGTGGGCAGGCTTGGGTTAGGAGGGGTATCACCGCTCTCTCCACGCACCCACACATTTGTCTTTCCCCAGACTTTGACCCACTGCTGTCATAATTTGGAAGGCAGGTGGGTGTGAGGGAGCTCTCGCTGCCATTTAAACTCTCCCCCTTCCTCCTTTGCCACTGGGGCAGAAAATCTTTGGCTGCCTACTGCCTGTAGGCAGCCAAAGAGCAAAGAGCTTAATCCGCCCCTGCTCAGGGACATGGGTCTTCAGGGGGCTACCAGCTGTGTACTTCCCATGCTGTGGGCACTTGGGCCCAGCACCCATTGCTCTCCAATGTCCTAAGCTGGGGTGGAGCTGCCTAGATCCCATTGAGAACAGTAGCCCCTTAAAGACAGGCCTGTGCATGATGGCATGGGGCATTGTGGCTACACCAGCTCTGAGATGTCACCAGGTCATGTTGATGTGCTCAGCACAGAGTTGGGGTCAAGTGCCAGCAGGCAGGCGCTGCGTTGCAAAGGCAGACCAGTGCCAACGGGCAGGCAGGTGAGCAGGAGTCAGTGCTATGAAGACAGACAGGGGTGGAAGGGCTCAAGTCATCCTCAAATCTTGTCCCAGATCTGCCTTCAACCTTGCTATGCCCCTGATGCAGACGTGGGACAGGAGGAAGTTTGCCGTGGAGAATTCGAATGAGTGGGGTGCTCATTCCTTTGCCTGATGCTATTCTGTATCTGCTCCCCTGCTGCCACAGTCCAGCCAAGCTTATTTCCAGTTGTGAAGTTGGCGGAGGAGAAAAGAACAGCTCAGGGGAGAAGTTGCGTGAGGAGCATCAGTGGGCAAGGAAGGGCTATGCACCCCTTCCTGCCTGTTGATTGCCCCCTCCCTGTTCCTCACATTAACTGTAGAAAATGGGGGTGGGGGCTTTTTTAAGGAGCAAGGTTCAGTGGTGCCAGTGTGACCCTCTGCTCCCTGCCACCACTGCCACCTTTCTTGGGGCCAAACAGTGGGGCTGTGATTGCCTGAAAAAACTAAGTCCATTGGAGCATTAAATGTCACATGTATGGGCCTGGGAATATGGGAAATGTGCGGTGAGCTTCAAAATAGCTGCACAGTGAAGCATTCAGGCAACAACCTTTCTGTGGATCCAGCACTACACACACACACACACACACACACACTGTTCTCATGTGCAGCATAACCCAGGCTAGGGAAGCCCAGCCTGGCTTAGGCTGTGCATAAGAATCACCGGGATCAGTTCCAATCTCAGCAGGTCAGCACCACCTAGCCTGGCTTTTTAGCCCACCTTTTTTAGCCAAGATTGTGGAGACACAGAGACAGGCACCTAGAGTGCCAACCTCTACTCCCCTTTTGCTGGCTCACTGTGATATGAATAAATAAATTAGCAAACAGAGGATGTCAGGACTTCCTTCTTTCTTTTCTGTTGCCAAAGCTACATTCTAGTGCTGCTTGTGAAGCACAACAGGGCAGAATTTTGTTATTCTTCTCAAAATGAGACCAGCAATATCAAAGCTTCAGGAATGAGATAAAGGGTGAAAGGAAACGTGAGTTCCTTTGAAAGTCAGAATGACCTTGATGGTTTCTTTTGGCAGGACTCACTACTGTTATACTCTATTATTTCATTTGCTATGGCATTGCAGGAATCTAGAGTTTCCGTGAAACAGGCAGGAAGCACTCAGCATTAACTAATATGTGGCAAGTGGTTTTGAGTTAAAACTGCAACCATGATTGGTTTCAGTTTCCTCTTTGCTCCAAGAAACTTTAGGAATGCTAACAAATTCTGTCCCAAACTCAGCAGACATGGTTAATCTGGCCAGTGCATTGGGGCCAGTGCATTGTGGGATACCTGGAGGCTGAGACTCATTTTCCTGGCCTTTGGAGATGAGTGCGTGGATCGTGTGGGTGCACCACGCATCACACACAAAGTGCCGGATCATCTGGGGGGAAGGCAAGATTGATCAACCTTTTCCTTCCCCGCCACACCCTCCCCACAACGCTGCAATGGTCGTACGCACAACCTTATTCTGAAATTATAGGAAGGAACTTCACCCAGATTTTTTCAGGTTAGAACAAGCAGGGATCCCCTGTTCCTACCTCAAAGCAGCAAGGAGCTGAGGCAGAATTCTACCCATGACCTTTTGACCCTGTAAAGAGCAAGTGTAACCCCTGCTCTTTAAGGATTAAAACATCAGGTGATATAGGCTTGTCCAGTAGGGCACTGCAAGTTGAATAGGGACTACCATCTATGGTTTTAAAAGGCAAAATCCTCTTCAGAGGATCCAGAGGCCTGCTGAAGAAGGTCCCTGTAGAGAGAGCTCCTGTGGGCTGGTTATTTGCTAAGCCTATATTTATTATTTTCAGGCTTTTCAAAAAGGGGAGACAGAAACAGACTGTATCTTAATGCCACAGCAAAGAAAGAACTCCAAACAAGCCAACAACAACACCAAAAGGAAAAACCTCAGTTTGGACCCATGCTTGTGAGCAAGTCTCTGTAACCCTTTTTATTTTATTTTGCAAATTCTGTTGTTTGTGTTAATAAATAAACTTTAAAGTGCAAACCTATCATTTAATTGTTGTTATTAAATATTTAATTGTTGTTATTTCTTCATCAGGAAATGGCATGACACTCCCCTAAGTGCCTGCCTGGAGGCAATATTGGGCTGAATGAGGGATAACAGGCTGAAGTTCAATCCAAACAAGATGGAAGTACTGTCTGTAGAGGCTCGAGATCCAAAAGATAGTTTAGATCTGGCTGTTCTGGATGGGGTTTCACTCCCCCTAAAAGATCAGATTGGTAGTCTGGGAGTCCTCCTGGATCCCAAACACTCCCTGGTTTCTCATGTTGAGGCTGTGGCCAGGAGTGTGTTTTATCAGCTTCGGCTGATACACCAGATACATCAATTTCTGGAGACAAATGACCTTAAAACAGTGGTACATATCCTGGTTACTTCTAGGCTTGACTACTGTAATGCACTCTGCATGGGACAGCCTTTGTACATAGTTCGGAACTACAATTGGTACAGAATGCGGCAGCTAGATTGGTCTCTGGGTTTACCCGAAAGGACCATATAACACTGGTTTTGAAAGAACTGCACTGGCTGCTGCTATGTTTCTGGGTGAAATACAAAGTGCTGGTTATTACCTATAAAGCCCTTAATAGCTTGGGTCCAGGCTATTTAAGAGAGTGCCTCCTTTGTCGTGAACCCTGCCGCCTATTAAGATCTGGAGAGGTTTGGTTATGGTTGCCGCCAACTCAGTTGGTGGCAACTCGGGACCTGGCGGGCCTTCTCTGTGGCTGCTCCAGGGCTTTGGAACGCACTCTGTATGGAAATAAGAGCATCTTCTCTGTTTTTAGGAGCACCCTGAAGACATACCTATTTTCCCAGGCCTTCAACTGAGACCAAATTTTAAATTTTAATGTGTTTTTATCTATTATGATTTTTATCTTTTTATGAATTTCAAATGTGTTATATTTTATATTATATTTTAATTTTGTACATTGCCTAGAGAGTTCTATACTAGGTGGTATATAAATTCAATAATAAATAAATAAATTATTGTTTTTCATTTATATGGAAAGTTAAAGAAATATCACAAGGCAGGATTACACTGACAATTGTAAAACAACTAATACATAGTGTAAAGGAAGTGTTATATTTTTATGGTGCCCAAACGTGCGGCAGTGCTGCCTTGTGATTAGAAGATTGGTGTGGTTATTTTGTTCTGTGTGGTTTATGAAAAAATTGCAATTGAAATGAAACTTTGCAAATTGTATATGTTGAATTCACATCGTTCTGTTAGATTAAATGGAGTATTGCCAATGGTATCTGATGCAGAGTTAGAATGTTCTTTGAGCAACTCTGGTGGTGTTAGCGAATTTAAAAGAATTCATGGTGCTAAGGTGGGGAATGGTACTATGTGAATTTGAAGATAAATTCTCTGCTCAGCTATTGGTAAGGGCCTGTGATACCACTAAGCTGGAAGATAAGTGAGTAGTAAGTTCTATTTAAAAAGGATTGGAATATTGCAGTACTCCAAAAGGGGATACTAGTCAGACCAGCAGTTTCTTAGGAAAAAAGGAGTTGGTTCTGCCAATGCAGAAGGGATTTCTAGCAAAGAATCTCTCCACATGTCACTCCCTTTATCTATTCAGATACCTGAAGGGGTACACAAAATGGTTGTTGGACATGTTGTAAAACTGCTAGAAATAGAGCTGGGTGGGTACCACCATGCTGCTTATAGATTGCTTTTCTGGAAATCTACCTAAACCTGTAGGAGAAATAGATTTGGATACACAGAAGCTGCAGCTTCAACAATTAACAGAAGATCCTGAGATATCAGCCACTGGAAAGAAGAGCAAGCTAATGGAGAGTCTGTTACCTCCTGCTCTGAATGTAGCTTTATATGCAGGGCACACTGCCACAGTGCAGGATTATCTTAGAAAAGACTTATGGGGGATACTGCAGCTATAGAGGACTTATATATACAGTTCTTGGGGATGGTTCAGAAGAATACTGAAAAACCTTCAGAATACTTCTATAGATTAAATTGCTACTGGAGGAAAATAAAAGAGAAAGGAAGGTATTTGCAGGACAAGGACGGTTTGCCCTTAATAAACCAATGCATTTGTGGATGCTGGGATGAGATTCTTCTAATGCAACTCCACCAAAGAGTTATTCACACATGGCTTCACGCTGTGGGGTATCTGAAGATGTTTAATTCAGGGGATTAAATTGACAGTTCACATAGCCGCTGGCTCCACCTGGCAGATCTTTTTCCTGTGTGTTCCCACCTACTTGCTCTGGGTTTTTCCTCCAACCAATCACAAATCACACCACAGAGGAAGAGGCAAGAGAGTGGGTTTTTTGTTTGTTTGTTTGAAAGCTAAGAGCAGAAGGACAGCATGACGAGTTGCCAAGCAGCAGCTGGATCAAACAGCAGGACGCTTAACACTTGCCTTTGTGAATGACTGCTTTCATCACCTCATGTTTCACCCCCCCCCCCCACACACACACCTAATGGAATCATCTCCGACAAAAATGGGTTCAGGTTACATCCATTCTGCATATCTAAAGTGGATGTAAAACATAGGAAGACACACATTTTGCAGTTTGTGCTTGTGTTTAACTCAGGAATTTCTCCCTCCCCCTCCCCTTCTGGACTCCCTTAACAGAGTACCACCAATCTGCAACAACACCTCCCTGCCCCCACCAGCGCTTGCAAGTGCAAACCACTTAGAGCAGACCATACCCCAAACATCTGTCAAACTCCCCTTCATTGAGAAAAACGCCAATTTACTGGTATGACCACCCCACACATAACAGAGAAACTGCAGGGCAAAACAGACAACCCAGGTTTTTCCCTGAACGCCTCTGAAACTAGAGGATTTTTTAAAAGCTGGACATACTTCGGGCAGAATGCGCAGTCTCCATTGGGAGGAAAACAAAGTCCTGTCTGTTCTGGTCCCTGATAGCCCACAGGGAATTCGGGGACGGGCAGCCAGAAATGTAATAGCTGTCTTCCCCTCTGGTTGTCTTGCCAGCTCTTTGACCTTGGGGAGCACTGCCAACAACCCACATAGCCTCACCTTGCTACTTTGCAATGCCAGGTCGGTCCAGAATAAACCAAACTCATCCATGATTTGATTGTGGATGAAGGGGCTGACCTAGTGTATATCACTGAGACTTGGTTAGGGGAGGCTAGTGGCCCAGTCTGGTTCCAGCTTCTCCCTCCAGGGTATTCTGTAGAGGAGTAGGTGAGGGAATGTGGGTGGGGAGGTGTAGTGGCTGTGGTCTGTAAGGATAACATCTTCTTTACCAGGATCCCTGTTGGGGTATTTGACCATACTGAATGTGTGTACTTAAGTTTGGGAACCAGGGATAGACTGGGACTTCTGTTGGTGTACCGATTGCCCCGCTGCCCTACAGAATCCTTTACTGAGCTCATGGACTTGGTCGCTGAACTTGTACTGCAGTCTCCTAGACTTTTGGTACTGGGGGACTTCAGTGTTCATTTTGGGATGGATTTGTCCAGGGCAGCTCAGGAGTTCATAGCAGCCATGACAACTATGGGCCTATCCCAAGTGGTCTCTGGACCAATGCATGTTGCACATCACATGCTTGATTTGGTCTTTTACTCGGATCAGGGTGGTGTTCCATGGGTGGGGACTCCTGTGATTTCCCCATTGTCATGGACGGACCACCATCAGGTTAAGGTGTCATGTCCTCGCCCACGGATAGCGATGAGGAGTGGGAGGCTGGCAACCCTCCAGTGGGTGAAGAGGCACCAGAAGGGGAGAACTCGGTTGTCGGGCTGCAGGAGGTAGCTGAGACGGGCCAGGGTGAAGTTTCAGGACAAGAAGGCCCGTCGGGAGCAGAGGAGACAGGGGGTAGAAAGCCAGACCCTGAGCTGGAGGATGATCAACCATTAACTCCCCAAGAGCGGACATGTGCAAAACGCCAACAGCAGGTGCAGGCACTCAGAAGAAGTCAGCGCCTCTTCAGCAGGCCAGATAAGCATTGAATCTCTAACAGCTGGCCGGGGGAGGTGAGCAATTAAGCCAAGGACTATAAATCAACCAGCAGGTAGCGAACAAGCCGCTGGAAGCAACATGTTGGTTGAGCTTGCTGCATACCCAACCTTCTGGTACGTGGAATTCCCATCTTCGTGGTGGAACTCTTCAGTCTCAGGCTTCCCCTGATTGTAACCTGATTCATGAGTGGGGTACCATACAGCTTCAGCCGGGACAGGCTGCTGGAGATGACTCGTCGTGCCTCGATATCTCCCTCGGTGACTCCTTGGACCCTTGGCTCAGGATGTTCGGGATCTGGTGAGCGACCTGGCCTGCGGGGGATTCGGTTTGGACTTGGTACATGGTAGTGATTTGCTCTTTTGTGCTTCTTCATAGATGCAGAGTGACTCCTGAGCTACCAGCTTTTCCAATAGAGATCTGGAAGCAGACTGTGGACAGACAAGCTCATGACATAAGGTTAGGCTTAATGCAGAATGCAGCAGCTAGATTGGTCCCTGGGACAACACGAAGGGACCATATAACACCAGTTTTGAAAGAACTGCACTGGTTGCTGATATGTTTCCAGGTGAAATACAGAGTGCTGGTTATTACCTATAAAGCCCTTAATAGCTTGGGTCCAGGCTATTTAAGAGAGTGCCTCCTTTGTCATGAACCCTCCCGCCTTTTACGATCTTCTGCAGAGGTCCAGTTACAGTTGCCACCAGCTCATCTGGTGTCAACAATGGGGTCCTGGCCCGCATGGTGTCCACTGCTGAGATGGGGGAAGCAGCAGCTTTGGGGTCAGTGGCAGCGCCCTGGAGAAGCAGCAGCAGCTCTCTCAGTCCAATGAGGACATGATCCAGCTCATCGGGCAGCACCTCCATGGGCTGTGCCTCAACCAGACAGTTGATCTTCTCATGCAAGAGTCAGGATGTTGTTTGGAACATCCTTCTGCTACCAAGTTCCACAATCATGCCATGGAAGGAGAATGGGATAAGGCTGAGAATGATGTGAATGAACTTAAGCCTTTATTGCACTCTCCTCATGCAATTGTGAGGATGAAGTTTTTGCTGCTGCAGCAAAAGTATCTAGAATATCTGGAGGATGGTAAGGTCCTGGAGGACCTTCAAGTTCTACACTGTGGGTTGACACCATTGAAATAAACTAACTTTGGCACTAAACTAGCAACAGGATCAAAGGATACAACTGTTATTATATGGTAGGTTGATCTAGATACACACCAGCTAAACCTGCTCAAGATGTTGGAAGGCTGTGCATATGACATTTCCTATATTGCCTGGAGTCCAGATGACAGCTACCTTGTTGCCTGTGGCCCAGATGACTGCTCTGAGCTTTGGCTCTGGAATGTACAAACGGGGGAGCTGAGGACAAAGATGAGCCAGTCTCATGAAGACAATTTAGTTCTACCAGTGCAATTTAGCCAGTAATCTCCTTGACTCCTGGGAAGGAGTGAGAGTGCAATGTCTGTGGTGCTTGAGTGATGGGAAGACTGTGTTGGCATCAGACACACACCAGCGAATTCAGGGCTATAACTCTGAGGACCTGATGGACAGAAACATAGTACAAGAAGATCATCCAATTATGTCTTTTACTATTTCAAAAATGGCTAGTTAGCTTTGTTATATGTAGCAACTCAGGGAGTTCATGTATGGGACTTGCAAGACAGAGTTTTAGTGAGAAAGTACCAAGGAGTTACACAAGGGTTTTACACGATTCACTCATGTTTTGGAGGCCATAATGAAGACTTCATTGCTAGTGGCAGTGAAGATCATGAAGTATATATTTGAAACAAATGTAGTGAGCTGCCAATTGCGGAGCTGATGGGACACATGCGTACAGTCAACTGTGTGAGTTGGAACCCACAGATTCCATCCATGATGGCCTGCGCCTCTGATTATGGCACTGTTAGAATATGGGGACCAGCACCTTTTGTAGACAACCAGGATATTGAGGAGGAAAGCAGTAGCATGGATAGTTGATGGAGAATTTGGAGCAGACAACTTGGGATTTGGTGCATAAAAACATGATTGATAGCTGGACAGACACACTCGTCATGAAAAAAAGAACCATTTCTTAAGCCCAACTGGGGCCAAATACTTTTTATAGCAAACAGTTGAAATGAAGCACATCATTAGAACGTTGTTGGACACCATGTTGAAGTAATTCCCCATCAATTGTGAATAACTGTGCAACATTCAGGCTAACCATTGAACTCCGTATATACATTTTCCCTTTCTGCCATTTTGTCAGACAGACTACTGTTCTTGTTGCTCTTCTGTGTAATGAAGTTTAAATGCTTGTTTGAAAGACTTTTTATTTAACAGTTTTAGAGTGCTTTAGTGTGAAGAGTACATGTTGGATAGGAAAGTATTTCCTTCTCTTGCTTCTCTGAGTCTCTCTGCCTTATTTAGCTTGAGATCTTTGCAGCTTGGTTCTTGGATTCTAGCCTTGCCTGCCATTGCACAGTATATCTAAACGGATGTTAAATCAGCGAATGACATGAAAAAAGCACTCTCAGTATCACACTTGACAAAAGGTTTTGTAATTTTACATATCTTGTTACTCTGTAAAGGGGTTCATAGCATTTAAAAAAAAAGAATAAAATTTTTATAGCATTTTTTAAAGGACTGGGCTTTCTTTGTGGCTACCCCAGAGCTTTGGAATATGCTCCCTGTTGAAATGAGAACATCTCCTGTATTAACCTGTGATTTTTAATATTATAATTTGTACACTGCCTTGAGATTTACCTATCAGGTGGTATAAAAATATGATTAAACAAACAGACAGACAGACAAATAAATAAATAAATAAAAGCCCCATGTGGAAAGGCTCCTGGTCCCACAGTGATGACACATATACTTTTTAAAGCACTAGTGCCGCCTATTGGCTCAACTGCCAATTGTTGCACAGTCCCCCATTTATTTATTTGCTTGCTTGCTTCAGAAACTTATATTTCACCTTTCCATTGCAAAGTGCAGTGCCCAAGGAGACTCACAGCAATTTAAAACACTTAAAAAAAAAACCTCTATAAAAACAACAAAACATACAAAATGGTATCAACAAAAACAAGAGGATACAGCTGTAAGGACATTATCAAACAACATACAGTCAGCTCAATAAAATAGCTATAGATAAAAGCATTCTAAAATGGAAACGTTTTCCATACAGTACAAGACTAGCAGATGAATTCAAGTTATAAAGCTGAGTGTTAGGGTAATCTTGAGTTCTGTTGGGTAAAGATGTGAGACTCATATTTGCAATTTGTGATGTAGCAAGTGAGCTTGATGGCACTGAGAATAAAACTAGAAATTCTACCATTGAAATGCATATGTCTAACTGTTGAGTGAATCACTTCCTTAATACAAAACTCAGATATTTTATTATTCAGGCAGGGAAATCCTTGCTCCAACCAATAGATGTCACTCATATCCTTATGAGCCAGCTGTACGAAATTGCTTATGCAGAACAGTTTCCTAATGTGCCTGAGATGAACTATCACCTCAAGACTTGTTATGAAGTAGATGAAAACCTAAAATATAGGATTCATGTGAAATAACCTGGGAACAAAATGTCTGATACTTGCTCACAAACCTGGGACAATCCAAACCTGGCCATTAATTTCATTTACTTTAAATTCCAGCTGGTGCAGTAAAGGTCTTGTGGCACCTTAGTCTTTATTACACAGTATTCATTTAATCAGGAATTCTATACTGTGGCATAAGCTTCAAACCATAACATTTCAAATGGCACTGTTACCTGACCTGCATGGAAACATGGGAAGAGAGCTGGTCTATGGGAGGATTGAGAGAGCTGATCTTGTGGTAGCAAGCATGAGTTGGCCCCTTTGCTAAGCAGGATCCACCCTGGTTTGCAGTGGAATGGGCGACTACATGTGTGAGCACTATAAGATATTCCCCTCAAGAGATGGGGCCGTTCTGGAAAGAGCATCTGCATGCTTGCATGCAGAAGGTTCCAGTTACCTCCCTGGCATCTCTAAGATAGGACTGAGAGAGATTCCTGCCTGCAACCTTGGAGAAGCCGCTGCCAGTCTGTGTTGACAATACTGAGCTAGATGGACCAGTATAAGGCAGCGCCCTATGTTCCTATGTTTCTAAGCATGCAGCATTTCCATGCTAGCAAAATATGTATTGTATACTGGTATGTTCAGTTCTGCACAAAAGGCACATATGTTCTTATGAAATTCCAAGACAAATGGTATGAGAATTCACGTTGTTGCTCATATGGTTGGTACAATCCATCTTCCAGAGATTGGGGTGGGGTGAGGTGACAGCTAACCTGTTATTGGATAGGCGGTACATGGATTTTAAAGGTATTACCAGATTGTGGTTGATAAATGGACAGAAACTTACGTGTACAATGGGGTTGCAAAACATCCCTATTTTATCTACATATATTTTGCAGGGACATATGTGTACTGTAACAGTTGGTATTGGGCTCAAACTCCACTTTCTATAATTACAAGCTCTCACTGATGAGAATTCTACACCTACATGCAAGAAAGATTATCCCTGTGAGTATCTGTGTGTCTTTCACATTCTCAGGGGTGTAGCCAACATTGGGCTACCGGGTTCAAAGAACCTGGGCTGCCACCCCTCAGGGGTCACAGCTCGTGGCCTCGACACTCCCCCCCCGCATCTGACGTCAGATGCAGGGGGCATGGTTTAGCTCCTGAACAGGGTCCCATGGCACCATTCAGGAGTTAGATGGCCAGTGTTGCATACGCACTACAGCCAGGAGCGGCTCTCCCTGACTTAAGGCTGCGAACGCAGCACTGGCCCCGATCTAGCTCCCAAATGGGGCTGTGCGTCCCCGTATGGTAGTTAAATGGCCAGCAATGCATTGTTCTCCTTAAAAGCAGGGAGAGCTGCTTCTGGCCATGCTGCAAACACAGTGCTGGCCTCGATCTAACTCTCAAATGGGGCCACGCAGCCCCGTTCGGGAGCTAGACCACGCAACCCATCTGATGTCAGATGCAGGGGCATGGCTAACCGTAGGGGGTGGCACAAGGGGGCCCACTGGCATCCCTCCACTAGTGCACATTCTAGTCTTATCGACTTTGACTCTGCTCTTTCCTGGTGAATGAAAGCATAGGGGAGGTTACTGTTAATTAGTAACTATTACAGTCCTTGTACCATAAGAAACTACCTCGCATTATGTATAGATTCACCAAGAGAAGCTAATTGGAATGGAATCAAAAGACTGACATATATCTGACATTAAAAGGCAGAAGTCACCCTAGAGTTCCCATCTTACTAGGACTTACCTACTCTGTCACTACTGGAAATATTTTTAGGATCAGGTTCCTTTTCTATGAAACTCCTTGGGGAGGGCTGGAATATAGCCTTATATATATATATATATATATATATATATATATATATATATATATATATATAAAAATGTGTCCCCTTACCCAGACTGTAATAGCAGCCTTTCCTCATTCCAAAAATTCCCTAGAGACATGGACAGTATCAGGGGTTTGTCAAGTCAGGGACCATGACTAACTGTGAGGCCTAAGGCCCCTGTGTGTGTGTGTGTGTGTGTGTGTGTGTGACATGAGGAGGCTGACATGAAGAGGCCTGTGCTGTTGCTGCCCTCTCCCACCTGCCTTCCCATCCACAAGTGGGAACATCTCTAGGGAGATATTCGCAATGCCAGGACCGGCCTGTCCTCTAGGCAGATCTAGGAGGTCATCTAGGGCACTAATGATTGGGGTATGCATAAACAGTGCCAGAATATAGCACTGCCAATTATTCTCCCTCTTCCTCATGTATTACACCCCTGAAGTACTGCACAGTGGTGCAAGAATGCAATATATAATCCTGCACCCTGTTCCCCCAAAGGGCCTGCACACTTTTACACCACCAAACACACAGTCTTCTTTGCTCCTTGCATGGCTCAGCCTCCAATAAAGAGCTAGTACCATAAGCTGCACTCCCTCTCTTGACTATGAATTGCCTAACTCAGCATTCATTTCCAACAAGAAATTGTCTCAGACTGGATTGCCAAATCAACAGCAGCATTGTTGCACCTCTGAAGTGTTCGAGTTTTACCCCCGTCATGGCCAGGAAACTGTCTCCCATGGTATCCTGAGATCAACACGGGCTAGTCACTAGCTGGCTATCTGCTCGGGCTGGCCATTCACCCTCACAAATGTGCAGCCTGCATAGCTTGAGTTAAAGCTGGGGCTCTGCACTTCTTATCATGGGGGGTGTGTGTGTGCCAAAATCAAACTTCACGTAGGGTGCCAGAAACCCGAGGACCAGCCCTGTCTGACCCACAGCAAAGGGGCTTGCTTCCAGAGGTCCCTGTGATGACACAACAGCTCTGGAAGAAAGTGTTTTTGCTGAGGGAGTGGGGACAGGAACCACTGCCAAGAGATGCCGTGACACCACCACTAGTCCCACTCCGTGAATTGAGCGGTGGGGGAATGTGGCAGCAGCTCCTCCTTCTCCCACCCTCTAAGCTTCTGCAATGGCTGCCTCTGCATCCTGTCACATACACCCATTCACTGGGGTGGGGGAGAAAATCCACCTGCCTCCACCTTCCTACTCCTGCCGCCACTTAGTCCCCCTCTCTCATCCCATTCCATACGCTTGGGGAGTTGCACTATGGGGGTTGGGGTTCCTGTGTAAGGCTTGCTCCAGGCTCCCCTGCAACTTGGCATCATCCTTGCAGAGAAATCTCTGTATCTGGAGTCCATCTCCTAACAACGAACTTCCATAAAGAGACATCTCCTGGCCATTAAACTTAGCTCTAAGGCAAAGCACTCAACCTTTTCTTAAATGCAGAAGTCTTCACCTGCCTTTGAAAGCTTCCAGCATTTCTAGGAGGCCATTCCATAATAATGAGGCTACCATGGAAAAGCCCTGGATCCAGGGAGACATGGAACTGATTTGCCTGATAGGAGGAAACCTGAACAAGACAAAGAGCCGGGTCTCACGATCAGTCTCACGATCAGTGAGACCCGGTTTGCGAGAGTGAGCAGGGAGAGTGGGCTAAGCCCGCTCTCCCCGCAGACGATCACAGAGGGAGCCCTGGGTGGCTGAATCGGCCGCTCACACGATTGCCGGCTCTGTGATGGAGCCGGAGGGGGCTGGGGGGAGCGGAGGCCAATTGGCCCCTGGAAACTCCAGCATGCCCTGCGCGAGCGTGCAGGACATGCTGGTGAGACCCCCGGAGCTGGGAGGCAGCTTTTTGCTTCCCCTCCGGGGGTCTTCTTGTGAATAGCCGCGGCACGGAGCCGCACCACGGCTACTCACGATGTTTAAAAATGGGTTTGCGGAGCGCTCGCAAACCCGGTTTTAGGGGCGGGCTACTTGAGCGGGTTACCTGCTCAAGAACCACCAGGCTCACACCCGAGCCCGGTGGTTCTCACGATTGCAGGAAATCAGGCTAGCGGAGGCTAGCCTAATTTTCTGCAATCATGTGAATAGCCTCTATAAATCTTAATGGGTTAGTGGGGTTTTCATATGGGAGAAAGTGTCCCTTAAGATACCCTAGGCTCAGATTGCATATGGTTTTCTAAGTAATGTCAGAATTGCACCCCCAAATTAACAATCAATGTAATTGTTGGCCTGCAGCCAGCCAGCGAGCACCTTCCTTGCTTTCCAGGGCCACACTACCCAATAGACCACCACCAGACCAGGGCCAGGCCAGAACAACTGAGTGTTGGTCTAGGCACTAGATAGGATAGATAAATCCTTTAATACCTTGGATCTTATTTCATAATAAAATCACACTTTGGTCACACTTTGTGCAGTAGTAGGAGAAAATATACAGTAGAAATTAGTAGGGGTGTGCATGGAACCGTCTGGCCCGGTTTGGTTCGAGGCCACACCAGCCTTGAACGGAAACGGGCCAGTTCGGTCCAGCCCCCCGTAGAACCCCCCCGTCCCATCTGGTCCTGGACTGGTACCTGAATTTTTGGAATTTTTGTTTTAAAATTACATTCGATAATAAGTACCTTTAGCCCCTTCGGGGGGCTTGCTGAGGCTGTGGGGGGGTCCACTTGGGTTCCCTCTCCCCCCGCTGGCCTTCCTTATCACCACCATGGCCCGCTGTGACTGGGTAATGTGAGAAATTTTGGAGCCTTTCGGGCCTCCGTAAGAGCGCGCGGCCACCATTTTGGCGGCCACTGCACAGGCGCCAATGTGCTCTGTGAGGCCAATGCACAATGCCTTCTGTTAGGCCACTCCAAAATCGCGGCCGCATGCTCTTACAGAGGCCCGAAAGGGCCAAAAATTCTCAAGTTACCCGGCCGCAGCGGGCTGCGGCAGTGATCAGGAAGGCCAGCAGGGGGAGAGGGAACCCGCACAGACACACATCCCTGTGCAGCCTCAGCAAGCCCCCTGAAGGGGCTAAAGGTACTTATTATTGAATTTAATATTTTTTTTAAAAAAAAATTCTCAGACAGGCCGGACCGGACCCGGCGGTCCGGTTCCGGTCTGACGGAACCAGGGGGGCGGGGTTTCAGTTTGACCCTGAACCTCCAACCCCTGAACCAGACCGCTGGATTGCCAGAGTGATCCGCACATCCATAGAAATTAGGGTTTTGTGCATTTGGGAATATGGGGATTTAATAAGGAGCAGAATTGTAGAAATAGATGAGAAAAGAGGTCTCGGTCCTCAACTATAGTTCGGGAAGGAAAAGAATCTCATCCATCCTTTGCAAGGCTCCTTCCTTTTCCTTCCTTCTCTTATTTTCCTATCCCTCCTCCCCTCCTCCCTCATCTCTTTCTCTTCAGTTCTCTACTCATTCTCAGTTTCCCTTCCCTGCTGTCCCCCACTCTCCAGGTTTTGAATTAGGAATAGTTTGAGAGGTGCTCACAGACTGGGGCGGGGGGGGGGGGCCTGCACTGGTTTCTTGAATGGGTGGAAGAAACACTCAGGAGCGGATTAAGCTTTTTGCTGCCCATAGGCAGTAAGTAAGTAAATTTTATTTATGGTCATTGACCAAATATAAAACCAAAAATTACAAAGGTTACTATGACAGAGCGCAGATATCACAGTAGCTATTGGAGCAGTACCAAGTCATCATCGCAGCAGTCTTATAAACAGTCCAAGCTCCCTTTTGCCACCCATTGGCAAAAAAGATTTGCCAGCCCAGCTCTCGAGGCTTGGGGAGGAGGTCAGGGGCAAGTTAAATCTTAAAAAAAAACATTTTACAACCACTGGTGTGTGGCAAGAATGGTAGTGGATATAGGGGGTAGTGCAGTGGGAGGCAGTGCTCCAGTGGCACTCGTGGAGGGGAGGGGAGGCAGAGGCAAGAGGTGCCCAAATGACAGGTTGGGCCTTTCCCAGCCCATTTTGGGGCTCTCTGCGCATACGTGTGATTTAACTTGCCCACGACCCCCTGAAAATTTGCCACCTCTCAGAATTTGCCACCATAGGCAAGTGACGATCTTACCTATGTATTAATCTACCCCTGGAAACACTTAGAATAAACCCTGCTGATTATGCCCTAACTCTGAGTTGGATTGTGCTGCTGGACATCCTTTGAAAATTTTCAGTCTTGTCTGACTATCTCATGTGTTGAGCAAAAGTTCAATACAGCAGATGCTGAGATGCATTTGTAATGGCAGTTCAATGAGTTTTTAAAATAACCTGCTTTACTCCAATGTTGGTTTTGCAGTATTGTTACTTGCAGGGTTCCTGTGCTTTTTAGGGTTGTGCGTTTTGTTTTTTTTTCTGTTTTGTTTCTGGCCCGAATCCAAAACACCCCCATTTTGTTCTTTGTTCGAAATCAGCTAATCTGAAACACCCCAATTTTGTTCTTTGTTCGGAATTGCAAAATCCGAATCTGAAACATTTTGCATTTTTAAAACTGCCCCCAGGAAAAAACTAGTGGGTGGGGGTGGTAGTGCCCAATGGGTGGAAACTACCACCCAAATTTCAGAGGGGTAAAGGGCTGGTTTTTGGTGAATTTTTGAAGTATAGGATTTTTCCCATAGGGAAGAATGGAGGTTTCAGCAAAAGTATAGCTTCATGTTGTGGGGAGAGGGGTGGTCCAGAGCAGAGTAGGGTGGGTGGTAGTGCCCAGTGGGGGCAAGAAAGCTGCCAGAATTATTTCAAAGGAATTGGTCAGAAGGCTGATTTTTGAAGATATAATGGAGTTTGCGCGTCTGTAAAGTTCTTCCCTAAAGAGAATGATGGACCTCCATAATTCTTGCCCCATAACTGCACTTGGGGGGCACCAGGGTGGCCCAGAGCGAGTGGTGGTGTAGAGCACATAGGGTGCCAACCCATGGGGTACTGGGTTCTTCTGAGATGCTTTGAGTGTAGATTCAGATTCTCTGGTAGCATATGAGAGTGGATTCATGGTTTGTCATTGAAAATCTCATATGCTACCAGAGAATCTACACTCAGAGCACCTCAGAAACAACAGAACCCAGCACCCCATGGATTAGCAACCCATGCGGGTGGTTGGCACCCTATGTGCACTACACCACCACTCACTCCCGGCCACCCCAGTGCCCCCCAGGTGGTGGAATGGGTCTGCTGAAACCTCCATTATTCCCTGGGGGGGGGGAACCTTAAAGAAGCGTAAACCTCAACAATTCCTAAGAAATCAGCCCTTTTCCCTATTCCTCTGGAATCTGGGTTGTGGCAGGCACCCCTTGGGGCACTGCCACCCAACCCACTGTTTTGCGCCTCAGGCTGCCTTTCTGCCCCGAATCTGCCCCAAAGACATTTCAACTTCAGAAATTCTTTAAAAATCAGCCCTTTTCCCAATTCCTTTGGAATCTGGGTGGTAGCAGGCACCTATTGGGGCACTCTTCTGCCCCTAAAGCCCCCTTTCTGCCCCCAATCCACCCCAAATAACATCAACATCACACATTAACAACAGCAGAGCTTTGGAAAAAATCAGGCAGATTTCCAAAGGTCATGCACATCCATATCCCCCCCGCCTGAAATGCAATTGATCTATACACAACAGTGTGAAACAACAACAATGAAATGCACACTGCCCCACTGGCCAATGAGGGCAAACGCACACTGCCCCACTAGCCAATGAGGGTAAAATTTACCCTTACATTTGCTTAAAAGGAATAAGGAGGCAATTGCCAGCGGATCAGCCCATGCTTTCGCTGGCCAATCTGCAGGCTGGAAGGGCTGGAAATTCAAACAGATGTCAAAACTCAAAATGGAGACTGAAGGAGAAAGACTTTTTGCGATTGCAAAATGGAGTTCCAAAACAGCCGAAACAACAAAACATTTTGTATCTGAAACAGGGACATTTTGTTTTGGCCACAAAATTTTCTATTTTGAGCATTGTTTTGGCTACAAAACAGCCGAAATGGCCTGTTTTGTGCACAAAACATTTTGTATCCGAAACCAAACACACATCCCTAGTGCTTTTCATAGATAGGGACCGGTGAACCTTAAATACATATATGTAAGGGAGATGATGCTTATCTTGCAAGGGGGGAGGGGCCCATAATGCCATTTTGGTCCCAGTTCCAAAATTACCTAGCTGCACTTCTCGTTCTTCTCCTGATGGGATTTTTTCGCACAGCTGCCTCCTGTTCAGCCACTCTCTTGTGTGTATTCAACCACAGAGACTTGCTTGTCTCATTCCCTCCCATCTCCCAATTAGCTTCTCCATGGAAACTCGGTTGAGACAATAAACACAGATTCCAAAGTACACAATGCAACCCAGCAATAATGTCAAAGAACAGATAAGATATAAGTTATAGCACAGCACAATTGGAGCCTCTTGCCTAATACTTGGCTTTTCCTCACCACTGTGTAGGAATTCAAGGAAGCTAGGCATCATCAGCAGATGATATAATAAGATTGGGGAATGGGAAACTTGTAAGAAGTTAGGTGATCCCTAAAGTATATTGGACCAATTCAATTTAGAACACTAAAGGTTAAATAAGTATCTTGAATATAGCCTAGAATGAGATAGATAGACAACCAAAGCAGCTCAGATACTATTGCTCAAGAAGCAAGCTGAAACAGTCTGCACTAGCTATGGCTTCTGAATACTCTTCAAGGTCAGCCCCACATAGGGCTGGTTCACACAATCAATGGTAAAGTAGTCTAAGTGAGAGTCTAAGATCCCCACAGCGTCATGCACTCCTGCGGAGCATGTTGTGTGAACTCAAGATTTCCCCCTGAACCCCAATTGGCACTGCTGCAAACCCTCATGTAGGCCACGTTGTTAATCTAGAATTTGAAGTGGGCTTGGTAATGTGGGTTTGGTGCAGTGCCAATCGGTGTTTGGGGAACATTTCTGAATTCACACCACATGCTCCACGGGAACTTATGCACCACTCAGATCCTACAGTCTTGTTTAGCCCATTGATTGTGCGAACCAGCCCATACCATAGTCATGCCAAGAGGTTTCAAAAGCGTGGGCGATGATCATGGAAGGCTGTCTCTGCAGTAGGCCTGTAGCCTACAAATAAGAGCTGAGTTGCATAATCATGGAATATTTGTTTTGCTAGATGTCCCATTGAATACTCCCCCATTAACAAGAACACCTCCCTTCACATAAAAATAAATATTGTTTTAATTGTACTTTAAACTATTTTAATTGCTTTTAATTGTTGCTGTTTTTTAAATTTCTGAATTTTATGTAAACTGCCTGGAGATTTTTCATATCAGGTGATTTATAAATCTAATAAAATAAAATAAAGTAAAATAAAATAAAAAACCTACAGTGTGAAGTAGTACAGTCCAGGAAGGACTGTACCATCTGCTTTTGCTAAATAGATAGCTCATTTCCAACAGGGTTTTCATACATGAGGTTTAAAGTAGGAGAGCCCTATTCAATTATCATATCAGGTGCAGATGCTGTACTCAATTACGACATCCATAAGAACATGCTGGCAAGCCCCACCCCCAGCACTGGCATAGACCTGCCCCCCGCCCCGCGTGCTGCCCATTTCCTGCAGAGCATCTGATTTGGGAAATGTTAACAGTGTGGTGTGATTACTTACCCACACCAGTTAAATGGTGTGGTTACAGTAACCCACTATCCAACAGCAGTGCCTTGTACTTGCTAGCTTGACTCTAGCTCTTGCCCAAGAAATGTTGGAAGGATAATCTAGTCCACATGTCTGCCCTAAATAAGGCATCTTAACCAGTACGTGTCCAAGCTTCTTTGGATAATGTCCAAGTTTCACAGTTTCCTAGGAACCATAGACCAAAGCTTGGGAAGCCAGTTAGCTGATGTGCAAGGGCTGGGGAGGAAGGGAATAGGCCAACCCTGCTTCTCCGCCTTCCTCCTTTACCTCTCACTGTTCAGTGATGGCCCCTGGAAGTTAGTTTGTGCTTCTCTAGCAGGGGCGTATCTAGGGTGCAGCAGGCAGGGCATGTGCCCCGGGCACCACTTGAAGGGGGGCGCCATTTTCTAAAATTAATTTTTTTTTTAAAAAAAAAGGCCAGCGAAAACAAAATGGCTGCCGCGCATGCTCAAAGGGCCTAAGTGAGGCCCTAGGCCAGGCCAGGCCTCACAGAGGCCATTTGAGCATGCACGGCAGCCATTTTGTTTCTAGTGGCCATTAAAAAAAATATTTTTAAAAATGGTCAGGACACATGCTCAAATGGTTCCTGTGAGGCCCTAGAGGCCAGTGTGGAGAGGGAGAACCTTTGCAGACCCCCCCACAGCCTTTAGGAAGCCCCTCAAAGGGGCTACAGGTAAAAAAATAGAAATATTTAATATAATATAAGTCACTGTACACATATTTAGTTTGGCACTATGTACAGAGAATCAGGGCTTGTGAATACTGAGCTGAAGCTTATGATCTAGGATTGTATTCATTTGCTTTTACTTTGCTTCTTGTGATAAGTGAGTTAAATGTGATGCCTTAATAATATGGCTATTAATGGTCAGTTTGTCTTTGAATCAGTGTGAAATCCTTAGTATTAAGGCCCACTGTGAGTATCTTGCTCTCCTTCTCTCATTTTAACTGTCTTTCTGAAAGACTAGAATATATTCCAAGCAGTGACACAGTTTACTCTGCATATCCTTTAATTGTTTTCAGAGTATCTGGGAAAAGCCAAATTCTCCATTGATTTTTAAAACTTACATAATAGTGATGCTACAATGGATAGTAGAGAATTAGACAGGCACTTCTGTTTAGTTTTCCAAGTACACCTCCGCATAATATTTAGGTATTTCATGAGCCGCAGCATACTGAAATTTGTAGTTTTCCAGCGTTTTCTTGGTCTTGCTACGTCCACTGCTAAACAGTTTTTGAAATATTAAAAGACTAACGAGCTTGACTTGTATTTTTCAGCTGATATTATGGTAAAGTTATCTGAAAGATGGGTGTCAGATGCTTGGACAGGGGACGCAATTTCAGTGCTTGCCCTAGGCGCTTTCCCCCCTAGATATGCCTCTGTTCTCTAGCAGCGTCAACTTTTCCATAGGCTACTTGCATCAGAGCAAGTCAGGGTCACTTGATGCACTTCAAGGAGGACACCTGCCATCAGGTACTTTTGCTGAGCAGCAACAGAGTGAACGGGGCATTTTCCACACATGGCTTTAAAGCCCTTTCGCTCACACCTCCTCCGGAATGGAGGGGGTGTGTACACATACAGTATCAGGCAGATTTACCCCCAAATCCCTGCAGGCTATAGGGGAGCACTTCACACACAATTTGGTTTTTTCTCTGCACTACAGAGTGTAGCCCAATTTATATCCAGGATTTTTTAAAAATCCACTTTTTGTGTTGGGTTTTGGGGACCACTTCCGGTTCACAGTAAAGCCTTGCAGTAAACCCATGGGAAAGCCTGCTGTCTGGGAAAGTTCCAGGAGGCAAGAAGAAGCAGGAGGACTATGCCCGGCTGGCCTATGCCCTTGCTCCCTGCCTCTCGCCATCACTTGTCAGCCTCTCCTTGCTCCATGTCCCCATTGCACAGAGCCGCCACAGCCTGCCTTCCATACTGGGGTTTTGCTAGATTTTGCACAGCCCAGCAGCAAATACTGGGGTTTGGGTTTTTTTAGGTTTTTGCAGAGAAATTATAAAATAAAGACAGAAATATCCAGATGTTTATAGGTCTAGTCGTGGAGTTATAATGCAATAGCATGTAGCTAGTTCAGCTATCATAGAATCAATACATCACAACTTGCATCATATAAAATGCAATCTTCTTATAATAGACTTTAATAAAAATTTCATTATCTGGGACTTCAAATAGAGAGATGAACCACCTCTTTCTTTAAAAGAGATGAACCACCTTATAAAGGTCTTATATTCTCACCCCACACACACACACTTAGAAATTATCACAATAAGCTCCAGCAATCCACATAATTAATATTAATATGTTTATCTCCATCTAATAACTGACAACTGCAATCTATTTTACAGATAATGTATTAATTCTTTGCCATATTTAACTCAAAAACAACTTGTCATGTTTGACTTTGTTGCTGTATCACATTATTTATCCATCATCTGGTTTTGGGAGTATTTCTTTCTCTTCAGTGTTTCTCTCTCTTTCTCTTTTTCGCTGTCACAATCATGTGAAAGACTGCATCTTCTTTTTTTCAAAAGTCTTTTTTTTAATTAAAGCTGCTAGAAATAAATAAATAAATAAACCCCACATTAAAAAGATTGATTCCATTTCTTTTCTTCTCTTTTGTCAATAATTCTTAGCTGAAGGGCAGTTCTGCCATAGATGGAAAAATATTTTTCTTTTTGGCACTTTCAGCAGTTAGCATTATATTTCTTATTAATTTAATTTAATTTTGTCAGTTTCATTGTATTATCATAGGACACCGTTATGTCATTATATTAAAGCAGTTATTTTAGAAATGTGCACAAAAAGAATGTCAATGAACTGATTTTCCTCTCTTTGTGCTTATTTAATGTTTCAAAACAAGAGCTTTCTGCCGTTGTTGTTTCTAATGTTCAGCTTTTATGTTTAAAACCTGTAACATTTGTATTATGTACTGCCTTGAAAAAATAAGGACAATCAAAACTGTGTTGGAACTCTAAAATAAAACATTTTATGTTACTATATAAATACATACTTGCAAGCTTATCCTATGCTTTTTTAGTAAGAAGTTACCTACATTCTTATTGGTAGGTTTAGTTTGCTGCCAGGCCTGACCCAAGCAAGTCCCACCCATACCTGAGGCAGCACAGTGAGGCATTGTGCCCCCTATTCCCCTCCTGGAGCCCTTCAGGACAGCAACTTACACTTGCTTTGCTGCATATACAGGGGCGCAACGATAGGGGGGGCAGGCAGGGCACGTGCCCTGGGCGCCACCCCGGCGGGTCACGTGGGGGGCACCAAAAAGTGGCATCCCCCCCTGCCCCCCCGGATCACCCGCCAAGTGTGAATTGAGAAGCGCCGTTGAGAAGCTACGCCAGGCCAGACGGCAAGTCTCGGCGTCGCTCTGCCTGCACTCCTCGTCAGGCGATCCACCGCTGCTCGGGCTGCTACATCGCCGCCAGCTGCCAGCCACCGCCGCACAACAGCGGGCGACCCGCTGCCGCCCGCCACCGCCGAATCGCCGCCTCCGCTGCCACACTCGGCGGGCGACCCACCGCTGCCCGCCGCCGCCAAATCGCCGCCACCGCCGGCGATCTGCCACCTGGGGCACCGCCGGCACAGGTATGTGGGGGCCAAGGGGTGGGGGGCACCATTTCAGGGCCAGAGCTTGCCCTGGGCGCCGTTTCCCCCCGATACGCCACTGTGCATATAGGCTTGGTGTGCATTTGTGTGTGAAGGGTTTTGATATCGGCATGCATATGGGAACAGCAAGGTGCCGTTCGCACTGCCACAGCCTGTATTCAGATCTTATCTTGCTGTTTCTGGTTAAGTAATAGTAGCTGATTTCCCTCATGTTGAGAACAGTTTGCTGGGTTGCTCCGTTTCCCCCCGTGGTGCCATGTGGAGGAGCCTCACTAATACAATGACGTATTCCTGTTAGTCGCATGAGTCTGTCACACTGCGTTTTGGACTTCCATTCTACTTTCAAAAGTTCTTTAATCTCTGCCCCTCCATCTTTTTAATCAGGCTTTAAAAATATATATTTTAAATTCATGTTCTTGCGGAATGCTACCAGTGGTAACTCCTTCCATTTCATTTATTATTGATTTTTTATTTGCTTTTGCTCAGCTCCTTCCTCTATTAATGTTAATTCCAGTTTTATTTTTGTTTATCTCTGCTTCTCAATCTTTTAAACCAGCCTTTTGGTTTAAAAAAAGACTCCTGCCCCCTTAGTGTTCTTGTGCAAAGCTGACAGCAATCATTTCATCATAGAATTGTAAGGCTTGTGAAAGAATCACATGCTTCTCCCCCCTGCAGGTGATCTTGCACCAATTCACGAAGAAATTTTTTTTAATGGGGGAGGGGAAAACCAGCAAATGTCATCCTTTGCTACCTGCCCAAAGGTGACCCTCTGCAATCCCATTGGCCAAAATCGGGGGGGGGGGAGGAGGTCAGGGAGAGCATGCTGTACGAACAGTCCCTGCTTGGGAAAGATGTAATAACCCATTGCCAAAATACATAAGGGATGGGAATATGAATAGCCCCAGCTTTACTACAAACTATGCAATAATCTGTTTATTTCCTTTATTCACGCTTTTAATACGATCATACAGAATCATGAGATCTTACACCACTTCCTCCCGTGCTAAAGCTTGCAGTCCAGAAAGCACCCTGGTGGTGTGCAGAAGGTGCTGTGCTCCACTCTTCCTCTCCCTGTGCCAGCAAAGGAGGAAATCTTCAGTCTCAGATGATGGCGGGGGGGGGGTCTTTCCCTTTCCTCCTCCTCCTGCTGCCACCACCACCACTCTACCTCCCCACCCCTGCTCTGTGGCTTCTGAAAAAGCAGAAGAAGGGGAATAGGTAGTGGAACACCCACCACTCTATTCCTCCACAGTTCCTTCTGCTCTCCATTCCCCACCCTCTGCCTTTTCAAAAGCTTGAGAGCAGAAGCAAGAGGAGAAGGAGCGACAACAGACCTGTGGAGGCACTGCTGCCACAACCAGGTAAGGAGGGCACCAGAGTGGAGAAAACAAGGCAGCTAGTGGCCATAGGGTACCTGGTGCCATCTCTGTCAATCAGCTGCCTGAGAGGCTGCCTCAGCCTCATTAGTGGACTGGCCCTGTTTGCTACCTGGCACTATTCATCTAGTTTCACAGCTGGAGAGTGACGTGCCCAAGATCATAAGTTAAATTCATGGCAGAGATGGGACAAATCTATGGCTCTTGGATCTAAGTTCAACTATTTATCTACTGGGCCACACTAACAATGTTCCAAGGGAATTACACATTTGTGAAGAAGACATTAAACTAGTATGAATTCATTTCCCTGTTTTTTTAAAAAACAACAACACATTTTTGTAAATAACATTCTAGACTTGCTCACTAGACAGCTTATTCCAATACTGAATTGCTCTTAATAAATTTCTCCAAAGATTAACTTTGGTGGGTAACTGCAGAGTTGCACTAACCCCCGGACCTTGGGGACCCGGTCTGGTCCTCCGAGATCCAGGGGAGCCTCCAAATAGCCAGAGCCAGGGGCTTCCAGAAGCCTCTCTGCACCCGTCCTGCCAAAGCTCCATTTTTTTTTTAAAAAAAACCTCTTACCGCACCCAAGGGTTAGCTGTGGGGGTGGGGGGAGTGGAGCAGTCCTTCTCCCTTCTCCCCCCTCCCCAAGCAGTGGTGGGGTGGGAGCAGGAACAACGCTGCACCCATCCATTTGGGTCAGCGTCCTTAAGCAAATGCGAGGTGCGCCTGCACAGAGGAGATCGTCACAATCCATGCATGAACTAGATTTTCAGAATGATTCCCTAAGACTTTATCAACTATCAGTTACATGCTTGGGGCAGGTGTGATACATTCCTGAGGGACGAGATTGCACATACGCCTTTCTGAAAGACTCTGCTCATTAAGAGTCCAGAATCACACAATTCAGCAAATAGACAGAATATGGGTGTGCACGAATTGTCTGATGTTGAACCAGTTTGCATCAAATTGGGTCAGTTCAGCAGCTTGATCATGATCTGAACTGGGGCCAGTTTGGTCCATGATCCATGATGAAACAGAACCAAGCCCTGCTTGAGTGGACCAGTTTGACATTGTAAGGCAGTGGCAGGGGAGCCACGAGAGAGGTAGTCTAAGGTGCTTACCGGCCCACTGCAGCCCAAGTGCCAGATGCCACTTTAAACAGGACTTCTGTGTGACAGTGCTGTGGTTCCAGCCTCTGCACATCTGGAACCGTGCCACTGCCATGTGGGTGGCCTGCTTAAAGAAGGGATCTTGCGCTTGGGCTGCTTTGGGGCGGGGGCAGCAAGCATCAGTGCCGGCAGCCGCACCAGGTCAGGTCAGGCCAGGCTGGCAATCATCTTTGACCACCTTTCCTGCCACTCCCCCACCACCCTTGAGTGGATTCCCCCACCGCTCAGTGGATTCCCATTTACAAGTATTGCCTCTTGAACCACCAAACTGGTTCAGTCAAATGGACCAGACCGGCCAGCTGGTTTGATTGAACTGGTTAGGTTGTACATACCCCTAAGCTAGAAACACCTGACCGGGGAAGGGGGAAGCACCCCAAACCTCCCATCAATCTTCTTACAATATCCCACAAAGGAAATTTGACTTTGTTAACTTCACAAAAAAATATCATTTTCTTCTGCATTATCATAAGTTTGGCTGACACTAGGATCAGTTCCAGGGGGCCAAGCTGCTACTGGAATGGACACATCACTGCCACCTTTGCCACGATCATTGTCATTGCCATTGCCCTCATTATTGTCATCACTGTCTCCACCGTAAGCACTGGTGTTGTTGTCGACATCATCATTGCCATCCTCATCATTGTCACCGTCACTCTCATTCCCGTTCTGTTCTGCATCACTGTCCTCTTCAATCACCACAATATCCTCTTTGGATTCTGGGTCAATGTCTTCTTTGAACCACACAGCCTTGTAGCCATCATCTGCCACCCTCCTGTCTTTCGTGAGTATGGATTTTACTTCCTTTTCACTGTCTGTTTCCTCACCATCATCTTCACCCTCCTCAAGAGCTCCAGAAGCTGCGGATGCCTGGCTGCTTTCCACTGCCTTCTTCAAGGGAGGGGTGCCTGGCCGCACCTGGGTCACTGGGCTATCATTTTCAGATACAACACTTACTAGCGAATGCTTGTCATTGTCATCTAAGTTAGGTCTCAAATCACTGTAGAAGTTTCCATTGGAGAAGCCTGCAATGGACTGCAAAAGAAGGACAACAGTAGTTCAATAGCAGGGAAGTGAAAGGGAAGTGAGGTACATGAAGGAGAATCACTCACATTTAACATGATTACGCCGGATCCCAAAGTTGTATAATCCAGTATAATTCTGAGCTGGGTTGCACAGCCATTTTTGAGGCAGAATTGCCATAAGTTTACTTTGCCCCTCAATTTTAATGTGAGAAAATTGACTTGTGAAAGCATTCCCACATTTTACCAAAGCCTAAACACCAACAAAAACCAAACTATTTGCAGATTGATTTAACTTGCCACCAAACCCACTGATAGAAATGTTTTTTTACACTATTCCTCTTTCCATCCTTTTCAATTAAAAAATTCCTTACCGTACAGTCAATTTTTGCGGCTTAAAAGAAATTCTTCATATTCTAGGGATTTTGAGTCAGCAGCTGATAAATTGAGTTCTCAGTTAATGGAAAGGGGTTATCCCACTCAAGTTATACAAAAAGCCAGACGCAGGACACAGACTAGAGATAGATTATCTCTACTTAGGACAGCTTCACAAATCAATAGGAAGCAATCTTGGATTACATGGTTGATGCAATATTCTTCTCTAAGTTATAGAATTAAAAATATCATCAGAAGACATTGGAGATTAGTATCAGATTTACCAGGCTGCACCAATTTCCTGTTAGTAGCCTTTCAAAAAAGTCCCAGTTTCAAAGATTTTCTTGTTAGAGCAGATAGTCTGCCTCGAAGGGAGGGCGTGGAACCAAAAAGCTTTTTCAAATGTGGTCATTGTGTGGCATGCCCTATGGCACTACAAACTACTGAATATAGGGACAACAATACTGGCAAAAAATATAGATTGGACTTTTTTGCCAACTGTTCTACCAAGAACATTGTATATATAATACAATGCCCATGTTCCCTGAGATATGTAGGCATATCAACCAGAACAGTTCGATCTCGCATTCTGGAACATCGCTCTTGCATTAGGAAACAAAATTTGGAATGCCCTATGGTTGATCATTTCATGCAGGTAGGACACTCCTTTAATGATTTTCAATTTTTTGTCATCTATAGGTACAAACAAAAAGAATTTTCCTATGCAAATATCAAAACTGTCCTCCTACAGAGGGAGGCATTTTTTATACATCAGCTCCGGACTCTAGAGCCTTTTGGTTTAAATCAGGTCAATGACCTTTCCAGTTATTTATAGGCACAAATGTGCTATTTTTGATCATGGCCCTATTTAGAGACTTGGATGTGGAATGGGATTTAGTGGGGTGAGATTTAACTTTACACAAGACTGATGGACATCCCCTTAAAAGGAGTCAAGTCTCTCCTGTTGGAGAACGGGACTATTATATATATTCCTGACAAACTTTTATATGAGCTACGTTTTGGTTCCATATTATATTTGTATAATTGGAAATTTAAATGGGACAAAAGGTTCACAGCTTCTTTAGGAAGCTCAGCATTGCTGTTTCTTCACACATGCACATAAATATAATTGGTCATTTAGACGAGATTGGATAATGAAGCACATGCCTTTTGATCAAAGGGGAGTGAAAACATCTGGCAGATGCTGTAGGATATATTAAGCATTATCAGTACCATTGAAGCCAGTACAATTTGGCATTCAGTAGGATTTCTAATTTAGAAACCACTGGTAGGTGCAGTGTCACTTTGGAAGAAATAAAAATAAATGTGAGTAATTACTAAAAATTTCTAACCCTTTAAGTTAATGTAATTTGTTGAAGGTATTTTAAAATGATGCATGTGTTATTATGTATTCAGCTCACTTCTCCTGATGAAGTCCAAGCAGGAGGAAACAGGTTAAAATTACCTAGGATACCTGTTATAAATCTCACTTCTCCTGATGAAGTCCTGTTCAAGCAGGAGGAAACAGGTTAAAATTACCTAGGATACCTGTTGGGAATTTTTTGGACAAGGAGCATCCATTAGAAGGAGCAACATTTGTACATGGAGCTACCTTTAGAATAAGAACTTGTAAAGATAAAAGATCTGGAAGAATTGTGAGTACCAGCAAGAGAAAAGATCTGGAAGGACTATATGTCTACATGTAATAGGATCATGGACATTATTGACCTTCAGCTACACTGTTTTGGGGTCTAGAACACAGACAATTTCTTAGCCATTTGTGTGTTTCATTCTTGTAATTTCATGCAATTTGTGTGTGCGTGAAATAGACTCTTATACACGGTATATATACTATCCTGTATATGTTTTTTTATTTTATCTCACAGGGCAAGTTTGTTGGAGCATCAAACTGGAGTGTATATCTACTCCACTTTCAATCAGTGGCTGGAACACTTTCCTGCCAGTGAGTGAGCCTCCTGGTAAGTAAACATCTCAGCTCTTGACTTGACAGGCTGCCTGGAACACCTGTTTATGATGAATAATTTCTGTGCTGCTCTTTGTGTATGCAGATTGCACAAAGGAGCAACAACATATTGGGACAAGAAGGGACACATTAAAATTAAATTAAGTAAGCAGCTTGGTGGAGACACATCAAGTACATATCTGCCTTTTTTGTGTAGATTGATCAAAATATTTTAATATTCTGTGAAGTTGGCAGCAAGCAATTATAGGGTTAACTGCATCAAGTGGTTTTCCTTGATGGACAGTCTGTAGACCCTGGGTCATGACCCAATTGTTTAACAAGTTGGGCAGGACTAAAGGGCTCCTGAGGGAAGAAGAAGAGTGAACCCAGCCCAGGTGAGAGGAGAGCAATGGAGTCTTGCCAAGTTCTCTCAGGGTGAGTTTTTGCAAGTCCCTGGGGGTCAGGGGTTACACGGCTGGACTCACCTTAGTCCTGATGAGGTCCAAGGGAAGGAGGCCAAGGCTTATGGCTTCTGAAGGTTAGACTTAGGAGAAAGTGTTTTAGTAAGACTTGTGTTAAACGTTATATTGTGTGTGTGTGTTTGTCCCTGTAGACCCAAGTATCTGCTTTTTGTAACTACCTACCTTCAACATCAGCCTAGTAAAGGATTAAGTTAAATACTGCCTGAGAACATCTGGGTGTTTGGAAATCTATTGTAACCCCTAAGAATCTAATCTTATCTGCAACCAGCTATGCCTGAAAACCTGAACATGCCTATTTTATAGTAAAATAATTGGTGTATAATTGGTGCCAGGCAACCAGTTTTGTGCTGTAAAGGCTGCTTCTGGCATAGCAACACCAACCCTTCATGCTATACCTGTTGGAGATGGAGTTCCAGTGCATCAACCTATTGCACCTCACTAACTGAAGTCCAGTGTTTAAAAAATTTAAAGAATATATTGCACTGGTCAATAACAAATTTGGAAGAAACCCTCAGAGACTAAGGTCAGACAATGGAGGCGAATATATGTCAAATGACATGAAAAGATTCCTAAAGAAACATGGGATTTCACATGAACCTACTCCCACATACTGTCGTAAATCTGTTAGCTTGGCTAACCCAACCCGCTTCAGCACTCCCCCTGTGAGTTAACAGAAAGTGGCAGCAAAGCTACACGAAGGAAATAAAAGGCTTGCAAAGAAAATAGTAAATGAATTAAGTCCCCTGAACTGAACTAGGTACCCCACTCTAACAATAACTGAGTAATAACTGAAAAAGAAAACTGTCATGGCTCGGACTTCAGAATCAGAAGAACCAGAGCAGGAGGACTTGCCTGATAGTGAGCCACAGCAACAAGAATTGGCAGAGAAACCAGACTCTGGAGCTGAAGATTCTCAACAGCTGCCATACTTGGTTTCTGATGAGGAAGAGCCTGGGATTTCCCCTGTATTGAGACGACGTATCAAGAGGCAGGCTCAGTGGGACTCACACAGGTGCAGGAGATCACAAAAAAGAAAGCCAAACTGCTGACTCAGGGAAGTCTGATTGGTTGCTGGTTCTGTGGAACCATATATATTCAACAGTCTCTCATGGCTGAGTTACTGTTTGCAACTTCGCTGGCAGCTTATAGTGTGCTCTTGCATATTATATACAGGTGAAACTTGGAAAATTAGAATATCGTGCAAAAGTCCATTAATTTCAGTAATGCAAATTAAAAGGTGAAACTGATATGAGACAGACGCATTACATGCAAAGCGAGATAAGTCAAGCCTTAATTTGTTATAATTGTGGTGATCATGGCGTACAGATCATGAAAACCCCAAATCCACAATCTCAGAAAATTAGAATATTACATGGAACCAAGAAGACAAGGATTGAAGAAAAGAACAATATCGGACCTCTGAAAAGTATACAGTGTACTGTGCTTGACTGGCCAGCAAACTCGCCTGACCTGACCCCATAGAGAATCTATGGGGCATTGCCAAGAGAAGGATGAGAGACATGAGACCAAACAATGCAGAAGAGCTGAAGGCCGCTAATGAAGCATCCTGGTCTTCCATAACATCTCATCAGTGCCACAGGCTGATAGCATCCATGCCATGCCGCATTGAGGCAGTAATTGCTGCAAAAGGGGCCCAAACCAAGTACTGAATACATATGCATGCTTATACTTTTCGGAGGTCCGATATTGTTCTATTCTTCAATCCTTGTCTTCTTGGTTCCATGTAATATTCTAATTTTCTGGGATTGTGGATTTGGGGTTTTCATGAGCTGTACGCCATGATCATCACAATTATAACAAATTGATGAAACAATAACGAAGGACACCAGAACAAGGATTTAATGGAGCAAAGCAGGAAAGCACAAACAAGGGCAAACTGGAACTTGGAAAAGTTTGGAATTCACATGGTCTGCAGTCAGCAAAAGTTGCTAATAGCATCTGAGCAATTGACAGACTGCTAAATATATAAGGCTCAAGAGAACCAGCAGCCAATCAGTCTTCCCTGAGTCAGCACTTCTGCTTCCTCTCTTGTGATCTCCTGCACCTGTGTGACTCCCACTGAGCTTTCCTCTTGAGATGTCTTCTCAAGACAGGTGAAATCCCAGCCTCCTCCTCATCAAAAATCATATCTGGCAGTTGTTCTGAATCCTCAGCTCCAGAGTCTGGTCTCCCTGCCAAATCCTGTTGCTGTGCCTCTGAGCCCTCACTAGCAGGCGAACCCTCCCGTTCCTGCTCTGACTCTTCCGAGTCAGAAGTCTGAGCCATGACACCATTCTGGTATCCTTTGTTCTTGTTTCATTCCTTGCTCTGTATTTTCTTTTTCAGTCATTACTCAGTTATTGTTAGAGGGGGGTACCTAGTTCAGTTCAGGGGACTTAATTCATTTACTATTTTCTTTGTGAGCCTTTTATTTTCTTTGTGTAGCTTCACTGCTACTTTCTGTTAACTCACAGGGGGAGTGCTGAAGGGGGTTGTAAATCCTGTTGGGTTAGCCAAGCTAATAGATTTACGGCACGCACACACCAAAACTCAATGGTGTGGCAGAGAGGAAAAAATGCTCTCTACTAGAAAAGATCATCTATCTATCTATCTATCTATCTATCTGAAATATAACAGATGCATGTAACATGATGCTGGCTTGGCAAATAAATTCTGGGGAGAAGCAGTGATGATGGCAAATTACTTGCAAAAGAGATTGCCAACCAAAGCAATAGAAAAGATACCATTTGAACTATGGCATGGGCACAAACCCTCTCTAAACCATGTCAGAGTGTTTGGATCAAAGGCTTATGCATGCATCCCAAAGGCGAAGAGAACTAAACTCAATTGCAAATGTGAACTGGGACTCTTGGTTAGATATGCACCTGCCCAAAAAAGATACAGAATCCTTGTTCCTGCACTTGGAGAAGTCAGAATTCACAGCATGGTGTATCTTGATGAGAGGCAAGGGCCAACTAGAGGTGATGTACCAGAACATGTACCAGAGATCCAGGTGAAAGAGGAACCACGTGCGTGGACTCTCATGAGACAAGAGCCAGACAGTGAACCCAAAGAATCTGTGCCAGAACCAGAAGCAGGTTCAGAAGGGAATACAGATTCAGAAGGGGCTGCAACCTGAGCCAGAACTTGAGGCGCTCACGGAGGCCCAAAAAAGGGGTTCCACCCAAGAGGCTCTCACTCATGACCAAAGGAGTGGTTCTCACTCATGACCAAAGGAGACCAAAGGAGATACAAGAACCCACCACATGGCAAGATATAGAAAACATGCCAGCTGATGAAGCTGAGAAATTGAGAAAAGCAACATTAGAAGAAATTGATTCCCTGCACAAAAATGAGACTTGGAGACTAGTGGAACTATCCACTGGAAAAAAGACTGTAGGGTGCAAGTGAGTCTTCAAAGTCAAGCAGGATGCAGAAGGGGATGTGCAGTGCTACAAGGCAAGGCTAGTAGCCAAAAGATACTCCCAAATCTATGGTGTGAGGACTATGATGAGACCTTTGTACCAGTTGTGAAACACACTTCAATTAGGACGCTGCTCAGAATGGCAGCAGCCAGAAAGATGCAAGTTGACCACTTGGATGTAAAGACTACTTTCCTTCATGGGGAAATCAAGGAAGACATCTACATGCAACACCCACCAGGCGTTGAGGTACCTGGAAAGAAGGGGCTTGTGTGCAAACTACAAAAGAGCATCTATGGCTTAAAACAAGCAGCCAGAGCATGGAATGAGAAACTGAATCAACTGCTTCTTAAGGAGGGGTTCACACAAGGAAAAGCTGACCCCTGCCTATATTCAAGATTCAGAGACAATTGATGGACTTACAGCCTGACTTATGCTGATAACTTGATTATATTACATATGAGGAAAAACAAGACAGCCATGAGAGAGGGAATCCTGAGCTGAAAAGTAAGTGCACCAACCAATAATGATTGGTTTGCAGTCAAAAGATTGAGAAGATACCAAAAGGGTACTGCACACTACACGTTGGAGATTCCAGCAAGCAGCAATACCAGACTAGTGGGCTACATGGATTCAAACTGTGCCGAAGACAGAACAGACCGCAAGTCCACAAGTGGACGATCTAGAAGATAGGGTGACCAGCGAAGTACCCAAATTTGCAGATGACACTAAGCTATTTAGGGTAGTGAAATCCACAATGGATTTTGAGGAGCTCCAAAAAGATCTCTCCAAACTGGGGGAATGGCGACAAATGCGTTTCAATGTAAGCAATTGTAAAGTGATGCCAGAGGTGTACTGAGGTAATTTTGGAGCCTGGACCTAAAGGCCTTCGGAGAGCCCCGACTCCTGTTGCAAGTTAAGCATCATTCCCTCCCACCCCCTTGCAAACATACATTAGCAGAAACATTTCAACCTGCAACAACATATTCCCATCCCACATTTTTCTTTCCCTACTTCCCCTTCTGTCTCTAAAGCACCCAGCACAGGTCACAATCACACTCAGCCACCCAGTGCAGTGCAGGCCAGTGGCAACCGCACCACCCAAAACAGTCTAAAAAAGATTTGGGGGGCCACAGGGGGTGTGGAGGTCCTGGACTCAGAGGTGCACCTAGGTAATTTTGAAGCCTGGACCTAAAGGCTTTTGGAGCCGCCCCCCACCCCCACAGTATTTTAAATGCATCTTTAATGCCACCACACCACCCAGAACAGACTAAAAAGGATTTGGGGGGGCCCAGGGGGTATGGAGGCCCTGGACTTCGGCCCAAAAGTCCAGGGGTAAGAGCGCCTCTGAGCTATGTATATTGGGGCAGAGAACACCAACTTCACATATATGCTGATGGGATCTGAGCTGTCGGTGACTGACCAGGAGAGAGATCTTGGGGTTGTGGTGGACAGCTCGTTGAAAGTGTTGTCTCAGTGTGCAGCGGCTGTGAAAAAGGCTAATTCAATGGAATCATTAGGAAGGGGATTTAAAGTAAAAATGCTAATATTATAATGGCTTATACAAATCTATGGTGCGGCCACATCTGGAGTACTGCGTACAGCTTTGGTCACCATATCTTAAGAAGGATATTGTAGAGCTGGAAAAGGTGCAGAAGAGGGCAACCAAAATGATCAGGGGCCTGGAGCACTTTCCTTATGAGGCTAGGCTACAGCATCTGGGGCTCTTTACCTTGAAAAAGAGGCGACTATGGGGAGACATGATCGAGGTGTACATAATTATGCATGGAGTGGAGAGGGTGGACGGAGAGAAATTTTCTTCCTCTCGCACAACACTAGAACCAGGGGTCACCCCATGAAACTGAAGGTTGGGGAATTTAGGACTGACAAGAGGAAGTACTTTTTCATATAGCGCATCATTAATCTATGGAATTCCTTGCCATGGGATATGATGATGAACACCAGCTTGGATGGCTTTAAAAGGGGCTTAGACAGATTCATGGAGGACAGTTCTATCAATGGCTACTAGTCTGGTGGCTGTGGGCCATCTCCAGCCTCAGAGGTATGATGCCTCTCAATAACAGTTGCAGAGGAGCAACAGTAGGAGAGAGGGCATGTACATACCTCTTGCCTGTGGGATCCCCAGAGGCATCTGGTGGGCCACTGTGTGAAATAGGATGCTGGACTAGATGGGCCTGGAGCCTGATCCAGCAGGGCTGTTCTTATGGACAACTGTTCTTATTTGGAGATGGAACCATAAGTCATTTGTTGTGCTCCCATCCACAGAAGCAGAATATATTTCCACAGCGGAAGCATGCAAGGAAGCAGTATAGATACACCAGCTACTATTGTACTTTGGGAATGAGGAACCAAAGCCCACAACAATGTTTGAGGATAACCAAAATTGTATCCAGATCTCCCAGATGGAGAAGAAGTCTTGAACTAAGAACATTCCCATAAAATATCACTATATTCGAGACATGCAAGAAAAAGGGTAGTCCAGTTGGAGTACTGCCGAACAGAAGAGATGGAGGCAGATGGACTGACTAAGCCATTGCCCAGAGACAGATTCCATATGCTTTGTGAGAAGATGGGAGCCGTGAGCCAGTGCGACAGGCAATGAGAAGGGGTGTTGTAGATGGAGTTCCAGTGCATCAACCTTTTGCATCAACTATCCTAATGACTACTAGGGGCATTGGGAGTAGAGGTAGTTAGTGAGGGTCTCCTTACCTGTCCCTGCTTGCCTCTACTCTATGATCCCTGCCATGATTCCTCAGGTACTTCCTGTAGTGAGTCAGTCCTCTTCCTTTCTTCCTAGAGAGAAGATGGAAACATCTCTCTCTTTCCCTACCTATTCCTTATGTAGTTGATAGATAGGACAGGTCTTTCCTATCTGAAATGCACTTCACCAATAAATCGATTTAGTTTAGACTCTACAGTGAACTTCATATGTGTTTATTAATAGCTGCAGCAACTAAACTGTGCACTCTGTAACTGGAGTGGTAGCTTCCTTGGTGCTTTGCTAAATAATCACAAACCCCAACAATACCAAGGCAGTGTCCTCTTCTGCCTTGCACTGCGAGTGCAACACAACAGCTTGTGATGTATTTGTGTAGTAGTCGTGGTGTTCTGTCCACTCAAATTATTTGCAGCCAAGGGTATACCTCAAATTCTTGGAAGTTTTTGACAATGCTGATATCATTGCTTTGTCATCATTGTATGTAATATCACAAATGCTACAGCATTAAAAACAAGTAGAAGTCTGATATCACTGTTCTTTGCAACAAAGAACTTGCTTTACATTTCCTCAGAATAAATGAATGACAAAGACCTACAGTACTTACACTGCTGCTGTCTCCTCCCTGCTCCTGTTTCTTTAGCAGTGTGCAATACTTGTAGGAGATCAGACCGAGCAGCACTAATGCAATTGCCAAAACAATTCCCAAAGTGGCACCCAGTGCCGCCATATGCTTTGGTGTATATATGGGACTGCCATCTTCACCTGCAAGAAAACAAAGACATCTTATGCTTCTAAACCATCACATCCAATAGAGCACCTTAAGATGCAGAAGTAGGGACAGAGAAGCATTCCACAGCAGGCAAAAAGCAAATCCTAATTTGCTGGTAATGTTGTGAACTTTTTTGCCACTATGTTCTTGTCTTTTAAATAGCAGTAGTGTAGCAGGGAACACTTTTCCTGCCAAGCGATAAAATATAGAGAAGAGCTCAACTTTCATGAATTTCTCCATGTCAGGCTATTGTTAGAGGCATAGTTTAAAAAACAAAACAAAACTGGCAACTCTATCAGAGAACCAGGACTGCTCCAATATCCCATTGAAGCTAGCATTAAACTTCACTATCTATCTGGCTTCCATTCCAGGCAATACCCCCTCTCTGCCCTGAAAAGAGTTCCTAATGTGAGGGTAGTGATGAGTTCTCCCATACTTCTGCAGTGGGTGGCAGGGGCATAGCAAGGTTGCAGTGGGCCCAAAGACAAGATTTTAAAATGCCCCCCCCCCCAGCTCAACTCATGAAGTAAAGAAATCTTAAATGAGGCTGAATAGTGGTAACAAAAAGTATGATAAAAATTACACACACACACACACATATATATTCCTAAATTATTTTTTAAAAGGTTTTGTAAATTGTGGACGATGCAAGTCATTTAATGGTGCTAGAGAAAGACATGCTGTTCTGGTAGCTCCAGGTCTTCACACTCACATCAATTTCGGGGGATGAATACAACTGAAGGAAGCCTGGGCGGGTGTGCAGCTGGGGGAGTCAGTCATGTGACTTGCCTCTGGCGGGCCCCCCAAGGCAGTGGGCCCCCAGACAACTGTCTCCCCTTGCCCTATTATAGTTATGCCCCTGCTGGGTGGGTTCACACATGCAAAGCATATTCTCATTCACTGGTGTGTGTCCAAATGGTTCAAATACTTCTACTTTCAGAAACACATCTAGGGACAACGTGCCAACAGCCATGGGGCTGTTTCTGCTACTGTGATATCTGGAGGCACATTCCAAGATGGGAAAGAGATACAGGTTGTCTCCTCCAGGAGATTCTCAGATGGGAGCTTTACTGCAGGAGGAATCAGTGTAAGTTCGGATGAACATATTTAAAGTACATATAAGTGTTATAAGCATAAGTCAGAGTTTCCCCTTTACTTTGACCTCTCAATGCTCATCCTTGTGGGCCAAGGGGGGGAAAGTTGTTAAAATGAAGGGTGGGTTACAGATCTCCTGATGTCATGCCTACTTTGGCCCTCAGTGTTTTCTTTTTAGTCCATTTTCTGTCAGTCCCCTTTTTTTCTCTGTACCCCATAGCAGAACCCTCTTTGTATCTTTACTAACTGTTCAGGTCTCTCTGCACCCCACCATCTCTCAATTCCCTTCAGCGAAGGGAATTTACTTCTTTCGGCCTCTTTTTTGCCCTCTGTCCATGTCCAATCCGCCCCATCTCCACTCTGCCTGCATTCAGTAGCAACAGCACACCAAGTATTCCCCCTCTGCAATTCATATGCTAAGGGAATTTCAGCTACTGGAGGACTAAGCAGTCTGGCTGGCTGGCTGGCTGGCTGGCTGGCTGCAACAGGCTGGAAAAACTGGTGTCAACTCCAATATCACCCTCTGAATCCATAGAAAGGAGGAACAATGCAGAATGATGTAGTAATGCAGGCTGCAGGTTTCTTCTAATGGAGAAAAAGCAGTTGGCAGTGGCGGGGGAGAGGGGCTCATGAAGAAAATAATGTGGGGGAAAGGGTTAAACTCCCTTTTGCCTAGCACTATGGTCCAGATCCAAATGCCCCCCGCCCTGCTACTTTTTAGCCAATATTTAAAGGGATGGAATGTCTATTTGTGGACCTCTGTTGCCCTGTCTAGTTGGCCCCTCATTTTCTGAATTCTTCCAGTTTTCTTTCTGTAACATTCCTTAAAAAAACCCAGCCCTTGGAATTAATGCACTGAATAACCATTTCAACCCAGCTAGGAAATACGGGCCAGTGTTCTCTAAGGTTGACTTGATTGTGCTGGCAGTGGGGATTTGTCCTTTCTCATTTCACACTTCACATCCTCACGTCATAACTGTAAAGCAACCTATTTAATGCTTTTAAAAGTGACTAATAAACGTGCTGGACCATTAGCGTCACACTTACAATCTCTAGCGACATAGACTTTGAGTATTGCTTGGAAGTTTCAATTACTCTCAAGTTTATCATTAATCTGAATGGAAAGGACTAACACATTTATTAACTGTTCCTTTCAAATATGACCAGTATCACATCTAGTGATTGGTACAGTAATCTTCAGGAATGATGCAAGAGTCCATTTTCTTCAACAGAGCAGGGTGAAAACTAGTTCAGTGCTAGAGGACATACTTTATGTGAAGACAAGTAAATTTTAGCCCGTTGAATAACGGGCGCTAGGAAGGAAAGGGCAAATTAGCGGCCAGGCGGACTCTGGGGGCGCCGCTGCCGGTCCGGTCCGGGCCGCCCCTGCCTCACATTCCCGGCCGGTCTCCCCGGCCGGGCAAGGGCCCCAATGACTCCCAGCCACCCGGCTTTGGCGGTGGCGCTAGGCCTCAGCGGCGGCTCCGCCACCACCTCAGCCGGCTTCCCCCGCCGCCTCCCCCCGCCCGGCTTCGGCAGCGCGGCCAGGCCGCGGCCATGGCTCCGCCGCTGCCTTGGCTGCGCCGCGTCCTCTGGCTGAGGCGGCGGCTTCGCCGCCACCTCGGCCAGTGTCCCCCACCGGCGCTTACCCGGCTTCTTCGGGGCGGCTGCTTCTGGCCGCCCAAGATGGCCGCCGGGTGCTGGCGGTCGTGTCTCCCAGCTCTGATCTGGGCATGCGCTCCGCACATGCCCAGAACAGGCGAGGCACAAACGCATGCTTGGTGTCCGTCCACGGACGGACACCAAGCATTTTATTAGAGAGGATGGTCCCAGGGTGTTTATCACACAGGGCTTTTAGCTCGCATCTCCTCCGGAATGGTGGGTGTGTGTTCACATGGCCAGATTTATCCTGAAGTCCCTGCCAGCTATCAGGGAGAACTTCACACATGATTTGGATTTTTCATTGAGCATTCGAGTGTAGCCCAGGGTAAAAAGAATCCACTTTTTGTGTCAGATTTTTTGGGCAACTTCAAACTCGCTTGTAAAAGCCTGCTGTGTAAAAACTGCCCAGGTTAAATGCAGCAAAAGGATCTAAAAGACCTTCACCTGAGAATCTAAAGAGCCACTGCTAGTCCAAGTAGATAATATTGGGTTCGATGAACTAATTATCTTGATGGTCCTAAGCAACTTTGTTGTTCATGTGTTTTTATGTTTAACTGCTGCCCACAAATCACCTTAAGTGGTGTAGTGGAGAAATGCTTGACTAACAAGCAGAAGGTTGCCGGTTCGAATCCCTTCTGGTACTATATTGAGCAGCAGTAATATAGGAAGATGCTGAAAGGCATCTTCTCATATTGAGCAGGAGGCAATGGTAAACCCCTCCTGCATTCTACCAAAGAAAACCACAGGGCTCTGTGGGTGCCAGGAGTTGAAATCGACTTGACGGTACACTTTATCTTACCTTACTGGCCACAAGGATTGACAGCCTTGCCAGAAAACCCACTACAGTCTGTTGTTAAAATTTGGTTGCCTGTAATAGGACTGAATCTAAATTCAGCTGCAGCGTGGTGTAGTGGTTAGAGTGCTGGACTAGGACCGGGGAGACCCGAGTTCAAATCCCCATTCAGCCATGAAACTAGCTGGGTGACTCTGGGCCAGTCACTTCTCTCTCAGCCTAACCTACTTCACAGGGTTGTTGTGAAAGAGAAACTCAAGTATGTAGTACACCGCTCTGGGTTCCTTGGAGGAAGAGCGAGATATAAATGTAATCATCATCATCATCATCTATCCCAAGAAAGAAACAACAATTTAGCATCAGCCCTTCCTTTATGTGGAATATTGGTTTTTGTTTGTATTATCTCTTAAATGCCACACAGTATATTCCTCCAGGTGGCAATCCAAAGCCTACTGAGATTAATGGAAGCTTTGGCTTTTTATTAGTAGTAGTATGGCTGCAGTAAGTTTGGATGGAACTTAAAAAGCACACCATTGTCCTTCACAGATGAATCCCTTGGCACCAAACCATGGGAAATGGGGATGATAGCTGGTAGCTATAAACAGAAAAGAAGATTAGGTTCAAAGCCTTTCCAGACAGAGAGCACTTTACTCAAACTAACTCCCATCTGAAACCAATGTCACAATATTTCACCGCTCCATAATGAAAGGGAGGGCTAAATTGCTGTGAAAGATGTTGTACACTCCACCTCCACTGGAGAAGAGAAGTGCACAGTCCTTCACAGACCAACATCTGACAAGAAACAAAGCCACTGGCCCAGGAAATTATTGTGCAGAAGGAGGTTTTCCAAACAGCAATTTACTCCTGCTTCACGACGCTTAGGGTAGGAGTTCATACAAGGGAGGAGTTGGGCCGGAATTCATATGAGGGAGGAATAATGAGATCAATACGACGAACACGTATATACTGCTTTTCAACAAAAGTTCCCAAAGTGGTTTACATAGATATAAATAAACAAACAAAATAGCTACAGTAATGGCAAGATGTCATTCATGCAGCCGGCAGGTTTTTTCATGACTATTCATGACGATTGGCCCTTAATACATGGTGGTATAAACAGATTTAAACAGATTGGCCCCTTAAACAGATTGGCCCTTGCATTTGGGGAAAGTGTTGAAAACTGCAAATATCTGATCATTTCTCAGTTTGAGGCTTTTCTTTCTTCAGATTCCTCTTTTGAATTCTTCTAATCTGATTTTTGCTACATGACTCTAAACTGCTTTCACTCTTATTTTTAATTATCCTAGTTAAATCTTGAGATCATTATTGTATTCTTCCTGCTTGGGACCTTTTTATCCTTTTTGATGCTGTTGATTGCTCCATTCTTCTCTTAATGCCTTAGGTTTCTGAAATATTACTCTTGCTTGACTCTCCCCCCCCCCGCCATTTTAAAGTGTTCTTTTATTTCTGCTAATGGTTCCCTTTCTTCTCTGTTCTTTGGCCTCCCTTATTTATGCTTTGTTTATTTAAAACTTAACTTCTGATTTGTCCTGGTTTAGCCTCTGTACATTAATCTTTTTCTCTTTCCTTTGCGGCTGAATCTAGCTCTTCTTCTTCTCCACACATTTGTAATTTGGAGACTCTTTTTGACACCAATTTCTTTTCATCCTTTTATTTCTTTTGTTACGCCACCTCAGTTGCCCACTTCCCCAAGCAGTCCATTTCACAACACTGTAATAGCTTTTGTTGTTGTTCTTTTCAACTTTCAACTCATCTCCAGCTACCAACCAACCCCTTTGGTGCCTACACAGAGACAGGCCTTCTCAGCTGCTGCCCCAAGATTGTGGAATGCGCTCCCTGCTGAGATACGAGCCTCCCCATCTCTGGCAATTTTTAAGAAACTTCTGAAAACACATCTCTTCAACCAAGCTTTCTCAGCTTTTAAAAACTTGTTTTTAAATTGTTTTGGCTATTTAATTGGTGTTTTATGATGTTTTAATTGTTAATTATTTTATACAGTTTTATAATTTCTGTTTTAATTGTTAATTGATTTTAATGGTGTGGTGTTTTAATGTAAACCGCCCTGAGCCTTTTGGAAGGGCGGTATAAATTTTTTAATAAAATAAATAAATAAATAAATAAATATCTCTACACTTAATTATTTTCTAGCATTTGTATCACAAAGCTTTGGCTTAATTCCCTTGATTATTATAATGCTTTCTATCTGGCCTATTTCTTAACTTCAACCATTCTCCTCTGTATTTTACATTCTGCAGCTCATTTGGATTTTCTTATTTTACATTTTACTCCTGTTTCTCTTCTTTCTGCTCTTCATTTTCTTACATTTCCCTACACATTTTAATTTATACTTCTTTTGTTCTGGGAGGAGAGCTGGTCTTGTGGTAGCAAGCATGACTTGTCCCCTTAGCTAAGCAGGGTCTGCCCTGGTGGCATATGAATGGGAGACTTGATGTGTGAGTACTGCAAGATATTCCCCTCAGGGAATGGAGCCGCTCTGGGAAGAGCAAAAGGTTCCAAGTTCCCTCCCTGGCTTCTCCAAGATAGGGCTGAGAGAGATTCCTGCCTGCAACCTTGGAGAAGCTGCTGCCAGTCTGTGAAGACAATACTGAGCTAGATAGACCAATGGTCTGACTCAGTATATGGCAGCTTCCTATGTTCCTATGTTATAAATTATGCTCTGTCCTGCTAACTGAACTAAGAGGCACCTTTTAAAAGTGGCAATTCTCTTTATTGAGCAGAGGGAGAGCAACTGGCCCTATCCATCCCGAGCACAGCATCCCTTTAGATTGTGAGCCCTTTGGGGACAGGGAGCTATCTTTACTTACTTACTTACTTACATTTCTCTATATAAACCATTTGGGGGACTTTGCTGAAAAGTGGTATATAAATAATCATAGTAGTAGTAGTAGTAGTCTTCATACTCTGGCTGCTCCTCATACTTCTGCTCTCTCATCTCTTTCTACTTATTTTAGCGATACTTTACCTCCTATGAAACCCCAAATCTTATCTGTTCTACATCTAGGTTGTGGCATTTTTCTCAAGCCCTTTGCCTCTGGAATGTCCTGACTCCTAAAATCAAAGCATCTCATTGGTTTGAATTTGTAAGCATCATGTGAAGATATATTTGCCCATGCTGGAACAACACTTTGAGTTACCAGCTCCCTGACTGGGGCCCTGCTGTTGCTTGTTCCCACACTGTGTTGGCTTTGGACTTCCTCTGTATGCTCTGCTCTGCTTTGCCTCTCAGTCAGCCAAGCCTCACAGTCATCCCCACAGATCCTTCCCAGCTTAACCCTCTGACTCTGGTTGTGGCTCCTCTGAGGGTTATATTATTATTGAGAGTAAGCATCTGTCTCAACCACACAGCCTTCACACCTCTCTATAGACAAGTCTTTCTCCTAGCCATCCATGGATCCATGGATCTTTACATGGATATTTGTTTGAGATCCTGCTCAATCTAAATGAGAGCCAATAATTCTTGTAGAAAGAATCAGGAAAGAAAAACATGATGTAAAGTGAAAGGAGAAAGATTCTTTGAGTCTCAACAACAGATTATGTACCTGCTGTAGAATCTGTTGCAGGAGATGGTTGAGAATCCACAGGCTGTGATGGTGGAGTTATTTTACTCTGGGTGCTTTCTGAGACTTCAGAAGATGTAAGAGTGGTTGTTGAAGTCATACCTGCTACAGTAGATTTAGGACTTGTCAACTGTGTAGTTTTACTAGATGTTAGCATTGCATTTGCTGTGGAAGTTTGGGCTGCTCCTGTATGAGAAGAAATTAGAACAGTGGACTGACCAGTTGGCTTAGGAATAGAAGGCTTGGTGGTTCCAGATTGAGAAGACCGTCTAGCAGTTGTATGTCTAATACCATCTGTTGTCGGGCTTACACTTGCTATGGGAGGCTTGGTGGTTCCAGTTGGGGAAGACGTTTTAGTTTGGACAGTCCTATCTGTGGACATAGTTATGGAAGGCTTGGTGGCTCCAGACAGAGGTGTTTGAGCAGTAGACTGGACAGGTCCAACAGTTGCGTGGCTTATCCCTGTGACAGAGAATTTGGTGGTCTGAGGTTGTGAAGTGTTAATTGTGGTGATGGGAGGCTTTACTGTAGTTACACCAGGAGGGATGATTGAGCCAGGCACTGTACCTGTCACAGGCTTCCCTGTGGTCCCTGCAATGCCAGGATTCCTGGATGTACTTGAAATAGTGATCCCTGTTCCTGGGATGGCAGGCGCAGCGGTGGTGGTGGTGGTGGTGGTAGTAGTAGTAGTAGTAGTAGTAGTAGTAGTAGTAGCAGTAGCAGTAGCAGTAGCAGTAGTAGTAGGAAGAGTAGTTGCACCTGGAAATGAATCAGGCCTTGGTATTAGTTTGCTGCTATAGTTTTCAGGGTTGGCTTTTAAAATACATATATACCTAGACATTTAGTATTTTATTCACATGAAGGGCATGCAGGGTGAAGGATTGCAACCACTATGCAAAGGGTAAAATATTGTAATAGTCTCTCTGTAGTGCAGCCTACACAGGTCTTCTGCATGCAGAAGAAATCATGGCAACCCATTCTATAAATTACCCTTTATCACTGCCCTGATAAAGAAACCCGAAGTGCTTCATTTAATGCTGGGGAAAGGGAGCATGATTAGTGGATGTTCAGTGAAGCAAACATTTTGGAAGGATGCAGTTTGGACTGTCAGGCTTCCAATTGATATTTGCTGGGCTAATAATAAAGCTAAGGCCCCCAGGCCATATAGTGCGACATGACTTCTCTCAGTCTGCTTCAGCAATCTCTATGATCCATACATTTCATCTAACTTTATAAGACACTGAGGGATTCCCAACATACTTGCCAAAGGTGTGACATGTACAATGATCAGGGTGTGTGCCACTTGCTGAGTTGCCGTATCATTAGCGATAGCCTGTGCAGACACAAAACTGGTTGTTAACCCTTGACATAAATATGCTGCTACAGCCAAACAATCAAGGAAGACAACAAATGACTTCCTAAGTGTGCAATATGGAGGGAGGTCATTTGGATGGTCATGGTACCTGCCTTTCCCCCTTAATATGTCTCACGTCCATGTGTTGGACTTCATGTTTGCACAGGGGCTCTGCACAATTCAAACCTTTTTTTAAATTATTGTTTTAACAAAGATACAAACAGAGAAACAGAAGAAACAGAAAGAAAAGGAAGAGGAGAAACAAGATACCGTATTTTACGGACTATAAGACGCTACAGAATATAAGACGCACCTTAATTTTAATCCAGTTTTTCAGAGTTTTAACATATTAAACTGTTAAAACATATAAGACACTCCTGAATTTTGGCGGATATTTTTCAAGGAAAAAAGTGAGTCTTATAGTCCATAAAATACGGTAATCAAACATAGCAAATATTTAATGATTATTATTTATTTGTTCGATTTTTAGACCGCCCTTACAAAATATCTCAGGGTGGTTCACAAACATCAAAGACCCTTTAAAACAATTTAAGAGCACTGGAAGGCCAGGCCGAACAGGTAGGTCTTTAGGGCTCTCCTAAATTCCAATAAAGAATTCAAATTACGGATGTCTGCAGGGAGCACATTCCACAGTCCAGGAGTGGCTACAGAGAAGGCCCGCCTCTGGGTCGCCACCAGACGAGCTGGTGGCAACTGGAGCCGGACCACCTCAGATGATCTTAGTGTGTGGTGGGGATCAGACCGAAGAAGGGGCTCTCTAAAGTAACCTAGACCTAAGCCATTCAGGGCTTTAAAGGTAATAACCAGCACTTTGTATTTTGCTCGGAAACATATCGGCAGCCAGTGCAGCTCTTTCAAAACAGGCATAATATGGTCTCTCTGGGTTGCCCTGGAGACCAGCCTTGCTGCCGCATTTTGAACTAACTGAAGTTTCTGAACTACGTACAAAGGCAGCCCCACGTAGAGTGCATTACAGTATTCAAGCCTGGAGGTTACCAGCTGGTGCACCACTGTTCTGAGGTCATCCTCCTCTAGGAATGGACGCAGTTGTCGAATCAGCCTAAGCTGATAAAAAGCACTTGTGGCCACAGCCTCCACCTGAGATTCCAGAGTGAGGCCTGGATCCAGGAGTACCCCCAAGCTGTGTACCTGCTCCTTCTGGGGGAGTGTAACCCCATCCAGCACAGGGAGATCTAACTCATCCCTCAGATTCTGAGCCCCTACAATGAGCACCTCCGTCTTGCTTGGATTCAGCTTCAATTTGTTCTCCCTCATCCAGCCCATTACTGCCTGTAAGCAGGTATTTAGGGAATGAACGCCATTTCCTGATGAAGCAGATGAAAGAGAGAAGTGTCATCAGCATACTGATAACACCCAGCACCAAATCTCCTGATGACCTCACCCAGCGGTTTCATGTAAATATTGAAAAGCATTGGTGACAGAATGGAGCCCTGAGGGACTCCATATAACAGCTCTCATTGAGAAGAGCAACTGTCACCAAGCTCCACCATCTGGGATCTGCCCAAGAGATAAGAGCGGAACCACTGCAGAGCAGTGCCTCCTATCCCCAATTCTGCCAGGCGACCCAAAAGGATACCATGGTCAACCAACAATGGAGAACCAACAAAGTCACACTCCCTCTGTCGATTCCCTGGTATAGGTCATCCATCAGGACCCGACCAAGGCTGTCTCAACCCCATAGCCCGCTCTAAAGCCAGTTTGAAATGGGTCTAGATAATCAGTTTCCTCCAAAACCGCCTGGAGCTGGTCGACCACCGCCCTCTCGATCACCTTGCCCAACCAAGGGAGATTAGAGATTACCCATCACCGAGGGATCTAGGGAAGGCTTCTTAAGAAATGGTATAATTATTGCCTCCTTCAAGCATTGAGGCACCTTACTCTCCCATTTATGATATTCACCAGGCCTCCTCGAATAATCTCCCTACTAGATCGAAGCAGCCAAGTCGGGCAAGGGTCCAGAGAACAAGTGGTGGACCGCACCGCTCCAAGCAGCTTGTCCACATCCTCAGGAATCACAGATTGAAACTGATCCAACCTAATACTGCAAGAAGGATTGCTGGACACCTCCTTTGTAGACCCTGCAGAAAAAGTGGAATCCAAGTTGGCCCGAATACAGGAGATTTTGTCCGCAAAGAACCCACTGAGGGCATCACAGCAGAGCACCTCCGGGAGTCGATTAGAAACAGAAGGAGTAGAAATTAAACTCCTCACTACCCGGGATAACTCCACCGAATGTGAATCCGCAGAAGCAATGTGAACTGACCAGAACTTCTTTTTTGCCGTACACACTGCCTCTGCGTAAGCCCTCAAGTGGGTCACATGCTCCATCCTGTCAAATTCGAGCCGAGTTCTCCTCCACCTGCGCTCCAGTTGCCTACCCAGCCGCTTCAACCCTCGCAACTCCTCGGTATACCAGGGAGCCGATTTTGAAGTGGGTCTAGAGGGACACTTATGAGCAATCCTGTCTACTGTTCTGGCAAATTCCTTATTCCAGGTTCCCACCAGGGCATCAACAGAATCACCTGCAGCACCAATTTTGAAACCCTCCAAGGCCTTTTGGAACTCTACTGGGTCCAGCAGCCTTTTTGGGCGGACCATCCTAATTGGTCCATCACCCCTGCAGGAGTGTATTGTGGCTGTGATACCAACCTTAACCAGGTAGTGGTCCGTCCATGACAATGGGAAAACCACTGGATCCCCCACCCACAGAAAACCCCCCTGATCTGAAGACCAAATCGAGCGTGTGGCCAGCAACATGAGTTGGTTCAGATACTAGTTGGGATGGGCCCATAGTTGTCATGGCCACTATGAACTCCTGAGCCACACCAGACAAGCCAGTCCCAAAGTGGATATTGAAGTCCCCCAGGATCAGAAGCCTGGGACACTCAAACACCAACTCCACGACCAGCTTGGACAGCTCAGTTAGGAAGTCAGTTTGGCAGTGGGGTGATCGGTACACCAACAGAATCCCCAATCTATCCCTAGTTGCCAGCTTCAAAAATACACACTCAATATTTCAGCTGCCTCACAGGGGCCCTGGTAAGGGAAATGGTTGTTGCAATCGTTGTAGTGTTTACGATTGCAGAGATCTGATATTTCAAGCCTTTTTCTCATTACAATCTGTATACAATTCAATTCAATCTGTATACAGTTCATACCTATGTGTGTTGGGGTCTTCACTTGTTATCTTTATGCTCCAGTTTTGCACATCACACAACTGAAGCCTACACACACTTATGCCTCTTTGCAAAAATGCATGGTTTTATGAACCAAGCGGGTGAGAGCAACCAACATGATCAAGAATCCTTCCCCCATGACATGTACAATACATAGGAACATAGGAAGCTGCCATATACTGATTCAGACCATAGGTCCATCTAGCTCAGTATCGTCTACACAGACTGGCAGGAGCTTCTCCAAGGTTGCAGGCAGGAATCTCTCTCAGCCCTATCTTGGAGATGCCAGAGAGGGAACTTGGAACCTTCTGCTCTTCCCAGAGCAGCTCCATCTCCTAAGGGGAATATCTTACAGTGCTCACACATCAAGTCTCCATTCATATGCAACCAGGACAGACCCTGCTTAGCTAAGGGGACAAGTCATGCTTGCTACCACAAGATCAGCTCTTTTTGATCCTTTCCCTCTGCATCTACAGTTCGAATGTCTACATAGGGTTTCTATTTTACTTTGTTGAAAAATAATTGACTTCATTAACATATCATCACAATAATACCTGTATTGAATAATATCACCAAAAGATACAAAATATATATTGGACCATCTGCTATTAATACAAGAAAACGCACAATTTTTAACTACATGGAAATTTTCATCATTCCATATGCCTGTGTCATTTTAGAGTTTGCATACTTCTGCACCAGCAGAAACTGGTACATTAAGAGCTACTGTACATCAGTTTGGTTATTTTACAGCTCCTAACTCTCTGGAACAACTATGGCAAAAGCTTGCCAGTACTAATACCTTTTTAAAAAGTTAGTCAATTAAACAGCCTGCAGTTTCTCTATCTCTTATGTAACCTTAAAACCTACAGAACTATATCAAGATGACTATGTAGCAAGTAGTTCATGAGACTGGAATCCAAACATGTTTAGTCTGATGACAGCTTATGTTAAATATTGGTTTATATGAATAATAAACTGTACTTTCCATGATGGGATATCAGAGCTTGTATTGTAATTCATGTCTTATCTTTTACAAAATTCTGGTTGCTTCATTGTCTGAATAATTGATTGCATCTTAATTAGACTGTGATCAGAATGTCAATTACTGTTGTGTCATTTCTCACACCTGTTGTCTACTTTAAATTATCCATGACCAGTGGGCTTCTTTTAAAAAACAACAATCGTGTAATGATTTATTGTTGTTGATGTATGACTCTTATCTCATTTTACGTGTTGTGAACCACTTTGAGAGTAATTCAAGGTGCTGGTTTTGACCTTTAAAGCCCTTAACAGTTTGGGCCCGAGATATCTGAGGGACCGTCTGCTCCCAAGGGTTGCTGCCTGCTTGACGAGGTCATCTAAGGGGGCTCTGCTCTGGGTGCCGACAATGAGGGAGGTTCGGTTGTCGTTCACGCAGGACAGGGCCTCCTCTGTTGCTGCCCCCAGAGTTTGGAATGCTCTCCCGCTGGCTATTCGTGGCTCGGTCTCCATCACAGCTTTTAGAAAGCATGTTAAATCATAGCTTTTTACCCAGGCTTTTATTTGATTGTCTCTGCTGCTGTTCTTTGTACTCTGTATTGCTTTTATGCTTTTGTTTTAAATTTTTAATCAGATTTGTTTTATATCTTTAGCTTAATATTTTAATTGTGTTATTTTTATAATCTTGTTCTTAAATTTTGCTGTAAACTGCCTTGGGATTGTTTTAATGAAAGGAGGAAGATAGATAGATAGAGTATGAGGATAAGCAGTATGCAAATAAAGTGACTGTGGTGGTATAACAAATGTTTTGGTAAAACTCATACAGCAATCAATATTTTGGGAAAGGTAACCTACCCCAAGTGTGATTTTGGAAGCCACATTCAGAACAGCATTGGTAAGAAGAAATCCATCTTTAGTAACAATGAAATCCGTGCTGTTTTGGATTTGGTATTCAATATTAGGGTTGACATTCTGAAAAGGGTGAATATAAATCTACATTATATTATATACATTAGTAGTTGACAAAATGAATGGGCAACCAAGATAAGCTTTACTGATCTCTACTCCCAAAGCCTCCTCCCCCATTATGTAGTGTGGATAATGTGTGCATGTCCTAGATATGCGCTTGATTACTTGTATCAATTGTCCATTATTGCCAATGTTTTCAAAATATTTTCTCTCAGTTTAACAATATCTTCTTCCATATTTGCCTGCCTCTTTTCTTCTGTTCAACAACATAACTGGGCAGCAAAGTGTGTGTTTTTCTCCTCCCTTCTCATCCTCATTTTGGTAATCCCTTCAACACAGTGGGGTAAACATAATTTTTTTTTTAAACACAATAAATAAATGTTACCATCCCATTCTTGAGCTTTCATCTTGGCAATACTACATTACACCATTCCAGTGACTTGTCATTAACCATAGTTAAATGGGGTAGAGGTTGGAATTTGTGAATGTCTGAATGTCTACAACTGTGATTTTGCAGCAAAAGTGACCTGTGGTTTCCCTTGCCAAACTCCAATTTGAACCTTTGGTTTGTAGTGAGTTCTGCCACCCCAGTCTGAGGTTTTTCAGTGGCAGCGTTACGTCCAAATGCAGACATTGACATAAATGCAGTTCCGTGCAGTTTCTGGAACTGTAATCACAGAGAGGGCTGCCAAGACCTGCCCAGAATTGCTCCCACTCCATGCCTATGGAGCTTTGCACTGGCCACCTCTCCAAGCACTTGCCCTGCTCCCCTGTCTCTGATCTAATAAAGCAGTTGCCCAGCAACAGACATGCTGCCACATCCTATCCCAAGCTGCCAAGCCTGTCAAATGGGAAAGGCACACAGGGGCATGCCCTCTTCCCAGACTGTCCTTTGTTCCCCTCCCCTCCTGGCAGTCAGGAGAGAAAGAGGCTGGGATGGCAAGACACAGTGGCAGAGCCAGGGAATGGACACACAGGTTCTTCCCTGGTGGCCCCCACTGTGTGCTCACCACATGCCAGTGACGCCACTTCCACGTGACATCACAAACACGTGGGCGAGATCTGATTGCCAGCAGAATCAGCATTGCCTCAAATGACAGGGGAGATTCCTCCTCTGTGATGATGATGGATGCTGCTCCTGAGCGGACCGCTCTCTCATGAGAGGGGAACGCCATGAGGATACCCTCTTCACAACTCATGAGAAGAATCATCTGCGGGGACAAGGGTGTCGGGAGAATCACTAATAATGTGCGATGACATCCCTTTTCCCATGGACCACTCTCTCTCATGAGAGCATCATGCCATGGAGACACACACGCGAGCTGGACAGCAGATACCGCCCAGCCTGGTTGCTCAATACAAGCAACCTGCAGGTATGGGTACCATGGAAACGCCTCTCCCTGTCTTGGTGACTGCCACAAAGGAGCAGTCAAAGCGTGGCCTCTGCCAGCCTGTCTGCCCATTTGAACATGTTCATCTTTATTTTTGCCTGGGATGGCGACCCCGCTCTCCTTGGGTCACAGGCAACCGGGGCTCCCATCTCCTGTGATTCCCTGCAGTGGCAAATCTGCATACACTGCAATGCCAGCCCGAACCCAGGAAATTGGAATGTGAGTTCTGTCCCCAGTCCTGGTGTTTCCCCAGTCTGCCCATCCAGCTACGCCCAGACACATGGAGTGTCAAAATCTCCCTTAGGTGTGTCAAAGGCTTCCCTGGAGAGGAAGAGGTTACTATGCAAAAGATCTATCACTAACCAGAGAGAAGGGGGGGCACTCAAGTGCCCCCCCTTTTTTGGACAGCTCAACTCATGAATTCACAGTCCAGTGGAGGACTGAAGGCTGGTGAGCCTAAGGTCCTCCCTAGTAGACTGGCCCTCTCATGAGAGTGTTATTCCCCTGGCAGCAAGTCTCCATGGGGCACCGGAGTGTGGTTTGGTCCCCATGGACTGCTTTGCCGGGGTGAGCCATCACAAGAGCATCTCTGGTCACAGTGGGCCAGACCCCAAGATCCTTTGCCCTCCCCTCCTAGGAAGTCGCCATGTTCCCTCCCCTTTCCTTAGTAACAGAGAAATCGTGCCCCTCAGCATCCCCCCCAAAAAATTGTGCTTGTGTGACACTGTTTTGTTGCAGGGCTCTTACTGGGGCGGCAGTGCAATTGCTGTCAAATGAAGGGCTTGCATGGCATTTAATGAGATTTAAATGCCCTTTCCTTGCCGAGGGTGGGCAGTCCATCCTGGCAAGGCATGATCATGTTCGTCACGCCCCCTTGAAGATCGTGGCCAGTGGCTGGAGACATTCTGACGCCTTGCCCACAGTCTGGCGATGCAAGCACTATGGACTTTGCTGGGATGGCGGCCTTAGCAGACCAGGAAGAGGGAGGGGCTCCCCTGTCTTGAAAACGGAGGTTGCTTGGCTGTGGCTAGACAAACTAACCACAGGTTCGGCAACCTCACGAATGCAGCCAAAGTCACATCAACATCACACGGTAACCCCATTATATCTGACATGACAGTTAATATGTAAAGGCCTCCACCCATGACACAAAACAGCTCTCTCAGTTTCTTACGTCAGGGTAGTCCTTATCAGCCGCAAAGATCTTCAGAGGTTTTGAAGGTGTTTCGGCCTCCATGACCAGGCTGGAAACCGGCAGGTCCACAGACACTGTTCCTGCGTAATTGGTTTTCTCAAAATAGGGCTCATGATCATTTCTATATACAACCTTGATTGCCACTGTAGTCTGGGAATATCTGAGTGGGTTGTTGACTTGGAGAGCCTAGAGAATGGGAGAGCAAAATATATAAATAAGTGATTCTTCTTAAGAGATGGAATGAAAATGGAAGGGAAAGTTTAGGTTCATTTGATTAGGTGCTTGAGGATCAGGGCCATGGGGTTCTGCCCTGAGCCATTTTTGGAAGGGCGGTATAGAAATCAATCAATCAATCAATCAATCAATCAATCAATCAATCAATCAATCAATCTTTCTCTGTCCTTGACACTGGCTTTTAAATGTGTAGCCTTGATGAATGAATCAATCAGCAGAGACCTACAGCTAAGGGATAGGTTCTGGGAATGAATTCTTGTAAATGTTGGCCCCCTCCCCACTGCTAAAATAAGATATGTTCCAGGGTGCATTAACACTGTTTTCTGCAGCTATGTCCCAAGAAAAGCTGCTGCAGTTCACAGAGCCTCCTGGGTGAAGTAACCAATTCCATTTCCATCCTTTGCTGTAAGAAAGGGAGCCCCTAATTAAAGGGAACCAGTGGCGCAGCAGGGAAATGACTTGACTACCAAGCCAGTGGTTGCCAGTTCGAATCCCCGCTGGTATGTTTCCCAGACACCTATATTGGGCAGCAGAGATATAGGAAGGTGCTGAAAGGCATCATCTCATACTGCGTGGGAGATGGCAATGGTAAACTCCTCCTGTATTCTACCAAAGAAAACCACCAGGCTCTGTGGTCACCAGGAGTCAACACTGGCTCGACGGCACACTTTACCTTTACTTCCCCATGATGCTATATGCACCATCTGAACAGACATCACAAAACCCACTGTCCACTTCCCTGGGAGAAAATCTGTTGGCTGAGAAGCCTGCCATCTCAACTACTTATCCTGTGATAAATGGGAGGTGGTTGCCATAACAGGTTTATATAAAATAGGATGTGATCTTAATTTGGATGGTTTCCCCCCTATATAGTTGTGCAAAATAGTTGGAGCAAAACAACAGAATTGACAAGAATCAAGATTACAGGCAATTTAGAAAAGCGGCGAGGGGCGGGGAATAGATAGGATTAAATTCTCATTATCTAGCTGTTTTCTTTCTTCTGCTTGGCAAAGACACTTTCCAGACTGGAGTTGGCTCAGAAGATATTGAAATCATCAAAAGGCTTACCATGACATACAATGTAAATGTCTTTAGAGTATTTACAGGCTTGTTCATTGTTATGTTCCCAGTGAACTGGTTTACTGAGAATGTGTTGTCATCGTTTCCTGAGGAAGAAGAGAAAATAACTGCTTGGCACTTGATTACAAGGAAGAGTAGGACACTGTGCCATGCTGGGGTGTGGTAGGGTTGGAGTGGGCCCCTGGGACATAAAGTGAAGATGGGCCCCTGCCCCTCCCCACTTTCTTCTTCAGAGAGGTATGAGGGGAAGCGCAACGAGCAGCCTGTCACTCAGCCTGGTTGGGTGGTGGGAGGGAGGTGGGCTCTATCAGAGCACTAGGCCATTCGTTCAATTCCACAGTGACACCCCTGGTACCATGTCATGAAGTGGACATAAGATTGCATTTGAACAGAAGAGGTCCAGTGTCACTACTGAGTTTAGCCAGTTTCAGGATCAGGCCTAAGTGTGCATACAAGACAGGCAAACTCCAAGGGGAGCCAAGGAACTGACTGACAAGGGTCAATCAGTTAAGCCTTAAACCAGGCATCTTCAGACAGGCGTCATACCAAAAGATCTGTTCGGGAAGCTTGGGAACTTTGGCTACCTCTAGGAATGTGGGGTGGGATTAAAGAGATGGGGAGACAAACAGATGGAGCTGGGGTAGCAAGGAGGCAACCTACGGAGGAGACAAGGTGGGCAGGAGTCAATTGTAGGCATCATGGCCTGGGATGTGGGTGTAAGCTGGGTGAATCTCAGGACATGGTCTGTAGGCATATGATATATTGACTTTACTGGAGGTAGGCAGGACTAGGTCTGGTCAATGGCTGGGTGGGTAACCACCTAGGAATCCCATGGAAGCTGTCTTGAGTTCCATCATGATGGGAAAAAGGTGGGATATAAACTGAATGATGAAATGCATTGATGAATGTAAGACTTGAAGCCTTTCTGAGCTTTGCACAATTTGCAGCTTATCAGGAAGAAGTCCCTGACGATGAACCAAGGTCCTGAGTTCAGCACTGGCTGGCACTGACAGCCAGTCCAACAAATTGTGACTTATGAAGTTCACTAGGTGACTCCAGGTGAATCACTATCTCAGGTTAGCCTATTCCATGAAACTGATGTGAGGACAGATTAGAAACATAAAAAACATAATTTGCTCTAGAAATTATGAGCAGTCTCCTATATAAAGACACTTGTGGCACTGACGGACTGGTAGAGGTACCAAAATGGTGAAGCTATGCCCACAACTGATAGAAAATTGAAAATTGGTGCAGATATCCTGAATACTTGGAAATATCAGGACAATATCCTGAATATATCCTGAATACTAGAAAAATCAGCAAATGTGGTATTGTTGCATCTGTCAGTCAAAAACACTGCAGATGACGTCTATCTATCATGTCCTATAGACAATAATCTTGTAGAAGGGATGCCTGCTATTTTAAACCAAAATAAATTATTGGAGGACTAGAAGTGAAAGAGTAGGGGAAGGGGAACAAATGATGGTTTCTTGGGAGGGATGTGAGAGTTTCTGGGGAGGGTGGCTTTTCAGTGACAACCAGGAATATATTTCTGCTTGAAGAATGAGAGCTGTGTTTATACAAATACATTAGGGCCCAAACTAGACACAGTGATTGCAGATCCATCTCTTTAAAGGCAAATTGCCCAGTCATGAAAAAACATGAGGGGGAGGGTCTGATTTAAAGAACAAAAGGGACATGTGGTTGAGAATAACGGAACCCTCCCCATCATGATGGCCTTTGACCACTGTGGCTGGGGATGATGGGAGATGTAGTCAATGTTTAGGAAGCCAACAATGTTTAGGAAGCCAAGTTTGAGAATCCCTGCAACAAAATATTTTTATCCCCATATTGCAGCTGGAGGGGGGCAGGCTGAGGCTCAGTGTGAGGAGCTTGGCTAAGGCTACCTAGTGAGTTTAGGGCAGAGGTGTGGAATTCAGAAAGGGGAAGATCTAATAAGTGTTCCTTCAAATAGGGATTCCCAGATGTTGTTGACTACAACTCCCAGAGTCCCCAGCTGCAATGGCTTTTGCTTGGAGATTATGGAAGCTGTAGTCAACAACATCTGGGGAGCCCTGTTAGAGGGAACAGTGGTCCTAATCCATATCACAGACTCTTAGCCATTACACTGCTTAATTAGGGCATACAGAAATATAATAATATAATATTATGAACACATTCATCAAAAGGCCTATGACTATATGACACTAGTAAATAAGTTTGAAGAGGTCCTTAGCCAAAATGATTATTTCTGAGGGGGCATCTTCTACTCACCGCCAATTATGACATATTCTATTTTTTCATTCAAACCTTTGTCTCCATCAACAGCATAGAGGGGTCCTGGCTCCAGGATCAAGGGTCCAGTCTGCAATAACAGGACAATTCAGATGCTTCAGATCAGACAGACACTTAATTGTTTAGGGCACTTCCACATGATACAAGTCTGGCCCCAAATGGGGCCTGCCAAGACCAATCATCTCACAGTGAATAGGTTGTCTAGTGAGTTTACCATGAGCAGAACCTGCAATCTTTTTTCTTTTTTTAAAAAAATGCAGGCCATCCACCATGCATGCGCAGACACATATCCCTTCCCTACTGGGGAAAGGTGAATGCATAAATAGGAACGAGGAGGCAGGGACCAGGTGTGCCACCTCCTCTACAACCCTATTAGCCAAAAAATGGGTCAGAAGGAAAGGCGGAGCCTACCATATAAACAATCCTAGGTTTTACAAACTGTAAGGAACTGTCACCATCACCAACTGTAATAAAAAGTAGCAATGTGAATATGGCCCCAGCTACAGTCTGATTTATGCTTATTGACAGTAGCGGAGCCAGACTGGAGGTGGCCCATGCCCAGCTGCGGCGGCCCTGCTCGCCTCGCCACCTACATCTAAAGTCAGATTGGGGGGTTAGCCACACCCCTGCATCTGATGTCAGATGTGGGGGGCGTGGCCTGGCTCCCAAATGGGGGCAGTTCTTACCTGCCTTAAAAGCCGAGAGAGTCTCTCCTGGCTGCACTGCAAATGCAGCGCTGGCCATATAACTTCCGAACGAGGCTGTGCAGCCCCGTTCGGGAGCTAGATCAGGGCCAGTGCTGCATTTGCAATGCAGCCAGAAACAGCAATCCCTGCCTTTCAGGCAGGGAAAATCCGCTTCTGGCCGTGCTGTGAACGCAACGATGGCCATTTAACTCTCGAACAGGGCTGTGTGGCCCCGCTTGGGAGCTAAACCAGCCCCCCCCCGCATCTGACATCAGATGCGGGGGGCGTGTCGGTGCCACAAGGCAGTGGCCTGGGTTCTTTGAACCCGGTCGCCCAACAGTAGCTATGCCCCTGCTTAGTTACACCACTTAAACGTGCTTTATCTGCTCTCATCCCAACTCATCCTAACTTAAGCTACTTCCTCCTGTAGTAAAGCTTGCAGTTTGGGAAACCTCCAGGTTAGGGAGGAGGCTCAGCAAGCATGAATTGTCCTCTTCCCTAAGCAGGGTCTGCACTGGTTTGCATTTGAATGGGAGACTGCATGTGTGAGCACTATAAGATATTCCCCTTAGGGGATGGAGCCACCTTGGGAAGAGCAACTGCATGTAGAAAGTTCCAAGTTCCCTCCCTGGCATGCATCTCCAAGATAAGGCTGAGGTGGGCCGTGCCAGCAACCTTAGAGAAGCCACTGCCAGTCTGTGTAGACAATACTGAGCAAGATGGACCAATGGTCTGATTTGGTTCCAGGCAGCATTCTACGTCCCTATGAGCTACATCTCTGTGGTACCACACAGCAAGTGAATGTAAGGGCCATACACCTGCATGATGCCTCCTCTCTTACTTTCTTCAGATCCCATCTTAAAAGCCACCTATTCCATGAAGCTTTTGGCACAACACATTTGTCCCCATTCCCTATTGTAATTATGCTTAAGTACCTGAAACAATCACATATTCTTCCTCTGTTTCTGCCTACCTCCAATTCCCTTCCCTACCTTTTAAAAAAAATCTCCTATGAGCCTACATCTAGATTGTAGGCTCCTTGGGACAGGGACCTGGGGGCGGTTGCCCTCTTTCTCTCACTTGTGAGCTTCCCAGATGCACCTTGGCCATGGTGTAAAGCAGGATGCTGAACTAGATGGGCCTTTGGCCTGATCCAGTAGGGCTGATCCAGCATGTTATGTTCTCATTCTTTGTAACGCACCATGTACATGGATGGCACTATATTATTATTTAAAATCATCATCTGGGTGGTAACCCCAATTCCATTCAGACATGGCAGGTCAACTCACAAGGAATCCTTGTGCTGCTCTTTGAGTCCATGGACCACAAATGCACAAAGAGCAGCACGGAGGGATTTAGGGACAAAGTGGAGTAAACAGCAAAGAAAAGAAACCAGCAGGAAAGGAGCTGCTCTGTGCTAGACCCAACCCAAGGATCCTTTGTGCTTACCACATGCTCTGCAATGTTGACCCTGCCAGTGTAGCCAAGGCTGAGACACAATGTGCCTCCTGCTATGGAAGTGCAGGGCTGAAACCAGGGAGGTCTGAGGTCAGCCGGTATGATGTGTACAGTTATTGTTGCAGTGGCTGTGTGGGTACCTGAGGCATTGACCTTCCCATCCTAAAGGGGAAAAAAAAACAAAGAACAAAAGAATGGGAACATGCCCGTCCGGTCAACACATAACTGGATACAATTGCACTGCCAGCACAACCTCCTACAAACAGCAACAGTGCAGATCACCATCAAGTTGTCCCATCCAAACTGCTGCATTGGTTTACGCTGACTAAATAAACAGACCATTCATTTAAAGATAATAGCTCTGATCAATAGTCCTGGCTACATTCAGCTGTAATTCCACAGCTGCACCCATGAACTTCCTCATGCACTTCAATTCAGAGCTCTGCAAGGACATCCCTTTGTACATACATGCTGGATCGAGTCCATGCACTGAAATGGGTAGGGCAGCATTCATGGGTGGAAGAACTCCAGGTGTGTACCAGAAGTGTGTGTGTGTGTGTGGCACTTTAACATAAAACTCATTTTAAAAACCATTTTAAACCAATTAAATATTATTTATTAAAAGCCAGGCTAAAAAGATGGGTCTTTATGGCTCTCTTGAAAGCCTCCAAATATGATAAGCATCTCATGCCCACAGGGAGCAGGTGCCCTGCCTTTGCAAGCAGGGAGAAGCCATGCTGCAAATGCAGTGCTGGCCGAATTTTACTTCCAAATGTTTGCTTCCGATTTACTAAGGTGGCCATGCCCTCTGCGCCTGATATCAGACGCAGGGGTGTGGCTGGGGCGCCAGGCACGGCTCTTGGAACATGGTGGCTTGGGTTCTTTGAATCCGTTTGCTCAATGGACACTACAAACCTGAGGGTGTGCATTCACATATTGGCCAGACTTACCCCAAAGTCCCTGCGAGCTATCGGGGAGCACTTTACAAATGATTCAGGTTTTTCATTGCGCATTAGAGTGTAGCCCAATTTATAACTGGGGTTTTTAAAAAATCAACTTTTTGCATTGGCTTTTTTTTAGGGGGGGGGCGGACTCTGAACTCGCAGTAAAGCCTCACAGTAAACTTGTGGCAAAGCCTGCTGTGTGAAAATCGCCCTGGAAACATGCTGGCAGCCAATGCATGATAGACATGACGTAGTCTCTCTGAGTTACCCCAGAGACCAATCTGGTGGCTCCATTTTGCACAAATTAAAAGTTTCATAACTACGTACAAAGGTGGCCTTTGCATAGAGTGCGTTGCAGTAGTTGAGCCTGGAGGTTACCAGCTGATGCACCACTGTTTGGGGATCATTCTCTTCAAGGAACAGGTGGAGCTATCGTAGCTGGTAAAAGGCACTCCCCATGGTTGTGCTTTTCTTACACCCAGAACACACCTCTGGAATCTGACAGTTGTCAAGATTGCAGATGCCAGCTTTAGCCCTGGCAGGGCTGTCCTTAGAGAGCCCTGGCAGGGAGCAGGGCCCAGGGCAAACCAGCCAGTGCAGGGCCCCCTTCCAGTTCATTCTAATGGGGGTTAAAAGAGTGGGGCCCAGGGTGGCCGCCCTGCTTGCCATGCCCTAAAGAAAGCCCTGAGCCCTGGAACAGCACTGGCTCAAGGTATTGTGGGGCCTGAGGCAAAGGTATCAAATTCTGCCTTGCCCCACAACTCTGGTAGGGGCCGGCCCCCTTTCAAACCAACCTCCGCAAACTTCGAAAGTGGGGCAGGGGGCAGGCAGGAAAGAAGGTTGCCTCCTCCTCTCTGCTCTTGCTTCTTCAGCTTTGTATAGAAAGGAGGGTGAGGAGGAGAGGTGCTCCTTGTGAGACGTGCCAGGGTTAGATCGGTCCCAGAGAACTGCTACGATGGTGACAGCAGGGAACACTCCAATGATCTGCTGCCCAAGGGGACCTCGCCTCGCCTCATGAAAGGGCCACCCCTCCCCTGGAAACATACTGGGGATCATTCCGGTGAACCATGAAACACACATATGCAATAGGGCAGCTGCAAATAAACAGATGTTTTGCAAATGATAACTCACCATGGCATACAGCATAAATTCCATAAAATTAATTTTTTCATAATCCAGGGCTTTTTGCAGGTAAATTTGTGGGTTATTAACTCCTCCTATATTGAAATAGTCCATTGCTTCCTGGAAGTCAAGCAGAAAAAGAAAGTCACAGTCTAAATCACAGGCATGGGGTCTAAAATGCCAGTGATCAGCAAAGGATATGCTGTGGAGGGAACAGGGTTCTGTGATTTCTAGCCTCTTGCCGATAAAATGGAATTGTCACTTATGCCTTAGTACACAGTGATGGATGCAGTTCAGCTCTTCAGACTGAATGTGACAGAGAAGTTTTCATTTAGGCTGATGGGAGTGGGTGCCATTAATAATAATGATACATATTAATGATTAATAGAATGGCACAGATGAAAAGGATCCAACAGAAGTTTAGCCTCTGTCCTAGAGAAAGCTATTTTACACATCAAGCACCCCCTTCTTCATCCAAAAGGAGGGAGGAGAAAGGTGGGACTGGGTTACCTGAATTCTATCATCCTTTCCTCCCACATAGGGAATTGGTATAGAGTGATTTGGGGATCTACAGCTCCCCACCCTCCATCATGTGTCCAAAGAAGATGTCAGTTCATATCCAGAATGAAGGACTTGGTGCAACCTCCTTGCATTTTATTTAGCAACTGATTTATCTGCATTTCAGTTTCCCCATCCCAAGGGCCCAACTTGAACTATATACTAACAGCTGGATTTCCTTTAAGACTGTAATATATTATATCCTGGTCAGCATCTGTAGCGGTTACATTTGCCTGGGGCACAACAACTGTGTTCACTTTTGCATCCTGAAAAAGAAAGGAATGCCGTTTTTAGGTATTTTGTGTCACAAATAACTCAGAGAATAATATATATGCCAATGTTTCCAAAAGGACCAAGAACCAAACACCATCCAGCAAAAAGAGCAACACATTCTATTCAGATTTCAATCCATTAAGTATCACTCAGCATGTTACTACATTCTTCAGTGCTTTTCTAAAAAGGAAGGTTGTGGTTGTGGCTGTGGTTGTTGCATGTGTGCTGAAGGTGTGAGGCAGTACATGAGCCAGCTGGGGTGGTTGATACCATCTGGGAGACTAATGCTCATTGTGATTTCTTACAAGGTCTACAGCCCTAGAGATTACTCACCAGGAGAGGGATCTTGGGGTTTTGTTTATTTTATTTTTTATTGTTAAATTTCTATTCCGCCTTTCATTAATCTCAAGACGATTCACACAAAAGTTAAAACAAGACTACAAAAATCACACCATTAAAATATTAGCTAGAATAATAAAATACAGATCTAATTTAAAAACAAATCAAAAAACAAGCACAATATAAAATAAAAGATACAAAGCAGCAGCAATAGGAACAATCATATAAAAACCTGGGTAAAAAGCCAAGATTTCACATGCGTTCTAAAAGCTGTGATGGAGATTGAGGAGCAGATGGCCACCGAGAGAGCTTTCCAGAGTCTGGGGGCAATAACTGAGAAGGCCCTGTCCCGTGTGCACAACAGCCGAGCCTCCCTCATTGTTGGCACCCAGGGCAAAGCCACCCCAGACGACCTTGTCAAGCAGGCAGCAACCTTTGGGAGCAGGCTGTCCCTCAGGTATCCAGGGTTGTGACGGACAGCTCATTAAAAGGGTCAACTCAGTTTGTGGCAACTGTGAAAAAGGCAAATTACATGCTTGGAATTATTAGGAAAGGGATTGACAATAAAGATGCTAATATCGTAATGGCTGCATACAAATCTATGATACAGCCACATTTGGAGTACTGTGTACAGTTCTTGTCACCATATATCAAAGAGGACATTATAGAACTGGAAAAGGTGCAGAAGAGGGCAATCAAGATGATCAGGGGCCTAGGGCATCTTCCTTATGAGGCAAGGCTACAGCATCTGGGGCTCTTTACTTTGGAAAACAGGCAACGAAGGGGAGACTTTAGGGATGTGCACGGATCTGGTTTGGAGGCCCTTTATGGGCATCCCAGCCAGTTCAAATGGTGGGTGGTTCCGCTGGTTCGATGGTGGGGAGTGTGTGCGCATCTTTAAGGGTAGGGCACTTACCCCTCCCGCCACATTTCCCACGCTGGTGCTCCATTTTGCTAAAGCCCCTCGAGGCGGCAGCATACCTCCCCGCGGCCCCATTGCCATGTCTCCCGGAAGTAACTGGAAGTATTAGATGCACCTGCACAGCCTGATACTTCCAGGAGACATGACAATGGGGCGGCAGGGAGGCATGCTGATGCCCCAAGGTTCTTTAGTAAAATGGAGTGCTGGCGGGGGAAATGCAGCAAGAGAGGTAAGTGCACCCTCCCCCACACTTAAAGATGCACTCCTCTGCCTGGTTCCATGTACATCCCTAGGAGACATGATAGAGGTCTATAAAATTATGCATGGTGTGGGGGGAGAGAGATTGTTCTCCATCTCTCACAACACTAGAACCAGGGGTCATCCCATGAAACTGATTGCCAGGAAATTTAGCACTGAGAAAAGGAAACACTTTCCCACACAATGCATGATTAACCTATGGAATCCTCTGCCATAAGATGCAGTGAAAGCCACCAGCCTGGATGGCTTTAAGAGAGGCTTAGACAAATTCATGGAGGACGGGTCTATCAGTGGCTATTAGTCTGAGGGCTACAGACCACCTCCAGTCTTAGAGACAATGCCTCTAAATACCAGTTACAGGGGAGCAACAGCAGAGGTGAGGGCATGCCCTCAGCTCCTCCCAGCAGCATCTGGTAGGTCACTATGTGAAATAGGATGCTGGACTAGATCGGCCTTGGGCCTGATCCAGCAGGGCTCTTCTTATGTCAATATGTTCTTATGATGGAAAATAGGTACAGTGGTCCCTCGACTTACGTAAATAATCCATTCCGAACGCACGTTCGGAGGTCGAAATTTTCGTAAGTCGAGGAGCGCACCACGGAAGTCTCAAAACACTCGTAATTCGAGGAAGCCGCATCTAAACATTCGTAGGTTGAGTAAGCTGATTCTAAACCGGCAACTACTTCCGGTCTTTTTTGTCGCTCGTAACTCGAAAAAAAGTAAGTTGAGTAGTTCGTAGGTCGAGGGATTACTGTAATAGCTTTGCAATACTTTCAGCTTTCGGTGTTCTATCATGCTTTTATTGTCCTGACCATTGGTCTGCTGCAGCCAAATTTGCATTCGCGTTTTAAAAGCTTTAAAACAAAAAACCTACTATAACATTTAATTGAAATTGTCAGAGGAATGAAAATGAAAATTGGCAGGATTGCCCTACAAAGATTACTCCATGAAGAGAATACAACAATGTGTTCATTGTGACACCTAATGCTAACCCTGACCCTGACCTTTTCCTCTGTGCAAAAATGACTGCAATTTCACCCTCATTGTTTGGGTGTAGGCACAAAGAAGGAGTGATAACACTCAGTAAGCTGGAGCTGCAACCATGCTATCACCCATTTTCCATTTTTGCCGGGGGTGGTGAGGGTAGACATTGCCAACAGTCACTACGAGCATTCGTTCCCCGAGATCCTACCGATGCCCAAACTATGTGGGCCTGGCTCATGGACTAAAGAGTTTGTTTTTGGCAGGCCTTCCTGGAGGAGAGAATTCCTCAAACACAGAATGGCATTAAGGCCTTGCCTTGTGCTTCAGCAAACTTGTCAAGAAGTGAGGAAATGAGAAACCCAGAGGGCATTCCAAATGGGCCCAAAGGTTTTGCAGCCTCATTTAAAATTAAATTAAATTAAATTAAATTAAATTAAATTAAATTAAATTAAATTAAATAGCAATGCATGTATTTATTATTGTAAAAATTACAGGCCCCACTACAATTGTAATTCTCTCCTCCCTTGTCTTTTCTCATATATATATTTTCAAATAATGGTATATGAATGAAATTGTTTACCTCATTAACATTGACTGTGATGTTAGTCTCCTTAAAGACAGGAGGGTTATCATTCACATTGAGAATAGTCACTGCAATGAAAAGATCGTGTTCCTGTTGGTGGGGAAGACAGGATAAAGTTAATAGTAGGCTGATCAAATGTTGAAAAATGTAGAGCATTATGGACCATTATGAAGAATTCTGATCAAATGATCCAGTGTTGAAAAATGAAGAACATAGTTGAATTTTATGCAGCTGGTAATGTTAGAAATAATAAGCCGGTAATGTTAGAAACATTACCTAAAAACAAGTAAGGTAAAGTAAAGTGTGCCGTCAAATCGATTTCAACTCCTGGTGCATGGTTATCTTTGGGAGCAAACAGAAGGGGTTTACCATTGCCATCTCCGCACAGTATGAGATGATGCCTTTCAGCATCTTCCTATATCGCTGCTGCTTGATATAGGTGTTTCCCATAGTCTGGGAAATATACTAGCGGGGATTCGAACCGGAAACCTTCTGCTAGTCAAGCATTTCCCTGCTGCGCTATTAGCAGCTCAATCTAGTATTAACTAGGGGCTGAAATTGCAAGATGGTAATGATCTATATTTCAAACCACTATAAGCAGAGTTCCAGTGAGCATTCAGTCCATAAATGCTGTTGATTGGTCTGTTTGTCTGCCAGTTCCCAAAATTGCATCTCTTTTTCACACTCCAAAGCATAGCAAAGAGAGAAATCAGGAAGTGGCAAAGGCAGCAAATTGTAGACACACAAGGCCCATTTCCCTGCAGCTACTCGCAGCTGCTTCACGCTGGGGATGTGCCCTAATTGTGCCTTGATCACCGATCCGAAGCACAGCCTCGCAACATTAAAAGGGAGGAGAGCAGGCCCATACTTGCTCCTCTGTTGCTCACTGCAGCTTCCTGCTGGGGCAGCTTGCACCAGCGCCCGCCCCCCCCCCCCATCTGCCCTCACGTGACAGTGGCACTCACATGCCCTCCATGCATATGCAGTGGCCATTTGCATGGCGAGCAACCATGCTGACCATGCAAATGGCCAAAGTACATGTGCGGAGGCCATGTGCATGCCATCATGGCGCAAAGGCAGCTGTGGGGGAGTGCCACACTGAGACTGGGCAAGGGGTTATTTAACCCTTTCCCCTGCACCATTTCCCTGATCAAAATCCTGCCCCCCACCCCCACCCCTGCTAATCCTGCTATTAGTCCTGCAGGGAAACATATAAATGCAGTGGCAGACCTTTGGTGCAGTGCTACATCGGCATTAAGGACCCACCAGGACTGTTGCTCAACATAAAAGGCAGCCCCTGGCATTGTAGCGCAACAGGGCAGGTGTGAAATGAAATGAAACCATTTCCAGGCCTTCACACAGCACTACTTCATGACTGTCGACCAGCATGTATTCCCTTCCCCACAGGACTCAGAGTAGCTTGCTGTGGAGGATATATGTGAGAAGATAAACAACACAGGGGAAAAGGTTAACCCACCAGTTCTCTTTTAGACTCAGGGCCCACCTCAGGACAGGATCTAAATCCCACAGTGCCCATTTGGGAGACAAGGGGATATCCTCAGATGAGGAGTGTCAGCCTGAAGACCCTGGGGAAATCACCCCTTTACCTTCCAAGCCAGGGCTCCCAGACAAGACCCCTCTCTCGGCATTAGCTCCAGAACCCCCAGGTGACCCAGAAGGCTCCAAAGAGGATGTGTCTGCCCCTGCACCAAACCTGCCAACAGAGACTCCAGAGCTCAGAGTTACACCTAGGTAATTTTGGAGCCTGGCCATAAAGGCCATTGGAGCCCCCCACCCCAGCTGCAAAACCCTGGGGAAATCACCCCTTTACCTTCCAAGCCAGGGCTCCCAGACAAGACCCCTACAGACACACACCGTGACATGCACAGTATTTTTAGCATGTGGGTTCTTGAGGGCACAAATGCCAACTGAACTCACAAGAATGTTATAAAACAACAGGTATATTATGCAAATATGCATTCGCAGAAACATATCAACATGCAACTTATGCCCAGCCCATATGTCTCTTTCCCCACTCCCCACTTTGTCTCTAAAGCTGAGGTCACACTTGGCTGCCTTGCACAGGTCACAGGCATAATCGGCCCAGGAGGTGTGGAGGCCCTGGACTTTGGTGCAGAAGTCCAGGGGTAGGAGTGTCTCTGCCAGGGCCATCAGGGCTCCTCATAGCCCCTACCTCAAGAACCTTTAGGAACATAGGAAGCTGCCATATACTGAGTCAGACCATTGGTCTATCTAGCTCAGTATTGTCTTCACAGACTGTCAGCGGCTTCTCCAAGGTTGCAGGCAGGAATCTCTCTCAGCCCTATCTTGGAGATGCTGCCAGGGAGAGAACTTGAAACCTTCTGCTCTCCCCAGAGCAGCTCCATCCCCTGAGGGGAATACCTTACAGTGCTCACACATCAAGTCTCCCATTCACATGCAACCAGGGCAGACCCTGCTTAGCTATGGGGACAAGTCATGCTTGCTACCACAAGACCAGCTCTCCTCTCCTTTCCTGAGGACTAGGCACCCCTCAGTAGCCCCCATTAACTATCAGATGCAGATGCACCATAAGTGCAAACTCCGACTCCTCGAATCCCCAGGAAGTGCCCTCACAGCACCTAATCCCACAGGGGCCATCAGGTTAGGGAACCCTGCAAAGCAAATGCCACAGTGTTTGCTTTGCTGCCAGGCACCTGCCTTCTGGTAGGTCTTCTCAAGAGGAGGAGTAAGCAGCTCCAAGAGTCTACTGAGGTGCAAGGCTTTTGCTGCTGCAAGCAGGCAGGAAAGGGCATGGTCCTGCACAATACTATTTAAGCAGCTTCCTGAGTCTGGGGCCTTGATAGAGACCTGATCTCTGCTGCAGACCTACTATGAGACGCCCCAGCCCCATGAGGGTGCATGGACGGTTCGGAGCTGAACCAGTTTGCCTCGAACTGGGCCAGTTTGGAGGCCTGATTGTGGACCAAACCAGGGGTGGTTTGGTCCGTGATCAAACCAAACCAAGCCCGACTTGGGCAGACCAGTTCAACACTGAATGGGTGGTTAGGGGGTGGTGAAGGAGGTAGTGAAAGGAGGTAACTGCCAAGCAAGCTGCCAGCATTGCCGCGCCCCCCGCCCAGTGCAGCCCATAGCTAAAGCACATACAATCCTCCCTCTTTACCAAGCCGCCTGCTTGGAAGTGGCTCGGTTCCGGCCTCCATGCATGTATGGAGGTTGGAATCAAGCTGATGAGCAGACAGTTCGGTAAGGAGGAAGGATCACATGTGCTTCAGCTATGGGCTATGCTGGGGGGAGCGGCGGCAGCACAGGCAGCGCACTTGGAAGTAAACAGACCCTTTCACTCCCTCTCTCCTCCACGCGACCTCTTCACACAGGAGCCAGGGTCCCCCGCCCCTGTACTTTTGAAGGGGAATCCTTACTGTATGCCCCTTTACAGGTATTAGCTGCCAAACCACCAAACCAGTTGGGTCAAACAGAACGGACCAGCTGGCCACTTCGACCAAACAAGTTTGGCAGCACACAGTTTGGCTTGAATTCAATTCAAATTTGAGCCAAGCCATGATTTCGGGTTCGGGCACACCCCTACCCAGCCCCAGCTCCAGCATCCTGTTTGCCTGTCACCTCTGACTGCCCAAGAGCCTTCTGCAGAACATCCAAAAAGCTGTGCAAATGACTGTGCCTGCAAAAGCCACTACAGCATCTGCCTGTGCCTCATCTATCTGAGGAGAGCTGGTCTTGTGGTTGACTTGTCCCCTTAGCTAAGCAGGGTCTACCCTGGTTGCATATGAATGGGAGACTAGAAGTGTGAGCACTGTAAGAGATTCCCCTCAGGGGATGGAGCCTCTCTGGGAAGAGCATCTAGTTTCCAAGCTCCCTCCCTGGCAGCATCTCCAAGATAGGGCTGAGAGAGATTCCTGCCTGCAACCTTGAAGAAGCCACTGCCAGTCTGTGAAGACAATACTGGGCTAGATGGACCAATGGTCTGACTCAGTATATGGCAGCTTCCTATATTCCTATGACCCTTAGAGCCTGCTATGTCTGAGCATTCCTGGTTCATGACATTATCAAACTTAGGTACCCATATGTTGTTGGATTATGGCTCCAACTATATCTATTATATGTTCTGAAGAGTTTGTTGGTGGTCAATAAAGTCATACTTCTCAATTACCTAGATACCAAAGTTTGCATACACAATCCTGCCACTTAAATTAGATGAATAAACTAATTTTTACACTGGAATATGCTGGGTGGTGGGGGGGGAGTTTAAATATATTTTTAGAAGAAATTCTGAAGATTATCATTATATATCCTCAGATTTTTAACACCCAATAATCAGATCAATAATTCCAAATAACATCATACTCAAGAAAAGCAGAATCTTGCTCAGATTCAAATTTACCTTATATGAAATTATTCAATAAAATGAATAATGTTTGAAGTTGAAATCCTACAAATTTAAAACTGTTATTTTTCTTCCTGTTTGCAAGCACACTAATAAAAAAATCTATGACTTGCATTTGGCCCTTATTATTCATGGGGGTTCCAGTCCTGCCAATAATGAAACCGTGAATAAAGAGACCTTAACCCTATGGGGATTAGGGGGATTCCTTGAGCTTAAAAAAAAACTGCTAAAAAAACCAACAAGGAGGGGGCAGAAATAAGGGTAGAAAAGCACAGTACCTTGATTTCCAGGAATGCCCCCCCAATTCTTTTTTTTTTTAAGAGCCACAAAATTGCCTAGAAAGAAGCTGGGTCTTTAAGACCCATCCACGGATACATGAAACCATGATTCGTGAAACTTCAGATAATGAGGGTCTCCTGTATATTTACTTTCTGGAACTTGCCTAGCAGTGTATTTTTGCCTGGTCCGTGACGGGCATCATGTTCTAGTATATATTCCAAATCAAAGGAAAGTGCAAAAGACTTCTCTGCAGCACCCCAGTATTTTCCCCTCGATGAACAGCAACCTCATCCCCCCTCTCACCACACCACTGCTCTGATCAAATTCAGAATCCCTCCGGCCTGTTTTAAAGTAAAAATAAACAAACTGAAAGAGCACTTCATGTGTGACTTGCCCCCCCCCCATTTGAGGCTTGGCCCCAAGAAGGAGCTTGCACATGTAGATGCATTCTCTTAAAGCTGTCCTATCGTCCCTCTTTGGTTTCTTGCCTGCTCATAATTAATGGGGGCAACCCACTTCCACAGCAGTCAGAGAGCAGGGTGGGGGGGAATATGGCATTCCCTCAAAAGAAGGAACACTGGTGTCATCTAGCATGGCCCTGCAAAGGAGTTTCTTTTGTTATGCCTCTGTAATATTTAACAATATAAAGGAACATTTGAAGTATTACTTACCACTGAACTGCCTCTCATACACTGTAGTCTTACAAGTAGCGCTGTAACACTCTGCATTAGAAACAAAAAGAAATACTTTCATTTAACATATGGTGATAATTTGCATAATGATTCTCTAAACAGGGAAAATGTTATGTGCAAAAGAAATCATCCTGAGTGGGTGTAACCCTCTTTGTTCTGTTCCCTGCCAAAGGGCATTTGAGAACTAGATTCAAACAGCATTTTGTTGCCCAAAGATACCCCAGTTCTGTGAGTAGCTTTAAGGGAAGGACGGGATATAGGTGAGCTAACTGAACCCAGACAAGAATGAGATCATGATATGTGACCTGAGATATATGAAGCTGCCTTACACTGAGTCAGACCATTGGTCCATCTAGCCCAGTACTGTCTACTAGCAGCGGTTCCCCCATGGTCTTAGCAGAGGTCTTTCCTAGTAAACTTGGGGATAGCAAGGATTGAAACCGGGACCTTCTGCAAGCAAAAGAGATGCTCTACCACTGAACAGCAATCCTTCCACTCAGTTGGGACATCCATTATAGATGGAACTGGGTAACCTTTGGTTTGCATGCTTAAAGAGTTCTTGGAACTGTTGCTGAACCTGGAAGCAAAGACTGTGGCAATTGCTGGGAAAGCTTTTTACTATTTCCACGTGGGCACTTTCCAGATGCCCACTCAACAGTGGTAAAAAATGCTTCGGTGTTGGCAGAGCGCATTGAACTAGGGATGAGCCCAAAGCATTTGGAGAGGTGCCAAAATGCTTTGGTTCCATGGAGGCTTTACAGACAGGGCTTTTATTTTGAATCCACTCCGGACTGGAGTGTGCCAGTCCACATATTAGCTGGATTTACCCCAAAGTCCTTGCGGGCAATCAGGGACCAGTATAGACATGACTCTGTTTCCCCCCAAATTGAGGCCATGCATTCTGGCTTAGCATGAAGTATGTCCGGCTTCTAAAAATCCTGTATTTCCAGCAGCTTTTGAAAAAAACCCTGATGTTCTTCTTTGATGTGCGGAGGGGCCATTGCCGATAATTCAGCTTTCTCACACTTCCATGTTTTGTTTTGTTTAATTCTGCTGCGTGGACTTCGGTAACACCAAGTGTCAACAAAGAAGAGTCTGACAGCTCAGTCTGGTGTGTTCTTTGAGTGATTTACAATTGCAAGCACTGAGGGCGGGGGACAGGAGTTGTGACAGATTGATGCAATTCTGTGAAGGAAGTCCAGAAGGGGAGGGGAAGGGAGGGAGAAATTCCTGAGTTAAATGTAAGCATAAGCAAAATGTGTGTCTTCCTAAGCTTTCAAGTTTGGTCACCATAGGAACAAAGCTTACATATGCAGATGTTTGGATATGCAGATGTTTGGAAGCTTAACAATGGAGACTGCAGGCTGGGGTTAAGTATTCTGTTGCCTTGACTTGTCACTTTTGTGGAAATCCGGCTGGCTGTCAAACTAAAAAAAAGTAATACTGCAGGGAGGAGTCTCGTGCCTCCTCCTGGGATGTGATTGGTCGGAGGAAAAAACCAGAGCAAACAGTGGGAATGCACATAGGAGAAAGATTGCAGGCAGTGTGGGGAGGAGCCCATGACTATGTGAACTGTCCATCTAATCCCCCGAATTAAACTGCCTTGCATCTAGTGTGAAGTAGATTTACTCCTCGGATACCCCACAGCATGACGCCATGTGTGAATACGTTTTGATGTGGGGTGAGGGGTTCATCAAAAACGTTTTGATGTGGGGCGAGGGGTTCCCTTATGAGGAGGCAGGCGGGTCCTACCTGCCCGTCCTCCAAACCCCCACTGCCCTGCCCTGCCACAGCGCTGTTCAAACCTGTTCAAACCTGTGTGTGAAAGCAGCATCTTGTGCCGCTTTCCCCTTTAAAGCGGCGCACTGTGGTGGCAGGATGCTTCCCCGGCATCCCTCACATGGCATTGGCATGTAAATGGAGTTGGCGCATGGGCCGGCACCATTTGCGGGGCCACCCTGCTGTTTCATTGAACTGGGCTGGTACGGTGGCTTGATCATGAACCGAGCCAAAGCTGGTTTGGTCCGCAATCAAACCGGACCAAACCGGTTCAATGCGAACCGGTTTGACATTGAAGGGCGGGGGAGTAACGAGAAAGATTGTTTAATGTTCTTACCATCTCCTCTCCGCTCCTGCTGCTCACCACCACTTGCTGCCCCCGGAACACCCCAATCGCCTCCGGAATAGCCTTTTAAACAGGCTGCCCTCATGGCGGTGGCATGGTTCCAGTCTCCACCGAGGCCACACAAATGGCCTCCACGCATCCACGGTGGCTGGAACCACACCTGTTAAAAGGGCCATAAAGGAGGCAATTGGGGTGTACTGGAGGGCAGCGAGGGATGGCAAGCAGCAGGGAGCCAATAAGAACTTTAAACAACCATTCTTGCTGCTCCCCCCCCCCACACTCTTTGGTGGATTCCCTCACCCCTTTCCTTGTAAAGGGAATCCTCACCAGATTCCTCACCAGATAATTTATTATTATCATTATCATTATTATTATTCCCCTTTATAAGTATTGCCGCCTGAACCATAGAACCGGTTCGATTGAACAGACCAATTGATCAGAACCGAAGCGGTTTTGACTGAACCAGATTGGGGAAATGCAGTTTGGTTGGAGCCAAACCATGTTTTGGGGTTTGTGCACACCCCTAATTGGGGAAGGATGTGTCCTGGCTCCCACTGACACCAATGGAAGCTTTCCTCCTGGGATAAACAGCCGGCATGGGAGGGGACTGTGGTGGCAGCAGTTACAATCCCCACTCATGCCACAGTCTGGCGGATGGTCTCTGACCTGTACCTATGATTTAAGAAAAAAATATCAAATATATTGATGAGATGGAAGTCCTCATGTTTTTGTTTGTGTTTTTTTCTTTTTTCTTTCTTTTTCTTTTTGTGTGTGCGTGTGTGTATCTTATGTTGTGAAAAATTGAATAAAAATTATTTTTAAAAAGAGAAAGGAAAAAAAGTCAAATATACATCAGCTCTAACGACAAGCTTTGCATAAGAACATAAGAAAATCCCTGCTGGGTCAGGCTTTGGTTCATCCAGTCCAGCATCCTGCCTTGTGCAATGGACAACTAAGTGCATCTGGGAAGCCTACATGTGGGGGAAAGAGGGCAACCTCCCCTCCCGGTAGTGTTCACTTGCACCTGGTGCTCAGACTCATGCCCCCTCTGATTCTCAAGGCAGTATTCAGCTACCATGGCTAGTAGCTGGCATAACACAAGTACTTCCCTCCCTTCGGGGAGCATTCCTTCACTGCTGCATGTGGCAGGGGTGTCCGACCGAGGAGGGGGGGGGGCTGGATTGAACCACTCTCATTGAATTCAGTGGGGCTTACTCCCAGGAAAATGGATATGGGATTGCAGTTCCCCTCCCACCCCCCACACACACCAAAAACGTCTTGTGGGCAGGGGTAGTGTGGGGTGCAGCAGAGAAGAAGAGGGTCATCACAAATGAGTGGAAGGGTTTTTCCCTCTCTCATAGGTTTATCTCTCTCCCACTCAGCAGTGAAACAACTCCTGGAAGTTTCCCACACCCGGCTTTTAGCCCGCATCTCCTCTGGAATGGAGCAGGTGCATTCACATATTCAGCAGATTTACCCCGAAGTCCCTGAGAGCTATCAGAGAGCACTTCACACACAATTTGGGGTTTTCACTGCTTTTTAGAGTGCAACCCAATTTATATCCAGGGTAAAAAAACCAACCTTACTTTTTTGCATCAGGTTTTTTTTTTTTTTTTTGGACAGCATTGAGTTTGCAGTAAAGTATTGCAGAAAACTCACGGTGAAGCTTGCTGTGTGGAGAACTCCCTGTTTTATGCTTCTTGGAAACACCACAGAGATCCATTCTTGCCCCTCCTCAGCTCCACACCAGCTGCTTTTTCTGGGTAAATCTCAGGAACAGTAAAGTGCAGTCTGTACCTCTCCTAACTTGGAAGGTGCTCACTTCCTTTAGATGGGGCTGTGTTGTGAGTGCCCTCCCAGCACTCTGGTAAAATGCCAGACAGCATTGACACCTAGGTCCAGCACTGCCCTACACCTGGGACAAATGCTGGGGAGAGTAGGGGTGAAAATGTGGTTAATAAACACGGGGACCTGCTGCTTTGGGGGCAGATAGCTATTTCGGGGGCTGAGGGTGTTCAGCACAAAAATGGCAGGGAGTGCCCTCAGATTCAGCACTCAGACAAACCCTGAACTCAGGGATAGCACATTGGTGCTAGGGTAGGGCTACCCAGCACACCCCTGTTCTCCTCCCACTGCCCAGTTTTCGAATGCCTGGATTGGGCTAAGCCCAATAAAGGTAAAGTGTGCCGTCGAGTCAGTGTCGACTCCTGGTGGCCACAGAGCCCTGTGGTTGTCTTTGGTACGAGGGGTTTACCATTGCCTCCTCCCACGCAGTATGAGACGATGCCTTTCAGCATCTTCCTATATCACTGCTGCCCGATACAGGTGTTTCCCATAGTCTGGGAAACATACCAGTGAGGATTTGAACCGTCAACCTCCAGCTCGTTAATGAAGTCATTTCCCCACTACACCATTAGATGATTTAAGCCCTCGCTATACTTTTCATTTAAAAAAAAAAAAAACCTGTCAGGAAGCTTTTCACACGGGGCTTTGAAGCCCTTTAACTTGCATCTCCTCTGGAATGGAGGGGGGTGCATTCACAAATCGGCTAGATTTACCCCGAAGTCCCTGCAAGTTTTCGCGGAGCACTTCACACACAATTTGGGTTTTTCACTGTGCATTAGAGTGTAACCTGATTTATATCTGGGGTCAAAAAAACCCTACTATTTGTGTCAGGTTTTTGGGACAACTTCAAGTTCGCAGTAAAGCCTCCCCGTTAACTCGTGGTAAAACCTGCTGTGCATAAAAGCCTCAGGAGGCTGTAATTTGGAATTGAGGAACGGCTGGCAAGGGGGTGCTTAGTCACTATAAATGTTCTATAATTCGATGAGTGTGGAGAGGAAGTAATTTAGAGAGATGGTTTCGAGCACAAAAAAGTAATCAGACTTGTAGCCTTCTGAGAACCCTGCTTCATCATGGTTTTATTCCATGCATTTATGTGTGATGTCTAGTTTTGCCCCTACAATCTGTCATTCTTAATGGCTTCCATGTAAAGGCACTGGGGCAGCTGACAAGTACTAAGCATTTATTTTCAAATTCTATGTTATTAATATTTAATTCTATCAATTAGCTGAAACCACATTTAGCTACCTGTATTTAGGTTATGGCTGTATTGCGCCGATTCATCCTGCCACTCCATACACCTTTTGTACCTTTCACCCCCTTTTCTCAAATACTCTCAGTATGGGCCTGAGTAGATGCCACAGTGCCATTGATCCCAAATTGCAACGATGTATCTTTCTAACCAATTACCTCAAAATCCACAGAATACTTCAGGACTAGTTTTGTGCCATTCATCTCAAACCACGAAGAGGAATCTGATGTGGGGTCAATCATTACTGTGATGCCAGCAGCTGTGGCGACGTTGGCAACTACAATCCCGGGAGGGTTGTTCTCCTCTACTTCTGGACTGTCGTTATCTACAGAACAGACTAGTGAAGCAAAAGAAAAATATATTGTATCAGTGAAAGCACAGACTTGCTAAATAGCAGATATAAGGTTTGCCACAAAATGCAGGTAGTGCTTTGAACCACGAGCATTTTAAACCCTGGGTCCCTAGGGCACAAGGCAAGCCCCCAATATTTTGCCGGATGCCCCAGATCTCTAGCACATTGCTGCCACTGCCGCTGCTGTGGTTGGGCAGGCTGGAAAAAGAGTCACAGATCACAAACCATCTCCCCTGCAGTGGTTCAACACTGCAAAAGTAAAGAAAAATAAAGCTGTGCCATCGAGTCGGTGTCAACTCCTGGCAACCACAAAGCCATGTCGTTTTCTTTGGTAGAATACAGGAGGGGTTTACCATTACCATCTCCCACACAGTATGAGATGATGCCTTTCAGCATCTTCCTGTATTGCTGCTGCCCAATATAGGTGTTTCCCATAGTCTGGGAAACACACCAACGGGGATTCAAACCATCAACCTCTTGCTCCCTAGGCACCATTGGGTGGTATTAGGTGCCATTAGGTGGCAAATGCCTACCAGAGCCATCAATTTGCAGGTGAAAGCACTAAATGCAAAGCCCTAATGCAGAGTCCAAAAGCGGGGGGGGGACTGGGGAGGAGCTGCAGGAGGTACAAGAAATGAAGAAAATCTATGAGGGTGAGTTGGCAGGCATGAGTCAGGCTGTGGGCCCAGCACCCTGATCTTTTAAGTACCTAGCAGCACCCCTGCTCTGAAGCTTAGTCTAACATATTGACCAACATGACAGGCAGCCTGTCAGGACCTGCCAGGGCTGCTGCGCAACTTGAAAGGCAGCCCCAATGGCGTAGCATGACCGGTCTGTTGTGGAACAACTTTAAGTCACTTCTGGGCAATTGTGCAGCACTCCTTCTGTTGTTTTCACCACTGGGGCTGCCTTTCCAATTGTGCAGCACCTCAGGCAGGTCCCCAGCTTTAGTGTAGTATTGCCTGTCATGCTGGCCATCATTGTATGTAACAAATCTCTAATAAATGCTTTGTAGAGAATGTCATATAATAAGGCATAGGCGAGTGGCAGGGATGTGCAAACAGGTTCGACGTCGAACGTGTTCAACGTCAAACCTGTTCGGTTCGACCGTTCTAGGTCAAACCGAACCATCCCCTGTTTGGTCCAGCCCCGAACCGAACACCCTCTGACTGTTCAGGGGGGTGGGTTCGCATTTTAAAATAAAAAATAAATAATTTTTTTTATTTACCCCCTTCAGGGGAGTTTTTGGAGGTGGCAGCGGGGGTGTGTGCCTGCTGAGGTTTCCCCTCCCCCCGCTGGCCTCCCTTCATGACCCAGAGGCCAATTGCACAGGCACAACGGCCTCCAAAATGGCCACCGCATCAGGGGGGAAGAGCTGGCCAAACAGCTGGTGGCAGCATGAAGGGAGGCCAGCGGGGGGAGGGGAACCTCCACAACACCCCACCACCACCTCTAACAACTCCTCCAAAGGGGGTAAGAAAAAAAATTATCCTGGATCGAACTGAACCGGGGGTGGTGGTGGTGCAAGGGGTTGCCAGACCAAACTGGCATGGTCCAATTCAGGCCTGGTCTCAAAGTGAACCAGACCAGCCAGTTCCGTGCACACCCCTAGCAAGTGGGAAACAATCTACGTAATAATATATTATCTGAATTGATATCTAGGCATGCACATGTTAATGCATAGCCATTTCAATGTTACAAAACATTAACAACTAACGTTGCATACATCATTGTGAAGCCTTATCATAATTTGGGACACACCCAAGAGCATAACTAATTTTGGAATTCCTTAATCCGAACACAATGTAGAAGCATTCCCTTATGTATAGTTAATTTTAAATTATTCAATTTGGTTGTGAACTTGTCCTGATTTTTGCCTGTACTCTTAAGCCCTTTTAGATGCAGGCAGTTTGGCAACTCAAAGATCCACTACAGAACTTTGCTTTTGTTAGACTATTAGAAGACTAGATAGACTGGCCCTATCCACCCCCAGCACAGTACCTCCAGTGACAGTTGCTGGTGTCTATCTTATGTTTCTTTTTAGTTTGTGAGCCCTTTGGGGACGGGGATCCATCTAATTTATCTATTATTTCTCTGTGTAAACCGCCCTGAGCCATTTTTGGAAGGGTGGTATAGAAATTGAATAGATAGATAGATACAGGTGAAACTCGGAAAATTAGAATATCGTGCAAAAGTCCATTAATTTCAGTAATGCAAATTAAAAGGTGAAACTGATATATGAGACAGACGCATTACATGCAAAGTGAGATAAGTCAAGCCTTAATTTGTTATAATTGTGATGATCATGGCGTACAGCTCATGAAAACCCCAAATCCACAATCTCAGAAAATTAGAATATTACATGGAACCAAGAAGACAAGGATTGAAGAATAGAACAATATCGGACCTCTGAAAAGTATAAGCATGCATATGTATTCAGTACTTGGTTTGGGCCCCTTTTGCAGCAATTACTGCCTCAATGCGGCGTGGCATGGATGCTATCAGCCTGTGGCACTGATGAGGTATTATGGAAGACCAGGATGCTTCATTAGCGGCCTTCAGCAATTCTGCATTGTTTGGTCTCATGTCTCTCATCCTTCTCTTGGCAATGCCCCATAGATTCTCTATGGGTCAGGTCAGGCGAGTTTGCTGGCCAATGAAGCACAGTACACTGTATACTTTTCAGAGGTCAGATATTGTTCTATTCTTCAATCCTTGTCTTCTTGGTTCCATGTAATATTCTAATTTTCTGAGATTGTGGATTTGGGGTTTTCATGAGCTGTACGCCATGATCATCACAATGATAACAAATTAAGGCTTGACTTATCTCGCTTTGCATGTAATGCGTCTGTCTCATATATCAGTTTCACCTTTTAATTTGCATTACTGAAATTAATGGACTTTTGCACGATATTCTAATTTTCCGAGTTTCACCTGTAGATAGATAGATAGATAGATAGATAGATAGATAGATAGATAGATAGATAGATAGATATTCTGCCTCTGACAAAGAACTCTGCTTGAAATGCACAGAGCAATTCAAGTACCCATGGCTGATCTTCTTCAGCTGGTATATCCTACTTTCACTCTTTTCCTTTTGTCGTGTTGTCAATCAAACCCACAAATATTTTATCTATACTCAGAGAATGTATGGTACTTACCTGGGGTCTGTGCTTGAATATGAATGACTGATGCCAAGAGAAACAGCAGGCAGGTACAGAAAAGAGCCATGGGGGCAACTGGAAAACAAATCCAAAATGTAGGAAAAGGAGATCATCCACTTTTCTTCATTTATTGTCACAAAGCATCATCCTTTCACTGCTCAACAAGGAAATAGTGTTGCAAATAACACGGAACCAAGAGTCGTTTAACCTTTGCATCCTAGTTTATTGATTCACTTATTTATGACATTTACCAGTACTAGTTGCTGAATGTGATAAACACTTCATTTGGCCTTGGTTAAAGATTGCATTGCTCCTTTCTGAAAGACCATCTGTTCATGACCAGGGCCAATGGGAATGGATGAAGCTGAACCGTAGAGGGTAATTCAGATCAGGGTTTTTGTTGATGTTTAGCCTACTTTTCCTAAGGAAAGTAGGTCCAGATACTTTCCTTATGGAAAGTAAGTTTATAAGATCCTCCGGCTGTCTGTGTGTGTGTGTGTGTGTGTGTGTGTGTGTGTGTGTGTTCCCCTATCAACTTCACAGTGCTGGGATCAATATGAACCAAATTGGGTATAGTTGCAGTGAGTGACAAATAGTGTGTAGTTTGTGATGATGTCACCCACCCCAATTCAAGATGCCGCCATCTTGAATGGCATAAACGTTTGAGGCACAAGCAGGCTAACTTGTGAACCACATAACTAATTTGATTTTGAACCAAATTGGCTACAGCTGTAGGGATGCATAGGGACACCTTAATGGCATCGTTTGTGATGATGTCATCTACCTCAGTTCAAGATGGTGGATGCATGAACATTTGAGGCACAAGAGGGCTAACTTGTGAACCACCTAACCAATTTGAACCAAATTTGCTACAGGTGTAGGGACACATAGGTATGGCTCAAGGATGTAGTTTATAATGATATTATCCACCCTGATTCAAGATGGCGGACACATGGGCTAACTTGTGGCCTGCCTAACCAATGTAAACCAAATATGGTAAAAATTTGTAATGAGTGACATACAGAGGTGCACCTAGATAATTTTGGAGACTGGACCTAAAGGCTTTTGGAGGCCTCCCACCTACCCACCCCCCCACACAGTATTTTTAACACATTTTAATGCAACCACACCACCGAGGACAGACTAAAAAGGATTTGGGGGCCCCCAGGGGGGTGTAGAGGCCCTAGACTTTGGCCAGGAAATCCAGGGGTAAGAGCGCCTCTGGTGATGAATAGGGACACCTTACAAGAAACTGTGTTGTTTCTGGTGATATCACCCACCCTAAATCAAGATGGCAGACATGTGAATGTTTAAGGTTGAAGTGGGCTAACTTGTGAGGCAATTCTCAATTAAGATTATAGTGAAATGAAAGTAGGCAGATTAGTTCTTATCGGAACAACTTGGTTTTAAATGAATATCTCAAAGGATGAAAGGGCAAAATATTCAAATAATGGAATGCCTTAATAACTAGGCATTGAGGTGCTATTTAGGGAGGGTCAGGACCCCCTTAAATGTTTTTTTAATGTCAAGGCTCAGCCCATTAAGTAATAATAATGAAAGTTACTCTGGTCATGCATTCACCTCTCCACTGAGAAACCACAACCAGCTCTGTCACAATTAGGATTATGGAGGAGGCCTGCCAATTAAAGGACATGACTTCAGGAGAGGGGAGATTATTTTAAGGCCAGTTCAGATGAACAACGGCCTGCAGCAGCCTCTACATGTGAGAGCCAGCATGGTGTAGTGGTTAGAGTACTGGACTAGGACCGCGGAGACCCGAGTTCAAATCCCCATTCAGCCATGATACTAGCTGGGTGACTCTGGTCCTCAGCCTAGCCTACTTCACAGGGTTGTTGTGAAAGAGAAACTTAAGTATGTAGTACACCGCTCTGTGCTCCTTGGAGGAAGAGCAGGATATAAATGTAATGATGATGATGATGATGATGATGCCAGGGCCGCAGCAAGAACATGCCCACGCCAATGTCATTCAAGGATATGCTGATGCGATCTCGGCACGTCCTTTAATTGCATATGGGGGTGATAATCTGACTCACCCCTCTGCATGCCTTACAAACCCTGTTTAAATAGGGGTTTGTAGCGTGTGTAGAGGAGTGATTCCAATAAAAAGCTTTGGCTGATACTCCAACTGCGACCTTACCTGGACAGAGATCGCTTGGTCACAGTTACTCACGCTCTGGTAACCTCTTGCTTAGACTATTATTAATAATGTGTGGTACATGGGGCTGCCTTTAAAAATGGTCTGGAAACTGCGGCTGGTATAAAATAGGGCTGCAAGATTATTAACTGAGACTAGACCTTTTGAGCATATTACGCCAGTACTTTGTCAGCTGCATTGGCTCCCAGTCCATTTCTGGACCCAATTCAAAGTGCTGGTTTTAATGCTGAAATCCCTAAATGGCTTGGAACCTAGTTCTAGCTGAGAGAGTGCCTTGCCCCATAGGTCCTGACCCGGACCTTAAGATCTTCTTTGGAGGCCCTGCTCCGAGTGCCCCTGCCAAACAACGTGAGGTGGGTGTTTACTAGGGAGAAGGCCTTTTTAGTGGTTGCACCCTGTCTATGGAATAGCCTGTTTATGGAATAGTGAGGTTTGCCTGGCTTCATCACTTAGTTTTTTTAGATGCCAGGTAAAGAACTTTTTGTTCACTCAGGCCTTTTAAATTTTGGTTTTTAAATTTGATTTTTAACTGATTTTTAAAAGAACTTTCAAATTGATTTGTATTGTATTTTGTATTTTCTTTTTCCCCTTTTGGTCTGTTATGATTTCATGTGTTGTGTGTTTTTATTTCATGTTTTTAATTTTGTGTTGTGAGCCACCAGAGAACAATTTGTCATGGAGTGGCTAACAAATAAAACTGTTGTTGTTGTTGTTATTAACACTGTTCACACAGAGACTGCACTGGCACATCCTTGAGTGAAGTTGGGGCAAGTATGTTGTGAGCGTGTTCTCGCTGCAGCCCTAATGCTACCATGTATAGGGGCCTGCTGGTGGTGGTTGTTCATCTGATGGGATCAGATCTGATGGGATCTGAGCTGTCAGTGACAGACCAGGAGAGGGATCTTGGGATCATGGTGGACAGCTCGTTGAAAGTGTCGACTAAACGTGCGCCAGCTGTGAAAAAGGCAAATTCAATGCTAGGGATCATTAGGAAGGGGACTGAAAATAAAACTGCTAATATTATAATGCCCTTATACAAAATGATGGTGCGGCCACACCTGGAGTACTGTGTACAATTCTGGTCACCACATCTAAAAAAGGACATTGTTGAACTGGAAAAGGTGCAGAAGAGGGCAAGAAAGATGATCAGGGGCCTAGAGCAGCTTTCTTATGTAGGGATGTGCGAACCGGTTCGGATCCGAACTGGTTCGGGTCCGAACCAGTTCCGGTTCGGAGGTTTGGATCGAACCGAACCACCCCTGGTTCGGTTCGAATCCGAACCGAACTGGGGGTGGTTTGTTTCGAACCGGTTCGGACCGGTTCGGATCGGTTCGGAAAGCTGAAAATTGGTCAGATGGTAGCTGGCACCCAGGGGTACCTGTCACCCAAACCCCAAAGCAATCGGACACTCGTACAATTTTTTATGAATTTTTGAAAAATATTTTTATTTTTCTCTCATAGGATATAATGGGACCCGAACCAGGCCATTATTTCTTATTGTGGAGCACTCATGGGTGCCAACAACCATGCAAACCCTGAAGCAATCAGACACCCCTATGATTTTTTATGAATATTTGAAATATTTTTAATTATTTTTCTCATTGAGTATAATGGGACCCGAACCAGTCCATATCCCCTGTTGTGGAGGACCTAGGAGCACAAAAGCAGGGTGGGTGGTAGACAGGCATGGGTGCCTACCACCCAAAAAATCTCAAGGCAATTGGACACTCCTCTGATTATTGGTGAATTGTTAAGTGTTTTTGAATTCCTCATAGAGAATAATTAGGATTGCAGCAAATGTATAGCTTCACGTCGGGGGGAAAGGGGTGTCGTAGAGTGCAGTGTGGTGGGTGGTAGTTCCTAGGGTGGGCAAGGAAGCTATCAGAATTATTTGAAAGGAATTGGGCAAAGAGGTGATTTTTAAGTGATTTTTGAAGTTTACGCGTCTTTAAGGTTTTTCCTCATAATAAGTTATAATGGAGCTTTCAGCAGCCCTATAAGTGCACATGGGGGTGCTGGGGTGGCCCAGAGCAAGTGGTGGTGTAGTGCACATAGGGTGCCAACCACCCCCATGGGTTTCTAACCCATGGGGTACAGGGATCTCTGGTAGGGGCACCCCCATGGGTACAGGGTTCTCTTGTTTCTGAGGTATTGAGTGTGGATTCTATGATAGCAAATGAGATTTTCAATGAGACACCATCAATCCACTCTAATATGCTATCATAGAATCCACACTCCGCCTCCTGCTTCTTCTCTGTGTGTGTGCTTAGTAGGGGTGTGCAATTTGGGATTTCAGGTGATTTGGCTCGGACTAAAATGGTGAATTTATTTGTATGAGGTTTGTCTTCATAAGGTGAAGTGTGCTAAATTGATTACTTCCTCATATTATTCATAGTAAAGGAAAGTGTGAAAAAGTGAAAGTGGGGTCATGAGAGTTGTTTAATTGAAAAATATCTCATTTGCTATGATAGAATGAGAATTCACACCTTTTCTATTCACCATAATTCACCCCTCTGCCCAATCACTCTTAAATTGGGGATGGGTGGTAGCCTCCATCCATTAGGCACTATCTACCAGCCCACCCCACTCCTTTGGGGCAGATCCACTTTCTGCCCCCAATCTGCCCCAAAGACACCCAAACTTCAAAAATTCTCAAAAAATCAGCCCTGTGCCCAATCCCCCTGAAATTGGGGTGGTAGCCTCCACCCATTAGGCACTACCATCCCACCCCACTATTTTGGGGCAGATCCACTTTCTGCCCCCAAACTGCCCCAAAGTCACTAAAACTTCAAAAATTCTCAAAAAATCACCCCTTTGTTCAAACCCCCTGAAATTGGGGTGGTAGCCTCCACCCATTAGGCACTACCACCACACCCCACTATTCTTCCCCAGCCCCCACTTTCTGCCCCAATCTGCCCCAATCTGCCCCAAAGACATGAAATTTTCAGAAATTTACCAAAAATCAGCCCTTTGCCCAATCCCCCTGAAATTGGGGTGGTAGCCTGCACCCATTAGGCACTACCACCCCACCCCACTCCTTTTGCCCAGATCCCATGCTATGCCCCTGAACTGCCCCAAAGTCACTAAAACTTTAAAAAATCGCCAAAAATCAGAGGAAGGTCCAATCGACTTGAAATTTGGGTGGCAGGTAGAACACAAGGTCCTCTTTCAAACCAGCTATTTTTTGAGATCCGAACCAGTTCGGTTCGGATCCGAACCAAACCGGGGGGTAGTTCGGCAAAACCAAAACCGAATCACCCTGGTCCGGTTCGGACCCGGTTCGGTTCCGAACCGAACCGGGAGAACCGGTTTTATGCACATCCCTATTCTTATGAGGCAAGGCTACAACACCTGGGGCTATTTAGTTTAGGGGAAAAAACAACTGTGGGAAGACATGATAGAGGTCTATAAAATCATGCATAGTGTGGAGAAAGTGGAGAAAGAGAAATTCTTCTCCCTCTCACACAACACTAGGACCAGGGGTCATCCCATGAAAGTGATTGCCAGGAAATTTAGGACCAACAAACAGAGGTACTTTTTCACACAACACATAATCCACTTGTGGAATTCTCTGCCACAAGATGTGGTGACAGCCAACAACATGGATGGCTTTAAGAAGGCTTTGGATACCTTCATGGAGGAGAGGTCTATCAACAGCTACTAGTTGGAGGGCTACAGGCCACTTCCAGCCTCAAGAGCAGGATGCCTCTGAGTACGAGTTGCAGGGGAGTACCAGCAAGAGAGTTACTCTCTCCTGCCCTCAACTCCTGCCTGTGGGCTTCCCGTGGCATATGGTGGGCCACTGTGCGAAACAGGATGCTGGACTAGATGGGCCTTGGGCCTGATCCAGCAGGGCTGTTCTTATGTTCTTATCTGAACTAGCCATCAGAACAGAAGATAAGCACTGATCTGTTCAGATTCCAAAACAGAAGGAACAATCTGCTAACCAAAATGTAGATCATAGCACATTGAAAATGGGCTCAGATTTATTTTCTGTTTTTCCACCAAGATGACCACATGTGTGTGTAAAGGTCATTGCATTGCCTATGATCATGCACCATGGCAAAATATCCTCCCTTCCAGGTGGTTTCTCTTTTACCCATTAGTAAATCTTTTCCTGCGGGAAATGTTTTGCCAGTCTTTGTAGCTTGGGGCTGCCTTAACAGCGAAGAGCAAGCCTTTTTATGGCTTACACTTTCTTCTCCTGTGCTGTGCCAACATCTTTACGCTTTAACCTGCTTTCTGATGTTTCTTTGTATAATTCATGTTGGCAAAAGACTACGGGAAGACCTGATCTGCTAAGCTCAGCAGCAGACCATACTCTGTGGGAAGATCTTCATCACACTTGACAGAAAAGGGCTTCCTCAATCAAGTTTCTGGGAACAGAAGAAATCCTTCAATGCCAAGATAATATGCTTTATTCTTATTTAACAATTATAGAAAAATAAAACACCTGGAATTAATTTAGATTGGCTTGATGCTAAAATGGAAGTTGTTAGGTGATGGACTGCTACAGACGTCTGTCTGAAATGCTTGGAAGAGGGAAAATCTATTTTCCCTATTCCAAGGGACACATCCCACTCTCCTCCATCTAAGGGAAGGCAGCTGATGAAAGGTGCAGATGTGCAGAGAAAGAGAAGTGTGCAGTTTTTAAAGCAGGCTGAATGAGAGGGGGGGGAGAGCTTTCTGTGTGCAATGGTGTTCATCTCTGAAGATCAGACATAAGGTGGCAGATCTGTTACCTCATATGGATACACATGCTACTTCTTGTCTCTTTGCAATATTTGCATATTTGTAAATAATCCAAATATTACAATAAGACCACAACCCTCCAGTGACCTCTCTACTCCAAAGGAAACCAAACCCAGGTAGGCTGAACATAAGAACATAAGAACAGCCCTGCTGGATCAGGCCCAAGGCCCATCTAGTCCAGCATCCTGTTTCGCACAGTGGCCCACCAGATGCCTCTGGAAGCCACAGACAGGAGTTGAGGGCGTGCCCCCTCTCCTGCCATTACTCCCCTGCAACTGGTACTCAGAGGCACCCTGCCCTTGATGCTGGAGGTGGCCCACAGCCCTCCGACTAGTAGCCATTGATAGACCTCTCCTCCATGAAGCCATCCATTTCAGAGGCTGCCTCTGAAACTTTTTACCACTCAAGGAAGTGTCATAACAATATTTGTTTATCAATGAGATTTGTATACTGCCTGATGTGTGCATCCCTAGGTGGTGTATGTAAGTTAAAATACAAGTTGATTATAAGTGTATATAAGTGTAAGTGTAAAAGTGTATATAGAAGTGTGTATAAGTTAAAAAACTAAATTAAATGCCAGAGAAAACAGGTGTGTCTTAAGGATCTTTTAAAAAACAGCCAGAGATGAAAATGCTCTGATTTTAACAGGGAGTGCATTCCAGAGCCTCAGTGCAGTCACTGAGAAGGCCCAGTCCCAAGTAACCACCAAACAAGCTGGTGGCAAATATAATTGGACCTCCTCAGATGATCTTAATAGGCAGGAGGATTCATGACAAAGGAGGTGTTATTTTAAATACCCTGGACCCAAGCTGTTAAAGGTTTTATAGGTAAAATAATCAGCACTTTGTATTTCGCTCAGAAACATAAGTAGCCAGTGCAGTTCTTTTAAGATCAGTGTTATGTAGTCTCTTTAGATTATCCTGGAAACCAGTCTAGCTGCCGCATTCTGCCCCAATTGTAGTTTCTGGACTACGTACAAAGGCAGCCTCATATAGAGTGCATTACAGTAGTCAAGTCTGGAGATTACAAGAATATATACAACTGTTTAAGGTCCTTTACCTCCAGAAATGGGTGCAGCTAACATATCAGCCGGAGCTGATAAAAAGCATCCCTGGCCACTGCCTCAACTTGAGAAACCAGATAAATTTTGGATCCAGGAGCACTCCCAAGCTACGTACTTGTTCTTTCTGCGGGAGTGTAACCCCATCCAGAACAGGCAGACCTAAACAATCAGATCTCAACCCTAACAGTCAGTAAAGCAAAGTTGTGCCACTGAGCCAGTGTTGACTCCTGGTGACCACAGAGCCCTGTGGTTTTATTTGGTAGAATACAGGAGGGGTTTACCATTGTCATCTTCTGCACAGTATGAGATTATGTCTTTCAGTATCTTCCTATGTCGCTGCTGGCCGATATAGGTGTTTCCCATAGTCTGGGAAACATACCAGCGGGGATTTGAACCACCAACCTCTTGCTCCCTAGTTAAGTTACTTCACTGCACCATTAGGTGGCACCTCTGTCTTATTTGGATTCAATTTACATTTGCTATCCCTCATTCAACCCAATACTACCTGCAGACAAGCATTTAGGGAAGTAATGTCATTATCTGATGATGCTGATATAGAGAAATAGATTTGGATGTCATCAGCATATTGATAACATCCTGCACCAAATTTCCTGATGATCTCTCCCAGCAGTTTCATGTAGATGTTTAAAAGCATTGGTTACGGTATGGAACCTTGTGGAACTCCATACATTAACTCGCTCTTTGCAGAGCAACAGTCTCCAAGTGGCACCAGCTGGAATTTGTCAGATAAAGTCCCAGCTGCTGCCCAGGTCTCTCTCTGAAGCTGGGGGCAGAAGCCAAATGAAATACAACTCCTACCCCCACACAGTGTTCCCTCTAACAGGGATTCCCAGATGTTTTTGACAACAATTCCCATAATCCCCAAGCAAAGGCTATTGCAGCTGGGGATGCTGGGAGTTGTAATCTCATCTGGGAATCCCTGTCAGAGGGAACTCTGCCCCCACAATGTGTCTTCACTTTGCCTTCTGAGCCCAATACTCGCTGACATCCTAATAAATTTACTTGCAGTTCCATTGAAATTAAAAAGGACAACTTCAGCATGTCTGGGGGAGTGCTGCATGGTCCCACAAGCCAGTTGCCTCGTCTTTGCCTTTGGCCAGGCAGCTGGCTGACTGGGCACTTCCCCTCAGAGAGCAATGGGGACACCATGTCCCCATCTGAGGGGAAGCACTTGGTGGTCATTCAGGCAGCTGCTTCCTGCTGTAACTTTGACTTTTAAAAAGTCAAGCCAGGGCCAAAGGCAGAGCACAAGACAGCTGGTTGAGGGAAAGGGGGAGAGGGTGGGGGGAGCGCAGCGTCTGTCAACCCCTCAGAATGCTGATGGAGTTCAGATGTGACCATGGGGATGTCAACTGGAGATTCTGACAGAAGAGGTATCAGGTCCAAGATGTCTGTTGGGTCAATACAACGGCACATCCCTACTATTCTCCTCTACTCTGCCCATCAACAGGTAATAGCTGATCACTATGCACCCATCACACTGTGTGTGGCCAAATTCTGTGCAGCTGCATGTGAGGTTAGGTCTGAGATGATTTAAGTTATACTTAATGGTATTGTGAAGATTCTGCTACTATGTATTTGTACTGTTTATTTGTTTTGTGGTGTTGGGTCTAATAATAAAGTATGCATTCATTCATTCATTCATTCATTCATTCATTCATTCATTCAGGTAATATGTTAGCAACAGGTAAAATGCCATTGCTACACTGAAGCACTTCCAATGGCTTCATGACCCTCAATGTCATGAGGGTCATGCCATGCTAATTAAGGTTGGCAGATGCAGTTCTTCTGGGTTCTCCCCCTCCACCCCTCTATTGTGTTTTTGCTCATATCTCAAGAAGCTATGCATCACTAAAACATTATTGTTTGTATTTTGAAAGTATGCTGAAGTCCAGACTAAGCTTCTTTATCCATTCATTTAAAAACAAAAAGATACTCTGATACATTTTCATGGGTGACATTTTCAGGGTTTTCCAGGTGGGTGGGAGTGGCTATTTACAACATATTATGTCACTGTTTGATGCCAGGGCAACTATTTTTATTTTTATTTTTTAAAAAATAAACCATCTATATGATGTTGTCAATAAGTACTTGTCTTGCTGTATTAATCCTGTGCCTCATCAGTCTCTTTTCAGACCGTAGAAAACCTGACTTCAGGGGAAGGCAAGAACTGCAGCACAATCTCCTCAGATGTAAATGCCCTATCACTTTTGTGACAGCTTTTCATTGTTCAGAGCTATGGTGTTGATGTATGCCACAATGTTTCAGGTGATTGAGCCTTATTGATTGAGCCCTCTTCACCTCCATACCTGGATGCCCATTCATAATTACATTTCTGGTTACCATCAGGTGCCGCTTCAGCAGCATGTCTATTTTTAAAATTGGTGATATTATGCTTTTCTGTGACATATAAATTATTTGTGCTAAAATAAATAAAAATATTGTTTTTTTTTAAAATGAGGAAATGGTGGAGTTAGGGAATCAAGCAGTGAAAGGTTGGATGCGGTGAGAGGAAACCATTTCAGGAAAAATTACTAACAAGTTGTTTCTACAATTGTTCCAGTGTCAGGGTGCTTTCCAGGCTAGCTGCTCAACAGCAGCAAAATGCCTCAGTTCAGGCAAGTCACATTGAAAATGTAAACAGCAGGGGGAGCACTCTCGCAGCAACAACCCCACAAAACAGCAACTTCTTTGCGGCGGATATATGATGCCCTAGCTCTATATTGCAGTGATTAAATTCGAGACAAGGCATTGCAATGTGAACGGCACCCTGCTATCCACGCAGGGACTGCAGTGTCACAATGCAGGAAGTGTGGAAGCACACTTCAGAGATCTGACGTGACCCCGTTGCAGGGTCTAATCTGGAAAGTGCCCAGGAGAAGCGGGACTATTTGGGCAGACCCTCACCGACTGAAGGATGCATTTTGAAGCACACTCTCTGTGTGCATGTCTGGAAACAAAAACTAAAGGGGAGTGGTGAGGAGAATGGAATATCTATTCTGTCATGACTACTACTTTAGATGGAACATACACACACAAAGCACTATATCCACAGAACTGTGGAAAATAAATTGCAATTCCAAATGTTGCTGAAAGTGAAAAAGCAACCATTGGGTAGCACTAAGAGCCTCATGTCTGGAAACAACTTTCGCTGGTAAGTTAGCTTTGTCTCACTCATGAACAATCACTTGGAATCACATGTGAAATACTAATACTAAGTAAGAACCAGTTGTGCTATAGTTCCTTTATTAAATTTTGGAGAAGACGAAGACAAGACAACGAGTTCTAGAGAAAGACAAAGAATTCTGGTGGTCTTCATATTAGTATGAGACATCCTCTGCATGTCTGACTCTACTATATTCTAGCCAACTTCCCTTGATTATCTGAGCTGCTTCCATAGTTTAACAGTTTATTTTGCTGAATCACTTCATCTATACAGGAAAAATAGAAAAGGCAACTTTCTTATAGGAGGATCTGCTCGATGTGGCATGCTTCATTCCTAGTCTTCTCTAGATGTTGCTTCATTCATTTCTGCAAACAGTTGGCAAATGGAGCGGCTAATCACCTGAGTGGCATCCTTTGTATCATTGTCTGAAAAACTGCCATCAGAGAAATACAGGTAAATATAATGCAATAATAACCAATTGGCACTCCTGGACCACTGGCCTCTTACCCAACATAGAGTACTTTCAGATGGAGGAGTTTTCAGGAGATGAAGTGAACTACCACAAGAATTGCTAGTGGGAGTTGGTATTTCATGCCATTATTTTCTGTTCACACCAGGGTGGACACTGTTGTTTGCAGGCTCTCCTGACTCCGCACACTGTAAGAGAAGGCCCCTCCCACTTTCACCGGCCCCAAGGGTGATTAATGTGCTCATGAGCAGAAAGCATGACCTTTTATATTAAGTTAAATTTTTGTTGCACCATAGTGCACTTCCAGCTTACAGAAATACTTCATAATTCCCTGCCCGCAACACAGAATCCACCCCCACCCACAGGGTTGTAAACACTAAACATTTTATTCCTGTTGAAACTCACTGGAACTCCTATGGAGCTTTGAGTGTGGAAGTACTTCTCTTTTAATGAATCATTTCCTGAATTGGGGCTGAATTATTCCCTTTTCATCCTACCAATGGTCCAGCTGACATGCCAGGTGTACCTGTTTCTCGAGATCAATGACCTCAAAACAGTGGTACATCTGTTGGTAATCTCCAGACTTGACTTCTATAATGCGCTCTACATGGAGCTGCCTTTGTACATAGTCCAGAAACTTCAATTGGTTCAGAATGCGGCAGCCAGGTTGGTCTCTGGGTCATCTTGGATAGACCACATTACTCCTTTGCTCATGGAGCTTCACTGGCTCCCAGTTGGTTTCCGGACAAAATACAAAGTGCTAGTTATAACTTGTAAAGCCCTAAACGGCTTACACCCTGGGTATTTAAGAGAGCGGCTTCTTCACTATGAGCCCCAACGCCCATTGAGGTCATTTGAGGAGGTCCGTCTCCAGTTACCGCCAACTCTTTTGGTGGCTACACAAAGACGGGCCTTCTCGGATGCTGCCCTGAGATTGTGGAATGCTCCCTCTTGAGATACGATCTTGCCCATCTCTGGCAGTTTTTAAAAAACACCTGAAAACCCATCTGTTCACCCAAGCTTTCTCAGATTTTTAAATTTTAGGTTTTAATCTCTGGTTTATTTTTAAATTTTTAAATTGTTTTAAGTTTTTGTATATGTTTTTAATTTGTTTTATGCTATTGTTAACCGCCCAGAGAAGAAAGTTTGGGGCGGTACACAAATTTGATAGTTAAACAAACAAACAAACAAACAAACAAATAAATAAAATGCAAATCTACAGAAAACAGCAGCATGAAATAGCACAAGAACCGTGTGGATGCCCAAGAATGACTACCCCTAGCAGTTCCGGAAACTGCTGAAGCTCCTGCAAAAAACTCCTCCATGTGGAAATACCCAGACGTCAGGACGAGCTGCTTATCTACCATTCCTCATGCCCAGATCCAGAAGGTTATTTGCCTTCCTTCTTGCTTAGCATTAGAGACTCCTGCCTGCAACCTTGGAGAAGCCACTGCCAGTCTGTGGTAGACAATACTGAGCTGGATGGACCAATGGTCTGACTCAGTACGGTGGATCTCATAATCTGTGGGGGCTCTGTTCCCACAGATTACCACAGGTAACGAAACTGCAGATAATGAGTAATTGAGTCTATGGGAACATGGGGCTTAGGTTACAAGACTTAAATCCCCCCGCCTTTTTCTTCTTCTTCTTATTATTTTTTTGCTCAGTCTGCAACCTCTCTCCTCTTTTTTTGCTGGAATGAGCATAAAATGGCTGCCACGGACAAAATGGTGGCCGGAAGTGACCTCCACAGTCACTTCCGGCCCTCTAGGAACTATGGATATGTGGGCTTTAACCCTTTCATATCTGCAGATATTAAAAGGTGTCAATTAGACATCTGTGAATACGCAAAACTGCGGATATAGAATCTGCATATAATCTGCATACAGGTTCTCCTGGTATAAGGCAGCTTCCTATGTTCCTGATTGTGTTCCAGTTCCATGTTCATCTATACCAGGGATTCTCAACGTTGGGATATTATTGGACTTCAGCCCTCATAATCCCCAGCCCCAGTGGCCTTTGGTTGGGGATTATGGGAGGTGAAGTACAATAACATCTGGGGACCCAACACTGAGAATCCCTGCTCTATACCATCCACCCCACTAGTCTTCCTGCATGCCTACTGTTCCTGACTTGCATCAAAGTAATGCTTCCCAGTTCAAAATGCTGCAGGCAGTAGCTCTCTATACCTGCAATTTTCAAGTCTCAGGCAGGTAAGATGTGTGTTCCCAATTCTACCCAAGATCCTTTCAACTGGAGACATCAGGAACTGAATTTGGGACTTCTTTTTGTGCAAAGCTTGTGCTTTACCAATGAGCAGCTCCCAAAGTTATTTTGCAACGCTGGAAGATTCTGATATGAATGGAAGTTAAATGCATGTAGCAAAGTTGCTGGAACATTCTACAGAAAGCATGTGTTTTGTTGTAAGGTTTGACCTTCTAACATTACAAAAGCATGCATCCTTAACGGTTTGCTGGCTACTTTTTCTGGTACGTTTTAAACAATGCAATAGGGAGAAGTAACACCACAAGTGAGCAAGCTTCTTCCAGCGTACTTACCGTACATCAAGGTTCTGTATAAACTGCAAACAAGTCTTCAACTTAATGATTTTCTCTTCTGAGCTCCATGAGTCATCAGTGTTTTTATCAATGAACCCAGATGCATCCTTTGCTCCAGATGTATTTTGGACACTAATGCACAAGAAAGGAGGGGGGGAAACAATGTTAGGAAATGGGGAGGCAGATTTCACAGTATGCACATCTGTGCTCCTTTTTTGGCTCATTTGGCTCATCTTCCAGAGAGAGAGAGAGAGAGAGAGAGAGAGAGATTGACTCATCATCCCACCCATTTGGTATAATGTACAGTGACATTAACATAACCCTGGAAAAGCACCCCCCCCAAAAGGATTTCAATAAGCTTGCAATTCTCCTTCTCTACAGAGACCCTTTCCTGAGCAACTGTCCCTATCCAGCCCCAGCACAACATCCTTCCAGGGACTGTTGCGGCTGTCTAAAGGTGAAGTGTGTCATTGAGTCGGTGTCGACTCCTGGTGACCACAGAGCCCTGTGGTTGTCTTTGGTAGAGTACAGGAGGGGTTGACCATTGCCTCCTCCTGCGCAGTATGAGCTGATGCCTTTCCGCCTCTTCCTCCTATATCACGGCTGCCCAATATAGGGTGTTTCCCATAGACTGGCAACCTCTGGCTTGGCGGTCAAGCCATTTCCTTGCTGTACCATTAGGGTGACAGTTGCTGCTATCAACCTTACGTGTTGTTGTTGTTTTTAAAGATGTGAGCCCTTTTGGGACAAGGGATCCACTTCATTAATTATTATTTTTCTATGTAAACCGCTTTGAGAACTTTTGTTGAAAGCAGTACGTATAAAAATATCCATAGTAGTCGTCTAGGGCGGCTAGCAAAGTCTACTCTCACCCCCTAAAGCCAATTAGGATGAAAATGTCCTGATCAGATAAGGCTCCTATATTTTCAAATTCATACTCACATATTTTTACAGATGTGTCCCTGCTGACATAATTAATAACTCAGGGGTTCTCAGCAAAAAATCATAATCAAACTTCAGGGCCTGACTATATGTTACACATACATATGTGAAAGAAAGTCTCAATGGCTCTCATTGCACAACAGTGTCAGGAGGAGGCAATATGGAGCAGAGAAGCAGGCGCTCCAGAACCTTGGGGCAGCTACAGAGAAGGTCCAACCCTGGATGAGCTGGTGGCACCCCTCCCCATATTCTCCATTATCTCCCTAATCTGAGGGGCCACTGGGGAGAGGTGCCACCATGGGCCCCCTCTCCACTAGCTACGCCCCTGGAAGGAGGCACTCTCTTACATACCCTGGGCCCAAGATGTTTAGGGCTTATAGAATCTTGGCGGGGGCGGGGTGCAACTTGCAGTGAAGGGGTGGAGGGGGAAATAGTTCACAAGGAAGGATTAACCAACTGCGCTGTCACTTTGCTGCCCCAAATCACACCCTTCTACTGCTGCTTTGCAGTGAGAAACTGAGCAGTTGAGGTTTCTAACAGGTGTTCATATGTAGCATATACACGAGTCATCAGTGTGGGCAAACACTGTAGGATAGGAATATGTTTCTAATACCAAGGTGTGCTTAATTCTGAGCACTCTCAAACTCTCCTTCCATTTATTGTACATTTATTAACAATGCCTACTCATCCTGAAAAACCCTATACTTTACCTAAGAATCAGATTAATAGAAGACTCTCACTGTTTTACTTACATGGATGGACTAATCTAGAAATAATGTCCTGAGTGAACTGCATAAACTACATTGAACCCTGTCTGCCAGCCATATGGTTAGCTATCGGAACAACCAACATGGCCAGGAGACCAACATGGGCTAAAGGACTTTGCGTTTCCAGACTGCAGTAACTCAAAGTACTGGACATGCATGTCTTAACCCAGGGATTCTCAATGTTGGGTCCCCAGATGTTATTGGACTTCAACTCCCATAGTCCCCAACCAAAGGCCACTGGGACTGGGGATTATGGGAGCTGAAGTCCAATAACATCTGAGGACCCAACGTTGAGAATCCCTGTCTTAACTAATGCTTCAGCTGGAAAGTGGAAGGGTGGTGATAAACCCTGGTGGTACTAGAGTCACTTCTTCCTCTATAGAGGTTAATAATAACATAACAGCTGCCTTTAGGATCAAAGGTCCATATAAATTCAAAATTTCTCTCACATTCTGAACTTCTCCCCTGAAAAAAAAAATTAATATAGTGTGAAGACAGTTACTGTATTCCAATGCATTTGTTTTCAGGATTGAATGTATGTGTTGAAACCATGGCCTGGTTCATACGTAACAGGAAACTGGAGGTCCCTTCACCTCTGGTTTCCAAACCTGAACGTCCGAGCCCAGGGAAATGGAGCTTGCAAAGGAAAGCATCCCATGGTTACCCGTGCCAAACTCCACTCTGAACCTTTAGTAGTCAGAGTAGAGTTTCTCTGCCACAAACTCCATTTCTCCGGTGCCAGAATTACATGCAAACGCTGGCACTGCAGTTTGGGCCCCACAGAGGCGGGGTTGAAGGAGGAAGCTCCTACCTCACTCTGGCCCAATTGGCTGTGCAGGCTGTCCAGCTGTGAAGAAGGAAGCCCACACAGCCAGCCCCCCTCTCTCTGCAGTCTTGCTGACTGCAGAGAGATGCTCTCCCCAATGTCTGAACACAGAAGGGGGGACACGGAACTGCGGGCCCATTGGACCCGGGTTCCGTATTATCTATGAACCTGGCCAGAGTCTACCTTCCCTAAAATGTCTGTTTTCAACATTTATCCAGGACTTTCCAACCATATGACAGTCAGTTCCTTCCTCCAGCTACTGTTTGCAGAGTTCCTGCTCAAGGACTCGGAAAGAAAGTGGGGGGCAGGGGAGATCCTCAGCCACTGCTTGTCTTCCAACAGAGTCCCAGCATTTGCAGAGTCCCTGCACATGTCGGTTGTTGACCCTTCAGAACATCCTGACTCACAGTTTGAGAACACGGGCATATAAACTGTAGCTGAGCAACGGTCACTTTTGAGACCTTTGTGAATTACCAGGTGAATACACAACACCCATGCCTGATTACTTTCCAGGATCCAGCTCCAGACTTGCACACTGCCACCTAAAGGAGCAGGTGAGGAAATGCAGCATGCCATCACGGCAGCAGCAGCAGTGAGGCCAGGCAGGAAAGGCAGGCACCAGACTGAGGCAGAGGGGAAGGATAGCACCATGGTTCAGGCAGTGTAACACAGTGTTTAAAGGTGCCATCAAGTTGGTGTTGACTCCTGGTGACCACAGAGCCCTGTGGTTGTCTTTGGTAGAATACAGAAGGGGTTTACCATTGCCATCTCCCGTGCAATATGAGATGATGCATTTCAGCATCTTCCTATATCGCTGCTGCCCAATACAGGTGTTTCCCATAGTCTTCTGGGAAACATAGCAGCAGGGATTCAAACCAGCAACTTCTGACTTGCTAGTCAAGTCATTTCCCCACTGTGCCATTAGGTGGCTTCTTTGCTCTGTGTAATTACTCTTTTTACATGTAATTTACTCTTTTTACAAAACTAGGAAATCTCATGAGAGGTGGGAGGAGGCAGAGCTATAGCCAAGCCTGATGGCAGGCATTCAGGAGCTGGCCAAGCTAGGATCCAGGGAGGAGGAGGTCTCTCTGTTTGCTTTCAGGGAATCCAGAGAGAAGCAGAAGGAGGAAGATCCAGGGTGTTGCAACCCCTCCCCTCTATAGCTGAGGCCCACGGGAAAGGCATAAGCAGGCCAAGACTTACTGATTAACACCTGGCTTGCTACATTTGCTAATCTATTTTGACTTTTTAGCATATTATCTATATTTTTACCTGCGCTTGGAGTCCATCAGCTCTTGAAGTAAATCGAGAGATTTCTGTAGTTCTCTGATCACGCCTTTCTCATGCATCAGCTTTAGTTCGACCTGCCTCTGGTGCCTGGGGTCGGGAAAGGAAAGTAATCTTACACATGCTGTGGCACAGCGTAAAGCTTGCAGTGTCTTCTGACTTTCCTGTTCCAAACACTGTATGCAATTCTCTGATAGATAGAAGCCGGTTCCCTGAGTTCTCACGGCTCCCTAGAGTTGCAAGAAATTGAACGAATAGTGGGACTGTGTGCAGCTGAAGGGGTGCCTCATATGTTGCTGAACTCCCAGCAACATATGGGCCCTTTCTCTGCTAGGCGGTGATGGGCATTTTGCTCGTTTCTTAGGGACCAGATGCGAAGAACTTAGGGAGGAATCCATGCTATATCGGCTCTGTGTCCAGTCATCTTCCCCCACCCACCCAGAGAGTTGGATGTGATCAGCTAGCCACCGAGCTGGGGGACGGGATGGAAGACCTAAGGGAGACACTAATGAGGTCAGGACTGACTGGGGTGGCCCAAGGGATTGTGGTGTTTGCTTGCAGCAAAGTGCCATATGCTGCCTTGCCCCACAGCCTTGGCGGAAGTCAGCCCCCTTGCAAAACTAGCCGCTGCCACCTTTGAAAGTGGGGCAGGGGGCAGGTTGCCTCTTCTCTCCTCATGCTTCTTACAGGCTCTGCAAGGCGCGTGAGGAGAGGGGCTCCTTGTAAAATGTGCAGGAGTCAAATTGGTCCCAAAGAGTTGCTCCCATGGACATCTCACTGCCCTGCTGGTGCTCCCACAGTCTGCTGCCTGGGGGGGAGTTGCCTCCTTTCACATAATGAAAGGCTGCCCCGGGGACTGATAATGAGAAAGGGGTGGGGTGGGGAATGGAGAGCAGAAAGCTGCTGAGAAACACTTATTATGGAGACAATATGTTGGGAGCTATGACATGCAGCTGACCTGGAACATAGGCAGCTGCCATATACTGAGTCAGATTTAGTCCATTTAGCTCAGTATTGTCTACACAGACTGGCAGCGGCTTCTCCAAGGTTTCAGGCAGGCGTCTCTCTCAGCCCTATCTTGGAGATGCTGCCAGGGAGGGAACGTGGAACCTTCTGCATGCAAGCATGCAGGTGCTCTTCCCCTCGGGGGATGGGGCCACTCTGGGAATATCTTACAGTGCTCACATGTAGTCTCCCATTCAAATGCAACCAGGATGGACCCTGCTTAACAAAGGGGCAAAAACCCTCAGTGTGAGAGAGCCATTTCCCACTGTACTGACCTCTGCACAGTCTTGAACCTTTCTCAGTGCCAGGAGGGCCCTTTAAGGGAGTCGGAGCCCTCTCTTGAGCTCTGTGCAGAAAGCATTGAGAAGGGCTACACTTCCTAGCACTCATGCTTGTTTTCCATGATGGTGCAGGGACTCATAAGGGTTCTGTTTCCCTTAAAGGAGCCCCACCAGCATTGGGCAAAGCACAACACTGCACGGTGGGGATGGTTTGCTCTGCATGGTGCCAGGGGGATTGTGCAAAGTATTCAGCTCTGGCTAAAGCCTCACACAGACCCAATAAGCCAAGGAGCGGCACGTAGGGAAGCCACCACTGGCTCTCAGGCGTGACAAGAAAGAGCATGGACCTCAAAGGCAGGAAATTATCATTAACCATGTTAAGCTTACAACTTAGTAGTAGGCACTTCTAAGAGTGGTTCCCCTACCTGCACTGTCAAAGCAGCACAGTTACAGGGTCCTCTGATATACACCCTGCTTCATTTTTAAGAGCCTCAATATCAGAAAAACAAACACTTGCTGTCAGTGCAGCCTTGGAAGAGTCTGAGGAAGTTTGCACCTATCGTTGCCGCTGTCTGTTTCTCTCTAAAGAGATCTGCATCACATCCTTTCTTTAGAGCAATGTGCAAATGTATATGATGCAGAGAAAACTTATAAAGATGGAATATTGCTAGGAGGAATGGAAGTGCCCCACCTCTCCATTGTTTAGCAAACCATCAAACCTGGAAGCTGCTTAAGGACGAAAAGGACGAAGCGGAGTCACAGAAAGAACATTTACCTCTCAGCAGAAGGAAGAGATGCGGTGATGTGCGAGAAGATCATCACTGCAACAGCTAGCTGCCACAATCTGGTCACCAGTGATGCCATGGCTGCTCTTTAAAAGTAGAACAATTAGTACAAGTTGCCTATTTAATGCTACATTCACACATATCAGTGTTATGTACATAAAGTGCTTATCTTAACAAATAAACACAGTGGCCACTGGCATAAATAATGAGCCAAGCTATAGCTTTACCTAACACAGTGAATCTAATATGGCTGCCAGATCACAAGCTGGACTGGAGATCCTTTGCCTCCCATTGATTGTATATTTAATGATATGGGCTTATAAGAGCACAGGGTGTGATAAGTATCACTGTTAGTAGCTGAATTGTTCAGTAAATCACTTTGCTGAATAATGCAACCGTATGGCAACAGAACAAAGCAACCTGACCCACACTATAATTTTATTTGAAAAGTCATGAGTAAACGAGGGCTTTAAATCACCATGCAGTGCTACCACCGAGCCTTTTCATTTCAGGTGTGGGAGGCCCAGGCATGCCCACTCAGATGAATGGAGGTTGCACACAGTGAATTGCTTCTTGGACCCCATCCTAAGGAACAGGAGTGGAGGAGAAGTACAGGGGCCACTTAAACTGATCAGAAACATGACTGGCCCTTCTCTTCTCAGCAGGTGTATTGCCAACTGTTCCTGCTCCCAAATCACAACTAAGATTTCAGCCCTGTGCATGTACAATATCTGCTGGTATGCTTGTATTTTCCAAGGGTGTGTGAATGCCAGATTCAGGTGCCTGCCTAGCTTGAAGATATGCATATTGTTCATTTACCTCAAAGAAGGCAGATGGTCTGCTAACATAACTCTCAGACCTGGTCTACACATTTAGAAGAATGAGGTGGGAATGAAGTGGTAGAAAGCAGAGACGGACTGACCCACGTCTAGTTTTGAATGCTTCTCCACACACACACACACCCCTGGGAGAAAAGTTATATACCAGCCCTTTGCTTGCTGGACTGGTTTTCTACTTGCAGGGGGTTTTGAACACAGGGGAGCATTCAAGAATGTTTGAAGCGGTCCAGTCCATTTTACCACTTTTTCACCTCTTCCACTTGGTTCTCATGGGTGAACCAGGCCTCAGGTGGGACCTGAAAAAATGATTTTATTTCAGCTCTGCTGCTCACAAACCTCTCCATCATATGAATATTTTCCCTCTGATATTCAGGGTTGTAATAATAGCTTGTGCTAAAAGGAGAACAGCTCTGGCAGTCAGACCAAAGCAAGTTATACGTCCTCACTCTGACAATCCCTTCTCCCCAAATCCCAGTTGGAAAACTCTGGGAAGCAAGAAAGGTATCCTGTAGCTTGAATTATGTACTAAGAGGGCATCTTGGTAAGTGAAGCTTGTCACACTGTTGCAGTGCATGATGAATGTGAGGAGAGGGTACCTGGATTAGCTCCAAAGTGCGGCTCTGATGGTGGAGACAGGTTGCACCACTTTAGGCACCTCTCGAAGGAACAAAGAAGAATATTGCGCATTGTTAACACTGTACTTTCAGCACCAAGCTATTATGTAGTTTCCTTCACCTGGCTTCACTTTGAATAAAATTAAACATGTAGCATGGAATTTAAAAAAATAATAAACTTCACTGGAGCTTAACCCCAAATTTAAAAATGCAAAAAGCTACTCAAGCGCTTTCTATCATAGCAAGGATTGGAGGGTTGCGACAAAACATTGCTAAACAATGTCCCATGGCCAGGCTTATCTCCTTGCTGCTGCAAACTCACATATAATTATTCTTTAGCTTCTTTCAGATGAGTCACAAAAGTAATTAGCTGTTGTGTTTTGTAGGTGACAGCAAATCAGTATGGCTTAAAATCACCAGCCAGGATTTAAAGGGTTGTGCACACCCAGGGGGGTTTTCAGGGCCTCTTTCCTACAGCTCCTGCTTTGCACTCCCTGAAAAACCGCTTCCAAAGGTCCAAGGGCCCTCCAGATCAGCATTTGATGCTGTCTCCGAGGCTGAAGAGCATGAAGGCAACCCTTCCCCCTGTGCACAAAGAAGCACTGTCCGTGTGCGCACCAGGCTATTTCAGTGCCACTAATGCTAAAAAAGAAGAAGCAAAGACCACAGTAAACAATTAATGAAAGAGAACTCAATGATAATTCATGTCTACCTACTGTACTGCAGCAGATGGTTAATTCCTTTTGCCCTTGGACAAATTTAGCAGCTCTCACCATGTGAGTATAGTGGTGGTGGTATTAGTGATAATGATAACTACTACTACTACTACTACTGTAATTATACTACCTTATCACTAATACTTATTACCATTGCTACTACCACACCACTGCCATAATACTACCCTATTAAGTGAGCCAAAGTCTTCCTAAAAAGCTAAGTCCTGGCTGCACATGGAAAGCCAGCACTGAGGTGCACATGTGCATTTCTCTGGGAAGGGCATTCCATAATCTATGGGTTACCATCAAGAAGACTCTACGTATATCTCATTGTCACCTCCAGTACCTCTAATAATGGGAGAAGAGGTAGCCTTGCTTGAGTCCCTCACTTCTAAAGAGATACATGAGCATAAGAACATAAGAACAGCTCAGCTGGATCAGGTCCAAGGCCCATCCAGCCCAGCATCCTATTTCACACAGTGGCCACCAGATGCCCCTGGGAAGCCCACAGACAAGAGGTGAGGGCATGCCTTCTCTCTTGCTGTTGCTCCCCTGCAACTGGTATTCAGTAGGGATGTGCACGGAACTGGCTGGCTCGGTTCGGTTCAAATTCGGACCAGACTCAAACCTCACCAGGCCAGTTCGGCCCGGCACCCCCTCAACCCCACCCCAGTTCGGTTTGGACTGGGGTGGGGGGTTCACGAGTTTTTTTTAAAAAAATGTAACTTACCCCTTTCGGGGGAGTTCCTTGAGGCAGCGGGGGGGTACGCGGAGGATCTCCCTCCCCCCACCGGGCTCCCTTATTGCCGCCAGCGGCCCGTTCAGCCGTTTTTTCAGCCCGTTTGGAACTTCGAACTGAGGCGCAGTGGCCATTTTGTACCCTGCTGCACCTGCGCAACTGGCCTCTGTGAGGCCTGGCATGACCCAGCCCTCACAGAGGCCAACTGCGCAGATGCGGTGGCATCCCAAATGGCCGCTGTGCCTCAATTCGAAGGCCCAAACAGGCTGAAAAAGTGGCCAAAAGGGCCACTGGTGGCAATAAGGGAGGCTGGCGGAGGGAGGGGGAACCTCCGTGGACCTCGCCGCCACCTCAAGGAACTTCCCTGAAGGGGGTAAGTGACTTAAAAATAGATAAATAACAAAAAAAAAAAAAAAAACCCATGGACTCCCAAACAGTCAAGGGGTGTTCTGTCCTGGGTCTGACTGACTGGTGGTTTGGTTCGACCCCAGACCGTCAAACCAAACTGGCTCAACTTCGAACCTCTCAAACATCGAACCACTTTGTAGACCGCTAATATTCAGAGGCATCATGCCTCTGAGGCTGGAGGTGGCCCATAGACACCAGACTAGCAGTCATTGATAGAACTGTCCTCTATGAATTTGTCTAAGCCCCTTTTAAAACTATCCAGGCTGGTGACTGTCACCACAGCCACCATAGCTAATGCAGTGCAGCAGAGAAGTGGTAATCTTGGAAAGTGCTTTAAAACACCCCCCCCTAAAAGAAATGAAAACATTTTAAAGCCCCTGCTTAAGGAATGGGACTGTAGCTCAGTCATAGAGTATCTGCTTGCATGCAGAAGGTCCCAGGTTCACTCCCTGGCATGTGCCATCTCCAGGTAGGGCTGGGAGAGACTCTTGACTGAAACTTTGGAGAGCTGCTGCCAGTCAGTATAGATAATACTGAGCTAGATGGACTAACAGTGTAAGGCTGCATCCTGTGACCCACCCCCTCCCAAAATCACACTGGAAGGCATGGAAGGATCTCCTATCTTCAGTAACATCACTTTCAAATAGGAGCTCACGAGGGTCACACAATACAAGAGCTCAGGAACAGTGGTGTTGTTTGGTCGAAGGGCAGAAGTAATGGGTACGTCTCAATAAATACGCCTAGGAAGAATTTAGCACTGCCACAAGAAATCTGCCCAATATGCCCGACATACAAAGATGTCCGAATACTTACTATTTCAAAAGATGCTGATTTGGGACAAGCAAACGTTCTCTCAGCATGCGCGTCTGTAATGCCACTACCCAACTTTGCCCATGTCGCTTATAAATATCCTGTTCTTATCTGGAATAATTAATTATGTAAAGATTAAATTAAAGGCAAATAAGATGGAATGCCTTTTTAATTTCCTAATTTGTCTGACAAACATCCTTAGAGAGATAGCAAATGTATTAAAGGATTGATTTGCTGTGAATGTCACTGCTATTTCTTCCTCCTTTAATTACCATGTCTGATGGATGTTCAATACATATTTTCGTTTTATTTAGGTTTTATTTGCCAGGGGAAATGTGTGTGTGTTTTAGGTCCAGCAGCTCTCTTCTAGTTCCGATCACGGGGGTGGAGGCATGGTGTGCAGGTACAGGTGTGTATGCTTTGTGCAGTTGTATATTGCTGGGCTATTTTTCCACAGGATTTGAAAATACACACATGCACAACCAAGGAATGTTTCAAACATTTAAACTTTTTAAAAAAAAATTTTTTTAATTAAATATAAAAATTTAAAATGTGATAGAATGCAAGTGGCAGACAGGCCACAGGATTGCCAAATGGGAAAAACATGATGACATCAACAAAGCCTTGTGAATGTCTTTGTGTTCTAAGAGAATCCACTTCTGTGTAAGCACAGGATAATTCAGTAGCATATAATTCTGTGTACTGTAGTAGCGGGTGAGCTATACAGACAAGGACAGTCAGTTTGCAGGTTTGCCATGTGGTAGGATGCAGTATCGAAATGTTCAAATATTGTGTTTGTTATAGTGCAAAATGCTTTTTGTGGGGTTTTTAATGTTTCAAAATCAGTCTGTTTGCAGGTTTTCCTTGTGAAGGGTATAATATAGTAATGTCTAAATATTGCCTTGCAAGACAGCCTACCATTAACATATCTATTGCCCTGTTTTTGTGCAAAATGCTTTGTAATATTTATCTTCACAATATTAGGAGAGGCAGGGTCACGTGGTTTTCTGAGGTCCAGACTCCGGAAACTAGGGCGGAATCTGGTGATGGTAGTAGCAATGCCTAGCAGGGGCGGCAGAGGATGTCGTCACCTGTCAGGTCAGGGGCAAGAGCTTGGCTGTGACCCTAAGCAAAGCTAATGCCACCAGCTCCCAAGCAAAGCAGAAATAGGCTGTCTCTTTTTCTGGCCCCTCACCCCGATATTTCAGTCCAGTTCCTGGAGAGCCAATGTGGTGTAGTGGTTGAGGGTATTAGACTAGGACTAGGGAGACCCAGGTTCATCAATCATTCTCTCTCCATTCTACCTCTCAGGGTTGTTGTGAGGATAAAATGTCAGAGGAGTGAACAGGTCCTGAGCAGCATTCCCTGTAACACGGATTCCCAGAAGTCCCAGATTGACTACAACTCCTATAATCCCTAGCCAGAGGCAGTGGCAGCTGAGGATGATGCAACTTGTAGTCAACAACATCTGGGAATCTCTGTTACAGGGAACACTGGTCCTGAGGTCCCTGGAGGAAAGTTGGGCTATAAATGTAACAAATAAAATACCTGACACTTTGGGTCAGATTCTGATAGCTGGTAAGCCTACTGAAAGGTGTGTGAGGCTGAGAGATAGTAAGGGTATTCACATGTGCAGCCTAACCCAGGCTAGGGCAGGATCACACGGGTTAGACTGGGTGTGTAAAGCGCTGGGAGCGAGGTCACTCCCGGTGCTGTCCCTGCGCCAGGCCCCACTTTTTAACCCCATGTTTAGCCGAGGCTAAGCAAACCTGCGGTTCGTTTAACCTCGGCTGGCAATCGTCTGGGCCATTGCTGCTGGGTGAAACAACTTCCCCCTCGACCCACTGCCATTTCTGGCCGTGTGCTGGCAGGGAGGGGGGAGAGAGCAGCCGGGCCAAGTGTGGAAGCTGCTCTAAGGAGAGCAGCCCCCAGGTTTGTGCCCTGGGGCACCCTAGGGCACAGGAGCGGGGGGGGAGTCCTGCCACTCCCAGCGACTCCCCCTGCCACACCACTGCTTGTGTGGTGCGGCAGAGGGGAGGGCGGCAGCTGCTCGTCTGCCTAGGCAGGCCAGCGAGCTCCTGTCTTCCCCGCAGCCCCCCTCTCTCCCTCCCCAGCGAGGTCATGTGAAAGATCTCAGTGTGTCTTGACTACAGCTTCCCTACTGAGATCATACATTTCCAAACCGTTTCAAAGCTGTGTAACTGTTATGGCTACTAACCAAGGAATCCTTGGGCTTGCAGTCCAGCAGCCTCTCATGAATAACTTTTCAATGACCTTACCAGAAGGGTTCTTGGAGAGAAGCAATTACAGTAAAATCCGTTTGAAGGTGCTTACACCCTGACTAAATTGATTTGAGGGAGTCTCATTGAAATTAAAATGATGCTAGGCATGCCTAAGTTGTCCTTTTAATTTCAATGGGACTTCAATGAACAAAAGTAGTCAGGATGTCGGCTAGTACATCTAAATTACTGAAGATGGACCACATTATGAGCTTCATGTAAGAATTTAAACTTGGATTTCCTATATCCAAATCATAAAATCTGCCACTACATACTGGTGTCCCACTCTGATTAGTAAATCACTTGCTGTCTGATTTCTGAAACATATTGGGACCTTGTGATATCTTGGAAAAGAGTATTGCAAACAAGGTTCTATAGAACATAAGTTATTCTTCAAGCATATCTAACACAAAATACCAAGGAAGATTGAACCAGGGTAGGGCAGTACTCTTCTGAACAAACTAAGAAAGCCCCAAAGAATAAAACTAAAAATAAGCAAACTATATAGAACAATGCCCCTAGAGATCATTCACCTTTGGCAAAATCTTCAGTTTCCTTCATGCAAATTATTCCAAGCCATGGAATAATTTCCCAGCCATAATTCAAGCAAATTATTCCAAACTCTTTTTGCAACTGCTAATTTAGTGACTCTGCTTCTGTGAAGTTGACAACAACCTGCCTTTTAGAAATGTACCAAGTAAAGCTTTTGCAGAACTTAAGATCCATGGCAGGGAAATCTCCACACCTGGAGGCCTTTCACACAGGACTTTTATTGTGAATCCACTCTTGACTGGAGTGTGCCAGTACACATATTAGCTGGATTTACCCCAACGTCCCTGCAGGCTATCAGGGACCAGGACAGACAGGACTTTGATTTTCCCCAAATGGAAGCTGCGAATTCTGGTTTAGCCCAAAGTATGTCCGTTTTTTAAAAAATCCTCTCATTTCAGATGCTTGTGAAAAATAACCCAGGGCTTCTGTTATGCCCCACAGTTTTCTCTGTTATGTTTGTATTGGTCATGCCAGTAAATCCGTGTTTTTCAAAACTCAATGAAGGGGAGTTTGGCAGCTGTTTGGGGTATGGTCTGCTCTAAGTGATTTGCAGTTGCAAGCACTTGTGGGGTGGGGTTGCCATCATTACACTGTGTTGGCAGAAATCAGGACAGGGACTGATGCGGGGGACGGGGGCATGACCACCTAGGGGCGGTTTGTTTGTTTTTTGCTTTTAAAGCCACTGCTGAGCAGCAGTGGCAGAGCAGAATGGCAGCAAGAGCAGCTCTCCCGCCTCCCAGACGATGAAGGGAAGCTGCTCTGGGACAGGGACAGGGCTGGCTCGGGCAGGCGGCATGCCGGAAAGTGGTGCAACAGGGCAGCGGCAGAGGGACTGACGTGTAGGAGTCTCCAGAGCACTCACCACCGCCAGCCACTGACTGTCCAGGAGGGGGGAGCTGGGAGGGAGGGTGGGCAAAGAGCTCCCTTCCTCGGCCCTGTCTACCTCCAAATGAGGCAGACGGGCCGATTTCAGGCTCCTGTACATGCCACTTGCCAGCACGCTGCACACTCCAGCCAGTGTTAAAAACTGGGACAAATAGAGTCCATTAGGGGTGTGTGTGTGTGTGTGTGTGTGTGTGTGTGTGTGTGTGTGTGTAAACATAATGAAGGCAGTCACTCACAAAGACAAGGGTTAAGCATCCTGCTGTTTGATCCAGCTGTTTTGCAATTCCTTATGCTGGTCTTGTGCTCTTAGCTGTCAAACGATTCTTAAAAAGCTCTCTCCCCTCTTCCTTGGTGCTGTGATTTGTGATTGGTTGGAAGGAGAACCTGGACCAGGGAGGTGCAAATGCACAGGAAAAAGATCTGCAAGGGAGTACAGAGAGAAGCCAAATGTTATGTGGACTGTCATTTTAATCCCCCGAAGTAAACATCTTGCGAATCTGCTGCAATTAGTTTCACTCTTCAGATACCCCGAGGCATAAAGCCATGTGTGAAAAACCTCCTGGAAGCTTTTCACATGGGGCTTTTGAAGCATATATAACTCAGATCTCCTCCGGAATGGAGGGGGTGGTTCACATATCAGCCAGATTTACCCTGAAGTTCTTGCGAGTTATCAGGGAGCAGTTCACACAAAATTTGGGTTTTTCACTGTGCATTAGAGTGTAACTTGATTTATATCCAGGGTTAAAAAAAAATCCATTATTTGTGGTGGTTTTTTGGGACAACTTCAAGTTCAAAGTAAAGCCTCCCCGTAGAACCTGCTGTGCGTAAAAGTACCTGCTAAATGTCTGCATGCCAGACTGCTGTGCTTGAATGAAAAGTTGGAAATAATTATAATTCTGTCCTCTAAGTCTCTGGCAGTAATAAAATCAGCCACAATGCCTGCTTCCTTGGTGATATGAAAAGACAGCTATTGAAAAAGCCAAGTAGTTTCCCTTAAATGTGTTCTCCAGTCCAAAGCATTAGCTTTTGGAATCACACAGGGGAGAAGCCAGAGGAATTTGGAGCAAAGAGGTGGGTGGGGAAAAGATGAAGCACTCCGCCTGCTGGTTATCTCCCCAAAATGTTTTTTTGTTTCAAAACATAACATAAGGACTCAGTGACCCATGCTTGTGTGTAGCGTGGCTCTGTACATTTTGCAGTATTTGTGCTATATGTGAATGTGAGATAAAATAGAAGATAAACCTAAAGTACATTGTAACCACCGTAGGTTTTATATTTATTATTTATTTCTTACATTTTTATACCGCTCTATACAAAAAGGTCCCTGAGTGATTCACAATCTAAAAACCATTAAAACATAGACACAGACACAATGAACACAATTTAAAAATACAAATAAATACTCTAAAACCTGAGGCTTTAAAATTATAAACTAAAAGCCTAGCTAAAGAGGTATGTTAACTTCATTAGGAAGCACGTTCCAGAGTCTCAGGGCAACTCTATAAAAGGCCCAATTTCGAGTCACCACCAGCCAGAGGCGTATCTAGGGAAAATAGCTCCTAGGGCAATCACTGAAATTGCACCCCCTGTCCAAACATCTAACACCCATCCTTCAGATAACCTTACCATAATATCAGCTAAAAAATACAAGTTAAGCTTGTTAATCTTTTAATATTTCAAAAACTATTTAGCAGTGGACATAGCCAGACCAAACATGCTGGAAAACTACAAATTTCGGTATGCTGGGGCTCATGAAATACCCAAATACTATGTGGAGGTGTACTTGGAAAACTAAACAGAAGTGCCTGTCTCATTCTCTACTATGCATTGTAGCATCACCATTACATAAGTTTTAAAAATCAATGGAGAATTTGACTTTTCCCAGGTACTCTGAAAATAATTAAAGGATATGCAGAGTAAACTGTGTCACTGCTTGGAATATATTCTAGTATTTCAGAAAGACAGTTAAAATGAGAGAAAGCGAGCAAGAAACTCCCAGTGAGCCTTAATACTAAGGATTTCACATTGATTCAAAGACAAACTCACCATTAATAGCCATATTATTTAGACATCACATTTAACTCACTTATCACAAGAAGCAAAGTAAGAGCAAATGAATACAATCCTAGCTCATAAGCTTCAGCTCTGTATTCACAAGCCCTGATTCTCTGTACATAGTGCCAAACTAAATATGTGTACAGTGACATACTGTGTGTATATATCTATATCTATATCTATATCTATATCTATATCTATATCTATATCTATATCTATATCTATATCTATATCTATATCTATCTTTTAAAGGCCTCTGAAAACAAAATGGCCACCGTGCATGATCAAATGGCCTCTGTGAGGCCTCACAGAGGACATTTGAGCATGTGCGGTGGCCATTTTGTTTTTGGTGGCCATTTTTATTTTTAATTTTTAGAAAATGTCGCCCCCCTTCAAGTGGCGCCCGGGGCACATGCCCTGCTTGCCCTACCCTAGATACTCCCCTGCCACCAGCACCGGTTTTATTAGTATGAAAGAATAAAGATGTTCCTAATTCTCTACTGCAAATCACCCTGAAGCCATTTTCAACTCATTCCCTCCCCGCCCCAGCTGGGCTCTGAGACCAGAAGCAAATCCGAGTGTAGGTGGCATCTGCAGGACCCACCTCTGTAGATTTTATTCTCTGAGAAGTACCTTGGGCATACTGCTCCACTGAATTGTCACAGAGAGCCCCAGCTTTCTTGGACAGGAGGAGGGAGCTCTTAATGGAGGTTAAAGGGGATTCAGGGCAATAAACATAACTACACAAAACATTTTGAAATAAGTGATTTAATGCCTTCATCTTTTCAAAATCCTTTTGAAGTGCTCCCATGAAAAGTTCAAATGGTAAAGGTTTTCTTATGATGGTAGATATTCCTTATGATGATGATTGATTAAATAGCCCCACGATGGCAGCAGAGAGCAATCAAACCAGTTGAGCTTAGGACAACTTGGAGTAACCAGCAGTTCTCAAAGCGTGAGATGAACTGCCTTTCCCTCCCCACATCAGGGCCCTCCTTAGAGCCCTAGCAGGGTGTGGGGCCCAGGGCAAATACGCCAGTGTGTGGGGGCCCCTTCCAGTTAATTCTACTGAGTGTTAAGAGAGCAGGGCCGGGGCAGTCGCCCTGCTTGCCATGCCCTAAGGACAGTCCTGCCCCCCCCCCCCCCGCAGGTCTAAAGCAGCTTCGAGGGGGCATTTTTGAAGAAAACGTGCAAGGAGAAATGGGTAAACTCCCCCTCGTTCTAAAGTTAGAACAAGGACAGGATATCTGATCATCATATCTGTTTTAATCCACAGACGGTTGTTAAGAGAGCAGCAGGTATTTCTCTGACCCCCTTCCATGCTTTGCACAGTGATTAAACGGGCAGAGGGACTGTGGGGTGTGTGTGTGTGTGTGTGTGTGTGCTTTGTTTTCAGTGCTCCATTTTCAGTACTGGGGTAATAAAGAATTCACCCATTTATCTATTTATTATGAGGCTTTGATTTATTTATTTGTAGTCCTGTAGAAAATAGGTTGCACTTAATCCTGGGACATCTAGGTACAAATTTCACCTCATCCAGAAAGATTAACTACGGTCATAACCTTTCCTCCCTTTTGCTTTTTGCCGCAGCCCGACATACAGAAATTATAGCACATGAGGCATGGAAATTCCATTTGGCATGGAAATAAAGTAATGGCAATAGTTGCATCTGCTTAAATTTGTGTCAGGGATGCTGTTAAAGGCAAAAGATCAGGGCTTTTTATTATTTTTTTTTTTTAACTTTCCCTGGCTGATCTGAGACAAGTTGCTCTCTCAGTGCGCCAGCTGTAAAATGGGAACAAGCCTCCTATACAATATATTTTACAAGGTTTTATAGTTTCTCTTGTGAACTCCCCATATATGGAGGTATTCATATAGTTTCTGAGCACTGAGATGATATCTATGCAGGAAATGCATTGTTTTATAACTGCTTCCCGCTCAAACATTTAATTAATAGTTTATTCAGAAACAACTCAGTTTTCTCCTTTCCTTCCCTTTTCCTTTCTGACTCCACCCCTCACACACTCTCTGCAGAATCCCCACTGGGACAAACTTCTCAACAACAAAACATAAGAGATTACTAGATAGGATATATCAGCAGCTTCAGCAGTCTGAAGCTGCCTCCACAACTACCTGCAAGGTGCAGAAACCAATTGCTTGGCCTGACTGATAACAACTGTGGGGAGAAAATCATTTTGCGTTTACCTATGCCAAGATCCTTTCACTGTATTGTTTCTTCAAGTAAAGGGTTTTTATGTGGTTTGACGAATGGTGCTAACGTGTCCTTTTAATTTCAATTGAATTATGTTGAGTAATTTTTCTCATGGTGTCTGACAGTGACTTCAGGGCTCCAAGTGCTTTGATACAAGCTGAAACATGCACAGAGGAGATGGCTTCTTTTGACATCAAAGATGGAGATTTATTCCAGCTAAGAAGTACAGTAATCACCTAGTAGTCTTAGCAGCTGGTGGGCACTTTTTTCACTCGAGATGTCTACAAAACAATCATTTTAAGAAAGCTGTGCTAAAGGCATGTTGTCTTTAGTGTACACATTCATTTCTTTTGTCCCACGGTCATCTAGGGCAAACTGATTTTGCTGGTTTCTGAACCTCTACAAAAATCTGTCTCCCAGCAGCAGTAGTGGGTAGGTTTTCCCACCATAAGCAATGTCATCTCCACCTTACTATCTTAAACACTTTAAAAATTAATCCTCTGGGATGACTCCAAAAAACTGTGAACTGAAGGAAAATAGCACCTAACACTGCCCCACAAATGCTTGCTCATTAACTTGCACAAAAGATCAGGACAGTGGTATAACAGGTAGATTCTATAGCAGTTTTTCAAGCTCTTGCACAAGTAGAAGATTGTCTTTGGATCTGGCTGCACTTTTCTCCTACAACATTCTAGTGCAAGGAGTAGGGCAGCTCTTTTGTGAGTGGAAGGCATCTTCCTCATGCAGAAAGGTCCCTTTGGTTCCAATCCAATCAGTTTTTAGCCTTAGATACACCCTCCTGGCCATTTGATTCTTTTCCTGAACTCCTCCACCTACTTTCTTGGGCAAGACAACGTAACAACAACAACTTTATTTGTTGGCCACCCCATAAAAGGGATGTGCATGGGTCTCTGCATGGCCCATGTGCGCAAACGCCCAGCCCCCAACATAGCCACGAGGCCGCAGGGTGTAGGCCGAAAACTGGCCAAAGAGCGCCTGAACTGGGCGAGGGGGTGATTTAGAAGGCCAGCAGGCAGAGGGGTAACCTACACAGGAACACACACACACCCCGCCGCGGCCTCCAGCAACTCCCCGAGGAGAGTACAAGGTAAAAATATATGTGTGTGTTTTTTAATTAAGGATCGCAACCCCACTGAACCGAACCGGTTGCAGGGGTTCGAGGGGGTGCCAGACTGAACTGGCCCAGTTGGGTTCCCCAAGGGGAGTAAAAGGTAAAACAATAATCTTTTTTAAAAAAAAAACACATTAAAGATCATGAACCCCCCAAACTTCAGGGGGGGGGCACACAGTTCGGTTTGACCCTGAACCGTCGAATTGGTTTGGGGTCGAACCAGTTTGCACATCCCTAACCCATAACAATTGTTATCTTGGCAACTATACAATTAAACATACAATTAAAACTCATTGAAACAAAACAAAACATTACAATAAAGTACAAAGATATTTTAAAAACATTTTTAAAATGTCTGGGTGAACAGAAAGGTCTTCACCTGGCATCTAAAAGAACAAAGTGAGCCTCACTGGGGAGGCTATTCCATAGTCCAGATGCCAACCCCGAAAAAGACCTCTCTCTAGTAGCTATCCTCATTTGGCAAGGGCACTTGGAGCAGGGCCTCTGAAGAAGATCTCAAGGAGAGTCAGGACGTATGGGACAAGGCACTCTCTCAAGTAACCTGGTCCCAAGACGTTTAGGGCTTTAAAGGTTAAAACCAGCACTTTGAATTAGGCCCGGAAATGGACTGAGAGATAGCGCAGCTTATGAAGCACTGACTGGCGTGCTGTGATCAAAATGCCCAGCCCTAGTTAATAAACTTGTGGTCTTATTTTGGACCAACTACAGTGTCTGAACTGTTTTCAAAGGCAGCCCCATGTACAACCATTTGCAGTCATCTCAACAGGAGGTTACCAGAGTATGGGTAACTTGGCCAAGCAATCTCCATCTAGGCAATATTCATGTACAATTTCTAGTTCAGTGTCTCATTTGGGCAAGTCATCGTGGAAAATCCACTCTAAGATTATAAACCTACCCTACCCTAAGAAACTGGCCACCCCATGGAATCATAGAATCGCCACATGCAATGCCAATGAATTGAGGTCAGATTGGTGCTAGGGACTGCCTGGCTAAATCCGTTCCCTATAAAAGTAAAATATCCTTTAATCAGCTTATAGTGTAGAAGGAGGACCAAAAGCTTGTTTTTGTTTTTGTTTTATTAAAATAATAATGATAAAGCAGTCCAGCAGGAGCCTGACTGTGACTCTGATTTTCCAAGGAGCAGATTGCTCTCGTTTTGAACAGCAGGGCTGCGGGGGCCGGGGGGGGGGGGGAGCAGCTGCATGAGAAAAGACCCTAATTGGAATAAGGGGATTGACGGATTTAGCTTTTCAAATACTCCTTTATCGGAAAGGAGTGGCATTAATCTTTAACACTTGGTTTCTGGGTTAGGAGGCAAGGTTATGCAGAAGAATACATGGGGAAGCTGTTCAGACACTTTCTGATGCTTAGGTGCTTAGCTGATGCGGGTGGGAACCAGACAATAAGGGCTTACACAAATGAGTGAACTGGACTTTATTATTGGCAGTGTGTGAGATCTCTCTTGTCTTCTGTCCTCTGCTCTAGACCTGAGTAGGTTTTTAATATTATAAAGTGCTTGTTTGAAGCAACTGTTTTGGCATCTTGTTCTCTCCATGGAGTTTTTATTTCAGCATATTGAAAGCCCATCTGCACTCCCTGCCCAGACATATACACGAAAAATTATGGTTACTGCTGATGGGGCGCGAAAATGTTGGGTTGGATAATTCTCTTGATGAAGAAGCACAAGGCACTTCCAGACAGGCTCCTTGTAGTGCCACCCAATTGCTACTTTTCTACTTGCAGTCACATGTGGAATTTCAACAGTCTTTCCACTCTGCAGGAGAAATAGCATGTTTTGGGAACATGGTAGACTGACTCTGAGCCACCTAATGGTGCCGCGGGAAATGACTTGACTAGCAAGCCAGAGGTTGCCGGTTCGAACCCCTGCTGCTACTATATCGGGCAGCAGCGATATAGGAAGATGCTGAAAGGCATCATCTCATACTGCATGGGAGATGGCAGTGGTAAACCCCTCCTGTATTCTACCAAAGACAACCACAGGCCTCTGTGGTCACCAGGAGTCGACACTGACTCAACAGCACACTTTACCTTTAGACTGACTCTGGCCCTTTGTAATATTTTGGCAAAGAAGACTGCAAGTGAGGTTCCACAGAGGATGCTTTATTTACCAGCCACACAGCACAAAAGACAAAGAAGGCTAATACAGGGTAATGTAATACTCTTCTGATCAAACTAAGGAAGCCCAAGCAAGACAAAACTCAATAAGCAAATTCTATGGAGCAATGCCTCTGGAGATCATTCTACATTATGGCATGATGATGCTTCTACTCCTGCTGCATCTGTAATAGTCTGTTAGGAACATAGGAAGCTGCCTTCTACCAAGTTGGACCATATGCATCTAATTCTAGTCTGCACAGACTAGCAGCAGCTTCTTGAAGGTTACAGACAGGAGTCTCTCTCAACCACTATCTTGGAGATGCCAGGAACTTGGAACCTTCTGCATGCAAGATTGCAGAGGCTCTTCCCAGAGTGTCCCCATTCCCTAAGGAGAATACCTTACACTGCTCACACATATAGTCTCCCACTCAAATGCAAGCCAGAGCAGATCCTGCGTAGCAAAGGGGACTGTTCATGTTTTATTGTATTTATTTAGTTGTTTATTGTTAGATTTGTTGGAAGTTAAGGACTTTGCACTGTCTCTTGTCTCAAAGACAGTGGAGGACAGACTAGTGAGTCAGAGGGCTAGAGGGTCAAAACATTGGTAATCCCTTCTCTACTGCTCTGACACTATCCCTTTGGAATGTAGATTGCTATTCTTAGGGACTAACTTCCTTCCTCTCTTCTCTTCCTATTCCTTCTACCTTGCAACATGCAAGCAAGCTCCTCTCCCTGCACCATGTGTGCAGAGAAGATGCAGAACCCATCTGCATCCAGATAGATAGATAGATTAGAAATCCTAACTCCTCACTTTCCTATCTAGAATGGAGTTCTCTAATAAATGCCTTATATATTGATTTGAAACAATGAACTGGCTCCAAGTTACTTTACTCTCAGCATACACGCATGCCTACTAAATTCCGCTGTGTTGTGCCTCTGTGCACTCTGCTATAATGAAAAAGGGTTTCTCTTCCAGAGAGAATTCCCAACAAGATTTCTATACCACCTTTCATTAAAACAATCTCAAGGCGGTTCACACAAAAGTTAACACAAGATTACAAAAATTACACAATTAAAATATCAGCTAGAATATAAAAATACAGATCTGATCAAAAGATTTAAAAAGAAGCACAATATAACCATGAAAGTATCATGTTTGCTACCACAAAAGCAGCTTTCCTCTCTTAAAGACAAAAAAAAGGTGAAACTAGTAATACTGTAGCCATAGGAACATAGGAAGCTGCCTTGGTCAGACCATTTGTCCATCTAGCTCAATATTGTCTACACAGACTGGCAGCGGCTTCTCAAGACTGCAGGCAGGAGTCTCTCTCAGCCCTATCTTGGAGATGCTGCCAGGGAGGGAACTTGGAACCTCCTGCATGCAAGCATGCAGATGCTCTTCCCAGATACACTGTTATATCGGGGCACATACCTCTCAGAAAGAGATAGAATAGTTGTGCTAGGCATGGTCCACACATGGGGTCAATGCACTGCTACACCACTGTTCTCAAAGCAATATTTTCAGCATTAATAAGTGTGGTGATCTAAACTCAGGGGAAATACAGGTGGACAATGGATGGATGACAATGTTGTGTGAACAGTGAATGGTGTTCATCTTGGAATAAATGCCCCGTATGGAAGTGCTCATAGTTTACTATAGAAATGCCTGTCATTTAAAAGATATTTTCGTACAATTATATTTTAGAACAAACGAACAGAGGGAAAGAAGAGGAAAGGAGTCATATTTCAAATAGATTTGGAATAACAGGTTTTGTTTCATGTTGGCTGAACATCATTTTAGATGATTAACTGAAGCACTCAAAATATTCCAAAACACATTTCAACACCTTGATTTTGCAGTTGGCTTCAAAAAGGAAAATACTTTTAAAAAGAAGATTAATATCTTGTTTTGAGCTTTATTCTAACATGGTTATGAAGAAGAACGTCCTCTGTGTGCATCCTTGAAGGTTACATATTTTTCTTTCATGGTAGCTGAAATCATTAACAGCTGCTGACTGGTTTGCTATTAGTGCTGCATTGTATTTGGCACTTCAAGTTCTTGAAACCGATTTCAGAACAGGTCAATGCAGAAGATTTTAGGAATAGTTTTATGACCTATAAACACCAGAGGCCCAGAGTAAAAAATAAAATAAAATTAAGAGCATATACATCATATTTGCTCTGGAAAAATAAGGATCAATTTTAGTTCCTGAACGGCTATATTCCTCCATCTGGAAGACATCATGAAACTGGCCCATGGGGCACACAGTGTAAATACTACATGAAAGGAGTGTTTAAATTGCGTGTGAAGGGTGGTTTGGATGAATTACTTCACAACATGATCATGAGAGTGCAGGACAGCACACAGAGAGGTGGTCAAGATCACCATGCCCATGTCCCATCTCATATTTCAATAGCTCCCTGTGGAAATAAGAGCCTCTCCAGGAATGGCAACTTTTAAAAAGGCACTGGAGACACATTTATTCACCCAGACTTTTAATTAGATTCATGGTTTAAAATTTTAATGCTGGTTTTTAAATTATTTTAATGTTGTTTTTTAATGTTTAAATGATTTAATTGTTTAATTGATTTAGTTTTGATTTTAACTGTTAATTGATTTTAATTTTTTATTTGTTGTAAACTGCCCTGAGCCATTTTTGGAGGGGCGGTATATAAATCAAATAAATGAAAATAATAAAAATAAAAATAATATGTGAGCAGGGCCAGTTTCTGTTGGTGAAACACACACACACACAAGCTTCACCACTGATTTGATCCCCTCATTTCCCCTGAGGAGAGTAGCTTTTGACAAGGCCAGTTTTCTTATGAGAAGAGGTTACTTAGGGTGCTTTTAATAATTCCATTTTATTTTCACATATTGATACTGAGCACAGGAGAGCAATCAAGTGCTTCGCCTTTTTGAAGACCTATCAGTTCCCGCAAAAGCAAGCAGCTTGCATTGGCTTCCTTCCACCAAAAGCTGTTTCTTGCCAGCCAGCTGAATCTATTCAGACGTCTTTTCTGGCTACATTCCATTTGCCAAACATTCTTAACCATCCCCCAGAAGGTGGGTGTTTTCATACCTGGTAGCCACCAGCCATGTATTAGTTATACAAAATCCTAGAGATGGCTGGCTCTTCTCTGAGCATCCTACAGTAGTACTCCCATTTGTATTGATCTCCTTGTAGGAAAGTCCACTTTTTAAACAGAGCACTTGGAGAAGCATCTTCTCATGCAAAGACTGCCCTGTTCCTGACAAGTATGAATAGAATTAGCAAACCAAGAACCCACATACACTGCCTAGTTCCATCAGGGAAGAAAGGTGTTATGTATGCCAGGAGCATTTCCAGACAGCAGGCTTTACTATAGGTTTACTGTGTGGCTTTACTGAGAGTTCTAATTCCCCGCCCCCCCACAAAGACTCCAAAGTGGATTTTTCTTTTTACCCTAGACATACATTGGGCTAAATTCTAACGCACAATGAAACCCCCAAATTGTGTGTGAAGTGCTCCCCAATAGCTCACAGGGTCTTCGTAGTAAATCTGGCTGATATGTGAACTCACACCCTCCATTCCGGAGGAGAAGTCTGGAAATGCTCCACGGGACGCCATGTTGTTTAGTTGTGCTTTTTGGTTTCTTTGCAGCTCCTGTAGTTGTTGGGGAACTGTAGCTGGTGAGAGGAGCTTCTATAGATCCTGAGTGCAACAAATAAGAGCAGTTGTGTTTTTAGACCTCTGTTCCCTTCCCTACATTTTTCCTGCTACCAACACAGCAAAAGGTATAATCTACATGGAATAAATAAATAAAATAAGTTATTTAGCATGGCCATTCTTTTGAAGGCAACTGGGGAAGTGTTTTTGTAACTGTTTCCATGCATGCACATGCAGTATGGAAAATGTGCATGAAAAATAAAAAAATGAATAATGAGGTAAAAGCAAGCACTGGCTGGCTATTAAAGAGGGGTTGGATTTAATTGTCTACAGATTACTGCCTCTTAAATGGCAAATAGAAATTAATCATTGCTAGCTAAATTAGCTTGATTGATATGTTTGCTGGTGTTGGAATATTATTTGCAAATAGCTCTCAAACAGCCAAAAAGCACAAGTTGGTTTGCACAGATGCCTTATCAACAGAGCTTGTGGTGGCTGGTAGATCCCCCCCTCCTCCTTGAGGATATTTGATACTACTTGAAAGTATATCTCAAAAGGGGAGGGGAACAGGGCCAAGGCCACAAGCCAGATGTCTTGAGAAGTGGAAAGTGTGAAATATCACACTTGGAAACAAATCGGAACCTTTGTGGTTAAAAGTAACACTTTGGCTTGTATACAATATGCAGGTGCAAAATTTGTTGATTGCACAGTATATAAGATGGATGAACTGCCAGAGTGGGGGTGGCCGCACCCAGAAGCTTTCACTTGCATGAAATAAAGCTTTGTTTGAAACTTTGATACTGGTGTCTGGTGAAAATTATCTAACCAAGAGACAAGTGACAGGGAGAATCTCTCCCTTCTAACACTGGTTTACTGGAAAACTATTTAAATCTTTATTACATGCAGCTCTGCTTCCAAAGAACCAACTTTTAAAGAAGAGCTATATGCCAAAGACATACTTTGCATGATATATTTTATTTATTTATTTATTTATTTAAAATATTTATAGCCCACCCCTCCAATACACTACTGTTCGGAGCGGCTCACAACAATAAAATAGACACAATATACAATAAAAGTAATAAAATTAACCAAATTGAGTAAACAAATTAAAATCAGGTTGAAAACCAATTTGAACTATAAATTTCAAATTATATATAGCTAAAAACTGAGAATTTTTTTTAAAAACCCTAAAAACTAAAGAACCCTACCAGATATAACCAAAAAATGGAGCATTAAAATGCCTCCTTAAAAAGATGTGTCTTTAGATTTTATTTTAAAAAACAACACCACTGAGGGAGGGAGCATGGTGAAGCTCTTCAGGGACGGTGTTCCAAAGCTGAGGGACCACAACCAAAAAGGTCCTGTCTCTAATCCCCACAAACCAGATCTCTGTTAGTGTCAAGGCCATGAGCAGGGCCTGAGATGATGAACAAAGGGCACTAGCAGATATTTCTTTAAGAAATGAGGAACTGTACCAACAACGTACTATAGGGTTGTCAACGCACCAGGAATAAACTGCCTGCCTGATCAGCTTTTGAGCCTTTAACATTGGTTTGACCTGTAGGAATGAGCAGGTGAAGTTTTCCATGGCACTAAGGTAAACATTAATGCCTGCTCATTCTTCCAGATCAAACCATTGTTAAAGACACAGCTGCAGGGACAATATGGCAACCTTAGGCTACCACATTTTCAATTCACCTACTTTTTTGTATTGAATCTACATCTCACTGTCTTGTACATCTAAAGACAATATTACGTGATGAGTGAGAGTCACTTTAAAGAGTCATTTTAAAATGAGTGAGAGACACTTTAAGGGTGTCAGAGTGTTAAGAGACACTTTAAGGGTTCTCCACCCCATATCTCTTCTAATTTGAAAGATGATCAAATGCTTGAATGGTTTTCAAAAGCCACCTGGCAATACGGTCACCCAAGATACCTGGGTTGAGAGATTGCTGTCCTTAGATATCTGTTAAGATCCCCCACCCCACCCACCCTTGAAGTTGCTTCTGGGAGTCCAACACATTTTGAAAGAAAGCTTTCTGTGGTCTGCAGGCTCCAAGAGCAGCAGTGTGTCTGGAGCAGCTTCCCCAACTCCTGGTAACTAGAAAAATAGTACTTGTCATTTAGACTTCAGCATCAAAGCAAAGATGTTTTTTACAGGACAGGTTTTTTTTAACATGCTAGCTTTTATTTCATCTTTTGTTTGTCCTAAATAAGGTTTTTGTGGATTTTCATTTTCTTTTATGTAGATTCAGCCCCTACCTCTTGACCCTTGCTTCTGTTCACAGAATGGATTCAGACAGCACAAATGCATACATTCTACTGTTTAAGGTTTGGTTTGGTTTGGCTTGAAGGACAGAATGCTTTTTTCAGAACAAACTGTGAGCTCTTTTGGTTCAAATACATTAAAGAGCCTTGCTTTCACCTCCTGTGGACTTCCAGGTATGAAGAGGTACCAACATACCTTTTGAAGAAAATTATGGAAGAGGCTGTGGGAAAGGATAGAGATGATGAAGATGAAGACAACTCTAGAAAGGCTAATCTGGATGTAATAAGCTTTGGTGTCAGCCCTTAGAGCAGGGATAATTTTGGCCTCATCAATCTTAGGCCCTTACTCGAAAGAGCTCCGTTTCATTCAAACATTGTCCAATCATAATGAAGCTTATTTATGAAATTATATGCTTCTGAGGAGGAGGCAAATTATCTGATCTATTATTATTACTACTACTACAAATATTTATATATCGCTTTTCAACAAAAGTTCCCAAAGTGGTTTACATAGAGAAATAAAAAATAAAGATTGCTCCCCTGTGCCCAAAGGGCTCACAAGCTAAAAATAAACATAAGAGACACCAGCAACAGCCACTGGAGGGATGCTGTGCTGGGTTTGGATAGGGCCATCCCCTGATCAATGGCATTTTCCAGATTACATCATCATCCTCATCCTCATTATTTATCCGATTTCTATACTGCCCTTCCAAAAATGGCTCAGGGCGGTTTACACAGAGAAATAACAAACAAATAAGATGGCTCCCTGTCCCCAAAGGGCTCACATTCTAAAAAGAAACACATGATAGACACCAGCAACAGTCACTGGAGATACTGTACTGGGAGTGGAGTGGGCCAGTTACTCTCCCCCTGCGAAATAAAGAGAATCACCACATCACCACATGAATCACACATGTTGCCACTTGTCCCCTAAGTGCCCTTCCATATTGCCAGTGTTTTGACATTGCGCTGGCTGCAGTGTCAGCAGGGTGCCGCTCATATTTCCAATGCCTTGTTTCAAATCTTAATAATGTGTTATGGTCCTATAATGTGGTAACAGTGTTGCAGGAAAGTAGCTGTATTTTTCCATGGTAGGGAGGCTTGCAACGGAGTTTGTGCATTGCAGCATATTGCAGTATGGACAGTTCTTTGCCCCCTGCCTGTGCTTGTTTCCTCCACCTCCTCACCGCAGGGAGAAATATCAGCTTTCCCCTCCTTTCCTCCACAGATCCCATACCCCACACCTCCCTCCTCCTCCACTTGCTTCCAATATAACTTGAGTTTGTCAACACAGATGGAGAGGGTAGACGGAGGGGGAGGGAGGAGATCTGAGGAGTTTTATTATTATTATTTTACCACCAGGGTTATGTACAAGAGTACAGTTTTGCAACTGGCCTTAAACCAACACGTCCACATGTGCACAATGAAGCTTACAATTGTTTCCAATGTAAGTAGTGCTGCCAAGTGTGGGTGTGCTGGTTTAAGTAGTTCTGCAACTCTACTCCTGTGTAGCACCACCAGGACCAGCAGAGCTGGCCAGTTGGGAACACTGGCGTTACCTTGTGCATCATGTGGACCAGTGAGAGTGGAGGCACAGTCCACCAAGAATTACTGCAACCTTTTCATTGGCTCCCTGTTTTGGCTTGTTTTATTTCATTTTTGTCCCTTGTTTCCAAGTCCCTATGACTTTTTTGGGGTGTGTGTGCAGATGTTCTTGCTCTGTGCTTTAATTTGACATCTCATTCATATTTCTGCACCCATGGCAACTATCCTAAAAAGAGCATCCATACATGACGAGGAGAGATTAAAAAATAGAATATGCATCGCTTTAAAAATAAAACATCTCCTGTACTTGATACAATTTCAAAAAAGGGATGCTTTCAACTGGAGTGACACAACAATCTGAAAAACATCACTTAGTGAATGCGTTCCAATTTGCAATCTGCCTACACTTTCTTTTCATGTAATCCGCGGCAACATGACACTGACAGTGCTTTGGGGTTAAGCTCCATTATGACTGCCCATCCACTTTTGACTTATTTGAAAACAGAATGAACAGACATTTCTGCATTTGAGGAAGATCCGTCTCATCTTCTCAAGGAAGCTGCTATTTTTAAAATAAAATTTATATTAAATGATATATTTTTTAAAAATTGAAATTAATTTGTAATAGTTTAGCAGTCCTTTACTACCCTGAACCTGCCTATCAGAACATAGGAAGCTGCCATATACTGAGTCAGACCATTGGTCCATCTAGCTCAGTATTGTCTACACAGACTGGCAGCGGCTTCTCCAAGGTTTCAGTCAAGAGTCTCTCCTAGCCCTACCTGGAGTTGCCGGGGGAGGGGGGGAAACTTGGAACCTAAATGCTCTTCCCAGAGTGGCCCCATCCCCTGAGGGGAATATCTTACCATGCTCACACATGCAATCTCCTATTCAAATGCAAATTAGGGCAGACCCTGCTCAGCAAAGGGGATAATACATGCTTAGTACCACAAAACATCTGGTTGTATAAGCTGGAGAGTAGGCAAAGGAGTGCTGAGGACCACAACCTGTGCTGCTGCACAAGCCTAATGAGCAGAGTGCATCGTGTACAGAATGGGCAAAGAGGAGTATGCCAAGAGGGCAGGAATGAAGATGATTCAGCCGTGCAGCAACTTACAGGCACAGGCATGGAGGGAGGCTTGTGGTGGCCTGCGTTCGGCCACTGACACAGCCCCCTGGCCCTGCATCTGACATCAGATGCAGGGGGCCGGCTAGCCACGCCCCCACATCTGACATCAGACGTGGGGGCATGGTCTCCCTCCCAAAGGGAGCAACATGGCCTGGTGTGGTAGGGAGAACGGCCTGTGCTGCATCGGGCAATGCGGGCCAGAGTGACCCTCCCTGTCTTTAAAAGTGTGCCAATGCAGCACAGGCCGATTTTGGTCCCAAACAAGGCCATGCAGCCCCGTTTGGGAGCGAAATCACTCACACACATACACACACACACGTCTGGGGCTGTGAGATGCACCCCCTGCAGGCAGCAGCCTGGGTTCTTTGAATCCATGCGCCCAATGGTGGCTTCACCCCTGTACAGGCATTTTTGGTTGCTCTGGAATCAGAAATATTGACACAGCCCTATAACACAATCTTTGGTATTTAACCTTTAGTATGCTTATGCTTGATAGGTTGGTACTGCAACTTCCATGCAGTACCTGCATGGAAGGAGAGATAGATTCCACTTGCCAAATGGATGATGCCCCCATTGCTGCATCTAAAAAACCCAAAATGAGTACCTTCAGTGGACAATAGGAGCCACCTAATGACACAGTGTGGAAATGATTTGATTAGCAAGTCAGAGGTTGCCAGTTCGAATCCCCACCGGTATGCTTCCCAGACTACGGGAAACACCTATATCAGGCAGCAGTGATATAGGAAGATGCTGAAAGACACCATCTCATACTGCACGGGAGATGGCAATTGTAAACCCCTCCTGTATTCTACCAAAGAAAATCACAGGGCTGTGTGGTTGTCAGGAATCAACACCAACTCGACAGCACACTTTTACAATGGACAATAATACATGACCAATGAAATCTAATAAACATGACAGCAGAATGTGATTATAAATATGCATACAACATTTTTTGGTAAACAATAACAGAAGTGAACATACACATCAGTTGGGATACTTTAAAAAAATGTAACAATAAAGCATATCCTTGCCTTGACTGTAACAAACTATTGCTAAAAAATACACCACAAGGGTTCCAAAAATGGAGGCTGATATTCTCCACATTCTCCAACTACAGGATGGAGCCAATATTAGGGCCTACTCTGTGGCGGTGAAGGCAGCAAAGAAATCTTACTTCCCCTCCACCATTGCATCTGCTCAATGTCATCAAGCAGAGATTTTTCAAGTGGTTCAGAGGCTGCTCGGTGATGGCCCCAAAGAGCAGCAAATCAAACCTTCATCAGTCTGCTGTGACCAATTTGCATTACATTTTGCAGATAAAATCACTTGTATCTGGGCCGACTTGGATGTTTTTTGCAGAACCAGAACTGAATGATGACAATGTACCATCCGGTCCTCTTAGATTGGATACCTTTCAGACTGTGCTGCCGGAGGACAGACTGCTTGAAAGTTAGACCTACCATGTGTGTGCTCTTACAGCTCTTATAGGTTCTTACCTATAAAGTCCTGAATGACTTGGGTCCAGGCTATTTAAGAGAGTGCCTCCTTTGTCATGAATGCTTCCGCCTGTTACGATCTTCTGGAGAGGTCCAGTTACAGTTGCCACCGGCTCGCTTGGTGGCGACTCATGACTGGGCTTTCTCTGTGGCTGCCCCAGGGCTTTGGAATATACTCCCTGCTGAGAGCATCTCCTTCTCTGTTTGTTTTCAGGAAGACCCTCAAGAATCGCCTGTTCCCACAGGCTTTTAATTAGAATTAATTTTAATAATAATAATTTGTTTTAATAATTGTTTTATGCTACTGTTTTTATTTCTGTTTTATGCTACTGTTTTAATTGTTTTGTATATTTTAATCTGTGTTGATTTTTAAATATTATTTTAAATGTTGTACACCACCTAGAGATGTACATATCAGGTGGTATAAAAATATGATAGACAGATAGATAGATAGATAGATAGATAGATAGATAGATAGATAGATAGATAGATACTTGCTGTTTATACAAAATGCCCCAAGTATGCCGAAACATATGTATTCCATAACGGAAGCATTAAGAAACTGGTTAGTACTAACTTCATTTTGGTGCCTGACCACAAGTGAAGAGGCTAAGTTGTGTGACAGAACAGAGCTTCCAGCTACTGTCTAGACAAGACTGTCTGGGTGTGCAGCTTAAAATTTCTAATTTCTGTTGACTTTCAAAAGCTCCCTTCTCATTACACATCTGCTGAAGATGAATAAGGGTTAGCTTTTTTGTAGTTAGAGGTTGTCATTTGTGTACGAATATGAAATTGAAAAGTTGTATTTTGTATGTTTATTGGTTGTTTACCAAGTTTTTGTATCTAAAATACAGTTTCTCAGGTGTTTTGTATTTAGTATCTAAAACACTTTTTCTGAGTATTTTGCCCATCTCTGGCTGGGACCCTAACAAGAATGCACACAAGCTGTACAGAATGATTCAAGGTGCAATCTTATGGAGTATGCCCTACTGAACATAATAGGATTTATGTCTGAGAAAAAACAGCAGACAGCAAAAATCAAAATACTATGTTATACTCATGCTCTTACTCTGTTACTAAGCATTACACACCAAAGTGTTCCTATTTCAGCTTTAAGGAAAATGCTTTTCTTCCCTTACCTACCTGGAGGCATTTGGTGTTAAGTCAAAAGCTGATGCTCCTACTTACATTTAATGTATATGTATGCATTTACAACAAATGGTTTGAGCATTTATTGAACAACTGCATTCTAATTTGCTTTACATTTCATTCACAAACAATGCAAACGAAATAACTTGTTTGTGGAGGGTACTTTAATTCAACAAAGTATATTTCCTTAGAAAGCACCACAGTACATGCATGTTCAACTTGCTCATGGTATGATATGGTGCCCAAATGGACCATCTGATAATTCTGGTGACAGGATACATATATCACCCTGAGCTCCTTGGAGGAAAGGTGGGATACCAAGGCCATATACTTGGAGGCTTCCACTTTATTGGGTTATATGATTCCCGAAGAGCTTAATTTCTGTCATCTGGCATTTAGCCTCTTCTGCAGAGGTTAAAACAAAGGTGGGAGGGCTGGTGGAGGCTGGCTAACAGGTATGTTGGCTTTATATTCACCACCACCACCACCACTACCCCCCACAAATTATCTGAACAAATGTCTGCCAAAACCAAGTGGTTCTTCGGCAACATGCTTTCCTGGAGAGTCATTTAAGAAGTGAGGGAGAGACAGTATATCATTCCTACCTCTCTGAGCACCTGCTACTAGCAACTTCAGTTACAGGACTCCTCCAAGGATTAGCAAGGGGTAGTGGGTGCTCCTCCAGACATATTTCTCACTCCCCCTTCAGTCCCCTATCCACCAGACTGGAACTTGACAGGCATATGTCAGACAATCACTGTTCCCTCTAACAGGGATTCCCAGATGTTGTTGACTACAACTCCCAGCATCCCCAGCTACAATGGCCTTTGGCTGGGAATTGTGGGAGTTGGAGTCAACAACATATAGGAATCCCTGTTAGAGGGAACAGTGCAGACATTACTAGTATATTATAGTCCTATAATTCAAATTGATTGTAAAAGGCCTCCATGGTTTAGAGAAGCCTCATTCACTCCCTCCTCTACCCCAGAACAAGCTGAAGAAGCCAGTGAAGCCAGTCAGATAGGTAGGAGACTCATTAATTACCTTAATTGCATGAATGATATTACCTCTATATGTATTTAATGTATAGCAAAATCCTTGCTCCCCTAATAATGTTCTTGCCACCCCTTTGCTCCCCTAAACCAGTTGTTCTAGAGTCACTCTGGTTCAGTTGCCACAAGTGCCACTGTCTCCACATCTTGTGCCTCTAGGATGGCAAGAGAAGGGCCAGGCAACACATGTCACACAGGCTGGATTTGACCCAGGAGGCTCCATTTGCTAACTCCAATCTTATTATGTATTAGAATGTCAGGGTCTCATTATTGGATGTACTGATTTCTGTTTAATTATTCATGCTTATTTGTATTTTATTTTACTAATATTCTTTGCCTGCATGGACTCAGGGGACCGATGGTCAGGATATGTCTGCACAAAGCAATGCCTTTAAATAGAAGGATTCCTTCCAATGGGTTTTTTTTTTAATTAACTCAAGCATTTCAAGAAAGTTTATACATACAAATAAACTGTTCTGCTCAAGTGTGTGTCCAGGCCTCAGAATTTGGTCCTCAGAGTTGCCCCCCCACATTGGGTACATATGCAAATGATGTCCCTGCATACATGTTTGTTTGTATGAATGAATGAATGAATGCATGCATGTATGTGGGTTCATTTAAAAAAATGAACCTGAGTTCAGGTCCCCTAAAATGCAGGGTACGGATAGGAAGTGAACTACTATATGTGTGTTATGTGTTCAGATCTGTATGGGTGTACGGATCATATGGCCTGGCAGCCTGTGTGAACAGGAAGGGGCAAGCCTGTTGGGACATCCTCCATGGACACCATAACGCCTTCCTAGTGTGTTGCTTAATAGCATGTGGGGGTTACACTAACGACCCTAAACAGTTGCTCCAGTACATGTTTAGAGTACAAAATATAGCATACTGGGATTTATACACTTCTTCTTCTTCTTCTTCTTCTTCTTCTTATTATTATTATTATTATTATTATTATTATTAATTCAATTTCTATACCGCCCTTCCAAAAATGGCTCAGGGCAGTTTACACAGAGATATAATTAATAAATAAGATGGATCCCTGTCCCCAAAGGGCTCACAATCTAAAAAGAAACATAAGATAGACACCAGCAACAGTCACTGGAGGTACTGTGCTGGGGAGGGATAGGGCCAGTTACTCTCCCCCTGCTAAATAAAGAGAATCACCACGTTCAAAGGTGCCTCTTTGCCAAGTTAGCAGGGGTAGCATATATCACAAAAAGAACCAAAAAGATCCCCCACCAAACTTTCTATTGAGGAAGAAAAGAATAACCACAATATGATCGAGTATGACTATTATAGAAAATGTATTCAGTATAGATCAGTTAATGAAGATGGATAAAACAATTGTATTTTCAACAAAAAATAATGGAATCCATAGTAGAAATGAACACAACACGTAGATGATAGAGTCCACAAACTATATCAAAATAGAGCAATGGAGTCCATAAGGAGAAAATATGAGTGAAGAAGTCCACACACTATGGTGACCCAGTGACCTCCATTTTGAGATATTTCTTTGACAAGTGCCAGTGGACATCGGTCTTGTGAATTGACATTGGTCAGCATACTCAAATGTCTTGATCTTCTGAGAAGTGAAATTCAGTCATTATGTAGACCACTAACTTATTTCAAAAAGCATATCTCCCCAATATATCCCCACAAGGGATACTTTGTACCATTATCATATTAAGAAATCAAACAGGAAGTTTAAGCAAAACTTACAATTGATTGGTTATATTGCCAAATGTGGTGGAAACATGTTCCTGTCTCAATCCCAAAGGTAAAGAGATATTTGCGCTGGAAAAAAACACAACCAGTGAGGGATGTAAAGACAGAACAATATTAAAATACTTTTTCAAAAACAATATTACTTTCACAACAACTGCGCTAAATTTGGTTCAAATTGAGGTCCACAAGTTAGATCGTTTGTGCCTCAAATGTTCACGCATCTGCCATCTTGAACTGGGGTGGATGACATCATCACAAACTACACCATTGGGACATCCTTATGTGTCCATACAGCTGTAGCAAATTTGGTTTAAATTGGTTAGGCAGTTCACAAGTTAGCCCACTTGCAACTCCGTCTTGAATTGGGGTGGATGACATCATCACAAACTACGCCATTGAGGTGTCCCCATGTGTCACTCACTACAACTGTACTTAATTTGATTTAGATTGGTTAGACAGTCCACAGGTTAGCCCACTTGCCCCTCAAACATTCATGCATCTGCCATCTTGAATTGAGGTGAATGACATCATCACAAACTATGCCATTTTGGCATCCTTATGTGTCCCTACTGCTGAAGCAGAGTTGGTTCAAATCGGTTTGGTGGTTCATAAGTTAGCCCACCGACGCCTCAAAAGTTTACGTGTCTGCCATCATGAATTGGGGTGGATGACATCATCACAAACTACGCCTTTGAGGTGCCCCTACTGCAGTAGCAAATTTGGTTCAAATAGGTTAAGTGATTCACAAGTTAGCTCACTTGCGCCTCAAAATTATGTGTCCACCATCTTGAACTGGGCTGGATGACTTCATCACAAACTATACCATTGAGGTGTCCCTGTGTGTCACTCACTGCCACTGTACCTAATTTGGTTCAAATTGGCTAGACAGTCCACAAGTTTGCCCGCTTGCACCTCAAACATTCACGCATCCACCATCTTGGTTTGGAGTAGATGACATCATCACAATCTTCACCATTGAGGTTTCCCCATGTGCCCCTAAAGCTGTAGCAAATTTGGTTCAAATCGGTTAGGCGGTTCACAAGTCAGCTTACTTGCGCCTCAGAAGTTTACATGTCTGCCGTCTTGAATCGGGGAGGAGGATGACATCATCACAAACTATGCCGTTGAGGTGCCCTATGTGTCACTCTCTACAACTGTACCTAATTTGGTTCAAATCGGTTAGACAGTCCACAAGTCCACTTGCACCTCACACATTCACATGTCTGCCCTCTTGAATCGGGGTGGATGACATCATCACAAACAACACCATTGAGGTGTTCCTATGCAGCCCTACAACTATACCTGATTTGGTTCATATTGGTCAAGGCATTGCAAGTTGATGGAGGGAACACAGGGACATATAGAATGCCAAGTGATGTCATAAGCCTCCTGGAAAATAGGCTAAGAAGTCAGCTGCATGTATGGTGCTTACTATTAGGCTACCTCTTCTGTTACTTCTAGAAAATTATCATATAAAAGTAAGTGCAAGGCTTGGTCATACAACTTGGCTTATATACCTACTAACAATCAATTGTAATTCAAAATTGAAGGTGTGCTGACTGTGCTAGGTACTAATCCCAAAATAATTTACAACCATTTTTGAAAACATTGGTTTTGCCATGCTGGACATATGCCAGAACCCAGGTAATAAGCAGCATAATAATGAACAATTTTGCAAAAGGTCCATTTAGGCCTGAAATGTATAAATTTAAAAGATACAGAATATGATGCTTATGTTATCAATAGAGATCTAGAACACATTAACATGGCTGTGGGTGAGACACTTGAAATTTTTTGCCCAATATTAAATGTTATATAAAAGACATCTACAGTCACGTTATATGTAACAATATGTTGTTACAAAAATGAAGAAAACTCCAATCCAATGGTTCTCAAAGTGGGCGGTATCGCCCCCTATTGGGCGTTGGAGCAATCCAAGGGGGCGTTGGAAGCTCCATGTAAAATTAGGGGGCGCCAGGAACCAATTGGTGGGTGGCAGAGGATTCAGCCGGCTCCCCTGCTGCGCCTGTGCAATGAGCCAAGGGAGGGGCTCATTGCGCAGGTGCAGCAGGGGCGCGGGCTAAATCCTCTGCCGCCCACTGAGACTCCACTGAGACGCTGGAGGACTGAAGCCCAGGGCGGCAGCTGCCTGAAGACACTGGAGGTCTTCAGGCAGCTGCCGCCCTGGGCTTCAGTCCTCCAGCTATCCCACCCACCGCCGGCCAAAACTTTTCAGGGGAAGGCGGTCACTAGTTTTACATGCAGTTGAGGGAGCCCGCCAACTTTTTAAATGCTCCCGCCCCTCGGAGCTCCAATGCTTCTTGTTTCAGTTATTACCATGTTTGAGGCAAAGAAAAAATGCAGGCAGTACAGTGTTGATTATTTGAAATATGGTTTCATTCCGTCTCCTTCAAATAATGCATTACCAATGTGTATAATATGCCAAAAAGTTTTCTCAAATGAAGCTATGAAGCCTTCTAGACTCCAAGAACATCTGACAAAAATCCATCCAGATAAAAAGAATAAAGATTTGCATTATTTTCAAGGACTCAAAGAAAAGTTTGTAAAACAGCCCAAATTGGAAACTATCTTTTCAACAGCTTCCAAACAAGGTAACGATGGGTTGCGTGCTTCTTACAATATAGCTTTACTTATTGCAAAATCAGGGAAACTGCATACTATTGGGGAAGAATATTATACCAGCCATAAAGGAGGTATTACAGACTGTGCTACACAAGTCACCAACTGACATTGTCAAAAAAATTCCTTTGAATAATGACACAGTCCAAAGAAGAATTGATGAGATGGCTGAAAACATTGAAAACTCTCTATGTAATTATTTAAAAACATCTCAGTTTTCAATGCAACTTGATGAGTCAACTTTGCCAGGGAATGAAGCCTTACTTCTCGCTTATGTGCGTTTCATAAGGGATCAACAAATCTGCCAAGAGTTATTGTTTGCCCGAACTTTAGAAACTGATACTAAAGGAGCATCATTATTTCGTGTAATGAAAGATTTTTTTGAAGAGAAAGAAATTCCCCTGAATAACATATTGTCTGTTGCTACTGATGGTGCTCCAGCGATGGTTGGATGCTACAATGGTTTTATGGCACATTTAAAGGAAGAGGTACCAAATATATTGGCCGTACACTGTGTTATTCACCGGCAACATCTAGTAGCGAAAAACCTGAGTGAACGCTTACATAGCTCACTTCATCTCGTCATCAGAGCAGTGAACAAAATCAGAGGTAATTCTTTGCAGGACAGGTTATTTGGACAACTCCGTATGGAGAACGATGAAGATTACAATCATCTGCTTCTTCATACAGAAGTTCGTTGGCTATCAAAGGGAGCCAGTTTGAGCCATTTTTCCAACCTTTTCAACTCAGTGCTAGAGTTTTTGGAAGACAAAGATGCTACTTTAAGAGCAGATTTGATAAAATCAAAACCAGATATAGCTTATCTGACAGATTTGTTTAACAAATTAAGTGAAATGAACCTTCAGTTCCAAGGTAATGACCTGAAGCTAATAAAATCTAAAAATGTAATTTCTGCATTTGTGGGAAAGCTTCAAATACATAAAAGAAACTTGGGACGGGGAGAATTTATCCACTTTCCAAATTTGTCAACAGTAGAAAAAAATGATGAAGATTTACTTGAATATTGCCAACATTTGTAAACTCTGGAACTGGACTTCAAAAAACGATTTCAGGATATTTTAAAAATGGATGTACCTGATTGGCTTTTGGACCCATTTTCCTGTGAAATTTCAGAAGCATCTCCAAACTTAGAAGAAGAGTTGATTGAGTTAAGAACAAATGAAGAGCTGAAATTTAAATTTAAATCTGGATACCAACAGTTTTGGCTGCAGAAGCAGATACCTGAACTTTATCCTGGTTTATGGACTATTGTTCAAAAACTTCTTATTGCATTCCCTTCGTCTTATTTAGTGGAACGTGGGTTCAGTGCAGTAACAACGCTAATAACAAAAAAAAAGAAATAGGCTGCAGATAGCTAATCATGGAGATTTGAGAATGCTGTTAACAAACATGGAGCCAAATATTGACAAATTGTTAGAATCTCATCAGGCTCATCCTTCTCATTAAAACTTATTCTGTTACTAGTTTAGTTCGTATTCCTGTCCTCTATGTCCTCACCATTACTCGGGGCTGGCCCAACCCCCAGCAGTGCCTTAGGCAAGGGGCGGGGCATTCCAGGGGCGGGGCTTGGGCAGCTCACCCCCACCCTGGGGGCGGGGCTTGGCAGGGGGGCATTAAGCATTCAATTTTTTCTAAAAGGGGGCAGCAAACCAACAAAGTTTGAGAAACACTGCTCCAATCTCTCATTAAGTCCATGTGGAACTACAGTATTTAAATAAAAAATCCAAAAGGCTTCACGTTGAAGCAATTTGATGGATCTATGCCTTTCTTACTTGATGTAAAAAAATTTCCAGTGGCAAAGAACTTTAGCTTATCTACTCCGTGACTGAACTCCAAAAAAATGTGTAGTTAATGGGAGATTGCCTGCCCTGATTTTGCTTTTACATTCAATTTTACGGATTTTTAATGGTCTCCTGGTTTGGCCCACATAAATGAATGAACAAGGGAAAATAATAATGTAGACCACTGGTGATGTAAGGCAATTTGTAAAAGGTCTTAATATGATCAAATTGCCATTGTTAGAATCAACAAATTGCTCAATCAGCACAGAATGAACACAACAGGAACAATGGCCATATCTATGTTTAAACATACACCAGGTGGCCATTAAGACATCCATAGAGGACATCCTGACAGGTGTACTGTCAATGTGCCCCTTCCTGTTCAAGTGTGCTGCCGGGCCTTATAGTTTGAACTGGCCCAGATGGCATGTATGTTGAACACAATGGACCTGTTTTTACAACCTGTACAACTGTAGTTAAAAGGTTAACTAGCTTGCTGACTCAGGCGCGCTCCCACGGAGCATGACATGAGAACCCACTCTGTAGTACCAATGATTGCAGTGGTGCACCTAGGTAATTTTGGAGCCCAGACCTGAAGGGCTTCGGAGCCACTGCCCACAGGAGGGGTGGTCAGAGGCAAGTTAAATCTTTTCCCCCGCTGCGCACACATACAGAGACCAAAAATGGGCTGAATATGGCCTGACCTGTCATTGGGGTGGTAGGCAGGCTCAGGGAAAGAGCTCCTGCTGATGCCGCCTCCCCCACCTCGCTCTGCACCCCACCGGCCGCCCCGTCTCCGCTACCATCCATGCTGTGCAGCGGCGGTTGAAAAAAGTAAAAAACAAAACTTTCCCCCGACCCCCCTCCTACGGGCAGTGGTGGGGCAGCAGTGGGGCTCTGAGGAGCCCCCAAAAAACATTTGGAGCCCCCCCCCGAGATAGGAGGCCACGGACCAAATCCCCAAGGTCTGTGGCAAACTATTGTAGTCCCAACACTGCAGTTAACTAGGATTAAACTACAACCAACAGCACAAGATTGTAGCTGTTCTTTGTAGATTAATCCTAGTACACTGTGGCGGCAGGACTACAATTGCCAGTACACTGCAGGTTCTTCCCACGTCATGCTGCATGGGAGCACACCCAGCTTGGTGATTGCAGGTAACCTTTTAACTATGATCGTGCCGGTCGTAAGAAGAGGCCCAGTATGTGAATAGGGCTAGCCTGTATCTGTGAAATTGCAGAGAGGCAGTCACACCAAACACAAGACAGGCTATATCAAAACAACTGTGGTACAAAATGAAGCGTAGAATTAGGCCCACCAGAATCTTCCATAGTTGCTACAGAAGGTAAGAAACTTCTGTCTGGATTGTACCACCAGATTACAAGGGTTCACACAACTGAATGTTTCCAGTCCTCATCTGCATGCCCCTTTTGCTGTTAAAACCGGACATCATTCCACTCCACCCCCTATTTCTATGTAATTTCAACAATTATTTAGTCCTATTCACATATCAAAACCAATGCACATACAGTCTGCATACAGTGACTGACATCCTAACTAAAAAAGCACGTGTGTTAGGAGGAATCTGTCATATAAAGAGTCAGACCATTGGTCCATCTAGCTCAGTATTGTCTGGCAAGAGCTCTTTTCAGCTTGAAAGCACATGCACTACATTGTGAACATTGGCTGGTGCTGACAGAGCCCCTTGATTTTGGTTTGCTGCTTAAAAAGTGTAGCCACCTAATGGTGCAACAGGGAAATTACTTGATTAGCAAGCCAGAAGTTGGCAGTTTGAATCCCCACTGGTGTGTTTCCCAGACTATGGGAAACATCAGGGAAGAGAGCTGGTCTTGTGGTAGCAAGCATGACTTGTCCCCTTAAGCTAAGCAGGGTCCACCCTGGTTGCATACGAAAGGGAGACTAGAAGTGTGAGCACTGTAAGATATTCCCCTTAGGGGGTGGAGCCGCTCTGGGAAGAGCATCTAGGCTTCAGGTTCCTTCCCTGGCATCTCCAAGATAGGGCTGAGAGAGATTCCTGCCTGCAACCTTGGAGAAGCCGCTGCCAGTCTGTGCAGACAATACTGAGCAAGATGGACCAATGGTCTGACTCATTATATGGCAGCTTCCTATGTTCCTAGATTGAGCAGCAGCAATATAGAAAGATGCTGAAAGGCATCATCTCCTACTGCGCAGGAGGAGGCAATGGTAAACCCCTCCTGTATTCTACCAAAGACAACCACAGGACTCTGTGGTTGCCAGGAGTCGACATCAACTCGACGGCACACTTTACCTTTACTTTAAACGTGCCTTGAAAATGAATATATTACTTCATGTGTGGAACTTATATTGTATTATGCATTCTGATGTTAAAAGGCTCCCAAGCTTGCTCAAACATGCCCTAAAGTGTAGAACCAACTGATACCACATAATAGTCAATGAATAAGCAGGAATAACAGACAGTCTTTAATACTGTGGGGAAACTGCCTAGAAAGTCCCACCCTCCCTGCTCACAAAAGCAAATTTCCTTAACTGTAGAATTTCATCAATTTCCCCCACCCATGTTTTCAAGTATTATATAAGATTGGTTAACTAATTCACTCACTGTTCTGTTACATTTAAATATATTCATTGGACTTGTAACACACTTGATCACTTGTTTCTGAGCCAAGGGGCAAATGCTGACTCAGAAGAGGTGATTCTTCTTCTCTCTCACAGAAGGCAATGCTTTCTGAGATGGTGCCTACTGGAGCACGGGTCTGCATCATCCAAAGCAAGGACATAATATTTCTCTTTTTCTTTAGAACTATGTAGATGTATGCAGATTTAATCAATTAATGGATTAGACCTTGTACAGTTAATCAACGAAGATTTCTTTAATCAAGCAACAGCCCTAATCATGTTCCACATTTTTAAAGGTAGCTCATTATTAGTTCAGAACATCATCGTGCTGTAAAGCACAATGGGCGCTTGTCATTTTCACACCGGCTCTCTCCAGCTGGGCTCTAGGCAGGGCCACTGCTGGGTACTTAAAAGATCCAGGGGCCCCGACCCACAGGCAACAGCCTGCCCCGACTTTGATAATCAACCCTTTTTAGTGCTCTTTAAAGGAATCCAACATTCTTTCCCAGTTTTTGAAGCCATTTATTACCAGTACATCTTCGGTCTATTTGGTGTGTTTTGACCAAGGGCATTGGTAAGGTGCTGTTAGGATTGGGTTCCTCCCATTAGGACTGCATCCTTGGCCCACAACACTTGCTTTATTTTCAGTTTCCTCCCCTTTGCAATTACTCCATGTGAAATTGGGGGTGGGGGTTACTGTGCATGAGTATCTCACCCTTCACCACTTTACTCTGCTTTTTGCAGTGGCTTTGCTGCTGTGCTGTGTAATTTTTTTGAACAAAGTTTTTTGTGGGGGGTGACTGTACTGGGGGGGGCTACACAGGCAGCACAACTGCCTTCCCCTCCCCTTTGTGTACAGATGGAAAAGGAAGGGACAGAAAGTGGAAGAGGAAGTGGGGAGAAGAAACTGTCCTCGGCTCCATCCTTCCCCCCTTCAAATACAACTGTAAGGAGTGGGGAGGACAGAAGCTGAAGCATAGCAGAAGCAGTGATGGGCAGTGCCTGCTGGGCCGGAATGTTTAATTCCAATCCAGAGTGCACCTGCTTGCCATTGCCTGCTGCTTCATCCAAAAAAGGTTGGTGGGAGAGGTTCAGGGCACCCAGAAAAACCTTGCTAGTACTAGGCACCTCTTGTGCCTACTGCTAGCAGTGCAAATACAGAGAACTTGTGTTTCGGGCAGTATAGAGATTTATTTATTTATTTATTTATTTATTTATTTATTTATTTATTTATTTGAATAAATAAATAAATAAATAAACAAATAAATAAATAAATAAATAAACAAATAAATAAATAAATGGCTCTGTGGCTGGCCAAGTGCGGCTTCCATGTTGACAAATTTGGTTATAAAATTTTCTGGTTCCTTTGATGTGGGCAGCATGTGGCATCTTGTGGAGAATTTGGGTGTGTGTGTGTTACGCAGAATAAATTTTGCCATCTGTGGCTTTTACAACCACAAAGACATTTTGTACATAAAGGGAGAAGCTGCACTTGAAGAAAATTCTCCCATCAATGCAGCTTTTTGGAATTAGTGATCCTTCCTGCATCTTAAAGATTTGCACTTTAAAACTATTTTGTGTACCAAAAGGAGTCAGAGGCACCATTCCCCCTGGACTTCCAGGCAGAATTCTGGACCCCCACAGACCTCCCCCCCCAACAATTATCCTTGTTGTGTCCCACAGCCTTGGGCCACTGATGGCCTGCACCACACTGAGCATGAGTCATGCTGCCACATGACAGGCAGTGAGGTCTGAGTGCAGCCAGCCTCCTGGTTCCAGCACAGCAGTCAGCATGAGCCGCGTCGCATGAGGGAGGAATCAGATTGGAGAGTGAGTAACAAGGCAGCAGGAGCTGCTACCATGAGGCTGGGAGCCCCCAAGAGCAAGCAAGAGTCCAAGAAACGCTTTGGCTGCACGGAGAAGGACCGGTTTCCTGCTCTACAGAAGCAGCCATTTCCACCATCAATAAAATGGTTGTTTGCAACAGTCATTTTATTATGGGCAGTTGCACATTCTATGCAAGATGGAACAAGCTCCTTCCAGAGGTGCACCTAGATAATTTTGGAGCCTGGACCTAAAGGCCTTTGGAGCTGCTGCCCCCGCTCCACTGCGAATTAAGCATCAATATGCTCTGCCAGGCGACCACGCCACCCAGGACAGACTAAAGAGTATTGGGGGAGGGGGCAGGGGTTGTGTAGGCCCTGGACCTCGACCCTGAAGTCCAGGGGTAAGAGCGCCTCTGCTTGCAGGTGGAGCAGAGACCGTTAGGTCCAGGCTCCAAACTTACCTAGCTGCACCTCTGGAAGGAGCTTGTTCCATCTTGCATAGAATGTGCAACTGCCATAATCAGAGGCGTAACTAGGGAAAATGGCGCCCAGGGCAAGCACTGAAGTTGCGCCCCCCCCCAACATACATTTTTGTATTTCAATTTATTTATTTTTACAGTCTATATCCCACTCTCCCTCCAAGTAGCCCAGTGTGGCATACAGCCAATGCGGTATAGTGGTTAAGAGTGTCAGTCCAACACCAGGGAGACCCAGCATCAAACCTCCACTCAGCCATGAGATTCACTGGCTGATCTTAGATCAGTTATCTTTTCTCGGACTAATCTACTTCACAGTGTTAGGAGGATGAAATGAGGAGAGGGAGAAAGAACCATATTCACCACCCTATGTTCCTTGGAGGGAGCACCAACTAAGCATGTAAGAAAATTGACATTACATTTGTCTTTAACATGCAAAGGTAAAGTGTGCCATCAAGTCGATTTCAACTCCTGGCACCCACAGAGCCCTGTGGTTTTCTTTTGGTAGAATACAGGAGGGGTTTACCATTGCCTCCTCCTGTGCAGTATGAGATGATGCCTTTCAGCATCTCCCTATATTGCTGCTGCCTGAGACAGCAGAGCTCACACAATGGCCCTCGCCATGGTAGCAGCGGGGATACCAACTGGCAACCTTCTGCTTGTTAGTCAAGCATTTCCCCACTGCACCACTTAAGGTGACATAACATGCAACGGGCTATGTCCTTAAAGAAAAAAATGGCTAACACATATTGCCCACAGCAGAGAGTCCTACTGATTTAAGTGGAACTTGCATCTAAGCCAGGCCTGCACAACATAAAGCCCAGGGGCCGGATCCAGCCCACAGGGACTTTTTTTGCTGGCCCATGGGAAGGAAATTCCTGCAGCCACATCAGGAGCCATGAAGAGCACTTGGCTTGACATGTGACAAGCAGAAGCAGCTCAATGCATTTGTCCACTTGAGACCAGATGTTCCTCACCCACCTTGCTGGTCCTGCCCCTATATAAAAGCCCACTAACACCATCCCTCATCCCCCTTCCTCCCCCCCACCCTGACTCCAACCCTCTGCACCCTTGCTAATTTTCATGTAATTAATGTGCTAAAGTCGTCCTTGGCCCCTGTAAACCAAGTCATGGTCGTTTCCGGCCCACCAGGACATTTTAGTTGTGCACCCCTGATCTAAGCCATGCCTTTAGGATCAAGGTCCTGCTCTCCTTGCTCACATTATGATAAGAAAAACAATAGGTACAGTGTTCCTTGGATGTGTTACAGCACCTGTACAAGTTATGAATTATCATAGCTGTAAGAGTTTACAGTTATGCAAATAGAGGAAGTGTGGTAGCTTAGCAAGCCAAGTATTCTCGACAAAAACACCACAATACACAATGGTGAATTCAACACATTATATTCTACACCTACTGAATACAAATATTTTTTGTATTTCAATTTATTTATTTTTACAGTCTAGATTCCAGAAAATGTTTGCTTTACTTACATTAGAAGGCTCGTTACTAAGCGCTGGTTTGTGGTTGGTTGTGCCTGCAGTTCTTCCAGTCAGCAGAGGTGCTATTATTGTTTTTTGAGAGAAAACAGTATTGTTAACTTTGTACACTGCCTAGAGATGTCTATATCAGGTGGTATAGAAATATGATAAATAAATAAATATTTAGCACATTTATGTAAAGAATGATGGCTATGATCTAGATATCGAGTATTATAAAGCTATATATAGTGTTCAGGATATGGTTTGAGGGCTATGGCCTAAAATGTTTCCCCACATTAAATCTAATAATTTCATAAACTACCATAATAAAGTTGGGAGAAGAAGCACAGTTCAATATGTTAGTTTAGGCACTTAAGGATAGTTATCCAAATCATATGTCTGGCCCTACCTTTTATATTTGGAAAGCTCTGAACACAATAGTCTGGATTGTTAGGTTTTAACAGCTCTAGAAGATAAGATCACCCGTGACTAAAGCAACAGCAAATGCCATGGGATAAATGGAAAAGCCAAATCGATATTTATCAAAAGGGAAGTATTCCTAGAAGACATTAATTTATTTACTTAAAATTTAATATTCCTTAAAAAAAACAAACAGGAACAGTTTCCAGTGATGCATTGATATACTTTTAAAATAAACACAAGTAATAAAAATGAGAATAAAACATCACAGTTTAAGAAGAGATCACATTCAACTTCTTTGGCAGATTAGAAGCTTTCTTAAACAACATTTTAGCTTTTTTTTCCATAAGGCAAGGAAAGAAGAGTGATGGCAATACATGCAAATGCACCAGCTACATGGAAAACCACATTCAGAAGAAGTACATTTTTTATTTAACACTTGGTGTAAAAAATTGTAATGGCCATCTTTATCACTATCATACCCTGTCCTGTGAGCTTCTACAAACACCCTGTTTTATTGTAATTTCAAATAATCAGAACAGTTCAGTAACATAGTCAACCTTAACACATCTTAGATAAAGAGCAGGACTTCCAGGTTTATTAAGCATTTTCTTTATTTATTTTAAAATTTTATATCCCACTTAAAAGGTGTTCAAAGTAGCTCATAACAATTTTAAGCTAGTCTGGGGAAAATAATTAACAATACACAGTAGTTAATAAAATAGCATTCAGTATTCCAGTGAGTAGAGTGGCTAGCAAGATGATTCCCCCGCACAGTTGATGAGGCTTTTGTTTTTGGGGGAGTGGAGCAGGAAGCAGGAAAAGGGATTTTTGCGTGTCCCACCCCATCTACCATTGATACCATTGGTGTGTGTGTGTGTGTGTGTGTGTGTGTGTGTGTGTGTGTGTGTGTGTAAAAGGGTGGGGGGGGGTTGAACACCGGTTTCTCCCATTTCAAACCCACCCCCCGTTTTTCTTTTGCAAAAGGAGGAGAAATGTGCTTGATTCACTCGTTTAAAAATAACCAAAAAAACTTCCCTCCAAGGTGTGGAGTCCATTCTCTTCCTCACCTCATCCTTCACTGCCATATCGGAATAAACGTTCTGACTCGAGGGGGGTGGGGAATACCCTCCTTTCTTATAAATGAAAACCCGAAGTTTTGCTTGTCCGTCGTCGCTGGCAGAATCCTTCCTTCCTCCGCTCCGCAGTCCGCTCCTTGCCCGATGCACTAAACAAGACAAAGTGCACATGCAGGCGGCGAGCTCTCCTCCCAGGCCAGACACGCATGCGCAGCGTGTTGTCCTCTGTCCCGACGCATACGCGACTGGCGGCGGGGCGGGGACTCGTCAGAGACTCGGAGACCGGACTATGAAGAGGCCGCGGCGCCCGGAGCTGAGCAATGGGGGGGGGGGAGCGCCGGGACCGGGACAGCTGCGCAAAAAAATAATTTTTTTTTTCAAAGGCAGGGGATCGGCGGGAGCACTTTTTGGTGCCCCCTGCCAGGTGGCGCCCGGGGCACCTGCCCCCCCGCCCCCCCTATCGTTACGCCTATGGCCATAATAACCTCTGCTAACTGGGCAAAGAGGCACCTTTTAACATGGTGATTCTCTTTATTTAGCAGCGGAGAGTAACTGGCCCTATCCACCCCCAGCACAGTACCTGCAGTGATTGTTGCTGGGGTCTATCTTATGTTTCTTTTTAGATTGTGAGCCCTGGGGGACAGGGAGCCATCTTATCTTATCTTATCTTATCTTATCTTATCTATCTATCTATCTATCTATTTATTTATTTAATATCCTGCTCTTCCTCCAAGGAGCCCAGAACGGTGTACTACATACTTAGGTTTCTCCTCGCAACAACCCTGTGAAGTAGGTTAGGCTGAGAGAGAAGTGACTGGCCCAGAGTCACCCAGCATGTATCATGGCTGAATGGAGATTTGAACTCGGGTCTCCCTGGTCCTAGTCCAGCACTCTAACCACTACACCATGCAGGCTCTTGTTATTTCTCTGTGTAAACTGCCCTGAGCCACTGGAAGAGCGGTATAGAAATCAAATCAAATCAAATCAAATCAATCAATAAAGATTTGACTGTTGCAAACAACCATTTTATTGCTGGTGGAAATGGCTGCTTCTGTAGAGCGGGAAACCTGTCCCTTTACAATTAGTGAGTAGCACCTTAATGAAAATGGTTTTTGCAGTGTAAAGCATAGGTAAGGCCAAAAAGGTTATTTTACTCCAGTATTTTAGGGAATAGGCAGAGACAGTCAAATCCAAACTTTAAATTATTAATAAAATAAGTTTGAAACATCTTATGAATTAGCTCTCTTAACATATTAATTGCCAATTCTTCCTGATATGTTCATCTCAGTTTGACAGCATAGCCTTATCCCTCTCTCTGCACACACATGCCTGCTACTGTCACTCAAATAGCTCCACTTCCATATTCTAAAAGCCAATCCTGGTCTTATGGTAGCAAGCATGACTTGTCCCCTTTGCTAAGTAGGATCTGCCCTGGTTGCATATGAATGGGAGACGGCATACGTGAGCAATGTAAGGTATTCCGCTTGGGGATGGGGCCACTCTGGGAAGAGCACCTGCATGCTTACATGCAGAAGGTTCCAAGTTCCCTCTCTTACATCTCCAAGATAGGGCTGAGAGAGACTCTTGCCTGCAACCTTGGAGAAGCTGCTGCCAGTCTGTGTGGACAATACTGAGCTAGATGGACCAAGGGTCTGACTTGGTATATGGCAGCTGCCTATGTTCCTGTCCTGATGGCAGCTTTTAAAGTGGTTATTCTCTTATATTTAGCAGGGGGAAAGCAACTCTCCATATTCAATTCAGCATAATGTTCCTCCAGTGGCTGTTGTGGTGTCTACCTTGTCTTTCATTTTAGATTGTGAGCCCAGAGGGAATAATCTTATTTCTTTATGTAAATCACTTTGAGAACTTTTTGGTTGAAAAATGCTATATAAGATTTGTAATCTAATATATAAAATTGAATGTGTTTGTCTGTTCCCTATACATTCGTACACCCTTTGAGCGATTGGGACTAAACCTGGCAGGGTGACTTAGTAGGACACTATGAGTAACAGAGGGTACCCAGGGATCCCAACAACCACCTTGCACAGACAGACAGATATACAACGGGTAGAGCCACAAAACCCCAAGCAACATCTGCTTGGTACACAGTGCTAGTAATAATATAATATCCTTTTCCCAAATGAAGCTGGAACAGATGTTTCTTGTAATGATTCCCTCTCAATAATCTTTGGGAATGATTCTTATCAGGAAGTTATAATTTACCAATTTAAGCATATAGATATGATTTTCCTAAGTCCTCTTGTAACCTTTGGAAAGGAAAATGGAGAATGGTTTTACCCACATCTCTGTCATTGGCAAATACAAAGGGGACTTCTCATCTGAGGGCTCTGTAGAGACACAATCTTCCAAATTTCTTATATGAACTGCCCTGAAAATATGTATTGAAGGACAACATAAAAATTGATAAAGTATATAAATAAATAAGGAAGGTGCTATGGTATAGAGACTAAGAGCCATGAGGTAGAAAATCCACCAGTTCAAAACTTGTTTCTGCCACAGAATCATGAGGTGGCCTTCAGCAAGTTGCTTAACCTTACCCTGCCGTTTACAGTTGGCTACAACACTGACTTACCCTACCAGTTGTTGCAAGGATTACTGAGAAAATAGTATGCGAAGTACTCCAGTCACTCAAAAAGCACTATATAAATGTGAAACATTTATTATCATCTCAATTGTTCTAGAAGGGGAGAATGCAATTTTCATACAAAAGCATAAAGCATAAATAATATTTTCCTATTAGGGTAGATAGAGGAGTGATTAAGAGTAAAACATGCCCCATATCCATTATAATTGTTTCATTACACACACCTTTCAGCCTACTTTCCTTAAGGAAAGTAAGCTTAAAAGATCACCCAGCTTTCTATGTGTGTCCGTGTGTGTGTGTCCCCCTATCAATCTCACAATACCTTGACCTATTTGAACCAAATTTAGAACAATTGTAGGAACACATAGGGACATTTTAATGGCGTAGTTTGTGATAATTACATACACAAAGACAATAATATTTGGATTCACAAACAATAATAATCCCAAAAGAATCTAATCATGACTCTATCTAACTATTATTTTAAAATAGTCAAACTTCCAAAAACATATATACACTTCCCAAGGAAGATGTTCTAAACTGTCTTGAAAAACTAAAAATTAACAAATCAATAGGGCTAGATGCCAGCCACCTAAGAGTTCTGAAGGAACTCAAATGTGAAATTGCTGATCTCCTAGCAAAAATATGTAACGTGTCCTCAGGCTCTGTACCAGAGAACTGGAAAGTAGCCAATGTAACTCTGATTTTCAAAAAGGGATCGAAGGGGATCTGGCTGGGGAATTACAGGCTGGTTAACTTAACTTCCAGGTAAATGGATGGAAAGCATATTTAAGGACAAACATATAGAAGAACAGGCCCTGCTGAAGGAGAACCAGCATGGCTTCTGCAAGGGCAAGTCTTGCCTCACTAACCTTTTGGAGTTCTTTGAGAGTGTCAGCAGGCATGTGGATAAAGATGAACTGGTTGACATAGTACACTTGGACTTCCAAGGACAAAAAACAGAGGGTAGGAATAAATTGATATTTTTCACAATGGCGAGAAGTAAAGAGTGGGGTCCTGCAAAGATCTGTACTGGGACCGGTGCTCTTTAACTTGTTCAAAAATGATCTAGAAGTTGGGGTAAGCAGCAAAGTGGCCAGATTTGCAGATGACACTAAACGACTTAGTGCAGTGAAATCCAAAAGAGATTGTGAGGAGTTCCAAAAAGATCTCTCCAAACTGGAGGAGTGGGCGACAAAATGGCAAATGTGCTTCAGTGTAAGTAAGTGTAATGTGATGCATATTGGGGCAAAAAAACAACCCACCCCAACTTCACATATTCACTGATTGGGTCTGAGCTGTCAGTGAGTGACCAGGAGAGAGATCTTGGGGTCCTGGTGGACAGCTCACTGAAAGTGTTGACTCAGTGTGCAGCAGTGATTTTTTAAAAAAAGGAGAAATCCATGTTAGGGATCATTAGGACATGGACTGAAAACAAAAGAAGGGCTAATAGTATAATGCTTTTATACAAATCTATGGTGTGGCCACTTTTGGAGTGCTGGATGCAGTTCTGGTCACCGTATCTTAAGAAGGATATTGTAGAACTGGGAAAGGTGCAGAAGAGGGCAACCAAGATGATCAGGGGCCTGGAACATCTTCCTCATGAGGCAAAGCTACTGCATCTGACACTCTTTAGTTTGGAAAAGAGGGGACTAAAGGGAGACATGATAGTGTATAAAATTATTCATGGAGTAGAGAGAGTGGACAGAGAGAAAAATTTCTTCCTCTCTCACAACACTAGAACCAAGGGTCATCCCATGAAACTGAAGGTTGGGAAATATAGGACCGATGAGAGGAAGTACTTTTTCCATGCAGCACATGATTAATCTATGGAATTCTTTGCTATGGGATGTGGTGATGGCCACTAGCTTGGATGGGTTTAAAAGGGGCTTAGACAAGTTCATGGAGGATAGGTCTATCAATGGCTACTAGTCCTGTGGCTATAGGCCACCTCCAGACTCAGAGGCACGATGACTATCAATACCACTTGCAAGGAAGCAACAGCAAGAAAGAGAGCATGCCTTCACATGAGAGCATGGGTGACTTCAATTACCCACACATAGACTAGGTAAATTCATAGTCAGGTCATGACAAAGAGGTCAGATTTCTAGATAAGCTAAATGACTCTGCCCTAGAACAGTTGGTCTTGGAACGAACCAGAGAGAAGGCGACCTTGGACTTAATTCTGAGTGGCACCCAGGACCTAGTGTGTGATGTCAGTGTCATTGACCCTTTAGGGAATAGTGACCATAGTGCAGTCAAATTCAGCATACAGGTGGGGAGAGAATCACCAAGAAGTCTAACACAGACATGTTGAATTTCAGAAGAGGAAACTTCTCCAAAATGAGGAGTATGGTGAAAAGAAAGCTTAAAGGGAAAATCAGGAGAGTCACTTTGCTCCAGAGTGCATGGAGTTTACTCAAAGCCACAATACTAGAAGCCCAGTTAGATTGTATACCCAAAGGGAGGAAAGGTACTGCTAAGTACCTTGGGTTAGGGCAGTATAAAAATGCACTAAATAAATAAATAAATAGTCCAGGAGGATGCCAGCATGGCTAACGGGTACCATCAAGGAAGCCATAAAAGGGAAGAAGACTTCCTTCTGAAATTGGAAGGCCTGTCCAAATGAAGAGAACAGAAAGAAACACAAACTCTGGCAAAAGAAATGCAAGGTGACAATAAGGGAGGCAAAAAGAGAGTTTGAGGAACATTTAGCCAAGTATCAAGGGGGATAACAAAAACTTCTTTAAATACATCAGAAGCAGGAAACCTGCCAGGGAGGCTGTTGGACCATTAGACAACGAGGGAGTGAAAAGAATTATTAAGGAGGATATGGAGGTTGCAGAGAAGCTCAATGAGTTCTTTGCATCTGTCTTCACGGCAGAGGATACTGAGCATATACCTGTTCCTGAACCAGGCTGTTTAGAGATGGAGGCTAAAGATCTGAGTCAAATAGAAGTGACACGAGATGATGCTCTAAACTGTCTGGAAAAACTGAAAACTAACAAATCACCAGGGCCAGATGGCATCCATCCAAGAGTCCTCAAAGAACTCAAATGTGAAATTGCCGACCTCCTTGCTAAAATATATAACTTATCCCTGAAATCGGGCTCTGTACTGGAGGACTGGAGAGTAGCAAATGTAATACCGATTTTCAAAAAGGGATCCAGAGGTGATCCAGGAAATTACAGGCCGGTTAGCTTAACGTCCATTCCAGGCAAATTGATGGAAAGCATCCTCAAGGATAAAATTGTAAAGCACATAGAAGAACAGGACCTGCTGGGAGTGAACCAGCATGGCTTCCGCAAAGGTAAATCTTGCCTCACCAACCTTTTGGACTTCTTTGAGAGCGTCAACAAGTGTGTGGATCAGGGTGATCCTGTTGACATAGTATACCTGGACTTCCAAAAAGCTTTCGACAAAGTTCCTCATCAAAGTCTCCTGAGGAAACTTAGCAGTCATGGGATAAGGGGACAAGTACATGTGTGGATTGCAAACTGGTTGAAAGACAGGAAACAGAGGGTAGGTATAAATGGAGAGTTTTCACAATGGAGGGAAGTAAGAAGTGGGGTCCCCCAGGGATCTGTACTGGGACTGGTGCTTTTTAATTTATTCATAAATGATCTAGAAACAGGGGTAAGCAGCGAGGTGGCCAAATTTGTAGATACCAAACTCTTCCGGGTAGTGAAATCCAAAATGGATTGTGAGGAGCTCCAAAGGATCTCTCCAGACTGGGGGAGTGGGCGACAAAGTGGCAAATGTGGTTCAGTGTTGGCAAGTGTAAGGTGATGCACATTAGGACGAAAAACCCCAACTTCAAGTATATGCTAATGGGATCTGAGCTGTCGGTGACTGACCAGGAGCAGGATCCTGCGGTCGTGGTGGACAGCTCATTGAAAGTGTTGATTCAATGTGCAGCAGCTGTGAAAAAGGCCAGTTCCATGCTAGGGATCATTAGGAAGGGCACTGAAAATAAAACGGCTAATATTATCATGCCCGAATACAAACCTGTGGTGCAACCACACTTGGAGTACTGCGTACAATACTGGTCACCACATCTAAAAAAGGACACTGTAGAACTGGAAAAGGTACAGAAGAGGACAACCAAGATGATCAGGGGCCTAGAGCACCTTTCTTATGAGGCAAGGCTACAACACCTGGGGCTTTTTAGTTTAGAAAAAAGAAGACTGCGGGGAGACATGATAGAGGTCTAAAAAATCATGCACGGTGTGGAGAAAGTAGATAGAGAGAAATTCTTCTCCCTCTCCCATAACACTAGAACCAGGGGTCATCCCATGAAATTGATTGTCGGGAAATCTTGGACTAACAAACGGAAGTACTTTTTCACACAACGCATAACCCACTTGTGGAATTCTCTGCCACAAGATGTGGTGATAGCCAGCAACCTGGATGGCTTTAAGAAGGGTTTGGATAACTTCATGGAGGAGAGGTCTATCACAGGCTACTAGTTGGAGGGCTATAGGCCACCTCCAGCCTCAAAGGCAGGATGCCTCAGTCCCACTTGCAGGGGAGTAACAGCAGGAGAGAGGGCATGCCCTAAACTCCTGCCTGTGGCTTCCAGCAGCATCTGGTGGGCCACTGTGTGAAACAGGATGCTGGACTAGATGGGCCTTGGGCCTGATCCAGCAGGGCTGTTCTTATGTTCTTATTTAAGATAGATAATGTAAATACTCTTATTTAAAATAGTATCATTTTATTATTTATATATTTATATTATTTAAAATAGTATTTGCACGACAGGAATTTTGTAGGATTTTACTAATTTCAATTTTTCAGGTTTTTCATGAGTAAAGGAGTACATTTTATTATTTTAAATAACATTATCTAATACTTATATAGAGTCATTTTTGGATTCTTTTGGGATTATTATTCTGTTTGTGATTATGCCATCCATCCCATTTCAAGATGGCAGATGCATGAACATTTGAGGCGGAAATTGACTAACTTGTGAAAATGGTGATTATCAATTAAGATTGTGGGGAAAGGAATGTAGGCAGATTACTTCTTACCAGAACTTTTTTTAAAAAACTAAATCTATTTAGATAACTATGTCAGGATAATTTTTGATCAGTTTAGGGGTTGTTGGAAGGGAGTCCATTCAGTGGCAAATGAATTCAGGATTTGGAGCCAATGTTCCCTCCAAGGCGTGCATATGGTTTTTTGAATCTGCTCAAATAATTCTAGATCCCGCTCAAGTTGAATCAGGAAGGTCCCACCCAGAATGCATGTGCACATATACTGCTTTGATACTGCCACCCAGAACAAAATTTATTCTGTGCACAGATGAAAAAAATTAGAGGGAACACAGGAGCATGGAGTGACTATTATATCAGAATATATTGGACTAGGACTGGGGAGACTCGAGTTCAAATCCCCATTCAGCCATGAGACTTGCTGGGTGACTCTGGGCAAGTCACTTCTCTCTCAGCCTAACCTACTTCACAGGATTGTTGTGAAAGAGAAACTTAAGTATGTAGTACACCGCTCTGGGCTCCTTGGAGGAAGAGCGGGATATACATGTAACAAACAAATAAACAGCCAATTTCTGTCTAAATTTATAGCCTTCCATCCACTATATTTATTTTCTTCTGAACCTTCACAGAAAACTATTATGCTTTTTTTAATATGAAGGCAGAGTTTTGTTTTGGCATTGTGGTTATACAGTATTTCCCTTTATTAGATCTGCTCTTCTCAGGTATAAGTCTTTGATTAAATGAGATGTGTCTTTCTCTCCTCATGTCCTAAGCATTTACAATCAGAACAGATCACTGTTCCCTTTGCTGCCTGCTATCTAAGTCATTTCAGGAGGCAATATATGTATTTAAAAAAACAATAAAAAACAAACAAAAACATTTCTCCAAAATATGACTTATCTGCAAAGTAAGCACAAATATTAATAACAATCCTTCTAGAACAGATACCAAGTTCTTAGTATATTACCAAACGAAAACCCAACCAAGCCTTTGACACTAGAGGGGCAAGGATTTTAACTTGAGAAGGGCAGGTCTTACCAGGAATCAAACCCTGAAATTTTCACTATCACAAACTTAAGAGCTTGTCTCCAAACACCCTCTTGCACAAAGGATACTCCTCCAGGGGTTGGGGGCCTCCTAGTAGAGGGTGATTTAATTTCTAGGGGCATAAAGAGATGGGTTTGTGACCCATGTGTAGACTGCCTGGTCCGAAGGTGACTTGCCTGCCTGGTGCGAAGGTTGCAGATATCACGCAACATCTAGATATGCTGTTAGGCAGTGCTGGGGAGGAGTCAGCTGTCAAAGTACACATTGGCACCAACAATGTTGGGAAATACAGTTGGGAGGTCCTAGAAACCAAATTTAGGCAAAATATAGAAGTCCAGGTCCCCAAAGTAGCATTCTGTGCAGTGCTACCTGTCCCACACACAGGGCCAGCGAGACAGGCAGAGCTAAGGGGTCTCAATGTGTGGATGAGACGGTGATGCCAGGAGGATGGGTTTAGATTTTTTAGACACAAGGATACATTTTGGGCCACTTGAACCAAGATGGAACCAAACTGCTGGCACTTAAAATGAAAAAGGTAGCAGAGCTTTTAAAACGACACATGGGGGACTGCCAACAGGAACTGGGTGGTATCTGGTTTGGCAAGCAAAATCCCCTAAGGTGGAAGGGTGCAAATTTGAGATACAGCAGAAGGGGACAGAGTAGAGCAGATGGACAGCTTTTCAAAATGGTAAAATGATGGTAAGGAAGACAACACATGCCAACACCAGGTAAGAGACTCAGCGTATAGGTGTTTCTATACCAATGCCAGAAGCCTCTGAGCCCAGGTGGGAGTGCTTGGTTGCTAATGAAAACATAGATCTAGTGGACATAACGGAAACCTGGGGGAATGCTGAGAAGCAGTGAGACACTCTTATTCCTGGGTATAAACTCTAAAGAAGAGACGGGGAGGGGAGGATTGGGGGTGGAGTAGCATTGTATATTAAAGAAGGAATAGAATCTAACAAGCTAAAAAAAAACAGGAGGATTGGAGTCCTCCACAGAAACATTTATGGGTGACAATACCAAGGACTGAAAGGAAATGTGTCACTAGAGACATGCTACTGTCCTCCGGATCAAAACGCTGAAAGTGACCTGGAGCTGGAGAAACAAATTGGAGAGGTGTCAAAGAGAGACAGAGCTGTAGTAATGGGAGACTTCAATTACCCACACATAGACTGGGTAAATTCACATTCAGGTCATGAAAGAGAGGCCAAATTCCTAAACCTGCTAAATGACTGTGTCTTCAAACAGCTGGTCAGAAAACCAACCAGAGAGAAGGTGATCTTGGACTTAATCCCGAGTAGCACACAGAGCCTGGTGCAAGATGTCAGAGTTGTAGAACCATTGGGGAACATGACCACGGTGTGATCCAATTCAGCTTATATGCGAGTGGAGCATTGCCAAGGAAGTCCAACACAGATGCATTGGACTTCAGAAGAGGAAACTTCTCAAAAATGAGGGGACTGCTAAAAACAGAAGATGAAAGGGAAAGTCAAGAGGGTCAAATCACTTCAGAAAGTATGCAGCTTATTCAAAGCCACAATAATAAAAGCTCAGTTGGAATGTATATAAAGAAGAAGGAAAGGTACCACCAAATTCAAGAGGATGCCAACATGGCTAACAAGAGAGTCAGGGAAGCTACAAAAAGGAAGAAGACTTCTTTCAGAAAGTGGAATTACTGCCCAAATGAAGAGAGGTCTGGCAAAAGAAATGCAAGGAGACAATCAGTGAGAAGAGCTTTGGGGGCTAACTGGAGAGAGAGAGGGCTTAGCCCGCTCTTCCCCACAGACGAGCAGCCGCTCGTAGCTGGGCGGCCAGATCGGCCACCCACATGACTGCAAGTGTGTGGGGCATTCTGGAGAGATCCCCAAGCTCAGCAGGCTGCTTGCAGCCTCCCAGTTGGGGGTCTACTTGTGTGTCACCGCACGCCGCAGCAACACATGAGCAAAAAGATTAGGTTAACAGAGCACCCTCTTAGGGGAGGGGTAGTTAGGTGGGCTATCTACCTTGGGAGCACCAGGCTCGCCTGTGAGCCCAGTGGTTTCCACGATCCCTGAAAAGTGGGCTAAGCTCCCTTAGCCCGCTTTCCAATGATCGTGAGAATTGCTACAATAAGGGATGCAAAAAGAGAGTTTGAGGAGAATATAGCTAGAAGTGTCAAGAAGAATAACAAAAACTTCTTTGAATATATCAGAAGCAGAAATCGTGCCAGGGAGGTGGTTGGACCCTTAGATGATGACTGCACAAAAGGAATTATTCTGAAGGATAAGAAGACTGCAGAGAAGCTGAATGAGTTCTTTGCATCTGTCTTCACGGCAGAGGATACTGAACATATACCCACTCTGGAACTGAGATTCTCAGTCTTGGAGGCTGAAGAACTGGACCAATTTGGCATAATTAGAGAGAATGTTCCCAACTGTCTTGAAAAACTAAAAATTAACAAATCAAGAGGGCCAGATTTTATACACCCAAGAATTCTGAAGGAACTCAAATGTGAAATTGCTGATCTCCCAGCAAAAATATGTAACTCTTCCCTACAATCAGGATCTGTACCAGAGGACTGGAAAGTAGCCAATGTAACTCCTATTTAATTTAATTTAATTTAATTTAATTTTTTATTTGATTTCTATACCGCCCTTCCAAAAATGGCTCTGGGCAGTTTACACAGATAAATAACAAATAAATAAGATAAACAAAATGGATCCCTGACCCCAAAGGGCTCACAATCTAAAAAGAAACTTAAGATAGACACCAGCAACAGTCACTGGAGGTACTGTGCTGGGGGTAGATAGGGCCAGTTACTCTCCCCCTGCTCAGTAAAGAGAATCACCATGTTAAAAGGTGCCTCTTTGGCCAGTTAGCAGGGGTTATTATGGCAGTTGCACATTCTATGCAAGATGGAACAAGCTCCTTCCAGAGGAGCAGCTAGGTAAGTTTGGAGCCTGGACCTAATGGTCTCTGCCCCACCTGCAAGCAGAGGTGCTCCAAAAGAGATCCAGGGTTTTTTAGTTTGGAAAAGAGGCAACTACAGAGAGATATGATAAAGGTGTATAAAATCATGCATACAGTAGACAGAGTGGTCAGAGAGAAATGTTTCTTCCTTTCTTACAACACTAGAACCAGGGGGTCATTCCATGAAACTGAAGGAAATTTCATCCCAGGAAATTGTGTATTTTCCATCATTTCTTTTGCTTCAGCTAATCCTTGGGAGGATCAAGGAGCTGTGTTTGGCACCAGGGCTCTGCCTCCAGCTACTAGAACTGTAGTCATTACTCCTCCCACCCCACTCCCACACTCCACCAAACACTTGCCCACACATTGGTTTCAAGACTGTCTTTGAGACATAAGGGTTAAAAGTAGAGACTGTCTAGCTGCTAAATCTTTTGCCCCACAAGACAACTCAGGAAAGGATACATGCTGTCCAGGGTACAGAAACCAAAGCACAATTCAATTGACTGCAATGACCAATTGCAAATGAGTGAAAGTGGGCTCCTAAACTGTAAATTCACCAGCATGCCAGTATATAGAGAATAACTCTCCTCAAATGGCTGAAGTCCAACACCTTCTTTTTGAAAAATGATTTCTAGGGACAGCAATTATTTTCTGCAGAATCATTCTGCTACCAGCTAATCAAATCTATCAATAACATCTGGCTGGTATTTTCTAAATTACTGCAGAGTTCAGCCTTTCTTTCTCCCTCTCCAATATGTATCCTGTACCCCGTGATGCTAATTGAGATAAAAGACTTACATCAGACTATTGGCTATTCTGTTTCATTTGCTGTGCATAATGTGGATATGGTGGTTGGATGTGAACCAAATGCATATCTTTGGATACTATCTGATGTCCTGGAAAGATGTGATGATCTGTAATCTGGAGTGGATCAAGTATATGCAAATGAGAACAAGGCAAGCACATCGTTGAGAACAAGCCTTCCTTCTAAGGTTTTTCCCATACATTTTGGCTAGGAAAGGGACATGTAAAAGTATGCAATTATTCCTTGCTTTCATGTGTACACCAAGAGATGGCAACCCCCTTTTCAGTTTTGCTCAATGCACTGTTTTTCACTAAATCCACAACATGGAAACAGTTTCTTTTCTTAACCGAACGACAAAACCTCTGACATTTAAAGTTCCTGCACAAAGACAATACCAAATAAAACCCTGTCGGGGAGATGACCTTCTTCTGCCATACAGCCCTTAACAGTCAGAACAAATGGGAGAAGATGATGGTGCCCATTTAGCTGGTGATCTGGGCTACTGACATAAATTACTCCTTTTCTGGAATAGTACACCATGCCCATGACACGATATGGGAGGCAATAAATGATCGTGAGAGTTCACATGGGAAAAGTTTGGTAGGGCACTATCGTTTTGATACATCCCTTTTAAAACACTTTTAGTTAACTAAACATTATGATATACATCCACCTCCATGAGAAGTTCTGTCTGGCTTCTCACTGGGCAAAACATAAAATAATGAGATGTGCAGAAAGAGGTATCTAGGGCAACCTGATTTGCTGGAAGGCCTCTTGAGATGGTAGGGGTTGCAGGGGTTGCCCATCGCACCTCATTCTCTCCTGCACTCCATCTTAAAACTGTTGCAAATTACATTCTTTGGGGCTTCACTTATCATGTCTGCTTTCTTTTCTTCCACTCCCCTCCTCCACCATTGTTTTTGGATTGTAGTCATTTGCTTAGCATGCAGCTTGAAAAGGGGTTCTGGAGAACCTAACATCTTACTCACTGCTTTGTGCCATTTTAATTGGTCTTAACAAAGGTATGATCCTACTGTAGCTTCTGCACCTTCCCCTTCAAAGGACCAACATGGCTACCTATGAGGCTACCTGTGATTTCTGTCACCCTTCTGCTATTCACACATTATGTTGTAAATACATGCAGGTATACATTCATGTGTGCATGTTTTTGTGTGGATTACTGTACTTGTATTCATTTTAGGTCAAGGGAGCAGAGCTCTCTTGCATAATCCCTTCATAGCAACATAGAGAGCTCTCTTATACCAAGTCAGATCCTTGGTCCAGCTTGCTCAGTATTGACTCTATACTGACTGGCAAAGGCTCTCCAAGGTTTCAGGCAGGAGTCTTTCCCATTCCCAGCCCTACCTGGAGATGCCAGGGATTGAACCTGACTGAGACCTACTGCATGCAAAGCAGAAGTCCTACTGTTGAGTACAGGACTTTGCATTCTGCCCCTGACCCTGATGACGACACACCCAGGGCAGGCTGGTGCCACACACCTTTGGCTTCAGGAGACAGTGGCCTATCCGTCTGCTGGTTGTCCAGGGCTCCTGCTCATGTTGAGGATGTTGCTGGGGCTCCTTTCTCATGAAAGCCAAATGTGTGGGTTGGGGTGGTGGCAGCCAGCAAGCATGTTGGTGTCAGAAGATGGGGCCAAAAGGAGCAATCTCACATCTCCCTTGTTCAGTAAGTGCATGGGGGGGAATGTAAGAACAGGGCTGGACCAATTGAAAATAGCCGCTCATATGTATATGGTTCTGCCATGTGTGCACTGAACACAATGTGTGAATAACTGTGCACACAGATCATCAATCATGCACATCATACAATGATTTCAGATGCTGACTGCAAATTGGGCTAGATGGGCTGTGAGCCAATGTAAGCAGCTGTCTGAGGCGTCTAGAAGACATGGTTGCTGAACACACAGAAGAACCACCACCAGGACGGCCAGGAAAGAATGCAAGGGGGTGGGAGGGTGTTTCACCTCACTGCTGGAAGGTGTGGACTGCTGGGCCCCCAGCTGTTGCAGCTCCCTTCCTCTTCTGCATCTGTGTGAGGAGATTTGGGGTGGGTCAGCTTTGACACCACTACCACACAGCGCCGGCACTGCTCACACTGCAAGTGCTCTTGCTGGTTCGTCTCACAGTCACAAACGTCCCCTGGTCCTTTATATGTCGGTGTCTGCATGTTGCCACTGCCACCAAAGTAGCAGGCAGTCCCTGCACCGTAGATCATGCTCAGTTTGGCCTCCAGGCTGGCTCCTCCAGAGGAGGAGCAGGCAGCCCCTCTTCCTTCGGTTGGTTGCCGTGTGGCCATTTACTCTCACACCAACCTAAGTACTTACTTCGGAGAGGGGAGCATTTTTCTCTTTCCTGGCAGAAAAGCCGAAAATTGTGGAGAAGCTGTCTGACTTAAATTAAAAAAAAGGGGGGGGGAGTCAGAAACTGTCCTAAGTTAGGTGTAGACAGGGGTGCAAACAGAGGGAAAGCTTAAGGGACAACTCCTCTCTAACACGTTTTTGCAGGGTGAGGAAAGACCCTTCTAGGGAGAGAAAAATGGAAAGTAATGATGCAGCGGGGAAGTAACTTGCCTAGGGAGCAAGAGGTTGCTGGTTCGAATCCCCGTTGGTGTGTTTCCCAGACTATGGGACACACCTATATCCTGTGGCAGCATTATAGGAAGATGCTGAAAGGCATCATCTCGTACTGTGTGGGAAACGGCAATGGTAAACCCCTCCTGTATTCTGCCAAAGACAACCACAGGGCTCTGTGGGTGCCAGGAGTCCGACTCGACCGCACAACTTTACCTTTATGGGTTATTAGGTTTGCGGGGGGCGGGGGCGGGCGGAGTTCAGCACAATGAAGGGGGAAACTCCTGAAGTGTTGGCGGGGTGGGGGTCTGCAGCCCTGCTGTGTAGAGCCGTCTGCCCACAACCTCCTCTGCCACCACTACTGCGGAGGGGATTCAGTGTGAAAGATCAAAAGGGGCCAGAAACCAAAGCATTCCCGGTTACCCAAAGCTGAGCATTCCCCGCTGTGGGGCTTTCCTGCCGATGACTCCGCTCTGCCCCAACGCCCCCGCTCCCCCGCGCAGTTTTTCTCCCTTTCCCTCTATAATCCCAGTTGTCCCCCTCTGCACCAAATCCTTCCTTCCATCGCCTTTTATGTCTCCTCCAGACCTCTTTCCTGCCCCGGGAGCGCCACCAGAGAAATAATATAGTCACACTTGGAGAATGGACAGAGAGCGGGATTCATCCTTATCTACCTTGGCGGGGTGTCCGGAAGAGATGCTGAAATGGTTAGGGGGGGTCGGGGCCACCCGAATCAATCTGAAGGGATCTCGACTCGAGCATGTGCCTTGCCAGGAGGATGAGCGGAGTCAACGGAGGAGTCGGCTCTGTTCCTAAGTGTGTGTGGGTGCGCGCGCGGCAGAGGCAGAACCGTGCAGGATGTCCCACTAGTGGGCACAGCGAGGCTGCCTTCCTTCCGAGTAATCCTGCGTGGGACTGCGCCGCTCCGGGCGCCACGTGCTAGTGCGAACCCGCGCTCTCCGGCCGCAGCCTCCTGCCCCTGTGCTCGGGAATCTCCCAGCCGCTGTGCGTTTGTGGAGCTGCCTCGTCTGGCACGCGTGTTGCCGCCGCCGGGCGCTGTGGCTGTGTGCGGCGGCGAGGTCTTCTTCGGATGACCCCAGACCTGCCTGCGGGGCGCAGCTCAGACCCTTGCTGATTGGAGGTCGGGTCCCCACCCGCTGAGAGGCCAGGCCTCCCCATCACCAGCGCGCTCGCTCTCTCCTAATCAGCTTGCTTTCCTCGCCTGAGGTGACCCACTTGTAGCTCGCTCCGGAGCAGCAGAGCAGACCTTCTCTTAAGGAGGAGGAGTTGATGGTGGTGGTGCAGAAAGGGAGCCAGAATTAAGGAGCAGAGAAGCTCCCTGCACGAAGGAGGAGGAAGACGCCGCCGCGGCAGGCTCCTTCCTCCTGTGACGGGGGCGAGGACTGCCTTCGCGGTCAAGAAAGAAAACTTTGCGCAACGGGGGGCGGGGGGGCTGAATTGTCTGAGGGAAGTCCCGCGGCGCTGGCCGACGAGGGGCTGGGCTGCAAAGTCCGGACGACGAGTTGCCCCGCAGCTTGCCACGCCGTTCTCCGCATCCTTTCCGTGCTGCTTTCGCTGCCCGGCCTGGAGCATGGAGTGGGGTAGCCTCGGTGTTGACTGCAGTCGAGCCAACTCCAAGGAACTGTGACTCCTCGCGGGACTCTGGCCCTTCAAGGGCTGGATAAACGCCGGGGACCATGGGGGTCAACGGCACCGAGGACTTGGCCAATGACACCTTCCACACTCCGGAAGGGGACCGGGACTACAACTTCGCCGCCTTGGTCTTCGGGATCTTCCTCATCCTCTTCATCATCAGCGGGAATTTGCTGGTCTGCCTCAGCGTCTGCACCGAGAAAGCTCTGAAGACCACCACCAACTACTTCATCGTCAGCTTAGCCGTGGCCGACCTGCTCTTGGCCATCCTGGTGTTACCTCTCTATGTCTATTCCGAGGTAAAGTCCAGCCCCGCTTCCTCCTGTCCCGCTGACGTTTTCCTTGGTTCGCTTTTAGATCGCCGTGCGTTGTTATGTGATGAAAAGACACCATAGATATCAAGGAGCATCCATGACTTTAAAGGATTTCTCCCTTTCTCAGTAGGGTGTTCAGATCATGCAGTAGAGGGGAGTGGGGCAGGGCTTTTGTACCCTTAGGAGAGTTAGTCAGGTGCAGCTTGGCATATCGCAGAGCTGCAGGGGAAGAAAGGCTAAGCTGCCAACATTTCCTCTTCTGCACCACTGTCTTAAAATTTAAAGGTGCAAAAGCCCTGCTCTTTATTGCGGCCAGTCACTTTACCAGAACATTATCACCATAGGGTTATATATGCACCAAAGTTTGCCATCCTCCTCCCCTGCAACCAGAGGCGCTCTTATCCCTGGACTTCGGGGCCCAAGTCCAGGGCCTCCACAGCCCCTGGGGCCCCCCAAATCCTCTTTAGTCTGTCCCGGGTGGTGTGGTCACCTGGTGGAGCATGATGATGATTAATTTGCTGGGAAGGGGGGCCCTCCAAAGGCCTTTAGGTCCAGGCTCCCAAATTTCCTAGGTGCACCTCTGCCTACAACCTTGTGGGGATTTCTGAATGTTTGCAGCTTTGAACTTGTGGGATGTTGCTGCAAGTGCTTTGGGCCTGCACAGGTCCTTGTTGGTCCACATGGTTGAGAGGGATATTCGAAGACCATTGCTGCCACTTCTGATTTCCTGGCAGCTTTGTGTTTGTGTGTTGGTGTGAAAAAGGTATTATGGAAAGTAGTGGCCTAGATGAGCCTGTAACACTAGTGTGGGAGCAGGAAAGAAGATGAGCACCAGAATCTCTCCAGCTCCCCATACAGACTTGTAATACTTGATTGAGTGGGCAGGCAGGGTACCAGCAAGCTGGGTGGGCTGTGCTTTGCAAACAGTGTCTATTGGATACACATTGGATGTACTACCATCTGAGAAGGGCCTGTTGCAAACACATGCTTTGTTGTGGCCATTTATTTTGCTTCTCTTTATTTCTTTTTCAGACCAATGCACAACTCTACAGAACAGACATTGCAAGTTCTGTGGTGTCCCTGTTTTTTGAAGTTTTCCTGCTAACAATGCGCTTGTTGTCACTGCAGCATACATACACTCTCATATAATGTGAATATTAATCACATTGTGTATGCACATCAGCGGGGCTGATCTAGTAGGAAATTACAGGGGGTGCCATGGGGGGGGGCTTTTCATAACAAAGATATAATTGTTCATATAAAAGATAAAATTAAAAGACATACATTCACAAGACATACATTCACAACACGTTACCTGGGGATAAAACAAATTCACAGAGTGTAGGTCAGTGGCTATTAGCCATGATGAGTAATGGAACACATTAAATGGAATATTATGTGTTTAATGGAACATTAAATCTGTTTTTTGAGGCACTGGATTACTATTGTTGACTTTTTGCTCCCTAAAAAGCCTTTGGTGGGGAATAATGTGTGTGTGTGTGGCCTGTTGTAGATTTTGTTTTGTTTTTCCTTTTGCCTCCCTCCACCCCCACTGTTTACTGCTACTACTATTACGAATATTTATATACCACTCTTCAGCCAAAGTTCTCAGAGCAGTTTATATAGGAAAATTCATTGTTTACCGCCACCACCAGCAGCAGCAGCAAACACTTGCAATGCTGCTCCCATGTTTCCAAGAGAGCAGTCTGTAGCCTAGGGCCAGTCCCTGGGTGCTACTGCTTGTGCCACACCCACAGAGCAGAGCAAAAACCCTAGGGTTTTTGGTGCCCTAGGTGAAATATGACTACGGTGCCCCCCCCAATTAATTTTGTGTGTGTGTGTATAGTGTGTGAGTGAGTGTGTAAGAATACACCCACCCACATCCCTAACAGTCACAATTCATTTGTATACATGTTTACTCAGAAATAATTGCCCCTTCAATCACATGAAACTCACTTTTATGTGCACATAGAATTGCACAGAGTTTGGATGATTAATTTCCACTGACTTCAGTTGGAAGCTAAGCAGTCTTGCTTACAGTACAATGACGCCGAGGAATGTTTACTCAGGAGTAAGTCCCACTCTGTTAGCAGAACTTCCTCCCAGGTAAGTGTATCATAGCTTGAATGTTGTGGCTATCACAATATACTGAGGCAGAGTTCCAGAGGCAACTCATGCATTATACAGTAAGGTAAAGTGTGCCGTCAAGTCGATTTCAACTCCTGGCACCCACAGAGCCCTGTGGTTGTCCTTGGTAGAATACAGGAGGGGTTTACCATTGCCTCCTCCCACGCAGTATGAGACGATGCCTTTCAGCATCTTCCTATAACGCTGCTGCCCGATAGCATTATAGAGTACCATCTCTTTTTGGTTTCTTTAGAATTTGCTGCTTAACACTTTTGATGCATGACTCTCAGTTCTTTCATGTTAGGGCAAGTCTTTTTTGTTTGTTTTATCCTAGCTGGAGATGGGGTTTTGCCACTCACAGACAGGCTATGTGCCAAAGCTGCACACTTCTAAGTATGTGTGTTGGAGAAGGGGACAGAAGGGTTTGATACATTTGAGGAAGAGACCAGCAGGAGTATAGACGCTGCTGGCAAGGAAATGGAGACACAATTTTGTGATGAAATGGCGGGATCTCCAGAGTGTGCAAGCAGAGATGGTCTGAATGCTTGCAGAGGAGGATGAAAAAATAAAAGGAATGAGCAGGAAGAGATGAAAAAAGAGGAAGGGTGTGTCCCTGTAAGGGAGCAAATGCTGATTCAGCACTGGGTGAGAAGGAGAGACCATGAATAGAATGAGGGGTGGAGATGGGAGAAGTGCTGGCCAAGGGACACCAGCATTATTGACCATAAATAACAAGAACATGAATGCAGATGGGATCAATCAACTGGCCATGCTGCAATCAAGGACCTTGCACATAGTGATAAAAGGGAGGATCTCTCCCCCACCCCTCAATGCCAATGTGCTCACCCACCCACTTTTGTGCTCCCTAAAGACTCTCCTGGTTGGCCTCCCCTCCCCATTTGCCCATTCCTAGTTCTCTCTTCCCCTTCTCCCCTCCCTCGCTTCTTTTTCCCTCGTCCCTTTTCTTTTGCCCCTCCCCCCAACCCTTCTCTCTCTTTCCTGGTTTACTCACATTCTTTCTTCTTTCCATTGGCTTTCTCTTTTTTATTTCTCTCTCCTCCTACTATTCCTTGTTCTTTGCCTCTTCCTTTCCTCTCTTAACTTGTGTTTTCTTGCTTCCTCTTTTTTCTGTCCTCTTTCCTTTTCCCTTGTGCTTCCCCACTTTCTATCTTCCTTCCACCTTGCTGCCCACTGAAATGGAAAACAAGGGGGCAGCTCAGTGAGTGAAAAGGATGGGGAGGGTGGTTTGTGGGGGAATATTGCTAGAGATTTTCTAGTACCCATGAAGCCTTTGAAAGATTTATAGAAAGTCACAGATTTGGGAAGGGGAAGAAAGGAATGGTAATGGATCATCTCAATATAGCCTGAAGGGCAACTTGCACAAAGATCCCTGAGTGAAGAGCTTCTCCCTCCAGCAGCTACTGTTGTGCGTGTGTCTTTCCTTGCTGCCAGGGAAGCGCTTTGTGCTTGCAAGCCGTACTTGCTGCATCCTACCTAAGCATGCATAGGGATTGGGAGGAAGAGTAAGAATCTCTTCCCCTCCAGCCTGAAGTGCACCTAGGTAATTTTGGAGCCTGGACCTAAAGGCCTTTGGAGCCCTGCTCCCCCACTGCAAGTTAAACATCATCCCCCTACACACACACACCGTGACACATGCTGTATTTTTAACACATGGATTCTTGCGGGCACAAACAGCAACTGAACTTACAAGAATATAAGGCTATAAAACAGGTTATCTTTATGCAAATATGCATCCGCAGAAACATTTCAGTAAACAACATCGTCCCATCCCACATTTCTTTCCCCACTCCTGCCTCTGTCTCTAAATCAAAGGTCACGCTCACCGCCCAGCACAGCACGGGCCGGCAGTACAGGCACAACACAAGCCGAGACAGACTAAAGAGGATTTGAGGGGCCCCAGGCGGTGTGGAGGCCCTGGGCTTCAGCCCAGAGGTCTAGGGGTAAGAGCACCTCTGCCTCCAGCCAATGTACATCTGTGCCAAGGTGAGTTGCGGGTGTGTGCCCTCCTTGGCACTAGGATCAGGCTCAGCCGGGAGGGAGGGAGGGAGAGCTGACCTGTCCCTCGGAGTCCACTCCAGCCTCCAGTGACTGCGGCAGTCCTCAGAGACTGGGGCACCAAGCGCTCTCCCCGCCCCCGGCCCCAATCTGGACTCGAAGTCACTCCAGCTGAGCAAGATTTTCCACAGGGGTTGCTCTCACATCCTGGCACCCCTGCTGGATCCACCCCTGTACCTCAGAACAGTGTTGCTAAAATGCCTACAAAAAGCCGAGTAGCCAAGCCCACTTATCACTGTGCTAGTGTGTATTTGATCTATGATCATACAGTAATAAACTAATTCAATTCGATAAACTAATTCAAGCCTGGCTGCCTGTTGGGCTGTGGGCTTGTACACACACGTACAAGCATTAACCTGATGGTAGCCGAGTTGGGGGGGCTTGTTTTGTATAGCGCTTCTTTCTAAGCATACATTCCTTTTTCTTGTCTTTACAGTATCATTGTTAGCTGACACCTTTATGTGTTCTTTTTAGAGAGAAGGTTTAGAGACAGAAAGTTTGCCCAGAGACAAATTCTGTGAACCTGTTGCAGAAGAGAGATTTGAATCTAGATCTCTTTGGTTCAGCCCCAAGATGCCAAATGCTGGGCTATGCTGGCTAATCATAAATGTTTAATCTAGAACTGTTCTACCACAGAGTCTGATGCAAAAGTTGCAAGCTTCTGTGTATTCTGAGGAACTGAACTGTGAATAGATTAGAAATCAAAATAATATGTTTTCACACCTTCCGCATCATGGAATTGTATGAATTTGCACAGTATAAACACCGTTCAATAGAGAAATGGCTTGAACCTGAAGATGTTTACTCGGCAGTAAATTTGTAGCACGTATGCTAAGGAATGCTGCCTAAAATCCGGTAGCTTGGAAGGGGTGGGTGGATCACATGCAAAATGATTGGATATTTGGAATTGCAGATACATAGGAGCGCTATTAACTAATGCTAGGTACATTAGCTGGTAAAAGGGAGGCATATTGTGTCCAGGGGAACAGGAATTCTTAAACCAACCAAAACAATAGAGGGCTCTTCTATGTTTGAAGATTAGATGAAGATTCAAATGTTACTTGGAAAACACTCTGTTCTAGAGCTAAATGTTTGTTTGCATCATTTTGTTCATTCCATCACGGGAAATGTGTAGGCATATATGGCAAGCAAGAGGCTAAAACCCATGGGTAGCTAGAACCAGGACCACTTGCAAGGGTGGATCCTTTCTTTTTTTCTGTCACTCTTGTGGAGAGAATCATGGTTGTTGGACATCTAAATGTATGTGAGTGTGCATGTCAAAGAACTGTGTTTCTCAGCTCAGTCAGAAAATAATGTTCAAAATAGGTGAACCAGTCCCCCTTAGATCTGATTCAAAGTCACTTGAAGTTAATGGAAGTCTTGTGCGGCAGAGGTGTGAGGGGAGCTAAATGTGGTAGATTGAATGTCAGGAATATGTATTAGAATATGAATTAGAAACAGTGATGCGACACATACAGCACCCTATTATTATCCATTATCTGAGCAGGCTGTTATTAGATGAAAAAAGCACTTATGTTTCCAAGGGTACCTCTCATTTAAAGAAGAAAAGAAGCCTGTTGAGCTAAAACATTCTTGCCGTGAATGTACAGGTGGATACAGCTATCCCATAACATTTGCTTAGGGCCTGATTCTAAAGTTCATTGAAGTAAACAAAGACACTACTGTCCTTTTTGATCTTCAACAAGCGGTCATATATATGCATTTCAAAGTGTACTGTTCTGTATCTAGCCCTCCAGTGTACACTCAAATCTGAAGGGTATACTGGCTTTCTCTGGGAAATGTTCAGCATTGTTCAGTTTCAAATGCTAAACGGGTTGAGCCAGGGGATTTTATTTGCAATGGAACACACATAACATAACTGAGTCCTAGATTCTATTGTTCCTCTGGCCGTTTGGACAGTCTGCCATTCTGTCCTTTTGGGTTTTTTATTTGTAAAATGATGATAACCAGATGGTGAAAGTTGCAATTGACATACCAGAACAAAACTCATATTTCAAATGACCCTTAGTACTTTTTCAGCCAGGGCTTGTAGAGTAAACATCTGTGAAACCTGTGATGGGCAAAGAAGTATGAGTCCCATTTTGACTGATCCATCAGATGCCCAGAACACAAGGTCTAAAACCTGTGAAGCTGCAGCTAGTCCCTCAAAGGACCATTATAGAGCTTAAATAAGAGCTGTGCAAGTGTCTGAAGACTAATATTGGCTTGGGTCCAGAATCTGAACCCTTGATATTCTGAAGACTCCAAGAGGAGATGGTTTGTAGAGGTGACAGATGGAATTTCCCAAATGTCCTTAGATAAATTGTTAAGTATCAGCCAATTTTGGCAGAAATCCCAGAAAACAGGCAGCACGCAGAGTAAGGACACTCACATGTGTATGTAGCACATTTGAAAGCCAGAACAGGAGACAGACAGGATTTTCTAGAGGTTTATCAGATTAGTGTGGCTTGGAAGTGGAGAATCAGCAGTAGAACAGCCTCTGAAAAAGATGGGAGCGGTTGGGGATGGTTTGATGATTGTGGAGTAGAAGAACTGCAGCATGTGGTAGAGAAGGCCTGCACAATTTGTGACTCACCACGTAGGATGCAGCCTGCCAGCCATGCATTGTGGCCTGCAAGTGTTTTGATGGTCCTATTTTTGCAGTCCTGGACAGGCAGCCGAAGCAGGATGGCTGCATTCAGTTTGGTGGTTCAAAAGCTGTGTAAAGCACAGCTGGCAAGTGTTCTCTCTAGCTTTTTTTCCATCTGTGTGTGGAATGAGTTTTGTTCTGGGCGGCAGTATCACGCAGTGTGTGCACACCTGCATTCACATTGGGGCCTTCCTGATTCAACTTGAGCGGGATCTAAAATTAACTGAGCAGGCATCAGAAAATGTGTGAGCACACACATATGCGCACGTCTTGGAAGAAACAGTGCAGCTGGCCCTACTTGGCTGCCTAGTGTTCCATTCTAAAAGGGTATGGGTAAAGCAGCCTTCCTGCAATGATTGGCGAGAAGGAGCAAAATGGCATAAGAACAGCCCTGCTGGATCAGGCCCAAGGCCCATCTAGTCCAGCATCCTGTTTCTCACAGTGGCCCACTAGATGCTGCTGGAAGCCACAGGCAGGAGTTGAGGGCGTGCCCTCTCTCCTGCCATTACTCCCCTGCAACTGGTTCTCAGAGCCATCCTACCTTTGAGACTGGAGGTGGCCCACAGCCCTCCGACTAGTAGCCATTGATGGACCTCTCCTCCATGAAGTTATCCAGACCCCTCTTAAAGCCATCCAGGTTGTTGGCTGTCACCACGTCCTGTGGCAGAGAGTTCCACAAGTGGATCGCGCATTGTGTGAAAAAGTACTTCCGTTAGTTGGTCCTAGACCTCCTGGCAATCAATTTCATGGAGTGACCCCTGGTTCTAGTGTTGTGTGAGAGGGAAAAGAATTTCTCTCTCTCCAATTTATCCAAACCATGCATGATTTTATAGTCTCCCCACAATCGTCTTTTTCCTAAACTAAAAAGCCCCAGGTGTTGTAGCCTTGCCTCATAAGAAAGGTGCTCTAGGCCCCTGATCATCTTGATTGCCCTCTTCTGCACCTTTTCCAATTCAACAATGTCCTTTTTAAGATGTGGTGACCAGAACTGTACGCAGTACTCCAAGTGTGGTCACACCATAGGTTTTTATAAGGGCATTATAATATTAGCTGTTTTATTTTCAATCCCCTTTCTAATGATCCCTAGCATTGAATTTGCCTTTTTCACAGCTGCCACACATTGAGTCGACACTTTCAATGAGCTGTCCACCACGACCCCAAGATCCCTCTCCTGGTCAGTCACTGACAGTTCGGATCCCATCAGCATATACTTGAAGTTGGGGTTCTTCGTCCCAATGTTCATCACTTTACACTTACTAACATTGAACCGCATTTGCCATTTTGTCGCCCACTCCCCCAGTTTGGAGAGATCCTTTGGAGCTGCTCACAATCCATTTTGGATTTCACTACCCGGAAGAGTTTGGTATCATCTGCAAATTTGGCCATCTCGCTACTTACCCTTGCTTCTAGATCATTTATGAATAAATTAAAAAGCACCGGTCCCAGTACAGATCCCTGGGGGACCCCACTTCTTGCTTCCCTCCATTGTGAAAACTTTCCATTTATACCTACCCTCTGTTTCCTGTCTTTCAGCCAGTTAGCAATCCTTTTTGGCAGGAGCTAATGCACTTGTGGGGTTAATCTGTTTAAAAAAAAAAAAGTTCTGTGTATATGAAGTCCATACTAGATTTGAATCTAATGAGGCTGCTAAGCAATAGAGACAACTCTTGTAAGAGTTTGATACCTGGAGGAGGACACAGTAGTTGCTACTTTTCTGGTCCATTTTCTGTACTTCTGTGGGCTTTCAGTGACTTCCATAAGACACAAGTGATAGAGTGGAGTATGCACATTCCTAAATTTTCTTTGTGATAAGGAGCTGGATGAACAGTTAAGCATATACACCTCCCTTATAGGAGCATTCAGGCAATCCAGTATTAATGCAGTGACCCATGGCATCCTTCAAGAGACCTGTCATAGACATGACTGATATGAGTAAACATGTGCACATTGAGAGTTTTCCGTGTGTAGCCCAAAGAAACAAAAATGTCCTTCCCTGTGCGTAAGTAGACTCCTCCATACTTGTTGAAAGAGAAGGCAAAGCATCCAATGTGAAAGCTGTGTGTGCTGCAAATGAAACTTAGATATACAACAGCAGAATACTGAGGTAGAGAGAATATAAACTATTTATTTTTCAACCTATCTAAACATCTTTAATTGGCCAGCAACTGATTTTACCTTTATTTATTTTTTTACTATAAATTGTATATGCTTGAAAATTAGGTTCACACTTCCTCTTACCTACCCCTACTGGACATGTGTCCAAAAGGAAATAGCTTGATAAGTATTCTTTTTGGAGCTTTATGCAAAGTTTCCCTACATCCTTCTCAAAAGCAGGCTAGTGGAAGCCCATTTGGATACAGGGATATAATTATGGGGTGCACTTGAGTTCAACGAAATGCTTCAAGCCCATCTTACACAGTATCCTCTCACTTTGCTGCCTTATCTGACAGCTTTAGCTTCATTGTTTCCAGGGAAACGGTGTGCCTTTCTTTATTTGTTCATATAGAAGAAGTGGTTGCACTGAAGGTCTCCATTTTAGGAGACAATGAAATCTGCATTGTCTCCACTTCTTCTTCCAGACACACATGATATCTTCTGTTAAGTGGTATTTGCAAGCAGTTTTTTTGTCTTGCAATATTTACAACACTTAATAATAACATTTTCAACAGTAATATTTTCAACATTTCCTGGAGTAAAACCATAGCCATGAATGGTTGTTTTGAAGTGTGTTTCAATTTAGCCAATTGAAAGTCCAAGGAAGTTTGGTGACAGGATTCTGTTCCTACCCTTTCTTAAACAGAAGCCTAATTGGCTTATTAGGATTATGTCAGTCACCCCCTGGTGTCAAGACATCTGGTGCCTCAGGTGAAAACTACAAATGAGACCCTATTGGTTAAATAAATCAATAAATCAAATACATTCCCATATAAGGCATAGTGACCAACTTGAGACTCTCCAGCTTTGCACTACAGCTTCTATCATCCCCAGCCACAATACATTGTGGCTAGGGATTATGGAAGTTGTAGTCCAACAACAATTGGAAGCGTCAGGTTGCCTGCCCCCCACCAATGACTCTTGAGTTCTATCAACATTTGCTGCCTGTTTTTGTTTGTTTGTTTGTTTGTTTTCTATACCGCCCCATACAAAAAAGTCCCGGGTAGTTCACAAACTAAAAAACAACCACCCCCACCCCCCCAAAAAAGATGGTTTTTCAAAATTCTATAACCGCCCAATGTTTGCTTTGTTGCAATGTTCTGTAGATTTGGCATCTGAGGGTCTTCCTTGAGCATGTTAGAGCAGAACATCTAACACTTCCAGCACAGTGACTGCACAGCTAGATATGTTGTGTGGAATCCCAGTGTTCTTCCATGAGGTTGTTTTTCTGTGGCAAAGATAGTACATTTTCTCCACATTTAAACTGCTGTAGTCTGTCATCAAGAGAATTTGATCCCCCCGCAAGCCCCCACAGCTAGAGTGTGCATTGGAAATGTGAAGGTGTGCCATCTAGGTGTGTAGGGTAAACTGCATGCTACATTAAGGGCATCATTGGCCTTGACATGCTTAACTTTTCTTTACTAAATAACATCTGGAGGCACAACCCAGAATGGGACCATGGCAGGGATAGAGCATTGTTTTTGCTCTACCCTGGCCAATAAAATTATGTTTATTATTTTAAACATAAAGGGACTCAGTTAGTCCCTGCTAACTGAGCAAAGAGGCACCTTTTAAAGGTTTCTCTTATATTTAGCAGGGGGAGAGCAACTGGCCCTATCCAACCCCAGCACAGCATCCCTCCAGTGGCTGTTGCTGGTATCTGCCATGTTTCGTTTTGATTGTGAGCCCTTTGGGGACAGGCAAGCATCTTATTTATGTAATATTTATGTTTCTATGTAAACTGCTTTCAGAACTTGGGTTGAAGAGCGGTATATAAATTCTTCATCTTATTATTATTATTATTTATTTTTATTATTATTCAGCCATTCTTCCACAGAGCTCAGGACAGAACACATGGTTCTCCCACTTCTCATATTTTAAAGCCCCCTCTCCCCATGCCATGGTCCCAAACTAGACTGCCCCCTTGGCAGCTGCCATTTAGTAAACAAAAGATAACCACACCAGGGCCAATGACACATTTTGACATAATGAGGAATTTGGCCCTGCAACAATGGCACAGTTCCTCACCACCTTTCTGCACCAGGGGTTACCCTTTCATACAACAAGGTGATGTGGTCACATCAGGCAGCAGATTATTGTGATTCCAGCAGGATGACAAGATGCTCCTCACTGTTGCCCCTGGAGCAGCTCTTCAGACTTATCTGACCCTTGTAAGCTATGGAAGGAGTGCCTCTCCTTAAACTGCTTGCAAAGCTTGCAAGAAACATGAGGAGAGAAGAGGAGGTTGCTGATAACCTTCCTTCCCCTGCACCACTTTGAAAGCTTGCAAGGGTCGGCCTTGAAAGGCAGCTGGCCCCCACCAAGTCATGGGGCAAAGCAGCATTTGGCACCTTGCCTCAGGCGTGGAGCAGTAGGGGAATCCCCAGGAGTCGGGCGCTCTAGGCGTGCAGCCTGAGCGTATACATGGTGCCAGGGTTAAGGGTGCACTCACACCCTTAACCCTGGCTAAAGGCAGGATGAAAAGTAGGGTTAGGTGGCGCATCAGTGACAGGATCGAGAGCAATCCCAGCGCTGCACACGAGCAGATTAACCCAGGCCGGGCTTGGAGCAGTGTAGATCTCTGCATGATGAGTGCAGTGCATTGGGGGAATCCCCCAGGAATTGGGCACAGAGTCGTATACACACAACTCCGGCGCCAGGGCTAAGGGCGCACTCGTGCCCTTAAACCTGGCTAGATGCCAGGATGAAAAGTAGGGTTAGGCAGCATGGCAGCATCGGGATCGGAGTGATCCTGGCGCTGCACAGCACACAAGCAGCCTAACCCAGGCTGGGCTCTACTAGGCTGGGTTAGGCTGCTTGTGTGAATAGCCTTTATGTGTTGCAGCAAGTGTTTAATTGGGTTTTAAAAGTTTGTTTATCTGAGCTCCCTTAACAAAGCTTTCTGAACTCAAATTCATTTCTCAACATCTAGGCTAGTGGCCTTTTATCCCTCTTATATAAATGGATTTATTGAGCATTTTCCTCACATGCAAAATATTTGAACTTTAATATTTAGATATGACAGTTTGTTTTGACCACCACAGGGAGATATTAGCCAAAAACAACAACTCCCTTTTCCAGCTGCCCTCAAAGTGGATCATATTCTGCTGTTTGGATTGCAGTAAATCTAGAGTAATCCCATCTCATATAGCAATTGGATTATCTTGGCCTGATGGCAGCATCTCATACTATGATATAACCCAGCAGATTGATTATTTAGAAATGGGAACATTAAAATTTAAACATTTGGAAGCTGTAGTGTAAAAAAAAAACCACCTATTTGAGCATTTTCATAATATTCTACTGTAGGCTTGTCATTGATTCAAGGGCCTAATATAGAGGAGCACTGCAACTGTAAGGAAATCATAAATCATGAGATCAGTTTCAACATTTCCAGATGATGTAAAAATGTCAAATTCCTGCTATATGTCTTCTAAAGCCATGCAAATGTAAACTGCACAGTCTCTTAACCATGGTTAAAAATGGGAGAGGACTGCATGCTCCGTCCCTTCCCCTCCCCTGCCATGCATTCCCTCCCCCTTGCCCCTCTCTCCTTGAGGACCAATAAGTGTTTCTTTGGCATCAATTTTAATCATAGTTAACACTCAGGTTCTCTCTTGTGCAGGGCAGAGGAAGGCTAAGTAGTGTGACCGCACACTCCTTAACTATGGCAATACGTTACCATGGTTAAGAAATTGCCAGCATCAGTCTGCCACAAGTCCTAGTTTCTGAATCCTTTCAGATATATTTTTCTTCCTCTTTTGCATGAGAGTGAAAAGACCACCTTTACAAAATTTCACTGGAGTGACAATCAGATTAAAAGTGTTGACACTCGGCATCCTTGCTGTTTCCCTCATAGACTCTTTTATTTCTTCATGCCTGGAGCAGACAAATTCCACTGCAACTCTGCAAGCCATTCAGAGCAAGCAGAGCCATATGGAATCATTTTCTCTCTCATAAGTTCCCGGTAGCCCTTTCTGTCATCTCCAGTGTGAATCCTATTTCTACTGGATGAAACGTGATGCAAGCAGGCAGTGTATTTAATATTATATCCTTTTCTTTGTTGGGTTGCAGCTGCCTATTCATTCAAGCCTGGCTTAATCACTTAGCTCCTTTTTTTGTTTTTTTAAATTTAGTTCATTAGTAAATGAGAGTGAGTCTAGCAATGCTCCTCTTGATGGTTTTTATGCCTTTTACTTGCTGGAAGGGGACATTCGATGGATTCCATAACAGATCAAGGGCAATTTGTCATTCAACCGCGAAAGCCTGATCAACCTAGCTAAGGCTTTCCTGTTCTCAGTATCATGACTAGGGGCTTTGTTTGTTTGCCTTGATGCTGCATGTAATATATTTGCCAGAATAGTCTGTACATCAGAGATTCATTCCAGTGCAGTATTATTCTATTGAAAAAGTTCCCTATGGATATGAACATACTATGTCTTCATAGAATGTAGACAACATTGTATAAGGTATTGATAAAATTCAGGACAGGGATGTATTTGTTACTGTTTTATTTACTTACTCATTGCCTTTGGGGAGGTTGTTTGCTTCAATTATGGAAAGCATAATTTTGAGAAGAACTTCTCTCATCATAGCACTTTGATGACCAGAAAAACCTCTCCTGCAAAATTCCTCTCTCCTACATAGTATAAAAGGTACAGAAGTCCTACCCAATGCTGAGAGTTCAACAACCCCATAGCTGCAAACCTACCCTTAGAAAGGAGACACACTTTCATACGGGTTGAGAAATGCTGGTTTTCTCAGTTTTCTTGGATGTGGGTTCTTTATATCCAGAGCTGTAGAATGCCTCCTACACAACAGATCCTTTTGGCTCTGGGACCAAGTTTCAGTGGTATTCTCACAATAACAAATTCATAATGTAGTGCTTTGCACCGCCCATGAAAAGTTTCAAAAGACAAGTCCCAGCAACAGTGTGAAGACACAACATATTTTTATGTTGAGTCTAGAAACACCCTCATTGTGTTCAGTTCAAACATACCTATTTTTATCCAGGTTTAAGCTCTGAAAGGGGGCTGGGGGGGAACACACACACAGTTTTGCAATTTTCAAACAGAAGTTGACTGCATAGCACTGATAGGCTGAATCCTATGACTTCACCAAAAGCCTTCCTTCCCCCTCCTCCTGAAACAATTTTGCCCTTAAAAAAATGAATAATTGTTAAATAACAAAAATGGCAAAAATGAATGGATATTTACGAACATTCATGTGGTGCTTTTTAAAAAGTAGACAACCGATCAGAAGAATGAATGAAGGGGTGAGATTGACAGCAGAGCCAGGATTCGATTTGCTGATGTGCATGCCTGTCATTTTAATTTTATGAAACTGGGAAGAAGCCAGGCTTGCACAGCAGCTTGAGAATTCAGAGAATGCTCTATTGTCATATATTGTTTCTGTCTTTACCTCTGAGTGCTGTTGGTGTGCTCTTGATTTCATTTAAAGGAGTGGTAGCTTCACCAGCTGGGTATGCCATTCAAGAGCAGAATTGAGCTTCTGCTGTAAGTTGTAACATTCTGAAGGTCCCTCCATGTCTGAATGACCATGCTTCTTTGAAGATCTCTTAGCTGCATTGGCAGGAAGATTTGTTGCACGGACATCTTTTCTCCTTTTTATTGCGAGTATTTGCTGAATAAGGAAATGAAATATTACCGGCAGATCTGTTCTTTCACCATGATTGAAAATAGGCCTTGAAAAAACAAGTTATTTTTTAATCTTTGTCATGGCCCTTATCTGTTACAAACAGATACCTGGGACGATGCACTCTAAGCCATTGGTCACATAAGCCAGGCTCTACACACATCCTTTCATCAGCCATTGTGGCTTGTGTTGGGGTCAGCCCTCAGGGCGTAGGCTCACGCCTTCCAGCTACTCTGGTAAGGCTGGCTCCTGTCTCTGTATCTCGTAGAAATCCAAATTGACCGAGGCAGAAAGGAGATTCTTTTCTCAGTCACTTTATTTAGCTAAGCAAAGCAGACCGGGCTCCTCTCAAGCTCGCAGGCAAGAGAAGCAGCCCCCAGAAAGACTTACAGACAGCTTATATAGTCACAAGTAAACAACCTCACCCCACTTCCCTGTTTCCATGAAAATCCCCCAAACCCCTGCCCTAAAAGCAGTCTTTATTGGTTACTGTAAACAAGCTAGCTAATTTTCTATACATTACATCTTTCATTAGACGGAAAGTCCCTTTTGTAAGGGCCTCGCCTACTTCCTTGTTCCTTCTCTTGCAGTTTCTAGATTTGCATTTACCAGCAGTTTATCAGCAGCTCATTGTCTGCCTGTGGTTTGGCATATACAGAAAAACCAAAAAAATCCCCTTCATGCATGGAAAGAACCCTGCTCTGACCTTTTGTAGGCTGTTACCTTATATTTCCTAACATTAGCAGAAGCAGGTTTTACAGAAGCAGGTTTTTACAGAAGCAAAGATGGCGCTGGTTATGCTAACTTAGGTTTTTCCCAGAACCCTTCACTTGTATAGGAGAGCATCTTTTGTGTGTGCGTATTGTTCACCCATCATGTAGGACAAGATTCCCCTCCTGTAAACCTAAATAAAGAATTGGAACTTTTCATTTAGAAAGTCTAGTGACTCTCCCACCAAGTGCAATAATGTCAGTGGGTTTGTCTACATACATAGTGAAGTAAAAGTTGTAATTTTTTCCTGGAGATTCTTATGTTGAGTTGCCATTCTCATCTTTATTTCTCAAATCAACCAAACATCCCTTATCTGTTTGTGTGTTCTCTCTCTCTCTCTCTCTCTCTGGAGATCTTTTCGAGTGCATTTGCATAGGAAGCGTCCACATATGAACCTTGGAGAGGAAGCCTGAAAAAGCAGATAGTTTGTGTGACTTGCTAAATTATAAATTATAGAATTACAACTATGAATATTTTGAATATTCATAGTTGTAAATGATATAATTCATGTACTTCAAAATTACATAGTCTTATCATAATTTAACAAAAGCATGCATATAATTAATATTTGCACAACCTTTCTTTGTCCAACAGGTAATAGCCATCAGTTCTCTGAAAAAGAATTATTACTTTCCCCCCTCCTCCATTTGAACATCTGAGATCAATAAGTTTTCCAATGAAAAAGCAGAAGTGAGATAGCTGTGAGCGGCCCTGCATCAGCATTGCTCATCTAGGTGTGCAAATGTGTGTCTGCCCACTGGCCCCATGTCTGCTCCCATCTGTGATATAGATGGATGGGGACTAGCACCAGCTGAACATGGTATAGCGTGGACCAGAGAGGTCAGCTGCAGACTGAATGCAAATCTTGTTCTCTCTAAATATGTGAATATGCCCTTATAGTGTACAACAGTTGTATTTATTAAGTAATGACTAATCCGGGGAGCATTCATTATTCAGAGGCAATCTGCACTTACTAAGGTAATTATAGGCCAAAAGGGTAAATGTGTGAGATCTTTAGAAAGGTGCTTGGATTCTTTGCCTCCCCCCCTCCCGCCACCACTGTGCAGTTTCTTTCTCCCCCACAATTTTCTTAATACAGGTGCTGCAGTAGAAATTTTCTGTGGGAAAAGAAAGGCTTGTACAGTATATTGTGCTTAGGATTCTGGGAAGTGTGTTCTGTTTCCTAGTAGTTGGTCCCAAAGGAACTGGGAGAGAATAGTTTTCTAACATTTTGCCTCATTACATTCTGAGGAGAGCTTTCTATTTGGTGTACTTTCTGTAATGACCTTAAAGCCCTGGAATCATCACTATTTTGTAAATATTTTTGCTTGCTTCACTTTGCCTCTCCATGTTGCAGGTATGAGACACATAGAATAGGGGTGTGCACAGAATCGATTCTGGTGGTTTGAATTTGAGCTGAATTAGAACCAGACCACGAACTGGTTTGAGTCAAACCGGCCCCCAGTTTGGTCCGAGGGCCAAACCGGTTCAGCTTGAGGGGCCTGCTCGTGAAAGGAAATCTGATAAGGATTCCCCTTTACAAACAAAGGAGGAACCCTGCCTTTAAAATACTCCTAATGGGGGGGGGCAGTGAGAGGTTACCTTACCACCGGCATGGCTCCTCCAAACTCTGGACTGGATCTGGTACTCCAGTGTGGCGCAGTTCCAACTTCTGCGTTCAAGTGCCAAACATGGTCTGGAGTTCGGAGGAGCGCTGCTATCACCGCCACCAAGGTGCCCTCTCACCACCCTCCATTAGAAGTATTTTAAAGGCAGGGTACCCCCCCCCTTTGCTTGTAAAGGGAAATCCTCACCAGATTCCCCTTTACAAGTATGCCCCTTGAACCGCCAAACCAGTTCCATTAGAACCAGAACAGGTTCAGCTCGAACTCAGATTGCACCCCTTTTGGGGGGGGTCCAGTCCTGTTAGAGTCCAAACCAGTCGAACCAGCCCAGTTCTGTTCAAACCAGGTTTCAATAGAACCCGTTCCACACATCCCTAATATAGAATCATAAAATTTTATGCATTCTGTAATTCATAAGGTACTCTAGTCCCCTGTTTGTGCAGGAAAGTGCCACAGCTTCCTTGACAGATGGCCATCCAACTTTGTTTGAAAACCTCTAGCCAAGGAGAGCCCAACACTGCATGAGGCAGATCAAACAGATCCACTGTCAAACAGATCTTGCAATTGGGAAATTCCTCCTAATTCCAACCCACTGATTTTAGTCCCACTTTCAGGAGAAACTGAGAACAAGCTCCCTCCTTCTTCTATGTGACTGCCCTTCAGATATTTGAAGACAAGTTACCAATCTGAGAATGTCTCAGGGCCTCCTATCACCATCTGCTTTGCTGACCTTTTCCTGAATTTTGGAATGTTCAGGGCAGCCTTTTTAGGTTCAAGACATTATATACCCACACAGATCTGGCAGCGGGATGTGGAAGTTATTACGCAACTTGAAATAAAAAAGATAAAGAAACACACACATGAATCAATCAGCTGAAGTTAACAAAGTGACAAATACATACTATAATGGAGGAATAAGGCTCCATTGACCACAATGGGACTTGCTTCTGGGGAAGCATGTATTGGATTCGGCTGCTAGTCATTAGTCTTCAACACATTTATTTATTGATATGATTGCCTCTACTGGTAGTTCTTGGTATTTTGTATGTTTATCTTATCTTGTATTTTAAATCTTTTTAGTCAGATCTATGTCTTTATATTTTAGCTTAATATTTTAACACTATAATTTTTATAGTCTTGTGTTAATTTTTTTGTAAACCACCTTGGGGTTGTTTTAGTGAAAGGCGATATACAAATTTAGCAATAAATCTAAAAAATGAAATTATTTATCATGCTTTTATATCACCTAATATGTGTATCTTTAGGCAGTATATACAATTTAAAAACAAATATAAAATAGAGTAAATTCAATTAAGACAGTTTCACATAACATTTTTTTAAATTCATAGGATAAAAACAATTACACAGTTTAAAATTAATTTCCATTAAAGGCCTGAGAAAACAGGTGTGTCTTGAGGATCTTCCTAAAAGCAGTCGGAGAGGGAGATGCTCTTATCTGATCAGGCAGCATATTCCAAAGCCCCAAGTTGCCTCCAAATGAGCTGGTGGCAACCATAACTGGACCTCCCCAGATGGAGGAGAGCTGGCCTTGTGGTAGCAAACATGAATTGTCCTCTTTGCTAAGGAGGGTCTACCCAAGTTTGCATTTGAATGGCAATATGTGACATATGTGAGCACTGTAAGACATTCCCCTTAGGGCAGGCATCCCCAAACTGCGGCCCTCCAGATGTTGCTGAACTACAACTCCCAGCATGCCTAGACACAATTTTTTGTGGCTGGGTATGCTGGAAGTTGTAGTTCAGCAACATCTGGAGGGCCGCAGTTTGGTGATGCCTGCCTTAGGGGATGGAGCCACTCTGGAAAGAGCCTCTGAATGCTTGCATGAAGAAGGCTGCTATTTCCCTCCTTGGCATCTCCAAGATAGGGCTGAGAGAGATGCCTGGCTGCAATCCTGGGCAAGCTGTTGCCAGTCTATGAGCTAGATGGACCAATGGTCTGACTGGGTATAAGGCAGCTTCCTATGTTTCTATGTTCCTATCTTAATGGGTGGCTGGGTTCATGCCAAAGGCGGCGCTCACTTAAGTACCCTGGACCGAAGCTGTTAAGGGCTTTTTAGGTAATAACCTAATAACCATCACTTTGTATTTCGCTCAGAAACATATCAGCAGCTGGTGCAGTTCTTTCAGAATATGTTATACGTGTGTGTGTGTGTGTGTGTGTGTGTGTGTGTGTGTGTGTGTATACATACATATGTATATGTTTGCTGCTGGTTCAAATCCCCATTGCTGTGTTTCTCAGACTATGAGAAACACCTATATCAGACAGCAGCATTCTAGGAAGATGCTGAAAGGCATTATCTCATACTGCACAGGAGGTGACAATGGTAAACCCCTCCTGTATTCTACCAAAGAGAAGGCAAAGGGCTCTGTGGTTGCCTGGAGTCAACACCGACTCAACGGCATGACACACTGTGTGTGTGTGTGTGTGTGTGTATTATATAAAAATATAGAAGAATGGGTATGAATTGCCTGTCTCAATGAGTTGAAGACCTAGACTCATTAAGGGATTGATTGATTGATTGATTAAGTGCTGTCTAGTCGGTGTTGACTCGTAGTGACCACATAGATAGAATCTCTCCAGGATGATCTATCTTCAACTTGGCCTTTAAGGTCTCTCTGTGGTGCATTCATTGCTGTCGTAATCAAGCCCATCCACATTGCTGCTGGTTGTTCTCTTCTTCTCTTTCCTTCAACTTTTCCCAGCATTATGGGCTTCGAGGGAGCTGGGTTTTCACATAATGTGTCTGAAGTATGATCATTTGAGCCTGGTCATTTGTGCCTCGAGTGAAAATTCTGGTTTGGTTTGTTCTATGATCCATTTGTTTGTTTTCCTGGCTGTCCATGGTATTCTCAAAAGTCTTCTCCAGCACTAAAGTTCAAAAGCACCAATGCTTTTTCTAACTTGCTTATTCAAAGTCCAGCTTTTGCATCCATAGAGTGTCACGGGGAAAACCATTGTCCGAACGATTCTAATCTTTGTAGGTGTAGACATGTCACAGCATCTAAATATCTTTTCCAAGGCCTTCATTGCAACCCTACAAAGTGCAGGTCTGTGGCGTATTTCTTGATTGCTGGATCCTTTACTGTTGATGGTCAATCCTAAAAGGCAGAAGCTATCCACCACTTCAGTGTCTTCATTATCAGTTCTGAGGCTGGTTGCTGTACCCACTGTCATCAGTTTAGTCTTCTTTACATTTAGTCGTAGTCCCATCTTTTCACTGTGTTCCTTGACTTTTAATACTAGAGCTTGCAGATCATCCACATTCTCAGCTATTAGAGTGGTGTCATCAGCATAGGGCAAGTTATTGATGTTTCTTCCTTCAACTTTAAAACCACGCTCATCTTCTTCCAGTCCAGCTTCTCTCAGTATGTGTTCAGCATATAAGTTGAATAAATAAGGAGAAAGTATACAGCCTTGTCTTACTCCATTGTCAATCTGGAACAAGTCTGTTTCACTATGTTCTGTCTGGACTGTGGCTTCCTGTCCTGTGTATAGGTTTCTCATGAGAACAATGAGATGTTCTTGGACGCCCATTTTCCTAAGAGTATTCCACAACTTGACATGGTCGACACAACTGAAGGCTTTTCTGTAGCACATATTTACTTCCTTCTGGTATTCTTTTGGCCTTCTCAATTATCCAATGTGCATCAGCAATGATGTCTCTTGTTCTTCTGCCTTTTCTGAAACCAGCTCGAACATCCAGCATTTCCCTTTCCATGTAGGGCTCTAATCTGCATTGGATGATCCTGAGCATTATTTTGCTAGCATGTGAAATTAAGGATATTGTGCAATGGTTTGCACTATCTGTTCAGTTTCCTTTCTTTGGTATGGGTATGTAGACTGACCTCTTCGAATCTGTTGGCCACTGTGTCATTCTCCAAATTTGTTGGCATAGTCTGCTTAGAGCCTTAACTGGTTCTTCTTCGGTTGCCTGCCATATTTCAGTAGCTTCCATCAATTCCTGTAGCCTTCCAACTTGGTAACGACCAGAGTGCTGATCTTACTTAATCTTCCCGTACTAGAGGTTCTTGCAAGTAGGGAATATCTTCTAGAATATCTTGGATGTTGACATCCCTGCTGTACAGATTTTCAGTATACAACTTCCATGTCTGTTTAATCTTCTCTGAATAGGTTACTTTCTGTCCTTTGGCATCCCTTAAGATACCAATCTGACGTTGGAATCTCCTTCTGAGTTCAAAGATCTTTTGGAAAACTTGCCTTGTTTTTCCGTGTCTATTTCCATCCTCAAGGTCTTTACAGATGTCATTGTAGTACTGCTCCTTGTCTCTTCTAACAGCTTTCTGAAATTCCCTATTGTTCCTTCCTGGGGTCTTTATCTTTCTTGATTTTGGCTTCTCTCCTCTTCTTGGCAAATTCCACTGTCTGTTCTGACATCCATTTTGCTTTCTTCTGTTTCTTGGTCTTTGGAAGTCTTTTTTCACATTCATCCTTAACAACTTCTTTGATTTCATTCCGCAGTTCCTCTGGTTCCCTATCAATGAGGTTCAGCATTTCAAAGCAGTTCCTGATGTTCTCCTTGAAAATGGTGGAGACATTCTCAAGATCATATCATGGAAGCTGGATGGCTTTGTTTTTCTACTTTAGCTTGACTTGGAACTTGCACATGAGCAGTTTGTGATCTGTTCCACAATTGGCCCCTGGCCACGTCTTTATTTATTTATTATTTATTTATTACATTTGTACACCACCCCAAAATTTCATCTCATAATATAAAACAAGTTAAAATATATACAAAAACTTAACAATTTAACAATTTAAAATCAACCATGAATTGAAACCTTAAAAATTTAAAGAACAGAAAAGGCCTGGGTGAAGAGGTGGGTTTTCAAATGCTTACTAAAAATTGTCAGAGATGGGGAGGATCTTCTCTGAGTAGGGAGTGCATTCCACAGTCTCGGGGCAGCTACTGAGAAAGCCTGTCCCCGTGTGGCCACCAGCCTAGCTGGTGGCAACTGGAGATGGACCTCTCCGAATGACCTCAATGGGCGGTGGGGATCATAATGAAGAAGACGTTCTCTTAGATACCCAGGGCCTAAGCCATTTAGGGCTTTATAAGTTATGACAAGCACTTTGTATTTTGCCCGGAAAGCTATTGGCAGCCAGTGCAGCTCCATCAGCAAAGGAGTAATGTGGTCTCTCCGAGATGACCCAGAGACCAACCTGGTTGCTGCGTCCTGTACCAACTGAAACTTCCGGACTACGTACAAAGGCAGCCCCACATAGAGCACATTGCAGAAGTCAAGTCTGGAGGTTACCAACATATGTACGACTGTTTTGAGGTCATTCATCTCAAGAAATGGACACAGCTGGCGTATCAGCCGAAGCTGATAAAAAGCACCCCTGGCCACCACCTCAACCTGAGAAACCAGGGAGAGGTGTGGATCCAGAAGTACTCCCAGACTGCGAACCTGTTCCTTTCGGGGAAGTGTGACCCCTTCTAGAACAGGCAGATAAAAATCGTCTCTAGAGTTCTGACCCCGCACAATAAGTACCTCTGTCTTACCTGGATTCAGTTTCAGTTTATTCTCCCTCATCCAGCCCATTACTGCTTCTAGGCAAGCATTTAGGGAAGTTATGCCATCTCCTGAAGAAGTTGACATGGAGAAGAAGATTTGGGTGTCATCAGCATACTGATAACACCCAGCTCCAAATCCCCTGATGATCTCTCCCAGCAGTTTCATGTAGATGTTAAAAAGCATTGGAGAAAGTATGGAGCCTTGAGGGACACCATATTTAAGCTCAGATTTTGAAAAGCAACAATCTCCAGTCGAAACCATCTGTAATCTGTCCAAGAGGTAGGAGCGGAGCCACTGTAAAACAGTGCCTCCTACCCCCAACACCCTCAGACGTTCCAGAAGAATACTATGGTTGATAGTATCGAAAGCCGCCGAGAGATCCAAAAGGACCAAGAGAGTCACACTTCCTACGTCAATTCCCAATTGGAGATCATCCATCAGGCCGACCAAGGCAGTCTCCACCCCATAGCCCACCCGAAAACCAGTTTGAAATGGGTCTAGAGATAGTCAGTTTCCTCCAAGACCGCCTGGAGCTGAGAGGCCACCACCCTCTCAATTACCTTGCCCAGCCATGGGAGGTTGGAAACAGGCCTATAGTTGCTCAACTCTGGGGGATCTAATGCAGGCTTCTTAAGAAGAGGTCTAATAATTGTCTCCTTAAGACAAGGAGGCATCCTGCCCTCCCTCAGAGAAGCATTTATGATTTCTTCCAGGCTGTCTACAACAGCCTCCCTGCTAGATAGAACAAGCCATGTTGGACAAGGGTCAAGATAACAAGTGGTAGGCCTCACCGCTCCGAGCAGCTTGTCCACGTCCTCAGGTGTCACAAACTGAAACCCATCCAGTCGAACCACATAAGAGGAGTTGTCGGACACCTCCAATTCAGACATCGAATTAATTGTGGAGTCTCCGTCTAAGTTGGCCTGAATCAGAGAGATTTTATCTGCAAAAAATTCTTTAAACACATCACAGTGGGTAACTGATGCCTCCAAATTCTGGTTCAAGGGAGGGGGGCACTTACTAGCCCCCTCAAAACCCTGAACAACTCCACTGGACGTGAACTGGCAGATGCAATATGGGCAGAAAAGAACTGCTTCTTTGCCGCACGTATTGCCTGAGCATAGATCTTTAAATGTGCTCTATGTCGTAATCTGTCGGTTTTGAGTACTTGCGCTTGTGGAGCGCTCCACTTGCACTCCAGTTGCCTACTTTGCTGCTTCTTCCCCTGTAGATCTTCCATATACCAAGTGGCCTGTTTTGAAGCGGGTCGGAGGGGACACTTAGGAGCAATCGTGTCTACTGCCCTGGTGAGCATGTTATTCCAGTTTTGCACCCGGGCATCAACAGGATCACCAGCAGAGCCAACATTAAATCCCTCCAAGGCTTCTTGAAATCCTATTGGATCCAATAACCTCTTTTGGGTGGAGGTTAACTGAGCTCTTCCACCTCATTGCACCAATAATGTAATCAATTTGATTTCTGTGTGCTTCATCTGGTGCTGCCCATGTGTATAGGCGCAGCTTTGGTTGTTTGAAGAATGTGGTAGCAATGAAGAGATCGTTGACTTGGCAGAAACTAATAAGTTGTTCTCCTGCTTTGTTTCTGTTTTCTAGGCCATATAGGCAGATTGTGTTTTCCTCCTTACCTGTTCCAACTTTGGCATTCTAGTCTCCAACCACTAGCTTCGCATCTTGCTTGCATGGACTGTCAATTTCAGACTGGACTTGAGCATAAAACTCATCAACTTCTTCTTCTTCTGCGTGACTTGAAGAACTGTCATGTTAAAGGGTTGTCCACAAAATTGAATTGATATTAGTCAGTCACTGACCGCATTGTACCGAAGTACTGTCATTGCCATATCCTTCCTGACTGTGAAAGCAACACTCTTCCTCCTTTGGTTTTCGTGTCCTGAGTAGTAAACTGTATGATTTTCTGTCTGAAAGTGTCGCATTCAAGTCCATTTTAATTCACTGATGCCCAAGATGTCAATCGGTAGTCGATTCATTTTATCTTTCACTGTGTTGAGCTTTCCCATATTCATGCTGCTTACGTTCCACGTTCCCATTGTAATTCTGTCTTTGCAGCTTCAGATTTTCTTTTCCTGCATGGCAATATCAGCTGCTAGACTTTAATCTAACCATGTCATAAACACCATCAGTACTCTGAGAGATCTTCAGCTCTTCCTCAGTAGCATGTTGAGTGCCATCCGACCTGAGTGGCCCATCATCCGGCACTACATTGACAATCATTCTATTTTGTCTATCTATGTGGTTTTCTTGGTAAAATACAGGAGTGGTTTACCATTGCCCTCTCCTGCACAGTATGAAATGATGCCTTTGTCATTGTCACTGAAGTGATCGTCCGTCTCCAGCACCTTCCTATATTGCTGCTGCCCAATATAGGTGCCTGCTCGCTTTAGCTGGGCAGCTGGGCTGACCTTAGCGCTTTGGGTGACCCTACTGGGAGTATACTTCCTGGCGTACTTCACTCATCCCTCTCAGGAGCACCTCCTTGCCACGATGAGGCAGCATAGCAGGACTGGGGTGGGGGTGTGGCATTAAGGGTTTGCCTGTACTTAAAGTACTATTTATTACAGATAGATTTACATGTCAAACCCAGAGAATCTTGGAAAGACAAGGAATTAAAGTGAATATGGTTTGTACAGTACCAATGACACTAAAACAATTGCTAGTTAACTACAGATTGTGTGATAGGAGATGTGATGTTCAAGATGGGAAATTTGTGAACAGAGGGAAGGAAATTGTGGAAAGAAAAGTACAATATATAAAATTTAATGTTTAGGTTGCACTTCATTCAGGGCCGGACTAGGGGCACTGAGAGGGCAGTGGAATGTATGTGGGGAGGGCACCGGGTTTTGAGCAGAATGAGTAATTAAGGGTGGGAATATTCACTGCTGCCAAGTGCAGCGGGGTGCACCAGGAATATGCCGTGTTGCCTTGTGGGCCAGTCCGAGCCTGACTTCATTCTATACTGGAGAATACAGTAGACCACTGAAAGACAGATACAAAGAACATCTAGCAGATATGATCCAAGATGGTGGACGCGTGAACATTTGAGGTGCAAGTGGGCTAACATGTGGACTGCCTTACCAATTTGAACCAAATTAGGTACAGCTGTAGTGAGTGGCACACAGGGATACCTCAGTGGCATAGTCTGTGATGATTTCATCCACCCTGATTCAAGCTGGTGGACGTGTGGACGTTTGAGGCACAAGAGCTCTAACTTGTGGACCACCTAACCAAGTTGAACCAAATTTAGTCCAGTTGTAGGAACAGTGAAAGGAAAGAAGGCAGATTAATTCTCCCTCACCAACTTGTTAGTCAACTGGCTCAACCTTGATCACGGTCTGAAGATAGGCTGTCAAATCCCCTAATGAATTCCAGTTCAGAAACTTCATGATTTCTCTGTTCCAAAAACATGTTTTGTGCTAAAGTATAGTGACCCTGGGGTCAGAAATTGAATGGCTTAGGAGACAGAAATTGCTGATTCCTCTGTGTTGCTATTTCTAATCTTTGAGTCTATTCATTCTCTTATGTAGAGACCTGTTGTTATTAACTAATTCTGAATTAATGTTTTGTTATACAGTGGTCCCTCGACTTACAAACTACTCGACATAAGTATTTTTCGAGTTACAAACGGCAGTTTTAGATCCGGTTTTAGATGCGGTTTTTTCGACTTACAAATTTTTAGATGGGGTTTCCTCGACTTACAAATTTTTAGATGGGGTTTCCTCGACTTACAAATTTTACATGCGGTTTCCTTGACTTGCCTGCCTGTTTACTGCCTGTTTATTCTTGAAAAGAAATGTTCCTGTGCAGTTTGCAAGCCTTACTGGAGGTCTGGGTCTTTTTTCTAGGCTCCGGAATGCATTAATCCGTTCCCAATGCATTCCTATGGGAAACCGCTTTTCGACTTACGAATTTTTCGACTTACAAATGTGCATTCGGAACGGATTAATTTCATAAGTAGAGGGACCACTGTATGTATCATTTTATTGTTAAGATATCCATGTATTTGTTTGATATTGTGAGCCACTTTGAGTTTTTAGTTTGATAGAAAATCTGGATACAAGTAATAAACCAAACTGAAGTATACCTGCCACAATTTCTCCTCGTTTTTACTCCAAATCTAAAAAGCAGCTTTTCTTGGCAACTTACTTCTATCTGCTATCCCCAGACTACTCCCCAACATTAACTGGAAAATGAATCCTATTTTTGTAATGTGCCTTACTTTGCTACAAAATGAGCTTGTTTGTTTGGCGATCTGTGGAATGTAATGGCTTTTATGCTATTTTGTATCTTCATTCCAAAACAGAACCTGCAGAATGTATGTGGAGAGGGGAAACAGCAGTGTGCCTTGTCCTTTCTTATTCGTAGATGCAGCACTTCATAGAAATGAGCCATAAGGTTTGCTAAAGAAGCCCACCAGGTATAATAGTTCTCCTGCAGTTGCAGTCTGTGTGTACAAAATTATGTAAGGTCTGTTGTATAAGAATTTTGGACACTTGTCTTTTAGTCTGTTTATCTTGTATGCTTGAAGAGAAATCCATACCATAGATATCTGATCTTACCATCTTTGCCACAGATGCTTGTTATGGAAATGCTGGTAAATCTGGCTGTACAAAATGGTACATAAAGGAATGCTTCTAGCAGACCTGTTGCTTTTGAGCACTATTTAAAGGAGGCCTGAGCACTTAAGAACTCTAAAGCTTTACACTGTGTACCTTGACAAGCTAATCTCTGGCAACCCCTGTATAATCAGGTAACAATTTGCCATGTGACCAGGGTGAAGCTGGTTTGGCCTCTGTTAATCCAAATCAGTCAAGCATCAAGCAACGACGGGAGCTTTGGTTGACATACATGCAGGATAAATGTGCAGGACAAAAACTTCATGCTTAAAAGCCACTAAGGCAAAATGGAAATGAAGAAATGTAACATTTGGAAGAGATCTTGCTTTACTTGGCTTGTGGGTTTGTTTGTCTGATGATAGCTCAAAGTGGTATAGAGAGAATCGGTCTCTAAAATTGCAGACCAAGATTATTATTAAGATTATTGCACTTTGAATGCTAAATTTGGATACTTTAAGTGGTCATATTTTTTCAGGTTCTGTTTTAACATCCTTTTCTCAATGAATGAAGAATGCTTAAGGAGTACTTACAAACCTTTCATTAGAATGGGAGAAAAGTATAATTTCCATTGATCTGGAACTCAAAGTCCACATCACATGTAGTTTAGCCCTAACTTCCTTTGGATTGAAACAAATATCTATAGTTAAACTGGTTTTTGTGGGTACTATAGCATGTATTAGAAATTCAGACCATTTGGAGTAGGGTTAAAAATTTATTTTACAGTGCTGATAGATTGCATGTATGCAGTATGCACATATGGCTCATAATCTGGCTGCACCTGGTTCCTGGACCCAAACACTGATGAAGTAAGGAACATGCCAACCAAATGCAGATCTAAGAGTTTTCTGCATGGCTGCAACTGGCACACCTGATGGCCAGCACTGCTTCTTCAGTTTGGTCAACTGTACATGTATCTGCACGTACTGGTTTTTGATTTGGATTTTGGAACTGGTATCTATACATGAAGTAAAAGATTGAGCATTTTCCTATTGACCATGAAAACTAACCTAACTGGTTTCCAAGAGTCCATATCTTGCCATTTGCTTACTAAAGATATGCTTTGGAATTTACATGTATACCATATGAAGCTGCTTTGTACACTGGTCCATCTAGCATGGGGCATGGACTGGAAGCAGATCTCCAGGGTTTCAGGCAGAAAGTCTTTCACAGTCCTACCTGGAGATACCAGGGATGGAACCTGGGACTTCTTGCATGTTATGCATGTGCTCTGCATCCGAACTACAACAATCTCTCCCCAAATACTCTATATGGTGTCTCATGTTTGGTCAAGTTTTCAACAGATGGTTGCAAACACAATTGTTTCAGCAGGAAGCAAGTACTCTACTTTGGATTTAAGTTCTAATCTTTGAAAAATCTTAAAAGCTGTCATCATTATTTTCCTATATCACTCTACTTACTTATTCTTACCTCATTTGTGTTATCAGCCCATTGACATTATGCATAGACTGGCCATGACCTATTCTGAACAGGCAAGACTGAAAAAGGAAAAAGCACCTATATCGGGCAGCAGTGATATAGGAAGATGCTGAAAGGCATCATCTCATACTGTGTGGGAGATGGCAATGGTAAACCACTCCTGTATTCTACCAAAGACAACCACAGGGTTCTGATGTCACCAGGATTGGATACCGACTCAATGGCACACTTTACCTTTAATACTGATTTCAGGTATTTTTGTAGTCCTAAGTATGCTAAAGTCATAGATTGCTACTACTGAGTAGTATACCATATAGAACCTTAAAGCTATAGCAAATAAATATGCAGAAGGAGAATTTATATATCCTAGTTGAGTTGCTAGCTGATTAATAATCTGGGGCTACTTTTTTACATGTAAACTAGTTCTGACTTGCAGGGAATAGGTCTGAACTTTTCAAAAAGTGCTATTAAAATCATGGCACACATCCAGGCTAACATGGTGCAAGTGGAAAAATATCCCACTTGTGTAAGGTAGGAAAGGGGTGATTTACAACTATCTATCCTTCCCTCTGGTTGAAGAACTTTCAGGGACATATTTGAAGGAGCAAAAGAAAGGGGGATTTTTGAAAATCATTCCCCACTTGCATGAGCAGAATGCTCTTCTGCTTGTGGGACATTAGGCTGGATGTATGCCAATGTGACTCCTTTCACAAAGTGCTTGTCAGGACATCAATTATTATTTCCTTGAGCTTGGTCCCTCCCCCAAGACTGAACCTATGAAAATTTGTCTCCCCATACCCGCCCTCCTAATTAGTTCAGCTGACCTTTTGCAGGTGCATGCATTGCTGTGACAATCTGAAAAGTTTGATATGCCAGTCACAATAGCATGAGAGAGAGAGACAGTGGGTATTAAAGGCATCACTCTCTTCATGAACAGTGGGGAGCTTCTTCATAAGTAGGAATTCTCCTCATCCCTGCTGACTGTAACAAGCAGGATTCCATTTCTGTTCATGGGTAGAAGAGGTGGGAGAGTGGAAGATAGCAATGCCAGGACAAGAAGTACTTACCTAGAACCCAGTAACACTAGCCCAGAGCTACTCAACCTTGGGTCCCCAGATGCTATTGTACTACAACTCCCATCATCTCCAGCCACATTGGAAGGCCATTGTGGCTAGGGATGATAGGAGTTGTAGTCCAATAGCATCTGGGGACCCAGGGCTGGAAAGCCCTGTGCTAGCAACACTGGATACTGGATCCAGTTCCTCAACCCAGGCATCTTTCTTCCAGAGGTGCAGACAGAGGGAAAGCTTGAGGAACAACTTCCCCTTAAATTTGTTTGGGGGAAGAGGAAGGACACTTGTTGAGGGAGAAAAGTATGTTTTTGAGGGACAAAAAAGCACTTTGGGTGGCAACTCCTCAAATGCTTAGCAAGGGATCTGCATCCTCTGCTTCCTTCCAGCACCATTTTTTAAAAAGGTATGTGGGAATGGGTTGCATTTGGAGTTACCATGTGTATGCCAGTGCACGGGTGTATGCCAATGCACAACTAAGAAGATTTTCTTTTTAAAATGCTTTTCAAATGAATGCATTTGAAATTTCCATGAATGAATGGAAGCAGAGCAGAAGAACTGAAGATGAAAATAAAGCAGAAAGTTCTACAGAAGTTTCCATTATTGAGCTGCAGAGATTTAATTGTTTTCTGATTCAGATAGGGATAAAGCATCCTTGAAGTACTGTAAGTGTACCTTTCCTACAGCAGGTGTATGAATTTGAAAATATAAGATCGTGTGCTATTAAAATACCATCTTTCTCTGTTTACTAACTCTTTCTGCAATTTTCATAATATAGAAAACTTCAGATTGCCAATATATCAGTTTTTCTTGCTATCCCCTTTTGGTTGGTTTCTTGTCTTAACCCAGCATTAGGTATTATCCTTCAAAATATTAGATTGTAGGAGGCGGGTGGGGAGAGAAAAGAACAATCAACATTTAGAAAAGTGGGGAAATGAGCCATCTAATGCTTGATAGATGCTGAAAGTTGCCTTAAAGAAAGACAGTCACCTATATTTCCTCTTCCTCACAAAAATACTTTAAGAACTATTGTTGGATGTTTCAATAGACATCTCAGATGTTTATCATGTTTGCAATAGACTTCCTTTTCCTTCCCTGTTGAGTCAACTCAGATAACTGGGCCAAACTTGGGTATCTTGAGGGATGATAAGCTTCCCAGGTGCCTAAGACAAGCTTCTTTGCTTCTGTCATTGCTCTAACGAGGAATAAGCTTTGTGACGTCACACCACTGGCAGGTGTCCTAGAACTAAGTGTCTAAAGCCAGAATTATACATAGTATGTTACATGAAATTTAAATAGCTGGAGCTTTCCAGGAGGGAAGTACTTCATGCTTCCAGAGCATATATCTCAAATGCACTCCAGGTGGGATCATATTGCAGACCCACTTACTCCCTTTCAGGAAAAGCTCTTATTAGTGCTTCACCATGTTCTGAATGGAGAGGAGAATCAACATTCCAGGATGCCAGATCTAGGCCTAAAGATGTGCCTGTGGTTATAAGAACTCAGAGGCAGTGAGAAAAGTATACAGCAGCACCAATGGACAAAGAGTGAATTTCTCTCACTTCTCTTTGGGAGTTTCTGGGCCTTTAGTTGCACTGCCCTGTAGTTAGAAGGAAAAGACAGCTGACCTTTGAGACTGTGGATTAGGATAGGATTGCAGATGCTGTCTTGCTGCTCAGGGGCTTAGTGCTAAAGGCATGCCCTCAACATCTCATCAACTCCCCCCCCCTTTTTTTACTGGTCTTCTTTTAAAAATTATACAGACACCATAGTGCCTTATATAGTGAAGCAAAAACCATATTCTACCAAGTGAAACACCTGAACATCCTTTTAGTCCAAAAACCCAAGCCAGCTGTCCAATCTGCATAGAGCAAGTAGGTGAGAAGTGCCACCACCTTGCAGAATTTGGCACCAGTGTTCCCTCAAAGCCATGCGTGTGTGTGTGAGTGTGTATTCACACATTTTTTGATGTCCACTCAGTTAATTTTAGTTCCTGCTCAGGTTGACTCAGGAAGGTCCCACTCTGAATGCATGGGTGCACACACTGGCTTGATACTGCCACCCAGCAGAAAACTCATTCTGCACACAGATGAAAAAAACACTATTTGGAACATATCTGTTGATAAATGATTGAGATACAGGAGTTTGAAAATTAATCCATTAGAAGCCAATCTTCACATGAAAACCTTTCTGGCCAGTGATGACATACATTACTTATTCTTTCATGACCCTCTAAATGCATCCAAAAGATCATATGTATGTGCTCTTGTAGTTTTTGAAAAAATACATTCTGTGAAGAGTTGTGAGGAGAGCTGCCAGGGTTAACTGTGGGGAAGGAGGGCTTACTTTACCTTCCCCACAGACGATCCGAGGGGGCTCCCTACACGGGTGGATTGGCGGTGCAGACAAGCGGCAGCTCTCCTGCTGTCCACCTGTACCTCGCCCGGCAGCTCTGGGGGTCAGGCGAAGGGAAGCGCTGCCATGTGGTACCCCATCCCTGGAGCCCCACGAATGCACCGTGCATTTGCACGGTGCACTGTACAAGGACATGGTGCATTCCTGGGGTACCTCCTCCTTGAATGTGTCTGCTGTGGTTGCAAGCAGCCATGGCAGACGCGTGATCAGAAAAATGGGGTTAGCGGAGTGTACGCTCTGTAAACCTTGTTTTGGGGGGGGGCATTTAAGTGGGCTTGCTGCCAGGAGCCGCACAGCTCCTGTTGCAGCACACAACCAGCCAAAACCGGGCTGAGTGGGCTCCCTTAGCCCGGTTTCAGCTGGTCATGAGAATCACCTCAGTACGTCTCATGTTTTTAGCCTTTAAAGTCAGCATTATAACAGTCTAAAAGTCTAAGGACACAACATCAGCAGGAACTGGTGATAGAAGGTTTGCCATTTAAAAAGAAAGAAAAGCCAGCTGCCTGCCCTGATGAATTCAGAGGAGGCAATCTGAGCGGGACATTTTATTGGTCATAAACTCCAGACCATTCATCCAAACAGCCTGAATCATTACCCTCTCCCCTCCCCCGACAAATCTGATGCAGATACATTGAGAAATGACTCGTTTTAAAATGTACCCTAAAGATGCAGAAACCTATTTACGTAGTTATGATACATAGTTTTTGTGCTTATGTCCTGTACTAATGCAATGTAAGCACATATTCAATGTATCACCATTAGCACTTAGCAATAGCAATAGCAATAGCACTTACATTTATATACCGCTCTATAGCCAAAGCTCTCTAAGCGGTTTACAATGATTTAGCATATTGCCCCCAACATTCTGGGTACTCATTTTACCGACCTCGGAAGGATGGAAGGCTGTCATCCTTGAGCCCCTGGTCAGGATCGAACTTGTAACCTTCTGGTTACAGGGCGGCAGTTTTACCACTGCGCCACCACAAGGATTTGAATTAAAAGCATTTTTTTCCAGCTTTTGAAGGTAAGTTTTCAAACTGATGTATCTCAGCCATTTCTCAACAGATCTGCACCAAAGTTGGGGAGATGTGTTCTTGCTACCTACTTCCTGTGTGCCAAATTTAAGATAGATTGGTTAAATAGCTTGAATTTTAGTACCAATAGGAATCCCTGAAAATCCCATTGTGATTTTAAAAAAACAAACCCAAACCCAAACCATGGGTGGGTTCTTGCAACCCACACAAAGGCAACTGACCAGAAATCAGGAGAACTGCAAGACTTGTATGCTCCCAACTAATATCATAAGAACCCAGAAGTGTTTAACAGTGCTGTTTTGGCAGTGCGCCAGCCTTGCTTTTAACTAGGATGAACAACCATAGATCAAATTCTAGATTACTGATCCTAGTTAAATGTTGGGTTGGTGTGGTGCCAACCAGACATCCCAAAAAATTCCAGGTATTTATTATCAGAAACCAGAAGTGCACATGGCTCGCAATCTCCCAATTGCCATTCACTCCCTAAATGCCTGCCTACAGGCAGTCATAGGCTGGATGAGGGATAACAAATTGAAGCTGAATCCAAGCAAGACAGAGGTGCTCATTGTGGGGGATTGGAATTTAAGGGATGAGTTAGATCTTCCTGTGCTGGATAGGGTTACACTCCCCCAGAAGGAACAGGTATGCAGCTTGGGAGTGCTCTTGGATCCAGGCCTAACTATGGTATCTCAGGTGGAGGCTATGGCCAGAAGCGCTTTCTATCAGCTTTGGCTGATTCAACAGCTGCATCCATTCCTTGAAGAGAACTATCTCAAAACAGTGGTGCATCAACTGGTAACCTCCAGGCTCAACTACTGCAATGCGCTCTATGTGGGGCTGCCTTTGTATGTAGTTCGGAAATTTCAGTTAGTTCAAAAGGCGGCAGCCAGATTGGTCTCTGGGGTAATGTGGAGAGACCATATTATGTCTGTCTTAAAATAGCTGCACTGGCTGCCAATATGTTTCTGGGTGAAATACAAAGAGCTGGTTATTACCTTTTAAAGCTCTGAATGGTTTGGGTCTGTGCTACCTTAGAGAGCGCCTTCTTCGGTATGATCCCCACCGCTCGTTGAGGTCATCTGGAGAGGTCCGTCTCCAGTTACCACCGGTACGTCTGGTGGCGACTTGGAACTGGGCCTTTTCTGTAGCTGCTCCTGATCTATGGAATGCACTCCTGGCAGATATCTGCAGTTTAGGCTCGCTGTCGGCCTTTAAGAGAACCCTAAAAACTTATTTGTTTGGCCTGGCCTTCTAAGGCTTGTAAAGTGTTGTTGGTTTTTTAAAAGTATTTTAATTGGTTTTAAATGGTTTTAATTGTGTGTTAATTGTTTTTATATTGTTTTTAGCACTGTGTTTTGAATTGTGTGTTTTTATGACTTTTAAAAGTTGTTGTACACAGCCTAGAGCTTCTGGATGGGGCGGTTTATAAATGTAAATAATAATAATAATTAATAATACCAGTCAGCCACCTTCATGTGAGTCATGAGAACCTGCCCCATCTAACCAATCTGCCTAAAATTTGGCATGGAGAAAATAGGTGACAAACCAGCACAATTACCCCAAATTTTAGTGCAATCTGACCAGGATACAGCACTTTGAAAACTTCCCAAGAGTCTGAAAAAACAATGAAACATGATAATGCAGTCCAGTCAAAGCCCAGATCTAAGAAACTAGTCTACTGAAATCATTTTTCATGTTTTAATTTGTCTAAGCCCCTGTAGCAAGTGATTGTAGATGCTGCAACTATTGAATTTCTACCTGGATATTTACTGGCATTTTGGGGGAGTACTATGCTTTTTAGAGAGGCCTCAGGCAGAAATTCATTGGGTGCATCTCTAGTGAGTGATTGGAGAAGCACAAACTGTTGAATTTCTGCCTGGATGCATCCCTCAGCCCAGTGTCACACTGAAAGACCAAGGCATACCTTGGGTGCATGAAGCCTAATTTGTAAAGCTAGCATAAAATACAAGATTGTACAGTTTATATTGCTTAAAGGTAAAGTTGTGCCGTCAAGTCGGTGTCGGCTCCTGGCAACCACAGAGCCATGTGGTCTTCTTTGGTAGAATACAGGAGGGCTTTGCCATTGCCATCTCCCGCACAGTATGAGATGATGCCTTTCAGCATCTTCCTATATTGCTGTTACCTGATATAGGTGTTTCCCATAGTCTGGGAAACATACCAGCAGGGATTCGAACCAGCAACCTCTGGTTTGCTAGTCAAGTCATTTCCCCACAGCGCCATTAGGTGGCTCCCTGTGTGTTTAGCATCTTTAGCAACTGCATAAAAGACAGTCAACAGCTGAACCTTTTTCCGGTACTGCATCACCATGCTGGGAAAAGATTCAGGATCAACTATACATGTGAAGAATCCATGATAAGATTTTGGAATCAGTGTTCCCTCTAATTTTTTCCATCTCTGTGTATAATGAGTTTTGTTCTGGGCAGCAGTATCAAGGCAGTGCGTACACATGCGCATTTAGAATGGAGCCTTCCTGATTCAACCTGAGCGGGATCTAAAATTAACTGAGTGGACATTTAAATACCTGTGAGCGTGCGCACATATGCATGCCGTAGAGGGAACATTGTTTGGAATATCTTTTTCTTTGGTTAAAAGCTACTGCAGCGGTTCCCCATTGGATTGGGTTTGCAACAATAGAAGAAGCTAAATCTTTCACTCTCATGCTGTTTCCCAGACTTCAGCCACAGCCCTGAAGGTGGGCCTTGCAGTGGGGAAATGAGAGATACATAGCACATTCCTGTCTTCCCTCCTCCACTCTACAGCAAATAACTTTGGGAGAACCAATTTCCATTTGGGACATGGCACAAGAGAAGGATTAATTCCTCCTCCCTGGTGTCATGGCCCTAATCTGAATTCCTCCCCTGGTCATTTTTACTGAAAGGGGGAAATTCTAGTCATCTGATCATGGATATCCCAGGCTGGGTTTAATTTGGACCATCAGATATTGAGTTTTGGCCATTTATGGAACTAGAGTGCAAAGAAAGGCAGGGTTTTAATATCTCTAATAGTTGAGCAGGAGCAGGAACCTCAGTGTTGGGTGGAGTCTCCATCTTTCCCAGGCTCCCTGAGGATGCATTACTTACTCTTCATCCCAACTGGGAGACATGGCATCAGTTTGATCAATGTATAAGTTTGATCAATGTAACAACCTTGCTCTGTGTGGTGGCTAAATTCCAAAATGGAGAGAGGGGCTGTTTGGCAATGTTATCTAGTTCTGTATATGGAGGAAATGTTTTTGTCTGAACAAGCATTCAATCACTTGAGCCCCTACCTACAGTCTGAAGAGGTCCCAGGCATAACTTTACTATCTCCAAGGAGAACTAAGACAATAAAGTCATTTGCACGACTTGTGAGCAGGCAGGGAGGGGAAGGCAGGATCGCACCTACCTTCCCCACAGATGATCTTCCTTGTTTTCTTGGAAGTGCCACTCATGCGCCCACACAAGCAACACTGCTGGAAGAAGTGTGGCGATCTGCAGGCCTGGGTAGGGCTTCTCCTCTAAGAGGAACGACATGGTCCATTAACAGTTTTAAGAGTACAGGAAAGAATATATAATTCCCAACGAAAAGCTGTGTGAAGGTAAAATTCACACAATTAAAGCTACAAAATTAAAGCTACAAAAGTCCTGTCAAGAGAGCCAGTTATAGAAGTTAACATGACACCATTGTGTTGTTCTAAAATAATCAGACACAGGGCAAATTAGAACTTCATTCTGTTTTACAAGGCTTCTGAGAGGAGTCCAGCCTTCACGGAGTACTTTTTCAATAATGTTCAGTAAATGCTCAGCAGTGACTTTAGCAACCATTCTGTGATAAGAAATACTCAAGTACAGATGAATCTGTTCATTGGTGCAAAGAAAGAAACAAGGTCGGGGTCAAAATGAAGGAGGAAAGATTTGCAAGTCAAGCATGTCAGGTCTTTCCCAATGTATAGCCAGTTGCCGGGAAAAGGGGGTATGACATAAAGAGTATTTATTCTTGTTCTCCCCTCCCTTTGCATGTTTGTTTGCCTTATAGCATAGGCAAAAAAACAGCTTTTCCATTGGGCTTGCCAAATCCAGTTCAGTTCAATTTCTGGACCCACATAAAATAATGTGAGCTTCACCCTTGTGCCCCAGCCTCTTCATAAAGTTGTTGGACTCTGCTTCCTGGATTTGCTCTACATTCTCTGCCTAAGCCTTCCCCTTGTACCAGAATTCTTTATTCTGGGGATTGGAAACACTAGGGCTGCAGAGTAAGCATACTTACTTAAAATAAATCTCACAGAAATCAAAGAGATCTACTTCGAAATAAACAGAGCTGAGATTGGGCCATGAGAATGTTTTGTGAGATCATTCCTTTTAAGTTCAAGGGAAATCATTTTATCGGCAGTGAAGTTCCTCTTTACCAGTAACCCCAGGTTTCAGTGGGGTTAATGCTTCTCTGATTTTAGTTTTAAGTGTGCAACATTCTATCTCCAAATTACACACTTTAAGTGATGTTGTTTTTCCTTTGAGCCTGTTTCTCATGTGTATTGACCAAGGTCTTTCCCTATTAATGTAATTTGAGTCTGCAAGATGTTCTTTAAATCTAGCCAATAAAGGCCTTCCAGTTTCTCCCACATAACATTCACCACAATCTGCACAAGTTGCACACTTAAAATTTGCACACTTAAAAGAACATTGTACACTTAAAAGGGAAATCAGAGAAGCATTGTACATTGATAAAGTGAAGCCTGGAGTTAATGGTAAAGAGGAACTTAAAGAAATTCTGAGATATATTGGCCTCTAAAGGGTGTACTGTTTTAACTTGTTCCTTTCTCCTCCTCCCTCCTTGTTAGTGCTGAGCTTGGGAAAGTGTCCTTATCTGTACCCCCCCCCCCCGCTTTTCATCAGTTTCAGGTGATTGGCTGGGAGAGTTTCCGTTTTGGCTATATAGGAATGCCGGTTCAAACACTGTTAAACATCAAGCACTGAAAATGACGTCTTTATGTCGATACGTTTACTTTTAACAGAATCCTGTTGGATTAACCCCCCTTTTATATGCAGTAAAGAAGGTCTATAAAGGAGAACTGCTGTGATATTTTCAAAGGCATTCCAAAGTCCTCCTGACACACTCCTTTATGGTGTGAGAAGGTGGATCATCCAAATGATCAGGCCACCCTATGTGGGAAAGAAATGCATTGGGATGTTCCAACTTGTGGAATTCTTTGCCACAAGATGTGGTGACAGCCAACAACCTGGATGGGTTTAAGAGGGGTTTGGATAACTTCATGGAGGAGAGGTCTATCATCGGCTACTAGTTGGAGGGCTATAGTCCACCTCCAGCCTCAAAGGCAGGATGCCTGTGAGTCCCAGTTGCAGGGAAGTAAGAGCAGGAGGGAAGGCATACCCTCAACTCCTGCCTATGGCTTCCAGCAGCATCTGGTGGGCCACTGTGTGAAACAGGGTGCTGGACTAGATGGGCCTTGGGCCTGATCCAGCAGGGCTGTTCTTATGATGTCTGCAAAAGATGTCATGGCATGCATGCTTTTGGCTTCTCCCCTCCCCTTTAATCACGTAGGCTGGAAAAGTATCCAGTAAACTAGTCCATAGCCTATCCACACATTTTCATGCCATCCTTCTAATCTCTAGAGGCTAAATTTATTTATTTATTTAGTGCATTTAATTACCTCCCTATACAAAAAGTCCCTGCACGGTTCACAATATAAAAACCACTAAAACATTAACATAATTAAAATAATATAAAATACAATAAAAACTCTAAAACCCGAAACTTTAAAACGATAAACTAAAAGCCTGACTATAAACAGGTAGAACACCCAGCGAAGGTTCATTTCCTGAGTAGGAATTTCAGCTTGCTTGTCCCACATTCCAGCACTCTAAGCCAACTATGCCAGACAACACAACACAAAGTTGATAAGCCTTACTCACAGCAGAAAATGTCCCTTTTCCTGACAGGAAGTAAGGATACATGCCCACATAATAAGCGCAGTACAACACATCAGGACCTATTGACTTAAGTAGTTACTAATAAATCAACATGTCGTGATGTGTGGTACTGTGCTTATTAGTGAAATAAAGGAGAGTCCCTGTTAATCACGGGGGTACTTGTGCCCAGAAATTTTCTCTAAAAAGATTTGTGTTTCATCGTAATGGGATGAGTAAGAATAATATGACAGAAATGCACTTCATCTTGACTTAATTAAATCTTATCGTATGAAAGAAATGGTGTGCCCTTTGTCAAGTACTTGTGTGCTTGCGCAAACGTGGGGTCTCTTGTGTTCCCTCCTAATGCTTAAGTAGTTATTTAGGCCATGTGAACTTGAGCTCCTCATCTTTTGCTGAGGCAATGTGAACCTTTCCCTAGCTGACCCTGAAGTCAGGTTGTAAGTTAAGGGATAATGAAGCTGTGGCCTAAGAGGTGTGAATAATCCACCTGTGTGAACGTCATCCCAGGGGAGATTTTAGCAACAGCAGAAGAGGGATTACTTGACATTAGCACAGTTTTTTTAATTTATTTATTTTCTTTCTAGGACAATCCCAGATTTTGCAGACTTTTCTGAGATCTCCTGTTAATATAAATTAAGGTGACCATGGAAGATTCTGGGATGCTTTTATTCCACCAAGAGTTGGTGCTTTGGAGATCAACCATTCAATAAGGCTATTCATGAGCAGCCTAACCCAGGCTAGGGCAGGCTGTTCGTGTGGAGCACTGGGATTGCTCCCAATCCCAGCACTTCCACCCCACCTAAGGTGCGCCCTTAACCCCGGTGTCAGGGTCATGTGTATGCTCGGGCTGCACACAGCCCAGGCATACACAGAGTTGGACGCCTAGAGCACCTAACTCATAGAGGGATCCCTAAATGCACCGTGCTGCACACATGGTAGATTGTAGGATTCCTGCAGGCCAGGGCTCATTTTCCCAGCATCTAGAGATCTAGTGAGGGAGCCGGCAGAAAACACTGCAGCCACTTCTCCTCTTGCTTTATCAGAAGTTTTAAATCTCCCCGTGGCAACTCAAGCAACATGGGAACTTTAATGGCGGCCATCTTCATAAAGTCAACCATTAAGGATCTTCTCAGAGAAAAGCAGCAGAGCCAGTGTTAGAACTTTAGATAAGTTCTCTGAGTTATAGACCTGTAACTGAGGATGGGAGTTGAGGGGAGGCATTTAAGTAGTGGCTGGCACTATCGAAATACAGTACATTCATGGTTTATGCTCTCTTTTTGTCTTCAGTTCCAGGGAGGTGTGTGGTCCTTGAGCACAATCGTGTGTGATGCCTTGATGACCATGGATGTGATGCTGTGCACAGCCTCTATTTTCAACCTCTGTGCAATCAGCGTGGATCGGTAAGCATCTCCACTAATCCCAGATTGCAGCTGTCAGGATTTCCCAGCTTCCCTAATTTCTCTAGAATCCAGATGGGATCATATCTTTCCCATCCCCTTGGCTGCCTTCACGCCAGACCTGAGCTTGAAGCCACACCATCTCAGGTTCAGGGCTGATTCTCATGTTAGTTTTGTAATATTTATGAGCCAGTATGGCACAGTGGATGGACTTAGAGGCATCCAGAGTGGTGATCATGCAAGAGGTGATCATGCAAGAGGATCCCTCTGCAGCCTGGGATCTGGCATGGGTGGCAACAGACGGGGAGATCCCAGGAAATGGGTAGATACTCATGAGAGCTGGTCTTGTGGCAGCAAGCATGAATTGTCCCCTTCGCTAAGTAGGATCCACCCTCATTTGTGTTTGAATGGGAGACATTTGTGAGCACTGTAAGAAATTCCCCTCAGGGGATGGGGTCACTCTGGGAAGAGCACCTATATACTTGCATGCAGAAGGTTCCAAGTTCCCTCCCTGGCAGCATCTCCAAGATAGGGCTGAGAGAAACTCCTGACTGCAACCTTGAAGAAGCCACTGCCAGTCTCTGTAGACCAGGGATTCTCAACGTTGGGTCCCCAGGTGTTATTGGACTTCAGTTCCCTTAATCCCCAACCAAAGGTCACTGGGGCTAGGGATTATGGAAGTTGAAGTCCAATAACATCTGGGGACCCAACGTTGAGAATCCCTGGTGTAGACAATACTGAGCTAGATGGACCAATAGTCTGACTCAGTATATGGCAGCTGCCTATGTTCCTATGTGGAAGCTATCTCCACCCAGTTTCCAGGGTATCCCCCTCCCCTGCTGTCACTCCTGTCTCATCCTGGTGTGCTGCCAAAGGTTCCTTGACCTAAGGATCAGCTTTTTAGGGGGCAGCAGCAAGCTGCTGAGATGAAGCTAGAAAGGAAATGGCTTGTGCTGGTGCCTCTCTGAATGTTGCCCATTGTTCACAAAATGAGATTTATGTTCATGCTCCACCATAGAGCTCAGTAGGAGATAAAGGTTTGTCACTGATTCTTGACTTAATAGTACAATCGCAGTGTGTTAAATATGTGTCTTGGCACCGATACATGCATTAGAAACTAGTGCTGTGCACCAGGGCCAAAATATATACTACTCAGATGCTTGTGTTATCTTTATATGTGTCCTTTTTATAGAGAAGAGCCATTCTCTGTTTAGAAGAATAATAATGGGAGAATTGACTCTTGGAGCCAAACTACCTGTGACAAAGCCCTTCACTTGGAAGTGGGCCAGAAGTGGGTTGTTTATAGTTAGTTTATTTTTATTTAACATATTTTTATACCCCCAAAAACGTAGGTTTCTGGGTGGTTTACAACAAAGTAAAAACAGAAAAAGTAAAACATTAGTTACATAGGAAGCTGCCATATACTGAGTCAGACCATTGGTCCATCTAGCTCAGTATTGTCTACACAGACTGGCAGCAGCTTCTCCAGGGTTGCAGGAAGGAATCTCTCTCAGCCCTATCTTGGAGATGCTGCCAGGGAGGGAATTTGGAACCTTCTGCTCTTCCCAGAACAGCTCCATCCCCTGAGGGCAATATCTTACAGTAGTACTATGCAAACACGTTCAATGTCGAACGTGTTCAACGTCGAACCAGTTTGGTTCGACTGTTTGGTCCAACTTCGGACTGAAACCTACTGGGGGTTTGCGATTTTCCCCCCTTCAAAAATTGTTTTTTGTTCTTTAATCACTTACCCCCTCCGGAGGACTACTTCTAGGTGGCGGGGGGGTCCCACGGGGTTCCCCCGCCGGCCTCATTGCCACCCTAGCCGGCCATTTGGCCAGCTCTTTGGCACACAGAAGTGCATTGCGCAGGCGTGGTGGCCTCTAAAATGGCCACTGCGCCAGAGGGAGAAGGCCCGAATGGGCTGGTTAGGGTGGCAAGAAGGCAAGTGGGGGGAGGGGGAACCCCCACGGACCCCACCATCACCTAGAGGAAGTTCCCCAGAGGGCATAAGTGATTAAAAAATATATTTTGGGGGGGATTCGAGAACCCCCCCAAGCAGAACAAAACGGAGGGGGGGGTTCGAGGGAGTGACTGACTGAACTGGCCCGGTTTGGACTCGAACCCAACCGGGCCAGCTGGTTCCATGCACACCTCTATCTTACAGTGCTCACACTTCCAGTCTCCCATTCAGATGCGACCAGGGCAGACCCAGCTTAGCTAAGGGGACAAGTCATGCTTACTACCACAAGACCAGCTCTCCTCTCAAAACAACAGAATAAAAAATAGTTAAAACATTACAACAATTTAAAAATTTTAAAATAATATTTTAAAACTGTATTAAAACAATACTTAATTAAAAGCCTGGGTGAACAGATGTCTTTAAAGACTTTAAATGACAGCTTTTATGATGGGGAGATGGGGAGGCTCTTATTTCATGATGGGGAGATGGGGGAAATGGGGAGGTTGGAGAGGCTCTTATTTCAGCAGGGAGGGCATTCCAAAGCCTCGGGGCAGCAGTGGAGAAAGCCCGTCCCTGAGTAGCCACCAGACGAGCTGGTGGCAACTGCAGATGGACCTCCCACGATGAACTCAATGGGTGGCGGTGTTCATGATGAAGATGTCGTTCTCTTAAATACCCAGGGCCCACACTGATTAAGGCTTTATAGGTTATAATCAGCACCTTGTATTTTGCCTGGAAACATATTGGCAGCCAGTGTAGCTCTTTCAATATGGGAGTAATATGGTCTCTCCGAGATGACCCAGAGACCAACCTGGCTGCCACATTCTGGACCAGCTGTAGTTTACAGAAGGGCAGCCTCACATAGAGCACATTACAGTAATCCAGTCTGGAGGTTACCAGCAGATGTACCACTGTCTTGAGGTCGTCTCTCTCAAGAAACGGGCGCAGCTGGCGTATTAGCCGTAGCTTATTGGAGGCATTTCTGGCAACTGCCTCAACCTGGGACACTAGGGAGAGGCTTGGATTCAGAAGCACCCCCAGAGTGAGCACCTGTTCCTTCTGAGGAAGTGTGACCCCCCATCCAGAACAGGCAGATCAAACCCATCTCCTGCGTTCCGACCCTGTAAGTACCTCCGTCTTATCTGGATTCAGTCTCGGTTTGTTATCCCTCATCCAGCCCATCACTGCCTCCAGGCAAGCATTTAGGGAGGTTATGACCTCTCCCAATGATGTTGACATGGAGAAATAGATTTGGGTGTCATCAGCATACTGATAGCACCCTGCACTAAATCTCCTGATGATCTCTCCCAGTGGTTTCATGTAGATGTTAAACAACATCAGAGACAATCTAGTTTAAAACTGGATTAACAGGGCCCTGATCCAGGCTAGGAAGTGGGCATGCTGCATGACGGAGTGACATTGTTTGGCCTCCAGAACTGTTGCTGGTTCAGGAATTTGCTTATAACGTTCCTGAACTATTATAAATCTGCAACTGGTAGTACAGAATACAGTGTATTATTCTGGAAAATGTTGAATTTTATATAAACTGGTAGCAACCAGCCTATTAAAAAGAATCGGCCTGAAGCTTGTAAACTTCTACTCCCTTGTCTAAACCTCAACTACAGAATTCATGAGGCAGATGATATATGTAAAACATCAATGTTTTATTGAGGACATCAAGCCTGGATTAATAATTGTAGCCTGCAAAATGATACTCAGCAAGACTATTAATCCTCAGTAGGAGGATGTACTCCAGTTGGTTGACATTATTTCTCCTTGGCTCTAGATCATTTTAACTAAGCCCATTTGAAGGTCACAGATGACACATGCAGACCACCTCCCCCTACCCTTGGGACTACAGTAGAATCCCACTCCAGTAGAATCGACCACAACTACAGGTGGCAGAAACTGTAGTTATGATAAAAGAACGAAATATGTACTTAATAATAGCTCACTGTGGGACAGTACAGGCCATGTAGTGGATGATCTTAAACTCCCTTATTATTGTTCAGGTGTGTGTATGTCAGAATGGCCTTCACATTTGTGAAATCAGCAGAGAATGGCCATATCAATTAAGTGGGCATGGCAAAATGAATTCCCAACAGTTCTAATTTGTCTACATAATCGTCACATTAGGATTACACGAAGAAGTGAATTTGGATTTTCATTTTATCTTGAAAGGAAAAACAGACACTGGCTGTCTGGCATTTACATATGTCAAAGAATTTAAATGCATATACGTTTAATATCATTCACTGCTTAACATGGAAACTGAGCTGGACAAAATCTGGACTGATGAAGGATAATCTGACCAGAACAGATTGAGATCAGGCAGGTGGCAACTCTATGGGAGGGGAAATCTCTGGATTCTGACTCACACAGATAATTCTGGGCATAAAAATTTGCATCTCCTTCCCAATTTCTTTTCTGAATCACTCCTTTCTTGCTCTTTGCTGTGTTGCTTATAGATCAAAAGGCAACAGAATAAACTATCACCTGAATGGCCATGCCATAGCCAAATGAGGCTGCAATCCCAAACAGCAGCTCACAATGACAGAACAAGTGTTTTCTTTCAAGGTGTACAGTAAACTCTCTGACACAGAGGGCCAAACTACACAAAGTACTTGATGCATCTTCAGAATACTGGCTTAAACCCAGAACTGATCCATTTATCATTTCAAATCAGATGAACAAGGCCCTGAGCTGGGCTGGGAGGATGGTGTGCATGTGGGGGCTACTCTTTCCCTTTGGGCCTTTTTTACTGTGAAAATTGCAGCTCCCTCAAAGAGTGGTTTGCTCCCAGAGCAGCAATTTTCTGGAAAACAATATTTTGAGAGAAAATTGCTGGCTGAGGAGACAAGTTTCCCAGTGAAAATGGAGCACGAGGAAAGCTGCCAGAGTTCATCCTAATGCTGATTCTGGACCTGAGGGAGAGCGGCTAAACTATCCTCAGGTGAAGAATCACAGCCTGAGGAAGCTATAGACATCAACCCAGAGACCCGCAGGGCTGAGACCTCTGAAGGTTTCTCAGAGAGCATAGAAACTCACACAGCCAGTCCATCATCAGAACCTCTGGAGTCAGGAGAGCATAGCCCACCACTGACCTCTGAGACAGAGGTCGGGGAGGAGACCTTTTGCACACAACCATAAGAAGTGGCCCGGCCCAAGGCATCCCGTACCTGGATTCAAGGTTCTCTAGGCCCTAGCAGTTCCCCTCCAAGTCCTCAATCCGACAGATGCCGCAGGCTCATGGAGGCCCTTCAAGTCTCACAGCCAGACGCTTGACAGACAATGGAACTACTTGGGAGGAAAAGTAAGCCGCGAACCCCTGGTGACTTGAGAGTGAGGCTTGGTTTGATCCAGGAAGGGGCAGGGCTCTCCTTATCTATTTATCAATTTATTTATTGTTCCATTTCTATACTGCTTTTCATTAAAATAATCCCTAAGTGGTTTACAGTATAATCAAAACAATGCACAATTAAAATACTAATACAGTAGTACACAATTAAATGTACTACCAGTTCAGAATAAGTGGTTTAGAGGATGCAGTGTAGTATAGGCATTTTTCCACAAACATTTTTCCCTGGTCCTAACTACCCCCAAGTGTGTGAGTCTGTCCACCTACAAAAGGAGGAAGCCATATTCAGAGCCTTTGTCTGGGATTCCGACTCTCAGGGTTTATTTACACAATCAACACTCAGACGTCATTATTCCAAGACTAGAGGCATCTTTTACATCCATAAAGACATGCTGTATGCTTCAGAGCTTCTCAATCTCTGACTCTCTTGCATCTTTCACAGAACATGGCTCGGTTCATAGATACATGTACATTTCTCAACAATTGATTATTGTACATTTAATAACTGGCAACTGAATGTGTGGGCTGACAACATTTAAAAGAAATGTGTTTGAAGTGACGTGAAGAAAATACAAAAGCTGTAGTGTTACATCTATGATGGCTCAGCCCATTCAGGCACTGGTGTTGGGTTGCATAGGCCCAATTTATTGGGTTGCATAGGGCCCAGAGGATTATCTAAACCATGGTTTACAGTATCATGAACAAACCTGCCCAAGCCTTGGGCTCGTGTGCTCCCCCTTCTCTCTCCTTTATGTATAAGAGGGGGAGCTTAAAAGTTTCCACTTTCATTTTGAATAAACTACAGTTCCTTATTACAGCTGAACTTGGGGAACCATTCAAACTATGGTTAGTTGAAACAACAAAAGCAAACTGTGCCTTAGGGATGTGCATGGAACCGGCTGGCCCAGTTCGGTTCAAAGCCGGACCGGCCTCAAATCCAACCAGGCCAATTCGGTCCAGCGCCCCCCTCAACCCCCCACCCACAGGCCTGCGCACATGGCCTCCATAACGGCCGCTGGGTGAAGGCCGAAAACCGGCCGAAGAGCGCCCGAACAGATGAATGGAGGCATGAGGAAGGCTGGTGGGGGGAGGGGAAACCTTCGCGGACTCCCCCCGCCATGCCACCTCCAGGAACTCCCCCAAAGGGAGTAAAGGTTAAAAAAAATATTAAAAAAAAACAAAAACCATTTCAAGCTCGTGAACGGTCAAACTTGTTTGCACACACTACTGTGGCTTGATGTTCTGGTTTCTTTACTAACCACAGTTTAAATAAACCACAGTTCCCTGGGTTCAGACACAGTTCCCCAAGTAATGGTTGGTTCAAAAGCAGAAGCGGATGTTTTCAGTCTCCTTTAGCTCATGAAGAGGAAAGATGGGAGGAGCTCATAAGCCCAAGGCTTGTGCAGGCTCACTTTTGTGTCAACAAGCCTTGGTTTCTTGATGCATTTTAACTGGGCCATAGAGTCTGAGAAGTTCTAGGTCAGCATCGCCAGTTGAAGTAGCTCCCACAAGGAGTCACACCGCTTGATCCTGTTCTCTGTCATCCAGGTTCATTGCTGTTTCCATTCCACTGAATTACAACCGGCGTCAGATTGACCTGCGGCAGTTGATCCTCATCTCCACCACCTGGATCTTTGCTCTTGCTGTAGCCTCCCCAGTCATCTTTGGCCTCAACAATGTTCCAGACCGCGACCCCACTTTGTGTCAGCTGGAGGATAACAACTATGTTGTGTACTCCTCTATCTGCTCCTTCTTCATTCCTTGCCCTGTCATGCTGGTCCTCTACTGTGCCATGTTCCAGGGACTCCGGCGTTGGGAGGAGGCTCGGAAGGCCAAGCTGAAGAGCAGCATCTACTTGGGCAACAGGAGGCTGTATTGCCCACCGCCCATCATAGAGAGGAACCAGACTGAGATCAAACTGGAGGAGTGTAACCTGTATGCTCGCTCTGAGTGCTCTTTACCCAGGGATTACATGAACAATGGCATTCAGACTGTGTCCTACCCACACCTCAGATATCCGCCACATGCAGGACTCAAAAGGAAGCCAGCTAAAATCAACGGCAGGGAAAGGAAAGCCATGAAAGTCCTGCCAGTTGTGGTTGGTGAGTGTACAACATTCAGTAGTTAATAGGATTGTGAATTGGTTAAATGTTGGTTTGGTTAAACACAAGGTTTCAGAAGGGCTTAGGAGTGGGATATGAAGATATGAGATACAGCAGTGAACTGAAGCTTGGGACTCGAAGCACACCATCATGCCCATCTGCATTTTTTGGTTCCCTCATTAGTGTCTCTTAGCCTTGAAGTCCTAATGAGAAGCACCAAAAGGGTAGGATTGGGTTATGCTTCTCTATGCAGCCATGGCAGACTGAGCTGCTGTCCATCTCCCACTCCCTTCATCACCCCCACCCCATACTCCCCTGTTTATTTTGGCTATAGGGAGTCAGCTCTTTTACCTAGAGAGGCTCTGTATCGGGCAGAAGTTTTACAGGTGAAGCGCCTCCATTACAGTGAGACAAGTGGCACTTATATTTCTGCTTATCACGAAGCTGTTCAAGGTCCTGGACAGGAGGAATAATGGTGGCAGTTCTTCTTCCCTGGCCCCTGGTTGGTGCCTACTTCCTTTTAGATGAACCAGGAAACTCATTGTTCCCAAAGCAGTTGTTAGAGCTTTGTGAAGCTTTGAGGGCCTATTCAGCTTCAGCCTCCTTCAGCCTGAAGCAGAACATTGTCTGGTTCAGACTAAAGTGAAGCAAACAGAGCTGAAGCCTGCAGGCTCCCAAGATTTCACTTTGGCCCCACACTTAAAACTACTTATGGGGACCAGGCAGGAGGCAGGGGGCTTTTCTGTTATTATCTCCTGGCTGTGAAGGAGCAGGCAGCTGCCTTCTGCCAGCATAACTTGTAAAGTGTCTCTTTTTCCCTTTCTCATGGTCTACTGATTGCAGGTGCTCCTGGGATTTGTAGGCTTTTCTGAGGCTGTGGCCATTGCTGCAGCTTCAGAGAAGACTACAAATTCCAGGAGCACCTGCATCATTTCCAGGACTCCATGGGAAAGGGGGGAAGTCAGCAGCCGGAAGTGAAGAGCTAGAAAACAACTTGTCTTCTATTCTCTGTCTAGTCCCCTTAAATAGTTTGTGAGGGACAAAGCTTCACTTCAGAGGGCTGAAGGGCCCAAAGTGAAGCAAGTCCCCCCAAATGGGGCTGAATCACATAAGGGATTCTTCATAATGTGATGTGATCCCCAAAGCAATGTGATCCCCAAAGTGAAGCAGGGCTGCTTTGCAGAGACCGAGCAGTGCTTTGCAAACTCACATGGATGTCACTGTGTGTAATCCACACAAGCTTTCATCAGAGCTATGAAAGGCAGCGAGTTGACTGAATATATTATCAGCAGCCTTTCATTGTATATTAAACCAAGCCACTACTTAGTTTCTAAATGGAAAAGTCCAAAGGCTCACACTTACTTGGAAGTCACATCCTATGCCTGGGGTGCCTATATCCTCAATCCCAGAAGTTTTATGTTTTATGCTTCATTGCAACAGAGTAGGGAATGCATAGTGCACATACTCACCCCCTTTGGTTTTTATTGTTTCTTAAGGACTGAGTTAAATCTCAAATAAAGCTCTGAACTGAGTATTCTGTGAAAAGAATATTTGAAGTTGTTCTGCAGTTGTAGGATCTAGAGTCCAAACCAAAGGATTCTTGTGCCTGGCTTTGAATTAGGGCTGATCCAAAATGGGGAAGGTTTGTGGAAAAAAATTTCCATGTGAAATGCACCCCAGTTTTGTTGATAATTTGGAGGGGGCTGAAAAACAAGTTGAAAATGTTCTCCCATTCAGAGTGAATGAATGATCCTCACCCTGGGAAAAGCATTGCCTTTACTCTGAACTGGCTGCAGGGGCGTAACTATAATAGGGCAATGGGAGACAGTTGTCTGGGGGCCCACTACCTTGGGGGGCCCCCAGAGGCAAGTCACATGACTGACTCCCCCAGCCACACACCTGCCTGGGCTTCCTTTAGTTGTATTCATCCTCCAAAATTGATGTGAGTGTTATGACTTGGAGCTACCAGAACAGCATGTCTTTCTCTAGTACCATTAAATGACTTGCATCATCCTGTCCACTGTCCACTCCCAGCGCAGTACTTCCAGTGACTGTTGCTGGTGTCTATCTTATGTTTCTTTTAGATTGTGAGCCCTTTGGGGACAGGGAACCATCTTATTTATTTATTATTTCTCTGTGTAAACTGCCCTGAGCCATTTTTGGAAAGGCGGTATAGAAATTGAATAAATAATAATAATCGTCCACGATTTACAAAACCTTTAAAAAAATAATTTAGGATGATGTTCTATTGTGGCACATAGGTGTCGTGTGTGTGTGTGTATAAAATTTTATTTACTATGCATTTTGTTACTACTATTCAGTCTCATTTAAGATTTCTTTACTTCATGAGCTGAGCTTCAGTGCGGGAGGGCATTTTAAAATCTTGTCTCTGGGCCCACTCCAACCTTGCTACGCCCCTGACGGCTGTCTGATGTAATCATTTAGCCAAATCTGGATATGTGGTAGTACCGCATCATCATCCTGGCTAGATGATCCCTAATTAATTATGCAGCCAACAAGAAGTGGAGCCCTCCTTTTAAAAAAAATATGCATCAAAGCAGCTGCTGAGAGGGGCAGAGGAGTGGAAGTTTAAAAAAAGGAGACAAGCTTTTGTTCATTTGAAGAACATTTCAAGTCGCCTGAAACTCCCCTTTTGCACCAGCAATGTTCACCTATGAACATTTGACTCAGCCTTAGTCTGAATATTGCCCTTTTGGGAATATTTTCCCTTTTGGGAAAATGTTTGGGAAAAGGACACTGCATACTTTCCCCCTACTGGGCACTTTCCAGATTACTCGCTCAACAGCGGTAAAATGCTTCGGCAGCAGTCTTGCAAAAACTCCCACCGTGGGGAAATACATCTTTTTATTTGCTCCACACATGTGACATTATAAGACTGTAACATGGCAATAAAATCCTAAAGAAGGCATCGGAAATGTGAACTGCACCTTGCTGTCAGTGCGGTGACTGCGGTGTCACAACATAGGAAGTATGGAAGCACACTTTGCAGATCCATTGTGACATTGTGGTAAGGGTTAATCTGGAAAGCTCCCTGGATGCCCTGTTAGAACTCCTGTCTGGACTTGCATAGTCAGGCAGTATATCCAAACTTTATTGCTAAGAGGATAATTCTGAATGATAAGCAGCAGGAATCTTTATGCAGGCAGCTGTTTCAGATGCTGTCGTGCTTAGTTTCTTGCATGATTCATACCCCCTGGGACCTCTACAGACTCCCCCTTCCAGTTCTGGAGGCAATAATCTCTGATAAAAGAGAGGAACCAGGGATCCTGCCCTTATATGGTATTGTGCTTCCAGACAGAAGTGCTAGCTGGCTCATGGCCCTGAGGATCCCTTGCTCCATTCAAGTGCCACAGAGATTTCTAGCTGTGTCGAGAAGCAGGTGAACTTGTTAAGTTATCTTCTTTACAGTGAGAAGCTTGGCTCTGCTTGTTCTCTGCTGACAATTGATGAGAAAAAATATGCCAATCTAGGGATCTTTTTATTTTTATAATAAAAGGATCACATAATTAATAGTAGGTTAATATGCACCCTTTGTAGCTGATTGTGTGCAAGAATATCCTACATATAGCATATTCTAATTTTCTATGGCTGCAGATTAAGTACTGTGTAATACATTGCATTTGTTTACGCAGTAGGATCTAAAATACAGCGCGCGCTCTCTCACACACACACATACACATTTTTTTTTCCTTTTTTCAGATCCCAGTGTGCCTATCACAATGTTTCCTTTAGGGTGGCTAAACTTCAGAAACTGCTGAGAATCCCTTCTTAGCAGGCTATTAAACCACCTACAGAGAAGCAGCCTGACCCAGTGATCTGAATATTGGGTACATACACAGAGCTCACCAACTTGCAAGGGTTGCCTCATTCACTTCAAAGATGAGGGCAGCTGTGTACATAGAAAAGGGATGTGCACTGCACATCTTTCCATTTTTTGTGCTGCACAAATGGGGCTCTACACTGAGCCAGTAGGACCTATCAAACATATCTACATGTTGTAGGCCAGTGATCCATTATTATGCACGTAGGGGATGCTTGGGCAAAAAAACCTTCAGTCTGAGAGCCATTTCTCACTGCTGACCTCTACACAATACCATGCTTTTCTCAGTGCTGGGTGACGAGATGGAGCCCTCTTTTAAGAGCTCTAGGAGGAAAGCACTGGGAAAGGCTACACTTCCCAGCACTCTCTGCATGCCTTCTCAGATGGTGCAGGGGCTCTTGAGGTCCCCATTTTCCTTAAAGCAGAGCATTGTATGGTGGGAATGGATTTCTCTGCATGGTGCCCGGGGGACTGTGCAGAGTATTCAACTTTGTCCGAAGCTTCACACAGGCCCAGTAAACATCTAGTCATAGTCACATAAGGTTGATGTGGGCCTTACAATGAAGAACACTGTTGTACTGTACATTGTCTTCAATGAAAGTAAACTGAGATTTGCATATTAGAAGCAGTGGCCAATATCGACTAATGCCATGCATACTGAATAATGTTTTGCACATACACTGGGGAAAGGGTGATTTTTGCCAATTCCTCTTTGCCTCCCAAGAATATGTCCCTGCAGGCTGAGGAACTCAGGAACATATTTTTGGGAGATATGGAGGACTGGAGAAGGAAGAGCGAGATCGCTGGAAATTGTAGAGATATGCTCAAAATGCGATTCGGTGTCCGAAATCACAGCATAATCCCTTTAAAATTGAGGGCTTACACAGCCCTAACATGGAGGTCCGTACCTGCTCCTCCTTCGCTTGCTGCCAGTTCCATAACTGCAGTACTCCCCCCAGCTATGATTGCACGCTGATGGGCATCTCCCAGCTTCCCCTGCATGACACCAGCATACACACATGAAATATTTCACACATGAAACAATACTGAGTTAGTTAGTCTGGATGTTGGCCAGTGTATTTAATTTGCGCAAAGAATGATCACTGAAAAATTTGGGGAGGGGTTACAGAGTTTAGATTTTTTTATAGAGAGAATGTGGTGGAAATAGGAGCTGTATGCAGTATTGTGAGTTGACATTACAGCTTTCATACTAAGCTGTTCCTCTACTGTGACTGGCGTTAATACTCCAGTGACTAGGAGCTGCTCTGTGCCAAAAATGCCATCTCTATTATTTCTAAACCAACAATGGATAACTTTGTGGGCCTTATGTCATTGATTTGGGAAAAGCCTCTAATCCAGGAGTTTATCTCAGTGAAAAGTATTTGTAGTATTAAAGATGATGTGTTATCCATTATTTCACAGCGCTTTTAATGGGCAGACTTTCCTGTATATTTGCTGTATAACTTAAATGGAATTTCACCAGAAAGGTGAGCAGGAGGTTAGTGGTGGAGAGTGGTGATGGGACTTGTTAAAAGAAAGAGATTCTCCCTGTAGCTCATCTCTTGGTTAGGTATTTTCACCAGACACCAGTATCAAAGTTTCAAACAAAGCTTTATTTCATTGCTAGCAAAAGCTCTTGGGTGCCGACGCCCCCATCTCGCAGCCCATCCATCTTTTTATGCTCTGCAGTCAACAACTTTCGCACCTGTGCATTGTATACAAGCCAAAGCGTTACTTTTAACCCCAAAGGTTCCAATTTGCTTCCAAGTGCTATATTTCCCACTTTCTATTTCTCAAGACATCTGGCTTGTGGCCTGGGCCTGGTTCCCCTCCCTGTTGAGACATACATTCAAGCAGTGTCATCATAAAATATCCTCTAGGTGTGGTGGTGGGAGATCTACCAGCCACCGCAAGCTCCATTGATAAGGCGTGGATAGCTAGTGCTGTGCAAACCAACTGTGCTTTTTGGCTATTTGAGAGCTATTTGCAAATAATCTTTCAACTCGGCACTGTCAAAAATATGTTGAATTTTGAGAGAACCAGTGTGCCTGAAGTCTAAGTTTTTTAGGACATGGAACGACAGACTGTGTGTTGCTCTGTGACCAGTTTTATTCAGGTCAAACATAATGGGGCCTTAACATCTCTCTCTTCAGTAGCCAGTGTCTTGAAGACTTCCATCCTCCGCACTATAATTTGCTTCTTTGGAAGCTTTTTTGTTAATTGTGAAAACTAAATTCACAGGCTTTCCAAGGCATTACTCAAAATTGCAACCAGATGCTCTCCTGTTGAGCATTAAAGAGTGCCTTTCTGCTGAAAACCACTCAGCCTAAATGCAGGGGTTGGACGAAACTCTTCTGACCTGTCACTCACAATGGCTCTCTTGAAGGCAAGGCACTCTGTGCCACCAGCTAATCTCTCAGAATAGGATGAGGCAACAGCTGCTAAATCCAGCGCAGGACAGAGCCCTCACTGCCTTGGAGATCTGTGGAAGGAGTGATTTCACCAGGTGGCAGCTTCTCCTTCTGCTGTAAATATTAAATTGGTGATACCGACTTGATGGCACAACTTTACTTTACTCACCTATGTAGTGGGAGAAGAGTCACTGTCCCTGTTCAGCCCAGCATAGCATAGCATCTCTCCAGTTGCTGCTGCTGCTGCTGGTGATGGTGTCTCTTTTGTCATATTTTTGCTTTAGGTTGTGAGCCCTTTGAGGACAAATCACTATTTTCTCATCTTTTCCCTGGCACAATAAGGAGGGCGGAGAGAGAAGGAATAGAATAGCGAGAAGCTCCAAAGAGATAAGAGAAGTTCCAGGAGAAAAACGTGCAAATTGCAGAGCTCTTCCTCTAACGTCCTGTCCCGAGCGAGACAGAACTGGAACTGGGACTAGGAGGCGGGACCGCCTACAATCAAGTCACATGGTCCAGTTCTGTCTCGGGCATGCGCAGTTCACTACCCTTACTGAGGCTCTCCTACTCAGGGGAAAAATGTTTCCTGTTGTGTGCTAAAACTGAGGTACTTTGAGACGGAGCAGTTCTCAAGAGTTTCTTTTGTACCCATGTCAGTATTTTCCATCTACACTAGGGGGCAGAATGTTGCCACTAGGTTATCTACTACTACTACTGATATTTATATACCACTTTTCAACCATAGTTCTCCAAGCGGTTTACATAGAAAAACAAAACAACACATAAATAAGATGGTCCCCTGTCCCCAGAAGGGCTCACAATCTGTGTTACTCCTGCCCATTCCACTGTCCCCACCTCCCCATAGTGCTTATCACAGGCATGCACAGAAAGAGCAGTGTTGACCCAAGTCGGGCTTTTAAATTAAAATTCTGTTTTTGTTAGACACACCTTGTCTATCAAACCTCTGCAGCATCCCCCATCCTTAGGAACATAGGAAACTGCCATATACTGAGTCAGACCATTGGTCTATCTAGCTCAGTATTGTCTTCACAGACTGGCAGTGGCTTCTCCAAGGTTGCAGGCAGGAATCCCTCTCAGCCCTATCTTGGAGAAGCCAGGGAGGGAACTTGAAACCTTCTGCTCTTCCCAGAGCGGCTTCATCCCCTGAGGGGAATATCTTGCAGTGCTCACACATCAAGTCTCCCATTCAGATCCTTACCCCTTCTGCTTGAACCTTCTCTGACGCCTGTACCTGTAGTGCCTGCAGTGTGTTGTTTAAGCACAACTACACTGAATAGAGATGCCTCCATTTTTCAAAAAGAAAGAAAAAGAAATGTTTGATGTTTTAAGTGCCTCCTCTGGACACTGTTGCTGCTTATTAACTAATCACGTCCTAAAATGGTTCCCTCTTGCCAGAAGCTTCCCCTTTAATGACTTGGCTGCAATCTTATGGACACTTTCCTAGGAGGAAGCCTTACTGAATATAGTGCTGTTGAAAGCACCATTTCTTCCTTTTTATGCTTAATTGACATTCTTGTGATTAGTGAGGTGGGGGGGGGAGAATAAGTGATATAGCGTTAAGATGATTCTCTTCTAGACTATAATGAAAAATAACTTAAAAGCATATAACTTTTTCATTGCTTGGTAGAATGAGGCAAAAATAGCAGGAATAGGAGCCCCTTCTGTATGTATGAAGCCAGCAAATTTGTAGACAAATTGTTATCCAGGAATTTATATTCAATAGCACTTCAAAATTTGAGGTTTTTCTAGCCCCACTTTTGAGTTTTGCAGACAAAAAAAACCCTAATCAGTAGGGTTGTTTCAAGGTGAATAATATGGTTTAAAAATAAAGGGGAGCTGGGAAATTGAAAATATCAATAAAACTGACCTCTGTTAAACAAAATTGCAAAGGTCATCTCTAGAACGCCATTCTAGAAGTTGGAGAAAACTGCGAAGTGGCCAAATTTACAGATGACACTAAACTATTTAGGGTAGTGAAATCCAAAACAGATTGTGAGGAGCTCCAAAAGGATCTCTGCAAACTGGGTGAGTGGGCTACAAAATGGCAAACGTGGTTCAATGTAAGCAAGTGAACTGCCCCAGAGACCTTTTTGTATGGGGCGGTATAGAAATGTACTCAATAAATAAATAAAATAAGTGTAAAGTGATGCATATTGGGGCAAACCCCCCAACTTTACATATACACTGATGTGATCTGAGCTGTCGGTGACTGACCAGGGGGAGAGATCTTTGGGTCATAGTGGACAGCTCGTTGAAAGTGTCGACTCAGAGCGTGGCAGTTGTGAAAAAGGCAAATTCCATGCTAGGGATCATTAGGAAGGGGACTGAAAATAAAAATGCTAATTTTATAATGCCCTTTTACAAATCTGTGATGCAACCATATTTGGAGTACCTTGTGCAGTTCTAGTCACCTTATCTTAAGAAGGACATTATAGAACTGGAGAAGGTGTAGAAGAGGGCAGCAAAAATGATCAGGGGCCTGGAGCACCTTACTCGTGAGGCAAGGCTACAGCATTTGGGGCTCTTTAGTTTGGAAAAGAGGGGATTAAGGGGAGACATGATAGAGTTGCATAAAATATTGCATGGAGTAGAGAGAGAAAATTTTCTCCCTCTCACACACTCTAGAACCGGGGGTCATCCCATGAAACAAGGTTGGGAAATACTAGTCTGGTGGCTATAGGCCACCTCCAGCCTCAGAGGCATTGCTTCTAAATACCAGTTGCAAGGGAGCAACAGCAAGAGAGAAGGCATGCTCTCATGCTTCACTTCTTGCCTTTGGGCTTCTCAGAGGCATCTGGTGGGCCACTGTGTGAAACAGGATGCTGGACTAGATAGGCCTTGGGCCTGATCCAGCAGAGTTGTCCATATGTCAGTGACCAGAAGTCATGTGGCAAAAGTGCAAGTGCAGTTTACTGTATGATTCCTGATATGTACTAGACCTGTGCCCCTATCTCTAGATTGTTTCCCCAAGTGACTCACTCTGCAGAAATAATGCACACATACCACTTTCCCTAAACACGTATGAAAGTGCTCATAAATCTCTATTATATCAAGATTGGTTTTCTGAGATTCTTGTCAACACCCTGCTTTAGTGCTGCCCTGTGCAACTAACCACACTTCTGATATTTTTCCTGGTACTTTAGATTTCAGGGCACAGGGTTGTGATGATATTTATAGACATGACACATCTTGAATTCAAGCTTGTTTGCCAATAAGTCACTTTTGCATTAGTCTAGCCACGTACCACTGAGAGTTTAAAACTTTTCTTAATTTTCTTTTTTCTTTTTTGGTTTGCTGAAGACAATTGACTTCTTAGCTTGCATGAAGGAAATCCTGCTGGAGGTGCACTATAAATCAGTTTGTAGCCAAGGACAAGTTGCTGTCTGAAATAGTTCCTTGTTGCCCTCCTTTGTGAATCCCAGAGGTCCTTTTGAATAGCCCCATCCACCAAAACAGAGAAGGGATCTAGGGAAAATACTATGAGGCAAATACTATGTCTGACAGGACCTACAACAGTTCTGGTATATTCATAGGGGTGTTTTTTTTGTTGTTGTTGGGCAGATTTGAGTAGTGCTACTAATTCATCTTGATGTATCATTCTTCACATGCTGGTAGGATTGTATTTTATTTTTAATCCACAAGTTGAATCACTTAAGGCCAGTTCGGGCATTTCAAGTCTTTTCCTCACATTGTGCCCTGACTGCTCCTAGGGAAACACGTGCACTGAGAAGAGAGCATAGTGTAGGACAGCAATGGACAGAATGTAGGCAAGGGTCTACTCTTAGATCTCTGGATGATTTGCAGTAGATCCAAGGGTTTTTGACTCTCCATTGTTTAACAGCAGCAGCATTCAAGACTCCCCCACGTCCCACTCCTTTGTTTGAACATAAGAACAGCCCTGCTGGATCAGGCACAAGGCCCATCTAGTCCAGTATCCTGTTTCACACAGTGGCCCACCAGATGCCTCTGGGGAGCCCACAGGCAAGAAGTATGTGCATGCTCTCTCTCCTGCTGTTGCTCCCCTGCAACTGTTATTGAGAGGCATCGTGCCTCTGAGGCTGGAGATGGCCACAACCACCAGACTAGTAGCCATTGATCGACCTGTCCACTAGGAATCTGTCCAAGCCCCTTTTAAAGCCATCCAAGCTGGTGGCCATCACCACATCCCATGGCAAGGAATTCCATAGATTAATTATGTGCTGTGTGAAAAAGTGCTTCCTCTTGTTGGTCCTAAATTTCCCGACCTTCCGTTTCATGGGGTGACCCCTAGTTCTAGTGTTGTGAAACAGAGAGAAAAAATTATCTCTGTCCACCCTCTCCACTCCATGCATAATTTTATACACCTCGATCATGTCTCCCCTTAGTCGCCTCTTTTCCAAGGTAAAGAGCCCCAGATGCTGTAGCCTAGCCTCATAAAGAAGGTGCTCCTGGCCCCTGATCATTTTGGTTGCCCTTTTCTGTACCTTTCCCAGTTCTACAATATTCTTCTTAAGATACTGTGACCAAAGCTTTACGCAGTCCTCTAGATATGGCCGCACCATAGATTTGTATAAGGGTATTAAAATATTAGCATTGTTATTTTCAGTCCCCTTCCTAATGATTCCTAGCCTTTTCACAGCTGCCGTGCACTGAAATGGCACCTTCAATGAGCTGTCCACCACAATGTTTGCCATCGAAGTAGGCTGTCGAAACAAAGAAAGATTAGGGAAGAACCAGGGACAGCTTTGGGAGTGGGCTGTGAAAACAGCTCTGGTACTGAATGCAAATCCTAGGCCAAGCAGATGTTCAGAGGCTCCCTGTTTCTTAATTCTAACTGCAACTCCACCCTGCTGAACTCTTGTTTGATTCCAGTTCCTGCTGGTGGACTTTGGGGGTTTAGTAAAAAGGATAGATCCTGCAAGCCTGAGGTATGCCAACACCTGATATGGGGTGTCACTTATTTAAAGTAAGCAATTCAAAGCACGAGGCCAAATTAAACCTTTGACATGTTTGGCTCCCCATAACTGACATCTAATCCCATCGGAAGCTTGCAGGCGGCAGTCAGAACTCAAGGTTTGTTTCCTTCTCTTTCTCACAGGTGCTTTCCTCTTCTGCTGGACTCCTTTCTTTGTGGTCCACATAACCAGAGCGTTGTGTGAGTCCTGCACCATCCCCAACGAAGTCACCAGTATTGTCACGTGGCTGGGCTATGTCAACAGCGCTCTCAACCCTATCATCTACACTATCTTCAACACTGAGTTTAGGAACTTCTTCCGCAAAGTTTTGCACATCTTCTGCTGACACTGCTGAATTTTGAATATAGAACTGGACTCTGAATATAGAGCAGACTATTGTACTGCACAGTGCAAAGAGCCAGACAAATCAACTTCTTTGTATAGTTTATTAAAGTTTTATTTCTTGCTAATTACTGTGTGTTCCAGTCTTTTTCCCTGCTTCGGTGAAGGATGCTACCATACAATTCCTTATCAATATAACATTTTATCAATTGCACATATTTTGATTTTAAAACCTTAAAAAATAAAGCGCCTACTGCATATTTGGCTAGACTGTCAACATGGCTTGGAGCTAATATATCATCTCCCGCTGTGTCCCATTAAATTGTTCAACATTGACTGAGGACACTCTCCAATATTTGCTGTCTACATGCCAAATTCAGGCAGGAAACATGTAGAGAGGTATTCTAGGGGTTTTGTTTGCATTTGAACTGTCTGCTCTGAAGGTACACCAGAGTCCAGGCATCTTCTGGCAGTGTTGTATTAGAGTCTAGTTTTGGAGGGGGGGGGTGTTTTAAAAGTATGTGTGCTTTTACTTCTTCATCCCAGAGCCTTTTGGAAGGGATAGACTAGAAAGCTTGAATAGACAGAGACTCAACAGGGGAAAAGAGTAGTCTCCTATTTATAATGGTATGTCCATTCGACCCATTATTATAGGCCACAGCAGCAGCCAGTTCAAACGCTTTAGTAAAAAAGACCACCAGACTGAACTGCCCCGCACTATGGTAGGGGTGTGCATGGAACTGGTTTGGACAGTTCAGTTCCAGGTCCAGCCAAACTAGGTGGCGGGTCAGTTCGGGGGATATACTTGTAAAGGGGAATCCAGAGAGGATTCCCCTTTACATGTAACAAGGCATTCCCTATACTAAGGTAGGGGTGGGTGGCAAGATAAAGGGTACTTAGTACTTTCTCTTTGCAGGCAGTGGAGATGGTGGAGGCAGCTGGGGCTACAACTCTACCAAACTCCCCACCAGCTTGGACACCTGAACCAGGTGGGCTCTTCTTCAGGAGTCCAGCCGGGTGGGGGGTGGAGGAGCTGCCACTGATGTCTCTGCCATCCCCCCGCCTGCAAAGAGAAGGTACTAAGTACCCTTTTTCTAACTCCCCACCTAGTATAAGGAATATCCCTTTACTTTTAAAAGGAAATCCTCACCAGTTCCGTTCTTTTAGAACCAAAGCCAGTCCGGTCCAAACTCAGATCGATCGAACCAGTTTGCACATCCCTAACTATAGGGATAAAGCATGCCAGAAGAATGGGTGCAATTTATTCATTATTTAGTCTGAGTGGAAGGTTAAAGTGCTGAACATTTGACAATGTACAGGTATTTTCCTATGAACCATCTCTAGTGCCATTGCAACTAGTCATGTGCAACTATTAATGGCCCTTGGTGGACAGAAGACAGTTCAATGAGGCTGTGATGAGCACTGCATATACTTGTCATTGTCAACGCTTGCAGCTTTTGTGCATGATTCTCCCTTGCTGAATCAAAAAATGGGTTCTGCCTGTGCCCTCAAGGTATGACAGCATTCATTCATTCATTCATTTATTTAGCGATACAAGACCAAACATAACATACATACAACAAGCAGCAATAATACAATTATCAGGAAAAGGAAAAGGAAAGAATAACGCATAAAACACCCTTATAAGGGACGCCCTTATACCTTCCCTCCAAAACCATAGATGGCAAGACATTAAATCGAGCCTGGGAGAATGCTCTCCTTTGGGTTAGAGCAGAGAAGTACATAAGATACATTGGTGGAAGTTGGTAACTTGAGAAGTAATCATTATAAACTCCAACAGAGAGCCTACTCAGGTCTCTTTGTTTCTCCAGGTCCCAAATTCTCTGTTTTAAAACTTTTTTGACTAAATCTGGGCCTAAGGGGCATATGAATTGCTCAGAAAACCCACAATTACCCAGTATGACCTGTACATTTTTCTTCCAAATAGACTGATATTCATCCTTTAAAACCAAAGGAACCAAGCCCAACCCATGAGAGTTAATTTTGTGCCAGTAATTAATTAAACATAACCAAGCCTGTGCTACTATCCTGGTAATGCCCGCCTCTAAACGAAGCGACACATCTGAGACACAATGAGGGAGTTGGAAAATACCTCGTAGAAATCTCGTTTGAACCCGTTCAAGTGACTGTAGATTTCCTGTCAAAAAAATCTGTATTCCATAGAGCATCTGGGCTAAAATTTTTGCTTGGTAAACCTTCAGCACAGCAAGAATGGAATAGGCCCCTTCGGTGTAAAAAAAATTTTAATACAGCTGTGACCATCTGTTGAGCCTTAGTGGGTAAATAGTCACAGTGGGGTCTCCATGAGAGATGTTCATGGAGCACAAGGCCAAGATATTTATACGTTTTAAAATGCTGAACGCTGTTACCATTTATGGACCAGCAATGCTTTTTTTATCTCTTACAAAACACCATCATCTTGGTTTTGTGAATATTAATGTCCAGAAATTCCTCAGCACAAAATTGTGCAAGAGTTCTCAGAGCCCTCCGCATGCCAACAAGCGTAGTAGATAGTAATGCTGCATCGTCAGCATACAGCACACACTCATGCGTCTACATGGATACAATGTGAGATGAAGTGAGAGGTAAACAGGAGGCAGCCTACCTGCTAATGGCCACCAGCCCCGAATAAAAGTTGGGGTTATGGGATTATGGTTTCGTCTTGTGATGATCTTGCCCACAATTATCCCCATGAGGCAAGTCCATTGCAAACGTGGTGAGGCTGGTACAGATATGGATCCCATTTGCCAGTGATCCTTGGGATAAGCTCAGCTCATATTCCTGGGAATGGTCCCAGGAATATGATCTTGGGCAAGACCAAAAAATGGTGGTGAACAAATTATGAGATGTACCTGAGAAAGGAAGTGTAAGATGGAGAGAAGAATGTCAGAAGAAGTGGTTTGCATTGGGCTGGATATGTTATACTAAAGACATCAGAAAATCTTCTGTGGGGTTTTTATTTTAGAAAAATCAGCTATGTGGACCCACCTGCAGACCATGCTGAAGAAAGCCATTTTTATTTCATATTGCTCAGTTAAGAAGCATAAACCATTCAGGACCTGCTACTTGCCACCTAGTCTACCATCCTTCTAGGGAGGTTAGTACTCTTGCACTAGATGAGCTAAGCCAGGATTCAAGAATCACAGGAACCAAGCAAGAAACCAGCCCTGTTCTCAGGGCTATGGATGGGGCAAAAAACCACAGGGTTATCATGATTTTGTATTTGATTTTTCCATGTGGAAATGGGGTCTGCAAGTTCCCAGAAAAGGAAAATGATAACCAACCTGTTTAGAGAAATACTATGAAAAGAAAACTTGGCTTGGGTACTTGAGAATCTAACTGAAAACATTAAAGAGCCCCCAATCCTTTCATCTACCTATATGTAATGCACTAAGGTCGGACGTGGCAAGCACCGCCCACATAGTGCTTTACCAATTGGAGGTAACAGAACAGAAGCACTGTGGTGATTGGGTAGTGTGCGGATTCCATATGCAGATACTGAAGAAGGAGATTGAGTGAGTGAGCAGCAGGGTGGGGGCAAATGTGCAGGGAGGGGCGAACAAGTGAGCGAGCGGTGGGGAGGGGTGAGCATGTGGTCAGGGAGGGGGCAAGTGGCGACAGAACAAGTGGGCAGTGGGGAGAGGGCAGCGGGCAGCAGGGAGGGGGCGAGCGGGTGGGTGGTGGGGAGGGGGAGAGTGAGCGAGTGGGGAGGGGGTGAGCGAGGGGCAGGGAGGGAGCAAGTTCAAGTGTGTGGTCAACACCGAGCAATAAAGCAGGGGCTGTGGCGGTGGGGGGTAGCCAAGGAGAGCAAAAAACTCACAACGCACAGATGATCTGTGCAGATTCAGCTACTTTACTCTGTTCATCTAAGGCTGAATCTTCTGTGCATTAAACTACATTCACGCTGGGAATCGCCATTCCTACAGCTGGAGTTTAACTCAAACTATCCAGATTATGCCATCATGACCCACAGAGAGCAGAGCAAGCACACACAGAGGAGGATGCCCATCTGATGAAAGGAATACTTTAGCCAATTAAAGAGGTTAAAAATAGTACTCATAAGAGGTGCTTTGCTGAATTTCCTGCCCAAGCCTTTAAAATTATCATTGCTATTTCCTAATAAACGCTTAAAATACAGTGTCTCTAAGAGGGCCCCTGCAGCTTCCTGACCATCCGCAAGAGTGATAAGCAAGGCAAGAAATCCAATTGCAAGTTAGACAAATCTATTGCTTCATTAACTTCTTTGCGTGCACATCAGGGATTCTTTAAACGGAACCTGGCAGAGTTTTACAGTAGACCCCCAGGAAATCTTTCTCCAATGTCTCAGAGGTATAAATAGCAGCTGTAGCTTGGTTGGAATACCACCAGATAAGTCTGTTCTACAACCATATCCACCCAGAGATGAAAGTTTGGGGCGGTATACACAGAGGCGTAACTAGGGAAAATAGCGCCTAGGGCAAGCACTGAAATTGCTCCCCTGTCCAAACAGGAATGATGGGACTTGTAGTCAACAATATCTGGAAATCCCTGTTAAAAGGAACACTGTACCATCTAGACGTGGTTGTTGATCAAAACCTGAAAACATGAGCCATCTCTGTAAAAGACTTAGAACAACAGTCAGGAGTTATGCGAGGATTCCAAGTGTCATTTTCTCTGTCTCATCTCGTTCTTTTTAAAAAACATGACTTTGTCCTAGAGGATCACCTGCCCAAATAGCCACTAGCAAAATAGGGGAAGAAGAAGGTGGCCGGGGGTGGGGGAGATCTATAAACCAGTGAATGATTCCTGCCAGCCTTTGTCTTATGATGACTGTTGGCTCATGATGGGGTATATGTGCATTCACCACACCAGTGCTTACTTTGACACCAAGAGGGAGGAGGATACATTAGTTTGCCACACTAGACAGAGGCATTTGCAACAGGAGCAGACAGCCAAGTTCTGCCAGGGCCAAAACCAGCCCCTGCCAGACTAAGAAATCATTGTAATTTGCCCCTTCCTGTCACAAGCAGCGTGCTGTTCTTTTATTATTGACTCTAACTCTCAAATATCACAGCCGTGGATGGAAAATTCAGGGTCAATTGACAAGAGACACATTTTCTACATGGAAGTTTCTTCTGTGCAGGTGTTGTGCAGAAACCCATGTGTAGTGACCGCTAGGGGCATAGCAGGGTTGGAATGGACCAAGATGAGATTTTAAAATGGGCCCCCAGCCCCTCAAAGTCCAGGGCCTCCACACACCCCAGGCCCCCAAGGATTTAAGTCTGATATTTCAAAATAGGTATGCTGCCTGGAAATACATTTCACTGAATACACACATGCACACTTCACAGTATATAGTGATATACATTAAGTACTATATATTTGTGCTACTTTTAATGCCTAGAACACACTAGCAACGCTAATTATTACAATGGGCCCCTCGCTGCAGATTAGCAAAGGAGACTTTCAACCACGCAGGGTGAGCCTATGTTTGTTTTCTCAGAATTCTGAACAAATTCAGTAAAGTTTGATTCCAGGAGGTTTTTCACAGGAGGCTTTTAAAGCTCTTTCACACACATCTCCTCTGGAATGGAGGTGCTGCAGTCACATGGTGGCCAGATTTACACTGAAGTCCCTGCAAGTTATTGGAGAGCAGTTCACACACAAGAAAAATAAAATAAAAGCACAACACATGCTTCACAGTTCTCACTCAGACCTTCTGGGTTGCAAAACAACTTGAACATAAGTGCATCTATGAATGAATGAATGAATGAATAAATAAATATTTGTTCCAGAAGTGTTTGTAATTTTCTGACATGAAACAAGCCACTTATAGGCCTTTTTAGATAGTTTTTGTTTTTAAAGCCAGCACATTTTTCAGTCTGTTTTAAATTAAATATTCAGAGACTTCTCAGTCTCGCCCCACCCCCCATATCAAAGCCCTATGGCAAGCAGATCCCTATATTGGGCGTGGGGGGTAACCACAAAAAGGAATTCACAGCCTACCTGGCAAAGGCTGTACTGGATGATCTGGGCAGAGGGTCTGCTGCTGCTGCTGCTGCTGCAGGGAGCTCTGCCAGCCTCCTTCCTTCCTTCCTTCCTTGCTTGCTTGGGGCCTACTCGAGTTCAGGCTTCAGGGAGACCTACTCGGAGGCCTCTCTGGAAGCCCTGCCCACCTGCCAATCATCTGAGAAGCGGGGAGAGAAGACCTCTGCAGTTTGCAGGCTGCGCCTATCCTAGGCTGGAGCTGGAGGCAAGTGGCTGAGGGGCCCTGGGGCTGGGCAGGTGGGCAATGGGGTGGGGGTGGCAGGGACTGGTGTGGCGCCTAGGGCAGTGCCCTGCCTGCCCCCCCCCCAAGTTCCGCCTATGGGTATACAAATTCGATAAATAAATAAATACATAAATATTGCAAAAAACATCTGTACTGAGGGTTCAGGTAATATTTATATTTAATGATTAATCCATTAAAAGGCAGATTAATACCATATTTTTGTGCATATACCCTGTACACAAGTATAACCCAAGTATTCCCCACAGAAAATAATCACTTTTGCATACCTGCACCTGCTCAGAACCCAGGGGTATATTATTATTAATATTATTATTATTTATTTGATTTCTATACCGCCCTTCCAAAAATGTTTCAGGGCGGTTTACACAGAGAAACTACAAATAAATAAGATGGATCCCTGTCCCCAAAGGGCTCACAATCTAAAATGAAACACAAGATAGACCCCAGCAACAGTCACTGGAGGTACTGTGCTGGGGGTGGATAGGGCCAGTTACTCTCCCCCTGCTAAATAAAGAGAATCACCACGTTAAAAGGTGCCTCTTTGCCAAGTTAGCAGGGGAGTCTAATGCCCTGGAGCTGCCTTATCTGCCCTCCCAATGGGACTCACCACCACTCCCAAGGCCAGGGGATGTCTTGGGGAATTCTAAGGGAGATGGGGGCGGGGTGGGCTCTCCATGCACCTCCCACTTCGCTTTGCTTTTGCTGCTGAGACATTCTCCATCTTGAATGTAATATATTGAATGTAAGTGGTGATGTTGGGGCGGGGGGGTTGACTATCACAGTAGCAGCAAGCTCTGTATGTGTGTGTGTGTGTGTGTGTCCATCCCACACCCAATATATATAGTACTTAATGTATATCACTATATACTGTGAAGTGTGCATGTGTGTATTCAGTGAAATGTATTTCCAGGCAGCATACCTATTTTGAAATATCAGACTTAAATCCTTGGGGGCCAATTTTAAAATCTCATCTTGGCCCATTCCAACCTTGCTATGCCCCTGGCAGTCACTACACATGGGTTTCTGCACAACACCTGCACAGAAGAAACTTCCATGTAGAAAATGTGTCTCTTGTCAATTGACCCTGAATTTTCCATCCATGACTGGGATATCTGAGAGTTAGAGTCAATAATAAAAGAACAGCACGCTGCTTGTGACAGGAAGGGGCAAATTACAATGATTTCTTAGTCTGGCAGGGGCTGGTTTTGGCCCTGGCAGAACTTGGCTGTCTGCTCCTGTTGCAAATGCCTCTGTCTAGTGTGGCAAACTAATGTATCCTCCTCCCTCTTGGTGTCAAAGTAAGCACTGGTGTGGTGAATGCACATATACCCCATCATGAGCCAACAGTCATCATAAGACAAAGGCTGGCAGGAATCATTCACTGGTTTATAGACCCCCCCACACACACCTTCTTCTTCCCCTATTTTGCTAGTGGCTATTTGGGCAGGTGATCCTCTAGGACAAAGTCATGTTTTTTAAAAAGAACGAGATGAGACAGAGAAAATGACACTTGGAATCCTCGCATAACTCCTGACTGTTGTTCTAAGTCTTTTACAGAGATGGCTCATGTTTTCAGGTTTTGATCAACAACCATGTCTAGATGGTACAGTGTTCCTTTTAACAGGGATTTCCAGATATTGTTGACTACAAGTCCCATCATTCCTGTTTGGACAGGGGAGCAATTTCAGTGCTTGCCCTAGGCGCTATTTTCCCTAGTTACGCCTCTGCATGCAGAAGATTCCAAGTTCCCTCCCTGTCATCTCCCCAGGGCTGAGAGAAACTCCTGCCTGTAACCTAGGAGAGGCCACTGCCAGTCTGGGTAGACAATACTAAGCTAGATGGACCAATAGTCTGACTCAGTACAAGGCAGCTTCCTATGTTCCTGTGAGGTTTGAGAACTGCCAAAATGACATTTAATCCCACCTACCACATAAGGGTCAAACAACATGTTAGTGAAACATGTAGTTTGGCCCTGCCATGCTTTTGTTGTTGTTGTTAATAGCAGCTGCAGAAGTCCACTTTGTAGATTGTAAGGTAAATTGTAAGGTAAATGTGCCATCAAGTCGATTTCGACTTCTGGCACCCACAGAGCCCTGTGGTTTTCTTTGGTAGAATACAGGAGGGGTTTACCATTGCCTCCTCCCACGCAGTGTGAGATGATGCCTTTCAGCATCTTCCTACATTGCTATTGCCCAATATAGATATTTCCCATACTCTGGGGAACATACCAGCAGGGATTTGAACCTGCAACCTTCTGTTTGTTAGTCAAGCATTTCCCCACTGCACCACTTAAGGTGGCTACAGGGCAATTAATTGTACCTTAGTTTTAAGTTCAAAGCTGAGTTGCGACACCTGTACCATTTCAAGCAGGATGATAAAACAGATTAAAAGGCAGACGGTGAGATGAGACTTCACCCACATAGTCAATTGCACTGTAACATTTTTTGGAAATACTTGTTCCAAACTGCAAATTGCAATCTTGCCTAACCCAGCATTTTGAAGGCTACATGGTCCAAGTAAAAGACATTGGCTCACTTAGCTTTCCCTGCAGTGTGCCTTTTGAACTTTAATTCCAAGCAGGAAGAAAAGGCCAAAAGGTATCAGTTATTTTCTCCTTATAAACAATGGACAAGGAATTAACCGGAAACTGTAGTGTTTTTAATTATTGCTTAATCATTCAAATTGACACTTTGGAGGATGGGGTGGGTGCTGAGGGGGAAAAGATGCAGAGAGGAAGAAGAATTAACTGCCTTCATCATTTGCTGCATATGATGTTTCCAGGACAGACGGGGGGGCCACTTCCACATTAAGCTGATCTTGTAGTGACAGATTTAACATCACATATAGCTTGGTCCTTAGCAACTGGGAATGGGCCACTCACTGGTTTGGGTATAGTGGGACACGGTTAACTCTGAGGAAGGGAACAGGGTGGATAAGGAGGACCCCAAAACTCCGTGTTCTTGTATGATTTAACCTGTTGGATATTTTTCAACATGTAGTGTTCTTTGGGGGCGGGGGGTTTCCCCTGGGGGGGAGTGGAGAGGGAGGGATCTGATAACATGAAACTGAAAATGTCAGATTAAAATTCACATGATCAGACTTTTTACAATAGCTGCACAATTTCAAAATAAAGCTCTTTTCTTGCCTTTGAATATACAATGGCAAGAAAAGCTATATAAATATTTTTGTCTTTGTTGACTACAGAGATAATTCTCATGGTTACAGTTATGAGAATTGGCTGCAGTTGTAGGAAAACCAGTGCAAGCCAAAAAAAAAAAAAATCTTCAGAAGGAAGTCCTAGTGTTTTCAATGAGATTTACTCCCTTATAAAATGAATTTAGGATTGCATCTTAAGGCACGTAGTTGGAGAAACTCTGGCTTCATCTGGGCTCAAAATATAGCCCTTAGGTCTGTACCATGCCAAGCAGCCCTGCCGTGCCTGGAGCCTCCGCAACATGATGCTCTTGGTAGTCCCCTGCCAGACTATTAGACCCAGTTACCCATTCCAAAGGTCTCATTCCCTTGCTAAATTTCCCTGCTTCTCTGACAAAGGCCAAAGTCTAGCAGAAGACATGATAAATGTGGAAGGGGCCAAAAGGATGTAGCTCTCCTCTTTCCAAGCCTCTGTCTTTCTGCAGTCCCTCCATTTAGAGTTGAGTCAGCTTTTATCTTCATCAGATAAAGGTCAGGGTGGCACCAACACAGTGGAGAGGATTGGTGGCCTTTGCAAGCAGAAGGAAGAGAGTTGAAACTGAGACAACCCCAAAAGGAGGAGGAGATCAGGACCACCCCTTCCGTCCAGTCCCTGCATTGCCAATGAAGCCTTTGCTTCACTTTCCAGTCGTCTTTCCCAACTGCCACAAAGTCTGTTGTATGTGAGTGTCTCTAGACTCCCATTCAACCCGTTCCTTTGGTCTCTTCCCCTCTCTCTGCTTGCTCCACACTGCCAAACTTTAGATTGCACATTGTGCCAAGTTGAAAAGCAGGTGTGCATTTTGTGGACCCATTTCCCCCTCACAAAATATACCTCGCCTGCTGGCAATTTGTCATACCCCAACTGCACAAGCATAGCTGTATGTGAGAAGAGCTGGCTTGATGCAAAACTGCACAGTGCTGGTAAGCAAGGGATCTGCCAGTGCAGCCTGGCAATTCAGGGAGCATTTCCTAGGCACACACCCCATTCAAAATGAGGGCTTTGTTCACCCCTAGGAGCATATCCCCATAACCAAACCACTACTTAGTTAGCTGGGATTCTTTGCTGAAGGAGAAAAAAAGCCCTAGACATGGCATATCAGGGATGCTAACAACAATGAGAAATAAACTGTGGCCACTGGGGGTGTTTATTGACACTCATCAAAAGCCTAATTTCAGACTTCTGGCACAGAACTAATTATAAACTCCTTGGGGGCAAGGATCTCTCTCTCTCTCTCCTTAATAGTGCCATACAAAATAGCAATTAAAACTAATAGTAATAGTTTTGTATCATGGTTGAGGCAGTCCAGTAAATAAAGACACAATTCCCATTTCAACCAAGACAACTTTGCTGGATTTCTAATGGACTCACTGCTCTGAAACGGGTAGCCCTTCCTGGCTGATAATTATTAAGCAAAATCCCTCTTCAGACAATGCTCCAACTGATAAGTTACAGTTTATAACTAGATGGGCTTGGGATGGGGAAAAGGGCATTTTTGTCCAACTTTGCTGAACATCACCAGCAGCGCTGCTTCCTCCTCGGAGAGGAAGCCCATTGGTGGATGGGGAGGACAGAAGTTAGAGGGGTGTGGGTCTCTCAACTGAGGACTTGCACTGCCTCTGCCCTCTCCTGGTACCAACCATCACACAGGAGCAGAGGGGGGGCACTCCCACTGGCAGATGGGGGTGGCAGGAGAAGGCAGTGGTATCTCAGCTGTTAATGCCACCCATCACCACATGAAGATGGGCACTAAGGCTTCAGGAGCCAGCTGGGTGCAGCTTCTGATGGCTGTGGGCCACCAGGCCAGTGCACAACCTGGTCAACCCCTGACACCAGCCCTGCCCCACTAAAATGGAGATGGTAGGAGATATGCCCTTCCCCACTTACTACAACAGGGCCTGCACAGGAGATTCTCAGTGGAGTGCTCTCATCGTGGCACATGACCGGGTGCCCTGATGATGAAGATGCTATTTTCTGAGCCCTGATGATGAAGATGCTATTTACTGGAGGAGAAGCCATACAGTCAGACAGGCCCTCCAGCTGTTTTTGGACAACTCTCATAATCCCCAGCCACAGTGGCTAATAGCCAGGGATTTTGGGAGTTGTAGGCCAACATCTGCAGGAGGACTGAAGTTGAGCAGCTCTGCAGTTGGGCTAAGCAAAATTGCCTGCTCAGATGTGGTGTCATTGCTATATTGGCTCTAAACAAAATAATTGTTTTATGTTACTGTATTTATTTAATTTAATTTAATTTTTTATTTGATTTCTATACCGCCCTTCCAAAAATGCCTCAGGGCATTTTACACAGAGAAATAATAAATAAATAAGATGGAGCCCTGTCCCCAAAGGGCTCACAATCTAAAAAGAAACATAAGACAGACACCAGCAACAGCTTCTGGAGGGATGCTGTGCTGGGGGTGGATAGGGCCAGTTACTCTCCCCCTGCTAAATAAAGAGAATCACCATGTTAAAAGGTGCCTCTTTGCCAAGTTAGCAGCAGCGGTATGCTAACTGTTTATGCTACTGCTTTAATTGTTTTGTATTTTAATTTAATTTTTTAATTTGTGCTGATTTTAAAGAGATGTACATATCAGGCAGTATAAAAATATAGGATTAGACAGACAGACAGACAGACAGACAGACAGATAGATAGATAGAGATTCATACAAAATTAGCAAGGTGATACTGAAGCAATGGTTAGATACAACCTTCCTTAGTTAATGGGCATGTCACTACTGGTTCTTTTTCCTATGCTGGATGTGCATCAGTGACACACAACTGTGGAGTTGCCCCATCTCCTAGCTCTGAATTGGGAGCTCAGGGAACAGATACAAAGCAGACAGTCAAAACAAAGTCATTACTGTCAGCATGGGCGCCAAAATGGTGGTGACGTGAGTCCTCCTACAGCACACTTCCTGTGGAGGAGAAAATACCTTGTGGACCACACATTCCACTTCCTAACCTGCTGAAGGAATAGCTGCAGTTGCTTAATGCAGAGACACACATTTAAAAAACACGAACACCACCACCCTCTGGGCTTGCTTTTTCGGAAAAGTTGGAACAAAAATAATTTTTTTTTGTTCACAAAAGCACCCTTGATCCCAGCATCCTGCCCCTGCTATGTTGGAATAACATGACAGGTTTTTGATACTGCATTGAAGCAGAGGTCAGTATGCCCCCAAATCTGGGGAAGTATTTACTTTGTACACCACAGCTCGGGACTAGGCTCACAGTCAGAAGAAGAAGCCTGTTTAACCAGTGTTGTAAGTCCTTTATTGTACTCCCCCCAACTCCGCCTACCCCACCCCAACACACACACACTCATTTCATAGAATGAACACGGCCTAAAACCAACAAGCATTTGATATCCTGCAATTTTAACACTCAGTGGGTGCTATTTCCAAGCCAATCTTCTTGTTATAATGCAAGGCCTCTCAAGTGAGATGCTGTAGAAATGTACAGTTGCACCTTCTTTCTTATTTTTGGCAGCATGAAGTCAGAGCAAAGTATGAGTTCTACCAATCTGAGCTCAGCTGTAACAGAAAGACCTGAGAGAACATTTTATCATTTCATTTACAGAATGAAGGTGGAACCAGCCTCACAGGAAGCTGCCTCACAGTCAGCCCATTGGTCCATTTAGCTCACTGTTGTCTACACTGACTTGCAGAGGCTTCTCCAAGGTTTCGGGCAGGAGTTTCTCCCAGCCCTACCTCAAGATGCCAGGGATTGAACTTGAGACCTTCCGCATGCAAGCAGGCAGCTGCTCTTCCATTGAGCTATGGTCTCATCCCTTAAGGGCTCACATGTGGTAACCCATCCAAATGTAAACCAAGACAGACAGCAAAGCGGACAATTCATGTTCACTACCACAAGACTGAGCCACCTAATGGAGCAGCGGAGAAATGCTTGACTAACAAGCAGAAGGTTGCCAGTTCAAATCCTCACTGGTACTATATCAGGCAGCAGTGATACAGGAAGATGCTGAAAGGCACCATCTCACACTGCGCAGGAGGCGGCAATGGTAAACCCCTCCTATATTCTACCATAGGAAACCACAGGGCTCTGTGGGTGCCAGGAGTCAGAATCAACTCAACGGCACACTTTACTTACCACAAGACCAGCTCTCCTTCTCCTCAAGAGTATGAGAATCAGACTTACGACAGGGCAGAGCCACACACCCAGCTTTGCTCAAGTTCCTCACTGGATGTCACAACATACTTATCTTTGGCTCCTGTGCAATGGACTGTGGCCTGTAGGCCATTCTCCACAAGCCCATCTGAAAGCCCACACCTTCCATGTGCCATTTGTTACAGCTCAACAAACTGTCCTCATTACCATGCAACTGACACATGGGTCCAAGTTTTGCTGTTCAACATCCAACCTCCTTCATATGGTCCAAGATCAGTCCTGCCCCTATATAGGCTGAGCAACTGGTCTAGGAGAAGGTGGCAGCCACTGGGATGAGAGGACACGATCTGCTGCTGAAGCTGCCTCTCACTAATAGTTGTAGAAACCATCCTGCACAGTAGCAGGATGCCAATGAGAAGCCCGGAGGCAAAGCCCATAGCATGAAAGGGGTCACAGAAAAGAAGCACTGCAGCTTGGGGCCCAGTTTGGGCCAGAGTGAGCTTGGTTCAGCAGCATCGAGAGCTAATTTAGTTGCCAAACAGGGTATTCTATGGGGTAAATCCAACACCACGCTGCATACTTACTTACTTACACTCTCTCTCTCTCTCTCTTTCTCTCTCTGTTGTCCATCAGGAGAAAAGGAGAGGGTGTGTATGTGAAGGAAGCTCATTCAGCCTTCCCAAAGCCTTTAGTACTACTGACCTCCTTCAGCAGGGTAGGTAGGCTGAATGAACTAGTTCAAGCTCTGTATAAATCTCAGCTCAGCTTTAGGTCATGCCAGAAATTACTTGTTGCTTATGCCCATGTAAATGCTCCAAGATTTGTATTCGCACTTGAAATCAATGTTACAAGAAATTCCATGACTGCATTGCATTTTGCTCAACAGGGCACATACCATGCAGAATTTCCAGTATATTAAACTTGTCCTGCAGGGGGGAACCCAAAAACAATACAGTAGCCAAAACTAAAATCAGTGATAGAATCAAAGTTCAAATCCAAGCAGGGATGACTAAAAGATATCAGTAAACAAACCACACTGAAGGATTGAGCTGTTCCATATTTGTTTTTAAAATGAGAGGTATGTCAGCATGGGTGAGAGCAACAGAGACACAATTTAAATTTCATTCAAACCACTTGGGAGGAATCTTAAAAGAAAACAGACCTCATCAACCACTTGAAAGAACTTTTATCAATCACTTCAAATAACTACCATCATCCAAGCAGAGCTGAGGGATGCAGCAACTTAAATTGCCAATCAACTTTGTAGAGAACCCCATGAAGTTAATATAAGATCCAGAGTTCCATCCAAACAATTGGAGTCATTTCTATGTATTTTCAGTTCTACTTTGTGAAAGAGGAGTTTATGTTGTCCAGCAACATGCAAGTGACATCACAATCAGATCTTCTTGAGGAGTTCAGTTTATCAACAGGACTTCACAGCAGGATAACTGGTCCAGCAGCCCCATTTTTTGCCCTGTTCAATCATATCTCCTCTATATGTCTTTGATCATTATTGTATATGTTATTATTCATTTTTATCTCGAATCGTTATCTTTGGTTCAACTATTTATTTTCTCATTAGTGAAAGAAATTAGATACTACCTTACTGTTGGCCTACTGTATAGTAATACATATTTCTGTTTGTTTGATACACATGATTTTCAATACATTTTCATTTTAGTCACAGTTGGGTTCCCCCTCTCCCCTGTTTTGCTTGGTTGTATTTCCGTGATTGCCCTTGCTTTTGTTTTGGATAACTGGTCCAGCCAGCCTGCTATACACAAACATATCCGCCCATCTGAAGAGGCAAGGTCTTTCAAACAGCAACTTTCTCCATCACATTGTCTGTAACATGAACCTCTTCTGCCTGGACAGTAACTGTGGCTGACTGACCACACATATGCTGGTGGTCTTTCCAATCCTGAAAATAAAAGACAGATGGTGAAATGAAAGCACATATTCAGGAAGACTGCATTGGGAGTGGAGGGTGGGGGGGAGAGAGAGACAACACTAGACAAGGCCTAGCTGGGAATGCTGCTTTCCATGGAAAGCATTTTGCTTGGAGATTCCCCAAACATTTGCACCACAGTTCGAAGCTCAATTAGGGATAGGGAAATAAAGGGCTTGCTTTAGAGCACATGTATTTTTAGACTGGGTTGTTAGGAAGGAGTCTACTGAGTAGCCCTTCTTTTCAAACCTCTGAGCAATTAATGGGGATTACTCAAGGCTTAGAGGATAAAGAATGGTGCTTGCTTCCCCAGGTATGTAGGTCTCGGAACAATTATATTACCTTCCGTTGACAGAAAGTTGAGCAGTAGTTGACTTTATGGCAGCCAGTGCACTCATTCATTGCCTCGCGACCACAGTTTACACAGGATTGCTGTCACAATGCAAAGAGGCTAAGTCAATGAGGAGTGAAAGTACATTATGTCTTGCTCAAGCTCTAGCAGTACAAGTTACACAGAACAGAGATGATACATAATTTATGGGGATTTGTGCAGGGAATGTTTGGTAAAAATCAACTCTTCCATGCAGCAACTGAACAGTCTGAAGGACTGAACACACAAGTCATTTCCACAGACTTCTATCCTTCAGGCCTTCCGAAGAACGAAATGCCATCCAAGATTTTGGCAATAAACATGGAGAGAATACCTTGGGCTCCATAGCTAAGAAGACCATAATCAGATATGGGGGAAAATATGGATTTTACAAGCCAGCTCCTTCTTCACTAGAAGGAAGTGCTGCCTCTCAGGCATCTTTGAATGCACTCAAACATTTTGTTCATATGACCAGGTTACTTGGCACTGGGGAGGGATGGCAGGGAGTCAAGCTCCTACTTGCCTCCCCACAGACGAGCAGGAGGCTTCCCCTTACACTGCCACTTGCATGGCCATATGATCAGCAGAGCTGTTTTCCGGAGGAGGAAGTCCTCCAGAAACCTACAATGCACCATTCGAGGAGCACAGTGCATTGGGGGATTTCCCTGCGGCTGGGTGGTCCTTCCACCTGGCTCTATGGACACTCAGGCTGCAGGCAGTGTGAGTGTCCACACAACCCATGGGCGGGGGTGGGGGTGGCAGGTGAGGTGCATGTGCCCTTCTACCTCACTTTTAGGCCAGCTCCCCAGCAGTGGAAGACCAGGATCGATCCCAGCACTCTATACGACCAGGTTTACCCAGGTAGGGCCATGCTAGCTTGGGTAGACTTGGTTGTGTGAATGACCTTACAGTTAGGATTTGAAGATGATAACTTGACTAAAGGCCTAAAGAACCATCCATGCTGAATACACAGCTAGTGCTGACTGGAACCTCTGCTAGACTTTTGTTGCCCTTTAAGCAGGCATTGAAAATGATGCAGGGGAGCTTTCATCAGTTTTTGTAGGGGCACAGTATGTTCAGATGGCCTATCAGTGGTGGCAGCAAGTATTTTACCAAAAAAAGCTGCACCTCTATGGGTGGCATCAGCATGTTGTCCTATCCTGTGACTAAGAGTCCATGAGGCCTGGAAAGCAGCGAGATGGGGGAGGGCAGTTGATCTGACAGTTCGGAGGTATACTGGACTTTTAAGTAACTCCCCTCCTGGGATCTGCCTCCTTGCCAGGAGAGTGGGCGCCTTAAGGGGGGCAGCCTTGTGGCCTGGAGTCTGGCAACCCTTTCTCCTACCTGATCCTGCCTACCCTCTTGCCAAAGCGGAATATGCAGATATCAGGGACTGCAATGGTGCAGGAAGGGCTGGCTTCTCAAGTGGTTCGAATTCAGGCGCGGCCACTTTGGGGGGCTCAGGCTCCGAGTGTGCTGTTTGGGGGATCCCAACTTTGGAGCTCTCTCAGACTCTGGCCTGGTGTCAGGGCCCAGGATTAGATCCAATGCTGGTTCAGCCTCCTCAGGGCCAGAGTCACTAGCTGGGTGGAAGATGGCATAACAACCACAGGGCGTTATATTATTAGGGCATAATAATAATATAATTATTAGGTTATTAGGGCATAATAACCTTATAGCCACTGGGGAGTTATGCTATGTGAATCATTTCCCATGGCATTCTGGGGGGGGGGGGGTGGCGGCTGGAAGGTGCTGGCCACTAAGAAAACGAAAAGCACTTCAAGTGTTGTTGCCATTGCCTTCAGGGGCACAATGTTTCTATAAAAGAAAGAATCCATGCCATTGATCAAGCACTGATCAGCAGTGGCAACCCCCAAATTTTTCAAGAAATCTGAGGGGGTACATTCTGCCCTCCGAGCTCTCCATGTAGCATTGGGTGTGGGGAAAGCTAAAGATATATTCAAGAAATATTTTCTTGAAGCAGTACTAATACACACTCAGAATTTGAATCAGTGATATACAGCATTAAGGCCTATGAGCTATTATTAGATACTTGAAAACACCTGTTTTCATTATCTTTGCCACCATGGTGGTTGCAGAGAAGCTTGAACGTGACAAAATATGCTAAAGGCAGAAAACAGTGACAAGCAAGAAGTCCTGATACATTATTTTTCAGTTCTCATATCTAAGCCCATTTCATGTTTCAAGGTTTTCCCCATTTGAGGTTACCAATTCCAGGAAAAGAATACTATAAAATAAAGTACAACTTGCCCATCAACTGTAATTTGGCAGCCATATGGTTTCTACAAGTAACATGCATATTAAATCAATTTCATGCAGTGAAATATGCAGCTAAAATGGGAATCTGCAGTCTATTTTTACGAAGTGGACTTCAGTACTGAAGAAATGTTCTGACTTTAGCCTCAGCTATGATTTTTCTTTTAAAACACAGATACAGGAAATGACCTGATTCTTCCTTTTATCACTATTACTTGCTCTTGGAGACTCTTGATTCCTACTAGTCCTGACTGTATTACACATGCATGTGCGGAAACAACTCAAATACATGGTCCTTCCTGTTAATCTATTACATGGTGTGACCTTTGTTTATCCAAAGGGACAGAGGAAAATCCAAATCACTGGGTAAAAAAACCTCATGAAAACAGCATTAACATAGCTCTAAACTGGAAAAAGGTAAGTAACTAACAACACTTGATCATTAAAGGCAGAGTAACAGAGTCTACTATTTTGCAAGAGGGAGAGGGTTCTTCAAGAATAGAATGCCGTGAAGCAGAACTGTAAAAGGTGAAAGTTCCACATTAGAGCTTTTTCCTTGGATCACCTGGAAAGATCATGGTTAGAAAAGCTGAGTTGGAGCAGAAGCATCAAATAAAAGAACTGGCCCCAAGCGGAGCATAGTTATACTTTTTCATCCTCAAGAAGAAAAGCATCAATCCTTTAGATTCAGACAAGACTTTTAATACAACTAAAGTGATATTTTCTCCCTTCCATTCATAAAATAAAAAAAGCCAGCGTGGTGTAGTGGTTAGAGTGCTGGACTAGGACCGGGAAGACTCGAGTTCAAATCCCCATTCAGCCATGAAACTAGCTGGGTGACTCTGGGCCAATCACTTCGCTCTCAGCCTAACCTACTTCACAGGGTTGTTGTGAAAGAGAAACTCAAGTATGCAGTAAACTGCTCTGGGCTCCTTGGAGGAAGAGCGGGATATAAATGTAATAATAATAATAATAATAATAATAATAATCATGCTCTGCACCCCGGCAGTGATGTCGATAGGCTATACCTCCCTCGCAGCTCAGGTGGAAGAGGAATGCTGCAAGTCCATCAAACAGTAGAGGAGGAGTAAAGAGGCCTTGAGGAATACATAAAGGACAGTGAAGAACATGCACTTAAAATGGTCAATAACGCGAAACTATTCAACACCAATGAAACCAAGCAGGCCTACAAGAAAGAACAAGTCAAGAACCGAGCAGAAAAATGGAAAAATAAGCCCCTGCATGGTCAATATTTGCACAATATAAGTGGAAAATCAGACATCACCAAGACCTGGCAATGGCTTAAGAATTGTTACTTGAAGAAAGAAACAGAGGGTTTAATACTGGTTGCGCAAGAACAGGCACTAAGAACAAATGCAATAAGAGCAAAAGTCGAAAAATCCACAACAAACAGCAAGTGCCGCCTTTGTAAAGAAGCAGATGAAACAGTGGACCACCTAATCAGCTGTTGTAAAAAGATCCCACAGACTGACTACAAACAAAGGCATGACAAGGTAGCAGGGATGATACACTGGAACATCTGCAAAAAATACAAGCTACCTGTAGCCAAGAATTGGTGGGACCATAAAATTGAAAAAGTTGAAGAAAATGAAGATGTAAAAATATTATGGGACTTCCGACTACAAACAGACAAACATCTGCCACACAATACACCATATATAACTGTAGTTGAGAAGAAAGAAAAACAAGTTAAAATAATCGACATAGCAATACCAGGGGATAGCAGAATAGAAGAAAAATAAATAGAAAAAATCACCAAATACAAAGATCTACAAATTGAAATTGAAAGGCTGTGGCAGAAAAAGACCAAAATCATCCCAGTGGTCATTGGCGCCCTGGGTGCAGTTCCAAAAGACCTTGAAGAGAACCTCAACACCATAGGGATCACAGAAATCACCATCAGCCAGTTACAAAAAGCAGCTTTATTGGGAACAGCCTATATTCTGCGACGATATCTATAACAATTGACAATAAAATTCTGACATCCCAGGTCCTTGGGAAGGACTCGATGTCTGGATAAAACAAACCAGTCAATAACACCTGTCTGACTGTGTAAACAAGATAATAATAATAAAATCCCAATAAAATGAAAAGGCTGTATGGCTGAGACAGTTCATTTCAAAACTAGAGCAAAAAAGGACATGGGGAATGTTTCATAGCCCAGTCTGTCTGCATCTCACACAATCACCAGGTGCAATTAGCAACCTGGTGCAACTGCATCAGGCCAGCCCAAGAAGAGACACTTAACTGTGAATAAATTGCCATGCTGTGAAAGCATCAGCATAGGCCATATTTAGTGCAGATGGATCTGTTCACTTTCAGGCACAACTGAGTCGCACTCTGATTAACTCCTATTTTTTTGTTTGTTTTTGCACTATCTGCCTGTACATTATATGCAAGCCTCAAAATATAACAAGTGCTACAGAATTATTCGCTCTGTCTCGATGGCCCAGTATGGCGGTACAGGGCTAAGGTAACAACTGCTTTTGTAAGCAACCATTGATCACCAGACACAGTAGCTCAAACAAGGCTTGATAAGACCTGAGAGAGAAATGGGACTAGTATAATGGAGAACTAAACTAAAAAACAGTATAAAATCCATAATCAGAGAGAGAGAGAGAGAGATTTTGATTCCCCCCTAGGGGCAAATGTAGTCATAGAGGGGGGTCATATGAATTCAGGCCATGGTTAACCCTCCCCCCCCCCCCATTTTTCTGATCTAAATTGTGTACCCTTTCTCCCAAGCTCCTATTATCACCTTTAAAAACCATGGAAAATCCATTCACAGATCTCCCACTGTCTCATCTAGTCATGCTCTGAATTTGGATGGGACCTAAATGCAGCAACTGGGAACCCCTTTGGACAGGGCACTGAAAGTGTTCAATGTACAACTCCCACTCTTCAGTGCCTGCTCAGATGCAAAACAAGTGGTTCCATAGATACTCTAATAAATCTAGGCCAGGGCTTCAAAACATAGACCCGCCAGCTATAGCTCCCATAACACCCAGCCACAGTGGCCAATAGTCAGGGATCATAGCAGTTGTAGGTCAACATCTGGAGGAGGGCTGAAGTTGTGCAACCCTAATCTAGGCTGAATACTCTCAGAAAGGATACACTCTGTTCTTCCCTCTATTCAAATGCAGAAACTTGACCCTTATGACAACACCACCAGAAAGTGTGTGGAAGTGCTGCTCTCAACACGCCACAAAGTCCTGATACAGGGTATTCTATGAAAATGGCTGCACATCAGAAAACCAAGTGTGCAGCTGGGATCCTTTGCCAGCTACAGTAAAGAAGGTACACCAGCCATTTCAGAGCTGACAGAGGGGAACCCCAGTTCTGCTTGTATTATGCTTGCTGGAGCATGGCTGTTATCTGGCAATGCAAAATGACCTTGATAGTAAAGCACTGTGTTGGGAAAAACAGATTAGAAGAATGACCAAAGGGCCACCACAATAAGTGAGGGATATCACAGAAACACCCAGAGGGCATTTCATCACTGTACTGCCAGGAGTCAAACTAAGTCAAATGTCATGTGCTAGTAACAGAAAATAACAATATTGTTTCAATACCCAAAGGAGAACACAATTGTTGAACATGAATAATCTGATCCTTGTGCTTACCTTAATTATGATTTCCGTTTTTCCATCTACCTCATCCGTTTGTTGAAATAACTGGCTTTGATACTGCTAAAATTAAAAGACATCACAGCGGTCAGTGTGACATCAACATCACAGATCAACATCATATTCATATACTTTATTTTAACTTTTCTGCTCAAAGAGATCTCCAGAAGCCCTATTAAGGCATTACTGTAACTGTGTAGAGGGCACACAAACTGGCAACATTCTCATCTCCCAAGTACAGCATTCGCCTCTTCAGAAAAACACTGTATTCATGGAGAATTGTGTGGGTGTGGGTGGGGGGTAGTTATGGACCAACTCAGCATGGGTGACTTGGCTGGGCAGGTGGCGTAACCGTGAGTACAGAATAGGGCAAAAATGGCTATTGAAAGTTTTTTTAAAGTATTGAAAAAAACCATTGCAATAAAACAATCATAAAATATAGACCAACAGCAGAAAGATTAATAATATAGCAAGAAAAAATGTAGCAAGAAAATTGGCATATGTGGAAAATACAGAAGCTCAGAAATAGTCCTCCTCCAAATGCTTTCTGAAAGAAACACCTAAAAAGCTTTGACACCATCTTGGAAGGCTGAGTATGAGGAGGCTGATCAGACCTTCTAGGGGAGGAAGAGAGTTCCAGAGCCTGCGTGTCATGGCTGAGGAGGGGCTGCCTCATCATGAGTTCAAGCTCTGGCAGCAGAGGGATGCAGAGCAGGGTGGGCTGCAGCTGACGGCCCAAGAGGATGGGTGTGCTTATATGGGGAAAGGCAGACCCAGACGTAATGAGGGCTTTTAAAGGTTAGCGCCAGCACATTGCATTCAGCCTCCAAGCCAGTTTTCTGCAGTGTAGACGCTGATGACTGCAGCTCATTTGCCCAGGTCTCTCTAGTCAGTTCGATGAAGGAACTTCTCTCCCACCCTCCCAGACATAACTGATGGGTTGTGCTGGGCTTTGGCGTGCCCTGAAACTTTCCTTCCTTGCTGAATACTCCATTTGGCAGGCTCTAAAAGTTGCCACTCAGACTTACAATGACAAGGAGTTCTGCCATTTGAGCAATCTCTCTTGTTGTTAATGTTGTTTATCACCAATTCAAATCCAATGTGTGTCAGTGACCCCTAAGAAGGCTACAACTTTCCTTTTGGGATCCGTAGGGAGACCTGCTATGTGGATCAGGTTTGCATATTATTCTTACACATCATAATAATGTATGGCAAAATGCATTGTAAAATTTTACAAGGTCATTTTTTTTTAAAGCTAGAACATTTCCTCTCTGGTGTTAATCCAACTCTCATTCACACTGAATGCCTTTTTTACACATGCTTCAGCACACATTTATACATAGCACAGGCAAGCCCCAGAGGGACGAAAAGTGAGCAACAGGACTCTGTCAAGCAATGCTAAATAAATTAAGCTAAATGTATCATCACCGAAGATACTAGCCAAAATTAGATTCAGCACCAGCTCAGGGTGTTAAATCTCCTGAGGAACAGTTTAAAAACAATCTAAAGCAAAGTAGATTTATCCAAGAGTAGAACCTAAGACTTAAGCAGATTAAGGGCTTAATTTTAGATCATCTTTATGACCTGACATCATGGCATTTAAAGGTTCTGAGAGTGGTGAGTTTATAGGAACATAAAGTCACCATGACACAGAATCAAATCTCTCCCTTTTTATACTAACTAGCTCTTTAAGCCAAGGGAAACAGCCTCTGCCCTTCAAATGCTGTGCAGCATATACGACTGTATGAAATTTCCAATTCAGTTCAGCACATGGTGAATAGGTGACACTGCCATTAAAGTGTCACAAGCAATGTTAAAAATGTTTGGAGTTTATTTATTGGCCTAGGAAGTGAAGTCAGTTACCACCACTGGTTTGATCACCATGACTGAATTCACTGTCATAATGATTGCCAAGTAAGTTATGTGGTATCTGCATAATTAATAATTTGCGATACATTCATATCACATATATTGAAGGACTGATAAGAGTCTCTGACCTGAAACTACAGAAACAGTTTGCTAGTAAGAATGAATGGTCTGGAGTTGCACCTTCTTCAGACAAACAAGCAATACAGCACGTTTTCTGGAGCTCTATTGAGAATTCGAGGAGGCAAACACATGAAGGGATCTCCTCAACCCGTAAGTTACGCTGGGAAAGGAATAAAAAAAGTTTGCCGTCTGACTAAATTGTAAACTCTACAAGAAAGTTCTGCTTCTGCCTTAACTAGGATAAAAATTGTCTCAACTTTAGGCTCCTGAGCATGCCTTACGCAATAGTTAATCATTTGTATCCTGCTCTGTGTTTGTCATCAGCTGCTTTTGAACCACACTGAATCTAGAATAGAATTTATTTCTGCTAACACTGAGAAATACATCCTCGGATTTTGTCTTATGGATTGTCATATGTAACTACCAGAGTCTACTAGAGAGGTGTCCAGCAACTCTTCTGATGGGATCAGATTGGACCACTTTCAATTTGTGTCTCCTGAGGATGTGGCTGCTTTGGACTGTATGTCTTACCACCTCTTCTCTTACCCCTTGCCCAACTTGGCTCATTTCATCTGCCAATACTATTATCAGAGAGGGTCCGGTACATATTATGAATGCTTATCTGAGGGAGGGCAGGATGCCTCCTTGCTTTAAAGAGACTATTAGACCTTACCTGAAGAAACCTGCCCTGGATTCCTCAGAGTTAGCCAATGACCTGACTCCAATCTTCTGTGGTTGGGCAAGGTGATTGAGCGGGTACTGGTCTCTCAGCTGCAGGCAGTTTTGGAGGAAACTGATTATCTAGACCAGGGATTCTCAACACTGGGTCCCCAGATGTTATTGGACTTCAACTCCCATAATCCCCAACCAAAGGCCACTGGGGTTGGGGATTATGGGAGTTGAAGTCCAAAAACATCTGGGGACCCAACGTTGAGAATCCCTGATCTAGACCAGGCTTCCCCAACCTGCAGCCCTCCAGACGTTGCCGAACTACAATTCCCATCACCCCCAGCTACAACTTATTGTGGCTGGGATGAAGGGAATTGTAGTTCAGCAATATCTGGAGGGCCGCAGGTTGGGGAAGCCTGATCTAGACCCATTTCAAACTGGCTTTCAGGTGGGCTATGGAGTTGAGACTGCCCTAGTCAGCCAGATGGATTATTCCAATTGGATATTAACAGAGGGAGTGTGACTCTGTTGATCCTTTTGGATCTCTCAGTGGCTTTCAATATCCTTGACCATGGTATCCTTCTGGATCGCCTGAGGAAGTTGGGTTTGGGTGGCATGGTTTTACAGTGATTCCGTCTCTGTCAGATTCCAGCTGGTGCCACTTGGGGACTGTTGCTCTGCAAAGTGGGAGTTAATGTATGGAGTTCCACAAGGCTCCATACTGTCTCCAGTGCTCTTTAACATCTACATGAAACTGCTGAGAAAAATCAGGAGATATGGTACAGGGTTTTATCAATATGCTGATGACACCTAAATCTTTCTCCATATCAACTTCATCAGGTAATGGCATTACTTTCCTAAATGCGGTGGTGGTGGGCTGGACAAGGGATAATAAATTGAAATTGTATCCAAATAAGACAGAGGTACTGTGGGGGGTCAGAACTCAGGAGATGGTTTAAATCTTCCTGTTCTGGATAGAGTTACATTACCCCAGAAAGAACAATTATGTAGCTTGAAATGCTCCTGGATCCCAAACTCTCTCTGGTTTCTCAGGTTGAGGTAGTGGCCAGTGGCGCTTTTTATCAGCTAGGGTATTTTAGGTTGTTTTTTGTTTGTCTCTGACAGCTTTCTAAACGGCAGTTAAGACACATTTGTTTAAGGCATTTAATTAGATTTACAGTTTGACATTGTGTTAATTTTTAAATTGTTTTAGTGTATTAATTTTATTTAAATTTGTATTTTACTGTATATAAAGGTGCTAAATAAATATTTAAGAGTGCCTCCTTTGTCATGAACCCTCCCACCTATTAAGATCATCTGGAGAGGTCCAGTTATGGCTATCACCAGCTTGTTTTGTGGCTACTTGGGACCGGGCCTTGTCTGCAGCTGTCCCGGGGCTCTGGAAAACACACCCTGTCAAAACCAGAGCTTCTCCATCTCTTGCCATTTTCCCATTATAAAAAAGGATTCCAATTCATATCTTGTTACCCTGTTATTTCCTCTCTGCATTTTCAGTCACACACTCAAATAAGCTGTGCATTGCAACCTAGGCTGTGCTGCAATTTGCATCTCCCTTTTGTGATACTTGATCCTTTAAAACAGGGGTGGGCAAACCTGGCCCTCCAGCTATTGTTGGAACTACAACTCCCATCATCCCAAACAACAATTTATTGTGGCTAGGAATGATTGGAGTTGTAGTTCATTAACAGCTGGAGGGCCAAGTTTACCCACTCCTGCCTTAAGAATATGGCCTGTTGCCTCCCTCCTAGATGGGACAAAGTCATTCCTGAGAGCTTGCTGTGTTCAGATTGTGAAAGGGCTCCTGACCTTTTGTCTGTATCACTGAAAGGAACATTTTGCCAGGTGCAGCTTTTCCGACAGACAGAAAAAGCTTTTCCCACTCTGGGGCTGGACCTTGCAATCCTATCTTTAGGCCATGGTCAAGGGGAAGGAGGTTGTGAACATAGGAAACTGCCATATACTGAGTCAGACCTTTGGTCTATTTAGCTCAGTATTGTCTTCACAGACTGGCAGCGGCTTCTCCAGGGTTGCAGGCAGGAATCTTTCTCAGCCCCACCCCCGAGGTACAGTACTACCTGCATTTACTTCATAACCTTGTGGGTTTCCAAATCCTTGTGTGTAAATCTTTGTAAATATATCATGTACAAACAAACATTTTGTATATAATTGTGCTTTGGCAACGTACTGTATGCTTTGGTAGTTTGTTGGTTCAATTAAAAAAAATCTTGTCCTATAAAAAAAAATCTTGTCCTATCTTGGAGAAGCCAGAGAGGGAACTTGAAACCTTCTGCTCTTTCCAGAGCGGCTTCATCCCCTGAGGGGAATATCTTGCAGTGCTCACACATCACACATTTCTCTGTTCTCTGTGGAACAGAGAAACAAAATTAGCACCTGTAAATACAAACATTAACTTTATGACTATGTAAAAATATATATCTTTAATTTTTTCACAGCATAAATTTGGTCTTTGAGATGCTTCAATTACCCTGAAAACTACCTCAATCCAGGGTACAGCCAGGGCCACTTAACACATTACCAGAGACAAATGTGAGATTTAAAGGGAAGTGGTTTTTTGCAAAGAGGCTCATCAGTTATTGGATCCTGATATCTTTCCTCCACATCTTTCAAAGCATGCGTTGTGATACATATTAGTAGGAGCCAGCATGCATCTGTCATCTCTTTATCTGAAAAGAGTTACTAGTTAAATAGATTGTAGGAATGCTGTGGACAGGGTTATCTTGATTTCAGCAAAACATCTGACGAAGCCTCCCATGACTTGACAATATCGTAACATGTGGGTTACATGATACTACTGTTAACAGTGGTGCACCAGCTGGTAACCTCCAGGCTCGACTACTGCAATGCGCTCTACATGGCTACTAGTTGGAAGGCTGGGGGCCACGTCCAGCCTCAAAAGCAGGATGCCTCTGAGTACCAGTTGCAGGGGAGTAACAGCAGGAAAGAGGGCATGCCCTCAACTCCTGTCTGTGGCTTCCAGTGGCATCTGGTGGGCCACTGTGCGAAACAGGATGCTGGACTAGCAGGGCTGTTGTTATGTTCTTATGTGGGGCTGCCTTTGTACGTAGTTTCGAAACTTCAGTTAGTTCAAAATTGGTCTCCCACAAGACCGGGGATATAGGGTGGCAATGGGCGATGAGAAGTCTTCATGTCATGTATTAACATGTGGCATCCCCCAGGGGGCTATTCTCTCGCCCTTGCTGTTCAATATTTATATGCATCCTTTAGCAAAGCTGGTGAGGAGTTTTGGGCTAGGGTGCCATCAATATGCGGATGACACCCAGCTTTTTCTGCTAATGGACGGCAGGCCTGAGGACATCATAGCCCACCTGACCAGGTGCTTGGAGGCAGTCGTAGACTGGCTGAAGCAAAGTCATCTATGGCTTAATCCGGATAAGACTGAAGTTCTGTGGCTGGGCCCGAAGAGGTCAGGGGGGAGTTTCCAATTACCAACCCTCAATAGTGCTTGCTTGATACCTCAGCCTACAGTGAAGAGTCTGGGTATGATTTCTGATGCCTCTTTGAATATGGAGGCCTAGATTATGGAGGTCGCTAGAAAGGCCTTTTTTCAGTTAAGCCAAATACTGCAGCTGGCCCCTTATCTGTCCCCTCCAGATTTGGCCACTGTGATCCATGCGACAGTCACTTCTAAGTTAGATTACTGCAACTCGCTTTATGTGGGGTTGCCACTGCGCCTAACTCGGAGATTGCAACTGGTACAGAATGCAGCAGCCAAGGTCCTTACTAAGGCGCCTTGACGAGCACATGTGACACCTTTGCTCTTTCAGCTGCACTGGTTGCCGGTTGAGGCCCGGGTTAGGTTTAAGGTATTAACTTTAACATTTAAAGCCCTACACGATATGGGCCCTCCATACTTCCAGGACCGTCTTGTTTGATATGTCCCTCGCCGGGTCCTGAGATCGGCCACAAGTAATACCTTGGTGATCCCGGGCCCTAGGGATATTAAACTGCAATCAACGAGAGCCAGGGCCTTCTCAGTGGTGGCCCTGGCTCTATGGAACGGTCTCCCAGATAACATCAGAGCTCTCCATGATCTGTTGGCCTTCTGCAAGGCATGTAAGACTGAAATATTCCGTCAGGTGTTCGGTTGCTGAGATAGCTGGTTGTAGAGTGATCTTGTAATCCATGGTTACTATGTCATGTGGAATGAGTACTGTATGGGGTTGGGGTTATGACATTATGTAAGATGTATTTTATAGAATTGTGTTGCTGTATATTTTATTGTTTGTAAGCTGCCCTGAGTCTATGGGAGTAGGGTGACATACAAATATAAATAAATAAATAAATAAGACACAAATTTTCTAACACCATAGTAAACAGAATCAAGATTCAAACTGATCTAGACAGGCTCAAACAAGAAGCAACAAGATGAAGTACCACAGAGACAAAGGTCAGGTCCTGAATGTAGGTAACAAAAATCAAATGAACAAGTGTAGGATGAGGGAGACCTGGCTTGGCAACAGGACATGTGAAAAGGATCTAGGTGGCACTGGCAGGCCAGCGTGCCATTACAGGGGAAGGGAGTCCAGTAATTTAATTACGGTTTTCCCTTCCAGCTGCCGTCAGCTCTCAGGACTCAAGGAGTAGTTCCAAACCCCACTGAACCTAACTGTGCTCCTTTGTAATATCAAGTCCTTTTTACCAGCTGCGAAGGATTTGACTACTCCAGCCGTTCCTTGAGGAGAATGACCTGAAAATAGTGGTACACCAGCTAGTAATCAGCTGGTAATCTTCAGGTTGGACTACTGTAGGGCTGCTTAACTTTGGCCCTCCTACAGATATTGATCTACAACCAGTGTGCCCTCTAAGCCACATGTGTGCACACACAAGTTTTTTGATGTCTGCTCAGTTGATGTTATATCCCGCTCAGATTGAATCAGGAAGTTCCCACTCTGAATAAACAGTGCAAACACACTGTCTTGATACTGCTGCCCAGAATAATGCCTGTTCTTAAACAGTTGAAGTGGCTGACAATATGTTTATAGGCAAAGTACAAAGTACCGGTTATTACCTTTAAAGCCCTGAAAAACTTAGGTCCAGGTTACCTGAGAAAGCACCTTTCTCTACAAGATCCCCAATGCTCATTAAGATCATCAGGAGGGGTCCATCTGAGGGGTGCTGCTGGTTTATCTGGTGGCAACCTGGGATCGGGCTTTCTGTTTTCACCCCCTAGGTAGTGGAACATGCTCCCCATAGACATGAGGCGATTATCTTCCTTGGAGGCCTTCAGGAAAGCTTTAAGACCTATTTTTTTTAGCCTGGCTTTTAATGGTATCTAGTTTTAATTTTAATCTGGTTTAAATGTGTTTTTTATAACTTTAATTGTTTTATGTTTTTATTTTATTTTAATATAAACCACCCTGAGCCACTTTAGGAAGGGTGATATATGAATAGAATTAATAATAATAAGTCTCTTAGTGGACTTCAGTCATGAACCAGCAGTGTGATGCAGCTGCTGAAAAGACTAATGCAATCTTAGGCTGCATTAGCAGAGACACAGTGTCAAGAACATGGGAAGCAATTGTTCCACTCTATTCTGTGCTCATCAGATCTCACTTGGAATACTGTGTCCAGTTCTGCACACTGCATTTTAAGGAGGACATTAATAAAATGGAATGAGTCCGGTGGTGGCAACAAAGACGCCGAGGGGGTCTAGAAACCAAGTCCTATGAGGAATGCTTGAAGGAGTTGGGTATGTTTAACCTGGAGAAGAGAAGCCTAAGAAGATATGTAACAGTCATTCTCAAATATCTGAAGGGCTAAACAGAGGAGCTGATTTGTTCTCTGTTGCTCCTGAGGGCAGAAGTAGAACGAATGGGTTGAAGTTACAAAGAATTAGATTAGGCTAGACATTTTTAGGCTAGTTATGAAGAATTTCCTAACTGTAAGAACTGTTTGACAGTGGAACAGTCGGTCTTGTGCAGTGAGACTCTTCTCTAGAGATCTTCAAACAGAAGCTAGATAGCCAACTGTTAGGGATACTGTAGCCGTTTCCTGCTCTGAGCTCAGAGGGTTGGACTAGAAGAGCTCCAAGGTCCCTTCCAACTCTAACATTCTATTGAATTGCAGTCTGATTATATACCACAGTGATGTTCTAAAAATGTAATACATAAGCCAGCCCTTATAAAGGGATGAAAATATGTACCTGAAAACTGGGTTACAGACAAAACAACATAACCTTCCTGCTCTACAAGACCTAAAACTCCAATTGTTTTGGGAACCTGGGATTCAAGTGAAAAGGCAGGGGAAGAACAGATCCTGAAACAGCCTTCTTTAAAAAGGGAATTCGTATAGGAAAGATATATATTTCATCCTCAGTGCAATTAATTTTGCAAGAATTCGTACTTAGGTAGATGCTGTCATTATCACTATTTTTTTTTTTTTTTACTAGAGCTAGTAAAGAAATAAAATTTAGATCCCTGGGGAAATTACATTTCAAAACTATTTTCCATTCCAAATAATACATCACTCTCACACACACAAACTCCAAGAATGTTTGCTTCAAAATATTGAAAGTGATTGAAACTGCAGACATAAAACATTTTTTTAGTCAACAAACTGAAGTTCTTAAGAAAAGTTGTTTTCCTGTTCAAAACATCAGTGAAATTCAGGAATATTCTGCAGAAAATTATGCGAAGATGAAAATTCTTTGCTTTAGTATTAAACATTGGTCTTTTAACTGGTCAATTGAAGATAATAAGGTAGACCAAGTAAAACAAATTAAATATCTTGGGATAGTTTCTCAATTTAATGGCCATAAAACTGCCCATATTAGATTGGTGGCAGATACAGCTAAGCGCAGTACTGGAGCCATATTGAAATTTTTTTTGTCCCAGGGAGGGAGTTACATTCCTGCAGCCATAAAACCTTATACGGCTAAAGTAATCCCACAACTCCTTTATGGGACACAACTGGGACCATATACCAATTTCAAAGATTTTGAAAAAATTCAAACTGGGTTCCTAAGAACTATATTTGGTGTACCTAACTGTGTCTCTAATTTGGTGATCCGCCTTGAGGCGAGTTTACTTAAATTGGAAACTAAAGCTTGGCTTCTAATGATATTTTATTGGATTAAATTACATCTTCACCCATTAGGGCTAATCCCAAAACTTTTGGTGGCCGAGCCTCATACATCCTGGTCCCGGAAAATAATAGATAAATTGTGTCAAAGTGGACTATCACCTGCCCTACTGTTAAAGAGTGGTGATAATGCAGTTTGTAGCCTCGTACGACAGAGATTAATTCATATTGATATCCAAGAAGATAAATTCCGCCTACCATCCTTTTATAAACAAATATACACAAGGTCGGATCTTGTTCTGGCAACATATCTATTTAAGGTTACTTTGAGCAAGTTTCATTGGGCCCTTTCTAGGGCTAGGTTCGATGCGTTTCCCTCTGCAAAGCTTTACGGGAAGTATCTGAAATTACAGTATGAAGATCACAAATGCTCTTGCGGAAGGGCGATCGAAATATGGCTCACATTCTTTTAAAATGTCCAATTTATCAAAAATCAAGGTGTCAACTAATTAGACCATTGGTAAAAGACATCAAGGGACAGGTGACTTTGTTGTAACATACCTATTAGCAGATAATAATGTAACAGTATCATGTGTAGTAGCTGAATTTTGTTATGTCGCCACCAGATTGCAAAATTTAAAGGAATAGATTTTTAATGTAGCTATATATATTGTTAATGTTTATCTTTATATGTATGATTGACTGTTTTAAGTATGTAAAGTTTTCTTCTTCTTTTGTTTGGTCAATGACTGTAGATAAAGATTGACTTGACTTCTGCAGAAAAAGCAATAGGATTGTATCCAAAGTAGTGCCTGAAGAAGAAAGTTCCCACAAGGGGAACCTCCCCACAGCAGCTTCCTGAGCCCTCCCAAAAAACATTCCTGTAGTGCAGGGGGAGTTGTGGCAGAGGATAACTCAACGTTGGGCAGAGGAACCTTGTGCTCATGAAGCTATTTCTTATAGAAGGTGCCTGCCTACGGTTTGAGACAACCACTCCCTCCCTCTGCAGTATCCCACACGCCCAAGGGTTTCCAACCTTCAGGAGAGGCTTTCCGGGAGGTGCAGCGAAGAGTGGCTGGGGCTTCCTTCTGCAGATGCTGCTTTGGATACAACTCATAATGTTTGGAAATCCCAGTTCTAACAAAGTTGAAGACCATTTCTCTTCAGAAATCAAAAAAGAAAAATTTGAATAGCAATAGGTACACCTGATCATAGTTCAATGCACAACAAAATTAGGACCAACAAACGGAAGTATTTTTTCACACAGTGCATAATAACTTGTGGAATTCTCTCCCATGAGATGTGTTGACAGCCAACAACCTGGATGGCTTTAAGAGGGGTTTAGATAACTTCATGGAGGAGAGGTCTGTTAACGGCTACTAGTCGGAGGGCTATAGGCCACCTCCAGCCTCAAAGGTAGGATGCCTCAGAGTACCAGTTGCAGGGGAGTAACAGAAAGAGTGGGTGCATGCCCTCAGCTCCTGCTTGTTGGCTTCCCAGCGGCATATGGTGGGCCACTGTGTGAAACAGGATGCTGGACTAGATGGACCTTGGGCCTGATACAGCAGGTAACAGGTAACACAGGTAACACAGTCATTTCTAGAGAATGGGGGGGATTTCCCTCCCCCTCCATTCCATGGACCCTGGTTTTTTCTTCGGATTTCTAGAGAATGAGCATTCAGCTGGGTGTAGTACTGGGGATCAGACTGAAGGTGGCTCACCCACATGCTCTCAATTGCTCTCCTATGCCCTATCTAGTCCTCACCACCCAGCAAATGAAGTAGTAAGAAGTTGAAGCCACATAATCAGAGAATTTCAGAACTGGAAAGGACCTTGGAGATCTCCTTGTCCAAATCCCTGCTCAGGGCGGGAATCTGCTACAGCATCTCTGAGAAATGGACATGGTTTCCAGCTAGGTAGGAAATGTGCAGCTGTTTCCTCCCACGCACCCCCTCATAATTGGTTATGGGTTCCACTTGCCCTACAAGTCGGAGGAATATGGCTACTCTTAGAATCCTTTTCATCCAGCTGTGCAAGCCACTACCTGAATCTTGGTGCTGGTAAGGCAGGATGCTGTTTGTTACTGGAGGGACAAAAGAAAAGTTTCCCACCCCACACCAGAAGCTGATTCAAAGCTGGAGCAGTATGGAATGTGATAGGATGTTGTTGCAGCTTATGTTTATGGATACTCTACCACCACTTCCTGTAGGTGGTACATTCCTGTAGGAATGTCTATTATTTATATTTTATTTATTTATTTATTTATTCGATTTCTATACTGCCCTTCCAAAAATGGCTCAGGGCGGTTTACACAGAGATAACAAATAAATAGGATAAATAAAATGGATCCCTGTCCCCAAAGGGCTCACAATCTCAAAAGAAACATAAGATAGGCACCAGCAACAGTCACTGGAAGGACTGTGATGGGGGTGGGGAAGGCCATTTACTCTCCCCCTGCTAAATAAAGAGAATCGCCAAGATAAAAGGTGCCTCTTTGCCAAGTTAGCAGCTGGCAGAAATAAAATATGCTCAAGATTTTCCTACTCAGGATGATATACAAAACACAGAAATATCAAATATCTGATCACCAAAAACAACATACCATAAAATACCAAATAATTGAAAATGGCATCATCTCTTATTAAGGGGATGGGGCGGGGGGGAGGGTTCTGACTATGGTTTATTACAGCACATAACTCTAGAAAGTAATTACACCTGGTCATGCAGCATGCCCTCGGGCTCAAGCAAGGAGAAGGAGAGTGGCAAGAAGCAGGCTGTGGAGCACTAAGTGCTTCGTGACTCACTGCTGGAAAACCAATGCTCTAACAGTCGTCCTCACAAAACACAACGCTGGAATAATCAAGCTTGTCACCTTTCATCCCCATTTTCTGGCTTTGAGAGATCGAAATTAGACAGCTAATCTATTATCATGAGGTATGTGTTTCAGTGGACAAGGCTGCATTGCCCAAAAAGTCTCACTCTTAAAAATCAAAAAAGGGGAAAGAAACCAAAAAGAAAAAGGACAATTTATTGAAAGACCATGCAAAACAACACTGGTATTAGGTAGCCTCTGAACAGGAACTCTCCAGTGTCAAGTAGCTGACTCTATTTCCCCCAGCTGTCAAGAAACAGATGTACTGTACATCTATTCACCTCATTAAATTCCTCTGCTGAGTTCCAGAAAACATGAAATGAAGAAGAACATGTCACAGGCTGAATTCTGCAAGTCTCGGTATAGGAAAAAATGAATTTTGTAGCAGAGAAGTGCTACAATGTTTCTCTTTGCTACCAATTAAATGCCTATCTTCAAGAAAGCATCTTGTTCAATTCACACTAATTTGCAACATCATCTACACAGCAATAGTCATCCTTTATACATTGCTAGGTTGGTGTGTTTCTGTGTGCATATGCTTTCAGGCAAGTTTTAGTTTATTTCCTTTCCTATCAACCTATTAGTTCAACACAGGTTCAGACTTCCCTTTTCATGTGAGCTGACAAAGAGCATTTTATCTCTGCTTCAAAACCGCCTGTCAGTCTCACACCTAGTCTCTAACATATTTCTGTTTAATAAGTTTGCTTTATTTATGTAGGTCTGGTGTGTATGGCTTACTTTAAAATCCTTTCACCACCACACCTAGCTTTGTGAATGGTATGGAAAGCAGGATTCAGATCAAATTTCCTTGTTAATATCTGGTGTTAGAAAAAGAATGGGATGATCCAGCTCCTTCCCAGCTGTGATCTGGAGGACACTCAAGTAAAAATGAACAAGCAGCTGCAAGTACTGCTTTAGGGATTAAGCCAAATGAGTATCTCAAATTTGTATGGTTTACAGATTATGGAGCATGTATACCCCTGAACAGACAAAGAAAGGTCCAGGGAGGCAGCAGATCAGCTTATTCTCCCAGCAGACTTTGCTGAAGACACCAGACATCACTGCAAGTTCACCGTGGCTTAAACGACTTGCCACTGTTTGCTCTCTCCACCAGTTTCCTGTGTGGCTTCTGGCTAGTCTCTGCTGGAAACTGAGCAATATTTAAGTTTTACTATGCACATTAAGCCACCTAATGGTCCAGCAGGGAAATAACCTGCCTAGAGAGCAGGAGGCTGTTGGTTCGAATCCCCGCTGGTGTGTTTCCCAGAATATGGAAAACTCCTATATTGGGCAGCAGCAATATAGGAAGGTGCTGAAAGGCATCATCTCATACTGTGCGGGAGAAGGCAATGGTAAACCCCTCCTGTATTCTACCAAAGAAAACCACAGGACTCTGTGGTCGCCAGGAGTCAACACTGACTCAATGGCACAGTCTTTTGCCATGCATATTACTCACAGCCACCCAGTAAGCTTGGTGGATGATTGAACCCAAGTCTTCAAGAGAAACCCTCTATCCACGGCATCTCACTGGCTCCATGATTTTTCAGCATCATTGTTGCATAAAGTAGGTTGTAAATCATCTTCCTAAAACTGCTTCTATTGCTTTTATTCCTTGTTCCCCAGAATGGCTACCTAATTCAGTCTCTTTGTTCTTCCTGTCCTCCCTACATTCTTCTCCACTAGAATCCTCTTTGCCACTTCCTGCTTTGTACTGGAGGAAATTACTCTGGCCAACAACCAATGCAGAACGAGCATGTCAGAAAGATACATCCGTGCTGCAGAGAACCTTCCTAGCTGCTCAGCATTGGAGGTCAGGAGATTTTGCTGATCTCCTCTGCCTCTGGAAGTGCCCTGCATCACCTAAAAATATGTCTCTGATGGTCATGCAGTCTTCAGGGATATATTTTCAAGTACTGCAGGCCACTTTCAGAGGCAGAGGATATCAGCAAATTCCTTTCCCTGCCCTCCACTCTTGGTCACTGCAATGATGGGGAAACTCTCCACAGGGCAAATGCATCTTCCTGGTGTGCCTCTGCTGCATCAGTCTGGTGGGGCAAAAGGGACAATTATTTGGCAAATGCAAGTGTCCACTAATCTGCATACAATCCTTGATGTAAAAGTGGTTACATTTTTTCTTTCGCTATTGAAAACAAAGGACAACAATTTTCTGCAATGCCATCAGTTCCATGTATTTCTCAAAACTTCAATACCACCATTATGGATTCTTTTCTGCAGTAAAACTGAAGAATACAACCGCAAGTTACCAAGCTCCATGGCAGACAGCTTTCCACTACCACATCAAAGAAAGAAGCTGGGGGTTATCAGTGTTGCTCCCTGAACAGTTGGCTGTAGAATTATTGGCCGCAGAATTATTATTATTCTACAACAGAATAATAATAAGAGCTAGAATTATTGCATTTCTTATAGCATACTTACCTCTTTCCTCTCCACATCCGCTTGGATTTTTGCCTGAGTGACAGCGGCTTCTCTGTATGAGGAGCTGGCCTGCTTTGCTTGTTCAATCAGTGTCTTCAGCTGCTGTGCCGTGTTGAGTAGCGAATTTACCATCTCCTCAAGGTACAGCCAGCTTCGCTGCTCTGTCATTTCTAGACCATTCACCACTGATGAGGATATTGTTTTGGTGGGGGTAGCGGGTGGAACAGCCAGGGCAGGAAGCGAGGTCAGTACTGAAAATGGAAAAATCAAAACAATCCTACGGAATCAAGTAAAATACTCCAAATCAAGTTTGATCTGGAACTTACTGTATAGCCAACATGCTATAATAACCTCAGTCTACTCAATCAGAGGTTTGGAATAGCCTATCACCTGGGCTAATATAAAAGAATCAATTCCTTGAAGAGTGCCAGCAATGCAAAATTCATAACTATAAGAGCTGGTTCAGATGTCATGCAAAACTACAATTAAAACCTAGCTCTGCACAACATCCCCAAGCTTTAGCAGTCCCCAAGCCATGCTAATGCCTGCACACACTTCTACTTCCAACTAAGGTCAAAACAAACCAAGACTGGTCATGATGCCTAACTGACCAATCACGGTTTATTCTAACCTACTTACTTGGGGAAAAAACCCACAGTCTGAAACCAATGTGTGAAATGAGTTACAGATTGCAGTTTATTTCAAGTAAACAGGGGAGAACAAACCAAGATTGGTCAGTTCAAACATCACAATTGACCTTGGTTTATTTCAACCTAAATTGGAATTAGCAGCTTGCACTGGCATGGGAGGAAGGACTGCATGTTTCTGAAGCTCAGGGATGTCACAAAGAGCCAGGCTTTAACTGAGGTGCCATTGTGATATTTGAATCAGCCTTAAGTGCTCTTTGGTGCTCAGCTGTTCCTTCCAAGCTTTGGAGCTCACTTTCAACAAAGACGAACCTTGAGTGTCTTCCAGAAACAATGCGGGACCTTTTCCTTTTTCAAGCATTTTATGGCTTGAAAGAGAGGAGGCGTTTCTTTTAAAGGGCATCTTTTTAGAGGTACATTTATTAAGCAGAAGTGGTTTTTCAGATGTTACCAAGCATTTGACAATGGCTTGGTTTAAAAGCCAAATACATGTTAAAATAGCTTTGCTGTGGGAATAGGGGAGGAGAGGTAGCTGTGTTGCTGTTTGTGTCTGCATTCCTTTTTTAAAAGGATGTGTACCCCAGCATGTAAGGGAAGAACCCCAGCCTAGAAAGGTGACTTACATGGGAGCTGAAACAAACTGGCCTCAAAGTTGAGCACCATATGGGGGCTTGGCAGAAGCTCCAACAGAAAGAGCAGAGGGAAGTCACACAGCAATAGTGTGTGCTTGGTAGATTGCAGCCCTCTAGATCTGGAATGTCTTTCTGCTCTACAGTACACCTCTGAGTCCCAGAAAATGAGGACAAACAAAAGGGGAGGATCTGCCGTCTTCAAGCCCGGCTTTGATGCTTGGTGATTTATTTATTTTTTTAAGTTGTCTTGGTGGTCTTTTAAAAAGTGGTCTTAAAAAAAAAAAAACTTGGTGATTTTTTTTTTAAGTGGTCAAAGAGCAGAAGGAAGTGTGGTGGAGTAGGATGGCAGGTTAGGTAGCTCACCACTTTATTCCTCCAGACTTTCTACCTGGTCTCTGCCCTCTGCATTTTCAAAAGCCATGAGTGGGAATGGGTGGAGGAAGTGACAACAGAGTGGCACTAGTACTGAAACTGTCAGGTAAAGCAGAAGGTGTACGGTAGGGATGTGCGTGCACTGGTTCGGTGCTGAACCAGTTCAGACGATGTCCAAACCGATTCAGCGCCACAGGGAGGGGAGGGGAGAGCAGGATCTTCTTTTCAAAAAGGAAAAAGGAAAGCAGGTACTCTCCTTACCTGCTCCTTACCTGCAGCTTCCTGATGCAGCGGATCTCTTCCTAAGAACCTACATGTGGCACCGGAACACACATGGCATCATGCAAGGGTGCCATGCTTACCATTTGCGTGTTAAGATTGGTGTCGCTGAACACGCAAACGCAGAGGCGCACCTAGGTAATTTTGGAGCCTGGACCTAAAGGCCTTTGGAGGCCCCCCTGCTACAAGTTAAGCATCAAGTTAAGCATCATAAGAGCCCCTGGTGGCACAGTGGTAAAACTGCCGCCCTGTAACCAGAAGGTTACAAGTTCGATCCTGACCAGGGGGCTCAAGGTTGACTCAGCCTTCCATCCTTCCGAGGTCGGTAAAATGAGTACCCAGAACGTTGGGGGCAATATGCTAAAATAATTGTAAACCGCTTAGAGAGCTCCGGCTATAGAGCGGTATATAAATGTAAGTGCCAAGTGCCATTGCCATTTTTTACCATGTAGATTCTTAAGGGCACAAACCACACCACCCATGACAGACTAAAGATGATTTGGGGGTGTGGAGATCCAGGGGGTGTGGAGGGGTAAGAGCGCCTCTGCATGTAGCAGAGAGCCAGTATGGCGTAGTAGTTAGAGTGGTGGACTAGGACCAGGAAGACCCAAGTTCAAATCCCCATTCAGCCATGAAGCTCACTGGGTGACTCTGGGCCAGTCCTGTATCTCTCAGCCTAACCTACCTCACAGGATTGTTGTAAGGATAAACATAACCTGGCTTCCTAAGGTTGCAGTCCTACCTGTACTTACCTGGGAAGTCCCACTGAACTGAGTGGAGCTTATTTCTGAGCAAATATGCTTAGACTTGCCCAGCAGCAAGGCAATCACCTTTTTAACAACAGTTCTGCCGATTTCACAGACAAGGGTTAGGATTGCAGCCTAAAATGCTTTGGATGAGCTTTCAATGTTTGGACTTTTTTTAAATGTGAGAACCGATGAAGAGATTATTTTAGAGAGCTAGCAGCCCCGAGGATTTGGTGAGAGGGGAGAGTGGGCAGCAGGAGGAAGTGTGTGTGGTCACAAGCATCACAGGCTCTCTATCAGGAAGGAAGGATGCAAGCAAAAAGAGTGAGCAAAGCCAGCAAGGACTGCGAGAGAGTGGCTAGCAATAATAAAATCAACAATCATGATAATAAAAACAGTCCCAAAAAGCAATGCAATAAAAACACTACACCAACAGAATAATGCAGCAACCATAAAACATTGGAACCCAAAGCTTAATCCAGCAAAAAAACAAAAACAAAACAGGAACAGCAAACAAGAGAAACCAACCACACACACACCCCTTTGGAGACTAAATGGAGGAGTTTTCACCTCGGAAGAATGATAGCGAAGGGAGCAGCCCGATAGCTTGATTTCACATAGCTTGATGGAGGAGGGTATGGGGGAGGGGATCTCCAGAAACAGCCTCAGAGTTGGCAAAGGTGGGGACAGAAAGGCTTTTCAAGGTGGGGGAGAAATTTTGAACATGTGATTCAATTTCAGGAATTACTTTTGCAGGAAGCTCAAATCACAGGGGGAAAAATATATATTTGTGATTTCCCAGATTTCCTGCCTACCAAGCAGAGCTCTTTTGCCTTGCATGTAATTGTTAGAGGACTAAGCGCACAGTTGCTGGGGACAGCAACTGTGCACGCAGTTGATGGGAACTGGGGTGGCCGTGGGTGGCTTCTGCCATCATGGAGGGGAGGCTGGGGAATGTTCGGAGCCCCCCGCCCCAGGGGCGGAGGACCAGGCCAGATCCCCGTGGCCTGCTCCTAAGAGCGCCTCTGCGCAGATGCCATGTGCGTCCCAGCACCGTGTGAGGGTACTTGGGACAAGCAAGAAGCAGCAGGTAAGAAGCAGGAGAGCAGGTAAGGAGCTGCTCTTCTCTTTTTTAAAGATCCCACTCCCTGCTCCCTCCTCACAGCACCGAACCAGTGTACAAACCTCGGTTCGGGCATATCCCTTGGGTAGGGAGGTGGCTGGCAGAGGCAACTGGCAGCCATGCACACAAAAGAGAGGTTTGCAAAAACTCTCCCCACATATTTAAAAATAAAGCTAGAAATAAATATTTAGCAGCATGAACGCAGAAATATTCAGAGTTGCACAAAATAATTTAAACATTCCAGAATTTCTGCCCATAACACGCTATGAGAGCTTAGAGGGCTTCATGTCAGCTCTGCTCTGCTTCCCTACTTTAGGCAAAAATGCTGAGTTGACTTTAAATATAGACTCTCATCATAAATTTACCACACAGACTTTTAACCTTTACAGTACAGCTACAATGCAAGGGTAAAGCCATAAAAGAGACGATTAACATTTAAACCGCAAAGCTTTTATTAAACAAAACAGATGTTTGCCCAACTGTGCTCATAGGATTATGGTTATTTAATGTGAATTAGGAAAACATGCCTCTCTCTCCACACTTCTATATTTGCAGAAGAGAGCATTTTCAGCTACTAGTCATTCTACGTGAGCTTGACATTTGATACTGGAAGCATTTATACTTCCTTCTAGGGTAAGGGCCACTTAGTGCTTTTAAACATATATTTGCACTTGCTCTTTAGAAGAGCCAATGCTTCATCAACAGTGTGCTCCCTAGTGAATGAAAAAGGAAAGTTTAAAAAATTATGCTAGGCAATAGATCCCGATAGTGGAATATCACAGACATGTAAATATACCTGTGATATTTTTATATTAGAGACTAATAATGTGTATTCCAGCAGAGGAGCATCTCATTATTTGTAAGTCAGAAAGAGAGAAAAAGGTGTATGGGCAAAGCAGAGAAAAATATGAACTTCAGGGCTTGTACAGAAAGACTAGCTTTAGCTATTCATGCACCTCATTGCACATGCAAGGTGCACTTGGACTTAAAACTGCTATGAGAATACAAAAACACAAAGATGAATTTTCATGAAGATTCCATGTTATAGTACATAGCATAAGAGTATGGATCTGGATGTCTATCCCTTTGCCAAAGGTCTGTATTATACTTGATGTTAAAGGCATGTGACAGGCCTGCTCAACTGTGGTCCTCCAGCTCTTTTTGGACTTCAGCTCCCACAATCCCCAGCCACAGTGGCCAATAGCCAGGGATTATGGCAGTTGTAGGCCAACATCTGCAGGAGGGCCGAAGTTGAGCAGGCCCAAGAACATAAATCTCTTACAGGTTAGCTGAATGTGGAGTTTCTGCCAAAACACACAAGATTCTATTGAATGTGTAATCAAAATGTTCTTGTGCCAGCAATGCTAAAGAGTAATTTATTCTAGCTGTTCTTGCAGGAACTATAGTCCTGACTATGGATAGCAAAATCTCAAGAATCAGATGCACCGTAATTGATAGAATGCTCCTGTTTCTTCAGGACCAGCATGGGATCAAGAAGCACCCCCAAACTGCATACCTGTTGGACCGAGCACCATGGCCTTGGATCAGAGGGGGCATCCACAGAGCACCACTATCATGACCTCTGACTTATCTGAGTTTAGTTTCCAGTCCACCTGTTAACCCTAAACTACTGCCTCCAAACACTGGCTGAGATCAAGGCAGTAGTTTCTGATTGCCGACTTCACAACATATAGTGTTGTCATCATATTAATGATCCTCATCTCCAAAGCTTCAAACACTCTCCCAGCAGCTTCATATGGATAGTAAACAGTAAGCATAACAGAGCTCACCATCATGGAACAGTGTATAAACACAGGGCAGAGGAGACATTATCCTCAACAACTATCTTTTGGGAACACACCGTTAGGAAAGAGGCGCAGAGCCAATGTGAGGCAGAGCCTCATACACCTACTTGGTATTCAAGTGTTGCAGCATCACTGCAAGTAATCCACAGGATCACAAGCTGCTGACTAGTTTAAGAAATTCAGCAGTGTGGAAGGATCCCATCAATATGCTGATGACACCAAGCCTATATTTGGTTGATCATCCTAAACAATTCTGCCAATATGATTCAATAATGGCAGAAATCATTTCTTTGCTGCCATCATCACCTTAAACATGGCTTTAAAAAGGGCCCTATGACTTGGTTTGGCCAGACTCAGCACACATTTTTCAACAATTATGCTCCAGCTGTCTCCAAACCTGCTGTCATAACTTTGGACGATGAGACAGGGTGAAAACAGCCCCTCTTACCCAGATCCCCAAGCCACCCTGTGCCACTGGAACCCCCTACATCAGGAGGAGAACCTGAGCCAGCACCTCTGCCATGACCCATGCCTGCCCTCATCCTCTAACTCAGAGAGTCCCTTGAGGACTGCCAGCCCAGGTTCAGGTGCCAAGATGCAGTCAAATCAATAATCCCAGCTAGTCTGCTATTCCAGGTGTCCATCAGGGAACTGGCTGAAGTATCTGTCCAATCCACTAAAACAACCAAAAGAGCATTTCAAAAATGAATAACCAAAAGTCTTCTGGGGCAGACAAACTTAACAAGTCTCTTGCCCAGACTGAGTTTAAAAGCTACCCATACCAATATCCTGATCATGACAATGGCCTGGTCACAATGTCCCTGATCGCCAGACCCTCCTCTTCTTGACTAGAGCAGACCAACAGGTCCAGTATATGCTCGGCTACGTGTTTCAGCATCGTTGTATTCACAACCAAGACCATAGTATCTTCCCCTCTTCTGACCATAACCCCACTTCTTCTGAAAGGTAGGTAGCTGAGACAACAAGCACAGTAAAACATACACATCTATATTTACAAAATGCTGGATTATTTTAAGGAAAAGTCTTACCAATTTTGGGATGAGAAGTTGGCAGTGCTGCTTCTGGGAAAGCCGAGATCTGACAATTATCTTGATAACTTGGATAGTGAGGCTCTGGATGACTGACCCGGCAAGGCTGCTGAACATTTGTGTCTTGCACTATTGGGGGAGGAGGGGGAGAGATAAGATCAGGATTCCTGTAAAGAACTCCTCATTTGGTCTGGATCTTACATGTTTCATGTGGGTATCCAATGGAACATGCAATTATATGGGGAAACCTAGAATTTGGGAATTCAGGAAACAGTATAAATTAAAGTCCCCAAATCACTCTTTGCTGAAGAGCAATGCAGACACACTTGAGCTATAACCCCTGAACATCTCTTTGCACCAAGTATGTTTTAAATAAAGCAGTCAACAAGCAATACACCAGACTGGTTCTCTTGTAAGATGGGTAAGATACGAAACATGTATTAAATCTCCAGCATTTACTATTTGAAGCTGAAACTTTGTTCAGATTGAAATGGGGAATACTAGCACTGGCATTCTGGATGCTGAAAAATGGAAATCAGAATGCCAATGGTGTTTTCAGAGATAGAATGTCATTATTTTAATTAAAGATTCTATCATCTGAACTCATGTTTCAAATGCTAATAATAACATAACAAAACAAATAACTGAGGACCCTAACCTCCTCCTGTACAGGAAGTCAATCATTTTATCCCTTATTCTGTTTTTCTACAAAAAACCCCCACCTTAAATGTAAGATGCTGAGAGGTTCCCTAGTATTCAAATTCATTATTTTATTTAAAATATTTATACCCCACCACTCCAGAACACTATTGCTCGGGGCAGCTCACATTGATACAATATACAACAATTTTTTTAAAAATGTAAAAGGTTAGGCTAAAAACCACATTTGAAAGTTACATATTTTATAAGTTTCAAATTAAAAGTTGTAAAGTTAAAAAAAAACCTAAAAAATAGGAAATCTACCAGATATAAGCAGCATATAAAATATTTAAAAGCCTCTGTAAAAAGATGTGTCCAGCTATTTTTTTAAGAACACTGAGGGAGCATGACCAAGTTTTTCCAGGAGGGCATACCTGGACTATCCACAGAGCACCACTGCCCATCAATGACCGAAAGACCAAGTCGAGCATATGGCCTGCCACATGCATGGGATCAGAAATCAGTTGAGATGATGACCATGGGCTTTTCTCAACTATTTCTGATCCCATGCATGTGGCAGGCCATACGCTCGACTTGGTCTTTGGGTTAGACAGAAGGATGGACGGTATACTAACAGAATCCTAACTTAGTCTTGCGATCTCAGCACAGCACGCAGACAACTGAACTGGTCAAAATGGTAGACAGTGCATTTGGTGAAGGGGACAGTTTCCTGATGAACCAGGGCAACTCCACCTCCTGCCCACTCCACCTTGGCTGATGCTACACCCAGAAACCTGGGGGACATAGCTGAAAGAGATTTACATCTCCCCCCTCATCCAGCCAGGTCTCTGTAATGCATACCAGGTCAGCGTGCTCATCCAAGATAATCTTCTGGATGGCTGTAGTCTTTGCATTTATGGTCCTGACATTCAGTAGCACCTGCTTCAAGGAAGGTGGGCTGCTGGGAGAAGTTACTGAGAGTTACTTCTCCTGGGTTGGGAGAAGGACCAAAGGATGTGATGGCTTTGAAACAGTCAGTGCACCTTCCCCTCACCTGGTGTATTTACAGTGCCTGCTATATTACAAATAATGTGAAGAGCAACACCTTAATAACAACACCTAAAAAGCTCCCTCCTACTAAATCAAAGACAATGTTCCAGATTCAGCCCACCCCTTCTGGTGATCTGGCTACTGGCCACAATCTGTACCAGAGGTTCTAGTTTTCAGGGGCATAATTTTCATATTCTGCAACAAGTTATGAGCTTTTGATCTTTGCCATGAATAGTACTTTAGTAAATTCATTCAGCCTTTGGGATGTTTTGTACATGGACTTTTCTCATGTGAGCTAACATACCATCACATGGAGAAAGATGCAAAATCATTAAAATTGGTGCTAGGTGAATTCACATACCACATAGTTAAACCTTCTCCATGTAATTACAGACATATATGTAGTTGAAGTTGGGCCAGTATTTATTTATTTATTTATTTATCTATTTATCTATTTATTCATATTTTTTACATTTATATCCCGCTCTTCCTCCAAGGAGTCCAAAGCGGTGTACTACATACTTGAGTTTCTCCTCATAACAACCCTGTGAAGTAGGTTAGGCTGAAAGAGAAGTGACTGGCCCAGAGTCACCCAACTAGTATCATGGCTGAATGGGGACTTGAACTTGGGTCTCCCCGGTCCTAGTCCAGCACTCTAACCACTACGCCACGCTGGCTCTACCAGTATTGCTTGCACGTTGTAGAAAGGTCCCCAGTGAACTTGGCTTGAAATTTATTATGATAATTGCTTTTGCTAATTTGGTCCCTGTCTTTCCATATACTTCATTAGCCTCTGGCCTCAAGTTTTGGCTCTAGGTATCCATAGCACTGCGCCCCTCCCACCCAATATTCCTAGCACACAGTTCTATATATTATACTTACCAGTGGCACCAGTAAACACATCACCCTGGGATGGACTTTCTGAGATAATAGCTGTGGCCTCGACAGTTGATGTACGGTCAAAGGTCAGAGTGCCAGAGGTAGTAATCTGCCCTGAAGGTGTCACAGTGACTAAAAAAAATGTAAACATTTTCAAAATTAAGTAGAATGCCAGTACCCACTTGCACAACCAGAGATCTCTATTTTATTTCCAAGCTGAGAAAACTTCATCAGCTCAGAGACAAACTTCCATTACATTTCACAAAAATGAACACAATCCATCTATAACACCACAAGAAAGAGGACACCATTCAGGGTTTCCACAAAAAGAATAATTCAGAAGACAAAGAGACATTGAAATGGAAGGGATGGGGGAACCACCTCAGGTTTCACTTACAAGTCGGGGGGGGGGAATTAAAAAGATGTGCAAGAATATATTTTGCTGACAACACTGTCTTGATGTGCTTGCCTACAGAGATAAACAACGCAACCACTCACTAATACACAAACAAAAATTGGATTACTGGTAACAGTAGCAAAATGTAGCTTCCCTTGACTTTCTGAATAAAATGTCAGAAGGAAGATTAAAGGGGGGGGGGAACAACCCAGTTTATTTAACACTTCAGTATACAAACCTCCTTAAAAAGACAAAATATAATTGACTAGCCGACCCCACAAAGAGTATCTGTGCGCTCTTTGGGGCTGGCAGTTACCTCTTCCCCCCCACCTTCTGCCCCAGTCTCTGCTTCTGGGCCCAGCCGCCTCTCCTCCCCACCGCCACTTCTGCCCCCCCCCAACTTTCTTTCCCCAGTCCTGGGCCTTGCCTCTGTGTCTGGGCCAGGACCGCTGCCACCTCTGGCCTCCGCAGCCAGGCCCGCCACGGCAACCAATCCTCCTGGATGCGCCTCAGCCAATCAGGCACGTCCGCCGTCCAACCAATCAGCTGGCGCTGGGACACACATTCCAAGGCACACCCAGGAGAATTATATACATAGATTGTTAAGACTTGACAAAGCTGTTTATTCCAAGAAAGACTTACAAGTAGTAGCAGCAGTTCCAGGGAGCAGAGTGATGTTTTTGGGGGAATCCTTCTTCACTGGAGTTGTAGGCAATTCATTTTCTTTTTTACGTCTTTTGTATGGGACAAATAGTCTGACAGGGCCACTCTGCCAACAAACAGAAGACAAAAATGATTAGACTTTTTCTCTGCAGCTGTGACAGTCAGTCTCCCATGCTGTGGATCTGAAGAGCGTCCATCCATTCTTTCTGCATAGAATAAATTCTTCATGAAGGTGACATAAGCTAATCAAATGCCAGGTTTACCCTCAGCATTTCACAGAATTACCTCACCACTCTCCCCTCAGCTTTGTACAATGAATTTAACACAGTCTTTAGAACTCTGCCTTAGAGAGGCTGGTGTGAGGAAGGAGCTTAACTTAAAACTCCTTTTTAAAAATATAGTCACACAAAACGGAAGCATAGTTTGGAACACAATAGCAATAACGAAGGAGCTAGGGTACTAATACCCTAGTGTTAGTACTCAAGGGTACTAATACAGTGGGTCTGTCATGTAACAGTAATGCAGAGGTAATAACAGGTTGCTCATCTGTAACTTTTGATCTTTTGCTGATTTGGTATCATTCACAATGTGGGTTTTGCACCTCCGCAATAGTCCCCATGGAAGGGTTTCAAGTTCCTCATAGCACTCTGAAGCTCCACACTTCACATGTGGCACACACTCGGTATCTTCAGGGGCAGAGCACTTTCCAGCTCAGTTCCTGAATGGCCACTGTGCAGAAAACTTCACACAAACACAAAAGGTAAGTGAAGCAGGTACATCCAAAAAGTGGGGAGGCTGGTTGGGTGTTGTGAATGATACTGGATCACCAAAAGATCAAAAGTCATAAGTGAGTAACCTGTTTATCTTAATGGTGATCCAGTATCCTTCACAATATGGGTGATTAGCGAGCTTTTTCTAAAAGGAGGTGGGTCTGAGGATGAGGAGTTACAGAACTTTCTTTAGTACAGCCTGCCCCAAACCCACCTCAGCCACAAAGTAGATCTCTAAAGTGTAGTGTTTTACAAAGGGCATGTTAGAAGACCAGGTAGCGGCTTTCCTTATTTCAGAAAAGTCATTGTCTGACAAATGAGCAGTGGTGGTGGCCATAGCCCTAGTTGAATGAACTTTAATAGTGCTAAGAGCTTTACTCCTTGTTTGCTATAACAGGTGGAGATGAGTTGCACCAGCCATTCAGAAAACCTTTGATGAGACACAGGCTGGCCCTTGAGGGGTCTAATGGGTTTTACGTATGTGTGGAATCATTGTCAGACTCTGATGAAGAGGTGTAGTCACCAGGAGACGTTTGTCTGTCTGGCAAATGAGCTGTGTCCAGCGGGGCTGATGGAGAAGTGGGCCATTTATCAAGAAAAACCAGGCAAACCTATGCACAGGAGGCTGTGGCATAGGTTGCTGTGGGGCAGATGAGGCACAGGAGGAAGATCCAGTGGCTGTTTGAAAGAAGGATCTGCACTTGCAGGAGATGGCTGACCCTGAGAAGTGGTTCTCAGATTTTTAAAGTTTCCAAAGTTTGAATTTTTCATAGTCATAAGAAAAGGATGGGGAAGGAATGTAAAGAAGATCTTCAAATCTTCCCATCTTTCTGATGTATCCTGCATCCAGAGCTCCAAGTGAGCTCCAGTAGTCCAGCTTTCTCTAGTATGGAGAATAGGTAGGAAGTGAAAAGTGAAGCCTTTCCTTCCATGATGGATTTGGCAGGTAAGTTGGGGAGCAATGCGGAGTTGCGCAAGCCAGGGAAGCAGAAGGTGTTTTAGGAATCTGCAAAGCACCCGAGCTAGAGTCATCATCAATGTAGGGAAAAGCTTCTAAATGCTGATCCAGATGATGTTGTGACTGGGGATCCCAAAACAGATTCAGTGTCCTGAAGAAGGGGGAACTCCTTTGACACCAACGGTCTCAACGGGAAATGAGATCTGAAGATGAGCAACAAAGGAACCAAGGGATGAGCAGGCAGGTTTCTCGGCAACGTGTGATCAGTGGAGAGTGCTAGAGGTGTCAACATAATGTCGGCGCCCCATTAGAGGCAACTGGTAATCAGAAGTAGGGCTGACGACATCAAGATCAGAACCGGAATTGAAGTCGAGACTTCAGAAGTTGAGGCTGCAAGAGTGATCTCCAGAGAGGAGGATGACAAATGGGAGTGGACGACCTGAACAAATGACAGGGATGGTGCTTGAGTGTTAATCAGTAGCAATACCATTGACAAACAAGATGGGCAATGGGCAGGTGCCGAAGGTCATGTATGGCTCAACCTAAAGGACAATGGAAGCGCCAGCGTCAGACATACTGACAGTGATGGGGATGGTTGATGGTCTTTCATGGCCATGCTAAAGCCTGCAGCTAGCAGTGTCTAAGATGAAGACGAGGTCTTTTGACATTTGGATATTGATGTGGTATCCTCCTCCCGGTGTTTCAGTTTCTTATGATACCTGTGGTGGCCATCCTTTGAAATCTTAGGCTTGATCAGTGATGCTCAGTGCAGTTTTCAAAGTCGAGCCCGACTTCAACAGCGTTGATGGTGCCGGCAATAAAGGATATCATGGCAATGGAGTTGGCTGGCATAAGGCTTGCTCGTAAAGGGCTGCTCTCAAACAATTTCCTGCTCTTCCGAGTTTGCTTGGAAAATGATAAACAAATTTTGCAGGCATATGCATTGTGGTCCTCCCCTAAGCAAAGCAGCAGGGGTCATGCTTATCTGAAGAGGGGAGGATCCCACGACAGGAGGAACAGCATTTAAAGGTCTTTTTTGTGTCCATAAAGATGAATCCAGAATGTGAGGCAAAGAATAGTCACTAAGAGGAACTTGAAATCCTTCTACAGGGACTACTGCGCAGGCACAAAGCCCACATTGTAAAGGATACTGGATCACCATTAAGATCAATGAGAAATTAGCAGTTCCAATAAGTCTTTTAAAACTTAACTTAAAATCATACACCACATTTAGTTCTTTCTTAATACTCTGAAGTCCAATATTCCAATATTAAACAAAAGCTACTAAAAACATTTTCAAAGTATTAAACATGCTCACTTTTTAAATGATTCACTGGAACTGCTTATTTCTCTTTGCTACATCTGCAGTATTGTTACATGACAGGCTGTATTAGTACCTTTGAGGGAAGCTCCTTCATTAGCGCTATTGTGCTCCAGACTATTCTTCCATTGTGTGTGATCACATTCTTTTTTTAAAGAAACCACACCTTACATTTTTAGGGAGCATTGAAACTCTGAAGTAATTTTTAAAAAGGCATCCTACTCCCCTCTGTATAGTCATGGAGAGAGGGAGTTCACTACATTTATCACCTAGGATTTATATAAAATCAAGAGAATACACATATTTAAATAAAAATGTTCACACACAAATCACCATGCACTCTAATATTCTCAATGCTTCCTCCAGCCAAACCTCAGCTCTCATCACAACCATCAAAGGGATGTCTTTCTGTTTCAGTCAGAAGTGGCCATGTGCCCTTCTTTCCTTTTTTCCCTTCTCCTACTAAGCAAAGAACAAAGCACTTTTCAGCCAACCATATTTATCATTCTTCCTTTCTTGGGAAACCCATCACTTGAGCTTGTGCCAGTTCAAATGCACTATCAGCCAGGGCTAACCGTTTTCAAATCAGCAGTTACAAACTCACCAAACTCATGTCATCACAACAAGCAGCACAAGTGCAAGAAGCAGCATGAGGATTTAATATCCCATCCTGAAATTAGGGGGAAAGAGAAGCATTAGACAAATCTATAAGTAACGCAATCCATTCTATTATCTAGCACACAGAACATAGGATCAGGCTTAAGGCTCCTGGCAACAGCACAAAGAAAACCTTTTCCTTTCCTTCTAGTAACAGGAGCTGGTCTGGCCCAGTGGCTCCCAGCACCAAACCAGCAGCAACCCCTGTGCCCACCATAAGGTCTACAAGGAAGCAGCTTCTAAAGCCGACTCACCTGAGCTGACTTGAATTTATGACAAGATCTCCCTGAACGTATGAAATTTATTACAATCCAGATCATAGATCAGCATACAAAAAACAAAGAGGAAAGACAAGATTTCCCTTGTTTTAGTTCAGCTCTGTCCTGCTTGCCTTACATAGGATGCTTCCTTAGCTGTGTTGCACAGTTAGTGCTGTATAGTGAAAATTACAGAGCTTAGACTGGGGCAACCTGAATTCAGTTTTTTGTTCAGCAATGAAGCTGACAAGGTTCCCTTGGAACAATTACTGCCTCTCTGCCTAACTTATCAAGGATGTTGTGAAGATAATTCACAACATCTTCAGCTCCTTGAAAGAGGGGAAGAATACAATGAGTCAGAATACAGTTCCTTACAGGAGCCTATGTGCTCCTCACACAGTTCTCATCGGGTAAGTACAATTAAAAGCAGAGACATCCCAAAACCCATGACAAATCAGAGTAATCACCAACATGTTATATACAGGTGAAACTCGAAAAATTAGAATATCGTGCAAAAGTCCATTAATTTCAGTAATGCAAATTAAAAGGTGAAACTGATATATGAGATAGACACATTACATGCAAAGTGAGATAAGTCAAGCCTTAATTTGTTATAATTGTGATGATCATGGCGTACAGCTCATGAAAACCCCAAATCCACAATCCCAGAAAATTAGAATATTACATGAAACCAATAAAACAAGGATTGTAAAGAGAACAATATCGGACCTCTGAAAAGTATATGCATGCATATGTATTCAGTACTTGGTTTGGGCCCCTTTTGCAGGAATTACTGCCTCAATGCGGCGTGGCATGGATGCTATCAGCCTGTGGCACTGCTGAGGTGTTATGGAAGACCAGGATGCTTCAATAGCGGCCTTCAGCTCTTCTGCATTGTTTGGTCTCATGTCTCCCATCCTTCTCTTGGCAATGCCCCATAGATTTTCTATGGGGTTCAGGTCAGGCGAGTTTGCTGGCCAATCAAGCACAGTAATCCCATGGTCACTGAACCAGGTTTTGGTACTTTTGGCAGTGTGGGCAGGTGCCAAGTCCTGCTGGAAAATGAAGTCAGCATGCTCCAAAATCTCCTGCTAGACGGCTGCGTTGACCCTGGACTTAATGAAGCACAGTGGACCAACACCAGCAGATGACATGGCTCCCCAAATCAACACAGACTGTGGAAACTTCACACTGGACTTCAAGCATCTTGCATTGTGTGCCTCTCCATTCTTCCTCCAGACTCTGGGTCCTTGGTTTCCAAATGAGATGCAAAAGTTGCTCTCATCAGAAAAGAGGACTTTGGACCACTGAGCAACAGACCAGTTTTTTCTTGAGCCCAGGTAAGACGCTTCTGACGTTGTTTGTTGTTCAGGAGCGGCTTGACAAGAGGAATACGACATTTGAAGCCCATGTCCAGGATCCGTCTGTGTGTGGTGGCTCTTGATGCACTAACTCCAGCCTCAGTCCACTCCTTGTGAAAGTCCCCAACACTTTTGAATGGCCTTTTCCTGACAATCCTCTCCAGGCTGCGGTCATCCCTGCTGCTTGTGCACCTTTTTCTTCCACACTTTTCCCTTCCACACAACTTTCTATGGATGTGCTTTGATACAGCACTTTGGGAACATCCAACTTCTTTTGCAATTACCTTTTGAGGCTTTCCCTCCTTATGGAGGGTGTCAATGATGGTTTTCTGCACAACTGTCAAGTCAGCAGTCTTTCCCATGATTGTGATTCCTAATGAACCAGACTGAGAGACCATTTAAAGGCTCAGGAACCCTTTGCAGGTGTTATGGATTGATTAGCTGATTGGAGTGGGACACCTGGAGCCTAGACTGTTGAACCTTTTCACAATATTCTAATTTTCTGGGATTGTGGATTTGGGGTTCTCATGAGCTGTACGCCATGATCATCACAATTATAACAAATTAAGGCTTGACTTATCTCGCTTTGCATGTAATGCGTCTATCTCATATATCAGTTTCACCTTTTAATTTGCATTACTGAAATTAATGAACTTTTGCACGATATTCTAATTTTTCAAGTTTCACCTGTAAAGAGTATTTTCCAAGAGGCTCTTCAAGCAACTTTTACAAGAGACTCTTTCAGCAACTTCCCACTCTTAACACTATGAGATGTAAGGTCATTGTACCCTAAATTATTATTCATTAACAGAGAAATGAGAAAAAACAGTTGTTGCAGCAAAGTCCAATTTATTGAAATTAAAAGCAGATATGCAGACAGAATGCCCTGAGCTCATGTATTTCCTCAGATTCCCTGACTCCCACATCAATTTTTGCTTTGTGGAGGTCAGCACTAGAACTAGCTGCTTCTGAATAAGAAAAGCTGTAGATTTCTTCAGCTCGTTTTCAGCAGAATTAATGTGTCAGATTGCCCTATTCCAAGATCTTGCTAAGACTGTGATGCTATGCACACTTACTTGGTAGTAAGTCTTTTTGAAATCATGGTACTTCTCAATAAATACACACAGAACTAAACTACAATCTTCCTGTGACTAGAATTTAAAATGTCCATTGTGTCCAGTTTCTACATATCCCAGTGATGAAAGACACAACCTGCCTATTCTTGGCAGCAGGCAGCACTTGGTAGAGAAGCTCCTTCTTAAAGGAATACCTGTGTCTATTCAAAGCAGAGGCAGGAGAAAGACTGGCTTCAGAGAGGAAATAGGAGGTACCTCTTAAACTACATCCATCCAAGTCCTCCTTTAAAGAACTTGCCTCCTAGTAAACACTAGAGTCCTAGATCACTGGAGGGTACCCACAACCTGCCCAACCCCTGTAGTTGGGGTGAGGAGCTCAATCTTACATGAATAAGGCACTGTAATGGCCTCCCTGCATAACGGATGCTTCTTTTCCAGTCCTTGCTGCTGGCTCTTCCTGCCATGGCTTCAAATTCCGTGGGGCTATGCCAATTTTCCCCTTGTTTAATGCAACGTCCTCGACCACCTTAAAGAGAGCAAAACAGATTGATATTACTTTATGCAAACTTTAGTCCTGTGCAGTCGGATATATCCTATATTATTATTATTGTTTACACAGTCAGACAGGTGTTATTGACTGGTTTGTTTCATCCAGACATCGAGTCCTTCCCAAGGACCTGGGATGCCAGAATTTTATTATCAGTGTTGTTTCTATTATTATTATAGATATCGTCACAGAATATAGGCTGTTCCCAGTAATGTTGCTTTTTGTAATTGGCTGATGGTGATTTCTGTGGCCCCTATGGTGCTGAGGTGCTCTTCAAGGTCTTTTGGAACTGCACCCAGGGCGCCAATTACCACTGGGATTATTTTGGTCTTCTTCTGTCGCAGCCTTTCAATTTCAATTTGTAGATCTTTGTATTTGGTGATTTTTTCTATTTCTTTTTCTTCTATTCTGCTATCACCTAGAATTGCTATGTTGATTATTTTGACTTGTTTTTCTTTCTTCTCGACTACAGTTATATCTGGTGTATTGTGTGGCAGATGTTTGTCTGTTTGTAGTTGGAAGTCCCATAATATTTTTGCATCTTCATTTTCGACAACCTTTTTCAATTTTATGGTCCCACCAATCTTTGGCTACAGGTAGCTTGTATTTTTTGCAGATGTTCCAGTGTATCATCCCTGCTACTTTGTCATGCCTTTGTTTGTGGTCAGTCTCTGCAATCTTTATACAACAGCTGATTAGGTGGTCCACTGTTTCATCTGCTTCTTTACAAAGGCGGCACTTGCTGTTTGTTGTTGATTTTTCTACTTGTGCTCTTACTGCATTTGTTCTTAGTGCTTGTTCTTGTGCAGCCAGTATTAAACCCTCTGTTTCTTTCTTCAAGTTGCCATTCTTAAGCCATTGCCAGGTCTTGGTGATGTCTGATTTTCCACTTATATTGTGCAAATATTGCCCATGCAGTGGCTTATTTTTTCATTTTTCTGCTCGGTTCTTGACTTGTTCTTTCTTGTAGGCATGCTTGGTTTCATTGGTGTTGAATAGTTTCGCGTTATTGACCATTTTAAGTGCATCTTCTTCACTGTCCTTGATATATTCTTCAAGGCCTCTTTTCTCCTCCTCTACTGTTTGATGGACTTGCAGCATTCCTCTTCCACTTGAGCTGCGAGGGAGGTATAGCCTGTCTACATCACTGAGGGGGTGCAGAGCATGATTGATGGTCATTATTTTCCTGGTCTTACGATCTAGCATCTCTAGCTCTGCCTGGGTCCAGTCTATTATTCCTGCACTGTATCTCGTAATAGGTATAGCCCAGGTGTTTACAGCTTGTATGGTGTTCCCGCCACTGAGTTTAGACTTTAGGATTTTTCTAACTCTCCTGATATATTCACTTCCAATTTTTCTTTTATTTATTTATTTATTTATTTATTATTTATTTATTTATTCGATTTCTATACCACCTTCCAAAAATGGCTCAGGGTGGTTTACACTGAGAAATAACAAACAAGTAAGAATGAACCCTGTCACCAAAGGGCTCACATTCTAAAAAGAAATGTAAGACAGACACCAGCAACAGTCACTGGAGGTACTGTGCTGGTGGTGGATAGGGCCAGTTACTCTCCCCCTGCTAAATAAAGAGAATCACCACATTAAAAGGTGCCTCTTTGCCAAGTTAGCAGGGGTTTTAACTTCAGTGTGTGCGATGTTATCAGCCTGGAGAATGCCAAGTATTTGTAATGTTCTTTCTCTTACAAGTTCTTGATATTGCTTCCATTGGGCAGTTCTATTCCTTCTGTTTTTGTTATTTTTCCTCTGTTCATTATTAATACAGCACACTTGTCTAGTCCAAACTCCATTGCTATATAGCTACTGAATATATGGACAGTGTTTAGCAGTGATTCGATTTCTGACTGGGACTTTCCATACAATATGATATGATATGATATGATATGATATCATATGATATTATATTATATTATATTCTATTTCTATACCGCCCTTCCAAAAATGGCTCAGGGCGGTTTACACAGAGAAAAAATAAATAAATAAGATAGATGGATGTCAGAACGATATCAAGAATATCAGATATATCGGAAATAATTTTGATCCAGTATTTAGAAGCCTGTAGCGGATCACAATTATCAAAACTGATATTCTGGTATTTTTTAAAAATCAAAAAAAAATTGGATGACAAAATCATTGGAAATACAAAATGGTGTCAGCATCTTTCAGCAATTAGAGCAATTTTTTTAATGGCCCTTTGAAAAATGGCTGAAGTCTTCCGCCATCTGCCTGCCTGTGCATCTACCCATGTTTCAGAGCATGGAACAGACTCTCCTTTCAAATAGCAGCAGCTGGGATTATCATTCCCCAAAGCTTCTTTTTTTTTAGGTTTGATAAAGTGTTCTTGTGCAAGAGCACCATTTTGGTTTGACGGAATAGTGCTCTTGCACAAGAACACCTTGTCAAACCATTATTATTAAAAATGGGGGGGGGAATCCCCATAGAGGTCTATAGGAAGGGCGGGGGGATTGGGAATGACTTGTCAGAGAACTCTGAAATTTGACACACATGTGTTTTAAAATGACAGGACTCTGAGTACTGAATTTTAAGTACATTGGTCCATCCATTGATTTTTAATGGGGGTTTTTTAGTTTTGATAAGGTGTTCTTTCACAAGAACACCTTTTTGGTTTGACAAAATGGTGCTCTTAAGAAAATTTAAAAATCTTAAGATTTAACATCAATGGATGGACCAATTTACTTAAAATTCAATACACAGACTCATTTCATCCTGAACTACAAGGGCATCTAATTTCAGAGCTCTGCACAGCCATTGCTGATTTCCAATTTTTTCTTTTCTTTCCCCCCATAGATGTCTATGGGGATTTTTTCCAATTTTTATTGGATTTCCAATCAGAAATCTGATAACCATACCATATACAATATTTGCAAGAGTCTAAAAATCCAATTCCAATACTTATATTGTATCGGATCCAATATTGTCCATCATGCACATGTCTAGCAAAGATGTCTATGCGGAGTACTACTTATAGCTCCAGCAAGCTTGAGAAAAACCCAAGGGCTTAGAGAGTAGGTGCATCTGGTACTCAAATTAAGGGAGAAAAGGAAGCAGAGTTCTAAATGAAATCCACAAGCCCATCTCCTTTTAGCCAAATCATGCCTGTGCCCCCTGTAGCCTTCAAAAATAGAAGCAAGCATGGCAAGTCCCCTCTAACTCCCCTGTAATTTAAGCACTTGGACTACACGTAGATTGCAAGCATCTGACCCTAATGTAAGCCTATCTGATCCCTTTGAGAAGAAGCTTAGGTTAAATAATATGCATTGGGACAGCAAATCTGATTGGCAGGCAGGAATGCGGAAACAAATTTTGAATTTCAAAATTATATAAAAGATGCTGGATTCAAGTTCCATTACAGAATCCTAAAAACATGTTCATACAAATACTCAACCCAGCACAAGAAAGGAACAGAAAGAGAGCATAAACCCACTCTCCTTCACCTCAGACTTTAACAGTTTCCTGCCGGGATAAATACTTCTACCACTCCAAGCGTTCACTCTTATCCTGGTGCAAATAAGAAGTGTAAACACCCCTCCTTTTCCTGCCCACATCTACAAAGAAAATGATGGGGTGAACAACAGCCCATTCACAGAAAGGTTTCCTGTGGGCTACCACTCAAGTTTCACAATGACTCACAGCCTTCATGGGTCTGGCCAGCCATGTATGCTGTGGTCATCAGAGCCCCAATTTGGTGTGGGACATCTAAAATTCATCATAAGGTCAGAGCAGAACATTGGGAGCTGGAGTGGAAGCCCAGAAAGGTCATTGGCCGACTTTCAGTTGGCTCTTGGTGTGCATAATTAGGTCAACAGGCCAAGAGCAGAGTCTGCCACATTGCTGGGAATGGTAAAGCCACAATTCTGGGGCAGACAGGCATACTTTGACCTGCCACACCTTTGACAGCAGCCATATAACCTGCAGGCTGGGCAACATTACTCATGGTTTACCCACAAGCTTTAGGAGGAAACACTGGAGGATAACTGGTTATCTTCTCAGATCAGAAAAAGAGAATGAGACACTCTTACCTGAGCCAAGTCGATTTTTATAGAGAATTCCACTAATATTTCGGCATCGCACAGGCAGCTCATTATCATAGACTGAAGGGTCCCAGTTATATTTTGTTCCACCTTTTTCTTGTCCAGATGTTAAAGGAGTAGGAGGGGACTGAGGCCCTTTGGATTGACAAAAAGAAAACCATCACACAATACATCTCAGGTTCTCCTTCTGCAATTCTTATAGAAAACAAATGGCACTAGAACATCCCCGATCCTAAAAGACAGGCGTCTGGATAATAAAATAAAAGGGAAGAGTTAGATGTGGTCTTATAAAATTATTTAGAAGACAGAGAGAATGAATATGAAATCTTCCCTAAACAGCAGATTATCCGAGGACTGACTGAAATGGAAAAACCACATGGGAGGGGCACAGGGCATCATTGGTTCCCATGTCACTAACACCCTCCTTCCCCAGATGCCAACAGCACTGGCATGGAAAATAATGTGTACAAGATGGCCTTCCCACATCATTTCTGCATTGCAATCATTACCAGGGCAGCACAGGACACAATCGTGCAAAAGCAGCAATGAAGTTGCTCATGAGCTGGCCCCAATTTACTGATTTCACAGCATTGCTTGGGCTAATAGAAGGAACAGATGTTTCTAACAGTTTAATAAAGATAAGATATTGAAAAATGATTTTGTTCAAACAGCTACTGCACCACCTCATGGAGAACAATGAGATAGCAGTAGCCCAGGACAAAAACAATCCTGGCCTTTTAAAGATAAAAGAATTTAGACTCAGAAAAAGAATGGGGGAACTTATCAATTATGGTACATTCCCCACCACAACTATTAAAAATTAAAGATCTATGCAGAGCAGCAAGGGAAGTAAAAGTTCTTCAATGCTGCAAAAGCCTATTGCTTCTATAAATCAACACTGTGTAACCTGCTAAACTGCCCAGAGAGTAAAGTTTGGGTGGTATATAAGTTAAAATAAATAAATAATAAATATATAAACTGGAGTACTTGGATCTAAGCCAAAATCTTCCCATTGATCTGAACTAACATAAACGAATAATGCATCAATCAATGGCACTGACCACCAGAAATCTTTCTTGTTTGCCATTTGGGACATAAAAGTGGAGAGGCAGAACAAACACTAAAAAATGTCAAGAGGTAATAACCCCAAAGCCTTGAGTTTATTTTATGAGACTAATCAGATGTAAAAATCTAACAATCTGTTTCTGTCTATGCAAAAGTATAACACTAACATCTAGGAGTGCCAATTTTTTTTAAAGTGCAAGACCACCTTCTACCTGGTGTGAGAGGTGCAGATGCTCCCTTTAGCCCTGCAGTCTCTACAATACTGCCATCTGTGTGAACCACAATCAGAGTGGCTTTCTCAGCATTCAAGCTGTCCCCAATTTGAAGAGCTGTTCTTCCAGACTGCAAAAAGAGATAAAGAGCTTTAGCAAGTAAACTTGATAGGCGTGTTGTTTAGAAAATCTTATTTATATAACCCTTAAAAATGAATATGGAAATAACCAGGTGGATTTGGGTATTTTTACTTATTGGGAGATGGGGGAGGAGAGATTGAGTCTGCACCTCATTTCCAGTCTCTGTTGAGTGAGTGCAAAGATGAAGTTCCCCATGTTCTGCTGTGCATGGGGATCTTTGGACTGGAACTAATGTGTAAACAAAACTGTTATGGCCAACAGAGCCTAAGCCATGCAAACTCTTACAGTGCAAATGATTTATGATGATGTACTCAAACATTCGCAAGTTCTGTGCCAGTGATACAAAAGGGACTAAGCCAATCTAAATTATTTCTAGATCAAAGGATACATGGGAAACAAGTTAGCAAAACCCCTGCAATGAAGCATTTCCTCAGGGCTTTCCATAGCCTCCTATGAACTGCTGCCCTAGCCCAAGGTATGCTGTGTCCATACTAATCACTAGGCCTGTGCTTCAGTGGAACCAAAGCTGAATAAGGTGCATCTTCATGCTGGTACTGAGAAGTGGCCACTCACGTGGCCTTTTCCATGCAGTAAAGCATGCTTCCGGTGTGGGGGTGCTTCTTTATTGGATGCTGAGTTATGTATCACTCCAGTGATGGCTGGAGCAGAGCGCAGGGTGCAATGGGAAGTGTGCATAAGGAGCACTGGAAGGAGTAGTCCAAAGAACTGATGAAGCACAGCCCTACTAATCACACCCTGTGACATAATCAAAGATGCTGTGTAGCAGAATGCACTAAACCACTAACTGAACCAGCAGCAATAACTAACATTAAGTGAAATGGAGAAGCCATGTGCAAAATCATATGGAATCATGGAAACAGGTAGGGGAAAAGCACGGCAGAAAAGAATGGTATTCACATCCCATTGCCTTTTGGCTGTCAGGGAATCAGATGCATCTACCAAAGCAGCCACATCACATAGATGGTGCTGCAGAAAGCTGTTTCAGGGAAGCTGCATACATTTACAGGTACACATTCATCAGGGTGTAGTGTATTGGCTGTGCCTCTCTGTTGAGCACATGCTCAGAAGCAAATCTGGATTTGTCTCTGTGTGAAATTTCCCAGGATTACAAGTGATAGCATGGAAGAATGGATTTTAACACCTGTAGAAGCTTGGTTAGAGGTGAAGTGGGGCAGGGCCTTCATGATGGTGCTTCAGCTGTAGAACAGATCCACCTGGCCTCCACCCTTGCTACATTCATCAGGGTATGGATACATTCTTCAAGCAGGCATTTGCTTTCCCTTGATTTTAGATTTGTCTTGCTGCTGTGCTTTTCATTTTTCTTATAATATTGGTACTTTAAAAAACTTTTTTTTTATGTTTTTATGTTGTGAGCTACTTTGGATGCTTTGCAGAAGAGCAACATGTACATTCTGTTTAGAAATAGAAATGAATAAATCCATCCTGATAGGCCTGTATAAAATGCTGCCTTTGCTACACCTGTGAAACTGGACTGTCAAACTATCTCAGTTACATACACATAGAGACTTGGGGTTACTTATCACATAGTGAATACTGAACATGTACAAATGAAATTTGGAGTGGGGAGAACCAACCCCAACCTTACCAGCACATGTCCTGAAATGGATGCTGCATTTGCCACTGAAGTGGTGAATACGTTGTCTGCGGATGAACCCACATTGGCTACAGTTACTGTAGTCACTTCTGTAAGATATTACAAGAATAAATCAATTCTTTTGCCATATCTTTTGGCATATTTTGCCAAACCGCCCAGAGACTTGCATTTTGGGCGGTATACAAATGTGTTAAATAAATAAATAAATAAATATCTCTGTAAGGACCTGACAAAATCCAAGCAGTAAAACATGTGATTGCATATCTGTTTCATTGTTTCTCATACTTTTTTTTCTGTGAAACAAACTGGAAAGCGAACATTTGAAAGTTGTGTTGCTCTCCATGGGCTGTAAATTTCAATACAAAAGCCAGACATTTATACAAATGCTGGCTTTGTGAACACAGCTAATCTGTGATCAAGCAGCAGTATGTGATTATTCTGTAGAAGAGCCAGATGCAACAGAGGACAGGAATCTTTCCCCTTATCATATGCATGTACAACATTTTTCTTCAGCTGGCTGGTGGTGCAGCAGAGAAATGCTTAACTAACAAGCAGAAGGTTGCCAGTTTGAATCCCTGCTGCTATTGTATCGGGCAGCAGCGATATAGAAAGATGCTGAAAGGCATAATCTCATACTGCACAGGAGGCAATGGTAAATCCCTCCTATATTCTACCAAAGAAAACCACAGGGCTCTGTGGGAGCAGGAGTCAAAATCGACTTGACAGCCTTTACTTGGATGTATTTCATTCAGTCTGATATTATTCAAATAAATAAAATAATAAAATCTTGCCTGAGCCAATCAGGGATGAGACATGCCAAAACTTCCTATAATGGCATATACTTGCAATGCTAAGAGTGCCAGGATTTCTTGGTATAGCTCAGCATGAAGATGGCACGGTAATGGAAAACTGCATCTGCTAGATGTTCACCTGTGAAGCACTCCTCAAAGGGACAACAGTCCAGTAAGGAGGATAGATGTGGCAAGCCCAGTTGAACTACTGGCAGAAGTAGAGCAAACACTGGGGAAAGTGGTGAAAGGAGCAACCTTTGTACGTTCTATTATGCCTCAGGGCCAATTCACACACGCATTTATATCACTTGATTCTATAGACACGATGACCGGTGGCTGAAGAATGCATGGACAAACTCCACCGAAAAGCGTCTGCATGCAATATGAAACTTTTTCTACCTGTGGTGTTAACTGTGATGGCCCATTCACACATGCAAGCAACCGCTTGATGTCGCTATCGTCAAGACATCAACGTGCCTGCCTGCGCGAACCAGCTCTCAGGGTCAGGAGCGACATTAGGCAGGGGCAGACTGGCGGGGCGGCTCTGCGCATGCGCGCGGGGCGCTGACCTGCGAACGCGGCAGCCGCGGCATCGTCGGCGCTCGGCAGGGACTCGGCCCCCATCTCGATGTGTTCGGCATCTGCCGCCATCACGGTCACCGCTGTCACCTCCTCTTCCTCCTGTGGCTCCGCCTCCGAGCCAGGCGCCTCCACACGCTGCTGGTGCTGCTGTTCTGACCCCTCTGCGGCTGCGGCTGCCGCCGCCGCTGCAGCAACTGCAGCAGCGGCAGCCACCGCCGCCGCCTCGGCCAAGCCCAATTGCTTTGCGGCCGAGTCGGAGTCCTCCATCCGAAGCGGGGGGGGGGGGAAGCGGGGGTCGAGGTTAGCCGAGTCTGTCCGAGTCAGCTCTGTTCTCCGATATCACCCGAGCTCCTCTTGGAGGGATCCCGAGTGCGGAAACGAACTGCCCCGGGCCTTCTCCGATCCTGCCCGAGTCGCCCGACAGCGAGCCTTGCCGAGTTACCCCGAGCCCGTTTCGGCCTCACCCGATTAGTCTCGAAAAGTTCCCGATCGGAGTCGATCTTTTCCGACGAGCTAATTCCAAACTCAGATTATCTAGAACTGGGCCGAAAGCTGGCGAAGGTACCCGAACGGGCCTAGGTTACACACAGCTTCCAGAAGCGACGGCCGAGGACACTGCCGAAGAGGCCCGAATCCCTCCGACTATGACCGAACCCCAGAGGGGAGGGGAAAGGGCCGAGAAGAGACGAAGGTTCAGTCCCGCCCCTCGCAATCCAGACCTCTCGGAGCTGTCCGATTGGGGCCGAGCGGCTCCGAGGGAGCGCCATGCGAAGTCGGCCTCGCAATCTCCCACCCGCGCGAAGGCCAGTCAACGGCAATCTGCCGTGACACCGCGCGCGGCATGCTGGGATGTCGGAGGCATGAGGCCGGGCGGAGGCTGAGGGCGAAATGAAAATATGGCGGCTGTTAGGCGAGGTGAGCTGAAGGGTTGTTAATTAGCGCAAATTCACACTTACGCCAGGGCGGCTAGAGAAGAGGCTTCCGAAATCATGTGCGCGGCTGGGTAGCCTGGTTACCAGCCTCCTACGTTGTCGCCCCCTGTGGCTGGGCCTGCCCTCCTGTGGTGATGAGTTGCCATGACGACAGGAAAGCGACATGCGCTTCCCTCGCCGAGCCCTGTTGCTTTTGGCTGCATTCCGCCCAGTAGCGCTCACTCACTCCCCAGTCAGGGCCCACCACAAGGCGTTGTGTGAAGCCTCTTCTCACGGAAGTGCTAAACCTGCATTTTGGGCCGTATCACTTCAGTCGGTCCCTGGCGGAGGGAGGGAATGACACCCTCACGTCCTGGAATGTGTTCCTCTGTATCAAAAAAATGAAATTGAAATTCAGTCCTTAATAACTATTATTTATTTTATTATTTTGATTATTATTTATATTTATTATCAACTTATTTGTTAGCCACCCCATAACAAATTGTTCTCTGGACTGCTCACAGCACAACATTAAAACATGAAATAAAACACACAGCACATTAAATCATAACAGATCAAACGGAGGAAAGGGGGGAAAACCTAGATAGAATACAAAGCAATTTTAAAACTCTTTAATAATCAGTTAAAAATCATAATTAAAAATCAAAATTTAAAAGACCTAAGTGAACAAAAAGGTCTTACTTTGTTTATCTGGTGTCTAAAAGAACAAAGTGATGAATTCAGGTGAACCTCACTTGGGGAGGCTATTCCATAAACAGGGTTCAACCACTGAAAAGGCCCTCTCCCTAGTAGCCACCTGCCTCACCTTATTTGGCAGGGGCACCCAGAGCAAGGTCTCCAAAGAAGATCTTAAGGTTCAGGTAGGGACATATGGGGCAATGCTCTCTCTCAGGTAACCTGGTCCCAAGGCTTTAAAGGCTAAAACCAGAACTTTGAATTGGGCCCAGAAATGTACTGGTAGCCAGTTCAGCTGACAAAGCACTGGCATAGAATGCTCAAAACGTCCAGTCCCAGTTAATAATTGTGCAGCCCAATTTTGTACCACCTGCAGTTTCTGAACCGTTTTAATAATAATATTATTATAATAATTCGATTTCTATCTGGCCCTTCCAAAAATGGCTCAGGGCAGCTTACACCAAGAAATAACAAACAAATAAATAAGATGGATCCCTGTCCCCAAAGGGCTCACAATCTAAAAAGAAACATAAGATAGACCCCAGCAACAGTCACTGGAAGTACTGTGCTGGGAGTGGATAGGGCCAGTTACTCTCCCCCTGCTAAATAAAGAGAATCACCACGTTAAAAGGTGCCTCTTTGCCCAGTTAGCAGGGGCTGAAGTGTTTTCAAAGGCAGCCCCATATAAAATGCATTACGGCAATCCAAGCAAGAGGTTACCAGAGCTTGTGTAACTGTGGCCAAGCGATCTCTGTCCAGGTAAGGTCACAGTTGACATATCAGCTAAAACTGATATATGGTGCTCCGAGCCACAGAGGCCACTCGAGCATCTAGTGACAGAGCCTCAGTGAGCACCTCCAAACTACAAACATGGTCCTTCAGTTATCCTTCCACACAGGCTTGCAGCATGCCAGTTTCTAAGCATATTTTCTATCTAGAGGATAATACTGAACCTAGCTCTCACTGAGATTTGTAACCTATGTCTGGGGTCTAGTGCTGTCATCAGACTGCAGGGAGCTGAGGTACGTCACATGACTGAATTCCATACAGACAAAAACCATGTAGAGGCCCTGGTGGCGCAGTGGTAAAACTGCCACCCTGTAACCAGAAGGTTACAAGTTCAATCCTGACCAGGGGCTCAAGGTTGACTCAGCCTTCCATCCTTCCGAGGTCGGTAAAATGAGTACCCAGAATGTTGGGGGCAATATGCTAAATCATTGTAAACCGCTTAGAGAGCTCCGGCTATAGAGCGGTATATAAATGTAAGTGCTATTGCTATTGCTATGTAGGGATTTTATAAGTGTGCCTAGATTGTTGCAGCCTTTTAAATAACTAGTTTATTTGGTAAGATGGCTTCTTTTTACTGTTGCATATGGAAACAAATGCAAAATAGATCACTTATTTTAACTGGTGTTAGTAATTGTCTTGGAGGGACACAGAATCACTGGAGCATCCCATCAAATTTTTGCAGTGGATAGAGTGCTAGACTTGGACCTGGGAGACCAAGGATTCTGCTCAATCCCCTAGGATCACCAGGTGATTGTTATTCTGTCAGTGTAACCTACTGTACAGGGTGGTTGTGAGGATAAAATGGAGGGCTTATGCATGTCACTCTGAGCTCTGTGAAGAAAATCAGAGATGGGGACATAGTTCAGTAGTAGAACATCTGCTCTACACTCAGGTTCCAGGTCGGGCTGAGAAAGACTCTTGAACCTTGGAGAGCTGCTGCCAGTCAGTGTAAACAATACTGAGCTAGATGGACCAATGGTCTGACTTGGTGTAAGACAACTTCCTGTGTTCCTAAAGGTAGAATTAAAAAATAATGAATAAGTAGCTATTTTGAACTGATTAAAAAAAATGGATGTGGGAAATGCCTCTCCACAAGCTTGATTGTGGCATTGCTTTGGCCACATTTTTCACTTCAGAGCCATCAGAATGGCCACAAGTCCAAGGCTGTTGCTGTGATGGGGACACAAACACTGGACAGGGTGATATCGCCATGGTTACCATTTGTCCCTTTTGCAGCTCTCCTCTGGCAGCTTTACTATGTGTTCATGTTTAGATGCCTAGAGATTAACCGAAATACTTCAGCAAATATCCTAGGCATTACCGTTATTATGGGGAGTCTGTCTATGACCATGCACTGTCCTAGACATACTACTAGACATGTAGGATGGAGAGATGCAGGTGGTTCTCACACCAAGAAAGATGTGTAGGCAAATATCTATTTCCTAGTGTACTGCTTTGTCAGGCTTATACTTTTTCCCTTTGGTGTTTGCTGGTGCCAAGAGGATATGGGAAAAAATACTAGAGTGGACCTTACATATGTTTCTATCCCCAGAAAAAGGAGGTAGTAGCAACAGAGGTGCGAAGGGTCACTGTGCCCATTTCTTCTCCTGTGGTGTTGGAAGAGGTTCATGGGGACAAGGCTTGAGAGCAGCAGCTTAGCTCATATACATTTCTCAAGAGCCAAATAGGGAGTTTTAGAGAAGGATGGGTGTTGTTGTAAAACCTTTAAAAGAAAATAAAAATCCAGCCTATCTGCCCTCTCCACATTCTTACCTGATTAGGGAAGACAAGAGAATCTGAGATCTTTTCCAAATCTCAATCTCTGGACTCTGGTTGTCAAAGATGTAGTTTTATAAACAAGATAAGGTAGCTAGCTAGGTGAATCAGCTGATAGTTACTATTATTATTCAACAATAATACCATGACCAAATCTGTTTTGTGGCATTTTCTGAAATATGAAGATTTTTTTTAAAAAAATCACACATAAGGTACCTCTCAAAATTTCTCTGTTGTCTTCCACAGTAGTAATCATAATCACTCCGTGACTTATGAGTCAGTTGGTGGACAATGAGAGAGAAGACATTTCAGCAAGAAGGGATGTCCTTTCATTCAGTTGTTTAACCTGAAGTTGTTGTTGTTATTGTTATTATTATTATTACATTTATATCCCACTCTTCCTCCAAGAAGCCCAGAGCAGTGTACTACATTCTTGAATTTCTCTTTCACAACAACCCTGTGAAGTAGGTTAGGCTGAGAGAGAAGTGACTGGCCCAGAGTCACCCAGCTAGTTTCGTGGCTGAATGGGGATTTGAACTCGGGTTTCCCCGGTCCTATTCCAGCACTCTAACCACTACACCACGCTGGCTCACTATATTCACACTATATTGAATTTTAACCTGTGTACCTTGAAGTGTCTTTTGTGTCTCTGGTGAATGTTCTACGGATTCACCTTACAGTTATCTTAGTTACATGAAAAAAACACACCTCTGCATGTTACATGTCCCCCTCTGAGTTATTTTCACAAGAAAATGAAACTTGGACAGCATCTGAAAACATATACAGGATGCCTGAAAAACCAAGTCAGATCTCTGTGGAAATAATTAGCAGGCTTGGAAACCTTGAAACAGTTTATTCACTAGAGGGGGATAGAGAACTGCTCTGTGTAATTCTGCTACACATGAAGAGATTTATGTAAGCCTAAACATATATGCCAGTGATTAATATATCTCATCAAATCTAATTCTGAATTCTTATTCACCATTTCTTCATGCATTAAAACTTACCAGTCAGTCTGATCAGTGTTTTTAGGTCTTTAGGCTCCTTAAACCACTTAAACTGGAAAACAAAATGCACGAGAATGTCTTAAATGGTTTGTGGAGACTAGTATTATCTGTGCAGGGGGTGGGTAGTATGAAATATAAGAGGTGTGGTTTTCCAGCATTGTTTTACAATTTTGTTTAAGGCGGGCTATGCATACTCTCAGTTGGCTGTTATCACAGCTTAAAACCATTGCTTTAGGGAAATGCTGCCTTCCCAAATAAGCTAAAACAAAAAAGGAGTTCTGCTCAGTAACATGCATCCAGCTGTCCATGTTTTGAATCTTTGATCAAAAAACGTGTAATTGTTCTGTGGTTTCCCCCCCACCTTGTGGACAGGAAGAACATCATCCGTTGTATCCTTTTTCTTACATCCACCTGGCCAGATCATTTGGATTTTTTATACGAGTCATTTTGAAACGCTTTTCTAGGGAACCCTGGAGTAAAGGGTTCCTCAATGAGAAGAAGATGAGAAGTAATAGTGGATTAGTTTCCCTGAAAGACAATTTGCTCACCACTACCAATCTTCACCTGCAATGTGGAGCTACACGGGAGTGTTGGATATATTTTAGGGCATGCTTTCTAGGGGTGTGCACGAAGCCAGGTTCATGTGGTGGCCTGAATTCGGACCACTCTTCTGGTCTGCAAACCGGTTTGTTCCAACCAGTTTGGCGATTCAAGGGCGCCATCAGGAGGGAAGGGGTGGCAAGCAACACCTTTCAAAATTAGTAACTTCATGGCCGCTGCTCCAGGCAGCTTCCTGTGGTGGCGGTTCTCCACCCAGCAGACCGCATGTGGCAGCAGCACTCACCTGGCCTCTATACATGTGTGGAGGCCAGATGCTGCTGGGGGGAGCGCTGCCACAATAGGAAGCTGCCTGGAGCGGCGGTCATACAGGTAAGGACCTGCTTACTCACTTTTAAAGGTGCTCCCCCCCCCACGCAGTGCCAAACCTGTCCATAATTCAGACAAACTGGAACAAACCAGTTCGCAGACCACAGACTGGTCTGAATTTGAACTGCCACACAAACCAGCTTCGTGCACACCCCTAATACTCTCAATTCACACGAGCCTAGCATGAATGGACTGTGCTATCAACATGCCCTCAAATCAGTGCACTGGGGTTCTGTGGCAGACAAGTTGACATGGAACTATTCCTTGAAGGAAGAACATTTGAAAATGACTGCTGCTTTATATCATAATCTTCAGGTAAGTTTTAGTTTTTAAATTATTTAAGAGGAGGAATTAAGAAAAATAGAGCATGTGGTATATAAATTTTGGGACTAGTGTGCATCCTGCAAAGCTAAGAAATGGAGTGAGTAGAATTATTCCTATGAAAGATATAAACCTTGCAGCCATGAGGCATGAATGATGTAACTTGCAAGAAGTTCCCAGAAAACATTCCTGATTTAGGCTTCAAATATTTCTTCTACGATCTTTTATTTATTTTTATTCTTCATTCCTTTAAATTGGAGAATGTGAATATCCAGTTCAGTGAAACTGACATCCAGTCTGCAAACCAGAATTTACCTATTACCTGCTGGTCTTTTTATCTCTAAATGGAGGGGCATTGTCCCTTAAATAACACATAAGCAAATTAAAAATTTACATGGGGGGAGATATTAACATACAAAACCCTTTGCTGACCTAAATGGGCATTGCTCCTTTGACTTTATTTTTGCCAAGAAAAGATTTGGCAGTGTATTCATGTATGGGGTGGTGGTTATGAGCATTGTGTCCAACAGCAAGCATAATATTTTCAGCAATTCACATATCCCAGCAAGAAAGTGTGTGTGAGTGTGTATTTCTTCAGTTAAAATGGTATCAGACCAAACAAGGACTATCAAACAAATGCAAAGGAAGTATTTAAGCATGCTTCTTTTTTGGCAGACTGACTTCTCAGCAAGTGGCTATTTTGGTATATATGTAACTGGAGAAAATAAACAGATACTAGCAGACTATTGTTGTATTTAAGTTCTATAGCATATTTCAGTCTATAAAATGCTTTACAGTTTTCATTTCATTTTTTATCTTCACAGCAACTCTTTGAAAAAGCTTAGAAATCTGAATGAGACTCCGTTGTACCCATAAGGAGTGGGTTCTGCGCCTGCACACGGACCTCGCGGGCTGATTAACTAGCTCCTCTTGACGCCCCGCCCACCTGCACGTGTCGTGCCATTGATATTGGCGGTTGGGGCGTCTCTCCCTCAGTTTCTTTTCGACCGCCTAAGCGACTGTACCTCATAGCTGAAGCTCCTCGAAGAAACTTATTTTGGAAATTAGGACTGGTTTTTCGGATTTTTCTATAAGTGCTACTGGACTGGACTTGGTGAAAGATAGTGTGGCTTAAACGGATTTGACCAGGAACGGACTTTGGATTGTTTATGCCTAACGGACGTCTGTTACGATGGAACCGAAAACGACTTTTAAAAGATGTGTGAAGTGCAGGGCGAAGCTTCCGTCTACGGATCATCATGAAGCGTGTTTGCTCTGCCTTGGTGAGGAACACAATACCTCGGCGTGCAAGATATGTTGCGCTTTTTCTAAGCAGACGCGTCAGAACAGGGCGTTACGCCTTCGGGCTGCACTTTATGATGAGGCGCTTCGCCCGCCTACACCATGCCCTCGGGGATCGCTGGAACCCTCAACATCGAGCGCTCGCGGACCTGCAAAAGGGCAGTGTAAAACCGCGAAGGCTGGCAGTGCGAAGCAGCCAGAGGAACTCTTTAAGCGACCCAAGGACGTGTCAGGGAAGAAGCACAAGCATCGTGCTTGGCAGGCATTGGATGATGGCGGGACTTCGTCGTCAGCCGCTCCTGAGTCGTGGCGGACCCCGTTGCCAACTGCGGTGCAAACTTTTGAGGGGGACTTGGACGAGTCTGCCCCAGAAGTGCCAAGACAACGTGACTCCCGGCCTATTGATTTGCCTACTGGTTCGGCAGCGGCCGCTGGCCTGACCACGGAACCTGGCTTGGTGTCGAGCGTGATGTCTGCATCGACGTCTTCTCCAGCCCAACCTTCAACATCGAGGACTGCATCGACTTCGGCATCGAGGCAGTTCTTGGCATCGACTGAGCTAGCGGAGGCATCAGCACCGCAGATCCCATCAACATCGACGTCGGTGTGGAATGCAGCGAATCTCCTATCGACATCGACGGCGGTGCAGCTTGTTTCTACTGCGGTGGGACGGGTTCTCCGTCTGCTCTCGCCAGCTGCTACTCCTGTGCAGTCTCCTTCGACGTCACGGACACCGGCTGCTGATGTGGGGGGCCGCACAAGTTACATGCCGCTGCAAGATTTGTTGGACTCGACATCGAGCACTCCTTCTGGATCCACTTTTCGTGAGTTCTTGAGTGCTGGACTGGATGTGGACCAGGATGATGAGGACCAAGCCCATTTGCCCCGGACACCATCTATTGGACAACAGGGGGCCCAGTTGTGTGTACCTGCTCCATCGGCGGGGCAGCCTCCACAGCTGGGGATGCCCCAGACTTCGGTGCAACCCACACATCATTGTGGTTTTCACCACACTTTGCTGGACGACTATGCGGAGTACCTACGCTGGAGGTCATTGCAGCCTGTGACGCTGTCTCTGAATCTGCTGCCACTGCAGCCACCTCCGCCTGCATTGTACCCACCTGTGCAGCCGGCTTCTTCTGATTTGTTACTGCGAAAGCAGCACCCGCAGCTTCCAGTTGAGCAGCTGGAGCTTCCTCCACCTGAGGTGCTACAGCCACCGAAGCCAGTTGCGCACCTGCAATTGCCAGCTCAGCCTCCGCTGCCAGATGTGCATCAGCAGGCTCCTATCAGGCAACCGGTCCTCACTCGGCCGTCTGAGGCCCAGCAAATGCAGGAGAAACCGAGTGGAAAGAGGAAGCGGAAGTCAACGCCGCCTCCTTCACCACCATCCTCGCCAGATGAAGGTGATACAGGGGATGATTCTGATGACAGCTCAGGGGACGATGATAGGAGTCGCAGGTCGGACCCGCCATCTGATGTACCCCCCAGACTTTCCACCTTGCCTACGGAGGAACTGAAGGCGTACCACACCCTGATACGGGATATAGCAGAGGCACTGCGAATGGAATTGAAGTCCCCAGATGCAGAGGACGTAGATCCGGTTTATAATATGATGAAGCGATCGAAGGCTTCGCACCCGGTCTCGCTGACAATGATCCCTGCTATAAGTAGGGCGGCTAAGACGGCTTGGGAGACCATGAGTGTAGCGACGCCAACGTCTAAGCGACTGGAGAATTTATATAGAGTAACAGAGAAGGACAATGAGTACTTGCTTCATCATCCTGTGCCTAATTCGCTGGTTATTGATTGCGCCTCGACGTCCAAGGGTGGACATCGCCACACAACACTGGTGGATAAGGAGGGCCGGAAGATGGACGTGTTGGGACGGAAAGTCTATAAGCAGTGTTTCTCAACCTTTTTGGAGTCAAGGACCGCTAAATTCTTTGTGCAGAGTTTCAATGACTGCTACATTCTTCATGCACAGTTTCCCAGACCAGCAGAACTTTTATCTCTGGGCAGTTTACAATTAAAATAATATAAGCATTAAAATCATTAAATTTGGAATCTTTTGCAAACATGGAATATTAGGGGTTTTCAACCTTGGGGCCCCAGATGGTGGACTTAAACTCCCATAACCCTCAACCACAATGGCATTTGGCCATTATGGCTGAGGATTATGGGAGTTGAAGTCCACCAACATCTGGGGACCCAAGTTTGAGAACTAATGAATCTAAAAGCCTGGGTGAACAAATATGTCTCCAGTATGTCTTCAGTATGTGTGGGGTGGGGGTGCTTGTGATTACTCAATGGACAAGGGATGTTGGGCCATTAGAAAAATTCAAAAGCTACATGGGGCCAATGAAAACAACACACAAGCAAGCTTTTGAATTCCCCAAAACTCTTCATCAGGCTGGATGTCAAGCAAAGCAAAAAGGAGGTGAGGAGAGGAGAGCTGGGCAAGTTGTCAGTAGAGCCCAAAGTCTACAGTTTAACCCTGTCTTGATGGAGGTGGAGTTGTGTAGTTGCAGGGCCGGATCCAGACCACGTTAGTCAGGACCACCCACTGAAATTAATTTAGTCATCTCTCATTTGTGTCAATGCTGCTTGGTCATGATCACCGGGCTTGGTCTGGTATGCTGCCTAGAAATACATTTCACTGAATACACACATACACACACTTCACAATATATAGTGATATACATTGAGTACTATATATTTGTGCTCAAAGTTCAAAGGTTCAAAAGTGTGAAGAGTCAAAAGTTGGAAGAGTCAATAGTTCGAAAGTGAACTTTCCTAAAGGGCTCACACTCTAAAAAGATACATAAATTGGGTACCAGGAACACCCACCCCCCGAAGGATTTTGTGCTGGGGCTGGATAGGGCCAGTTGCTCCCCCCTTTCAATCAAGAGAATCATCACCACTTTTAAAGAGGTGTCTCTTTTCTCCATTAGCAGGAGGCTGGTGTGTGCTCCAGGTTCAATGGTTCAAAGGGTCGATGGGTCAATGGTAGGATCACTTCATTCCCGTGCCATTCATCCAATTACCCTTTTGCATGAATGCACAAAATGGTATCTTGCCTCTCCCCCGCACCATGCTGCCTCCCTCAGCCCTCCTTGGTACTCGTGCTTGCTCCCCCTCCCCCAAGGAAGGTCTACCTGCACTCCCTTTCTGCGCCTCCATGATACTCTTCTTCCTCTTCTGTGCCATGTGCAAAACCGAGGGAGTGAGTGCCTTGATTGCAGTTGCGGGGGGGGGGGGGGTTGACTCCCAGCCAGGGACTGGCACTCAACCCTTTGCGGACCAGTAGCGTTCCAGGGACCGGTGGTTGAGAAACTGTGGTCTATAGCACTGCAAGCCTTGCCATTCGCATAGCTAACTACGCCACGTGTATGGCCAGGTACAACCACATCTTATGGGATGCTTTGTTGGAGGATTCGGCGTCAATGTCGCCTGAGGAATTTCAGTGGAAATTCCAAAAGACCTATGAAAGAATTACTGCTGTCACGCGGCAGCAACTGAGTGCTTTTAAACACTTGGCAGAGACTGAGTCCCGCACGATGGCGACGGCTGTTACTATGCGTCGCCATGCTTGGCTGCGTGCCACCTCTCTCCAGCAGGATATGAGTGGAATCGCTGGCGTTTGATGGGAAGGGGCTCTTCCACGAGGAGACTGACACTTCTATAGAGACTTTGAAGAAGTCTAAGTTTACGGCCTGCACCTTCATGTCATCTACGGGTGCGACGGGCACAACTGCTAAGAACCGCACTTACTACCGTCAATGCGGCAGTAGGTACCAGGAAAGAAGAGAGTTTAAAAAGCAATACTGACCCTACAAACGGTCGAGGGGATACAATCAGAAGTCAAAGGGCAATGCACCTAAGCAGGCAAAGGACACTCTCAAGCAAGGCTTTTGACGGGAATGTTCTCCTACTGCACGCTCGGCAGCACACCTCGCCGGATGCCCTGGCGGCTCTGTCATCAGCCCCACTATCCAGGATCACCACCATCGATCCTGTAGTTGCCGGACATTCCATCAAGCTGGCAAGCCATGCCCAAGCATGGCACAATATAACATCGGACAAGTGGGTCTTGAGAATAGTTCAAACAGGATATGCGATAGAGTTCGAGACCAGGCCTCCGTTTTCGGGACTGAAATTCACACCGGCCACAGTTATATTGCAGGAGGAGGTCAAGGTGTTGTTAGAAAAACATGTGATTGTGCCAGTGCAGTGGGATAACAGACTTTACGGGTATTATTCCCGGTACTTTCAAATTCCAAAGAAGGACGGCGGGATCCGGGCGATTATGGAGCTATAGGATCTGAACCACTATATAGTGGCCAGGAAATTCAGGATGCTGACTCTACAATATATTCTGCCATTCTTTGGTCCAGGGGACTTGGGCTTAGACCTGAAGGATGCCTATTTTCATGTAGACATTCAGGACGACCACTGCAAATATCTCAGATTCACGGTGGGGGACCAGATATATCAGTATATGGTTCTCCCATTTGGGCTTTCGACGGCGCCAAGGGTCTTCTCCAAGGTGATGGCAGTGGTGGTGTCCTACCTGAGAACGCAGGGGTTGATGCTGTATCCGTACTTGGACGACTGGCTCCTGGTGAGTCACAGCAGGGAACCTCTGCTCCAGCAGATCCAAGAGTTGTTCGCCTGCTGGAAAACTTTAGGGATGTGCACGGACCGGTTCGGAGGCCATTCTACTGGCCTCCAGACCGGTCCGGACATGGGCGGTTTGGGGTTCGAAAGGGTAGGGTGGGGGGTTCCATTAAGGGGGGGGGCTTTACTTACCCCTCCCGCGCTTTCCACCTTTGGCGCCGTAGTTATTGTAAAAATCGGGTGGCAGGATCTCTCCTTGCCGCCCGCTTCAATTGATGATGGCTCCTCCTCTTGTAAACAATCGGGCAGCAGGATACCTCCCTGCTGCCCCCTTGAAGCCCCCTTCAATGCCGCCCCCTTCCCCCCCTCAATGCCGCTCTTTAGAAACGGACGGGCGACAGAGAGATTTCCTCCCGCCCCCTTCCCTGCCAGCAGGCTGCAAAAGTCTGTAAGAAGTCTTTTGCGCGCGCTCCTCCTCTTGTAAACAATTGGGCGGCAGGATACCTCCCTGCCGCCCCCTTGAAGCCCCCTTCAATGCCGCCCCCTTTTCCCCCCTCAACGCCGCTCTTTAGAAACGGGCGGGCGACAGAGAGATTTCCTCCCGCCCCCTTCCCTGCCGGGCTGCAAAAGTCTTTAAGAAGCCTTTTGTGCGTGCGGGCTGAAAATGTCTTTAAGAAGCCTTTTGCGCGTGCGCGCGCAAAAGACTTTTTACAGACTTTTGCAGCCTGCTGGCAGGGAAGGGGGCAGGAGGAAATCTCTCTGTCGCCCGCCCGTTTCTAAAGAGTGGCATTGAGGGGGGGAAGGGGGCGGCATTGAAGGGGGCTTCAAGGGGGAGGCAGGGAGGTGTCCTGCCGCCTGATTGTTTACAAGAGGAGGAGCCATCATCAATTGAAGCGGGCGGCAAGGAGAGATCCTGCCGCCTGATTTTTACAATAACTACGGCGCCAAAGGTGGAAAGCGTGGGAGGGGTAAGTAAAGCCCCCCCCCGCCCTTAATGGAACCCCCCACCCCAGTGCCGGACCGCAGCTCCACAGTTCTGTGCACACCCCTAGAAAACTTAGGGATCAACATCAACTGGAAGAAGTCGAATCTTGCTCCAGTACAGCGCATAAATTTCATTGGAGCAGTGTTGGACTTCACAGAGCAGCGTGCGTATCTGCCACGCGAGCGCATTCTACAGATAAGGTCCCTTATTCAGCAGTTTGTGGTCTCTCCACGTCAGCCTGCAGTGAGTGTGCAGAGGCTGATGGGCTTGATGGCCTCCTGCACCACCACGGTGCGTTACGCGAGACTGAACATGCGGACCTTGCAGCAGTGGTACCTATGCAGCTTCCACCCCAACGTGGACAGTCAAAGGATGCGACTGACCATACCACAGTACTTCATCAGAAGTTTGAGTTGGTGGCTGGAGGAGAACAACCTAACGCAGGGCGTAGAGTTTGCACCTCTGACCATGTCCCGCGTGGTGACAATGGATGCATCCCTAGTTGGCTGGGGGGCGCATTGCGGGGGCCATCGCGTCCAGGGGACTTGGACGCAGCCGCAGAAACGGCAACACATCAACTACTTGGAACTGCTGGCGGTGTACCAGGCCCTGAGGGCGTTCGCGCCCTTGCTCAAGGGGACAAATGTACAAGCTCAATTGGACAATACCACGGCAATTGCGTATATCAACCACCAGGGGGGAACAGTCTCCCAAACCCTATGTCTCCTCGCCCAGAAGGTGTGGAACTGGTGTGTGAGCCAGTCCATTTATTTGATGGCGATCCACATAAAGGGGACGGAGAATTGCTTGGCGGACAGCCTCAGCAGAGTCACCGATTACGGACAGAAACACGAGTGGGAAATGAACCCCAAGTACCTTCGAACAGTATTCGAGAGGTGGGGGGTTCCCTCGATCGACTTGTTTGCGACCTCTGCCAACGCAAAGTGTGCCAGTTACTGCTCACGTGTGGGCATAGGACGGGGGTCCCTGGGGGATGCGTTTCAGCACAGCTAGAGTGTGGGTCTGCTTTATCTCTTCCCTCCCTTGCCCCTAGTGGGCCGGGCGTTGGCACAGATTATACGGGACAGAGCAGACTGCATTGTGCTGACCCCGTGGTGGCCGCGCCAGCCTTGGTTCGCGCCTCTAATGCAACTGAGTCGGGGCGCTTACCACAAGTTTCCAGGAGTGCCGGACCTCGTTCAGAGAGATCAGGGACGGGTCTTGCATCCCGGGGTGCATGCCCTGAGAATGACAGCATGGAGAGTCAAGTTCTAAAGACCATTTTGCTAAATAGTAGAAGGGCGACGACACGTCATAATTATGCTTGCAAGTGGAAGCATTATAGAGCCTACATGACGGGAAGGGGTGTCCGGCCTATGCGGGCCACTCCGAAGGAGGTTTTATTATATCTGACTTCATTGAAGATGGCAGGACTGGCTAATGTATCCATTAGGTTGCATTTAGCGGCGATTTCAGCACGGCATAGGGGCTGGGATGGAAAGACGGTGTTCTCCCAACCAGAGTCCAAACGTTTCTTGAAGGGCCTCAACAATGTGTACCCTCCAGTCCGGAAGCCCATGGAACAGTGGAGTCTGTCGGTGTTGTCTGCGTTGACAGAACATCCCTTTGAACCACTAGCTGTTGTGCCCTTACGTATTCTCACACTGAAGACAGTTTTCCTGGTGGTGATCACGTCTGCAAAGCGTGTGGGTGAGCTGACGGCGCTTCGCGTTGACAAGCCATACACGCAGTTCTACCCACACAAGGTGGTATTAAGGCTCGATCCTTGCTTTCTTACAAAGGTGGTGCCAGAGTTTCATCTAAATCAGGAGATAATTCTACCGGCGTTTTTCCAGGGTGCGTCTACGGATTTGGAAAAAGCTCTGCACTCGTTGGATGTTCGTAGAGCCCTGCTGCATTATCTGGACAGGACCCGCAGCTTTCAGAAGAGTAGGAAGCTGTTTGTCTCTTACAGAGGCAAATGTAAGGGACGGGCGATATCGTGGCAACGCATGGCCCACTGGATAGTTGAGCTTATTTACCAGGCATATAAGTGTCAGGACGTTGTGCCTCCCAGAACGGTTCGGGCGCACTCAACGAGAGCCTATGCAGCATCTGCGGCCCATTTATCGGGCATCAGGATGTCGGATATATGCATGGCGGCCACGCGGTCTTCTCAGCAGCCATTCATCAAACACTATGCGATTGATTTGCGAATGGCGAAGGAGGCAGATTTTGGGAGATCTGTACTTAAGAGGGTGTTGGCATGAGTTAGGGTCGACTGCACCCGCCTCCTTGAGAGGTAGCTTGCTAATCACCCATTCCTTATGGGTACAACGGACTCTCATCCAGATAAACAGGTTGCTTACCTGTAACTTATGATCTGGATGGGATCCGTTGTAGCCATAAGACCCTCCCATGCCATCCCCGCTGCAGTCCAGTGAGATGTTGAAGTTATTTGTGGATCATCTGGTAGCGGTCTGCAAGAAACTGAGGGAGAGACACCCCAACCGCCAATATCAACAGCACGACACGTGCAGGTGGGCGGAGCGTCAAGAGGAGCTAGTTAATCAGCCCGCAAGGTCCGTGCGCAGGCACAGAACCCATTCCTTATGGCTACAACGGATCCCATCCAGATGGTGAGCTTTCTGATTCAGCAGGGATTTTTATTTAGGAGATCTTGTAAATCCAGACCTTACATGCTACCCATTTGCCCCACCTAGAACCCAGAAATAGTTTCCAATAATTAGTTCCATTCTGCCAGGATTCTGTTTTTGACTCTTCATGAAATGCTTTATTTATTTATTTATTTATTTATTTACTTACTTACTTACTTACTTACTTACTTACTTACTTCTCAGATTTGTAGACCTCCTCAAACAGCCATCTCTGGGTGGTTTACAACAACATAAAACAGATTAAAAATGAAAACCTTAAAACAATTTAAAACCACAGTCCAGTTAAAAAGCTTGGGTGAAAAAATATGTTTTAGAGACTTTTTAAAAGTTGTCAGAGATGGGGAGGCTCTTATTTCAGCAGGGAGTGCATTCCAGAGTCTCAGGGCAGAAAAAGAGATGGCCCGTCCCTGCATAGCCACCAGATGAGCTGGTGGCAACTGCAGATGTACCTCTCCAGATGATCTCAATGGGCAGTGGAGCTCATAGTGAAGAAGATCTTCTCTTAAATACCCAGGGCCTATGCTGTTTAGGGCTTTATAGGTTATAACCATCACCTTTTATTTTGCCTGGAAACTTTTTGGGAGCTAGTGTAGCTCTGTTAGGATAGCAGTAATATGGTATCTCCGAGATGACCCAGAGACCAACCTGGCTGCCACATTCTGTACCAACTGCAGTTTCCAGACTATGTACAAAGGCAGCCCCACATAGAGTGCATTGTAGTAGTCAAGTCTGGAGGTTACCAGCACATGTACCACTGTTCTGAGGTTATTTATCTCAAAAATGAACACAGCTGGCATATCAGCTGAAACTGATAAAAAGCACTCTAGATATCACCTTAACCTTGGACACAAGGGAGAGATTCAGATCCAGAAGCACGCCCAGACTGTGTACTTGTTCCTTCTGGAGAAGTGTGACCCCATCCAGAACCGGCAGATCAAAATCATCTCCTGAGTTCCAACCCCTCACAGTAAATACATCTGTCTTATTTGGATTAAGTCCCAGTTTGTTATCCCTCATCCAGCCCATAACCACCTCCAGGCAGGCATTTAGGGAGGCTATGCCTTCTCCCGATTATGATGACATGGAGAAATAGATTTGGGTGTCATGAGCATAGTGATAAAACCCAGTACCAAATCTGATTATCTCTCCCAGCAGTTTCATGTAAATGTTAAAAAACATCAGAGACAACATGGAGCCCTGGACACCATATAAAAAGTTTAGATTTTGAAAAGCAACAGTCTCCAAGGGACACCATCTGGAATCTGCCTGAGAGGTAGGAGTAGAGCCACTGCAAAGCAGTGCCTCCACCCTCAACCCCCTCAGATGCTCCAAAAGGATCGTATAGTTGGTAATGTCAAAAGCTGCCTAGTGATCCAAAAGGACAAACAGAGTCACACTCCCTCTGTCAATTCTTAATTGGAGGTTATCCATCAGGCTGGCCAAAGCAGTCTCCACCGTTTAGCCCACCTGAAAGCCAGTTTGAAATGGGTCTAGATAATCAGTTTCCACCAAGACTGTCTGGAGCTGGGAGGCCACCACCCTCTCAGTTACCTTTCCCAACCATGGAAGGTTGGAGAAAAGCCTATAGTTGCTTAACTTTATGGGATCTAATGCAGGCTTTTCCAGAAGAGTTCTAGTGATTGCTTCCTTAAGGCAAGGAGGCATCCCACCCACCCTCAAAGAAGCATTTATAATATCTACCAGGCCTTCTACAACAACCCCCCTGCCAGATAGTATAAGCCATGTCGGACAAGTGTCAAGAGAACAGGTGTTGGTCCACACTGTTCCAAGCAGCTTGTCCACATCCTCAGGAGTCAGAAACTGAAAATGATCCAGCCTAACCACATAAGGAGTTAGTGGACACCTCCTAATCAGACACTGCCGTAATTGTGGAGTCTAAGCCCAAATACGAGAGATTTTATCTCCAAATAACTCCTTAAAATCATCACAGTGGTAATTGATGGTTCCAACTTCTGACTCAAGGGAGGAGGGGCACATAATAGCCCTCTCACAACCCTGAACAAGTCTGCTGGATGTAAGCTTGCAGATGCAAAACTGAGAGAAAATAATCACTTCTTTGCTGCACTTATTGCCTGCGCATAGATTTTCAAATGCAGTCTATGTTGTAATCTGTCAGATTCGAGTCAAGTGCTTTCTCCACTTGTGCTCTAGTCATCTGCCTTGCCACTTCAGCCGCTGTAGTTCTTCCATATACCAAGGGGCCCATTTTGAAGTGGGTCTGAGAAGACGCCTAGGAGTAATCACTGCCCTGGTGAGTTTGCTGTTCTAGTTCTCCACCAGGATCACCGGCAGAGACAACACTAAATGCTTCCAAAGCTTGGAATCCTATTGGATCCAATAACCTTCTCGGGTGGATCATCCTAATAGGCCCCTCACCCCTTTGGAGGCAGGATGTGGTTGTAAGTCTAACCTTAACCAGATTAAGGTTTGTTTTTTAACTGCCACCTGCATGGAATGTTGGGCTCATGGAGGTACAGACATTACAAATTTGAAGGAACCAAAATTCAGTCCTGGGTATTTTCAGTTATCTTCATTTTGGTGGCTATCAGAAATGAAGAGATGGTGGCCCAGAGTGCAACTTCTTAAAACAGTGTGCCCACACTTCTGCAGCACTGCAAGTGCAGGCGCACTGTTTTAAGTTGCGCAACTGCACTCATATGCAACACTGCCGGGGTGGGCTTCCACATGTGCAAGAGCACCCGCTGACTGGTAATGCCAATGTTGTTGGTGTATATTGTTTCAAGGGAGGCAAAGAATCCCATAAACACTTCCATCACTTGAAAATGCCTACATCACATCATCCAAGATCTTTATAAAGCCACCTCTCAGAACATTGCTCCTCTTTGATAGATTCTGAAAGCTTTATTCTTTCAACTTGTTCTCTTTTAACTTGTATACAGTTTCCAAGTAATCCAGCTAAAACAAAGCCTTTGTCTTGAATAAATAATTTTATAGAGGATCTTTTAAACACATTTTACTTTAACAAGCTCCTCTGTACTAACAGGTTCAACTAGAAATACTGTGTCTAAGCTATATCGCAGTCCCTAGGAGGGTCTGTAGCTCAGAGTATCTGCTTTGCATGCATGAATTTTCTAGTCCAATCTCTGTTTAAAATCCAAGACAGCATGACTGGGTAAGATTTGTCTGAAACCTTGAATTGCTGCTGCCAGTCAGACTAGAAAGTACTAGCAGGCTCGGACTGGCCCACAGGGCAACAGGGCATATTCTCGGTGCACCCCACCCGCGGGGTGCCCATGCGCCCCGCTGCACTCGGCAGCAGGGAATACACCCACCCTTCAGTTCCCATCCTGCTCAAAGCCCAGTGCGCCCCCTCCATATACATTCCACTGCCCTCTCAGCGCCCCCAGGCCAGCCCTGGGCTAGATAGCCCAATGTAAGTAGCTTCGTAGGGGAAAACCATTGCTTAGTGAGCTATGCTTTGTGTGCAGAAGGTTATTGGTTCACTCCCTAGTATCTTCAGTTAGAAGGCTGTCAGATAGCAGGGCTGGGAACGTTACATGTATTCATAAGCAAAACCGTGCTTCTGGAAAAATCTTAACTTTTTGGAAAGCGTTAGGAGCATTTTCAAACTTAACTTTGGAACAGCTGTGTGCCAATAGAACTGCTAAATTGACTGGACCTCTAGAATCATCCTAGGAGCATCCCTTGAAACCAAAGGTTATGTACTAATTTGGGTCTTGAATTACATGCAGGAATATGGAGGTTTCATTCAATCGAAGCACAATAGGCGGCTGCTGGTTCCCTGAGATATATGGTCACTTTGACATTCTTATTCAGGCCAATTTTTAGTCTCAATTTCTGTGTTCTTGAATTCTAATTGCAATATACAGCTCTTGCTCTATATTATCTTCTATGGATTATATAACTTTAAAGCAGTTGACATTAACCCTGGAAGGTGTGTTTTAGCTATGGCCCCTAGTACCATGTTTCCTCTAGATAAATTGAATGTTATTGTTAGCATTCCTAGATAGTGTGTATAATATACCAATGCCATATTAAGGTATATTATTGGTAGATCATGATCCAATAATTTATAAAACAATTTCCTTAACAGAAATTACCAGCTGTCATCTATTCCCTTACAGATTATTTTCTATTTAAATGGAGTGTATTATATCTTTTATTTCTTGGCAACCCTGCTTATGATTATTTACAAAAGTAAGTTATATCAAAAACAAAACTGAAAGAGTTTTCTGCTAAGTATCGTGACTCTTATGTAATCTATCTTTTATCTTCATTCATATTGCTCCTTGGCAGGTCAGCTTTTCACGTATCCAGATAATTTCTTGGCTCTTGATCTCATATTGTTGTTGGTTATGGCCATTCTGGAAGCACTCAGGCTATACTTTGGTAAGTTGAATAGTGTGCATTAGGATCATAGCTAAACAATTTCTTAGTAAAGAAATGTGTCAAGACATGCTGCTTCAACAGCTAGCCAGTTATTTTACATGGCATTTAAACACTTAATATTTAAATACCAGATTGATCTATATGCACAAATTAAGATGAGCTCTGTGTTTTAGTTAAAATAAGGCTTTTTATTGGCAGATTAAATTGGCAGATTAAATGATGGTAAAGTCTATTGGAATGTGGAAGCTAGGTATTCTTGTGTTCCATACATGCACAGTGGTGTGAGAAAGGGGAGATACAATGAAAAATGGAGTCCCTCCCGACTTCTCAGCTTTCATAGCGCTCTTTTAAAGTCTGTGACAAAACATTGTAAAAATCATAGCAATCATGTATCTGCTTCCATTATGGAGTGTAGGGATATTTATAGTCAGGCTCCAGTGTATGTTGCTTTACTATCCATACAATAAAGTTACATACTATAGTTTAAATTCTATTTTTTCAGTGCACACAGAGCAAGGTAACTGAGAAATGGCTCATATTATACTTTTATTATACTCTTAAAATTACAGTGCTGTGCAGACTCATCTGGAATAAGCACCATCTTGAGCACAGTAGGACTTACTTCTGAATAAGCATGAACAAGATTGCACTGTTAGAGTTGTCTGCTGTAGATATACTTATATATGTAAATATACTTATGCCAAGAGTTTGTTCCATATTGTTATAGGCTGCACCTTTATATCCAGAGTATGATCCTATACCGCATAAACCATAGAACTGAAAGTTTATAATAAGGGTGAAGGACAAGGAAGCAATACTTTTTAGCTTTTAGTTAAAGTTAAAAGGTTCCCCACTCGCACCACCATCTGTGACAGGTGTAGCTTGCATCTGTGCGATTCCTCTTGCTCCTCCTCCACCCTGTTGGTGGAGGTTACCAGGTCATCTCCTCTGCCACTGCTGCTGTGTCTCTAAGGCCTAGGTGTTGCCTGGTCTCTCTCACACTGCCAGCACTGCTTGGCCTTGACCCATCCCTGCCCACAGTGGAGATTTCAGTTGCTGCCATAGGTGCGGGATCCTTATGGTACATAATCATGTTGACTTGGCAAGGTTTAGAGGGCGCTGCTGCAGCTGCTTGTGGGCAATCTCGTTTCAAGTGTCCTATCTCTCCACAAGCATAACAGGCAGGCCCCTGGGCAGAGGGTTTGGAGGTGACCAGAATGAAGCTGGGGCATGCGGGGTTATGCAAGGGGTTTCATTGCTTATCGCACCCTTGCAACTCAGCTGCAAGACTGGTGGGTGAGTGCAGGCATTGTTGTGGATAGGTTGTAGAGGCTTCCCCTCCTTAAGGAGATGGCATCTGCTGCGGTAGTAGACTCCTCAGCCGTCCTTGTGTCCCAATCCAGTGCTGCCTCCCTTCGTCTTAGTGGTATGAGTTCCAGGAAGTGATCAAGTTCATTAGGTCCCTCCATGGCCTTCCCTGCTCTTCTTTCACCCAAAGGTTCAGCTGTTTATCTAGTTTACAGGCCATTTGTGCATAGGTTTCTTTGGGTTGTTTTCATAAGATTCAGAAGGCTTGGAGACTGAATCCAGGGGTCAGTGCATATCTGCTTCTCATCCTGGTTTTGAAAAGTTCATAGTCGTTTTCTTCATCTTCCCGGAGGTCCACAAGCACGTCAAGAACACACACTTAGGCTAGCTATCTCTGGACACTTGCTGGTCTCTGCAAGCACGTTCAAAGTTTTTGAAACAATGCATTGTTTCTGTTTTATTAATGTGAGCTGCCCCGAGCAGTAGTGCACTGAAGGGGCAGGTATAAATATTTTAACTAAATCCTCTGCCCCCTTTCCTGGCACTTGGACCTGGCTTCATGGGCAGAATAAGGCTACCATCATTCCATCCTGACACTGGGCAGGACAGGAGCCATAGCAAAGTGATTTCTTGTTGCTTTTGGAGGTAAAGCTATTCAGCTCTGCACAAAACTGTAGTGATGTGGACGGTCCGGAGAAGTCCGGACCGGCACCGAAGGGGGGGCCTTGTTTTTAGGGCGGGGAGGGCTTGCTTAGCCCTCCCGCCTCCTTGCCCCCGCCAGCGCCCGTATTTCCTAGTATAGGGGCGCTGGAAACCAGCCGCCCCCCCGCCGCGGCGGCGGCGAAAGAACTCCCCATGCCAGCCCTCCCTCCCTCCCAGCTAGCTGGCTGCCCTCCCGCCCGCTCGCTCACCGTTCACCGGATAGAAAACGAGAGGAGCTCCAGCACAGAGCTCCTCTCGTTTAGAAGGCCTCCCGCAGAATGGTGTTTTGCGCGCGCGCGCGCATGCGCGCGCCACAAAGCACGCCATTCGCCGGAGGCCCGGTCTACCCGCCGGGAAAGGGCCGGGTAGACTGGGCCTCCGATCGCTGGGTAGACCGGGCCTCCGATCGCCGGAGGCCCGGTCTACCCAGCGATCGGAGGCCCGGTCTACCCGGCCCTTTCCCGGCGGGTAGACCGGGCCTCCGATCGCCGGAGGCCCGGTCTACCCGCCAGGAAAGGGCCGGGTAGACCGGGCCTCCGATCGCTGGGTAGACCGAGCCTCCGGCGATCGGAGGCCCGGTCTACCCAGCGATCAGAGGCCCGGTCTACCCAGCGATCGGAGGCCCGGTCTACCCGGCCCTTTCCCGGCGGGTAGACCGGGCCTCCGGCGAACGGCGTGCTTTGCGGCGCGCGCGCGCAAAACACCATTCTGCGGGAGGCCTTCTAAACGAGAGGAGCTCTGTGCCAGAGCTCCTCTCGTTTTCTATCCGGTGAACGGTGAGCGAGCGGGCGGGAGGGCGGGCGGGCGGCCAGCTAGCTGGGAGGGAGGGAGGGCTGGCATGGGGAGTTCTTTCGCCGTGGCGGCGGCGGGGGGGGGGCTGGTTTCCAGCGCCCCTATACTAGGAAATACGGGCGCTGGCGGGGGCAAGGAGGCGGGAGGGCTAAGCAAGCCCTCCCGCCCTTAAGGGCATACCCCCCACCCGGACCCGGACCAGGCAGGGCCGGACCGGTCCGGCAGTTCGGCCATTCTTTGGAATGGCCGCCGGACCGGTTCGGGCACACCACTACAAAACTGCCTCACACCATCTGCCATGTTGCAGCACAATGAAAGCTTGAGTTGCCTGATGGTTTCCATCAATAATAACTTCTCCGTAGTAGGATTTACCACTCTAGCCACTGTGCTTATATGGTTTTTTAAAATACTTCCAGTTGCTGAACCAAAAACAGAATTACACCACTCCACTCTAAGCAGAGTCAGGATAAATTTGGGAGTTGTATTTGTGCAATCCATGGGATTGTTCTGCTAGCTAGATGTAAAGGATCTAAAAAGTCTAGAGCCATATGAGTCAGAATGTTCCCTCTCACTTACTTGCTTGTCATCGGTTACAGTAATATTTTAATAGATTCAAAACTGTCATGATGAGAAAATATTACAGTAACCTTTGACAAGCTCTTGTGAAAGGTGAGATGGAATGTAGTAAGGGACTGGGAACATTCTGACTACAACTATTACAATATTTAGTTTTGCACTCTTAATAGATTGTTCTTTAACTGAGTAATACACTTTTAAATCACTGTTTCCATTTTGGGTTTGTATTCTTCTGTACTATCACATTGGTAGCTATTGTTGGGCAAATGCTTATGTAATCTTTTTCTTTCCACTAGGTACTAAAGGGAACCTGACAGAAGAAGAAGCTCCCTTGGGGATCAGTCTTGTGATCACTGCTGGCAGCATAATACTAGCTGTCTACTTTTTGGTGTGGCAAACTTATGTCATGAGAGCAGATGTCATTATTAATGCTGTATTGTTTGTTACATATGGGCTTGAAGGAATTCTAGAAATCATAGCAATTGCTGCATTTGTTAGTTAAATCATAGTTAAATCAATGATCTTCTATATTTGCTTAATAAAGAAACAACATATATCCCTAAAGTGATCCTTGTAAAAGTACACGGGGTTAGTTTTCTCAGGTATAAAACACTAAATAAATTGTTCATCATTACACTGCAAAGTTTCTTGAGGCTAAAATGGCACATAGCTCACTCTGCAGGGTCATTTTTAGCATAGCTTATTTAATAGTGGTGTGTGTTTTCTTTTCATTGGACTTTGGAGTTACGTGTTCATATCCTTCACATGTCTCCTCCCTGTGATGTTGCAGGGAAAGTTATGTATATTCAGTTGCACAGGGACATGTTATGGACACATGCCAGGGATCCATGTTGACCCACAGCTTCCCAGCGTGTGTTTGCTATATGACTATAGATGTGGACCTTCTCCTTAAATGTTAAAGGTGTACATAGGGAGACCCATGGTGAACAGGAAATATAAAGTGCTACATAAAGTGTGAATCAGCCCTTTGCATAAATATGTCAGAACCACACTCTAGATTTTTGTTGCTCCTGAAAATAATTCCATGTATTTCAGTAGAATTACAATGGAATAAAACAAAGAGTTATGCACTATGTTGAAACAATTTTTAAAATTTCTTAGAAACTGGTATAAAGATAAAGTATGCCGCCAGGTTGGTGTTGACTCCTAGCGCCCACAGAGCCCTGTGGTTTTCTTTGGTAGAATACAGGAGGGGTTTACCATTGCCGTCTCCTGCGCAGGATGAGATGATGCCTTTCAGCACCTTCCTATATCGCTGCTGCCTGATATAGGTGTTTCCCGTAGTCTGGGATACATACCAGCGGGGATTCGAACCGGCAACCTCTGACTTGCTAGTCAAGTCATTTCCCCACTGCACCATTAGGTGACTAGAAACTGGTATATCTGCTCTGAATAAATTTACTAGTAATTAACCAGTAGATTTTATTTAAAATAATCACTGATTTCAATGTAAATCTTGTTGATGCCTTCCACTAAACAGAATTAAGACTGAAGTATAAATCTCATAGATTTGTTCAGACATAATGCCATAGTGTGGTTTGGCGTTATATGTACAAGCCTTGGGATTACATGCTGCCTCCTCCCCACCCCATGCATAATCTGATTCCCTCCTTAACCTCCTGTTTAATGACAAACCATATTTTGCCATTACATCAAGTTGGTTAAGCTATTATTTAAAAGAGATAAAGACAAAAACAAGACCACAGCAATTTCATGTTTAGGAGAAAAATGATACAATAATCTACATTACTAAAAAGGGGCTGTTCACATGGGCAGCCAAGCCCCGGCTTGGGCAGTCCAGCCTGGGCTTGGCTACTCATGTACACCGGGATCGAGCCCAGTCCCAGTGCTGCCTCAGCCCCAAGCCTGAGCATTTACCCCAGGTTCGGGGTGGTGTGTGTGGGGGGGGCGGCTGGAGGCAGCTCACACACACAGAGAGAGTTGGGCAGCAAGAGCGCCCGGTAGACAGAGGATCCCTCAATCCCACATTGAGGGATGCCGAAGGACTTCTTCCTCCAGCTCCCTGCTCTGCCGTTTCCTGCAGCACCAATCATGTGTTGGCCGAGCAACAGAGCCAAGAGAGCAAAATTGCTCATGTGCAGGAAGGGGTGGGGAGGCAGGCAGCGGCCATCCACCCCACCCACTCATTTGGCCATGTGCATGACCTCAAAATCTATCTAATATGAGAAGAGAGCCCCATTATGCCAGTTGTAATGTTGTTAAGAGCAATTCCAGTGAGCACAAATTCAAGTCTCATCTAACCTTTGGGTGAATTGGTTGTTCTGGAAACTGCATTGCTCTCTCACTCTCACTCTCACTCACTCTTTTAACATCTCACCTTTCTATAGAATATTTAATGTGCTTTTCCATCACTTCATTTTTCTCTCCATAAAAATAACCTCTTCAAATTGTGTTGTTTAAAAGCCATATCAAGTAGTTTAAGTAGTGTTTTTAAAATGACCGTATTTATGTAATACTTTTAAAAATAACCTGTATATATCTAGATATTTCTAATTTTCTATCAGTATTTTTAAGAATAAACAGACTGTAAGATATACATACTTAACTGATAAATAATTGCAGTGGGGAGGCAGTGATGGAAACTTTTCTAACAGTTTGCTTCCCCATACACAGTGGAAATACATACATATGGAATATAAGCTGCTGGTGCTGTGTACCAGGTAGTTTTCTTAGGCAATGTCAGGTCATCTTAGCACTGAGTGAAAGAGCAGCTCTGTGATGTTCAGAGGTAATTAATCTAACATGAGGTCATGCAGCATGCTTGAGGTTTGCTCCTGTATGTGTCTGAGGACCACTAGAAGTCTTTCAGAACTATTTGCAGATGGCTATGAAAGAACAGTTTTACTTTTGCAGGACCATCCCCACCGAATGTTCTATAAAATGCAAAGTAGTGCTTTCATAGATAAAAGTAAATTATATTTACTTTATAAATAGAGTTTTGTTACTATTATTTCTGAGCACACTTTTACTACCTTTACTACTGTCCCATGCACAATAATATGACTATATGTAGAAAGTACTTTTGAACCACTATTAATGTTCCAACATAACAGAACAAGAATGTCTGGTTAATCAACCAAAAACTTGAAACAGAACCTGCTTTATTCTTTCATCCTTCTGTGTACTGAGAATTTGGGGTATCAAGGGAGGAATAGGTGGGAAGTAGAAAGTGGCATGGTGTTTGTATATGCTGAGTCTATCCCGCTCAGAACAGAGTTTTCTAGCTTCAGAGCTATTCACAGTCTGAGAGAAAGAGAAAATATATATGTTCCTTTCGTATTTATCCAAACGCTCAGCTGAGCATAGAGAATCATTTCTTCTTAATGGACACTAAAAGAACATTTAAGAAGTGTGGGAAATGTGGCAACAAACTGCCTTCTACAGACCATATACCTGGCAAAACACACATACACACACACAACCAACCCCTGACAAATCCTAGTCTATATTGTCACATGCAATGAACACACAGAACTTTCTCCATATGTCAGTGTAAGATGGTACTAAATAATTTGTTTTAACTGGGCTGTGAAATGAGCTTCTCAATTTTTTCCCATGCTACGCTTGACCTGCTGGTGGTATTTGATGATGTGCTTTTCCTTTTGAGCATGAACATGCATTGCCATGGTAAAGTCACAAACAGCCATTGCTAAATGCGCTAGGCTCTTTGAGTATGTAATTAAAAGGCCCGGCCCTTCTGAAACAGGATGAGCAAGTTTTAATGAAAACTGCATTAAAAATGAAGGAACACATATTTTTCATAAGCTGAGATCACGAGTTGGGTGGTGTTGATGCTGCAAATCAAAGGCCTTTGTTCTGCACACAACTTGGAGAGCCTGCCATCAGCTCAATTTAAAGGTCTGATGGTGAAAAGCACATTCGTGTCCTGGGATTTTAGTGCCCTGAGATATTTTGTAGAGATAGGGCCGCATTGTTTCAGACTTTATTTGCTTGTAAGCTGAACAAAAATAAAAGGAAATGAAATACAAATAAAGCACTGCATTCTTTGAGAACCAGTCAGGAATTTTCTTTTTGTTCACAACACAAAAAGTTTATCAGTGTTTGGGGCAACTTCAGGGAGGACTCTGTGTTCACTTCTTATTTATTACTAAGAAGTTGTGCATGGGCATTGTGAAGGCTTTATTTTCAGAAAACGTCAATGTGGCTCACTAATTATTTTCCTAACTTCCATGTTCAAGAGTCATATTTACGTTTTAAGTACTTTTGAAATGTTACAGCAAGCACATATGTGTCTATTCTGACATATATCCATTTACCAACTGCAGCTTCCCACTGTATGTACATGTAATGAAACCGGACAGGTCTGCGTAACCAACAGAAGGGTAAACAGCAGGTGTGGGTAGCAGGGAGGATCATAAGGCAAATGAGCAAACAACTTAATGGAAATAAACTGGAGGCTTCAATAAATGTTCAATTTATTAAATCCTTTAAATAAGCTTCAATACAGCTTAAATATCCATGCCAAGTGTCCACTGAATTTTTTTGGTCAGGAAAATGAATCCCTGTCCCACTTGCTAAGAACATAAATGGAGCTGTGTGCCCACTACCCCCTCCTACCAACCTGCCACAATTGGCAAAGGAAGGAAGTACAGACGTTCCATATTTTTCTTCTCCATTGGTCAGTACAAGCAGTGGTACGAAATGAAGCAGAATACTGGAAAGCAGGAGAAGGTTTACAGCTTATTGGGTAGAATACTGCCTGTGTATTTTTGTCCTGTCTCTCTTAGTATAATAGCTACTGACAGGGAGGAGTCTAGGATTTCTGGCAGCCGGCAGGCAGGGATGGCAATGGCATGCATCATAACTGACATGCAGGGTACAAGCATTTCCCCTACATGAGTGTGATCTCTGAGTTGAAAACGCAGCTTTCATAATACAGTCACATGGTGTAAAAGGTACATAAGCCTCCTCCTTAAGCAGGTTCAGTAGCATATAAAATTTGGGTTGGGTGCACATTGTACACCATTTTCATCATGATTTGGACTATTCCCAAATGGAATGGTGACTAGACTAAAGCAAAGAATAAAAATTATTTACTTCATGTAAAATACAAAGTAATAAAGTGCATTGTTATAATGTGGGACCTGTAGCCACAAGCTAGCACTTTAATAAACCCATTGGACAAAATTAGACAAAGTTATGGCTGTTGATTTCCAGTGGAAATAATGAAAGAGCTATCAACAAATTGAATTTCCAAAATGGACAGGAACCCTGTTATATCTCCTCAACCCCCTTTCTAAATGTTTGGTTTTTTAAAAAATGTGAGCTCATTTGGGACGGCATTCTAAAGAATGCTGTAAGCTGCTCTGAGCCTTTTGGGAACAGCATACAACATTCATTTTTCATACGAGATCATTTCCCGTGGATTCATTCCATGGCACACTTTATTTATTTATTTAGTCAGTCAGTCAGTCAGATTTGTACAGCACCCCAAACTTTCATCTCTGGATAGTTAACAACATCATAAAACAAGTTAAAACATACACAGACATCTTAAAACAATTTTGGCAATCTAAAAATTAAAAACAGATTAAAACTTAATTTAAAAAGCTGGAAAAGCTTGGGTGAAGATGTGGGTTTTCGAGTGTTTTTTTTAAATGGTCAGAGATGGGGAGGATCGCATTTCAGTAGGGACTGCATTCCACAGTCTCGGGGCAGTAACCGAGAAGGCCTGCCCCCTTGTGGCCACCAGCTGATCTGGCGGCAACTGGAGATAGACCTCTTCAGACGACCTCAGTGGGTGGTGGGGCTCATAATGAAGAAGACGTTCTCTTAAATACACAGGGCCTAAGCCATTTATATTTTGAATGTTTATAGATCTGCTGTCTTGTAGTTGAGGCCAATCACACTGGTTCTTGATGTTAAATCTTCTGGTCAGGAAGTATTGCTAATCCTATGTGTGGCAGCTCTCACGAGAGTTCGCAAGCAGCTGCCCAGATAGCAACGGGCACAGGCAGGAGAGAAGAAAATGGAGGTGGCAGCCAGGCTGGCGTGGAGAGGGGAGATGGCGGTGGGCGGGCAGAGAATAAAACAGCAGCTGGTGGGTGGGGCGGCCAGCAGGGAAGCGGCAGCGGTGAACAGGAGGCCCACCTGCCGGCCTGAAGGAAGCATGGCCCACACTGGGGCAAATGTGAAGGGTGGGCAGGCGGTGGAGAGGGCAACACAGCCTCCCTCTCCAGCCTGCCTGCCGGCCAAATGGCAGGCCAGTGAGTGGGTGGGGAGGGTAAGTGGGGCGGGGGGGGGGCAAAAAGCAGGGAGGGAAGTGGGGGGTGGAGGGAAGCAGGAGAACTAGAGGCACAGATGCTCTGTGCCCAATTCAGCTAGCTCTTTTTATTTGTTTTAAGTCACAGTAAAGCTACAGTACAAAATTACCAGATATATCAAGGTAATGTATATAAATATAATAAATGTCATAATAAATCACAGTGTTGACAATAAAGTTACAGATCCCACAAAATGTCCTGTATATTTATTCTAAACAGATGAAAGATGACCACTTCTGATTTTAAAAGATTATATTAATATACTATTAATAGTATTAATATATTAATAGAAATTAATAGTATATTAATTTATGTACAAATCTTCCTAATCTGTACAGAAATTGGGAAGATTTGAGATACTTCTGAATGATACATTTAGCAATTCTCAAAGACCATATTCTATTTGATATTTTCTTGGGGGAAGAAGGGAAATAGAACATTGGCAATGTAATGAGTGTGGAAACCTCTGGATGCAGGTAACATCTGAATACATTTTCTGTGGATGGTTGACTGATCTGCAAATCTTCCCCTTTGCTCCTGTCTCAGGAAGGAAACAGGGAACCTGTTAAATATAATAAAACAGCTTAATTAGAAAAACATCATGGGGCTGGTTTGGATGATACTGTCCCTGCCCACACAATAAGGAAGCGGTTGTGCCAAGAGCATGTCCTCCATTCCCAATGTCCTCCCAGCATGTTCCTTTATCACTTGCGGGTGGTGGTAGTCATCCAAATGGCCCAGTTACACACACTCCAAATACTTCAAAGAAGTCTTATGAGCTGTGATGACATTATTATCCGCACAGGCCCATTGTTAGAGGTATGTGCAAAGGAGACGTATTTTGTACATCTTTTTTGGAGCTGACGTTAGAAACCTATTCTTTTAGAACAAATTACACCACAATTTATTACACCACAATTTATCAGTATTCTCTATTATTTATTTAACACATTTCTACTCCACCCAACACTTATGTCTATGAGTGGTTTACAATTAAACAGTAAAAATTAAAACAAAATTAAAACATGAACATGTTAAGATAATTTAAAATTCAACACAATGTTAAAAACTGTGACTAATTAAAAGCCTGTGTGAAGAAATGTACCTTAACTGCTTTTTAAAAGGTTGTCAGAGATGGGAAGGCTCTTATTTCAGCAGGGAGTGCATTCCAAAGCCTTGGGGATTCAATGGAGAAAGCCTGTCCCTAAGTAGTCACTAGATAAGTGGGTGGCAACTGCAGACGTACCTCTCCAGTGCACTTTCCAGATTACACCCTGCAACGAGGTCACAGTGGAACTCGGAAGTGTGCTTCTACACTTCCTGTGTTTTGACACCACAGTCCCTACGCTGACAGCAGGGTGCCGTTCACATAAGAACATAAGAACAGCCCTGCTGGATCAGGCCCAAGGCCCATCTAGTCCAGCATCCTGTTTCACACAGTGGCCCACCAGATGCCGCTGGAAGCCACAGGCAGGAGTTGAGGGCATGCCCTCTCTCCTGCCATTACTCCCCTGCAACTGGTACTCAGAGGCATCCTGCCCTTGAGGCTGGAGGTGGCCCACAGCCCTCCGACTAGTAGCCATTGATAGACCTCTCCTCCATGAAGTCATCCAAACCCCTCTTAAAGCCATCCAGGTTGTTGGCTGTCACCACATCCTGTGGCAGAGAGTTCCACAAGTGGATCATGCGTTGTGTGAAAAAGTACTTCTGTTAGTTGGTCCTAGACCTCCTGGCAATCAATTTCATGGAGTGACCCCTGGTTCTAGTGTTGTGTGAGAGGGAAAAGAATTTCTCTCTCTCCACTTTCTCCACACCATGCATGATTTTATAGACCTCTATCATGTCTCCCCGCAGTCGTCTTTTTTCTAAACTAAAAAGCCCAAGGTGTTGTAGTCTTGCCTCATAAGAAAGGTGCTCTAGGCCCCTGACCATCTTGGTTGCCCTCTTCTGTACCTTCTCCAGTTCAACAATGTCCTTTTAAAGATGTGGTGACCAGAATTGTACGCAGTACTCCAAGTGTGGTCGCACCATAGTTTTGTATAAGGGCATTATTATGTTAGCCGTTTTATTTTCAATCCCCTTCCTAATGATCCCTAGCATGGAATTGGCCTTTTTAACAGCTGCCACACATTGAGTCGACACTTTCAAAGAGCTGTCCACCACGACCCCAAGATCCCTCTCCTGGTCAGTCACCAACAGCTCTGATCCCATCAACATATACTTGAAGTTGGGGTTTTTCGTCCCAATGTGCATCACTTTACACTTGCTAACATTGAACCGCATTTGCCATTTTGTCGTCCACTCCCCCAGTTTGGAGAGATCCTTTTGGAGCTGCTCACAATCCGGTTTGGATTTCACTACCCAAAAGAGTTTGGTATCATCTGCAAATTTGGCCACCTCGCTGCTTACCCCTGCTTCTAGATCGTTTATGAATAAATTAAAAAGCACCGGTCCCAGTACAGATCCCTGGGGGACCCCACTTCTTACTTCCCTCCATTGTGAAAACTCTCCATTTATACCTACCCTCTGTTTCCTGTCTTTCAACCAATTTGCAATCCACACATGTACTTGTCCCCTTATCCCATAACCGCTAAGTTTCCTCAGGAGTCTTTGATGAGGAACTTTGTCAAAAGCTTTTTGGAAGTCCAGGTATACTATGTCAACTGGATCACCTTGATCCACACACTCGTTGACACTCTCAAAGAAGTCCAAAAGGTTGGTGAGGCAAGATTTACCTTTGCGGAAGCTATGCTGGCTCACTCCCAGCGGGGCCTGTTCTTCTAGGTGCTTTACAATTTTATCCTTGAGGATGCTTTCCATCAATTTGCCTGGAACAGACGTTAAGCTAACCGGCCTGTAATTTCCCGGATTGCCCCTGGATCCCTTTTTGAAAATCGGTGTTACATTTGCTACTCTCCAGTCCTCTGGTACAGAGCCCGATTTCAGGGATAAGTTAAATATTTTAGCAAGGAGGTTGGCAATTTCACATTTGAGTTCTTTGAGGACTCTTGGATGGATGCCATCCGGCCCTGGTGATTTGTTAATTTTCAGTTTTTCCAGACAGTTTAGAACATCATCCCTTGTCACCTCTATCTGACTCAGCTCTCTAGCCTCCATCCCTAAAAAGCCTGGTTCAGGAACAGGTATATGCTCAGTATCCTCTGCCGTGAAGACAGATGCAAAGAACTCATTCGGCTTCTCTGCAACCTCTATATCCTTCTTAATAATCCCTTTCACTCCCTCATTGTCTAATGGTCCAACTGCCTCCCTGGCAGGTTTCCTGCTTCTGATGTACTTGAAGAAGTTTTTCTTATTCCCCTTGATACTTTTGGCTAAATGTTCCTCAAACTCTCTTTTTGCCTCCCTTATTGCATTTCTTTTGCCAGAGTTTGTGTTCCTTTCTGTTCTCTTCATTTGGACAGGCCTTCCAATTTTGGAAGGAAGTCTTCTTCCCTTTTATGGCTTCCTTGACGGTACCCGTTAGCCATGCTGGCATCCTCCTGGACTTAGTGGTACATTTCCTCCTTTTGGGTACACAATCTAACTGGGCTTCTAGCTTCACATTTCTGATGCCTTGTTTCGAATTTAATCGCTGTGATATAGTGCTATGATGTCATGTATCCGGCGTAAAAGGGTTGCTGTTTTTTCGGGTTATTAGTTTCCGTGTGACTGCTCCCCCTGCTGTTTATGTTTCAAATGCGATTTGCCTGAACAGAAGCATTTTGCTGCTGTTGAGCAGCTAAACTGGAAAGTGCCCAGATGATCTCAATGGGCGGTGTACTCATGGTGAAGAAGACATTCTCTTAAACACCCAGTGCCTAAACTGTTTAGGACTTTATAGGTTATAACCAGGACCCTGTATTTTGACCAGAAGCGTACTAGGAGCCAGTGGAGCTCTTCTAGTATAGAAGTAATATGCTCTCTCCAAGATGACTCAGAGACCAACCTGGCTGCCACATTCTGTACCAACTGCAGTTTCCGGTCTACATACAAAGGCAGCCCCGCATAGAGTGCATCGCAGTAGTCAAGTCTGGAGGTTACCAGCATATGTACCACTGTTCTGAGGTAATTTATTTCAAAAAACAGATGCAGCTGGCATATCAACCGAAGCTGATAGATAGAAAGCACCTCTGGCTACCGCCTCAACCTGGGACAGCAGGAAGAGGTTTGGATCCAGAAGCACCCCCAGACAGTGGACCTGTTCCTTCTGGGGAAATGTTATCCCATCCAAAACGGGCAGATCAAAATAATCTCCTGAGTTCCGACCCCACACAATAAGTACCCCTGTCTTATGTGGATTCTGTCTCAGATTGTTTTTCTTCATCCGGCACATCACCACCTCCAGGCAGGGATTTAGGGAGGTTATGCCTTCTCCTGATGATGTTGACATGGAGAACTAGATTTGGGAGTCATCAGCATATTGATAACACTCTGCACCAAGTCTCTTAGTGATCTCTCCCAGCGGTTTAATGTAGATGTTAAAGAGTACTGGAGATGGTATAGAGCCCTGGGGGACACCATATAAAAGTTCAAGTTTTGAAAAGCAAGTCTCCGATTCCAGACTATTTAGAATTAGTAATTGACAAAGATTATTGGACAGCAAGAATGGCTAACGTCATGTTATATTCAGGCAAAGAGGCACGTTCTAAAGTGCCGATTCTCATATTTAGCAGGAGGAGAGCAACTGGCACTATCCACCCCCAGCACAGCATCCTTCCAGTGGCTGTTGCTGGTGTCTATCTTTTGTTGTTGTTGTTTTAGACTGTGAGCCCTTTGAGGGAGTGAGCCATTTTATTTTTATTTATATGTGTAAACCACTTTGGGAACTTTTGTTGAAAAGCAGTATATAAATATTATATTATTATTATTATTATTATTATTATTATTATTATTATTATTATTGATTTGATTTCTATACTGCCATTCCAAAAATGGCTCAGGGTGGTTTACACAGAGAAATAATAAATAAATTGAAAATTATTAGTCGTATTGATAAGCAAATCCAAGCTTTATGTGGAAATTATTTTTACTGGAATACTTGTAAAAGCTTAAAGACAATAAACAACATCTTTTTATATAAACACTTCCAAGTTCCCCAGCTCAGCAAAATAAATTAGACTGCTCTGTGTGTTTGCTAGAAGTGAAACCAAAACTAATGTAAGTTTTCTTTGTGCTTTCATTTGTAGTCTTAGTTGGAATAAGAATGTTGGCTTTGGTTGTACAGGTCAAATCAACATCAATCAGTGAATTAATAACTGTATTTTTAAAAAAATTGGATTATATTAATAATTATTTTTATCTGGATCATAATAATCCAAATCCATCAGTTATTTGGATTGTTTGGATTATTAAGTTTATTTTGGTTTTATTTTACGCTACCACCACCCCCGTTTACAAATCCAAGAGAGCAGAGGCGTAACTATAGGGGGGGCAGGGGGGGCACGTGCCCCGGGCGCCATCTTTTCTGGTCACGTGGGGGGCGCCGCCATGACAAATTCTTTAAAAAATTTTTGTTAATACAAATGTTTCCTGCTCAGTGCAGCAGCGCTGCAGCAGTCAAGGGAGCGCGTAGGTGCCCCCTCCCCCATGAGCAGTCCCTTCCGCGCCGCCTGCGGGCCCCCCCATTGCTTTGCTGGCACCTGGCGGCCAGTCAGTGGCCTGGCTTGGCGGCGGCGGCAGGCGTTTGTGAGGAAAAACCTAAGTATAATATAGTATGTTGGGGGGGCGCCATTTCAGTTCTTGCCCCGGGTGCCGTTTTCCCTAGTTATGCCTCTGCAAGAGAGCTCTGTTTGTGTGTATACATACGCTCTCACTAGCTGATAACTTGACTGAATTACTTAGTAGTACTAAAGTAAAGTGTGCTGTCGAGTTGATGTTGACTCCTGGCGACCACAGAGTCCTGTGGTTGTCTTTGGTAGAGTACAAGAAGGGTTTACCATTGCCTCCTCCCATGCAGTATGAGATAATGCCTTTCAGCATCTTCTATACTGCTGCTGCCCAGCAAAGGTGTTTCCCATTGTCTGAGAAATGCACTCAGGAGTTATTCCAAAAGACCGCTGAATTGTAATAGAAACTCCTCCAGTAAATTTAGTCAGGATGTCAGCTGCACTTCCTAAAATAATACCCGAAAAACGTTAATTACAACTTTGAAACTGCTTAATTTGCCTGATGCTCTATTAGTATTCATTTATTATGTTGCATTGTTTCATAAAATACAGATTTTTTTGTCTGTATGAACATTTAATAGTGGAAATTGTTCTGTCTCACATAATGGAGGAGCATTTTGTACTTGCACCCGAAATATTTTTGGCAGCAAACGGGCAGCGCCTTGTGTTGTCTCATGGGAATCAAATGTCAATTTGACAGGAACAAGTATGCACCACACTGGTCAAGTAATCAAGCTTTCCCCCTACCCTTAAGAATATGCAAGGCCAGTGTTCTTCATTCCAAGGCCCAGGAGCCAGTGGCAGCTCCAGAATACTCAGTGAAAAACCCCTGGAACAGTGTTGAAGCAACTGTTCCCCACCCAGCACTGGTGAGGCTCATTTAAGTGAAACGGAGTCCCCTCAGCTCCCAGCTTTGTCTTGGAAGGTGCACATGGAATGCTGGAAATCACTTTTGCCATCCAGCTCAATGGGGAAATCACTGGGAAGGACTACACTTCCCAGCATCCCTTGTGTGCCTTTCAAGATGGTGCTGCGGTTTGATAGGGCTCCATTTTTCTTAAAGGGTTCGCCCTCCCGGAGCACTGAAAGAAGCACAACACTGCACTGAGCTCAACTTAGTGGAAAATGGCTCCCCCTCACATTGTTGAATTTTTGCCTGTGGCCCTACTTGAAAAACAGTGACGAAGATAACTGCTCTAGGCAGTTTCCCACTGCTCCCCAGCATGGCTGTGCTTAGGGCATGGCAAGCAGGGTGACCTCTGGGGCACCACTCTTTTAACCCCCATTAGAATTAACTGGAAGGAGGCCCTGCACTGGCTGATTTGCCCCGGGGGCCCCACACCCCCCCCCAGGGCTCTCTAAGGACAGCCCTGCTCCCCAGGACCAGCACGTATTGACAGTGGGGTCTACCCAACCTGTGAGAGAGGCAGCAGCATCCATTCCTCCCATAACATTGCCATTACAAATATGACAAGCTGAGTAGGATGCAATCTCACAGCGCTCTTCCGATAATACAGCCATCTGCTCTTCTGAGACATCTGTTGCATGTGAACCCTGCTTTTTCATGGTTAGAACCTGCAGGCAAATTGTTGGGCATCGCAGTTCTTGCCAGAGCTGCCTGGAACCCTGGGCCCGCCTAGGTGCTAGTGTGAGCCCCACAGAACTCAGCTGGACTTCCTTCTGAGTAAACATGTAACCTCCTATTTGTGTATGTATTGCCTCAAGTTCTGAATCCAATCCAAAACCCACTCAAGCCAAAGGAAATGTTTCCACCCATTGCAAATGAAAGTACGTAATTGTGCTTTATCTATCTGGGCGCCTCCCTCTTCCTCCTGATCTCAGTCTCTCTCTCTCCTCTCTCTCTCTGCAAGACACGGAGAAGCGAGCCCTATTCTCTCCATACTGACACAAAGCAGGGCTGCTGAGCTCGCTGTCTCTGTGACTTGCTCCTTGTCGAGTCTGTGGTCCGTCAAGAAAACAATTCAGAGTCAGGGGCCGGCGGCGCATCTTGCCGACCCTGGGTCATCTTTGACTCTAGCCGCCGTCTCTGAGACTACTTCTTCTGCCTCGTTTGATAGGTGCTTTTAGCCGCCGCTGCCGCCACCACCACCTCCATTTCCCTCCCAATTTCCACCTTAAAGATGCCAAGACAGGGTGGGCAGAGTTTCGTCTGGCAGGATCAACACCTCACCAGACGGAGCGAGCCGCGGAGAGCTTGCGTGCTAAACAAACGCCGACTTGTTCCCCTCCTGAAAAGCCAGGTTGGTAATCTTCCCTCCCCAACTGTGTGAGAGGCGAGACGAAATTGGAGCAAAGGCACACGCCCCGCCCCGTTCCTGGGGTGCAAAAAAGGCTCAGGGAAGAGAAGGAAAACAAAAACCAAGCACATTCTGTAACCTCACAGGCAGCAGCCTGTTCTGGTTTTCCACGGCTGCACCAGGTGTCAGCAGAGATACCCTGCTCTGAGGCAAGCGCCCAGCCTGCAGAGCCTCTCGCGGGCTTCTGGATATCCAGTAACCTGTTGCTTTAGTTGCAGCTCCAGCTCCACCTCTCCCCCCCCCCCCCGCCATCCCTCCCCCTGTGTGGCTCTGCTGAGAAAGCCGTTCCACCTGCTTGTAGAGAAGCCTGAAGTGGAAGGAACAAGAAGGGAGTCGGCAAGCGGAGTGTGTGGAGGTGATTCTCCTGCCCGCCTCCACCCGTTTCCCCTGGGCAGCTGGACTGTGCTGATCATTCTAGGACTTGGCTGAATACAGCAGAGGAGGAAGCCCGGAGCGGGTTGAGAATGGCAGAGAACCTGAACTAGGAGGAAGGCAAGTGCTGCTAAGTGGGGCAGAAACTACAGGACCCTGGGATACCCAGCAGACTCTTCTCAGCAGAGGTAAGTCACGTTTCACTTTTGGTATTCATGTTTCAGAGTTTGATGTGCAGCCACAGAAAAATATTCCACACAGCTAGGGAAATGGGTGCATATTTGGAAGATGGCATGCTGCTGAAAGAAGTTATATATAGACATTAGGGCGCAAGGGCATACTTTTCTCAGTGAGTGTTGTTATGTTTGTGTGGCATAGCACATATCCTTGCCCAAATACTAACAATTCAGTAGGAAGGGTTTTCTTGACAGTTAACACCCTTGAGTTTTCAACTAAAGTCTAAATATCCTGTTTCCAGCTTCTGTTTCTCTGAAACTTAGACGTTTCTTCCAAAAGGTATAAAACTGGAAGGAATTAGAATTAAAATTAGAATCTGCCACATTGATTCTAATTTTGTTAAAGGGCCTTCATACTTATTATCATGGGAGGTGTTTAGTTTTGTTAATGAAAGTGTGTTTTGCAATATTCATTTAACCCTTGGCAGTGTGCTGACACATTCTTTTTTAAACAGAGCTAGTGCATACTTTTCTGAGGAATGTCAGTCTGATAAGAACAGAGCTTTCTTAAATGTTACCTGATATATTTATTAATTTCCATAAACTAATCACTGCATTGTCAGAGAAATGGGGCAGCTGAATATAATTATTCCCTGACTTTAATTAGGCCAGTTTAGTGTAGTGTTCAGTGAGAGGACTGTTCTTCTGGAAGAGTAAGAGGCAACTAGAGCTTATTTTTTAAATTCATAAATTCCAAGTTGCTGTATGAGGTGCCACTGAAAAATTTCTTATTTTACATGTTGTACTCTGGAATCAATTCCGAAGTACACACACGCCATATCAGTATAATTGTCACACCTGTATGACTTGTGGCTTTTGCCCTTCGCACTCATTGCTCAAACATACTTTGTAGGCAAAATCCCAGTTTATAATGTGGGTGCTATTCACAAATTCAAACAAGTACTTGGGAGCTGCTGGCCTTGTACAAAATATGAAGAAGTATACTTCTTCAAAGTATGAAGAAGCCTTAAGGAATTTCGCCTGTTGTGAACGACTTACTAGTTTATTTAGCAGAATCGGACATCACTCAAAGTCCTTTGCTAAGTCTTGAAAAAGTATTTCTGAGAGACTTAAACAGTATGATGTGAAGCTGTACGTGCAAGATCAGAGCTGAATTTCAGATATTCTAATCTGAATTATCCAAACACCCTGAATATCTGAAGGATAATGTCAATATGAAGCTATGTAAACAAAAGGCATGCTTATCCAAACTTCTAATTATCCAAAATGTTCTGAATATACTTTGCATAAATTATAGGTGGCCACATTAGTCCATTAGGAGAAAAATCCACAATCCAAAGTAGGGTAGTGCATTTATTAGGACTAACAAAAATGTAACAAAGCATCAAACAGTAAGCATTGAAGACATACAGAATTCTTAATTACCCTAGATGGTAAGGAAAAGGAAGGAGGGGAGAAAAAGGATATCTCAGTAGTGTGCAGTCAGTTCTGTCAAGCCTGGTGATGAAGAATGCTGTAGGATTCAGAAGCTTGCTACGTATTTACTAGGACTCAAAACTGTTGTTACTTCTCAATTTGTCCTAACAAAAGTATTACCCTACTTTTGGATTATGGACTTGCATAAATGTGATTCTGCTATATTAATGTGATCTAGTTCTTTGATCTATTCTAATGTGATCTAGTTCTTTGAATGTCTAGGGGAAAGGATAGGTCACTTAAATAGTCCCAGTTCATGATTATTTTTGGCTAAAGGGATATGTTATAAAACAAGAGGCTGGAAACTATTGTCATTGCCACGTCAATGCATGCAAGAGGAAATGTCAGGTTGGCCCCATGGATTGACCAAAGGTAAATAATATTCAGGGCCCCTTAATACATTACTGCAGTGGTGTGGGAGCTGCTTCCCTGGGGACCTTACCACCTTATTCTGTGAATAACTGGAAGCTTGGGGCTAATTGTGCAGGATTTTCCCATCCAAAGGTAGTTGCCCTGTTCAGAGGGAAGGCAACAGTTGGGCAGGTGAGTGGGAGGGATGGGATCTGTGGGATTGCCTCTGGCTTCGAAACATCATCGCAGCAGCATGGGAAGAAACCACCAGGAAGTGGCTCTTGTGCTACTGCAATAAGATTTTTTTTTGGTTCAGTTTCTAATTGTATGCAGCCAGGAGTCTGTTGTTTTATTTTTCTAAATGGTTGCATTGTGTTTTACTGTTTTGTTCCATGCTTGATTGTTTTGTTTGTTTGTTTAAATTGTTTTGTTAACTGCCCTGAGAATGCATGGGGGGGAAATACTGTAACTTTACCACAAATCTGCACTTTGCAGCACTCTTTGAACCTCTTGCTCCACTCCAGCTAGTGTTGAACACTGTAAGTCATCTGAGCTATTTTCATCAGCTGTGGGTCAGAGCAGGCCTCCATCCTAATGTCAGTAATTGTCTGAAAATCAAGGCAATTACTCCACTTGGCATGGTCCATTTGTGTAGATGAAACCATGATCCTGAAAAGATGAAAGCCAGAGTGGTTCACTTGTGTGTTCAAATCTTTGCTTACCTTTGGAATTTCTGGATTCTTTTGGCAAATCACAGATTATCTGCTTTTCGTTTGCAAAATAGGATTGTAAATAAATTCTATGATTGCTACAAGAATAAATGAGGTGAGGCACAGGGTTTCTCAAATCTGGAGTCCCAGGTGTGTTTGGACTACAGTTCCCATCATCCCCAGCCACAATGGGAGCTGCAAACCACTTTGAAAAGGTTTTTGTTGAAAAATGGTATAATAAATAATAATCAATGGGAGCTGTAATCCAGAAACATCTGGAGAATTTCTGAGATAAGTACTTAAAAATATTGCTATCGATTAATAATTTGATGAGACACAGTTTCAGTCTCACAAAGTAATGAATCTTTGTCAAATTTTAACATGCTTTTAACAAATAATGAATCTGATTTGATCATGAAATCTCAAATAATTATTTGGGGTTATTTTTTCCTCCTTGGTTTTTAAACCAAACTTCTATTCTTGCTTTTAGTAAGATTAAGATTTTAAAAATATCTTAAAGTTCTCACTTGAGCAATCTGACCTGAAAAGTAGATTTTAAAAATGAACACACAAGTGATAATTCAATTTATGGTATCAAGAACACTGGTGAATCTGGATAATGGAATGTAAATGGATTCATACAGGATGATCAACACCACAGCAAATCACTCATTTGCCCATCTGTTTCATTGTGTTCACCTCAGCCTTGAACTGGGTATGTTGATCATTACTTAAAAATATATAACATTTTTCAACAACAACAAACTTTTCAAAGCAATTGACATAGTAGAAGAAATGAGAAAATGATTCTTTATCCCGAAAGGGCTCGTAGTCTAAAAATAAAAACAAGGAAATGCCAACAACAGCCACCGGAAGGGATGTTGTATTGGAATGAATAGGGGATTAAGTTGTCATGCCATGGTCCAACCACTGTTGGGCTATCATTCAGAGCTGTCAACAGCCATGCAAATAATGGCTAAAATAGGGTGGATCTTGGGATGTTTGTAAACTTGACTGCCATGAGTAAACTAATTTTGTATAAACTACTCAGTTAACCTAAAATGACAGTAATTCTTGCCTTCAGTGTTTATGTTCCTGATTGGATTATTTGTTGTGTGTGTTCGCAGTTTAGGCTGCTGTGTGTTTGTGCCTTAGGACATTTGCACAGGCACATGAACTATATGCAGAGTGTATGGCAAAGCACAAGGTCATTGCAAGTTCTTACAGTTTTATCATGAGGCTTGCAGTATTTTGAAAAGTAGATGGATTTCACACTTAATCCAAATTATCACCCTTGAAGGCTGGGAGAAAGCTATTTCCACAACAAAATATAATCAGATCTTAGCGGTCTTGTGATTTATAGTTGGTATGTGATCAACAGCTTTCCTCTAATTGCAATACACTGTGTGTATAAATCTTGCAGTATGTCTGTTTGCTCATCTTCTGGAGAACATTTACTAAGCTAGGAAGGGAGCAGTACTCAAAAATAGAGGAAGCCGGCTCTGTTAGGCATAAGCTCCTGGAAATGTTTCCTCCTCTCAAGCTCCATGTAAACGAATGAGTATATAATTCAGGGGCATTTTGAGGCTGGGTGCCACTCAAAGCAACTCAAGAATCGCTATCTCACAGCCCCACCCCGTGTCAGCTGGGCATTGACACTGTCCCATCTCAATGTCATTGGCCATGCTTCAGCCACCTGACTCACAACCGGGCAGGAAGCCCAGTGCTGATCGCTGCTCTCTTCTTCCTGGTGGCGTTCAGGGCTGTCCTCCAACCAGCATTAAGGACTGCTGACTGGTCCATCTCTCTGTCACCTCTTGGTCACCAGCTCTCTTCTTCCCAGGAGCATTCAGCACTAGACTTCCGGTGAGTCAAGCAGGGGAGGGGGAAGTGCTGAGGTGAGGATTGGGAGGCAGCAGCAGGGTGGTGAGGTGAGGCTTGTGGGCAATGGGGTGGAGGCTTTGCCCTTACTGACTTATGGCACAATTGCCACCTGAGACAGTTGTGACCCTGGGTTAGGCTGCTCGTGTGCAGCGTTGAGATCTGGCACTGCCTGCCTAACCCTACTTTTAAACCTGGATGTTAGCCAGTTAAGGGTGCAAGCGTGCCCTTAACCCTGCGGCCAGGATCATGTGTTTGCTCAGGTTGCAAGCAGCCCGAGCAGACACAGAGACGGGTGCCTAGAGCACCCATCTCAAGGGGGTATCCTCCAATGCACCATACTCATAGCATGCTAAATTGTGGGATATCTAGAGGATGAGATGAGATCTTCGGCCTCCAGAGATCGTCACTGCTCAGCAGCGTGGATTGTCTGGGAGTGCAAGCCATGCTCCCAGCAGCTTTCTTTTGATTGTCTGGCGGCGGAGGGGAGGTGAATTGCACCCTGCCTTCCTCCCTGCCCGCTCTTCAAGTCAAGCAAGCATGACTTGTCCCCTTAGCTAAGCAGGTTCTGCCCTGGTTGCATCTGAATGGGAGACTTGATGTGTAAGTACTGCACGATATTCCCCTCAGGGGATGAAGCCGCTCTGGGAAGAGCAGAAGGTTTCAAGTTCCCTCCCTGGCTTCCCCAAGATAGGGCTGAGAGAGATTCCTGCCTGCAACCTTGGAGAAGCTGCTGCTAGTCTGTGAAGACAATACTGAGCTAGATAGACCAATGGTCTGACTCAGTATATGGCAGTTTCCTATGTTCCAGATGGTGGTATAGGGTCAAAGAATACAGAAAGAGGGGAGATGCAGAATTAGCACCAGTCTATATAGAAACAAAAAACAAAACCCAGGAGAACCCAAGGTGCTAAAAAGTGATGTATTAAATGTCCAATACACTTCAAGCTCTTTCTGTTCTGCAGAGACAATCATATCTTTTGGGATGCTTCTTAGGATACTCCCAACCTCAGTAAAATCAATTGAACTTTACTGAGGTTAGGAGTATCCAAAGAAAAAAAGCCCAAAGGTATGCTTACCTCTGAAGTAGGAGAACTCTTAAGTGGATCGGGCATTTTTGGGCATAGTTTAATAAAACAGAGTGTAGGCACTCTGGCTTCATCCACCCACCCACACCCTTTTGGGGGGGGGTCCCAGGGGCAACTCAATCAGATCTACAACAACTTGTTCAACTCATGAACCTGTGAAGAAGAGGAGGTGAGAGATGATGTTCTGTGAGTGATTGGCTGCATACAGGTTAACTAATTAGAGTAATTATTAGAGATGTATGTTGTGATGAAATAATTCCTGTTCCTTTGTGTCAAGCTTATTCTCTTAGCTGGGATAGGAGAGAGCCTTTATAGGATCAGTTTCAGGAGACAGCAGAGCACTGGGTCAAACAGAACTGAGAACTGGTGCAATGTTGTTTTGACAGCATATAATTAAAAAAAAAAAACAACGGTAGGGTCCAAAGATCTAAGCCTGAGAGGTCAAGCACCCAAGCAGCAGCTTGGTTAATGAAAAGCATAAAGTAGAGACAGTCTATGTCCAACGTATGTTGGGTCAAAGGAAAAGTAGGCCCTGCACAAGGAAGGACGAATGGGAACTGAAGCCTTTTCAAAGGAAGGCTAGGGCTGTAGCCATCAGGGGCATATCTAGGGTGGGACAGGCAGGGCAGGTGCACCAGGCGCTACTTGAAGTGGGCGCCATTTTTTAAAATTTAAAAAAATGGCTGCCGAAAACAAAATGGCCACCACGCATGCTCAAATGGCCTCTGTGAGGCCCTAGGCCATGCCTGGCCTCGCAGAGGCCATTTGAGCATGGCGGTGGCCATTTTGTTTTCAGCGGCCATTTAAAAAATATATATATTTAAAAATGTCCTCTGCACATGCTCGAATGGTCCCTGCAAGGCCCTAGAGGACAGCAGAGGGAGAGGAACCTTTGCAGATCCCCCCCCCATGGCTTTTAGGAAGCCCCCTGAAGGGGCTACAGGTAATTTTTTTGAAAAAAATTTAAATATAAGTCACTGTACACATATTCAGTTTGTCACTATGTACAGAGAATCAGAGCTTGTGAATACTGAGCTGAAGCTTATGAGCTAGGATTGTATTTGCTCTTACTTTGCTTCTTGTGATAAGTGAGTTAAATGTGATGTCTTAATAATATGGCTATTAATGGTGAGTTTGTCTTTGAATCAGTGTGGAATCCTTAGTATTAAGGCCTACTGGGAGTTTCTTGCTCTCTTTCTCTCATTTTAACTGTCTTTCTGAAATACTAGAATATATTCCAAGCAGTGACACAGTTTACTCTGCATATCCTTTAATTATTTTCAGAGTATCTGGGAAAAGTCAAATTCTCCATTTATTTTCAAAACTTATGTAATAGTGATGCTGCAATGCATAGTAAAGAATGAGACAGGCACTTCTGTTTAGTTTTCCAAGTACACCTCCACACAGTATTTGGGTATTTCATGAGCCCCAGCATACTGAAATTTGTAGTTTTCTAGCATTTTTTGGTCTGGCTATGTCCACTGCTAAATAGTTCTTGAACTATGAAAAGATTAACGAGCTTGACTTGTATTTTTCAGCAGATATTATGGTAAAGTTTTCTGAAAGATGGGTGTCAAGGGACGGGGGTGCAATTTCAGTGGTTGTCCTAGGCGCTATTTTCCCTAGATACGCCTCTGGTAGCCATCCAGCACTTTCCTTTTCCAGTCAGTGATGAACACCAAAGTATGTCTTGGTTAAGTTGTGGACAGCTGCTTGAGGACATCAGATAAAGTGGAGGACTGTAACTTTTAATAGGATGGGCTCTCATGATCAAAAAAAGACTAGCTTACTGGAAAATCCTAGCAGCTGAGCCATGTGTGCTCCCATGGGTGTGCCGTGAGAACCCAGGATTTCTTTTCCAGTCCCAGGTCTGCTGACCGACATTTAACTGGGATCATTAGTCACAGATCTGAATTCGGCTGGTTAAATGTTGGGTTTTGATTTAATCGATCCTAGTTAAATGTTGGGTTTTGCAGCACTGAGCTGGGATCAACAAAAATGTCAGAGTTCTCACAACACACTCCATGGGTGCCTGTGTGGCTCGGAGATTGGGATTTTTCAGTACACTGGGCTGCTTTTGACCGTGAGAACTCACCTTGTGTAAAGGTAAAGTGTGTCGTCGAGTCGGTGTCAACTCCTGGTGACCACAGAGCCCTGTGGTTGTCTTTGGTAGAATACGTACAAGAGGGATTTTTGGCAGTTACAATTAAGCATAGAAAATACGCTGCACCTGTAGAAATGCCCTTTCAAAGGTACAATAGCCATGTCCTTTATTTGTGTTAACTGCTTACTGGGCTAGTCTTCACATTCACTGAGGTTTTCTGGAAAGCAGGGAGAAGTTAAGCAGGGCTTGGAAAGATGGCAAGGGATCAGGTAAGACTAACAGTATGGCTGGAGAATTTTCAATACCTGAGCTGTACTTAGAGAGTAGTGCGATTGAGTGGAAGATTCCTAATCTCTTTGTCTGAGTCTTTGGATGCTAGACCTGGCTCCTGACACACAACCTGCATAATAACTAATCAAAAGAACAGAAAAAGCTGGTTGTCTGCAATAGATTACTGTGTTGTAGGTGAATCAATACTGCAGTAGAAATTAGGATATTTTAAGGTGTTTGCTTATGAACATGGTTTACATAGAGGCCGTTGGTGCTAGGTAGTTGTCTTCATTCAGGTATTAGAAACTTTAGTATAAGAAAAACATGCTTCTATTTATTAGCTGAAATGATAGAAAAGCATTTTCATTTGTCCCTCTGTAGGTGTAAGTCAGCTCTGGTCAGGGGCGTAACAAGGCTGGAGTGGGCTCAGAGACAAAATTTTAAAATGGGCCCCTCGCTCACACACACACACACACACACACACACACACACACACACACACACATTTCACAATATATAATCATGTGACTTGCCTCTGGGGGGGCCCTTGAGGCACAGAGGCCCCCAGGCAGCCGCCTCCCCTTGCCTAATGGTAGTTACGCCCCTGGCTCTGGTGATGAAGCTGTATCTGCCTACATAATGTTTGGTCTGGTAGATTACATCACAAGGCTGCTACCCTCCTTTTTCTTTCATGAGAGGTAGTGCGACGAACTATCAGTTTCAGCCTATATGGTCATGCTGTGAAAGAAATAAAGTTTGCAACAAAACATCTTGTTCATTTAAAATGTGCCTTTTAAACTGATATAGGTAGAATCATATGTGAAAATAATATTATTCTGTAGAGAGGTTTTGAGGTTGGAGCTAATCCAGAACATTATAGTCACTCTGTTTATCAGCTGCTTTGTGTCTTGCCCCAAAGTCCTCTCCATATAGGAAATGTGTAATATAGGAAAGGCAATAAATAATCCCACTGATTGTTGTGTGGTGACTGAAAACATGCCAGAGCCCCGGGTGGCACACCAGAGCCCCTGGTGGCGCAGTGGTAAAACTGCCGCCCTGTAATCAGAAGATTACAGGTTCGATCCTGACCAGGGGCTCAAGGTTGACTCAGCCTTCCATCCTTCTGAGGTCGGTAAAATGAGTACCCAGAATGTTGGGGGCAATATGCTAAAAATCATTGTAAACCGCTTAGAGAGCTCCGGCTATAGAGCGGTATATAAATGTAAGTGCTATTGCTATTGCTAATGTTGAGGTATTTATGCCCTGAGAAACAACAACTGGCCATAGCTTCCCAACATACATGCACCATCAATACTTCACAGTGAAACAGACTCTTCCTTCATTCATATCCTGCTTTTCCTGAAGGAGCAGGGTTGATTAAAAAATGATGATTTTTTAAAAGAATGATATTTAAATAGATTTTTAAAAAATTTAAATTGGATTTGAATTTTAAGAAATCATTACAAAAAGAACCTAGGTCAAAGATATAATCATCATGAATATTAATCCCACCCCTTATAACTTCTAATTATATTCTATGAACATGTTAAGAGCAGTATATGGGATGAGAGATAATGGACCTGATAAATCCTATTGTGCAGGTGGTGTACATGCAGTGCAAGCACACACACACACACACACACACACACACACACACACACACACACTCCCCCCCCCACCCTGCCCAGCCCTTGCACATCTCTCTCTAAAAGTGAAAAGACAAAGGTGGTCAATAAATGGAGGATTTGGGGGAATGGAGTAGATGTGAGTGACGAGGAGTCTGGATATAAATGCAAGGGATAGGGGAGAAGAATAGAAAGTGAAAACAAAAGTGAGCAAAACCTACTCATGCAATCCTAAGGAAACATTTTCAGAGTGTATCCTCCATTGTAGAAGGGAAACACTGGTTGGCAGCAGAATGTAGAGACCCCCCCATTTGGGGATATTTTAATGAAGTTCCTGTATCTGTGGGTAAGATAGGCACACATGCAAAATGCAAACATTGCAACAAGGAAATGCAAGGCCTGGTTGCCCGAATGAAACAGCATTATGAGAAGTGGTACCTACCTTGTAAAAATGAAACCTACATCTATCTCTGAATATGTATTAAGGTCATGTTAGGTGACAGAAATGTACTTTTACTAGAAAATAATGATTAAATAGAATTTTCCTGACTAGTGATTTAAATTGTCATCCTGTGAAGCAATTTAAATTGATTTTATTTAAATCAAACCAACCCTACCAAGGACCCCAGAGCACTATACATGGCTATGTTTATCCTCACAACAGTCCCATGAGGTAGGCCCAGAGTCACCCAGTGAGTTTCATGACTGAACAGGGATTTGAACATGAATCTTCCTGGTCCTAGTCCAACACTCTTGTGCAATCCTCAACACAAGTGCAATCATCTGTACATTTTTCTTTCCTACACAGAAGTGAACTTGTGGCTGTAGGACTTGCGCAATCCTATAAAGATTAATGCAACAGTCATGGGGACAAGGATGTCTTGGTGCATTTCTTTCTGGATCTCCAAGGATTGGTAACTTTGACTGTTGTCTTGAGAATGTAAACCTAGTAGAATATTGGGTCCAAGCCCTTTGCCCTAAAACAAGACATCATGCCTGAAGTGCAGATATTTTCCTAACATTCTCTTGAAAGCCTTCACAGAAGAACATTAAAATGGTTAATTTGTTTTAGATTGAGCCTTGTCAAGCCTGGGAGCCATTTTAAAATTTATTTTGTGTGAACTACTTTGAAGACTTTTTTTTTAAAATGTTGAAAAGCAGTATATAAGTATTCTTAGTAATAAAAATTGTAGATAGTCATGTTGGTCCATTAGAAAAGAATCCAAAAATCATAATTAAGACCAACCAAATAACATAAAATTTAAAGCAAGTTTTTATTCTGTGTCATTAGATTTTGTGTCATTTTGGTTAATTCTAATAAATAGTATTTCTAGAAGTGTGATTTTTTAATAAATATACAGTGTTTCTGTTCAGTCTGCACTTCAGTTCCCTTTTTACATTCCCAATATGTGAAACCAGCAAACTCCTGGTTCCCGGTTCTAGTTATTAGCGAAAACTTTCACTGAGGTGTAGCACATGGTGACAAGGCCATTCAAGAAGTAATCAATAAAACTGTGACAAAATCTTAACCTAGACAATAACCTAGCAGCTATCCCAGTAGTGGCGGGGAATAGAAGAAGTAACGTTGGCAGGTCAGCAGGCCGTTCCAGGGGAAGGGTAGTCAGAAATTCAATAGCTGTCTCGCCTTCCAGCTGTCCTGCCAGCTTTTTGACCTTGGGGAGCACTGCCAACAACCCACATAGCTTTACCCTACTCCTCTGCAATGCCAGATCAGTCCAAAATGAACCAGGTGAGGGGACGTGGACAGGGAGGTGGAGTGGCTGTGGTCTATAAGGATAATATCTCCCATACCGAGGTCCCTGTTATGGTATCAGACCATACTGAATGTGTGTACTTAAGTTTGGGGACCAGGGATAGACTGGGACTTCTGTTGGTGTACCGATCGCTCTGCTGCCCAGCGGAATCCCTTACTCAGCTCGTGGACTTGGTCACAGAACTCGCATTGGAGTCTCCCAGAATCTTGGTGCTGGGGGACTTCAATGTTCATTTTGTGACTAATCTGTCTAGGGCAGCTCAGGAGTTCATAGTAGCCATGACAACTATGGGCCTGTCCCAAGTGGTCTCTGGACTGACGCCTATTGCAGGTCACACGCTTGATTTGGTCTTTTCCTCTGATTAGGGTGGTGTTCCGTGGGTGGGGACTTCTGTGATTTCCCCATTGGCATGGATGGACCACCATCTGGTTAAGGTTGGATTTACAACCACTTCCCACCTCCGCAGGGGCAAGGGGCCTATTGGTCCGCCCGAAGAAGTTATTGGATCCAGTAGGAGGGATTCATTGTTGGCTTTGGTGATCCTGTTGATGCCCTGGTTGAGAATTGGAACAACTTGCTCACCAGGACAGTAGACACGATTGCTCCTAAGTGTCCCCTCCGACCTGCTTCAAAATTGGCCCCTTGGTATACGGAAGATCTACGAGGGCTGAAGCGGCAAGGTAGGCGACTGGAGCGCAAGTGGAGGAAGACTCAACTCGAATCTGACAGATTGCGACATAGAGCACATTTAAAGATCTATGCTCAGGCAATACATGCGACAAAGAAGTGGTTCTTTTCTGCCCGTATTGCCTCTGTGAGTTCACGTCCGGTGGAGTTGTTCAGTGTTGTGAGGGGACTAGTATCTGCCCCCTCTCCCTTGAACCAGAATTTGGAGTCATCAGTTACCCGCTGTGATGTGCTTAAAGAGTTTTTCGCAGATAAGATCTCTCGGATTCGGGCCGACCTAGATGGAAACTCCACAATTAATTTAATGTCTGAATTGGAGGTGCCCAACAACTCCTCTTATGCAATTCGACTGGATCGGTTTCAGTTTGTGACTTCTGAGGATGTGGACAAGGTGCTTGGAGCGGCGAGGCCTACCACTTGTTCTCTTGACCCGTGTCCAACATGGCTTGTTCTATCTAGCAGGGAGGCTGTTGTAGACAGCCTGGTGGAAATCATAAATGCTTCTCTGAGGGAGGGTGAGATGCCTCCTTGTCTTAAGTAGGCAATCATTAGACCTCTTCTAAAGAAGCCTGCATTAGATCCCTCAGAGTTGAGCAATTATAGGCCTGTTTCCAACCTCCCATGGCTGGTCAAGGTAATTGTGAGGGTGGTGGCCTCTCTGCTCCAGGCGGTCTTGGAGGAAATGGATTATCTAGAGTCTAGACCCATTTCAAACTGGTTTTCAGGTGGGCTATGGGGTAGAGACTGCTTTGGTTGGCCTGATGGTCTCCAATTGGGAATTGATGGAGGAAGTGTGACTCTTGGTCCTTTTGGATCTCTTGGTGGCTTTCGATACTATCAACCATAGTATCCTTCTGGAACGTCTGAGGATGTTGGGGGTGGGAGGCACTGTATTACAGTGGTTCTGCTCCTACCTCTTAGAGAGATTCCAGATGGTGTCAATTGGAGATTGTTGCTCTTCTAAATCTGAGCTTAAGGGTGGTGTCCCTCAAGGCTCCATACTTTCTCCAATGCTTTTTAACATCTACATGAAACCTCTGGGAGAGATCATCAGGGGATTTGGAGCTGGGTGTTACCAGTATGCTGATGACTCCCAGATCTACTTCTCCATGTCAACTTCTTCAGGAGCTGGCATATCCTCCCTAAATGCCTGCCTGGAAGCAGTAATGGATGAGGGAGAATAAACTGAAGCTGAATCCAGATAAGACGGAGGTACTTATTGTTTGGGGTCAGAACGCTAGAGACGATTTTGATCTACCTGTTCTAGATGGGGTCACACTTCCCCAAAAGGAACAGGTTCGCAGTCTGGGAGTACTTCTGGATTCACACCTCTCCCTGGTTTCTCAGGTTGAGGCGGCATCCAGGGGTGCTTTCTATTAGCTCTGGGTGATATGCCGTTTCCCCCCTTTTCCCGAGATCAATGACCTCAAAACAGTGGTACATCTCTTGGTAACCTCCAGACTTGACTTCTGTAATGCACTCTATGGTAGGTTGCCTTTGTACGTAGTCCGGAAACTTCAGTTGGTTCAAAATGTGGCAGCCAGGTTGGTCTCTGGGTCATCTCGGAGAGACCACATTACTCCTTTGCTGATGGAGCTACACTGGCTGCCAATAGGTTTCCGGGCAAAATACAAAGTGCTAGTTATAACTTATAAAGCCCTAAATGGCTTAGGCCCTGTGTATTTAAGAGAGTGTCTTCTTCACTACGAGCCCCACCGCCCATTGAGGTCATCTGAGGAGGTCCGTCTCTAGTTACCGCCAACTCGTTTGGTGGCTACACAGAGATGGGCCTTCTCGGTCACTGCGCCGAGATTGTGGAATGCGCTCCCTGCTGAGATACGATTCTCCCCATCTCTGGTAATTTTTACAAAACACCTGAAAACCAATTTTTTCGCCCAAGCTTTCTCAGCTTTAAAAATTTTTTAAGTTTTAATCTCTGGTTTATTTTTAAATTGTTAAATTGTTTTAAGTTTTTGTATGTGTTTTAAACTTGTTTTATGCTATTGTTAACCGTCCAGAGACGAAAGTTTGGGGCGGTGTACAAATTTGATAAATAAAATTAATGAATCCTAAGATTGTTAAGAGATTTTAATTATGATCTAACCATAATGATAGCACAGGACCCAATTCTGAGTTACACCCTACACAGAACTGGATTTAAGTGAGGATGGTTTTCCATACTGCAAGAATATGGCATTCATCATAGGTTTTAAATTGCCACAGAATATTTGCTGAAACTACTGAAACTGCCCTTTACAGAAATCCCCAGTGATCTCCCAGTAGGAAAACAGAGTCCTGCTGCCAAAACAACTGAGATGCCTGCAGTGATCTGCTGCTGCCAAAACAATATTATTACTATTATTATTATTATTATTTCTTGTTTACACAGTCAGACAGGTGTTATTGACTGGTTTGTTTTATCCAGACATCGACTCCTTCCCAAGGACCTGGGATGGCTGAATTTTATTGTCAATTGTTATAGATATTGTCGCAGAATATAGGCTGTTCCCAGTAAAGCTGCTTTTTGTAATTGGCTGATGGTGATTTCTGTGGCCCCTATGTGTTGAGGTGCTCTTCAAGGTCTTTTGGAACTGCACCCAGGGCGCCAATTACCACTGGGATTATTTGGGTCTTTTTCTGCCACAGCCTTTCAATTTCAATTTGTAGATCTTTGTATTTGGTGATTTTTTCTATTTCTTTTTCTTCTATTCTGCTATCCCCTGGTATTGCTATGTTGATTATTTTGACTTGTTTTTCTTTCTTCTCGACTACAGTTATATCTGGTATATTGTGTGGCAGATGTTTGTCTGTTTGTAGTCGGAAGTCCCATAATATTTTTGCATCTTCATTTTCTACCACTTTTTCAATTTTATGGTCCCACCAATTTTTGGCTACAGGTAGCTTGTATTTTTTGCCTTCTTGTTGTTGTTAATTCGATTTCTATACCGCCCTTCCAAAAATGGCTCAGGGCGGTTTACACAAAGAAATAATAAATAAATATTCTTCTGGATCTGTTGCTGTTTCGTTATATTGATCAGTTCTGATTACTTGGTTGTCTTCCCTTCCTTGGTTTTTGAGGTCTAGATTAGTTAGGCTGAGTGGAGATGCAGACTGTGGTTTTTTAGTATGATTTATTTCTCAGTCTATGGGTCTTTGTTCTAGTAGCCCAGGGGTTCTCAAACATGGTTTTCCAGATATTGTTGGACAACATCTGAAGATCCATGTTTGAAAACCCCTGCATCAATCGGTTCCATCTTTTTGTCACCTTCACAGTTCACTCAAAATGCTCTTCCTCTGAATGTTCATCCCCTTTTAACAATAAATCCCTTTTGCATTTATCTCTTAATTATTTTGTTTTGTTGAAATTTAAAAATGTAATACTTTCCCTCCCTTTTACATCTTTAAATTTATTTTTCACATATTAAGTTGGAGTAATGTAACTTACAGAACACTGTAATGATCATACATTCCCTCTTCCTTTGGTCTCATGTCTTGTTTCTTTGTAAGTCATTTTTGGTGGTCCACACTTACTTAATTTGCCACTTGAAACACCTATACCATTGTTGGGTGATATTGGGGTGCCTCCCCCATGAGGCCATTGCCTTTTGGGGGCCCTTTTGTGGGTGTGCCCCCATCCTCCCGCCTGGGTAGTTGATGGCCCCGGGCATGCTGGAGCCACCGTAATCCCACCCCACCTGAGCCTTCTAAGCCTGGTGCTGCTCTCAGAATACATTGTCGCTGCCACCTCTGAGAGTGGGCAGGAGGCTGCCCAGGCTTCTGGAAGGTGCCTCAATCACTGAGGGTTGGAGAATGGTGCCACTGTCACCAGCAGCTCCCAAGACAGCTTGGAGAAGCCTGGGCAGCCTCCTGTCCACTCTCAGAGGCAGTGGTGACATTTTTGGGAGCAGATGGGTGACTTCTTCCAAGTTAAGTTAAGTTTTCCAAGTTAAGAGAAGAAAATTCAGGTTGCTCTCTATCTGTTAGAAAGAATTTTATAGACTGAAACTAAATGAAGAAACTGCTTGGTGGTACAATTTTCCCTCTATGCTTGGTTTCCTATTAAAAAGCCACCACCTCTGCTTACAAAACGTATTCTTTTTTTCTGCATCATGTTGACATCTGTGTGTGTGTGTGTGTGTGTGTGTAGGCAGGCAGTCACTCCATATTTCCTTTCTCACTCCACCCATCCTGTAATTGTCTTCAAGAGCACCAGAATGGTACAGATGGCAGAATGGCACAGTTGGATTCAGTTGGATTCAGCCAACTTGGGCACTGACTAAGGGCCCACAGTCAACCCATTAGACCCTGGTTAAAAAAAAAAAGGATGATGGTCACTAGTGTAGCTGCCAAGAAGTGCTCCAAGCTGCTCCTGCTAACTGCCAAGGCACTCCTCCCCCTAATCCTTGTTGACGGGGCTTACCCTAATAGCGGTGGTGCCTCTGAATGTTCTTTGGCAGCTTTTCTGTTGACCACTGTTCAGCTTTCTCAGTAATTCTGTGTCCCTGCCTATGACACAATGGCAGAGACACTGCATTGTAGAATTTTTTTAAATGTAGTGACTGTCAGCACCGCTGTCCCATCCTGCTGCTGCTTCTGTGGGGGTTCATGAAGGCACTTTGCCAAGAATCCCCACAAACCTGTCACTGGCACCAACCATTACTGCTGCTTCTCTGGTCCTTGCAGCATCAAAGTATACCTAAGATGAGACTTGTCTAAACCAGTGTTGCACAACTTCAGCCCTCCAGCTATTGTTGGACTACAACTCCCATAATCCCTGACTATTTGCCTCTGGTGAGAAATGATGAGAGCTGTTGTCCAACAGCCATTGGAGGGCTGCACTTGTGCAGCTCTGGTCTAGACAAAACTAAGTGGAAATTAGCATGCTTCATTTGACTCGGAGATAATTGCCTTTATAATGATGAAGGCAATTCACTAACATTATGTTACTTTGCACTCTATTGACTTAGATTTTATTGGACTGCAACTAGGAGTTGGGACAGGTTCAGGCTGTAAAGATATGCAAGTGTGGAATGCCTACATTAATTACTAGTTTTAATCTACCCGAGTGATTACGTGCCATATGCAGTAGTACAACCAGTGTTTTGTACAGCACAGTGATTTAAGCCAGAACGGCTCACGTCTTCAGTTTTCAGATCCCTGGGTTGCATGTGCTTGTGACTGCAATTCGTTCAGCTGAATCGAACTAGCAGGTTGCAAGGAGGCTGAACCATTTAAAAACAGGTACATTCTGCAGACTCTGACTCTCCACTTTCAACTGCCAGTAGTGGTAAAAACCCATTCCTGTTCAGATCGAGGAAAGCAGATGGGTAACCATGGAAGGTCCCCTCAAGATCAGGCCTGTGCAGTAGCCTGAGCTTTGGTGTGCCAATGCTGTGAATGATTACCTGCCTAGAATAGGAGTGCATTGATTTCACTGAAGTTATAAAGAAGCTATTGTAACAATTTCAGTGGAATTCATTCCTGATGTACAAATTCCAAACTTGGCAGAAGTCTTCAGAACAGGTAGTAGTTCTGCTATCTACTGCTGAAAACGTAATTTTAATGTATTGTTTCATCCAACAATATTCACTCTCAATTTAATTGCTTTTCCTTTTTTGTGCTTATCCCATAAGGTTACTGTAAACGTTGGCCAGGTAGTATGGTATACTAGGGTACTCCATCTAACCATATTGTTACATACATGGTGACACTGTAAGGAGGTGATTCCCACCCCCATCACCTCTACCCACATACACTATTTCAGATCTCACATAATTATTTATCAGGAGCACTTACAGTAGATCTCTGATTAATTTGGAAGTTTGTGGTTGGGGGGGGGAATAACCACAACAAATGCTCTTAAAATATGTTATATGTTAATTTAGCCTCAACATATCCAAGAGGAGGCTTTTGAGCCTTATTGTGAATCGTGTGTGTGTGTGTGTGTGTGTGTGTGTGTGTGTGTGTGTGTGTGTACCCTTCCCACCCCTCACACCTGAAATAGTGCTGTTCTGGATCTGACCTGGAAGTGGAAAAACCCTCTAAGTTGGAAAAGAGAAGTCCAGGTATTCTCTTTAAGGACCACTGTGCTCAGAAAAAATTCTCCATACCTGAGGAAGAGCTGGCTGGAAATCTCTTTGAACTACAACTCTAGAGTTCTAAGTGCCTGATGGATGTTAGAAAGAAAATGTCAACATACAGATGTTTCATCCCTCCAGTATTACTTTCTATAGCTGTAACAGGTTTTAATATAGTAAGGACACCTGCAATGACCTTAAATTTAAAGTTTTTGGCTTCTAATTTAGCCATTTCTGATATTCTACTAATATGACAAAGCTAAGAGTTTACTGTATCTATCTGAATCTAAGACTAGTTTCCCCTCCAAGTTTTTTGATATTCAAAAATCAGGAGGTTGTGTTAAATTCAGAATCCTGTTCCTTTTGACTAAATTTATTTATTTATTAAATTTATACCCCACCCCTCCAGTACACTGTTGCTCAGGGTGGCTTACAATATTAATAAAATAGATTAATACAGTCAAACAAGTTAAAAGAACAGGCTAAACCACATTTAAAAATTGTGTGTGTGTAGATATATAAATAAATAAATAATACCTACATTAAAAATGTCGGTATAACCTCTGTCTAACCCACTACTTTTTAAAGGGGTTGTCTTAAATTCAGATGAGTCTTCTATTAGGTAAATACAGTATATGCATAATATAGGCCAGTATCCAAATATCTGTTTTAGACTTGTCCATGCCCTGTGGGAATTTCGAATATTTAAAACAACAACAAGACCTACTTCATGCCATATCACAATCTGCTTTTGAAACTCCCCTCAGTTTCAAATGCAGTTTGCCATGTGACGTCAGGAGGTTGCTCTTTAAGAAACTCAAGCTCAAGGACTCTTTGAGTGCACAGAAATAGTTGCCTGGCTCCTTGCATCTCTGGTTTTGTCTGATGATTTGTTACCAAACTTGGACAATAATTTTTCTCTGAATGATGTCCGTTCCGCTTAGAAAGTTTTCCTTACCTTTACTTACTTAGCTACCTTCCTTATCTTCTTTACCATTATTAACACCTATTGCTGCTATTGTGGTGATATTTTTAGTGTAGTTCTCAGGAGTGTCACACATCATACTACCTGGTGGTCAAAGACATAACAGAAATATTCCTCAGGCACTGTGAATGGCAATCTCAACAAGACTGCAGCAAAAAGGCAACTGGATATTTGAATCCGTAACTTCCAAGCTAGACCTGCCTTGGCTGAGCCAAACTATTGCCAGTGCTGCTTTGACAAAATCTGAGCACTTATAATCAAAAGGTGGCAGCTCTGGAGGGCTGGTAATCCGGCTCTCCCTTCACCCCACCCTCCAGCAACAACATCACTGCATTGCAAATTTGCTGGGGAAAGTGTTTTGTTTTTACTATGGAAATCTCAATAAATATAAAGTAGTTGTGCAGGGATTCCCCCCTCAGCACATTTGCTTGCCTAATTGTGTCTGAGATGCCAGAGGCAAGAAAATACTTGCTTTTCAGAGGAAAACTAGTTCTTACTGGAGCTTGTATTTCTTTGTGAAGAGATGGGCAATTAATAGTTCTCAGTGTAGTGTTGCTGGGGTGACATTTTCCACCTGAGAAGATGGAATATAAAACTTTCGGTTACAAGATCTATTGACATAAACAAAACAGACATGACTCCTTTATGAAAATGATGCTAGCAGGCAGCAGAAATGGCTTGTATAGCTAAATATGCAACCTGCTGGGATAGCACTTGGCCAGCATAAAAGTAAAGTGTGCTGTCAAGTCGATTTTGACTCCTGGCACCCACAGAGCCCTGTGGTTTTCTTTGGTAGAATACAGGAGGGGTTTATCATTGCCTCCTCCCGCGCAGTGTGAGATGATGCCTTTCAGCATCTTCCTATATCGTGGATGGGCTGCAGTGACCTTTGCTTTAGCATATTGTCCATATTTCAGATGCTGTGGGCATTTCCAAATTATAAGTTTTGTGGGCCAGGCATACTGATTCTGCACACTCAGTGTGGGAGCCATGCTGATGCCTACTAATACAAACAGCCAATTAGGGCATTAGTGGGATCGGATGCAGCGTGTGTGTGTGTGTGTGGGGAGATGACACCTGCTGCAGCACTTGCCTCTGCCCCCGGAGCCACCCTTGCATGGCAGAGTCCCCGATCTTTGCTTTCTGTGCCACTCAGTAATCTTCAAACACTAGAAAGAGGGAGAAAAGAAGCCTACAGCTAGGTCTTGGGGAACAGACTCAGCACTCTTTCTTGACAATAGAAGATAAAGTGGCTCAGTGGCCCCAACTGTTGTATCGATGTGCACATATATGGTGATGCCTAGGGTGTGTGTGATCTGTGAGCTCAGCTGACTCGATGACTGATTGTTATGTAAGGGAACACACCCTTGAGTGTAGATTTTAGATGTACCTTATTGTATTCAATTATGTTCAAAAGGAAGCAATCTGTTAGCACAGCTGTGCGTTCCAGTAACAGTGCTATAAATAATCTACAGACACATTTAAGCCATTACGCTTGGGTATTTGTATGAAATTCCTCATAGGATGGGTTGGAGGGGCTCCTAAGAGACACAACACTTCAGGAAGCTGTTGAGATGACATTAATGACAGTCTGGGGGTTCTGCAGAGCTGTGAGTGTATGCAGTGCTGGCACCACCACTACCAGTGTTCTGTGCTGGCAACACAAGCATGTTCTTATTCATAAACAGTGTGACCACTGTTCAAATATAATGAAGTTGGGGTTCATTGTGTTTCCTTTAGTATGCTCAAAAGATCTAGGTGCTGTACAAGAGTTAAAAGCATAATATAGTTTACAATCTAAGGGGCCAATCTAAACAGGGAAAGAGAAATGGATCCAAAAGGATGGGGAGGAGGGAATCTGGAGGCAACGGCTGAAATAAACAAATGACTTTAGACCAGGCCTGCTCAACTTAGGCCCCCCAGCTGGTTTTGGACTACAACTCCCATAATTCCCAGCCACTGTAGCCAATAGCCAGGGATTATGGGAGTTGTAGGCGAACATCTGCAGGAGGGCTGAAGTTGAGCAGGCCTGCTTTAGACCATGGCAAGGCATTCTGGAGATGTGACACAAAACTGCAAAGCTCTGGATTGATATTTTGGATCTATTGGGTCCCTCCTAATGTGAGTCTCACCATGCAGTCCCCTCCCTGGGATCAAGACTGTTGTTTGTTTTTAAAGTAAGAACCAATAGTGAGTCTATTGCATTTTACTTAGTGGGACAGTGCTATCCTTGCGCATGCGATGAGGAAGGGGACACGCTGCAGGCTTGCCTGTTGGGACATCCATGAAGGATACCCTGGCACACTTTTATTACATGGGGGGGAAAGGAGCTCCAAATACCCAAGTATTTTTGGAGTGTGTATAGCGGGACTATTTGGATGAACAACCCTCCCCATGCAATATAGATATGCCAGGATGGCATCAGGAAGTCTGTGGAGGATTTCTCAACAAGCATGCTCTCAGTGCATCCCCTTCCTAATCATGTGGGCAGGGACAGTATTGTCTGGACTGGCTCATTGTCACTAGGAAAATGTCATTTTCTGTGTGTGTGCGTGCGCGCACACACACGTGATACACATAATTTTTAAAAAGATGGAAATCCTCTTGCTGCACTTTTCATTCTCTGTTGATGGCAAAACTAATTTCCATGGCTACTGAATTAAAGATCTGTAAGTGGCGCAGTGGGGAAATGCTTGACTCACGAGCGGAAGGTTGCCAGTTCAAATCACCGCTGGTATGTTTCCCATACTATGGGAGACACCTATATCGGGCAGCAGCAATATAGGAAGATGCTGAAAGGCATCATCTCACACTGCGTGGGAGGAGGCAATGGTAAACCCCTCCTGTATTCGACCAAAGAAAACCACAGGGCTCTGTGGGCGCCAGGAGTCGAAATTGACTTGATGGCACACTTTGCCTTTAATGACAGTAGAACAGGTTGTGCAGCATGGCTGGGAAACTAGGACCCCTGCTAAGCAAACCATGAGTCAGCTCTTGATTCTTCTAACTTTCAAACTTCTGACATCTTATTGCTGCTGCAAAGCTTTCACCTACACTTAAACTATTGGAAACTCATGAATCCATAGCTACTCTCTCTGGTCAAAAAAGCAGGAAATGTATGTACATTTTTCTCTTTCCAATTAGCTGCAATACCACAATATATTGTGGGTGGGGAAGCAGAGAGGTCAAACTCGCTATGCAACTACACCCTTTTAGAAATTTTTGCTGCTGTTCAAAGCTGTTGTGGCTGCCCTGGGTGGGTTATTCCAGCTTGACTGCTTGGTGTAAAGGAATTCCTTCTCAGGCTTCACCCTTCCTTAGCATGAGTTCCTGCCTCTTTGTCTTATACTAGCTGAGAATTCCTTTCGACATATTTTCCTGCTTCTGTGACACATACAGATATATTTCTATAACCTCTTTTTATCCAGGATACCCACAAAGGGCAAAGACACTACCAATGAATAACATTAAATTCACTCATGGATATGATGTGTGCAGAGTGTCTCAGACATTGATTCCAATGTCATAATCATTAGCATATTCAACTTTCCAATACTGAACTTTTTTAAAATACTGCACATACTGGTATGTAAAGGGTAAAATCCTGCACATAGTAAGGCTAAATAAGTCCCATTTATTTCAATAGGGTTGTAACAGGATTACAGCCAGAGCCTTTTTGTAGCTGTGCTGGACATACAGAAGTGCTCATATTCCAGAATGTGAAGTAGTTTGAGCACCCTGAAGAAGGAATATTCTTGTTTGTACTGCCCCATTGAGTATGCTGTAGCAGATACCCTGGCAGAAACAAACTCCCGTTCATATGGCTATGTTTTTTCCAGTGTGATGGTAATTGTTTCAATTAATGTAACTAGGCTGGCCTTTTAGAGTGGGTCACACACTTCAAGCTCACATTTCAGCTATGACCTGAAATGTTCCAATATCATTAACCTTATAGTGAAATTAAACCTTAAGTTAAGCTATTCTTCTAAAACCAATTATTAACACTGAAAACATAGAAAAAATGTTTAAAACGAATAAACCTTAAATGGCTTGGATCTAGCAACATACCTGAGAGCACTGACACAGCCTATTTTAGACACCAGGCTTCAATCCATTTAGGACTCTGGTTAAAATCAACTCTAGGAATCAAGTGTAGGCTAGAAGCTATGCCACTGGTTCTGCCTCTTATCAAGCAGGGTACTTGGATAGGATATTTTAATAAACTACTTTTTTGTTTACATAAAGTGAACATAATGTGTTCTGTGACTATCAAAGGACACCAAGGGAACTGAACATTTTGTTTCTGAAGAGGCAGAAGCCTCAGTCCCAATTATCTATCTTCCACCCCATCTCATGGACTTGGGTTGTATTGTGCTGTCGGTCTCTATGGATTAAATGCAAGGATAGTTTGCTTACAGCTCAAATCATTGTCCAGGAGAGATGAGAGCTTGTTCATGCTGCTTTTGGTAGCACCAGCAGAATCAGTAATGACTTCAACATATATGAACGTAAGAAGCTTTTGACTGAGTGAAATGGTTCATCTAGTTCAATATTATCTGCTCGGCATGGCAGCAGAGAGCTTGAGACAGGATCTTTCCCAGCCCGACCTGGAGAAGCCAGGATTGAACCTGAGGCCTTCCACATTCAAAACATGTTCTCTGCTATTGAGCTACACCCCCTACAAAGGGTACCTTAGGGGTGTGTGTTAAACAATTTCCTCCTTCCAGTTCCCCACTGGACTTGCTGGATCAACAGCTCTGTGTGAACTCAGATCACTAGACAAGAGTGGGGTCTCCTGTTTCAGTGTTGTAACTACCACTTTTCCACCACTCTTTTCCTCACCGTCTGCAGCAGAGACACATACTGAAGTTCCATTGGCTTCCAGGAGCCTTGGTGGTAGTGGGGAGGCAAGTGTGAAGGTCACCATTTGTGCATGTACTTGCAGGAACACCAACCCATTTTCTGAGAGATCGTTCTCAGCCTTTTGAAGTTCACACTTTTCTTTTCTTTTCTTATTTTTTGTAAATCCTGCCACAAACCCTACGACTCTCTATCACCTGCCAAAAATGCATATAAAATATTTTGGTACCCAGCAAGGTCAAAATCCCGGCTCCAGAGAATTAACCACTGAGCACATGCTCAGGGAGGACATGTTTGATCAGTTCCTGTGCAAAACTTCCAGCAGTTCTTTCATCTCCGTAGCAAAGCCTTGGTCTTGGCTCCTGCTCCTTTCATGTTCTGGAGAGGGTTTCCTCCAGAACTCAGAAGTGCTACTCAGTACAAAGCTCTGTGCCTGTAACTCCATCAACCACTGCCCTAGCTGCAGTCTAAAGCTCCAAACACAAACACAGAATGCCTGTGTGCCAGTTCTGTCACCAGACTAGCCAAAGCAGCGCCTGTTTGTTTTGCTAAAACGCCACTCCCAGCTCACTGTGTGCCAAGTTACAGCTCAAAATGAATTGTTAGCAAATATCCAAATATGTATGTACGTGTGTGTGTGCACGCGCACACATACAGAGTGAGAGCTAAAAATGCAGGACTGGGGGGGATATGAGAATAGCCACTAGCATGTTAAACTGGAAATGCTAAAAAAAAATCCATGTGTGATAATATGTCAGTGTGTGTGTTATGAAAAGTAATGCCTGCTGTATTCACAACAAACCTTGGGAGGAGTGATCTTGTTACATTGCCACAGTATGCTGCTCGCCACCTGCCATGTCTGGACAACCATCAAGAGTGAGTACTGTGACTCAAGCCAGGCATTGTATTCCAGTTCTCCAGACTGTGGTTCATGCACTCCCTCCTCTTCTCCTGTGCAGAGATTCCTTTCTTTTTCTTTTCTGGTTTGCATAGCCATTGTTTATTTTGATGTTGGAATTACAACAACAGTGGCTTATGCTGATGAGAAATTGCCTCCAAACCATGATCTTAAACTGTGCTTTAAAATGGATTTGCAAACTATGGCTTAGCAAGTCAGGAAGAATGGAATCGATGCATGAGGGGTGGGGGCTGGGGAGGAAGCAGGTGAGCCTGTGGCATGTTCCCAATCCTCCAAGGCATTGTTCAGGCATGACATCCAAGTCCATTGGTTCTATATAGGATTGATTGATAGTATAGCTACTGCTGTGATCAGGGTGCTGACTCCACAAAGCCCCATTTGTCGCAGTTGGTGCAGCCTGAGGATGTGGACACGATCCTGGGCAGTGTACGCGTGATGTGTGCTCTTGACCCTTGACCCTCATGGCTAATAAAGGCTGCCAGGGAGGGGAGAAGTAGATGGTTGGAGGTGATTATTAATGCCTCATTAAGGGAGGGCAGGATGCCATCGTGCCTCAAGGAGGCGATGGTAAGACCATTATTTAAAATGTCCTCCCTCGATCCCTCCAACCCAGACAACTATAGACCAGTCTCTAACCTGCCCTTTTGGGGCAAGGTGACAGAGCGTGTGGTGGCATCCCAGCTGCAGAGGGTATTGGATGATATGTTCTGGACCCTTTTCAATCTGGCTTCCGCCCCGAATATGGGACTGAGACTGCCTTGGTCACTCTAGTGGATGACCTACGCTGGGAACTAGACAGGAGAGTGCGTCCCTGTTGGTTCTGCTGGACTTCTCGGTGGCTTTCAATACCATCGACCATGGTATCCTTCTGGGCCGCCTCTCAAGTATGGGAATCGGAGGCACTGCATTGCAGTGGTTCCAGTCCTTTCTTGGGGGGAAGGTCCAGAAGGTGGTGCTGGGGGACTACTGCTCAGCTCCATGGCCATTGGCCTGTGGGGTCAGGGTTCAGTCTTGTCCCCCATGCTGTTTAATATCTATATGAAACTGCTGGGAAAGGTCATCCGGGGATTTGGACTGAGTTGTCAGCAGTATGCAGATGACACTCAGCTCTTTCTCTCCTTGTCAGCTGATCCTAGGGAGGCAGTGGATGTCCTGAATTGGGGGCTGGAGGCCATGATGGGTTGGATGTGGGCTAATAAACTGAAATTTAATCTGGACAAGACGGAGGTACTGTTGGTCAGTAGGAGAGCCAATCAGGATGAGGAGTTTTTACCAGTTCTGGATGGGGTTGCACTCTCCTTGAAGGAGCAAGTATGCAGCTTGGGGGTATCACTGGACCCGGCTCTGCTTTTGGAAACTCAGGTGGAAGCGGTGGCCAGGGGTGCCTTTGCATGGCTTTGGCTAGTGTGCCAGCTGCGTCCCTTTCTCAAGAAGACAGATCTGGCCGCAATTACCCATGCCTTAGTCACGTCATGACTGTATTACTGTAACGCGCTCTAAGTGGGGCTGCCCTTGAAGAATATCCAGAAAATGCAGCTAGTACAAAACGTGGCAGCTAGGGTTTTATCTGGAGCTGCCTGATGGGAGCACATCACACCCATTTTGAAATAGCTGCACTGGCTACCAGTTTGTTTCCGGGTCCAATTCAAGGTGCTGGTTTTGACCTTTAAAGCCCTTAATGGTTGGGACCCTGGATATCTGAGGGACCACCTGCACCCAAGGGTTGCTGCCCGCTTGACAAGGTCATCTGAGGGGGCTCTGCTCCAGATGCCGACAATGAGGGAGGCTCGGTTGTTGTGCGCACGAGACAGGGCCTTCTCTGCTGCTGCCCCCAGACTCTAGAATGCTTTCCCAGTGGTTATTCGTTCCTCAATCTCCATCACAGCTTTTAGAAAGCATGTTAAATCTTGGCTTTTTACCCAGGCTTTTATATGATTGTCTCTGCTGCTGCTCTTTGTAATTTGTATTGTTTTTATATTTTTGTGTTAAATTTTTTAATCAGATTTGTCTTATTTTTTTAGCTTAATATTTTAACTGTCGTTTTTATAATCTTGTTTTTAAATTTTGCTGTAAACCACCTTGGGATTGTTTTAATGAAAGGTGGTATATAAATTTAACAATAAATAAAATAAAAATAAATGTGCACAAACTCTGTAAGAGTGTATCTCCATTCTCCATGGCTTTTCCACTTCAATTTTAAAAACTAGGCCTATTGATAGAACCCACCACTCTGGACACAGAGCTCAGGATGAAGGAATATGCTTACTCTTGCCTCCAGTAACCAAGTGTCAGCATGATCCAGAAGTTTCTGTATCATATAAGAGCTTATCTTCAGGGCCTTTCATTTTATCTGCTCTATCCCCTATCTGCCCCAACTTGGAGCCCAGTACCAGCTCAACAAAATAATCTTGTTGACTGTGCTAAAAGCACCTAATGAATGCATTCCAGATCATTGGAGTCTTTAGAACCAAAGGTCCTCTCCCAACCCCACTGTACTTCCAATAGAGCAGCCAAAGAGAAGCCTTGAGATCATGCAAACAGAAAAGTGATCAAGGGCATTTTAAAACATTTCTAAACACACTCTATTTGATTTCTTAGACAATCATCGATTTAGATGGATTCAGACTATTGAGGCTAAAATAGCTACACTGGGCCTTTCCTCCTTATTCCTATGTAATGTGGGATATGATCAAGCAAAAACGTTAATTAAACAGCGAATTTTAGATTGTGACAGACAAACTGATCTTGGTAAGGTCTCAAGATTCTATATCACAGAAGAACGTAGATATTTAGTTTCCCCAATGAATTATCTGACACGGCTCGAAATCCCTAAGTACAGAGCAGCTTTTACCTTAGCTCGTTGTCATAGTCTACCCTCAGCGGTTCTTGAGGGTCGTTATAAGGGGATCCCCTTTTCAGAGAGGCTTTGCCCTTGCGGTTTGGAGCAGATTGAAACCATCGAACATGTTTTATTATTTTGTTTATTTTATAAGGATATCCGTGAAGCATTTATTACACCATTATTAGGTAAATTTCCAGGTCGTCAGAGCCATTTTTATTGTTCTTTGCTACTGTCAGTCTCTGAGCTTACAGTTACAAATATTGTTGCTAGATACTGTGCTGCTGCTATTAGTACTCGTTGGCGATTGGTTAATAAGGAATTACTGTTGTCTTAACTTTTTCAATTTTAGATATAAATGTATTTTAAGCTACTTTAATCTTTTATTTACTGTACTGTTTATATTGTACTGGTCTGTGACCGTAACAATAAAGTGACTGATTTTTTATTATTTTGAATTATTGCTTAGAAGCTGTACTTCCCCCCCCCCCCAAAAAAGGTCTCTGCTTTCAAGCGACACACCTGAACAGTATTCCCTCTAACAAGGATTCTCAGATGTTGTTGACTACAACTCCCTTAGTTCCCATCCAAAGGCCATTGCAGCTGGGGAATGTTAGAAGTTGTAGTGAACAACATCTGGAAATCCATTTTATAGGGAACACTGCACGTGAATATCAGCCATCAAACCTCAATGTAGCTTGTTGAGTAGGTGACCAAAATGATTTTGGAAGTAAACCTGTTGGGAAGGATGGATGAGAAATCAATTTGGTATAGAAGATGACCAGCTATAAAATAGTCACCTATTTCATTACCTGGGTCTAAGAAAAAAAATAGTTCTGTTGACAGGATGGGAGTTACAGGTAATGTGCCGTTGTGCTAGTTCTTAATTATTTAATATGTAGGATAGCCCAAAAGAAGTGTTGAAATCATGCTAGTGATGCTAGATGCACACATAGTCATGGCTGCTGGGCTGTGCCTTTTGTTGAGAGAAACAACACTGAAATGCGTCTTTTAGCTACAGTCTCTATTAGAAGATTTATATGCAGTTTATACACAACGGCTTGGGTCTGGGCTACCTTATATAGCACCTTCTTCTATACAATCTCCATCACATGTTGAGGACATCTGGAGAGGTCCGTCTCCAGTTACCATCAGTATGTCTGGTGGTAACTTGGAACCGGGCCTTCTCTGTAGCGGCTCCTGGCCTATGGAATGTACTTCCGGCAGATATCTACTTGCTCTTAAAGGCCAACGGACTTGCTTAAGAGAGCCCTAAAAACTTACTTGTTTGGCCTGGCCTTCCAAGGTTTTTACATTGTTTTTAAGCATTTTAATTGTTTTTGAATTGTTTTAAAATTATTTTTATATTGTTATAAAGTGTGTGTGTGTGTATGTTTATGTCTTTTTAAACTTATTGTACACCGCCCAGAGCCTTTGGATGGGGCAGTCTATAAATAAAATAAATGAATTTCAGGAAGTGGATTACAAATTAGTGATGACAACCAAAAGAGTGTAGTTCACTAATGCCTACAAGGCATCTCTGCCAATGGCAAATTGTAGTAGTTGCATCATGTTTAATAATAGGTGGAGTGATACCTGAGAGCCAAGATGTATATATCTGTTTTAATTAAGGCTTACAGAATTGATGAAATACCCTTAGGTCCAAGATACTTGAGAGCAACTTCTTAGTCATGAACACTGCCGCCTATTAAGATCATTTGGGGAGGTCTGGTTATGGTTGCCGCCAGTTCTTCTGATGACGACTCAGGGCCAGGCCTTCTCTGTGGCTGCCCCCGGGCTTTGGAATGCACTCCCTATCAAAATAAGAGCTTTTCCATCTTTGGTTGCTTTTAAAAAAGACCCTTAAGACACATCTGTTTTTTCAGGCTTTTAATTAAAAGAAATTTTAAACTGTTTAATTGGTTTACTCTGTGAATTTTTTAAAAATTGTTTTTATTTTGTGACTGTGTTAGTTGTGTTTTATTTTATATTGTAAGTTGGATTATGTACACTGCTATATATATGCGCCCCACTGCACAATGGTATTACAGACTGTTGCTGCAGATCTATGGCCACATTAAGGATATGTTTAGTTCTTTTTGTCAAACAAACAAATGGCTGCCAGAACCCAAGGGGTATACTCGTGGGTCAAATGGGCCGTAACCCAGAATTTGGCTTAAAATAAGCCAAATCTGGCAATAAGTGTCTGTCTGTGTGTGCGAGGGGGGGGGTAGCTGGTCTTGTGGTAGCAAGCATGACTTGTCCCCCTAGCTAAGCAGGCTCCACCCTTGTTGTATTTGAATGGGAGACCACATGGGAGCACTGTAAGATATTCCCCTCAAGGGATGGAGATGCTCTGGGAAGAGCAGAAGGTTCCAAGTTCCCTCCCTGACATCTCCAAGATAGGGCTGAGAGAGATTCCTGCCTGCAAACTTGGAGAAGCCGCTGCCAGTCTGTGAAGATAATACTGAGCTAGATAGACCAATGGTCTGACTCAGTATATGGCAGTTTCCTGTGTTCCAGATGGTGGTAGGGTCAAAGAATACAGAAGGAGGGGAGATGCAGAATTAGCACCAATCTATATAGAACCAAAAAACAAAAATCAAAACCCAGGAGAACCCAAGGTGCTAAAAAGTGATATATTAAATGTCCAACACACTTCAAGCTCTTTCTGTTCTGCAGAGACAATCATATCTTTTGGGATGCTACCAGTCTAGGTAGACAATACTGAGCTAGATAGACCAGTGGTCTGACTTAGTATATGGCAGCTTCCTATGTATAAAATAAATCGGGCAGTATATGTATAAATATATAGATACCATAGTAAAATGGCTACCACTAAAAAAAAATAATCATCACCTAGTTTCCATTCATCTGAGCTATCGAGTATATTTGATTTGACAAAAAGAATTTTAATATGTATGTACGTACATATATATCCTTATTTTGGCCAAAGACCAGCAGTAACAGTCTGTAATTTGTTAAATACCATTATGCAGTGGGGCATGGCCATTTAAATGGTGTAAATGTTAAGTTTGAGCATTAATGAGCATCATATGAAGTTTGAACATTAAAAATTAAGGAATTTATTGGCCTGTATGTGTTACATCACTAGCAAGAGGCCCACAAAATAGTGCAAACTTATACAGGACATTCATTTTACTGCCTTTTCTCATCTTCCAGGATCCACAGCAAGCCTATGTCACAGCACCCACAGTGAGCCTTTCAGTTATTTTCCTTTCACCCTTATTAACACAGGTGCCCTGCTTTTGCTTGTGATGCTGCTATGCACATAATTTTATGTTGCAATTCTTGTGTTGTAATTCTTACAACAACATTGTAAGGTAGATAAGTATTTTTCTCCCCATACTGCAGCTGGAATGCGGAAGTTGTGAAGAAGTGGCTTGGTGAAGGTTACCTAGTGAATTCATGGCAGAAGTGAGATTCTGCAGGGGGCTTTCTGGTTTGTAGCTCATTCTCTTAGCTACTATGTTATACCATGTGCTTTGCCTAATAAATGCTTTGTTTTGTTCTTTATGCTAGATAGTTTCCTAACTGCTACAGAACTAGCCCAGCAGATATGAGTTGCTTGGACTGAGGTGTGATTAGTCCGTGGATTAGTGAACTGGAATTAGCAGCATGGAATGCACAGCATACACTTCCTGAGCATTTTTCACACAGAGCTTTTAGCTTGCATCTCCTCTGGAATAGAGGTGTGCATTCACATATCACCAGATTTCCCTGAAATCCCTGCAAACTATTGGGGAGCATATCGGGGAACTATCGGAAGAACACTCTCTTCCCCTTTAGATTCCTTTAGCCCCTTCCTTACTGATTTTTAAATCTCTTTTGAAGACTTTTCTTTTTCACCAGGCTTTTGCTCTGTAGTTTACCTATTTTTTTTCTTTTTTTGTTAGTTACTTTAGTTTTTAATTTAGAATGTAATTTTAATGTTGTCTTGTTTTGCATGTTTTTGTGCACCGCCCGGAGTCTTATATATTAAATGTTTCTAATAAATAAATCATACACAGTTTGGGTTTTTCATTGTGCGTTAGTGTGTAGCCCTATATATATCCAGGGTAAAAACATCTACTTCTTGCGTCGATATTTTGGGGCAACTTGCAGTAAACTTGGGATATACCAGCTGTGTGGAAATGAGGCTTTATGCCTTGGGGTATCTTTATGCCTCTGGGTATCTGCAGAGCGAATCTGCTTCACAGCAGATTCGCAAGATGTTTTCTTTGGGCGGGGGTGGGGGTTAAATTGACAGTTCACATAGCTGTCAGTTCCTGAGTCGAGAGAGCTTTTTAAAAATAGTTTGACAGCTAAGAGCAGCAAGACCAGCATAAGGAGTTGCCAAACAGCTGGATCAAACAGCAGGATGCTTGATCCTTGCCTCGAAGAGTGACTGCCTTCATAACATAATGTTTACCCCCCACCACATACACACACACACACCTAATAGAATCAGCTTAGACAACAAAGAGTTCAGGTTATGTCCATTCTGTATAGCTAAACCCTATGTAAAACATAGCAAGACACACATTTTGCAGTCTGTTTTTGTGTTTAACTCTTTTTGTGTAGTGTTTTTGTGTAGTGGTTAGAGTGCTGAACTAGGACTGGGGAGACCCGAGTTCAAAACCCCATTCAGCCATGATACTAGCTGGGTGACTCTGGGCCAGTCACTTCTCTCTCAGCCTAACCTACTTCACAGGGTTGTTGTGAAAGAGCAACTTAAGTATGTAGTACACCACTCAGGGCTCCTTGGAGGAAGAGCGGGATATAAAATGTAAAAAATAAAATAAACAAATAAAATAAAAAACATAATAGAGAAAATTGCAGGGTAAAAGAGAAGCCCCGGGTTCTCTACCCACCCACCCAAAGCCTCTGAAACTAGAGGATTTTTAAAAACTGGACATACTTTGGACTAAGACAGAATTCGCAGCCTCCACAGGGAAGGGAGCAAAGTCCTGTCTGTCCTGGTACCTGGTAGCCCGCAGGGACCTCGGGGTAAATCCATCTAATATGTGGACTGGCACACTCCAATCAGGAGTGGATTTGAAATAAAAACCCTGTGTGAAAAGCCTCCTGGTTAGGTTTAGCAGGAGGCTTCTAATCTTATAAATAGGTTGGGGAAGAGGAAATGGATTGGTCTACTGTCTCCTTGTGCTGCAAAGATACTGAAGCTTATATATTCGTGTAGCCTTGTTGTTTTCTCAATTGAAGCATTTCCTACAAAGAAAGGGCATTTGGTGGCCTCTCTTCCACATGAAATATCACTGGTACCCCAAACACAGCCAGTTACTTTTTCCTGCCTCTCAGCAGCCCAAACAGAAGGACGTCCGTTCAAGAGCAGAAAGTGAACAGAGATACAAATAGACAGGTTCATGTCATGTACATTATAGAGATACTTTATATGTAGGGAATTCCACATTGTGATTCAATTACCCAAGCCCTGAAAGGTGTGTAGAAAGCTAAGGCTTCAGTTCTAAGCTCACTTACTCAAACTGCCTTGGGATTGTTTTAATGAAAGGAGGTATACAAATTTAACAATAAATAATAAATAAATAAAATAAACACGCACCCTATTGCACTTGTGTTGCATTCAGATGCTGCAGGCCTCTGTTCTTAGAGCCCTCACGTAGTTGTTAAACCTGTTACATTACAAATGCCTATGTAGAGCCTGAATCAAGGTCCAGCAACAAAGCGCTCTGTCTTATTTCTAATTCAAATGCTTACGGCTGGGCTGCACCACTGATGTCAAGTTCAATATATCTGCTTACATGACTTCCTGGTGTTACCACTTATGAACATGCAGCAGCAACTTGCATACTTGTAGGATAATCATGCAGGATTTCCGTGTAGGAATTTCATTGTAAAGTTAACTATTAAATGGGTGAAAATTATGAAAATGCTTTCTCTGGTGCAAATTCAGCATTTATTTCGGGGAAACAATGACTGTGAAGAAGAAAACACAAGACTACTGTTCAGATCAATTGGAAGACTTTGTAGAAACCAAGGGAAAGAATTGTGGTATGCAAGGATAAGGCAGTGGAGTGGAATCAGGAATATTAATAGTTTAATGAAAGAGATATTATGTACAGATAGGCAAGTGCAGACTTTTCAGTGCTCTTGCTGCTGGCTGTTTCTTAGCCTCACCTCTACTCCAGGACTGGAATACAAGAAGTAACTAAAACCCCATTCAAAAGCTAGCCTGGGTCAAGGAATGGATTAACCCAAAACACCACGGGCTTGCACCTCTTTATAGGGTATAAGCATTCCTCCCTTTCTTTTCTCTCACCTTGTAGTTCTTGAGGTGTACACTCGCAACCAGTATTCCCAGCTTTTCCTAAGGTTCCTTGCTCCATTCCTCTGTGTTATCATATAGACCTGTGTATGTCTAAGAAAAGCTAGGGGACTCGCTACAATTTCAGAGAGAGATAGTTTTAAAAATACAACAGTCAAACTTGCGTTGGGCATGAGGAAAACATTATGAAATCTTTTCCAAACTGCCGCAGAGTTATTCCCAGGCAGACTAAGGAACATGAAGTTGTTTTTTCCAAGCAAAAGTCATGGCTCATGTTGCACTCCATCCCTAAATGGACTGTTTTGTACACAGAGTCTTTTCATTCTGAATTACAGTGCGTTTTTGTGTGAAGTGTATCTGTTTACCTTTGCTCAGACTTCCAAAAATATCTGCTAATATGAGCACCTCCTTTTTGGCCTGCTCAGTTTAGGCGTTGCAGGAACAGGTTATCCAAATTGGCGAGAACTTGCAGCTCCTGTTGACTTTTCCCCTTGAAAATTTGGCCTTGCCAGCAGTGTTTTTAATAAGGTGACATGTTTAAAAATGCAGCTATTTGTTAATGGAACATGATTATACCAGAATAATTTGATTCTTTAGATCAACACTTGCCAAGCTTTTACTACAGAGATCAGCTGATCTCTGGTCTCTTGATCCAGGAAACATTCCCAACCTTAACTCCCTTTTATTGCTGTACTGTTTGCATCAGCAAGGGGGGAATTCAATCATGGCAGCTTAGTAACCAATCCTCAAAGCTCTGAAAAGCTTTCATTGGACCCTGATGGGCCTTCTGGGCTACTCAAGAGACTCTACAGTATTCAGAAAAGATGCAGTTTTAAACAGAGTTGTAGAGAATGCACTGTAGCCAGTTCCTGTCATCTCTGAATCTGCTGCGTTCCCAGACAGCAGGCTTTACCACAGGTTTTCTGTGAGGCTTTGCTGGGTTTTCAAAGTTGCCCCCAAAACCGACAAAAAAAATTGGATTTTTTTCACACTGGATATAAATCAAGCTACACTCTTAACGTGCAATTAAAAACCTGAATTGTGTGTGAAGTGCTCCCTGATAGCTTGCAGGGACTTCAGGGTAAATTTAACTGATACGTGAATGCACATCTCCATTCCAGAGGAGATGTGAATTAAAGCCAGGTGTGAAAAACTTCCAGGTAGTTTTGTTGCATGGTTGATAGTTTGCTGATAAAGCATCTTGAGGATCAGTGATGTAGCATTGTTTAGTAGCAATCCATGTCCATTTTTTTAATGGGCTGCCACCACTGCAGCCACACACACACCGGTTCACCCAACTCTACCAGGAGCCTCTGCTGGCCTCTGCAGTTCCACTGACCATCACAGTCACTGTAGCCAGTAAAAGGAAGCAAGCTGGCAGTGGTCACTGCAGTGGTTAGTGGGGCTGTGGATGCCAGCAATCGAAAGGAGGGTGGGTGAGTGCACAAGGGGGCCCAGCAAATGATGGGGCTGTTGCATCTCCTCTCGGTAACCCCCTCCCCAGTGGCCCATGTTCTTAGCATGTGCCTGCATAATGCCCCAAGTGAACTCCCCACACCCGGGCCCCAGAGAGCCCCAAGCAAGCTCTCCCCTTTTCTTTTCAGCCAGCGCTTGCTGACTGGCAGCATGCATTTCCCTTTCTCTTCCTCCAGCAAGGGAGCTCTCCGGAGCCTGGGTGTGGGTGGGGGGAGTTCACTTGGGGCTCTTCCAGAGCCCGAGCCACATCCCCATGCACATGACGTCATGTGCACAGGTCGTATCTAGCGGGGGCCGCCAAGCGGCCACACAGCAGCCAAACTTACACCAAAGTCCTTGGAAGCACTCCACACACCTTGTCTTCTGAATTCTAGCTGATCTGGATATATTAACATAAGAGGGGAACACTCTTTAGGAATGCAGATAGCGCTCTTAAGAAAGGCAAATCGAGCAAGCTTGCTTAGTTGAAGGAAGCAAACTCTTTTTAGCTCTAGTTTAGTCTAGTAAAACCTCTTGTGTTTGCTCAAGTTGACTTTTTTTGAACAATATTAGTCTACTTGCTTAAGGTTTTTGTGGGTTAAAATACCACTCAGATGTTGGGGAAAAGGGAAGAAATCTGTTAGTGTATACAAATGCTCCTGGTCTAGGACACAAGGTTTTGAAGGCAACATTGCGTTCCTACCCAAGGAGCATTTGCTCACTCTCTCCCTCCCTCCTCATTGGCTAGAAGAAATACATGGAGGCATGCAACGTGAACCTGCACCAAAAGAAAACCCAAGAGCAGAGGGGAGAGGCTGCTTCCCTCATGCCATGAGTGTAGTTTGAAGTAGCTTCACTCAGCATTTACCCTGGAGCTTTACCTGCTGTGCATAAAAGCCCCTGGAGAAGCCAGAGAATAAACCTGCATCCTTCTGCATATAGAGTATGTGCTCTTCTATCAAGCTACATCCCAACCACAAAATACTTTTATTTTGGTCACCAAATAAGTGACCAGAATTCCAGGCATATCTAGAAGAGCAAACAGATTTGAGAATTTGGGCAGATTTCTCTAAAACTGGCCAGATGGTCACAGTGTGAAATACTGTGATTTCATTGTAATTTAATGCCCTGTTTGTGGGCTTCCCAGAACAGTTTGAAACAGGATGATGGACTTGATGGGCCTTCAGTCTGATCCAGCAGGGTTCCTCTTGTGTTTTTAGCCTGGGTTACTCCATATATTCATTATGTCCAGTTCTGCACATGCCTAAAAACAGACCGTTCCAAATCAGTCCAGGCGTACCAGATCTACATTTTATTATAATTCTAGCCTTAGGTGGAAGTATTCAGATTGGCCTGTGACAGAGGTAAGAAAAAGAAGAGAGACCTCTCCAAACCCAACCACTCTCATAGAAACTGCAGGTTTTGATATATCCTGAGCATCCCTCACTTTTATAAGTATCAAGGTTCTTAATACATTGTGAGTAGCTTTCAAGCTCAGATTTCACTGGGTTTCCTTGTTCATCAGTAGTAGGTCATTCTGCATAGGCAATCATTCTTGGACATTCTACTTCAATTTGACAGTGACTCGGGAGGTACTGCGGTGCATGCCAAGCCTTGCCTCGAGGAGTGTGTCTGGTTGTTTTTCTCTTCGAATTTTGTGTAGCTCAGCCCACCTGATAGCGCATTTTTATTTAATTAGGGATATTTTAAAAAGATATGCCAAATGTTGATTTATTCTGTGGAGAACTGAAAGCTTTTCCTCAAAACGTTATGGGCTTCCATTTGTGTTAAGAACTTTCCTGACGGATTATGATTTGTTGCTATGACCTCCCAATCACCTGAACTCAGTTGCCTGTCTGCCCCTGAAAGCTGGAAGCCAGATGTGCTTACCTGGCATCTGCAACCCCTTTAGGATAATCACCTGCCCTGCTTAAACTCGCTCTGCCAAGACAAAGTACACACTGAAGTGTAGGCCCATCAGGATTTACAAGAAATGTTGTAAGGTTCAAACCATTTTGAAACTGTGCTGCAGTGGCCACTACTTTTAGTCAGCCTATGCCATAGGTCTGAGTTGGTCACAGTGCAATGTGATGGACTCATGCTGCATTCAGTACAGTCAGAACAGTTTGGTTTGTTTGGCATGCAATAGCAACCCTACATTTTCAGGCAGTTATAAGTATCTTTTAGGGGGTCTTCTTGGAACCTCAGAGGGATCTATAAGACCATTATTCTCAATAAATTCCCTGAAAAAATGCAAATTGCATATCTTCTTCCTCTATCCTCCTCTGCTGCCTTGGCAGCCATCTTGCTCTGTGTTGGTGCTCCTGTGCTGCCAAAGAAACACACTGGCCAGCATCCAGACACTGCAATTTCACAATGAACAGAGTTGTTCTAGTGCATAGCTGTGCTCTTCCCTGCAAAACAGGAGGGAGAGATTTCACAGCATGAGGCGCACCATCTTGTGCAAGCACAGACACATTTGCGCTAGTGCAACACTAGTCTGAGACACAAGCTCCTGGCTTAGCACATCTGCCTGGTGAAGCATGTTTGCACAAGCACAGCAATCTGTATGCCAGCCACTATTTATCAGCCACTTTCTTAGACATATCACTAATCTGTTCGCTATATCACCCACGAGCACTCCCCTTGACAGTAAATCACTGTTTCCAGTACTCTGACTGCTACTTCAGTTGCTGAAGTTAGTCTGACCAGTGCTCCTGCACTGATGAATGTGTTTTTCTGTTGAGATGGATGGTGGCATATAGAAATGCCTGAAAGTGGAAGGCAAAAGTATAGGAGGCTTGTCAAGTGAACTTGAGAGATACAAGTAGCTTATCATGTGTAGGGGAAAGAGTTAGCTTGAACTCAGTGCGGAGGAAACATCCATGTTGTCACGGAGCCTTAAACTGTCTCTGCAGACCACTGACCTTTAGTAATGATAGCAAGATGGAAAGTCCATATTCAGAGGCAGAATGTCTGTTGCTGTAGAAAACAGCAAGGGAGAGCTGTTGGTCTGCTTAGGAGTTTCCCAGAGGCATCTAGTTGGGCGCTGCTGCAAACAGGATGTTGGAACAGGAGGTTTTACAGACAGGGCTTCCAATCCTGATTGCAGTGTGCCAGTCCACATATTCACTGGATTTAACCCGACCTCCCTGCGGGCTATCAGGGACCAGGACAGACAGGACTTTGATTCTCCCAAATGGAGGCTGCGAATTCTGGAATCTGGCTTAGTCCGGGTTATGTCCATGGTAAAAAAAAATCTTCTATTTCCAGCAGCTTTTGGAAAAAAAACTCCGGGGCTTCTGCTTTCTTGGAAGGTGTTGATGGAGGTGCTGATGGCTATGTGAATGGTCCATCTAATCCCTCAAATTAAAGTGCCTTGAATCTGCTCTTCAGATACTCCAGGCATAGAGCCATGTGTGAAAAACCTCAGGTGACTTTTAGTTGATCCAGCAAGGTGCTTCTTATCTCTTTACTATGTTGTCTCTGGCTTCCAAATGGTTAATTACCATAAAGGGAAACTAGAGAGAGTAGCGTGAGGTTCTGAAGACAAATTTCATAAGAAATGGTGAATAAATGTCTCATATGCCCCTACTGAAAGCCCACATGATGCTTCCACTTTTGCTAGTCCCTTCTCGGGCATTCTTGTTATATTCTGACCAGCTTATTAACTTTGACTAAAAGCAAGGGTGTTGACTTCCAGTATCTGGTGTCTGTTAATTTATTAGGCTGTGTTATTTCTAGCTTCATGTTTGTCTTCTGCAGAATGTTTGCAATGTAAAAAATTTATACTCAAGAACAAGATGTGCTGGTTTCAGGTTTGTAGCAAGGTCCACCCTTTTCCCTTGCATGACATCCAAGTGCCTCTTTGTTGGCCCAGGTACCAGAAATGCTCCTGCCTACTTCTGCAGGAAGTTGCATAACCAGCACCCTCCTTATAGATTACTGAAATGAGGAGTTCTGTTCCTTTTTATTCCTCACGAAGGACAATAACAGCCTGTGGTTTCAACAGATTGGTGTTCAATGCATTCTGAAGACCAAACTACATATAATGACATATGCCTGTATCTTTAAATTTACATACAGAATGTAATCATGTGTATGTGGGAGGGGGTGCTGAATAATTTCCCTGCATTCCTATCCCTCACTTCTTTAGGGCTTACTCCAGTATCAAAGCCCAGTTGGGGGAAACAATCCCATTGGGTAGACTGTGCTGGGGAGTAGGAAGCAAGATTCAGGATCCCCAACTTGCACTTATTGTACACTTTAAATTATTTACCCCAAAACAATAGGCTGCATGTGAGGGATCACATTTTAGTATGTTCATAGTATGAGGGGGAAATAACTCCCTGTGCATAGGGGGGAAAGCATGACAAGAAAATCAGCTTAGCTGATTCTTCCCCCCCCCCCCTTATCTTTGTGCACTGGGGGGAAACAGTCAAATGTGTAACCTCTCATTTGTAGCCTGAGTAGTACGGATCAGGAAAAGCTTTGCTGACTGATTCTGCTGAATGAATAACTTACTTCAAGGCCAGTGCATGCTTGAATATCTATCTCAGGATTATATATAAGCAGGGTTTCTGCCCATATCTGCTAAAGAGAGAGGCAAGGTTGTACAGTACTCTTCCTGGGCTGGTTACTTCCCCATCTTTATCTTGCAGTCTAACAGCCTCTTGCTGTTTTCATGCAGGGCAGAGAGGCCAGACTTAGCCAATGGAGATCTTCAGTCTGAAGTACCAGAATTGGGATGGGTGGGTGGGGTGACTGGATTTGCTGAGCCACTCCTTGGTGCCCAGCATAGTAGCTGAAGGGGCATCAGATCAGTGCTGTAGCAGCTGTGCAAGTAAATGCATACATTGCTCTCTGCTTTGAATGTTCACCTTTCCTCCAGCCCTGAATTCACCCTGAGAAATATTAGGCACCACAAACCAAGCAGAGGGAGCGTTGTTATCCTGTGAAGTCTAAAAAATAGCACCATGTGAAAATTAATGGCTAATGTTTTCCTACTCAGCTTTTGCTACCCTGATATGAAATATCAAACATATAAGAAAGCCACAGCGGGACTGAGCCAGACCTTCTAGAAATTGCCCCATGTACACAGGATGGCACCCCGGTGAAGCCTAAACTACACGTTGGGTGAAACACACAGTTTGGCACTGTAATCTGCCCCCCCCCACCTTGTAAATTGCCATGGGGAGGAATCACAAATGGGATCAGGGCACGAGGGGAGGGGATATTTAACTGGTTCCTGCTACACTTCAGTCCCAACAAACATATTCCCCTCAACGTGCTGTTAACTCTGATAGGAGAACTGCCCTTGGCAGCATCCATCCTCAGGCTAATAGTATCTTTGGAGGGGAGGGGAAATTTCACTGAGACTGCAATGTGGCAGGAAAGGATTAAATACTCCCTCTTTGTGTGTGCCCTGTTCCTGATCACTCCTTCCTCAGCTTCTATAACCTCTGCTAATTGGGCAGAGGCACTTTTTAGAATGGTAGCTCTCTTACATTTTGCACGGGGTGAGAACTGTCTCTGTTCAATCCTGCATCACATCCCTCCCAGTGGCTAACCTCTTTTTTTTATTATTGTGAGTTCCCTGTCCCAAGCTAGGAACTCACAATCTGTTCATTCCTTTTACTATATAAACCACATCAACCTTTTGTTGAAAAGCAATATATAAAATAACCATAAATCTGTGTATGGATTTTCATGTCTGATAGTACATGATACATCATCCAATTTACAAAGGAAAAACATACATGCAGGGGCAAAAAAGGATATTTAATACCACACTTGCTATGGCTCCTGCTTCTTCTTTGAATTGGAGCAAATTGAATTTTGGGCACCGTCTACACTGGCTGCTCATATTCTTTTTTCTCCTCTTGCTTTCTCTTCCCCCTTTGGGAACCTTTTGTTGAAAAGTGGTATATAAATATTCATCCCTGTCTCACTCTCAGAGAAGCCTTGGGTTACCATATTGACTGATGCATTTCTTGAAAGCACACACACACACACACACACACACACAGTGTTGTCATCAGGTGAATAAGGGGAGAGGCTTTTCCTCATTGCAGTTACACCAAGGCTATTCCTCCCACTCCTAGCCCCACTCATTCTGCTCCGCCAATGGGTTTATAACCATAAATCTGTGTACAAATTGTCATGTTGGATAGTACATGCAGATGTTTCAGAGGTGAGCCTAGGTAACTTTGGAGCCCTCCCCCCCCCCTCCGGCAAGTTAAGCATAATTTTTAACACATTGGTTCTTGAGGGCACAAACCACACCACCCAGGACAGACTAAAGGGGATTTGGGGTCCCCCAGGGAATGTGGAGACCCTGGACTTTGGCCCTGAAGTCCAGGAGTAAGAATTCCTCTGGTTTCATTTCTTATGCATGTGGTGTACATGCGCTGGGGAGCTGCAACCAACTGCATGCATATGATAATTAAGCGCAATGATCTGTATGCCTATTTATTACAATTTCTTACATGGAAGAGACCTTGGTGTACACAGTCCAAAGTGTGTAAAGCACAAGTTGCCTCTCAAGTGCCCCTTATAATGAAGAGCGCTCTGTGCAGTTGATTGCGGTCACTCTTTCTCAAACTAGATAAATGTTCAGTTAATACAAGAACAGTCAAGGAAAATGCAGGGTGCGGGGAGAGATAACAAAAGTGAGCAGCAATGGTAAGAGAGAAAACTAATTCGTTCTGACCTAATCATGATACTCAGTTTACTTTGGTACTGAAGCATCCTCACTGGTTTTCTGAATTCTAGGAGTGGTCCACTTCTTTACAAGGCAAACTAAGAGAGTTGCCAGGAGATTATCTGTGGCAGATTATCTGTGGTCAAAGTGAAAGCAAAGGGGACACAGTGTTAGCACTACATGCTGAAAGCAATACTGTAAAAAGGAAATGGTAACAGTGAAGTCCCATTTTTCTTCCAGGATGCCCAAAGGACATTCTGTAACCGGTAATCTTCAGTCTGTATCAAGCCATCTTGAGTGGGCTACCAGGTGAACCAGACCACGAAGATAACCTTTGCAGTATCTTTGTCCCAAAGGTTGCATCTGCAGATGATAATATGTCAAATAATGTTTGGTGAAAGTGTGTTCTGAAGCCTACCTGGCTGCCCTGCAAATCTTCTCAAGGGGAGATTTACCCCAAAAGCTGCTGTCCCCCAAACAGAGTGAGCTGTAATCTCCACAAGGAGTTGCTTATATGCAGCCGCCTTGAGAGTCTCCCACAAGACCTTCCTGCCTGAAGAAGTGTCCTGGAAAGATACAAACAGAGATTCAGACTTCCTAACATAGATTATCTCTCCATGGTGAGAAAAGAGAGTCTTGCCCATGCCCCAACTATGCTAGTTATTTTCCTCTTGGCGAACTGGCTTGAGACAGAAGAATGGCAAAACCACTTCCTGTGTGACTTATTTCCAGATGGAGGGCTTGTTTGTGGTTCACTGGACTTATGCAAAAAGTTCTTGCAGGAGTTTTTATAAGGCATCTGCATTTAGTGGCCCTTGTGGTGTTAATCTCGCACCTTTCTGCCCACACCAAGGTGGTCATTGCAAGCTGCAGTCCCTCTCCTCCTGATGTCTCTTATTACCCCTTCCTTCTGCACACATTACACAGTGCGTAATGTGTGCATGCACAGAAAGCAACACATTTTACTTCTTAATTTAAATTGTGTTGTTCAAAGTGGCACGTCCTGTTTACTGCATTTCCTGAAGCATTCCTCCCCACTCAGACTCCAGTGGTGATTGGCATGGAAAAATAGTTTGATTGTGTTTTTACTGTCTCCTTGTCTTTGTTGGTAATGTTCCATTACTGAACACTTCCTGAAAAACCGGCTTGATAAAGGGGAGCCCTTGATGATTACTGACTTGGAGGAGCACATGATGGAGGAGGAAGGGCTGCTAGTAACCTCCTCTCTCACTGTGTGCCCCCTTAAAAGGCTGGGATTGCAAGGCTGAAGTTTGACTTTGGGTCATTTTCAATCACTACAGAGAGAAACAAAAGTAACAGTGCAGCAAATGCTACTTTGATGTGCTAAAGAGTTGGTTATTTAAAGTCACAGCATTGAATCAGAAGCAGCACCAGTAACATTAAATCATTTAAATCAAGGAGCAGCAGCAGCACTGAATGGACACAGCTGCAATCATTCTGAGGCAGAGGGAGGGAAGGAGGGACAAGGATCCTTCTTTTCCTAAAGTTGCACAAGAGCGCAAGTCTGCTACAGATACAGCAGATACAGGCTCTGTGGAAGAAATTATTTTAGGTCACCCCAAATAATGCTTCTCTCTCCCTCCCTTCTCTCTTTCCCAAAGGGAGGAAGGGAAAGAAGCAAGCTTTTTAAATTGAATTAGTTCTGTGTGGCAAAGAACCTTGAAATAATACTTTAGCTACTGAAGTTATTGTGAAGCCCCAAACTTTATTGAGAGCAAAAATAAATAAATAAATCCCAAGGATACCTATGAGTTAAGGTAAAGTAAAGTTGTGCTGTCGAGTCAGTGTTGATTCCTGGTGACCACAGAGCCATGTGGTTTTCTTCGGTAGAATAATGGTAGATTATTTTAGCATTGCCTCCTCCTGTGCGGTGTGAGATGATGCCTTTCAGCATCTTCCTATATTGCTACTGCCTGATATAGGTGTTTCCTATAGTTTGGGAAACACACCAGCAGGGATTTGAACCAGCAACCTCTTGTTCCCTAGGTGAGTTATTTCCCCACTGCGCCATTAAGTGGCTACACCTCGGAAGTAAGGTACTTCCTGATATTTTTGAGCAGACTTTTCTCAGGATCCTGTGGTGGCAAGGAGGTTTTCCTTATGGGATTAATTGATGTTGAATTTGCAAGGATGGCCACCCCTTCGAGCACCCCAGCCTCAGATAGTTAACCCATCCAGCATTCCCAGCCCATTTAAATTTTGGGAGGAAATCTGATATTAATCCTACATTAAGCTGGATGTGTCAGGTAAGGTAAATTAATTGAGAATGCTTCCTTCCCCCTCCCTCACATGTTTCAACTCTAGTTACAGTAGGGGCGGGGAGGGGGGTGCTGAAGCCAGTCCCAGAATGGTCAACACCTTATTTATTTTGATTATTATGTTGTTGGCTGTGGGCTACCTCCAGCCTCAGAGGCACAATGCCTCTCAATACCTGTTGAAGGGGAGCACCAGCAGGAGAGAGGGCATGCCCACGCCTCTTGCTTGTGGGCTCACCAGAGGCATCTGGTGGGCCACTGTGTGAAACAGGATTCTGGACTAGATAGGCCTTGGGCCTGATCCAGCAGGGCTGTTCTTATGTTTATGTTGATTCAAAAAAGTCACAGCCTCTTGAAATCTAGTTTAAAGGTCATAAACAAGCCATTCCTGAAAATACATAACTGTATCCTGATCTTGCATTGTATGTGTGAGAGAGGAACATCTTGCCATTATAAAGAGTCAGTGTGGCGCAGCGAGTAAAATGATATACTTAAAATTCTGATGTTGGGTCCGAATAAATGCAGGTTCGTCCCTTGTTTGCATCTGGAAATTCAAAGCTCCATAATTTTTATAAGTCTGATGCCTTGATGCCAGCCTCAGATTCATGGCAGACAATACCAATTCTCTTGACCTTGGACAGGGTGGAAATATTATTTCAGATTCTGCATAAACTATTTGTTTAGGTGATCGGTGTGTGGGTGTGGGTGTCTCCATTTAAGGCTGCCACCCTAGTCTCTTAAAACATTTAAAGCCCTCTGGAAATCAGTGGGAACTACCTTCTAAGTAAACATGTTCTAGTGATGTCAGTTTAACATTCCTTGCTCTTACAAATAGCCACCCTAAGAGTTCTGCAGAGTATGTTATAAACAAACAAACAAACAAAAAAGCAGAAGCTATAATGCCTTGGCTTAAGTCAACATATATTCCTTTGTTATATTTTTGTGATGTTGCTTTGTTTTATAACCTGGTCATCTTTGGAAAATATATGGCAACTAAAATTAGAAACCTTATTTGAAGTTTCTGACCATAATAATAATAATAATAATAATAATAATAAAAAATTGAAAAATATAGTGTTTATATAGATAGATTTGAGTCTTGCCATTTTGCAATCCAGTTTTCTTAAACCTGAACTTATTAACAAGCTTCTGATAGTATTATTATTATTATTTCTTGTTTACACAGTCAGACAGGTGTTATTGACTGGTTTGTTTTATCCAGACATCGAGTCCTTCCCAAGGACCTGGGATACCAGAATTTTATTGTCAATTGTTATAGATATTGTCGCAGAATATAGGCTGTTCCCAGAAAAGCTGCTTTTTGTAATTGGCTGATGGTGATTTCTGTGGCCCCTATGGTGTTGAGGTGCTCTTCAAGGTCTTTTGGAACTGCACCCAGGGCGCCAATGACCACTGGGATTATTTTGGTCTTTTTCTGCCACAGCCTTTCAATTTCAATTATTATTATTATTATTTATTACATTTATATCCCGCTCTTCCTCCAAGGAGCCCAGAGTGGTGTACTACATACTTGAGTTTCTCTTTCACAACAACCCTGTGAAGTAGGTTAGGCTGAGAGAGAAGTGACTGGCCCAGAGTCACCCAGCAAGTCTCATGGCTGAATGGGAATTTGAACTCGGGTCTCCCCGGTCCTAGTCCAGCACTCTAACCACTACACTTCACATTGTCTCACAGGTATAGGAAGCTTACCATCTGGACCTAGCAAAAATTATAGAATAGGGTACTATGTATGCTTTTCTGGTGGTATATTTTGACTGGAGAGGGTTGAAGGTGGGTGTGGGTGTGCATGCACGTGTGTGATATCCCACTCATGTAGTGACTAACTTCTAAAGTAAAGTCAGTACAATAATAAACTATGTTAAAACAGTAGTAAGAGGAGGAACAGATTAAAAAAAAATACATAAAACTAATTGAGCTGATGGAACTGGTTGCTGAGTTGGCATTCGAGTGTCCCAGTTTGTTGTTGGTAGGGGACTTCAATGTTCATTTTGGGACTGGGTTGTCGGGAGCGGCGCTTGAGAGTTCATAGCAGCCATGATGACTTTGGGCCTATCCCAATTGGTCTCTGAACTGACACATGATACTGGTCACACACTCAATGTAGTCTTTTGGTCTGATCAGGATGGTGTTCTGTGGGTGGCAACTCATGTCATCTCCCCATTGTAATGGACAGATCACCATCTGGTTAAGGTAGAAGCTACAGCCTCGGCCCTTCTCTGCAGGGGTGAAGGACCTATTAGGTTGGTCCGCCCGAGGAGGTTATTGGATCCAATAGGATTTCAAGATGCCTTGGAAGGGTTTAGGGATGGCTTTGCTAGTGATTCTGTTGGTGCTCTGGTGCAAACATGGAATAATGAACTCACTAAAGCAGTAGACACAATCACTCCTAAGAGTCCTCTCCGACCTGCTTTAAAGACAGCCCCGTAGTATTTGGACGAGTTACAGGAGCTGAAGCAGCGAGGTAGACGACTAGAGCACAAGTGGAAGAAGACTTGGCACCAGTCTGATCGGGTGCAACACAGAGTACATTTGAAGAGCTATGCTCTGGCAGTATGGGCGGCAAAGAAGCAATTCTTTTCTGTCCGCATTGCTTCCACACACTCAGGTCCAGCTGAGTAGTCTAGGGTTGTGAGGGGCTAGTATGTACCTCCTCCCCCTTGAACTTAAACTTGGAACCATCAGTTATTCGCTGTGACATTTTTAATGACTTTTTTTGCAGAGAAAAATTTTCACATTCGGGCCAAGCTGGATTCCATGGTTTTTGCAGAGTCTACTGTGGAATTGTCCAGCAACTCCTCTTATGGGATTAAATTGGATCATTTTCAGTTTGTGGCTCTTGAGGAACTGGACAAACTGCTTCGGACTGTGCACCCTACAACCTGTTCTCTTGACCCTTTCCCAACTTGGCTTATCCTATCTGATAATAACATTATCAGAGAGGATCTGGTAAATATTATAAATGCTTTTCTGATGGAGGGCTGTATGCCTTCTTATCTTAAGGAGGCTATTATTAGACCACTTTTGAAGAAACCTGCGCTCGGAGGTTTAGCTAATCCTCAGAGTTAGATAATTACAGACCTGTTTCTAATCTTCCATGGTTGGGCAAGGTGATTGAAAGAGTGGTGGAATCTCAGCTCCAGGCATTTTGGGATGGTGCAGATTATCTAGACCCATTTCAAAATGGCTTTCGTGTGTGCTATGGGGTCAAGACTGCCTTGGTAAGCCTGATGGATGATCTCCAATTGGCTATTGACAGAGGGAGTGTGACTCTGCTGATCCTCTTCTATCTCTCTGCAGCTTTTGATACCATTGACCATGGTATCCTTCTGGACCGCCTGAGGGAGGTAGGATTGGGTCACACTGTTTTACAGTGGTTCTGTTCCTACTTTTCGGGTAGATTCCAGATGGTGTTGCTTGGAGACTGTTGCTCTGCAAAACGAGAACTGAAGTATGGAGTTCCACAAGGCTCCATACTGTCTCCAATGCTCTTTAACATCTAAATGAAACCGCTAAGAGAGATCATCAGGAGGTTTGGTGCTGGGTGTTATCAATATGCTGATGACACCCAGATTTACTTCTCCATGTTGACCTCATTGGGAAATGGCGTACTGTCCCTAAATGTCTGCTTGGAGGCAGTAATGGGCTGGATGAGGGATAACAAACTGAAGTTGAATCCAAGTAAGACGGAGGTGCTGACTGTGGGGGGTCAGGACCCAAGAGATGGTTTAGATCTGCCTGTTCTAGATGGGGTTACACTCCCCCTGAAAGATCAGATATGGGGCTTGAGAGTGCTCCTGGACCCAAAGCTCTCCCTGGTTTCTCAGGTTGAGATGGTGGCCAGGAGTGCTTTTTACCAGCTTCAGCTGATATGTCAGCTACATCCATTTCTAGAGGTGAATGACCTTAAAACAGTGGTGCATATGATGGTAACCTCCCAGACTTGACTACTGTAATGCACTCTACATGGGGCTGCCTTTGTATGTAGTCCGGAAACTACAATTGGTACAGAATGCGGCAGCCAAATTGGTCTCTGAAACAACATGAAGGGACCATATAACACCGGTTTTGAAAGAACTGCACTGGTTGCCGATAAGTTTCTGTGTGAAATACAAAGTGCTGGTCATTACCTATAAATCCCTTAGCGGCTTGGGACCAGGTTATTTAAGAGATTGCCTCCTTTGTCATGAACCCTGTCACCTGTTACAATCTTCTAGAGTGGTCCGGTTACAGTTGCCACCAGCTCATCTGGTGACGACTCAGGACCAAGCTTTCTCTGTGGCTGCCTCAGGGCTTTGGAATATGCTCCCTGCTGAAATAAGAGCATCTCCTTCTCTGTTTGTTTTCAGGAAGACCCTCAAGACTTTCATGTTCTCACAAGATTTTAGTTAGAATTTTATATTGTTTTTATTCTGTCATGTATTTTAACCTGTGAATTTAATGTTGGGATTTGTGCACTGCCTAGAGATTTACATATCAGGCAGTATAAAAATATAATAAATAAAAATGTGATAAATAATAAATAAAACCCAAATATCTAAAAAGATATGACAGGTGAATTCATTTCATGATGACATAGACACTATTTTTACTTCGTAGCATTATCCCCTCCTATCAAATGGGTTTTGTAGGTTTCTAAAGAAAAACCAAAGGGCTCTGTGGTCTCCAGGAGTCGACACCGACTCGAGGGCACACACTTTACCTTTAAAGCATTATGAAAAAGTATGAACAGAGGCAGTAGGAGGAGCGTGCACACACCTGGCAATGATAATTCTGCCTTGCCACCTTCAGCTTGGAAGGATCTATTGTTCTTTTTTCAAGCCTTGTAATCATTTGTGCTTCCTCTTTCTTTGAAGTCCATTTAAGATGTCCCAAAGGAACTTCTGATATCTGGCATTACTATGTTTCTCCTCTTCTTCAGGTGCACCAATCAGCTTTAGTTTGATCCTTTGATTTTTATTAAGCAATGTGGGTTTTTTTGTGTTTTGTTTTTTTTGCAAAACAGACTACATTTCATAGAGACCATTTCAAAGATCATTGTGAACAGAGAACATGCCACAGATGGTGTGCATTTATTTAGTCATGTTTGAAAAGCAATTGCAAGAGCCAGGCTAGAGAGGAAGGAAGCAGGTATGTGATGTGTGCCATTCACATACATAACTGATGGTGGACACTGTAGTAGTAGTAGTAGTAGTAGTAGTAATAATAATAATAAAAATAAAATAAAAAATAATTCAATTTCTATACCGCCCTTCCAAAAATGGCTCAGGGCGGTTTACAAAGAGAAATAACAAATAAGATGGCTCCCTGTCCCCAAAGGGCTCACATTCTAAAAAGAAACATAAGACACACACCAGCAACAGTCACTGGAAGTACTGTGCTGGGGGTGGATAGGGCCAGTTACTCTCTCCCTGCTAAATAAAGAGAATCACCACGGTAAAAGGTGCCTCTTTGCCCAGTTAGCAGGGGTTAGCAGACAAAGTGCCTTTTGAATCTTGGTTTAGTCCAGGGCGGCCATGGTGTTTAGTGCTGAGGACATGTCATAAATAATAATAATCAAAATTGCACCATAAGATGGAGAGCCACAACTAATAAGTATACACCGCCTGTAATGATAGTCTGCATCCTGTCTGCACCCACAACTTGGGATGTGCCAAACTACTGCTCTTATTCCATAACATTATGATTATGGAATTCTTGCCCTCAGAGCTGGAATACTTACAGAAGCCAGCCCTTGAAATACTATCCATATATGGACTTAAAATAATGACAATTTAAAAATGTATTCAGCTTGAACTTCCTATTTACAGCTTGTTTCTGATTCTTTAGCAATTTTGCCATCTAATTTTAAGCATATCCATGTAGCTGTGATGAATACTCTCCCCTGCCAATAATGGCTGGGAAATGCCAAAAAAGACCATACAGGGGTGTCTCAGAGATCTGTGTGTTGCATGCACTGGCATTTTGTGTGTTCTGTCAGATCAAGGAGAAGGATGATGCTGACTATGCAGCCAAGCTAACCAGTGATCTGGTTGAAATAAAGTTTAAATGTTGTCAGTACTTTTAACTAATTCACACATTTCTTGCAGGTGAATGTCTTGAAAGCAGTATGAGCCAGAAAGGATCTACGAGCAGCTATCCTGGCTCTGCAAAGTAAGAACCCTAATGAATTTTTTTTAAAAAACACATAACCTTTAATGAAATGAACATACAGGACTGTTGAATGGAATGATTTACCTTCCCCACCCCTCTTGCTCCAAGGGAAATGTTCTAAAGCTATGTAGAGAGTATAGCTTGTCAGAGTGGGGGAGAAGGCACTGGACTTTTATTGCCTGGAATAGGCATGGTCATTTATGGCTCTGTACTTCCTACTTGTAATATGAAGTAGGAAAAAAATGAATGATTCCACATGCAATTCTGAAAACTGTTCTCACCCCCATTTCTGAGTTTGCTTACATCCCAGTGATGTAGTTGGAAATAAGACAGGGTTTCTTCCATAACCACCCCCACCCCCCACATGCCCAACACCCCTCTCTCCAGCCTCCTTCTCAAGCTCCTTGCTCCCCACCCCCTTCCTCATGGCTCCAGTGATGGTAGCAGGAGAATAGAGAGATGTTTCTCCCTATTCCCTGTTGACTGGCATGGAGTCATCACAGCATGCCAGATGCAAGGAGGATTGGAAAGCGTAGTCGTTCCAGTACTTCTGCCATAGGTCAGGAATGCTAGAAAGACTACAATTCCCAGCACTTCAAGCACTTGGCATGCTGTGATAACTCCATGCCAGGCATAGCATGTGATGGGAACAAATGCCTCCTTATTTCCCTGATGCAGCTGATGAAGTCACAAGAAACTTAAGCGTGGGAAGAGGGGGCTTGGAAGTAGGGGGTGGTTGAGTAGAAGGGAAGTAGGAAGGCCTTACATTTCTCTCTAGCTTGGGTTAAATCCAAGCTGGGGAATAATATATGGTCATGCTTTTCTCATGTTTCAGAAGAGCATGATGAAATTGTCCCCATTTGACTTTCAAGCTACTTGGAACAGAGCTTGGCAGCATCATTTCAGATGACCATTCCTGAAGAACAATAAGAGACCCTTGCCGTTTCATGGTGCTGTATCACTAGCCTCCAGACCAGCACAAACTGTAGAACATATTTATAAACATGGTGAATAAAAGGAGGGGAATATATGGTCAGTGGTGGTGGTGGTGGTGGTCAGTGCTCATAAACCCAAGGACTTTCTGCCTCATCCTAAACTCTTGGTCTGAAATTATATATTTGAGGGGGAAGATAACTGACTAATTGAGAGCCCATGTGATATAGTGAACTGGGAAGACCTGAGTTCAGATCTCCATTTAGCTATGAAGCTCCCTGGGCCAGCTACCATATCTTTCAACCTGCACTACTTCGCAGGGTTGTTGCAAGGACAAGGGGCAGGAAGAAATGTGTATGCTGCCTTAAACTCCTTGAAGAAAGAAGGATGGGATAAGAATATAATCCAGAGGGTATCCCAAAAGCAAGCTGGTTAGGGCTCTTCCTCTCAAATGTATTAGGAATTTTATTTGAATGTAGGAGCTCCCTTGTTCTGGACACTGATTACTCTAGAGCAGGGATTCTCAATGTTGGGTCCCCAGATGTTATTGGACTTCAGCTCCCATAATCCCCAGCCCCAGTGGCCTTTGGTTGGGGATTATGGGAGTTGGTCCAATAACATCTGGGGACCCAATGTTGGGAATCCCTGCTCTAGAGAAAGGAGCTTCAATATCCAGGATTGGGGAAGATCCTGAATATTCAAAGAAATGTGGGATCTCCTAGTCCACATGTTTAAGTTCTTGGTGTGGTAAGAGGAGCAGGAAGGAAGCCTGTGAGCCCAAGGCCTGTTTTTGATGATTTAGTTTGTAGAAGATGGTGGGGTAGTTATCCAGAATTAACCCAAGTCTCTGTAACTATACTGGCTCTTAAGCTGCTTATCATCTGTGCTGATGAAATAAATACTGAAATATGTTAATGAAAAACCTTGGCTTGTTTTTGACAGTTGTTTTATTTTCTCTGCTTTTGCAGTGGCAGCATGGGCAAAGCAGATGGAGCTGCTAAGATGAGCGCAAAAGATTTATATGGTAAGGGCCCACCATTGAAACACTTTGTTGATTATGTTTGTCAGACTACAGGATGCTAGATTCAGCTTTGTATCTAGGGAGGCAAAAAGTAAGTTTATGATATTGCATTTAATTAGCCCTGTTCAGGCATGATGTAAGCTAGGGAATACTGTACTTATTTATTCATTTATTTATTCGTTTGTTTGTTTGTTTATTTTACATTTATATCCTGCTCTTCTTTTGAGGAGCTCAGAGTGGTGTACATGCTTATTTTTATCCTCACAACAACCCTGTGAGGTAGGTTAGGCTGAAAGATACATGACTGGCCCAGAGTCACCCAGTGAGTTTCATGGTTGAATAAGGATTCGAACTCGGGTCTTCCCCGTCCTAGTCCAACACTCTAACAGGCTTGCGGTGATCTCTCTGTGAACTGCACAGGTTCACCTAGCAGTTCACAACAGCCACTAGGCCGAAAGGACATGCCCAGAGGAGGGAGGACGATGACTGCTAGGCTCACCCGCCCCCCCGCCCCCAGCAGCCACCCTTTGGCCATGCAGCGGCTTTGATTTTTTAAAAAAACGCATAGGTTAGCGGCAGCGGGCGGGCTTGGGTGGCTGTAGGAGGCCCCCTGGCCATTTGGAGGGGCCCCCGCACCGTGGAGGCCACGGACCAGGTCCCCAAGGTCTGGGGGTTAGAGCACCTCTACCCATAACCCAACCCCCACATGCCCTCCCCCAACAAATGATCTATTTCTATTACTTGCATTTTAAGGAAATAGGAAGATGCCTTGTACTGAGTCAGACTATTGGTTTGTCTAGCTCAGTACTATTGTCTACACCAACTTCAGCCTTCAGCTGAGGGAGGTGTAGCCAGTTAGCCAGGAGAGGAGGTGTGGCACAAGGCTGGCAGCAGCATTGTGAGCTGCCTTGTACTGAGATCCATCTCGCTCAGTATTATCTACACCAGGCCTGCTCAACTTAGGCCCCCCGGCTGTTTTTGGATGACAACACCCATAATCCCCAGCCATAGTGACCAATAGTCAGGGATTATGGGAGTTGTAGGCCAACATCTGCAGGAGGGTCAAAGTTGAGCAGCCCTGGTCTACACAGACTGGCAGCAGCTTCAACTCCAAGGTTGCCGGCAAGAATCTCTCTCAGCCCTATCTTGGAGATGCCAGGGAGGGAATTTGGGACCTTCTGCATGCTTGCATGTGGATGTTTTTCACAGAGCAGGGAGGCAGGTGTGGTGCAAGGCAGGAAGCAGCTATATACCAGGTCAGATCACTGGTCCGTCTAGTGCAGTATTGTCTACACACTGACTGGCGGCAGCTCTCTAAGGTTTCAGGCAGGAATCTTTCCCAGCTCTACCTGGAGATGCTTCCAGGGACTGAATCTATGACCTTCTGTGTGTAAGGATGCAGATGCTCTTCCAGTGAGTTATGGCCCCATCTCCTAAGGAGAATGTTTTACAGTGCTCACATGTCATCTCCCATCCAAATGGAAATCAAGGCAGCCCCTGCTTAGCAAAAGGGACCATTCAGGCTTGCTATGGTAATACGATCTCTGCTCCCCAGCTCCCTATGCTTTCTACCAGCCAGACCAGCAACTGGACACATTCAGTTGCATCCAACTGAGAGGCAGCACAGTGTAGTGGTTAGTGTTGAACTAGGATGGGGGTGGGATGGGTTTGAGACCTGGGTTTCAAATCCCCTTTCAGCCATGAATCACTGGGTGACCCTGGGCCAGTCACTTCTCTTTCAGCCTAACCTGCCTCACAGGATTGCAGAGGAATATTGTGGGGAGGTTTGGCACAGATGCCATGGTCAGGGGTATGTGTTTTAGAAGATCAGTAAGTGGGTGGCGGGGTGTGTGAGGGAGGGGGCAGATCCATGGGGAGAGGTGAGGTGCAGCCAGCCAGCTAGGAGGAGGTGTGGTGAGGCAGGCAGCAGGTCCGCTGATCTCTGGGGCCCCGTGGGGCAGCCTCCCCACCTTTTTTTCTGTGCCACTGCTGCCGGCTGCTGCCCCCGCACTCTTCCTGCAACCTAGGGCTGGGAAAAGCTCCAGAACACAGTTCCGGCTCCACTATACCAGTGCACACGTGTTCCCAGGACTCTGGCTGCTCTGCCAAACCTCAAACTCGGTGCTATGTGTGAACCCACCCAGGGAGTCACTGGCTCTAGTATCTTGAGTAGACTGGTGTCACTCCCACATCATAAAATCATGCGCTGAAGAGAGTTTCAATTTGCATTTCAAGCTATTTGCAGGCGACAGTGGCTGTGAGCCCATGTGGCCCAATCTGTGTGTGCAGCAGGCATCCAAAATCTCTTTCTTCTGAAAGTAACCATGTGCATTGCCCAACCAAGCACTCCTGGAATTCAGGGGAATTGGGGGAGTGACAACAGTTGCTTGCTGTGGCCAAGAGTAGAGGGGAAACAGGGAAATCCTAAAGTCTATGTCGGAATGCTTGCATGCGACTACAGTGTTCTGTGGATCACATTGATGGTACTTTGATATTTTTTCAATTGGTTTTTAATCTCTCCGCTGCATTACACTTGTTACTATTGTAACCTCCAGTATGGCTGGACTGCTGAGGATTATCGCTATACTATTAGATTTGCAAATATAACTGAACATTAGACTCCCCAGGACATGTGTATCTTATGGAATTAAAACAGGCTCCCTAAAACATTTGAGTTCCCAGACCAGCTTAAGACAGAAATGTTTACTGTTATTAGCAGTTTAATGGATTATGTTCCTTAATGAGATATTGTGTAACTTCAGAATAGCCAATGTCCTTTTAGATTTTTTTTTTTTTAAGGAAAGGTTTACAAACAGTATTTGGTTCTAGATGGCGGAAGGTCTCTCAGACAAACATGCAGAGTTAAATCCTGAGTTGCCATACATGCTTTTATAGACAGGCCTGGTGTCAGTTGCTGACATGGTAGAGCATCTTTCAGGATGCCACCTGTTGTTGTCACCCATTTTAGGTCAAATCCTCCGTAGCTTCCAACTTTGCTTCCCCTATAGGTGACCCTCCTGGTCCCACATACATTCTTCCCGCACAAGATACCCATTCTTGCCTTGCTGCAGGAGCATGTTCTGGTTGCCAGGGGAATCAGGCCATTGCCTCTTGCCTAGCCTCATCACAGTGCCAAGGGTGGCCCTTCCAAGGGGCAGGGTGGAGCGGTTGCCTCAGCTGCAGGTGTGAGGAGGGGCATAGGAGGCAGTAAGTGCCCACCACAGGCACCACCCAGCCATCCACTGCCAGCACCCTTTCTCACCCTGTTGGGGCATGCCGTTTGTTTTCCCCCTCTCAGCCCGCTGGGGCATTGCTCTTCTCTTCTCCCTGCCCCCCGCCAACTTGAGCTAGAATTGTCCTTGCCACCACTGCCTTGCTTGGTGGCATGGTGTGGGTGTTGCTGCCACTGCTTCGGCAGCATGACCCGAGAATGCTGAGCAGCCACCTGCAGATGTGGGGGCAGGGTGTCATGTTGTCCTTCACTAGCAAAATGGATCGCCTCTGCATAGTGCCTTGTCTCTTGTGCCTCTGTTGCTATCAGATCTGTCCCTGGGGCAACAATGGTGGCACTTCCTGTTTTGCTATTGCTGTGGCAACTCCGGCTTTTACTCCTTTTCCCCTGGCAGGGCAGCTTGTGTTGCAATCTTCCTGTGGGGGAGAAGACAGGTGAGTGGGAAGGAATGAGGCAGAGCTGCAGCTTCATGGGTATTTTAAGGAGACCGGCTGAGGGCATCTTAACTAAAGAGACCACTAAAGCTTGAAGCAGGCACTTTTTACAGGGGTTTGTTTGTTACTGTGGGAAATTCTAGACTTTTACAGTGCACATCATCCTAAACTAGGAGGACAGAAAGCAAACATGCAGTTATGTTAATAACATGCTAGGCCCTTGTTTGTCCTCAACGGGGGAAAGAATTGTGGGGGGTATTTATTTATTTAGAGACAGGCATACAATGAATTCTTCTGAATGCTCTATTCAGCTGAAGTAGACTGGAGAAGCGGCTTTTGATTTTGTCACAATAACAGCAGTGTCATGCTGGGGATCTGTCCCCTACTTGGTGTAAAGCAGGATGAACAGGGGATTAGGCATAAAATATCTTGTTTAACCTGTTTATCAGCTGAAGAAGAATCTGTTTCCTAAAAGTCAGTTTCTACAAGCCATTTGTGTGCAGAATGTCAAGTTTCATTTGCACAGTCAGGCGCCACGTTCTTCGTGTTGTTTGTGTGACCTTCATGGAATGTATGTTCTTATATTTTGTTTGGTAATCATTGTAAGAGCTACTGCGCCTCTTCTTACAATTACAGAGAAGGGCTCCAGGGTGGGCTGTGGGGAGAGCAGGTTAAACTTACCCTCCCCGCAGACGATCACAGTGCCGTTGCTGGGCACGCTCCCTACGGGGAGGGGAGGGGGCCGGGATGTGTCATGCCGGGATGCACTACGTGGTGCATCATGGAGATCCCCCCTCCCATCCCTGGGCTCCCAGCAGTGTGACAGCCATGGCTGCCACATGAGCAAAACAAAACAAAACAAAACAAGGTTAAGGGAGCTCTCTCTCCCTTGATTTCATTTTGAACGGTGGCTAATTAGGTAGGTTTGCTGCTGTTGAGCCGCCGGGATTGGCCCAATCCTGGCGGTTCACAGGTATATGCAAAACCGGGCTGGGCTTCCTTAGCCCAGTTTTGCACACACATGTGAATAGCCTCAATGTTGGCTAGCTGGTGGCATAAGAATTTTAGAATAAATGAATGTAAATAAAAGTTGAACAGATCAGAATCAGTGATATTCTCAATGCTGTGATGATGTTTGCTGCTATACCTGGTGCTATTTTGATAATAGTCTATCCTTTTTATTTATCTGGTAACTGACACCAACAGGATTTAGCTGTTGCCAAGAATCCCCTTTCAGTCTAAGCTGAGCTCATGGTGGGGAAGAGGACACAAGGTTTCAGGGACTCCACAGGTTAGAGAAGAAATGCCCCCTTATGGCCCCCAACAGCTGGGAATCTGGTGGTCCATGGGCCCTCTTGTGGCCCCTCCCTCAAAACACTTGATCTGCCACCAAGTGTGATATGACCAAGCTACATTTAGCAGAAGTGTAGTACGACCAGGAGACGGGAGTAGCATCCTGGGCTCAGACATCATGTGGAACCACAGTTAAAGTTTGATTCTGTGTGACATCCCTGAGCCTCCAGAGCATGGAATCAAACTTTAACCGTAGTTCCTCATTATGGCTGAACTGGTCTACTGTACTTCATGATATACAGAGAAGATAATACTGTCAGAAATGTTTGTGATTAGTTTAAGAAAACTACCCATAGGTGGATTACCACATAGGCAATAGAGGCAATTGCCTACGGTGAGAAATCTTGGGAGAGCGGCAAATTTTGGGGCAGGGGAAAGTTGAATCTTTTTTTTAAAAAAACACAAACTTTAAAAACTGCCACTGCTTGGCGGCGGCAAGAGCTCCTAGTGTCGGGTGCAGGGTGCTGCCTGTCTGGATGGCAGCAGAGATGGCGAGGGGGAAGTTCCCCCTTTTTTCTTCTAAAAGCCACCGCAGCGGCGGGATGGAGGCTGCTGCAGGGAGTGGGAGATGAGGGGAAAGTCCTCCCTTTTACATTAAAATGCTGCTGCCTGCATGGAAAGGAATGGGCTGGTAGCAGCTGTAGCGGGAAGGGTTGTGGTGTCTGGTGGGGGGGGAGCATCTTCCTATATCTCTGCTGCCTGATATAGGTATTTCCCATACCAGTGGGGATTTGAACCGGCAACCTCTGGCTTGATGATTAAGTCATTTCCCTGCTGCGCCATGAAGTGGCTAGTGTATTTGTATGCAATAACATTATTGTATATGCGTGATCCAGTGTAATACAGTGGCTAAGAATGTGAGCTATGTACTAAGAAGTCTCCTGTTTGAATCATGAATATCCTACAAATTCACTAGTAGGCAAACCACTATTTCTTGTCTTAGACCCTCCACCAGCAGTGTGGGGATGAGGATACCTTATGAGGTTGTTGTAAAGATTGTTTAGGTAATGCATATGATGTGCTTTGAACACTCTGAAGTGTTTGTGCTGTTTCTCACATATTGGAGACTTGATGCCACTGGAGAATGAGGAAATACTGTATAATAACCAATTATTTCTTCAGTAGCAACTCCCATAGTAGAAACAAGAGCCGATGAATGACCCTTCATCCTACTTGCATGAATGAATGAGTTACTCTTTCCCTGCCACAAATGTTCCTTTTCTTCCCTTGGGGTCATGAGGGTACTGAATGTTCATTGCCTTTGGCAACCCATCTGAAACACAGGTATCTCCTGCGCTGAACCCCATATTCTAGAAGAGTCGCCAAAGGCACTTGCCGAAAGATCTCTTGGCTTACAGATACAGCAGGTAGCTATCAGGTGACTGCCTCATTCAGTGCACAGCTGCCAGCTGAATAAATGTTAATGTGGGCCATGAATAAATAAAGCTGCTTCTCTGCTTACTGGCTTCTGTTCTGAACCAAGTTGAAAGGACTTTTGGAGGGAAATCCATTATATTCTTGGCATGACCAAGAGAATGTCTGGGGAGGAAGTACTTCACAATAATTAGTGGTTTACACAACAAACTTATTGCTGCCTTTTCGGTCAAATTAGCAGCAGGGCCCCGTAATGGTAAACTCTTTGCAAGGCTTAAGAGAATAATACTCTACTTGCTGAAGAGTTTTCCCTCTGAATCCTTCTACCAAGGAAATGTTCCAGCTCCACAGAGAGGGGAGGAAGTGTGTGTGTGTGTGTGTGTGTGTGTGTGTGTGTGTAAGTAACATGCATCCAATCTCAGAGACTCTACAGCCATCCTTCATAGTCAAAATTATTATTATTTTATTATTTATTTAGATTTATATGTTGCCCTACTCCCATAGGACTCAGGGCGGCTTACAAGCAATAACATACAAAGCAACACAGTTCAATAAAATACAACATACATAACATCATAACCACAACCCCATACAGTACTCGTTACAAGACATAATAACTATGGATTACCAGATCACTCTATGACCAGCTATCTCAGCGACCGAATACCCGATGGAACATTTCCGTCTTGCATGCCTTACAGAAAGCCAACAAATCATGGAGAGCTCTGATATTATCCAGGAGACCGTTCCATAGAGCCGGGGCCACCACTGAGAAGGCCCTAGCTCTCGTTGATTGCAGTTGAACATTCCTAGGGCCCGGGATCACCAAGGTATTACTTGGGGCTGATCTCAGGACCCGGCGAGGGACATATCAGACAAGGTGGTCCTGGAGGTATGGAGGACCCATACCATGTAGGGCTTTAAATGTTAAAGTTAATAACTTAAACTTAACCCGGGACTCAACCGGCAACCAGTGCAGTTGAACGAGCAAAGGTGTCACATGTGCTCACCAAGACGCCTTAGTAAGGACCTTGGCCACTGCATTCTGCACCAGTTGCAATCTCTGAGTTAGGTGCAGTGGCAACCACACATAAAGTGAGTTGCAATAATCTAACCTAGAAGTGACTGTCGCATGGATCATAGTAGCCAAATCTGGAGGGGACAGATAAGGGGCTAGCCGCCGTATTTGGCGTAACTGGAAAAAGACCTTTCGAGCGACGTCCATGATCTGAGCCTTTATATTCAAAGAGGCATCAAGAATCACACCCAGACTCTTTACTGTAGGCTGAGGTATCAAACAAGCACCTTCAAGGGTTGGTAATTGGATACTCACCCCTGACCTCTTCGGGCCCATCCACAGAACTTTAGTCTTATCTGGATTAAGCCGTAGACGACTTTGCTTCAGCCAGTCTACGACTGCCTCCAAGCACCTGGTCAGCTGAGCTATGGTGTCCTCGGCCCTGCCATCCATCAGCAGAAAAAGCTGGGTGTCATCCGCATATTGATGGCACCCTAGCCCAAAACTCCACACCAGCTTTGCTAAAGGCCACATATAAAAATTGAACAGCAAGGGCGAGAGAATAGCCTCCTGAGGGATGCCACATGTTAATACATGACGTGAAGACCTCTCATTGCCCATAGCTACTCTATAACCCCGGCCTTGTAGGAAAGAATGCAGCCACAACAAGGCCACACCTCAAATCCCAGCATCAGCTATGCAGTAGATCAGAATATCATGGTCCACAATGTCAAATGCTGCTGTAAGATCTAACAGCAACAGCAGTGCCGACCCTCCCTTATCAAGTTGGCGACGGAGATCATCAGCCAGGGCGACAAGGACTGTTTCGACCCCATGCCCAGGCCGAAACCCAGACTGGAAGGGATCGAGAACTTCTGCATCCTCCAAAAACATCTGAAGCTGTACTGCTACCGCTCGCTTTATCACTTGGATCTCAGTCCTCATAAGGTTCATCTTCTAAAAAGTGAGGGAGGTGAACAAAGAGAATTGGAAGGGTACTGTGTTGTGATTGCTACATCTCTGTTTGTAGCTGCTGTATAGAACCAAGTGATATGGTGGCAGAAAGATTCCAAACTACATTAGACAATAGAGATGGTGGGGAGGGGGAAAGAAGGGTCAGGAGCAACAACAAAAAAAGATGAGGAAAAGTAAGATTTTAAACTGTGTGCCTGTGTGTGTGCATGCACGTGCATACACATGCGCCTGTCTGCATAAAGATGTTTTTATTGTTAAATGTTTGGCACTCACTTCACTCACTTGCTTACTCGCTCACTCACTGATGAAGGTAGCCACACTGTTAAAGTGCTTTTTATAATAGATAGAAAGCTGAAATGTAGTACACAAAGTCCAATACACTTTGATTACTACTCTAGTCTTAAAATGGGATATGTTAACCTCTCTATCAAAACTTGTAATATGAAGTCTGCCTCAGAACCCCAGGGCAGAACAAGTGGGGTGGGATATTTGGCTGTGAGATTTCTCCCTTCAAGCATCAGAAGCAACTTCAGATTGGAGGAAGGCAGCCAGGAACATAGATCTGCAAATGGGGCAAGATGTGCATGTGTTGGACTTATCCTTTCATGTGCTTTAAGTATCTTTGGATGAGATTGGTGGGAGAAATTTGCAGTCGTCTCCAGGAAGGGATTTGTTTGCAGAATTCAACCCACTCCCCTCGTGCTCATTTCCTTGCCCTGCAGTGCTATACCTAGATTGATAGAATAAGTGCCGTCAAGTCAGAGTCGACTCTTAGCGACCACATAGATAGATTCTCTCCAGGATGATCTGTCTTCAACTTGGTCTTTAAGGTCTCTCAGTGGTTCATTCATTGCTGTCGTAATCGAGTCCATCCACCTTGCTGCTGGTCATCCTCTTCTTCTCTTTCCTTCAACTTTTCCTAGCATTATGGACTTCTCAAGGGAGCTGGGATTTTGCACAATGTGTCCAAAGTATGATAGGTAATAGCTACACCTATAACCCGCTCTTTATCCCCTTCTTTATCCCCTTAACTATTCAAAAGAGGATTTGTATATATGTTTGTGTAAATGGAGATTCTGATATAAATACTAAATCACCTAACTAGTCCCGTTATAACTTTAAAAAAAATAGATGCACATTTTCCTATTGGGCATCCTTTTTCCTTATTGGCTTAGTTACAACAGCATAGAAGATCGAAACATTAGCTTTTCACATTTGTCACAATTGAAAGTGTCCAGTGTGGAGTGGATGCCAGGAGGTACTTTACCTGTGGCAGGGAAACCAAGTGAAGGAACATGGAGCTAAGGAGTAACTGCCTGCCCAGCAAGGGAAGATCACTTGACACAAGAAACTGCATGTAACCCAAGAAAGGCTTTAGTACTGTAACAGAACACTGTAGGCTAGCATGAGAGGCACAGTCATTCCCACATGTCTGTCCAGGATCAAAATGTATGCTTTCTGGATGCTTCACACCTTTTTAGTGCTTTCCTTGTCATGAGCTCATACGTGGCATAGAAGACTGAAAAAGCCATCTAGTCCAATCCTCAGGTTTGTGACAGAGTTGGTCAACCCCAGCACAGTGGTTTTCCCTGCGGCGGCTGCTAGTTGTCTGCCTTGTGTTCTCCCCCTGCTAAATATAAGAGGTGCCTTTTAAAAGGTGACTCTTTGCAACTGCCAGGAGTTAGCAGATGTTGTGTCTCATCCTCATGGTGTTCTTATGAACTTAAAGGGGAGAGCAGTGTTCCTTGCCCTGAACTCTGTGGAGGAAGGGTGGGATAAAAAATTATGTGAGTTAACCAAGGAAGCCAACTGATTGCTTCAGAAATAAGATACAATTATCCAAACAGCAAGTACTCTTTGGATTAGTTGTCTTCACTCACTGAGGGTCAAACTAGACATGCAAGCAAATGTGTATTGAAGAAGAGTGCTTCTAACCAGAAGTGCCTTCTCTCTAACCCAATAACTGCAGAAGTGGGGAGAAGCTTGATTGGGACCACAGTGTGCAGAGAAAGGGAGTCTATTGAAATAATTCGTTTGGGAGCAGATGGCTGCTTCAGGAGGACTTTGGACAGGAAAACAGCATGTGGGTCACGCAGTTCTTTGGGATGAAAGAAGATATACTTTCATTTGGAAGAAGCATGGCTTTTAGCATTTGTTGGTGTGTGCAGCTAATCTGAGCTTGATTCCCAGTGTCTTGCTGAATATTGCTTGTGAAAGACTACTCACATAAACATTAAGGTAACTTATTGAGCAAACTGCATGATCATCTATCCCAGCATGCAACTCCTCCTTCCTTTCTCCTTTTGGTGCTTAACTTTCTGTGAGGTGCTATCTCTAAAGCGATTACCACATTTTCCTAGAGCATATATTTGTATAGGACATTACAAAATTGTGACAGGAGTACAGCAACAGATCATAGTAAGCAAGCTGGCCCACTGACAGAAACTTATTTTAAATACTTGTTTTTAAGGCAGATGTATGGCCAGAGTCTGAGAAATATATGCAACTCCTCTTTACTGAAAGGTTCAGTTTTATTTTGGTCTCTGACCAGCAATATTCTTATTATTTATTTATTTATTTATTTATTTATTTATTTATTTTTACATTTTATATCCCACTCTTCCTCCAAGGAACCCAGAGGGGTGTACTATATACTTAAGTTTCTCCTCACGACAACCCTGTGAAGTAGGTTAGGCTGAGAGAGAAGTGACTGGCCCAGAGTCACCCAGCTAGTCTCATGGCTGAATGGGGATTTGAACTCGGGTCTCCCCAGTCCTAGTCCAGCATTCTAACCACTACACCACGCTGGCTCTCACAATACAAAGTAGACAGATTAAAAAACTTTAAGCATTAATAACAATTTGTCCTAAAATATAACAATTGGATTAAGTATTAGTCTGTCTGATTCTAATAATTGCCACACAAAATTTGGCTACATTATATGTAATGTCAGAATAATGGTCAGCAAAAAGAACACAAATGAAAAACTCATCTGAAAGGCTTGGAAAATTTCTTAATAAAGGAACTATAAGAGAAGTATGAGAATCGTGATAAAAAGTACAGTATAATAAAACATGCACTATAGATTCAACTGCTCCATCTCCACATGGGCATACCCATTCCTCATAAGGAATCTGATTAAACCTACCCTCTCAGAACTGCTGATGGGAGAGCATTAAAACATGCCAGCAAGAGCATCCTTCTATACTTAGACACTGTTAACATGCTAAGGTACTTAGCTGGTTTGGAGTTATATATTTGGTTCCCAAGGTAAAACTTATTTGTAACAAAACTTAGATTGTTTTGGTGTGCGATGTCTAGGAGCCTTTGTTTGAGGGCTAACTTGGCATGTTCATGGCCCCACACTACCAATAGCTCAGGAGAGAATCCAAGTGAACAGAATTTCTTTTTCACTATTTGTTATTTCCATTGCAATTGAAAGCCATCCTTCAATATCAAGGGTACCAATCCTTTGGGGAGAAAAATAAGCTTTAACCATAAATTACATACCAGTAACCAGACCCTGGTTTCCATACTTAGTACACCTGCCTCTAAACATAAAATCACATTAGGCACCCAGCAAGGCACTTGATATAAGCTTCTCAAAAACTTGGTCTGGGTTGTTTCTAAGACCGCAAGATTGGAGTATAAGATGATTTGGGCACCATATATGGGCTAGTGCTTTAGCTTCATATAGTTTGATAGCAGCCAGGATAAAATGTCCACCTCTAGTTTGAGGGGGGAAGTCAAGATTTATTTTATTTATTTATTTCAGTCAAGATTGCTGAAATACTACTTTGGTTGTTTTGCATTACACTTTTTATGCACATTTACACTACCTTTTGCTTGGAAAAATCACCCCTATATATTTAAAATGGTCAACTTTGCTTGATTTTAAATCCATCAGTACTCCAGTTCAGCTTCTTGGGGGACTTTGCAAACATCATGATTTTAGTTCTTTGGTACATGTGCCTACAGAGAATCTTTCCTGTAGTAGCATGCAAGAGCCTGCAGTGCTGCTCTTAACCCATTGGGCGACAGGGATAAAATCACATCATTACCCACATAAAGGAGCACACACATGTGCTTAGATACTAATTTTGGAAGAGGAGGCTCTAAATGACTTAACCTTTCCACCAAGAAATTTATATAAAATTAAATAAAAGGGACTAAAATGCAACCCTGCCATACTCCTTTCTGGATAAGAATCTCTTCTGAAAGCTGTTCATGTGCATTGCATCTAGCTCGCAAACAGGTGTTGTCATACAATTTGTAAATAAGAAGCAATTCTCTGTTGTTATCTGTTCTGATGGGCACCACCATACCATGCTGTGGGTCAAAAGGAGTTGCCCAAATCCAAGTTAAGCAAGGCAGCAAGGAAGCTCTAAAAGGAAGCTGTTGAGCTAGCAGAAGGCTGGTGCTGACTGAGGCTTTAAGTTGCTTTTGAGAATCCCACCCCTCAGTAGATCTCTATTCAGGATCAACCTGAGTTGGCCTGGCCTCCCTGCAAGGAGGCCCCTGATGAAGGCCCTGAGCAGCCCCGTGAGCACTCCACCCTCAGGGATTAGAGGGAATGAATGAGGCTCTGATTAAGAGGCAGGAATCCTGTTGGGGGGCACTAGGTCAGCAGCTCTCTAGGGCTCTTCTGAGCGGGCAATCAACTCCAGCTGCTGCAGCCATAAAGTAATTGAGGGGTTGTTATTGGGCCCAGGGATACAGGCCGGGGGTTGGGCTCCTTTCCCTCTTTTCACATTTCTAACCCCTACAACGTGAACTGTAAAACCATGCTGTTTATTAATGTGGTATTTGTAACCAGAGTTACAGCATCTCTGTAGGAAGGCACCATCCCTTGCATAACAACAAACTTGGGTTGGCCACTCAATAGACAGCTACCCATAGCCAATCCTGCCCCTTTGTTGAGGGTTTTGGTGCAATACTGTGTTTCAGATGTTTGTCTGTCACATTCCTCCTGCTTAAAAATAAAAAATAGAAATCTTAGGTACAGTATATACCTAAAAAGATAATATGCAAAGAGGCCGAAGGCACAAGTATGTATGTAGAGTAGGAAAAAGACTAAAGCCTCAGTGCGTACCTACAGCATTGTGTATTAATTATTCTTGACCCTGCGCTCCTGGAGTTGCAGAATAACAAATAGAGTAAACTCTAGCCACCCCATAACATTTGTACTCTGGGTGGTTCACAAAGTAAAACAAAAGACAGTAGGGGGAAAACATACAATTCAAAGAAGACACAGAATTCAAGAAACCAAATCTGGAAAGCCTTCCAATGGCATCTCCTCCCCCACCCAGTTGTAATCTGGCGTAGCCTTTTTTACAGTTCTGTTTGTTATATTTCTCTCTCTAAATGAATGATGTCTTTAAGAATACAAAAGCAGCTCTTCAGCTTTAGTTAATGAAGTCATTCTCACTACCAGGCAGCAGGGCAGGGAAGGCTGCAGAAGCCTGCCTTCCCTACAGACTATCACCAAGGACTGTCTGGGTGGTTCTCTGCTGCCTCAAGAAACACAGAGGTGCAGGGGCTGGGACGCATTGTCCTGCCCCCCAGAAATGCCACAATGTTGTGGGGATCCCCCCCATCAATGGGTGGGTTTCTGTTAGTGTGTCACCACCAGATGAAAGCTGCCAGTGCTGATACACAGTCACAAACACAGCCAAGGGAGTGCTTGCTCCCTTAACCCCATTTAAGAAGCAGACTTCCTTGGTAGGTTTGCCACTGGGAGCCGTTCACTTCCCGTGGGTTTTCATAGGCAGCCAAGCCTGGGCTTAGCTGTCCTAGCCCAGTCGGTTGCTCATGAGAACAGCCTCGATGTACATATATATCTCCTCTATGTGATCATTAATTAATGATTTTGGTTAAATGTATGCATGTGACATAAGCATGAACTTATGGCTACAGCAGAAATATGAAATCCCTCAACGTGCCATGCTTTTCATACTGATCTGAATAAGATTTTATTTTATTTTATTATTACACTTGTATACCGCCCCAAACTCGTGTTTCTGGGTGGTTCACAATGATAAAACAGTTAAAAACACATATTAAAAACACATAAAAGCAATTAAAAACTAACAATTTACACATCGGTCACAGAATTAACATATACATTATCATGAAGCTGAAAAAGCCTGAGTAAAAAGATGGGTTTTAAAATTTTTTTTAAAATGGTCAGAGATGGGGAGGATTGTATCTCAATAGGGAGCGCATTCCATAGTCCCAGGGCAGCAACCAAGAAGGTCCGTCTCCGTGTGGCCACCAGACGAACTGGCGGCAACTGGAGGCGGAACTCCACAGACGACCGCAATGGACGGTGGGGCTCATAGTGAAGAAGACGTTCTCTCAGATAACCAGGTCCTAAACCATTTAGGGCTTTATAGGTTATAACTAGCTCTTTGTATTTTGCCTGGAAACTTATCGGCAGCCAGTGTAACTCCATCAGCAGAGGTGTAATGTGGTCTCTCCGAGATGACCGAGAGACCAGCCTGGCTGCCGCATTCTGAACCAACTGAAGTTTCTGGACTAAGTACAAAGGCAGCCCCACGTAGAGCGCATTACAGAAGTCAGGTCTGGAGGTTACCAACAAATGTACCACTGTTTTGGGGTTGTTAAAAAAAAAAAATCTGCTTTGGGTGTTGTTGTTTTAAATAGTGTTTTCCATAGAATGGTGTGTTATTTTTAAGTTGTATAACGGGGGAAGGAGATGTTCTTATATTGTAATATGCCTTGAATCTTTGGGATAGGAAGGGAATAAAAATAGCATCAGCAGCATGACTGCCATGGGGTATAGTTTACCAGGAAGCAAACCTACTTGAGTCCCATTGATAAGCTTCCATTCATTTCAAAGGGGATTATTTAGAAGAACCACCTGAAGCATTGTGACCTGGGCCAGAACTTGCCAAAGTTTGGGGGAGAGGTGGACGGGGAGTAGAGAAGAGATCGGTAGCCTCTCAGTCCAGTACTGTTAAAGTTTTGTCTCATTGCTTGATGCTCTTGACAGGTTCCTTGGCTGCTAGCACCAATCTCTTTCTTTTAAATTCTTTCTTGAGCTTGAATTGGTACTCTGACACTGGAACTTTGTGCCAGTTCTAAGTAGACATAGACTGTTCCTGAATCTGTATTAGGATCCCAATCCTGAAAGGATATACAGTTTTAACCTTGCCTCCTATCTTAATCCTGGCTGATGGGACTCCATGAATCAACAGCATCTAATAAACACTTAAACATGTAGTTTGTTTGTTTGTTTGTTTGTTTGTTCAATTTTTAGACCACCCTTACAAAATAGCTCAGGGCGGTTCACAAACATCATAAAACAGTTAAAATCAATCAATCACCGGGCATAAAAAATTTAAAAATACAATAAAACAGCTAAAAAGTAAAACAATTCAAAACCTTATAAAAACCCGATACATTAAAGACCCTTTAAAACAATTTAAGTACACTGGAAGGCCAGGTCGAACAGGTAGGTCTTTAGGGCTCTCCTAAATTCCAATAAAGAATTCAAATTACGGATGACTGCAGAGAGCGCATTCCACAGTCTAGGAGCGGCCACAGGGAAGGCCCACCTCTGGGTTGCCACCAGATGAGCCAGTCCTCCTCAGATGATCTTAGCGTGTGGTGGGGATCAGACCGAAGAAGGCACTCTCTAAGGTTTTTGCAGTCCATCCCCACTTAAATAAACATTAGGGTTGTGATTGGCTGCAGCAGGATGTGGATTATGTCCTGTGTCTTGGGATTCTCCTACAATCAGTGAAAATTTTCCTAAGTAGTCATGGGATCATGGACAAATCACTTCAGTATTGCTGTGTTTTCTCTTTTCAACTTAACTGTAAGAGCTTTGACACACAAGGGCACTGTTTTTACAATTGCAGAGGAGAGGAGTAAATTGACAGTTTTCACAATGAAGAGAGGCAAGGAGCACTGCCCCTCCAAGGATCTATATTAGAGCTAGAGAGATTTGGCTTATTCATCAGTGATCTGAAGTTTGGGATGAGCTGTGAGGTAGCCATGCTTACAAATGATACCAAATTATTCAGTATGGTGAAAACTCTGGCAGACTGTGAAGACTTCAGAAAAAAGATCTTGGGATCATGGTGGATACCTCAGTGAAAAACTCAGTTTGGTATGCAAAAACATTGAGTTGGGGGGTGGGGGCTCATTCCTTGTTAGGAATTACTATATTAAGAAAGAGATGGAAAATAAACCTTTTTAGTTAAGACAAATGAGAGATATGATAGAAGTTTATTACATTATGAATAGGATGGAGAAATTGAATACAGAAAAAAAAATCTCCCCTGTTAAATAGGTGAGACTGTTGTAAAAAGTCTCTACAACTTACCTAACAAGATATTTTGTGTCTGTGGCTTAGAAATCCATGCAACGTCTGCCTGTTAAAATTGTTTCTGAGTAAATGTGCACCCACAAGTGCAAGGCAAAACAAGTCCAAAAAATTATTCTAAAACTTGAGGTCACCCATTGAAATTAAATGGCAGTAGACTGAGGCAGACAAAAGAATTTGCTCTTCACACAGTGCAGTTAGCTGGTGCATAGTTAACTTCTGAAATTCACTGCCTCAAAATGTGGTGATGGGCACTGGATTGGATGCTTTTTAAAACCACTTTGGAAACTTTTGTTGAAAAGCTGTATATAAATATGCATCATATTTGTATTCGTAAAAGGGATTTGAGAAATCCATAGATTCCAGATCTATCAATAGCTATTAGCCATGGAAGCTAAATTCCATTTTTTAGAGGCATTGTACCTCTGAATACCAGTGACTGGAGGAAATGGGGGGAGAACTATGTCTTCATACCTTCCTTGTGGGCATTTTGGAAAGATCTGTCTGACCACTGTTGGAAACAGGATGCTGGACTAGATGGACTCTTACTCTGATACAGAAGGGTTTTGATGGGTTCCTTTTGCAGAGGAAGGTTGGTGCTATAAATTTCACAATGGTCTCATATGGTATCTTGGTGTGACTTGAATGTAGAAGGATAGGATTGATTCCTGAAGCAATCATATAATTCTCCCATATAGTTCTTCTTTTGTACTTATTCCTATAATCACCCTGAGAAAGTTGTTGGTTCAGCCTATCTAGGTTAATAGAATTATGTCACTGGCATGTGTAAGGCACATTAATTCCAGATCCCCCACTCCCTGCTTTGAATAATTCCATTGTTTGTCCTGACATCTCACCCACTGCCACTTTGATTTCTTCTTTCAAACTCTTTTCTCATAAGAGATTACAACTTTAAAATATTCCTCACTCTCTTCTGATGCTGTACTCTTCTCACTGATAACCTTTCTTTTAATGTTTTCATTTTCCTTCCACCTATTTTCATGAGGGAACAGAAATCCAGAGACTTCTTCCAATTCCAGATATGGCTGAAAATAACTACTAAGAGCTATACTGTTTATGTTAATGTATCCAAATAAATGGAAGTCACCTAGCTGCTTGATTATCATTCCTAATGTACCACTTAGCCAGGGCCTGAATTATGGAGGAAAAGTAGAATGATTAAATTCACAAGCCCCACCTCTGATTTCCTCCTGATTTTAAATAAATCATGTTCTCTCATAGCCTTCTGAAAACAGTAGCTTAGGGAGTGTCTTTAACAACTAAGGGGCATGGACCCCTCTGCCCTGTAATTTAAGTACTGCTAACAGTAAAGGGCTACAATTCCATTGCAGTAAGCTAAGGGCAGGAGTTTTAGAAAATTCACATTCTAGGTTGCAGAATGTGACCCCTCCCCAACATCCTTGCTTTTATAGTCCTCCTACCTTCAACGTCTACTGTGGAAACTGGTAACTGGCACCACCACATTGTCTTCTCTTCAAATGTCTGGACTTCTCATCTGCCATCTCGGTTCGTGGTTTCCCATATCCTAGTATCTATGCTATGGATGCTATGTTGTTAGCATCTTTAGCAACTCTTCTGTGGGAGTCCTGATTTAGAACCTCCGCTTTGCCAATGGGAACTTGTAGCCGCAAGTGACTAACACTTTGGTACCAAAGATACTTGTGGCAGTAAAGCACACAGATCTCATGCACCAATATAGCTATAGCAGCATCTTGTTCTTGGCAGGTCCATCCTGTTGTGCTACCTGCCAGTTGCAATCCTATTTAAAACGCTTACCATCAGAGTGATGTAGTTGAAATGCCTTTAGGACAGTATTGTCCAAAAATCTGCCCACATCACACACCTGCTGCCTTGCTTCTCTACCAAATTCTGGGTCATGCAGCAACTTTGTGCAACACTACCCTGCTGCAATTAGTGATGGCAGCTGTCCCAGCTTAGTGGTACCACCTCATACTGTTCTGCCAGCATTCTGTCCTGATTTGCGTGCTATGCCAATGCAGCCCCAATTACACATGGGCTGTGACTCTGCACTGGTTTTGTGTTTGCATTACGAAGGCAAGACAAGCACAAGGCACTTTAGTGTTGTGTGGCAACATCCAGACTTGCAATATGGCACTTGGCATCTCAGCCAGAGGACAGCATGCAAACAAGTAACTTCACACTATTGTATGGTTTGGCATGTTAAAAATGTGCAGAGCTTTTTCACTGCATGCAGGCCTCACACAAGGAGGAGGAAATGTTGGCTGTATTTGTGTTTGCTCTCTTTTGCTTGCTTTATGTCTTTAGCTAATAAACAAAAGAATGCAAGCACTCCACACTGATCCTGGATGATAGAAAGGAATTTTGCAGTACACCTCCTCCTAAAGTCTGCCAGCATACTGTCAATAAAACAGTACATTACTATTGGAACAGTCATAAACTGAGTTTGAGCCAAACTTCCTGAAATCACAGCGTGCATTCCAACTGTGTCTGAAGTGGAGCTTTTAATCAGGAGCACACTGTGATGGTACTGCCAGTGAATATGTTCCTAACAGTGGCATGCTACACAGAGGTGTCTGGCCTGGCTGAATGACGTGTATAAGCAGTTTAAACTTTGTGAGGGCCATTTCATTTATTTATTAGAAAGTTTATAAACAGCCTTCCTGCTTTAAAAAAAAAAGCACTCAATGTAGCATGCAATCTCAAAGTAATAATAAATATTTTTAAAATTGCATAAAACCATAAGACAACCACAGAAATGGACAGATCAGCAGATACAGACTAAAAGCTATGCAGTCATCAGCCTTGCACAAGGTCACATGCCTGGTGGAACAGAGCAGTTTTAGCTGTACCCTTAAATACAGCAGTTGAGGGGGCCAGGGGGCCTTCCCAGAGGAGGAAATTCCATAATCTGGATACAGCTGCAGAGAAGGTCCAGTCCCAAGTCTCCACCAGCTGCACCTCAGCCCGTAAAGGGTCCCAGAGCAAGGCCTCCTCAGATTGGTTCAGCAGGCAGGGAGATTTTTATGGAGTAATGCAGTCCTTCAAGGCAGTGCTTCAAGTACCTCAGCCCAAGCCACATAGGGGTTTTAAAGTCAAAGCTAGCACATTGATTGGGGCCCTGAAGCAAACTGAGAGACAATGTGAGTTGAAATGAATTGCAGTATATGTGCCATGTACCGAGTTCCCACTAGTAGTTTGGCAGCCTCAATCTACACCAGCTTCCAAGCACTTCTCAAAGGCAGCCCCACACTAAGCATGTGTGAGCAATCAAGCCCACAATCAAGCCAGGATGTGACCAATGCATGTGTGACTAGCATGTGTGCCTGTCTTCATCAGGAAGGGCTGCAACTGATGCACCAGCCTACGCTAAGCAAAAGCACTCCTGGCCACAACCACAACCTTGACCTTCCAGGAGCAAAGTAATTTTTCCTACCTGGAGATACAATAATCCTCTTTAATAGGAAAAAGCATGACTAATAATAATAATCCCCCAGTGAGGCACTACCTTGGCGTGGTTGAGGGGCTTGCGAGCTCTGAGAAAGGTGAGAGCTATCCCAGAAGTCCAACTATACTGGATAGGTCTCACCAGAGGAGCCAGACGAAGATTACCTCTCCCATCAACAATATGGTGAGATGTAACTTTAATAATTCTATACAAGATCAGTCATTGCCCAGGTCAACAAGGACCGTGCCAGGTGCTGGAGTCCTTGGACATCTGGTGGCAAGTGGGTTACAGGACTCAGGATCTTCAGTTGAGCAACCAGGGCTGGAGACTGCAAGGTTACTGGAAGAAATGTCGCTTAACCGGAAAAAATATACGGAAAAATGCCAACAAGGAAATAATGATCTGCTTCTTTTTTTCCTCCATTTTATATCCTGCTCTTCTTCCAAGGAGCCCAGAGCAGTGTACTACATGCTTAAGTTTCTCCTCACAACAACCCTGTGAAGTAGATTAGGCTGAGAGATACGTGACTGGCCCAGAGTCACCCAGCTAGTATCATGGCTGAATGGGGATTTGAACTCGGGTCTCCCTGGTCCTAGTCCAGCACTCTAACCACTACACCACACTGGCTCTATTACAAGTCTAGTCCAACTAGAAGAGGTTATTTAAAAAGAATGTACCAAATTTGGAAAGAGAAGCATCCAGATACAGAAATAACAGACAAAGGCTAGCAGACCAGAGAAGATTCATAACAGGAAACAAAGTATTCACAGAAGTTGAGCTGGAAGAACTGCAAAGAGCAACACAGGCTCAAGCAGAGGCGTGTCTAGGGGAAATAGTGCCTAGGACAACCACTGAAATTGTGCCCTCTGTCCAAACGTCTGACACCCATCTTTCAAATAACTTTACCATAATATCAGCTGAAAAATACAAATCAAGCTCATTAAACTTTTAATATTTCAAAAACTATTTAGCGGTGGATGTAGCCAGACCAAAAAAAATGCTGGAAAACTACAAATTTCAGTATGCTGGGGCTCATGAAATACCCAAATACTACGTGGAGGTGTATTTGGAAAAACTAAATAGAAGTGCCTGTCTAATTCTCTGATATGCATTGTGGCATCACAATTACATAAGTTTTAAAAATAAATGGAGAATTGCTGGCCTCTAGGGCCTTGCAGAGACAATTTGAGCATGTGCGGTGGTCATTTTTTAAATTTTTTTTTAAATGGCCGCTGAAAACAAAATGGCCACCACATTTCCTCAAATGGCCTCTGTGAGGCCTGGCATGGCCTAGGGCCTCACAGAGGCCATTTGAGCATGCCCAGTGGCCATTTTGTTTTTGGTGGCCATTTTTTAAATTTTTTTTAATTTTAAGAAATGGTGCCCCCCTTCAAGTATAAGCATGCATATGTATTCAGTACTTGGTTTGGGCCCCTTTTGCAGCAATTACTGCCTCAATGCGGCGTGGCATGGATGCTATCAGCCTGTGGCACTGATGAGGTATTATGGAAGACCAGGATGCTTCATTAGCGGCCTTCAGCAATTTTGCATTGTTTGGTTTCATGTCTCTCATCCTTCTCTTGGCAATGCCCCATAGATTCTCTATGGGGTCAGGTCAGGCGAGTTTGCTGGCCAATCAATCACAGTACACTGTATACTTTTCAGAGGTCCGATATTGTTCTATTCTTCAATCCTTGTCTTCTTGGTTCCATGTAATATTCTAATTTTCTGAGATTGTGGATTTGGGGTTTTCATGAGCTGTACACCATGATCATCACAATTATAACAAATTAAGGCTTGACTTATCTTGCTTTGCATGTAATGTGTCTGTCTCATATATCAGTTTCACCTTTTAATTTGCATTACTGAAATTAATGGACTTTTGCATGATATTCTAATTTTCCGAGTTTCACCTGTAGATACTGAAATGTTTAGAAACAACTGGTGTCAGCAAAAACATGCAGATATTTATTTAAAAAGCAATGAGCATGTGGAGTACACAGTTAACAATCAATGGTGAGACACTTGGACAGGTTAGCATTAGAAGAGGTATTTTCCAAGGGGACTCACTATCCCCTCTGTTGTTTGTAATTGCCATGACTCCACCTTCACAAATACTAAACAAAACAGGCCTCGGATACCAAACATCTAAAACATCAAGTAAAATCAACCATCTGCTGTACATGGACGATCTGAAGTTGTATGGAAAGTCCCAGTCAGAAATCTAATCACTGCTGAACACTGTCTGTATATTCAGTAGCGATATAGCAATGGAGTTTGGACTAGACAAGTGTACTGCATTAATAATGAACAGAGGAAAGATAACAAAAACAGAAGGAATAGAACTTCCCAATAGAAGCAACATCAAGAACCTGTAAGAGAAAGAACATTACAAATACTTGGGCATTTCCAGGCTGATAACATTGCACACACTGAAGTTAAAAGAAAAATTGGAAGTGAATACATCAGGAGAGTTAGAAAAATCCTAAAGTCCAAACTCAATGGCAGGAACACCATACAAGCCATAAACAGGTATAGCCCATAAGCCTGAGCTATACCTGTTATCATATATACTGCAGGAATAATAGATTGGACCCAGGCAGAGCTAGAGACGCTAGATCGTAGGACCAGGAAAGCAATGACCATCAATCATGCTCTGCACCCCCGCAGTGATGTAGATAGGCTATACCTCCCTCGCAGCTCAGGTGGAAGAGGAATGCTGCAAGTCCATCAAACAGCAGAGCAGGAGAAAAGAGGCCTTGAAGAATATATAAAGGACAGTGAAGAACATGCACTTAAAATGGTCAATAATGAGAAACTATTCAACACCAATGAAACCAAGAAGGCCTACAAAAAAGAACAAGTCAAGAACCGAGCAGAAAAATGGAAAAATTAGCCACTGCATGGTCAATATTTGCACAATATAAGTGGAAAATCAGACATCACCAAGACCTGGCAATGGCTTAAGAATGGCAACTTGAAGAAAGAAACAGGGGGTTTAATACTGGCTGCGCAAGAACAGGCACTAAGAACAAATGCAATAAGAGCAAAAGTCAAAAAATCCACAACAAACAGCAAGTGCCGCCTTTGTAAAGAAGCAGATGAAACAGTGGACCATCTAATCAGCTGTTGTAAAAAGATTGCACAGACTGACTACAAACAAAGGCATGACAAAGTAGCAGGGATGATACACTGGAACATCTGCAAAAAATACAAGCTACCTGTAGCCAAAGATTGGTGGGACCATAAAATTGAAAAAGTGGTAGAAAATGAAGATGCAAAAATATTATGGGACTTCTGACTACAAACAGACAAACATCTGCCACACAATACACCAGATATAAATGTAGTTGAGAAGAAAGGGAAAAAAGTTAAAATAATCGACATAGCAATACCAGGGGATAGCAGAATAGAAGAAAAAGAAATAGAAAAAAATCACCAAATACAAAGATCTACAAATTGAAATTGAAAGGCCGTGGCAGAAAAAGACCTAAATCATCCCAGTGGTAATTGGCGCCCTAGGTGCAATTCCAAAACAACTTGAAGAGCACCTCAACACCGTAGGGGTCACAGAAATCACCAGCAGTAAATTACAAAAAGCAACTTTACTGGGAATAGTCTATATTCTGCTATGATATCTATCATAACAGCAAGAACACTGATAATAAAATTCTGGCATCCCAGGTCCTTGGGAAGGACTCGATGTCTGGATAAAACAAACCAGTCAATAACACCTGTCTGACTGTGTGTGTAAATAAATAAATAAATAAATAAATAAATAGTCTGATTTCACTCTTGGACCCACTTCTAAGAGTCACAACCCCCACATGCCTTTCTTTATTCACAGATGGGTAGCAGTTCCCAGAGATCAACAAGTGGGGAGGGTTTAGTATGCATCTCTCCTTAGTTAATCTAACTGTCTTTCCAACCCACCACTTGTTCTCCTGTGCATTATATCAAATCTGTCTTTTTAAGCCTGTAAGCAAGACTTTGTTGTTTGACAACTGCCTTGAACAGCCCAGAAGCAAGAGTTGCCCTTAGAGCTAAAATTAATTTGCTTCCCCATCTATTTGATATCAATATTTTATATTTGGTAGCTCATGGTTGACTCGCGATTTGTGAGGTCGTATTCTGTACCTGACAAAAATCAAGATGCCATCAAGCCAAAAACACTAAAATTTCAAATGGTGAGATACTTTTATGGCACATTTCAAAATCAAAATTTGCCATTTGAAATGTGGTTAAAAATGAAATATTGCCAAATTTCAAATCATGTTGTCACAATTATTTCTGTCAGGTCTTCTGTGACTTTTTAGATTTTTCACTTAAAATGAAATATAAACAACATATCACCTAAAACTAGCAAAGAAAACTAAAATTTTCTTGTTGACTTTTAGGAAACATCTAAAGACACATCTCTTCAGCCAAGCTTTTTAGTTAATTGGTTATGGATATTTTAATCTGGTTTTTATATGTTTTAACTGTTTAAATTCTTGGTTTGTTTTATTTTAGGTTTGTTTTATGTTGTAAACTGCCTAGGGACTTCAGTAGTGGGCGGTATACAAATTTATTGAATGAATGAATGAAATTCAGCACTATTCATATCAAAAAAGGTTACAAAATATCTATATCAATTTAAATTTAAATATTCCACATAATAAATATATTTGACTGATGCTATTTATTAAGTGAAATATTTAAGCTTAGTATAAGTTGAGTTAGACTTGCCAATAAAACTGAGAAAACTGAGGTCTCCTGTGACTTTTAACAGCTATATGACAGGCAGAAATTCAATAAGTGCAGCTTTTCTTAGCATGGCGATTCAATGAAGGGAAAGCTTCATTTTCTGAATTTGTTTTTCATGCAGCTGTTTGAAACACTGGAGTCCTGCCAGAAACAAAGTGGCAAGCCATTACTTGTGCTTATTACCTTTATGAATAATTCAACACTGCAGGCTGGCTGCTACCTTCTTAAATAGCTGCTTTCTAGTGTGATTTCTGGGTGGAGCTGGACTTTTTCAAGGGGCATGGGCAGGGTTGGCAACAAGCAGAATCTGAGTCTAGAGAGGACTCCAGGCTTCTGCACTGTAATAAAGATATACTTATGAAATACTTGCCATCTTCAAAGCCTAATTAATAATGCTCATTTGTTCTTCATTGCTGAATCAAAGTGTTGCTGAATGTATGCAGTATTTGAGTGCTTTAAGGTGGAAAATCTTGATGAATTGATACTACATTGGGTACCCTGCATTTACAATAATCATATAAGTAATAATAATGTAATGTAGTTAGCCCTTGATGCCTTTATAGTTGATGCTGATGATGTTCCAAAACCCTCAAATGAGTTGTGCGTTATCAAAAAGTATATTAGAGCAGTTAAAAAAGAAGAAACATTTGAGCCAAGATGAAAGTACTGTATTCACCTGAATCCAAGACTAGTGTTTCCCCCTCCCCCCCCCCGCCATTATTTAATGTTAAAGATCAGGTCATCTTAAATTCAGAGTCCTATTCCTTTCAGGTAAATACAGGTACAGTAATCCCTCGACCTACGAACTACTCAACTTACGTTGTTTTCGAGTTACGAGCGACAAAAAGACCGGAAGTAGTTGCTTACCGGAAGTAGTTGCTTACTCGACCTACGAATGTTTAGATGCGGCTTCCTCGAATTACGAGTGCTTTGAGACTTCTGTGGTGCACTCCTCGACTTACGAAAATTTCGACCTCCAAACGTGCGTTCGGAATGGATTATTTACGTAAGTCGAGGGACCACTGTATAGCTTGTACTCAGCTTCTGTTTTTAAGGGGGAGTCTTAAATTCAGCGTTTGTTTGTTTATTCAATTTATATACCGCCCTTCCAAAATGGCTCAGGGCGGTTACAACAGAATAAAAACAAGTAAAACCAGTTAACAATTAAAATCAAAACTATAAAAACAGAATAAAACCAATTAAACATTCAAACAGCTAAAAACCCTGGAGAACCAGGCAGAGGCGTAACTAGGGAAAATGGCGCCCGGGGCAAGCACTGAAATGGTGCCCCCCCACTGCGCCCCCCCCATCGCCCCCCCCAACATACTACATTATACTTAGGTTTTTCCTCACAAGCGCCCGCTGCCACCGCCAAGCCAGGCCACTGACTGGTCGCCAGGCGCCAGCAAAGCAATGGGGGGGGCACAGGCGGCACGGAAGGGACCGCTCATGGGGAAGGGGGCACCGATGCGCTCCCTTGACTGCTGCAGCGCTGCTGCACTGAGCAGGAAACATTTGTATTAACAAAAAATTTTTTAAAAAAATTTTAAAAATTGGTCATGGCGGCGCCCCCCATTTGACCAGAAAAGATGGCGCCCGGGGCACCTGCCCCCCCTGCCCCCCCTGTAGTTACGCCTCTGGAACCAGGGCAAACATTAAAACAAATTAAAAACCCTGAAAGGCCAGGCCAAACAGATGGGTTTTAAGGGCTCTCTTGAAGGTCAGTAAGGAATTAAGATTACGAATTTCTGCTGGGAGTGCATTCCACAGCCCGGGAGCAGCTACAGAGAAGGCTCGCCTCTGAATCGCCACCAAACGAACCGGTGGTAACTGGAGACGGACCTCCTCAGATGACCTTAACGTGCGGTGGGGATCATGTAAAAGAAGATGCTCTCTAAGTTATCTCGAGCCCATGCCATTCAGGGCTTTAAAGGTAATAACCAGCATTTTGTATTTTGCCTGGAAACATATTGGCAGCCAGTGTAACTGTTTCAAAACAGGCATAATATGGTCTCTCCGGGTTACCCCAGAAACCAATCTGGCTGCCACATTCTAAAGTTTCCGGACTACGTAAAAAGGCAGCCCCACATAGAGCGCACTGCAGTAATCAAGCTGGGAGGTTACCAGCTGATGCACCACTGTTTTGAGGTCATCCTCTTCAAGGAATGGGTGCAGCTGTTGAATCAGCCAAAACTGATATAAAGCACTCCTGGCCATGGTCTCCACCTGAGATACCAGGGTGAGGCCTGGTTCCAGGAGTACTCCCAAGCTGCACACCTGCTCCTCCTAGGGGAGTGTAAGCCCATCCAGCACAGGAAGATCTAATTCACCCCTCAGATTCTGAGCCCCCACAATGAGCACCTCCATCTTCCTTGGATTCAGCTTCGATTTGTTCTCCCTCATCCAGCTCATTACTGCCTGTAGGCAGGCATTTAGAGAATGAGTGCCATTTCCTGAAGATGAAAAGGAGAAGTAGATTTGGGTGTCATCAGCATACTGATAACACCCAGCACCAAACCTTCTGATGACCTCACCCAGAGGTTTCATGTAGATGTTAAAAAGCATTGGTGACAGAATGGAGCCCTGAGGGACTCCATATAACAGCTCTTGTTTTGAGGAGCAACTGTCGCCAAGCTCCACCATCTGGAATCTACCTGAGAGATAGGAACAGAACCACTGCAAAGCAGTGCCCTCTATACCCAACTCCCCCAGGCGATCCAGAAGGATACCATGGTTGATGGTATCAAATGCCGCCGGGAGATCCAGAAGAACCAGCAGAGTCACACTCCCTCTGTCGATTCCCCAGTAAAGGTCATCCATCAGGCCGACCAAGGCTGTCTCAACCCCATAGCCAGCTCTAAAGCCAGTTTGAAATGGGTCTAGATAATCAGTTTCCTCCAAAACCACCTGGAGCTGGTCAGCCACCACCCTTTCAATCACCTTGCCCAACCAAGGGAGATTGGAGATTGGCCTGTAACTGTCCATCGCTAAGGGGTCCAGGGAAGGCTTCTTTAAGAGTGGTCTAACCATTGCCTCCTTCAGACAGGGGGGGCACCCCACCCTCCCTCAGCGATGCATTTATGATATTAACTAGGCCACCTCCGACAATCTCCCTGCTAGATAGAAGCAGCCAAGTCGGGCAAGGATCCAGAGAACAGGTGGTTGGCCACACTGCCCCAAGCATCTTGTCCACATCCTCAAGAGTCACAGATTGAAACTGATCCAATCTAATACTGCAAGAGGGATTGCTGGACACCTCCTCAATAGACCTTGCAGAAATAATGGAGTCCAAGTCAGCCCGAATACAGGAGATCTTATTTGCAAAGAACCCATTAAAGGCATCTAAAGGCATTGTCTTCTATTCTGATAAATATGGGCAGAAGCGCCCTTTGGACTGAACTCTGGGCAGAAGTCCAGTCATCAACACCGTGCCCCCCCCCCCCCGCAAATGTCCTGCTGGAGGCTGGGGTTGGCTGTGCAACCAGCCCATCCTGGGCAGCTGAGCATGCGACTCTGAGGGTGGGTGCAGCCTACCCACCTGCTGAGCCCAGCCAGGGCAGCTGAAGGCTGAGTGGACCTACCTGCGGCCAGCCCTCAACCATCTGCCTCTGCAGCACCAGCTGCTAACGCACTAGGCCCAGGCTGGACCTGGCTAGGCCTGGAGCAGGCAAGCTGCTTCCCAGTGCCTGTACAGTGCTGCATGAGTGTCGTGAGCACATGACATTCAGCCCTCAGCCCCCCCCCCCCCCCATGGCCGCGCACAACAGGAGATTGATGGGTGGGCAGCCTGTGAGTGGGCCATGGGCTGGCCACAGCCACCCTCAGAATCGCATGCTGAGCTGCCTGGCGGCGTGGGCTGGCAGCACAGCCACCCCGGCCCCTGGCGGGACATTAGGGGGGCCCTGTGCTCAGCCTGGCCCCACTGCAGCAGACAGAGCATGGTTCAGCTAATTTAAGTGGCAGGACTGTCCATGCCAAATATGGTACATGCAGGTCAGTGGGAAGTACCTTATTCTGAATTTCTTCTGAAAAAAAAGTTTGCAGCTTTCCCTGAGCAATAGTGCATTGCAGCTGATCTTGCAGCAGTGGTAGGCAAAAGGCTTTTAGGTCCAAAAAAAAAGCCTAGGTGCACCTCTGCATATGGGTATTATTGACTGAGTAGTGGCAACCCTTTGCAGCAGGGCTGAAACTGGATCCGTATTGATAATTCAAGCTGCAAGTAACTTTCAGCAGCAGTGCTTTGAATACATTTGGGCTACCTCTCAAGGGTTACAAGCTGGCAAGGTTTATTCTCACGCCATTTTACTTCCAAACCCCTAAGCATGAGAGAGACTTCTGTTCAGTGTAGTTATTGCATTTTCAGCGTGGCTTCCCTTCTAGTATAGGTAGTAAAGAAAGACGGTTATGTGATTTGCATATCTTCCACTTCTTTGTGTGTTTACTGTCATATAAAAAGTCACTGCAGAATTAATAAAACAATTTTCAAAAGATAGCATTCCTTCCCCTAGAAAATATTTGTTTTTCACACATGATGGGTTTATCGTTTATAGGGCATTTATTTATACTTTGCTACCAGAATAAAGAATAAAAAACAAAACAAAAGTAGAGATCAAAACACTCATAACATAACTGTTGTAAATTGACTTGATAGGCAACACCCTTCCATTGATTTCAGGGTTCTGTCTTTTTTGTTCTTCTTAGAACAATTTGTTTATAGTTGCCACACTTTTTTCTGGCAGCGCTCCCATGCCTTTAATGGCTGCCTGATGGGCAGAAATTCAACAGCTGCATATTTCCCTTGCCAGATCTATGGTGATAGGAAAAGCCTCACCTATTGAATTTCTATGATCATGCTGCTCTAAAAAAATTAAGAGGAATCCTTTAAGCAGGGTTGAAATAGTCACTGTAGCTTTATCTGCTTAAGAGCAGATTGAGCATGTATTAGCAGGTGACAGTGTTTACCTCCATGCTGTGAAAAGCCCCACCTGCTGATTTCTGCATATAGCAAACTGCTAAAGCCCTGAAGCAGGCCAGCTATAGCACCCCACCTGCTGTAGGGCAAAACTAAACCCTACTTGCTGCTGCAGGTGGGGAATTGGGGGGTGGGCAAATAGACCAGCGGAAGAACAGAGGGATGCAAAGGCCATATCCTTTGTTACTGCCTTGGAGCATTCAAAAACATAAGCACTTTCCAGATTAAAACCTCCTTATGCTGTGCCTTACCACGAGAGGACAAGAGACATGCAAAATAGTTCACTCTACATTATGGATACAGAAGCTTGTTAACTCCTGTGTAATTTTGAACTCCCATTGGAATACCCTTTTTGGACTTTTTAATTTCATATGTTTATAGATCTCTATATATATATTTGATTTTTTTCACCTTTGAGTACAGTTTGTTTGTCTTGGTGTATATTTTATCTGGATTTATACAGGTTTTATTCAGATCACTTTTAGATCATATGATACCTACCTTTTTATGAAGCAAAAATACAGATTTGTGATTCCAGACAATTTTAATCCTAAATATAAATGTATTAACAAACATAAAGGCATAATACATATATCTGTGTTTAGAGGGGCTCTTTGTGTATCAGTATACTTTTTCTGAGACCCTACAAGGTTTTGCATAGTCATGGATCAACTCAAATCAGACAGTACATGAATAAACCAAAGAATAATATAGGAGAGAGAGAGAGAGATGGAAACCAGGAAGCTTGCCCACTGTGTTTTTAGAAGAACCTCACTTGATTGTCATCTGAAGATAGCATCTCACAGTAATAAAGCTACATTGTTCTAGCTCTGTAGCATTTGAACATAAGACAATGAGCCTTCTCAAAGGAATATGGAAAGGTTTTGTTTTCCTCTTGCCATGTCCATTTTACAACTTTGTGAGTGGAACAGTGAATATGAAAGACCTAATCAGAGCTCAGAGGCTTGGAGAGTTTTCCACAACCCACATAAGATTAATGAAAATAGTAACTCATAAATATAAGCAAACAATAGAAAATGTCCCCCAAAGGAGAGCTGCTGGAATTATGAGCTTGCCAATGTCTTTGACATCGTCATTACAAAAGATGTTTTTGGGTGGATCATCTTCTGTTGACACAGGAATATGCAAGTTTGATGCTAATAATGGAAATGTATGTGAGTCTGTGCATGCCACAAAACAATGTTAGTTATGAATGTAAATGTGTTTTGTAATTTCTAATTGCCTTTTCAGGGCTGAATTGGGCTACTGTTTTGTAAAACTGACTTTTTGAATTCATTACAGCCCCTTATAAGTACATTAACTAGGAATACATCATAACATAATTATATTAGATGATGGCAACCATCAATTTGATCATCCTAGCAAATGCTTATAGCCTGACAGATATAATCCTGCTTGATCTCAGAGAACAAACAAAACCCAACCCACAAACTTACCATTGAGTAATAAATCCATTAAATGAGGTTAGGGAAGTGGGATAAGTTGTGTTATTTGTTACAATCATGTCAGAAATCCTACCCAATATGTAACCCCCACAATTGTGCAACCACATCCCTTACAACCATTACAATAACAATAAATGTCTCAACTGGGGCAAATATTGCATATTCCAGGGGCACAATATAGCACCATGTTCTTCATTGTAAGGCCTGGGGGCCAGTATCAGCCATCATCAACCCTAAGTGTGGCTCCCTGTCTGTTTGTTGGGCCTGTGTGAAGTTTCGGTTAAAGCTCGATATTTTGCACAATTCCTCTGGCACCATGCAGAGGCAACTCTTCCCACCATTACCGCTGGCAATTGTTCCATCTCCCTTACCAGGATTCCTGTCAGGGATTTGGCCTATATTTATTTAATTTATATACCACCTGATTCCAAAGGCTCTAGGTGGTTCACAAAAACAAACACAATAGAAACAAAATAAAACTGTTTATACCAGCAATTACAAAATTTAAAACATTCAGAGATTACTAACAGCCTGGCTTTAAAAAATGTGTCTTAAGGGCTCTTTTGAAGGCTGGTAAAGATGTTAAACCACCAATGTCTATTGGGAGCGCATTTCATAGCTGAGGAGCGACTATAGAGAAGGCCTGCTTCTGAGTCACCGCAGGACGAGCTGGCGGTATAAGGAGATGGCCCTCTCTCAATGAACTTAATGTGTGGTGGAGAATCATGAAGAAGAAGGCACTCCCAGGTAACCCAGTCCTAAGCCATTTAGGGCTTTAAAGATTATTACCAGCACTTTGTATTTTGCCCAAAAACCTACTGGTAACCAATGCAATTGCTTTAAAACAGGCATAATATGGTCTCTCTGAGACACGCCAGAGACCAATCTAGCTGCTGCATTTTGAACCCACTGCAGTTTCCAAACTACATACAAAGGCATTGCAAATAGTCACGCCCATGTAGAGCACATTGCAGTAGACAAGCCTATAGGTTACTAGAGAGTGCACCACAGTTCTGAGATCACTATCTTCAAGGAATGAATGTAGTATCAACCAAAGTTGATAGAAGGTGCTCCTGGCCATAGCCTCAACCTGAGAAACCAGAGTGAGGCCTGGGTTCAGAAGCACTCCCAAGCTACGTACCTGCTTCTTTGGGGGAATGCAACCCCATCTAGAATAGAAAGTTTTATCACTTCCTTCAAAGTATGACCCCTTACCTCCATCTTGCTTGGATTCCATTTCAATTTATTATCCCTCATCAAGTCCATTATTGTCTGTAGGCATGCGTTTAGCAGGGCTATGACATTTCCTGATCATGATGTCATGGGGAAAATGCTAACTTGCTAACTTGGCAAAGAGGCACCTTTTAATGTGGTGATTCTCTTTATTTAGCAGGGGGAGAGTAACTGGCCCTATCCACCCCCAGCACAGTACCTCCAGTGACTGTTGTTGGGGTCTATCTTATGTTTCTTTTTAGAATGTGAGCCCTTTGGGGACAGGGTCCCATCTTATTTCTTTGATATTTCTTTGTGTAAACCGCCCTGAGCCATTTTTGGAAGGGCGGTATAGAAATTGAATGAATGAATGAATGAATGAAAAAGATTTGGGTGTCGTCAGCATATTGATAACACCCTGCTCCAAATCTCCTGATGATCTCACCCAGCAGTTTAATGTAGATGTTAAAAAGCATCGGAGATAGGATGGAGCCTTGAGGGCCACCATACAATAGTTCTGGTGTCAGAAAGCAACTATCTCTGAGCGACACCATCTGGAATCACCCGGAAAGAAAGGAATGGAACCACTGCAAAGCACTGCCACCAAATCTCCCAGGCAATCCAGAAGGATACCATGATCAATAGTATCAAAAGCAGCAGAAAGGTCCAAAAGAACCAACATAGTCACACTCTCTCTGTCCATTCCTTGGTAGAGATAATCTATTAGGCCGACCAAGGCAGTCTCCATCCCATAGCCTGCTCTAAAGCCAGTTTGAAATGGACCTAGATAATAGTGAATCTGTGTACCTAAATCTAGGGACCAAGGATAGACTGGGACTTCTGTTGGTGTACTGATCACCCTGCTGCCCATCAGAGTCTCTAACTGAGCTGATGGACCTGGTTGTAGAGTTGGCATTGGAGTGGCCCAGGTTGTTGTTGGTGGGGGACTTCAATGTTCACTTTGGGACTGGGTTGTCAAGAGTGGCTCAGGAGTTCATAGCAGCCATGGCGGCTATGGGCCTATCCCAGCTGGTTTCTGGAATGACACGTGATGCTGATCACATGCTTAATTTGGTCTTTTGTTCTGATCAGGGTGGTATTCAGTGGGTCAGGACTCCTGTCATCTCCCCATTTTCATAGATGGATCACCATCTGGTTAAGGTTGGACTTACAACCACAACAACTTTGCAGGGGTGAAGGATCTATTAGATTGGTCTGCCCAAGGAGGTTATTGGATCCTATAAGATTCCAAGAAGCCTTGGAAGGTTTTAGAGTTGGCTCTGCTAGTGATTCTGTTGATGCTCTTGTGCAAACATGGAATAATGAACTTACTAAAACAGTAGACACAATTGTTCCTAAGCGTCATCTTCTACTTGCTTCAAAGTCAGCCCCATGGTATTTGGAAGAACTACGGGAGCTGAAGTGGTGAGGTAGATGACTAGAGTGCAAGTAGAGGAAGACTCAGCACAAATCTGATAGGTCGCAACACAGAGCACATTTGAAGATCTATGCTCTGGCAGTGTACGCAGGAAAGAAGCTGTTCTTTTCTGCCCTATTTACTTCTGCACATTCACATCCAGATGAATTGTCTAGGGTCATGAGGGGGCTAGTATGTACCCTCTTGAACCTGGACCATCAGTCACTCACTGCAATGTCTTTAACTACTTTTTTGTGGATAAAATCTCTTGTATTCGGGCCAGGGGCGTAGCCACCATTGTGCGAATGGGTTCAAAGAACCGGGGATGCCAATGGTAGGGGCTGCTGAAGCCCACGGGGGAGGGTGGTGGCTCAGGCTCCAGAGAAGCCCCCCACGAACCTCCCACGCCCAGCCCCGAGCAAGTGCGTGCCAATTCTTTTCAGGGCTTGGGCTCCGAAGAGCTCGAGCGAGTGTTTCCGCATCAATTCAGGGAGCGCTTGCTGCCTGAAAGCGTCTATTTCCCCTTTTTGTCTCCCTCTCTGGAGGGTGAGAAAAGGGAATAGACACTTTCAGGCAGCAAATGCTGCCTGGAAAGGATTGGCAAGCAAGCGCTCGCTCGGGGCTTCAAGTAGCCCGGGTGTGGGCAGGGGGGATCATTCGGGCACATCCTGTGCGTGTGATGTCATCATGGGGCCTACGGGTGGGGCTGGACCCAGGCTGCCACTCAGCTGGCTCTGCGCCTGATTTAGGCCAAGCTGGATTCCACAGTTACTGCCGAGTCTCTTGTGGAGGTGTCCAGTAGCTCCTCTTATAGGATTAGATTGAATCCCTTTCAGTTTGTGACTCTTGAGGAAATGGACAAACTGCTTCAGGCTGTGTGTTCTACAACCTTTTCTCTTGACCCTTGCCAAACTTGGCTTATTCCATCTGGTAATAATATTAGCAGAGAGGATCTGGTAAATATAAATGCTTCTTTGAGGGAGGGTAGGATGCCTGCTTGTCTTAAGGAGGCTGTTATTAGACCTAATTTTAAGAAACCTATGTTGGCTACATCCACTTCTGGAGCTAAGTGACCTTAAAAGTGGTACATATGCTGGCAACATCTCAGCTTAACTACTGTAATGCACTACGTAGGGCTGCCTTTGTACATAATCCGGAAACTACCATTGGTTCAGAATGCAGCAGCCAAACTGGTCTCTGGGACAACCCAAAGGGACCTCACAACACAGATTTTAAAAGAACTGCACTGGCTGACAATATGTTTCTGGGTGAAATACAAAATGTTGGTCATTACTTATAAAGCCCTTAACAGCTTGGGCCCAGAGTATTAAAGAGAGCGCCTTCTTTGTCATGAACCCTGCCACCTATTAAGGTCTTCTGGAGAGGTCCGGTCACAGTTGCCACCAGCTTGTTTGGTGGCAACTTGGGACTGGGCCTTTTCTGTGGCTACCCCCCAGCAGCCCTGGATTGATTAACCATAAGGCAAAACAAGCACGTGCTTAGGGCATCAAGGGAAGGGGGGCATCACAGAGTTTCCCCCCTAGCTATCATGCCCTTAACTCTTTCACTGAACATAAGAATATAAGAACAGCACTGCTGGATCAGGCCCCTGGCCCATCTAGTCCACCATCCTGTTTCACGCAGTGGCCCACCAGATGCCGCTGGGAGCCACAGGCAGGAGTTGAGGGCATGCCCTCTCTCCTGCTGTTACTCCCCTGCAAATGGTACTCCGAGGCATTCTGTCTTTGAAGCTAGTGGTGGCCTTTAGCCCTCCAACTAGTAGCCAATGATAGACCTCTCCTCCATGAAGTTATCCAAACCCCTCTTAAAGCCATCCTGGTTATTGGCTGTCACCACATCTTGTGGCAGAGAATTCCACAAGTTGGTTATATGTTGTGTAAAGAAGTACCTCCGTTTGTTGGTCCTAGATTTCCTGGCAATCAATTTCATGGGACAACCCCTGGTCCTAGTGTTATGTGAGAGGGAGAAGAATTTCTCTCTATCCACTTTGTCCACTCCATGCATAATTTTATAGACATTTGTCATGTCTCCCTGCAGTCATCTTTTTTCTAAACTAAAAAGCCCCAGGTGTTGTAGCCTTGCTTCATAAGAAAGGTACTCTAGGCCCCTGATCATCTTGGTTGCCCTCTTCTGCACCTTTTCCAGTTCTACAATGTCCTTTTTTAGATGTGGTGACCAGAATTGTACGCAGTACTCCAGGTGTGGCCGCACAAACATTTTGTATAAGGGCATTATAATATTATCAGTTTTATTTTCAATCCTCTTCCTAATGATCCCTAGCATGGAATTGGCCTTTTTCACAGCTGCCGCACATTGAGTTGACACTTTCAATGAGCTGTCCACCACGACCCCAAGATCCCTCTCCTGGTCAATCACTGACAGCTCAGATCCCATCAGCGTATACTTGAAGTTGGGGTTTTTTGTCCCAATTAGCATTGCTTTACACTTGCCAACATTGAACCACATTTGGTATTTTGTCACCCACTCCCCCAGTTTGGAGAGACCCTTTTGGAGCTCCTCACAATCTGTTTTGGATTTCACTACCCAAAAGAGTTTGGTATCATCTGCAAATTCGGCCACCTCGCTGCTTACCCTTACTTCTAGATCATTTATGAATAAATTAATAAGCACTGGTCCCAGTACAGATCCCTGGGGAACTCCATTTCTTACTTCCCTCCAGAGGCGTAATTAGGGAAAACGGCGCCCGGGGCAAGCACTGAAATTGTCCCCCCCCCCCCCGAGGCATATCTAGGGAAAATAGAGCCAAAAAATCTGACACCCATCTTTCAGATAACTTTGCTATAATATCAGCTCAAAAATACAAGTCAAGCAACATTTCTGGGGGTGAATTCTTACAAGTGGTGTTTTGTTTTTTTTAAGCACCACACAAGTTAAAGGCAGGCACTTTCAAAGTCTGAAATCCCAGCTATTTTAATACAATTAGATCCCACCTTCCCCACCAACAAATACAAAATTAATGTAGCAATACAAGATTCATTGTTCTGCCATCTACTAATGAGCCCCATTAAAAAAAAAATCAATCTGAATTTAAACATACATGGGGTGGGGATGGGGAAGTCACACAGAGGTTGTTGGTGTTTTTTAAATAACCTTTAAATAAACCTTTAACCTTTAAATAATCTGGGCATCTACTAATGAGCCCCATTTTAAAAAAAACCAATCTGAATTTAAACATACATGGGGTGGGGATGGGGAAATCACACAGAGGTTGTTGATGTTTTTTAAATAACCTTTAAATAAACCTATAACCTTTAAATAATCTGGGCATCCTTTGCCCCACTATATTGTGTTCGTGTGTGTGCGGGTGCATGTGAATAGATAGATAGATAGATATCACATACACATCATATAAAGTGCTCCTGTTCAGATCTGGCTGACAGCCCTAACCCAAGCGTGAACTAAGCTCTGGAAAAGTTTCAGCCTGATTCGATGTCTGTTTGTTAATGCAAAAAGAATGGAAATGAATAAATAAACCTCAAACCGGCTAGTTTGGGTTTAGTAGTTTAGCAAGACTAATTGCAGACAATGGAGCTGGAATGACTTTTCCAATTAGCTGCTGGTGGTTTTGTACGAAATCCCCTGCTTTCTCCAAACTTGTAAACTCGAAAAGCAAGGTAGGAAGCAAGGGGATCCAAGAAGAAGGTTACCAATTGCTCGCTGCCTGGACACAAAGCCCTTCACCCCTTCCACTTACACACGGACAGGCAGAGGCGTAACTATAGGGGGGGCAGGGGGGGCACGTGCCCCGGGCGCCATCTTTTCTGGTCACGTGGGGGGCGCCGCCATGACCAAATTTATTTTATTTTTTTTAAATGTTTTGTTAATACAAATGTTTCCTGCTCAGTGCAGCAGCGCTGCAGCAGTCAAGGGAGCACGTCGGTGCCCCCTTCCCCACGAGCGGTCCCTTCCGTGCTGCCCACGGCCCCCCCCATTGCTTTGCTGGCGCCTGGCGGCCAGTCAGTGGCCTGGCTTGGTGGCGGCGGCAGGCGCTTGTGAGGAAAAACCTAAGTATAATGTAGTATGTGGGGGGGGGCAGCGGTGGGGGGGCGGTGGGGGGGGCGCCATTTCAGTGCTTGCCCCGGGCGCCGTTTTCCCTAGTTACGCCTCTGCGGACAGGCACTTCAGAGAAAAAAGGGCGCGATGCAACAAGCTTGCATGCTTTCCCCTCAGCCTGCCCCAGTGCTCCCAAAGAAGGCACGCTCCCAAATGGGCTGGAAATGCACGGAGAGGACAAAGAAAGACGGCAGCAGCCCAGCCCCAAGAGGCATGCGTAGGCACCACACTACACATTTCCCCCTTCACCACCAACCCTCACTTCAATCAGACTGGTTCCCCAACTAACAGCACCTAGATTGCAGATAAACATGGGAGTAGCCCCGTCTGCTCTCAGTTTCCTCCCGAGAAGGAAACACACAGGGGATCAGGGCTGCAAACTGGAAAGCGGTTCTTTCCTCACAGGGAAAAAAATGGCTTCCAGAAAATTATATATACAGAGGTTTCAATTATAAGGGGGTGGAGGAGGCAAGGTATATTTAAAAATCAAGGCTGTTTGATATTGCCAGAATGCTGTGTGCTTTAAAAATATAAATAAATAAATGGGGTTTGTTTTTTTCCTTACTTCAGATGTAGTCTGAGTCTGATACCGGTTCTTAACCCCCATGCCCCCCGCCCCATTTTTTATTTAATAGACAATACTGCATGCAGTTCTTGCTCCTTTGGCAAAGGCAGAGAAGCACGAAGAGTGAAACCAACTGGCAGCCGCTTCTTAAACGCTGCTCCTGCAGGGTCCAGTTTCCTTGCAATGGGGTGGGGGGCTTGACTTCTTGGGCGATAACTCTGCCTTAGCAACAACAACGGACATTTCATTTTCAGAGCAGTTTACATACTCAGACTGAGTCAGCACACAAGCTAACCCCCAGCTCTCTCTCCAACATCCACATGGTCACTGGTTGTGCCGTGACTGGCTGCATACTAAGGAGGGTGGAGCACGAGGCAGAGCTCAGGAGAACCAGCAGCTGCTGGGAGTGGGCGGGGCTGCCAACAGGGAGGGAGGAAAGCTCCGTAGTTTTAACCCTTCCACCGCTCTCCAGGAGCCCCGCCCGGACAGATCTCGCAACTGGCAAGTCACGCGGCACGTCGGAGGGGGAGGGGAGGGGTTTCCCCCCCCAAAAAAAAATTGAAAAATTTTTTTTCGGGAAAGGGCCAAGGCAGGGGATAGGCGAGGGCACTTTGTGGCGCCCCCCACCAAGTGGCGCCCAGGGCACATGCCCCCCTGCCCCCCCTATCGTTACGCCCCTGCTTCCCTCCATTGTGAAAACTCTCCATTTATACCTACCCTCTGTTTCCTGTCTTTCAACCAGTTTGCAATCCACACATGTACTTGTCCCCTTATCCCATGACTGCTAAGTTTCCTCAGGAGACTTTGATGAGGAACTTTGTCGAAAGCTTTTTGAAAGTCCAGGTATACTATGTCAGCTGGATCACCTTGATCCACACACTTGTTGACACTCTCAAAGAACTCCCAAAGATTTGTGAGGCAAGATTTCCCTTTGCAGAAGCCATGTTGGTTCTCCGCCAGCAGGGCCTGTTCTATGTGCTTTACAATTTTATATTTGAGGATGCTTTCCGTCAATTTGCCTGGAACGGACGTTAAGCTAACCGGCCTGTAATTTCCCGGATTGCCCCGGATCCCTTTTTGAAAATTGGTGTTACATTTGCTACCTTCCAGTCCTCCGGTACAGAGCCTGATTGCAGGGATAAGTTATATATTTTGGCAAGGATGCCGGCAATTTCACATTTGAGTTCTTTGAGGACTCTTGGATAGATGCCATCTGGCCCTGGCGATTTGTTAGTTTTTAGTTTTTCCAGACAGTTTAGAACATCATCTCTTGTCACTTCAATCTGACTCAGTTCTTTAGCCTCCATCTCTGAAAAGTCTGGTTCAGGAACAGGTATATGCTCTGTATCCTCTGCCATGAAGATGGACACAAAGAATTCATTGAGCTTCTCTGCAACCTCCATATCCTCCTTAATAATCCCTTTCACTCCCTCATTGTCTAATAGTCCAACCGCCTCCCTGGCGGGTTTCCTGCTTCTGATGTATTTAAAGAAGTTTCTGTTATTCTCCTTGATACTTTTAGCTAAATGTTCCTCAAACTCTCTTTTCGCCTCCCTTATTGTCACCTTGCATTTCTTTTGCCACCTTGCATTTCACTGCCACACTCAACTTTAGTCGATTTTTTGTAATTGTTTTTATCTGCCGTGTTCAACTTTACTCTGCATTGTTAAGAAAACGTTTTCTTTGGCTCGGTGAGTGACTAAAGTTTCTAGAAACTACTAAACTATGTATCTGAAGTAAAAAGTCATTGATTTGTGAAAGATTACTGTAAAGAGCAGTGCAAAATATTGATAAAACTTCACATAAAAGATGGTCATATGTTATGATATCTGACCTTAAAGATGAAATATTTTTCTCAATCATTCCTTCTGTTGTGGCTATTTATAAGAAATTATAGGCAGTGGAACTGTTTTGTTTTACCTTAAAAAATCTAGAAGAAAACTTTCTAAAATTTAAATAAATATTAAGGTATAAGTAAATAGTCTTAATGTCTTGTCAGTTAAGCAATGGAGGGGGCTGAGGGGGGGCACCATTGTTCAGCTGTGCTTAGGGTATCAGTTGCCCTTAATCCGGCCCTCCTCCGGGGCTTTGGAATATGCGCCCTATTAAAATAAGAGCATCTCCTTATCTGTTTGTTTTCAGGAAGACCCTTAATATGCACCTTTTGTTTTCAGGAAGACCCTTAATATGCACCTTTTGTTTTCAGGAAGACCCTTAATATGCACCTTTTTGCAGGCTTTTAACTAGAATTACTTTTAATAACCTGTTTTATGAGATTGTTTTTATTGTGTGTGTTGGGATTTTAATCTGTTTTTACTCCTTTATATAGTATGTTAAATTCTGTGCATCACCTAGAGATGTACATATCAGGTGGTATAAAAATCTAGATAGATAGATAAATAGGGATGAGCTATAAACCAACAGTGCAGAAAGCATTGCTCCCACCCCAATCAATTAATGGTTATATTGAAAACAATTGTGTCTCTTGGCTCTCCTGAAGCTTTTAACATGAGGTTACAGAGGGCTGGTTCTCTTGATTAAACCCATGGTCAGTAAACAAAAACCCTAGATCTCAGTAGCGCACACGTACACTCCTTTATTGTAAGGAGCCAGAAGTTTCCCCCCAATTCTGGTCAGCACTGTACCAAACTGGCATTTACTGACAGCTGTAATTCAAATCTCAGATTAAGAATTCCAGGTAAATGCCAATTTCCCTGGGTTCTCATGACATTCTGCATGGGAATGCACAAGCCACCAAGAGGTTTTCATGTACCAGCCATGGATTTGATCGTTTTCTAGTCCCAAGGGTAACCTGCTTTCCTTTGTCAGCCATGAAGTTCTGAATTTTATTTCCCAGGCATACCTTTCAAAGTGGCTGTAGTGGTGCCTCTGGGACAAGGACCAAGAGGTCAAAGAGGAAATGTTTACATTCTCATGGGAGAAATGTTCACCTACAGGTGATAAGTTGTTTTTGTCTGTTATTACTTGTTTGAGTGAGTTTATTCCAGATCTCAAAGGTTCTTCTGTTTCACTCATATGATGAAATACAGGCACAAAACCTGCTGCCTCAGGGTTACTTCTTATTGGGAATGGATTCATTCCTCCTTCCCTATGTGAGGGTTTAATTCTGACACTGATGCTTTACTCCCTAACTGGTAGTAAACAGGTATACTTCCTGATTGATTTTTGTTTAAGAAGGTGACATGTACTGATTATACAAAAATGACAAATAATCGTGCACACTTACTGGGGAGTAACTCCAACTAACCTCAGTACACCTTGCATCCAAGTAAACATGCATAGGATCAGGCTGTTCATTTCAGAGAAATGAACCTAAAAAGAAGGCAGTACTATAACATTAAAAGGCATGCCTGAAAATTAAAGTTCAGACACTTCTGGCTGAACTGAAGGCATGTATGCTGTATCTTTCATCTTATTCTGTTTCTGTGACCTTCCATCTTCTTTCCTTTCTATGTTCACAGTGTTCCAGCATCAAGAGCAAATTTCATTATAAACATATTCTAAAATTATACTCCCTGTTATCAAATAAGCAAAGCCATTACTTCATGTATCTTGACCAGACTCCAGTCTAAGACCAGAACCTTCTGTCAGTCACTTGTATGGCTGCCAAATTATGAAAATGTCATAAAATAAAATGCAGGCTTCTTTTCCTGACTTTACCTCCATCATTGTCACTGATCAATAATTTGAAATAAAGTTAAGAAAACTATATTTGTACTTATTCAAACGATTCTCTTAGACATATGTGTGAAGTCCTGTTTTAATTAAAACTAAACTGTTGGCTTAATTCTTTGTAAATTCTGATCTCCTCCTTAGATTGCTAGAAAAGCAACAAATTATCTTTATGTTCTTTTTTAGAAGGTCTGGGCTATCTAGATGCTGAAGTCTTGCAAAGGTTATTTTCTTCAGCTAATGTGGGAACTAAGCACACCTGCAAAGTGCTTTGATCTGGTTTGTATTGCAGAGGCCTGGATGGGGGAGGCTAGTGGTCTAGTTTGGGCCCCGCTTCTTCCAGCAGGATACTCTATTGTGGAGCAAGTGAGAGGACATGGGTGGGGAGGAGGAGTGGCTGTGGTGTATAAGAATAATATCTCCCTTACCGGGGGTCCTGTCAGAGAACTGGCCTATATTGAGTCTGTGTAGCTACATCTGGAGACCAAGGATAGACTGGGACTTCTGTTGGTGTACCATTTACCCCGCTGCCCAACAGAGTCCCTAATGGAGCTGACTGACTTGGTTGTGGAGTTGGCATTGGAGTCTCCCAGACTGATAGTTCTGGGGTATTTTAAACTTTCACTTTGGAACCAACTTGTCAGGATCAGCTCAGGAGTTCATAGCGACCATGACAAGGCTGAATCCAAATACGACAGATGTACTTATTGTGTGGGGTCAGAACTCGCGAGATTATTTTGACCTGCTGGTTCTGGATGGGGTCACACTTCCACAGAAGGAACTCGGGTGCTTCTGGATCCAAACCCTGTGTCCCAGGTTGAGGCAGTGGCTGAAGCACTTTCTATCAGTTTCAGCTGATATGCCAGCTGTGTCCTTTTCTTGAGCTAAATGACCTCAGAACAGTGTACGTACGCTGGTAACCTCAGACCTGACTACTGCAATGTGCTCTACATTGGGCTGCCTTTGTATGTAGTCCGGAAATAGAAGCTGGTGCAGAATGCAGCAGCCAGGTTGGTCTCCGGGGTTACCAGAAGATATCATATTACACCTATTTTAAAAGAACTACCATAAGTTTCCAGGCAAAATACAATTTCTGGTTATTACCTATAAAGCCCTGAACAGATTGGGTCCAAGGGCATGCCTTCTTCTTCTTCATGAACTCTGCTGCCTATTAAGATCATCTGAGGAGATCTGGTGGCAGTTGCCATTGGCTCAGTTGGTGGCAAGTCAAAACCAGGCTCTGTCTAGGGTTGCCCTGGGACTTTGGAACACGCTTTAGCGCCTCCCCTTCTGGATGCTTTTAAGGAGGGCCTGAAAACATACCTGTTTAGTCAGGCTTTAGTTTATAGTTTTAAAGTTTAAAGTTTAGCATTTTTATTTGTATTTTAAACTGTTTTAATTGTGTTAATGTTTTAATTGTCATTTTTAGATTGTGTATGGGTGATATAAAAATGGGTTAAATAAATAAATCTATCAAGATCCACTCCTGGAGTACCTACATTAACTGACATATTTTAGAAAAATTAAGTGGATGTTAATTTTGTTCAGAAAAAGAGAAAGTTGGGAGGTGTCAAGAGAAAGCAGGAGCAAGGGACATCAGTCTTTAAAATCAGGCCTTTCCCACACAAATTAGGTATGTTGGCAGGTCTTGCTATCATTGTGGTAGGGATCTTGGGGAACCGGAATTGATGGTTTGCTGTTCTCAAGCATTGGGGTATGTGGAAGAAGACATTTACCTGGGCCCAGAGGTTTGCTGGCCCCAGCCTGGGCTGTGAACCCATTGGGGGGAAATGAGGCTAAACTGTAAATCATGCTTCAGAATGTTTTATGTAAACTTCTTTCCCTGCAAGAACTTGTGAGATTTACTGGAGCCAGTCAGAAATAGTGTTGGAATAGAAAAGTCTCAAAAGACTGTCCCTGGCCCTCCTTGGGGGTGGGGAGAATGCTTGTATGGGAAATTCTAAGACAGGGTTGGGCAGAAGATAAATCATGACCTACTGGTATGTTTCTGGATGATTTGCAGTAGATTGGACAGTTTATTTTATTCCCAACAGTAAGTAAAATTTTCAAATTAAAAAAAAATGCTCTGCCATGACTAACCTTGTGCTACTTGCTTATCTCACTTCCTCATTGTTCCTCACCAGTAAAAAAAATTGATTTGCTGTTTGCAGTTCCACATATCTGCGGTTGGAAAATAATAACCTGACTTCATCTGCGGATACATAAGGGTTAAAACCCACATATCCATGGTTCGAAGGTGGCAGCCACCATTTTGATTAAAGGAGCCATTTTGTGGCTCATTTGTGGGGGGGGGGATAATTTTTTTTCCATGGCTTTTTGCAGAAAAATGGCAGATTTGGCACTTTGGGGGGATTTTGCTGGACACTTGGAGATCTGGGAACACGATATGGCACTTTACTCCAATTATTTCCACCATTTTTCACCCTTTTCCCCCAGCCTCCAGGAACCTACTCCCCTCCCCAGTTCCCATTGCCTCATTATCCGCAGTTCTGTTATCCACGGTTGTAGTGGAGAATGGAACCCCTGTGGATAATGAGGTCCACCAGTAACAGGTCTTTGTGCATCTTTGCTGATCAGTGTTCAGTTTTGTACCGGAGTCCCTGATCTGTAATAACTCGGATGGAAATTTATACCTGCATGCTCAGGTTATTCTGGTGTTTGTTTCATGAGATGCAGCAAATAACTGGCCTTCTAGTAGGGAGCTTGGTGGGGGCCAGGGGACAAAGTCCAACTGGTGGCTCCTCTGCCCCCTGCTTTGCATGCACTCCCATGTGTGCTTTGTGTGCACTCTCTGGCAAGGAGCTCCCTTTCAGAGATTCCACCAACCGCTGACAGGGGAAATGAAACTCTGTCAAGGCTGTGTCAGCCCCATTCTTGGCAATGGCCCCACCCCCTTGCATCTGACATCAGATGCAGGGGAGGGGCCAATGACCAGGGAGAGAATCCTTCCCCCCTCAGCTAGCATTTCATTGAAACGCTGGCTGGAGAGGAGAGGGGCCTGCCTCTCTCTCCCATTTGGTGAGACTTTGCTCATCGTCTGGGTGCAGGAGGGGGCACCATGGCCAAGGGCAAGCCTTGGGGGTCCCCCAGACCCTTTGGGCCTGAGGACAATTGTTCCTCCTTGCTCAATGGTTGATATGCCCCTGTTGGTGGGCCTCCAGGTTCTCATATAAAAGAAAGTAGATCCTGCAAGCTTGAAATCTTGCCCACTCTTGCTCTAGGACTTGTAGTTTGAGGAACAGAGAGATGTGTGCCTCCCTGTGTGAGAGAACTCCCCATATTCTTTCAAAAACTACAGATACTGATATTTTTTCCCCTGGCATTTCCTGTGTACAGAGAAGAGAAGCCAACAAGCTATGGTAGTCAACTGACAAACACTGTATTAATAACTAGGGATGTTGAAATCCCACAGCTGGCATTAGATCCTAAGAACAGGGAACAGTGTCTAAATGACACGTGTGTGTAATTGATATACATGCATGCCTTATTTGGCTATAATTAGGCCAATTCAGACTATTGTTCATCTGCCAATTCAGCCACCTGTGGTGAGGATTTGTGCGGGCTCATGGCACACACATGTCCTTATCATATGTGGTTGGGCCAGCAGACAAAGTATTGTCTGAATCTGAGCCAGCCCAATATAGTACACACACTCTAGTTTACAGAAGAACGTTGCAACCTCTGCAAGGTTAATAAATGTCTGTTGCCCTCCAGGGGTATGAAGAAAAGGCATAGAGAAAGGACAAAGTGTTTAATGGAAGCCTCTCTGAGAGACTTGACTGGCTCCTCCTGGAATTAGCTCATTTTACCACTATCCCTGCAAATTTTATCTCTCTGGAAATTTTCCATAGGTGCCTTTAGGAACAACCAGGTCTTTACATTTCCAGACTCCTCCAGAATGACAGTCCATTGTCCTGTTCTTAAGGCCTAGTTTGAACAACTCTTCTCCCAGCCCTTGCTGAATTCCCAGTCATTGACTATGTGTGGACATATGGGGTGCAGGCTTCCTGCTTGGTCCACACAAAGACCACCATGGACTGAACAGACCTGCTATGAATCCCACGATGATCAGGGGAAGAGGAATGAATTGAAGACAATGTCTGCCTTCCAGGACTTTCTTCCCACTCCTTGACCACTTGTGACCTTGGGAAACTGCCATCAGGATGTACAAATGTTCTGTAGGCCTTACAGCCTCCTGGGCCCTGTTTTGTCTTCTACTACTTTATCTTTTGTTTCTGGGTTCCCCATCCCCCACCGCCTTCTGCTCAGGTAGATCAGGCATTCTCCAGTTATTCCTTGACTTTTTTGTCTTACACTAAAGTGGGGAGCTTTGAGGTTTCCCACTTGTCACCTCTATCATGCCTGTGTATAAATAATCTCTCTGTCCTCGAATCAGTTGGCTGGGACTCCAAGAGTTATTTTAGGGATGCTCAATAGTCATGGCCCTTATTCCTAGGAGAATGCATTTTTTACTTCTTTTTCTTTGAAAAGTAAACCCCACACATTCCCCTAAAGCTGTATTGTAAATTGCTTTGCAAAGTTGCCTCTGTTTCAAAAATGATTTGCCATGGATGACCGTTGTTTAGAAACATAAGCCCTTTTGGGCATGCAAAACTAATTGTGCAGTTCTGTGGATCTTGACCTAAGTTCTTGCATTCAGACCAGTTTACTCAGACTGAACTGACTAAATCTATTCACTTTGGCTTAACTGTTTTGTGGAACATGCTGGCTATTCTATGGGAGTAGTAAGCCATTTCTGTTACAACAGTTCCTCCCAGAAAGAATTGCTGAGCAAAAACATTCTTCTCCCATGTTGTTTCTTTCTCTCCTCTGATTCGCATATTTTACTCCTTCACTCCCTAACCTCTCCTCCTGTCCTGTTTTGATGCAAATAACCGCTTTACTTGTATCATTTGAAACCATATAGTTGTGGTGGTGCTGGTGGGGTATCGTTATTTTTATGGCCACTATTTTAGTTGTCACTCTGCTCAGAATGTTCCACGGCTTTTATTTGGGACTATACAGTGAGGTTTTGTACTATATGTGAGATGTTTGCAAGGGCAAGTCTAAGGCTGTGCACAGATTATAATTTACAGAGATTTACAGGTGATTTTTTTAAATTTTGAGGTTTTTGTTTTTACCATCCCTTTAAATTTCAAGGAACATTCAAGTATCCATAGAATAGATCAAAAAATAACATTACAAATTATAAATCCATGTGAAACTAAATCAGAACATTCAAACAGAAGCAGAGTCAAACTCTAATTCCAAAAAGAGAGCATAACAAATGCATAAATACAATAATAATAAATGACCACCAGGTGCTCTTCAAAATCACTATTGAGGTACATCACATCTCCACTTCAGATAAATATTTGATGGCCTTGAGCCAGGTCCCTCTAATAGGCCACTGTCTGTTAAGAAAGAAAATGTCTTAAATGGTGGGGTTTCTCTGAAATATTGCCAAATTTTTGTTTGTTCAAACAAGCTCAAGCTCACTAAGGAGTTGTTAGAAATCAGATTACTGGTAGGCACACAAATCATGGCAAGATAATTGACAGTCTGTGCAACAAAGATGAGAATGATGAAAACAGATTGCTAGTGATGCTTGATTAACATAATAAATGCAGAGAGAGAGGAGAACAAAGAACCTGTTTGTGCAAGTAACAACTGGGTCTTAGGTCCAAACTAGATGTTAAAATGAGGCAAATACAGGAATCCCTAACCCCATCTTTCCTTTGTAAGGCTATCATGAGAATTGTAGCTGGAAGCATTCACAGAGAAGAATAACAGACTGCTTGAGATGCTGGAGTGCCACTGCCATCAAATGCCAGTACTGTCCTGGTGTAGAAGTTCTGGCACAGTGTAAGGTAGCTTCGTATGTCCACGACGTGTGCTACAATAATAGCAGTCCAGCATCTAAGACAGAAATCTTCCCCAACACTGCCACACTGGATCTTTGTAACTGAAGATGCCATGGATTGAAACTGGGACTCTGTGCATACAAAGCATATGTTCTGCTACTGAGCAGTGGCCCCTCCCAATCCCACATGGGATTGGAACCTTGTGTTTGCCAAGTTAGCATCTAGTTTGGCCCTTGCTCTACCAATAATAGCCATGAAAGATAAGCTTTGTTTCCTTTATTTCTCTTTTGCAGAGCAAAGAAAGAAGTACTCCAACTCCAATGTCATTATGCATGAGACCTCACAGTACCATGTACAGGTGAGTTAAAAACACTCCTGTGAATGAACAAAAAATTGCATGAATTAGAAATGATGTTGATGTTACGTAATATATATGTGAACGTTGCGTCTTCAAATGGCACCTTTATAGCATAGCCTGACCCAAGCCAAAGGGTTCACAGTGAACAAGCAGCCCAACCCCAAATATACTGGTGATGTTGGCAGATGATAGTGTACTTTGTTCTTTGCCCTCATTTCTCTTCACCTAGGTAGTCATAACTATTGATTTCATATTTGCTTCCTATTGCCAATGCCCTTGTGAAGATTACCTACAGTAGATCAATGTTTACCAAGCTTTTGATGCCTAAGGCACAGGTGGTGGTAGGTTTTTGTTTTTGTTTTCCGATTAAAATTGGAGATATGCTTATTAACTTATTACCTATTTTCTCGGTCAGCTCAGCTCCCAGAACAATAGACAGGCATGCTACTTGCAGCAGAGGGAGAGAGGCCAGTTAACCTTGTCTCCTAGCATATCGCCTTCCTCAGTGCTTTCTGGGTGATGTGTCTGGGATCCCTCTGTGCCCATCAAATGTACTGTGAGCTGTATCGGGAAATTCTAGTGCATGCTTGTGGCTTCCCTTGAGATGAAGCCAGTACACGTAATGGTAGACAGTGGGGTGAGGAATTATGCAGTTGCTCACTACCAATGACAGAATGGTAGTTACATCCAACATAGTGATTTAATGTTTCAAGGCACACTCCAGTCCCTCTCACAAAGTCATGTGCCTCAGGACACAGTGCAGGAATTGTTGACCTAGATTATCAAACCAAGACCTTCCACTCAATACAGACTCTCTGTAGACTCTCTGTTATGCGGACTGTTTTGGAATGCAACTGATTATGTCAACACAGGCATTAGGAAAGGCTCAACGACGAGTACTTTCCCCATCTTGGCATGACAGCCTCCTTAATAGCACTCCTCCAGTAACTCTGGCTTAAAAATTAGCCACAGGGAAAGGACAGTGATCATGCTCTATATAGAAAATCCTGAAGCATGCTTTTGCTCTCTGCCATGTTTCCATGACTGTCATCGTGATCTCTCTTGGGCCAAATTATACATGATGCTCAACCACATTTAAAACAACAACATTATTTTCATCCACAAATATAAAAACAAAAGCAGTGGTGGAAATTGTAATCTTGAGTGGAGTGCCCGCATGGGGGAAGTTTAAACACTGTTTAAACCAGTGTTGTTCACTGGAAGGCCTGTTAGCTCGTGGTGGCTCCCATCTACCCCAAGTGCAGCTTCCGGACTAAGCTGAATACTCCCCACTGGCACTGTGCAGAGGCAACCATTCCCACCACTCTTGTTAAGGGTAACAGCCATTTATTAAAGTTGCAGAGGTTGCAATGTGTGTCTGTAAACTACAATTTATATCCTACAGTGGGCCAGTTGAGGATACTTAGTCTGCCAGCCCAGCCACATGCAATAAGCAGAAAGCCATTCCCAACCCTCTAAGAATGATGTCAATTTTTTAAAAACAGTGTTTTCAAAATAGTATTGTTATACAGTCAACTACACTGCTCCGAATCTCTTTGATTCAAATGTTAGTGATGCCAACATTGCTACTGCATTTGTCTGAATTATTCCTCAAACGACACTCTTAGTATGAGGCAGCATCATATGTTAGCAGCATATCTGTACCTTTCGAAGTCCTGCATCAGATCACTGGTCCCTCAAGGCTAGTATTCTCTACTCTGACTGACTGGCAGCACCTTTCAAGGTCTTCTCCAGCCCTGCTTTCTACTTTTAACCAGAGATGCTGGGGATTAATAACAGGTATGGCATAGACTCTGCTCACAGGTTCAAATGAGAAACCCTGCACTAGATGGATGCTGCTGGAAAGCCCACAAACAGGGCATGAAGTTAATTGTCCAATAGTTTGTCCTCTAGATCTGGTATTCAGTGGTATACTGCCTCTGAACCTGAATATTCCCTTTAGCCATTGTGGCTAATAGCCTATCCTCCATGCATTTCAAGCACCGTATAAGTAATGGCCAACATTTCCTGTGATGTTGGTTTATTCTGTATCTTCTTAAGCTCCTGCCTTACTTATGGATGGGCTTTCTTACAGTTTCCAGATGCCTCTGTTGGGTTCTGAAGAAACCTGTTGCCTCTCCTTGTGTATGTTGGTGTCTAGCCTGTTGGGCACCTTCCTCATGCTATTTTTGCATCTTTGCCTGCCGACCAGTGCTTATTTTCCCACCCCTTTTCATGACCAGCAGATGGAGCTGAAAAAAGAGCATGATGAAGGTGCTCCGATCTGCCTAGAGTGTCGAAATTTGCAAGGAGGGACAATGGTTTATTCAAAACACGACACAGGTGTCTGGAGCCTGTGAGGGAGCCTGTCCTTAAGTAAGGCGGGAGCTTAAGAGGATACGGAATAAGTTCATGTGTGAAAAAGCTCATAGTCCTATTGAGAGCTGAACTAGAAGTGTCTGACATCCTGACTAAACAAAGCACTTGTCAAACAAGTAAACACTAGCACAGAAAGGTTGCATCGGGGCGTAGGGAGCTTGGCCATTCCGCCCCCCCCACCAGACTTTACAATTGTGGCACGAGGAGGCAGGGAAAGGAGCTCTCAGTCAGTGATTTCACGAACCAGTGACTGGGGAAGGGAAACTCTGCTGGGGCTGATGGGCCCCATCCTCTGCATTGGCCCTGCCCCCTTGTATGAGATGTCAGATGCAGGGCAGGGCCACTGCCCTGGAGAGGGTCCATTTGGACCTTTTCCCATCCTTCCCCAGACAGTGTTTCATCAAAACGCTGGCTGGCTGGGCTTTTACCCCCAGCACAGCCAGTGTTTCAGTGAAACACTGGCTAGGGAGGAGAGGGACATGCCTCATTCTCCTAGCCAGCAAGTGCTTCATTCACAAGCTGGGTGCGGGAGGGGGCACCCTGGCCAAGGGCGAAGGGGTGCCTTGGCGGCCCCCCCCCCCCCAGACCATGGTGGCTGGGGGACAATTGTCCCCCACCCTTGCTCCCTAGTCCCTATGCCCCTAGCTGCATAGTTGGACTAAAAGACTGGGATATGTGGAATGGTGCTAATGCATCATAGTGTGCTTGCACAAAAATCCCCTTTAAAACAAATGAGGTGTATCGCAATTTGTGAAGCTGTTGAACAAGCACAATCATGCTTGTGGTAGTGCCACACTAGTCTGGAGTGCAAGCTCTAGACTTAGCACAAGTAGTTAGTGCAACCACTTGGCGCTAGTGCAGTGTCCTTCCACAAGTGCTTTGGTAGGATGTCTGCCACTGACATTAAATGTGTCATTGTCTAATTTGGGGTTTACTTTCAGTTTAAAATACTAGCCATATGGGGATCTGATTCCGATCAGGACTACAAGAGCTAAACCGCCCAGAGACGCAAGTTTTGAGTGGTATAGAAATATTTTAAATAAAATAAATAAATAAAAATAAGATAGAAACAAGGAATGTCTGCACACAATTTTCCTACTGAAAATCCCCCTGAAGTTCCTGAAGGTGCCAAAGTGCCATTTGCTGCAATTAGGCATATATGGGGACCCACAGCAACTTCAGGAGAAACATTTGGCAGGGAAGCAAGGGTTAAACACACACACAGAGAGACACACACGCAGAATCTCCATTCTCTGGTCTGTCTGGGCTCTTGTTTAGCTGTTTTAAATTCCAAAAAAAGCCCCAAGCAAGGCAAAGACACATTTAATGTTGCTTCTAGTTTGGCCTTGGAACTATCAACTTCTTTTACTATCAACTGTGTGTTTTCTATTCCACAAATAAATAATTATGCAAGCAAAATTTTCAAATACTTGCATGAGCAAATCAGGTTCTGTGACAGCAAAAGAAAAAAAAAGGGGGAGGGGAGAATATAAAAGGTTCAGTCCAGCAAACAATTCAGTCCTTTCAGCTGTCTACCTTCTGTGGAGAAAGTTGACTTATTCTGCCCATTAATTTTGAAGTTCCTTTTGACCAAAGTACGTCTTATGTAACATTGAGCAATGTCAAAACGTAAGCTTTCATTCTGATACGTATCAGCTGATGCAGTTGCTCTGAGACATGTATGAGAATTCATTCACAACTAAACCTTTGTCCTTTGCGCATTATTTTCCATATGTAAAGCTAATGATAGACTGCATTTTAATGTTTCTTTTATTTTGCTGTGTGCCTGGAATTTATATTCTGTTTTCCCCTGGATAAATTTCTCTTCTAATAGTCTTAGATTTTGCTCCAGGCACGTCAGCATCAGGTGGACAAGCTTAAATGTCCCACTTTTCAATAGCTGGCAAATGCAGGTGGGAGAATCGAGTTTCTCCTAGATAGGTGGGCAGAATCCAGTGCAGGGTTAATGGTGTGGGCCTCATTTGGCAGAGTAGAAGGAAGAAGGAATGCAGAGCTGAATCCCCAGAGAACAGCCTGGCTTATCAAAAAGTCCGAAAACTACTAATGCAGAAAGCTCTGCTCTTTGCAGTGGATACCATGGTATGATTGAGTATTATGGAAGAAAGGTGAACATTATTATTATTAACTGAGCCTAGGAAGAGCTGCTCTTTTAGTTTGCACCAATGGCAGAGAAAGAGAAATTCAAAAATCTTTGAATTGCTTCCTAAAATATACACAATTGCTCCCTGCGGTAGAGTGAGTGAGTGTGTGTTTCTTTGCACTGACCCATCATTGCAGTGTTGCTTATTCATGGTAGTGATGTTACTACAAACCATACAAGGGGAGCCCATTCATTTAAATCCAGAGGTCTAGAGATCATATCATGTCATAAGCACTGACTGTTTTCTTAACCAGGACAACAAGTTTTCTGCTGATGGCTGCAAGTACAGTCATGCCTGACTGGCTTTGTTCTGCTTGCAGAAAGCAACATTCCTAGCCCTGACCTCAATACAAGCACAAAACTCTGCAGTGTGGAGAGATGAGACTGAGTATGGGTCATCACACTTTACATTTTTTAGGGATATGCCTAATAACATTTTAAGTGGACATCTAAAAATACAAAATGCAGCCTACTTATGTTTGCAGACGTTTGCAGACAGATACACTCGTCTGATTTGCCACTCAGTAACAAACCCAGTCTTAATGTCATGTAATATGTCAACCCTCTGATGCGAGCTTGTAGGCTGCTAATGGCTCCATTTATGAGCAAGTGGTGGTGGGGAATATAAGGGAGCAGATCCATAGGAAATTCCTTTCTTTCACATTTTTGTTCTGCATATACAGAATCAGGTGACTGGATGCAACATAATTGTGCAGACAGTGTAATCTGTGTTATTTCAAAATGCTAGTGTGATCATTGAGTGACTCTGGGCCAGTCACTCCTCTCTCAGCCTAACCTACTTCACAGGGTTGTTGTGAGGAGAAACCTAAGTATGTAGTACACTGCTCTGGGCTCCTTGGAGGAAGCGTGGGATATAAAATGTAAAATAAAAAAATAAAAAATAATTCTGTGGACACACATGATGTCTGAATAAAGCTCATAAACTCCAGTTCATTCACATGGGAGTTAAATTGGCTTGTGGCCTCCTGCTTACTATTATGACTTTCCCCCTGTGGGCTTCCTTTTCCAGCACTTAGCCACCTTTGTCATGGATAAGAGCGAGGCCATTGTAACAGTGGATGATGCCATCAGGAAACTCAAACAGCTCAACTCCAAAGAAAAGATCTGGGCACAAGAGATGCTGCTGCAGGTGAATGACAAGTCCATTCGACTGCTGGACTGCGAAACCCAGGTGAGCAGAGAGCCACCTTCTTTATGTGGAGATAGGCGAAGAGTAATAGTTTAATCAAGGATTGAACCAAACCCCAAAACAGGTTGAGAGAGGCTTTTTTCAGTGAACTGAAATGAATAATAGTAATACTTACTATTTGATTGATTGATTTTAAATACCATTCTTCAGCAATCAATCAGTCTCATAACAGTATTTGTATAGCATCTCTTAAGTGTGCAAAATTTTCACATGTATTATCTTGTAACAACAACCTTGTATTATTATCACCATATTGCATCTGAAGAGCTGAGGCCAAGAGGGAGTGGCTTACCCAAGGCCACCTAGTAAGTTCATAGTAAAGATGGGATTTGAACCAGAGAAGTCCTGATTTGCAGCTCAGTCTCTTGGTCAGTGCACTGCACCAACTCTTGACTAGACTCAGCTCCAGTCTCCTGGATGCCTTGAACCTGACCCAAACCCTTAAATACAAAAAGTGGTCACAGGTTCAAAACTGGTTGCAACAAACTTCTGTGTGGTGATTAAATCAATGCTAAAATCAACCACAACAAAGGCAGAAGATTTCACTGTGTGTACATGTGGGACAAGCAAGTCCCTGTGTTGTTTGCTTACATGTGTATTAGAGGGAAAGGGCTGATCTAATCAAGACATCAGAATGATGAATTAACCATTGTAGTGATCAGACTCCCCTCCCCATAAAGAGTTAACCGGAAGTGAACCCTGTCTTGACTGACAGGCTGGTGAACTCCAGGGTTCAGCCAATCAGCACACCAGCTGGGTAGGACCTTGCGAGGAAGAAGGAAGTTTCTTTGTTAGATAAGGACATGCAGCCGTGAAGGCTGGCTGCAGGAGAATGACTCTGCAGATCCTTGAAAGATAGGATTGCAGGGTTAGAATTCTCAACTATTTATTTAGGGGAAAGATTGTTTAGTCAGACATTGCATTAGAAACATATTATAATAATAATAATAATAATAATAATAATAATAATAATAATAATAATAATAATAATTTGATTTCTATACCACCCTTCAAAAAATGGCTCAGGGCGGTTTACACAGAGAAATAATAAATAAATAAGATGAATCCCTGTCCTCAAAGGGCTCACATTCTAAAAAGAAACACAAGATAGACACCAGCAACAGTCACTGGAGGTACTGTGCTGGGGGTGGATAGGGCCAGTTACTCTCCCCCTGCTAAATAAAGAGAATCACCACGGTAGAAGGTGCCTCTTTGCCTAGTTAGCAGGCGATTTCTTTGGTGTGTGTGTTTTGCATATTCCTGGTACTGTTTTATTATAGTTTACCTGCAACATATTTGAAATAAGAAACACTAGCCGACACCCAGCCTACTTAGGATGTTGCAAAAGACTCTATAAACATTTAAACACGCCTAAGACAAAGCCACCTAGTGGCACAGTTGGGAAATGCTTGACTAACAAGCAGAAGGTTGCTGGTTCGAATCCCCGCTGTTATGTTTCCCAGACTATGGGAAACAGCTATATCAGGCAGCAGCAATATAGGAAGATACTGAAAGACATCATCTCATACTGCGCAGGAGGAGGCAATGGTAAACCCCTCCTGTGTTCTAGCAAAGAAAACCACAGGGCTCTGTGGGCGCCAGGAGTCAAAAGCAACTTGATGGCACAATTTACCTTTAAGACAACCTATTTTTGTAATCTACTAAGTATTCTTAACTGTGTCTAAGAAAGCCAGGAAGTCTCAAATGGAAGCAGTCTGCAGTAATTGAATAAAACTGGTTTTTTTTTTAGTCTTTTCTTTTTACAAGCATTTCCAAGTTGGTTTTTAACTTGGGAAAAGGGGGAAGGGGATTTTTCTCTGGTGCAAACACATCCTCAAATGTTCAGCAGCTATCCATTTTTCTCATCCCATGTAAACTTACATGTGGAAGGTTTTTATTTACAGAGGGACGTTGGAATTACAACACCCAATCCACTAGTCCTGTTCTCTGCAAGTTTTAGGGTGCTTGGTGGCAGCATTTGAACCTACCGATAATTCAGGATAGTTTTAGAGAAGCCTAGCCAAGCAGCTCAACAGGGATGATTCAGCATTTCTTTCCCTCAGGTGAGCTTGCTCTGAGACAAAGGCTTTAATCCCCTACAGCCATTAATGGAAATACATTCTGCTCTGCAAAAGCATCTTATGCCATTAAGGAGAGCTTATTTGCATTGCAGTAGCACAGTGAGGTTTACAGGTTTGGAATCTTTTTGGGAATGACTTTGAAAATTTTTAATACTACAAAATATTACAACAGAAAAGGCAAGTTGTTAATTCTATATTCCAAACTGGAAATTAGGAAAGACAGGTCTATAGTAGAGTCAATAATAAAATGCAGAATTTATATTAAGATAAGCTAAAGATAAATTAAAGGAACAGGAGTCCATTCAATAGTTCTTAGCTAAATATGTCAGTTGAGAGATCTGCTTTCAGAGTATTATAGGTGATATTTCTGTCTAAGATTTGATGAATACTTTTCTCACTCCTACAAAGTGTTTAGTTGTCTGCAGAAGTGCCTTGTGTCCTTAAAACATAATGTTTCTACACAATATTTGGCTTTATAGGAAAATAAGGAGATAGTAGAAGAATGTTTTGTTCCTCTATATTGGCCTTTGCTAAGAAATGCCGGAAGGTACACAATTCAGCGCAGTTTTGTCCATCTGCTTCTATGATAGTATAGCTATTAATGGATTTAAAGTACTGGGTGTGGGTGGGGGTGCGACCAAATGCCATACTATTCACCATCCTCTTCCTGAAATGGTTATTAGGATGAGTGAGTGCAGCCCACAGCATCAAAAAAAATTTCAAAACATTGGTGCCATCCTCTCTTGTGTTGTCTTTCAGGAAGAACTAGAAGACTTCCTTCTGCCAACAGTCCAGCTCTGCCAAACTGTGTTGAATCAGATGCGGTACTCTTCCATACTCCTGCTCGTGTGTCAAGACTCAGAGCAGCATAAGCCTGACATTCACTTCTTTAACTGTGATGAGGTGGAGGTAAACTGAAATAATCGCATGCTCACAGAAGGGAAAAGCAAAATGACATCTTGAAAAGATAATTCTCAGCACTTTGGGGCTGGATGTTGCAAATGTTAGCATGATGTGTAAGCATGCAAAATGAAGATCACACCAGGGCCATGATCTAACCTTGTACACACAAGCAGGGCTCTCTTATTGCCTGTGATGGTAGAGGAAAAGGTGTTGGCACTATGTGCAATGAGAGCCTCATGTGTACATAGAAATCTGACTGATTGACAAGGACTTTTGTGAGACTGAATGGATATTTACAATCTAAATATGCAGATGTTGTTTCTTGTGTATTGGTAGCCATCATATTTCTAATATACAAAGTGGCGGATTGATGGATTAAGTGCCAACAAGTCGATGTTGACTCTTAGATAGATTCTCACCAGGATGATCTGTCTTCAACTTGACTTTTAAGGTCTCTCAGTGGTGCATTCATTGCTGTAGTAATTGAGTCCATCCACCTTGCTGCTGGCTGTCATCTTCTTCTCTTTTCTTCAACTTTTCCCAGCATTATGGACTTCTCAAGGGAGCTGGGTCTTCACATAATGTGTCCAAAGTATGATAGTTTGAGCCTGGTCATTTGTGCCTTGAGTGAAAATTCCAGATTGATTTGTTCTATGATCCATTTGTTTGTTTTCCTGGCTGTCCATGGTATCCTCAAAAGTCTTCTCCAGCACCATAGTTCAAAAGCGTCAATTATTTTTTTGTCTGTCTTCTTCAAAGTCTAGCTTTCACATCCATAGAATGTCATGGGGAAAACCTTTGTCCGAATGATTCCAATCTTTGTAGGTATAGGCACGTCACAGCATCTAAATACCCTTTCCAAGGCCTTCATTGCAACCCTTCCAAGTGCTAGTCTGTGGCATATTTCTTGATTGCTGGATCCTTTACTGTTGATGGTCGATCCTAAAAGGCAGAAGCTATCCACCACTTCAGTGTCTTCATTACCAATTCTGAGGCTGGTTGCTGTACACGTTGCCATTAGTTTAGTCTTCTTTACGTTTCGTCGTAGTCCCATTTTTTCACTGTGCTCCTTGACTTTCAATACTAGAGCTTGGAGATCATCCGCATTCTCAGCTATCAGAGTGGTGTCATCAGCTTAGCACAGGTTATTGATGTTTCTTCCTCCAAGTTTAAAACCACACTCCTCTTCTTCCAATCCAGTTTCTCTCAGTATATGTTCAGCATATAAGTTGAATAAATAAGGAGAACGTATACAGCTTTGTCTTATTCCTTTGCTGATCTGGAACCAGTCTGTTTCACCATGTTCCGTATGGACTGTGGCTTCCTGTCCTGTGTGTAGGTTTCTCATGAGAACAATGAGATGTTCTGAGACACCCATTTCCCTAAAGATATTCCACAGCTTGACATGGTCGACACAATCAAAGGCTTTTCTGTAGTCAATAAAGCACATATTGACATATTGACTTCTTTCTGGTATTCTTTGGCTTTCTCAATTATCCAGCATGCATCAGCAATGATGTTTCTTGTTCCTCGACCTTTTATGAAATCAGCTTGAACATCTGGCATTTCCCTTTCCACATAGGGCTCTAATCTGCGTTGGATGATCCTGAGCATTATTTTGCTAGCATGTGAAATTAAAGATATTGTGTAATGGTTTGCACAATATGTTAAGTCTCCTTTCATTGGTATGGGTATGTGGACTGACCTCTTCCAATCTGTTGGCCATTGTGTTGTTCTCCAAATTTGCTGGCATAGTCTGGTTATATTCCGCTTTTCAACCAAAGTTCCCAAAGTGGTGTACATACAGAAATTAATTAATTAATTAATAACTTAGATGACCGGAGTGCTGATTTTACTTCATCTTCCTGTACTAGAGGTTCTGGCAAGATTATCTTCTAGAGTATCTTGGATGTTGATATCCCTCCTGTACAGATTTTCAGTATAGTCCTTCTATCTCTGTTTGATCTTCTCTGAATCGGTTATTATCTGGCATCCCTTAACATACTAATTCGAGGTTGGAACCTCCTTCTGAGTTCAAAGATCTTTTGGAAAACTTGCCTTGTTTTTTCGTGTCTATTTCCATCCTCAAGGTCTTTACAGATGTCATTGTTGTACTGTTCCTTGTCTCTTCTAACAACTTTCTGAAATTCCCTATTAAGTTCCTTCCTGAGGTCTTTATCTTTCTTGACTTTGGCTTCTCTCCTCTTCTTGGAAATTTCCACCATCTGTTCTGACATCCATTTTGCTTTCTTCTGTTTCTTGGTCTTTGTCAGTCTCTTTTCACATTTATCCTTAACAACTTCTTTGATTTCATCCCACAGTTCTTCTGGTTCCCTATCAATGAGGTTCAGAATTTCAAAGCAGTTCCTGATGTTCTCCTTGAAATTGGTGGGTACATTCTCAAGATCATATCATGGAAACAGAATAGCTTTGTTTTTCCACTTTAGCTTGACTTGGAACTTGCACATGAGCAGTTTGTGATCTGTTCCACAATTGGCCCCTGGCCACGTTTTTGCTATTATGACTGAGCTCTTCCACCTCCTTGCACCAATAATGTAATCAGTTTGATTTCTGTGTACTTCATCTGGTGCTGCCCATGTGTATAGGTGCCGCTTTGGTTGTTTGAAGAATGTGTTGGCAATGAAGAGAGGCCATACAATCCAACGGTGTTTTCCTCCTTACCATTTCCAACGTTGGCATTCCAGTCTCCAACCACCGCCAGGACATCTTGCTTGCATGTTCTGTCAATTTCAGACTGAACTGGAGCATTAAACTCATCAACTTCCTCTTCTTCTGCATCAGTCATTGGGGCTTAGACTTGAAAAACTGTCATGTTAAAGGGTTGTCCACAAAATCTATTTGATATTAGTCGCTCACTGACCACATTGTACCCAAGTACTGTCATTGCTCTATCTTTCCTGACTATGAAAGCAACACTGTTCCTTCATTGTTTTTCGTGTCCTGAGTAGTAAATGATATGATTTTCTGAATGAGTGTCCTATTCCAGGTCATTTTAACTTGCTGATGCCCAAGATGACAATCTGTAGTTGATTCATTTCATCTTTCACTGTGTTGAGTTTACCCATATTCATGCTTCTTATGTTCCATGTTCCCATTGTAATTCTGTCTTTGCAGCTTTGGATTTTATTTTTCTGCATGGCAACATCATTTCCCATGCTGACATATCAGCCGCTAGACGTCTAAAAGGCTTTAATCTAACCACATCATAAACATCATCTGTACTCTGAGAGTTCCTCAGCTCTTCCTCTGGAGCATGTTGAGTACCATTTCAACCTGAGGGGCCCATCATCCGGCTCTACATCAAGAATCATTCTGTTTTGTCTCTCCATGTGGTTTCTCTTCTTACCATCCTTTTATTTGGCAAAAGGGGCTGGGCTTCCATTTTCCACTGAAATGGTTGGGATTTTCAAGTATGTCTTTCCCTCATGATCCTTCCAGGTATGAAGAGGTAGCCTCCTTTTCCCATTGCAAGCATCTTGGATGTGTGCGGAATTGGGTTTGAGGGTGTGTCCTCAGAACAGCGTTTTCTTTCCCGATGAGATCTTTTTCATGGTGAGAGAGAGCCTGTCCCTCTGCCTCCAAAAGAATCATTGAGGGTGCAGAAATAGGCACTAATGATGTGTGCTGAAGGGCATACAGCCTCTTCCTCTTCCCCCCATTTTCTTCTCCCTGCAGATCCTTTTGCCAGTGAAGGGTCAGGGCTCCTTTCACCACTAAGAGGATCCTTGTGATCTGGTGGGCTTCAGAATTTGAACTGATTCTGTCTGGGGAGCTCCTTATTGTTGTCAAAGTAGTGCTCATCCCTTTCAGCCCCCACAGTTCTTCCACCTCCTTGACTATTGAAAGGTTGAAGTTTTGAGGGGAGGTGATTGTCATTCCAACCCCCATTGTTTCTGGACAAATGTTGGTGACTTCTCCTGTTGGTAGAGACGCTCTGCTAGCCTGTCCAGTGCCCAAGTATACTTATATCCAATGCATACTTCTCTTTTGTATTATAAATATATGAAACAGACAGGGTGAGGCCAGGTAACAGCCGCTTGTTGGACTAGTGTTTGTTAATAGAGGGATACAGTGAAAACTGACATATATCACTTAAAGAAGTAGTCATGGCAGGTTCTTTCGTTGTGGTCTGAATCTGATTCATACTTGGATCACAACTGGCTTGACAAATGTACATAGCAGAAAACTGCTTCAACAATTGGAAGGAGGAAAACAGATTTGTGACACCAGAAGTGACAGCCAAGAGGCACCCTCCACAGGCAGACTTTCCCAACTCACTCTCCACTGGACCAAAAATCTGCAGAAAGTTTCATAGCTAGAGTTTTAGAGCTCCCCTTGGAAGAAAAGTATATCTGTTTTTAAAGCAGTGAAATTCCCTCTGCCATTCACACATATATATGTTTGTATGTGCCCAAACTGTCAAGCTTCACAGCATCTTTTTAATGTGACTTGAGGACGCCCCTATTTCAAAATCTGAAGAAGTACTATGTGACACGCTTGTAACATTCACCAAAAGCTAATAGTCCAGTGAAGATTCCCTAGCCCACTATGCCTTTATGCGAAGCCATCATTTAAAAAGAGAGGTGAAGGTGGTCACTATACACTGAGACCTTATGTAAATACAGCATTTCTTTGTAAGGCAGTTTGATCATGTGCACTCTTGCACTTTTATCCCTTCTGCCACAAGCCATTTCCATTCACCCCAGTTTTGTGTTTCAGGCAGAGATGGTTCATGCGGACATAGAAAGTGCTCTTGCTGACCATAAGTTTGGAAAGAAGATACGGCCACAGACGCTCAAGTAAGTGGCTGCTGTAGACAGACAGGCTCCAGCCTGCATCTTGGGAAGAAGCACAGGTTGTGCTACTGTGCAGATATCATAAGGCTCATGATCCACCCTGAGTTTAATTTCCTATCCATTTTTAATTTCTTGAAGTTATAAGTGTGTACCTTGGATGCAAATTCATTAGGATTAAAAGGTAGCAGAATTATGCACAGGCTTGTAAGGTTTTGGGCAACTTGGATGAGGGCAGAGAAACAAGTTTGGTGTGGTGAAAATTTCCTCAACCAGCAAAAACTTCTGTTTGTCCCAGGGAATAATTCCAATACACAAACACCTAAAGAGCTTATCATCCTGATAGGTCTCATTTACAGATTAAATATCCTCAAGGACACCAACATAAACCCATGTACAATCCTATCAAACCACATACAATCCTATCAAATTTCTCAGGTGTCATTAAACTGAACTTCATAGTTCCATGTTTTTTTCCTTAATTGCCTGAAAATGGGAGCTGCTGCTGGAACTTTAGTGAATTCAGCCTTATGTGGCATTGTTGATATTTTGGCATGATTATTTCTCATTTTATTCTGCATAAGAAGGAACTAGAGAGGTTATGTAGACAGCACAGATTACATGGCTAATCCTCACACTAGGGATCTGCCCGAACCCGAACAGGCTTGGGCAGCCGCAGGTGGAGTGGGGAGCAGTTCCCTTAAGAAGCAGGTCCTTATCTGCTCCGCTGCCACCCCACCACTTTTCCAAGTGCAGCACTCGCTACACCGAAAAACATGCATGGCAGAAGCACTTTTCCCTGCAGCCTGTGCATGGTGTCGGCTTGTATGTGGCCACTGTGCATGTGTGACAGCCATTTGTGTGGCCAGCAGTGGTGTTGCTGACCACTCAAATGGGCACCGCGCCATGTGTGTGCTGATGCCGTGTGCAGGGAACAGCACCGCAGCCATGCGCTGCTTTTGGTAGAGCGAGCACCATGCCCAGAAAATCACCAGGACAGCAGCAGAGCAGGTAAGGACCTGCTTACCTGCTTCTTAAGGGAACCGCTCCCCACCCTGCCAAACTGGTTTGGCTGCAGGCACTTGAGTTAGTTCGGCGCTTCCCAAATGAGGTGCCAAACTGGTTAGTGCACATCCCTACCCCACACTAGCACTGCCTCTCTCTGTGATCCGGTGGCTGTGACATGGGCAAATAAATTCGTGGCATCCCTCTTGCAGCACTATTTGAAGCATAATGGGATGAAAGCTACATGTATCTGGCAAACATGCCACTTGACTGATACAAGAACTAGAACTTAGACTGGGTGGTATTGTTATGGCTCTTGGCCAGCCATTCCCTTTTTAGGCATATTCCTGGTCCAAGCTGGTTGGTTGAAGTCTCACCAATAGGAGTTAATGGTCAGGAGATGGCTTCCTATTAGTTGAGCACTGTCTTCTAGCTGGAGTTTGCTGGAACTGGGAGTGCAGCCAGAGTTGGAGGGATCTGCCTTGTAGGTGTGCCTGTTAACCTCCACTTATGCTCTGCTTGTAAATAAAGCAAAGATATCTTATAAATCTACAGAGTTCTTTCATCTAAAGGAAACTAAACTTAATAGTGCTTCCCCTGGAATTTCTCATTGCTTGGGGAAGTGAGAAATGCTGAAAAATATTCTTATGGACCAGTTTATTCAGTAGAATCTCCTGATAACAGCAGTGATGGGGGGGTGACTGCTTTATTTGTTGCTGCTACTTCCTCTACAGGGTAAATCAAGAGAAGATAAAACAGAGGCAATCCATCCTCCCACCACCTCAAGGGCCAGCTCCTATTCCTTTCCAGTATGAGACAAGAGGCTCACCAAAGAACAACCAGAATAGAGTGGCCCCTTCTTCACAACACAATGACCCAGGTCAGTGATTGTATAGTTAGATAGATGACTAATGCTAATACCTGCATAGGATTGTGATTCATTCACACAGGAGCCTGACATTGCATAGTGCAAGGAAACAAATGCTGTTTTCCAGTGTGATAAAATAGATGTCTGCAGAAATGGAAAATAAATATCCCATTCATTGTCACTGATTTTAGATACCTTGAAAGAGCCAAGAAAACAAAGCAATCGTTAATATTTCCAATGTGGAGATTAAAAGCATACAGCCCTTAAGCTAAACACAAAGCCTTTAATAACTTGAACCCTGGAGGTCTTCTTTGTGCTAGATCAGTCTCTTCATTGCAAGGCCTGGGAATCAGTAGCAGCTTTCGTTGACCTTACGGGTGGCTCCCTGGCTGATTGTTTGCTAGGCCTCTGAGAAGCTTCAACTGAAGCCAAAGCCCCTCTGGCTTCACACACAGGCCCTACCGTTGCCACTGTGCAGTGCTGCACTTTGCTCAGCATTGATTCGGCCCTTGAAGAGAAACTGATCCCTCTTGATCCCCAGCACCATCTTGGAAGATGTGCACACAGCATTGGGGAGTGTAGTCCTTCCTGGCACTTCCCCTTTTGAGGTCTAGTGCGAAATTGCCAAGGACTACACTGCTCTCACTGCTTAATGCACAGCTTCCAAGATGGCACTGTGGCTTGAGAGGGCTCCATTTCCCTTTAAGGGATGCACCAGCCTGAGCAAAGTACAGTACGGTATGAAGATCTCTGCAGCTGTGGATCTCACACTGAAAGGGTGTGTGTGTGTGTGTGTGTGTGTGTTTTAACCAAAGTGGCGCTGGGTGGCCAGAACCTAAGGGGTATACTTGTGAGTCAAATGGGCCGTAACCCAAAATTTGGCTTTAAAAAAGCAAAATCTGGCAACAGAGGCCCCTGCTTGCAAAAAGTGAAGACCATTGTGCTAGATGCTATATGTATCAATACCTTATAAGCGTCTGAATTCATCTTACAAAGGTTGCATGCATTTCTGACAAAAGTTAACAATGCTGATTGCAGCCGCATTCTCACAACTATGAGGACTGGATCCTTGTTATGAATCCTCTTTAAAGACTGTTTAACCACAGCAGTTTGACTAAGATTGCCCAGAAATTCCGGGTCCTCATGTCACACTCTGCGTGAATGCACAAGGCTTGTCAATTATGGTTAACCATATGGTTAGCCAGCGTGGTGTAGTGGTTAGAGTGCTGGACTAGGACCGGGGAGACCCAAGTTCAAATCCCCATTCAGCCATGATACTTGCTGGGTGACTCTGGGCCAGTCACTTCTCTCTCAGCCTAACCTACTTCACAGGGTTGTTGTGAGGAGAAACTCAAGTGTGTAGTACACCGCTCTGGGCTCCTTGGAGGAAGAGCAGGATATAAATGTAAAAATAAATAATAAAATAAATAAATTTAACTGCGCTCCCCGTGGTTGTGAGAACACGGCCAGTATAAATATTGTGTTAAAACTACCTTCAAAAGTATAGTGCCTAGAAAGGGATGCCAGATCACTATCAACAGATGTGCCCTCCATTTTCAGTAGCCCCACAGCTGTCAGAGAGGACACAGCCATGGCTTCTACTATCCTGACTCTATTGCTACTTCTCCTCCTCCCTGCTGCAACATAAGAGTCCTGTTTGCTCCAGCAGGTGGGAGGGGAGAGTGGGTGGTGGGATCATGGCAGGAAAAGCTGCGACTGCATCCGCTTCTTCAGATGTAGGGCTGTAAAAAAAAAAGCAGGAAACTTCTAAAAGTTATGATAAAGCAGCCCTAGCCCTAAAAGAAGCATAGTGCACTAACTCCAAAGGTGGAAGGAAGGGATTTCTATCTGAGTGCTCTTTTCATGGAGACTGAGAGTGCAGATTTCTTCAGCACAGGAATAATAGGGTGGTCTGGATTTGTACTATGGAATAGTAGAAAAGGTCCAGGGCAGAGGTGGTGCCATTGCTGTATGAACAGAGGCTTTATGCCTTTAACACCTGAATGACAGACAGAAAATCAACAGATAAACTCTTCCCCAGCATGAAGATGCAATGGGGGGAAACTTCACCTGTTGATCTTCTGCCAGAAATACAGCAGTTAAAGGCATAAAGCCTTTAAAAGAAGACATGTTTGTAGAGTATTGTTTGTATTTTGGACTGCATAGATGTACCTTGAAAAACATGTTTAAATGAACAGCCTCAGGGTCTTCAAAAATGTCATGGACAGAAAACATTTTCTCCATAAAATAGATTGAGGCCATTAAATGTGGTCCTGAGGAACATAATGCTGTTTTAGAGTCTAGTTTTGCATAATGGAAATAATGCTGAGCTGTAATGGAAGACGAACATTTGTCTCTGTCTTAAAGTAACAAATGCCTAATGCTATGCAGTAAATCAATCCAGCAGGCTGGTACAAAACATTACCAGCCTCTGGGATTAGCCAGCCTCCCAGTGTGCCCACAGGGTGGTTCGAGCAGTGCTCTTGGCTGCTCACCAAGAGGAGGGGCAGCACGAGAAAATTAAAAACAAAATCCGAAGCTAAGCAAAACCTCAGACCAGTACTCCAAAGAATAAGGTATTGACACACGTAGATTGCTGGGTGGGTTTCGCTTTTAAACCATTTTTGGTGGGGTGGGGATGTCTTGATCTAGTAAAGCAACAAGAACAGTTTTATATGCTGTGGAGGAAAAGAGCTACTCCAGAAGAAAAAGATTCTTTTTAAAAATAAAAAAATCAAAATATGTCAGGTAATTTATATGTATCAGTAAATTATCATTTTGGATTACCAGTTTGAAGTTTTTTCTTTACCTCTTGGTTTGTTTTGTTTCTGTTTCCCCCAAAGGAATGGGTTTTTTTTTTCCAAGTGGCTGTCTCTAGGGAGTAAAGCAAGTATACATGGTTGGATGTGGGCCCTGCCCTTCATTCCTGTCATGTATATAAGAACCCTTAACATAGTACATACTTCTGAAGCCAAGGAATAGGTGGTATGAGCCTACGTGTCTGTCATGGCACTAAAAACAACTGAGTAAGAGAGGATGGCATGATAGTTAAGTGGCAAACTGGGAGGCTTTAATTCGTGGTCCTCTCAGGCTCCACATATGACCGTAGGTATGCGCAGCCCAATCTTATGCACACTTGCTTAGAAATAAATCCTGCTGTGTTGATTGGAAGTTACTTCCTAGTACGTATGCTTACTAAGACTATTTTGTCAATAGATACCACACAGCAATATGGTATGGAAGTATAAATCCATTAAGGAATGGGATGCATTCCAGTACTGTGGTAACAATACCGAAGAAAGAATGAATAACTGAGTGTTTTACACTTTCTGGGTGGCAGTGACTACCAGGAAGTTTTTCACATGGGGTTTTTAAAGCCCTTTAACTGGCATTTCCTCTGGAATGGAGAGGGTGCGTCCACATATCGGCCAGATTTACCCTGAAGTCCCTGTTAGCTATCAGGGAGCAGTTCACACACAACTCGGGTTTTTTACCGCGCATTCGAATGTAGCCTGATTTATATCCGGGGTAAAAAAATCCAGTATTTGTGTCAGTTTGGGGGTGCAACTTCTAGTTTGCAGTAAAACTTCCCAGCAAATGCTCAGTAAAGCCTAAAGTGGTAAAGTGTGCTGCCAAGTTGATTTCGACTCCTGGTGCCCACAGAGCCCTGTGGTTTTCTTTTGGTAGAATACAGGAGGGGTCCTCCTGTGCAGTATGAGATGATGCCTTTCAGCATCTTCCTATATCACTGCTGCCCGATATAGGACCAGCAGGGATTCAAACCGGCAACCTTCTGCTTGTTAGTCAAGCATTTCCCCACTGTGCCATTAGGTGGCTTCAGTAAAGCCTGCTGTGTGTAAAAGTCTCTGGAGATAGAATCAGATTTAAGCAGGTTTATATGGGATCAGTTCCCAGGCCTATAGTTCAGTTCTCACACTAGGGCCTCCTGCTGGACATTGACTGTAATGTTGTGTAAATGTTTGAACTCAGTATTATAGTAGCCCCCCAGGATCCTAGAGTGTTCAGAAGATGACCATTTTAAAGCCATCTTTGTGCTTTTTAAAAATAACACTAATGATTACTAGCAATTTATTATTACCAATTGTGTATTGTATAGCAGTTGTGTTTCTCCTAGTTAGAAATAATGCTAACTTCAGTTTTCACAGCATGTTTTGTGAAAGTTTCCATCCCTATTTCTGTATGGTAAGACAAGAGACTGAATCTTTCGTTCTAATAATCTGATAAGACGGAGCCTGGCATGTATGGTGGGGTAGGCATAACACTGTGTATGGAGAGGAAGGGACTGATGAATCCGCTTCTTTGCTAAGGCATATTTAATACCTGCCTCAGCTAGTAACTTAATTCCTTGACTTAGAGATGACATGACATTCAAACAGACTTTGTGTGGTTCAATGTCAACCCCTCCCATTTTCTGCATTCTGACTCTTTTGTCTTAGTGCTTGCTGTGTGCCAGTGAAAAGTCTCTCAGGATTTTGAAAGTTTGTTTCCTTTCCAAACATACAAATGCAAAGAAGATAGGCCTGCTCAGAAGCAGCATGCAGTGAAATGCAGCTCTACCACTGCAGTGCATTATCCTGGATTTCTACAGGTTGCTGAAGAAATTCTGTCTCTCTTCATGTACAACCTGGGAAGCTTATACACATTCCACCATCTTACTCTGAAAAACAAAACAAAACAAGATTCTGAAGAGGACTGTACAAGTTCCTACAAAGTTCCTCTGAGTTCTGTATAAGCCTGTATAAATCAACAGTCATGCAGAAATCCTGGCAGCCTGGGGCTGTTTGGTAATTCTGTATTTATTTTTGTCCCTCATCATGCTGATCATTTCCCCGTGACAATAGCAGACTATTTCACTTGGGAGGAAGACTTGTGTGAGGGCTGGTGTGTGTCATATCAATTCTGTGTGGCCATGGTCATCCTGCCATACAGCATTGCAATTAAGTCTGGGATATAATGGAAACTCAGTGAAACTTTGGAGCAGTCATGGACAAAGTTGCCACAGTTTACTGGCTCTGCTCCTGTGCCTTTAGCTTGCAGAGATTTAACAGATGAAGCTTTCCCCATTACTTCTTGCCAGGAAAACCTTTACCTGTTTAATTTCTATGTAAACAGCTCTGAGAACTATTTTTTTTTTAAACTGAGAAGCACCATATACATAAATAATAATTTCTGCATGTGAGCTGTTACTGAGTTCACAAGAGCAGATATGGTGAAAGGTGCTTTAGCTATAGATGTCCTCAGCTGGGACTATTGCTACTTGTCCCACCCTGCAGTCTTCGTGTTTTTTTAAAAATGTCAGCCCTATGGCAGCTCCCCATTTGTGACTCTGGGCACAACAAGAATTTTACCATCTGACACAAACCGTCTTCAGTGTGGACAGAGCATTTCCTCTTCAGCTAATCCCTAATCCTTGCCTGTGAGACATAACTGAGCTCTCTTCCCACTATCACTCATCAACTTGACGGACATCCTAGGTAGGGAAGATGAGCTCTTTATGTGAGCAAAACATAATATGGCAAACCAGGATCTTTAAGTCAAACCAGCAAAAGTGAGAAAGATCTACACAAGAACTATTGTTATCCATCCACACAATGTATATTATAATTGTATATAGATGTTCTGTTATTAAAGTATTCATATGATCTATAATTTAATGGATATATTGTTTGTGCTTATATTATTTATTATTTATTTATTTATTACATTTATAAACCGCCCCATCCAGAGGCTGTAGTTGATCAGTTATCACAGCTAGTGATTTTTTGAATCATTGTCTATCTTCATACAATATATCACATGTATTATATGGACACTGTTCTTGTGTGGATCTTTTTTTGCTTTTGCTGGCTCTTTGTGTGAGCACCAGGACGCTGGAATGTGTCTGACGCATCAGGCATGCATCCTTTGTCTCAGACTCTTCTCTTTCATGAGCACTGGATTCAAACCTTGAACTTTCCTAGACAGTAGGCTTTACTGTGGGTTTTCTGCGAGGCTTTATTGAGAGTTTCGACATTGCCCCCCAAAACCGACCAAAAAGTGGATTTAAAAAAAAAAAATCTGGATATAAATCAGGCTACACTCTTAACACATTATGAAAAACCCAAATCATGTGTAAAGTGCTCCCTGATAGCTCACAGGGACTTTAGGGTAAATTTGGCTGATATGTGAATGCACATCTCCATTCTGGAGGAAATGCAAACTAAAAGCCAGGTGTGGAAAACTTCCTGGTTCTGCTTCATGGCAAAGGAGACAGAAGGGAGATACGTGTTAGGCACTTGTAGGAATTGTGCCCAAGAAGAACCTCACTGCAGCTTTTTAACATAAAGATACTTGACGGTCAAGCCCTGAAGTTCTTTCTGCAAAACTGAGCCTGGTGTCAATAGAATAGACACCAAATAGACAAATATAATATTTAAAATAATTTGGCTAGCTTATGACTGCTCTTTTGTGTCCAAGTCAACATAATAAATAAGGTTTTTCAGCAATGGCACATGATGCTCACTTAATCCTTCTAAGAAATGTAATTAGCTGTTTTCTCCCTGTTTTTCTCTCTGCTTCCCTTGACACACTGGCCAACATCCTGCACAGTCTTCTGCAGCTGCCAGGGCTGCTGCACAACTTCAAATGTAACCCTAACAGTGTTGCAGTGGGGCTGCTGTGGAATGACTTGAAATGACTTCTGGGCAGCAGCACAGTGCTCCTTCAGCTGTTTCCAAAGCAAAGGAGCACTGTGCTGCTACCCGGAAGCCATTTAAAGTCATTCCACAGCAGCCCCCACTGCTACAACATTGGGGCTGCCTTTGAAGTTGTGCAGCAGCCCTGGTGGGTCCTTCTCTTCAGTGGGAAATAATGCACTGAAATTCACCTGAGTGGGAAAATAGGGACATGTTGGCAGGTATGCTCTGTCATAATGCACCATATACTAATAATAGCAGTGAATCATAATCTCAGCTGAAGTTTTGCAGCCCAATTAAATAAAGGATTCCCCACACACACACACACACATCCTTCAACCAAATGTTTTGAACCTACTCTTGTGTTAATTTCCCCCAGTCGATAGCTAACACGTTGGCTTTGTGTTCAACAGAATTTGATCGACGAAGCTCCAGCTCTCAGGATCATGAAGAGTCCCGTGCACTTCTAGCACAGAAGATTGAAAAAGAAACGGTTGGTGATGATTGCACTGTACTTGTATTTTTTGTTCTTAAAATTATGTTGGAAGATGAGAAGAAAGCCAATTAAAGGCAAATTCAATTACAATAACCATTTTACACATCATGCTTTGAAACAACAAAGCAGGGGTGCGCGGAAGAGAGAGATTTCTAAGAAAGAAGGAATAGAGTTAACATGGAGGTAAATATGAAGTGACTCTGGCTCTCAGTGTATTAACTTTTTCATTTGGCTCTCTGCAGCAAATCCTGAACAGCACCCTGGATGACATTGAGGTGTTCGTTGCCAAGCTTCAGAAAGCAGCAGAAGCATTCAAGGAGCTGAACCAAAGGAAGAAAGGAAAGAAGAATAAGAAGAAAGCGCCAGCAGGTAGAATGGATTGGGGTCTTTAGGGAGAATTGCTGAATGAAACCTCTTCATGCAACTCAGTTGTATATCTATATACTGAGAAGTAAGTCTCATTTAGTTCAGTGGGATCTACTCTCAAGAAAAGTGTGCATAGGATTGCAGCCTTATGTAATTTTCAAAATAAATCAGCACAATGTTGTATCTCTAGCTTTGGGAAGTCTTCCTAGATTTAGATGGTGGATGACCACCCAACAGCCTGTCATCAAGATTTGGCCTCCAGTATCCAGTCCTGGTGGACTTGCCAAACTTTAACCATGAGAAAAATGCTCACATTTGTTGTGATATGGAATGGTAATGAACCACTGCCCATCCAACCCTTGGGGATCTTCCAGGAATTTATTGACATTCATTTCTTGGCCCCAAAATAATGAACTCATACCATCTGAGTGCACGTGATCCATGACCTGTGAAACCTTTACTGCTAGGGTAAAACTTTAGCTAAAGCCCCAGTATGGCCTTTAATTTGAAGAGTGGGGAAAGGATTGAGAGTTCCAGTGCCTTAACATACTCCTCCATTACTTCTCCTCCTGACCTCCCACATTCTCATTCTGCCTGAAAGGCAACCCCCATCGATTCAAACAAAGCAAGAGGCCTTCTTTTCCAAACTCATCCTGCCCCGTTTCCTCATTCTGAATACAAGCTTTAGACTCTGAGGAGGATGGAATAGGAGGAGGAGGAGGAGGAGGACAGGAGTTCCTTGAGGTTTCTTTAACTGGTGACTGGGACACACCATGTCAGGGTAGATGATCAGGTTTTGTTGTTCCTATTGCAACATTGTTCCCAAGTGAAGCAGTTTACTTTTTCTCTATAGGAATAAGTGACAACCATTCACTTACAAAAGAGTGTTGTGGTGAACTTGTTCCCTGTCCTTGGTGATCCCAGATTCTTTTCTGGAGAGACAGTCAGATTGGGCCTCACCTCAGCATTGTCCTAGATTACAGCCAGTTTACTTTGTTCCATAGAACTCAGTGAGAGAAACTGAGAACCTGTTTCTCAGTTTCTAGAGGCCAGTTTCTGTGGGAGAAACTGGCCCCAAGCTATATAGCTCTACTTTCGGTTCTTTTTCTTGATAATGTTGATGTGTGACAGAATGCTGGGAGGAAAGGATGGAATGTTGGGAACTTTTTTTTATATGGATGAACACTAACCGTCTGTGAAGGAATTGAATTGTTCTGACCTCTAGATTAATGTCTGGAGAAGAGTAACCTCTGAACATATAGAAGTTGGCTGTCTCTGATGTAAAACACCGCTTTGCCACTCACAATAATAGAATTCACTTTAGCTATTTACCTTGGGGATTCATACAATAGTTCTTCTCTCTTTGGTGTTTCTGTTGCCTCTCTTAAAATTAAGTAAGATAAATATCTTCTTTCTAATTGGCCTCTCTTTGTTTGTTTATCCCCCCACACACACACACACTTTTTTTATTTTTGCTTTAGAGGGAGTTCTGACCTTGAGGGCAAAACCCCCTAATGAGGCTGAATTCATCGACTGCTTTCAGAAAACCAAGCTGGCACTCAATCTCCTGGTAAGAACCAAAAGGCATGACGAGTTTCTTTTAGACTAGATTAGATGGGCAATGATCTACTCCTGTATTTCATGCCATTAATCTATACTAATGAAATACTGTGCTTTTTAAATCTGAAGCACACTGGATCTCAAAATGAACAAAAAAAGAGGCAAAAAAGAGATTAATGGGCCTCTGTATACTATTGTGTGAATATTCCTAGTTCATAAAAATGGTTTTGCATAGTCCTGTTCTACAGTTATCTTACTTATTATTTTTAACGTATGAAACATTTTGACCTAGTCCATCAAAGTCTGTTTTCCAGAGTTTCATTCATTCTAGCTATTTTTTTTCATGTGTCAAACCATGAGATTTTTTTATGGTAAAGATCTTTGGTCTCTATGGCATAAACTGAATATGAAAACTCAATTAATATTTACTTACTGTAGATTATGCCATTGTAATGCAAAGTTATGCACTGAGAGCCATAAGAACTGGCCTCAAAAACTGTCCTGCCTCTGCCATACCGTACTTTGGAGCATGTGGTGGTGGTAAGAGCTTTTATCCAGTACTGCTCTTTAGAGGAGAAGTGGTGATGTAGCTCCCGGCAATTGTCTTTAAACTACTGTGCCACTATTCTGTGGACTGGCCCTGCTTTTTTCACTTCATTAGCACTACTCTGAAGGGTAAATGACACCTTAAATTCAAATATCTGCAGTGAAGATCTGGTATTGGGTTTTTAAAAAACAAACAAACTGAAAAATAGCTTTTCTCTGATGGGAGAAAAGCAGCCAAAGAGCAATTCTGAGCACACACAAAATGGCTGGCAGGGGAAGGCTTAAGCACCCTTCCCTCTCACTGTTCCTCTGGTCACGATTGCAGCCTCTCAAGGCAGATTTCGGTAAAAGAAAGAAAAGCAAGAGTCAGGTCTTCATTGTGCACATCTGCTTCTAATGCATAACTTGCTTTGGAATGATTGTTTCATCAGGAAAACCCTCACTGCCATAATTCTAATGTGTTTGCACTTACCTTGTCTGGCAAATAAATAGTTTTTTTTTAAAAAATGTTCATGACATAGAAAGAAGAAATGGTTTTGCATAATCCTTATATCCTTATATGTACCAGCTTTTCCTAAGATTCTCTCAAGTCTGGATGTGCAGCCCTAACACAAAAAGCATGAGGCTATAAGGAGCATAACTATCTTCAAGCACTTAGGTTATTCTCTGCTACTACCATGTCTCATGGGTGACCTACAAAGAGTGCTATTAATGTATTCTGCAAATATTGCTGTACGGGGGAGAATGTTGTTTGGGCACACATACCTTGATTGTCTGTGCAAGTCCTTAACCAGCTTTGGTTCAGGTGTCATATGGAATATTTCCCATATAGTATGGTTTCTGTCAGTGCTGCCAGCTGCTTTTGAACTGGCTCTTGCCTGGACTTGTGCAAGCCTTTAGTTGCCACCACATTGCTTTCTCACAGTAGAAATAGATTAATTTGCAAGATATGGTTTATGCAGAATCCTGTGCTATACTGAGCTGCCGCTGCTTCCATGTTCATGAAGAAAGGGTTTGTTTGCCACTGCATCAGATTCTCAGCAGTATCAATAAAAGGTGCATTCATCTGAACTGCTGTCAGCTGCTGGTGCAATCCTTGTAAATCACTCTAATTGTTCTCCACCCTTTACAACACAGCTGGTTTCAAATACAAATATTTGATCCTTTGGATTCACCAGTAGCCAGAAACAGAGGTGATTACATTAAGACATACCACACTCTGTGGCTAAAACAAGCTTTGTACAAGTAAAACTTATCTCTGCAATTATTAACTGAGAGCTTTGTCTAATGTACACTTAAAATCTTATCAAGGCATTATTAACAACAACAAAACACATGTGAAATGCCAATACAAGACACAAGGTGCTTTCCACTAGCCATCAAGCAAAGCTCTGCTTCACATCTTTCCATCATATCCATTAAATTTCTTTGAGGGTCCTATGAAAAGCATGTTACAATGAAAAAAGTAAAGCAAAGCATTGGTGCTTAGTGGATTGCATTCTCAAGTCACTAGCTATAGAATCTGAACTACTATTTAAATTGTAACCCTTTGGGATAAAGGCTTGAATTTTTCACTTATGCGAAATTGAATATTGGTGGCACTATATAAATAATATCAATAATATATTAGACCAGGCACAGGCAACCTTGGCTCTCTCAACCTTGTCCCCATATTAGACATTAATGTAAAATTGTCTTTGTAAAAATATTCAAGATAATTTACATGTCAGTTGTGATTTGTGAAAGATATTGCCTCTATACATGGAGATTCTGTTTCACCACCATGATCAATGGCTATTGATAGACATATATCGTCAATGAACCTATCTAAACTCCTTTTTAAAAGCAATCTAAGCTAAACTAATAAAGGAGCTTCATTTTTACAAGAGGGCTGACTTATCTCTCCAGATAAAACCAAGCTGGATCCTCATGCCAAATAAACAGCCATTGATTTCTTTAGTCAAGTTTAGTTCTGGGTATTGGAATTATAGCTAAACACCATTTCTGCAATTTTGGTTTCATTTCTGACTATAAAAACATAGGAAAACAGTGGCATTTCTATATTGTCTTTGAACATGGAATCTGTAAAACAAATTTAGATTAAACCCAATCTCATTTTTATTTTCAGGCCAAACTGAGAAAACATATCCAGAATCCAAGTGCTTCAGAACTAGTGCATTTCCTTTTTGGACCATTGGAATTGGTATCTTTTTAACTATAATCTCTACATTCTTCCTTATGCATTGGTTCCATAATAATATTCATACATTACTAATCCAATTAGGGGTACACTTTACATTAAGGTTGTTAATTATACATTTATATTAAACATGTTTTATAGCCTGAATAGTCAGCTATGATTTGTCCCAAAGGGGTATGATGAGGGAGGTTGAAGTGTTGAAAGATAGTAAATAATCTATGGCATGTCCCTCCTACTTCATTGCCTGGTGATGTGGGTGAGTGGGCTGCCAACAGCTCCTTTCAGGCTGCAGACAGCCATCTTAGCCATAGAGGCTGAGGAAGGGACATCCTGGCAGGCAGAAGGTATCCCAATGCACTGCACACCTCATGCAGTGCACTGTGGGATATCTGGCAGTCTGGCTGCCTTTCCCCCACCTCCTGCTCATTGCACTGGTTACCGCTGTGTTGATTGTGTGGGCACACAGCACGATGGAGCCTGAGAACAGCAATAACTCCCCCTAACCTCTGGTTGAACCCTCTGTTTGTAGTAAGGTGCACTCACCAAACTGAGGGTCCATAAGCTGGGACATGTTGTCTGGTTGGGGCAGATGGCTCAAACCAGAATTAAGGGAGGAAGTGCCTCCCACTGCTCAAAATCCATTGGTTGTTGCAGCTTTCCTTCCAGGCTTGGAGGTAGCCGCACAGCCAATTCCTGCCCCTTTGCAGTCTCCCAGACTTCAGATTTTAATCATCTGGGAGCGTGCTGGGGGACTGGGCAGCAAACTGTGTGTCCGTTGGTCCCACAGTTGCAGGTATGTCCGAAGGCACCCATAGGGAAATGTTTGCTAAAGGACTTAGTTTACATAATGGATGCCAAAGTGAAGAAAATCTGCTGCATGTCGTCTTTGTCAAGCATGTATTGTGGAAATATATGAAGATAGCTTCTTGAGTTGGGCGGGGGGTTGTATATGCACATGCACACACACATCCATGCAACTTGCTCCACAATGATATTATAAACTGAGGTTGGATTCTTGGATAGATGCCATTTACAGAACTCTCTTTGAGAAGATAATGAGTCTGACTTATGACAACAATATTTTGAAGTGTAAACACCTATAGGATTAATTCTAAGAGCCATCCTTTGAATAAACCATAGTCTACTGAACTGCTTGAAGCATACATAGCTCAACTGATGTATTGGAAAGCTGACATGGTTATAAAATCATAAACCTAAATTAGAATCCCATAATATTTTGCTTAGGTTTTCCTTTGGCTCCCCGATGTATTACTTTTAAGAAGAGAGTGAAAAACTGACGTTTTGAAACATCATTGAAAAATTTCTAATGCAACTTTTCATATGTAATCTAGATCGTTGTTAGCTGTGGAGGTCCTGAACTTGCAAGGTCTGTCCTCAGCCCACTGCTTTCAAAAGATACCACAGAATTCCTGAAAGGACATCTAACACCAAAGGAAATGACGCTGTGGGAGTCCTTGGGGGAGACATGGACAAGGTCAAGGTAATCACATAGACCCAAAACTGGTGAAGGGGGGGGGAACCCCAAGAGACCATATGAATAAAAGGATTAAGTGGGGCAATAGTATGTTTAGTTTATTTAGAAAAGGGAACAGAGTATCTCAGCTTGTAGAACTGGCCTAATGTTCCGTCACCATAATGCAAAGCAGAGTTCTGAAGCCAGACATTCTTCCACACAAACCTATTTACAAGTCCATCAATGTTTTTAAAGAAAACCTTGCAAGTATGGTAATGGTCTATCTCAGCATTGCTTTGTATTTTAAACTGGAGTCAGACAATAGCTTTTAAAAGAGCTGAAGATGATTTGAGGAGAGCATTGCTTCCCCTACAGTACATGATTTTTCTTTTCTTTTCTTTCACCACCTTGTTGCCTCTGGTTGGGTGTCTAAAACTATACAAAGCTTGTTTACCAAATGCAGAAGCAGAACAAACTTTCAAACAGAGCTCTCACTTTCACACCAGATTCAACTCTATAGTTATTAATAGCAATTTCAGGGAGCTGAAAATATTAAGAAATTAGAATATTGGTTCACGAAATATGTTTCAAATTTTGAGACTGGTAACTATATCTTAAAATAGAAATGCATGTCTTGTGATCCTTGCTCCATATAAAATACGCTTCTTTTTAATGTGTTTCCAAGAGCTGATTGGCCAAGAGATGCCAATGTCCCAAGTTATATTCCAAAATTCCGCAATGGATGGGAGCCACCCTTGGAAATCTTCCGTGGAGCCCCTTGGGAAATAGACATTGCCCACTTGCAAGAAGAGGTAAATTTCAGATTTAAAACTTTTTCAGACTTCCCCCTCCCACCCAATGATCTTATTCAAACTGAACCAAATACTCTGCAAGCTTCTATGTAGATAAGGTAAATAAATGACCAACAAAGGATAATTGGTTGAGAGAAAATGCCTCGTTTGTGTTGGCATTCTTGCTTTTTCTCAGAGGAATTATGATCAAAGACACACTAAGAGCTATTGCTGGATAAAGTAGTTCACCTTAGTCCACCTATTACCATAGATCAGGCTTCCCCAAACTGCGGCCCTCCAGATGTTGCTGAACTACAACTTCCAGCATACCCAGCCACATAAAATGTGTCTAGGGATGCTGGGAGTTGTAGTTCAGCAACATCTGGAGGGCTGCAGTTTGGGGAAGCCTGCCATAGATGTTCAGAAGCAGGTTTCCGTGTGCATAACATTTCTATCTCCATTGTGCACAATGCATGCGGTTCCTGATGCTGAAAGACCTCATCTAGATCCAGGGAGATTATCCGCACTAATGCTGATCAGCTCTTTGCGTGTGGGAGGGAAAATAGTAAGGTGGATTCAGTCTTCCTACCCCAATTTCTGTCCAATTCTGTAGCACAATTGCTGATGATCTGATTGGCACTTTGTGTGCAGAGCCCTGATGCTGGATGGGGGAGTTGGCACTTTGCTGCACTCCCATGCAGCAGCCTTCTACTGTGCACACACATAGCTGAACTGGGGCCATTTTGTTTCAGACTTTTGTTACTCCTTTGTTTGGGCCTTTTCTTTATATTGGTTGAATTATATCTTTGTGAGAATCCAGTTTTGGAGCAGAGAACCAAATCCAAAGAAACTATACATGAATTTGCCTGAATAGAAGCATCCCAGAATTATGATCCCCTGCATGTATTTTAAATCAGAAGTCCACCAGTTTTCTATAGTATTCTAACTTTGCACATAGCTGTTATAAAAATAGTGATGATCATTATGTCAGGTGTTGCTTTTGAAACATATGATTTCTGTCCACCTGTTTGAGTTCACCTGTTTCAGGCAAACAGCACCTGATGGTGTTTGAAATACTATACAATTCATCTGGAAAGCAAACACAGTGTTAGTTGTTTAATACTGCATAACTAACTGACAGGACTCAGAAACACAGAATTTTAAGATCAAAAACTTACTAAGATATTTCTTGATGGAATCACATCCTTTGTTCAGCATTCATTGCTGACTGAGACCAATCCCTGCCCTAAAAGTGAAACACCTGCTGCTCCTTGTGCTGCATTGACTCTAGGATCTCTTAAAACCTGCTTCAAGCATGTGTGGCCATTGTTGCCCCTCCCTGTTCCCGCTGCACAAACACAACCTATTTGACCTGCTTTAGCTCAGTACAAAAACTAAAGTGAGAATTGCCTGGCATACCATCCTCTGTTATCTTAATTATACTTGATGAGGCTCAGATGCTTTCTTCCTAACAGAAAGAGGCTAGCCAGTTTAAGTGCATTTTCTCCAAGAAAGAGGAACACATTACTACAGTGCCATGCTTTGTTTTCAAGATATTCTGTGTTAGGCACTTGCAGCTTTGTCTGGGACATGGTATATCCCTTGGAGTAGTAATGTTCTTTCTTTGTTTTATCTTCCAAGCTGTCATCAGCCAATGGGTATTCCAGTCGCAATGTAAAGCCTGTCCAGACCGCTGATCAGAAGCAAGCTGTGGATGCCTTTACTCAACATGTTACTCAGCACGTTAATAGGTAATTTCTAGTGCATAGAATAAAGTAGTCAGTCTGCAGGTTAATTACACCATGAGCAGCAGCTCTGCACTTGGCCCTGGGTCACTGAATGTGCCACAGGAAACACCCATCAGACACCATGATTCCCATTTCTCCCCTTTATATCCATCTCCTTGTGGCTTCCTATCCTGTCTGCAAGGGGCCTCTGTACTCTACCTCTGCATAGAGAGAGGATGCATGTAGATGCACCCCAGCACAGGCAAGGATGGACATACAATCTTAAAAAATTAAAAAAGTAATAATTAATAAATTGCTTAACCCCTGCAGAGCATCTGCATGCTAGTACTTGATTGCTCCCCTCACCCCCTGCCACAGCTCCCCTCACCTCAGAGATCTCTCCATCCTGAGCGGCACTCCTGCTCCTCCTCCTCCTCCATCCGGTTGCTTCCATCTCACTCACTCCTCTTGGTCACACCTCCTCACCTGAGTCCCGCTTCTGCTCTTCCCCACAGGAGCAGCAGCAGCGGTTGATGGGCCCTTCCTCACTGCTGCCACCACCATGGCCACTCGTTCCCCTTAGGCATCTGACAGGCCCAGGCCCATTCCTTGCCTGCCTGCCTCCCTCCGCCAATGGCCTCAGTAGCCCCAAACAGCAGCAGTGGGTGACTGGAACCTTCCTTGCTGCCAATAGGCACCGCCATGGCCGCTCATTCCACTCAGGCTGCTGACAGGCTCTGTCCAGTCCCTCACCCTTCTTTCTCCCTTCTTTTTCTCTCTTTCTCTCTCCTCTACTTGCTCTTCCCCTCTGTCTTTCTTCCCCTCCCTTCTTTTTTTCCTTTTGTCATATATATTTATCTCGTGTGTGTGTGTGTGTGTGTGTGTATATATATATATATATATATATATATATATATATATATTTGTCTCATGTATGTACACACACACACACACACACACATATATATAATAGACAGATAGATAAATAGATACTCTCTCTCTCTCTCTCTCTCTCTCTCTCTCTCTCTATATATATATATATATATATATATATATTCCTCACCTCTTCAATCAAGAACGTTTTCCAACCAGTAACAGCTGCATTCCAACTGACCTTAACCATCGCAGGCTCCTCCTCCTATCTGCATATGGAATTCCCACTGCCCAATCACCATGGTGCCACAGGCCCCTTCTCCCTATCTGCATATGGAATCCCCACTGTCCAATCACCATGGTGCTCACTGCCCAATCACCACAATGCTTCTGCTCGCGAACCCTCGCAAGAGCTGCTACGCACAGGATTAGCCACGCCTTACAGAACTATATATATAGATAACAATAAGGGGAAAGTCCATGTAATGGTATGGTAGCGATGGTGGTGGTGGCGGCGGCAGTAGTAGTTACCATTTCTAGTGTTGCTGCATTTTTAAAAAGGAGTGTGGTTATGAGCACACAAACTGGCAGGCAAGGGAGGAAGGTTGTGTCACAAATGAAGTCACAGGAACCAAGAAGTGTCCATGACACAAACATTCCACATAAGCGCTTATAATTGCAATGGATGGGTCAGGGAAGGATCACATTTTCTCAGCAACAACAACTGCAATTTGAGTGCTCAGAAAAACAGTTTTTAACCAACAGAAAAGGAGCTGATTGGATGATATTTCCCCCTCCCCCAGAACCAGCCCACATATGTGCCTCATCTTGATGTCTTTCCTGGTTGTATTGATGTTACCAAAAAGATGAGGCCAGTGGTGTCCACATATCTCCCTGTAAGGTGTCATGTGGGCCTAACTACCTGGCTGTAGAAGGCAGAAATTCTTCTTAATTCTACCATTCTTTGCCATTCTTTCCAGTGACTCATTCTGTTACTGGCATGTTTCAAAGAAGTCAAACATAACTCAACTTCTCCTGCCTATTTCTAACAAGCTTTTTTAGGACAGCTGCTGGAAAAGATGACTAATTGCTTTCCTGTCTAGGATGTTAATATGTCTTGATTCAAATTCCCAGCCCATGAAGATGACTGTATAGTACTGTGTTTTAACTGGCTTAGTTATTAATGTGTACGGCATGTATGTCATTATTAACTGACAACCAACAAAGGCTTTGACATTATTAACTAACAACCAACAAAGGCTTTGAGGAACATTTTAAATGTGTTGGAGGGACCTTTAGTGGCTATGCAGAGAACACATAAATGCAATGTACAACAATTTAATAATACCTAATAGAGTACTGACATGTTTCTATGGAAATGTTGTATAAAGCCAAGAAAGCTTTAGATGAAGAGAAGAAAAACATGCACATCTGAGAATATTCTTAAGTGCTCTGAAACCATGCAAATGAAGAGTGATTAAAAATGTGTGTATGTGTGGGTTCTTAGCCCATAAGGTTGTCTTGAAGTAATACTGAATCATATTGAAGGTTGAGCCAAGACAGAAAGTGGCTTAAACCCAGAGGTCCTGGTTCACTAAATGCAGTTAGTTGCATGCCAGTTTGTTAGTCTCTTATAACATACAGAGAGAGAGAGAGAGAGAGAGACTTGTAGCATTTTAAAGATGAACAGAGTTAATTAAAAATGTTAGTTTTAAAGGTGCTACAAAATTCTCCATTCTGGTTGCATGCAATAACTAATAGCCCAAGATGGGAATCTTCATCCACATCTGTATCAAAAGGTACATCCATCTGGTTCACTGCCCAGCAGGGCAAAGCAAGCTTTAACTAGGAGCAAAATTAACTTGCAGCCACTTTCAATTTGCTTTAACCTTCTAGGACGTTGTTATAATTACAAGTGAACTTAAGGTGATATGTCCAAGCATATACAAACACCTAGAAGGCGCTTTAATAACCACCCACCAGAGAAGCTGAGTTGGAGCTCTTTTTGACTGCTCATAAGCATAAAGCACACTCATACCCATGGAATACAGCCTCGGTCAACTTTTATTTATTTAATATTTCATGAGCTCAAAGCCACTTACGGTATTGATATTTATTGAAGGCTTGTTCAATTTGCAGACTTGGCGGCAGGGGAAATTAAATAATGTTTCTGATTTCAATTCAGATCTTATTCTGGGTTGTGCTTTCATTTAACCAAATATGTTTTATTGTCAACGTATATCCTGGTTGCACAGAAGAAATTAATGTTTTATAAACTGCTTTGAGCAATTTGTTTGGTAAAACATGATATAAGTCAATGAACTGAACTATGGTAGAATTATGTGGTATATGATAACCCCTTATGTCTGTCTTGCAGGAATTTTGAGGCACAGGGTGTGGCCCCGTCAAAGCGATATGCCAAAATTCAATATGATTTCACTGCTCGGAATGCCACTGAACTTTCAGTGCTCAAGGATGAAATTCTGGAGGTAAAAGAATGAACTTGAGTCTCTTTCCAGTCCAGCCTTGTGTTTTATAGCTGCTTGCCTCACAAATACAAAGTAATCTTCTATAGATTCAACTAAGAGTAGTGATGTGCACAGACCGGACCGGAGGCCATTCTACAGGCCTCCGGACCGGTCCGGACATGGGCGGTTCGGGGTTCGTGCGGATTGGGGTGGGGGTTCCTTTAAGGGTTGGGGGAGGGTTTACCTACCGCTCCCGCCACTTTCTCCCCTCCGGTGCACGTATTTTTGTCAGTAATTGGGGCAGCAGGATACCTCCTGCCGCCCCTTCCTCCGCTTGGCTGCAAAAGACTTCAGGAAGCCTTTTGCGCATGCGCGCGTCGTGCACGCGCGCTTCATGTCTCCATGACATGCGCGCACACGGCCACACATGCACGCACACATTGCAGAGACGTGAAGCGCGCGCGTAACATGTGCATGCACAAAAGGTTTCCTGAAGCCTTTTACAGCCGAGCAGGGGAAGGGGCGGCAGGGAGGTATCCTGCCGCCCCAATTACTGACTAAAATACGTGTGCCGGAGGGGGGGAAAGCGGCGGGAGGGGTAAGTAAACCCTCCCCCTGCCCTTAAAGGAACCCCCACCCCAGTGCCGGACCGCAGCTCTGCGGTTCTGTGCACACCTCTAAGAGTTTCTTCAGAAACAACTCCATTTTCCCCTTCTCCTCCCCCCCACTTTCCTTTCTGACTCCACCCCACCACACACTCTCTACAGAATCCCCACTGGGACAAACTTCCAAAAAACAAAACATAAACAATACTGGATAGAATACAACAGCTTGCAAATGGGGAAAGTGGGTATTGATTACCCATAGCATGTGCTGATGCTCCCTATGGTCTTTACAGAAGCTCTTATTCTTTTAGGGTCAGCGATTGTTTAAGGCCAAAAGTGAGAGCATGTGCTGTGTATCCAGCATCCACACAACAGTCCTGCACCATAGCACTGTTTTTGTTCTGACTGTGATAGAGGCTTACGTTTGGCTCCCATTCTCATTGAAGAGCTGAGAAGGCAGAGCTCCTCTGGGCAATAAGACTGGGGGAAGGGAGACTTAATAAGCAGGGAAGCAGAAGTAGATGGAAACATACGCCTTGCTGCTTTGAAGGCTTTTCTGTAAACCGCTTAGGTGTAACAGACTATTCTGAGGGGAAAGACTTGCACAGCGTATAATGTAAGCTAAGATTTTCCAGGATATTTGTTTAAAGAAAGTAAAAGAAGAACCCCAAAGAAGATATTTTAAAAGCGCCAGAACTAAATTTTTCTCAGCTGATTGATTGATTTTATGTTCACAGGTGATAGAAGATAATAAGCAATGGTGGAAGCTGCGAAACCGCAGTGGGCAGTCTGGTTATGTCCCGTATAATATCTTGGATCTGGTTAAACTGGAGGATTATGGGTCACTTGAGCAGGTCAGATTTAGATATTAACTCTCACAGATGTGCCATATCTGCTAAATATGAAGTACCCACATAGCTGCCCACTACCTTGGAATTGCCAGTGTTCTCAGCAGCTGGTGGGTGGGAATTTCAGGCATGAACATAAAACAGAGTTAGAGACTTCATAGGTCACACAAAAAATTATATTAGCAGAGGAGCTGGGTGGTTCAGCTCTTGTACCTCTTCTCAGCAGTAGGGACTGATAATCTGTTCTTATGTTGAAGTAATAAAGAAGAAATATTTGACAATGATTCTTTCTCACTTTGTAGACAAATCAGAAATACAAAGGAGACTTGAGTCCAAGGGGAATTGGACCTTCTAGCCCCTCACACAAGTTACCTGCCAGCTATGCTGGGGAGAAATGGGGAAGTGAAATGATAGCCCGTAATTCTGCTGATGCCAAAGAACGTAAGTACATAGTGCAAGAGGGCCCAGCACTCAGCACAAATGCATTTTACATCTTCCAGAATAACATGCAATCTCTAGGGTTGTGCATCTAATTGGAACAATATTATATCAGACTGTATTGGAAGACTGAACTGCTGTTTTCATGCTCTTCTCAGTTATTTATTTCTGTCCCAAAACTACTTTCTCTTTGGATCTGGTGATATTCCATATATGGAAAAAAACTTAGGGAGGCAGGGGTTTGGAGAAAAGAAACCACAAGGGCAGCGGGGAGGGGGAGGGTGCTTAACCTGTTTCATCCCCACAGTTTCTCTGCTTCAAATCACACACACAAACAGCTGCTTTTCTCTCTCTGAGGTTTAATAAGTGTTTGTCCAATAAAATACGAATTTCTCAGCTTCTGGGGTCAAGGACATCTCTATGTGGGTTATCCTTCCCCACGTGCTCCAGGGCAGGACTACGCTAATTAGCTAGATTGAATGCCTATATAGCCTGGAGAGGATAATCCCTGCCCCAGTTCTTTCAGTCCTGCAGTGCTCCAGGCAGCTTCTCTCTTGGTTTGATCGATCTCCTTGCCTTCTACTTTGCCTTCCTTCCTATCCTTGCTCTTCCACTAGTTCTTATTTTCCTCTGCATCCCTCCCTCCAAAAGTTGTTCTAGTAAGAACTAATCAGCCTACTTTCCTTTCACTGTCTCTACATCTGGACTAAATTTGGTGCAGATTGAAGTCCACAAGTTAGATCTCTTGCACCTCAAATATTCATGTGTCCGCCATCTTGGATCGGAGTGGATGTTATCATTACAAACTGCACCATTGAGGTGTCCCTGTGTGTCTCTCACTACAGCTGTTCCAAATTTGGTTCAAATCGGTTAGACAGTCCTCAGGTTAATAAACTTACGCCTCAAAGGTTTATGCACCCACCTGCCAAAGTTCATCTCCAGATTCCATTGCAAGGAAGTGATAGACACGGATGCCCTATCAACACACTGGCCTCAGGGTCTGCTGTATGCATTCCCTCTCACTCCACTACTCACCAGAGTGGTAAGAAAAATCCGCTCCCTCAAGAGCACAAGTGATCCTTGTGGCCCCATTCTGGCCCAGGAGACCATGGTTCACAGAATTAACTCACCTAGCAACAGCAGAGCTGAGGATGCTCACTGTAACGCCAGATCTCCTAACCCAAGGTCCAGTTGGTTACAGCTAGCCGTGTGGTGACTGAGCTGTGACTACTAAGTCAGCACGGTTATTCACCAAAGGTCTTGCACACTATGATGGCATCCAGATGGGCCTCCACAAATATAATTTATCAGTGCACGTGGAGACCTCTGCTGGTCCGCCTGCCACTCTATACCCAAGGGATAAGCACCTCCTATAATTCCTGCTGGATGGGCTGGACAAGGGCTTCAGGCCTAACTCCCTCAGACATCAAGTAACATCATTGATAGGTCTGATTTCTGGTCTTTCACATAAATCGGCCCTTGCACATCCGCACCTCAAACATTTTCTTCACCTAGCAATATGATTGTGCCAATCATATTATCTCCACCGACGGTCCATCGCTTCCCTTCTTGGGACCTGCATACCGTCCTGAAGGCCCTACATGATCTTCCATTTGAACCCATTTGCTACATACCATTACACATCTTTTCATTTAAACTAGCATTCCTTATAGCCGTCACATCTGCCAAATGAGTTTCAGAACTTCAAACTTTGTCTGTCCACAAATCTTACTGCATATTCTCCCAGGAGATGGTTTGTCTTATTCCTGATCCCTTCTTTCAAGCCAAAGTCTCCTCAGCCTTCCATACTTCACAGGATATTGTCCTACCCTCCTTCTGCCCGCAACCTACGCACCCAACAGAGAAAGCATGATACAGGCTCAACGTTCACAGATGTGAACCCTAATCATATCTTTTCTTCCTGGATCAATGGGCAAGGCAGTATCTCCAACAACAATAGCCAGGTGGGTCAGAGCATGCATTGCAATGGCCTATGAGACACAACACCCCCACCTCTGACACACATCCTGGCTCACTCCACCCAGGCAACAGCCACCACGGTGGCATTTTCAGCAGTGGCTCCTGTACATGAGATATGCAAGGTGGCTACTTGGAAGAATCCATCCACTTTTACCAAACATTTACAGGATGGACACCTTATGCCTCAGCCCATGCCACTTTTGGAAGGTGCGTACTTCAGCAGGTGCTATTCCAGAAGTAGTGGGAGGCTGTAAGGAATTAAGGCTAGCACACATGGAGGACAAGAAATGCTGAGTCATCCCTGGTGAGCTGCCTGGCTGGGCTTCTCATAGAACTATTCTTTATTTCCAGTAGATTTTAATGCTGCCGCCAGCCTTGGGGTGGACTATCCCAGAGAAAACTCTCTTAATTTTGCTATTGGATAAGTACAAAAACCTTCCATGAGGATGCCTACATATAGTGAGAAAACTTATAGCTGCTGAGCACTTGAGGACGCTTTTGCACCAGAGAAACCCCCTTTTCTGCCCTTGCTTTTCTTGAGTTAAAAACCAACTCTTATAAAAAGAAAAGAACAAAAAAAAACACCCCAGTTTTATTCAATTACTACAGACTGCTTCCATCTGCGGCTTTTAGATACACGCAAAAATACTTAGTAGGTTACAAAAATAGGTTGTCTTAGGCTTCAGGTTGCATATAGGCATGCTTAAATGTTTACAGTCTTTTGCAACACCCTAGGTGGGTTGAGCATAAGCTAGTGTTTCTTATTTTAATTACGTTGGAGGTAAACAATAATCGAACAGTATCAGGAATATGCAAAGAACACACACAAAGAAATATAAATTCCTAATGCACAGTCTGACTAAACAAACTGGTCCCTATGCTGAATTCCCTTTTCCTTGAAAACTCACCAAAACTCCTGCTGAGAATCAAGCCTCCTGCAATCCTCTCTTTCAAGGATCTGCAAAGTTATTCCACAAGAGAAGCCTCCATGCTGGCTTCGACCATGAGGGAGCAAAACTCCATGCCTCTCATTAAGCCTTGCCGCACACGGTTCTCCAGCACAGACCACCCTTCTTCCTCTTAGAATTCCCAGCAACCGCTCTATAGGCCCCACCCACATGGTGTACTGATTGGTTGCCCTGGAGTTCAACAGCCTGTCAGTCAAGGTGAGGGTTCATTCCCTGTTAACCTTTTAGAAGGAGGGGAGGCTAGTCACTACAGAGGCACTTCCGTACAGAGTCGCTTTTGGGCTGTGGTAAGTCCCACGTAGAGATGTCCTTGACTCCAGCAGCTGAGAACAGAGCATTGGTCACTTACCATGATAGCTTCTTCTAGCTGCTGGAGTCAAGGACATCTCGGTTGACCTGGTCAGTGCCTCCACCTACTCCCAGTTCCTAGTTACCTCAGGCTGTAGTTCTCAGGTAATCCTTGACAGACTGTATCCACTCTCAGGAATGGCCTCCATCAACAGAACACAGAGCCTCTCATGCGACAAGGAATTGCATTTCCTCCTTTTCATTACTGTGTATAGTTCTTTGCTCCTCTTGTTGTACATGTTCATATTCTATATCTCCTGTTCCAGCTATCCTTACGCCTTGAGGCATGAAAGAACTGGGGTTATCCTCCCCAAGCTATATAGACATTCAGTTTAGCTAATTAGCATAGTCCTGCCATGGATAACGTGGGGAAGGATAACCCACATAGAGATGTCCTTCACTGCAGCAGCCAGAAGAAGCCTTCATGGTAAGTGCCAATGCTCCATTTTAATTCCATGATGGCGGGGACAGCTGATGCAGTGAGCAGATTTATTAGGGACAAGGCAAGGGTTAAGCATCCTTTCTCCCTTTTGCCAGCTATTTCTCTACTCCAAATGCCTGCCCCCTAATGGTGCTTTTCTTTAAAATAAAATGGCATCAAGGCTTTCTTGTTTTTATGGTTATAATTACACACACACCACTTTTTCCAAAGCTATAGATATAGATATAGAGATATGCATACATAAAAGAAAGGTTTACTGTATAAAGCAAAAGAAGTGAAATGAAATGAGTATTTGCAAGTCACAAGCAATTCGTTCTGCAGAATAGCTGCAGAAACAATATCCCTTGCTTTACCTGACCTGAATGATCTTTACCTATTGAAACAGGCAAAAATAATGTAAGAATATATCTCATCTGTTTTCATTGTAGTTGGTAGAACTGCATGCTTTAAATCAGTTTAATCAGATAATTCATCAACTAAATCTTCAGTTGACTAATTACTGAAAGCTAATTTTAATCAGTGAGCGGGGAACATAATCAATGTGGATGAGAGTTAAGGCCATGGTTGCTTATCTTTTGGAAGACGTTTTGGCTCTAGAGTGTTTATTGAAATAAGGAATGAAAAAGAAATATTAAAGATGGCCCCTTTTCTTTCTTATAATGAGTGGTAGCTTAAATTGCTAATTCTTATACATCAGTATATGAGTCTTTTTTGCTTTTTGAGGATTTTGCCTTATTTAATTATAATCAAATTGATTAAAATCAATTGAATAAAAATAAATGATTACAGCTTAAAATTCTTTTAACTGGTTGATGGTGCCTGGATTTTTTCTTCTTAATTTATGCTCTGTTTTTAGAATTGATCCATCACATGGATGAAGTCAATGATGAGCTGCTGAAAAAGATTACCAATATCAAAGTCCAGGCCCCTCAAAGGAACTTCAAGGTTGAGAAAGCTCAGCAAGTTCATGTGCCCATGACCTTTGAGTCCAATGCTGAGGAGGTCAAATCTTGGCTGGAAGCAAATTCTTTCAGCAAAGCGTAAGTTGCTATTACTGTTCTCTTCCCTCATCTTTATATCATGTGAGGTGACATGTGGCAGCAGGATGGAAGGTTGAATTAACAAATAAATTATGTAGCAAAATATATGGTGGACATTTCCAGAAGGAAGTATGATATTCCAAACCGCAACTTTCCCCAAGTCTTGGTTATTATTTATTTATTATTATTTATTAAAATTTTCTTATATACCACCTCCTCTAAAGACTCTAGGCAGTGAACAACAATACTACTATTACTACTACTACTACTACTACTACTAATAATAATAATAATAATAATAATAATTAATGATGTTGGAAATCGAGGATGCCTCTGTTGCTGAACTGTTTCAAAATGAAAACCAGGAAACCGCCCCTTTGCCTTCACCTCAAAAACCCGAATGCCGTTTAACAGAAAAGCAACAAGAACTAAAGCAAAAAATAACTGAGCACATGAACCAAACAACCACCAGGGTTCGACTTCCAGCTCTAAAAACAGTTGCCAAAAAAACAACTTGCTCAGGCATTAAAAGATGTCAATGCTGCACTTGCAGAAATAACAACCAAGAATTTGCAAGAAACAAACCAACTAATGTACAGTGCAGCAACAATAACAACACAAGAGCTCGGATATAAGATCAGTGGACCTGTCAAAAAAGAAAGTCGTACATCACCTAAATGGAAGATTAGATTAGAAAATAAAATCGCTGGGCTTAGATCAGATGCTAGTAAATTGAAAGATATGAAAGACAAGAAGCTGAAGAATGAAAACACCAAACAGTATCTGATCCAAAAATAGCACCTCGATTTAAGGAAAATTAGAGAAGTCCTGGAAATAATAAAGCAGCAAATAACAGCAGTGTCAAAGAAGATTAGCAGATATGAAGCCAGAATTACACAACACAGGCAGAATCTCCAATTCCAGTCGAATCAGAGACGTTTCTACCAAAGCATAGAAGGAGAAACTGCAAGAAACATAGAAACACCAAATGAAGAAACAGTGCAATTCTGGAGGAAATTATGGGACAACCCCAATAGATTATAATAAAAAAGCAGGCTGGATGAAAGAGGTCAAAAAATGTAACCAACAAATGCAAGATCTAATAATAACACCAGAATTAATAAGTGAAAGAGCAAAGAAAATTAAAAATTGGACTGCGCCAGGCAACGATGAACTGCATGGCTTTTGGCTTAAACACCTTACAAGCCTTCATAAACAACTATCAAAACAGTTCAATCACATTTTGCAAGGAGGTGATATTGAACAATGGCTAACAACTGGGAAAACTCATCTCATCATGAAAGACCCAGCAAAAGGTGCAGTTCCAAGTAATTATAGACCGATAACCTGTCTGCCAAACATGTTCAAATTATTAACTGGAATAATAGCAGATGAAGTGATGCAACACTTATTAACTAACAAACAGCTTCCAGTTGAACAGAAAGGAAATTGCCCAAACACCAGAGGCACAAAAGACCAGCTGCTGATTGACAAAATGATTTTAGAAAATTGCAAGAGAATAAAAACCAATCTAAGTGTTGCGTGGATTGACTACAAGAAAGCCTTCAATTCATTGCCTCACACATGGATGCTAAAATGTTTAGAAACAACTTGTGTCATTCAGATATTTATTCAGATATTTATTAAAAAAGCAATAAGCATGTGGAGTACACAGTTAACAATCAATGGTGAGACACTTGGACAGGTTAGCATTAGAAGAGGCATTTTCCAAGGGGACTCACTATCCCCTCTGTTGATGGTAAACGCCATGACCCCACTTTCACAAATACTAAACAAAACAGGCCTCGGATACCAAACATCTAAAACATCCAGTCAAATCAACCATCTGCTGTACATGGACGATCTGAAGTTGTATGGAAAGTCCCAGTCAGAAATCGAATCACTGCTAAACACTGTCCGTATATTCAGTAGCGGTACAGCAATGGAGTTTGGACTAGACAAGTGTGCTGCATTAATAATGAACAGAGGGAAAATAAGAAAAACAGAAGGAATAGAACTGCCCAATGGAAGCAAGATCAAGAAGGTAGTTTTATTTGGATTTGTATTGACCAGCAAATCCAAAAGACACAATCAAATCTACCTTTATTAGGTCCAAGCAAAATGACTCAGGATCTTGAGCAGCTAATGTTTGAGTTCTTCAGAACTCTTCATTTGGCTGGATGGTAAGAAAAGCAAAAAGTGTGGAGCAGTTAGGCCTGCTGAAATGACCCCAAATGGTTTACATTTTATAACAACCTTAAGATGGAGTCATAAGAAGTTATGCAGACTCATGTTGATTGGCCTCTCTAGGCAGAGCAGACCTATAATTGGGTAGACGTGGCCAAGGAACATGAGCCACCTCATTTGCCTCCCCCTCCTCCTGGCCAGCCAGCTATTGCTGCTTCCGCCGCCACCAGTCACTCACCCACTTGCCACCCCCTCTGCCTCTGTCCACCAGCTCCCAGACAGTCGGAGGAAGCCCTTAGCCCTTCCCCACTCCAGCCAGCCAATTGGCCGGTGCGCCTTTCATTGACAACAAGAGCTGCCAACAGTCACTTCCCCCCGCCACTCACCCTGGCTCCTGAGCCCATTCTGCTTCCTTCAGGCTGGGAGCCTGCTGAGAATGAGGATGCACAATATGCCAGCACAGCTTCAGAATGAACAATGCAGGTAGAAAACTTACACAGACTTGCATGGGAGGAACTGCTGATGCAGAAGCACCCACACTACTAAAGGAACAACATGTGAATGTCCCTCCTCACAGAGACATTGACAGGTTGGCCAAGGACATTTAAATCTGGTTTAAATGGTTTTTTTAAAAACTTTGTTTTATTATGTGTGTTTGATTTTAATGTAAACCACCCAGAGCCACTTTAGGAAGGGCGGTGTATAAATTACATAAATAAACAATAAAGACAGCAAATGAAGCACAGTCATACTCTCCTGTAAATTCAGAATCCCACCCTGTCACTTTCCCCCCCAAGCCAAAATAAGAATGTTAATAGTGCCACTTACTTACATTTTGCCAGGACTGTGGACCATCTTGGCATACTGACTGGGGCACAGCTTTTCTCTTTGAACAAAGAGGAATTGAAAAAAGTATGCGGAGAAGAGGGGGCCAGAGTGTACAGCAAAATCACAGTGCAAAAGTCTCTCCTAGAGGTAAGACCTTTGTCAGCAAACAGTGTATTAGAAGTTCCCAAGATGGCAAACATTCCAAGTGGTTATACAAAATGTCATTCCAAAATACAAGGAAAATAATTTTGGAAAATGCTTTTCCACTATTAAAAAAACTATTTACACTCTTGGAAGGGAAAAAAAAATATGTGGCATCTGGACTAACAGATTCTACTGCTGTGATACACGGAGGTCAATTAACCACTCTTGTAGATATACTTGGGTTGTACTGGAATTTAATTAGGTTCATCATTCAAAGCAGCATGCGAGTTTTAGAGGGGGATATATATATATATATATATATATATATATATATATATATATATATATATATATATATGGGCTGATTAAGCTAGTTGGGCAACATTTTCTGCATGTTTGAACTTCATTGTGTTTCATTGCTTGCCACAGACTAAAATTCCCACAATGCTGTCCTGTCATCCTTTCTTGCAAGAACTGACTGTCAAGAACAGTCCTCCTTGATTGGCTGTCAAGGAGGACTATGTTTGTTTGCAAAGCTAAATTCCTACAGTGGGTTGCTCACACTTGTAACATTTTATTGAAAGATCCCAGAGTTACCTAATTTAAAGCAAGGGGGAAATGCGTTTCTGGAAAAAGACTGATTAAAAACTTGATTCTAGTGGTTTTTGGGTTTTTTTAAAGAGGGGAGCACAGGAATCCCAGAACCTAGATTTCAGCATTTGAAACCTTAGACATCGCCTTAACATGTACATTGTGTACATAGCTTTTGTAGCTGTGCCTGTTGGGCTTTTTGGAGGTTTTTCTTGTGTAGTTTTTAATAATTGTTTTAATTAGTTTGTTGTTTGTTGTGCTGAGTACTCAAGACAAAGGGCAGTATTTAAATGTAAATAACAAATAAATAGCTGATATGAACAGTTATTGCTACATGTCAGGAAAAGCCATGTGTTAATTTGCTCACTTGCCCTGTGCAGAATAGCGCTTAAGCAGCAGCCATTAACCCATCTTTGGCTGACATTTGCATTTTCTCTTTGTATATAAAAGGGGGAAATAATTTGCATCCTATTATCTCATTCTCTATGGATTGATTCATACATGCATGTCCATAGTGTTGAACCTTGACTTTCATTCTTTTAGTTTTTCAGATAAAGTTTTCCAAAATTACTCTCTCAGATGCAGCCAATTAAAAGAAGAAGAAAATTAGTATAACTTGAACTTTACATCGGCTAACATGACATGCAGTGTTTTGTCTGAGATAAGGGACCCATTGAAGATACTACACAACTTCAAAGGCGGCCCCAACAGTGCCGTGCTGCGGAAATTAAAATTCAGGTGGCAGGAGCAACATGCTGCTGCCCAAAAGTGGTTTTAAGTCTTTCTGCAGCAGCCTCTTTGCAACATTGTCAGGGCCGCCTTTGAAGTTACACAGCCACCCCAACAGGCCCCTTATCTTGACAGAATGTTGCCCATCATGTTGGCCACTAAGTTTAAGAGGGGGCTATTTTATCAAAAGGTTTACATGCTTAATCTTTTGTTTTTATTCCAGAAAAACAGAGGAGAGTCAGAACTTCAAGAAATCATGAAGCGACGCCAGGAAAGGATTGATTCTGCTATTTAAATTCTATCTGCTTTTTTCAGCTCTTAGTCATATACATACTTGCAGAGAAAAAGGGAAAGAGCAAAAAATATATATCCCCCATTAAGATGAAAGACTGCAGGGATCAGCACCTAGACAATGTAAACTGCCACCCAGACAGACTGTTCCTTCAGCAACTGTTGGTACAGGGGAGGCTATGCTCACACATTAACGTGACATTGCATTGGGAGAGAGGTTTTCGTATTGCATGAAGTATTATTTTTATATCTCTATATTTTATATAGAAATGTAATGTGTGTAATGTTCAGAGCATGATGAGGATCAGAATTCATGTTCTAAGCAAAGCCTGAAGCAAAAACCGACCTCCAAACCAGTGTGTAACCTGCTGTGATAAAGCTTCATAGAATGGGCTGGAAATAATGATAAATACCTAACAGAATGTTATGTAGCCCTGTATTTTGAAGACTAGATGCTCCCATCTCTTTTAGTGTACTTTCAAACTTATTACTATATGGCTTGGAATAGTCCAGCATGGCGGGGGCAGGAGAATCTGCGACTATGCTTATGACATGTTAGGGGGATAATAATTGACTAGTAGGCAAGTGGATTTTGGATTTTTGGATTGGGTTTTGGATTTTTTCTATAATGAACTGTCACCAGCTGTTTTCTGTTTTGCCGACTATGTCTTCAGGAGGGCACAGAGTAGTCACAATGTTCCAAGCATATCCAGGGTTCATCCAAGGTCATGTTCAACATACCTATTAGCCTCTCCATCTCCAGGGAAAGTGATAACATGAGCTGAATGTGATGTTACTACTTCACACATGAAAGTGTATTCTCATTACTTTCTAATAACTTTTTTACTGTGGCCATGCTGGTCCCTTCCACATTCACACCCTCAAGACACTATCAGCATCTTTGGGACCTACCTTGAATGCCTCTATCCCTGCGGGGTCACAAAGAGCTGCCACTGAAGTGATCACACAGAGTATCTATAATATTTAGGTAGTTAACTATTCAATATATCATGTAAAAAGGAAAGTCAGAAGTATAGAATGAATCACATTTGAACTGACCCTTAGCAGTGGGAAGCAGCAAGACTAGTACTTCTGTCCTCCAAAAATATGTCACTGAGAGCTGGGGGACCCTCAAGGACATATTTTCAAGGGGATTCAGAGGGAAGAGAGATCTGCTAAAATCTCTTTTCCTCCCTTGCACAAATGCTTGCAGAAGTACTAGTCTAGATGTTACCCAATGCATATAAGAAATCTTTATGATTGGTATAAGGAGACACCTCATTTTCTGTGACTTTTTATATGTCTCTTATTATATTCTTCCTTCTATATCAGCCGTTAACATTAAGCTATGCCCAGACAAGGCTTTAGAATGAAGAGCTAAACCTGTTGATTCTTGTAGACAAGTTGCATCGAAACAAAGGGCAATAAAATGTATTCAAATTTCCTGATTGGCATGTTTTTAATATACTTCATCCATCTGTTAATGGTAGGGGATGGCCCCAATTAATTGTGTAATTGTTTGTTTTAGCATTCATCCCTGACTTGCAAGCTACAATATTTCCCAGCATAAGACTTCTCTAATTCAGAGATGAGTCAGAATATGAGATTTAATTCCAACCTCAGGTGTAGTCACACCATTCTGAGTGCATTCAGCTATGTATTTTGCTTTAATCTAGGGATGCACATTATGTGGCCTTTGAGTCAATTTTCTTTGAATATTGTAAGAATTTGAAGCTTTAATTAAAAATCAGTTTCCAGTCCATATGCTTAAAAACTTGAGAATATGAATGTAGTTCTTGCTTTATAAGCTCAGAATCTAGAAGAAAATATAGAGGAATCCCCAATTATTTTCATATTTCTTAAAAGCAGCCCATTGTTGTTTGAATAGCTGGCTTTGGCAATAACAGAGTTCTTGGTCAGCTCATCATGCAGAAACACAAGTGCCACTCTACACCCCACCTTTTACACAGCCAATTGTCTCCTTCTGATTATTAGGTTATAAGCCAGACCTCACAAGCAGAAGTGGCTGTCAGACACCGCATCCTGTCCAAATTATGTGGCTGGTTACAAGTCCACTTCAGCCACGCTCAGCTGGAAACCACTTAGCCCAGTAATATAAACTATGCAGTTGATTTGAGAAAGCAATATATGATAATCCCGGCAGCTGGTGTTGGTGACGCAGCTTCAGCTATATATGTCCCCTTGCTTTAATGTTCTAGCATCTCTGACAAACCTATATGAACAAAAATGGCTGCTTAGATGCTATTTTTTTTTAATTTTAGAAGTCTGAAATGTATTTAATCTATAGCTGAGTCCTGCAAAAACTTGCACCATGCAGAATATATGTGGCATAAACAGTCCCACTATACCGCCATTTATCCCAACACAAGCTCGGTTCCTCTGCATGCCTGAAATGTTTTGCAAGACCAAGCATTAGGAAAACACACATACACACACCACTGTTCTATGTTTCTCACCTGTTGTTATTTGTACATTAAGCACCATGGTTTTAGATTATCTGTACATAAATATGTAGATGAGGTTCTTGACCAAAAAACCCATGGATGTATAACTACATGAAAATGATATTTTCACATTATATATTACACTTTAAAGGTAGCTGTGCAGAGATTATTTAATCACAATTTAAAAATCAGAGCTAGTATAAAGTATCTATTATTATATACGAAGCTGGCAAGTTTACAGACAGCAGACTATGCACATATTTTTGTTTAATTGTACACCAAATGGGGGGCGGGGGAGGCAAACAAATGCTTGTTACAGGAGGTGGCAGTTATGAAAGTTGAACAAAGTAAAACAAAATCAAGATGCAATTCTAAGCTTTTTGGAGGAAGCAGTACAAATGGGAAAAAAATATAAATTGTTCTTTTATCACTTCTGATATGTTTTGGCATTGATGGAAGTGGACAGGTTAGTTTTGTAAAGATATAAGGTGGACACATTTAGTGCATTTCAGAGAGACCTGATTAGTGGCACTTCGCTGTAGCCAGAAATATGGCCACAGAGCAGTCTGATCCCATGCAAGTGAACAGAGCAACCAGTGCCTTGGTGGCTGCATGAAAGGCCCCTGGATGCCGCATCTGAGAAACCATGGCCTTGTTTGTTTTGTTGGGAGTATTTGCCGGATATCAGATTGAGTATACACATATTTCTTTGCAGGATTAAGCTTTTGTTCAACCAAACATGGCTTGATTAATGATGCTGAACTGTATGTTTGTATTGCTAACAGGGGTGGCAAATTGGTTCAAAATTAAAAGACACACTTTATTTGCGTTTATTTTGAAAGTGTTTCTAATTTGTTATTTAAAAGTACACTCTTATTTCTATTGATAGACTGATGGATTCTACAGTATTTTGAACTATGTTTAGTTGTACCTACCAAGCAAATCAAGTCACTTTGTTTACATTAACTGCACGTTTTTTACCAGGGAGAAAAAACCATTATTATTGTTATATAGGACGGTCCTGTAGTAATGAAAATACCTGAGAGTGCTGCTATGTACAGCAGCTCTCACAGTTCAGCTCCTTGAAACTGCCTCCATGTGGCAAGCTGTTTTGCAATACTAACTTGCTGTGTGGGTCATCTCTCCCCACATGGCTTGTCTCCATACAGCTGGAAGCCACCACCAGATTAATTGATATTTGGTGAAAGTGTAGAGATAGACCATACAGTGGTCAGCTGATCTGTATGGTAAACCAATACACACAGAACAACTTATTCTCTTTCCCCCTAACAGTCATTTCTATGTTCTTTCTCCCAAGCAGAGGTTTCACTTCAGTCATTTTGTAGGCTGGAATCTGCTATCCCACAGCAGATGTTCTAATGTTCTAAATACAGTAATCTTCTAACCCTGAAATTCTTCAGGTTTGGCTCAAGTGGGCATGTTCAGAATTTGCATGTGTTCATTCTGATAAACAGAAGCCATAACGATGAGTTATTTACTCTTAAGGAGAAAAGTTTACACTTTTATGAAATGTGGTGGGGAATATTTTCCTCCAACATTGGCTTTACTGTCCATCTACAAAATGAAGTTTCATTTAAGCCTGCTCCAGATCTGCAAGACTCAAGTAAGTTCCTTAACAATATGTCTAAATGCCACCTATCTAGTTCACTATTAGTATATAGATTTTAACTTTTCATCTGCTGAAGCAAGAGTTTCCAAATGAATGTTAAGGATATTTCAGAGATTGACTTCCTTAAGCCCCATCTATCCCTACTCCTACTCGGGGGGGTGGGGGTGGATTTTCCACCACCCCTTTCTGCAGTGCAGACCCTAAGCCCATCAGATTCTAGTCTTTATTCATAAGTAAGTTGTTGTCTGTCTTGTTAGGAGAGACTCCTGCCTGCAACCCTGGAGAAGCCGCTGCCAGTCTGTATAGACAATACTGAGCTAGATGGACCAGTGGTTTGACTCAGTATAAGTCAGCTTCCTATATTCCTAGAGCAGGTTTCTTATGGCCCTGTTGTGAGGAACGGTTGTCAGTTAAGGCAAACCATCCTGCTTTGAAGTATAAATCTCTTCCACTTTAATAAGCAGGAATGCATCTCTGCATTTTTATATACAGAACTACACAGCAGCTTATACAAGTTGTCTGCAAAGTTGGTGGATTTCTGTTCAGAAAAAAGCTTGAAAGTAACTTTCCCACTGCTTTTTTTCCACATTAAACACCCATAGTCTTAACAGATCTCAATATGTTTTAGGTTTATTTTTAAAAAATAACTTTGAAAAAAGGCATTCAAAGCTTCTTGACCAGTTTTTCAGATAACAGTTCATTTGTTCCAGCATAGGAAGTGGGAGCAGCTGTGCTCTGCATTTACACAATTGAAAAGATCAGTGATCTGTTGAAAGAATATGGGTTCTTCTACCATGGCATCTAAAATGGGCCATCTCAGTCATAAATATAGTTTATAGGACAATTCAGCTATATCCACGCAAAGGGTGGGTGTTCTTTATGAATGCAACCCTGTATTTTCTTCTGGATTTTACAAAGTAGGTAAGTATGCAAGTATATATTTGTAGGAGGAGGAAACTGGATGGGAATGGGAGCTTCATTGAAATCTCACCTGGACTATACTACTGTATGGCTTCCCCTGAGGTTAGTACTAGTAATAGAAATAAGACCCTTTTATTTATGGTCTTAGACCAGCAAAACAAAACAGTAAATACAATAAACTCAAAACTCTCCGCTGGTACAAATTCAGAACAATTGGCCATTTGTTAGTGTTGCTACTCACTGTATCTGTACCTCAACGCTAATTTGCAAAACATTCTCAGATATTACAAAAATCTGAGGTTATCTCATGGTGGATTCTACAAGCTACCATAAAAAATTTAGCAACATTATACGTCAGGACTGGATTCTGGTCAGCCAAAAAGATGGGATACATAAAATTCATCTGAAAATGTTGGTGTATTCACTAAAATTGGAAATATAAACATTTTATGAAGGTCACTATAAAATGAACAATATAACAAGACATGCCCCACTGTTCCAACTGATCCAGTGTCACAAGGGCATATTCATTCTGCATATGAGGTTTTCCTAAATCTTCCCTCAAGCAGTGCAGAAGGGAGGACATTGAGCCACGCTAAAGTAAACGCTGTCTGATGTTTGACTACAGTACGTGTAGTAAAATAATTGAGTAGTTGTTATAATTTGGCCTTCTTGGGCTAATAAAATTTGGGGCCACACCTGAATTATTCTGCCATTGCCTGAGGGTCAGCCTAGCTTGTCCATATCCCAGCACAATCAGAACATCAGGGGAAAATCCATATGCCTGGAGTTTATCTACTACAGCCAGTTTCCAGTTTGTTTGGCATTCATCAATTAAGGTCAGTGGGGTGAGACCAGTGGGGAAGAAGATCAGCTTCAACCAGAAATTGAAGTTGATAATCCATGCCCTAGTCTCCATCTTCTCTAGCTGCTCCTGTAAAATTGCTATCAGAAATGTTGTTTGTGTGAACTCCATTGAATTTAAAATTAGAATATGCCCTCAGCTGAATTCCATACAGGAGCCAAGAAAGAGATTTAGCCTTACATAACTGGAAGGCTGTGGGAACGCAATGACCTCCTCTGGCTCAATAAAACCTTAACATGGCTGAAGCATTCCTTTGGGCAGTCCATACTGTATATTCACATTGGGCCCTCTGCCTACGAGTTGCATGGAAGACCACTCCCAAGTATTTGAAACATTCAGCTTGCTCTATATTTTATTAATATACCAATTATATTACTTTGGTTGTTTGGCAAATACTACAATCTTTGTTTTATTATAATCAATCAATAGTCACTCTTCCTTGCAGTACATGGTGAGGGCTTGTAAAGCCCTCCTAAGCCCAATAGGTGTTAGGGATAAAAGAGCTGCATCATCAGCACAGAGCAATATTGAAATATGCTTATTTGTTAATTTAGCGGGGTGGACTTCAGATCTGTCAAAAAATGCTGCTAAGGGATTGATATAAAAATTAAAAGGGGTGAAAGAATATATCCCTGTTTAACTCCCCTTTGTGTAGGCACAGGGCCAATGAGTTGCCCTTGTGTGTTACGTCTAGTTTGTATACATGTATTATTGCAGAGTCTGCATATAAGAAGGAACAGGTGCCTGTCAATTGAAGAGGTTTTAAGCTTTTTCCATAATCACTCCCTAGAGATAAGATTAAATGCACATCTGAAATCAACAAAAGCAACATTAAGAGCCCATTTGGCCTTAGTAATATATTTCTCAACTAAATTTTGTAAAAATTAGCCCCTGGTCCATTGTGGAGCAGCCCACAATGGGTCAACCTGCTCCTCTACCAAAATATTTCCCTGATCTAACCAATCTTGTAATTTCCAGTATAAATGCCTAGCATATAATTTGCTAATGACACTCAGGAGGCTAATTGAATGGTCATGAGATAATCAAATAAAAATAATTAATGTGGGATGGGTCCTCCTTCCAACCCTTTTTGAAGATCGGAACAATAATAATCCTTGGGGATACTGGTGATTTGATCAATAAATGTAAATAAGGATGTTAGAACAGAAGCCCATTATTCAATGTTAGACCTTCAGCTTAGGAGGGATATAATCAACACTGAGAGACTTCCCCAATTCCATTTGAGCTACTATAATTTAGTAATTTCCAAAACTGAAACAGCGCATCAATCAGGCAAGGGGCCAAAATTAATTTCAGAATGTATTAACTGATATGTATCTTCTGTATACAACACTTGAAAATTAGCCTCCTAGGTCTCACCTGGAATATAGCAGTCCAACCAAGACATTCCTCTCTGCAGTAATATGCAAATCAAAATCAAAAGGTTTCAAGCTCAGTACCAGATTATTGGTCAGAAAGAATACAGTCAAGCCACGTGTCTAAAATGAGAAGAGCAATCCTGTGAAGCTTGAATTATCATAAGCATTGATCTTTGCAAGCCACTGGAATTGTATCCTCTAACATTGCCTGTAACCCAGGGCAGTTCAATCCATGTTGTGGCGAGAAATTTAAGGGCAAGCATCCAGGGCCCATACAGAGAGAAGTATACTGAAAACAACATTCCACCAAAGCAAAGTATAATTAGGAGCACAGCCCAAGTTTTAGCTCACAGCTTATGAATAGCTGTATGTGTTCAGTGCATGGCAAATGAACTAGGTGGCATTTTTGTTTCAGGGAGTACAAATCACACCATTAAAATCAAGTATTCTGGGAAATCTTTAAAGCAAAATAATAACAATGCTTCATTCCTGAAACCATTTATTTATTTACTTCAATAGGTGGACAGCTCATTGAAAGTGTCATCTCAGTGCGCAGCAGCTGTGAAAAAGGCCAATTCCATGCTAGGGATTATTAGAAAGGGAATTGAAAATAAACATGCTAATATTATAATGCCCTTGTACAAAGCTATGGCATGGCTTCATCTGGAGTACTGCATACAGTTTTGGTCACCTTAAGGAACATAGGAAGCTGCCATATACTGAGTCAGACCCCATTGGTCTATCAAGCTTAGTATTGTCTTCACAGACTGGCAGCAACTTCTCCAAGGTTGCAGGCAGGAATCTCTCTCAACCCTATCTTGGAGAAGCCAGGGAGGGAACTTGAACCTTTCTGCTCTCCCCAGAGCAGCTCCATCCCCTGAGGGGAATACCTTACAGTGCTCACACTTCTAGTCTCCCATTCATATGCAACCAGGGCAGACCCTGCTTAGCTAAGGGGACAAGTCATGCTTTCTACCACAAGACCAGCTCTCCTCTCCAAGAAGGATATTGTTGAACTTTGAAAAGTACAGAAGAGGACAACCAAAATGACCAGGGTCCTGGAGCACCTTCCTTATGAGTCTTGAGCTACAGCAGCCGGGGCTTTTTACTTTGGAAAAGAGGTGATTAAGGGGAGACATGATCGAGGGGCATACAATTATGCATGGAGTGGAGAGAGTGGACAGATAAATTTTTCTCCCTCTCTCACAACACTATAATCAGGGGTCATCCTATGAAACTGGTTGGGAAATTTAGGACCCACAAGAGGAAGTACTTTGCAGAGTGCATAATTAATCTATGGAATCCTTTGCCATGTGATGTGGTGATGGCCACCAACTTGGACAGCTTAGACAAATTCATTCAAGGGGCTTAGACAAATTCATGAAGGACAGGTCTATCAATGGCTACTAGTCTGGTGGCTATGGGCCACCTCCAGCCTCAGAGGCATGATGCCTCTCAATACCAGTTGCAGGAGAGTGAGAGAGAGGGCATGCCCTCACTTCTTGTCTGTGGGCTCCCCAGAGGTATCTGGTGGGCCACTGTGTGAAACAGGATGCTGGACTAGATAGGCTTTGGGCCTGATCCAGCAGGGCTATTGTTATGTAATGGGTTCTAGAGTGCCATTTTGGTACTGTAGCTAGACTATTGGGTTGGATGTGGGAAACTCACCCACCAATCTCTGTTGTCTGTTCAGCCATTAAATTCAGCTAAGCTGGAGGAGCTCATCAAGGTTAAGGGATGTGGTAGAGTTATGATTTACTTGCAGAAGATCCCAGGTCTGCTTAGTATTAGCTGCCCTGCACTCTACCCTATCTGCCTCAATCAGGGACACCATTAAGCCCAGACCTGGGGGCCCAGATCTGGCAGCCCACTCTCCTAGAAGGCCCCATAAGTTTCCCCAAGGGAAAAGAGGGCCCCTATTATTGTTATGGAATGGTGTGGCATAGAGTACTGAAACTTGGCACAGATGTAGAATAGGTTAGCAGGACTTTGTATATTGATTTTGAAGTGGATTAGTCAATCTTGGGTTAGGGCGGTATAAAAATGTGCTAAATAAATAATAAATAAATCTGTGGGTTTTTAAAAAACTTAGTCATGTGACTTGTTCCATGCCAGAAAATTACAAAAAATGTTGAAATGAAACCCCCCCCAACCATCATTCCACCCCCATGTGGCGGAATATTTGGGGAAGTGTATAAATAGGTGGAAGTCTGTGGCAGTGTACAGATATAATAAATAATAAATCTGCCCTCTGCCTTCATTAAAAAGTTGATTCCCCCCCACCGCTGCAGTAAAACTGCCAAGAAGAGTTATCTCTATCTATAGAGTACTGCACACCTAGTGAAAGTGGAACTAACTCTTACATCTGAACAAACAACTTATTAAAAAAACAAATGCACTATGTTAAAGGTGGTTTGTGATCCAAAATGTCTGCATGAGAACTGTAAAGCAAAAGGGCATATGTTGTGATTTTAATTTCCCCCCCTTATGAATGTACTATTTGTCCGAGCTGGTTTTCTGTTTTAACTGTGGAGCAAGACACACGTGTCACAGTTAGTGAATGGGCAAGATGATGTATAGATCCTTTGGGGGTTGTGTAGTCTCCCCCCGCCCCAATGCATTCTGGCCCAGATCTCTGGGTTTGTGGTGAAATACAAATACAACAAATATTTATATACCGCTTTTCAACAAACATTCCCAAAGTGGTCCACATAGATGGATAGAACAGCTCCCTGTCCCTAAAGGGCTCAAATCTTTAAAAAAAAAAATAATAAATAAGATGAACACCAGGTACAGCCACTGGAGAGATGCTGTGCGGTGGACAGATAGGGCCAGTTGCTCTCTCCCTTATGAATGGTGGATCACATTAAAAGGTTCCTCTTGCTCAGCAGGGTTTGTTAACTGTATATATATGGAGAGAACGTTAATTTTGCAATTGGGGTGGGGGTGTAAGATCATTAAGTCCAGGGTCTAAAATTACCTACCTACACCCCTGGTCTCAATGAGCACCAGCTGCCACAGCTCATAATGTAACTTTGAGCAAATTATTGACTCACAGCCTACGTTCCTTACTGTATTTTTTTGAGTATTTTAAAATGAGATAAACCCATAGATGCCACCCAGAACTTTTGAAATATTAAATAGTGGGATGCAAATATGACAATAATTTTGCAACAGAGTACAATGAGTGTGTGCTAGGACCCACTCCCCAGAAGTCCTGCAAACAGGCACATTCCAGGGTAAAACATTTCTTTCAGGTGCAACCAATATCTGCTCCCTGACTTCAGTCAGTACTTTTATATATATTGTGTCCCTTCATGATTACAGCTAAGATTATTTTTCCATACTTGGAGCCATTCAGAATGTACCTGATCCCATCTGTAGTGAATTGTGGGTAGTGGGAAGTGTTTCCTTTCCTGACTCAGGCCAGGTTAATGGATAATCTCCCTGACCTGTCTAAACCATGCAGCATGAGAGAGACTTTAGTGCTGAGTCATTCCTTTCCTGCGCTCTGAGATGCAGACTGGCTGGTTTAAAAGTCTTTAACTTTCAAGACCTGAGAGTTAAGAAAAAGATTCTGGTAAACCCAAAAATTCTGGTAGTGTAAAACGCTGCCACCAAGTACTCGAAGACTTACCTAGAACCGAACCATTGGATTGAGTGCTTTAGTCCAAGGTCCCTCTGTAACTGGGTACTGGGCAAATGCTAAAATCTGCTCCCCCTTCTTCTAAGAGGCAAGAAGAAAACCCATTGTTCTCCCAGGTGTCTGCCTGCACGTAGAGTTAATTTTTAATTTGGCCAAGCTGTCTTTGAGATGTGTTCTGCACCAGAAAAGTCCCCCTTATCGCACCTCCCCCCCCCCCGCTGGGTTAAAAGCCAACCCGCTGAAGCTTGTAAAAACACACAGAGAGAAATTTTATTTAATTACTACAGACTGGGTCTGAGGCATTTAGCTTTTTAGATACACTTAAGAATACTTAATTGGTTACAAAAATACTTCAAAAGCACCCCAAGTGATGCTGGGGGAACATACAGCAAAACTTAGTTTATTAGTGCAACGAACAGATATTTAGGGAAATGCAAAGCACACACACAAAAGCAAAATAAATTCCTGACGCACTGTCTGACAAAACAAACTGTTCCCTATGCTGGGTTCCTGAAGCCAACAAAGTCCTGACTTCCCCTTTGCTTGACTCACCAAACTCCTGATGAGAATCAAGCCTCCTGCAGATCTCTCACCCTGAGAAATTATCCTGCAGCTAACCTCATCTGACCTTATGCTAGTCCACACACTCTGCCCAGACTTTCCTTTCTTCATCCCAAGAATCTCAGCAGCCGCTCTCTAGGTCCCACCCACCTGGTGAATTGATTGGTTGGGCCCTGGAGTTCACCAGCCTATCAGTCAAGACAAGAGTTCACTTGCTGTTTAACTTAAAAGTCAAAAGACAAAAACCTAAAAATTTAAAAAGTTGAAAAAGCTTGGGCGAAGAGCTGAGTTTTCAAATGCTTTTTAAAAATTGCCAGAGATGGGGAGGATTATATTTCAGGGAGATCATTTACTATAAAACTTTATCCAAGTATAGTTATATATAATCTGATTGACCTAGTATTGTAGGAAAGAGAATGAATGAAGTTTGTTTCACAAACTGTATATGGTAACACAATGTATAAAGTTACAGATGCTTTTACTTTGGTTTTTTAAATGCAGGGAAAGCATTTAATTGAAGGAAAGAGATACAAATTGTTAAAATTAAAAATGTTTAGTTTCAGTGACATCTATAAATGAATTAAGATGCTAGAGCATCCTAAAGATTTAAAGAATAAAGATTCAACAGCTAAAATCTGGGGAGGATTCTGGAGATCTTGCTTAATCACTGCTCTTTATCAGTGTCATTAAACTCCTGGCTATTGCTACTGTATAAAATGCTACATTAAGAGTGCTAAAGCCAATAGAAAAGGAATGTTTTGTTTTTGCTAACAGTGTCATATTATTGGATCCTCTAAATTATTTGGATGAAATGTATATAAAGTTTCCATGCATATAATTTTCTTGAATAAATTGGAAATTATGGGAATACATTTTCATTGAGAATGGAAACAACAAATAAAAACCATGGGATACACAGCAATAGCAAAATAATTCAATATTTGGGCATATATATGTATTCCTGATCTTTAACCTTGGGAGATTTAAATGTTATTCTTAGTTCATATAGTGCCATCAGCCTGCATGGAGACTTAAATAAGAAATCACCTAATAAAATACATTAGAAAAGATCCCAGAATACTTTGCTCACAATTAGTTTTATTTTATAAATATTGCCTATTCGATTTCCTACAAATAGTTTATAAACCCTTATGGGTTACTTTCAAGAATTGCTTTTCAAGCATGGCCACAAAAACCAATAGCACAAGATTGTTCGGTGTTCCAGGTGTTGAACTATGTGCCTTTGAACCTCTTGTTCAAGAGCCCCTGGTAGCGCAGTGGTAAAACTGCCGCCCTGTAACCAGAAGGTTACAAGTTCGATCCTGACCAGGGGCTCAAGGTTGACCCAGCCTTCCATCCTTCCGAGGTCGGTAAAATGAGTACCCAGAATATTGGGGGGCAATATGCTAAATCATTGTAAACCACTTAGAGAACTTCCAGCTATAGAGCGGTATATAAATGTAAGTGCTATTGCTATTGCTATTGTGTACTCTGTGCCATGTGTGAGTATTTATTTTATTTTTTATTTATTTTATTTATTTTTACATTTCTATACCGCCTTTCGTTAAAAGAAAACCCCAAGGCGGTTTACAATAATTAAAACATACAATAAAAGCAGTAAAAACATCAAGCAATAAAAACATCAAGCTAAAAACACATAAACAAGCATAAAAACATGACAACAGATAACAGATAAAAACACAGAGAAGCCGCAGTAAAAACGATCATGTAAAAGCCTGGGTAAAAAGCCAAGTCTTTAAAAGCTTTCTAAAAGTATTAATGTGGTATGGAATTTGAAAGGGATTATTAATTGTAGCTAACATATATTATTTATTATTATTTATTTACTACATTTTTATACTGCCTTTTTGTCCTGACAAAGGCACCCAAAGTGGTTTACAGTTCTAAAAGAAGCAAATTACAGAAGATTAATAAAACGTCTCAGGCTGTTGGTCTTTTCAGGAGCTGAGGACAAGAGCAGCTCCCTGGCCTGGGCGCCTCCTTTCTTGCCTTCCTCTCAGGACACACTGGTCTCTCAGTACTCCTGGGAAGGGTGGGGGAGGGACTGCCCCAACACTCCTCACAGGCCAGAGCTGGTCTCTATGGGGGCCAATGTCATGCTCTCCCCTGGCCTGGGAGCCTCCTTTCATGCCTTCCTCTCAGAGCATTTTTCACATTTGGGTTGCAGGTCGGTTTGCCATGCTGATTCCTTATGGATTTTTGCAAGAAACAGTTTATTTTGTCAGGTAATCTGTAGGCAGACTAGCACTTGGTAGGGTTGCAATTAAGGCCTTGGAAAGGATATTTAGATGCTGTGACGTGTCTACACCTACAAAGACTAGAATCGTTTAGACCATGGTTTTCCCCATGACACTCTATGGATGCGAAAGCTGGATTCTGAAGAAGCAAGATAGAAAAAGCATAGACGCTTTAGAACTTTGGTTCTGGAGAAGACTTTTGAGGATACCATGGACAGCTGTTGGGGGAGGGGCGGGGCGGGATGGATCATAGAACAAATCAAACCAGAATTTTCACTCAAGGCACAAATGACCAGGCTCAAACGATCATACGGACACATTATGTGAAGACCCAACTCCCTTGAGAAGTCTATAATGCTGGGAAAAGTTGAAAGAAAGAGAAGAAGAGGATGACCAGCAACAAGGTGGATGGACTTGATTACGACAGCAATGAATGAACCACTGAGAGACCTTAAAGACCAAGTTGAAGACAGATCATCCTGGAGAGAATCTATCTATGTGGTTGCTATGAGCCGACACTGACTTGATGGCACTTAACCAACCAACCAACCAACCAATCTAGGCAACAGCAGACTTCATCAGGTGACCATCTGCTGCTGTTCTTCCCTATAAACATTCACTACCCTTGGTCCAGTGGCTAGCAGGGCAAGGGGCAAAGGAGCTCCTGCCCAAGAATTTTTTGTGTGGATAGCAAAGGAAGTCGATTTGGGCGCACCTCCAATCAGAGAGTGCAAACAAACTTCTGGTTTGAGTCATACAGGTGCACACCCATGATAACTTAATGCAGATTTTTAAAATCTCTTAACGCCCTTTAACCGTGTTGTCATAAGCAACTTGTCTTAACGCATGCATAGGCGTGACCATTTTCTCTCGCAGTGCACACTAATATTCGGATTGGCGAGTGTGGGCAAAGAAGTAACACCGCGAACTCCCCCCACCCCCGAATTTATTTAATGAAGCGGTCAAGGGGGAGGCTGGGTGGCCTAATGGGGCCGTGTGTGTTCTTCCGAGTTTATACTCCCTGGTTTCCACCCCAGGGGTATTGGGGGGGGGCTTTCTCTTTCACCCCCATAACAGGGATAACCGACTTTGTGTCGTTTTGGTTGGTCCTAATGCAAGTATCATCACACTGCGGCTTTGGGATTTTTCTTCTTCTGACAGACCAGTTTAGGTGCCTACGATTTTAGGTATAATGTGTGGCATCTTGTACCGTATTCGACAGCAATACCGCCGATCCTCCCACAACCCAGGGTTTTTCCTCTCGTAATTTCAGGGTGCTCAGCTGCAGCTTCCAGTACTGCGACGTGCGGGTCCGGCAGATGAAGCTTATCTCCATTACAGCATCAAGATTCGAGGGCTTAACCTCTCTGCATATTTGCCTACAATTGCAGTTAAGAGGCATAGGAGCACGAGCAGCTCGAGGGACGGAGGGTGGGGAAAAATGACCATCGTACATCGATAATGCAGAACAAGGGGGCGGGGAGTTGTCTTCGCGATTTTTCCAACATCCCGCCGAGCTTCTGACTTGAAAGCAGAAGCGGCGAAGGGGTGAGGACAGGGGAGCAACCAACTACTCTGCCGCAGCCTTCTCCCTTCCTCCTACCCCCGCCAAGATTGGCTGTCCTCCATCCTAATCCTCTCCTGACGCAGAGCCAGCCCTCTTCCTGCGGTTCACTACCGTTCGCGATGGGCTCCGGCGCGGAAGGAAGAGTCGCGCGCGCTCTCTTTTCTCGAGCCCCACCCCCTTGTGCGCGCTACGGGCCCCACGCTTCGGTCTGGTTGGCGCGAGCCTGCGAAGCGGGGCGTGGGGTGGGGTGTGAAGGAAAAAGAATGGAGAAATCGGATCGGCGGAGGCGCAGGCGCTTGTGGACCTGCCTAACTAACTCCGCCCCTCCTCCTCCTCCTCCTCCTACATTATTCCCGCGCGGTCACCCGCTCTCGCCGCCGCCGCTGCCTGCTACAGCCTGAAGTGGCGCGAGCGAAGGCCGGGCGCGCGCCGCTCCTGCTTTCCTCTGAGGGTATACAAGGGTCTTGCGTGAGGCGCAGCCGCGCCCCCTTCCCGTGGGGCCATGTCAGTTTCTCCCGTGAAGAGGCAGAAAATGGAGTCGGCGCTGGAGCAGCTCAAGCACCACACCACGGTGGTGGCCGACACCGGGGACTTCAACGGTGAGAGAGGCGCGGCCACGGCCGTGATCTTCCTTCAGCCGCTCGCTCACCCTTTCCTCGGAGGCGGCGCGGCGCGGGGGCTCCCTCGCGTTACGCCCCTCTCTGCCTCTCGGACTGAGAGGGGAAGCAGCGCAGAATCCCCCGGTCAACTCCGCTCGCCTCGCCTGCTGGCTTCACTTCCTTGCCCCGCGGCTGTTCTCACCCAGGCCGGGAGAGGGAGCGGAGGAGACGAATTCCCTCGCCCCTTCTCTCTTGGTGGGAGCCTGGGAGGCGATGGCTCGCCCAGGAAGGAAAGCAAAGGACCAGACTCCCAGAGCCCGATCCTGTCCACACTTACTCGGGGGGGGGGGGATGGGATGGGATGGCCGCCCCATGATCCCGGAGCATGGAATTGGAGCAGGGGGAGGAGCACAAGCACAGTTTGGGCTGGGGATGGGGAAGGAAGGATCGTTTTAGTATTTCTTATGTCGCTGAAGTATGGTGCTTTTTAACTTCTTATGTCGCTGAATTCAAGAATTACTCTGAATAACACACTATATCCAGGAATAAAAGAAACAGACGATACCTAGTGAAATATCAACATCGTTAATTGCTAAGGCAGGAAAACAGGATTTTAAAACCACACCACAGAAAAGGAAGTTCTTGCAAGAATAGTCAGTTGATTATGCATTATGGAAAAAAATTTCAGTGGCAATAGACGTTTTGCTACATTCTTGATCTCTCCTCAGACACACACATTGGACTTTACTAATTGGGTTGGGAGATTTTCCAATTCCCACTTCACTTTCTCTGCCTGACTTACATGAGCAGTTATAAAATGAGCAGTTATATTGTGGACTGGTATTGGATTGCCTGCAACTTGTGGAAAATCATGTCAGTTGCTGGTGCAATCCTCTTGCCCAGCACCAAGAAGAGGAAGGAAATGCATTTTAATTAATCAGTTTGTTTTAGAAGAGGGTTTACTTTGCATCACATGTCAATGGATCATCTGAAAGCACACCATTGGTCACACTTGGTATGTTGGGTCCAGGCTGATTAAGTCAAAGGCAGAATCTTGTATCAGGCCAGAAAGTCAAACAATACACCATAGTTGTAGCTGGAGCAGGTGACAGCGCTTGCCTTGGCGGGGAAACATTGCAAAGTACTTCCTGGTAGGGCTTGAGTACTGCCAGAGGTAGTAGTAGGATGATTTGTGAATAGTTTCTAGCTTAGATAACCTCTGATGTAGCAGCTCTGGGAAGAGCAGAAGGTTCCAGGTTCCCTCTCTGGCATCTCCAGGGTAGGACTGAGAGAGATTCCTGCCTGCAACCTTGGAGAAGCTGCTGCCAGCCTGTTTAGACAATACTGAGCTAGATGGACCTATGGTCTGACTCTGTATATGGCAGCTTCCTATGTAAAGTTGTGCCGGCCAGTCGGTGTTGACTCCTAGCAACCACAGAGCCATGTGGTTTTCTTTGGTAGAATACAGGAGGGGTTTACCATTGCCTAGCCACCTAATGGTGCAGCAAGAAAGCAACCTGCCTATAGAGCAGGAGGCTGTTGGTTCGAATCCCCACTGGTGTGTTTCCCAAACTATGGAAAACTCCTATATTGGGCAGCAGCAATATAGGAAGGTGCTGAAAGGCATCATCTCATACTGTGCGGGAGAAGGCAATGGTAAACCACTCCTGTATTCTACCAAGAAAACCACTTTATTTATTTATTTATTTATTCAATTTCTATGCCACCCTTCCAAAAATGGCTCAGGGCAGTTTACACAGAGAAATAATAAATAAGATGGCTCCCTGTCCCCAAAGGGCTCACAATCTCACATGGCTTTGTGGGACACCGACTCGACAGCACAACCTTTCCTTTCTACTTTTACCATTGCCATCTCCTGCGCAGTATGAGATGATGCTTTTCAGCATCTTTCTATATCGCTTTTCCCCGATGTAGGTGTTTCCCATAGTCTGGGTAACATACCTGTCTGCCTTTTTGTAACCTCATAGTGACATCTATTGAAAAATTTGCTGCCAAGAACGCTGTTTATGGTGTAGTGTAACAGGACTGACATACAATGTGGGCAGTGTTTAGCTTCCTTTCAGTGTGGGCAGAAGATGCCAGCCATACTCCATGCAGTGGAGCTCCTGCTGCAATATCGCTTCTGCCAATAATTCCCTAAAACCTTCTCAATATATCAGTTCAGTCCTCGTGAGGTGTCCTATCCACCAGTGGCAATTATCATTCTTGAAAATGTTTGCTCTGTCAATGGAATTTTTTAAAATAAAGCTAACTAACATACTTGTGCCTACACTTGAAAGTAGAACTTGCCTGTATTTCACCACTGTTCCTATATAAGACAAGAAGCCAGAGGCAGGAATACTATCGACCATAGTAGCCTTCTGGAGCATCTGAGGAGGTTAGGAGTGGGGGGCACTGTTTTGAGGTGATTCCGCTTCTACCTTTTGGGCAGGTTGCAGATGGTATCCCTTGGAGACTGTTTTTCTCCAAAATCTGGACTTTAGTATGGTGTCCCTCAGGGATCCGTATTGTCTCCAATGTTTTTTAACATCTGCATGAAATCATTGGGAGAGATCATCAAGAGATTTGATGAAGGGTGCTGTCAGTATGCTGATGACACCCAAATCTATTTTTCCATGCCTGGAGGCGGTGGTGGACTGCATGAGAGATAACAAACTGAGACTGAATCCAGATAAGTCTGAGGTACTCATTGTGCAGGGTCAGAACTTGGGCGATGATTTTGATCTGCCTGTTCTGGATGGGGTCACATTTCCCCAGAAGGAACAGGTACGCAGTCCGGGAGTGCTTCTGGATCTGAGCCTCTCCCTAGTGTCCCAGGTCGAGGCAGTGGCCAGAGGTGCCTTCTATCAGCTTCGTCTGATATGTCAGCTGCTTCCATTTCTTGAGATTTCTCAAAACATTTCGTTCATTTCTCAGAACAGTGGTACATATGCTGGTAACCTCTAGACTGGATTACTGCAATGCACTCTATGTGAGGTTGCCCTTGTGTTTAGTCCGGAAACTATAGCTGGTTCAGAGTGCGGTAGCCAGGTTGGTCTCTGGGTCATCTCATTGAGACCATATTACTCCTGTATTGAAAGTGTTACACTGGCTGCCGATAAGTTTCCAGGCAAAATACAAGGTTTTGGTTATTACCTATAAAGCCCTAAACAGCTTGGGCCCTGGGTATTTAAGAGAAGATCTTCTTCAGCATGTTCCTCAGTGCCCATTGAGATTTTCAGGAGAGGTCCATCTGCAGTTGCCACCGGCCCGTCTGGTGGCTACTCAAGAACAGGTCTTCTCCGCTGCTGCCTCGAAGTTTTGAAATGCACTCCCTATTGAAATAAGAGCCTCCGCATCTCTCACAATTTTTTTTAAAAAAATGTTAAAGGCGCATCTGTTCACCCAGGCTTTTAATTAAATATACTTTTTAATAGTTTGAACATTGTTTTTAAACATTGTTTTAAACATTCTAAATTATTCTAATGTTTTAATTTTCTGCTGTCTTTTATTTTAACTAATGTTTTAATTTTTGTTATATATTATGTTAGCTAATGTGTTTGGGGTTTTTTTTGTTATTTATTGTGTTGTGTGTAAACCGCCCAGAGATGTAAGTTTTGGGAGGTATAAAAGTATGTTAAATAAATGAATAAAATACTGCTTTCCAGAAGAAAGATTAGACCTTTGTCTGCATTGCTCTTTGCTTCTCCCCAGTTATCAGGAATATAATACATTTTGCAAGATCTGCACCTTTGATGGTGTGCATAGTTTATAGAAGTTGCAGAATTCAGTATTTTTTGACCCAGAATTTGGGTTACTCAATTAAGTATGTGCAACCCAAGTTGAAAGCTACTCACGTAATCTAGCATTAGCAAGCAAGGGATAGTTTTGTAAGCAGTCTTATGAAAGACATGGGGATATTTCTGTTGCTTAACCAGTTACTGTATCCTGTATCCATAGTGAGCGAGCAGATTGAGACATGACAAAGTCCTTTGCAAATTGTGTTTAAGATTCTTGTGACAAGACAGATTATCCTGCATATTGTGGTGTTACTATTATTAAAGGTCAGATGTTTAAAAAGTTCAATAAAACACAGCTTTATGGAATTTCTCAATAGAGACTTGAAGCACTGTGGAAAGGAAGGTTATTTATTTTGAACATTTATAGTTTTATTTTAATGATTTTTTAAAATCAAGGTGACTTACAAAAGATTGCAGTAACACACACACAAAACCAAAACAAACATGTACAAACATGCATATCCCAGGCAACTGGTGGTTGAAGTAGAATGTAATTTTTTACTGTCAGGGAATGGGAGAAGCAAGGGCCCTGGAGCGGCTTCTCCTCTAGCCAGTAACTGGGGCCGGTCTGGTCTGTCTTTTGTCATGATGGTCTTAAGTGATTTGCAGTGAAGAATCGGAACTCGTAAAACTAAACTGTTGAGACTTGACTAAAATATTAGGTATAATGCAGTTTGCATTGTCGAATACAGTAACTGCTTTATCCAAGTTAATGTATGACTTTTACTTAGTGAGGGCAACTTGTTTGTCAGTCATTAGAAATCAGCTTAGTGCTTAAGGGCTGATGCTAATTTTTATATTTACACAACAACTGTTGTATAATTCTTGTATGAATAGTATATATGATTCTGGACATAATGCATTTCTTTGGTGCCGCTTGTGTATGTGTATCTTTGGAGAGGAATTTGGCATGTCCCCCTTGGAGTCATCTGGCGACTATTATTGGTGCAAAGGCATTTCAGTATATTCTGTTATGCTTCAGCAGCACTCACAATATACATCACACCTATTTAGTTTGTTGTGGTATGAGTTCAGGTATGTTAGGCATCGTGGCAACAATTCTCAGATGGCCAGCACACTTGAGTAATAGTTTACTCCCATACTGCATTTGACATGGCTGTTGTCATGTCAACATTCCCATTCATATGGCAAAATGCAACACAATAGTTTTTATTTAATGTTTAGTACAGCAAGTTCCCAGAGCAGCGACTCACTTCTTTCCCTGAGTTGGGGAAGTTGAAAGTGTTTTGCATAAAATCGATTAGCTTTTTAATATGTTTGGTTTGAAAGTCCTAATTTGGGTGGGGTGGGATTGTTTGCATCATCATAGTAAAGTTGGTAAATGAAAATACTTAGAACATCAGGAATCCCCCCCCCATATTTTTTTTTTAAATTCATTTTTTTTCTGGAAACCCACATCTGCACTGTTTTATTTCATTGTTTTACTTGGTCTGTGTAAAATGACTTTTCCTAGTGTTCTGCCTTGGGCATTTCCCCTCCTAAATGTTTGAAGGCAGGATAAAAATGTTTCATTGCCAGACATGTGCATTCTCTTTCTCCACCCACACCTTAAAATTAGTCATTCTAGTCTACCCTACAAATGGCTTCTGCTATTCTGTGAGGGGATATGGGAGGTGAGCAGGTAACATTCTGATCTGAATCTTGTAGCATCAGAATGGCAAGAGATAAGCACTAAATAGAATGAGGTTATAAATGCTGTGGTGGAGTCCCTTGTCTAGGGCAGTGGACTGTTCAGGTAATCATGTGGTATTGTCATAGCAGCATGTGCAGTACACATGGTCAGTTAACCACAGGGAAATCTGGTTGGCATGGCTGCAATCAGGCTGAACATTTTAGTTAGCTGTGGGACAGAGAACAGTTGTGAAATAGCTTATCATAAAATCTGAGCATGTACATGGAGTGTTTGGCTTCCCGACACACTCTTATTCCTAGCTGCTATTTCTAACATTGTCATTGGGCAGCATCCAGACTGTGAGTTATGAATAAGTCCCATTGAAATCATGGCCAGCTTGTCTCATTGATTTTAGTGGTGCTAAGTCATGTTGTCCATTGCATACATTTTATTTAAATGTCTACATATTCCTCAAGTCACAGTCCAGGTTCCCCAGGGTCTAAGCAGCTACACAAGGTTACGTCCACTTCCCCAGAATGTTGAATTCAGCTTGTAGTCTGGTTGATAAACATTGCAGTCAGTCAGTCAAAAATTAGCTTTTACAAACTACCCAAAGCCAAAGGGCATGCAAACCTAGCTGGAACATAAACTGCACTTTTTATAATTTATAAATCCTTTAATTTCTGTAGCAATTGGAATGGATGACATTACAAAAGTGGAATACCCAATTATAGTGCAGCTAGATGTTAGAGAGAAGGCTAGGTCAGAAATGTTCTCCCTGTCCTCTAGTGCTCAATCACTGTGCCAGGTGATTATATTCTGTAGACTGTCATGTTAGCTCCCAGTTTGTACAGCCCAGACACATGCCAGCTACTTCTGTGGGAGAACTGGGCAATTTTTTATAATCGGTGTAGCTTTCAGTCATGCAATGCGACATGATTGCTAGTTCCCCAAATTGGCAGCTGTTGCTATTTTTCTGTACAACACCCAATTCAAGAAAAACAGCCCCTTAATTACAAAGATCATTATACTGCTAAGAGCATGTAAACTATGTTCTATCCTATTGCATATTTTTTTAAAAAATGAGTCATGGTTTGGGTTTTTGCTGTTTTTCTTTCCTTAGCCATTGAGGAGTACCAGCCTCTGGATGCTACAACTAATCCTTCCCTGATATTAGCTGCTGCCCAGATGCCAGCTTACCAGCAATTGGTAGAAGATGCTGTTGCATATGGAAGGAAACTTGGTGGGTGAGTAACCCCATTAATGTTTATACTTGGCAGTTATGACTTCTGGCTGTGATACTGGTGTAGTTTAACAGTTCATCACTTCAGCCTTCAAGAACTGTCTGTCTTTGTAAGCCATATCTTTTTGCTTGAAGACCAAGATCAGACCATATAATATGAAGAGTTCACGCTAGCTGTTCCCAGTTTGGCCTGTGTTGCAGCAATGGACTTGCTTAATTAAACATTACAGTTATAACCACATGATCCTTCTCTTCCTGCATTCTTTTTTTCTCAGTGTTCATAATTCTCTTTTGTCTTTTAATATTTCCAGGTCAGAAGATGACCAGGTTACAAATGTTTGTGACAAGCTTTTTGTACTGTTTGGGGCAGAAATATTGAAGAGAATACCTGGCCGTGTGTCCACAGAAGTAGATGCAAGGTGTGTCCCCAACTTCTAATATATTTATCATTGCTTGTAGAAATCTAGGTAAAGGCAACATAGGATTGGGAGAAAGGGCAAATGCACACTGTTTCCATGAGGATGCACATTGGGAAGGTGCAATTAGTGGTGGGTCTAGTGTGTATATAAAAAGTAGACACAGTATGCATGGACATAAGGGGAAATGGGTACCTTTGTATTGATAAAGTATAGTAAGTCAGCCCTCTGATTCCCTGATGTAATGAGTATTGAGCTCAACATTTTTTCTTGCAAAGTTCTTTTTAACTTGGTGGGGTAAACTCCAGAAAGGCACAGGAGTGACTTTCTAACTGTAGGTATGGTACTTCTCTCTAGGCAGAGATACATCTCCTGTTTTGAGTGAAGAGTAATGGTGATATATGCTAAAGACAAAAAGAGGAATATCTGTAACCTTGAAAAAAAATCCCTTTGTTTCAAAGGTTGTCTTTTGACACAGAAGGCATGGTTAAGAGGGCCAGACACTTCATAGAACTTTATAAGGAAGTAGGAATTAGTAAAGATCGTATTCTCATCAAGCTATCATCAACATGGGAGGGCATCCAGGCTGGCAAGTAAGTTTTTAACCTGGTGCACTACAGTTACATAGTTATAAAATACCTTGATTATTTAATATCACATTTCTCTGCTACCCATCTTGCCTGGCATCCTGTAGTTCTTTCTGATATTAAACTGTAGTTGGTGCCGGGGCAAATACTATCTAATTATTATTTTTAAACTTCATAATGTGCTTTAATATGTATGGCTGTAGTAAAATTTCATATCAAGTCTTATTTTATCACAAGTGCAACTGTAGAAAATCTTGTGCTAAGACAACTTATTTCTACAGGATTCTGGAAGAGCAGCATGGGATTCATTGCAACCTGACCTTGCTGTTTTCCTTTGCTCAGGCTGTTGCTTGTGCAGAGGCAGGGGTCACCCTCATTTCTCCTTTTGTTGGACGTATCCTGGACTGGCATGTTGCAAATACAGACAAAAAGGCCTATGAGCCATCAGAGGATCCAGGTAATTCTTAGAGTGAATGTGGCTAGCAAACTAAAAAAATGTAAGATGACAGAACAGAAAATTTTAATGTTGTGGAAATGTCTCTAAAAATGAATTGAGCTCTGAAGTTTATTTAGGATTTTGTGCATTATATGTTTCTTTTTAAATTACCCATATTTCTTTCTAGGGGTGAAAAGTGTTACTAAAATCTACCATTACTACAAAAAGTTTGGCTATAAAACTATTGTGATGGGAGCTTCATTTCGAAACACTGGAGAAATCAAAGCTCTGACTGGCTGTGATTATCTCACCATTTCACCTAAGCTTCTGGGAGAGCTCAGTAAAGATAGCAGCAAGCTGACACCAGTGCTCAGTGTCAAAGATGGTAAGCGTTCTTCTCCACTAACACAGCATATGATGTCATCCTAATGAGACTATTCTACTGAAGGTGATTCAGAATAACAGTCTAATAGTGGTTCTTCACTTCATCCTCTTTTGAATATTTAGGATTACTTTTAAGTGGCACTGAGATTGTCATAGTAATTTATTCTTAAAGACTCTGGCTGACATCTAGACTAACAGTGTTGACACTACAGAGGGACAGTTTTTATCAATCTCCATTTCTCTCTGAAGCCTGGAAAATATGTCCCGGAGGATTGCACAGTCCTCGGACATATTTTCAGGAGCCACAGTGGGCTTGAGGGAAAGGGAGACTAGTGAAAGTTGCACTTCCTCCATAGTCCTAGCCCAGTGTTTGGATGGTAGCCTCTATTTCTATAAATCTTAAAGAATCTGATATCAGAGGGATTGTTGCTTAAATTCCGTCACTGAAGGAAGATTTTAGATTAGAAGAAAATCCAGAGCTCGTGTGTGTACACAGATTAGGTGTGTAAACCTAATCTGTGGGTGCACAGAAGGAGCTACCACTCTTCCAATTGTAACATCTCTGGTTTGCTCTTTGGTATTTTACTCTATTCCATAAGGCCTTCTAAAATTGTTCTCAGATTTTTAAAAAATGTGCTGCTCTTTTAGTATCTGTTTTGGTGGCCTTGGACTTTATTATCAAATGGTGGGATGTAAATGCATCTGTAAATGTGTACATTAATAAGATTAATCATTCATTGGGAGCAGTTTCATACAAATAGACAAAGATGATCAGATTCAACATATTTGCTCCCTATGGGGAGCATTCTGCTGCTCTCTGACTAAGCACCAGCCTTCCTTTCAACTTTGAAGCAAGAGGTTGGATGGGCATCATTCTGACAGTTGCACTGTGCTTTCCCCAACCCCTTCCCTGCTTCAAGGTTGGGAGTTTCCCTGCTGCCTTGTCCAGGGGTCCAGATTTCCTTGCCATTACAGGACCAAGCAGACCAATCCGTTCCAGCTCCAGAGCAGAAAAGGAAGGCAAGGACTCGTCCAGCCTCTGCATTTGCAAGGTGTTCTGACTTCCCTAAAAGCACAGAGTCAAAGCAAACCTCTTACCTCCCTACTCTAGCTTGGAGCTCAAGGGAGGAGGCAAGATGCTTTCTCTAGGTCTGCACTGTGCACAAAGTGTATGGCACACTTTTACTGCCACCAGTGGGTTCTTGTTTGCATATGTATGTAGCCTCTCCTTATTCTAAGCTTCATCAAAGCTAGTTGCATAATGGTTACTCCCGCTCCCTGCTATCCATGACAGCTAAGTCAGCAGGTTGTGGCTGTCACCTCCAGTTTATTATTTACCATATTTCTATTCCACCTGATATGTACATCTCTAGGCAGTGTACAAAATTTAAAATATTAAAAAGTGAACAGATTAAAAAGCCACAAAACACAATTAAAACAATCTCAAAACAAGTTAAAACAAATTATTAAAATTAAAATTCTGGTTAAAAGACTGCGAACACAGATGTGCCTTGAGGGTTTTCCTGAAAACAGAGATGGAGATGCTTTTATTGCAACAGGGAGCATATTCCAAAGCCCCAGGGCAGCCACAGAGACAGCCCAGTTCCAAGTCACCACCAAATGAGCCGACGTCAATTGTAACCAGACCTCTCCAGAAGATCGTAATGGGCAGCAGGGTTCATGACAAAAGAAGGCACTCTGAATGTTTTAATTGTAAATCATCCAGAGAAAAGTTTTGGGAGGTATAGAAATATGTTACATAAATAGATAGCACCCTGCACCAAACCTCCTGATTATTTCTCCCACTGGTTTCATGTAGATGTTAAAGAACATTGGAAACAGTGTGGAGCCTTACAGTATATTGGTTAGGGATGTGTGACTCAGCCTTGATTCAGAATGACCTCAGATTTCATCAGGAGTTGGGACTGGCCAAGTGGTTCAATTCAGACAGAACCTCTTCAGCACTCCTTTCCCTCAACCCCTTTTACTTACAGACACGAGGAACACAACTGCAGTTTCACTAAATCTGTTTGAAAAGGACTGCCAGAAGAATTTTTTTTAGTTTCTTCTGCAGGCTTGAGAAAAGGTGCAAGGTCTTTTTGAATTTGAAAAAACTCTTTGAAGTAAGGTTGCTGCAGCAGTGCCAGTCTCATGCCCCCAAGTAAAGAAGTTGAGGGAGAACTGCCAAATTAGCCTGAAGCAGTCTTGGACTCTAAAGCAGCCAGTTTTTCAGGCTGAATTCATGATACTGGCTCTGAAGCAAAGTGGACCACTTTGGATGGATCCTGAAGTTTCACACAGCCCTAATATTCATACCCTGTGCCTGAAAAAGTATGTGTTTCAGCATTATGAGCAAGCAGATCATGACATTTACCAAAGATCATGATCTCCAGGCACTCTACTTCCTCCTGTCCCTTGACCACCTGCTTTACTTCACTGTAGGAGTAGCAGCAGTTTATTCTGCCCTTCTCTTTCACATTCGGTAGAGTGTAGCATAGGACAGAGCTGTCTCAGGCTGATATTCCATCTCACCGAGTCAATTGGTCCCACACTTGAGGCCTGTAGCATGTTAGGACCTAGATTAATTTGGTCCTTGAACACTTATAGGATACTTGAGCACCTCTCAAATGTAGAACCTAGCCAACAGTTCACTTGCCCCTTCAGCTTGAAGCTGGTGAGGTAAGGGGTTTACTTTGCCTTTTATGAAGTCTCAAATAGTCCCTTTTCCCCATTTCCAACTAAGAAGGGAAGATGAAGGGTTGGCTTTGGCTATTAATTTGCAAGGGCTGCCTTGCAAGCACAAGTGAAACCATTCCTACTCCCCTTTTCAGCCCCAAACTAGAGAGGAGGGCTGGGAACACTTTTTCCATTCTTCTCCACCTCCACATCTTGGAGTGGTGCATGGTCAAGGACAAAACCCTGATGACCACAAATGTTTGGTCATCAAGACCAAACAAAACTTGTTCACCCTTTGCATTTCTAAAATTATTTTATGCCTCTCTCAATGTAGCCCAGGCATCTGACATGGAGAAAATCCATCTGGATGAGAAGACATTCCGCTGGCTCCATAATGAAGACCAAATGGCTGTGGAGAAGTTGTCTGATGGGATCAGAAAGTTTGCTGCTGATGCAGTTAAACTGGAGAAAATGATAAAGGTACAGTTAAGAGGTTTTCTCTTGGTACAGATCTGTCTTCCGGTCCTTTAGAATGGCATCTGTTGGCATGTTAGTGCTGTTGCTTTTTAGTTTGAGATGCTTTTTAGTTTGAGATGTTATGTTTTCCTCTTCTTCGCTGTACCTCAAATAACTTTTAGCTGTTAAATCTTATGAAGATTTAAAGTCAAAAGTGATGCTGAGATCCAGACACCAGAGTACTCCATTTTGATCCCTTTAGGCTTTCACTAAAGCCCAAAAATGCTGTTGTCCTGAACACTGAAGCTCAAAGGATGTCAGCACTTAACTTGTTCTTTCCCTGCATGCAAAATTTCATTTGCTTCTATAAACAGTTTATTTTTGCAAATATACCAACTTAAGAACTCTTTTCTCCTTAGGAACGAATATTCAGTGCTGCAAATGGAAAGTAGACTCACCAAGCTACTTGGATGCTGAATAGATGTAAAACTATCTACATTCTGCATATGAATGGGGTTTCTGTGCTTTCTATATGGATTTGCAAGGAGGAAAAAATCATGTGTGGCATTTGTCAAAATTGGTGCAATGGAGAATCCACTGGCTGGGAATTAAACAGTTATATTCCACATAGACTGTAAATTGCAAATAAAGGACCAACTGTTTGACAAGTTTCCCCCTCTAAGATGGTACATAAAGGCCTCCACTATTTGTATCTTAGGAATAAAACATAGTATACTAATTTACAGTAGGGATGGCTTGTGTGCTTACTGAAAATCCTAAATTTGAAGGGCAACTGTGCTGAAAAGTAAGGAAGTCTTAGTCAAGGCATTGCTGCCACAACATGCTAGCCTCACAGAACTGGGGAAAGTAAAAAAAAAAAAAAAAAGATTTATAATGTGGTTGTAGCAAGTTAATCTGAATCATAATGGTTCATTTCAGACATTGTCACACCATGGTTAAGAATCATGACTGGTTTGTCATATCCCAGTTGCAAAACAGTTTGCATTTAGCCTACGATACAGCTGACTCTAGGAATTTTAATATTTCAAGAAAGCAAAGAGTAAACATTAATCTGCTTCAAGTTTACCATATGGTTTCATGACTTGTTCATGAAAAATCAAATTATGCAGCTCTGAGGCGTGCAGTCTCATTTTTATCATTACTGAAATGTCCTATAACATCTACAAAACATGTCCCAGTAAGACACCATCTTGACATAATGATCTTCTGACCTAAACACAACTGTCCCTGCTCAGCTTCTCAAAGGATCACACAAGGCAAGTTATTCAACACATTTATTTGGTCCATCTGAAACAGCATGCAACTTTTTCTACAGTACCTGAAAGAAAAGTGGCTAGTGGCTGACCCTCTATAGTGAATTGTAGAAGGCAATACATGTCCCCTTTAAAAGAAGCTTTAGCCCAAAGAAAAGGGGAACAAGCACATTGTTATGTAACAGGCCTAAGGTCCTCAGATTCAGTTACAGGATTCATCATGCTTTTTGCTTAGCAGGAAAAAATTCATAGAATCTGGAACCAATTTTGTAGTTTGTTTACTTCATAAATAGAGTTTCAATACTGCTGCATTAGAGCTTGAATGAAATCAAAACTCTAGCTGAATGTGAAGAGAGGACCTAAACTGAGGCTCTTGTTTTGTTGCAGAACTTCATTACCATATGTGCAAACTAACACTCAGACCTAAGATAGAAACAAGGGTGACTGCCAGTATCCATATTAAGGCAGTGTTTTTTTAAAACCAACATTAAGCTCTTCTAGAGTTTTAGGATACTCTCACAAGATTTACAAAGTCCTGGTGTTGCCTTTCACAGTCCTGAGGGGTCAACGTATGAAGCTACACACATCCATATTTGAAGCTAGTCTTCTCCACGCAACCCATTCCAGTTACAAGGAGACAGATTCCATCATTTTCTGCTAAATGAAGCACAACATGATATGTCACAGCATTATCAGAACCTCCCATCTAAACTACAGAGAAATTTGCACATTGACTAATTTAGTAATAACTGGGTAGAATAAGCAGATCTGTTCAGCTGCTCTATGTATTTGGAATAGATCACCATTCAAAAAAAATTAGTACTTGAGGCCCTCTTTATTGGCGGGGGCTCCATTCTTATCTATATTGTGAATGTAGAAACTGAATAAAGAACCCTTTCCCCCATGGGAATCCAGGGTTAGGTTCCTTTTGCACAGTACCTTGTTCTCCAGCAATGTCCCCCTCAAACCCCCAAATCAGCCATATTTTGGGCAAATTATTAATTTTTTAAGAGCTACAATATGGCTTCATACTGTAAAATGGTAGCCAGAAGTTACGCAGGAAGTCATTTCCAGCCACAGGAACCACAAATAGGCAAATCTTGCCTATTTTCTTAATCCATGGATAAGGAAACTGGGTCTCTGACCCATCCGTAGATAACAAAGGCCTAAGCATCTATTTTGTTTTGTCTAGTTCTCACCAAAGATAGTAGGAATGTGCACAGACCGGTTCGGAGGCCATTCTAAAGGCCTCCAGACCGGTCCGGTCACGGGGTGGTTTTGGTTCGGAAGGGTAGTTTGAGGGGTTCCATTAAGGGCGGGGGGGGCTTTACTTACCCCTCCCGCGCTTTCCACACTCTGCCACCGTATTTACTGTAAAAATTGCTCCTCCGATGGCTCCTCCTCCGATGGCTGCTCCGTTTTAAAAAAAATGGCTGCCCCCTTGAAGCCCCGGCCCCCTGCTGCTGCTGCCCTCTTGAAGCCCCCTCCCGCCTCCTTAAATCTCGCCCGGGCCCCGAGATGACTCTTCAGAAGCGGGCGGCGGGGAGATGTCCTCCCGCCCCCTTCCCTGCCGGGCTCAGGCCGCAAAAGACTTTAGGAAGGTTTCTGCGCGCGCACGCGCAGAAGCCTTCCTAAAGACTTTTGCAGCCTGAGCCCGGCAGGGAAGGGAGCGGGAGGACATCTCCCCGCCGCCCGTTTCCCTGCCGGTCTGCCAAAGTACTTTTACTTTTGCAAAAGTACTTTTACTTTTGCAGACCGGCAGGGAAACGGGCGTCCCACCCGTTTCCCTGCCGGTCTGCAAAAGTAAAAGTACTTTGGCAGACCGGCAGGGAAACGGGCGGCGGGGAGATGTCCTCCCGCTCCCTTCCCTGCCGGGCTCAGGCTGCAAAAGTCTCAGGCGCGCGCAGAAGCCTTCCTAAAGTCTTTTGCAGCCTGAGCCCGGCAGGGAAGGGGGCGGGAGGACATCTCCCCGCCACCCGCTTCTGAAGAGTTATCTCGGGGCCCGGGCGAGATTTAAGGAGGCGGGAGGGGGCTTCAAGAGGGCAGCAGCAGCAGGGGGCCGGGGCTTCAAGGGGGCAGCCATTTTTTTTAAACGGAGCAGCCATCGGAGGAGCAATTTTTACAGTAAATACGGCGGCAGAGTGTGGAAAGCGCGGGAGGGGTAAGTAAAGCCCCCCCCGCCCTTAATGGACCCCACCACCCCAGTGCCGGACCGCAGCTCCGCGGTTCCGTGCACACCCCTAAAAGATAGAATGTTTTAATTCTTTCAAAAGTGTAGAACTACTCTAAGCTATCAATACTAGTTATACAGTACTGCATTCTGCATTAAGTATTCAAACTGAGGAGATGCATCTCTGCTCATGCAACATCCCAATTTTCATTGCTGAAAGGTTTAGATTCAATAGCTGCAAGCAGGGAGGCACATGAAAAAAGTGAAGTTCATGAGGTAGCGTACTCTATGTGCCTGTTGAAACTGGCCTCAGGATCACTGTTATAAGCAGTTCATACCACACTGCAATGGTGTGGGATACTTTTCATTATCAGGCATTTTACTAGCAATGTTTCTTACCTGCCATTGCAGAGAATAACAAGATTCTGGACAGCTGCAACAGTGGAATTGTCATTCTGTCCAGTGACAAGATGTCTGTCCAAGACCACATGTACAGCATCTGCTTTGCTGGCTGTATTGGGAGAAATATATCTATTTAAGCATCTTAATTAAAAGAACAAGATTGGCTTTGTCAACTTAATTCCAACGCGAATACTTGGAGTAATTTTCCTCATGTCAACCGGGTGGGTGGGTGGGGAACCTATACATAAACAGCTGCAAATTCAATCTCCCTGATAGTTAGGCAAAAGAAATCCATTATTTTCAAAGAATATGCTTCTGTTCTTTCACAAACTGGTAAAACCCAAACACTATTACATTAAAAGGTAAAGTGTGCCATCAAGTCGATTTCTACTAATGGCGCCACAGAGCCCTGTGGTTTTCTTTGGTAGAATACAGGAGTGGTTTACCATTGCCACCTCCTGCACAGTATGAGATGATGCCTTTCAGCATCTTCCTATATCGCTGCTGTCTGATATAGTAGCAGCAGGGATTCGAACCAGCAACCTTCTGCTTGTTATTAATTTATTTATTCGATTTCTATACTGCCCTTCCAAAAATGGCTCAGGGCAGTTTACACAGAGAAATAATAAATAAATAAGATGGATCTCTGTCCCCAAAGGGCTCACAATCTAAAAAGAAACATAAGATAGACACCAGCAACAGTCACTGGAGGTTCTGTGCTGGGCATGGATAGGGCCAGTTACTCTCCCCCTGCTAAATAAAGAGAATCACCACATTAAAAGGTGCCTCTTTGCCAAGTTAGCAGGGGTTAGTCAAGCATTTCCCCACTGTGCCACTTAAGGTGACTGTACTATTAAATCTTAGTAACTAAGAAACTGCATGGATTAATCTTACCATGTCTATAGCATCACTGTCTACTGCAGTATTGGTAAATTTAAAAATAGTTTTTTAATTTAATTTTTTTTATTTTACTGTACTTTAATATTATGTCTGTCTGTTTTGTTTTATTATTTTACTTTGTCAGCCATCCAGAACAGTTTGTTATGGGGCAGCCAACAAATTGTTATTAAATATCCCATGGGCCACCAGAGGGCACCCTCACTCATGAGTAATCTCTAAATCACCTCCTAGAGGCAACACAATTAGAATGATGCTGCCTCTGGCTCACACCAGAAATATTTTATTTAAAGCTTTATCTTCTCTACTTTCAAAAGAACTTGAGGCAGAATAAAACCCCCACAAATTACCTAATACAGCGGCTGATACAAGGAAAATTACTCAAAAGTAGTCTTTGCCCAAATAGGCACTGTCTAATTCCTAGGGAACTACTACTATGAGTAATTTTCCTCATGTCAACCAGTAAGATTAAAAATAAAGCAATAAAAAGCAGCATTACATCTGCATTGATACAACTCCCAAGGATCCAGAAGAACAGACCAGGATATGATTCCTACAGTGAAGGTTGTGCTGTGGAATGACCAACCCAGGGCATGGAAGCTGCTTTCACAGGATCTACAGAGCTGCCTTCATCAAGCTGTGCAACATTATTTCCATCACATCCAATGGAAAAATGTTTTGCAATACTACGCCTCGTAAGATCTTCTACAATGTGCCATTTTAATGCTGTATAATCAAAACATTTTATTGTGATCCTGCTCACACAGTGTTTAATAGCAGTCTTAAAATGACATACCAGTAAAGCTAGCTCCAGAATCTTTTGCAAAGTCCTCGACGATAATGGGCAAACTAGCAAAATTAGGTAGTCTTATCAGTTCATACACAGAAGGCTATGGAGATAAAAACAATAGAAATGCAATACTTTTAACACTGCAATGTAACAAAAGCTGTACAGATGGACCTTGTTACACACAGTCCCAACCACCACAATTTCATATATCTGCTGTCAGGCAATGGAGACCTGACCTAAGTATATGTGCTTAAACAAAGAGTTAAAAGCCACATTTCTGCAGTTACTAGGTGGCCCAAAATGACCTCAGAGGTCATTTCCGGCCACCATTTTCCATTTTTGCTTTTGTTTTTAAATCCAAAAAAATTGCAGGGGAGGGGGGGCATTGCTGGACAGCTGGAGATATGATACGTTGCTTTTTTGCTCCTTTCTCACCCTCCAGGAACCTAAACCCTCAATCTCCATTCACTCAATGTCTTGTTATCCGCGGTTAAAGTGCAGAACAGAGCCCTGGCAGATAATGAGGTCCGCCTGTACAGAGAGAGATTGTTTCTAGTGGACCATCTAAGCACTTGCTGGTTGCTGCAATTTTTTTCTCTTTAGAAAGATCTTTTAAAAATAATTATCAATAAAGCATTACAGCAAGTCAAGTATCAAGATAAATTAAAGAGTAATAAAATAATTCGGGAGGTACAATACATCATCCTATCAGGCCGTTGCCAAATGTTTTTATAAAAAAGCCAAGACTTAACAGGATGGCAGGAGACCATCAATGACAAGGTCACATGGCCTTTCGGGGGGGTGCATCCCACAACTCCCATTGATCTACAGCTCAGCAGTGCTGCAGTCCCTCTTTCCGTGAAAAGAGACCCTCTTTCACCTATCCACTCTCCCTGTGATCGTATGCCATCAGAGATGTGGAAAGATTTCCAACATTAAATCTAATTAGCTGGGTAGGTGTATATTGGTGGAGACAATTCTTAATGTGTCAGTTTTGGGTCTTAAATATTGAAACAGGCATTTTGAATTGAGCTTATAAGTCAGTGAAGATCATACAATATCACAATAATGGCAAACATGACATGCATTCCAACCCCTTGGGGGTTGCAGAGGCAGGCAGATGTGCAGCTATGTAAAACAGCCTGTAGGCTCTTCCACTGGAAACAATGTAAGCAGCATGGCATAAGTGCCCATATGCTTTCTTGAGTAGTTGCACAATTAGCCATCTCGGCAGCACCCCAGGGGCTGCCTTTCACGTGTGCAGCAGTCCTGGTGAGTTAGGAACGCCAAAGTGGGGAGTAAGGGACGTGTCAGCCAACGTTCTATGTACACTTTGCCTCAGTCTGGCAGCTGCATTCTGGACTAAGTGAACTTTCAAACACAACCCCACACAGCACATTACAGTGATTCGGCCTGGCTGTCTGTGACCAAGACTGCCTTTGTACACAGGTGTTGGAGAACCAGCCTAGGATGGTAAAAGGCACTCCGACTGCAGCAACAGATCTAAGAGCACCTCCAGACTGCAAGCCTGAGTCTTATGGGAGTGCTACCTCGTGCTAAACAAGCTGAACCCCAACCTGGATCAGCTGAACCCAAACCAACAGTACTTTCCCCGCTTTTATGAATTAAGTTTCAGTTTGTTGGCTTACATCTAATCCATCACTGCTCTCAGATTCTTGCAAAGAACACTAGGACCAGGTAAACCTGGGTCTGATCCAATGCATTGGCCACACAGATTCCAGTAAGAAAAACAATCAAAGAACAGGCAGCTCATCCCAGCAATAATCTATGATTCTACTTTCATACTTGGACGACGGATAATTGTCCCTAACTAGCACAAGCATCCACCCACAGAAGGTGCCTACACCCGAGCCCTGTTTGGACATTATTTCCACAGAGGCTGTACTTGTGTATCGCTTCCCAAAGCACACCACAGGTCCTGCTGCCAGCACGTCACAGTTCTACCATTCGTCTGAAGAGGCAAACACTTTAAGCCTAATGGCAGTGCTTCCATGATCAGCAGGTTTGGGTGCCCAAGCCTGCCAGTCACACAAGTGCCCACCATCATGCCTACAGCGTCTGCCTCGTCAGACAAATGCTGTGACTGCAAGTGACGCACCGGGGGCAGAACTTCTGACACACACTGGAAGGTTGTACCCGAGTACAGCCTCTGTGTGAATCATGTCTGAATAGGGCTCAGGTTTTCAAGAGTTTTCCTCTCCCAGTGCAGCACCCCAGTACTTCATTCCACACCAATCCTGAGGTCTACTGACCTTCAGAGGTGGTTTTTTGAGGGCCTCGAGGAACTGCAGTAGTAGGGCAACAAGGAAGATTGCATGTGTGAGCGCTGTTGCACAAGCACTAGTTAGGATACAACCCAGTTATTTAACCAATTTGCATCTTTCTGTTCCAATGGTAGTATAATAATATTTTATTTGCCTAAGGAAATTCAAGCACAATTCACCTAACAGCAGCAATTACAAGGTAAAGCAGGTGACTTGTAATTACAAATGGTTATGGTTTTCATTCATATTTATTACATTACACTTTGAGGGGTTTTTTTTAAAGCTTCTTTAAGATTTTTTACAGTCCAAAGAGTATCTTAAATAACTGAAAATTTTATTAGTCACTCACCTTGAAGCACATGCCAGCATGTGCCCAGTTTCACTGGAAACACCAAGGGACGCTTTAGGCAAATCTACAATTATGATGTGGGAACTCTCAGAGAAACACAGCTACACATAAAATGTATAGGTGTGCAGGCTAGGGGTCTCTTCAGGGTAACAACAGCTTTAGATGAAAGCTTGCAATTTGATTCAGGTAGGACACCTACCCCTGTCAAGCTGTATCCTTGAAATACCCAGGATTTGTCTTCATTTGTAGCACAACACAAGGCAGCAACTCCGTGTCCAACAGCACAAATGGGCTCTAGGAAGACAAACAGCTTTGCCTGAAAAAAACCACTTTGGGGTAATATCTTGGAAATTACAACAAAAAGAATCTCTATTTACCTTCCCAGCTGCCTGTAATGATTTAAGACATACAACTGCTTCCATGAGCTCATCTAGAATATTAATCTACTTACTCAAGTACTACTGAGATGTGACTGACAGCAAGGATTACTGGAGCAGGAGGTTTTGTAAAAATATACTAGAATAAATTCAGTTTTGATATTTGCAGAGTAAGCAAGGTGCACTGGAATACATTATTTTAGTTACACATTCACAATGTTAGGTTCTGAACAGGCCACAGCAATTCTTATATTATTGAGTTGTATAACAATCTCCTAACCATATCACCAGTAACCTTCCTTTTAAGACTGCTGGACTTTAATCCTGACCAGAAATAAAGCTATGAATCAGTAACATCTTTTAACATTAATAACATCTTTTTGCATGCGTCCTAGTCTAAAAGGTATAGGAAAGAGCAGAAATCACCAAGGAAGTTTACCTACTGTTCTCTGAGCTGAAATGCTGCAATATTCTAGCTAAGTAACCACTGTTTGCCAAATCCGTCATAGCACCAGGACAGTCAGGAATCAACAAGGCATGGTATCTTGCACCTAGGCAGGAAAAACAAGCAAGACATCCTGTTAAAACTTGGCTTTTTCAGAAAAGCATTTGGCAGCAGCCCAATAGGATGATGCACCTCTGGACTGATTTTAATTATTTTTTTGCTATAATGCATTCAAACATCATGGCAATTCAGTGCAACACTGCAGTCAAAAAATGCATTCAAGTACTATTGCATGCATCACTGCATTCAAACAAGTGCACAAGGCATCAGTTATTTTTCAATAATGTGATGACACATTCAAGTACTATTTATTTCCAAACTAGCTAAAGGCTCAACAAGTTTGATAGGCAGCAGATGGGGAGGAATGGGGAGTTCCAGTACTTTCCAACTCCACCACTACATCCACTCACTACTACCTAGTGGCCTGTCCACTGTACCCTCTACAATGGCCAATAGGTTGTTGAGGAGGTGAGATGGAAAGTTATTCTCCTATTCCTCTCATCCTATCAACCCAGGCAGAACAAAGAGTTGCTTTCTCACTCCAAACCAGACAGCCTCCAGTGCTTCCTACCTTCTGAGACAAAAGCTCTGTTCAGAGTCGGAGGAGAAAGAATCCATGTTTTTCCACTGACATCTTCCCTCTTCAACCCAAATTCAAAAGGTTGTGGTTTTTTGTTTGTTTGTTTGTTTTGTGTGGGGGTGGGGGAGGAACCATAGAAACAAATCTTCAGGAGGAGGACAAGGAACACTGCTCTGCTCCCAGATGGTGCTCCTTTCAGTGCTAGCTAAGCCACCCAGTGTAAGGTTTTGTCCCCCCACAGATGACCCAACAAGCCATGGTCTTTGTTGGGTTAGGAACTCAACTAAAACGCCCACTGAGCCCATGCACTCCCTCCTCCCTTTCTCCTCCACAGCTCTCTGTGTCGGCCAAAGCTGGGAGCTGTAGTTTAACTAGGGTTTACAGACCAGGGTATGAAACCAGAATTAGACCATGTGAACTGGCCCATTGTCTCTAAGTGGGAGCCACTCCACAATATGAGAGAAAGTAAGATGGATGTATGTGGGAACACCACTGGCATAGGAGCTAACCCTGTCCCTCAATTCCAATAACCCTGACTGATAAGAATCCCACCTGCTCCTCTCTGCCCAATTCTGGGTACTCTTTCCATTACACTAAAGTATGACAAAAAATTTAAGAAATTATTCAAATATAAGAACAGCCTTGCTGGATCAGGCCCAAGGCCTATCTAGTCCAGCATCCTGTTTCACAGTGGCCTACCAGATGCCTCTGAGAAGCCCACAGGCAGGAGGTGAGGGCTTGCCCTCTCTCTTGCTGTTGCTCCCCTGCAACTGGTATTCAAGGGCATCTTGCATCTGAGGCTAGAAGTGGCCTACAGCCACCAAACTAGTAGTTTATATAAAGAGTAGCTAGTTACCCATCAGGCTTGATGGACTGTTAAATCAAGCCTCCCCAGTTCCCACACCACTCCCTTTTGGTAAACTCTACCTTCCTGGAGAAGCAGTGCAAGCGGAGGATGGAAGCATTTGGTATCAGATGGGAAAACCTGGCTTCTATTTGAATCAAACAGCCATGTCATGCCAGTGATTTGGACACCAAACTGCAGCACATCCATTTAAGATGGAGGGAGTGTACATGTCCTTTAACATGAAGGAGAGCAAGTCCATACCTGCTCCTTGGATGCTCCCCACCACTTTCTAAATTGGGCTCCCCCACGCACAAGCTATCATCTCATACTGGCGGCACTCTCCCCCTGCGCTCCCCCAGCTGCACCTGTGCTGGCATTGCGTAAGGGCACCTAGAAGAGAGCACCACTGGTGCACAATGAGAGCTGGGGTGGGGGGAGTTGCCGTGATTAAAGAAGTGGGCAAGGAGGATCAGGTATGGACCTGCTCTCCTCCGTGTTAAAGGGGATGTGTAATCCCTCCATGTTAAAATGGATGTGCCACAATTCAGTGTCCAAATCACATTTCGTGCACATCTCTAGAAAAGTCTTTAAGGTTAGAGTCTCTCCTGAGAAAGAGGGAAAACACAACCCAGAATCCAACTGAGGCCAAGTCTCAAACCAGCTATGTAGATTTGGTACCAAAGTGCCCTTTTGTTCTGTGTTTCCTCTGTATAACCACTACCACACCCACCCTCTCCATGTCTGGTACCTGATTTAAGAACTGTAGCTCCTCTCGGCACTATCTATCTATTTTATATCCCGCTCTTCCTCCAAAGAGCCCAGAGTGGTGTACAACATACTTAAGTTTCTCCTCACAACAACCCTGTGAAGTAGGTTAGGCTGAGAGAGAAGTGACTGGCCCAGAGTCACCCAGCAAGTATCATGGCTGAATGGGGATTTGAACTCTGGTCTCCCTGGTCCTAGTCCAGCACTCTAACCACTACACCACTATCCCCATGAGGATAGTGTTGGGAGGATCTGCAGTTTTCAGATGCTCACGTGCACCTTCCTGCCTTGCCTGAATGCCTTCACAGCCAGGTCTGCACACCACCTGTTCCTGTAGAAGAGCCCCGCCCCCATATGAGAGGAATTGTGAGGTGACAGCTATGGTACGAGTAGCGACCTCCACATAGCACTTGAGGGGTGGAAGTGCTGCAGATCTGTCAGCATTGGACACTGATGCACAGCCCTTGTGAGCATGCATGGTAACAGGGCAAACATTATTTTAATAATTTGTTTTAATAGCTATTTTATGCTATTGTTTTAATTGTGTCATATATTAATCTGTGACTTAAATATTTTAAGTTTTGTACACTGCCTAGCGTTGTACATATCAGGCAGTATAAAAATAGGATAAATAAATAGATAAATAAGTGGGGGCCCAGTATCAAGCAACCCATGCAGGGTACAATCTTTCCTGATGCTCTGCTCCTACTCCAGCTCTCGGCCCTCCCCAGGGTATCTGTGCAAGCCCCTGGCAGGAAGACAGACTCTCCCTGCCTATCAGCAACCATACAATGCATAAATGGTAATACACGAACCCCACTAGAAGGCCCATACATTTACACCGTCACTTGCGAAGTATAGCACAACTGTTAAAAATACAAAAGCATTAGGATTGTGACAAGTGAAGAATTGGCTTTCCTCCTCAAAAGCATTGCTAAAATACCAAGAGACAGTAAAAATTTCACTCGCAGAGACAGCCAGTTTAAAAGTTTCTTTAAAAATTTGTATGGATATTGCAAAACACTGAATCTCCTATTTATAAAGCTAAGCAGAAGAATTAGTACATGGTGCAGGCAAAATTCAGAAGGGCTTTGAATCACAGAACTGACTGTTGCACAATACTATTTTCACAACTGACGTGTCAGAAAAAGATATAACAACTGGGTGTAGATGTTTTTCTAACTCAAAAAACCACAAGAAATTAAAACAGAAATACATAGTGGGCAGTACCCTGCAGAAGTTAAACACATTTAAAGTCCCATTGTTTTCAACTCAGTAGATTTAAGTACATGCTTAACTACCCCATTTAAATCAACAGGACTTCATAGTGCTCAGTTCCAGCTAGATCATGCCCATAGTCACTGTTCCCTCTAACAGGGATTTCTAGACATTGTTCACTACAACTCCCAGCATCCCCATCTGTAATGGCCTTTGACTGGGAATTGTGGGAGTTGTAGTCATCAACATCTGAGAATCTCTATTAGAGGAAACAATGCCCATAGTGGCTGCAAGCAAGAAGGAGCAATGCAGGAGTATAAATTCTTCCCATGTGGATGGCAGAAAGACACTGAGTTGCAGGTCAAAGAACTCACCATCAGTCGATTCCAGCTTGGCAGGATTTGCATAGGATTTCATGCGGAAGTCCTGGATCCAACGCATGTTTGTCTCATTAACACCAACAAAGTCAATTGACTTCCCCTAGCAAAATCATTGTTCAGAGCCCCATTAATTCAAAGATATGCAAAGTCTTTTAGTTAAAAAGTTAAACATTTCTATATGTGCAAAATCTGATGAGGAAAACCATTACGAACCATTCCCTTGCTACTGAACAAAAGAATTAGAGATTTTTCATATCTAAAAAACCCCTGGCCCTTATACTGTGACGCTCAGATGCCCTCATATTGAGAGAGAGGGAACAATTTTTAGTAATCTACTTATCTTTTTCCCTAAAGAGCACTGTGCACTCTAGTTAACATTAACTACAAGTAAGCTCATTTTGTGTTGAGGAGTTGAGATTTCTTTGCGGGGTGTGTCTGTTTTTTTAAACCTGTATTCCATAATCTTTCCAGGTATCCTGTCTGGCAGTTGTCCAGTTTTGAGTATGTACCAGGTGAAAACCAAGGACAACTTAGTGATTATGCTGATACCCAATAGCCTCCCTACACATGCTGTCTTTATAATTGCCCTTGAGACCCCAAGGGTTCTTATTCTGGGGGACTTCGATGTCCATGATAAGTCTCCTCAGGATTTCATGGCCTCCGTAAGCCTGCCCTAGTTGATACTGGGTCCCACACATGCATCAGGGCACTGAGTGTGTGCTCGCACAAGCATGCCACACACAGAATTGCTTTGAGATGGAGGAAATAAACATCATTCCTTTATCACTACCTTATTACAATAGGTATACTTTCGTCAGAACCCAATTTTTAACCACCCAAAGTCCTTTTGGCAGCAAAGCAGGGCTCCTGAAAAGGATCTCAAAAGAACCCCTGTGGCATGCATCCTTGAAGGCCACCCCCCCCCCCATATTTTTCACAGCAAATAGTGCTCTCTCCCCTCTTGCAAAATAAGAGATCATAGAGGGATGTACTGGGTGCGCTGGAAGCCCAGTTTTGCTTCATAATGTTAGGGTCAAAACCTGGCTCAGCTAGATCAAGTAGTTCTCAAACCCAGTTTAGGAGCATTACCTGCCATCCAGTGTTGCAATATTAACCGTTTTGTCACAAACTCCTCAATAACCATTGACACAACTTCCTAAAACTATATGTACACTAAAAGACAACCATACATTTTCTAATCTCCTTATTACTAATCTACCTTGGCACCCATATGTTACAGTAATTTCTTTTCTTCTTTTTCTCTCTCTCACTTTTTCTTTTCCTTCTTTCCTTCCCTTCCTTCCTTCCCTGGGTGGATATGGGAGTGGAGGTAAGAGGGTGGGATACAAGGATAATGAAGAATTAAATACGTTGTAAGTGAGAAAAATGTTCAACAAGCAATTAAAAAAACTGGGCTCAGCAAACACCAGCAAAAACATCCCCCATGATTGTCATAAATAAATCTAAAACAGTGGGTTTTCAGATCGACATGGCATAGTCTGTGGTAATCACACTCTCACTTACCCCTGGGGTGGCAACCTGTAGATTAAATGCAGCACTTGCGAGTGTAAACGAGTGAAGAAAGGAATCAGCAGATACACCTGGTGAATAGGAAGGAAACCCTTTACACTTGTTAATACTAAGTATGCTTATTCCTAATAATTGTTTTACTTCCCTAAGAAGCATTCTAATAATAAATTTATGCCCAGAGATGCAAGTTTTACACCCGAAGTTTTGGTGGTATAAAATTTTTATTCATTAAAAAAACCCACCATGTGATCTTACTATGACATTTAGATTTGGCAGCTGCCCAGGCATACAAACCAAAGGCTAAAGGATTACATGCCATTCCTAACTGTGAATATCAGCAACATCCCAAAGTAACAACTCATGGAGAAGAATTATGCCAAACATCTTTCAGAAACGATTGCAAAGAGAGAGTACACAATAAGGAAGAGCCACCTTGCTGGATTAATTAGTTTGAATACACATTTCAGTAGTTATTTCAGTTTAGAACAAATGTCAATAAAAAAGGACAGCTATGGCATTATTATTATTATTACTACATTTATATCCCACTCTTCCTCCAAGGAGCCCAGAGTGGTGTACTACATACTTGAGTTTCTCCTCACAACAACCCTGTGAAGTAGGTTAGGCTGAGAGAGAAGTGACTGGCCCAGAGTCACCCAGCAAGTACATGGCTGAATGGCGATTTGAACTCGGGTCTCCCCGGTCCTAGTCCAGTACTCTAACCACTACACCGCAGCCGGCATGTTGCATGTTGTGCACGCAGACAGCCCTCTCCTCCAGCAATTCTCATTGAAGATTTCCCTAGGACTTGAGGTTTCCTTGCCACTTTTATTCTTGCGGGGCTGCTGAGCCTTCCACAGGACAAACAGCCATGGAAGAGCAGCAGTTTTGCTTTTGTTGTTTTGCAAACCATACCAATGACGGGGATGGGAACCGTGCACCTGACTAAAGCACTCCGCCGTTAAAGGTGCAGGAGCTCTGCCGGCCGGAGACGGGTCGCAGCCCCGGGGCACGCCAGCGCCCTCCCAGTCCCTATCACCGGAGTCTTCCGAAGCCCCCGTTTTCTTCAGCCAGGGACTCTCGGCTCCCTCCCCGCTTCAGGAATCAGAGGAAGAGGCTACCGAGCCTGCCCAGCCTCTCACCTGCAGCAGCCGCGCTGGCCACAATGAGGCACGTGGGCTTGCTGAGCCGCTCCGACATGTTAGCGCCGACCCCGGAGGGCCCCCCTGGGAGAGAGGAAGCGGGCGGCTGCCTTCTCATGCGCCCTTGGGCCGGGCGAGCGGGGTCGTCTGTCTCCTGGCGGCGCCTCCAGCAGCACGCAGCACCCAAGCGCCTTCTCCGCTATTCAATTTCTTTTCCAGCCGAGCCTACCAGGCCGAGCAGACACTGCGCAGGCGCATACAGTGCCTCTCTCGCCCCTCCCTATTAGCTGGCAACTGGTGGAGCCGAAATCTCGATTAGGCGCTTCCTCCGCCCACCCCTCTGCAGGAGGGTGGAGCAAAGCGAGCGGCGGGATGTGGGGGGTAGTGTTGTGGTTTGACAGAAAGTTAGAAGTTGTGATTAAGAACCCTTGCTAACTTGGTCAAGAGGCACCTTTTAACGTGGTGATTCTCTTTACTAGGGGGAGAGTAACTGGCCCTCTCCATCCCCAGCACAGCACCTCTCCAGTGACTGTTGCTGGTGTCTATCATGTGTTTCTTTTTAGAACGTGAGCCCTTTGGGGACAGGGAGCCATCTTATTTATTTATTATTTCTCGGTGTAAACTGCCCTAGGCCATTTTTGGAAGGGTGGTATAGAAATTGAATGAATAATAAAGAAGTAGAAGAAGAAGCTATCCATTTTCGGGTCTGTGTATGTTTACTTAATTTTCTCTGGTTATGTTATTCGGGGCGGTATATTTGCCTAATTTTCTCTGAACTAAATCATTGTTTATCACAAAAGGTCCAGATCCATCTGGATCATCTTCGCAGAGGGCTGAACAGTCTAGTTCTCTACACATACACGCCCTCCCAACGTCTGTGGCTGATACAGAGGCGGGCTTTGGGGCCAAAGTCCACAGCCCCTGGGGGCCCCCAAATCCGCTTTAGACTGTCTTGGGTGGTGTGGTCATGTGGAAGAGCATGATGATGCTTAATTTGCAGGGGAGGGGGGCCCCCAAAGGCCTTTAGGTCCAGGCTCAAAAATTACCTAGGTGTAGCTCTGTGGGCTGATAGGATGAGGAAAATTACTCAAAGTAGTCCCACTGAATTTAAAAGGACAAGTTATGTTTTATATAATTTATCCTTTTAATTTCAATTGGACTAAGGTTGAGCTATTTTCCTTATCATATCAGCTAGTGTGGCTTGCAAGCAAGTGATTCTGTTTCTGGCAAATGAGTTGGTTTTGAAAACAAAACAAGCAAAAAGCTTATGATCAATAATGTGATAAAACATTTTGACAACTTTATGCTGAAAAATTATATCTAAGCATTTGTAACAATAACAACAACAATCTGCTCTCCAGTCTAGAATATTAGATCCAAACTGAGCCTCTGCATATGTATTGGGTCAATAACCTACCCAGACACGTGATTATGTAATCATACTCTGTGATGTCAACATATGATATCGTCTGTAACATACAAACATGTTATGGGAGAGGACTTATACAGAGGGGTGTATATATCTCAGTCCACAGCAGAGCCGGACTGGGGCCACTGAGATGACGGTGGAATGTATGTGGGAAGGGCGCTGGATTTTGAGCAGAATGGGTACTGAAGGGTTGGAGTCGGGACGCAGGGGTGCACCGGGAATATGCCCTGTTGTCCTGTGGGCCAGTCCGAGCCTGGTCCACAATCCAAGCTCTCACAGCTGCTCCTGGGGTTTGTCCAACCATGGTTCGGCAGCCTCCAATTTCAGGGTAGGGGGCCTCTCTGCTTTTTCCACCAAGGCCATATCCCAACAAGCTCCATAGCCGGACTGTGGCCAAAGCATGATTGTAAAGGGGGTGTGCCAAGTATGATCATGCCTTTTTGGAATGGTCCGCCTACCCTCAGCATGGAAAGGGCATTTAAAATCCTTTGAATGCCATGCCATGCCAGCGCTTCTTCTAACAGCAATTGCACCACCCACCTCCTACAAGCCACACAATAAAACTGTCCCATACAAGCGTGATTCCAGGGGGTGCTAGGGGGCACTATTTCCCTGTTATTCAAGAAAGGGAAGGATACACAATGACTTTTTAGGAGATGATATGAAGAAGGGAAAGGATCCTGGTGGGATTCCTGCCCCACCGTGACCTAGGATGTTCTTGTGAGGGATCACCCCAGCAAAGCAGTCCATGCACAGCAAACCACACTCCTGCTCCATTAGCAGCTTGCTACTGGCAGGCTAGCAATCTCATGAGAGGGCCAGTCTACTGGGGAGGACCATTGGAATGAGCACCCTAGGTCTTCCATTGGACTGCATGTTCATGAGTTGAGCAAACCCAATAAAGGAGGCCTTGCTTCCATGGAGCCCCCACTCTCGCTGGATAAAGATAGAATGTTTTCACTGCAACTCCTTCCTCCCATGGGAAGTGTTGCATGGTCCCCAAGGGGATTGTGATCTTCCATGTGTCACAGCCTAGCCACGTGTGTGGACAGGGGGAACACCAGGTGCAGGGATGGATCTTTACTCCCTTTCAAAATTCCCGGGTGCGGGCTGTCATTGTGCCGTATGCAGATCTGCCACCGCAGGGAATTGTGAGCAAGGAGAGTCCCAATTTCCAATTATCCCAGGAAAGCTGGCTCATCATTTTGGGGCACAAGCTGTTGGAAGTGAAGGGCTTTGCGCTGTCTCATGTCTCAATGACAGAGGGGGACAGACTAGTGAGTCAGAGGGCTAGAGAGGTCAAGACATTGGTCATCCTTTCTCTACTGCTCTGACACTATCCCTTTGGTATGTAGATTGCTATTCTTAGGGACTTCCTGCCTGCCTGCCTGGCCACTTCCTCTTCCTTCTCTTTTCCTTTCTTCTCCCTTGCAACATGCAAGCTCCTCTCTTTCCTTGCACCATGTCTGCAGAGATGCATCCATGTGCATCCAGCTAGATAGATATATTAAAGATCCTATCTCTCCACTTTACTATCTAGAATGGAGTTCACTAATAAATACTCCTTATATTGATTTGAAACTATGAACTGGCTCCAAGTTATTTTACTCTTAGCATACACACATGCCTGGGCAGACTCCGCTGTGCTGTGCCTCTGCTGTATTAGAAGGGTATCTCTTACCAGAGTGCTGTGCACTCTGCTGTATTAGAAGGGTATCTCTTACCAGAGAGAATTCCCAGCACAAGCAAGGGTGCACATGTCCACATGAGCAGAAGGGCTGGCAGGGGGCACGCTTTGACAGCTACCTGGTGGCAGGCACCAAGACAGGGAGATCACATGTCGGAGTACACTTCCCCACGGCTTTCCAGCACAGAGCAACCTGGCTCGATATAGAGCCTCCGTGGCCTGACACTCTCCATGAGAGAGCTGTCTGAGGGAGAAGGGGTTGTTTTGTCATTACACATCATTAGAGATCCTGCACAACCCCCTAGTCCCCACAGACAGTTCTTCTCATGAGTTGTGAGGGGTGTTCCCATCGCCTTACATTCTCATGAGCCAGCGGTCTGCTCCAGATCAGCATCCATCCTCATCGCATATGAGGAATCTGTTCTTTCAGGGGAGCAGTGCTGATCCTGCTGCCTGGCCCTTCTCATGAGTAAGCCTAGTGAGTGCAAACATCCCCAAAGGGGCAGGGCTGTTAAAGAATCCCTGTTTGGGGCTGCCTTTTAAACCCGAACCTGGGTACCCCACCCCCCTAACTCCGCTATGTGTTTACTTCCCAGCACTCTAATGGGGTGTCCTGCTTATGTTGCCACCTGGAGCATTTGTGCTTGTGAAGATACATAATTGTCGCTTCATTCTCAGGCGGGGAGGTACTTTGTGCCCATCCTGTCGTCTCATCCCCTTTCCCTCCTTCTTGCTACTTGAAGGAAGCAAGAGACGAGTAGGGAGAGAGCATGCCCCGGGTGACTTTGCCACTTGACAGGCTGACAAGCTTGGGATGGGTCGTGGCAGCGTCCCTGTTGCCGGGCCACTGCTTTGTTGGATTGGAGACAGAAGGGGCAGGGCAGGTGCTTGGAGAGACGGCCAGTGAGAAGTGCTGCAGGCATGGAGTGCGCGCAATCCCGGTGGCTCTGTGCTGCTGTCTCTATGATTGCAGTTAGAAAATTGGCTCGAAACTGTGGTTATGGTGGCATCTGGGTTCGGACGTAATGCTTTGGTGGCCAAACCTCAGGTCTCGGCAGCAAACCTTGGTTCAGATTGGAACCAATTTGAACCAAAGTTCAAAGGTTCAAATTGGAGTTTGGTGAGGAAAACCGCAGGTCATTTTCAGCTCAAAACTGTGGTTGCACACATTCGGATGTAATGGTGTTCCAATCTCTGCCCCATTTAAATCTGATTTCATGTTACGTCCAAATTTGGCCGGAGTGTCTAGCTATAAGTGAAAGTCAGACAGCCAGAAATCCAAGGAGGCAAAATAAAGGGCACTCAAGAAAGCTAAAGGACACCATTCAGTGCTCAAGTTTTTCAAATCAGACAAGTCCTTTCTGCAGTCTGGCAGGTACAATAGGGAAATAGATTGACAAAAGCAAGACGGAAATATTTTTATATAGAAACTATGTCTCTGGCACTGGAAACTGATGAAGAAAAGCTGCCAGATACATAATTTGACTCCAATCTAATGCTTTCAAAAGATAGTCCCCCATTATCACCACCACATGCAGAAGAAGATTTAGAACAGGAGATAGCAGTACTACACTATCTGATGCAAGCTTTTTCAAAGACCCAGTCTTGTAGAGTAAACCAATCACAGATTCTAGCTGACAAGAGTTCTATCAAAAGTCTGTCCTGGCCTTTGAAGAAATGCAGAAGCTAGCAAAGCCTTTTTCAAAATATTTTGGTGGGCATAAGTTTCTTCAGTTTCTTCTTAAATGTAAGACTTCCAGTGGAGAGCAGTTACCAAGAGACTGGTTTGTTTGGAGTCCTACCATATTCTCGTCCATGTCATTTATTTTCTGAGAGCAGACCAAAAGAATGCAGTATGCTGGCAAATGTGGGGGGGAAATGGCAGAAACTATATAACAAACTTCCTGAACGTGAAAAGAGCATAGAATGTAAAAATTGCTACTACCAGTGGAAGACACAAGAGATCCCCTTTCTCTTGTGAAACAGACTCGATTAGCCTCATCATCTTTGTGATGGCGGCACTGCTGGTCAGAATTGGAAGACAGCACTGATGCAAGAATTAGATGCAAGTGCCTACATGGTGTACACTGAAGGGCAACAGGGTACACCTGAGCTTGGCTGGCGGCAGCAGCAGCAGCCACTTGGGTGCCTGAATGCCTGGAGCAGGAGGAAAGTGTGTATCAGCTCCAAGACGTGGGGCACTGCCTCCTGGAGTCTCGGGCACATCTGCCTACCAGTGCCTCTTTCATGAGGACAGTGCTGACGCAACCAGGTGGGTGCATTGGATAATGTGACAACACATGGCATCATGTCATGTGAGTCACATGGAACTGTCAATCAAGCTGCTGACAATTAGAGCCTGTGAGGTGTCATGGCAAAACAAAGTTGTGCTGACACCTGTGTGTGGAGGGGCACCTTAAAGGTGTATAGTGGGCCCAAATAAATGATGCTATATACTTTGAAACCATTCGTGCAATTGAGTATTGTATTCTTTTATCATTTTATAATGAAGTTATGTGCTTAAAATGTTTATATCTATTTTTTGTCAAGGCGGGTCTCCAAGGCTGTTTATATAAGACACTAATAAACAAGGCACAGGTTTTAATTGGTTTACAAACACTTTTTCTACTGTCATCTTAAGACCAAAAAAGATTGCAGAGTGGGCTAAATGACATGATTTCTCCCAGAAACATCTCGTTCTCCCTTTTTAATTGCATCCAGTCTGAGGAAAGAGTTCTGTGTTAATTCAGAACAGGCTCACGTACCACCATGAGAACTTTTAGTCATTCTGATAAAGGTATTGTTTAACTAGCCTTGCACATTGTGGTGGTTTTTAAAAACTGGTAATCTCACACATTCCACTTTTGTATTAATTGGAGGTATTTACCATTTAACCATCCTTTTCAGCTTATAGCGGGAGTGGGGATCTTATCATCCCATACAAAGAGTCTTATCCCCATAGTGCTGCTCTGAATTAATCCAATAATCTCCCTTTACCATTCTTGAACTATAAGATCCCCGTAGTGGGATGGGGAGCCACCTAATGGCACAGCGGGGAAGTAACTTGCCTAGGGAGCAAGAAGTTGCTGGTTCAAATCCTCACTGGTGCTTTTCCCACCGATATCAGGCAGCAGCAATATAGGAAGATGCTGAAAGGCATCATCTCATACTGCGTGGGAGATAGCAATAGTAAACCCCTCCTGTTAAACCACAAGGCTCTATGGTCGCCAGGAGTCGACACCAGCTCCATGGCACAACTTTACTTAGTGGAGTGGGGACACCTGTGGTTTGATTATTCAGAAGTGAGGGAAATTCATTGTGCTTATTCAGAAGCACCTTCCTGCCTGCAAAGTCCCAGGTAATGCTAATGCAGTTAGTGATTTGTAGATGCCTGAAGTGGACCGTGGCAATGGCTGTGATGATTCATTAGAGGCTTGTGTATCCAAAAGCAGATGCAGTCATTAAAAAAAAAGCATATATGAGGAAGTGGCACACACTATGCATGTGAACAATATAAGGCACACATAGCACACAAGCATCTCCATCAACTTCACCAGCCACTACTGAACTTTGTCCCCCCCCCCTTCCAAGAATGAATTCAGCAGATTAACTCTGCCTGAGAGCATTCCCTCTGGCACAGGGAACTCACAGCCTACAGTTCCAAACAATGGATAATTCTCTAGAAAGGATGTAGGGGAGGTCATGTAGCATTCAAGAACACACACACACACACGCATGACATGAGCACAAACGGAAGCTGTAGCAGGAACTCATAAGTGGCCTGGCTTTACAAGGTTTTTAAAAATTGTTTTAAAGTATTTTGATTGGTTTTAAATGATTCTGAATTGTTTTAAATTTGTACTTACATTATTTTAAGTAACTTGTTTTAAATGGTTTTGCCTTTGTTTTTTACTTCTTGTGCTTTTTGGATGGGGCGGTATAGAAATGTAATGATAAATGTAACATAGATAGATAGACAGACAGACAGACAATAAGTGGTCATGACTCACACCTTAGATCCACCACCAAGAACAGACAGCAGCCAAGCAAATTCCTTATCTGCTGCCACAAGATATGGAAATTACCAATAGATGGCATTTAAGAGGAATTAGACATATTCCTGAAGGGACATCAAAAGCTATTCATCTCAATAATTAAGTGGAACCTCCACTTCAAAGGCACGCTCCCTGTATAACTGTTGCTGGGGAACAAATAATGGTGGACTTGAGGCTCCTAGCAGACACTGTGGAACGTGTGTGTGGTAGAGGAGACATCAGGGCTGATCTCACAGCTGCTACTACTACTACTACTAGTAGTAGTAGTAGTAGTAGTACAAATATTTATATGCTGCTTTTCAACAAAAGTTTCCAAAGTGGTTTCCTTAGATAGATAAACAAACAAACAAATAAGATAACAGCAGTAGCTTGTTGCAGTAGCATACTTCCCTCCTGTCTTCCTGGAACCCTGTGCCTGACAGGTTGAGTATAGAATATATTTACACATAATATTAGTCCAATATTTTTACATGCTGATTCACAGGGTGTCATCAAATCATATCTGACCATTTTGGAATATTCAGAAGCACATGTAGTTTGCCCCTTATTACAGAGCATGAGAGTACCATACAGCATAATAGATGTCCATTCTTTCAGAATGTTACTGCTCCACAAAATTCTATAGAATGGACACAAGAATTCCACAGTCTTTCTTATATTAGTGATCTTGATCTGGCAATCCTAATTGAACCCAGCTGCTATAATTTCTTCAGTTGCCATCTCACCACATTATTAGTGATTCTACATGGAATCAAAGTAGCTGTATTGATTCTTGTTGACTTGTTTTCACATTCAAAGGTACAGGAAAATGTATATAGATTGTCTGCTTATCTATCTATCCACTTAAATCTTCAAAAAGGTATATATTGTCTGCTAAATATCAGCATCCTCTTCTACTGATACCTCAAGATGTGGAATAGAAGCTAGCCCTGTGGTAGATTTTACAGGTGATTCTAAAGGCCTGTTTTGTTTTTTCTTTAATGAACTTATAACAATATAAGACCCCCAATACTCTGTTGCTCGGAGATCTGAGTTCTGGAATTGATGATGTCATAGTCAGTGATGTTCCCTATTCAGTAGATGCCAACAGTTTTACTTTTCCTATATGTGATCGATTTGTTCTGGAGATGATCTGCACTTGCCCATTAGTTCTACAAAAGCATCTAAATCTCTGTGAGACTGCACTGACAGGTTAGTAATGACTAGTGAAATCCATTTCACAGTTTCTGGAAGACTGTAAAGCATATCAACATGGAGTACTTTCCCATAAATATATGAGTTGTAGCTTTTTAATAATCCATTATATGTGCATTAGGCAAAATGGAGCTATTTGTTATTCACTTTGAAATGGCCACAGTAACTTAAAATGACAACCCTCTCTCTCTCTCTCTCTCTCTCTCTCTCTCTCTCATTTCACCCCAACGTATGGTTACTGGAATGAAGTGAAAATTACTTTCCGTATGTATTAACCTTCAAACTGTGTCTGCTCTGTAGGGTATCAGTATTAAATTTGGTGCACTTCTTGCTTGCACTGTTTATAGCACATCTCCTCCCAGTGCTCCTAAATGATGCACATTTCCATCCCCCTCTTCATAACTATAAACACTGTTACATCAGGATAAATAAGTGGTTCCTTGTTGACTGCTGTGGAGTGGTTGCTTTTGAATATTTGAATAACTCTCTTTGAGCAACAGCTGGCTATCTGCAGAGCTACTGTATGCACACCCATTCCTACAGTATGCAAAGAGGTGTAACTCAGGTGGAAAATTGGTTCAAGAAGAGAGGTGCCACATCACATTACCTTCTGAAATTGGGAAAGGGGGTAAAGCAGATTAAAATAGGGATGAAACAGATTAAAAATTATGTAAGGGCTTGCATCATTAAAACAAAACAAAACTAAAATGAGAAAACCATATTGACCAAATCATGGGATGAACATAAAAATTCTTCCCACCTAGGTTATTTATTGTAGACTCAAATGTTGGCAGCCATGCAGAAATAGGGAACTATTCTATATCTTCTTTTTTTCCCCGGGACCAGCCAATCATTTAAAAAATATTTATTTGAATTTTAAAGTGGTACAGAATTGTTCTTCAATTAAAGCAAACATTCATATAATTTCTCCATACTGTTTTGACCACGAATCCCAGAAATGGACATGCTGTTTTAAAGTAGTGGTTGGCCCATTTGTCGTTGTTGTTGTTGTTGTTGTTTTGAGGGTGGGGGAGGAAAGGGGCATTGAATTCTAAATGTTTATCTTATCTTGCAAAATAATTTAGCTAGGTACTAGGTATAGAGGAAAGAGAGGTATAAGAGGACAAAGAAAAGAGAGGCTATAATATATTTATTGAAGTTTCTCTTTTTATTGTAGAGAAATCACAAGAATGGTACCTGAGTATAAGTTATTACAAGTGGAACCTGCAACAAAACATTTCACTGTACTCTTGACAGAAGAGCCCCAATTCAGGGCTTCTCATAGATAACAATGGAGCAATCCAGGATTCTAGTATAGATGAGGTTGGGCAGCAAGAGTATTACCCTCTCCCCCTGCCCACCCCGCACCCGCGCAGTAGCAGGAAACTAGAGGAGTTAAAGTATTTTCTTATTTCTGTGTCCTCACTGTTCCATAAGCTCTGGAAGCTCACACAGGTTCTAGAAACTCATAGCCTGCCTTTTGGTGGTTTTTGTTTTGATGGGGTAGTGTGTGTGTGTATGTTTTTTTTAAGCCTTTTCTTTTTAAATTACACATGTTTATACTTCTGCATATTTAGGAGTCTCTCAAGTATGCAGAGGCACTCTTAACCCTGGACTTCGGGGCAGAAGTCCAAGGCCTCCACACACACCCCTGGGGGCTCCCAAATCCTTTTTAGTCTGTCTCAGGTGGTGTGGTTGTGTTAACATGTGTTTAAAATATTGTTTGTGTGAGTGGGTGGGTGGCCTCCAAAAGCCTTTAGGTCCAGGCTGCAAAATTATCTAGGTGCACCTCTGCAAGTATGCAGAAACCACTGGCTTATTTTTCAGTGGCCCTGTTTCATTTCCAAGCTAATAGGCGCTCAGCCGCCTGAATTCACTGTTAATAAGTACGGACCTACAACAAAATGTTGCACTGCATTCCTGGTGTACATGTGTTACCTGAGCCTGTAGCTGAGTATGGTGGGAAAAAAATTAGCAACAAAGACAGAAATTCCTGCTCTAACCTGGGTCTTACTTCGTGTACAAAGTTTATTTTTTCTGTTTTCTGGAATGTTTTGTTGGGCGGGTAGTCCCTGTTCCTTTTCATTCAGCCCTAAAGCTTCAAGAGTTAATGTGAAGAAGCAGGGCTCTTCAGTTCTATATATCTGCTACAGAGTGGGTTAAGGCACATTTCTTCTGTTAAGTCTGATCAGAGGTGCACCTAGGTAATTTTGGAGCCTGGACCTAAAGGCCTTTGGAGGCCCCACCCTCCGCAGCAAATTAAGCACCATCATGCTTGGCCAGGTGACCACACCACCCCGGACAGACTAAAGAGGATTTGGGGGGGCCCAGGGGCTGTGGAGGCCCTGGACTTGGGCCCCAATGCCTCTGAGTCTGATTGTGGTTATATGAAAGTTCCCCTAAAGCTGGGGAGTTGTGAGGAAATTCCCTCAACACTTGCCCACCAGCTCCTGGGAGGGCAATACTTCATCTCACCAAGAGATTAACTGTGTCAAACTCTTTCGCTTTGGGAACAGAACAGGGTTACCTGACGGATGAGGGAGCCACAGAGTTTCAGCATTTCATTCTGTGGAGACTCTTAGACAGCTTTTCCCCTCAGAAGCAGGAGTTGTTCAAGCTGAGAAAGTTCACACTCTTTTTGCTGAAGCCGTCCTTTCCATCCCCTCTCGTCACCACAGAGTTCCATGAGTTCAGCTTGCCAGCTTGTCTTAACTGTCTGAGCACAAAACACTCTGACTAACATGGCGGCAGTTTGGGGTTGGTTGGTGTTTGTTGTTGTTGTTTGGTCTCCTTAGGGTTTTTTCCTTCAGGTTTTTGTGAAAACGATGTGTCTGTTGGTCACCCTGAGTCTGCCAGTACCTCCCACTTGCCTGCAGGTGCTCTATTTCCCTGTCCATAAGGATCATAAAGTTTCCAGCTCTTTCTGATATAGTATATAGGTGATTCATCTCCTCCATTTACTAAATAAACAGACAATAATGCCAATGTTGTTGATTAAGAGAGCTTAGCAATTCTACATCACATGCATTTTGTAATACTATAAACTGAAATGGTACAATGCAGTTTTTCTGACGTCCAGGAGGGGGCATCACTATGCTAATCCCAGCTGTGCTGTGTGGATGCCACAGGGTGAGATGCATGTCACTTTGACCTAAATGATGTTAAAATAATGTGCAGTAAGATGCCAATGCACACAGGTCTTGAAATGGCAGTTCAAAATATAACCTCCTTTATGTTAACTTCATATTGTGTAAGGAAATAGTGGGAAAACTATAATGCTTTCAGCTTTTCTTTAGTGAGGCAGGAACAAATAATTCGTTTCGGCATTATGTTGACCTTTGAGCCCAGAAGCTGCAAGGGGGAGGGGAACCTGGAGAGTAGCCCTCATGGAGTTAAGTAATGACTGTATCACTTTTCTTTTTACAGAGAATACCTATTTCAGCCCACGTGTACAATGTATGCCAAGAATTCCCCTCTTCTCCGGAGACTGAAGAGGGATGAATTTTTTGATCAAGGTGAAGCCACTTGAGCGCTGCGCAGCTCAATCCTATGCCTGTTTACTTGGAAGTAACTCCACTGTGTTCAATGAGACTTACCCCCAAGTATACGATTGCAGCCCCAAAGTTTGAAGTTTAAGGCTAAATCTGGTGTTTACCTCAGACTCTATCCTGAGATAACAACCCCCAGACTAATTTAAAACCTCTTATTTGTACACATTCATCAGAGTTTGACAGGAGCATGGTCAGCAACCACAAGATCAAGAGCATTTGATGCATCTTTCTTTTGTTCTTGAATGACAGCCAATTCACACTTGAAGACCCTGATCCAGTTAGAAGTAGTAATGACTAAATCCCATTTATTTAAAATATGTGTAACCTGTCTTTCAATAAAATTATCTTAAATGGGTTAGATTACAAAATATATTACAAAAATATAAGAAACGTGGCTCCAAAGGGAATGTAGCTCCCAACTTATCTATCAGCAGTAGAGCAACTAAGAGAGACATGGAGGAAACATATCAAAGCCTTCCTCAGCTCTTTGATGTTTCTGTCATGGCTGTTCTTACAGGGCCATGGATTGACAAACCCAGAAGACTCCCAGCTGCCAAGAAGCTCCAGATATAACTGATTCTAGAGGGTAGCCCTTCTCACCTTAAAACAAATTGAACTATTTAGTCATTACTAACTTTAGTTGGACTGCAATTTGATGTTTATGTTTTTGCTGCCTCTTTCTATGTTCAGTTATCATTCTAGGCACTGTCGTTTTCTTACTTTGGCCTGGTGTATGATTTCTTCCACTCCAGACATCATATTTATAGAAGATGCTACGGCCTCACTCACGGGGATGTCAAAATTGTTAGGGTACTTCCACATGACTCAGAAAGCTGAAATTTGGTATACACAAAGTTTAAGATACTCCAACTACTAGAGGATTCTGAAAATGAGACATTTGTGCATCTCCCTCAAAATGGAAAGATATGGCCAACTTTGTAAGGGTACTTTCTCACCACCCAGAGAATGGAACTTTGGTACACATGTAGGCCAAGACACTCTAATTACTAGATGAGTCTAAACATGGGAGTTTTAAAACCTAATGATAAAAATATCAGAACATAAGGTTTGCCTCATAATAAGCATTCCAGCACTGAGTAAACAAAATTACAGTACATGAAATAGAATGTTGAAATGTGGAAGTTCTGTTGTTCCTTCATCCTCTTGCATTAACTTTGGGGGTGGGGTGGAATCTCTAGTAGCTACCAGGAATCTGTGTCTAAGCTTATAGAATACAAATGGAACATACTTTTATTTTATAAACACTGCATAAACCAATAATCCCTAACCTGAAACCCAGAACCCTAAAACTCTGCAAGTCTGTTTCCAATGCAACATATATATCATGATCCAGTCAAAGAGTTTACTTCAGCACTATGTCTTGGGAGAAAACTACACATGACACACACAAGGGAATAAAAGTGCCCCTTTTAAAGCAAAGCCACAGAGAGGGGGGAATTTAAAGCAGAGAAGCAGTGGGAGAGGCCTGGGGGGCAGGGTGTAGCAAGGTTGGAGTGGGCTCAGAGACAAGATTTTAAAATGGCCCCCCACCTCACTGAAGCTCAGCTCATGAAGTAAAGAGATCTTAAATGAGGCTGAATTGTGGTAACAAAAAGCATAGTGTTATATAACCAATGTGCCACAATAGAACATCACCCTAAATTACTTTTTAAAAGGTTTTGTAAACTGTGGACGGTGCAAGTCATTTAATGGTGCTAGAGAAAGACATGCTGTTCTGGTAGCTCCAGGTCTTAACACTCACATCAATTTGGGAGGAAAAATACAACTGAAGGAAGCCTGGGCGGCTGTGCGGCTAAGGGAGTCAGTCATGTGACTTGCCTCTGTGCCCACCCCCTCAAGGCATGGGCCCCCAGACAACTGTCTCCCCTTGCCCTATTATAGTTACGCCCCTGCCTGGGGCACTTAACTCTATCTGTCCTCTGTTTCCCTTTTCCCAGTCACCTATCCAGGTGTCTTCTCCCACCAAATGTTTGCAGTTTGGAACAGCGAAAAGTCAGGGGAACAAAGGCTTAGGTGTCTCTCTCCTGGTTCTCTGCTTCAAATTCCCCTTTCCTGATGTGGCTTTGATTTCCGTCCCGCCCCCGCACTGAGGCACTGTTGCATGTGCCAGTTTGTAACGTAGTTTACCCTTGGACACATACATCCAGCTTTCCCCGCTAATCCTCTCTTCCACACATTCTACCAAAAGAATTCTTTGAACCTGGGGAGTTCTAATGCTGTGTTCCCCACCTGCTGTGTTAATTGTTTCCGTGTCCAATGTAAAATGACTCACAAGAGATTGTTTTCTTGTGTGCCCGTGTCATATGATTCTATTCCCTCCCTTTTCTTTTAAAAGCTAGATACATGTATTTCATGTCTTTGTGCATTTTCACAAGCACAGCAACAAGACAGGAGATGAGATTCAACATATATTACTGCAAAATGATACATATTGGGATAAATTAAGGTATCTAAATTACCTATAACCCCCTCATGTCTAAATCATTAGACAATATGTTATACTGATACATTATGGATGATAATATTGAATGTGAGATGAAAATTCTGTATTTTCTTTTTTTCTTGTATTTTCCTTGCAGCTGGAAAGTACATTTTAGGTGCTATTTTTGCGGGATGCATTTTCTGGGCCTTAATCTATGGTCTGCTCATTTGTTATTTTAGATGGTAAGTAGCCAGGTTGCTACAAAACTGTTTGAATGTTCAGGTATTGCTATATATAAGTAGTGTCTGGGGAAATACTTTTTCCTTGAAATGCTTAATTGAAGACAAACAAATATCAATATAAGGACACTTTAAAGAGGTGGAAAGGTATATATCATACCTCATTTGTATTGCATAGTCTTATTTGACAGTTATAATTGCCAAAACATCAATTTTTTGTGCAGAGATTATTTTTAAAAAACTTAATTTCAACACTATTTAGATTATTATCCCACTACAAACTAGAAACTGAGGCTGAGAGAGCAACTAACTAAAATCACTGAGTGAGTTTATGGTTGAGCAGCAACTGGAACAGATAGGCTCCACATGTTGGCCCCAAACTGGTAACCATCTGCCTCAGAGGGCAAAAATTGAAAATAATCCGCAAGGCATTGCTATTGCATAACCACCTTTATTTCATTAGAATTTGTCCATATGTCAGAAAATAAAATGAATTGGGACTATACAGTTGCTTATTTCTTTTGATGGAATAAAATGTCCAAGGCAAAAAAAAAAGCTTAAATGCCAGACTAGTTAGCAGTTCTTGCTTTAGTTCAAGGTTTAGGTGGTCGTCTCTTCAGTGATTTGGCATCAATGCAGCCTGTTTTTCAGAGGAAACTCTTCTGGTGGCCTGGGTTTAGCTTTCTGAAATAGTTTGCAAGACCTATCTCATTTTGAACATCCTAGAAATTCTCCCTTTCTGATATTCAAGTATGAAAGCATATAAAGAACTTCTTAGATAAAACTGCACTGGTGTTTTGTTGTGATAGAAAACAAGATGGCTGTGGACCTATGGCTTATTACCACAGTGGGGATATAATATTTGTTGACTCCGGGTGATTATCCTGAATCAACAACCCCCGTTTACAGATGGGCAAGCAATCCTAATATACACAGGGGGGGAACATTTTAAGAAAAGGGAGATCCAATATGTTTCAGACCATCCACAACTGTCCTGATTATCCTTTCCTCATCTTTGAATATCGTTGGAATTATTTATTCCCAATATTCCCCATTAGCCTTGCTTAGCCAGAGCATAGCTATGGGCTCAGGTTCGTGTTCAGCTGTTTGCCCAATAACTCCTACAGTATCCATTATTTGAACACTTTTCTCAGTCAGGATAAAGAGAGGTGAACTGGCTAACATTCTGACTAAATTACTCCATAGTACTACTCAGGAGTTATGCTAAAGTTTGGGCAGTATATAAGCTAGCTAGCTAGATAGCTAGCTAGATAGATAGATAGTAAATGAAGGACTGCTAAATTTCAATAGGACTTCCTCTAGTAAATCAGTCCGGACAGGGGCGTAACTACTATTAGGCAAGGGGAGGTGGCTGCCTGGGGGCCCCCACGCCTCGAGGGGCCCCCCAGAGGCAAGTCACATGTGAAGTTAGTGTGTGTGTATCAGCGAGGGGCCCGTTTTAAAATTTTGTCTCTGGGCCCACTCCAGCCTTGTTACGCCCCTGAGTCCGGAAGTCAGCCATCTGATTTTACCAAGGGTAATGTTACTATGGCCTGCTTCACGTGTAAAGCAAGTAAGTCCTGAAGAGCCTCAGGTTCCGACCAAATATGGTAACCATCTGAGCCCGACTTTATCAAGCTGACTTCAAATTTCTGCTCCTAAAAGTTGGGCTGAGGTGGGTTATTGACATTCTCCAGCTGACACTGACATGTCAGATGTCATGGAAGTGGCAGCAGTAGCGGGAGACTGGACTCAGCAGGAATCAGCACCGCCACCATTACGTATAAAGCTACCCTATCTTTCAGCCTATTTCCACCTCTAAAGGCAGGACTAAATGCAGATTTGCTACTGAAAATGGCAACCATGAGTTCAGTTCATAACGTTTAATGTGATGGTTTCTTGCCCACATTATTGGCTGCTGCTGAAAGAGGGCAGAGAAAAGTATAAAATTGTTATGTCACATGTTCCAGGTACTTAGTGTTCTGGGCAAAAGAGGGGAAACGGGATGTGGGACTGCTGGTTAGGGCAGCAAACCTGCATTTGGCATCACATGTATTTCCACCCTGACATGGCCCTTCACTATGTGAACAAAGAGAGACACGCACATTTAGAGGTTGGAAACCCAGGCTTATTGTGTAAACAAGCCGGCATTACACTGCAGAGCTTCCACAGACCGACAACATGAAGAGTAGTACTGTACTGCATTAACTGTAGCTGAAATAGTTTCAAAACTATGACCCAAAGCACTTCTACTTGTACAACTCTCTAGATATGATACTAGTTGTGGGATTTCCTCAATCAGGGGCCATTTACACTACACGTTATTCCTCAGGAGCATCCATGTCTCTCTTTATGATGAAGTATAAAGGAGCAGCTACAAGAAATGTTCATAAAATGGGCTGGGGTGGGCCCCCCCCCACCTTCAGCTTAATCCAAAGTACTTGCTATGAACCTTGCCCCCCTCTCCCGCTGCCGCCATCATCTCTGTTTCCCCACACTGACATCTGAGATTTCCCTACCCTGCCCTTGAGCATCATAGACCACAAAATTGATTGACCTTAACTGTACTAGGCTGAACAACTTCATATCGACTTTATTATCTTGAATTCAGCATGAATTTATTTTCCTTTACAAACTAGATGTGTGATGAACCTGATATTTTTGAACTGAACTTGATATTTTAAATCCTGTTTCAGGAGATTTGAGAAAGACGAGAGAGAAAATACAGCCAAAAGAGACTCCGTTTGAGTATTACCTTATAGTTTTGCTTAAGCCCCCCACCCCATGATAATTACCTGATTATGCTGTAAATAAACTGTGGTAATGTACTGCCAACAAAGGTAGTCAGAATATTGTTCTGAATAGGTTCCTAATCCATTCTTCTTCTTTGCTCTAATTTACCTTGCACTCTTTTCCAGAAACTAGCTCAGTACAGACGTCAAATAAGTCTATATGGATTTAACCAGAAAGGCTGCAGTAATGTGTGTGTGATTCCTATCCCCAACATTCCTCATACTACGGCATTTCTTCTTTCTATGCATTTAGATGGATGTGTCGATAGAAAGTACATTTTAAATATTCTCTTGTCTAATCTATAGTTCTTTAAGCAACAGGCTCCCACTTCGGTAAGCAAGTGGAGTACTACTTAATAAATCTTTAAAGTTCTATATGCAGAATGCAGTGACTCCCAGGGCTAAACCCATGTTCAAATGATGGGAAGCCAGGTAGAAAGACCCTTAATTAAATCCACAAGCACCACCCATATCACCCACCACCACCATCAAAAACAGTGCCAGAGGGGCTGGGGTCCTCCTGGCCCACTATAATTTGAGAATTGGGCCAAAATACATGTTATATTAAATTCATGGCCACAGTGAGAAAGGGACAATAAGAGTTTATGCTTGAGTGTGCACACAAACACAAAAATGATGGTCACTATAGGAATTATTCAATATCTATATATCTATATCTATATCTATAGATAGATAGAGTTTATTTCACACAAGCCTGATAAGAGTTACAGGTATATTGGGAATCATTTACAGTTCCACAGCATATGGAGTGGCCATATAGCTTCGGATGCAAGTAACATACGGTGTGTAAAGCGTACACATTTCCAATCAACCCACCCGCCATTCACACAATGGATTTTCAAAGCTAATACTAGATTCAGCTATGTAGGAAAGCCTCAAGAATGCTAGGATACAGCGTTGGGTGTCGTACAACACTGTAGGTCACAATGGGACAAGCTAAACTACTTTAATTTTCAATCTAGTATTTCTAGTCTACCTGCATTATTGCATTTATACGCATTTTAAAGTTCAAAGAAAAGAGAATACTATATGGGAAAGGAAAAATTCTTTGCTGTTTTAGGAGTTGAGTTGCAGCCCATACAAAGTGTCCATAGAAGCATAGGTAAGATTATAAATTCAAAAAGGTACAAATTAGTTTTATAGCTTTGTGTGTCAGTTGGTTTCCATTTCCCTTTGGGAAATGTAATCTCCAACAGTTGACTCCAAAATGGGGAAAAACAAAAACAAACCCAAATTTGTATGTTAAACAGAGGCCAATATGTGTTATGTGGTAAGTGGGTCTATTCACCAAGTGAAGCAATCAAGTGGTTAATTGACAAATTCCAGTTAAAAATAATCTTGGGGCCCATTGTTAATGATGAAGCCTTTCAAAACTAATTTATTATTTTTATAATGTCCTTTTCTATGGAGTTCATCTCTTACACTTTTGTTTTGTTCAGATGGACCCTAAAGCAGATAGTGAATGTTCAGATTGAATAAACTAGCATTTCCCATTTGAAAGTATTACTCTGCAAAAACCTCCATGCATTTCCCTTAACCAGTGATTTAGGAAAAGGCATAAGAATTAAAAGAGGGGTGAGAGCTTACCCCAAGTATATTTATGAAAATAGATCTATTACAAAAAAGATACTGAGGCAATCTTACACTCTCCTTGCTCTCTTAAGATAATTTTGGAGACTTGTTAAAACTACAATGGTAGAAACTAGCAAATGATAGGATTGGTTGCAATTGACAAAATTTAAATTAATTTCTCACATTTTGGCATTGTAATGAATATTACTCATGCATCCCACACAATTATCTATAATTTAGATTGTTATATCTAATGTCATCCTGCTGCTTCAGATCAAGGAATGGCCCTCAGTTTTTTGGGAGTGTTCTGGGAAGCTGTAGCAGGATATATATATTTTCATATGAGAGTTTGCATCTCTTTCACACTTTTTGTGTCACATATGAATGCTATTCAGGTGGGAGAAGAATCAAATGTTTATCTCAGCAAATGCAGGAGGGAAAGGGTGGGGGATAACATGTATATTTCAGCAAATGCAGGTGTTACATTCACATTAAGAGCAGATTGAGACCTCCCATTTAAAATAATCTTAAATTAAAACGAAGCCTATCTAGGGAAGTTCCATGGTGTGGAAGTAAATGTACATGGGATCATTGCGTAACTTAGCTGAGGTATCAGGAAGGAACAAATGGCCCAACTCCATGCAATGGGGTGGGAACTGGTTGACATTTCCTATGGGATGAGTGACTGTGGGTGAGAAAGACAGTAGCACTGAAAGATGAATGAGATAGGACTTGGGATAAGTGATGCAAACAACAGCTTGCTTGCTTTGAGAGATGTATCAATTTACAAAAACAGTTGTTTCAGGCTCAAAATACACATTAATCATGTGTAATTGCCACACTGTATTACTGAAAGCAGCCACCCAGGCAGCAATCTTCAACAGGAAACCAGCATGGGATGGATGTAAGGCCATCTTAATCCTCCCCATTAGTTTTCTACTTCCAAGTTCTGCCCCTCCCTCCCAGGCCTGTAAAAGTAAAGTGTGCCATCAAGTTGATTTCAACTCCTGCTGCCCGCAGAGCCCTGTGATTTTATTTTGGTAAAATACAGGAGGGGTTTAACTATTGCCTCCTCCTGCACAGTATGATGCCTTTCCGCATCTTCCTATATCGCTTCTGCCCGATATAGTACCAGCGGAGATTCAAACCGGCAACCAGCCTTGAAAATTTGGAGGCAGGTTATAAAATGTTCAGTGAAAACAGTCAGTGAGACTAGGGAGGAAAGGTACACACCATGCCACCAGCTGGCTACAGGCCTGCTCCCTCCTCAGTGCTTTTATATACCTTTGGAAAAGAAATAGTTATGAGGGGTCTAAAAACAACTTGCAGGGATTTGGAGATGGAAAACCAGCTGAGAGGAAAGGGTTAAGCTGCACCACTTCTATGCTCCATTACCTCACTAATCTCCCATTGGAAAATTCAATCTTAGTGGCTGCTTTAGGTTGAAGGGGGTGCGGGGGGGGGGTGCGGTAAAGGAAAGGAAAGAAAGAAAAACTATAGTGATTAATGTTGTGTGCGTGATCCTCAGTGAGACTGGATTACTAACCATGCAATCAGAATGTGTTTCCATTACTGTATGTAATTGCAGTGTTATATCTGTGCCAGCTTAAAATACTGATGTTATGCATGCATTCAAATCATCTCATTCTCAGCATATTCGGAGCAGCAGATCCCCAGTTGACCTTAATCTCCTTGCTGTACTTAGGGTCGCTAAAGAATGGATCCTTCCCACTCTTGCAATGCATGCTTATGGTTCAAGTTAGGATTCTAATACACATCAATGATTCTGAAAATTAAACCAAAGAGTGGTAGTTTTTCTGGGTTAGTACAAATACTAGGGTGTAATCTTTTTGTAAGAACAGCAGCAGACCAGCTATACTTTGCTCAGAACAGATATATTCCCTTTCATTTGGCTTTCTGTTCATAAAAGACTAGTAGCTACAGAGAAGCTTAATGTCATGAGAGAATTCCCTAAAGAAAAACATTAACTTTCTTCACATGATTTTGACTGGACACCTAGTTATGGTATCTACTGTAGTTGAAGCCCATTACTCCAAGACATGCTGTAGATTCAGGGCTGACTCCGATGATGATGCCTGACCAGTTCCACTCCCATGCAATTAAGGACATGAGCCCACCCGTCCTGCCCTCCTCCCAGTGTGCCAGAGAACTACTTAGAGCAGGGATTCTCAATGTTAGGTGCCCAGATATTTTTGACTTCAGCTCCCATAATCCCCAGCCCCAATGGCCTTTGGTTGGGGATTCTGGGAGTTGAAGTCCAATAACATCTGGGGACCCAACATTGAGAATCCTTGACTTAGAGGGTGTGTGTGGAATGTCTGAACCACCCCGCACATGCAATGTAAATATTAGTTTAAAGTAGTATTTGAATAATAAATGGAGAGGCAGTTCAGGAAAACCAACCCACTCTGGTTAGGTTTAGATTAGGCTCTGGCATGACAGAAGAAAGGTGGGATGTAAGTGCTCAATGAACACATCCATCCATCATCATGTAGAAGCCAATTGCAGTTTCTTCTGAATCAGCCAATAGTAATGGTCCGATCTAGTGGCAAGCATGCATTCCCGACAGATATGGGGAACAGAATGAATCCACTAAACTAAGAGTCCAAAACTGTAATGTGACTAAAGTTTATAGACCCTTTCAACCTCAGTAGAATCAGACAGTAATTTGGAGCTGAATTGCAGATTACTAGAAAGTGACAAAAGAGGAAGCATGAGTGAATTGCATTTCCAAATCAGTGTACATATTGGGAAGTTACACATCTCCCTCTGGGAAGAGGTCTGAGTTCCAGGTGTAGGAATAACTAATGTATATCCTTGCAACAAGCACAGAAGTAGAAGAAATGTGGTATATTAATACTTGGTCTTTTGGTCCATCTTAATAAAATGTGACATTGTAATACGTACCTGTGGCTAGCAATAGCAGGCTACAAATAAACTAGCATGCCCTACACAACAGTAATACATTTTTATACCAAAATGAATTCCATGAGATTACATTGATATTCAGTGTGGAAATTACAGTGTCTGCCATATGCAAGGGAAATTCATTATCGATGGTTTCCCATGATTTTTTTGGAAATATGGGACACAATCCAGTCAACCTTCATATCTTCCATGCCTTCTCTCATGCACATTGTTCCACCTGTGGGAGTTCAATGCCTCTCCTCCTAAGCAGCCCTGCTGAAAGCAAAGATCTGTGCTCACAGGACAGCTACACATACCTTATAGCATAAATGAAGGTCCTACTAGGTTAGGGCCACCTTACCAGCATAAGCTGAATAAGAAAGCTAGTGTGATGCAGAATATTAGCCTCACTGTCAAAAAACAATATGTACAGAAACATGAGCTATGGAGATGTGCTCTGAGCCAAAAGTACCTCTTTTTTCAAACAAAACAACTGCAGAAGCCCCCAGTGTTGAGCACAAGGGAAGGGTGGTTAAGGAGGCCTTATGCCCTTTCCTGCTGAAAATATCTTCCAAAGCCACTGTTTGCCCCCAAAGCAGTCATTTCTGCGGGCAACTTGGAAGACTTGGGTTCTAATTCCTGCTCAGCCATGAAGTTCACTGGGTGATCTTGGGCCAGGCACTAGCCCTCAGACTAAACCTACTTCACAGGGTTTTATGAAGACAAAGAACGGGCAGGGGGCTAGATAATTCTAAGCTCCTTGGAAGAAGGGTAGAATAAAAATATAAGAAAAGTGAGCTGTAGAAGAATAGTCTGCTCTATGGCACACTTTTTGCCACTAGCAAATTCTGGCAAAAACACCAATTTGAAACCAAGTTGAAAGAGTTTATTAAGTAATGTCAATAGGTGTAATCCTGACTATGCTCAAGACAACAGTGATCAGAAAGCTCCCACCCAAAAGACCTAGAAGGGTTACATTCCTTGTTCTTAGATTTGACTGTAGCTAAAATATTAGATCAATTCCAGCCTGACAGAGCTAGAGATACTTATGTACTAGATCATTTGTATCACAGCCACTATGAGGGTCCAGATGACTGATCTCCATAGATACATCTCCTCAATGCCAAACCAAGAGGAGTAATGAGACATCACCAGTGAAGTGTGACAGATCTTGTATAATTAGAGGGGCTCTGCAAATCAGGGAGAATAGTGTTTCAATTTGCACCTCTTTAAGTATACAAGATGTCTGTGCATCATCATTGCTGTGCATATTGACTCTTCCATGACACTGCTTCTTAATATAACTAGTGTTTATCCACTGCTCATGTCCACACTTACATAAGCACATGTTTAGTAAATTTGGAAAATATGCACAGACTCCAGATAAATGATCTCCCAGTCAGCGTTACATGGATATAATGAGGAGGAGAGCCTTCCTTGCTGCAGACTTCTCCATGGGTTACACAAGAAACCCATGTGGCATCACTACACCCTATGTCCTGCATCAAAGTAGCCAGGACCACCCATGCAGGAACAACTGAAGAGGAGGAGCCAAACAACAGGTTGCAAGATGAGGGACCTTCCACTTCCCTGGTACAGTATTGGTGTTGGGAAGAACCACATTTGCTACACAAATCATGTGCCAAGCTATCTTTGGCCAGCTACACTATGTACTGGCTAAGGCTTATTTTTAATGGGACAATTTATAAGCAGTAGTTTCCAGCTCCTAGCACAAGAGGGATTATCATACATTCATCAGCTGGCTAACCATACATTATTTTATTGGAAGGAAACCATGGTGCTGAGTGCTGTGTAATGGAATGTAAGTGGCACAAAACATGGACACTTTGTTTGAATGCAGGTGCGCAAATAAAGGTTGCCTTTTGCTTTTCGTACAAAGAATACAGGATTTGGAACTTTACAAAATACTTCAGAAAACTGTCATATATACACAGATATGCTCAAATAAGACCAGGACAGGAAAGCTTGTATACATCCACACAAAAATACAGGTGTTTTCAGATTGGCAAATGGGGGGGTGGGGGGGTTCTGAAGAATGATTCAAGACAGTGTGACATCACAGTACTAAGCAATGACTGCAAGTGAATAATTCCCTTACAGACCTATCATTTTACAGCCATAAATATGAGAGTGAAATGAATTGTTCTTCAAGATGATGAACTGTAGACCTGCCACTGTCACCATCTCATTCTATTTCAGAATCAAGTTATGGGTCTACAATTAGAGGCAGTACAAATCTAGTTTAACTGCTTTTTTTTTTTAAAGGCTCATCTGCTGTTAATAACCACTTTTAGACAGGTGCAATCCTAGCAAAAATACACACCCTAAAAGAAGTTTCTTGTTTAGAATGGTCACTCAGTCATTTTATATCTAGACAGCTCTATGCTCCAATGTCCCAGTGTTTGTGGGGAGATCTTTGGTGGATAATGTTAAACAATGATGCCTCCCATTTGCTTCTTTCCCCTCTCAAAGATTTAAGCATTCCAGGAGAGCCACCAGTGAAGCAGAGCTAACCCAAAAGACAGGAAATTTCTTCTCTTCCTAGACCAAGGCTGCCCAACTTCTGCCCTGCAGATGTTGAATTACAGCTTCCATTATCCCTGACGATTGGCCATTGTGGCTGAAGATGATGCATCCCCCAAACAGCTGGAGAGCCAAAGTTGCCCTCACACATTGGTCAGTTCAAAACATGTTTTAAAAGTGCCAATGCATAAGTTTACACCATTTCTCTACATGATTTCCAGCAAAATAAATGGGATTATAACATTCATTTAGCACCTATAGTATTAAGGTTGCACTATCAGAGAGCTGAAGATCATCTATCCAGTCAAAACTCTTGCATTGGAGATGGATGCTCCATACACAAATATTCCTAGATGCTGGTTGGCCACAAACTGAGAGAAGGAGGAAATGAGCAATGTAGCAAAGAGAACAAACCCACATGTGGTTTATTTCTAGAATTACTTCTTTTCCTCTTTCCCTTCCACAGCACACTGTGATAGGGCAATCTTCTGTTTTTTAAAAAGCAGCAAAATCCATATCCATAGATGTGCTCTTACCAACTTCCATAAGCTTTGAATTACACTGATTTAAATGTCTGGAGGGGAAAAAAGCTCCATCAAGGATATCTAAATTCTACACGGGCAGTTTGTCAACACAAAACCAGTTGCTTCATTCTGCATCATGTCAAATGCAACCCTGATGCTGTACTCGGTTCCAAAGGCTACTCAAATCAGTGGCTAGGCTATTGTTAGTCCTACTAGGAATGTGACTACTTTGCATGGTGGGATGGCAAGCCCAATATATTGTCCCATAGGCTTCAGCCTACAATATAGACTTCTGCAGGGCATGTTTGCTTCTTGAACTTCTCAGTGCACCTCCTCCCCCAACAATGCGCCAAGGCTATTTATTTTGAATGAAGGGACAGAAAGTACATGTCGATGCTTTTTATAAGAAGCTAGAGAGGATTACTAGTGGGACCATAAACCCTTTGGATTAGGAAAGGAGCTGCCTCCTTATGCATCTTTGAACATTCTCACACAATTCCGGGGTACTGTATAAGGATGGTAACAGGTGACTCTTGATGGAAAACCCTCCCTTTTATCTGCTCTACCATGACCCAAAATAATAAAGCAAAGGAGTGTGAATAGGACACTGGGGTTAAATTTAAACATCTGGAGGAAAGGTGGGAGAAGGGGCTATGGGAAGGAAACACAGCAATAGGTTATACTGACCAGAAGAAGCTGACTATACACAGTGGTGCAAGCTGAGTTATATCACATGAAAGAGCACAAGTGCATGGAGTGCCCACACTAGGCCAACGCTGGCACACTGGTCTTGAATAAGATAGTTGCCACTGTTGCAGTTTTACCTACCTAGCTCTCTCTACATATACTGAATATTTATAGGTATGTATAGAGTTTACCGCATGCATTTATTTCAAAAAGGTACTGTACAAGGCCCAGGGGATCTCTCTCTCTCCCCAGTGCTTCTCGGGTTTTTATTTTTTCCGAGCTAGGATGGCCACTCCCACAATCACAGCTATGACAGCTACTGCTGCTGCTCCTCCAACGATGATCAGCGGCTTCATGTTCTCAAAGAGGCTGCTGCCTGGCGATTCCTCTCCATCGCTCCCTTTGTGCTCCGAGTCACCAGAAAGACCCGTCGCTTCAGGACCTTCTGTTGCTGCCGCTGCAGGACTAGGCTTCATGTTGCTATGGTTGTTCAGCAGTGCGGCCTCATTTGCTGAAGCTGCCACCTTTTTTGCTGGAGTAGTGGCAGCCGGGCCCGGGTGCTCCTTAGATAGGGGTTCTTTCTTATCAGAAGGAGCAACAGGCCCAGGGTTAGGCTTTTCAGGCTTTCCTGAGCTGGTGGTCTTGGCATCAGGCTTGTTTCCACTTCGGGCACTTCCTTTGGACTCCATTGTCCTCACTGGTACAGCAAAGCCTAGCTATTCCTGCTCTCAGATCAAACCAGAGTGGTATTTGAGACAGAGTAGCTAAGTAGCTTTTGTCACAAACCAATAAGCCAGTCAAAAGGATCCACCTCAAACTGCTTGACCTGTTGCAGATGATGGTCTGTCTCCCAGGAGGGCGCGCCACTCAAATTATTTCTCACCTGGACATATTACAGAACCTGGAAGATGAAATAGAAATAGATGGGTCAGGAACGTGGCCACCTATTATGATGAAAAATGCCTTCTTTCATAATTTCCTAGAAAGACGAACTGAGGTGCTGATCTACTACCAATTATTTTGAACTGTGCTACCAAATATAAATTGTGCTTTACAAACAAAGTAAACAGACCCCCGAAGAGTCTGCAGTGCAAACATTTAGATAAGCAGGAGACACAAGGGAGTAAAAAACAAAAGGTAAGTGGCAAGACATATGTGATAAAATAGGAACCACCATACCATGAGCTCTCATGGGGGAGACTAAGCCGAAAGTTAACTCCGGAGTCTACTTAGACATTCCCAAAATATAGGGAAAGGCTCAAGGCTAATCCCCTTTCAATTCACTTGGCAACTGTTGAACCTGGGGGCGACTGTCCCACTGCCTGCTAAGTGACTGGGGAGCTCATGATCCCATGAGACTCCTGACCATGTTAAGAGTGGGAACAACAAACCTCAGACATAAGCAGAGAAGCACAGAAGAGCAGTGCAACCACCAAGAGAACTGTGCCTGGTCAGATTTTGTTCATCACTTTCAAGCCCCCACTCAGAAATGAAGCCCCCTTAATCTTTGTGCCCCATTCTCAATGAAACTCATGGCTGGAAACCCAGTGACTAAGCCACAAAGCTCTTGGAGTCATTGTATTAGACCAGCTAAGTCCAATATGTGAGAATCAGATCCCAGAGGCAAGGAATTTATAGCCTGAATTGTATGTAGGTGAGTTTTAAAGATTCTTGACCACAGACTTTGACAAGACTGCAGTAAAAGTTTTTCCCATGTGTATGATTGGGTGGGTTGTACTTTCCAAGGGCAATTGACATAACATAGATCTCTCCAAAGCTCATCAGGATGATGGAATTTAGCATCTACTCCTGTCAAGGTCTTTTCAATATTCTTACAAAGTGAGCTTTTCCCGATCTCATTCAAGTTCTAGTGAGGATAACTGTTATTAATCTTGATTCTTACTACTTGCTTTTAAAAGGTGCACAGTCTATTGCACCTTTAAGTAGATAGTAGTCTATCTATTCCTCCCTGCATGATAGGTACTTCATATGGTCTCACAGCTAGACCAAGGATTACACTTGCTGTTTCCTCCTGCCTTTGTCCATTTCCTTTGGAATTAACTACACCCAGATATTCATGTGGTTCATTTCCTCTCACTCTTTACGAAGTACTGTAACTCAAAACATATCTCCTTCCACCTTTCCCCCTCCATTGTCTTTTTCTACCCTCCTTCCTTTTCCACAGGGACATAACTACTATTGACCAGGAGGGGAGAAGTCTGGGGGCTGCAGGTGCAGGAGCAGTCTACCACCTCGCCACCAACCTGCGCTGGACACTTGACCCCAGCTTGTTCCAGCCACTCTCCAAGTTAGTGCAGCCACAGCTGTTCTACGAGGCAGAATTCTCCCATTTCCAGCAAAAAGAGGCAGGCCTCTTCTCTCCGGCATCTATTTATTTATTATTTTTATTTATTTGATTTGATTTGTATACCGCCCTTCCAAAATGGCTCAGGGTGGTTTACAATCTAGGCAGCCCTGCCTCATTAAGCCAGTGGGATATCAGGCTGCATCAGCTCAACTGGGCAGTGAAGGTAGGTGATGGCGGCAGGGAAATCTTCTTCAAATCTTGTCCCAGGGCTCCCTCCAATCTTGCTATGCCCCTGCTTTTCCATGTGTTTCTGTCCATCTAGCTTGTAAACTAAATAAACCAACCAACTTGGCTTATCTCATCTGTTAATCATATTATCAGAGGGGGTCTGGTAAATATTATAAATGCTTCTCTGAGGGAGGGCGGGATGCCTCTGTCTTAAGGAGGCTATTAGACCACTTTTGAAGAAAACTACATTGGATCCCTCAGAGTTATCTAATTACAGACCTGTTTCTAATCTTCCATGGTTGGGCAAGGTGGTTGAGCGGGTGGAGAGGAGAGCTGATCTTGTGGTAGCAAGCATGACTTGTCCCCTTAGCTAAGCAGGGTCCACCCTGGTTGCATATGAATGGACCAGAAGTGTGAGCACTTTAAGATATTCCCCTCAGGGGATGGAGCTGCGCTGGGAAAAGAAAAGGTTCCAAATTCCTTCCCTGGCTTCTCCAAGAGAGGGCTGAGAGAGACCCCTGCCTGCAACCTTGGAGAAGCTGCTGCCGGTCTGTGTAGACAATACTGAGCTAGAGGGACCTATGGTCTGACTCAGTATATGGCAGCTTCCTATGTGGTGGCCTCTCAGGCCCAGGCAGTTTTGGATGATGCAGATCTAGACCCATTTCAAGCTGGCTTTCATGTGGGCTAAGGGGTTAAGAATGCCTTGGTCATCCTGATGGATGATCTCCAACTGGCTATCAACAGAGGGAGTGTGACTCTACTGATCCTTTTTGGTCTCTCTGTGGCTTTCAGTACCATTGACCATGGTATCCTTCTGGACTGCCTGAGGGAGGTGGGATTGGGTGGCACTGTTTTACAGTGGTTCCGCTCCTACCTCTCTGGCAGATTCCAGATGGTGTTGCTTGGAGACTGTTGTTCCACTAAGCAAGAACTGAAGTGTGGAGTTCCACAAGGCTCTGTACTGTCTCCAATGCTTTTTAATATCTATATGGAACCACTGGGAGAGATCATCAGGAGGTTTGGTGCTGGGTGTTATCAATATGCTGATGACACCCAGATCTACTTCTCCATGCTGACCTCATCAGGAAATGGCACTTCTTCCCTAAGGAGGCAGAAATGGCCTGGATGAGGGATAAACTGAAGTTGAATCCAAATAAGATTGAAGTACTTACTGTGGGAGGACAGGACCCAAGAGATTGTTTAGATCTGCCTGTTCTGGATGGGGTTACACTCCCCCTGAAAGATCAGGTACATAGTTTGGGAATGCTCCTGGACCCAAACAGTGTTTTCTCTATTTTTTTTCATCTGTGTGCAGAGTGAGTTTTGTTCTGGGCAGCAGTATCAAGGCCGTGTGTGTGCATGTGCATTTCAAATGGTGGAGTCTTCTTGATTCAACCTGAGCAGAATCTAAGATTAACTGAGTGGATATAAAAAAGAAGAAATTGTGAGCATGTGCACGTGCACACGCCTTAGAGGGGACACTGGACCCAAAGCTTTCCCTGGTTTCTCAGGTTTCTGAGGTGGTGGCCAGGAGTGCTTTTTATCAGCTTCAGCTGATATGTCAGCTACGTCCATTTCTAAAGGCGAATGACCTTAAAACAGTGGTACATATGCTGGCAACCTCCAAGTTTGACTACTGTAATGTGCTCTACATGGGGCTGCCTTTGTACATAGTCCAGAAACTACAATTGGTACAGAATGCGGCAGCCAGATTGGTCTCTGGGACAACTCAAAGGGACCACATAACACCGGTTTTGAAAGAACTGCACTGGCTGCCGATAGGTTTCTGAGTGAAATACAAAGTGCTGGTCATTACCTATAAAGCCCTTAACAGCTTAAATCCAGGCTATTTAAGAGAACACCTCCTTTGTCATGAACCCTGTCACCTGTTACGATCTTCTGGAGAGGTCCAGTTACGGATGCCACTGGCTTGTCTGGTGGCAACCTAGGACCAGGCTTTGGTATATGTTCCCTGCTGAAATAAGAGCATCTCCTCCTCTGTTTTCAGGAAGATCCTCAAGACCCTCCTGTTTTCACAGGCTTTTAATGAGAATTAATTTTAATAATTTTAAAACCCTGTTTTAATATCTATTTTATTCTATTTTTATTGTCATGTATTTTAAACATTTAAATATTTTAAATTTTGTATACCATCTAAAGATGTACATATCAGACTATAGAAATATGATAGATAGATAAATAAAGCTTGCAGGAGCTTACTGTATGTACAGTGACTTGTTTCTTAAGTGTTTTAAAATAGTAAATGTTATGGTTACTTAAGCAGTTTACGTATTTATATAAATTCAGACTTTATTAAAGTTCTCGCTCCCGCTTTTCAGACCCATAAAGTTGTTTACAAAATAAGTAGCACAGTTTTAAAAACACACAAATGCAAACAAGATAAAAGCAGACTAAAACAGTAACCTTAAAAACAGCTACAAAGAGAATTATACACATTGGCTGACATCCAAATGAACACTATGCTGATGCACTAGCATTTTCCATCACGCAATGTGGAGAGGGAGATTTTGTTGATCCTCCCTTCCCTCTGCAGTCACCTGTGACTCCCAAAACTATGTTCCTGAGGGGCCTCCCAGTTCTCAGGGACATAGTTTGGGGAGGCACATGTGACTGCAACCTTCACCATTCTGCCCCCCCCTCCAGACTTCATCACCTCCAAAGCCCTGTGGGAATAAGGGCAGCTCTAGAGGGGGGGCAAGGGGATGAGCCCCACCATGCTCCCTGGACAAGTGGCTTGCCCCACTACCCCCCACATTTATGTTTCAGAAATCAAATATGTGGGACACAGCTCGCCCACCCATAAGTGCACTCTGCCCCTGTTGTGTCCCTCAGCTTTTTCCCCTGGTGCTGCCACTGTGTGGAGAGCTTTCATACAAGCAAAGTTAAGTATAGGCATATAAATACTTCCAGTTAAAAATGAGAATCTCCCAGCAATCCTTCCCCAGCCATCTTATTTTAGTGTACTTTCAGAAATGAACTAACAAGTTGAGAAATCTTGTTTATTTTTATAATCCAATATGGCTGTATCAGACAGCCAAACTGTTATTTGATATTAACTAGATCCTCTCTTCTTTGAAGAAAAACATATGATGGAAAAATGAAACCTCTATTGCTCTGTACTTGCCCACCCCAAAGCAAAGCCAGGTTGGAGGAGGACCAAATTTCGGCCTGTTTTTATAGTGAAAGGTTGTAACTAATTGCTGCACCCGGGTCCCAGGGCAGACTTGCAGATAAGTGCCTTCCTCCACCCTTCAATAAGATCTGCTGATCTTCAGCAGTGGAGCCACATCATATGCCTCCAGATCATGTACCTGGGAAACACCCTTCATTTTCCCTAGGGTGGTTCCCATGATCCAATCTAAGTTGGAGGCAAGGCCAGCTAGCAGCTATGCGTGCTCCCAATAATGGATCGTGTGGGCGGTGGAGAAGATGGTTGGAGGACCAGGAAGTGATCGTGTGTGAGAAAGAATCCTGGTTGGGTGGTACAAGCCATGGATCTCCTCCACGCTACATCAAATTCCAGATCACTGCCTGTGCCTCCCAATGAGGATTCCTTCTTGCACACAATAGCTTCCCAGTCCTACAACCAGCTCCCTCCCCCCCAATTATTGGGAGCACACCCCTTCGGGGTGCTTCCTATAGGCCATGGGGGGGGGTCTGCAAAGGTTACCCCTCCCACCGCTGGCCTCTAGGGCCTTGCAGAGACCATTTGGACATGTGCAGTGGCCATTTTTTAAAATAATTGGTTTTTTTAAATGGCTGCTGAAAACAAAATGGCCACCGTGCATGCTCAAATGGCCTGTGCAAGGCCTGGCATGGCCTAGGGCCTCACAGAGCCCATTTGAGCATGTGCAGTGGCCATTTTGTTTTTGGTGGCCATTTTTTTTTAAAAAAATTAATTTTAAGAAATTGCGCCCCCTTCAAGTGTTGCCCAGGGCATGTGCCCTGCCTGCCCTACCCTAGATACGCCCCTGCCACACATACTGTGTTACATTCCATGTAACCCACAGTCACAATCCATGCCATTTAGAAGCCTACACAGAGTGGGAGACAATTCTCAAAAGCTGAGACTTTGACAGCATTATTTCAGAAGAGTGTTATTTTCATTGGTGAAGACTCAGTGGGAAGTAGCAAATCAGAGTCTGGGTTCAAGAGGAGCCTGGACTATTCACTTTACTTTTCTAATCATCAGTCACTTCACACATTATCTGACATAATACAACTTCTGCAATGACTTGAATTTTTGAACTGCACAAATGTTCTTTTAGAATGCACTTTGGGGTATGGGGCATGGTATTGCATGTTTTGTGTCTGGTTGCACATGGGTATGCATGTATATCTCTCTGCATGTGTAATCCAGGCAAATGTCTAGAAATATCAAATTAGTATCTAGGGTTCTCCTCACCCACCCCCAGAATTGTGTAGGATGACTCCTAAAATGCTGCACGTAACTCCTAGGAGTCTGATATATTTAACAAGTTCTGTTAGCCAATTTTTTCCTCTGCAGCAGATCTATTTCACAATGGTTCATCCGTTGCCCTCTTTTTCTTCACCATTTCCTGCCTTTTTGCCTCCTGTACCAATGCGTGTACATGCAAATATGGCTTAGAAATAAATACCCCTCTCTCTCTCAACCCCTATTTTTGCTTTGTTTTGTAATCTGCAGTAGCAATTTCCCCTGCCAAGTTACAAAATTCCGTAAGCTCCTTTTTGCACAAAAGACTACAAGGAGGAAACACAACAAGTGAAACCAGTAATTAAAAGGGGAAAGAATAGACCCATATACATATTGTCTTCCTGAAGAGGCAGAAACCTTCATTGGTCCTTGATACTGCAATTTTGTCACAATCAGTGGAGCAACAACTAGGAAGTTTGATGTAATAAGCAGCCTCATGTAGTCCAAATTCTCACCCTCTCCTTCCTCTCTCATCTTCACCCTTTGCCTTGCCAGAGGGTTAGAAATTAAGCCTATCCCCTTATTTCTTCCCCGCCTGAGTTGCTGAAAGGCAACCCTACTCCAGATGGATGAGTCACTCTGGTTTTCCTGTAAAGAGTCATAATTATATAGGGCCTATTCTCTTCTTCTGCAGTAGCCACCCTCCACCTCCAAACCCCATTATTCCCTCCTTGGATGATGTCAGATTAGGAACCAAGGCTGGCATAATTGCACTGCACAACCAGTGGCCTGCAGGGTGCAGTGCACACGCAGGGAGTGGATTTATATTCTGGTTCCTAGGTCGAGTTCAGGTTGCTTCAACTTCAGAATTAGAATCTTGCCATGCACTGCTATGGCCATTCATTACTTTTGCCCAAATTATTCAAGCCAGAAACTTTGTTTCAATTTGGGCAGCCGTCTGTTGCTGTGGCATGCTGTTGCTCTGGATGCTGTGGCAGATTCCTGCACTAAGAGGGTGGACTAGAAGACCTTCAAGGACCCTTTCAGATCTGAAGTTTTATAGGAAAGGCCTTACAACCCTGGGTTCAAATCCTAGCTCAGGCATAATGGTCTTGGGCACATCAGCTTCGCTTCCTAACTATAACATGTGAGTATGGGCATCAGTTCTATATTTTAGAAGGCCAATCAGGCTTCTCAGAAGTTTAGTCACACATGTATGTCTGTCACCCACACTTTATATGTTCACTACAGCCTTCTTCAGACATTATTAAAAATAGACAGTACATGCTCACTCACAAGCGCAAAAGTGGATTGGACATCCAGAGGCGTAACTAGGGAAAACGGCGCCCGGAGCAAGCACTGAAATGGCGCCCCCCCCCTGCGCCCCCCCCCCCCAACCCCAACATACTATATTAGATTTAGGTTTTTCCTCACAAGCGCCCGCCGCCGCCGCCAAGCCAGGCCACTGACTGGCCGCCAGGCGCCAGAAAAGCAATGGGGGGGGCGCAGGTGGCGCGGAAGGGACCGCTCGTGGGGAAGGGGGCACCGATGCGCTCCCTTGACTGCTGCAGCGCTGCTGCAGCGCTGCTGCACTGAGCAGGAAACATTTGTATTAACAAAATTTTTTTTAAAAAAATTAAAAAATTTGGTCATGGCGGCGCCTCCCACGTGACCAGAAAAGATGGCGCCTGGGGCACATGCCCCCCCTGCCCCCCCTATAGTTATGCCTCTGTGGACATCCCACCCCAGCTTGTCACTCACTCCCATTCACTGTGCTGCGCATGGACACTGCAACATTTGTCTGGAGAGGCAAATGTCATCTCTGTGAAAGGAAGACTCTCCATGATCAGCAGCCTTGTGTGCCTGAGGCTCTCAATAATGGAAAGGGAGGGGCTTCTGCCTCTTTTCTGGGGGCTGTTCTCAAGCACAGCTTCTGTTTTATAACAGCTGACTGAGGCTTATGGGAAACATCAGTTTAACACCAGTGTACACACAATAACAATGTCTGCCATGTAGAGTAGGAAACTCTAAGAGAGATCAAGACCTTCTACCAGGGGCAGGTTCCTTATCATTGGGCTCAGAGTGCACCTAGATAATTTTGCAGCCTGGTCCTTTGGAGCCAACCCCCCCCCCCCCGCCCCGACTGCAAGTTAAGCATCATCCCCCTATGCATGCACACACCATGACACACACAGTATTTTTAACATGTGGGTTCTTGAGGGAACAAGCAGCAACTGGACTCACAAGAATACAAGAATATAAAACAGGTATACTTAACATATTTCCATCCCATTTCTTTCCCCACCCCACCCCACCATCTCTAAAGCACCTGGCACTGGTCATAATCACACTCTGCTGCCCACTACAGTGCAGGCCAATGGCAACCAACGCCACCCAGTACAGATCTGGGTAGCCCCCCAGGGCGTGTGGAGGCCCTGGACTTTGGCCCTGAAGTCCAGGGGTAAGAGCGCCACCAATTGGGCTAACCAGTGTCTGAATTTTGGTTCTGTTATGGCTGTCCTTTGTAAACTTAGCAGTGTGGCACAACGCTGGATCTGAAATGGAAAGAGTTGACTTTAAATCCCAACCCAATCGTGGCCAGACAAATTGCCATTTCTCATGGCTAATTGCCACTCTATATTTTCTAGGTTCTGGGCGATACCTGTAACGCCTCTGATTGTACACACCTGCAAACTTATGTGAATAGCATATAGAGCTATATGCTCTTTGATCTCCAAATATCCCATTGACTTCCATAAAAGCAAAAGTGAGTGTGTGTGTGTGTGTGTGTGTGTGTGTGTGTGTGTCTGCTACACATGATCTGCACAGTCAACACATTTATTCTCACACTGGAAATGCTTTCTGTGTAAAAATTCTATAATGCATAAACCTATGCTGGTCAGAGACCAAAAAAAAGCTTATCTCCAGGCTCGAATACTGCAATGCGCTCTACGTGGGACTGCCTTTGTACATAGTTTAGAAACTTCAGTTAGTTCAAAATGTGGCAGCCAGATTGGTCTCTGGGGTAACCCGGAGAGATCATATTATGCCTGTCTTAAAACAGCTGCACTGGGTGCCGATATTTTTCCGGGCAAAATACAAAGTGCTGGTTATTATCTTTAAAGCTCTGAACAGCTTCAGTCCGAGCTACCTTAGAGAGCGCTTTCTCCGGTATGATCCCCATCGCTCGTTGAGGTCATCTGGAGAGGTCCGTCTCCAGCTACCACCGGTATGTCTGGTGGCAACTCAGAACCAGGCCTTTTCTGTAGCTGTTCCTGGTCTATGGAATGCACTCCCGGCAGATATCCGCAGTTTAGGCTCGCTGTCGGCCTTTAAGAGAGCCCTAAAAACTGATTTGTTTGGCCTGGCCTTCCAAGGCTTGTAAAGTGTTGCTGTTTAAAAAAAAAAATTTTAATGGTTTTAATTGGTTTTAATTGTTTTTGAATTGTTTTTCGCACTGTGTTTTGAATTGTGTGTTTTTATGTCTTTTTAAAAGTTGTACACTGCCCAGAGCCTCTGGATGGGGTGGTTTATAAATGTAATAAATAAAATAAAATCAAAATAATAAATAATGTTATCTACCTGTCTATAATGCATGAAGTAGTTTTTGGGACCACGTGGTAGTCAGTTAAATAGCACACAGCAAAATATTTTTGCAAACCTATCCCATTTACTCTGGCTAGCTGGCAGGTACTCCCAGAGCACAGCAAGTAATGCTGACCCATTTTGTATTTTGAGATATTTATGCTCCCCTCCCTCAATCTGCCACTTGTCTTCTTTTTCTCAAGACTGCAGCTCTCAGAGAGTCTCCACTCCTTTTGAACGTGGACACAGCCAACAACCAAATGTTAGCAATTGTTTGTATAAGATGTAGCCACTTCACTTAAAAGGCAAAGCAAGATGTTTGTCCTCCGAGGGAATCTGCAGGGAAGGGAATGGTTTCCCCATTCCTACAGATAATGGCACAGCACATAGACATTGGCTACCAACTCTCCATGTGTGGAATCAAAACCTTGTGCAGCCCAGTCCTATTGTGAGGGCAAAACGACTGTCACAGGAACCCCATTAAGCTAGTTGGGGCCCCAACAGGATAATTTGGTAAAGTGCTCAGATTGCAAGCAGGTGGTTCCATATGTGAATGTTCACCTATAAAATACTTCCTTACGTGCAGAAAATTAGCCTGTCAGCGGGATGAGTTCTAGCCCAGAAGTCTCCCCAACATGCTAATTTTCTATGTGCAAGACCTTCTTTTGTTATGGGGATGGATTCAAACATTCATCCCTACCCTCATCTGCAGCCTGCTATGGTACAATCCAGGAAAAGCTTTCCCACTGGATGCTGATTTGTATATTTGATTTTGCCCCTTGTTCCACCTTGTGGGCCGTACCCTGTTACACGGTGGCACAGCTTTGCCCAGCCTGCAAAGGTTGGACTGCAACTCCCATCATGGGAGTGGGCCACTGTGGTTGGGGATGATGGGAACTGTAGTCCAAACACAGTGGGAGGGCCAGAGTTGTGCAGAGTGTTCCCAGACATTTGTTGTGGCTGCCCCACTAGAATCTACAGCAAGAGAAGCTACTCCTTGAAAGCAAGGACAATACAGATTTCTAAGAGTTTACAGGATGAGGTTGAGCTTCATAGGGACTGTGAATAACTAATAGGGGCACCTGATAACTGGCATCATTGCTAGCTGAAGGAGTCCTTTTCAGTCCTACCCCCAAGCTTTGCTCCCTACTTCTCTTCTCCAACTCCCCATCCTCCCATCGTTCAGGCCCTTGCCTCAGTTAGAGCAGGGAAACAGGCCCGCATTTGCAATCTGCCCTGGCTGCCCTATTCCCCCAAGTCAAATGCAGTCTCCAGGAGAAGGCAGGGACCACTTTTTGCCTCCCAACCCTGAAACTGTGTTCAGATTGCTGGAGGGGGAACATTTGCTCTCAATCCAATATGGCGTAAAAGTCAAGTCTTTACTTCCCTCTCTTTCTCTCAAATACAGAGATTCAGAAAATCACAAGGAAAGAACAAAAATCTCCAGCTCCGCACCACACCGATGAGCAATGTTTCCCAAAGCTTTGTTCAGCATATCAGCATTCCTGATAACCAGCGACTTCTATTTCCCTCTAATTGAATTCAAAACTACACAAAGCCCTGTGTGTTTCACCAGCCACCCTCCCATTTGTCCATTGTGGGTGACAACAAAAGATTGGACAGGAGATTCTGCAAGGTCCTGAGTTTTGCAGGCTGCCAATTACAGGCACTGACCCAAAGCTGCTGTGTCGCATTTGAAATTTAAGAAGCCACTGCAGATAAAGATCCCAGCTCAGCTTGAGACAACGACCTTTAGCAGAGAGCGGCACAAGTCCCCCCTTGGATGGCCATGGAGAGCCCCCATGCCTACCTGGAATACACCCAGCTAAGCCACAGAACTCATGCTCTCCTTCTACCGGGGCCCTGATGATGCTGAGGAGGGATTTAGCAGGAAACCTACATATGCATAATTGACTCATCATTCACACACTCTCTATGGTGGATTATTTATATCAAAGAGTTTGGGTGGAAGGCAAGGGGAGAGAGCCTGCAGAATGGCTCTTCTTCCTGCTGCAGTGAACTCTCACTCAAAGATTCAAGCAAAGGAAATGGATGCCACTGGGCTCTGGAGCTAGCCAAGCTGTGGCAGTATGCCTGAAGAGGGGGCGCTCGTAAAGGGGAAAGACTGCCAAAAGAACGCCAGGTTTCTCAGAGACTCCTGAATTTTCCATGCTACATCTTTATCAGGCAATAGTAAAAGCAGATTTAAAAGTACCATCCAGATCTCATCAGCAGAAAGATAAGGGAATTAAGACCAGGAAGGTCAAATGTCTTATATGGTTAATAATACTGAAAACTGACAAAGACATCAATTGATTTCAGTCCCTCCTTTTTGTCCTTAATCTGTTCTGTCAGCATAATCCACAACAGAAAAAGAGCACGTAGTCTGATCTGTTAGTGCTGATGTAAAAGGGATGATCATGCAAACCAGGATGGAGTCATAGAAAAATAATGAGCACTATCCAGACTAAATTAATTAATGGCCCTTAAATTAGACAAGTTAGTTATGACTAATTGATTTCAGTAATGCCTAGTCATGACTAACTTAGTCCGGATGTTGCCCAGTGTCACCACATCACTCACTACCATATAGATAATCAATGCCTAGATCCAACCACATACCTCTAGAATTAAGATGCTGTATCAAAACTGCAAAACCAAGAGCACAGTGCAGAGCAAGTAAGGTACCACTGAATTCCATTAAAATCAATGCAAAACCAGCACTTGATTGGGTGGTGCTTCAGCTGCACAGAATTCAAAAGGACTTGGGTGCACCTAAGTTTTTTCTGGACTGGGCCTTAAGTGGTACTCTGGATATGTGATGCTGCTGGTTTGATAAAGTGCTATGGAATGGGCTGGAAACAAAAAGGGGGCATTCATTATATACTACTGCCATTTAAGTTATGGAATTAAAGGCAGCCTCTCAAAATAAAGGGCCTCTGCAATGCTACTCTAAAACAGGGCTTGACAAATCCCAAGCACCAGGGAACCATGGCACCTAGACTAGGATATTCAGAGGTAGAGCTTTTTAACAACATCTCTTGATCTCAGGCAGCCTAGTTTCTGTTCTAACTATGTTACTTGTAAAGGGCAACATACCCAATTGTCCTCCTGCTCCACAATGTTGATCACTAAGTCCAGTCATTTTGTCAAGTGTCCATTGTCTGGCTCCTAAACCCAAAGAAAACTTGTCAAGGCCTGTTCAAAAGAACTCAATTTGCAGCATTCAACCACCCAAGTGTCCTGACCCCTTCTGACTGTAATTGCAAGATGCTCGGCACTCTTGGGAGAGATTTAAAAAAGCAGCCCTTGTTTGAGGGATTGAAGTTGGAGCCAAGCTTTTCTGAAAAACATCTAACCCCAAATTTGTACTCTGAATGCTTGGGAAAATCTGGGACTGGTCTCTTTTCTTTGGGGGAAAAAAGGCCAAATCAACAGTCATTTTCCACACATAATGGGAAGTTGACTGCACTACAAGAAACAAACAAGGGAGACTGCCTTATTAAACTGTGCCAAGGCAAGCTAGGGCATGCAGCACTAAGCTCCCGAGCTCAACATGCATTCAGTAATGAGGGGATGGGGGAAGGTGACAAGTCTGTGAGTGCCCACTGCCAGGCAAGGGCAACTACTGCTTTCTCACTAGGGCCTTCCTCCCACCTCCCATCTATCTTTCCAACCTCTGCCGTCAATCTGAAGAAAGCTAGGATTCAGGGGGCATCATTCATCTCTCTTTTTGCTTCATCGAAAGGCACTGGTACACAGACACACATTGCTAGCACAAAACAGGGTGAGGAACACAACAAGGATTATAATTTCAAAGAGGGAGGGTATTTTTGACAGGATGCACAGAACTGGAATCACCAAGGGAACCTGTGTTTTGTATAGTGCTCTATCTGCAGGATTAATGGATAATTAAAGCAGAAAAACAAAATATGTTTATGTTGCATTTTGCATCAGTTAGCAAGATTGTTCATTCAGGTTTTAAAAAATGTGTCATTACAGCTTGAAACAAAGGCTGAATGTGAAAAGATGCTTATTCTCCTCTTGGTGTAGTTTAGCTTGTAAAGGTGCTTTAAAGAAACAGCTACCTGATGCCCTAAGCTGGGTTTTTACAGTTTAAGCTAAAAATAGCAGTTTTTCTATACTCTGCCAGCATCTTCTAGTTGCATCTTAGGGAAGGTTGGTAAATTTCCCCCAGAGAGACTCTTGCCTGAAAGGCTTCCAAGCATGCACTGCAATTATCATGCAAAAATAGCACTTGCTGCACAAGGACCAGAGCAAAATGCAAATAGCATTCTGCTTTTTAATTCTGAGGCTGGAATTTTAGCCTCCACTTCTGAGAATGCTCACGCCCACCATCTGACCTTCAAGCAAGAAGGCCTGGCACAGGAATTCCGGGTGTGGGGGACAGCACATTCCAGATGAGTCTCTCTCCCTGCTCCCCTACTTTGTTCGGATAACATCAATTGCCAGGGTCAGGCCAAACGGATCAAGGAAGCCAGGTTGAAATGCTTCTGTCACAGCACAGCAGCCTAATGACCTCTCTCGAGAGATGCGCGCACACCTTTGAAGGTAGACCCGCAGCTCTGCCGCTATTCACCTGCATACACAAACATCAGCACTGCCCACCCCCTTCCCTCCAGTCATACCTACCCCCGCATATTTCCCTCACGTTAGGAATCTATCATGTGCAATACAAACACCAAGAAGAAGAGGAACCCCTACCTTAGCTTCCACGTCCCACCTTCGGCTACTGTTCGCTGATGTCACACCTTGGAAACTGAATGTTCCGCAGAGAGGAGAAAAGGATGAATAGGGGAGGGGGGGCAGAAATATACCCAGGGAGTTTCCCACAATGCCTCACTGCAGACCCGCATGAAGCTAAGGAGCAAGAAGGAGGCGGGGAAGAGGGCAGAGACGAGCAGTGAGGGGAGGAGCCAAGAGGCTGGCAGGAAAAAGGGCTGAGCTGTGATTGGGTCCTAGACTGTTTAGCGTAAATGCTGGAAGCGGCCGGGTTGAGTTGGCTGTCGGGAGTGGGAGGCTCAAGGTCTGATGGGATATCACTGATCAGCGGCCGCTAGTGACTGGACATTTATTGGAGGGGAGGGGAGGGTGGAAGCGCCGTATCTGGCAGCCACAGGTGGAGGCGGTGAGTGCACGTGTGGAACGCAGTGCGGGTAGAGCTGGAAGAATCTGGGTGTTTTGACTTCCATTGTGTCCGTTAACGTGTGTAGACTTCTAGGAGCAAAACGGACGACTAGCGGGAGGTGGTGGTGGATAGAGGTACAGATGTTGGGCGATCTTTCGAGTCCGATCGTCGGGCACAGGATTGGGGCAAATGCAACGACGAAATAAAGGAGCCCGGATTGTGATCTTCGACGCCCACGGCTCTTAGACAACACGCGGCAGCAGTGCAAAGTGCTGGTAGGGAAAACGGAACAGCGGCAGGCGGGCCAAATCAGATGAATTAGCAGTCTAATGCTTGAGAGGAATTTATCCTGCGTGAAGGGCATCCAGCGAAGCCTGCTCCTGACAGAATGGGGGTCAGCTTCCCCCCTTAAAATGGAGCGATCAACCTGGCCCCCAGGATGTGTTCTACAGCGCACACGGAAGCGCATCCACCCGCTTCGGGTAATAGATGCCCTACACTGGAAAGGCAAGAGAGGCACACAGGCGTTCGGGTCCGTGCGTATGCGCCTGCACGTACACGTGAATTTGCTCATGGAATGCTGAAAATCCGCAAGATTAAATCAGTATAGATGTGCCTTTGAGGCCAGTTCCCGTACCTCTGCGACACCTTAATTTCTCTTCTGTAGACTGATTCCCTGTATAGGAAAGGAGGGTTAACTTGCAAGTGGCACTGCAGGTTGTCATGCAGGGGTGAGAAAAGCTGCACCTGTTGAAATACTCTTCTACCCTGTGTCCTTTGCATCTGACCTCCATCTCTAGCGCTATTCACCCATTATGTTCAACATTCATACAGACAGTGAGTGTACACAGGTACAGAGGTGCACCTAGGTAATTTTGTAGCCTGAACCTCAAGGCCTTTGGAGGCCCCCCTTGCAAATTAAGCATCATTATGCTTGGCCAGGTGACCACACCACCCGGGACAGACTAAAGAGGATTTGGGGGGGCAGGGGCTCTGGAGGCCCTGGACTTTGCTCCAAGGTTCAGGGGTAAGAGCATACAGAGCTATATGCAGATACAGCTGTTCACACATTATGTTGAACACAGGTTCAGCAGTACACCTCCTGTCTCTACTGTGCATTTGAGAGGCCTATACCTAGGTTCATTTTTAAAATGAACACAGCTACAGTAATTTACACTGTATACTTGTCTAAAATAATGTCTGAGCAGCCTGCTTAAATACCAGGCACACTCCTATAGCACTAGAAGTTGGTCTGGTAAGAAGTTTCACATGCGTAGGAACCCTTCTTTTCAAAAAGATCAATATGACCCATCAATTGTCCATACCAAACAATGCTGGTTGTAGTGAGCAGAGATTTAAATAAATAAATAAAATCCTGAGGGAAATCATTTCCTAAGAAGTTTCTGAATTATCTTACTCTGCATTGTTTTTGGTAACCTGGACTGGAAGAATGATGCCAGTTTTTAAATGAGGGTAGCTAACAGTGTATGTACAGGTGGACTAATAAAGTACAGGGTATGTTTAAAAGTATCTGGCTTAAAAATCCACACAGTTATTTTCTTATCTTAAAATAATATGATAGTTCACGTGTGTGTGTGAGGCTAATATTAGACCACTTGGGGATATCAGAGCTCCAGCTTTGCCTTGGAAGCTCCACATTCTGATAGGAAAGGCACATATCATCTTACTAAAGGTTCTCATTTATAATTACAAAAAAGGAGAAATAGTTGGACTAAGTGAAGTCCTGTAGCTTTAAGAGTTGTACACAAGGGAAAAATCCACCTGATGAGGCAGCACTTGGTTAATTTCCCTCTTCAGTGCTGCTCTTAAAGGTACTGTTACCTGAGCCCTCTTACTGTTTGTTCCTGGCAATTTAGAATTCTCACATTTCCTTGCAAAAGATCTATATATATATTTCTCCTGGGTGTGCCCAGGAGAAATGCGTCCCGGCAGCCCAGCTGATTGGCTGGGCTGCGGGGGCGCCTGATTGGTCCTGGCGGCACAACCCAGGAGAACCAGCGGGCCAGGAGTGTGGGAGGCCATGGTGGCTGCGGAGCCGAGGTGGCGGGCCCGGCCGGGCGAGGCGGCAGCGGGCCCAGGCGGAGCCGAGCCGGCGGCTTGCGGGCCCGGCCCAGCCGCGGAGGCAAGGCAGCGGGCCATGCGGCAGCGGCGGGCCCGGCCCAGCGGCGGGGAGGCCAGAGGCGGCGGTGGCGGGCCTGGCCACGGGGAGGCCAGAGGTGGCGGCGGGCCGGGCACGGGGAGGCCAGAGGCGGCGGCGGGCCGGGCGTGGGGAGGCCAGAGGCGGCGGCGGGCCGGGCGCGGGGAGGCCAGAGGCGGCGGCGGCGGGCCCGGCCTGGCCTGGCTATGGGGAGGCCAGAGGCGGCGGCGGCGGGCCCGCTTGAGGCACAGATGCTCTGTGCCCGGGCCCACTAGTAGAAGAATATCACATAACTTGAGAAAAACTTTGGGCTCTAGGGAAGATCACTTGCAGACTTCTTTACTACTCCTGTATAAGATATGAACAAAGTGTTAAAACATACACAAAAGGTACAAGGACAAATCCTGAGCCTTTGCCTTTCAGTCTGCAAACTCCCTTAGCCATTGGTTGAACTACTGTGATGTCATGGTATGGAATGGAATCTTTATTTTATTCATTGACCAGACAAAAATACAATATATTAGATAAGTTGTAACCTCCAGCAATCATGATTCTGCCAGTACTTTCTTACAAAATACATTTTACAATATAATAATATATAGTACAATTGACACTCATGATTTTACCAATTGCTTCATTACACAGCTTGCAATGTAGCAAAATTTTGCCACCTTGATGGAAACATTAATATCACTGTCAGACAAAAGGAGAGATACATAAAAGGCCGATGGGAAGCTAGACAAAATAGGTGACAAAGTGCTAGCCTATCTCTATAAAACAAACAGTGAAGCAACATATGGTCAGTCGTCTCAACTGTTCCTGATTGACACAGGCATAACTGTCGAGAGAAAGGAATACCAAGATAGATAAATAAACTTTATTTACCAAGACAGTGACCCTCTAAGAGAGCTGAGGGCAGCGTATTCAAGCGTGCCAAGGCAAATGCCCTTCTCGATTTGGCAAGGACAAGCTCATGTAACTATTTAGGTGGTCTATGAGAGTGAGTTGCATTACCTAAGAAAGGTAAATGTCTGACTTGTGCCCTGTCTTCCTGAGTTGCTAGGTCCCAAATCTGCTGCCTAATTAACTCTTTGGCTTTTAAGATCCCTAAGGAGACCAACATTGGGATACTTAGCCCATAACTTTCTAATTTTCTCTCAACTCCCTCCTTCCATGCAGATACAAATTTGTCCTTCAGGACCAGAGGTGCAAGGCCTGCTCAACCAAGATTTAGTTTCAAATAATAAGAGATCTTTGCAACCCAAACATGTGCTTCGATGGGTATTAACCCCAGTTCCAGCCTTAATGCTGTACCGGGTGTCCCTCTTGGCACCCCAAGGATTGTTCTAATGAATTTGGTTTGTATCAACTCTAGAGGATGGAAATCCTTGCAATTACTCAGCTGGGCGCCATATAGTAATTGGGCTAGTATTTTCCCTTTGAAGACCTGAATTACAGTGGGGACATAACTACCCCCCTTCCCGGAAAAAATTATACTGAGTGCCATTGTACTCTTTTGTGCCTCTTGTGTAATGTGGAGCAGATTTGCTCTCCAATAACCATTAAATTGGAAAACCACACCCAAATACTTATAGAGTGACTTGTTCTATATCTTGGCCATCAATTTGCCACTTATGCTGTACAAATTTCTTCTGAAACACCATGATCTTGGTCTTCAGATAGTTAATGTCTAGTTCTTCCTCTCATCAGTATATACCAAATTTCCGAAGGGCTCTGTGCAAGCCCTTGTAAAGGAGAGGATTGCTGTCTCATCTGCATACAACAATGCTGGAACTGGTTGCTGGCCTAATTTTGGAGAATGGAAATCTGACTAATACAGAGTGCATGAATGAGTTTATATAAAAAGTGAAGAGGGGAGGGGGGCAAAAATCCAACCCTGTTTCACTCCTCGCTGAAAGGGTATCCTCTGCGTTAAATGGCCCTGGGAACTATAGCTCACCATAATCCAGTTATCATCATGTATTATGCGTATAAAGGCCAAGAGGCGGCAGTCTATGGAAGAGACCCCCCCATTTCCTCCATAATCTGTCTCTAGCTATCGAATCAAACACCTCTTTAAAATCCACAAATGGATGTCCTGGTACATTTGCAAATATTTGCACTTGCTGATGGATAAGCTGTCCAGGAAAAAGGGTCAAAAATTTCCTGAATTTAGAATAAACCAGTCATAATACACAATTCTACAAAAAATATTGGGCTACTACTTGACTATATTAAAAACAGATTATACAAAACAGATTGGGATCTTATGCAAGTTAGCTTTCCTTGTCCAGTCTCTGGCTACCTGTTGCGATATGCAATATTCACAAGCCTTGTAAGTTGTAACTGCTAAGGGTGAAGGAATTAGTCATATAACACTGACAGTGTGGCTGTTCTGAGGGAAGTTAATGATTAGTTTGGAAAAGATCAGTGAAACGAGATTCACTACCAGCCTTGGGGTAAAAGCGGTGGTTTGCTGATTGCTGGAGGCAGAAAGACTAACAATAGGACTCTCAGGGAGTCCAAGATGGTTATTCTCCCAGAGACCTCCAGGCAAGAGATGCTGTGAACCTTTCCTAAGAAAGAGCAGGAAGAGAGAAGGAGGGATGAGTTTCATTTATTTATTCAAGAGTCAAGACAGCTGGCCAGATCTTTGACTAGGGGTCACTAGTTGGAACAGGTCCTGTATCCATTTCTAGTAGCTGTTGCTGACTCTCCTGCTTTCTCTTTCAGACTGTAACTGTTTTCTCTGCATCTCCCTTTCCATTTGTAACTCTTGTTCCTTAAATTAGATGTAGTCTGGATTCATTGAGTTTACCCAATAGTTACTCAAGACAAATGTTTTTTGGGTCAAAAGGATTTATCTAGAGTGTTTACAAGAAATCCTGATTTGAATATGTTGGAGTACTTAAAGCTGGTTAGAGCTTATTAGGTTTATTAAAATCTGCCAGGAGAAGAATCTATCATATAAGAGGAAAATCTCAAAGGAACGATGAGTGCTATTGATACAAAGTGAGTCTGTCGTGATTCAGAGAGAACCAGAAATTTCATGAGCAGCTCTGATGAATCTGGACTGTACCCAAGTTAAGGAAAGAGAGTTGCAAATTGAGATGTGGGGAAACAGTTACAGCTTGAAAGAGAACAGCAGGAGAGATACCAACAGCTAGAAGCAGATACAGGAACCATCACACTACTGTTATCCAAAATCCATGGGCATGCTTCAGCACTTGTCCCATTAGTTTCAATGAGAGGGAATTATCCACAGGTGTAAGTAAAGTTAAAATGTGCCTTCGGGTCTGTCTCGACTCTTGGCGACCACAGAACTCTGTGGCTGCCTTAGGTAGAATACAGGAGGGCTTTACCATTGCCTCCTCCCACACAGTATGAGATGATGCCTTTCAGCATCTTCCTATATCGCTGCTGCCTGATATAGTTGTTTCCCATCATCTGGGAAACATACCAGCAGGGATTCGAACCAGCAATGTTGTGAACCAAGCCTGATTTGTACACTAGATATACTCTGGAGCTAGCACAGGAAATTACGTTTGTTTGTTTCACCAGTGTGACCAATTGTTTGTTTGTTTCACCAGTGTCACCAATTGACACAAAAAGTGACCAATTCTTTATACAGTGACCATGTATAGTCTGGGCTTGAAGGTAGAAAGAAACCAAACATTCTTACATAATTCAATGGGCTTTATTGAGAGGGCTGTCCCTAGGGGGTGCGGGGCTGGGGGTGAATCAGCATGTGCGGGGGGGGCTAACATTTAATTCTAATAAACATCATATATAAAGCACGCACACAAGCATACATTTTTACACATATGTGTTGTGTGTGTGTGTGTGTGTCCTCACCCCAATTTCTTTTTGCCTCGCTCTGCTGCACAAAGAGATGGGAGCTGGATGAGAGAGAAAGGAAACACATTCTGCACTTCCTCAGAGGCACTCTTTCTACTTTAATGACATGCCAGGCCTGAACTTCAATGCTGAGTTGTGGCCTCGTTCTCTGTGAAGCTCTCCACCTCAAATCCAAACAGGACAAACCAATCTGCCTTTCCCTCTCCTCCAGTCCTCCAGCCAGAGTGCCTTCTTGAAAGGTTGCAAGTTTGCCAATTTTCCAGGGTTGACCTGAAGTTCCCAGGAATTGGAATAAATCTCTAGGTGACTATTGAAAAACCTTTTCATAAATGTACACACCTGGCCAGGGGGAAAGGCCAAGTGTCCTCTACGACAGGACCTGGCTGCAATTCAGAAAAGCTTCTGCCTTCTGTTCTGTTGACGTTGCAAATATAATGCTTCTTCATAGAAATGTTCATCTTCAGCATAATTTCAATGGGGATAGTATTGTGCTTTGCTCAGTTTTAAGACAAAATAGCCACAGAAGAAAGTCTCCTCATAAGACAAAAAGCAAAATACTTACCTAGAGGAAAACCAGGTATAAATTTCCATATAATTGATTTTCCGTACATAGTCCCAAACACTTAAGCAAAGCCATGCAAAAAGACAGCCGTCTTCTAGCATTTTGGCCAGTTGTGATAAGAATTACAAGTTGAAGACAAAATATCTGATTCTGCCTCACTAAAATCAATAACAACTGTGTTATTGGAGGACCTGCAGCATCTTGAGTCAATTGATCTTTTGGAATTAGATGAAGCTACTTCAGTAGAACTGTGCCTGTGTGTTCCAGCCAGAACACCAGCTCCAGTACTCATAATTAGATTATATTTTTATTTACCCATCAATCAAAACAATGATCTGAATGAAGGTTTGTGATGCTGTTGCCTTGTTAAAAGATAGGCATGTTTTAGCCTGAGGAGTACCTGAAAAGGAGTCCACAGGGAAGTGTCATGTAAGCTATTTTGAGTTTTCCAAATGAAGCAAGTGAAATAACTCCAGTTTTTTTAAAAAAAAGTCAAAATGCCTTCAGAGTTGCTGTTTATTTTCTATGCTTGTCTAGTAAAACTCCAGAGGAGTGTGTGTGTGGTAAACATCCATATTGTTGGGTTTCTCCCCCTTTAGTTATTTTGTTATTACTAGTAGGTGAGGCAAAGTCATTTTCAACTAGAAAAGGTGCAGAAGAGGACAACCAAGATGATCAGGGGCCTAGAGCACCTTTCTTATGAGGCAAGGCTACAACACCTGGGGCTATTTAGTTTAGAAAAAAGATGACTGCGGGGAGACATGATAGAGGTCTATAAAATCATGCATGGTGTGGAGAAAGTGGATAGAGAAATTCTTCTCCCTCTCACATCACACTAGAACCAGGGGTCATCCCATGAAATTGATTGCCGGGAAATTTAGGACCAGCAAATGGAAGTATTTTTTTCACACAAAAATTCTCTGCCACAAGATTGGTGACAGCCAACAACCTGAATGGCTTTAATAGGGGCTTGGATAACTTCATGGAGGAGAGGTCTATCAACGGCTACTAGTCGGAGGGCCACCTCCAGCCTCAAGGGCAGGATGCCTCTGAGTAACAGCAGGAGAGAGGGCATGCCCTCAACTCCTGCTGTAGGCTTCCAGTAGCATCTGGTAGGCCACTGTGTGAGATGGGATGCTGGACTAAGTGGGCCATGGGCCCGATCCAGCAGGGCTGTGCTTATGTTCTTATTTTGCATAGATTACACATCATCATCATCATCATCATCATCATCATCATCATCATCCCCCAGTGAGGCACTACCTTGGCGTGGTTGTGGGGCTTGTGTGCTCTGATGAAGGTGAGAGCTATGCCAGAGGTCCAACCATACTGGACAGGTCTCACCAGAGGAGCCAGACAAAGAGTGCCTCTCCCATCAACAATATGGTGAGATGTAACTTTAATAAATCTATACCGGATCGGTCATCGCCCGGGTCAACAAGGACCACGCCAGATGCTATAGTCCCTGGACATCTGGTGGCAAGTGGGCAACAGGACTCAGGATCTTCAGTTGAGCAACCAGGGCTGGAGACAGCAAAGTTACTGGAAGAAACGTCGCTTAACCGAAAAAAATATACGAAAAATGCCAAGAAGGAAATAATGATCTGCTATTACAAGTCTAGTCCAACTAGAATAGATTATTTAAAAAGAATGTACCAAATTTGGAATGAAGATGTAAAAATATTATGGGACTTCCGACTACAAACAGACAAACATCTGCCACACAATACACCAGATATAACTGTAGCCGAGAAGAAAGAAAAACAAGTCAAAATAATCGACATAGCAATACCAGGGGATAGCAGAATAGAAGAAAAAGAAATAGAAAAAATCACCAAATACAAAGATCTACAAATTGAAATTGAAAGGCTGTGGCAGAAAAAGACCAAAATAATCCCAGTGGTAATTGGCGCCCTGGGTGCAGTCCCAAAAGACCTTGAAGAGCACCTCAACACCATAGGGGCCACAGAAATCACCATCAGCCAATTACAAAAAGCAGCTTTACTGGGAACAGCCTATATTTTGCGACGATATCTATAATAACCAACAGTATTGATGATAAAATTCAGCCATCCCAGGTCCTTGGGAAGAACTCGATGTCTGGATAAAACAAACCAGTCAATAACACCTGTCTGACTGTGTAAACAAGAAATAATAATATTCATTCAATTTCTATTCCGCCCTTCCAAAAATGGCTCAGGGCAGTTTACACAGAGAAATAATAAATAAATAAGAGAGATCCCTGTCCCCAAAGGGCTCACAATCTAAAAAGAAACATAAGATAGACACCAGCAACAGTCACTGGAGGTACTGTGCTGGGGGTGGATAGGGCGTTACTGTCCCCCTGCTAAATAAAGAGAAACACCATGTTAAAAGGTGCCTCTTTGCCAAGTTAACAGGGGTTCTGCTTATATATATAATAAAAATTATATACGTAATAAAAATTGTTTATTATTGTGCTTGCAAAAGGGAAGTAAAGGGAGTTTGAAATTTGTAGAATTTCAGCTCCAAACATTATTCATTTTATGGAATAATGACTATATGGTAAACCCCTGCTAACTGGGCAAAGAGGCACCTTTTACCATGGTGATTCTCTTTATTTAGCAGGGGGAGAGTAACTGGCCCTATCCACCCCCAGCACAGTACTTCCAGTGACTGTTGCTGGTGTGTGTCTTATGTTTCTTTTTAGAATGTGAGCCCTTTGGGGACAGGGAGCCATCTTATTTGTTTTATTTCTCTTTGTAAACCGCCCTGAGCAATTTTTGGAAGGGCGGTATAGAAATTGAATTAATAATAATAATAATAATAATAATAATAATAATAATAATAATTTGATTCTGAGAAAGATCTGCTTTTCTTTGGCATGATGTCATTTTGGAATTATTTATCTAGTTATTAATCTGTTGAACAGTAACAGTTAATATTATTTATTTGTTTATTTATTTATTCCGTATACCACCTGACTCCAAAGGCTCTAGGCGGTTCACAATTATTCTTAAGAAGAAGAAAAATTTAAACCTTTTCCAGAGCATACAGTATTCCAATGTAAAACCTAGTGCATTCCGCTAACTTGAATGGCAGGATTTTTCATGCAACATTTGGTATCTATAGGTCATCAGGAAGTATGATATTCAGATGTTCTTCAAAAAACTATCAAAAAATTATTTAAATTTTCCCCAAACATATTGTAGTGTAAAAAGTAGTGCATTCAACTAGTTTCAATGGCAGGATTGTATATTCAAAGTCTAGTATGTGTAGGTCATCAGGAATTATGACTTTATTTCTCACAAACATACAAAACAAATTATTCAAAATATATAATAGATTAATTCCAGATTAATAATAGATTAATATATAACAGATTAATCTAATATAATATATTAAGCACCCTTTTCTTCTCAGAAAGTCTGTTTTGCTAGGGTTTTATACATAATGTTTCATTTTGTTTAAAACTAACAGTAACTGAGCCTTACAGAAATAAGTAATGTGGGATCTCTCCAAGTCAAAGACCCCAATGCATTCTCTTTATTGCACCGCCACAAGAACCCTTTATAGGCAACGCCTGGATCTGGCACATGCCTCCTTTTACTCTTGAAGATCCTCAGGGTTAGTCGCTGATGAGTTTCCATCCCACACAGAATTGCTTCCGGGCTTTGCTATCTTGACGTAGCAGCGAGCACAGTGAAATTCCATTCCACAACACAGTCTGTAAGCAACACTAACATTTCCCTCAAAATGTGTATGTGTATTGTGGGTGGGTTTTCTTTTCTTTTTGGCAACACTGAAGATGGTAATAAATAATGGTTTTATATGAAATAAACCTTAACCATTGGAATGCACATCTGACTCATGTCAGAGGTTTTTGTTTTGCTTTGCATCGTGTCATGTTGGGAGAGAAGGAAATGTATACAGCTAGCTATGCCAATAGATGGAAGCTTACAAATGGCCAGTAGGTGGCAGTAATAAGCTCTGAGAAAACCAAAGGAAGGCGGCAGGGTTGGGGCAGGCAGGGGGTGAACATCTAACAAGGTGACACTGTTGCTTTGGCAAAAAGACAGTCCAGAGTTTCTTAAGACAGGGGACAGAGAATTTAGGCAGGACAAAAACAGAGGCCATGTCCTGATCACCCAATGACTTGACTCGGCTGTCAACTCAAATGGAACATTTGAGTTGCTTCCATTTCAGAGCATAAAGAGTCCAGATTCCAAGCAGATTGGCTGCTCCATTCTTTCTGTGAATCTCACCAGAGAATGGGGAGGCTTTGAAAGTGATAAATGGCTCACTTGAATGTGTCACCATCCTGGAACCAAACAGTGAGCTAAAAGCTATGGGGATTGCACATGTATGTGTGCATCTCTCTCTCTCTCTCTCTCTCTCTCTCTCTCTCTCTCTCTCTCTCTCTCTCTCTCTCATTCAGTTACATTTCCATGGAAGCAGAATGTCCTCTTTGGTAAGGCTGTTTGGTAAAGTGAGATTTCCACATCTGCCGAGAAACTCAGGGCTGGTTCAGTTTCATAGAAGCAGAGGGAACCTCAGTCTTCTAACCCAACGCCATACCCAGGGAAGAGATCCCAAATGAAAAGCCCTCACAGCAAGGGGTGTCTACTCAGCTTTTCAGTGATGCGCAAGAAGAGGAGGCCCTGCCTTTAAGCTCCAGTTTGGCTACTGCGCGTCATCGAATCCTGTCCAGTTATGGTCCCAATTGGCCACTGAGCACAATTTGAAAGCTGAGCTTGGCTCCAGCTTGCTGAGAGTTTTATAGGAGCTCTGCAGGTTTTTGAGATTTCTTGCAGTACTGAGAGAAAGGATGCCATTACAGTACTGAATCTTTCATGGAGACTTTGAAAGAAATTGACTTCTTATATTTAAGACAGATTACCTGGCAAGCTCTGTTTATTGAAATTGTTCCAATGTATTCATAGGAACATAGGGAGCTGCCTTATACTGAGTCAGACCATTGGTCCATCTGGCTCAGGATTATCTACACAGACTGGCAGCGGCTTCTTCAAGGTTGCAGGCAGGAGTCTCTCGTCTCAGCCCTATCTGGAGATGCTGCCAGGGAGGGAACCTGGGGCCTTTTGATGCTCTTCCACTGAGCAAAGGCTCCATTCCCCTTAATTTCTTACAGTGCTCATGTGTAAGGGCCATTCACACAGGCGGGCAGGCAGAAAGAAGGCTCCGCAAACCTTGCTTCCCCCCAGATGATCATTGGTTGGTTGGTGGGACCACGCTCTGTGCTCCCACACGATCAGCCCTGCTCCATGCAGCACAGAGCAGGGTTGATCGATCTGAGGCCAGGACTCGTTTTCCTGGCCCCCAGAAATCTTGCAGTGATGGTGGGTTTTTTTGCCTCCTCTGCATGTTCTTTTTCATGGAAAGGCTAGAGCATGGTAGGTCACATGGTATGTTCAATGCATGTACAATCTGTGTACAATGTATGCATGTACAGACCTGTATGCATGTTATACTGAACACAAGTACAATAGTACACTTCCTATAGGCATCCTGCATTTGAAGGAGAAGTACCCAGATTAACTGAGCAAAGAGGCACCCTTTCAAGAGTGATGATTCTTTTTATTTAGCAGAGGGAGAGAAACTGGGCCTATCCAACCCCAGCTCAGCATCCCTCCAGTGGCTGTTGCTGGTGTCTACCTTTATGTTTATTTTAAGATTGTGAGCCCTTTGGGGACAGGGCTCCATCTTATCTATTTATTTGTTTGTTTCTATGTAAACTGCTTTGAGAACTTTGGTTGAAGAGCGGTATATAAATATTCGTAGTAGTAAATGAACACACATTCAGTCATTCATCCAAACATGTGTACAGACATTGTATTAAAAGGCACTCTATGTAATAAAATAAAATAAAATAAAAATAAATAATAATCCTAACTGGAGGGTGGGTGGGGACTATTTTGGGCTTGGATCAGCATTCTGTTGTATATATTTATTTGAGCTGAGATTTCAACCAGGGAGTTCCAGTTCATACCGTTAGCCATTATGCTATCCCAAACTCTTTCAACTGTTTCTCATGTTCCAAATATTTTTCAAGATGCTGATAAAAAGTCACAGTCTTTCCCCATGCCAAAAATCTACTGAAGCTCAATTTATGTGTAGAAAATGTATACAGTTTATGCACAACAAATTATGTGTATAAACTAGGCTGCCTGCCCTTATCTTATTTATTTATTCAATTTCTATACCGCCCTTCCAAAAATGGCTCAGGGCGGTTTACATAGATAGATAGATAGATAGATAGATAGATAGATAGATAGATAAGATGGATCCTTGTCCCCAAAGGGCTCACAATCTAAATATAAACATAAGACAGACACCAGCAACAGTCACTGGAGGTGCTGTCCTGGGGGTGGATCAGGCCAGTTACTCTCCCCCTGGTCAGTAAAGAGAATCGCCACGTTAAAAGGCGCCTCTTCAGCAAGTTAGCAGGGGTAAATCTTTCAGTTCAGTTCTATAAAACAACAGGTTACTCACATGTAAATTTGGTTCTTCTAATGGCCATCTGTTCTTTTACACCTATGGGCTTTGTGCCTGTGCATGTTAGGAAACTTCCAAGCTTTCTCTCCTACTTTTTTGGTGGGAACCCAGCCCCCTAGGTGCTATATGTGGCTACGCCTCTCATCCTCTCAGTCACAGAGTCCGCCTACAGTAGATCCAGCGGGGAGGATGGGAGGGTGTTTAAATGGACAGATGACCACTAGAAGAACCAAATTTACAGGTGAGTAACCTGTTGCTCTTCGATGTGGTTTCTGTCTTTTACACCTATGGGCACATCACAAGCTAGCGTGGGTTAATCAAACCGAGATTGCCAGATAGCTCTACCAAATGCCGTATCCTTCTGAGCCTGAGAATCTATGGCATAGTGCTGAATGAAAGCATGTGGCAAAGTTCAAGTGGCCACTTGGCAGATTGTCTAGAGGGGAACCGCACAGTCAAATGCCACTGAAGAGGCCACCACACTTGTGGAATGTGCTTTGACAGGTTCAGGCTACTGCTTACGTGCTAACTGGTAACAAAGTACAATTGTTGATACAATCCACCTGGAAAATGATCGCAACAAAGCTTGAAGACCCAGTCTAGGTCCATCATAACAGACAAGCAAAGATGAAGCCTTCCTCCAGATCTTTGACCTCTGAATGTAAAAAGCCAAAGCTCTCTGCACATCCAGGAGGTGCAATTTTTTCTTTGCCAAAGATGAAGGAATCTGGAAAAACACTGGTAAGTTAAGTGACTGCGATTGATGAAAAGTCGACACCACCATAGGCAAGAATTGAACATCCAGATGGAGCACCACCTTGTCTTGATGAAATTGTAGATGGGGGGGGGTCGTCTGATCTCAGAGCTCTAAGCTTGTTCACCCTTCGAGTGGAGGTTATGGCCACCAGAAAAGCCACTCACCACATGAGTAGTCGTGCGTCCATAGCAGCCAACGATTCAAAGGGAGGGCGTAAAAGACTCACTAGTACTACTGACTGACACCTGCCAGATCTTCCAAGCCACCAGGTGTAGTGAGTGCACCTCCAGATGAAGAATTTGTCTTCCCACCTGCAAGAGCAGATGAGGCAGAGGGGGAAGGTGTACATATTCCTGTGCCAGGCTTCTGTGACCCAGAAATCAAGGTCTTGGGCCCCCAGTGGGCTATTAATATACAACTCATCCACTCAAACTTGATTTTCAGCAGAACCGTTGGGATGAGGGGTATCGGTGGAAACAGGTATGTGTAATGTTCCTTCCAGGGAAGGGCAAATGTGTCACCTAGGGAAGCATGACCCCCTCCCACCCCTGGAGCAATACAGGGGGCATTGAGTGTTCTCGTGAGATGCAAAGGCATCTAGGGCCGGAGTCCCCCACTTCATGAAGAGGTCCTAGACAACCAGCATCCTCTCATGAGAGGAGATTGTCAACCTGCTTGACTGTCCGACCGCACATTTATTTATTTACTTTTATATACCTATGTAATAATAATAAACTTATATACATTCTGAGCTTCCTGATATGAACTGCCTACGGCGTAATATTATGGGTGATGCACCACAGCCAAATGTCCACAGCAAGGGCCAGAAGAGATTTGGAACATGTGCCTCCTTGCGAATTCACATAAGCTTTGGCCGTGGCATTGTCTGTTTGTATGGCCACGTGACACCCCTTTATGGTAGGCAGGAACCCTTTCAATGCATGGAATATTGTCAGGAGTTCCGAATCGTTTCTATGTTGGCCAGAGTTTTCCGCTGTCCAATGGCCATTCGGATGACACTCACCCACGTGAGCTCCTCAGCCCGTTTCTGAAGCGTCTGTTGTAATGATTGCAGATGGAGATGGGGGTGTTGAAAGGGGGCACCCACCATCAGATGTGTCTCATCCGTCCACTACGGAACTGCTGCACAAACTGTCGCTGTTGGATAAAGGATCATACTGCCTGGATAGTGGAATGGGTTGAATCCCTCAAGAAACCAACTCTGGAGGATCCGCATCCGGAACTGAGAGTGAGGGATCACGTAAGTGGTAGCTGCCATATGCCCCAACAGCTTCTGGATGGATCTCAGTGTTTGGGGACTCCCCTGGGTGAGGGCGCTTGCTAAATGAATGATAGTGTACATGTGAGCCTCTGGCAAGAAAATGTGTTCCCAAATTGTATTGAAAACGAGGCCAATGAACTGTATGCGCCTGACTGGTACCAGCTGAGACTTTTCAAAGTTGATCTGTAGGCCACAAACCTCAAGCTGGTACACCCTGGTATGTAGCACTTCTAGAGTGGCCTCTGGAGACCTTGCCAACAGGAGCCAGTCATCTAGGGCAGGGGAAAATCTGGACCCCTCACTCTTGAAGAAACGCAATGACTGGAGCCAAGCACCATGAAAATACGGGAAGCAGAGTTCAGGCCGAATGGAAGGCCCTTGAACTGATAGGTGTTTCCCCTTATCTTGAACCTCAGGAACCAATGAAGTTGAAGCTGGATAGAAATGTGGTAATAAGCATCGTGAAGGTCCAGGAAGACCATCCACATATCTCATTCCAGAAGAGACACAATCATAGGAACATTCTGAAATGCTTGTAAATAACATAGTTGTTGAGCTCCCTGAGGTCTAAGATCAGACGGAGATGGCTGTCCAGTTTGGGAATGGTAAAATATCTTGAGTAGAAGCCTGGCAGGTTCGCATTGATAACCCGTTCTATCACATCCTTGAGGAGAATGCTCTTGACCTCCTCCCTCTAGGGCGGGAGTAGAAGGGGTCATTACTGCACCCAAACGCGTCGGTTTCTCGTTAAATTCTATTGCATAGCCCAGTCTTATGATAGTCAGGACACAGTGGTCCGTAGTAATTGCATCCCATTCCCCGGCATATGGGGCTAAATATGTTCTGAAGTCCCACATCCCGGAGTCATTGCTTTCGTGGAAACATAGAAGGTCGTTGTTTTTGCTGTGCAAGCTTGTTGGTCTGATAGGAAGGCTTGTCCCACGGTTGATACTTGTTGGGACAAAAAGGAATGGTCAGCAGAGCGGTGTGAAGCGTAGACCTTAGGTGGCTGGTAAGGGGTCCACCTAGGCTGCTTTTGTTGCCTGCTTGAAGAGGGAAGGTCGGACATGGATCTGGAAGTATTCTGCAACTTCTGTACATTCTGAAGCATCTCATCGGTCATCTTCCCGAACAGAGCCAGACCTTTGAATGGGTCCTTGACCCTAGCATGGATTTCGTAATTCAGCCCCGAGGACAGCAGCCAGGCATGTTTCCTGAGGGCTACCGATGTGGCCATCATTTTTCACAGTGCACTCCATGGAGTGTCTGGCTGAATATAGTTCCTGCTTAGTCAGCTGGAATGCCTTAGCTGGGTCACACTTGCAGAGGCGTATCTAGAGAAAATTGCGCCTAGGGCAAGCATTGGAATTGCGCCCCCTGTCCAAACATCTGACACCCATCTTTCAGATAACTTTACCATAATATCAGCTGAAAAATACAAGTCAAGCTCGTTAGTCTTTTAATATTTCAAAAACTGTTTAGCAGTGGACGTAGCAAGACCAAAAAAATGCAGGAAAACTACAAGTTTCAGTATGCTGGGGCTCATGAAATACCCAAATACTATGTGGAGGTGTACTTGGAAAACTAAACAGAAGTGCCTGTCTCATTCTCTACTATGCATTGTAGCATCACTATTACATAAGTTTTTAAAATAAATGGAGAATTTGACTTTTCCCAGATACTCTGAAAATAATTAAAGGATATGCAGAGTAAACTGTGTCACTGCTTGGAATATATTCTAGTATTTCAGAAAGACAGTTAAAATGAGAGAAAGAGGGCAAGAAACTCCCAGTGGGCCTTAATAGTAAGGATTTCACACTGATTCAAAGACAAACTCACCATTAATAGCCATATTCTTAAGACATCACATTTAACTCACTTATCACAAGAAGCAAAGTCAGAGCAAATGAATACAATCCTAGCTCATAAGCTTCAGCTCAGTATTCACAAGCCCTGATTCTCTGTACATAGTGCCAAACTAAATATGTGTATAGTAACTTATATAATATTTATTTATTTATTTATTTATTTATTTATTTATTTATTTATTTATTTATTATTTTGCCTGTAGTCCCTTCGGAGGGCTTCCTAAAGGCCATAGGGGAGTCTGCAAAGGTTCCCCCTCCCCCCACTGGCCTCTAGGGCCTTGCAGGGACCATTTGAGCATGTGCGGTGGCCATTTAAAAAAATAAATTTTGTTTTTAAAAAATGGCTGATGAAAACAAAATGGCCACCTCACATGCTCAAATGGCCTCTCTGAGGCCTGGCATGGCCTAGGGTCTCACAGAGGCCATTTGAGCATGCACAGTGGCCATTTTATTTTTGGCAGCCATTTTTTGAATTTTTGAATTTTAAAAAATTGGCACCCCACTTCAAGTGGCGCCTGGGGCATATGCCCTGCCTACCCTACCCATATACCCTTTCTGCCTCGTCCTGAGGCAGAAAGTCTAGAGAAGGAGCAACTTTCCCCCACCAAAAAATGATTATAATGTACATGCAAATTACCATAGAGGTCTGTTAATTTGCAATTTCCAGATGGAGAAAAGTCACCGAATAAAGACATCTGCCAAATGAGTCCAGCACACGCACTTCCTTGTCACTCGGATTAGTAGAGGTTCTTCCTTTAGATTTAGCGAGGGAGGCCTCCACAACCACAGAATTTGGGGTAGGGTGATTTTGCAGAAACACCAACCCCTCTTCATGCATTTGCACTCTATAAAAGTTCTCAAGTCTACACATAGGTTGGGGCAAGATGGAAGTTTCCTCCCAATATGACCACACCTCCTTTAACAAGTTTTATTCAATGGGGGAGATGCAGGGACCCTGGCTTCCGCATCCAGTTTGCCCTTTTGTTGTACATCCAAACGACATCTCAGAGCTGAAGCCATCTGGAAACGTAGTCAGAATACTGTCTCAAATCTTCCAATGGAGTCACAGGTTTTATCTCTAGCAATGTCTCCTGTGGGGAAGAGCCCAAGGAAGTATGTTCTGAAACAGGTGAATCACCACCATCACCAATCTCATCTTCCTCTTCAGAAGAGTCCAATGGTGTCGGATTCGGGTCAGGGTCATCTGGGTGAGCCAGAAGCTCTGGTTACAGTTACAGAGTCGGGTGGACTGGCTGTGACTTCAGAGCAGCCAGAAGGACAGGTAGTGGTGTCGCAGGTGGCTGAGTTGGTACATCCACAGGTGCTGTCTGGTGGTGATAGGCGATTGGCAGACCGATCCCGACAGTCCTGCAGGGGAGAACAAGATCGTGGTTTTCCAAGTGAGTGGGAAGGGCTAGAGCCATGATATCTTGTGTAATACCTGTCTAAATACTCGTCCTGGTACTGAGATTGTGAACGGAACTTGGACGATCCCGAGGAATGCCAAGATTTGTAGTACTCACGTGGCTCTGGCATCCCATGCCATACACTTCGGGATAGGGAGCTGCTGCCACCCAAAGAGACTGAATCCCATGGGGAAGCATTTCCCATGGGGAACACTCTTCATAAGAACCCCCAAAGCAATCCCAATCCAGAGTCCTCTGCCTGTCAAACGAGAGACTACTATCTGCCCAACCTTCTGGTTCTTCCCAAGAGATGGCATGGCCTACGGGGAAGCCAGGTAGAATTTGGGTCAATTCGATCTGGGGAGTATGCAGTCTCCTCTGAGAATTCAGGGTCCCCTTCCAGATCTTGTTCAGGGTTACGGCCACATTGGATGGTAATCTGGAGAAGTCTCCCTTGGTGAAGGCATAGGCATCTTCAATACTGGTAGAGGGATTGATCCCGAAGCCTCCCTTGACCCTTGCAATGATACTGCAACCGGTACAGGCTTGGGGTCAGACAACGGAGCCAATGGAACAGCAGGTGTCAGTACCGTGGGAGCTGCCTGAATTATAGGTGTGGGCGGAGCAGGCAGCTTTTTCGTCTTTGGAATCTGAGGCAAGCATTGCCCTGCAGGCAGCTGTGGCTTAGCAGCCTTCTTTTTCTTTAGGAGCGGCACCACTCCAGCAACAACCACAGTAGGTGCCGCATCCTTCAACTTTGCAGCAGGCGGATCCGTAGCTGGAGTAGAGGGAACTGGTCCGAGCAACAGCACAGGCGTGGCCGATGGGACTGGATTCCCTGGCGGTGCAGGCAACGATACCAAAGCAATCGGTGTTGAGGATATCGGCTCCTAAACAGGGGTCGTAGTAGACGCAGAGTCTGAATCTGGCACAGAGGCAGCCGCCACCATTTTATCCTTCTTGCTTTGGCTCAGAGCCATCGAGGAGTGGAGAGCAGCCTCCCACAGAGCTGACCAGAGGCAAGAAGCCCTGTTCTTCTGGGCCTGTCGTATAAATTTCTTGCAATGAGGTCAAGCCTCAACAATACGGGCTTCCTCCAAACACAGCAAACACTCCGAGTCTGTGTCCGGGGATGGTATTTTAGCACTACAACGGACACACTTTGAGCTTAAACCGGGCACAATAAAGTCTTTAAACACCCCATTTGACATTCAGGAGCAGAGCCGTAAACTGGGATGGGGGGACCCCACAACCAAATACACAAAGAAGAAATGCCAACTACCCGATAGAACAAATATATATATATGAAAGGAAGATAGGAGAAGGGAACAAGAGAACATAAGAATAAATTGAAAGAACTTTCCTCTGTTTGCTTTCCTAGCCCAAAAGTCTCTGACCACGTCTACTGTAGAGCCGTCAAAGGAAGACTGAGGGGATGAGGAGAGGCGCAGGCGCATATAGTGGCTGGGAGCAGGGTTCCCGCCAAGAAGGCAGGACAGAAAGCTTGGAAGTTTCCCAACTTGGTTTCTGGGCAGGTGCAAAGTCCATAGGTGTGAAAGATAGAGACCACATCAAAGAACAAAGATATGCCTCTCTACTTCAGATAATTATTGTGAAGTACAGAAATACAGGTCAGCAAAACCCAAACCCACACACACACGCAAAAAACCACATTGAAGCAGCTCTATTTAGAATATTTATTCTACATGACAATACACAAACGTTATTTTAAAACTTTTCAAGAGAAAAAGTTTGCTCTCCTTTTATTTTTGTAAGCAGCAATTTCAAAAAACAGTACAATAGTTGTCCAGGGTTCCCACAGCAACAGGATATAACATCAGATAAAGTTGTTAACTAACACACACCATTCAAGATCTGTATGCCTCATGAACAAAAATTTCACACACACACACACACTCTCACATACATGCACAATGGCCAAGGTCGCAATTTAAACATTACTAGATGCTCCACATGACTGAACAAAGGGGTGTTCAAAATAAATGACACCAAAAAACATTTTTAATACCAGCAAATAAATAGTAACCTAAAATGAACATAAACCTGTCAGAAATGTTAACAGAGATTAGTGCTGCTGAAAGGGTTACATTATGAGAGGATCTGCTGGTTTTTCCATCTTTTTTTAGTTGTTACTGCTCAAGGAACTACTACACCAAGAATCCCAAGGGAGTTTTTCTTGGAAGAACCTATTAGTTCTAATCCTGCTAGATATTTAACATACATTAAAGTTCCTAAATATTGTAGGATACTTACGCTCAACCACTTTGCCCTTGTGCAACAGGCACCATCGAAACCATATCTCATGTCTTATTATATTGGGAGTTTTATAGGGACTCTTGTCAATATTACATCTTCCCTCTTTTAATCAATGTCCCAGGCCATTTGGATTTATTTTATGTAAAATGTTTGCTCTCTGACCAGAAGGATGAGATTTCCTTAAATGTTGCCAAGTTTTATCCGACTGCTGGGAAAATTGGACATCAGATAGTAGTTTCCTTATAGCCTGTACAGGGTGCACATAAGGGGTAAAATTTACTTCATGTAGTATCATTATATGTTATGTTTTGCACTGTTATTAATATATATTTTCTTTTCTCTTTCGACCTGTACTGTATCGATTGATACTACACCAAGAAAAAAGTATCTAGGAAAGATTCATTCTTTCTCTCTCTCTCTCTCTCTCTCTCTCTCTCTCTCTCTCTCTCTCTCTCTCACACACACACACACACTTTTCCTGTGAGCTAGCAAAGAGCAAGTGTCAAAACTCTATAACAAAACCAGAGAATGTCAAGTGCACAGACAGCAGCGATAAGTAATAAGGTATAGAGGCGTGCTAAAGCAGCTCGTCACCACCTTAAACACTCTTCTCTCCAGCACTGCTTCGGTCATCTAAGCACAAAACACTAACCAATCCACAGCACTGAGGAAATGACTGTGAGGATTGGAAAATATTTGAGGAAGCAGAACACAGAGAGGAGGAGAGAAAGCAGCTGCAGTAAAAATTAAACCACAGAGAACGAGAGTGCTGCTCTGCCTTTCTAACTGATGTCATGTATGGTCCAAAGAAACTCACTGAGGTCATTAGAAGAGTCACTGGTTACTTCAATGGTTCCAGGACAAAAAGTTTTAAATTTGAGCTCTCTTTAAACACACACACACACACACACACACACACACACACACACACACACACACCAACAACTTCAGAACATTCAGTAATGCACACCTTTACACAAATGCAGACCGAGGAAACTAAATTTGGCAGGCTGAAAGCCCCACTCACAGGAATATACATTCACTGGACATGCACTTTGCACAGATGTTCCAGGGCCTTCTGTTTCCACAAGGAAACTGTTAGCATTAAGATGTCCCCTGGGGTTTAAGGTTAAATATTTAACAAAGGTAACTGTTTGCCCCTCACATTCACTCACAGTATTTGTTCAACTGTTTGGAATGGCTTTGGTTCAACAAGAGAGAGAAAAGCATTGATCTGTTCCACAGAGCACTCTGAAAAACACATGTAAGCCCTTGTGCATGTCGAAAGGTACTCTCTGGACCACAGCAATTTTATTAAATGAAAACCATCATTTAAACTTCAAATGATTAAGAGTCACAGTCCATAATTTATATTGTAAACATACACCCAACTGATTCTTCATTTCCCAAGTATTATGTATTCTGACACTCTCTACTCAGCTTTAAAAGTGTGATTTTTATAAAATGGAACCAGAATGAATTATCCATCCAGTTCACATAAAAGACACTAGCAACTTGATAACAGAGGGTTTTTGTGTTGGAAATGAGGTTGAATCTTATACTGTATACTATAGGGCTTGCTGGCTTCAACTACAGCTGTTAAAATCAATGATGGGATATTATTATCTGGCCCTTTCAGAGTGCATACAGACATAGGTTTTTGAAGTGGCTGAGCTGCTGGGAAAGCACATTCATCACACTGTATAGAACTGTACAATTCCCTGGTCCAGGACTGAGCTCTGGAGAAACCAGTTTGCAGAAGAAACCAGCTGTGCACAGTACTAACTGGCCGGTGCTTGTGAAGTCAATAATCCACCTTCACGCTATCCCAAGAGTAGCATTTTAGGTCTTTTAAAATGAAATTTCCTTTTATATGAAATAACAAGGGAATTGATATTTTAAATTAACATTCATGCTATTTTATTTTATTTTAAGGTAGAAACCCACCCAAAGATTGGTGAGAGGAGCAAGACTGACAACTAAGATTAGCATTTTAATAGCTGGTAAATATGTGCATTGTGAAGGTGAGGAGGAAGTTAGGTTCAACTTGCGAGAGAAAAGGCCATAGCAAGTGCTGCTTAAAGTTATGCCTGTATGCAGCCTTAGACGAAGGAATGCCAGCAATGGCAACTGGATGCATTGCTACAGACATGCCTCAGGCCAGCCCTATGGGATCACACTGCGACTGAATAGTTTCTGACATTTGATTTCATCATTGGATAGAGAAGCAACTCAGACATTCTGAAGAGAAAAAGGAGCAGACAGAAATGGGCTAACTGGGAAGAAATAGGACCCCTGAATGACATTAAAAATACATGGGTCTTAGTCCTTCAGTGACATTATAACTCAGCAACACATTTAAATTCAGGACTTCCAGCTAGCCTTCTTATCAAGTTCTTCTGTACATGCATCAACAACTCTGCATTGAATTCTCAATTCTGCATCGGCTGTATGATTTGTGGAGCATATTTTCAAGAGGTCAGGAAAGAAGCAATTTGTGCTTTAGAGAGGAAGCAATAAGGAAGACAGAATTTCACGCTGATCCCCACTACTGTAAGACAAGTTCAGTTCAATTACCCATTAGGTGACCCCCATACCCCACAGCATTTAGAAAGTTAGAACTGAAAAATAAAAATTGAAAGAGGACCAAGGACTTCAACATTTGGCCCAACTCACTGCCTCTTTGAGAGATCCCTCTTTCCTCTCATTTACTTTTTGGAGGTCTTAGAAATGGAGCTTTCACATTCCAACTACTCTGGGAATGGCTGGGGGAGGAATAAATCATTCCCATGGAAATTTTTAGTCACAAACTAGTTTCCTAGCATAATTTACTTGTGTTCTGTAAGTAGATGACTACTTAAATATAATCATAATTTTTCTGGATACCAAATGCTAGAGCTACAGAAGCATTATTTCCACATATAGATTTCCTTGAATAGAGTTTTGAAGGTGGACATTGATCTTGAAGGACCAATCTCTCTTCTGTCCAGGGAAGAAGGATCACTACAGCTCAGACATTTCAGGCAATCAGCATTTTGGCTCATATAGCACAGTATTCTTAATCCAGACAAAAAAGGTGGTCCTGGTCAGTAGGACGTCTGATCTGGGAAGAAGAGTTTAACTATTTGAGGGATGGGGTAGCGCTTCCCTTGAAGATCTGTGGTTACTGCTGGACACAGTTCTGAACCTAGCAGCAACAGTCAGAGGTACCTTTGCCCAACTTAGACTGGTATACTAGTGCTTCCATTCCCGAAGAGATCTGATCCGGCCATGGTGACATATGCCTTAGTTATGTCACACATGTTACTTCACATTTGGATTACTCTACAGTGTGTGGAGCTCCTTTGAAAGAGTATCTGGAAACTTCAGCTGGTACAGAATGCTGTGGCATCTGTTACTGTTGGGAGCTGGTGATGGGGAATGCACAACTCCCCTGTTGAAACAACATTATTGGTTGCCAATTCATTTCCAGGCTCCATTCAGAGTGCTGTTTTTGACCCCGACAGTTCTATATGGCTTGAGACCGGAATACTTCTCCCATATGAACCTGCCTGCTTATTAAGATGGCCTACAGAGGTCCTTCTCCATATCTCACCAACATCTGAATAGTACTCAGAAGAAATGCAAGAGAGGGCCTTCTCAGTGGTCACACCCTGGGTTTAGAACTCTCTACCGAGGGAGGTTTAATCTCTAGTCTATCTAGAGGCTGTAAGATCCTAGCTCAAGGAGGACTGAGTGTAGTATCCAGGTCTCATGGGTCCAAACTAAGAGATACTTTCACTGCATACAAGCCTATAAACCAATCCACATCTCTCTGTTCCCATTAAAGGTATATTTCCAGTCTTTCTAACACAAGGTGACACTTCTTTTGTGAAGAGATCTGTTTAGGTCCAGACCTTTGCATTTTGCCTTCCTTATGTCTCGAAAGAAGTGTTTTTGCCGATAATCTTCACTTAGTATAAGTATAAATACTATCTGCAAAATCTCAGAAGAAAAAATAGTGACTATTCATTGGCACTGGCTAATATATTTAAGTGAAATCAAGTTGTAGGAGTGTCCACTTCTTACCACTAAGAATGAGCTTAAAGAAAGCCAGCTAAAGAAACACCAGCCCAGTTTAGAACTGAGCACGGAATAAAGGTCTCTTCTTGCATGATCTGGTTTCCCTTTTTTTGCATGAACTCTCCCCAAAGTTCAGATTTCGCCTGCACCCTTCCCCCAGCTGTTCCCTTCCACAGATGGTAATATCCTTGTCCTGTTTCCAACTCAGAAGGTCTCCTCCACACACCACTCAGACGAAACATAACTGGAAGCCTGCAGACAGCAGATTCCCCCAACAGTCTTCTAGCCTCTCCCTGCCCATCCTGCTCACATGACATGGCACTTGCTCGGTTTGTTTTTGAGCTGCTCTCATGTGACATCGTTGGTTTTTGTTTTTTTCTAAATCATGCTAATAGTGCAGGCTTTGATGACTGCACATCAACAAACCAGGAGCTTAGTAGTGTGTCACATGTGTGTTTCACAAAGGCTATTCACTTTACCTATACAAAAGTTGGGATTTGGGAATGCATCCGCACTATTTCACAGTCCAGTCAACACTTTGTTGTGTCCTGCCTTCCCACATTTCAGGATTCTAACTGATCATTCTGCCCTCCACCCCCAGCAATGACTTCTGCAATCACTGAATAATGGGAATTAAGTAGAGCTAGGCTGTCTAAAGGCCTACAACACAACAGACTCCATTGCCACAGGTTTCAGTAAGTTACTTTTCTGTAGCTTATCCACAGTTGTCACAAAGATGTGAAATACAAAAGGGAAATACAAAAGGCAAGCTTCAGAATAAAAAACAGTTCCTCTCTCCTAAAACACAGGAACAGCTTGCAATTAAGTCTCCTTCCTGGATGGATTCACTCGAACATTCACTCCAGAGCTCTTCCCTCTGCTGTGAGAACACTGTTCAGACTTCCATTATACAGTTGCACTCTCACCTTTCCTCCTCCCAGTTAAAGACAAGAAGTCAATTGCTGATGATCTCATTGACTGGGAGGGAAGGAGGGAATGCCATGTACAGAGAGCACAACAGGTTTCATTGCTGCTCAGCTGCTCTCAGCAAAAACAGAGTCTCACACCAAGATAGCTCTACTCAGGGCCCCCTGTCCATTTTGGATCAAACACCCACCAAAATCGATGGCTGTCCATAACAGGTTGGATCCCAGAACTTCACTTTCTGAGCAGAAGACTTTTCAGTTCATATGGGTATGGATCTGTTATTATTTCTTCCTGTTCGGGGATGCAGACAGAGGGAAAGCTTGAAGAGCAACTTCTCACTAAAAACTTTTTGGGTGGAAAGACACTTTTAAAAGGAGGGGGAAAATCTATTTGGTGGGAATTTGGTAAAATGAGAGTAGATCTGCAACCCTACTCCCCTGTGTCGTCCCTATAAACTTGTCTCCAGAGAGTTGGTGGACTCGGGTTCCTGAGCAGCAATTTGGGAAGTACAGGGGTGGGAAGCACAGGAAGTGGAAGATGGTGAGAATCAGGACGTGCACACGCACACACACCCCGCCGGCAAATCCTCCATTTGTGTTCTGGATTTCAGTGGTGACTGGCTGCAAAGGAGAACCAAACCTAATGTGAGCTCTACATCGGGCAAGTTCATCTAGAAAAGTGGTCTGAAATCTGAAAACCCAAATATCTCATAGTACTAGCAAATTAAGTGCAACTTTATAACATTATATACCTATAATACAAGAATAAGGAAAACACACAATACACAGCTCCTCTGAGGTAGGCACATGTGATCTTTCTCTCTCCAGTTTTTTTTAAAAGGCACAGTATAGGCTGTACCACAATCTTATGATTTCTCCATTTTCAAAGATGGTGTCTTGTGTACGGTTAAAGTAAGTACCAAACTGGGCTTACGGCAGGAGTAGGTCCCTGATGACTGGGGGGGGGGGAAGAGTCCTGAGGTATGTAGCAAGATCATGGCCTTGAGGGGAGAAAACCCACATTATTATTTTTTAAAAAGTCAATACCAGGAAAGACACACCAGGGGCTACATGTGCACAGTTGGAAGATTCCAAGAATGAGCAACAGCAATTGAATGTTGTGCACAGACACAAGGACATGGAAACTGGCTGCTGTGGAGGGGGAAACATGGAGCAAAATGCTTACCTAGCTTGCATTCCCCTCAGCCTCAACATTTGCCAGGGTGGCAAAGGCTGAACAGAATGCAAGTGAAGTAAACAAACCACTCAGCTTGAAAGTACATTGAGGGGAGAAAGGCAGAGTGAAATGTAAATGAAGGGAGAATTCTGCTCAGCATGAATACAGACACGTTGGGGAAAGGAGGAGGAACAGACAAACTGAGCTGGAAAGGAATATCTAAACCAAACCTATGTGGGAGCAAACGCACACAAACTGACACCACGTTTTGCAGTCCCCATTTGTTCTATTACTAGACAACATGCCCCTTTCCCAATTAGGACCTGTTTTATTTAAATAAAACAGACTTGGGCTTTTCAGACTACGCATTTAGACTTCAGAACACATCCATTGGGCAAAGAGGCACAGAATAACTGAAGGGAGAAGTGGAATGGAAACTGAACTATTATGAGGCTAGGAGCCTTTCCACATGGTGGTTTATTCCATTTCTTTTCAAGCTCCTACCTTAGCAATGGGCTCTGCAGCAGGTTCCAGATGACTGTCTCAGGTTCTGAAAAAGCGAATCATCCCTCCTTATGAGTTTCAGTGCTCTAGCAGGACAGAGAGCACCTTCCATCGTGCGATTTTTGCAGCACCACCTGCTGGCCACTACTTGTTTCCATCAGTTTTCATAATCACTTGTGGTCATGACAAGAGACTGGCTAGTAGGCAGCACTGCAGATATAAATATAAATATATATTCAGCCAGATGTGGAGCACAAGGAAGGTGCTCCACATCTGGCTGAATAGCCAAAACCCAACAAGGAAGGACAATGAGCTTTTTCAGAATCCAACACAGGCAGCTGGAACCACGCCTGCAGGAAAGCCTGCTCACTTGAAAAGATGTGGAATAAAGCAGCATGTGGATATTCCAAGTTCTGTTCTGTGGTTATTACGGAAGAAGAATGTGGAGCTTCAAAGTGCCAATTCACACTCCCATTTCTCGGGTGAAATATTGTCACACAGCAAATTTCCATTTCATAAATGGCCTTCTGAACCTCCTGTGTGGGAGCTTCTAGAAGACTCCTAGTTAACTGTGTAGAGCCCAAGGAAAAGTCTACAACATGCAGTCTTTTCCGTATCAAAAGTGGCCATGTAAAAATCCTAAGGGTTAACTTGCTTGCAATACTGAATGGCAAAAATTCCTGGACTTTTTTGGTACCAGTTTTGTTATTTTTGTTTTTATATACTAAGTAGTTCAGAGCAATAGCACACACACCTAATCTTAAGCTAGTTCTATGAATGTTGGCTAGCTTTTTAATTACTACTGATATAACACACAAATTCTAGAAAAGCTTATCTAAGTGAAGTAATAATTAGATGCTTTCCCTCAGTATGGTGGGGAGGATCTCTTGAAAGATGAGCTATTTTGCCTGCTGAAATAAAGGACTTCACTTGAGAGTTATGCTGAGAGAACAAAGCTTGGATGAAAGGTTTCCAACAGTAACATGTAATGCCTTCTCTAGCCCCAGTTCCAAGGTAATGAAAGGAGCAAAGCAACAACACAAAATAGATGTCTCAATTGATACAAGATTGTATGAATCAATAACCAGAGCAACCATAAGCAACCAGATTATGACATGCTGAGGCCCTAAACTGCATCAAGCTTAAAAGGCCCCATAGCATTACAAAATGGAATGGAAATCCCACCCTGGCACGTCAGTCACACCCCATCACCACGCTGCTCAGTTACAGCGGCTTTCATTTGAGGCAGTGAATGCTGTCTGTAACTGTGATGGCGGGCATTGGTCTAACCAAGCTCTGTTCTGGTTTTAATATAGTTTACAGTTATTTCTGCACAATTTATAAACACAAAATGATAAATAACTGTGTAGCCATATAAATATATGTTTGTCTTAGAATGATCATGTCTGTTTTAGTCTTTGTCCCCTCTATTTTTCAACCATTAATGTAAAACTTGAAATTTCAACGTTTTGGTATTCATAGGCTCCTCATAATGTGAGGTCTTGAGCTGTAGCTTACTCAGCTTGTGCCCATATCTGGCACTGCATAAGCACCTCTTCAGAGCACAGGACCTATAAATCTTGAACCACAAAAGGGGTTCACCCATGTGGCTCTATCTGCTCACCAGCATCTCAAGTGCTTGTTTTTTGCCCCATGAATTCATGTTGCTCTGTTGCAATAAACCCCTTCCTCTTGACTGCAGCACCATGAATCCTTGCCTCTAGATTTCATAGTAGTGTACAAGACTACTGTATAAGGTTACTTTCCAGATAATCCAGGAAGAACACATAGGTCAAGGATCTAACCTCTGTAAGCACGAGCAAAAACCAAAACCCAAGTGGTATTTATTAACAGGTCAACACATTTTAAAAAGAGAGTGTGTGTCCATTCTACATGAAAAGAAGGCATCTGAAATATCATACAGATACATTTAAGGTCCTCAAAAGGAGGGACAGTCTTCATAAAGTCTGTCCAAAGAAGATCACTCTTAAGACTGAACTGGGTTTTGCAGACATGATCTAGTAAAAAATCACTTATAAAATGGGAAGTATAAATGCCAAGGAAAAACAGGCTCTAAAAGCTAAAACCTTTAGAAGCAGAATATTCCAAAGTACAAAAACTGTCCAACTGTCAACTGAAATATAATACTTTTAAAATCATCACCCATTAAAGGTTCCATGACTTGTAAAAACTATTGGTATCGTAGTTTCTAAGAAGATAAAGGTTGGGCTAATTGATCTTTTTCCTAGGACCTGTTTGCCAAAATTAATGATGTTGCAACCATTTACTATACTAAATTGTGCAAATAAAAGCCACTGCATTTTTATGGTATCTGGTTGCCACACATAGAATTTCAGAGGACAAGATAAGCCTATGATTGATAAGAGCAAGCCAGACACAAATGGGTTTTTGAATGCATTTATTATCTGTTTTATTCACTATATTTAGATTTTGAATGTAACGATAAATTAAGAAAAAAATGTTAAACACACAAGAGGTAGAACTCTTCTCTGGCTTTACTTTTCTTTCTTTTTTAAACCTCATACACTGGACTTTACGCAGCTCTCTTGTATGGGACAGAACTTTTCTGCTTCAGCCTGCCTGAGTAAGGATTGTAGGTGCAAGTGTGTTTATACAATCATTTATGAGGGGGAAATGTAAGTCAATATGGCAACATTTCCCCTGTCATTTCTCACATGGCAAGATTTCTATTTAACTATAAAATAAAGAATGATTCCAAATGAATTCTCTTTAAACCATGGTTAAATATAAATCTGACAGTTTGGAGGTCACATTCATGAAATCATCGTATACATTCAAATTCAGTGAGACACTGAAACAAGAATTTGAAAGATATTCATAATCCGCGATGACCTTCATGCCTTCAGACTGCATTTAGAGGATTGGGGGGTGGGGTGTGTGTGGATAATTTTAAAAAACCCACAAAAACTTTTGTTCAGTAAGATTTGTACCATTTGGTCCTTAGAGCTTGCTGTACCTTGTTGAACTTAAAACATTTAACTGTTTAGTGCTAGCATAAACTGATGCAGCTAATCCCTATTTAATAAATCAGTTGCACTACCAAAAAGCTGCTTGCTCCTCGGTGAGTATGGAATGGCTAGGACACTTGCATAATGCACACTACTCTTTAACCTACTTTACCCTGACTATGAGTACAAGTATGTGGTTAAAGAAACAAAATTATGGATATTTCAACGCATGATTATGATTAGAATGGGGAGTGTAATTCATATTGATAGTTGCATGCAGTTTTTTTTTTTAAAGGAATTAAGAGCTGTGATCTTGTGCATAAGATAACAGTTGTGCCCAGAGTACAGGATAAGTGCTAGAGACGGCAATGCAAGACCCTTTCAGCTTGAAAGATGACCATCTACAGCAGGCATATCAAACACAAATTCACTGAAGGGCCAAGGTTTTCCACCCAAATATCCAAGGGCCATATCTGTACTTTTTCATTAAGGAAAGTGTTAATTCCCCAGGTCCTGCTCCTAAATATCATCCCCAGCAGTTTATTGCCACAGATTGGGAACAACCAGCAAGCTTTGTGAAAAAGTACCCCAGACTACTGCGCCAAATGGCAGTCTTGGGGGGGCTACCCCCCAGTATATCTATTTGCAAACACACAACAGATCGGCAGCATTTAACTTGCAAATACTTTCTGTGCTATGTTTTGCATTGGAGATGCAAGCACTAAAAAAGCGGCACTGTCCTGTACTAGGACAAAGAGAGGTCAATTGGAATGGGGGAATGGTAAATGAATCAAGGCAGTCTTATGTGGGATTGGTCTAACTCTGGCTGCAGATTCTAGCCAATGATACTCACCATGCTACTTAGCACTGCATGTTTAAAGGGGATGAGTGGGAGGCTGGTGCCATGGCATGCAATAGTAACCATTGCCAAGTCGGTCTCTTTGCTCTACAAAGGACACCCCTGAAAATGACTGTATTATGTGGAATGTAGTATGAATCCCATGGATTCATACTGGAGACCCCAAAGGGACCAGTAAGGCCCTTGACCAGGTGTTTGAAATCCCTGATCTATAACAATGGTATATTTGAGCTTGCAGCTTGTCACCAGCACTCACAGATATGTTTGAAACCACTTCATTAGATTTTTTTTTTTAAAGACACAACTGCTGATAGTTTGGACAATAAGCCTTTGAAGTCCCGAAAGCTTTGGAAGCTGCCGTTTTAGAGCATGTCGACATTGCAGACTGAAGTGGTTTACAACTTCCTCACTAAGAATATGCTGTAAATAGTAGTTCCATGAAAAAACAGGGATCTTCAACACAGTATTCTTTAGATTCACATAAAATTATCATGGTGGAAGCCATGGAACCTCTAATATTTTTAGAAAGTTTAACATTGCATTAAATTCATGTTTACAACTTAGGCAAGCCTCAGGCCTACAGCAGTAAGAATCTGCCAACATTAAGCATTTCAACAAGCAGACAGCATGGATGACTAGAAAAAATATCACTATATTTTAGTAAAACTGGAGCTTCAGAATATTTTCTTTTATCTCAAGAAGTAGTGCCTTCTCCCTTTACTGGATGCAGTGCTGACCCACATTTCAGCAGAAAACTTGTCTTGTAAGCAAGCAAGAGGAATCTCAGTGGCAGCATTGCTAACTTGGGACAGACTTCAGGCACAGCTGTTTTCCTTTAGACCAGCATTTCTACATCTACCCTTGCTTTCATTCTGACAATTCACCAGTAGTTAAAAACAAAGCTTCACACTATAAATCTCACACACACCATTACAGATTACATTTTGTGTCCCATTTCATTTTTGCTTCCCTTGATACAACATTTCTTCCCAGGTTTCAGCTACTCTTTGCTTTTTAAAGTGCATCAACTAACCCTGAAAACTGTGCTTCTTAAAAGATCAAGGAGTTATTTATTTCTGTTTTAAGAAATACCGAACACATTGTTGGAGATATTTCTGGCTTAGACAGAGAACCTGTGATGTTGTGGTGAGCTCATATAGGTTATCTTATGTAGGTGATACACTGGGCCAGATTGGCAGGTACTCGCCTGGCCCACACAATTAAAAGGGGGATGCGCCGTGTGCAACCGTGTGCATGGGCGCTGGGGGTGGGGGGAGCTGTTTGTCCCAATGGCAGCTTTACATGCCCTCCAGGTCATAGTTTAAGCTAGTATTTGGAGCATGTGTCGAGTGGCTGTGTGGACAACCAGCCCCCACCCTGCATGCGATAAAAGGGACATGCTGGAAGTATGTCAGGACGACAGTGAAAGATGGCACAGTGGGTGCACACTTGGTGTCCCTCTCTTAATCACGTGGGCTGGGAAAGTACCATCTGAACAAGTGGTCCACCGACTGTTCACTTTATAGGAATGTAAAGTGATGGGGAAAGCATGAAGTTACGTAAATCAAATGATTAAATATAGCCCATATTATAATCCAGTCCTAGCCATTTTTCTTAGTTGTGTTGCAAGAGACTATCTGAACCAACTTACAACCAGCTTTTTGAAATAGATAGGTTTTAACATTTAATTTGAAATGCAAATAGGGAAATAACCCATTAAATCCTGCATTTAGGGCTTATTTATATATTATGGAAAAGCAAAAAGAAAGCCACATTAACAAAAAAATTCCCCACTCTTGTTCAAAGAGTTCAATAGTGACATTAACATGATTAACACTTGAGACATCACCAAGGACAGATGTGAATACAGAAAGGCCATTTGCAAAAATGGAATAAATTATGAGTAATGTCATTTAAAGCAATGTACAGAGACAAAACAGTGAGAACACAGGATCAAATTGAAAGCAAAAAGCCTCTTAAAACACATTATCCTCAAAATTTAGATTGTTTTCTTACCAGAACAAAAGGGCGTTGCAAAATGTTACATTGAATTTATTTTTTAAAATTCCTTTAGTGTTGGAAATTCAAGCAGCACTATATTAGCACCTGAGAAGCAAAGAATGGAACTAATCGTATCAATCAAAATAGGCGGAAGGCAGTGCAACGAGGAAGAAATGATTTTCATTGTTTTGGGATGAAATGAGCGACACTCAGACTAAGTGTTGTATTCATAGAAGTACATTCTGCTTACACAACGAGGAACGATTTTCACCATCCTCTTCTTCCCTTTGATGTCCCAGAGGCCCCCTGAAAATAAATCAGTGAGGATTGGGAGACCTTCAGGAACATATTTTTTGAAACATCCAGATAACAGAGGGAAGCGGGGGGATTGATGAAAGTCTCCCCTCCCGTCCTTGCAAATGCAGCATGTACTTCTGCGAGCGCAGTGTTAGTCTGAACGTCACCTATTGTCTCTAAGCAACATTGAGAAATCCCAAGGGAAATCAAGTCTCAACACTAAGGCTTCACCTTAACAGAGGGAGACAGATATATGTTCCTGTGGAACTAGCTGTTTATACAGAGAGGATTCACAAAACATGACTAGCTGCCAACTTGGGCCTGAATAGGAAAACTAGTTAGCAACCCTGAAAACAACTTACTGGATTGGAGTAAAGAACTGGTAACCCAGCCAGTGTGGGACAGCATAGTTCCTTTGACTTTAGTGCACCCAAACCTCGAGAAATGTGCAAGATGACCCTACCTCGATGTCAGCTGAGCTACATCTCCCTGTACGATCTGGCTTTTTGCATTATTTACAGCCACAACAGAGCTCAGCTCTCCCTAAGTTACCCTTTGGCATTATCTGTGCTCCCAGAGGGCAACAGGAGAGAGGCACAGGTCAAAAGACACAGACATTTGAAACACTGGGTGTGACAGCAGCATTACTAACATCAGCCAGGCTGATTGAAAGGAATGTATTACTGGTAGGGTTTTTATCCAGCATAAATTAAAAAACAGAGAGAGAGAGACCCCCAAATTATTCAGTTCTCTCCCACCCCAATGGCTCACAGCTTGTCCACGACACACCTTGGGATCAGCACTGCATTCCCACAGAGATGTTCCTTACACAGGTCAAGTGCAGAAACAGTGGGTGAACCTCTTGCTCTCGCACACCCATTTAGGAAGGTAGGTCCCTTTGACCACGTGTAAATGTAAGATGCAACTTTCCCTTTCCCCCCTCCTTTGATATCCGCAGAGTTCATCCAAGTCCAGCTCATTTTGGGTGGGTGGGTGGGAGGGAATATTTCAGAGAATGGTCTAAAAACAAACATTTTAATTCCAGCAATTACCTGCCTTTTCAGTTGACAAGGTGGCCTCCCTTTTTATGGGTACCAGCCCCTTCTCTTCCCCAGAGGCCCGATACCCAAAGGGGGGTGGGTGGGTGTCAAGTCCTTTTGCTCCTTCTTGATCTATTGGTAATTCAGAGGACAAGGGTAGATTACTTCCCCCTTGCCAAGAGAAGCACCAAGCCAGTCTGTACTAACCAGTGTTCTTGAGACTGATAATTAAAAAGGAGATATGCATAATTAGGTATCCTCTCTGGAGTAATGGTGGGGCCCATGTTGACCAGAGGAAAAATAACTTGGTTTGCAGACAACATTCATTCCCTCTGTTACTGCTTTAACCCTTTGTGCTGTTGCTCTGACACCACGATCACAAAGAATACTACGATGAATTCCAACTGGATGGGGAGAAGTGTGAGGGGTTAATCCCGGCGCTTTGGAAGCATATCTATGATGGATTCAGCAATGCCGATGAAATAGACAACTTGTGCAATACCAAACAACGGGGCGATGACCAGGGCTCTGCAATATGCTCCCTTCAAGAAGGCCATGGGACCTTCTTTCCGCCAGATTTTCCTAAAAAGGCACACAAAGAAAACAGATGAGACTATGGGTGTTCCTTCCGTGCATCACAACTTTCCCTTTGCCTAGCTTTGCCACTTAGAACACCAGTTACCTCTATCAAAGCTACTCCTATCGTGCTTTAGGACGCATAGTTCTTTCTAACAAGCAGGCTTTCACCCTGAACAGATCAGTTTGACAATGTCCTAAAGACAGGGTACCGAGAGGGGGTGGGGATTAACGTTTAAATTGTTGGCATCTACTCAACATTTAGCATTATGGGTAATTTAGTCTCATTGTAAGTGTGTTGTGTCCCCTCCAGAGTACCTGGTCCAGTCACCCTGGTTCAAGCTTCCACTGGCAAAGAAAAGCTCAGGACCACTCAAATCCCAGTTTTTAACATTCAAGTTCCAGTATTTAAAGAGGGATTTAAAACAAAATGAAAGGCTCAGTGTCATGCTCCTTTCAGTGGCAACTTTGCTGAGAAATGTATAAAACACAATGGAATCACAATTATGGGCTGCAGATTTCATTCATATGTGAAAATAGCCTTGCCAAAAGAAAACATATGCCAGTGATTCTTGCATGTGTATTTGGAACCAACAATGGGCGAGAGGTAAGCTTTCAAGCTTACTAACATTGGGTTCTAAGAACAATGCAAAATAAAGGAAGGGGGAGAAGCTCATTTCAGAGTTAGAACTTACAAAAGGACCCAATTAGTGATTTCATTACATTTTAATAAGGCCCCAACAATTTGAATTTTAAGTAGCTTTGAACATTTTAAGCAGAAAATAGATTTTAAATGTCATACATAAAGGTTTTTATGCATATAACGATCCATAACGCCACCATTAGTTAGTAGGGATGTGCACAAACCTGTTAGGAGGCCCTTTTATGGGCCTCCGAACAGGTTCGAACACTGGCTGGTTCGAACGTTCGGCGGGGGGTGGGGTAGGACTTTAAGGGTGGGGGAGGGTGCACTTACTCCTCCCCCCACTCCCCTCTGCCGCTGGCGCTGGAGTTTTGTAAAATCCCTCGGGGTGGCAGTGTACCTCCTTGCCGCCCCTTCTTCTTCTTCGGCCAGAAGTGGCCGGAAGAACTGGGCGTGCGCGCACGTTGCAATCACGTGTGAGCCTTTCCCTAAGTGCACAAGCCACTTCTGGCCGAAGAAGAAGAAGAGGCGGCAGGGAGATATGCTGCCACCCTGAGGGATTTTACAAAACTCCAACACCGGCAGGGGGAAAGTGGGGGGGGGGGGGAGTTGGGGGAGGGGGAAGTGCACCCTCCCCCACCCTTAAAGTCCTACCCCCCACCCCTTTGAGCCACCCCCACCCAGTTCCGCGCACATCCTTATTAGTTAACAGTCCTTACTAACGATGTCCTGGGGACAATTGCCCAAGCTTCTCCATTTGGTGATCACTGGTGAGATTGCTTACCTGGCACAGTCTGTTATCCCTGAGTATGTGTCCTCATTGACTCCCCTCTGCAAGGACTGTAGTCTTGTCTTGATTACTGGAGAGGGGGGAAAGGCACAGAGTTTGATACAGACTGCAACAGTGACTACATCTGATGAATTTCTCAAGACTTCCCAAAGTTGTTTTGACAGAGCACTCTCCCACATGCAAGGATCAAATAATTGCTGAGCTGGAAAGGATTTCATGACCTCCCTTGACAACTCTCCCTTTAAGAACAGATTAGCCTAAATCATCCAGATGTGCATCTGCTAAACTTTTCATTTGTTTCTGACACTATGTTGATGATGATGATTTATTATTTATTTACAAAACACCTAAAAATTACACTACAAAAATTAAACAAGAAGTTCTGGTGAGAACTAATCTGCCTACTTTCCTTTCACTATCCATAACTGGACTAAATTGGACTAAATTTGGTTAGGCAATTCACAAATTAGCCCACTTGTGCCTCAAATGTTCATGCATCCTTTCTTGAATCGGGATGAATGACATCGTTACAAACGATGACCTTGAACCATCCTTATGTGTGCCTACAGCTGTAGAAAATTTGGTTCAAATCAGTTAGGCAAGTCAGCCCAGTTACACCTCAAACGTTCATGCATCTGCCATCTTGAATGGGGTGCAGGGGTGCCCTTCCCCCTAGACTTCCATGTGGAAGTCCAATTCCCCACACAGCCTGGGGTCCCCAAATTCTTCATTAAATCTCCCAGTTGGCTGCACCGTGCCACTGCCTGCCACCGGCCTGTTATGGATGGCCGAGTGCGATTGTGCTGAGGGTAGCAGCTAAATGCTGCGGCCAGCCCCCGATCTTCCCCACCATGAGTGTCTGGGGGCCAAGTGTGGCACAGCTGCCTGCCATCTCCTCACTCATGCTGTGTCTGCCAAGATGCTTCCTCCCGGCCACAGCATGTGTGTGCCTGGAGAAACGTGTCAGTGGCGCTGGAGGGAATAATCACCAGCGAGTAGGGAGGAAGAATGCTGCTGCTGCTGTGGGGGGTGGAGAGAAGAAATGTGGCCTTGGCGGCAGCAGCCAGCAAGAACAGAAAAGCTGCAGTTGCTGAGGCTGGGGACAGGGATGGGACTTGGAAGATTTGCTGATGAGCTGGTTCCTACCACCACTGGCACATTTCTTCCCCCTTCCCCCACTGTGCCTGCCTTCTGAAGAGTTTCTTCAGCTGTTCCATCACAGGATGCATTTAGTCAAGGCCATCTAGACACTGGCATCCAAAGGTCAGATAAACTGACGAAACAGAGGGCACCACCCCCACTGATTTCTCTTCAGATGTCTGCACATTGCTTTTCTCTTAAGAGTTACTCCTCCTGATCATCCCTTCTATTCCTAACCCCTCAATTCCTCTGCACCAACCCCCCCCCCGCTTTTACCTGCTTGCTAGAGCTCCCCTATTCCCCTTTTTGTTCAGTCTGGTGAGAGGCCATGGCAAGCAGACAGAGAAAGTGGATTGAGAGATTGAGACTGAGAAAAGACTGAGACTGAGGGAAGAATTTTTTTTTTTAACCACCCTACAACCTGTTCCTGATGAGACTTGTTCTCGATGAGACATGCTCATTTCCTCCTGATGGATGCAAGGCACGCCAGCCCTGAAGAGTAGGCCACCCATTCGGCCTGGACTGCACAGTTTGAAGATCCCCCTGATTTTCAGAGACCCCGCCCACTCTGCCACTCCTACACCACAGACTGAACCCCAAGCCAGACTGAGCACCCCAATTGCAACAATCCCTAGCTCCATGAAACTAGTTGGGTGACTCTGGGCCAGTCACTTCTCTCTCAGCCTAACCTACTTCACAGGGTTGTTGTGAAAGAGAAACTCAAGTATGTAGTGCACCTCTCTGGGCTCCTTGGAGGAAGAGTGGGATATAAATGTAATAATAATAATAATAATAATAATACCTGATCCCCTCCACAACCTACACTGAACAATAGATGTCAGCAGGAACTATTGCTTGCCAATGCTTGCCAATACAGAAGAAACCAAGAGCGGGGAGAGACAGACAGAAATAGATTATGTCTGACCAAGAACATATTTTCTTCTGCATTGTGCCTGGTTTGGGCACTCATTCTGTGTCACTGTATCTTTTGCTTCATTCTCCTTTTATTGAACTCCCTTCCCAATCTGAACACTGAAGTCATTTGCAAAATGTCTTGGTGCATATGCATTCATGTTGTACACTCAGTCCTTTGCAAAATCTATCTGTCTGCACATATTTACTTATGTTGTACTTATGGGTTTAGTCTACGTGCTAGAGTTCCTAGATGTTGGGGTTATAGGAATGCATAATTGATTGAATGTTTATTTGATGGAGGGTATATTTGAATTGTTTGTTGGGTGGTGCCACAATGATTTAAATGTATTAAAACACTTGGCCACTTAGATTGCAGGACTCCACTCTGTGTGGATCCCTGTGAGCTGGGACAGCCAAGGACAAAGGGCAACTGACAGGCCTCTGTTGCTGTGGGACCTGTGAGGTTGTAAATCCTGCCACCTTGGAAGGCAAATGCTTGGCAAACTAATTGGGCATATCAAATGCTCTCTCAGACACGTGCTTGTGTGACTACAGCAAATGTGACGGTGAGATGTACTCAAAAGAAATTGGACAAGAGAGGGTACCAGAGGAGGTGCTCCCTTCTGATCCACACTCTAGATCACAACAGCAATATTGAGGATATGTTTATCTTTAAACTATTACCCCAACTGCACAAAAGGTGCAGCAGTGGAGGACTCTGTATTGGAGCTCCTGCTTAACACAATCTGGTTTAAAAGATGAAACAGCATCTGCAGGTGAATTTCTGAAAAGTCCTATTGGGTCAGCTACTGACAGAAGCAGGGACAGCTACTGAGACTTTCCACTGCTGTCTTGTGAACATGCAATCAGGGAAAACAATCATTACTATGAGTTTGGTCTAAGTATTGTCTGTCTTAAGTTTGCTTAATTTTTATGCATATACAAATTTGCCTAGGGCATAATATGTATATGAGAGGGGGAATATGTTGGGGACCCCCCCCAACCCCAATATTAAACCCAGAGCCACCAACCCAGAATTATATGGAACTCAGGCCTGTTTCTGATTCCATTTTATTAAGAGTTCAATTAAATGCCTGAACTCAAGGTGAACTGACACCCAGGTCTCATGACTGTCTCAGCTAACTGCTCTGTGAAGGAAGAGGCAATCCAGCATTGTATTGTGAAATGGGTACTCAAAGAAGCACAAGGGCTAGGCCTGAGCTATCAATATGCTAAAATGTAACTCACTATCAGATAATGTCTGTGGAAGAGGCCAGAGGCTGAGCTCCTCTTTCCTGTTGCAAGAAGTCTATGTTAATCCTTGTCAATGATGGCTCTGCTTTGCCCAAAGGGGACACTCAATTGCTGTCTATAGAAATTCCACTCTCAGTAAATGCACACAAAGAACACACCTATAGATTTTAATTCTTATTTTACTAACACCTTTTAACACCTTCTGGGACCAGGCCCCAAATCTGGGGACAAGAGAAGATGCCCATTTGCAGCTCAGAGATGCAGATTTGCTTTGGGCAAAATAGAACTGTCCCCTCCCCAAGATAGCAGCTTACAGAAGATGGGATTAAGATTTCCCTGGACTGCCTGAATAATTAAAAGACAATATCCAGAAGGTAACAGCAAACTGTCACCTTTTTGGGGACCCAGGAAGGGTGAGGATATTCTGAATAGACTCTATGGAGATCAAAGGGAGAAGCAACTACAAAAATGGAGCAAGCCAAATAGAGAGCTGGCAATCTTGCCTAACAAGCATACTTGCACAAGAGCCATCTCAGAGTTTGCTGCCAAAGCCGCGGGGCAACAAGCAGGAACTCTGTCCATGGACAGGAACTGTCTGACTTCTGCAGTGAGAAGTCAAGACTTCCCCAGCCATGGTACTCTCATTCTCTGCCTCGCTCTGAGCAAACTGCCTGCTTTACTAGCCTGCTTGACTGCTAGAAGATTGCATCGCTCCCAAGCTGCTGTTCCCAGCTATAGCCTCTCTCCTTCAGCTGAAAGCCCCACCACTCTCAAGCCTCTGACCCTGGTAATATGCTGCTCCACAAGCCTTGGATCCCTCTTCTTTCTTCCCTACTAATCACTGCCATCCCTCTCCTAAGCCCTCCCTTCTTTCTCTGCTTCTCTCTAAATGTTTTATTAGGATTTGCTAGATTATTAGATAGCTGTAATTACTGATTGCACACACATATGTTAGGCACATTACACTACACTTTGAATTGGAAACATGTTTTTATCTTATCCTGATGAGCAACTTTTTATAATAAAGCCCATTGAACTTTCTGAGTGTGTCTCTCTCTGTCTCCGTTTGCACACCCAGATCCTACATGGTCACCATCTCCAAGAACCAATTCAGTTTGTGTATGATGTGACTTTGCCTCTTTCACTCTGAGCATATACAGAGTGTGAAACCGGGTATAGTTCACAATAGTTTCTCCTCCACCTCCCCCTGGCTTTTGCTGGAGTGGAGGCGAGGGAGGAAGAGGGGAGAGTGAAAGCCTAGAAGGACTGTCTCCATGCAAAATGTAGTACGTGCAGGTCAGTGGGAAGTTTCTTATTCAGAATTTCTTCTAACCCCGCCCCACTCCAAATGTCCTAACCTTTCCCTAAGCATATTGTAGTGTGAGCTAATTTAAGTGGCAGGATTGAATCTGTGTTTGTCACTGCTATTTAAATATTGGCAGAAACGATGATGGTAAATGCCACTGTTTTCACAAAAACGTGGGCACTGCAATATTCATGGTGCCTGTGGTATGACATAATGGTAACATACAATGATATAATGGTATGTTAGAATACACATTTCAAGGCCACAATGAAGTTTGGATAGCAGCATAACAAGGGGTTAAAAACAGAAGGGAATAAAAAGTTCTTGCTTAACCCCATCATTGATTTTTATTGTTATCTGCAATGCTTATTTAATGATCTAAAGACCATGTTGCAGGTGAACAAGCAGGATACAAATGTCTTCCAAGACATTGCTTGCTACACTTTGTTTATTCTACAGGGGCTTCCATAATGACTAAATGTGTCTATTCATGTGAGGCTTTAAAGAAGAAATTAGCCAGATTTCGCGTATGCAAGCCTGTACGTAAGTGTGTGTGTGTGATATTTTTATATTGCCCCAAACTCATGTCTCTGGGTGGTTTACAACAAAGCAAACAAACAGAAAAAGTTAAAACATTAGTTAAAATAAATAACAGAAAAATTAAAACATTAGTTAAAATAAAACAAATAAACAGAAAAAAATTAAAACATTACAACAATTTAAATTTTAAAACAACATTTTAAAACAATGTTAAAATTATTAAAACAATATTTAGTTAAAAGCCTGGATAAACAGATGCGTCTTTAAAGACTTTTAAAAAGCTATCAGAGATGGAGAGGCTCTTATTTCAGCAGGGAGCGCGTTCCAAAGCTTTGGGGCAGCAGCGGAGAAGGCCCGTCCCTGAGTGGCCACCAGACGAGCCGTTGGCAACTGCAGACGGACCTCTCCTGATGATCTCAATGGGCGGTGGGGTTCATGACAAAGCAGACATTATCTTAAATACCCAGGGCCCAAGCTGTTTAGAGCTTTATAGGTTATAACCAGCACCTTGTATTTTGCCCAGAAACTTATTGGCAGCTAGTGTAGATCTTTCAATACAGGAGTAATATGGTCTCTCCGATATGACCCAGAGACCAAGCTGGCTGCCACGTTCTATACCAATTGTAGTTTCCGGAATACACAAACGGGCAGCCCCACATAGAGCACATTGCAGTAATCTAGACTGGAGGTTACCAGCATATGTACCACTGTTCTGAGGTAGTTTATCTCAAGAAATGGACGCAGCTGGCGTATCAGCCGAAGCTGAGAAAAGGCACTTCTGGCCACTGCCTCAACCTGTGACACCAGGGAGAGGCTTGGAGCAAGAAGCATTCCCAGACTGCCTACCTATTCCTTCTGGGGAAGTGTGACCCCATCCAGAACTGGCAGATCAAACTCATCTCCCAGGTTTCAACCCCGCACAATGAGTACTTCCACCTTATCTGCATTCAATCTCAGTTTGTTATCCCTCATGCAGCCCATCACCACCTCTAGGCAGGCATTTAGGGAGGTTATGCCCTCTCCGAATGATGCTGACATGGAGAAATAGATGTGGGTGTCATGAGCATACTGATAGCACCTTGCACCAAATCTCCTGATGATTTCTCCCAGCGATTTCATGTAGATGTTAAACAACATCGGAGATAATACGGAGCCCTGAGGGACACCATACAAAAGTTGAGATTTTGAAGAATAGTCTCCAAGGGACACCATCTAGAACCTGCCCGAGAGGTAGAGTGGAACCACTACAAAGCAGTGCCTCCCACTCCCAACCCCCTCAGATGCTCCAGAAGGATACTATGGTCGATAGTATTGAAAGCCGCTGGGAGGTCCAAAAGGACCAACAGAGTCACACTTCCTCTGTAAATTCCCAATTGGACATCATCCATCAGGCTGACCAAGGCAGTCTCCACCCCATAGCCTGCCCGAAAGCCAGTTTGAAATGGGTCTAGAAAATCAGTTTCCTCCAAGACCGTCTGGATCTGGGAGGCTCCAATTACCTTACCCAGCCACGGAAGGTTGGAGACAGGCCTGTAGTTGCTCAACTCTCAGGGATCCAAGGTAGGCTTCTTTAGAAGTGGTCTAATAATTGCCTCCTTAAGTCAGGGAAGCATCCTTCTTTCTCTCATAGAAACATTTATAATCTCTACCAGGCCTTCTACAACAACCCCCCTGCCAGATAGTATAAGCTATGTCAGGTAATGGTCAAGAGAACAGGTGGTAGGCCACACTGTTCTAACCAGCTCATCCACATCTTCAGGAGTCACAAACTGGAACTGATCCAACTTACCCATACAAGAGGAGTTGCTGGACACCTCCACATCAGACACTGAAGTAATTGTGGAGACGGAGTCTAAGTTGGCCCGACTATGAGAGATTTTCCCCACAAAGAATATATATGGAGAGGATGATTAAGTTGCAAATGGAGGCCCCCAAAAGGCCTTTAGGTCCAGGCTCCAAAATTACCTAGGTACACCTCTGATGGGGTGGATGACATCATCACAAATTACACTGCTGAGGTGTCCCTACAACTGTACCAAATTTGGTCCAGACTGGTTTCCACTTGCTCCTCAAATGTTCATGCATTTGCAATCTTAAATTGAGGTGGATGACATCATCACCAACTACACCGTTGTGGTGTCCCTATGTGTCACTCACTACAATTGTACCAAATTTGGTTCAAATTGGTTAGAAGGTCCACAAGTTAGCCCACCTGCGCCTCAAATGTTTACATGTCCGCTATCTTGAATTGGGGTGGCTGACATCATCACAAACTACTCCGTTGAGGTGTCTCTATGAGTCCCTACAACTGTTCCCAATTTGGTTCATATTGGTCCAGGCATTGTGAAGTTGATAGGGATACACTCGCACACACAGAATGCTGAGCAATCTCATAAACTTACTTTTCTTAAGGAAAGTAGGCTAAAACAAGCAAATGTCCCTGTCTGCAGGTTTACAATCCAACAGACAAGATATAAAGCAGGGGAGCGGGGGGGGGGAGATGGAGAGATAAGAGGAAACCAACAAATTCTGGTACTAATATAGTTAAATGTTATAACTAGGTGGAATGGCCATCAAAAGGAGTGAAAGATTCAAATGGCAGTTGGTCTTAGCTGAACCAATGGAGTCAGCCTTGCTGTCTCACTGCTCCCCTCTGAAACAGCCAGGAGCAATGACTGCTGGTGGAAACAGATCTGGGAGATAAGGCTTCTGCTCTCCTTAAAACCTTAGCGCTGCCTCTCTGCCACATTCCACATCAGCAGCAAGCCTAACAGTGTTTGACCATATATGTCGCCTAGATCCAGGGTGTCCACACTCTACCTCTATAAACTCTAGACATGTGCAAAACCTAGTATTGATGCAAGATTCAGCACTCCAAGGATCTCGGCTTTCATTGCAGCAGCACACACTCTTCTATCATTCACAGCTGTAAAGATAGGCTTAAAACTGTGAGAGCAAGACCTAAGGAAAACTTTGTAGAACTTTTGAAGGTCAGGAGACCCTAGGGTTGCCAACTGTCCCTCATTTCAGGGATGAAATGTTGACCCCTATAGGGACATCATTTGTCCCTCATTTTGGTGGCAGGGTGAGCAGCTTCTTCTTTTGAGAAGTTTTGGGTTGAAAAGTGGTATAACTTGAATAAGTTCTAAAACAACAACAATGCTGGCACTATTGAATCGCATATAATTCAATTACATATATCTTGATTACCACTGTATATACCAGCCAGCACCCCCCCCCACATGTGTCCCTCATTCCGGCAATGAAATGTTGACAACCCTAGGAAACACTGGCTTCTGTAGTTCTTTGCAGCGCCACCTTTTTGTAGCCGCACAAGCAGCGGAAGTAGAATAAATATCACCATATGCAAATTGCTCCATTTAAATAAGTTATTTTATGAGAATTCTAGTATCTTGGTGCAGAATTTTAATTTCATTTCTGTTTACTATCAGCCTGACAAATCCTCTCTTGTCTGTCTTTGAATTATTTCTTTATGGGACAAGCTTGCCAGTCATCCATCTCTCTCTCCCCCCCTCCCCCTCACACACACACTTACTCCCCCCGCCTGCTCCACACACACCCCATCCCCTGTTCCTATATCATCTGCCTTGTTGCTTTCAATTCCTGGTATAGCCTTCCTGACAAACCATTTTCTTCTTCTCTTTTGGATCCTTCCTTAAGACCCATTTCTCCCCTCCAGGACAAACTACATGCTACATTAAATGCATGATTTGGCTCAGTGTGCTTTCTTTTTAAGACCTAAGCAGCAGTCATGGAGGTGGGGCACAGAAATCAGGACCACGGTGTTTGTGGGAAAGGGTAATTAACCCTTTCCTGCCGCCATGCCATGGTCCCAATAACAATTCTGTCCCTGAAACTGCCATTTACCCAAGAAGGGAGACTTCCACTGGCGCTCATGGAAGCTTATTTTCTGGGGCCAATAACAGCTCCAGGGGTATGTTTTGGTTGGGACCACAACACAGCACAACAGGTGAATCGCTCCTTCTCCATACACCTTGGCACTTCCCCCCAGTGCTGCTATTTTACGTTTTAAGAAGTAAGCAACAATGAAGAAGCCAGGCAACAGGATGAACTGGAGCTATAAACAGTGGCAAAAGCAGAAGACGCCAGAAGGTGAGGCCAGTGCAGGGGAAAGAAGGGCAGCATCTGAGCTGATTGACACAGGGGGTGGGGCTGACAAGGAGGTTACATCAGAGCTAGCTCTGGGGGAGGGCTGCCAAGGGAGGCGGGGCAGCACATTGCCTTCGCCTGTCGTGGTGAAAGCCAAGGATTCAATTCGGCCCTGTCCCATGACACCACATTTCATAACAAGTCCAATCCAGAAACACCCAGGCTGGAGTCCTTCCCTCTTGTTCATTTTGCCCCTGTTCTGATGAGCACCACCGCACCTCACACTGCACTGCCGCACCTACCATCACAAGGATTCACTGCAACAGCTGCTGTGCTGCCTGCCAGGCACCCAGAAAGGAATGACACATAGAAGGGAGCTTTGACATCAGGGCTCTTCTGTCCCAGCTTGTTCAGGTTTGCAAACAATGGGAAGTAAACCACGGAAAAGGGTACGTCCCTGCATAAAGAGAACCAAGACTGTGAGGAACAAGGAAAGAGCTGTTTGCTTTAGTATTTTCATAGCAGTCACTGCCGATCCTGCCCTTTGAGACTGAAGTTATCAAGGGTCCTCATTCTCTTTCCCTTCTTAAAGTCCTACCCTCTTTTGGTGCCGTGAAACTCCAGAGCAGTGCACCAAATGATACCTTGGGCTTAATCCCTTCACTGACACCTCCAGGCTAAGAACATGGAACTGCACTCTTGCCTCTCATTTTTCTGCCTTTCCTCAGCCATTTCCCCCAACTTTAAATTTAGATGGCAACTCTTCATGGCAGGGATCTGTGTGTTTTTGCTTCTGTTACTTGGCCAGACATCATGTATATCAATGGCACTGTGTTAACAACAAATATTATCGCGTGTAACACTTTCTAGTCCAAAGAGAAAGACTAATTTGTTTACTAACAACACTGGAGATGGAAGGGGACAGAAGCTTATGAAGTCCAGCACCTTGCCCCTTGCCAGATCCTCTGCTTATTAGGTCACACACAAAGTACCCCAGCATAACCCAGACTACTTGCACTTGCAGTTGGATTTTTAATTGCTCCTCTCCAGAGGGTCCAGAGAACTGCCCTACCTTAGCAAAGTCGCCCCGAGTCCCTTATAAAGTCCTGCAATGCCTTTGCTCCGAAGCAACTCCCTTGTGATTTGCATGGCTGTTGTTCGGGTCTCCACAACAGACTCTGCCGCCCCAGCACTGGTGGCTGGGTTCAACTGAGCCTGGGCTGCCATCAGTTTCTTCTGCGCCGCTGTACAAGAATCAAGAGGGCATCATTACTCACAGTCATCCATGCCAGACTGATGCTACAGCACAAATGCTGACGTTAAAGAAACAACATGTGTAATTTCTGATATCAGGTGAATTACAGGACAGCCACGAAAGCAATGCTCAAAGCTTTGCTTAAGGACAGCTATTTCTCTCTCTTTCTGATGACTCTTTCACCAGATACGGATACTGTCCAGTTCAGTTCTGGAGTTGCACTTCAGACCTGTCAAAGTTACTCAGGTGGTGGCCACATCAATAACATTGTCCAAGCACCTCGCAATAGTGCACTCCATTTCTGCCAAATATGTGGGGATGGGGCCACAGCTGAGTAATAGAGCATCTGCTTGGCATGCACAAGGCCCCAGGCTCAATCCCTGGCACCTCAGGTAGGGCTGAGGGGAAATTCCCACCTGTAACCTTGGAGCAGCAACTGCCAGTCAGAGTAGAACTATATGGAGCTAAATGGACCAATGGTCTGACACAGCAGATGGCAACTTCCTAAGTTGCTGTGATGCACATAAGGGACACAGAAAGTGCCAGTTATTTGCCACATGTGGCTATGATGAGGGGCCAAACTAGATGTGATGTTTGTTTCAAACCAGGTCTGCCCCAATCATGTATAAAGTGTGGATCTGGTTCTTCTGGTTCTTTAGGGACTTGTAGATGAGAGGAGCTGAACCATCTCTAATCTGTCTTCCCATTAGGGCTTTTCTCCTTGCTGAGCTCACTTCCAGGATCTATGCTTTGCTGAAGAGAAGAGTGCCTGGAGTTACAGAGCTCAAGAAAGTAAGCCACAGATATGGATGGGAGGCAGTGTTCCCTCTAACAGGAATTTCCAGATGTTGTTCACTACAACTCCCAGCATCCCCAGCTGCAATGGCCTTTGGCTGGGGATTATGGGAATTGTAGCCAACAAGATCTGGGAATCCCTGGAAGAAGGAACACTGGTGGGAGAGAAGGTTTACCACCTCCTAACTAAAAGTCCCTTTTGCTATGAAAATCAGACACCCCTATTCCTCTTTCTATGCGATTGGGGCAAATCTAGGTAAAATGTACACAGCTCTGCCACCATCATGCCTAGCTAGCCCTGACACTAGGGCTTATTTCGTTCACCCCCTCACAAGCCTTCATGACAAAACAAGTTGTGTGAGGAGTGTGCTGCATTTATTCCCACAATGCCCAGAGAGATTTAGTGGACAGCCATCAAGGTAAATCTGTATCTGAATCAAAAACTGCATTGAGATGTTGTGGACAGGCTTATAGCTCAGTGCTAGAGCACTTGATTTACATGGAGAAGGCCCCAGGTTCAATCTCTGGCATCTTGGATCAGGTAGCAGGTGATGGGGGCGACGGGTGTGGGGGCTGAACCTGGAGAGCTGTTGCCACTCAGAAGAGATAGAGCTGAGCTAAACAGAGTGGTCATATAATTCAGTATAAGGCAGCTCCATGCATTTATTTCAACTCTTCAGTTTATGTCTGAACTATGGCATCAAAGGGTAGTTTCCATAGAGACGGTCAGCCAAGCAGGGGAAGTGCTATTTGGACCAGAGTCTACGCAAACTGAACAGGGTATATTAAACCTAGGTATTCAGTAGGGAAGTCTCCAGCAAAGAAATGTGTTAACTGCACAAGGACAGGGGTTTTCAATCATTCCAGACTCAGGAAAGACTTTAAACTCCCTTCAATAGGAGACCAGCTTTTAATAGTTTTCCCTTTCTTCCTCTGACTTTCTGCTACTGCCCTCCTTATGCCGCCTCATCAGGACTTTTGCATCAGTTGCTGATGCACACACAAGAGCCCAGAGGCAGCCATTTGGGATTTGCTCGCTCCCCACATTGTACATGACCTCCTTTCATTTTTGCACCTCAGCTTCCTCTCTGATAATTAGTGGCAAAGAAACAAAGATAAAATGGGGGCAACAGCATCATCTAGTCTAGGTCACAACCCTAAACATATTGTTAAGCAATATGCAGAATTCTAATTAAAAACAAAACAAAACATTGTACCCTTTAAAACAGAGCAGGCAACCTTGGCTCTCTAGCTGTTGTTGAACTACAACTCCCATCATCCCTGCCACAATAAATTGTGGCTGGGATGGGGATGATGGGAGTTGTACTTCAACAACAGCTTGAGAAACAAGGTTACCTAGCCCTGCTCTAAAGCATCCCTGAGATCTAAACAATTTGTTCTCTTCTTTCCCCAAAACTATTTCTGGTGCAGTTCTCCTGTTTATCAGGAGATGGAGCCCATGTCAATCCTCTGGGTTGACGCTTTTGCCATATATCGTACATGTAAGTCTCTGTTACAACTGAGATGCTAAATTCCACATTTGTGCTACAGCAAGAACCTTTCTGCAGCCTCCTAATTTAACACATTTTCAAGGGAAGATTCAAATCACAATTGGAAACAAGTGAGGCAGAGAAAGGGCAAAGGTGGCCACAGTTCTGCAAACAAACGCACAAGGAGATATTAAGAAGCCCCAGTGATGAACTGACACTTGTTCACAAGAGTCCTGCTTGACAGGATATCCATACTGGAGCTTTAGGAAATGAACAGCTGCTGGCCCAGTTCCATCAAAGATTCAGACTGCTGCTGCTGCTGCCTTTTCCCACCCAACTCTGAAGTTTTAAGCAATTGTATGTCCCTGCAATATTGGAATGAATGCTTAATTTAGTAGATAACTGTGAAGCACTGCAACTGCTCCCCCCCCCCACTCTCTCTCTCACACACAAACACACATACTCACTTCACGCACAGTCAAGAGAAGGGGGTTCAGTTTTGTGGAATTTTCCTTGGTCAAAACTACTTTTTCCCCATTTCCTTTTTTTCTAGGGAGGCTACATAACAAGCAGTAGATAAAAGGTTTGAGTTAAAAAGTTCTGGCACACTGCCAGTCACAATGATGGGTGGGTGAAGGATAGAAGAGAGTAAATGTCACAGATGAGTGTAAGGGGCAACTCTTCCCTCTTGGATCAGTTATCTAGTTTCAATAATTCATAAGCTGAACTCAGCTATTTATACTCATGCCTCAGGAGTTGTCATTTCATTAGGATGGTGGTGGTGTTGTTTTTAAAGTGAGACCCTCCCACATCAAAAGAATGGAAAGAGGAGGAACACTCCTCTTTCATACCACAGAGTAGAGAGGCCCTATCTGCTGATACAAGTGACTGGGAAAGAGCGGCTTCTGCCAAGAGACCTGCTGAAATGGCTCAGTGTCCGTCAAACTTCTTCTCTGTTCCTAGCACTGATTTGCTTTCAACCCTGAGCCATTTTTGGAAGGGCGGTATATAAATCAAATAAATACATTAAATAAATTAAATAAATAACCCTCTCCCTTTATTTGGGGTACCAGAGGCATTTCTTTCTGCCACATGAGCACTATGAGGAGAGAAGAGAGACAGGTGAGGTACCAATTCGGCCTGCATCCTGCAGCTGGATTTTGAGCATCTCCATGGGAGTGGTGACAATCACCTGGCAGGTCCCTGCCCCACAGCCAGCCAGCATTTCCTTCAGCAGTGTCAGCTTCTTCCTGGCAGAAGAGGGGAGAGAGAAACACACACACAAAGAACATCAGCTGAATGACCCAGCTGGGCAAACTTGCCTCCAGGCAAACCAACTCGACAAGAAGCTTTGTCTCTCTCTCTTACAGATCACAGAGGGGACAAACCCTGGAGAATACTAGCCAGCAAATATGCCTGAACTTGTTATTGGTAATGATTGCAATGTAATACAAAATCTGAAAATGATCTAATGGGGAGGGGGTGACACTCACAAGAAAGTAAAACTGTGTTGAGAATCCAGAAGAGCAACACTGAACACTAAAAATCATCACAGTTCAAGGCTGGTAGGGAAAGCCTTACCAGAAGAGCTTATGAGAATGCAGATATTCTGGTCCACTACCACCCAGTGAATATCTTTGTGGCTCCTTCATTGTCCTCTCAAGAAAGCTACAAGGAAATCTAAAAAACTGTATTCCCCACGAACAAGCATATAGACAAATAAAATGCTAAAAAAAATCCAGAAGAATAGTTGTGTTCTTCTGTACCAGCAAAAAGGCAAAAAAACAAGCCTGGTGGACTCAATGTGGAAACAAAGCCAGTGGGGTGCTAGGCATTACCAAGAGAATGTAGATAATATCTCACTGCTTTCATCACCTTGTCATGATCTATCTATCTATCTAACTGTCATATTTGTATACCACCTGATATGTGCATCTCTAGGTGGTGTACACAATTTAAAACAAACCAAACGTAAAACAGAGTAAAAATAGTTAAAACTATTTTTATAAAGCTCGCATGTGCAGAGTGCATAACTAGGTCACAATGCTCTGTGCTTCTGTCATGGACAATGGGCTGGCCCATATTTTCCAATCCCCCCAAGTGAATAGAACCATTTCAGCTATAGGCTAAAGGCATGAACTTTGGGGGGAATTGTGGGAAATAGATGTGTCAAGAAAACTGCTTGCTTAGAGGTATAAAAGGTAAAGTGTGCCGTTGAGTCGGTGTCGACTCCTGGTGACCACATAGCCCTGTGGCTTTTCTTTGGGAGAATACAGGAGGGGTTTACCATTGCCATCTCCCACACAGTACGAAATGATGCTGCCTTTCAGCATCTTCCTATAAAACTGCTGCCCGATATAGGAGTTTCCCATATTCTGGGAAACACACCTGCGGGGATTCAAACTGGCAACCTCTGGCTTGGTAGTCAAGTAATTTCCCTGCTGCGCCATTAGAGACATGGCTGTAAATACCTCTGTGGTTGCCTAATTGCTTCCAAGCCATCTGGCTGGTTTCTCTTCTTTGATATGTTTATTGCTCTTAGATGTGTATCAGAACAGCCTAGCCAAAGCTCTGTCCTTCTGGAATTCACACCCTCCGTTCCTCCCCTGGTCGGCATTAATTGCAAAAAAAGACCACTCTGAATGGTCATACCAGAGACTTTTTCTTCTCAAGGACCATGTTTTTTGTTGCATGCTGGAGTTAGAAGGAGGAAGGCACCTGCAGTGTGTCGTATACATCATAGAAGGGGTCCCAAAAGGGGGAGTGCTAGAAAAGTAGACCAGTAGAGTGGGAGAACCCCCAAATGAAGCAAGGGGGAAGCTCAGCCTCCTCACTTTGTCAAGCTGTGGGCTCCAGAGCCCCCCACCTTTTGGAAGCTGCGTACCCAAAGCATTGACAGCCCAGTGCCCTTGGTATGATATGTGAAACGATTTTAATCTGTCCTCATCTCACTTCCCCCCACAACCTGCCTTTTAAATTCCCCCCCTCCTGGTTCTGGGTAGTTGGACTGCGAGCTGGCTAATCATCATCATCATCATCACTTTTTATTATACACTTTTCTCTATTTCTTCTAAATAAATGCATAAAGGTATTTGGTGTGTGTTTCTTGCATTTCTCTCCACAATAGCCATCACAAATATGGAACCCATGTGAGTCTGTGCCAGACTCCCAGTGCTTATGCAGAGCATGGGCAGACTGCCCTAAGAGGCCTGGAGCACAACACTTCTCTCTATTAATTCTGCAGCATTATGCCAGCTGGGGAGATTCCACTTCTTCTGAAATGCCACATATAGGCGACAGACATACTATATTCTGTAGGATTTTGATTCCCAGAATGTCCCAACCCAATGGACCAAACAAAATAGAATCTGGCACCATGTTCAGGATAAATTTGCTGCAATTAAGAAAAAAGGTTCACCCAACCTCAGATAATCAATAAATCAGTCATTTCTGCTGGGAATATACAAACAACGAGTCAAAACAATGCTCCAGATAGACCACTACAATCAACCTTAGTAAGAAGCAGAAGAAGTAAACTCTTCAGAGTCTCTCAACTACAGTTTGTGCCCCCTCCCAGTCCCACTACTTGAGATCTTAAGCCAACACTGAGGAACTGAACCTGTGCTCCATAACATACAAGCAAAATTCAATGTGTTAGCTCAGGATTCAGATGCCTACTAGCAGAACCACCACTCCAGCTCCTTCAGCTGACCCCTCTAGTTTCCTCACAGAGTTGGCTTGAAGATTATCTGTGCCAGTGCGCCACAGGCAATGAAGGTTTGGTGTTTTTTTCTTGTTTTTTTTTAAAGAATGCTAATTTTCTAGAGGTTAAATTTGAGTGCAGGTTATACCAGTGTGTGGGCGTATATGCACAGAAATATGCACAGAAATCTATCATTAGTATATATTAATTTATGATATTTAATGAGAATTTGCATGGTTTGGCTCTCCTGGTTGCAAATTTTCAATTGGCAGAATTCCCAGATTCCTCTTTTACTCTCATGGTTTGTTCTTCAAGATAGAGGCAACACTGACAGGTCAAACTGTATGAAGTCAACAGGCTTTGGAGCACACTCCTACTACTGTGAAACTTTGTGGACTGGGCATAAGACATAAAGAATTTAGATTCAAGCATGCAATTTTATCAAAAGCCAGATCTTGCCAAACACACATATGCAGCCCAAGAGTCAAGTGTCTCACATTTCTGTTCACCTAGCAAAACAATACCGCTTACACAAAGCAAGAAAGTGTGTGTGTAGAAAGTGATCCACTTCCTTTCTAATTTTGATTGCGTCAGCAATCAAAGGAACAACTCGTGCAATAATGCTCAGTGACCAGGAAGAGGAAAAGCTAAAAATCAGCAGGTTTCCAATTCCACAAGGGAACAACAAACAAGGCTGTCAAGATTAAAAAGAGGGGGAAAGCAAGGTTATGTAGTACTGTGGAGAGGAGCAAATATTAATGAAGATAAAGATCCTTTGGAAAAAATGAGCAGAAATGCAGCCAGACAGCTGAAAAATAGTGTTAGAGAGCAATGCATTTATTTTTATTGGTAATGTCCACAGTGTATAAACAAGACTATTCATGGGGGGAATGTTGGAATTTGTTTAGGTTTTAAAGTGGTGTACTGACAAGAAAGACTGAAGAAGTCACAGCTAGGCAATGTAATGAAACTAGATTAGGTTACTTCATTTGTTTACAATGTTACCCTTCCCTGGATAGTGGAATCACTGACCTCCCAAAGTTTGGTGGGTGGTGGGGGATGGATAATATTTGTAATATTCTGCAACTCTCTACTGCTCATATTCCTCAACCTGAATGAGGTCAAATGCCCTGTGGTGTTTCCTGGTCCCCATAATCTGGCAGTGTATACTCCAACAGCATTGCATTCAATTTTACGCCACAGTGCATTGAAAGTGAAACCTAAACTAACCAGCACCTGTTCTGCAGTGTTATTTTTTCATGCATACCAAAATATCAATATTAGGACACCATTTTTTCTGTTCCTGAAGTGTCAAAGGCCAATACCTAACAAAAAGCCAGTTTCCTCCACTTTGCAGCTGGTGTCATGCTCAAGGCAACCTCCTGCCGCCAAATTTCCTAATTCTATGACTTACTTTGGGCCACATTCAACTCCCACACCAGATTAGTAAAGTACACCCAGCTACAATTGAACAAGGAGAGACACATGCCCCTAAGAAGGAGCCCTGCCAATTGGGTGACAGTTCACTTGACCCCTCCCACCGCTCTGAAGAATGGCTGTGGGCGGGGGAGGGGAGGCGGCCCATTTTTTTCCTCCCGGGGCCCACTCCAACCTTGCTATGCTGGCCTGAGTTCAGCTTTGGATAATAAAGCTCTATAAGAAAGCATTTGGTTTTCTAGGCAGGCCAGATAGTGCTGTGGACGGTAGTCACATTTTGCCCTCAAAGCCACAGTGTCTCAAAGTGAAACAATCTACTCTGCCTTGTGGAAGCAAATGGAAAATGTTTACTAACATGGGAAACATTAAAGAGATGCCCTCAGATGCCACTGAGGGCTAAATGCATAGATTATGTTGCACTAGTTGTGCAGACAATCAGACGTGCGGCACATTGTATACAAAACTTCAGAATACTTAGGGACACAACACCACAACCACTTTTACTGTTAATTCTGCAATACATGAATTAAACTCAAATCCAGTCAGTCCTTTTGTTTATCCCATCAAAGGCTATAGCTCTGATACCTCTATGACCTGTAAAGCACTCTGAGGGCTTCAAAATGTTCAACAACAGAACTACTTTCTATGGGGGGGGGTACCCAAATCCAAAAACAGCAGCATATTCCTAGGGTTTTAAATTATGTTTCAAAAATATCCTGATACACACTGCCAAAAAAACCCAAACAGCAACAAAAGAACCACTTGTTCCAATGTATTATTTCTCTTTTTTTGAAAACTCCTCCTCAATTTTACTGGACTGACTTTGACCACTAATGCTTAATCAAGCTATTAAAATTCAAGCCACAACAGCATCCGATTTTTGCTGCCTCTGCAATCACTTTACTTTCCAAAGGAGCAAGTGTTAGTAAGAGCAGCACTAATGCATTGTCTCTATATATACAGAGAGAGAGAATATGCAGTGCTACCATTTTTTCTAATGCAAAAAAACTATGATGCTGCAGATGCCCCTGTAGCCAGATGTGTGCATCAGATCAAACCAATTCTACAAAAGCAGGCCCTGCATTATAAACAAACCACTTAACAGTCATAACATGCTAATTACATTTACAAAGAAATAAACTAGCATTCATCTTGCAAGCAGATTGATCCTTGACTATCTAAATACACAGGCTGTGGCACTTAAGGGCTTGTAAAAGGGCTTGGGGATGAGCAGACACCAGATTTAGGATTTAGACTACAGACATCCAACCACGTTTAGAAAGCAGTTACAAGAGCAATGTTAAATCTCAAAAACTCCAACACGGGCAAATAATTATGCTGGTAGTATTTATGGGACCATCTGAAAAAACATACTCCAAAGCTTCAACACAGCTGTGAACACATTAGAAAGGTCAGTGAAAATTTGCATGAACCTTTTCAGAACTTTGACATATTCTGTAAAACGGATTAGAACAATATCCCTCATTTAGGCTGAGACACTGGGAGATGTATGATCAGTCTACTGAGGGTTGTTTTCCTCACCGAAAAGTTGAAAGGGACTGTGAATCAGATCAGAGGAGCAGAAATGTGTATGTGTATGCTTAACTCTTTCTTCACTGGCTATTTGCCCATTCAGAATTGCCCCTTAGTTGTTATCCCACTCAAGGGAAAAGATACAGGGACAGGGAGACTATTCTCACGATGGAGGGGAATCGGGCTAAGGGAGCTCAGTCCAATTTCCCCCATTGTGAGAACCACCGGGCTCGCGGGCTCATCCGATGGTTCAATGGTGGCTAGCCCACCAAAGCAGCCCTTCCCTAAAATGGGGTTAGCAGAGTGAGCGCTCCGCTAACCCTGTTTTCTCTATCGTGAGACACCCGACTGGGAGTAGACCCCCGACCAGGAGGCTGCAGCAAGCCTCCTGGCATCGGGGGTCCCCCTATAATGCCTCGTGCACTCACACAGGGCATGCTGGGATGTCTGGGGGCCCATATGTTGCGCCCATCTACACAAGACAATCCCTCAACTGTTGACAACATTTAACTTTAAATGCTGAAATTAAAAATTAGACCCATCTGTTAAGAGTTAAGTTTGATATTTTTCAGCAGCCACAAGTAATGGCAGGAATGGAGGACCTCTCAACAGTTAAGAGCAATAATTACAGGTACTGCATTCCTTTTTGGATACTTTCCCACAGAAATTCTGGTGCAAAGTAACCTTGGCAGAGGTTGCAAACTATTTCTGGAAGCTGGGACAGAGTCCTCTAGGGGGTGGCTTTCACTTTTTGTTCTCATACATCATCTTGATAAAGGGTGCAGAATGACGTATCTACTCTCTACAGAAGATATACTCTTCTGTAGAGTAAACTCTTATATATTCTCTATAAGGATTGTGTGCCAAATAAAGTAACACAAAAATGTGCAAGCTTTTGAATTCATTGGAACTATTAAACAGGCTGAATGTTAATCACAAAAACAAAGTAGAAAAGGGAAATGACAAGTATGCCCAAGTCTGCAGACTGTGAAAATCTTAACAAATGGCAGTGTTACACAGGTGTTAACTAGGTATGGCTGAGCTTGGTGCTAAGATATCTTGAGTTATACCAAAGGCTGCAGAGACTGAGAAGTATGGCTGATGTATTAATTATTTATTATTATTATTAATTATTATTATTATTATTATTATTATTATTATTATTACTACTACTACTACTACTACTACTACTACTACTACTACTACTACCAAGAATATTTATATACCTCTTCTCAACAAAAAAGTTCATAAAGTGATTTACATAGCAAAAGGAATCAGAAAATTGGTTTCTGTCCAAAAGGGCCAACAGAGATACATGAGCCAACAGCTACTGGGCGGGATCCTATGCTGGGATGACTGCCACTGCTCAGTATAAGAGAACCATCACTAACAAGTGTCTCTTTGCCCAGTAAGCAAAAGGAAAAAAGTTGATCTCAGAGTACCCAAGTGACCAATAGCCATTCCTGGACCAGGAAGGAAGGGAGATAGATAGATAGACAGACAGACAGACAGACAGACAGACAGACAGATAGATAGATAGATCCCACTGTAACTATTGATACATAGGCCATAGATGTCACTCCTAGTAGCCCTGTTGCCCCTCACCCCCCACTCCACTCACCCATCTTTAGCAAGATGATGTCGGAAGAAATCATTGGCAGCTAGCTTGATGGCTTTTTCTGGGGTCACTAGCGTCAAATTCACAGCAGCCCCTGAGAAAGAGACAGGAAGAACAGGACATTAGAAGCACCGAGGTGGCTTAATGGGGGTCAACGTTTTCTATTGCCAGTGGCATTCAACCCTGCCCAGAGCATGAGCCTGGGAGAAAAGATGCACTGTAGTATTATCTGTAGCAGAGATGGCCAACCTGAGGCTCTCCAGCTGCTGTTGAATTAAAACTCCCATCATCCCCAGCCACAATAAATTGTAGCTGGGGGTGATGGGGATTGTAGTTCAACAATAGCTGGAGAGTCCCAGATTGGTCACCCCTGATCTGTAAGAATTACAATGTATTGTAGAATCACCTTGAAGAATTATAGCCTAGTTCTAGGGGCCACACCATTAGCAAAAAGTAGTTGCAAAGCAGCACTAGGCCCCATTTCCAACTACGTCAATGGTGGTGGCTGCAGTGCTTGCCCTTCCTACCCTGTTACAGCATAGTTGTGTTATGCAGAAGCATTCATACAGTACCCAATTGGAAGTGGTTAATCCATAGATGAGACCCATTAAGATTAGAGCAAAGACAGTGCAATCCTAGTAACTCTTTTGTGGGAAATTCTTCTGAGGGGGTAGAGCCAGGAAGGCGAACCTTACAGTTCCTTAAAAGCAATAAGGTTTGGTGGTCTAAGCTTATTTCAGGAGGCACTTTCCAAAAGCGGTCAGAATTTGTTACTTTATAATTGTTCACATGACACATAACAAACAGGTCATCCAAACCCCACTGATGCTGCAGCAAAAACACACCCTTCATTAGACTCAGGCAGCAAGCAGTCTGTGAATATGTCTTCCCCAGAGGCATGCATCTCTCCCTTTTCTTCCCTCCTGTGCCCAGCTGCAGCAAACCACACCAACACCAACGCTTTTTTCCCTTCAGGCCCAGGAGCTCATCCAACTCTGTCCTCTGGTATGTAAACAGCACTTGACATGCACATGGTGAATGTAAGTACTCTATTATTGAGAGCCACTAACAGCAAATCCCTGCACTGCAGAGGGCATTATGAACTGTGCACTGCTCTGGATAACAAAGGAAAGCAGTGACACAAGGGTGACCCACCCCACTGAGGTCATTTTAGGGAAGGGAGGGAAGCATCTGCCATTGGCTCCCCCCACTAAAACTTTCACGCATTCCTTCAAACCATCCAGGACTCATGGGACACTTTGCATCACAGGGGGTCGGATTTTGGTGCACTGGGGCAGGGCAAGAGTCATCTCTTGAACACCTTCTCTAAGGGTGCAATCCACTAACATTAAAAACAGTATGAGTGGTGCAGGGTCTGGTGTGAGACCCTTGTTGCCAGGAGAACCCATGAGACACCTCCGATATATTGGTGGAACTGCACCACGGGGATGGCGGGGGAGGGAAATTAGGCTTGAACCCGAAACATTTCAGCCTCCGAAACGTTTTGGCTCCGGGGGCCGTTTCGGTGTTTTGGAGCTGGTAGGGGTGGTTCTTTAAGGGTGGGGGAGGGTGCACTCACCCCTCCTGCTGCATTTCCCCCGCCGGGACTCCTTTAATTTCAATCCCCTCGAGGCGGCAGCATTCCTCCCTGCTGCCCTGTTGCCGTCATTGGCCGGAAGTACCGATCGTGCGTGCGTCCGTCACGTGTGTGTGTACGCCCATCCGCTGTGCACATGGGGGCATGCGACGGGCGCACACGTGATTGGTACTTCCAGCCGATGACGGCGACAGGGAGGAACACTGCCGCCCCGAGGGAATTGAAATTAATGGGGCGCCAGCGGGGGAATTGCGGTGGGAGGGGTGAGTGCATCCCTCCCCCACCCTTAAAGAACCACCCTTGCAGGTGCCGAAGTACTTTCGAGCACACCCCTAAGGGAAATACCATGTCTCAAACTATGAATGCTGCAAATGCCTCTCATCTCTCTCTCCCCTCATCTCAATACCCTCTTGGTATTGTCAGCCAAGCTAAACTGTACGCTTCTCCCACACAGGTGACAGAATGTAAGCACGCTCTCTCTCCGTGAACGCCGGGCTAAACGTTGCAACTGCTGGGCACTTATCAGCCCTTTCGTTTTTGAGGACTGCAGCCTGGCCATGTGGAACTGAGCAAACATTCACTAAGCACAGAGTTCCACTGCAACTCCACACAAGGAAGGAAAAGGGACCATGGTGGCTAGTAGCACTGGAGGAAGCAAGGGCCCCACTGTACAGGCCTGAGCATGGAGTCTGATCCAGAGACCATGTGTTGTTGCCACTCCCTTCTGCTGCCCTCGTTGCTCTCCACAGGCAGTCTCCCAAGTGGTGCAGAGGGCTGGACACCCAGGGTCATGCCAACCACAAGGGGAGCCCACAAAAAGACTAGCAATAGTGCCCAGTATGCCCAGCGAGCTAAATTGCTGTGAGGTTGCCTACCTATTTGTTCCTGTCGTTCTACAAGCTCCGTAGCAGTTATACATTACAAGTGCAGCCAGAACCCAACACCACCTGCTACTCTGTGATGCAGTCTGGAGTGGGATGGTTTGACAACTCCTCTCACAAGCCTTTCTTTCAAATGCCGCTCCACATCTGAAACTAGCTTAATCAAAGCATTCTATTTGTTGCAGTTGTCTTATGTTCCCCACCCTAGGTGATTTTATTCTATTTATTATTCTATTTATTTTATTTTTACATTTATGTCCCACTTTTCCTCCAAGGAGCCCAGAGGTATGGTTATGTTTATCGTCACACAACCACCCTGTGAGTTAGGTTAGGCTGAGAGAGAAGTGACTGGCTCAGAGTCACCCAGCAGGTATCATGGCTGAATGGAGATTTGAACTTGGGCCTCTCCAGTCCTGGTCCAGCACTCTAACCACTACACCACACAGGTTGTTTCTTAGGGGGCAGTGACCCTTTGCTACCTGGACTCAGAGTCTGCAACTGCAAAAGGAATGAATACTTGTGGGGCTCACACAGTCTAAAAAGAAACCAAGGGAGATACCAGCAACAACCACGGGAAGGGACACCATTGTGCTGGGTCGAACAGGGCCAGTTGCCATCCCCCTGCTAAATAGAAGAAAAACACCACTTTAAAAAGGTGCCTCTTTGCCTAGTTTAGCAGGAATATCCGTTCATTTCTCACCAGCTAGTGCATTATAGCATATGATCATTTTAGGACTGTCAGGAGACTAGTAGTCCATCCAAAAAGGATAAAAAACAACCCTACTTTGCAAGCATGTAACCTTGGGATGATACCAGCATAACACTATACAGAGTCCTCCCCCTACCCCTCAAAAGGCTACCCATTCAGTACTCTAGCTACATTTTACCAAATAAGAGCTGTGGGACTTAAATATTTCTTTGTCTGGAAGGAACACAAGAAGTTGGCTTAATCAAGTGGACCTTGATATTTGCGGGGATTCCGTTCAAGGCTGCAGCCAGGGATATGGAAACCGTAATATTGAGGCATTGGGGGGCTATGGGATTGCGGGGGTTAGGTTCCTGGTCAGCCGGAAATTGGCCAATTTTCGGGGGGAAATGCGGGGGGAGCTCCTTCCCCTGCTTTGCTACTCCCCCCCACCTGAGTTGTGCTGTCTCCCAGAATGCCCCCAAATCAGCCATAAAATGCCCATTTCTCTCTTCTTCTTTTTTTACTTAAGTGGAGCCATTTTATAATAAGAGCTTCCACATCTCTGATAACTTTTTAAAATCAATTAAGACACATTTGTTCACCCAAGCTTTTAATTAGATGTACAGTTTTAATACTTGTTTTAAGTTTTAAATTGTTTTTAATGTTTAAATTTTGTTTTGATTGTGTTTTTATTGTGAACCATCAGATGCAAATTTTGGGCAATCTAGAAATTTGTTAAACAAACAAATAAACATACATTATACAGGCTCCAATGAACAAAATGGCGACTGGAAATGACCTTCGTGGTCATTTCTGGCCACCCCTGATCTGTGGATACGTGAGGTCTATGTGTTTTTCCCCCCTTTCCCCCCATGTATGCCGAGGTTGGGTGTCTTTTACCCGACCACAGAAAACGAGGTTCTCCTGTACTGAATCAGACCATTGGTCCATCTAGTTCAGTACACAGTCTGGCAGCAGCTTCCCCACATTGCAGTCAGGAGTCTCCTTCAGCTCTATCTTGGAGATGCCAGGGAGGGAACATGTAGTCTACCATTCAAATGCAAACCAGGTCAGACCCTGCTTAGCAAAGGGGACAATTCATGCTTGCCACCACAAGACCAGCTCATCTCACAAGGGGAAGGAAATATATTAAAAGCAGGCATCACAGCTTTTTGATTCCACTTTGGGCTATAGAGGTGAAACAATCAACAGCAATCAGCAATCCCATCCAAAATGGGCACAGCTTTTGGATGGGCACAACTGAGGAGTAAGGAGGGCACAACTGCTCCTTCCACATTCTTGAAGCCACAAACATGATGACCCTCACTTCAGTAATCCTGAAGGGTGGGTTAGCATATAGCTCAGATCAGAACTTTATTATAGTCAGTGACCAGCAATTAAAGTGTGGTAAAGTGTGCCGTCAAGCCGATTTTGACTCCTGGCGCCCACACAGCCCTGTGGTTTTCTTTGGTAGAATACAGGAGGAGTTTACCATTGCCTCATACCATTGCAGTATGAGATGATGCCTTTCAGCATCCTCCTATATCGCTGCTGCCTAATATAGTAGCTTGTTAGTCAAGCATTTCCCTGCTGCGCCACTTAAGCATTAGGGCAATTAACCTAAGCAATTAATACACTATTAATACACTACATCAGTTTAGCATATAGTATATCATCCTACAGACTAGAGTCCAGTCAGGCATTCAGTAGAACGCTGCTGAATACATTTAGAGGGCTGGAAACAAGACGGAAGTCCGACCCCTGCCCCGTCACTCATCCTCCTAGCCCCGCCCTTCTCGCTTACTGCAGCATTCATTTGAAGAGATGAATGTTGTAAGTGTGATTGTGCCCATTTCCACGAATAGGAGGTGGAGGCACAGCCTGAACAGTGCTTAGATAACATCTAGGCAAAAGTGGTACTGGGGATATTGAATTTCCCATTTTAATCCTTTGCAGAAATCAAACCAGCAGATCCGATGAATCATACAGCATAAGAGAACTATGTGCGTACGTGGCGTGTATTTGACCTTAGAGTACACGAGAGAGTTTCTAGGCCAATATTATTGCATCTCAAATGAATGAGAGATTTTATATATCTCTCTAATTCATTTATCTCTAATAATATAGTCTCTCCCCCCACCCAACAGTCAATCTGTGCTTTTCTTCTAAATCTTTAGTGTTTTCAGCAAAGTCACTTGATAGAAATATTGTGTAATCCTTGTCCTCAGTAACCCATCAAGGCTGCAAATCACTGGAGAAAGACAAACAAGCTCCCACTGACTCCCAATATTTTATTCTCCAAAATATTCTCCTAGTGCCTGGTATGTTGATCAGATGTTATCTAATTTGCTAGAGCTCCAATGCAGAAATGCTCATAGATAAGGTAGTGCAGCTTTTAGATGTCAACAAGGTGCTGAGAGGCAGAACAAATAGTCCCCATAAAACTAGCACTTTACAAGATTTTTACTAAAGGGCTCCATAAACCTTTGACAGATTGGAGCCAGTCAAGAGTAACTACCTCACTGGTTTGTTGCTCTACTAAATTTTTATTTTGTCCTTTCTGCTTAATAAAATCCACACACACACACACACACAAGAAAATACATTAAAGGAACCATTACCACTATTGAGCACAGCAAAACTGAAGGAGCAAACAAACTGAATGATCTGCTCATGGGTCAAATGACACTGACAACCAGGAAAAACACAACATAGAGAAATGACACTGAATTATGAAGGGTTCTGCTAAAAGCTTTCTCATTTCTATACTTGAAAGATGACCCAGATTGCCTTTTACCCATTTTACATCTTATTTTCAGGGATCACCACATTGGCAACAACAGTTTATCACCAAACTGGTGGAGTATAGTTAGAATATTAACAAAAATACACTGGCCTGCCTTCAGATTTCTTGGGATGAACAAGTCTTCTTAGGAAATGCAGCAAATGATTATGACTTTTGTGCTTCTGGCTAATGGCAAATTGCTCCATAATGCAACACCTGAATGAGAATCTCATACACAGCTAAAGCCAATGTAGTACTTTTGTCGAAAACTGAGATTACTATTATGAAGAAAGGCTCACTTCTAATCCTAGCCAGAGTTCCTATTTCAGTTTATTGGCTTTAAAACTCCATTTTACTCCATTTTACTAAAGCCTCACAGATACATATGCAGTTTCCTTACTTTTCACACCTGACCACTTGAGGAAAGGCTGCCATCCTATAAGACTTTAGAATTAATTTATACGAATTTTGGGAGGCTTGTTTTTTTGTCTTTTTGTTTTCTCCCTTACCATATTTGTGCTTGACTACTATGATGCACTCTACATGGGGCGGCCTTTGTACATAGTCCAGAAACTACAATTGGTACAGAATGCAGCAGCCAGACCGGCCTCAGGGATAACTTGCACTGGCTGCCGATATGTTTCCATATGAAATACAAAGTGCTAGTTATTACCTATAAAGCCCTTAATGGCTTGGGTCAAGGGTATTTAAGAGAGCACCGTCTTTGTCATGAACCCAGCTGCCTATTAAGATCATCTGGAGAGGTTTGGCTACAGTTGCCACCAGCACATGCGGTGGCAACTCAGGACCAGACCTTCTCTATGGCTGCCCCACCCCAGGGCTTTGGAATGTGCTCCCTGCTGAGATAAGAGCATCCCCTTCTCCCTTTGCTTTCAGGAAGACCCTCCTGCCTTTTCCTGCTTTTGAAAGTACCTGCTTTCTCAGGCTGAAATTTAATGTGTTTTGATCTGCTAACCTTGAGGCTCTTCTCATGATCAGCCACGCGGCCCCTGGAAGCTCCAGGATGCCCTGAGCGAGCGCACAGGGCATGCTGGAGAGACCCCCGAGCCAGAAGGCTGCTTTTCAGCCTCCCAGTCGGGGATCTACTTGTGAGTTGCTGCGGCGTGGCGCCGTTCTGTGGCAACTCACGATTGGAAAGCCCAGGTTAGCGGAGCACTCGCTCCACTAACCTGGCCTTAAGGCAGGGGCAATTAAGCAGGTTACCTACTTTCCCTAAACCGGGCTTGGCTGCGAGCCCGGTGAGTCTCACAATTGGTGAGAACAGCTTCCTTGTTTTATCTGTTTTTGTGAATTTTAACAGTATTATACTGTTTTTATATTTGTCGTGTCCTCTAAACTGTGTATCGCCTAGAGATGTATATATATCAGGTAGTATAGAAAGATGCTATCTATAGATAGATAGATAGATAAATAGATGACTAAGAATGCTTGAAACCATTCCCTCAAGGCTAAGGGAACTTTAGAAACCCTCAGATACATTCTGGATATCTTCCTGTGCGTCCCTGAGTTGTGAAAAAGCAGGATAAGCCAGATTCCCAAAGTGTAAACAAGTTATTCTTTCATGTTTTCTCTTTAAGAAAGAAGAATGGGCTAACCAGCTGGTTCTTAGTTCTCTTTAGAAAGAAGATATTCAGGGCTTTAAGGCAGGGCTCCCAATACTCTTGTTACCAAGCTGGGACAAAAGAAGAGCCACTGACAATCATGCTGTGAATGCCTAGTTTCTGAACTACAGGTTTCGCCAACCACGGCCCAAGTATCCACGATTTGGTGAGGTTTTTTGGCAATTGTGTCTCCTCCCCGCTGTGATTTCCGGGGGTTCACTCCTCTTACTGTGGTGATTTTTTAACTGTATTTTGCAGTCCTTAACCCCCTGTTTGGCATTGATTTCAATGGCTCGTCAACTACAAATTCGCCAACCACGAGGTTTTCCTGGAAATGAACCCTTGTGGTTGGCAAAGGATGACTATAGGTTTTGCAACTTGAAGATAATTGCCTCTTGATTTAACACCACCTAGATCAGGAAGAGAGAATGCCTATTGGAGTACCCCCCTAGTTTTGTCCTCCTCTTTATTTGCCTATAAACCCCTTTCCTTTATTTTGTTATTAGTAGGTAAGGCCTCTCTTTGACTGGGCAAAGTCATTTTGCATAGATTATACTTCTAAGAATGTTAAAGAAATTAAATATATGCAATACAATTTTTTATTAATGTGCTTGCAAAAGGGAACTGAAATAACAGTTTGAAATTTGTAGAATTTCAACTTCAAACCTTATTTATTTTATTGAATAATGGCCATAATATGGTAAATTTAAATCTAAATCATAGTAAATTTGAATCTGAGAAAGATTGTTTTTCTTGGGCATGATGTCTTTTTTGAATTATTGATCTGATTATTGAGTGTTACAAATCTGTTAAGAACAATAACAGTTAAAATATGATAAATATATTTAGAATTTCTTCTAAAAGCTATAAAAATTATTTAAAATTTCCCTGGGCATATTCTGGTGTAAAAAATAATGCATTCAGTTAACTCCCATGGCAAGAGTGTGTATGCAAAATTTGGTATCTGTAGGTTATCGGGAAGTATGACTTTATTCTGCACAAACAAATTCTTCAAAATAGCAAATACACTAAACTAAACTTTTTACTATAACATCAGATTGTGCTGGGCTTTATATTATGTTTGCTATACCTGAGGACCACTTGATACAGACTACACGAAAGTTCTTGGATTTTGTAGCTTTCCCTTAGGCTGCTTATCCTGCTTACATGATTGAACATCACGTACCTTGCTTTGTGAGTTCAGGGAGGTGCAAATGTGGTGGTGGCAGTGGAAACTCAAGGGGAGAAATTGGGTGTGTGACAGCTTTAACTAACAGGGCCTTGCACCCCCGCTTCTCCACACTATTCATAATGCTTTTAGAATTTCTGCACCTAGGAAATGGAGCTGTAGCTCAGCAACAGAGCACCTGCTTTGCATGCAGAAGCCCCCAAATTCAGTGCATGGCAGACCCCTGTCTGAAACCTTGGAGAGCTGCTGCCAGTCAGAGACAATGCTGAGCTAGATGGACCAATGGTCTGACTCAGTATAAAGCAGCTTCCTAGGTCCCCATTTGTACTTCTCAAGCAAGCAAAATAAAAGCAAACTCCAGTAGACTCAATGCACTGCAGCAAAGGAAATCAGCATCTGTGCATGATGCCACTGTGCCGCAGGCTGCTGGAGGACACAATTGGATGGGGGTACAGAGCAGCCACAGAAGTGTATAAATCATCACGTACTGAAGTTAAATAAAGCCTCATTATGTTCCTGGCAGCTAGAAATAGCTTGCCTGTAACAGTGCAAGCCCAGAGATGATGTTGAGGGTATTCTTAGTAAGAAAGCTTGTATGGTCTGCACTGCTGCAATTCTGTGCAGTGGAGACAGCTTGGCAAAGGTTCCACACACTGGCATGCTCCCAACGCAAAGTGAGGCAGAAGCAGGGCAAGCCGGAGGCAAGTTTCATGCCATCCCTATCCAAGGGCTAATCTCCGTAGTTGGCTTGCAAGAGTTGCCATGGAAACTGCAATGAGATGCATAAGGAGCTGCAAAGGACTCCAACTTTCCTGATTTACAGAAAACAAATTCTGATTTTTGCCTGCCTATTCTCCTCCCCATCAGTAAATTGGCAGCAAACATGGGTTGCCCCCAACAGCCAATCAGCTATTCCTTTTGCCACAAACAATCCCTGCTTCCTGAGAAATGTAACAAAATGCTAGCAGGATATGGTTCACCTGGGAGCAGAAAACTTGAAAAGATTGCTGTACTAGAACTTGGATTCATGCTGTCAAGTAATTAGAGTAAACTGTCAGTAGTAAACTCTCTGTGCTGCCAAATGGATAGGATCATGGTGTGCTGCATTAATACTTTGTAGAAACAGATAAATAACTGTGTGCCCTTGCATAGAATGACAAATGAATGAGATTCCAATTGCAGTTAGTTACACCCCCTTCTAATCATATAAATAACTTCAAGGTTTACAACTGCTTGAAGCCAAAACACATGCCTTTGATCTTTGACCACACATCTTGCAAGTCCGCCAAGATAAGACAAGCTGTGTAGGATAAGCCTAAAGGTAATTTGAGATACTCCCCTCTGCTAGAGTTGCCAGCTTTTTTCTTGGCAAAGCTCTTGTGCCTTTACGAGTTGCACATTGTCAAACAGAAATTCAGTAGATGAAGAGCGTTTCCTAGAATGCAGATAACAGTGACTAAAAAAGCTGTATTTCTCCTTTTCATACAGTTGTTAAAAGCACAAGTGCCCTGCAAGAAAAGAAGCTGCAGAGTATTGAAAAAGGGACAAATATAGCTGCCAATTAGGATATTTCCAAACTGGGCGGGGGGACGGGGACCTGAATGATTTGATATTTATTTCTCCCACAGCTGAGAACTGGAATAAAAAGGTCAAAACAGTATCATTTGCACAGAAAGAGATACAAATCAGATTGACCCACCAAGTTATTCTGAATCAAGAATGTCAGTGCTTTGGTAAACCAAACCAGAATTTTTCCTGCTATAAAGTTTATTGCAAGCAGTCTTTGTTAGGGAAGTGTTTCCTTTTGATGACGCTGCCTTTTTCCATCCAGAATTTGATTGAATTAGGCCCTGTATAAAAAGCTTCTCTCATCCAGAGCATAACCCAAATTCGAAGGGCGTTGTTGTCTAGCAGGAAAAAATAGTGCAGTCGTAGTCCCAATCAGGACAGAGAGGAACAGTTCTACTCATTGCAAACTGGGACACACTCACCACAAACCACTGCATGAGAAAGTCATGTCTGCAAAAATTCTTCTACTTATGCAAAATAATTCCAACATTGTACTATATATGCATCTGTAAGACCCACCAAGTGTCTAAGAATTCTGCCCTAAATGTTCAGAGATAAAATCTTCAGAAGAGAGGACCCTGAATGAACTGTGATCCTTGCTCTCATCCAGTTCTTCCACATTTTTCTGACTATGTCAGTTTCAACCAGTTTAATTATATTTATATGCAGTGCAGAATGGGATTATTCCACTGCAAATAAATATAATTAGGCTTGTTGGCCAGATATCTTAATAAATAGGTGCATTGGTACAGGGGCGTAGCAAGGTTGGAGTGGGCCCAGAGACAAGATTATAAAATGGGCCCCCTGTCACTGAAGCTCAGCTCATGAAGTAAAGAAATCGTAAATGAGGCTGAATAGTGGTAACCAAAAGCAGAGTAAAGTGTGTGTGTGTGTGTGTGTGTGTATGTATATGTATATGTGTGTGTGTATATATAGATAGATAGATAGATAGATAGATAGATAGATAGATAGATAGATAGATAGATAGATAGATAGATCTCCTATGTGCCACAATAGAACATCATCCTAAATTTTTTTTTTTAAGGTTTTGTAAATTGTAGACGATGCAAGTCATTTAATGGTACTAGAGAAAGACATGCTGTTCTGGTAGCTCCAGTTCTTAACACTCACATCAATTTTGAATACAACTTAAGGAAGCCCGGGCGGGTGCACAGCTGGGGGAGTCAGTCATGTGACTTTCCTCTGGGGGGCCCCTTAAGGCAGTGGGCCCCCAGACAACTGTCTCCCCTTGCCCTATTATAGTTACGCCCCTGCATTGGTACTCACCGTGAAGGTGTCTTCTGGCTGCTGTAGAAGAGGTCACCCAAGCTTGGGATTACATCTCCCCACATGCTCCAAAAGGCAAGAATTAGTCATACTTGAAGATCCTTAACCCAGTGCATGTGGGCAGATCTCCTCAGTGCTTAAAACAGCTCAAGCTACAGAATGAAAACCACAGAACATAACAGAGAATATACAACAACATACGAACAATAATGCAGAGAAAGACAGAAAAACTGTCCCTCTACAACCAGATCATCAGCTCCAGCCTAACACAACCCGGGCGGGCCTTGGGTGACCTCTTCTACACCAGCCAGAAGACACCTTCACGGTGAGTACCAATGTACCTTTCTCGGCTGGTGTAGGAGGTCACCCAAGCTTGGGACATACCACAGCACCAACCACGGGAAGGAAAATACCCAAGCTGGAGCTACTGAGCCGGAAGGACCCGTTGCAGGACCCTCCGACCAAATGCCGCTCTGGCAGCTTCTTGTTCATCCCACTTGTAATGCCTTGAAAATGTAAAAGGCGACGACCAAGTAGCTGCCTTGCAAATCTCTTCAAGGGACGCCGGTGAAGATAACACAGTGGAAGTGGCTGCCGATGTAGGAGTGTGCCGTAATCTGGCCAGGCACCGGAAGTTTCTGGGCTTCATACAACACCGTAATGCATGAACGGACCCATCGAGTGATAACGTCTGTAGAGACCTTGCATCCCATCTTACCGTAGAAGCCTTAAATGCCACAAAAAGAGCATCTGTCTTACGAAAAACCTGCGTCCTGTCAATATATATCTTCAACGCCCGCCTGACATCCAGACGGTGCCACTCCTTCTCTGCAGGGTGACAATCATCCAAACAAAAAGAAGGTAATTAAATGTCCGCCTCACGATTAAACTGAGACTTTACCTTAGGGATCAACGAAGGATCCGGGATAAGTCTCACAGAGTCCTTAGAGAAAATACACAAATTACTCTTAACTGACAGAGCCTGCAATTCAGAAACCCTCCTGGCCGATGTTACAGCTACTAAAAAGGCCACCTTCCAGGACAAAATCTGCAATGACACAGAGCAAAGTGGTTCAAATGGTGGAAACTGCAGACCCCGCAACACAATATGCAAATCCCATGACGGAAAACGATGGCAGACTGGTGGAGACAACAAAGCTGCCCCCCTCAAGAACTTGCGTAGAAGAGGGTGCCGTGCCTGAACGAACACTGATGAGGAAACAACATCTGGATCAAGCACGCTGCCTGGCGTTTAAGCGTGTTGGGTTTCAGACCCAGCGCAAGGCCATCCTGAAGAAAACCTAGTAATTCCCTCGACCTGCACTTGTCCAGCTGCAGGGAGCGCTTTGCTGTCTAACGCAGAAAACTACGCCGTCGATTGGTAAATCTTGTTGGCTGAACACTTTCTAGACTCAAGGATGGTAAATCGGACCTTGACACAGCAGATCTGGATGGTCTGGCAATCTGAGTGGATGACCTATGGTCAAGTCGACGATCTTGGAAAACCAAGGTCCTCTGGGCCAAAATGGCTCAATCAATATCAGGGATGCCTGTGAACCCCGCAGCTTCCTGAGGCAATGGGAGAGCAGCGGCACTGGAGGAAATGCATACAGCAGACACGGAGGCCATGGCATCAATAGCGCATCCATCTCTTCTATCCCCAACGTCGGAAAACGTGAGTAAAGCCTCTGAATCTTGGCGTTCTGAGGATATGCAAACAAGTCTATCTGGGGACACCCCAGCCGCTCTGTCAGCCACCAAAATACTTGAGGGTGCAGGCCCCATTCTGCCGGCTGGGTCTCCTGCCGTCTTAGCCAATCTGCCCGAACGTTGGAAATTCCGTTTACATGATGGCCCAGAATGGATATTAAGTTGTTCTCCGCCCAATCCAACAACTCCACAGACTGAAGGAAAAGAGATCTTGACTTTGTTCCCCCTTGCCTGTTTATGTGTGCCTTGGTTGAGATGTTGTCTGTACATACTAAGCTGTTCCTACCCTTCACCAAGGGCGTGAAGGCTTTTAGGGCCAGAAAGACAGCCCACAGCTCGAGCCAGTTTATGCTATGGAGCGACGCCTCCACCGACCAAAGCCCCTGGGCAGAACTGTTCCAACAGTGAGGCCCCAGCCCGATAGGCTGGCATCCATCATGACCATCACTCTCTCGGGTTCTATGAACAGCTTGCCCTTGTCTAGGTTCCCTGGGCTGTCCAATGAATCGACTCGAGAAGAGACACCTAGAGAGGAATGTTCTTGTCATGCTAGAGAGCAATCCTGTGCTGGTAAGGGAGGAAAGCCCACTGTAACTGGCGTAGATGAAACCTCGTCCAAGGCACCGAGTCCATAGCCGCCACCATGAGACCCAACAACATTGCTAGATTGAGACGGCTGGCCCACGGTCTCGAAGCAATCACACGAGCCAGTGACGATAAGACCTCCATCCGATCCTGTGGCAGAAACAGTTTGCCTACTGAGGGGTCCATTACCATGCCCAGATGACGAAGGCTCTGTGTGGGCATCAGGTGACTCTTGCCCACATTTATCAGAAACCCATGGGCACATAACACAGACATTGTTCTGGACAGAGCTGACCGAACTGCCCCTTCTTGAGAAAGTTGTCAAGGTAACAATACAGGTGGACCCCCTCGGTGCATAAAGTGGCCACTAGCGGACTAGATCCTTCGTAAAAACTCAGGGGGCTGATGAGAGACCGAAAGGAAGGGCTCTGTACTGATAATGCCTCCCCATGTAGCAGAAAGCGGAGTATATGTCGACTGAGTGGATGAATGGGGATGTGTAAATAGGCCTCCTGGAGATCTATTGAAGCCATGTAGTCCCCCATCTGCAATGCCTCTGAGATGGTACAAAGGGTTTCCATCCTGAACCTCCTTTTTATCACAAAGCGGTTGACTGGGCGTAGGTTGAGAACTGCCCTGGCCGATCCGTCCTTTTTTGGCACTGTAAAAATCACATAATAGATGCCCTTGCCTCTCTGAAGAGGTGGGACCTCCTCTATGGCCCCTATCGCCACCAGATACTGAATGGCCATGGACAACCTCTTGTGCTTTTCCAGTTTCCCGGATCTAGGGGTAAGGAGGAATCTGTTTCCTGGGGGGCTGGCCAGCTCCACTTTGTACCCGTGTAGGATAATGGAAAGAACCCACCTGTTGTTGATGGATTCTTTCCAAACGGGCCAAATGGCGGGTCCCCACTTTGCCTGAGTGGGAGTCAGGACTGCTGCTTGGGGCCCCGCTGCTGGTTTCCGAAAGACTGACGGTTCTGCTGATTGAACCCTTGCCTGCCTTGGCCTCTGGATCTGTTCCACTGCGATCGAAAAGGCCTAAAAGGCTCCCTCTGACAAAACTGAGGTCTAAACGCCTGAAGGTTTGCGTTGGTCTACGATTAAAACTCTTGTCCTCCTTCCTAGGGGCTGATGGCAGAGCCCTGCGCTTATCCTTAGTTTCAATGAGGACCTCTTTCAGGGCCTCATCCCCAATTAGCTTCCCTGCAGCATAGGGAACAGCAGCTAAATTAGCCCTAGATGTATTATCAACTTTCCAATATTTCAGCCATATGTTGCGTCTTGCCAGGACACCTGCACTGACCGCATGTGCCGAGAATTAAACACTGTCCAGAGTAGCATCCGATGACAAGGCGGCCGCCCTCTGCAGACGAAGTAGCTTACGCCGCATCTTAGATTGATCAGCGGGAGGCTCATTGGGTAACTCATCGAACCACAAGACCGATGCTCTAGACACCCAGGACGCAGTGGTGTCAGCTCTGATGGCCATTGCTGAAGCCTTGTGGGCCCTGCGCAGTGCAGATTCTGCTTTTCTGTCTCCTGGCTCCTTAAAAGAGGAGTCCCCATCCTTGGGTACCACTATGCTACTAAGTAGGGCCCCGAAGTGAGCATCCGTAAGTGGCACCTTCAGCAAGTCCAGAGTCTCCTCCTCAAAGTTGTGCAATTTGCTAGCCAATGCCAACATACGCTTTGGGAGTTGCCATAGCTGCCCATTCCTCCTTGATGGTATTAGTAAAGCCCTCAGGTATCACTGATTTAATCTGCGGTACCTTAGCCTTAGGCAGCACCAAGGAGCCCTTGGACACAGGAGAGACCTGTTCCTCTGTAACTGGCTTCAGATCAAGCGCAGCAATAGCCTGGTTAATTAGTAGCTGAAAATCCTCCATAAGAGAGAGCCTCTGACTGTGTAAATTTGCTGCAGAGTCCTCAATAATCTCCCCCTCTTCCGAGGAGGAGGGCCCCTTGTCTGGATTGCCCAGCAATGTCTCCGACCCACTGCCCCTGGGTTGCAATAAATCTGGGGAGTCCTCTCCTGGCTCGTCTGAAGACCTCCCCCTACCCCTGGGCACAGAGTCCTGGCGTATAGCCACCCTGGGCTGCTTAGTGGGCACCGTCTCCTCCTGAGAGTCTGAGGATGACACATGGATCACAGCTTGCCTTGCAATGCCTTGCAGGCTTCCGCGCTTTAAGCGCCGCTGCTAGTGAGACTTGAACGGCCTCCTGGATCCAGCCCTTTACAGTGGCAGCATCGGGGGGAACCCCCACATTCCCTGTAGGAGTAGGTCCTGAGGGAGGGGCCACATAAGGGGCATCTGCACCCACCTCCTCACCCCCCGAGCAAGTCCCGATCTCACCGGGGGGAGCTGTTCATGGCCTTCTGGTTGCTCCGATGCCCCGTCCACAGGCCCAGCACTGCCTGCCACGTCCTCCCCGTCTGATTCCGACAGGCTCTGGGGCGGCCACTCCTGCTGACGTTCCTTTCAGCACGGCCCCAGTACTTGCTGAGGCAGTCCTCCTCCTGCATGCCCAACTGCTAGGGAAAGGAGTTGGGGGGGGGTGAGGCCAAATCTTGCAGGCTTACCTTTCCCACACTGCCGGGTGAAAGCTCTCCACCAATGGGGCCCCCTTGTCGGGATGCCTCCGCTTCTGGTGCCGCCACTTGTGTCCTGCTACAGTGGATTGCTGGTGGCATGAATTGCGCCCAGTCTCCTCACCAGTCTCCCCACCAGTCAGAGAGGACCGCTGTGGCCTACTGGCGCCAGCAAGGTCATCTGATACATCCGCCATTTTCCTTACAGGATTTGCGCAGTCCCGAGTTTTTTGGCGGGAACAGGCGCTGACAGGCGGATCTCTCCCTAATGGCCAGAAGTCCGAAGGTCTTCTTAGTGGACATCGGCCAAAGGGTTGGCAAGAGGTGAGGAGAGGTAACAAATAACAGAACGGACAGTAGAAGAAGAGATATGAAATATTTTTTATTTTATTTTTTTTTAATTCTTTTTTCTTTAGTAACTAAAGAAAACTAATAGTAGTAGAATACCAGGTGAAGAATAGATTGGAAATAGTCAAAAATAATAGGAATATAAGCAGAAGAAAAGAAGAGGCCTAGTAAACAAGGCCAGAGCCAGCGAGCTGTAATGCGAGCCTTCTGGAGCAAAGGCAGGAAGTAGAACTGAGGAGATCCGCCCACATGCACTGGGTTAAGGATCTTCAAGTATGACTACTTCCTGCCTTTTGGAGCATGTGGGGGGATGTAATCCCAAGCTTGGGTTACCTCCTACACCGGCTGAGAATGTATCCATTTTAACCAATTAGTAATTTGATTTATTACATCTATATAAATTTGCATATGAGTATGAGCCATAGCTCTGAAGAAATGAGGTGAACTTGGTTTTTAGATGACGATGCATACATATGTCATTGCCTGCGCTATCTTAGCATTAATTCCCTTCTGCATGGGAGAGAAAGACATATGCCTTTTCTAAGGACCTACCACCTGAATGGGCATATATAAACTAATATAATTAATGGACTAAATTAATTAAATCCCTGCTAACTGAGCAAAGAGGCATCTTTTTAAAGTGGTGGTTCTCTTTATTTAGCAGGTGGAGAGCAACTGGCACTATCCAACCCCAGCACAGCATCCTTCCGGTAGCTGTTGCTGGTGTCAACTTTATGTTTCTTTTTAGACTGTGAGCCCTTTGGGGACAGGGGACCATCTTATTTATGTATTATTTATTTTTCTATGTAAACTGCTTTGGTTGAAGGGTGGTATATAAATATCCATAGTAGTAGTAGTAAATGTGATAACCCAATAATAACAGAAACCCTATTATCCAACCTAGCCTTATCAAACTCAACACCAGTCTCTACCATGTCAGTACATGTAAACTTGCATAAAAAGCACTCCTATTTATCCAGGTTCCCAGTTACCCTAATGCTTTCTTTTGGCCAACTGAAAAAATGTTGTTGTATTGCAATTTATGAAGAAAGATGAATCTACTGATCTTCTGTTTACATTTGCAGAGGAAAACCAGGACTGCAGCTTGTGTTCTGGTAGGGTTCCTATGTCTTTTAACAGCTACCTGATAGGTTTCCAATTTTGATTTGTAATTCACAACAACTTACCTCTATACATGCCAAAATAACCTTCAGACCGAATTGTCTTAATGAGGCAGTCAGACCTGTTGAAAAAAACAGACAGAAGGGAAGGAGAGAGAACAGAGTATTAGAAGCCACTAAAATGCCATTATTTAGCATTTCAGCAACATTCCAATATGATACAAGGACTTCTGGAGGAACGGGGCATGAAGTGAGGGCTGTGGGGTGGGGGAGAGAATATAGCCCTGGATGTCAACTGCATGTAGTATCATGGGTGTGCTTTAGTCTGGCTACATTGCACAGCTAGCTATGCCCTACCCTCTTCTTCTTCTTCATCTTGCTGCAGATGAGAAGAGCAAGCAATTCACACACATCACCAGTCTTCATAAGGAAGGCAGTCAAAGACAAGACACCTTCCAGTTCTATGCTGTACAAAAAGTTCCCAACCTCAAAGAACAGTTCCCCTTAGGAAAGCGGGTTTTATATAAGCCATTTAAAAAAAAGAAAAAGGAACAAAGCCCAGGTGCAGCACAGAATAGCACCGCACTCTCCAGAATACGCTGCTCATCACAAGACACACGAGGATCCCCTTAGGAGGCCCCCTCAGCTCATTAAAAACCAAAGAAAAAACAACAACACACGACAAGCCAAGTGCTTTCTTGAAAACCCTCAGATTTCTTTGGCATTGTGCATCTTGATCACAAATTCCTGTTGCTTGTGCCTTACTAAAACCTAGAGAAGATAAAATAGACACTCTTTTAATATGTGACTAAATCTGCTAGGAATCAGAGTATAGAGAAGACTGGTTTGCATTTTAGGCTCTTTCAGAGGGGTAGCCATGTTAATCTCTCACAGCCAACACAACAATGAATTTTGCGGTGTGGAACCTTAAAGACTAACCAATCTAGTGTCGGATAAGCTTTTGTACGGCAGAGTCCACTCCAGGCTGATGAAATGGGCTCCAGTCCACAGAAGCTTATACTACCACCAACTCATCATTTTTTTAAAGTGTTACATTATTCATTGTTGGTTTTGGTTCTTAAAAGTCATTACACTGTATACAAACTATAGCCAAGAAAAAAATCTGTGATTAATTTCTTTTTAAATGCTGATTTACTACTATAATAAGAGATTATCTAGAAGCCACACTCTCCCACCTAGCAGTCCTTCCCTCTAATCTTAGAAGACTTGTTATGGTTAATCAGTGCTAAGGGAAAGGCACTCTTGGACACATTCCATTCTTAACAGCCACCTCATATGGCCCAGTCTGATCCTAGAACTGAATGGAAGCTCAGCTAAAACAGGATGAACCCTCATTCAAGTGCACACTCAGTCAGCCATTAAATTAACTGAACATCTCTTAATTTAACCAACCTCATAGGTTTTTTGTAATAATAAGAGGAAGTCTGGGTATCAAACAGCGTGCATGCTGTAAAGAGCCACTGGCTCGTCTGGTGGCTACTCGGGGACGGGCCTTCTCCATTGCTGCCCCGAAGCTCTGGAACACACTTCCTGCTGAAATAAGAGCCTCCCCATCTCTTACAACTTTTAAAAAGGCAGTCAAGATGTATTTGTTCACCCAGGCTTTTAATCAGATATTGTTTTAATTGTGTTTTAATAGTTTTAACTTTTTATTTATTATTTATTTATTATTTATTTTAATTTTATTTATTTATTTTACAGTATTTATTTTAAATACTGTAAATTGTTTTTGTTTTTAGGCAGCTTTTTGGCATTTTAATTGATTTTAATGTTTTGTGCTTTTGTATTGTTTTATTATTGTGAACCACCCCGAGACTTTGGTTTGGGGCGGTATTGAAATGTATAAAATAAATAAAATTTAAAATAAATAAATAAATAGTTGAAATATGTTAATCTTCTTATTGGTTATTTTTATTGTCTTGCAAACCGCCCAGAGAACTTGAGTTTTGGGTGGTATAAAAATGTGCTAAATAAATAAAATAAAATAAATAAAAAGACAGGAGATCTCCAAGCATGAGGCAAAAAGGAAGTATTCTTAGTCCCCTCAGAACAGGATGGAGGAACTGAAGGGCACAGGTTAAAAAAGGTACCTCATGTTCTGGGGTAAGTCCACACATTTAACTGAAGAGATGGGTGAAAGCACCGAAGCCATGAGCCAGCCTGCCACAGACTGATTCTCTAATATTTTTATCCTGCCAAGAAATTTTTTATCCTGACAAAGGAAGGGGTCTTGTACAAGGAGGTGTACATGGTCTCTTCCCCTGCCCCTGATTTTATTCCCACAACCACCATATAAAAGATGGCGATTGTCCCAGGGCCACCCAACATTCTAACCACTAGACTATTATCATCATTTGGCATGGGAGTTGCTGAGAGGATTGCTATGCAAAACTGGAAGGACAAACATAGTCCTGAATTGCAACTTTGGATAACTGATGTGTGTTCCTTGTCCATGTTTGAACTGGTTTGTTTGTTTCCAATGGAACAGTAAAGAAGAGGAGTTCTTAGCGATTTGGTCTAACTTTAATGAACTGTTTGTGCTTTGAAGAAATATATCCTTGGAAAAAGGGTTTTTTAAAACATATTATTTACACATTATGTTAATTGTATTTATGTATTTATCAAATTTTTATGTCACCCCAAATGTCCATCTATGATAATGACTGAGGATTCTCTCTCTCTCTCTCTCTCTCCCCTTGTTCTGGATTACTATTTTATGTGCTTGTAATTTTTAAAATTGAAATCAAGAAAAAATAAAATATTTTATGTACCACTCTTCAGTATTTTAACCTGTGTAAATAAATAAATAATAAGCAACTTGGAACAGCCTATATTCTGCGACGATATCTATAATAATAACAGCAACAACAGTGACAATAAAATTCAGCCATCCCAGGTCCTTGGGAAGGACTCGATATATGGATAAAACAAACCAGTCAATAACACCTGTCTGACTGTGTAAATAAATAATAATAATAATTTATACCTACCCTCTGTTTCCTGTCCTTCAACCAGTTACCAATCCACCCATGGCTACTAGTCTGAGGGCTATAGGACACCTCTCGCCTCAGAGGCAAGATGCCTCTAAATACCAGAAGCAGTAGGAGAGAGGGCATGCTCTCAGCTATTGCCAGTGGGTTTCCCAGAGGCATCTGGTGGGGCCACTGTGTGAAAAAGGATGCTGGACTAGATAGGCCTTGGGTCTGATCTAGCAGGGCTTTTTGTGTGTGTTTATATTAACTAAAAACAGTTCACACAAAAGTGCTATGCAAATGATTAAAAAATAATGAATCAGTTGCTATTATTTTATCTATTTTAGAGTTTTTAATCTGTATTTTAAACTGTTTTAATTGTATTTTTAGATTTAGAACTGCCCAGGGACTTGTATATGGGGTGGTATTAAAATGTGTTAAACAAACTATCAAATTGTTTCTTTGGCTTCTTGACTGTGGGGTACTTACATGCTGGTGTACATCTTCTGTCCATTCTGTTGGTTCTGTAGGCGGGTTTTCGCCAAGTCAATAGGAAACACGCAGGTGACTCCGATTAGCCCAGCTATTCCTCCATTGATCAGCTTGGCAGGTAAACTATCAGGAAATGCAAGCACAGAGGCACACTGTCAATGGGATATTAAAAGGAAAAGAAACAACAGAGCCATACTGTAAAACTAGAAGGCTGAGATACACCAATAGTCTCAAAAAGCCTCAGTGACACTTTAAAGACTAACAGAACTACTGTAACATGTGCTTTTATAGAGTGCAGCCTACTGTGCAAGGGAACATAGAAAGCTACCTTCTACTGAGTCAGACCATTGGTCCACCTAGCTCAGTATTGTCTACATAGACTGGCAGCAGTTTCTCCAAGGTTGCTGGGAGGAGTTTCTCTCAGCCTTCTCTGGAGATTCCAGGGAGCAAACTTGGAACTTTCCCCATGCAAGCATGCTGATGCTCTTCCTAGATCGGCCCCACCCCCTAAGGGGAATATCTTACAGTGCTCACATATAGTCTCCGATTCAAATGCAAACCAGGGTAGACTATGTCTAGCAAAGGGGGAAATTCTTGTTTGCTGTGTAAGATGCATGAAGCGGCTCTAGTCCACATATGCTTCTGCCACACTGTGCCCTCTGCATTACGTAAAGGAGATTGTGTGCACATGCACACCTCCCCACACCTGGTGCTCTGTCCCACCACCACATTAATTTTAACATGTAAATTAAATGCAATTAAAATCTCTGTACAATTATGCAGCAGTGGGATGGCATACAATATAGGGGGCAGACATGCCTTCCCACCTCTGCCCATGATGGGCTGGCAGATGCATTGTTCAAACCAGTCCATTATAAGACTGTCATTGTTGTGTTTGGTGCAACAGACTGTTCAATAGGGGAATACAGTCATCCCTTGCCAACTGTGGTTTTCCCAATTGCGCTATTTTGAGTATCCGCGACTGAGAAATTGTGAGCGGTCTTGTCAACCACAACTTGAGTATATGCGATTCCTGCTGGACTTTGGTGGTGAGAGGTGAGATTTTCCAAGGGTGAGAGGCAGTAAAAAGTGGAGGAGTGTTGTGCAGAGTTGGAGGAGCATTGGAGAGGTGTTGGAGAGGCATTTGAATAAAGAGAAAGAGATGGAGAAAGGGAGGCAGAAGAGCAGAGGAAGGAGAGACTGGGAGGGGTGGAGGTGAGATGTGCACAGGGAAACTGTACAATATTGGGGGCTGCTACCTAATGGCGCAGCAGGGAAATGACTTGACTAGCAAGCCAGAGGTTGCCATTTCAAATCCCCACTAGTATGTTTCCCAGACTATGGGAAACACCTGTATCAGGCAGCAGCGATAAAGGAAGATGCTAAAAGGCACCATCTCATACTGCATGGGAAGAGGCAATGGTAAACTCCTCCTGTATTCTACCAAAGGCAACCACAGGGCTCTGTGGTCGCCAGTAGTCGACACCGACTCGACGACACACTTTACCTTACAGTTGTGAATATGTTTGGGGCTGTACAGTAATGGCTTCTGAGCTTTCACTGCTGCTGGGGGAGCCTGCATTTAGGGTGCTGTGTAATGGCTGCCGTGTGTTTGCTGGTGAAGAAAAGGAAGACTGCAGGGCCACAGCAAAGTTGGCCCTTGAAAAGATCAACAAGTTCCTCAAACATGCCTCAGAGCTGGCAGATGAGGCAGTGGCCATGGACCCCCCTTATGCAGAACAACTCGACATTCAGGCAGGGACTGAATGAACTGATTCGGCCCTAAGCAGAGATCCAAAAAGTCCCCAGGAAGAAGATGGCACAGACAACCCTCCTGAGAGAGAGTGCAGCCTGTCACTTCGGGGAGAAGTTGTGAACTGCCTGCAGCAGAGGCTGTTGGAACCCCCTCTTCCCCTTAAAAACTCCCCTGAGCTATACCATGCCACACACACACCCTCACAGATCCCTTCCACCTGCAAATCGATTTAAGCAACTTGCATTTTGCAGCATTAGTATTATCAGCTGTCCAGTTGCCTGGCTATACAAACATGAATCCAGACATTTGCCTAAATGCAAACAAAGCAAACGTATTTGTTAACTCCCCAGGTCTTGAACCAGTGACAGGTTTAATGCCTTTCAAGGCATTAAAAATACAACAATGTTATCTTATAGCTAACAGCTATCCAGTCAGCCCAGAGACCTTTCAAGAGGAGCTCTTCTTCCTGCAGGCGTCAGGACAACCACCTCCTGATCCATTTGACATAAAAGGACAGCCATTGCCTAAGACAAGGATCTCTCTACAAAGTGCTCTTGGGATACAATGAATCTGGGAAGTCACTTTTCAAAGAAGAGATAATGAATTTGGACTTAAGTAGAAATGACAAAAAAGAAAACCTTTTATCAGAGGGCCTTAGCAAGGAGAAAACTGTTCAAGTTCCAGAAGCTATTATCAGAGACTGACGTTTCAGGATGAATCACGCAGAGGACTCAAAAATGGTTCATAAAGAGCCATTCCTAACGCAAAAGAACCAAACCAAAGCCACACTAAGCTAATCATCTGAGCATGCTGTACCACTGCTACTATGTGGTCCTTGTTAAGCAGAATGTTCAGATTGCATACACTTATTTGATTCTGTTCCAAGGTTTTTGAATGTTGTGATCTCATGGACTGTTGTGAATTAAATGCTGCTGATACAATAGTATACTAAATGGATCTCTCTCTCTCTTTCTTTTTTAACACCTTTCATATTTGCCCAAATGCAAGCTCTGGATTCAATGACATGTCCAAGGATGATATTTAAAGAAATCTCATAACCAAGTACTAAGCATTTCCCCATGTGTATGGCAGGTCACCATTTCCCCCACTGGTTGCAAGTCCTTGTGCTATACTGTGCAGTGTTGAGTTGCTGATGCTCAAAGACAGCTTTTGGGGAGATGCAAGAGACTGGACATGACAGGACAGGAAGACCAATTGCACAAGCAAAAACCCAAACACCCCTCTTTGGAACCCAGGTCAAAAATTCATCTATCTATTCATCTATTTTAAGATTCTAATCCAAGATCTTAACACCTGGGCCTATCTAACCGAACATGTAGAAAGTCTGCAGCTTACAAATCCTATCTTGGTGTGGCTTTCAAACATGCAACTCCCCACATCAAAAATTAAGTGTTCTCATCCCAGGGAACAACCATTCCATCTCACCAAACGTCTGAATTGGTCTTAAGTGCAGCTCTTGCTGTTTTGGCCCAACCACAAGAGTGGCAACCTGGGACCTTGTGCATGCCAAGCAAATGCTTTATCATGGAGACATGGCCCCATCCCCTAAGCCCTAGGGATGAGCAAAGAAGAGCTTTTACCTGATCTGTTTATCAGCCATTTAATTTGGATTTGATCTTGTAGAAACTAGATTTGTTCCTCCAAAATTCTTACAGATGTTCTGGTGTTCAGTCACCTATTCCCAGCAAATGGTTTTCTAGAAGACGGAAACAGAAACAACACTAAATGATTATTCAGAATAATTTCTGTAAGTGTTTTGTACAATAGAAATGCTTCCAATCCTCAGTCACCCTCAAGAGAAGCCTCTCTCCTACCCAGCTGTTGAATGGAGGTGGGAGGGAAAGTCCTCCGACCCAATTGCTGTGCAGGACATGATCACAGAAAGCACCGCTGATCTTGTTTTTAAACTGACAGATGATCAGCAACCAGGAGCATGCACATCTCCTGAATTATGTGGCTTCTCCTAGCCTAATTATGATCGTGTGAACTTCCCTATCGGTTAATAAAGAAGAGGAAAACGGCATTTACACAGTTGTTTTAAGTTGGTCATGAAGACATGCTGGCTTCAATGTTCCCTCTGAGGTGTGTGCATGTGCACGACACGTGCTCACACATTTTTTGATGTCTGCTCAGTTAATTTTAGATCCCGCTCAGGTTGACTCAGGAAGGCCCCACTCTGAATGCACATGCATACACACTACCTTGATACTGCTGCCTAGAACAAAACTCATTCCACACACAGATGAAAAAAATTAGAGAGAACACTGGCTGGCTTGTTGAACTAAGCCCAGCAACTTTCCAATGAAATCAACACATAGCCACCTGCAAAATCATAACAATGTTCTAAGAGAAAATTGTTTCCAAGTCACTTTCATCTGCCACTCACAGAAGCAAGTCAGCAACTGAAAGGCTGTGAAGTCACACCCACCCACTTACCACATTGCATCTAAGTGTTTGCCAAGTGCACCATGCTGCTGTTTTCAGAGCAGAGAAAGATTTTGCAAAGTTTAAAGGAGAAGCAGCGCTTTCTGCAGAAAAGGTTTCATGAAGGGTAGGGGGAAAAGAAGAATGAAGGAGACAGGAAAGAGGGAAAGGATGCATTATCTTGTATGGCAGAAATAGAGGAGACAGCTGTAGTAGGCTGAAAACAAGGTGCAGGAGCTCTTTTGTAGGCCTCCCTGTTAGGATCTAGACAGGACAGGGATTCCTATTCTACTCAAGTCCTGTCTAGGAGCAAGTTGAAGGACATAACCCATGGCAAAGAATGCCCTCCTACACTGTGTGAGAACTTAACATAGCCACTGCAAAGAGGAAACAAACCACACACACACACACACACACACACACACACTTTTGAAAGGCTGGGAATATCACAAGATGACTGGGCAGCTTAGAGTTTGAGGTCATTCAGTAGACAGATAGTTCTAGATGATGTCAACAAAAGAGCACAGATCCAGTGCCTTAAAGAGTAAGACCATAATGCCTGACAGTGAGTATGGTCTAAGCCCATATGTATATAATTTCCAACAAGCTGGGAGTATGTCAACCAACTTTGGCTAAGGGAACATGAGGACTATTCTTCAGGGTGAGGACCTTAACTGTCTGTCATAATATCGCTTCTGGTCTCTCTAAGCTCAGAGGGGGAGAGAACCAAACTGAAATATCAGTCAGACAACTCATGAGTGGGCCATTGTAACAAGAGATCTTAACAATCCCTGTCTATATATCACAGGGAAATTTGCCATGGGGCAAGTATGGAAATAAGAGTCCTACATACCAAGTACTGCTCAATCTCTAGGCATAATGAACAGATACAATATTTTATCTCTCTCTCTTTTTTTAAAAAAAGCACACTAGAGAGAGGGGGGAGTGGGATAAATCTTTTCCACACATCGTGACCAAAGGAATATGCAACTTTTACGCCTATAACTGGATTAGATAAGAGCGAGGGCAAATACACACATAAATTCATACTCTAGGAGTGCACTATCAATAAATGATTTTCAATGTGTTGAAACAAGTATTATAAAATCAAGCATCACAGGCAGAGCTGCCATATCACCCAACACACACTAATTTTCAGTAGAAGCCGTTCACACAGTCCCCAGAGAGCCATCAAGGGATGAGGCAATAAGTGATGTGCATGCATGCAAATCAGCCTCACTCTAATGATATAAGTAGTAAACATAAAAACATAACAGAGAAAAGTACAGAACAGAACAGATTCAAATCTAAAACTATGTTATTGAATAACCAGAGAGTTATTAGAACAAAATGCTCATTAAACCAACAAAATAGAACATACCATAATTTCTTTCCACTCTTTCCAACCTTGGAGAAGCCGCTGCCAGTCTGTGAAGACAATACTGAGCTAGATAGACCAATGGTCTGACTTAATATATGGCAATTTCCTATGTTCCTAGATTTTTTCTTAATTTCCAAGATGAATCGTAAATGTGTGTTTGGGAGAAAGCTCTCTACAGGTGAAACTCGGAAAATTAGAATATCGTGCAAAAGTCCATTAATTTCAGTAATGCAAATTAAAAGGTAAAACTGATATATGAGACAGACGCATTACATGCAAAGCGAGATAAGTCAAGCCTTAATTTGTTATAATTGTGATGATCATGGCGTACAGCTCATGAAAACCCCAAATCCACAATCTCAGAAAATTAGAATATTACATGGAACCAAGAAGACAAGGATTGAAGAATAGAACAATATCGGACCTCTGAAAAGTATAAGCATGCATATGTATTCAGTACTTGGTTTGAGCCCCTTTTGCAGCAATTACTGCCTCAATGCGGCATGGCATGGATGCTATCAGCCTGTGGCACTGATGAGGTATTATGGAAGACCAGGATGCTTCATTAGCGGCCTTCAGCTCTTCTGCATTGTTTGGTCTCATGTCTCTCATCCTTCTCTTGGCAATGCCCCATAGATTCTCTATGGGGTCGGGTCAGGCGAGTTTGCTGGCCAGTCAAGCACAGTACACTGTATACTTTTCAGAGGTCCGATATTGTTCTATTCAATCCTTGTCTTCTTGGTTCCATGTAATATTCTAATTTTCTGAGATTGTGGATTTGGGGTTTTCATGAGCTGTACGCCATAATCATCACAATTATAACAAATTAAGGCTTGACTTATCTCGCTTTGCATGTAATGCGTCTGTCTCATGTATCAGTTTCACCTTTTAATTTGCATAACTGAAATTAATGGACTTTTGCACAGTATTCTAATTTTCCAAGTTTCACCTGTATGTACTTAGTTATTTGTGCTAAACTAGGTCCTTCCAATAGAGCTTCACAAATTACTTTTTTAAAAAAACCACCCTGTATTCTCACAGCATGTTCTTTGTCCGGGGTTGGGGAAACCCCTGGACAACTAGCTAACTCCAAAGCTTCTACCAAGGATTTTAGTAGAATCCTGTTAGTCAACCATGTCCACAGATTACACAGAGGATAGGAAAGAGGACAGGTACCATTAACAGATACACAGAATTGGAAATTTCAGCAGGTGCAGTTTTTCTTTTCCCTGCATGACATGGCATACTGTATATCTGGCAGCCCTAAGAGGGGAATAGCAATACAAATAGAGGTGGCCATCATTAACCACGATTTAATGTATCTGCGGTGTCTTAGAGACCTGTTTTTTTAATCCGCAGCACACAAATAGGCTAAAATTTCTCTATTCACAGTTACTGTGTAGCCGGATATGACCCAGAAATGACTTCCGCTGTCACTTCCGGCCACCATTTTACAACATGGAACCATTTTGAGGCTCTTTCTGTTTTTTTAAAAAAGGACATTTTTGTGGCTAATATTTGCCAAAAATTCAGCAGATTGGGGGTTGGGGGGGCATTTCTGGAGCCTGGAGAGCAACGTACTGTTAATTTCTACTCTCATTTCTCCCCCCTTCCCACTTGTTTGGCTGTGTTTGTGTGTTGGAACCTAAACCCTAAATTCCCATAGGGATAAAGTTCCTTTATTCACAGTTTCCAAACTCGCGGTTATAGGAGAGAAAAACAACTCCCCACGAATAACATAGGAAGCTGCCATATACTGAGTCAGACTATTGGTCTATCTAGCTCAGTATTGTCTTCACAGACTGGCAGCGGCTTCTCCAAGGTTGCAGGCAGGAATCTCTCTCAGCCCTATCTTGGAGAAGCCAGGGAGGGAACTTGAAACCTTCTGCTCTTCCCAGAGCGGCTCCATCCCCTGAGGGGAATATCTTGCAGTGCTCACACATCAAGTCTCCCATTCATATGCAACCAGGGCAGACCTTGCTTAGCTAAGGGGACAAGTCATGCTTGCTACCACCAGGGCACCTGTACACCTAATACAACTTTTGCCTTCATAGCATGACTGTGTTTCACCCAGATATAGAATATCAGCAGTAACTGTCTTGCAAATGTCCTCTAGGCAAACCAGCACTGACTTGAATGGTCCATTGGAAATTCCAGCAGGCAGCACAAATGTTTTGGCCCACTGGGGCAGGAAGAAGGTGAATTAAAAACCACCCTTTCCATGTTTGAAAGCTGAACCATATGGGTCCTCTCTTTGTAAATGTTTTGTTTCTCTACTTCATCTTCCTGACAGCAGATGACAACCAGCTCCCATCTGGTAAGTCAGCATTTCTCATCTGATCTCAGGAATGTTTAACTTTAACCGACTGGCAAATCCCAAAGCTAGAGAAGAAACAGTCATCTGTTGGTTTGGCAAATGGGACCACTGTCACAGTGCCCATCAGAGGCTCTTGATTATCAGCAAAATTAGTTATTTTGCTGCTCTTCCATTCTAAAAAGAGATTTTGAGGTGCAACTCAAAATCAGTTCCCAAAGAGAAACGGATTGTTGTTTACATTTTGATGAGCAAGTCAAAAGAACTGCAGAGAACCAAATATACTGCCAACCCTCACTCTCCCAGAAGAGATGTTCCCAGAAGTAACAGCCACCTTAGTGCAGCACAATAAAACTGTGGGAGAAGGAATATCTTCTTCTTGAAATATTTCAAAAATCTTTGCAATATATATATTTTTAACACAGCAGCAGCAGGTATGCCCTTATGATGTCGTCTACTACTACTTATATACTGCTTTTCAACAACAGAGTTCTCAAAGCAGTGTTCATAGAAAAAGAACAATATGGAGAAATCTTGAGTAAGATTTCCATTAGTTGAGAACTGGGTTTCAATGTCCCACAGTGTTTTCATTATTTATTTTGTACTCTTCCTTTAAAATATACTCACAAAGCAAGAGCATAACTTTTTATCATCATCATCAATACAATTAACCAAAAATAAAAGCAACACAGTAATATTATTAATGTTTATATACCACTTTTCAACAAAATCAGTTCTCAAAATGGTGTTCATGGTAAAAGAAGTAAAAAGATGGTTTTGGATCCAAAAGGGGCTCACAATCTAAAGAAAAACACAAAGGAGACACCAGCAACAACAGCTGAGGGACATTCTGATAGGTCAAAGGAGGACAGTTGTTCTCTCCCTGTTAAATATAAGAAAGCCACCACTTTCAAAAGGTGAATCTTATTCAATATAAAAGCAGGTTGGGCCCAAATCACTTGTTAAAGGCCGTGCAAAATAAAAATATATTTATTAAGGCTTGCTTAAAAGCATAGAGAGTAGGGGCTAGATGAGGCTCCCTGGGAAGAACATGGTGGTACCACCACCAAAAAAGCCCTGATCCTGATATTCACCAACCAAATTAGTGGTGGGCCAGAAATCAGGGTCTGAAATGTCAATTTTAAGGCTTGGGTATGCATTCTTGGCACAATTTAATCACTTGTGGGAGGGGTTCATCAGAACTCCAAAACCCTGTTTACATATTAAAGGGCATGCTGAGAATGCATCAGCACATCCTTTAACGATGCCAGAGTGGGCACATCCTCGGCAGGTCTCCACCTTCATCCCGTATAGAGATATTGTTGTGGATTACTGGCAGCATGGTGAAAGAGAGGAAGAACTGTAACTAAATCTATGAAAGTTTGGCTTTCAGTGACTGTAACAGACTTTTATGATGTTCACTGTAATTCCCCCTCCCCGTCCAAAAAAAATTAATTTACTTTCACTAGATGCAACTGCTATGTGCCTTTTAATTGAACTGCTACAGGAACCATCTGTATGTAGCCATCAGCCTTAATTAGTCTGGTTCTCTTTCATCGAATCACCCTCAACTGCCAATTTAAATCCTGTCTATAGATTTCACCCATTTCCCTTCAGTACCTCTGAATACTCTCTCCCTCTCAAAGTGGACATTTTTATCCAGCCTAAATATTGAGATAATTCTTCTGGATGGATAAACCACAAGCTAGAGACAGGACATTCGCAGAACAATTTTCTTTGGTAGAACAATATGGATGGATTTGATTCATGCTAAGTGTCTAATTGATTGCTACGTTTGGGACTGAGATGGTCCCCACCCCCTGCATGTCAGATTGGCTAGTGAGCCCTGTGGTTTTCTTTGGTAGAATACAGGAAGGATTTACCATTACTTCCTCCCACACAGTACAAGATGATGCCTTTTAGCATCTTCCTATATTGCTGCTGCCCGATATAGCACCAGCGGGGATTTGAACTGGCAACCTTCTGCTTGTTAGTTAAGCATTTCCCTGCTGTGCCACTTAAGGTGACTCCTGGAGGCATTAGGCCTTGCTATCTAGCAAGTGGATTGGCTCGCAAACTTGAGACATATGGAATTATCTGCCTTTCCACAGTGCACCTGTATGCTCTCAGCTTGCAGCGTTCAGTGGCTGCACGGGTGGTAACAATAAATAAGCATTTATACCAGGGCTTCCCAAATCCCAGGTTCCAGGGAACCATGCCACCTAGAAATTTAGCTGTAACGTAGGATATTTAGAGGCAGAGTAATTTAACAAAATACTAGCTAGGACGGGCGCCTCTAGTTGGGCCCAGCCGTTTTCTATTGCTCACCGTTGCCGTTGTTTTCTCACTGCCCGCCCACCAGCACTTAACTTCCTACACGCCCGCTGCCTCTGCCCAGCCAGCTTGCTGCCACCTCCTCCAGTCAGCCAGACGCCTCCTCAGCTCCTCCCACCGGCGCAGCTCCACCAGCCGTTCTCCTCCTCCCGCCGACATGGTCTTGCCCACCAGCACAGCTCTGCTGGCTGGCCACCTCCGCCCGCTGGCACAGCCCCACCCACCAGCACAGCTCCACCGGCCAGACGTCTCTGCCCACCGAGGTGGCTTTGCCCACCGGCAAGGTTCTACCGGCTGGCCTCCTCCTCCCGCCAGTGCAGCTTCACCCACCGGCTGCCTCCTCTCGTCGACACAGCTTCACCCGCTGGCACAGCTCCACCGGCCGGCTTCCTCCTCCCGCCGGCACAGCTCCACCAGCAGACGTGACTCCACTGGCCGCCATGGCTGTTTTCTTCCCCATCCTCGTGGCTATGTGGCAGCTCTCCAAACTCTTGCGAGAGCTGCCACACATGGGATTAGCCATGGGTACGTCTTAGAGAATTAAATACAAAGAAGATGTTTTTGTCCCAGGCAGTCCTGTTTCTGTTCCAAGTATGTTACTTGTAGGAGGGATAAAGAAAAGCCCATTTAGCCTCCCTCTCCACAATGTCTTTTAAGATGTCCGGTAGCTTTGTCAGGTGTCCACTGTCCAGCTCCTAAATCCTTTTGGGCTGGCCCCGAGATCCAAAGAAAATAAATCAAGAAAGGCCTGATTTAAACAGTGCTTTTCAGAGAAAGCTCATGCAGTAAGTCTCACTGCATCTCTTCCACTCTACAAGGCAAATGGTTATAGTAAAGGGAGATACCCTAAGAGAGTCCAGTGGACTGCTGACAAGAGTTCCATGCCATCACTTTTCAGAAGAAAAATCACACCTGGCCTAATCAAGACATATTAATTGTATCCTGGGGAGAAGAACAATAATTCCTGTCTAGAGTATTATTAAATGCAAATGGTGACTAAATTGCTCAACTATTCATATACCGGGTTATCAATTTTAAGTCTATTAGCAAGATTAAATATGCCCATTTTTCACTGGCTGAGAAAAATTATGTAAATTCAGAGCAGGAAGTATTATTGAAGGAAAAGCACACAATGCAGTGGTCTTCTTCGTGTTATTTGCCTTTCTTAAAGAAAGCAAAACAATATTAAGAGTCATCACAGCACTTTTTAAATATCTAGCTATGCTGGGTCCACAATCATTCTTCATTCAGGAATATCTAGCTCTAGTCAAAACATAGTCAGACTCCAGGAAGCCAGTCAAATCTTCTCTGAGTAGGATACTGGACATTTAAAATGATTATCTCTACTAGCTGGGGGGTGAGGGCAGGTAAACATTTCACATTTTCTCCTACCACTAAAGCACCATGACAGAGCAGGTCCCAACTGATGAACTTCTCCCTGCCACATAGCTGAAGCACAACGCTCTTTGGGTCAGTGGTTTGTCTTCCCCAGCTGTGTTTTAAACACAAGTCCTTCATTTCTGAGATGCTGGAAACTACCCAGCAAAGGCTTCTTCATCCATGAGAATTGGTAAATTTCTCTGGAAGCTTCAGTTTACAGATCATGACCCCACAGAATTTGCTATGACTCTAGTAGCACAAACCCCTACTGAGGCAGCACTGTATGACATGACAAACTCTAGTCATCCTATGCCAGCTCAACATTGATGCCATTGTATTTTGTGCCACAACTACAGCATTAAAGCTTATGGTCCAATCTCAGTCTTTCCAAAACCATTCATGTGGATTCTTCTTTTAATTAAGAAGTAATCTTAGGTAGTCAATGTATCGTCTGCTCCATTCCAAAATACACATAATATCAGATGCCCTCTGTAGTACAGTTCACATGTAGCCTTTTGCTCTATAACAGGCACTGAAACACCACCTATCTAGACACAGCCAGTACCACAACAATATCCCAGTAAGGTCCTTCTGTGCCCTTGCCCTTTTCCTAATGCCAGTGGGAAAGAAAAACATACAACTCTCTTGACACAGTCTCAATCACATGTATTTTCTTGCACTCTCACACACAACCTTAATACCTCTCAAGCATGTGTATCTCCAATAGAGCTTCTCACACACAACCTTAATACCTCTCAAGCATGTGTATCTCCAATGGAGCTTCTCTTTCTTCAAACTCTCAAGAATCCACACACCATGGGGACTTTTCTGAGAAAAAATATCCTGATGCCCTTGGCTGGTGATTAACCTTTACTCCGTCTTACTACACAAAGGAAAGTGCTTTATCAAAGAATCACAGTCCACTTGTTTACAGCATGCATTTGGAAACATCGTTGCACATGCGCTGTGTGCAAATAGAAAGGATTAAAAAAAAAAAATTAACATGTCACCAAGTCCAAGGTCTCTTTGCATTCATTCTGTCTACCCTGCATCTATCACACTGATAACCTACAGATCTAATTTTGAGTCATGGAAAGCAGCACACATCTTGTTTGTGTGTTTTCAAGCAGAGTTCTATCATCATTTTATTAATTTTTATTAGTTTTATATTGTTTTATATTAATTTTCTGAGCTGCCCCGAGCAGTATTGCACCAGAGAAGTAGGGTATAAATGTTTTAAGTAAATAAATAATGCCCCACTACACAGTAATAAGAGAAGAGCAATTCTTTTGTCCAGCTTTAGCATCCCTCAGAATAAGAGTCTGAAATGAGGGAATCCGTGGCAGGAACACTCCACCTCCAAACTCTAGGAAACAGAATTAATAAAAACTCAAAGGCAAATCTCTACTTCCCTTTCTCTTGCACATACATATCACACAAGCACAGGCACACACACGAACACCAATCAACAGAAAAGTAGTAACATCGTTGAAGGCAATATGAAGTTGATCCATGCCCAAAGCTCAGCTAAATGGAGTTGTGCCATATGATAAACATTAGGAAGCAAAGTCTAAAGAGCAGTTATTACTATGGAAGCATGTTACTAATCCACTTCCGCTTTGCCAGTCGAGCCTGCAATATGTAGATCATGCAAAGGAAACTGCCGCCCCACCACCACCACCACTCCCATAACACAACACATTCTGGAAGGGAAGGAAAAACAAGAGAGGCCCCAGATGCTACACAGTAAAAGGATCTTGGCCAGCAACAAACGGTGACTTACAAAGAACATAACTCCTATGTCAAAGGTGTCCCCGAAAGGTGGCTCTATTGGCATAGAGTACACAGGCCCAAGACTGGCCTCTTTTGCCAAAATCAGCAATAGGGATTTCCTGGTTTGGGGCAGATGCAAAAGCCCTCTTCAGGTATGCAAAAAAAGGAGGAGGGGGACGGGAAGCTGTACACATGTACAGTGTCTTGACAGCATTCCTGAAAGTCCCACCCCAGTGCTGATAAGTTGAGAAGCATCACTCTGCCCATGCTCTCCATATTTATGACATTTATCTGGGTCTAGCAACCACGATCACACTTATTTTTATTATTTTACTATTTTGCATTTTATATCCCACTCTTCCTCCAAGGAGCCCAGAGCAGTGTACTACATACTTAGGTTTCTCCTTACAACAACGCTGTGAAGTAGGTTAGGCTGAGAGAGAAGTGACTGGCTCAGAGTCATCCAGCAAGTCTCATGGCTGAAATGGGGATTTGAACTCGGGTCTCCCTGGTCCTAGTCCAGCACTCTAACCACTACACCATGCTGGCTCACTTAGGGTATTTGCCTCTTCAGACAGGTGTTGAGAGGCTTCTCAGTGCATCAGCACCAGGGTGGTGTTTGCCAGCATGGTCCCTGAACTGTGTGCATGAGCACAGTACCCGCCTTTGCCTTTTTTTTTTTTTTTTAAACATGTCTGACTAATGTTTGTCTTGTTTCCACTGTAGCCAAGGAGAGGCAGTGAAACTCTAGGGGCACCTTTCTTTGGAGCCTGGAAGCATCTGACAAACACTTGTCCAGTAATTTTGAACAGCAGATGCTGGTATGCTCATTTCCTCCAGGCATAACATCACAGCCATAGCTGTGACATTTTGAGAATACAAATAAAGATAAAGGAGAGACCTAGATTAGACACCATCACATCTTGCATTGTGTGAATAAATAGCAAAAATACACAAGCATTTGAGAGAAACTTTACGCAGAAAATCTGCTGACTACATATTTAAAGAATCGTCGATCAAAAAGGCTAGAAGGGAGGAGAACAGGGTGGATTTGATTTAAATCAAACTGATTTAAATCACGATTTAAATCACTAGCAGGGTGGATAAAAATAAAAAAATCTGATTTAAATCAAAAAAATCCGATTTAAATTTTAAAAAATCAGATTTTTTTGATTTAAATCGGATTTTTTTTATTTTTATCCACCCTGCTAGTGATTTAAATCATGATTTAATTTAAATCAGTTTGATATAAATCAAATCCACCCTGGAGGAGAATATGCAATCCTATCAGTATAGGACAGTATATTTTCTCTGCATCTCTTGTAGGTTTTGGAGCAGTGACTAGACTAAATCATGAACAGGAAGCTGTATCAGTGGATTGTTTCACTGATGCTTGAACAACAATAGGGACTCTTCCCTCTCCCTAAACAAAATCAAATGGCTTCTTTTGAAGAACAGTTTCTTGCCCATGACAACTACTTCAAGCGGAGACTTTGCGGGGCAAAGAAACATTAGGGTAAAGGGGCCTGTTGCTTCCTTCAGCCTCTCCTACCAGTCTCTGTAACAAGCAAAACATGCCAAGGAGTGCACTGACAGAAGTCAAGCAGAGTATGAAACTTGCAGTTTGCTTCTTCTTGCAGTCAGAGAGGATATTCAGGCTGGGCAGGAGAAGAGCCGGCACCTGTGAGTGCTGATGAATATAAGAGGTGGCAGGGAACTCCTTGCTGTCATTTTACAAGTTATCTCCCCCCCCCACTAATTCTACAACTGCTGCAGCCCCTCCTTCCAGTTAAAACTAGTGATTTTTTAGTGTGGGAATATTTGGTTACAATCCTTGGGCATCTGCTGCTCAATTCAGAATCTGACACTCCTGAACTAAACTCTTATAATCCAAAAGGAGAACAAAGGCATATTGGGAAAACAAAACAGGTACACTCCTGTGTTTGGAACTGTGGACATTTTTGGAGTGCCTGGGATAAGGAAGGGCACAGAGAGCCAGCTCCAGAGCCTCATGACGGTTAGTCAAGCTCCATGGCCTCTTTTCAGCCTAGAACGCCTCCATGTTTTCTGTTCTTTTTGCTGCAGTTGTGAGAACTGGTGTACATGGCGGTGGGGGAAGCGGGTTTGTTGCAGGCACTTGCACATACATAACTGCCTTCATGGTGTATGGAATCCATAAAGCCCTGGACAAAGACAATCTAAGGAAGATGTCTGTGAGATGTGGAAGTCTGCACATTTACCAACAGAAATTTAAACACAATACATTAGCATAACATATTTCGGGCCGATGCTAACACTCATCAAATGGCAAGTGCAACATCCTTAGTGAATGAGCCTTCAGAGATCAAACACCAGCGTGGTGTAGTGGTTAGAGTACTGGACTAGGACCAGGGAGACCCGAGTTCAAATCCCCATTAAGCCATGATACTAGCTGGGTGACTCTGGGCCAGTCACATATCTCTCAGCCTAACCTACTTCACAGGGTTGTTGTGAGGAAAAACCTAAGTATGTAGTACACCACTCTGGGCTCCTTGGAGGAAGAGCAGGATATAAAATGTAAAAAAAAAAAAAAAAAAAAGACAGAGCTTACATATTACTGCTCATCACTTCAAACCTGATATTTGTCAACAGAGCCAGTTCACTCATCCAAAGAGAGTCAAAGTTTTAACTAATCAAGGCTGAGACATCACAAGAATTATATATATATAAGAGCAACTCTTTAGCCTCTCAAATTCCATGCTAGAATTCCACACTGGAGAGCACGTTTTTCATCCAAAGCAGCATTAACTGAACTTCAGTCCTTATGCTTCTTGTCTCGGGTACTATCATCTAGACCTGGCTAGATAATGGTTTAGATAAATTTGTCATTCAAGTGGACTGTTTTTGTTGGAAGTGAAGGACTATATGCTGTCTCTTGTCTCAATGACATAGGAGGACAGACTAGTGAGTCAGAGGGCTAGAGGGTCAAGACATTGGCCATCCCTTCTCTACTGCTCTGACACTATCCCTTTGATATGTAGATTGCTAATCTCACTTCCTTTCAGAACCACTTCCTTCCTCTCTCCCTTCTTCCCTACCTTCTACCTTGCAACATGCAAGCTCCTCTCCCCTGCACCATATGTGCAGAGATGCAGAATCCATCTGCATCCAGCTAGCTAGCTAGATTAGAGATCCTAACTCCTCACTTTCCTATCTAGAATGGAGTTCTCTAATAAATGCCTTATATACTGATTTGAAACTATGAATTGGCTCCAAGTTACTTTACTCTCAGCATACACACATGCCTAACTAAATTCCGCTGTATTGTGCCTCTGTGCACTCTGCTATAATGAAAAAGGGTTTATCTTACCAGAGAGAATTCCCAACAGTTTTTACTTCCCTTTTACAAAAATCAAAAAGGGGGAAACATTATAACCCAATATTGGCGGGGGGGGGGGGCGTTTCCCAAATTATTTAACTGAGAAGTATCGACTTTTCTCAAGGTAGTTGTTGTTATTTTCCCAGAATGCAAAATATTAGTACTCTGAATTACTGTTCAGATTTTGGAACAGAACATTATTTTCAAATGTCAAATCATAGCCAAGCCTAAAATTCAATTTTCTAGCCAATTTCAATATAGCTTTTCCCTATGCTTCTTCTAATCATAACACCAGCTGTGTCAGAAGGAAAGCAGCTGATGGATTTTTTAACCTACCGTTCAACTAAAAAACCTCTTTTCATCAGGTATGACTATGGTTATCACACTAACAATGTATGAATTTCATTTAACCTTTTTAAGGCTAAATTTATCCCACTGACTAATTCATGGATTCATAATATAATAGGGTTTTAGTCTCTTTCAAACACATGTGGACATAATGTCCAAATTGCTATAATTTCTTATAGCAAGAGATTTCACCATTTTCTAGACAGCTTTTCTTCACCTGCTCCCTAGCAAACAGCAAAAACAAAAAACAAAAACAATCAAGAAGCTATATTCCAGTTAGACAGGAAGGACCCATGTGACATTCCCTGCACCAACCACAGGTTGTGCTTGTGTAGTTGGGCACATATGCACAGGCAGACATGTAAGGGGGCAATGGTACAAATTAGTAAATTAAAGTGCAACCATAACTACAGATGGTTTAAAAGTTTAGAGTGGAAGAGAGTGCAGGTTCCTAATGAGAGGGAGAGAGCCCTACACACATACTGTATAACTGTATGTCTGAAGGCTCAATTCAGACAGACAAAACATTTACACACACACACACACACACACACACACACACACACGTTCATTCACTCTGGGAATGTTGGGTGAATAGAACTTGGGGCTATTCACACAACCCTGCAGGAAGGGCAGGCAGGGGCGGGGGGGGGGAGGCACGGTTCAACCTACCTTTCCCCCAGATGACTGCTCTAGCCCCTGTGGTGAGCAAGCAACACGCCCACAGGACCAGCACTGCCAGGAGCAGCACAGGTGACTATCAACACTGCTCCCAACAACACAAGTAAACAGAGACCTCTGAGAATCCCACAGTGCACTGCACACTGAGCGCAGTGCTCTGGGGGATTCCCCCCAAAGGACAGATGCTCTACTGTATGTGCCTGTCTCTGTGTCACTGCAAGTTGTAAGCAGCTCATGCTGAAATGTGATCCTGGGAGCTGGGTTAAGGGTGCATTTGCACCTTAACCTCGGCCAACAGTGGGCTTCGCCACTGGGTTTAGCACCGAAACACCACCAGGATCTCTGTGGCTCCCAGCAGTGCTCGCGGGCAGCTAAGCCCAGGCTTGTGCTTAAGCCTGGGCTTGATTGCTAGTGAGAACAGGCTTCTTGTGTCTCCTTGGAACCCAGGACTAGAAAATGAAACTGTACCCTCCAATTCTAATCCTTTCCCTCTTGTTTTCTTTATCATTATTGCAAGTGTCTCTAGCCATATCCATCTGCTTCTCAGGCTGCTTAGCAACCTCCACTGGCTGCATACACTGACAAATATTCATGGTGCTTTCTAAACATTTGGTCAGCAATCCTGTTAATCTACAGAACAATGAAAAAACAGAACATTTCTTATAAGTAAGTCTTTACTCATAGGAACATAGGAAACTGCCATATACTGAGTCAGACCACTGGTCTATCTAGCTCAGTATTGTCTTCACAGACTGGCCGCGGCTTCTCCAAGGTTGCAGGCAGGAATCTCTCTCAGCCCTATCTTGGAGAAGCCAGGGAGGGAACTTGGAACCTTCTGCTCTTCCCAGAGCGGCTTCTTCCCCTGAGGGGAAGATCTTGCAGTGCTCACACATCAAGTCTCCCATTCATATGCAACCAGGGCAGACCCTGCTTAGCTATGGGGACAAGTCATGCTTGCTACCACAAGACCAGCTCTCCTCTCCAAATTTAGAACTCCTTCAGTTCTAAATTACTGGTTTAAAAGTGTATTTCATGAGCTCCTGAAGAATATTGCATGTGGTCTGACACATAAGAGGCAACTCCCTCCTCTAAATGGCACCCTGTGTGGATGGATATCCAGTATAGTGCACATTAGTATGGCAAAGTCTCATGCTTTGGACTTGACTAGTGGCACACAAAGGTTGTTCATTACTGGTATTCTAGGGGGCAACAGATTAGGGGCTCTTTCAAGCAAAACAGGTTTATTTGTCTCAAAGGTATATAAATCAAGGTTGTCAAGATGTGAAGGTTTTTAAGGAAGCACATACACTTGCAGGGGTTTCCTGCCTAACATGGCAAATATCACAATACTTTGACATCTACCTACACATGAAAGATGTAGCATGTCTAAAAATATGCACATCGTTTCTCTAATAGTAGGTTCTCCTAACCTACTTCACAGGGTTGTTGTGAAAGAAAAACTCAAGTATGTAGTATGCCACTCTGGGCTCTTTGGAGGAAGAGTGGGATATAAAATAAAATAAAATAAAATAAAATAATAACAACAGAAGTGTTTTCCAGCACACTGATTTTCTTTCTCAGCCTCATTATACTTTAATGGAATTTGCATCCCCCCACCCTTGGCATTGTTTGATTATTAACCTTAAGTATTTGTAGGCCAGAGAAAGGGTTAAAAATGAGAGAAGAGGTTTTTTTTAAGTGTTGCCTAAAATATAAAACATACTTGTGAATGATCTAAAATTTGGCCACCTCTAAATACTGCACCTCACTTCCCAGTAGAAGTAGTGTAATATTCTTCTAACAACATTCTGCTATTGGCCTTGGGCCTCTTGCCTCCCCTTCCACTCACACTGTCCATCTGGGAAGACACAGTTATGTCTCTCTCTTTCCCCCAATATGCCTTAAAATTTGACACTCTAGGAATGGATGGCAGACCAGCAACTCAGCACCATTAAAGCTCCAACTTCTCACTTTTATATAATGTTTATAAAAAGGGGACAGTAACTATGAGGTCACAGAGTGCCATTGATCAAGAACTCATGACGTTTGTGAGTCATTGATAACTCATTCATTCACAACATTCATTGCAAAATCTTGTCCCAGTGTCAGGCAAAGTCACAGCTTTAATGTGGAACAAGAGCCAGCAGTCTGCTGAATTTGTTGTTAATATTTGGGGGCGGGATGGAGAGAGACAATCTAGCCACTGTTTGCACAGAACTGAAATTCTTGTGTGCATGACACTGTGCAGTGAGGCTGGTCTCAGAAAGCTTGGGGAATCTGAGTCACCTCTTTTCCTCACAGCAAATGGACAGAGAGGATGGAATGAAATGGTATTAGCAGCTGCAGGACTGGTAATACCTGGAATTGTGTTTCTGCATTCAAGTGAGGCAATTGGGTAACTGACTGAATGCAGGCAGTTAATGGGGCACCCAGTTCAGCTGAGAGGCAGGCAGCCTCCAACAACAAATAGCAGCTCTGTAGTAGGACTCTGCTCTCCCACCAAAAAATCCACAAGTGCTGCAGGTACATGTGGAGCTTCCACGTGGGCACTGGAAGTTCAGCATGTGCATCAGAATGTTGACAAAAGACTGGTTTGGACATGACTTCCCAGCTGGCCCTTCTAAATTCTAATCGTGGACTTAGGCATACGCATGTCTCACACACCCCTCGTGGTGTACTGCCCTACCACATAATCGCATGCAGGGGACAATTGTCCAAACCACCCCTCACAACCAATTTAAATAGTATGTAATACGAAAAAGTATTTAAATTATGGTTAAGAGGTGGTTAGATGGTCGTTCCCCTAACTCCCCTCTACACAGATAAATATGTGGCAGTGGGACTAACAGCATGTGCACTCATGACCCTCATCACATGATAGGCAGGGCTAAACGGATGTATAGTTAAAAGTAATATAATCCAGGTAGAAGTACATATACATTGAAGCACAAATAATATTGTCTCTCATATGTGGAGAAAAGCTTGTATAGCTTCCTAGCTCTTCAATTTTTGGTGTGTTAATGGTCTTAACTGATTTTAATATTTTAAAGTGATTTTATGGAATTTTATTGTATTGACTTTTGTAAAACACCTTAGGATAAGTTTTGTGAAAAGTGGTACATAAATTGAATGAATGAATGAATGATAAAACAATGCATACACACATACCTGGGTTAAGAGCAAGGGTTAGGAGCAGGGTTACCCGACTTGGGACAGCCTGGGCTTGAGGGTTTTGCCCTGATTCACAAGTGCATGCAAACCTGGATTAGAGGCAGATAACCCAGATTTGGGTGATCATGTGCAAAGGCTTAGTATTTAGCCAATTCAGAGAGATAGTGTGTCCTAGTCAGAAAACTTTTTTCACTTCCATAACACACAAAGTAGACTGGAAAGACTGACAGAGTTTTTAGATCATCTCATCAAATACACTAGCCTATGTGTTGAACCAAGTGAAGCATTTCTAACCTCAGAAGCATCTTTGACAAGGTATATCAGTCTTTAGAACAAGGAACAAGTCTGTGCTTGACTATTTGGGCACACACATACCGGAGTTTAAAAACAGACACGGCTTTTTGTGGGTAATAAGATCTTGAGAAGCAAGATGGCATAGCCTGTGTATAATACAATCCAACAGGATTAAAAGAACATTTTTAAAAACCCCACAAGAAGTCTTTGTGAAGAAGGGGGGCAGCGGGAAAGAGGGTCACCGTGTTCCAGTTCATTACTTTGTTGGAATATGATGAATCCATGGACAGCATCCTGTAGGCGTGAAAAGTCCCATTCATTCCCCATTAGTAACAAAATACAAATCGTGCTCAAAGCTGGCTCCTTCATTTGAAGCTTCAGAAGCCTGGCCGAGGAGAAAAATCTTCAGTCCTGGCAGGGAGCCCTGGATTACTTCAACAGAAACTGCTTCTGCAGAATTGTTCCATGGTATTGCATGTGCTCATCTGGGGCCTCACAGGTTTAAACAAATCAGCAGCACGCCATCTCCAGTCTTAAGGTACTTCAACAACATATGCGAAAAAATTGCACCTGGACGCCCTATTGCCAGGAGAAAGCTACCACTTTGATAACAGGAGATGCTGCTGGTTATTATTATTTTTTCATTTTTATATCCTGCTCTTCCTCCAAGGAGCCCAGAGCGGTGTACTACATACTTTGATTTCTTTTCACAACAACCCTGTGAAGTAGGTTAGGCTGAGAGAGAAGTGACTGGCCCAGAGTCACCCAGCTAGTATCATGGCTGAATGGGGATTTGAACCCGGGTCTCCCTGGTCCTAGGACTAAGGTGTTGAAAAACAAGATACTTGAAAGCTTCTACAAAAGTTCTGACATATGCTTATACTAAGTTTGGTCTTGCCAATAGAGAAATCACAGATTTGTCCCAACTGCGTCTGGAGTTTCAGATAGCTCATATTATGGGATGGATCGCAAGGTTCCATCTTTTAATAAACCCAACTCTATTGGCAGGCTCTAGCAGAAAAGCTTTCAAGTTTTACACAATTATTCTCTCGTCTTATCTTCTTGTATTTTCATTTGGACAGGTATGGAACTATTTCACTAAATGTCAGGAAAAGGCCAGTCTCAGCTATTACTGCAGTCAGCATTTGTTAAAATGATTCACATCCTTCCTAGTTGGACAGCAGGCAGGCAAGTAATCAGCCTGCAGCATCTATGACACCAGAGTGAGTCAGCCAGCCACTTACAGATAGGATAGGTGCATTCTGATGGTTCCAGGACTAGGAAGATATGCAGGGAGATCTTTAGAATCAACAAACAGATACATCTCTCTTAGACGTCTTTCGCTCAGAGGAGGACAAATCTTTCTCAGTGAGCTCTCGCTCAGAGGAGGACAATACACTCTCCCATGTATTGGGAAACTAACCCAAACTAACATGCAACAAGCTCACTTTTCAGCAGGTAGCCAAGACTTAGCTTTTTAAACATATCTTGGGTGCTGTCTTTTAAGGTGGGATCTGCCTGCTGCTGTGGATTACAATTGTGGATTTTGGGAACTGTTTAATGATTTTAATTTTATAATTGTCCTAGTCAGCGGTGTTTCTTTCTTTTCTGATGTTATTGTTGTTTGCCCTCTTGAGTTTTTCTACAGAAAGGTAGAATATAAATGTTTGGAACAACCAACCTGAACATATGGCCGATGAGAGTCTCATTTTTGCCCCTATGCTCTTGAATGGGTCCTACTGCTGCACAATCTACTCCTTCTCCCTAACCCAGCCTCCTGGCAGTGTGTCTGGAATGCTCTCTGCCAGCAGCCGCTCTCCGGAGCCAAGGAGAGATCTTTCACAAGTTCTCAGCCAGATGGCAAAAAAACCCTGAAATATGCCCATTCAGTTCCGCACAGCTATGCTGCCTCTCTTTAAAAACAGCAAGTCCCAGGGAGCCAATAAATTGTAGCTGTAAATCTTATGGCTCTGAATGCCAATTAGCCAGTATCCACCATTTTCTTTTTTGACAGATGTTCAGTACTGAAGCTTGTCCTTTTTTAGGCCAGAAGTTTTGCCTTTGTGTCTGTTCCATCCTGCAGGGCCTTTATCCACGTTGGGCTGTAACTCACTAGAAATACATTTGCAGTAGGAGGACTGCAAATCTGTTACACAGTCTCCGCAGACACTGCACACAGATCCCCAGGGCCTTGTATATCTTCACACATAACCGTTCTATGCCTAGAAGCTGTTGGAACACCAGGGGCATACCGAATACCATCAGCACCTGCCAAGAATGTTGTGCACAAGCAAGAAACCACAATCATTATTAGCAGTGATAATAGATACACGATGATACAAAGGAGGCTGCTTCCAGGACCAAAGCACAATCAATGATAGGTAAGAGTCACTAGTTATATGACAAGAGTTTAATCACCACCAGTGGGATTAACTCCTGTAACTGTGGAATAATCCCTACCACCTGGGAAGTAATCAGTTTCTTTTCTGTACAATTCAGGCTTTTAATGTTTTCTGCCTCGAGAAAACGGATGCAAGGCACGTAGAGCATACTTAACCCAAAATCCTATCAACAAGCACATCACAAAGAAAGAACAAACAGGGTTAGGCACCCTATCACTGTCTCTGCTTGTTGAAGTCTCCCTTTTCCTGTCACATGAACAAAACTAAACAGACGTACAGCCAGAATCCCAGCAAGAACTAAATTATATTTGCTCCAGTCTATACCAACTGAAGTGCAAAAAATGCAAAGTTGGAGAGCATTATTTAGAACCTCACCGCATTTTTTTAAAGCCTGTCATTAGACATCTAATCCAAGAAACAAAACTCATCCATGACCAAACAATTCAGGGAAGTAAAAGTGCACTTTCCCTACCTCTAGGCCATATGCCTTTCCACAGAGGAAGGCTGACATTTTTGGTTTGTTGGTAGCCTTGAAGTCCTGGGTTCAATCCACAATGTCAACCTTGGGAGATATCACTAGATATCTGTCCATCCTTTCCTGTATCTCTATGGCATGGGTTAATCGTAGCCTTTCCCCTCTGCTTATAAGGATCTTGAAAGGATAAGACACTTTGAAGACCCCCTTCCCCTTTTTCTTGAGGTCACTGGGCCCTTTAATGAGCCGTGCGGAGGCAGGTGGCACAAGAACAAAGGAAGCTGCCTTATACCAAATCAGACCTTTGGGTCCATCTAGCTCAATATTGTCTACACTGACTGGCAGCAGCTCTCTCAGGTTTGCAGGCAGGAGTCTTTCCCAGCCCTACCAGGAAATGCCAGGGATTTAAACTGGGACCTACTGCATGCAAAGCAGACACCCTACCACTGAACCACATTGCTGCCTCCCGCATTGCTGCTTCCCCAGCCCTGCCAGCTTCCAGGCCTTGCTTGCTGCTGCTGTGGCAGTAGCAGAATGTCACAGCCACTCACGAGCTCCCTCTCCTCCAGGGGTGTAGCTATAATTGAGCTGATGCGTCCAAAGAACCCGGGCCCCCAGCTCCTGAGGGGCCCCCAGCTCCTGAGGGGCCCCCAGCTCCACCCCTCCCTACTTTCTTCATTCCTCATTCTGAGGGACTGCCAGGGAGAGGGGTGAACACGGGCCCCCTCTCCCCTAGCTACGCCCCTGCTCTCCCCATCCACCCTGTTGCTTCTATTCCCTGTTCTCCCTACAGGGGGTGGGGAATAGAGAGCTGGTCTTGTGGTAGCAAGCATCAATTGCCCCTGTTGCTAAGCAGGGTCCACCCTGGTTTGCATTTGAATGGGAAACTACATGTTTGAACACTGTAAGATAGTCCCCTTAGGGGATGGGGCTATTCTAGGAAGAGCACTTGCTACATGCTTACATGTTTCCTCCCTGGCATCTCTAAGAGAGACTCCTGCCTGCAACCTTGGAGAAGCCTCTGCCAGTCTGTGAAGACAATACTGAGCTAGATGGACCAATGGTCTGACTCGGTATAAGGCAGCTTCCTATGAGCAATAGCAGTGGTCCCTCTAATTTTTTTCCATCTCTGTGCAGAATGCGGTTTGTTCTGGGCAGCAGTATCAAGGCATTGTGTGCGCACATGCATTCAGAGTGGGGCCTTCCTAATTCAACCTGAGCGGGATCTAAAATTAACTGAGTGGACATCAGAAAACTTGCGAGCGCACGCACATGCGCAGGCCTTAGAGGGAACAGTGAACAACAGGAAATGTAGATGCACATTTCCTGTTTCTCTGTTCCATTCAACATCCCCTGAGGGAGAACAGGGAGTAGCAGTGGTAGGGTGGAAGGGAAAGACAGCAGCGGAGCTGGCCCCAGAAACACGGAGTAAATGGTCAGGAGGTGGGAAAGAAGAGAGACTAGGGCTGTGGAAGGGTAGGAATTTGTACTCTGCACACTGGGAGTGGGAGGTGGGAACACATGTCACCGTGAGTCTCAAGCCTTGGTGAGTTGTGGCTGGGCCTGAACACAACTGAAGATGGGAAACCAGAGTCCGCACAGATGACCAACTTGTTTTGCTGTTTGTGAACACGCTCCAAAGGGTGTAGTTATTTATTACATTTTTATACCACCAAATCATGAAATCCCAAGGTGGTTTACCAACCAAACTCAATTAAAAACAGTTAAAACCATTAAAAGCCTGGTTAAAAGTGTATTTTTAAGGCCTTTCTGAAGGCTATCAGAAGACCCTTTATCTCAACAGGGAGTTATAATTCCACCTGAACACAGAGAACAAAGACAACCACCAGTGATATAGGACCACTTCCTTAATGGAATGAAATATCTTTGCTGGGCGAATGACCATAACAATAAAGATCTGATTTGAATGAAATACCAGACACAGCATAATACCAGTAAAAACTGGTTATTATTGTTATAGCACCACTGAAGTTGGCGCAAGCCGAAGGTTGCTGGTTTGAATCCCTGCTGGTACTATATCGGGCAGCAGCGATATAAGAAGATGCTGAAAGACATCATCTCATACTGTGCGGGAGGAGGCAATGGTAAACCCCTCCTGTATTCTACCAAAGACAGGGCTCTGTGAGCACCAGGAGTTGAAACTGACTTGATGGTACACTTTACCTTACAACTGAAGCACGTGGCGCTTGCTTTATAGAATACCCTAAGCAAAAAGGACAAGTCCCTGCCCCAATCCAAATTTAGAGTGTGAGAGAGAGAGAACAGAGGGAGGGGAGGAAAGAGAGGCAAGGAGAACAAGGGGTGAATATGAGAAAATCTAGTAACACACAAGCCCTGTACTGACAAACCCCACCCACCACCACCACCACCACACATTCTTCATGGTTATATTTGTCTAAAGAGGCACCCCAGGCTGCTGATCACAGAAATGCCCGCCATCACTGTTACAGCGTTTGCCTCTTCAGACCAACACTGTAACCATGAAGAGTGTACGGGGGTGGTAGTGGTGAAGCTTCCCAGTACATCAGTGACTTCTGGACGTATTTTGGATGGTGTACTCGTGCACACCATCCTTTTATAACAGTCTGGACAGGGCTATACTTAGGCCTTATTGCATTCATGATGTCATCTTACTATCAGCAGCTTTTCTTGGTGGAAACACTCATGCATCACAGTAGGAATGCTAATGTGATGAATGGCCCTTGCTAATGTGATGAATGGCCATATAAAATACTCCCAACAGCAATAAACCGTCCGTTTTACAGATGCTGCCAATAGTAAAAACTTGTTTACAGGGCAAGGACACAATAGCATAAACCAGTGTTCAGAGTGCTAACAAAGGTTTCCTCTGGAGCCACAAAGTACTGCTTTCCTGCTCCAGCTCCGACTATCATATCTGGCAAGGAAGGACTTTTTCTCAAGGCTAGTGCATGCCACTAAATGTATTCCTTAATTTTATAGAAAGCTCATGCATAGCCTCAAATCTCTTCCTGCTTTTCTTTTTAGAGAGGTTATTTCTTCTTCTTCTTCTTTTTTAAGTAAATGGACATCTCTACAGTTCATGTTATGTAGATCAAACTAGAAATCAGAATGATTTCTTTTGATCTTAGATTAGATCTTAGAAGACACTGCCAGAAATGTAATTTGGAAGGTTATATTAATTAAAAAAAACACCCACCCAAAAATCCTTCTCTTCATCAATACCCCAAGTATTTTTAAAACACACCACCTCAGGTCGCTTTGTGTCTGTACAGTCTTGAGGTAGGACCTAAATGCGTGGCAAAGCAACAGGAGCTGAGCTGCCACAATGCCAGGAAGAAGACACGATCGTTTGTTAATGGGGTTACTTGAGATGGTTACTAGCAGCACACACAAGTTCTTTTTGCTTAAGTGATCTAATAACACACATCCTAATTACATTAATTCAGACAAGTCTAATGTGCTTTAGAGAAAGAGGCAGGGCAAATTTAAGCAGAGAATTATAAGCATGTGACAGAGGAGGAGAGTAAAGGAAAACAAAATATGGAGCCAACCATGTTTTGTACAGAATCTTATGGCAAGGGATATTTATGGTAAGTTCCAATTGCTGTATCAATTGCAGCTAAATTCCCACTATTAAATGTGAAGAGTTACAGTGAAGGATGAGAGGCCACCAGGCATCCTAGTGAGGGATGAGGGGCCACCAGGCATTTCTAAGTTTTCTTTCAGAGTTCCAGCTACATTATGAAACACTCAAGCGCTAGCAAAATATAGCAATGTGTATTTTAGATTATACAAGTGGGGATGGAGGTCTGGTGTGTATGGGGGAAGTGTGGCCTAGAAGAGCTCTGACTCCAGCCCACATATATAAACATGGAGCTTGCTACAGAAACTGGGCAGGCCTCTTCATCAACAGTCGTAGCTCTACCAACCGTCACACAAAAAAGGCTATCCAAGTTGTGCAACAATAGTTTAACAAACCACATTAGGGCTACAGTTGGGCTCACTATCACTGCCCTTAGCTGTACTGTAGCCCTTGCCAGAAACCCCCCGTCCTCAATCCTGTCTCTCTCCCCTTGTATCTACCCATGTGGCTGATGCTTCTTAGGAGGGAGGGAAGGATATAGCTTTTGAGGGGTGGTTAAAAATCCAAGACATGGCTTTATTATCATCACTGATATTATTTTGTTTCGTATCCTCTGATGCAATTAGGGTATGTGTACTTCATCTGGCAACCCCATGGTCATGTAAATACATTATCGGGCACAGAAATCAGCCTCATAAGAACCTCCACTTTCTGTGCTTTTTTGTGAACAAAAATTCAGTTGTAATAATGTCTGTAGCTTCCATGTCATTCACTACAGCAGTTATATATTATTGTGTGTATCTGTGCTAAATAAGAGGCATAAAGGATGAGGTAATAAAATATGCATACTTGTTGTAGGAATAAGTACATGTGAGACCAATATATACACCAATATATCATGCACTATCAGAATCAGAGGGACTCTGAAGCATAGCATGAAGGGAATATTGTTCCTTGTAAATGCTTGCATTTGGAATGTGTCTGACATACAGCTGAGCAGAACATTTGACACAGGATGCTGAAGTAAAGTACCCTTCCTCAAAGGTACCTGTTGACTACACAAATGAGAAACCCCTCATTTTAGGAGTTGTCAAACCAATTAGAATCAGAAAAGGTAAGACCACAACTATACACACAAATGAAATAGGGTTAGCAGTGCGAGAAACCGCTGAGTGAGGGTGGCAAGCCCATGAGTTCAGCCAAGCCAAATGGAACCCTGGATAATTTGGGTCGTGTATTTTTGCAAGTCACTTTGGCCTCCAAATAAACACAGTGGCCAAAATGTGGCCACAGTGGCCATTCCCCTATTAAGTGTAGAATCATTCCCCTATTAAGTGTAGAATCAAGTCACAGGGAATAGGGCTGTTTAAAGCGGCAAAAGGAATAGAATTCAGGGACCAAGATGGCAGTCTCAATTTCAAGCTGCAAACTGAAGCAGTAAAAGCTATAGGAGTTTTACTCACAGATCAATGGAAGGCAAGAGAGAAGAAAGTTGCTCTTTGATTCAGCCCTCTTGGCCCACTCACTGAAGAGCTCCAAGACTAATGGATAGCTTCCCCCGCCTCCCCGGGACTTCTCTCTTGCCAGGAACACAAGGCACAAAGTACTTTAGGCATTAGTATCTTCATTCTGCAACCCTTCTACTGAGCAAAGCAGACACCTCCCTATTCCCATGTCATAGGAGAGCTGCACTACAACTCCACTAAAAGAAGCTAATTCCCACCTTCTTCTGTGCTTGAACGTAATCTTTATCACAGCCTTTCACAATATAAGAGACTTTCCATGAGGCTCACAGCTACGCCTTGTGAGTGTGGTCTATGCTCTGTCACCCCATCTGCCCCAGACCATGGATTATAATGATCCATGCAAAGAGCAAAGAGCAGCTCAAGGCTGCATCTGTACTGCAGCAAACAACACACACAGATCCTTGCAGCCTGCATACAAGCCCAGAGGAGGCGGGGGGGGGGGGAGGTGAGGAAAAAATCCCATCACGTACTTCACGTTGCAAGAGAGGCACTAGCGAGCAAACTTACACATGCAAGTACATGGGCAGCAGTAGCTACATCTTTTCCTTCCATAACAAAATTCAGACCATCTGTTGAAACGTTTGTGAAAGCCACTCCCTCCCCTGGAAAAAGCTAGAAGCTCCCTTCACTTGTCTTGCTACAAGGCATTTCAAAGTGTTCTGTACTTGCCACTGTAATATTAGAGTCTTGGTTATATTCGCAAAGCAACAGCGGTGGTCAGTGTCTCCCGATTCTACTAAGGGCTTGGTAGAAATTGTACAAACCGTCAACTGCAAACCACTATGTGCAATGCAGTCTACATGAATAAAGGGTTTCACTAAAAGGAATGCAGTTTTATACAACAGCGCCGATTTTCGAGGAACTGGGTTCCAATTGTTAAAAGGAACTAGTTAGGGTTAGCCTGCAGAAGATTAAGAATGGATATGATGGCATTCTTCAAATATCTGAAGGGATACTACACAGGGAAGGCCAAAAGGCTTGTCCTTTGCTGCCCAAGGGCCAGATCTAGACCCAGCAGCAGGCTTAAATTGCAGGACGGCATATTGTTGCTGAACATTAGGAGAAACCACTTAATGCCAAGTCAAGAGCAGCTGGACAATGAAACCAATTACTCAGAAGGACGGGGCTCTCCTCCCGCATGGGGGATCTTAAATCAGAGGCTGCACAGCCATCTTTCTCCAGGCTCCAGCTCTGGGTTTCCTGCACTGAGCAGCAGGCTGGATTAGATAAGGCTCCTTCAACTCTATGATTCTGTTCAAAGCCATTGGCATTGCTCACATAAAAACTAAAAGCCACAGCCAAAAAAATCAGACTTAACAAGAACTCCTGCCACTAAAGCCTACAAAATGGGAGATGGCGAGGAGGTTGGTTCCTTAGATGCATTGCATAGGCAGAGTGCACGTCCACTAAACAGGGAAAAGGAAAACAAAAAGCATATAATTTTGAAATATGTTTATTTAGCTTGCCCAAAATGTATGCCTCTGGGCAGTTTACAGTAAAATTTGTTACATAGTGAAAATTAGGTCACAAGCCTGCTATTCAATTGGTGGAACAATTTCAGATATGTCTGTGCAGAACTGTAGACAACATTAATTTGCAACTTGCACCAGTACAAGCACTTTGGTATAGAGTCATCCCACTGGGCATGGACATACATGTACGAACATGTCTCAAGTGAGCCCTGAAGCACACAATGTTGTTTTGTTTATACTTTATGGCTCTTGCATAGAAGGACAATCTAACAAGAGAAGTATGAAGTCTGGCAATATTGCTGAAAGACTGTCTAGGATGCTGATGGGAAACTAAGTAAAAATGTAGATACTGTAGCATTGTTGTTTGTTTTGATCTACCTACTGCCTCAGTCAATGACAGTCAAAGTCAAAATGACACACATACACTCTCTCTGGACTACAGCTCTGTCATAATTTGTTTTATACACAGAATCGATCCAGACAATATGCCAATCCATGATTAAGGATATTTTACTGTTTGATGTGCTGCCTTAATCCATGGCTTGCAAATAGCTAGCAAATTAGAACTAGAAACATGATTTGATGTGGGTTTACAAACCATGGTTTGTACCAACATCTCAGAACTGACAAACCATCATTACCGCCATCACTCCACCTCAGAGGCCACTGCACCACAGAGATAGACACAAGTGAATTTATGGAGCAGACAAACAGCTTCAAACCATGGCTTGCTTGTCACATGTTCAGAAGCTCAAACCCTGGTTTGGATCGGAAAGTATGGTTGTGTATGAAGTCTGGACTGAGCCGAAGAAGAGAAGGTTGGAGGCAGGAAAATGGTGATGCCTCTAGAAGACTTCTAAAGCAATTACTTCACAGGTAAACCTGGTCCCAGCCTGAATGTTCTGCTATTAAACTGCAAATATTATTTCCCTCCTTCACGGGAAATGTTTTATTTTTTCAGCTTGACAGATGACAACAGGCCTGCTGCTCCACAGACACCAGTTACATGCAAAGTGTACACAGGGGATAGTTTGGGAATTGTTCTAGAGAAGAGCCATGCTGATGTGCAACAAAACACACTAAGATGCTTTAAAGATTCATTAGTTTATTGTAGCGGGAGCTTTCATAATCAAAAGCTTTTGATTATGAAAGCTCCCACTACAATAAACTAATGAATCTTTAAAGAATCCTAGTGTGTTTTGCTGCACATCGGCATGGCTCTTCTCTAGCACGATTCCTAAAGTATCCCCTGCATATGCTTCATATGAATGGAAGTAAACTATCGTGATGGCAGGTGCACACACTGTTAGAGGTTGTTGATTTTTACCCACAATAGGTAAAACAGCAGAGCACTAAGGAATGAGCACACACTCCAGTTACAGAGTAGGTAGCAGAGGATGGTTTGGATATTGCAGCTATTTAAAGAAAACACATGGAGATCCTTGTATAACTAAACACTAAATATTTATTGGTTAAATACACTTAGATAGGAAAGACCTATCTCTAATCTAAAGGACTACATAGTGGATAGGTAAGGAGAGAGAGAGAGATGTTTCCATCTGCTCTCTAGGAGGAAAGGAAGGATTGTGACTCAGCACAGGAAGGGCTGCAGAGTCAGTTCAGGGGTCATAGAGTAGGGACAGATAGGGAGACCCTGACTCACTCTCTCTACTCCCAATGCCCCTAGTGGTCATTAGGACAGTTGGTGCAAAAGGTTGATGCACTGGAAGTTCATCTCCAACACACACAGAGATTGAAGGGCACTAGGAAGTTGATCTCTAGTTTAGGCCTAGATGTCTCTTTATCAGCACACATGATAAGACAATTAAGCAGACAAATTGGGAAGCCATTGCATGTACCCAATTACTGGTTAGTGGCAGATATCCTAACTAAATATACTCAAGGAATCCACACTGAAATTAAAAGGACAAGTTAGGTATACTTAACTTGTTCCTGTAATTGTTAATGGGGCTTTGAGTAAATTTGGTCAGGATGCCAGACAGTGAACCTAGAATGCAAAACTCACACTACCACTGAATTACTACACATACTACACATTATAATCCAAGATGGCAGTTGCATAAGAGAGCATAATATATGAAGGCCAAGTTTCTAGGTGGCCTTGTCCCAAATTCTAGACATGGCTATCTGGTGGTGAAAGAAATCTACACACACAGAGAAACATTAATGACTACTTCATATAATCTAATGCTAAACTCTAGTAGTTCTGGGGCTGCCCCTTAGCACAAATCAAGCCCTGAAAGTTAGATGATCAGGAAGAAAAGGGAAGATTGGCTACCCAAGCTAAATAATATCCCAAAACCTAGTTCACGATTCTCCCCTTTTTTGCCTCTTTCTTCTGCCTCTGAATAACACATGCTTTTAAAACCCCAAGGATCTATTGTGAGCTGAACCAGAATATTCACTACATTCGCAAGCAGCACTATTTTCTCGGGCTTTCTGCTCAACAAAAGCCTGGGATGAATCACCATGTAGCCAGATGGAGCCATTTCTGGAGGGAGGGAGAGAGAGCAAGAACAAGGGCAGAATGATTAAAAAGTAAGAAGGATGTCGTGAAGTCAGTATTAAATATCATGGCTCTGATCTGAAATATTAAAACAAGGCAAGCAGCAAAAAATAAAACACTCAGGGTTGTTTTTTTTTTATTATTCAATCTAACTTGCTTCTGCACATGACCTAGGCACAAATGAAATATTTTAGGATTTTATACTAGCAGATGCTGCCAGGAGGAGACACTATGAGACCAGCAGGGACAGTTTCCATTCGAAAGAACAATATTGACACTTAGATTGTGTTATTTCTTCCATGCTTGATTGAAGCAGCAACATTAAAGCTGCAGTGTTCATGTTTTGCTATTTAGTAAGCAGAACCAAGCAGTTGGAATGGATCTTTTAACCTAAATAACCCCCAACGGATTTTTCTGGTATGCTGAAAAATGAAATGACACATAGGGGTGTGTGTGTGTGTGTGTGCGTGCGCACGCTTGATTGCATTTATCTTCACTTGTTACAATTTACTACTGGCCCCATGAAATGTTCTGCAGGTAATGAATGGAAACTTGATGGAAGATTATCTCTCTCTTTCTTGCCTGAAAAAGAGAAGGGAGTACTTTGAATACTAGCTGGCAAGAGAGTTAGATGATCGGAGCAAGGCTATACCTTGTGAACTCCCTTCAAAAGTAATTTCAGGTCATATAAGTCTCATTTTGCAACATTTTGCCAATGTAGCAAAATATTTTGATTAAAAACCAACAAAACACCTCAATCTAATATTCTCATCATGCTAGCACATCCCTTGTGATCGGCTGACATATCTCAAAAGCCAAAATATGTTGGTGGAGAAGACTTGGACTAAATTCTAAAGTGCTCCAGCTGGCATCATAATCGCACAGGACTGTGCTATAAAACCTGTTTGCATGCACCAATAATGTACCATGCCTGATCCTATTCACACACACACCAAACTGATGTCACCCCATCCCAAAGCTTCTATGGAGGCAGTCTTATGTCCTCTTCTGCCATCTCTCCATACTGCATGGAAAAAACAGATTAATCTAAATAAAAAGGGAGTGAGGCTGTTCACACATGCACCCAAAAGTGGGCTAAGGCACCCATAAATGGGCTAAGCCTCTTGTCTGCATGTGTGAAGCCATGGCACTCGAGTGGCTGACACCGGTGCCAGCAAACCTACCTGTGCAGCCACCCTCTTAAATGAGATTAAGGGGGCACTCGTTCCCTAAACCTCATTTCCCTGCTTATGTGCAGTGCTGGCTGCTTTTAGCCAGCGCTGCAGCCCAGTGCTGCTGGGATACCCATAATGCACCACACACTTGCATGGTGCATTATGGGAGTGCCAAAGGCCGGGAAAACACATCCCATCCCCCAAACCTCCATGCTGCCGCGATTGTCTGGATGATCTACCCGCCCAGAAAGCTATGAAGGATCTTCTGCAGGGAAGGAAGGTTTGAACAGACTTCCCCACCTCCCCCCATCAAGCCCTTTTCACTGATGGTGAGAAGGGGCTCACTGTGTTTTCACTCTTGCCTGCTATGTATAAGTAACTCAGTGGTGATATTTACCAATGCATTTCCAATCTGGTGGCCCATCTGCATCAATCTCAATGGCCACTTTGATGCAATGAAAACAATGGGATAACAAAGGATTGTTCTGAAAACAGAACTGCAAGGGATCCTTCTGCCTTGTCCTCCCCGTGCACATTATTACCTTGCTTAGTCCTCTTTTCTGCTTCCCTTCCATGCATGTAGACCAAGAGATCATGCACATGCAGTTTCTTCAGTAAAATTTCTTGGAAACATCAATGCCCAGAGCCTCATACAGAATAAGAGACTCTATGCATGTGCAGTTTCTCATGGAGAAAGGATACTGTAGCAAACATGGGAGAACAGAAATAATTAACACATATCACGCTTGCACACCACTTACCAAGATACTCAAAGCTCATTTATTAGGATCTTCCACTATGAAAGGGGGGGGGGGTGAATAACCACAAAAGCTGTCTAAATCTGCACTTACTGTGATAGTTTAAAGCTTACGTAAAATACTAGGATTAATATATATTGGATAATCCTTCCTCCGAACAAGAAGTGGCCACTATATACCCGCAGTGCTAAAACTGTATGAAGCCAAGCTGATAGCACAGTTACTCTATGGTGCCCAGCTCGGCCCCTTCCCCAACTTCTCCACTCAGCAATGCGTGCAATCAAAGTTCCTAAGAGCAATTCTTCAAGTACCAAGATGTGTATCTAACGCTATCCTGCGACTAGAGAAAGGCCTGATGAAAGTGGAGGCAAGGGTATGGATGACCATACTTAACTACTGGCTAAAGCTTTCCATTTCCCCCTCAGGCCTAGCCCCCCAACGCTATGTGATGACTTCCAGTCCAGTGGGAAATGGACAACTATGAATAAAATCAAATCCCTGGGCCTATCCCCACTTCAGTTAGTTAACTTGGGGTATGACCCGGCCAAGGCACTCATTAAGCAATGTATTATAGATATAGAGTGCAAATCTGACATAGGCAAGACCCCAAACTTCCCTGTCTGTGAAGGACTCAGGTATGTCAGCTCCCCCTTGCCATGCCTAACACAATTGGAAGTCCCAAAGTACAGGAGGGCCGTTACACTGGTGCACTGCCACGTGCTTCCCTCAGCTGTGATTGAAGGTTGTTATAGGAAGATCCCAATCTCAGAGCACAAGTACCCCTGTGGCTCAGGGCAAGTAGAAACAACAGGACATATTCTTCTGCAGTGCCTGTTCTACAGGGACATCCATGCCTCCCTCATCTTACCACTGTTACATGGCTATGCTGGGTGAACAGACCAGTTTTACACCTCTTTGCTGCTCTCCTATAGAAACCCTGCTGCCACCTACAGTGTCGCCAGGTTCTATGCGGCAGTGATTAATATCCACCAGACGATGACCTTCCATGCGTGCCCAGGGCCCACCTCTATGAACTAGAGCAGGGTTTCTCAACGTGTGGGTCCCCAGATGTTATTGGACTTCAACTCCCATAATCCCCAGCCCCAGTGGCCTTTGGTTGGGAATTATGGGAGTTGGTCCAATTACATCTGGGGACCCACACGTTGAGAAACCCCGAACTAGACGACAGCCACAGCTACTGCCTTAGTGTGGCAGCCCAACAACCTATAGACCCACAACTTCCTGGCTACTACTTTACTATATTTATTTTTATTTATTTATTCATTTTCTATACTGCCCTTCCAAAAATGCCTCAGGGAGGTTTACACAGAGAAATAATAAACAAATAAGATGGATTCCTGCCCCTAAAGGGCTCACAACTTAAAAAGAGACACAAGATAGACACCAGCAACAGTCACTGGAGGTACTATGTTGGGGGTGGATAAGCCCAGTTACTCTTCCCCTACTAAATAAAGAGAATCACCATATTAAAAGGCGCCTCTTTGCCAAGTTAGCAGGGGTAGTTATATTATATGTTATCCTATATTATATAATATCCTTTTAGCGCATATTAGCTCTTATTTTAGTGAACACGGTCATAATTTTATATATTTTAAATCTTTTAAAATCTTTAATTTTAAATCTTTTAAAATCTTTTCTTACTTTACAAGCATGCAACACAATCTAAGGTACTGCTACATGGTTTATTCCTATGCTTCTTATTGCAGCCATAGTTAAACCATTTTATGCTAGTAGTAGAATGTAGCCCAGAGTCTACTATGTCTCTTACTACAACCATAGCTAGATTTTTAGTGCAGTCTCAGTCTCATGCCTATATTTTATATTTTAAATTATTTTATGCTAGTTATGTATTTTAGCATCTTTTATATTTCTTAGTGTATATTTCAAATTATCTTATGATAGTAGTGTTTTTTAGAGTGTAAAATCTATTGCTACTTAGGTTTTAAAAAGTACTTTATGTTGGTCTGTGACTATAATAAAGATCGATGATGATGATGATATTGCATAATCCTATAATTATCCAATATAAAGGATAGTATAAATTGTGTACACTGCCTAGAGACGTATATATCAGGCAGTATATAAATATTTATTTATTTATTTATTTTATTACATTTATAAACCTCCCCATCCAGAGGCTCTGGGCAGTGTACAACAATTTTTTAAAAGACATAAAACTTACAATTAAAACAATGCTAAAAACAATATTAAAACAATTCAAAAATGAGCACCTCCGTCTTGCTTGGATTCAGCCTCAATTTGTTATCCCTCATCCAGCCCATTACTGCCCGTAGGCAGGCATTTAGGGAGTGAATGCCATTTCCTGATTATGAAGATGATGATGATGATAAGGAGAAATAGATTTGTCTGTCATCAGCATACTGATAACACCCTGCACCAAATCTCCTGATGACCTCACCCAGTGGTTTCATGTAAATATTAAAAAGCATTAGTGACAAAATAGAGCCCTGAGGGACTCCATATAATAGCTCCTGTTTTAAAGAAGAACTGTCACCAAGCTCCACCATCTGGAATCTGCCTGAGAGACAGGCAGAGCCTCCTATCCCCAATTCCCCCAGGCGATCCAGAAGGATACCATGGTCGATGGCATCGAACGCTGCCAAGAGATCCAAAAGAACCAACAGAGTCACACTCCCTGTGTTGATTCCCCGGTAAAGGTCATCTATCAGGCCGACCAAGGTAGACTCAACCCCATAGCCCGCTCTAAAGCCAGTTTGAAACGGGTCTAGATAATCGTTTCCTCCAAAACCACCTGGAGCTGGTTAGCCACCACTCTCTCAATCACCTTACCCAACCATGGGAGATTGGACCTATAACTGTCCATCACTGAGGGATCTAGGGAAGGCTTCTTAAGAAGTGGTCTAATAATTGCCTCCTTCAAACAAGGAGGTATCCTACCCTCCCTCAGCGATGAGTTGATGATATTAACTAAGCCATCTCCTACAATCTCCTTGCTAGATAAAAGCAGCCAATTCGGGCAAGGATCCAGAGAACAAGTGGTAGGCCGCTTCAAACTCCTCACAACCCGGGACAGCTCTGCTGGACACGAACCCGCAGAAGCAATGCACGCAGACCAGAATTTTTTTTTTTATTTTTTTGCCGCATGCACCGCCTCCGCATAAACTTTCAAATGGGCTCTATGCTGTGTCCTGTCACATTCAAGCCGAGTTCTCCTCCACTTGCGCTCCAGTCGCCTACCTTGCTGCTTCAGACCCCGTAACTCCTCTGTATACCAAGGGGCCACTTTTAAAGCATATAGGAAGGGAAGCTTAGGAGCAATCGCGCCTACTGCCCTGGTGAGTTCCCTATTCCAGGTTCCCACCAGGGCATCGGCAGAGTCGCTGGCAGGACCAACATCAAAACCCTCCAAGGCTTTTTGGAATCCTACTGGATCCAACAGCCTTCTCGGGTGGACCATCTTAATAGGTCCTCCACCTTATTAAGTATGACAAACAGGACTTATTAAATATGACAAACAGGCCAAGCTTTCAAAAATAGCTTCCTCTTCTCTAATCAACAGCACATGAACAGTTCAATACAAAGGAGCAATTACCAGAAAATAAGGAGACCTGCATTATGTTTCCTCATAGAAACATGAGCACATCTTGTGCATTGTATTCCTGCTTTAAAGTGTATGCTGCCTTGTAAAAGGGAGGACATAAGTAAAACCATGTTTCTCATACCTTTTGCCATGTAAGTTATTTTCAGAACTTTTTTTTAGTTGAGAAGTGGTATGTAAATATTCTAAATAATTTAAAAATAATGAAATAAAGTAATCCAGCAGTTTTCAGAGAACCAATGCAGTTCAAAATCATCCTGGTGTATTTACATTATGGTAGGGATTTTCTTAGGGATTTTCTACTCTGGTCAAAGAGTAGGGGCAAGAGATGGGGAAGCCCCAGGATGCTCTGTGTTATTTTAAGGCTGATTTACACATGCAGCAGAATGAGATGGCAAAGTCCTAAAATGACAGAATGGACAGCATAACTTCAGTCTACAGTACATGCGACAGTGAAAAATTTAAATACTTAACCCACGTTTTTTAAAAATAGGACAGGATAGAGAGCTCTCACCTAGTCCTCTCTTTTCTGCAAGCAGTTTCTGCTTGCAAGGTATTCTTACATAGGGGAGTATTTTTTTAAAGTGATTCTCCACCTGCTCTCTGAGGTGAGAGAGACCATCTCTCCACACAGCCCAATGAAATGGTGCAGTTCATCTTAGGACTATACCAATTCATTGGGCTGCATGGGTAAATCCAACTAATACACCGAGATATTTTAATGACCATTCCCTGAAGAAAATCTTATTTCTTGTCCACCCCAGGAGAACCTGCCCAGGAAACAATAGAGGTCAATTTCTGCAATTACCTATTGCTTCACTGCCTGGGCCCTGAAGGCCAAAGAATATATACTCATTTGCTGTTTCCTACCAACTTTGAAGGGGATGCCCACCCTTATGAAACTGCTCTTCAAGTCTTAGATGATAATTTCAATCCTACTTTGAATGCAAATCTGTTGTCCACCCCATTACTGATTCACCACATGATAAGGATGAGGCAGATGAACCACTTCCTGACAGCGTTTTAAGTGTGAGACAGGGTCTGCTTCTCCACATTATCAAATAAAACTTAATGGCCATGAAGTGCAGATGCTGGCTGATTCTGGTTCTCCAAACACTATCATTTCCCATTTACTTTACAAGGAACTCATTACATCAGATCTGCACCTGAAGCCTCCAGACATCCACCCATGGGGATATGGGGTTCCCCTATGACATAAATTGATACTTCACTGCTGTCCTGGAATACAATGAATGTACATACTACAGAAGAAAAAGTGTATGTGTCACAAAAAGGAGTCTCAATATTGAGCTGGAAACATCAGAAAGATCTACAGATAGCGTTAGACCCAAATAGCACAGAACCCGTATTACAGATGACAGAGCAGACATATGCTGATATGATTGCTGATTTCTCTGATGCTTTTGCTGACACTCCTGGCACTGCCAGACATTCAAATATAGAATTAATATAATATAATAATTAATAATAATAATAATTATTATTATTATTAATTAATATAATATAATATACCTGTACAACCAATATTCTGGACCAAAACAAAAAATTGAAATCTGAGGAGGTTCTCTCATACTGGATGATGGAAAGAAATTGAATCATTCGAGACTTTCAAGCATGCATGCTATGAGAAAAAGAAGGAAGGGAGTCTGATCTCAGGAAAGGAACTTGAGAAGAATCTGATCTTGCCTCCAGTTTTGATCTCACAGATGAGACTGATGAAAGTGATGGACAATTCTCTGTACCAGAAAACAAATCACTAACAGTTCCTCAGACAGAAACTCCAAGAATTAGAAGAAATGTGCATGACAGGAGACCACCTAAAAGACTTCAAGACTTTGTCACCAAATTTAAATGAATTCAATTCTGATTGTTATAAAGCAGAGGGATGTGTTGTATTCTATCTAGCAATCTTTTCTGTTTTGTTAATTAGATGTTTGTCTCTGTGGGAATCCTGCAGAGTGTGTGGCGGGTAGAGTAAGAAAGGAAAAGGGAAGGAAAGGAGAAGAAGAAAAGTGGAGTTCTGAATAAAGCTTAATTAAACAAACATAAGATTTATTAAGTGTTTACGAGAGAAGCAGCTATAAAACACCCATAAACCCCACTGCTTCCTACACTACACGACTTGCAAGTTCAGTCACTCTACATATTCGTGGTTTCAGGCTTAATGTATTTTCTGAAGCTCTGTGCCTTGTTTTTTCCTTAGCTTTCTTTCTTTCCCACAAGTTCAAATGTTCTCCCACTGCTTGGCCTCCTTCAAAGTGAAATATTGTGCAATGCTCTGCTGGAAGGGGATTATATAAACTCATGTACTTTTACAAAAATATATCACCACTTCTGCACACTCTCATTGCACGTATCCAATCTTCAGGATCTTTGGAGCCCAACATTCCTATTCAGTCTTAGAATATCATTGCACAGAAACCCAGAATATACAGTACAATCAACCAAACACACACACACACACACACACACACACACACACACTTGCTAAGCTCACTTTCCAAGCTGATAAGCAAGGAGGGCAATCAATGTTACCCATCATCAAGCACTAAATTACAAACATTTAATACTTTGCTTGCTAAAACCATTGCTAATCTACTCATACTTTAGAATCTGCTTTGCATCTGGGTGATGGGGAAAGAAGATGCCTTAGAAAACATTTTTTTTAAAAGAACAATATGTCTGGTATCAATCACTAGCCCCTATTTGACTGTGGCCACCTAATGCAATTGACAGTGACCACCTAATGCAATCCAGATTAATTAGGACCAAATTACAAATTAAAATTGTCATAAAGAGATGGGCTGAAAAACAGTAGTAGGGGCACCTATGCAGATCAGAACCATAGGGTGGGCAGGGGTTCCATTTCCATTTCCCCAGCAAAATTCCCCCTTCCCCGAAGTGATTGCCACAAATAACCATTTCAGTGGGCAGCCATCTTTGATAGCGAATTGATATGAGAGGAAAGTGTTACCCTTCTTCCTGTGGTCTCCATCTACATTCCCCCAGGACTGCTTTTTGTGGGGGTGGGAACATAGAGATTTCCACTTTTATTATTTACAATATTTATATCGCACTCTTCCTCTAAGGAGCCCAGAGTGGTGTACATGCTTATGTTTATCCTCACAGCACCCCTGTGAAGTAGGTTAGGCTGAGGGAGAGAGAGAGAGAGAGAGAGAGAGAGAGAGAGAGAGAGAACTGTCTCAGAATTACTCCGTGAGCTTCATGGCTGAATGGGGATTTCAATTTGAGTCTCCCCAATCCTAGTTCAACACTCTAACCACTACACCACACTGGCTCTCTAAGTCAATCTCTTAATGTTGGTCTAAATGCAACAAGTCGTTTGACATATATGCTCATATAGCACTTTGCCACTTTGATCCTAAACATACTCTCTTGGAATTAAATCTAGTGATGCCTACTTCACTAGGCAGCCTTGTTTAGAATGGTGATGGTGACAGCAGTAACAGCAACAATACAGGATATGCTTTACAAGCTTAATATGTTGCTCATCCCAGCAGGATGGGGAAGGTTGCTATGAGTCCCCTACTACGGATGAAAAACTGGGACCAAATAACCTGACACCAACCACTGCCTAGTGAGTACATACCTGGGTGCAGATTGGAATCCAGGTCTAAGCCCACCATTTCATTCACACAATCAAAAACTGTGTTCTATCTGGGTTTGGGAGTTGTGTGCACTCCCAATTTTTGGTTGCAGGGAATAGAGATGTGCCTGACTTGCAATTCAACATGTGATTTAAGTTGGAACACATCCCCGGCCCCTTTAAAGTGGAGAGAGAAAGTACATACCTGCTCCATCACTCACCACCACTTCCTGAATTGCATGCATGGAGCCCATATGTGTGCCAGTGTAACGCTAGGGCAGCTGGGGGAGAGTGCCACTGGCATGCAAAGATAGTTAGGAAGAGCGCTTCCGATTCAGGAGGTGGAGGCGAGTGGCAGAGGAGCAGGTATGCACCTGCTCTCCTCTGCTTTAAAGGGGCCAGGGATGTGTTCCGAATTGTGTGTCGAATTGCTACTTGTACACATCCCTAGTAAGGTAAGAGGAAAACCTGGGTAGAAATGATTGTGTGGAAGCAAGGTAGGAGAAAAACCTGGGTAATTTTTCCTACTACCTTGCTTCCACACTATCATTTCTACCCAGGTTTTCCTCTTACTTCGCTTCTACACAACCGAAAATTGGAAGCACACACAGCTCCCAAGCCCAGGCAGAACAGTTTTTGATTGTGTGAATGACCTCACTGAATCACACTGGCCATGATATAAACTGGTTAGTTGTGACATAGGAACATAGGAAGCTGCCATATACTGACTCATACCATTGGTCCATCTAGCTCAGTATTGTCTTCACAGAGTGGCAGCGGCTTCTCCAAGGTTGCAGGCATGAATCTCTCTCAGCCCTATCTTGGAGATGCCAAGGAGGAAACTTGAAACCTTCTGCTCTTCCCAGAGTGGCTCCATCCCCTGAGGGAAATTTCTTACAGTGCTCGCACTTCTAGTCTCCCATTCATATGCAACTAGGGTGGGCCCTGCTTAGCTAAGGGGACAAGTCACGCTTGCTACCAGAAGACCAGTTCTCCTCTTAGTAGTGACTAAGCACTAGTGAAATAAATGAGACTATTTAATCTGGATCCTGCCCACCAAATCTCATTCTAAGCCAAAATTCTTTCTCAACATGCAAGTCTCCCAAATCTCACCATACATTTAACAGTGCTATTAAGTTATAGGCAGGAATTCAGCAGGTGAATCTTACAGGCATGGACTTGCGGGAAGGGGGAAGCTGGAGGGGACTAGCCAACTATATTCCTAGATGCAAGAACACCAATGTTTACCACCAGCCAAAAGAAAGAAACCACTCTAAATATATGGGCTGTAGATAGTTGGATATGGATTCTGAAGGCTTGGGTTCTAATTCCCACACAGTCATAAAAGTCGATGAGTGATCTTGGGCCAGCCACCATTCCAGCCAAACCTACCTTGCAGGGTTGCTGGAAGATAAAATGGGAGAGACCCTCACGTACGTTATCCTAAGCTCCCTGGAGGACAAGTGTGATAAAAAGGTATAATACACACAAACACACTTCTTTTCTCAGCCACCATGATGAGCTGGTAAGGAAAAGAGGCACACAGAAAAATGCACTTGCCTCAGGCTCCTCTTAAAGAGAGATGCAGCTCCTTATTAATAATTTATCACTTCATTTCAATTGGGTGCCAGTGGCTGTGATGTAACCTTGTTTAAAAATGGGTAACTAAGAACCCAGCCATTTTGCTACAGAATTTTTGCACATAAAGTTCACCACAGCTGCTCCGAGACTGAAGAGCGACAATGTGTTTGAACACTGTCTTGTTGTGCTAGGTGCTGTACTGAGCACATATCACTGCATGAAACAAAACAGATGAACTAAGAAGCTGCAAGTCTAAACAGATGAATAAATAAAGGGGAAAAGGAGAGTCTGGGCCAGTGCAGGGTAAACTGCCATATTCAGGGTCACGTGTGGCTGGGCAGAGCCAAGATCCTTCTAGTTTCCTGCACTGTAATCCAGTCCCCACTCTAACCTAGAAAATTGATGTGAATAAGTTACACAAGCCAAAATAAATTGGCCTATTAGGGTGCTTTCCAGATTACACCCTAGAACAGCAGTAAAATGCTTTTTGGCTTGGCAGGATTGTATTGAACACGACCCCCAGAATCTCAAACTCCTAGAGTGGGAAAATACAGCTATTTTTCTGCAACGGACTTACAGTGTTGCAGCACTATCACAAAGATAATATCCAAAAGAAGGCATCGGAAATGTGAACGGCACCTTGCTATCAGCACAGGGACTGCGGTGTCACAACACAGGAAGTATGGAAGCACACTTAGCAGATTTGTAGTGACACTGTGGTAAGGGTTAATCTGGAAAGTGCCCAAAGCCCCGTTCTTCATTTTGACATCTTTGAAAAAAACCTTCTGAGAATGCCTTGGTGCATAGAATGGGAAAGCAAGTTGGCCCTGGGGCTAAACACGACTAAAACAATAAGGCTTTGTAGTACTTGAAAGACAAACACACTTATTGAAGCATAAGTTTTTGTGAACTAGAGTACACTCCATCAGATGCATCCCCTTTTACTAGCTATGTGCAGAATGAACGCTGCGACCTTGAGTAAGACACACCATGTTCCAGTATGCCTGCTTTACACCGTCTTGGAGACAGGATTCCAAACTGTCCTGCACACAAGATAGGCTCCTGACATATAATTAATCTGTAATCCCAACAAAGGGATTCCTTAGATCCCATGTCTCATCATAGCTTTCAGCCTTGGTATCCTGAATTATAGAACACACATCTTCCAATTCACACTTTTTAATATTAGAAATGTGATCATTCACAGATCCAAGACTGTGTGCAAGTAGATTCCATCGATCAGGCTTTGTTGCAGCAGCTCTCTGGTTTTATATCATGCTCTGGTCATATATATGTCTGGATATCAACCACAACATGGGTGCATTCCACCCTGGTTTCTTGATTAAAACAAAAAGCATACATGTATCTGACTGGATCTGGCAAGCCATGCCTACCTTCTCCCTTAGGGTGGGGGGAGACTCTGAGAATGTGCCACGCTGCTTCCAGCATGTAGGAGGTGGCAGGAGAGAATATCCTGCCTGAGAGCAAGGTCGGAGGACCTTGTCTAGACCAGTTTCTGCTAAAGCTCTCCCACAGCAAATCATATATTTCTGACTTGCTCTCTGGAGGCAACACATCGTGGACAAGACAAAGCTATCAAACAACATGAACCCCTGAACTTTGCAGGTTTTGTTAATACATGCAAGTTACTGGATGTATATTTATTTATTTATTTGATTTATATACCGCCCTTCCAAAATGGCTCAGGGCGGTTTACAATTATATACCCAGGACATTCTTTCAGAGTCCCAGAGGTTCTACTGAGCATCAATTGGTTAGTGGATGGCAAGGACATGTTTACCCAAGGGCAAAAAAAGAGGTTGAGTCAAAGAAGCAACGTTACCTTCAGCATTCATCACTAAGGAATGAAAGTGAATGACAATGCATTTAAAAGTAACTACCTCCCCTTCCCCCTACCTCAAACACTGAACACATGAAATGAAAGTCACATCAACACAATCTGTGTAACATAACTAGAATGGAGCATATGACTGGCTTGTGAAAGGTCAGGAAAGCAGCTAGGGCAGCAATCCTATGCCCACTAATTTGGGAGGACGCCCCACTGAACTAAGTGGGGTTTACTTCTGAATGAACACCCATAGATAGGATCAGGCTGTCAAATATCACAAGTGAGAAATTTAGAGGGGTTTGACCCACCTGCCTTCTTCATACTCGATTCACTGCACATCCCTAATGCTTCAGTACCAAGCTTCTGCTGACATTTCTCCCTTTCTAACTAGCACAGTTGTTTGGTGTTTTTTTTTTTTTTAAGGCATAAAAACTACCCTAAAAATCAAACACAAGCAGTTATTCTGGTTCATGGTGATACTCTCGAAAGAAGAACGCCCAGCTCCCCCACACGTTTGATGAGAAACCTAGGCTCCATTCAGATTTTTCAGGTGCTCCTAGGAGGCTGCATTGTTTTGCTTTGCTTTGTTATAAGCAAGGAAAGATGTAGTAAAGATAGAAGGAGCATTTTAGCACGAGATTCTCCCTTTCCGGGAGAAGGGCCAGGAGGCAACAGATCTCTGGGAAAGGAAGAGAAAAGCTCTCTCGGGCAGAGTTGAGAGAGAATGAGCCATCCTCACTCCGCTTGCTTGGTATTAACAGAGGAGTTCATTGCAGGCACCAATATTTAATCCCGCCGCTTCTGCATTTCAGGAGGAGAAAAGGACACACGCACACTATGTGGGAGTCTAATCCCTGCCGGGTTGCAACCACCGAACGCGCTGCAGGCTAATGCAATGAGAAGAGAGGGATCGGGGGAGGGGGGGGAGAGAAGGGAGCTGTATTTGCAAATCGTCAATAGCAACGACCAAACGATACAATCTCAGGAGCTCATCCTCCCGTCGTCGGGTTGAGATAGAGAACCCTGCAAAAAGCATATGGGAGATGAGGCTCCCGCCTCCCGCCCTACATCTGGCATCACCCAGCAAAAGAGAAAGGGGGTTAAAAGGAATGGATAGCACTCACCGAGCGATCAGCCCCCTGCAAACCGTTGGGGTGCCTGTCCTTGCTCCGCCTCTGTCGGGAAACAGCCGGGAAAACACCAGTCTCCCTGGGTATGTGTCTCACTCTTTCCCTCCCTCGATTCTGGCTTTTCCTTTAAGTGGTACAAACCAGGATGTCCGTACAGCTTCTTTCACAGCTCTAGCTCGGCGCTGCCGCCTCTGGCCGCTGGCTAGAATTGCAGGCACTTTCCCCACAACTCTCTTCGTTCGACATAATAGTCCACAGCGGCAGGCTGGGAGGGCTCACGTGCGATCGGCCGCGTCAAAACTCTCTCTCTCGGTAGGAGCACTTACGCACGCCTCCCTACAGCGGTGCATTCCTGCCACTGTGAGAAGAAGGAGGGCTGCTCACGTCAGAGCACGCTCATGCTCGGCGGCTGAGATCAGATTCCTCGGCTGCCACGCAGCACGCGCGCACACACGCACAATGAAAATGCTCCTGTCTTGGTAGACATGAATAACGGGGAAGCAGGGAACAGAGTAGAGTTATAGGCACTTGGGCTCTCCCCTTCACCGCTTAGAAACTGCATTTTCCAGAAATGCACTCATTTGAGACGTGGAAGTCCTGCAGTACTACTGAAGAATCGAAGGCCACCGTTCTACATACACACACTTGAGAACAAGTCCCATTGAAATCACTGAATATTACTCAGTAAACATGAATAAGATTGGGCTGCATATGCCAGCCATATACCTCACACTCTAAATGGTGATAATTATTTCTTGGTAGCCCCAATTTTTCCATTCCAATTCAGAGAGAGGGTTTAGATCTGCCTGTCCTGGATGGGGTTACACACTCCCTGAAAGATCAGGTATGTAGCTTGGGAGTACTTCTGGACCCAAACCTCTCCCTCATATCTCAGACTGAGGCAGTGGTCAGGAGCACTTTTTTATCAGCTTCAGCGGATACCTCAGCTACACCCATTTTTGGAGGTAAGTGACCTTAACACAGTGGTGCATATGCTGGTGATCTCCAGGCTTAACTACTGTGCACTCTATGTGCGGCTGCCTTTGTACATTGTCCAAAAACGTACCAATTATACAGTCCCAGACTGGTCTCTGGGACAACTTGACTATAGAACACTGATTCTGAAAGAACTGCACTGGCTGCCCATATGTTTCTGAGCAAAATACAGGTGCTAGTTAATACCTATAAAGCCCGTAACAGCTTGGGTCCAGGGTACTTAACAGACCGAACTGACCACCTTCTTTGTCATGAACCCAGCCACCTATTAAGATCATTTGTGGAGGTCCAGTTAGAGTTGCCACCAGCTCATTTGGTGGCAGCTCGGGACAGAGTCTTCTCTGTGGCTGCCCTAGGGCTTTGGAATATGCTCCCTGTTGAAATAAGAGCATCTCCTTCTCTGATAGCATCTCCTTCTCTTTTGAAAAAGACCCTCAAGACACACCTGTTTTCTCAGGCTTTTAACTGAAATTACTTTTAAACTGTTTACTGTAATTGTTTTTAACCTATGAAATTGTTTTAACTTTTTATTATGTTGTTGTAATTGATTTTATTCTGTTTTATATTTATTATTTTAAGTTGTGTACACCGCCTAGAGATAGCACATATCATGCGGTATCTAAGTATAAATAAATAAATCTGTCACGGATTGAAATAAACGTGCACATTTTTAATGTGACTAAGCCAGGAGTTTTCAAGGTTCCCTGATGTTACTGAATTACAAATCCCACCATCCCCATCCGCCATGGCCAAGCTGTTGTGGCTGGGAATGATTGGAGTTTCGGTGCAACAACTGGGAATCCACATTTGAAAACCCTGGTCTGGATCAAGCCATATGTAACAGGGCCCAAATCTCCATGACAGAACACAGCTGGCACAGCAGCCTGAACTGTGAAAACAAAAGCTGGCCACAGCTGACACCAGGGTATCCAGAAACAAGTTTTGATTCATGGGTGTTGGCAGGAGTTTTCTGGGGGCGGGGGAGGACAAAAGATAGCACTGACAAGCGGCAACCTGGTTCTTCAAGGGAAGTGCAAGCCTCTCCCAAACAAGCTGTATATCTACCCCTAGATCAGTTTCCCTACTGACCAAGAACACTTGTCCATCCAGATAAGATCCCAGTTTGTTAGCCCACATCCTGTCCTGCACTGATCAAAGTGTAGCTGTTCTGCTTTATCCTTTTCTTAAAAAGAGTTCCATATGAATCAAATGCTTACTATTTTGTGATACCCATATAGCTTACCCAATAAAAAGCTTCAGCTGCATCGTTCTGTATCTTTATTGGGATCAATGCAATCATCATTTGATGAGAAACTCTAACAAAATATGTCCAATATACCTACTTATGATTAGCGTGGATGTTACTCTGCATACACTCCCACTTTTGAGAATTAAATAGCAAAAGGCCATGTTTTAATTCAGTTCCAGTATATACCAAGTTGCCTCCTTCTCAATCCCTAGCCTAGAGAAACAACAGCAGGTACACCCAAACTCTTAGGATGCTTCTATACAACATCCTTTGTAACTCATTCTCAGGTCACATCATGATCACTATTTATCAGCATTCAGATGCTAATAGTACATTATTCATAAAGCACAATTCTTGCCTCAGCAAGTGGAACTAGGGAAGATGCTTGGTGCTCCAGGTGCCTATTGATGGGTAAATGATTACACATCAAGCATGGCCCCCTCTCCTGTCCACCCATGATATTTTGAATGTCTTGGTATTATGGAGTTCTTTCCACTTTATGTGTTGCCCCTAAACATGCAGTACCCCAAGTGACCACCTGAGATGCCAGCTGACTAGCATTCAATATAGCATGGGTGGGCAGGAGAGGGGGCCATGCAGCTTGAGTTACCCATCAATAGGCACCTGGAGCACCAAGCATCTTCCTTAGTTCCACTTGCTGAGATAAGAATTATGCTTAGCAGCTGAATGCTGGTAAATAGCAATGTTCTGGATGATTCAGCAATGGCAGTCCCCCCCCGCCCCCCGCCGAGGTAAACTGCAGCATCTGGAAAGCCCCTGTGAAGAACAGAGTCCAAAAGGGGAGGGGGGAAACCACAGCTTTGCATATAAAAAAACCTAAAGTCTGGTTTTCATGACACTTGCTTTTTAGGTTGATAAGAGACGGCACATAGGACCATAACACAATGCCTCACTTGGCTGAGTGTCGCTGACTGTTTGACAACAAAGTCTGAGGGCAAGAGGGCACTGCAGGGGAAACCAGGGTGGGGTGGGGAGTATCTTCTAAATATTCCATAAGGTATCGTTCCTAAAAAGACCATTTTAGATACCTCCACAGTTCACAGAGGCATATAGACCCGGCTGCATGGAAAGTACCGGTTTTCTCACAAAGGAAACCACTCAGAGGCCAATTTCCTCTCTCACAAAAAGGTGTGGCAGCATGTATGGCCATTTTGTTCATGTATTCATTTAGGGATTTATATCTCAGTTTATCAATGCGAATATCAAGATGCCCTACGATGTAATTTTTAATTAGCATACATAATATGCATTAACAATTACTTGAATAGATGTGAGGGTGGGGGTGTGTGAGTGAGAGAGAGAGAGACTGCATGCATATTCAAAGAGTTAAGATGGTGAAGGAGTAGGGTTGCCAACTGTCCCTCATTACACAGGATGTCCCTCATTTCAGAGATGAAATGTTGGTCCCTTTAGGGACAGCATATGTCCCTCATTTATTCAATAGCATATAATTCAATTACATATACATCTATGATACTCAGGTTTTTGATTACTACTGCATACACCTCCCAGCCCCCCCCGCCAGCCCCCCCCAGCCAACCCCCCCAAACTTATATCCCTCATTCTGGCAATGAAATACTGGCAACCCTGTGAAGGAGGCAGTAACTCTGATTGCCTTCAAATACCTGTAATGTATTTCTCATCTGCGGGCCCTCCTGCCATAAAGAATCTTTCTTGGTATGAAGGGGGTATGAAGTTCGCAGTCCAATAATCTTTGACTCTTTCTGTGGGGCAGGGCAGAGTGCATCAGTCTTCTAACGAAGCAATCGACTATCCATTCTAACTGTTAGGATTGCATGGAATGTTGCCTGAGCAGGTTCTGGGAACAGAAACATATGTAATTTCCCTCCCCATGAGGGAAATTTGACCAAAGCACTTTCTGGAGAACAAAGCAGCTCCTGGGCCGTTGCCAGTTGGCAGTTTTATTTCAGATTGGCAGGTGTGCATTCACATATCATCCAGATGTACTTCCAAGTCCCTGCAAGCTGGGAGCACTCCATGCACAATTCGGGTTTTTTAATTGCACATTGAAGCTTAGTCCGATTTATGTCCAGGATAAAAAACATCTACTTTTTGCATTGGTCTTTTGAGCAAATTCAAAATCTCCTGTAAGCCCCCATAACTTGAAGTAATTCATCCCTCTTAATCCCGTGGTAAAGCCTGCTGTCTGGGAAAGGCCCTGCTGGTACAAAGTTAAACTGATCTAGAATGAAGCTAGAAAAGTAGCTCGTGTTAGTTTGTTGATGCAAAAGCAACAGTGAGGTTTGTGTTTCCTTAAAAATGACTCCATGGCAGAAGCTTTCAACATATGTCTGAAAAATATGTCTCATTTTATCACTTTCTGTGTTGTGCAGGTCTGTATTTACCCAGTATACTAAGTAAAGTGCAGAGGAGCCAGAATTAGTTACCAAAAAACAAAAAGAAGAAGGGGGAAAAAGCTGAGGGGCAGGGGAATGTGCCAGCACAGGGACACCTAACCTCTGGATAATAATTGACAGATTTTACATCTTTAAAATATGATAAGAAATTTGCAATTCAAATGTTAAAAAAGAAGAAGAATGCAAGTAGGTTAAAATACATGGCAAGTCGTTCCCATTCAATCAGGAAGTCCCTGGAATTGTGAAGATTTTTAAAGGTCTTCTAAAGCAAACCATCAATTTATACTTACTGTGGATGGAAGCACGGTATGGAAAATCTCTTAAATGCATCCCAAAATTTGATTGATTGATTGCCAGCCAACAACATATTTTGGAATTAAGCTGCAGGATACATAAAGGCAACCTATTAACAGTATTTAAAAGACAAAACTTGACTAAAATGGGCAAACTGTCTCACAGGTTGGGCAAAAAGTCTCACAGACTTTTGGTGCTGGGGGACTTCAGTGTTCGTTTCAGGACCAATCTGACCGGGGCAGCTCAGGAGTTCATAATAGCCATGACAACTATGGGCTTATCCCAAGTGGTCTCTGGACTGACGCAGTGGTCTCTGGACCGACACACACTGCAGGCCACACGCTTGATGTGGTCTTTTACTTTGATCAGGGTGGTGTTCCATGGGTGGGGACTCCTGTGATTTCCCCATTGTCATGGACGGACCACCATCTGGTTAAGGTTGGGATTACAACCACTTCCCACCTCGGCAGGGGCGAGGGGCCTATTAAAATGGTCCTCCCGAAGGGGTTATTGGATCAAGCAGGATTCCAAGAAGCCTTGGAAGGATTTAATGTTGGTTTTGCATGTGATCCTGTTGATGCCCTGGTTGGGAACCGGAACAACTTGCTCACCAGTGCAGTGGACACGATTGCTCCTAAGCGTGTCCCCCCCGACCTGCTTCAAAATTGGCCCCTTGGTATACGGAAGAGCTACGGGGGCTGAAGCGGCAAGGTAGGCGACTGGAGCGCAAGTGGAGAAAGACTCGACTCGAATCCGACAGATTACGACATAGAGCACACTTAAAGATCTATGCTTAGGCGATACGTGCGGTAAAGAAGCAATTCTTTTCTGCCCGTATTGCTTCTGCGAGTTCGCGCCTGGCGGAGTTGTTCAGGGTTGTGAGGGGGCTAGTATCTGCCCCCCCCAACCAGAATTTGGAAGCATCAGTCACCCGCTGTGAAGTGTTTAATGAATTTTTCATAGACAAAATCTCTCGGATTCGAGCCAACCTAGATGGAGACTCCACAATTAATTTGATGTCTGAACTGGAGGTGTCCAACAATTCCTCTTATGCGATTCGACTAGATCAATTTCAGTTTGTGACTCCTGAGGATGTAGACAAGCTGCTTGGATCGATGAGGCCTACCACTTGTTCTCTTGACCCTTGTCCAACATGGCTTATTCTATCTAGCAGGGAGGTTGTTGTAAACAGCCTGGTAGAAATAATAAATGCTTCTCTAAGGGAGGACAGGATGCTTCCTTGTCCTAAGGAGACAATTATTAGACCTCTTCTAAAGAAGCCTGCATTAGATCCCTCAGAGTTGAGCAATTATAGGCCTGTCTCCAACCTCCCGTGGCTGGGCAAGGTAATTGAGAAGGTGGTGGCCTATCAGCTACAGACGGTCTTGGAGGAAACTAATTATCTAGACTCATTTCAAAATGGCTTTTGGACAGGCTATGGGGTGGAGCCTGCCTTGGTCGGCCTGATGGATGATGGGAACTGACAGAGGAAGTGTGACTCTGTTGGCCCTTTTGGACCTCTCAGTGGCCTTCGATACTATCGACCATAGTATCTTTCTGGAACGTCTGAACGGGTTGGGGGTGGGAGGCACTGTTTTACAGTGGTTCCGCTCCTACCTCTCAGATAGATTCCAGATGGTGTTGGTTGGAGATTGTTGCTCTTCAAAATCTGAGCTTAAGTGTGATATCCATCAAGGCTCCATACTCTCTCCAATGCTTTTTAACATCTACATGAAACCACTGGGAGAGATCATCAGGGGATTTGGAGCTGGGTGTTATCAGTATGCTGATGACCCCAGACCTACTTCTCCATGTTAACTTCTTCAGGAGATGGCATATCCTCCCTAAATGCCTGCTTGGAAGCAGTAATACGGAAGCTGAATCCAGATAAGACGGAGGTACTTATTGTGCAGGGTCCGAACTCCAGAGACGATTTTGATCTGCCTGTTCTAGATGGGGTCACACTTCCCCAAAAGGAACAGGTTCACAGTCTGGGAGTACTTCTGGATCCACACCTCTCCTTGGTTTCTCAGGTTGAGGCAGTGGCCAGAGGTGCTTTCTATCAGCTCCTGCTGATACGCCAGCTGCGTCCATTTCTTGAGATCAAGGACTTCAAAACAGTGGTACATTTGTCGGTAACCTCTAGACTGGACTTCTGTAATGCGCTCTACGTGGGGCTGGAAACTTCAGTTGTTTCAGAATGCGGCAGCCAGGTTGGCCTCTGGATCATCTCGGAGAGACCACATTACTCCTTTGCTGATGGAGTTACACTGGCTGCCGATAGGTTTCCAGGCAAAATACAAAGTGTTAGTTATGGCTTAGGTCCTGGGTATTTAAGAGAGTGTCTTCTTCGCTACAAACCCCACCGCACATTGAGGTCATCTGAGGAGGTCCGTCTCCAGTTACCGCCAACTTGTTTGGTGGTCACACAGAGACGGGCCTTCTTGGCTGCTGCCCCGAGATGGTGGAATGTGCTTCCTGTGGAGTTACGATCCTCCCCACTTCTGGCTATTTGTAAAAAAACATTTGAAAACTCTTTCAAATTTCTCAGGTTTTCAGTAGGTTTTCAGGTTTTCTCAGGTTCTCTCAGGTTTTTAATTTAAAAATCCTGTTTGTTTAATTTTATGGTTTTAAAATTATTGTATTGTTTTAACTTTTATATGTGTTATATGTTGAACTTCTTTAACTTTTATGTGTGTTTTAATTGTTGTTAGCTGCCCAGAGACGTAAATTTGGGCGGGGTATAAATTCAACAAACAAACAAATAAATAAATAAATAAAATATGCTTATAAATTGACAAAATCTAGAAAACTAATAAGAGAAACTGGGATGCTAAAGTTTAATTTTCACATACAGCACAAACTCTGATTGGGATTAAATTTGAGATTAAATTGATATACAGTACACCATACATGACTGAGATGTTTGTGTAGACAATATTAAAACTATTTGGCTCTAAGAGAATATTCTCCCTAACTGACAGAGAGAACCAGGCTTCACCAGTACCGCTGCACTGTTTTGCTAACTGCTCCCCCAACACCCACTGGAATAGAAGCATTTTGTCATCATTTACAGGTGATCAAGTGATGCTCAAGTTATGTGGGAAAATATTATTAGAAATATTTATATACCACTTTTCAACAAAAATGGCCTAAAAGTTGTTGATACAGCAAAATGAATGTGAAGATGGTTCCCTATCCCCAAAGAGTTCACAACCTAAAATAGTGAGACAAGGGAAATACCAGCAACAGCAGTGGCGTAGCCACCATTTGATGAGGGGAGGGCGGAAACACAAATGTCCCTGGGCCACGGGATGAGTGTGATGATCCACATGTCTGTGGCTGGCACCAGCGACACTCCCTGCATTCGTGTGATGATACAAGCAGAAGGGGCGTGGCCAGTGCAGGATAGCATTCTCTGTGGCAGCTGGTGGCGGTGGAGTGGCTGTTGTTTAGTGGCATAAGAAGGCTGGCAGTGGCCCCAGAACAGGATGCAAGGGTGGGCACCACCCCTCCTGCCAATGGGCACACACCACTACCCACTGCTGGGCATGCTATCTTGTATTGGCCACACCCCTTCTACCTGCACCAGCACACCAATAGGTAAACTAATGCAACCAAGCCAGGCAGTGGTAAGAAGAGTGTTCCTAATTCAAGTTGGATGGGGCAGGGGTGGGTGGGGGAGAGATGTGCTTCAGTGGGGTGAGAAGCAGGAAATGAATAGCATGGCCCAGAGGGGCAAGGAGCTGAACTGGTGAACAGCAGAGTGGCAAGGGTCTGGTGCTGTTCTCCCCTGCGCTCCTCCCCATTTCCATGCCTGACACAGCTGCCTCACTCTGCCCCATGGAAAACCTGTCCCTGTTTAAAGACCAGCACCAGTGCTTATGTAGAAAAGCAGATGCATGAAATAATGTGCTAAACAAACCTTTAAAAGAGTTGCAGAACTGCACCAGGTAATATGTGTGTGAGATATTATTAATGGGCCATCCAATAGGCAATGTCTTTCCACATTTTTATAGCTGGATCACTATACCAAACGATAGATGTTCATACACATGTAGAGCCTTTTCATACTGTCCCAATTAGTACAGTCAGACCTATATATACACGTTCATTGCAGAAGCACTAGTTGTACTTCTAGGATCTAGTTCCAGTTTTTCCAGGGAACGATTTGAAGCAGAACAAAAACAAAGGAGCCTACTTTCCACTTCCTTTAGCATGGCAGCTCTTAGCTAGTAACCCCACCCCCGCGTGCTGTGAATTTGCTTTGTATTGGAATGTAAAAGTTATTAGAGGGAGGCCCACACACATGCATGTGCACACAGCAACCTCATAAGCCTTCTTCCATTTGGAAAGTCAGCTAAAAATGCAAAACTGGTTTGGCTGGAACTTGTGGTGGGACAGGAAAAAAACAAACAGGTCATGTAGGCAATAACAGCTTAACAATATCACCCTCTAGTCTCTGCCTTTTGAAGAAAAATGCCTAAGCTGTTCAAAGCAACTCTCAGTCCAGCATGGAGAAAAGAGGTTTCACTTCCTTTTTATAAGCTTTTTTCTTTTTTAAAGGAAAGAATTAATGATCAGCCAGCATCAAGCAGTTACCAAGGCTTCCTGTTCAAAGCAAATGAGCAAATGTAAACTCTGTTTTTTAGACAAGAGCGAGTCAGCTTAAACCATTAATAATAAGAAGAAGAAGAAGAAGAGGAAGAAGAAGAAGATGCAGATGAAACAGTGGACCACCTAATCAGCTGTTGTAAAAAGATCGCACAGACTGACTACAAACAAAGTAGCAGGGATGATACACTGGAACATCTGCAAAAAATACAAGCTACTGTAGCCAAACATTGGTGGGACCATAAAATTGAAAAAGTTGTAGAAAATGAAGATGCAAAAATATGATGGGACTTCCGACTACAAACAGACAAACATCTGCCACACAATACACCAGATATAACTGTAGTCAAGAAGAAAGAAAAACAAGTGAAAATAATCAACATAGCAATACCAGGGGATAGCAGAATAGAAGAAAAAGAAATAGAAAAAATCACCAAATACAAAGATCTACAAATTGAAATTGAAAGGCTGTGGCAGAAAAAGACCAAAATAATCCCAGTGGTCATTGGCGTCCTGGGTGCAGTTCCAAAAGACCTTGAAGAGCACCTCAACACCATAGGGGCCACAGAAATCACCATCAGCCAATTACAAAAAGCAGCTTTACTGGGAACAGCCTATATTCTGCGACGATATCTATAATAACAGCAACAACACTGATAATAAAATTCAGCCATCCCAGGTCCTTGGGAAGGACTCGATGACAAAACAAACCAGTCAATAACACCTGTCTGACTGTGTAAACAATAATAATACTTAATAAAAAGCTTAAAGAGCAGCAAGAAGCTGAAGCTGATATTTCATCTTTTTAACAATCGTGACTATGTTTCATATCATATCACCACCACAGTAAAGCAATACCAGTTTTCCTCTATAGATTTCCACACTTATCAGTGGACACTTTGGATGTTGATCAAGATGCTATGAAGATCAGTAAGGAAGCAAGGTAAAAAATGTAGTGGACCCGCCGCCTCCATGCTTAAGAATGCTTTCCCCAAAGGCTTTGCAGATCCTACTTCCCTGTTTTATACATGAGAAACAAAAGCTGACAAATTGTAATACCCAGACATCAGGTGAGTCTATTGCCAGAATGAGAGGTGACAGGGTCAAAATATGCTCAGTGATAAGCAGGCAGGTCCTCATTTACAGAGATCTTCCAAGCAGGCATTTCTGAATTAAGGCCCATGTGCCCCAGGGGCTGTAGGGAACATACTATGCAGTCCTGTATCTTCCTGGAAAAGCCAGACAATGCAAGTAAAACTGACTGCTATAAAAAGTAGAAAAGCATAATTATGTATATTACTGATTCAATGGAATATGCAATTTCCCCATAAACATTTAATGTGTATTGATGTAATGTCTATACTACTTTTCAGCAGATGCTCCTAAAGCAGTGTACAAAACAACTGCATAAAACTCCCCATTAAAATCTAATTAGGATAAGAGCAAAATGATCACACATGAGAAGAGGACTTTGTTCTAGTTGGCAGAGGACAACTATATTGTGTTTTAAGCACCATTCATTCTTAACATTTTTGGCTGTGGCCTAGAAACTCTGACTGGTTTTTAGATTTTGCAATGATGGTTTTGCATATTGCTTCCACAGCTTTATCAGTTATGGCAGCAAATGGGATAACTAGTAGTCCTCTTTCCCATTCATGCGGCAGTTTTTGTTACACAACAGCAAATGAAATCAGTTAACTTCAGAGCAGTTATCCATGCCGAGTTTAACCTGTACATAAGAGGAAAGTAGTAATATAATCAACTCTGGTCTTATCTCTGTGCAAAAGAAAATTGCTTTAACTTCTTTACTGCATGATGATAAGAGTTGTATTGGCCAAGGGACAAGCTAGACTTTGGCAGGTTCAAATTTTCCTGGCAGATGTGGGGAGTCGGGAACAGTGCTGCTGCTGCTGCTGCTGCTGCTGCCACCTACTGCATGTGAGGCTGTAGAGCAAGCCCTGCCTATTTCTCCTTGCATTTACATGGCTAGTAAGGGCAAATGCAGATGACCTATTTTATTTTTATTTAACACATTTATATACAGCCTACTACCAAAGTCTCTAGGTGGTTTACAACAAAAACATTTAACACATTTCAAATATATAAAAATTAAACTTAAAACAATCAAAATTCAACTTAAAACATCAGCTAAAACAACTAAAAAGCTTGGCTAAAAAGATATGTCTTCAGTTGTTTTCTAAAGGCCACCAGGGATGGAGCAGCTCTAATCGAAGCAGGAAGTGCGTTCCACAACCCTGGGCCACCATTGTGCAACTGGGGTCAAAGAACCCGGGCCACCAATGAAAAGGGCCGCTGGAGCTCCCATTGCACATGACGTCAAGTGCAAAGGGGCGTGGTGGAACATGTTTGGCTGGCTCCGCTACTGGAGCTGGGGCAACTGCAGAGAAGGCTCTCCTTTGAGTCGCCAGTCACCAGGCAAGCTGGCGGCCCCCTGAGATGAACCTCCCTGGATGATCTCAGTAGGCGGCAGGGTTCATAACGAAGAAGGCATTCTCTTAAATACATTGGGCCCAAGCTGTTAAGGGCTTTATAGGTAATAACCAGTACTTTGTATTTTGCCTGGACACCTACTGGCAGCCAGTGTAGTTCTTTCAAAACAGGAGTGATAGGATTTATTTGGCGCAACCCAGAGACCAACCTGGCAGCAGCATTCTGCATCAATTGCAGTTTCTGGACTACATACAAAGGCAGCCCCACATAGAGTGCATTGCAGTATTCAAGCCTGGAGGTGACCACCATGTGCACCACTGTCTTGAGGTCACACTCTTCCAGGAAAGGGTGCAGTTGGCATATCAGCCAAAGCCGATACTTCAGCTGATAATTGACACAATACTGTGCATGTGTTAAACGGATCCAAGCACATGGGAAAGCATGTTTACCAGGGTACTATATTTTGGTTAGGCCCACATGACCCTTTCCCCCACTAAGATGAAGGTGCAAAACACAGAGATAAACTGTATTTTCTCAAAGTTAGACAAAGTTAATGTATAACCCATCCTATCCAAAGGGTAGCTATACATCTCAGTCAGCTTCAAACCATTAAATTAAAAAGCAACATTGCGAAATTTGAACATTTTGGCAGGAGAATTAATCATGACATTGTGCACTGTGCAGTTTGATTATCTGCAACTTACAAGTGCAGAAGCTGGTTCAGCACTCTGAAAAAAAAAGCCTTTGACTTAAAAAACAAACCCAACACATACACACAACCACAGCATGTTTCTACTTTCTGCAATGCCCGGTAAAATATCAGAAGCTGCAAAAGAATGACACTGCATAGTTCTTTGTCCATCTCTGTGACTGGTAGAAGCAGAATAAATTATGCAAAATGAACAAGTGTTGGTATATTTGCACAATTTATGTAGATCAGTGGAATTCACCTTTCCTTGGTAAAGAATTTGAGGGGTGAAAATTTTTGATCCCCCCCCCCCCCAGCAAAGCAGAGAATATATGTTCCAGCCTTTATTAGCAATTTTTGGTTCTGGGATATTTTAAAATGAAAGCTGAAGTTCTCAAAACGTTGACCTGTACCCAATGCAAATTTTCTGCACTTTTGTGATGCAAAAATGGAATATGCACAGCCTTGGGCAAGTCATTATCCTCTATGCAGCAGATCCTTCTTAAATGTATTTTAAAATTTAATACTCAATAGGAACGAACTTCCTGTTACTACAAATGAAGGCATTACGTCTAATTTAACCTCTCCAAAGCAGGAACAAATAACAGCCACTTTCCTCAGCACTTGCAAAAGCGGAAAACAGTCATCCAAGCAAGAATTTAAATGAGAGAGAGATTAATTCCCCGGGCATTCAATAGATCAAATTGACAAGATCATCCACTGCCAGGGACATAGCGATAACTGAACAAGGTGGGGGGTGTCGCTGGGCCCCTGAGGGAGGGGGGCTTTACCAGCAGGGCGGGAGCTCGTTCTTTGCTCTGACTGTTGATGTTGTATGAATATTTATTTATTTGTTCGATTCTTATACCACCTTTCATAAGACATCCCAAGGAGACTTACAGAAGTTATATACAGCAAAACACCATAAAAATAACATTTAAAACCTTAAAATCAGTTAAACAATAAAATCCATAAAACACCTCCCCTCAACCCCCCCCCCCCAATAAAGGTGTAGGAGAGCTGAGAGACCTGGCAGCCCCTAAGAAGGTAAAAACCTGAACAAATAAAGAGGCCTTTAGTTGTTTTTTAAAAGCAGCCACAGATGTCAAAGAACAGATATTTAGTATACGAGGCAATTGTGGTAGGTATATATGTTTAAAAATGTTTCTGAGCCAGGAAAAAGCGTGCCCGTGCGTGTGTGAGAGAGAAAGTGTTTGCGTCTGTGGGAAGTGTGTGATATTGTATGCACAGGAGTGAGAGAAAGGGCATGCCGATTATGTTCACGGCAGGAAGGCAAAGGCTCATCTTCACTTCTTGTCCCAGCGTCTGCTTCAACCTTGTTATGCCCTTGGCCACTACACTAAGGAAGGCAAGCAATAAGCATCTCTAATCCAGAAAACATTAGTAGCATTTGACTCCTATTGAAATAAATGAGATGTTTGTTCTAACTTAAGTTCTATCAACTTAGGAAGAACATCTAACTTAACTTATGTGACTAACTTAAGTTCTATTCGTTTAAATAGGACTTGAGCAGGACTATCTTTGGACTGGAGTCAAAGCGTTTTAATTGGGTGACCTAACAAAACTGATATGTAGCCCTCCAACATGCCTCAGTTTCCCCTCATCCATATTCTTTTTTATGGAGATGTTAAACTCTTTCTGTGATGTAGCATGCATGCAAGGCACTCTCAGCTTTTGTTTCCATTGCTGTTGAACTGTCCATCACTGTCATGGGCTATATTTTCTTTCTCACATAAAAGTGAATGTGACATTCTACTGACATCTGTGGGAGAACGTAAAGATCTTGCAACTAGTGACACAACTGAATTGAAGGGGAAACCTTGCCATCCCAGACACTGGATGACCCCTGCTTTGGATGACCCCTGAATTGAAGGGGAAACCTTGCCATCCCAGACACTGGATGACCCCTGCTTTGCGGAGGCCAATGTCTTCCTCAGTCTTCCCTGACTGCTATAAGCGTCTTCCTTCAGTAGCAGGCTTGTCCACCTCTTGCCCTGGGGGTGCATGCCCCCTACAGGAGAGGGAGGCACATCACATTGGAAGCCTAGCATGACCAATAAACACACTGTTGACTGGTGTTTATATATGACATTATTAAATTTACCCCACTTTTCTTCTATGGTGAAGCTCAAATGGCGTAGATAGTTTCCAGCCATTGCCCAGACCTACATCAGCTTAACTTCAGCAGCATGGTGACTGCATCATGCGCCCCCAGACTGTGCCCTGGGACCTCCTCACCAAGTACTCTATCTATCTGTATCTATCCATCTATCTAACTTGTATACCACCCAAAATTTCGTCTCTGGGCGGTTAACAACAACATAAAAACAATTAAAACAAATATAAAAGGTTAAAACAGTTTAACAATGTTAAAAGTATAAAATTAAAACTACAAATTTAAAAAGCTGAAAAAGCTTGGGTGAAGAGGTGGGTCTTCAGATGTTTTTTAAAAATAGTCAGTGATGGGGAGGATTACATCCAAGCAGGGAGCGCATTCCACAATCTTGGGGCAGCAATTGAGAAGGCCCATCTCCGTGTGGCCACCAGACAAGCTGGCGGTAACTGGAGATGGACCTCCTCAAGTGACCTCAATGAGCGGTGGGGCACATAACAAAAAAGGCGTTCTCTTAAATACCCAGGGCCTAAGCCGTTTAGGGCTTTATAAGTTATAACTAGCACTTTGTATTCTGCCCAGAAACCAACTGGCAGCCAGTGTAGCTCCCTCAGCAAGGGAGTAATGTGGTCTCTCTGAGATGACCCGAAGACCAACCTGGCTGCCGCATCTGAACCAACTGAAGTTTCTGGACTATGTACAAAGGCAGCCCCACGTGGAGCGCATTACAGAAGTCCAGTCTGGAGGTTGCCAACAGATGTACCACTGTTTTGAGGTCATTGATCTCGAGAAACGGACACAGCTGATATATCAGCCGAAACCAAGGAGAGGTGTGGATCCAGAAGTACTCCCAGACTGCAGACCTGTTCCTTTTGGGGAAGTGTGAACCCATCTAGAACAGGAAGATCAAAATCGTCTCTGGAGTTCTGATCCCGCACAATAAGTACCTCTGTCTTATCTGGATTCAGCTTCCGTTTATTCTCCCTCATCCAGCCCATTACTGCCTCCAGGCAGGCATTCAGGGAAGATATGCTATCTCCTGAAGAAGCTGACATGGAGAAGTAGATCTGGGTGCCATCAGCATACTGATAACATCCTGCTCCAAATCCCCTGATGATCTCTCCCAGCGGTTTCATGTAGATGTTGAAAAGCATTAGAGAAAGTACGGAGCCTTGAGGGACACCATACTTAAGCTCAGATTTTGAAGAGCAACAGTCTCCAATCAACACCATCTGGAATCTGTCTGAGAGGTAGGAGCGAAACCACTGTAAAACAGTGCCTCCCATTATCAAGCATGTAACCAAATACTGGGAGTACCTCCTCACCAAGTACTCACCTCCTCCTCACCAGGTACTCCTCCTCCTCACCAAGTAGTAGACCAAGTACTCACCAAGTACCTCCTCACCAAGTACATTATCAAACATGTAACAAAGTACCAAAACATAAGAAGGCAAGTAGATGAGAACTGCCATTCTCAGATGTGAGTTTTGGGTGGTATAAAAATATGTTAAATAAAAAAAATAAAATAAAATCAACATCAGGAGAATGGTTAACGCCAGTATTCCCTCTAACAGGGATTCCCAGATGTTGTTGACTACAACTCCCAGAATCCCCAGCTGCAATGGCTTTTGCTTGGGGTTATGGGAGTTGTAGTCAACAACATCTGGGAATCCCTGTTAGAACACTGGTTAACACTACGTAAGTGCTGAAAGTAAATCCACAGAAAGTAAATCAAGAGAAGTAAATCCACAAAAAGCACCTCTATGCCATTTTAAGTGTCTGACTTCCCCTTGTTAAGGTTATTTCTAGGGAATTCTGATGTTAGCTGGGTGCTTAAGTGCCGTCAGAATGTGCACAGTAATTGCACTCTTGAAAGCGGAGTGTAGGAATGGCTTGTAGGAGTTTGAACCCAAGTCATTGGTTCTCCTGCTTAATAACAATGATGGCCAACATGAGTTCTTCGTTTCATGCAGCTCCTGTGCATTTCAAGTGCAAATCCAGATCAGTTAAACTGAACAAAACGAAGTAGCTCTTATATGTGGATGGATGCTAGATATGCACCAGAAGCTGAGGAAACGGGGGATGAGAAGGTAGGAGCAGAGCAATGGAACAATCTGTAGCCCCCGCAGTGCATGGAGTACTCTAGGTTTACAGGACATGCTGAGGGCAACAGGGAGGAGCAGAAGATGAGGGCCAAGTGTGTGTTCAAAGATGTTCACTCAGGAACATTTGACTACTCCTGTCTTACAACATCCTGGTTCTGACAGCCATGATACAAAGTGCTTAGAAAGCTGCTGCTCAGCCAGTGTGGCTAATACATGATCTTCACCAATCGCTACAAACGTGTATACCTTCTTTTAAGTCAACAGAACACATGCAACTCCTTATACCATATCCTCCTTACACCAGGGATTTCCAGACTTGAGTCCCCAACTGTTGAGACTACCACTCCCATCAATCCAGGCCATCGTGACTGGGGATGATGGGAGTTGTAGTCCAACAACAGTTGGGGACCCAAGGTTGGGATCCCCTGCAGTCAATCCACTGGTCCACCAGTACTGTCCACTCTGACAGCTCTCTAGGATTTCAGGCAGCGCCACCCCCACCTGCCCCGGAATCCCTACCTGGAGATACCAGGAGTTTAACCCAAGGCCATTGTTTGTGAAGCATGTACTCTGTCTCTGAGCTACAGCCATTCGGAAGAAGAAGATTCCCAGCTGTTGGGCCCAAGCAGGGCTAAGTAAAGTGACTGGGGAAGCAAGACCATTGGGAGGGAGAGTGCAGTGGGAAATCCCTGGAAAAGGAGGGAAAGTGCAGTGGAAAGCCATCCCAGAGAGCAGCATTAAAGATTTTGATGACAATGACTGTGTGAAGCCGAGAATAGCATGCATCTTGAACCAACTCTACGAAGGCCTCCCACAATAAGGTGATGGCAGAGACCATTTGCCTTGGATTTTATGCACACAGAGTTTCATTGTTATTGGTCCAAGAAACCTCCAGTTTAATTTTGTGCTGAGCCTCTAGCAAGCCTCAAGGCTGTTTGAGAATACTGCTGTTCATTTTTTATTTTTAAGGTGAAATCGCAGAAGACAGAGGGGAGGCTGAGCAGCATTTCCAGTCTTTCAGTGCTCTGCATTGCTTCCCCCGAGGAATCACAGCAGAATAAATTAGCCAAAAATAGACAAGTATATACAAAAGATGCTTCAGATTTATGTAATCCATTATAGGTGGCTGAATTCAGCTTTTCCTGGCAAAGAATCTGGGTTACTTTAGTGCAGATGACAGCATCTAAAAAACACGAGAAGCTGGTGGGAAGAGTGAAGCCACAGCTCCGGACTGTGTTTCAAGAGTTCTGAGGGGAGGAGAATGGTCATTCAGGCTACTGACACAGATCCCCATCAATGTACCGGGCAAACAGCACTTATCCAACAGTGCCAGCACAGCTGACACCTGAAGAATAGTGACTTTTCTGTAGTGTTAAACAGATGGCTGCATAAATCTCCCTCACAAAACTGGAGCTGAGGTTTGCAAGTGTACGAGGGCCTTCATGCAACAATTTAAAATACAGAGCACAGAATGCAGTTCACCTCTGAAACTGCAGTATGGTTCAGGTAGCCCAAATGAGTCTAACAAATGGAGTCTGTCCAGATGCTGGTGTGAATTCAGGCCGCAATGGAAGATACACACTCCCAGGGAGCTATAAAGTCCATGCCAAAGTTACTAGCCCACAGAAACCTTTACTTACAGCCAACCTATATGTATTCATCAGTTATTTTTGGTCCAAAAGTAAAGTAAAATTAAGACACCCTCCCACCACAACTTCTGTTAAATTTCCCCTTCAGGCGATCAGGCAAGGGGCTACATACAAGCTCACTATGAAGTCACCACTGGCACAGAAAAAAGGGCAGTTGTGCAGCAAAGCTCTCCAAAGAAGGGCTGGAGACTATCAATCACCCCCAAAGGATACCAGGAGAAGCTGGCTGCTGCTAAGAGAGGGCATGCTCGGCTTGTGGTGAACCTAAGTGCCCAGCCCTCTCTCCAAAGCTCATTGTGGGAGTAGAGGCGGAGTCCCTTCTAACGTGTAGGATCTGATAGCACAGAGGTTCCCAATAAATTGTAGTGGGAGATGATGAGAGTTGTAGTTCAGCAACATCTGGAGTAGCACAGGTTGGAAACCTCTGTGGTAGCAGATAAGAGATGCACACTACCTTTCCTGTTTCTTACTCCCCAAAGCCCAGGGTCCCTCGACAAGTATTCAAAGAAGCTTGAACCCATGTATCATGGGAGTGGGGATAAACTAATCTTAGCACATCATCTCTAGAGAACATCTCCATTCCTTCATCATTCCTGAAGCTGACAGCATCACAAGTGGATTATTTCTAAAGGTCTGGTGAAGAGAACTTGGAAGCTTGCTGCTCAAGACCGTGTCCTGTGGGCTGGGCCTAATAAAGGTATTATTCGATTTTTCCTAGTGGACCAGCACAGCTATTTATGACTTGATTTCCTAAGGGGTAAGTTAAGGAAATTCAATAAATATATTAAAGCCACCAAAGTGGCAACATTTAGGATTCAGAATGCCTCCACTGACACTCACAGACACAAGTCATTCTGAGCACTGGGAATCAGCAGCCCCAAGTGAGGACACGTGACAGCTTCATAAAGTTCAAGCATTAAGCATGCAGCACAAAGACCTCGAGGCATGTTATCTATGGCCTCTGTTCCTGCAGTGGACAGTAACACACACACCCCAGTGTCTTGTCCTCTGTGGAGTGTTAGCATGCCCAAGGCATTGCATGGTAAGGCAAGGAGGAAAAGTATTGCTAGCAGTCACACCATGGCAATAGCGGAGTCTTCAGCACTACTTTCCTGGTCCAGACCCACTCTTCGGATGGACTCCCTGTATTTCTGCCTGCCCAAGGCAATAATGGCTTCAATCTCATCTGCTATGTCTTGGCGGTCACTCTCCTTCATGGCGTCGATCAGTTTGTCTATGCAACCAGGATTCTTTTCATTTTGTTGAGCCCAAGAGAACAGCATATCCAGAATCTGAGTGTTCAGGTCTTCCCTGAAAAGAAGAAGAAAAGGAAAAGGGGCATCGCATCCCCATCACTGGGCAACTCTAATTGAATTCAAACATTTATACCTCACCTCTTTATATGCTCCAGGCCTCTTACAACAAACTTGAAGACAGACAAAAGCACACAATAAAATGCATCATGACAGCAGCAACTCCCTGCCCTCCAGCTTGCAGCTTCCTCAGCTTCAGGTGGAAGCTGAAGACCTTTTTATTCCAGTTGGCCTTCTCTTTGTGTGTTTGGGTTTTTTCTGCTGCCTCATAGAATGTCAAGAAACCTGTTTTAAAAGCAAATAAGTTCTAGCCCTCATATTTGGGTGGGGGTGGGAGAGGGGGGAAAGCATGAACACTCATGTTCTTTAAATGCTTAGAATCCAGAGGATTTCTAGTGATTGTTTCCACTCCCGCCCTATTCCATTCCAGAGCAGCGCCAGACTTTGGGGCATCTGAGGCAGGGTGCCAAATGCTGGCTTTGCTTGCTACCACCCAGCTTGGCGCAGCATGCCAAGAAGCGCTCTGTTCTCCTCCTCAGCATGCTGCATTTGAAAAGAAGGAGAACAAATGAGTGGAAGAGGAAGTGTGGAGGAGGAGAGGAATCCCCACCAGGGAGATGTGCTCGCTCACTGTCCCTCCACACTTTTCTCTTCCACTCTTATCCTACCCTCACCCCACTTTCCAAATACAGCATGCTGAGGGAAAGAATGGCATGACTCTTCACACACTGCTCCAAGTCACGCAGCAGAGGATGAGGGCCAGAGCGATAGCAGTGAGGCGCAAAGGAGGGGGCCGTGGTCCTCCTGCTCCTGATAAACCCTTCACTTGAGGTGACCAGTTTGCTTCGTTAGGAGATTAAGCCTGTTGTCTTCAGTCACCAACACCATAGAGCTGTTTATAACTACCCAAATATTCTTCAAGTCTCATCTCTCATTTTTGAAACAGAGATTTGAGGACAGGAGAGGAGATTCTAACTTCTGCAGGCAAAAAAACAGAAGAGGCAAACAGATATATGTAATTGTGTCTAATTTGCACAGTTGTTTTATATGCAATATTATGGAAACAAACATTGGGATTTCTCATATATGAATTATTTAGCATAATATCTTAAGACCCCCTCTAAAGACATTAGGACTGTATAGTGCAGAAGAGGGATCCTGGAGGGTGTGACTATCCCATAACAAAGAAAAGCTTTCTAATGCATTAGAGACAATGAACCGAGACACCAGCAGCTGGACACTCGGTGCTCTTGGAAACATTCCCCAGATTAAATTATGTGATTTCTCATCTCACCGGTTGTTGTATTTTATCTGCTGTATCTGTTGGTAGGACAATCCCAGATTTAAGCCAATAGTTTGCCAGTCAGCTCCAATACGCCCAGCAATGCCAAGTAGGTTAGACTGGGTCAAGTAGCCAGTTTCTGCATTCCCCAAATTCAGAGGCGGGAGGGAGAAGCCATTTTTTATGTCTGGATGCTCATTCCCCTGAGATTTTTGTTTCTGGTGAAACAGGAGGAAAAGATTTCGGTTAATCATGGCATGTTATAAGAGTGCAAATCTTCATAGCTTTCGAACACTGAAAGGCTAATATTAACTGCACAGCTAATGACCAATTCTCTTTCCACCTGAAGGTCAAACTACATGTTACAGTTACATTTTTTTAAAATGTAAACAGCAGGTGCAGGGTCCCCCAGTTGAATCAGGACTTCAGAGCAGAAGGAGAAGGCTTTCATGCTTGGCTCCTGCAGTGGTCCCAATTGAGATCACCCTCCCTCTGCCCACACATGGAATGTATATTGCTCTGGGAGGAAGCTCCCATTCATGCCCCAGGTGTTATACTGCACATGGATAGGATGAAAGATGGCAGCACTAACCCTAAAGAGATCTCTCCAATTTATGTTCAGTCCCTCCTTGGGAAAAATTGGCAACTTACAGGCAGTTTGATTGGTAAGGTAGCCAGCCAGTGGGAATCGGGGCCTTTCCTCCTCTTGGTAACCTCTTCAGGAATGTTCTCTGGAACAGCCCCTCGGTAGAAGGAAACCTTCACAAAGAGACCACCACAAGGTATGCACAGGTTTACAACAGTCATGTCTTGACTAAAAGGATCCATTTCCTGTTATCTGCCAAGAACTCTCCATTCATCCCAGATGTAGTCCACTCAGAGGCTTATTACATAGTAAATGCAATAGCTTATTACAAGCTCTAGCACTTCATCTCATTCCTGGTATACAGAAATAAGGTAATTAGGGGTATCAAACCACACTCACCACTAGTAAGGACATGGATCCTATGGCTAGGGCTGACAGATAATGTGCCAACCCTCCTCTGCTCCACCAAAACCATGCATTTGAACACCATGGGAGCCCAGATTCTCTCCATGCATTAAAATGGTTATTTTAGTTTGCTAGAAATAGATAGTTCTAGAATTAGTATTAATAGTATTATTAGTATTATTAGTATTAGTATCCTAGAAATAGATACATTAATACAAAATAAATATTCTGCCAGCTAGTCTAAAAGTCCTTCTAAGACAAATTCTAACTAACTGTATGGTTTATTCTAGACCCAATATGTGAGTTTTTGCAGCAATTAGGCGTTTCAGCAAGTGAAGGCATTTGGCATATGTGGTAAGACAACAGAACTGAGGCCATGAGAAAAATGGTGTGCCCCTTGAACACACAAGTCTCTTGCTCTTAGTGCCCACATGTTTTCATATTTCTCTCCAGAACTGTAAGGTTGTTGTTGTTGTTGAAGTGAATGTTGAATTGAGATTCTACAAACATTTCACATACACAAAAAGGACAACCCAGGGTAATAAGTGGAATGTTTGTGATTAACTCAGATTGATTTCAATAAGATTTCAGCACACTTCTCTTTTGGATTGTACCCAGGGAATCACAGATAAACAGCTCTGTTTATCAGTTTGTGCATGATTAGGCAAAAACACAATGAGGAAATGTATACATTTTCTAATATAAGAGATGTATCAAGAAAGGTGTGTGTGGAGAGGCGGGGTAAACATGGCAAAACTGGATGAGGACAAAGAGAGAAACTCCTGTACCTGCCCTTTCACAGCATTGCTTTTTCTGTCCACTTCAGAAGTGATATAGATTTCTTTCACATTTTTCAAGCGAGAAAAAAAATTGAATGAAATCCTTCCATCAATGCAGTCTGGACGATCTGAGTTAAGACAATAAATATATCAGGTTGCATTAAGCCATAATGCTGTAAAGAGCACACCCGAGCACGTGGGTTAGGAATGAGAAAAAACCCCTCTCTTTTATACTTCATTATCCAAACAGGACTTTGGAAATGGACCATTGCAGCCTCCGCTCTTCCCATCTCCAGCCCTTAAGTGGGTGATGCTCTTGCCGCCCCTTAGCCATTCTGGTAGGAGCTCATTGGCAGAGAACACCCGCTTTGCATGCATATGGTACTGGGCCTTTCTCAGCATTTCAAACAGCAATGCTGAGGAAAACCACTCTCTGCCGAAGATCCTGGAGAGCTGCTAGTGGTCATAGTAAGAAGTACTGAACAAGATAGGCCAATGGTCTGATTCAGTATAGTGCAGCTTCATGTCTTCAGGTCAATGCACATTGCCAGGTGTCCACCATTGTTGCTCTGTACAAATGCAAGACCTGGACATCCCTGGCTCCCTATCTCTCAGAATGATTCTACTTTCTGTATTATAGTAGCACAAAGGCTTTGGGAAACACAGACAGGAAGCAAAGAGAAATGGCCACTTGGTGGTGAGCAAGTCCCAAACAACTGTTATTGACTCTGAACTACTCATGTTCGTCGTGGATTTTTTTCTACTCAACTAGACAGAAGAGGCCCTTACAAGGAAGGCCTGGTTAAATCTCTGTTATGCAGGATACTAACATATCCTGCATAACATAGATTGTGCCATTAGGGTTATGCAGTACCCTAATGGCAGAGGGGAGGCAAGAGAGATTTCATTCTGTATGTCATAGCACCTGACCTCAGTTGTGGGATTATCTCTTTCACTTTACTAATAAGCAAACTGTTCTTATAAGTCCAGAGGTAGGTACAAGACGACTAGAAAATATGGAAGGATTATACTAAGGGATAATATTTTTGGGTTCTCCCACTTAGTGCTGAAACTGAGGGCTAGGGAATCGTTCTTTGAAATAATATCCATGGTTTGATGCAAGAGAACCTCATGCTGTGTGGACAGCCTTAACCCACACACAATCCCCTTCCATCGTGGGAAGGGAGGAGAGCTAGTCTCATGGTAGCAAGCATGAATTGTCCCCTTTGCTAACCAGGGTCCATCCTGGTTTGCATTTGAATGGGAGACCGCATGTGTGAACACTGTAAGATATTTCCCTTAAGGGGTGGGGCTGCTCTGGGAAGAGCACCTGCATACTTGCATGCAGAAGGCTGCAATTTCCCTCCCTGGAAGCATCTCCAGAGGGGGCTGAGAGAGACTCCTGCCTGCAACCTTGGAGAAGCTACTGCCAGTCTGTGTAGACAATGCTGAGCTAAATGGACCAAGTGCCTGACTCGGTATAAGGCAGTGGCCTGGAGGGACTATGCAGTCTTAGATTAAAGCACCATATCGTTTGTGACTGTACGAGCTCTTCCAATCCTTGAAGAGGCATCTCTATGGCCAACTGATCTGAGGTCAGAGGGCAAGAGCTGGATCTGTTTGGAGTTCAAGGGTGTATATCTAAGCAGACTTAACTGCACTTTACCTGCATCAATGCTGATGCCTCGTTCAAAGGCGGCAAAGAACTGCTCCCCTTCAAACATCTCTACCATGTCAGATGGTTCAGGGCCTCGGTATCTGTCCTGGAGCTTTTTCAGAACAGGATCAACCTACAACACGTTTAAAAAGGGATAAGTGGGCTTTGTGAATTCACAATGCCAATTCACTTCATTACTCTTCAGGTCCAAAACAAGAGGATTTAAGTTTCCAAGTGGAGGAAATCCCTACTTATACTTAAGAAATGCTACTTTCCTCAGTTCCAGATCCTGTAGCTCAAACTATGGGAGTCTCACAGAATACCAAACTGAAACCTAAGCTGTGCTTGTTCTCCCTCTCTCTTTCACACACAGATGCATCGATTCAAAGATTTCATCTGCCTGTGTTTCCTTTTCTCCCCCCCTCCCACATCCATGTATATTACTCACACTTCTGCTAACAACATAATGTGCTTGGTTCAGAACCAATTGGTTCTCTCTCTCTCCAAATTCAGAAAGACCTCTTCAAGTAATATATAGATATACTAGTATTCACTGCCACCTAATGGTGCAGCAGGGAAATGCTTGACTAAGAAGCAGAAGGCTGATGGTTCAAATCCCCACTGGTACTATATTGGGCAGCAGCAATATAGGAAGATGCTGAAAGACATCAGCTCATACTGCGTGGAAGAAGACAATGGTAACCCCCTCCTGTATTCTACCAAAATAAAACCACAGGGCTCTGTGGGCACCAGGAGTTGAAATCAACTTGACAGCACACTTTACCTTTAGTATTTACTGTTTCTATTCCAAACCTCCAGAACCTGTGACTCACCAAGGTGCACATATAATCCACAGCCATCTTCTCAGTCACCAAACCCATGTGTGGATTGTTGGATCACAATCACAATCATGTGCAGGCCTGTTCCTCTCTGCCACTAGAACAGGATTTCTGGTGGTAGCCAGGAATACATCTGCACTTGTAGAACTCAAGCTGTATTTACTACACTGTGTGTGTATTCAGACTTACATAAACAGAACTAGCCACTAACCTTGTGCTTTGGGACACACTGTAGCAAAACTTGTTCAGGGTCTTTCTTCCTCTGAAGAGCTATAAAGTTCACTTGGTACATGCGCAGTTTTTTGTAGACTTCTTTGGCAATACCACCAATATAGGCCTTGGTGGTGCACCACAGCCAGTACCTGGGAAAGAGTGGGAGTTTGTGAAGGGATTTTAATTAACCCAGCCTCCTCACTTCTGAGAGCACACATCTGCTAATACGAGGGGTGTGAGTACAAGATGTCTGTTCTTTTATGTTCAAATTAAAAATGAGTTTTGAAGAAGCAGAGTGCTGACTGGAACCATTCCAATCTGTACAATCAACTATTTAAAGTATGAGCAGAGATCAACAAAAGGTCTCACTGATCCAGGAAAAAGGAATCCCATTCATACAAATAGAGAATGATCCTTCCGCAAGGCAACACAATGCTAATTAGTATTCACCACACCCACACCTACAAAGACCAAAAGCCAAGTCACAGAACCAAAATGGTGTGATGAGAATGTGAGTTTATCCTTTCTGTGTTGATTTGTTTTCATGATTTCAGAATTGTGCGATTGCTTTCCCATGAGCACAGCTCAGAGCACAAGCCCAATAATTTACTACACCCCTTGTAAAGCTGTCAAAGTTGGACTGAGACAAAAACATGGTAAATTTGGGCTAGGCTGCCAGCTATGCTTGCTGAGAAGCAAGTGTACAACCACCACTTCACTATGAACACTAACCAGCCCATGTATGATCAACCCACATTTTCCATGGACCAGTTTATTCGGGTGAATCAACTGTAAAGCGAAAAGAGAAACTGTATGCTACACGTTGTTGCCCAGTAGAGCTGGTACATGCAAGCAATGTGTTCTCTAAATATTCTAGACCAGAGCTTTCAGCCACTGTGGCTGGGGATGATGTACTTGAACAACATCCGGGGACCACGGTTGGTAACTACAGCTGGCTGCACAACTTTGGCCCTTCAGCTGTTTTTGGACTACAACTTCCATCATACCCAGGAACAGTGGCCAGTAGTCAGGGATGATGGGAGCTGTAGTCTAATAACAGCTGGAGGGCCTAAGTTGTGCAGCTCTGGTATAGACAGACACAAACATTACGTGTTGGGCTGTGTTCCAGAAACGCACTGCAGGAACCACAATCAGATGTGTAATCTTAGGCCTAGTTCATATGCTTGCCAGGCTGGAGGTCCTCCATGTGTGGTAGAGGAGCAGCAATGGAGGATCAATTGGCACAAAGAATACCATATTGCTATCTTTCTTTACCCTCATTCCCACCTTGCTTTGAGGAGGAGGAATTGTATGGATTGGGCCTCATACAGGCATCTGCACCTCCCATGTTACATTGTATGTTTGGTTGAGGGGAGACGTGTGGCATTGCCCTTCACCAAGCAAATAAGAGTGCTGGCCCAGCAGATGTATCAACGAGGCCATAGAGAAGGAACAGTCACTTCAGGTCAGATCAGACTATCAGGTCAACTTACCAAGAGAAGTGGGTGACTTCAAACAAAGCATAGAGGTGGGTGAACTGCAGCACCACCTGATCTGTGATGTCATTCCAGTTTTGGGCATTGCAGTCACTATGCAGGAGATGCACCTTGGAGCGATCCAATGTTTGACCTCAAAACAAATGAAAAGAGGTTATCACCTATAAGCCTCAAGGCAGCTTCTCTTTTCAGTTCATCATTGCATACCTCAAGATGGGTGGTTTGCTCTTGGTTTATTGTCAATGGGATATATGAAATTCTGAAAGGACTGGAGCAGTTTGATCAGATGCCAATATGGCATGATTTGCAGTTTGCAACTACACTGCCCTATCCTTGAACAATACTTAACTTTAACTGAGTTTCCTTCAATGAAGATTAACCGTGTGACTCAAGAATGCAACTTATTGAACTGATGTGTTGCTATGTTTAACTGATACATGAAATTCAGGAGAAAAATTCTGTCTCAGGAAGTGCTACAGTTCTATCGAAAGACACTTCTTTGAAGCAAACTAACCTGTGATGCCCGGAGGCAGCGGCAGCTGAATTTTAACAGGCTGAAGGAAGTCCTCAGTGTAATTCTGAGAGAGGCAGAGGAGGGGGCTGGCAATGGTCTCAGGATCATTTGTGATCTCCTGTAGCTCATCTACTGACACAGGCAGCACCTGCACATTTAAAAACAAAAGAGGGTGTGATCCAGAAGGGTAGTGTGTTGGTTTCCACACTTTCATGCTCTACCCGCACCCCACACTAGCCATCTATGTCCTTAAAAGCTGCTCCTCAAAGTCAGGGAATGCACCAGGGAGAGATCTGATGTGATGCAAAGGACTACAGTCAGCACTGAAAAACTAGGAAAGCTCTTTGGGACCCAGTTTTAGGCTTCAAGAATCAGATCTATAAAGGGATCCGTTTGATTCAGAAGTGCTGGCCTTTTAGTTCTCAAGTCCAGCTTAAGCTCAAATAGTGACTAATCTTAGCAATCTTCTGGTCTGACAAGTGATGTGGATCAGCCTGCACAAATATCACTGACACCATCTGTTGGTTTCAGCAGAAAATCTCCAATGTGGGAAAGGTTTATGGTGGCCTGAGAATGTAATAAAATCTATCTCTCTATAAATGTGGGGGAAGCACGCAGAAGGGCGAGCATTAGCCCAGAAACCTCATTTGCTGGGTAGGATTGTCATGATTCTCTTTCTAGGTTGTAAAGTAAGATGGCACGGAGCGGTGGCATTTCACTTCCAGACCACCCACAGGTCGTTCTATTACATTAGCTTATGCAAACTGAATGTTAGGGGGGTGGGTGGGTTAAGTTTTTTAAAAATGCCACTCATTTTGAACACAAATTCTGCACTCAGAATAAACTGTACAGTCATTAACTATATGCAAGGTTGTTTTTGCATGCATTATTTTGAACCTGATGCTCAGACTTTTGAGGAATGCTTTGACAAGGAGACATATAACAAGCACAGGACAGATAAGCTATGAGCAATGTAGATATTTAGTAAGGGGAAGCATTGAAAATCCTGTGAAAGGGGTTTGCAGCATGCAAGACACACAGAAGTTCTAACCCCTGGACACGAGAGCCTCTTACAGCTACTACTGGTTAGCCTATCAAACTTACCTCTGCAAACCTAAGGGCTAGAACCTTATCATTTAAGAATTCTGCAGTGACCAAATTTGGCACCCAGTAAAAATGTTTGATGTGATCTTAATCTATATTTGAATTATGACCTCCTGTATGGATTCATCCCTTTTTCTATGCATTTATTCAACTTTGGATCTTAATTGCAAATAATCTATTATATTAATTCTCTGGGTGTACCTTGGAATGTGTGTCCCAGAACCCAGCTGATTGGCTGGGTGGCGGACACACCTGATTGGCTGAGGCACACCCAGGAGGATTGGTTGCCGTGGCGGCGGCCCAGCCATGGAGGCCAGAGGTGGCGGGCCCAACCCGGCCGCGGAGGCAAGGCCCAGGGGGGGGGGGAAGAAAGTGGCAGGGGGCAGAAGTGGCAGTGGGGAGGAAAGGTGGCTGGGCCCGGAAGCAGAGACTGGGGGGGGGAGGTAACTGCCGTCCCCAAAGAATGCACAGATGCTCTGTGTGGGGTCGGCTAGTGTTATATTAATTCAGATGTAAAGGTAAAGTGTGCCGTCGAGTTGGTGTTGACTCCTAGCGACCAAAGAGCCCTGTGGTTGTCTTTGGTAGAATACAGGAGGGGTTTTCCATTGCCATCTCCTGCACAGTATGAGATGAAGCCTTTCAGCATCTTCCTAAATCACTGCTGCCCGATATGATGTACCTCTCCTATATATTTGTTATATGAAGTGTTAATATGTCAATGTAACAAAAATTATTTTAAAAGGGATATTTGATGTGAAATTCTGCACATATTGAAAATGATCCCTGAACTCTTGACCCCACATTCCTAAACAGAGCTACGTGCTGGTACGGAGCACTATTAATGGAGTTTTAAGAGCCAATACTGCAGAGTCATTAAGACAAGGACTGAAGGACCTTGAGTCATGATTGCACAAATTACATGCTAGGGCAAGACTGTTTGTTAGGGTAGGTCTTGAGTTCATAACTTTCCAGCACTCATGTCCTACACAGACTTTATTGCTAAGCTTCCAATACTAGGACATTATTTGCTGGCACACTAGGTTTCTTGGGTGGAGGCTTGTGTTTGTTTTTCAAACTCATCTCCTACCTGGAGCTTCACTGTCCTCGTCTCCAAAGTCACACCAGGAGGAAAAGTCACTTTGATGTTGGGATCAACAGTTGAAAAAAGCAACACCCCTTCCTGAGGGACTCTGCATTCGTTCTCCACAAGGCGTGAGACAACCAAGAACCAGGAGAAGTGAGGGACACTGCAGCATGCCAAACGCTTCTAGTAGAAGGTGTGGAAGAACACACAAACACACACTCACTGTTAACATGCAACAACACTTGCAATACATTCTAGTTCAATAGCCAAGTCAGTTTTAACATTAAACTGCAGTTCCCCAGTTTGTACATAATGAGAAACTGTGGCTAGTTCTTCACAATTCTTGCACACAAGAGAGGAGAGGGGAGCACATGAGCCCACAACTTTCTTAGTCTCATTCACGCAGTGCTAAAGTATGGTTTACTGTGATGTTTGAACTGGACCATGCATTTCACAAATATACAGACACAAGTATGGACCTACAACAAAATGTTGCAGTGTATCCCTGTGCATGAGCATGGTGAAAGTTTTAGGCATCTTTACCCCCGCAGAAACAGAAGCAGTTGTGACTGTCTTGAGGGAGTATTCTGTAAACTGAGAAGTTTCCCAGTTTTTGTTCAAGTCCTCTTTCCCGCACTCCTTGCCACTGAGCTCCGCCCACCTACTTGTCTGTTTACTGCCCTCTGAATCGGCAAACATCCCACTCTATTGAGTTATATTGAGGCAGTTGTTGGGGGGAGGGGGCGGGTTGGGCCCTTAGGGTTTTTTCCTTCAGATTTTTGTGAAACTGATGTATCTGCAGGTTACTCTGCTAGTATTTCCCTTTCACCCACATGTACTTGGGTTATGCATCCACAAGGACTGCAATATTTCCAATTCTTCAGGAAAGAGATATAAGATACTAAACTTTTCTTGAAGAATCATCTCCTGGACAGCACAAAGAACATGCATGCCAACAAAAGTATACAACCTATCTGCTATGAAAGCCACCCAGCCCATGCATAATTCACACTTCAAGTGTAGGACTTACAAATAATATGCTTAGGAACTGGATATTAAAACATGCTTCCAAGTACAGAGTGTTTTGAATGACAACACTTTGTACTTGGTCACTGTGGTATTATTACATTTGGGGTAGGGGGGATTCTGACTTGGAGGTGTTAAATCATAATCCCAAAGATGGTAGCTTTGGGATTATTAGCTGGGTTTAGACCATCATGAGAAAGGTTAGTTTTACCCTACTGATGAGGTGTTGCTGCAGTAGTAATCCTGCTCAGTACGAGAGGAACCACAGGTTCAGACATTTGGTATATGTGCTTGGCTGAGGAGCCAATGGGGTGAAGCTACCATCTGTGGGATTATGACTGAATGCTTCTAAATCAAAATCCCCCCTCAAATGTTATGATTCTGCAGTGCCGTGGAGCCTTGGTTGGCCTTGGATAGCTGGGCCACCCGGCCCGGTGCAGAGGGCCGTCCACCTTGGGAGTGGAGTGCGGTCGGAAGGGGGCCACCTCTCACCCGTAGTGCACCGCACATTTGTGGGGAATCTGGTACCAAGTCATTCGTAGACGACCTAATCCTGGGTGAGGGTTTTGTACATAGTAAGGGAGCTCCTCGGTGCTGTGGTATTGTTATGTATAGGAGGGATTCTGACTTAAGAGGCATTCAGTCATAATCCCACAGGCTGTAACAAAAGCCCATCCTTCCTCAACAGAGAAAGGAAAACAGAAGCACAGTGCTTTGTTTCAAGACAGGTACCTACTCCCTTCAAGTTCATGGCAGGCCATCCAAGTGGCATTCATTTGATGCAATGAAGAACTCACTGAAAAAGCAAGATAATTGCTCAGTTTTATGTCACGCTTACCTTTTGCTTCCCTTTCCACTCCACTCTGGTTCTTAGGTCACTCCATGTCTCCCCACTAGAAGTTCGAATTATGACCTCGCGCTCTCGAAGGGTCCGAGGGGAGACAAAGGGCAAACATATCTGCACCTCCTAGCAGATGAAATAGAGTAGATTGTTTCCACAAGTCTACAGCAAAGAAGGCTACCCTACCCTGGCTTCTCAAAGCCAGAGTGCAGCTGGGGAAGATCTGGGAAGTAAGAAAAGGCTGCCAAAAGGCTTGATTCCAAGAGGCAACCGGAAATGACAGATTATTGAAGTGGTGTATGGAAGTTTGCATATTGGACCATCAGGACTGAAAAAGTGCTGCAGTTCATCCCTTAATTAGAGAACTAAGGGATTCCACAGATGTGCTAGGTTCATCCCATGAAGGGTGTGGATGTGTGCTTCCATCCACAGGTTCTTCCTGCACAGATCTTCCAAGGCTGACTCCAACAGTAATTTTGAGATTAGCACAAGCTGTGAAACGTATATACAAGTATATAGGAGTCATGCTATCAGTCTATGGCTGGCTTTCAAGGGGCAAGCTTTAAAACTGGCAGGCAGAGACTTTAACAGAGTGAAACTTTATTCTGTGCAATTCATTTTTCATACCATTAGCTTGTTATACCCCCTGAGCCTTTGGAGATAAGGCAAGGAATAAATCTAAATCAACAAACATTTAGTAGCTTATTGGAATATTCTGAGCTACAAGGCAACTGTTTATAATATTTCTTTGTTTGCAAATAGTTTGTGTGTGCACCTAATTGGTGCATTTCTATATAGAAAATAAAACCAGAAAAGGCCTGGTTTCATGTCTTTCTGAGCCACATCCTCTGAACTGAAAATTCCTTACCCTGTTCTCACAGCCTCCACATATCACACAAGCAGGATGCTTCAAAGTGTGTGAAAATAGAGGGGAACTCTGCACATGCACAAAAGCACTCTCCCCTCTATTACTTCACATAATCCAGAGCCAATCTCTGACATTACAAACAGGTACAAAGGATCAATCCGAATGAAACATGGGTAAAATTAGGTCACACTACTTCAGTATTAGCCTCAACTACAAACTGATATTTGAATGCAGCTGAGTTGCAATCACATTTAGTGTGCAGCTAATCAGCAGCCGCCTCTTCAGTTGACCAGTTTTTCATGCTATTTTAAATATTTGCATCATGTCTTTCCATAAGCAATGCTTAAGGCACTTACCATGCAAATAAACACAACATGCTAACATAGGAGTTGCAGGTTTTATATGAATAAGCACAGTTTCAGTCTGAACTCCTTTACTACTCATAATCAATCTTACCTCCTGGAATTCAATCCCATGAGGCTTCAGTTCCAGGACTTCACTTAGCAAGATGTCATGGTGTCTCAGCTTCACCCACTGGGGATCAGGGGAGCATTTTTGGAAGCGGATAGTTACTGAAGAAGTGGCAGCACCCCGGGGGAAGCAAAACCGGACACCACAGGACAGGAAAACTTTGCACCCTTCAGGTGTCACGGTAAAGCTTAGAAGATAGAAACAGAAGCAGCAAAGCTGTCAGGATACTATAAACCTCTTTCCTCCAACATTCTTGCTGAGTTTCACAAACACAATTGATCATCAGATCAGAATTCTAGACTCAAGTTATGAGATCAACAATTACAGTATGATTTCTTCTGAATTCCACTTTCTCCAAATTTATGGGCTAGAAGTTCCATTATCTGTTGAGCAATATATATTTAAATATCAGTTGTATTTGCTTTAAAGATACAATAAGAGGAAAAAAGAAATATAGATAGTACAAAGAAGTTCCAAATACTAAACAGTTGATCCCACAAGGGGAAAGAAGAAAAAAAGATGGCCATCCTGGAAAAATACCACCACTGAGCAAAATTAAAGAGCAACTCATTGCCATCCCTCCAGAGATCCAAACTTTGCTAACTGAATTATGAGGACAAGCAACAAAGGAGCAGTAGTATGTATTTAAGAAGAGGTAAGCTCAACACGCTCAACAGCATCTTGGTTCCATGTCTGGAATATTCAGAGGATAACCAACAAAAACCAAGATCATCCTTGCCATTCTCAGGCATTCTCTCTCAACTTTCTCCCCTCTTGCACCAGTCTGGTTGTTAATGGTGATCTTGTAACCCTGGAACAAACAAGTCTTTATCTTAACTAAACTGGCACTACTGTACCAGTATAATATCTCAAAAGGATAACATACTCTTCTCATTCTTATGTGGGGAATGCGTGCAGTAGTGGTTAACAGAGGCATGGGTGCAACTGAACTGTATATAAACTTATAAACTTTGTTAGCCATCCCATAACAAATTGTATTATTGCCTTGATAAAACAGTCTATCTTGGGTAAACCTCACTAATCTGCGAAATATATTAACTGAACTCATTTCCTTAAAAGAGTTAATGGGGGGCGGCAGGAGGTTGGATCTAGTAATGAATCAACACAGCAACATCAAACTGATTTGGGGAGCACAAATTAAGGGCAGACTTGAATCCTGCATGTAACATTGTCAGCCTTTATTGTACTATTAATGGGCAAACTTGAGTAGAGACTTCCAAACTTTTGATACTTGGGTTTCTTTTTTCTGGATTAAATGTGGAGGCACAATTTACTGTTGCATTCAAAACTTCACAACACATTCTCAATCAGTTCCCAGGACAATGGATAAGCACTCCTCATACAGATGTGAGATGCTGTGAACTATCTCATGGCATCTTGGCCTTCCCTTGACCTACCCAGGCAGAGCTCAAGATGAGATCAGGCTTTCTGGACAATGGTGGAGGTTCTGTGTTTCCACGGCTATGCCTAATAGGGATGTGCATGAACCTGTTCAGAGGCCTTCTTACGGGCTTCTGAACAGGTTCAAACTCTGGGGCCGGTTTGGAGGTGACGGGGGTGCAACTTTAAGGGTGGGGGAGTGTGCACTCAACCCTCCTGCCACTTTCGCCCCGCCGGCCCTCCTTCCTGGTAAAAACCTTCGGGGTGGCAGCATACCTCCCTGCTGGCCCTTCCCTATCCTTGGCCAGAAGTACTGGGTGTGCGTGCGCCTGTTGTATGTGTGCGCCCACACACACACAATGGGAGCACGCGCAGCTTGTACTTCCGGCCACTTCCGGCTAAGGATGGGGCAGGGGTGGCAGGGAGGTACGCTGCTGCCCCGAAGATTTTTACCAGGAAGGAGCGCCGGCAGAGGGAAAGCAGCGGGAGGGGTGAGTGCACACTCCCCCACCCTTAAAGTCGCTCCCCCGCTGGCTTTGAACCGCTAATTCGCCATTCTGTACACATCCCTAATGCCAAACAGGTAAAGGCTGCATCAGGAAATCCCAGTGCATTCTTATCCATTTCCTTGGGGTGACATCACTGCCCATATATTGGCAAAGAGAGTGGTGATCAATGCTGTGTGGGACCTCCCCAATCTGATGGGCATAGACTGATGAATGTATTAAACATGGTGGCTTAAGTTTTCAAGGCCCCAGCATGCACTCAGAGTGTTACTGGAGAAGGGGAAAAGAGAATGAATGTACCCATGTGGATGCAAACACCAGAAGAGCACCTTAGTTTCAGATAAGAAAATAAAATGTTACAATGATTACTCCTACCTTACAATACCTTGTGAAAGAAGAGTGCTAAGAGACAGATTTGCTTTGGACAAAAGGGATGGTGTTTACATTACAGTTATTGCAGGAGAAACAACTGAAGCTTCATGCTCCAACCTTCTTATTGCTTCAGAATATATCTGACTTACAGCATGATCCCAAGCATGTTTTTTCAGAAGTTAGGTCCCACAGAGTGTGATGGAATTTACTCGCGGTAAAATCAGTAAAGGACCTGATTATGTGGCCCAAAACATTTTGGTGTCTGAGGGAGAAAGCTCTAATTGTGTCCCTCTCCCTCCAACAGAGGCAAAACTATAATAATAAGCTAAGATATTGACAACTTGCTTCCGTTTCATAGTACTCTAAACTCTGCCGCCTGAGAGGGCCACCTCACCCTGCCTCAAGGCAAGGCCAGTCCTGCAAAATACTCAGGACGTGTTCCCTCTAACAAGGATTACCAGGTGTTGTTGACTACAACTCCCATTATCCACAAGCAAATGGCACTGCAGCTAGGGATTCTGGGAGTTGTAGTCAACAACTGGGAATCCCTGTTAGGGGGAAAACTGCTCAGGACTAAGGAACAGGTCTTCCAGCACACATTTCACAGCTTCCCAGCAAGCTTGGCTCCCAGAATTTCCCTTCAGACATCAAGCACCACTTCTTTGTACGGATGGTGGGATTATTATTTCATGCTAACAACCCTGAGAAAACCAAATCTAAGAAAGCTAAATCAACGATTGTTTAAACAAGTTCTCAGGGCACATCTTGTATACTACAAAAGTGAGTTAGCAGAGAACTCTGACAGAGATACTTGACAAAACACAGGAAAACATGAGTTAAAATAACTATGTGAAATACCTATCCTCACCAGCCGACAGAAACAATCTTCTTAATTCTTTGGGGTTGGAATCACCTACAACAAATCAAAAAAATAAAGTGTCACCGTGACTTCATTCACATAAATGCAAGTGCCTTTGTGGAGATTGGTCAGGCATCAACACCCTTTTTCCGTAAGGTCAGTCCTATTCCATCACCTGAGATGGAATATTAACCAAATCTCCCACAATATGTTTCCCCATCACATCTTCCCAAAAAACTCTGCAAACTTAATTAAAATAAGTGTATGCTTATGTGTGAAGTAAAGTTTTTTATTCTGCAACAGTGACTGGATTACTTCAATGCGCTCTATGTGGGGCTGCCCTTGTATGTGATCCGGAAACCACAGTTGGTTCAGAATGCAGCAGCCAGGCTGGTCTCTGGGTCATCTAGGAGAGACCGTATTACTCCCGTATTGAAGGAGTTACACTGGCTGCCGATATGTTTCCGGGCAAAATACAAGGTGTTGGTCATAACCTATAAAGCCCTAAACAGCTTGGCCCTGGGTATTTAAGAGAACGTCTTCTTTGTCATGAACCCCACCGCCCATTGAGATCATCTGGAGAGGTCTGTCTGCATTTGCCACCGGCTCGTCTGGTGGCTACTCAGGGACGGGCCTTCTCCGTTGCTGCCCCGAGGCTTTGGAATGTGTTCCCTGGTGAAATAAGAGCCTCCCCATCTCTGACAATTTTTAAAAAGTCTTTAAAGATGCGCCTGTTCATCCAGGCTTTTAACTGATATTGTTTTTAATGTTGTTTTAGAGCATTGTTTTTTAAAAAAATTAATTGTGTTTTAAATTTCTTGTTTTTGTTTTTAAATAATGTTTTAATGTTGTTTTTATCTTGTTGTAAACTGCCCAGAGACGTTAAGTTTGGGGCGGTATAAAAATATGTTAAATAAATAAATATGAATAAAAGTATGCAGCAAAATGGAGGCGTGGGAGACATGCAGCTGGATTTGTACAAGGATCCAGCCTTCGAGATGGCAGAGAACATGAGCAGATAATCTCGGATGAATACTACAAAATGGTGCATGTGTATTTGTGTGTATTTCTAAAGTTCATCTTCATGCCTGTTAATGATGGTGTGCCTAAGTAAGACATGCAGACAAGCTGGGATTCTCCAATTCATGTCACAGTTATCCTTAATATTTATATATAGCACTTTTGCTCAAAGTGCTCCATATTTCTCAGTAATCATTACAACAACCCTGCAAGAGAAGCTAGTACAATTCTACTCATATTGGAGTTGGGAAACTGAGCAACAGCTGCTTGCCCAAAACCACCCACAGAACTGATGAATTCAGATTTGAACTTGGGTCTTGCAGACCCCATTGTTTAAAGTTCACCCATCCACACTGAAGGGGGGCAGAGATGGGGGGGAGGCAGGAACCCTTTAGAAGTCAGAGTGACTTCTACCAGTTTCTCTTTTGGTTTTTATAGTCTACCTCATCTTCTCAGCATCCCTCACCTATCTTCCAAACTTTTACCTTCAGCCACATCTAATTAAAGGCCTAACAGGATGTCCACAAAATCTAACTGGACTTCAGTAATCTTTCAATCAGTCCTTGGTATTGTACACTCCTGCGAAAGAAGGCATGTATCTTCAGTTCATTTGTATGTCACCACAAAAGGCAGCCTCCTTCTGTGCCTGCCAAACAGTGGATCACACTCCACCTCCCACATCTCACTGGAGAGAAAGAGACAACAGCTGCTCAGCAGACAAATCAAGCCCAATAAAGGCAATTACCGGGTTGCGGAGGTACCTCTGGTTCTCCTAGAGGATTACCACGGAGATGCACAAAAGGGAGGCTCTGGATCTCTGGAGGGATAGTGCGCAGCCTATTGTTTTGCAGATCAAGCCTGGACAAGTTGGGGAGGCGGGCAAGGGATGCAGGAACTGTCACCAGAAGATTGCTGTGAAGATGTAGCTGCCGCAGAGATTGCAAATTGGCTGCATGTCAGAACAAGAATATTAAAGTTACAGAAGTAAAAGATCAACCAACACAGTGTGAATCCCTATACAACAGTCCCTTTCCCATTCACATATTCCAAATCTCCTGAAAAGGTACTTGGGATCTTGCTCTAATCACCACAATCTGTGGTCTCCAACCCTGAAAGATACACAAAAGCCACTACAATATACTTTATACAGTGCACTCCTACCAGAAATGCTGACTATACAGAGGGCCTTATTCCAGTTTTGGATGTGATGCATAATTAACAGAGGGAGGAAATCAGGCTTAATAATTGGGATTGTAGTTGACCTCAGAGCTATAATAATAATAATAATAATAAGACCAAAATAATCCCAGTGGTAATTGGCGCCCTGGGTGCAGTTCCAAAAGACCTTGAAGAGCACCTCAACACCATAGGGGCCACAGAAATCACCATCAGCCAATTACAAAAAGCAGCTTTACTGGGAACAGCCTATATTCTGCGACAATATCTATAACAACTGACAATAAAATTCAGCCATCCTAGGTCCTTGGGAAGGACTCGATGTCTGGATAAAACAAACCAGTCAATAACACCTGTCTGACTGTGTAAGCAAGAAATAATAATTCTATTTCTATACCGCCCTTCCAAAAATGGCTCAGGGCGGTTTACAAAGAGAAATAACAAATAAGATGGATCCCTGTCCCCAAAGGGTTCACATTCTAAAAAGAAACATAAGACACACACCAGCAACAGTCACTGGAAGTACTGTGCTGGGGGTGGATAGGGCCAGTTACTCTCCCCCTGCTAAATAAAGAGAATCACCACGGTAAAAGGTGCCTCTTTGCCCAGTTAGCAGGGGTTAACATTTCCCCCTACAACTCTCCCAATTTTTGTTCTCCGCTCACCTGTGGCACTTCATACTCTCTGGGTACAATGCAGCCCAAGTAAGGGATGTTTAAGTCCTGTTGCTTTCAGTGTCATACACAGCAGAGACATTACATAGAAAATCCTAAGACACACACACTCTGGAAATGTTTTTCTTGTTTTCCACACAGGCGAAACAGTGGACAAACTTCTGAATATTTGATTACAATTTTTGTAGGGCCACAACATTCAGACAAAACTGAAAACTGTTTTGCGGATGGATCTGGTTTTTTAGTAGCTGCTTCCTATCCCTGTGATAAGTTTTCTTTCTTTCTTTTTTTAAAAGAAAGAACTTCATTCAACACAAATACTATCCCTGTGATACATGATGTAAAAACAACTGTACATGTCACCTACAGAAAGTGCTACTGATCTTTAAGGCTTTATTCCCACTTCAGCACTTTACAAGGCCCTTTCCCCAGTAGGAGGTCCACTGAACCATTCCATCTGGTCTTTCAAGCCTCATTCTCTGTGTCTCCAACCACGGCTTTTTCATGTCCCCTCTGTGTTGCTGGCACTCCATTCTTCGGCATCTGGTTTCCTTAGGACACTCAGTATGCACACATATACATGGTATTTAAGAGTCACTGCAAAGCCATAAGCAAATTGGCTAAGCCCAGACAAGAACCAATGTTCGTTTACATATGGGAGTCTTTTTCATTACATCAGGGATCTCAAACCGCAGCCCTCCTGCAGCTGTTGGCCTACAACTCTCATAGTCCCTGGGTACTGGCCCTTGTGATTGGGGATTATGGGAGTTGTAGTCCAACAATATCAGGGAGGCTACAGTTTGAGATCCCAGCTTTGTACTGAGCCTGAGGCAATGGATGTATGGAAACAGGACACCAGCAGCATGTGGACCAGGTAAATGTCTTGGTGGTCAGGCTGTGGAATGGCGTTTGTTCACCTGTTTGAACTACAAAATCCTACAGGAATCTAAACTCTGTAGGTCAGGTTTCTTGAAGCTTCATTGGCAACAAACTGAGCTGTATTAAACAAAGAATCCTTCTAATCCATGTGGTAGATTATGGGTACACTCTCTATTGGTGCCAGATACTCTCTCTCCGAGAGAAGGAGCAAAACAAAACAAAACCAAAACCCCCCAAAAGTGGAATTATTCCTGAATATTAGGATAAAAGCATTTGGCATAACAAATATCTGGCTACTCACACTGTAGGCAAGACTGGATTAAAGGACATGGGGACCTCACTGAACTACATGTTGGCACCCTTCATTTCAACCTTTCAAGCTCACGAGTTCAGACACAGAGGCAAGCCCCCTTTCCTTTGCCCCATTAATCCCATCCCTGGAATCTAGGACAAAGAGAACATAGAATGTTCAGAGTTGGGAGAGACCTTGGAGATCTCTGTTCCATGCTCAGTGTAGGAAATGGCTCCAGCATCCCTGGCAGCTGGCTGCCCAGCCTCTGTCTGAAAACTTGTAGAAGATTTTACTTCTCATGCTATCAGTATTTGAAATATCTTCAAAACTGGGCAATACAGCCAGTACCTTTGTGAAGGTAACAGCAACCATATCTTAAGCCACAGGGAAATTCAAGATATATACATAGATATACTTTTATGTGCCTATTATACTATACTTACAGCCTGAAGTACTTCTGCCGAGTGATCACCAACACTGGTGTGGTCACCAGTGCGGCCAGAACCTAAGGGGTATACTTGTGAGTCAAATGGGCCGTAACCCAAAATTTGGCTTTAAAAAAGTCAAATCTGGCAACAGAGGTCACCACCACTAGCCAGATTAAGCTGGCTATTACTAGTAGCAGAGCCCTTTTGGTGGTGGCCCCACAACTTTGAAACTCTTTACAGTTAAAGATTCACCAGATCTGCAATACTGGCTCTTTTTTTCTTGATGGGGGAGAGAGTGGTTAACATTGCTATTTAGGCAGGCCTTTGGGCTATAGATAGTGGGAAGATGCTGCTATAAAGTTTGAATTATACTTTATGTTAATTGTGATGGGGATATTGTGGGTCAGAAATTTTTAATGTTTCAAATTGTAGTTACTGGGGTTTGTTTTAATTAATGTTGCAAACCACTTTGAGAATGTCCATTGAAAAGCAGTTTATAAAATGCTTTAAATGAACAACCCTGATCTTATGTAACTACTAATCCCCACGGAGTTCAATGAAACTTACTTCTTAGCAATAGTGCAGAGAACTGCAGCTGTACAGCGTAATCCAAAACATGTGTTTAGGTTACAGTATTAATCTCAGCATTTATCTAGACCTGACAGCAGTTTATGGGCTTCTCTTATTTGTGATCTTACCAAGAGTGCTGGGGATTCCTGTTAATAGATTCCCTGAGAGATCCAGCTCTGTGCAATTGTGCAGGTTCCCCATCTCATCAGGAAGCGATTCCAGTGCATTTTCAGAAAGGTCCAGTGTCTGTAGTACTGCCAGCTCCCCTATGCTCTGTGGCAGACCTCGGAGCTGGTTCTTCATGGCAGAGAAGAAAGTTAGCTTCTTGAGCTGGCCAAAGTCCTCGGGCAGTTCCTGCAAACTGTTGTGGCACACTAAGAGACTATGGAGGTTGGTCAGCTTCGTGATGCAGGGAGGCAAAGCACTGAAGTCATTGAAACTGAGATCTAGATGGCCGAGGCAGCTCAGCACCCCGAACTCTGGAGGCAAGTATGCTAATGTTCCTCTTTGGCATGCACCGATTTCATCCCTGATGTGTCCACCTACAGGTAGCAAAACACAGAGAGTGACCTTACAAGCATCTCTGTTAACCAGCCTCACAGAAGCACATATATTTATAACAACAGGTAAGACTGAACCGAGTTTACCAGAAAGACAGTAGGTTAAAGGGGACTCAGTCTGCATCCGCACTATAAATTCTAACTGGTTTGAAAGTGGTTTCACCGTTATGGCTCCCCCTTCCAAGGCATCCTGGTAACTGCAGCTCTGTCAGGTGCTGTGAATTAGATCACTGCACGCTCTCCACAGAACTGTCCAAGTCAACTGTCAGAAAATAAAGGTTGCAACCCTAAACATATTTCCTAAGGAGTAAGTCCCATTAAGCTCAGTAGAGAAGTTGGTAGGCTCAGGCTGAAATAATGTTAACAGAGATCCTAATAGCCTCACTATGTCTGCTTGCTCAGAAGTAAGTCTCCCTGTATCCAGTTGGAGCTACTCCCAAGTAAAGGTACAGAGATTACATCCATGCCACTCAATCCTATACATTTTTAAGTAAACCCCACTTTCAACTGTATTTGCTTTCATATAAATATGAAACCACAGTATCAGTTAATCTTGGGAGGATAACCAGGACCCTTGAAAGTCTTTGCAGAAGGGAAACAAGAAGCATATCTAGATGGAAGGTAGATGCTAAAAAGAAAATTTAGTTAGGAATTTTCTAGTTAGGAATACTAACTAGAAAAAAACAGTTGAACCCCCCCAAAGAACAAACATGTAGTTTACCTTTCAGAACAAGGGATTTTAAGCCCTTCAGGGAAGGAACGGTGCTCAGCGTGGAGGTGATGAGGTCCTCATTGCAACTCAGCCTCAAGAATTCCACCTGCAAGACTTCTTCCTTTCTCATCTCAAACAGCTCGAGGAACTGGTGACAACCATCCATGCAGACATCCAGGTTGAGCCTATTGCCAGCCAAGCGGGAGCCAGCAAAAGCACCAGCCCCCAGAGTGCCCTCCCCCAGAGGGTCCCCAAGCTCCTGTGGCTCTGCCATCTTCTGGTGTTACATTGCTGTGGGCTGTACATGTTCCAGCTTGCCAGCCAAACAAGTGCTGGTGACGCCACAAAGAATTAAAATGAAGGATGGAGGAGAGAGGAAGGCTCTGGAAAGAAAGGACAAATCTTTAAAACACATACACTTGCACAATTTGTCTGGAAGCAAACTCAGCTGTACTTGAAGCACCACAAGTATAACAGCTTAGTACTACCTATATAAGAGTACAGCATAATACACCCTCTGGCTGAGGTACTTGCATAACATGTTGTGGAAGTGGCATAATATAATGTGGGAACAAAGAACTGGAATCTGATACAGAATTAATAAGAATATTTATATACTGTTTTTAAACAAAAAAAGGCCTCAGAGCAGTTTACATAGCAAAAAGGATAAGAATAAGAAAGGCTCTTTCTATCTCAAAGAGGTGCATAACCTTAAAACACACACACACACACACACACACACACACACACACACACACACACACACAGGAGATGCCAGCAACAGTTACCTGAGAGACAACATATATGTGTTTTAAAAATCTATATTCTACTTTTGTTTTGTAAAATTCAAAATGGCTTACAGAAAAAATATTGAAAGCAACAATCTAGGCTGTTCTCTAGAATGATATTGTGTGCACCCACTTGAGAGAGAATGCATGCATGCATGAATGAATGAATGGCTTTATTGAGATCATTGATCAGTTCTATATCTCATATATGCATGCATGTATAGAGAGCATGTGGGAGTGATACAACTGTAATGCTACAAGACAAGGGGGAAGACTTCAAATAACTGGATAACACTCAGACGCTACATTGCTCATGAGCAGTTCCATTGAAGTTAATGGGATAAGTTCCTCATTACTAGCTTGCCCCAGTTTCATTGGGACTAATCAGTAGTAACATTGCCTGGATATCAGCCAATATTGCAAAGTTTTGGGTTCCTCGGCAATTCTATATAGTAATTTCAGACCCACCACTGAGCTAGGAAAGCCATCTGAGGGTGCAAGATTAGACAAGAGCTTAAGTGTGGAGAGTTTCAACACAAGAGCAAGTGCCAAATAAATTACATCTCACGTCACATGATAGTTCCTAATATGAGAGGCAGCAAACACTGGCCAACCTAACAATTCATAGACTATCAGGAAAGTGAAAGCAGATTATGCTTTGGAAGTAATTTTTCCTAACCCAGATGTTGACTAAAGTTGTTGGGGTGTGGGTTTTTTTTTTTAATGAAAAAGAAATGGCACTCAGCTTAAGATGCTTTTATTCAACGAAATACGCTTTCCGGGACTGATCCTGGGCACTGAAAACAGGACAAAGTCGCGACTTATCCCTCATAATTGTGCGAAAGATTGTAGCCTCTTATCGCAATCCAAATGGGGTTTACCAGGAAGTAAGTTGCACTGGAGTCTACGGAACGTAAAGATCCTGAGTATTCTTGCTTCGGATCAGCCTGTCAGTATCCACAGGAGGAGGAACAGCTTTGCAATAAGTTTCAGGAAAGAAACAGAAAACTTACCCGGAAAAAGTTAGTGACGTACGTCACCTCCCTCCCCGCCCCGAAGCAATAGGCGAGAGCCCCTAATCCGAGTTTAAAGATACATCTCAGTGGTCCCACTCCGGTTTAGTCTGCTTCCCGCCTTCAAGCATGAAAAGATCCTTACCCGGGCTGGGAGAACATAGTCCGTCTTTTCTTGATCATTTTAATAACTCCGATCCTTCCCAAGCCACTTTCTTGGAAACAAGACCCATTACTTTCAGTGCGAGTTAATTCCAAGTAAGGCTACTAAGGATCGCAGCCTCAGTATCTGCCTCTAAATTGTCGTAGCTGCACGAGTCCTCCCATGTTTGCATATTGCCGCCGCAAAACCCAACGTCTAGCAGTACTCCTTTCTCTTAAAGAGATAGCTAGCTAGCCCCTTTCCGCCCCCGCAAGTTTTCAAACTGATTGTGCTTCCGGCTTCGGCAAGCTAGGAGTTACAACAATGCTTAACGTCGTGGAGAACAAGCAACGGCTGCTGGGGAGTTGCTGGAGAACTCCGACCGAGTCCAGAAAAACTAAGTCAGTTGTGATCTGCCCCTTTAAAAAAAAATTCATGCTGCCAAGATCTACAGTTCACCTCTCTTTTTAGGAGCAAAGCACGGAAGAGCTAATTTTGCTGAAGTTAGATCAGCGGGTTGGGCTGTAAAATCGAATTAGATCATGTTATCTTTTACTGACTGAAACATACACCCTACCAATGACACTTGACTTAAGTATCAATGGAAGTCCATTCCTTGGCTGTGAAATAGATCTTAGCCTAATATGGTGTCTCCGGATGACTGAAACAATGAAAAGAACAAACCCAGAACTGTACAAACCCAGAACTGTACTACTGGCCACAAAACTTGAAAGTATCACCTTATAATTGTGTCATTTAAATTATAAGAACAAAAACAATGCAATTCTGGTTCTTTCCCCAGGTCTTTCACATTTGCACTATCTACTTTGCAGCCAGCTGTACAGCCATCATGCAAGTACTGTACATATTTGCTTTCTATTAATGTTCCTGGTTAAATTATATAATAGCAATAACGTACCACTTGTATTCATTTATTTTGCAAAGCCACAGCCATATAGGCAGTAATATACATAACTTAGGCCCACACCCTGTAAGCCTGTACATAAAGGTGCAACTTTGTAACTCCAATTAATTAGCTTGGAGATTTGCTATATACATACTCAGGAAATATAGAGCAGATATTTTCGTATGAAGAACATCTCTTCCCTGAGGTGAGTCTAGGCTAAATAAATGATCCCCAGGTCACAAGCTACAGCTGCAGAATGTGCCACCCAAACACAGCAATTTCCCACAAGTGAACAGAAGGTAAGACTCAAATAGTGATTTCTCATATGTAACTCTGAGTAACCCTTTGCTGGCACCTTTGATTTGTCAGCTATTCTTAAATTGCCTCAGTTTTATGCTATTGACAAAAGAGCTTTTCCTGACTTACACTGTATATAACAGCCTTATGCAATGAAATAAGTGGCCACCTGGGATACAGGCACCATACGGTTTTTCTATCTTCTATCTAATGTTAAATACAGGCTTTGCTATTTCCCTCTGGAGAGTGTCAGATTAAGCACTCTTTTTAAAAACAAAACACATCATCCTGATGCCATTTAACTAGAGATTGAGCTTTGCCTCAGTGCCAACTTAATTTTATCCAGGCCATATTTTATCTCAACTCTCATCTAATCAGAAGTTTCCTGGTTTTAATGCTTCCTCTGTATTTAAACTTTACAGTCTGTGGTACAAGTGGTTTTTGGGTAGTTTCACGCACAGCGCTGCTGAAATGTTTAAAGGGGACCTATATATAAAATATAATAGCAGCCATTGTTATTGAAGATCCTATGCACATATGAATTTCTGTAGGAATCATATCATGCAAATGCAAGGAGAGCTGCCCTAAGGCACAAATATGTGACCTGTGCACTTCATGCAGCCTAATCCTATACATGTTCATTCAAAAATGTCCCACTGTATTAGAGGAGGCATACTGTTTATGTATATGTATATTCTTCTGGTCAATGACTATAATCAATCTAATGGGGCATACTTCAAAGAAAGTAAGTGCACACAGGATTATAACCTATGTCCACATTGTTGCAGAGAAAGGTACAAGGAGGGCCATCCATAGGATAAATAGCATCCTAGGCGAGTGCTTTTGTCCCTCCACAATTAATTTATCAGGGTTGCCAACTTGTGTTGCTTGTACAGGATTTCAAAACCTGTTCCCAGAGTCACCTTAAGTGGCACAGTGGGAAAATGCTTGACTAACAAGCAGAAGGTTGCTGGTTCAAATCCCTGCTGGTAACAAAACACCAATATTGGGCAGTAGCGATTTAGGAAGATGCTGAAAGGCATCATCTAACACTGTGCGGGAGGAAGCAATGGTAAACCTCTCCTGTATTCTACCAAAAGGAAAAAATCACAGGGCTGGGGGCACCAGGAGTCAAAATTGACTTGACAGCACACTTTACGTTTAGTGTTCCCAAACTTCCCGAGCAATGCCCATTAAAAGGACCCATATTTGTAGTGTTTATAGTGCTTGGTAATGTCACTTCAAAGTAAAGCCATGTTGTTGTAGTAATCATTTTTATCTGAAACATATTACATCAAACTGGGAATTGATGGAGTTAGTATCACCTGCAGAACTGAAAGACATTCCCCCCCCACCCCCGGCTTCCTAGCTCACTGCAAACAGACTGCTTAACAAAGAGTGAGCCACTAAGCTCATATTGGCACCCCCTTCAGATAGATGCCCAAGGCTGATCCACTCCTGTCCAGCTGATCCACTCCTAAGGCCATAGTGGGTGCAAGAGATCAAAACCACCTGAACCTCTACTTTCTGATGTAGCAGCTCAGCCCTGATCCTAAATGTCAGGTGTAATATGCTAGTCTGATACTATGTAATTTAGAAGGAAGAGTTTAATATGGCCCAGTGGCGGCCCGTGAATGTGCCGCTGCGGGGGGCGGGAGGCACCTTTAAGAGTAAATGCATTGGGTGCCTACCTCCGCAGCCACCGCACATGAACACTGTGCAGAGAAGTGGTGTGCCGCCCAGCAGCCCCTGCGATGGGGAATCGCCGCCGCCACTCTCCTGGCCGCTGGCGGGGGCTTGGCTCCATGTCAACAAGGTGAGTGGCAGCGATGATTCCCCGCCACAGGGGCTGCTGGGCGGCATGCCGCTTCTCTGCACAGCGTTCAGGTGCGGCAGCTGCGGAGGTAAGCACCTAATGCAGTTACTCTTAAAGGTGCCTCCCGCCGCCCTCACAGCAGCGCGTTCACAAGCCACCACTGATATGGCCTACTCCCAAGTAAGCGTGCATAGGACTGAAGCCTTGATTTCTAAGTAAACAATTTAGGTCTCAAACCATTACAGAAGCATGAACTTAAAATTAAAGTTCTGAACTTTAATTAACTAACTAAATTAATTAACTCACTAATTTAAAAGATCTGACTTCAGTCAATCATGCACTGGTGACATTCAGATTGGATTAGTGCTATGCACTTTAAGTGGGGCTGCCCTTGAAGATGGTTTGGAAGTTTCAGCTGGTCCAGAATGCTGCTGCAAGGATGCTTGTGGGCACTACTAGCTTCTTGAGTATTACACCCATGAGGCAGCTTCACTGCCGGCCAGTTTGCGGCTTGGATCTAGCTTCAAAGTGCTGGTTTGGACCTTTAAAGCTCTACGTGGCTCGGGACCGGGGTATGATAGACTGCATTCACCCATATGACTCTGCCAGGGCCTTTCGCTCATAATCTTGAGCACTGCTTGTGGCTTTGCCATTGATTCAGACTTGGTTACCAGGAACAAGAGACAGGGCTCTGGAATGCCTTCCCAAAAGAGCTTTGCTACGCTATCTCCTGAGTCCCTTAGGGTTTTTTAAAAAGATCTGAAAACCTACTTGTTCAGAGACTTTTTAATGTAGACTACAGTCTGGTGAGTTTTTAATTTTAATTTGTTTTGTTTTAATTGCTTTTATTCTACATTTGTGTTTTATTGTGTTAAACTTTATATTACTTATATTGTTTTACAATACAATGAATATTTATATACTGCTTTTCAACTAAAATTTCCAAAGTGGTTTGCACAGATATAAATAAATAAAATGGCTCCCTGTCCCCAAAGGGCTCACAATCTGGAAAAAAAGAAACATAAGACAGACACCAGCAACAGCCACTGGAGGGATGCTGTGCTTGGGATGGATAGGGCCAGTTGCTCTCCCCCAGCTAAATAAAGAGTATCACCATTTTTAAAAGATGCCTCTTTGTTCCATTAGCAGGGCATAACTGAGCCACCTTGAGCAGTATTGTACTGGAGGAACAGGATATAAATATTTTAAATAATAATAAAGAAGTTAACATTAAGAGTGCCACATGAATTACATGGCACAATTTTTACATTCACATACTGCATTTGGAAAGCTTAAAGGGTCCTCCCCATGGCAGTATCGTTTCAGAAATGAAAATCCATAATCCAATGCATTGGGGACCATCCAAAAGGAAAAAATCAAACAAGCTTTCGAGTTCATGGAGGAGAGGTCTAGCAATGGCTACTAGTCGGAGGGCTGTGGGCCACCTCCAGCCTCAAGGGCAGGATGCCTCTGAGTACCATTTGCAGGGGAGTGATAGCAGGAGAGAGGGCATGCCCTCAACTCCTGCCTGTGGCTTCCAGTGGCATCTGGTGGGCCACTGTGCGAAACAGGACGCTGGACTAGATGGGCCTTGGGCCTGATCCAGTAGGGCTGTTCTTATGTTCACCCACCATCTTTTTCCTAGCCTGATGAAGATATAATTCCATAGGACTCGGAAGCGTGGTGTTTATGCTTTGTTGCTTTTTGGTAACCTACCAAAACACATGACCTACTTTTGAACTGCGGGGTTTTCTTCTTCTGAGCCAGCATAGCCATGTACGATTCTGAGAAATAAAAGTGCAGTCTGAGCTCACAGATGCACCAGAAAAGCAGACCTCAAAATCCCTTTGCTCCCAAACGCAAAAAGAATGGAAAAAACTCTACCGAAACAAAAACTTCTCACCCCTCATTGCATGCTACCACGCTTGCTGATGCCTCTTCTTGTGACTAGCGTTGCCAGCTCTGACTGTGGGTACTCCTCGAGATTTCCACACACACACCCACCCCATTTTTCGCTACATCCATCTATTCTATCATGACTTCCAGGATTGCTTTCGGTAGTCATCTGGTGATGGGTGCTGAATTCTGAATTCCTACACTGTGATACAGAAGCTTTAGCCTGCACGCTCCTAACTTCGCCTATGTCTTGAGACATGGCGACGGTAAAAACTGCTTTTTTTTTTTTTTTTTTGGCTTTGTAGCTGACTTCTGATCGATTTGACTGCTGCCTCTAGTGACATGGTGGCCGGAAAAGCGATGAATAACTATCCGGCTCCTAACTGGTTCTTGATTTCGGCCAATAGGAAAGTGGATTGTTAGAGTGTGTCAGGAAGAACCTCGCGTCGTAGGCTCCGCCTTTTCCTTTTTGCTCTTACCGTCGCAGGGAGCACACGTCCCGAGGCCTGGCCTTTGCCCTAAGAACGTGTTGAAGTAAGTTAGTTTGTCGGATTCTTTAATCTCTCCCTTCTTTGGCAATAGTTGCGCTTAGAATTCTCGCAGTTCTCGTTTTTCTTCAAGCACTGCGCGAGTAATTCTACCAGAGAGCCGAACCGGACGATACCATGTGGGACTAGGTGGAGGGGGTGACATGGCGGCCATGTGCTTCCTGAGTCGGCGTACAGAAGGCCTTGTAGGCAAAGAGAACGCTGTAACCACGATTGGACTGTGCAAAAAGGACCTGCTAAGAGCTTAAGCATGTGGCCTGACACACAGTGGTGGTGCGGTAAACAGAGCTTCTGTGGAGCGACACCTAACTCCAAACTTATAACATATTCTAGGATCTGGGAGTGGGTGAGAAAACAAATTATTAGATGAGAGGAAATTGCTTTTTATCGCTGGTGAGAAGCCTGCTTATTTCACTCCTTGGCGAAATAAGAAGAGCCTCACCATCTCTGCCAGCGTTTAAAAGGGCTGTTAAAACACATTCACCCAGGCTTTTAATTAGGTTTATAGAATTCATCATGGTTTTAAACTAATGTTTTAATTTTTGATTTAATCTGTGTCTTATTGTAAGCCACTCAGAGATGTGAGTGTTGGGCAGTATATAAATATGCTAAAAAACACACCCCAACACCTGGTGGCTTTGGCTCCACACAGAAGTGAGGGCTTCAGAAATGAGAGAACTTTTCCTTAAAGTAAGGATGTTGCAAGATGATTGGTTGGAGGGGCCTCTGTGAAGGTGTGGTGGCAGCACATAGTCCTCCTTCAGGAAGTTCATTTTTAAAAAAGCTTAGAAATTCACTTTTGGGGGGTACTCCACCCCCCCTAATATTTCTCACAAGAATGATACAATGTGACAGTGTCACGTTAGTTGGTTTGCAGTCTATCTGGAGTTTTAGCCTGTTTGAGGCTACCTTGGTATCATTCAGAGCCAGTAGGTTTTTTTTGGGGGGGGGGGTTAAACCTTTTCTGGAAGCCAGTGGTTCTTCAGATGGGGACAAAACTCATTGCAACCTAGTAAGGTTGTGTTTGTTTCTAACTACTACTGACTTTTTGTGTGCAAACTTAATCTAGTGCATTTAGGGATTATTCATTGAGGCATCTAAGATGGGGCATGTTAGTGTAATTGAGTATAAATATATCTAAAACTGCGAGAGTGTGTATATGTCCTGGGTTACATAAAAATTATGTAATACTGTTGATTTTAAAACAAACCATAAAACTGGGCAAATTTGAGATCTGTGGGATAAATCTTGCGGTTTTCAAATGAACACTGCACACACGTTTAAAAGTCTGCCTGTCTTTTTTTAGAATGCGCTACGTTGCAGCTTACCTTCTTGCTGTCCTTGGAGGCAATGAATCCCCAAGCTCAAAAGACTTGAAGAAAATCCTTGACAGTGTAGGGATTGAGACAGATGATGAACGCATGAACAAGGTGAGAGAGATGGGTAATGTGGTCCAGATGCTCCTGTTTTGACTTGGCTGTTCATTGATTGTTCAGAGGAAGGAGTGCTAATATCTTAGACCACTTCCTTACTTATCACTGTAAGGTGTGCAGTGAATTCTTGGCTGTCATCACTAATATGCAATGAAGGCTTGCAGAATAGTAAATGTAATACATGTACTTCTTGGTAAAGTCAAAGGTTGCTCATATATGTTATAGTCTCATAAACTGCCACTGTCCTAGAGGCAAATAAAGTCAGGGGGGCACTGAGCATCAGCAGAGTGCAGTTGTCATATAACATGTGCTGCTCTGGAATGGAAGCCCAGTCCAGCATTTTTTCTGCTGTTTGTACCTCTGTGCGCCCCTTCTCTTCTTGCTTCCAACCCCGTTCTTGTCCTTAATTCCAGGCAAGAGGAGAATGAAGAGGAGTACAGAAACGATTGGCAGCCATGCAGAATTTATACAACATTAAAATAAATTACTAATAAAACAAAATGACTGGCTGCCATATTTGTGCAGTTTTAAACGCTTGGCTAAATGAGCAAAACTAGCCATCAAATAAATACCATTAGGCAATTTGTCTTATTGGTGGCGGGTGTGTGTGTGTGTGTATCACTTTTTCGTTTGAATGTTCTTTAAGTGCAGGATGGTCCACACATTTGGCTTGGCTTAGTAGCCTACCAGCAACATGTAGCTGCTTCAAGCCTTCCCCCTCCCTTTTAACCACTTCAAACCAAGTTTGGGAGAAAGACTGGTGCATCTGACTTCTCCCAAACACAGTACGAAGTGAGGCTGACCTCCCCTCCATCAAGTTTTCTGTGAGGTGAGGGCCATGGGATTGGTTCTCTTGCCTGGCATTAAAGAAAGGTGCCCGCTCCCTCTGAGTTCTCTGCAGTTTATGAAGAACATGGGGGGGGGATTTTTGTGCTAGGCATCTGGTTGGTTGCCTTTGGCAGTGTGTTTCTTGGACCCCATGATAAATGAGACCTACCGGAAGGAGGTGAATTCCCATCCCTCTTCATACAGCATTAATTTTGCTGTCAAACTGCCACACAGCAATGTGTGTATGGGGGAGAGGAATTTAAAAATGAGGGGCGGGGGAGGCAACACACTTTGTCTGTGCCATGAAATCGACCACATTGATTATTAGAACATTGCAGTTTTACTCCAGCCTTTTCTAAGAACAGCAGCTTATTAGAGAGTGTTTGATTCAAATAAGATTCCAGGAATTTTTTTTTTTAAGAAATGTCTGATATTTAATCTTTGGTTGGCTAGCTAATCTGATTAGTTCTGGGGACTGTTGCATTCTTTTAATGCATAATTTCAACAGTGCATCTGAGAAGATGGCAATCTTACAAGAGTTCAGTATGGTACAGTGTAATTTCATGGAGGCAGTTCTAGGCAGGGCCAATAGGCTTTTGAGAGAGTTGTGTATTGTCTCAATTTCAGAGTTCAGTGCAAGAGAGATGGGGATTAAAAGAGAGAGGGGTCTAGAGAAATCTAGGGAAATGGCTATTCGTTTTCCAGCCAAAATGTATATTCTACAATTCAGAGACAAATGTTTTGTATTATCTGTGTTCAAATACTGTGTTTCAGGCTTGGTAATTGTGTTTGGTAGCACCTTGAAACTTGCATTCCTCCTAATTTCATCTTTCCAAACAGATTTGTGTTGGAATTTACTCTTGTCGTCATTCACTTATCTATATGTATTAGCACTTAACTGCTAAGTTTTGCCAAGAAAATTTTAAAGGACCCTTAAATAAATTTTCCACAATCAACAAATGTGTTTATTTGTTTCAGTTCAGTTGCTCTCTGCTTTATCATTCTGGACACAAGATTGCTGGCTGAAAAAAAGATTGAGCTATTCCTGCTGTTCCTGAGCCTGGCTGCACTTGAATGTGTTGCAGTGCCTGTGCTTAGAATCTGCCTTTTTGCTTCATCTTGAATTTACAGACTTCCAGTAATAGAAATACATCTGGAGTAGTTGCAGCATCCTCTACCTCTTATCCTTGTCCCTGGAACAGCAGCAACTCCTTGTTCTGTTGCTCAGCCCTGAACTCAGCTTTTTGGTTATAGTGTAGAAGAAGCAACTGTACTTCTGTGTGGTTATTACAAGTGAAACCTAGTAACTAGCAGTACTGTGGCATAAATCATAGCCCAGCTAGCCAAAGTAATGTAGACAGAGCTGATGGGGAGAATCTGAGAAGGGATTACTATGGACCACTCAGCATGAGGCAGGATGTACTTCTGTCTGGGGTGCATGTAGAGACCTCTTGCGATAAGGGCAAGGAGCTGAAGTGAATTTGGGGAGAGTGAAGCACTTTCTGACAGTAACCTTCCCCTCACCCCATTTCATGCTGTAGTTCTTTAAGATTGTATAATCTGCTATTACCGGGTTAAATCTCAAAGGTTTTTTAAAAATCTTATTCTGTAAGTAGAGAAGAGCCATTTCTGATTGCTCCTCTCTACTGGCTGTATGTTACTGGCTTCAGTAAACACTGAAAGAGTGAGATTACCAAGCAGCTGTAGCTCTGGGCCCTTAAACTATTTCCTAGTTAACCTGTTCAGTTTGCATCCCACAGGTCATTGGTGAACTGAATGGGAAAAACATTGAAGATGTCATTGCCCAAGGTGAGTTTAATAATATGGGGGACAGACTTGGAAAGGGCCACAATGACTTCATCTTTAGTACTGATGGTGTTAGAGATGACAGCTTAACTACATATTACTTTAGAGGGGGCTTTTTTGTGTTGACCCAAAATGCCGCTCCCACTTTTTCTATCATATTTTTCATATTCAAAAATGCACCTTCCATTTTTCTCTGTATTCTAAAGTAGCAAAAATCAGGGTCTAGTTTTGGCAACTTCTTGAGCAGGCTTGAGAGACTCCTGAGAAATTTCTTAGCTTCCATTTCCCCCCAAATTTCCCTCAGATTGATTTTATGTTATTACACTGCTGCCTATATAGAGGCACAGTGTAAACAGAATAATCTAAAAAGGGAAATTACATCTGGTACCATAACCACCAAGCAGTTATAAGCCACCTGCCCTCAAAATCCTACATGTTGGTTCTAGCCCCTGAAATTGTGTTTCATTCTAAAATGCTTCAGCACCTTAAATTTTTGCTGACACTGTTCCTAAGTGATTTTTGGATTAGCTCTACTTTTAACTACCTAGCTTTTCCGCATACCAGTATACAGTGTGTTGGTATGGACTAGTTTGCTTTAAAACTCCCAGAACCCTTTTTGTAGCAAAATGGGCCACTGAAAGTGAAGTAAAAGTGCCACAGGGGAAATGGTCATCTGCTTCATAGCAATACCTGGTTGCCACCCTGTAGCTCACCTCATTTTGTGGTGGCATGCTTCAGTAGCCTAGTGATGCAGTCACATGACTGCTGTGCTACAGATCCAATGCACATCATCTTGCTGTATTGGAATAGGCAAGTAGCCAACCTCACCCAGAATGTTATCCTTAGCTATGTATGGTGGCGGTGGAATATACTCTGTGTGAACTGTAATAGGTCCACCCTAATCCCCACAGGCTAATGCTGGTACCTGCTGGGTTTCGCTGGTGGACCACATTAAATTGGGAACGCTTCTTAAACACAGGCACTTTCCAAATGCCTGTTGATATGGAGGATGTTCTTAACATACTTCTGTGAGGGGAAAATAGCCCCAGTTTGGAAAACAAAGCAAATATTTAATTACTGGCATATTAACAGCTGAAGATTTGAAAATATAATGTTTACTACTTTCTCAGCCACTTTTGGGGCTAAACAGTGTTACTGTTTACATCTAGATGTACACGTACTCTAACAATAATTTGCCTTTCTGTCTTTGCTCTACTGCCTCCTTCCTCACTCTTCATCCAGGGCCTTGCCTCCACTGGTGATAAAATAGAAGCCATCTTTTGGCCTCTCTACTTCCTGTCCCTCCCATCTCCTTCAATCTTTCTCCCAGTCTCGTTTGGGAGCCCTGTAATCTTTAATCCCTGCATGTCCCCTTTTGATCCTGTCATTTCCTATCTTCTGGCTTCCATCTTCCCCTCTCATAATTATCATCTGCAGCATTGATTCTTAAGGGGTATCACATCTCAAATGTTGCCCCAGCTGCATTCAACCATGTTAGCATTTCTCCATTCTTTAAAAACAACCTTTTGATACATCCTGACAGGCTAACTGTTGTGTTCAATGCCTCTGCTCTCTCCTGAATTTCTCTGTTGCCTTTGTGGTGGTTGATCTTTGTTCATGATTCCCTCCAGCTCTGTTCTCAGCCGGATGTTTTCCTGCCTGTTTAATTGCTTAGTATTTCCATTGTGGGCAGTGCCTGTTAGCTCTTTGTTTTGAATTCTCAGGGTTCTGTTCTTTGGCCCCATATTTGTTTCCCTATATGCATTGTTCCTGAGAAAGCTTATCAAACCCCATAGCTTTCAGGGCCACCTACATGGACAACACTCAGCAATATCTTTCTACCCCAGACCATTTCTCTTCAATCCAGCACCACACCTACAAGTTGAAGGTCTCTTTGTCTTAAACTTGGTATGAACATCCTTCTCTGTTCCTTGTCTAACAATCTGGTTTGGTCATCTCCCACCCAGACTGCAGCAACTTTCTCTCTAGCTTTCCTTTGTCACACTTCAATTTCCATAACTCTGTCTAGAACTCAGCTGCTAGCGTCATGAAGTTTGCTTGCTCTCCATCAGATCTGTCTTGACTTCTCCTCCTTTGCCTCTTAAAACCACTGCCAATTCATTCTGCCCAATCTTTCTGCTCTTATTTTCTGATTTATATCCGCCTATGTTTTTCTCAGCTCTACCATGGCCACCCAGAAGTGGTCTACTCATTTAAATGACATCTGTTTGTTCTTGCTGCCCCTTATATCTGGAATTCTTTGTTTGAACACTTGCATGGTGGCACCCACCTTTCAAATTTCTCCTCAGTCTTTGCTTCACCCTGCCATCCTCATCACCATTAAAAACAAAAAAAGGAAGAGAATATGAGTGAGTGTACTTGTATCCCTTAAAACTTCTCCCTTCCCTCTCTGCTGGCTCTACTCTTAAGCTCCAAATGGGAAGTAAGTTCCTTCTTCTGTTTTGCTTAAGATATGAAGTACCATGTAAATTGGTAGTAGTGAATGAATCACAGTAACAATAATGGACAAATTGTTGAGTATTTATAATGTCATTGCTTGTGGATTTCTCTGCAGGAAGTCTGTTAAAGCAAGTTTTCAAAGCTGGCAAATACATAGCATCCAATTAAGTCTTTGTTCTAAATGTTTCAGTACGTTTGAATAGCTTTTTGGCTCCAATAATTATCTTTCTGAGAACTACTCTGGTTATAAAACATGTTTGTGCTTCTGGCCACAAGAACACCATGAAATTGTTTAGATATGTATTCCTAGAAACAAGGAACAGGCATTTTGCCCCCACTGACGTGCTTATGAAAGCCAAGGGAATCTCATTGCACATGAGAGAAATGGCATATTGCTAACTTCCTTGAAAATGTGGGCAATAATCAGTAGCAAGTCTCCAAGGTCCACCTATCATTCAGTGGCTGTGTTGCATAGTACTCCTTGCCACAGTTCTCAGTTTGGCCTTGTGCTGCCATTGGAAGTGAGTAATACTCTCAGAGGTAGTAGAACAATCCAGATGCAGTTGTGTTGGTTGTTGGTGTCCAGATTACTTTGTGTATAGAGGGGATGTGTGGTGCAGGAGCAGTAATATGGAGCTGACAAGTCCCAGCAAAACCCTGCCTTTGCGTTCCTTTTATATCTGATCTAATAGCACATTGGACACTGCAGCACATAACTGACATGCCACATACAGATGAGCACATCAGTTCAATTTTGGTGGTTATTAAGAATTGAAGGAAGGGATCTCTGGAGGAGAGGGAGGAGAAATACCTTCGGTACCTGAAGCTGATATAGTAACTTAGCCCCTAAAGAGTACCAGCTGATTGGTCTGTTGTCGGTCATCGTTTATCCTCCTCTTCTTACCATGTCAGAAATGGACTAGGCAGTAGGGAAGGTAAGGAGGATATGCAGTGAGACTGGGGTAGGGGTAGAGGCTGTGATATTGGCAATGGGGAATAGTGCAGAGCTTGGTCAGGTGTTCCCTTAGAAGGGCCTCACAGCAAATCTAATTTTCAGGGTGGGATTCATTCTTTGTGGACCCTTTCATCTGGTTTTTCTGCACAGTGCTTCACTTTTTCTTGTCTGTTTTCTCCAGGTAACAGCAAGCTTGCCAGCATGCCAGTGGGTGGAGCTGTAGCAGTTTCTGCTGCAGGATCTGCTGCTCCTGCTGCAGGTGCTGCACCAGCTGCTGGTGAGTACAGTTGATCATGCAAAGAGGTGTCTGGGCATGCAGGAATTGGAGTGGTGAAATTTGATCCCTTTCATCAAGCATGGATATTATGCATGCAGTAAAATATTAATGGGAGACTCCTTAAATTTTCCTATGGGCTTTTCACTTGTAGTTGCCAGTACCAGTGCCTCCAGGGATGGCTGCTATATGCAGAAGTGGGCAGCTCACTACACAGTCATTTTTGAAGTGAGGAAATGGCTTCTCCAGTTGCTGCTGCTTTCTGGTCTCTCCTCTTCTCTGCTTCCTCCTTGTCCAACCTGTACCATTTTGAAGGGTGTGGTCTGGGCAGTTGCACCTTACCACCAATGCACGGCCACCCTAGCTATTTTCACTTCTGGTGGGGGTCAGTCCAGGCAGAATAGTGCCATATGGTTCCTCTGGGACACAGAGAGAGGGGGAGAGACCCCCCACCCCATCTATCTTTGCATAAACTCTCTGGAAAAGCTCTGCCGGCAATTGCTTATGCTTAAAAGAGAACTTCCTAGTTCAGCCTTTGGATACACATTGGGATAGTTCAGATGAATGTGGCAGGAAGGAGCACTGAACCGATGTACTCTTTTCACAATGGCATGTAGGGAAAGTACAAAGGTTGAGAATTCCTTCCTGCTGCATTCACAAACCCATGGTGGTTTGGATTGTCTGAACTGAGCCATTGAGTGTATTCAGACATAATTGCCAACCATGATTTTCGCGATACACTTTTCCTTTTTTCCTGTACAGAAGGGGAGAAGATTGGAAGCTTCCTTTCGGGCTTGGGACAAACCACAGTTCACTGTTTTGTCTAAAGCTGCCAAATTGATGGCTTGCCCAAATGGTTATTACCTACAAACCAGGATCTGAATGGCAAACTAGTTAGGTGGCTTTAGATGAAGTGGCAAACTATGGGTTTCCACAAGGCAGGAAAGAAGCTTCTAAAATCTCCTTGCCTCATGCACAGGAAAGGGGAGAAGAGGCTACTTGTAGTCGTAATAAGTTTGAATGCATAAATTTATTTTAAAGTTGACTACTTTGGGGGTTGGGGGTCTTCCAGCCTCTATTCCCTGCTTGCTTCTGCCTCTGATGCTTTTTAAAGTAACGTTGACCTGCTGTATGCAAAATTACAAAACTTGAGTTTTTTGGCTGTCATGGCAGAATCTAATACAACTTCTAATACAGAAGACTGGCAGTGACTGCCACTTCAGCAGTCCACATTGTAATTTTGTGGGTGTTTTTCTTCTAGTCTGCAATTTTAAAATCTCTGTCCATTGCATCTTTAAGGCAGCTGTGAGGGCAAAGTGAAATGAGTATACGAGTACCCCTGTTAATTGGGCCAAGAGGCACCTTTTAAAGTGGTGGCTCCCTTTTATTTGGTGGGGGAGAGCAGCTGTCCCTATTCAGTCAAGCAGAGTCTCTTCAGTGGCTGTTTTTTTAATTATGGACCCTCTCTGGACAGGGAACTGTATTTTCTTTTGCCATGTAGATAGCTTTGAGAACTTGTTTGAAAAGCAGTAGATAAATATTTTTAATAAGCTTCCTTGAGAATTATCAGCTAATGAAATGTTTTTGTCTTTGCAGCTGAGGAGAAGAAAGAAGAAAAGAAGGAAGAATCAGAAGAATCTGATGATGATATGGGATTTGGACTGTTTGACTAACTCTTTTCTTAATCTATAATAAATCTTGGTTTAAAGAAGTTGCATTGTTGTGATCTACTTTATAGACTTTTTAACTTGCTCAATGTTCTGAATTCATTTGGTGTTGCTTCAGAAATGGCAGCTTGAGAGAGATGGAATCGCTTGAGAGAGATCGCTTGAGAGAGATGGCAGTGTGCCTTATATCTTTAAAAATACTGTTACATTCTAAAGTCTTAAGACCTGTGTTTGGCTTTTAAAGCAGGGCTTCCCACTGTAAACAGGACTCTTTCTGCTCTGGAAAGCATTCTTAGCACTGTGACTGTTAGGGTGAAAGGTTGAATGTTAACTGCATTTCTTTAGACAATGGAATTTTGTCATATAAAATAATAAAATGTATAGAGAAATGTTTTGTTTGCCTCACAGACTCCCTAATAAAATTGCCACCCCCTAGCATTAAGGATGTCCCAGTCATGGAGCACACGCTGGTGACGGCATGAGAATACAATTACCTGAAATACCCACAGTGTTTCATTGTTTCAGAGAAGCAATTGGCCAGGGCACTGTAGATTTAAATGTGTAATGTCTCAACTTTTGAAGCAATTCTTTGCGTGCAACTGAATAAAAAACTAGGTAGCCAAAGATGCTTCAACTTCTCTCCCCTCCCCAAAACTGGCTGTCCCTGTCATGCTAGTAAAATTGGCAGTTAGTTTTTTGCCTTGCAACTTGTTCCTGAGGATAAACATCATATCACTGTACTATGTAATACTTTACACATACTAAATTATGTTTTGTTTTTCAAAAACCAGTAGTGACTGATAAAGGCTGGGAATTGGGAAGGAATGAAACAGTCTAGGAAGAGAGTTGGTCTTGTGGTAGCAAGCATGACTTGTCCTCCTAGCTAAGCAGGGTCTGCCCTGGTTGCATATAGCAATAGCAATAGCACTTACATTTATATACCGCTCTATAGCCGGAGCTCTCTAAGCGGTTTACAATGATTTAGCATATTGCCCCCAACATTCTGGGTACTCATTTTACCGACCTCGGAAGGATGGAAGGCTGAGTCAACCTTGAGCCCCTGGTCAGGATTGAACTTGTAACCTTCTGGTTACAGGGCGGCAGTTTTACCACTGCACCACCAGGGGCTCATATGAATGGGAGACTTGATATGCGAGCACTAATATTCCCCTTAGGGGATGGAGCTGCTCTGGGAAGAGCATCTGGGTTCCAAGTTCCTTCCCTGGCATCTCCAAGACAGGGCTGAGAGATTCCTGCCTGCAACCTTGGAGAAGCTCCTGCCAGTCTGTGTAAACAGTACTGAGCTAGATAGACCAATGGTCTGATTCAGTATATGGCAGCTTCCTATGTTCCTAGTTCATTCCCCCGAGTCCTTTAAGTGGTACAGCTGCTCTTTAAAGGGTTTGCAGTAACCAACTGCCACTGTCTCCTGCCCCCGCCCCTTTACAAGCCGTGTTCAAACACGATGCAAGTGTACGAATGTGCCTCTGTTCATTTTAAAACTGAACATGGATACAGGTCCCTCGAATGCATAGCACAGATAGGAAGTGTAGTACTATGTTGTGTTCAAAACAATGTGAATAACTATATAGATTTGTACCTGTGTACATGAGTGTTTAACAGTGTCTGAATAGGGCTACACCCATCACATATGCACACACAACCTCAAATAGCCAAGGAAGAAATAGATGCAGCATGTTGTGTGGTAAGCTCACCTACTGTGGCAATCTCAATGGATGTCAAGTAGTAGTCTGTCACCAAATTGGTTTTGCTTTATGTATATGTGCAATCAGTTGGCATGGTTTTGTAAGTTCTACAATATTCTGCAATATACTTTGCAGTGGATTGTGTGTTTTTTCTCTCCCCAAGAAGGTTCCTTGCATTTCAGACTTCGTCTTTCATTTTAGTAGGCCTTGACACTACTGGATTCTTTTAAAAATTGCCATGATTATCTAGTTCTTGCCTGTCAGATTACTCAAATACACTTTAAAATATAATCTGGCAGGTAGTTGCTGCTGAGGAATGTGGAAGTATACCTATTTAGCAATTATGACAAGTTTGTGAAGAGTTGCACAACTCACTAAAAATCATTCTTAAAATGTTCCCCCCTCCCCTAGACAAGGAGGTAACTTTGCCAAGTACAGCAATGTTATCCTCTCCCTGCCTGACTTAAGGTGCATTTGCTACAATGAGAAATGAAATGCCATATTGGTGCTTAACAACTGGCAGAATGAGAACTGTACTTGTTGACATGCAAAAAGGTCCAGGTTAAATCCTTGGCACTTCTTTGGGCAGTGGGGCTGAGAAGGAACTCTAAACAGTATGGAGAGTTGCTTCTAGTCAAAAGTAAATAGTATAGATTGAATGGATCAATGGTCTATCTCTGTTCCATTAATTTTTTTTAATATTTTAAGATAATAGATGAATTACATTTGCTGGGGAAGAGGGCTTCCCCACTGTTCCTCTCCCATATATTTTTCACCACTTTGGAGGCCAGTTAATCAAGGCATGGCCCTGCTCTTGTGGGGAGCATCAGGAACTGGCATAAACCTCAGTGGCCACAGAAGTGGCTGCTGGAACACTGTGCTTGATTAGTATTTCCCCTATATAGTTGGTTTTTCTTTAGTCTGCTTCATACTTACACATGCTTGTCAAGATTCTTTTTGGCAAGAATGGACGACACTATTCCAGCTGAGGCCTTACAGTGTGGAATAGATTGTAATTGTCCCCTGAAGCTTATGGGCTGGTTCAGCCTTAAATGCACATTGGTATTTTGTTCCAAAGCATCATGCTACTTGCTCTCATTCACTTTATTGTCCACAATGAGTATAGATAATCACTTGGGCAAAACAAGCATTTCCCCCCTAATGCTACTGTAGCACAAATAATTGTTCTGCATCAGTAGACCGATGATGGTACAAATGTAATGGGAGAGTGCCTGCTGTAGTGAGGGAATTAATTCCTAATCACAACTTGGAGTCTCATACAAGTTAATGGAGTAGTAAAAATTGAGGGTGCATGCAAGTTAAAATTTAAAAAGCAGTCAATGATTCTTCCAGTGGTATGTTTGTTCACCCATGTTCATCCTTCACTCACAAAATAAAATCCCAAATATTTTTAATATAAAACCACATGAGGATTTGAAGGAAGTGTTTGTGATGCAAGGTGCTGTCCATAACCAGCTTTTCCTTAGTCCAAACTCACCATGCTGGAAATTTCCCCCGCAAAGCTCAGCCGAAGAAAGAAAAATGGTACTTAAACTATACTATTATATTATCCCATTGCTCAAAGCCTTTGGTGTGTATTTGTTCCTGCTGGATTGGCAGACAAGCTGGAAATTCCTCATCTTAATTTCACTCAAGCAAAATAAACCATTCTTGTATATGCTGAGCAGAAAGCACATATTCAAAGATTTTTTTTATTTTAAAGGTAGGGAAATGTGGTAGGACAGTTGCTATGTAGAAGATGGTAGCCTTCCCCCTTTTCTTTTAAATGGCTATAGGAATGCTCAGGTGGGTGAGTGACTATACATATATCCTTTGCAGGAATATATGCAGTATGAAGGAAGGGAAGGCTATTTCTTGTTACCATTTCATAGCACGAGCCAGTAGGTGCCTATGGTAATATGTGCATTGATGGCAGCAGTACTGATTGTACTGTCAGGTACTAGAAGTACAGAAGAAAAAGAATGTCAACCACATAATGCTGCATCCAAGCTTCTAGAAGTTACTGTCTGTCCACAGCCTGAGAATGAAGAGATTCACTCCCCTCCTACCAAGAAAAATAAATTAGAAAGAAAAAAACTGCATGGGCATAAAGAAACAAAGCAGAACTGGAAGTACTTTGGCCAAAGTGCAAAGGCAAAACTATGATGAACTCTGGACTCGTTAGATAGGCTCTACAGAGGAAAAACTGGCTTGTCCCTATTCACAATGAAGCTGTATTTAATAGGATAATAAAATACTGTGACCAAACTAATTTTTATATATCAAACTGGCTGTGGCTATTCATATTCCTCTCCATGATGTTGCTACTGAAAACTGTTCCTACACACCAATTATTACAAGCTCTGCCATCTAATTCAAAGTATTCAGAACAGCATATTATTTTGAAGCAACATGGGAGAGAGACAGGGATGTAAATACTATTGACACAATATTCAGGGCACTCTGGGTGTGGTTACTGACTGAGAAAGAACAAACTTTGGGGAGAACATCCCCCACCCCCATTGCCTCCCTCTTGTCTAAAGAGACTGAAATAGTATTCACATGCTCTCTCCTAATCACAGCCAGTGTGTAAGGATGTGCACAAACCTGTTTGGAGGCCCTTTTACGGACCTCCAAACAGGTTCAAACACAGGGTGGTTCAAAGGTGGGGGTGGGACAACTTTAAGAGCGGAGGAAGGGTGCACTTACTCCTCCCTCCGCTTTTCCCCTGCCAGACTGTTTGGAAACCAGTCTGGCAGTGTATCTTCCTGCTGCCCTGTCCGCTCTTCGGACTGGAAGTAGGCAGAAGTAGCTCATGTGCGTGCATGTTGTCCCACCCCTGCCAGTTCCGTGCACATCCCTTCCAGTGTGGTGTAGTGGTTAGAGTGTTGGACTAGGACTGGGAAGACCTGGGGTCAAATCCCCATTCAGCCATGAAACTCACTGGGTGACTCTGGGCCAGTCACTTGTTTCTCAGCCTAACCTGCCTCACAGGATCGTTGTGAGGATAAACGTAACCATGTACACTGCTCTGGACTCCTAGGAGGAAAGTCAGTGTATAAATGTAAAAGTTTTTTTTAAAAGTATAGAAGAACACACTTGAATCTTCACATATGTAAGGACACAAGGGACAAAATACGAAGTGAAACAGCCTTCTGACAGTGTGATGTTAAAACATAGCATGAATTTCAGGGAATCGGAGATCATGTCTAGAGATTTACCACAGGCTCTGTAAGTGTACCTTTAATCCTCAGGTTGTTGGTTTTTTTAAAAAAAGTTGAATTGTGGCATCATGTTCCACACATTGTTCTCTCCCTGTAGATTAAGGCTGGATTCAGTGCTGTGGGAACCATCACTAGAATAAATGTCTGATCCATAAGACAATGGGACATTATGCTTGTAAAGATGTTTGTGTGAATGACTGTACTTGTATTTATGTTAAAAGTGAACCTGGATACAGGCCCTTCAAATGTATGGTACAGATGGGAAGTGCACTTCTGTACCTGCATTCAGTATAACACGTGAATGACTATCTGTGTACACTCATATGAGTGTTGAACATAATGTGTGAATGGGCCTATTGTCTCATCTGGTTTTACAAAGATGGACACAGGCCAGGGGTGGAGCCACCATTATACAGATGGGTCCAAAGAACCCGGCTGCCACTCCCTGTGGAGCCGCCCCATCTGCCCCCTGCCTCTGATGTCAGGGGTGTGGCCATATGAGGTACTTCAGCTAGCAGTTTCCATTTTTAAAAATGCACTCTTTACTTACATTAACTAGCAACATAAGAAATAGATCGAATAGCAGTCAAACCAAGCAGTTTCAAAGTTGGAATTAACTTTTTTCAGCTGTATGAAGGGCGTTTACAGCTGCTGGCCCTGCCTTTGAGCTCCATGTGTGTGCTAGCCCTGCACCTTTGACCCCCACACATTCAGTGGAATGCAAGCATGGGTCCTGTGCATGTACTCATGCAGAGTCTGTTTTCATCTTCCACTGCTCTCTCTTCATTTGTTAACAATGTAGGGAGGAAATGTGGGAGAAGGTTTATGCCTTAGAAAGATCAACATATTTTGTGTGCAGCTTTTAGGGTGTGCTAAACTTAGCATGTTAACAGGTTCACATGCTAAGTTTAGCATGTTAATTGCACCTTCAATTTCCCCCCCTTAACATTTAAACAAGATAGGAGAATTGCATGCTATTGAATTGTCATGCCTTAAAATATTTACGAGTATTCCTACTAAAAGAATTTTAAAATAAAGCTTCGAATTCGTTTGAAAACAACATTTAAGCCATGTTAAGTTTTGTTTAGAATATTTATATACTGCTTTTCAACAAAAAGATCACAAAGTGAATTATAGAGTGTGTGTGTGTGTGTGTGTGTGTGTGTGTGTATGTATATAGTGGAGGGAGGTTCCATGTTCAAAAGGGGCTCAAAATTAAAAATAAAAAAAAGATACAAGGGAGAGACCAGCAACAGACACTGCAAAAGATGCTATAAACTAATCAGCAATATAATCGCTGTTTCTCATCAACAACAAACTTCCTGGCAGATGCTTTTATAGATATTTAGAGATACTATATAGATAGATAGATAGATAGATAGATAGATAGATAGATAGATAGATAGTATATATACTATCTCACCATTCTTCACCTGCTTCTTAAAGTGGTCCTCAAGGAAAAATAGTGCTGACCAGGGATATCACTTGCCAAGTTCTGAAACACAAAGAATTTTAGGAAGACTGGTACACACAAAGTCCCCTTCAGCTCAAACAGTGTACACACTAAATTCTAGATCTAATATTTAACTTGAATCAGCTTCTATAAAATGCTCAGGCATAGGCACGGAGATCAAGTAGGAAAGGGAAAATCCACACTGTGTGTGGTGAACAGATTGCATATTGAAGTTGCTCAGCATCAAATAATCTGCCTTTGAAAGATCCGGTTAATACCGGTCCATATAAACTGAATTATTCCCCAAATGAAAAATCCTGTGATAATTCCATCCTTATTCAGACTGGAGAACAGTCAATGGTCAAGCCTGAGCATCTTTCTTGGACATCAAAGTTCCTTCCTGTTTTAGCTAACATGAAGAGGCCAGGCAGGGCCAACATAAGGAACCGCTCAAGTTGGGATCTGCCTGAGGGTCCCCTGGAGTCCCAGGGGCCTATATGGGGTGCTGGAAGGAGGCCCAGTATCTCTCCTTCCACCCTTCTCTTTACAAAACTACTTTCTTCCAGGGGCCCCTTTGGCAATTCAGGAGACTCTGGAAGAAAAGCCTACTTGCTGCTGGGTAGGAGGAACTGCCACTGCAAAAAGGATGAAACTATGTCTAAGGGAAGAACTCATGTTCATCATTCACTAGGTAATAGTACCCAATTGGGCTTCTATTAACCTTCTGAGTAGTGCATCATCTAAAACTAAATCTCCAGCTTTACTAATCTATTAGACCACACTATCAATTGAAATATTATTTCCCTTCTCTCTTTTCATCCCTTTTTATGGGCCAAGCCCAGTGATGTAGTGGCAAATGCAGAAATGCAGGCACTTTCTATGCATGCTTCAACTAGGGATGTGCACGAACCTGTTCGGAGGCTCTTTTACGGGCCTCCAAATAGGTTTGAACACTGGCCAGTTCGAAAGTTCAATGGCGGGGTTGGGATAACTTTAAGGGTGGGGGAGGGTGCACTTACCCCTCCCTCTGCTTTCCCCCTGCCGGCACTGGATGGAAAATTGGTCCGGCGGGGTGACAGCGTACCTCCCTACTGCCTTGTCTATTCTTTGGACCGGAAGTAGGCAGAAGTCCAGACTGGTTTTCCAGCCAGTGCTGGCAGGGGGAAAGTGGGAGGGAGGGGTAAGTGCGCACTCCCCCACCCTTAAAGTTATCCCACCCCCGCCGGTTCCGTGCACATCCCTAACCCCAACATCCAGAGAAGCCCAGAAGTACCAGCACTCCATCCCTGTGTGTCCCCCCTCCACTACACCCCAGCCAAACCAGATGAGTCTTTACTTATGTCATTGGCTCTGGTATGTTTGCTGATAGACGGATAGCATGGGCAGCAGGGCAATCTGCATTCAGAACATATACACACCCCAAGCACTAGAGCCCATGATAGAATTAATACTTAGTTTGGCCTTAAGAGTGCAGTGCTACACATGCTGATTATGGATGTTCATATTTCAATGTTACTTCTCACATTCCCCTCAGAACATTACCCAGAGGCCCTCCCATAAGAAGTTGCTGTCCTGGCAGCCCCACTCATGACTAAGCAAAATGTGGCTTCCTCCAAGAAGCTCACAGGTTTTGAAACAAGGAAGGAGGGAAACATACCCTCAACGACATTATTATTTTAAAAAATGAGTTTCAACTGAGAATTTGAATAATAGGTTACAGGAAAGTCTGGCAAAACCTACGACAAATGTCTCAGGGGATTGTCTAAAAGCATATGATGTAGCACCCTTGCTGAAAATAGCAGGTCTGGGCCTGGTTAGTGTTGGATAGGAAGCCACTTAAGGAAGCCTTAGAATACATAAACAAAACACCAAAGCCATTTCCTGTTCTCTCATACCATATGTTCTCTCTACCATATACCATATGCCATATGTTTTATCTTTAATGCACCCAAACTGGAAGCAATTCCTAACAGTAAAACTGGTTAGATTATAAGAAACAAGTTGGAAGTTTTTAGTGTGGTAGTTGGGATTAAGCCAGTCTTGTGGTAGCAAGCATGCATTAATTGTTCCCTTTGCTAAGCACCTTTGTTTGCAATTAGATGGGCAACTACACATAAGCACAGCCTACTATAAGAAATTCCCCTTAGGGGATGGGACCTTAGCTCAGTGGCAAAACATCTGCTTGCATGCAGAAGGTTCCAGGTTCAAGTCCTGGATCTCCAGGTAGGGCTGCCAAAGATCCTTGCCTGAAGTCTTAGAGAGCTGCTGTCAGTCGGCAAAGACAATACTGAGTTAGATGAACCAATGGTCTGACTTGGCATAAAGCAGCTTCCTTGGTCTCCGGACTGTCTTGTCAACTGGCCAAAGGCTCCTCCATAAGGGCATAACTAGCAAGGGTTGCAAATCTCTGCAAGGGCAGCAATTACAACCACAACCCTAGGGCCTTGAGAGTAACGTAGAAGTCTCACCGACTTCAGTGAGAAGATGAACTCTCAAATAAGCATGCCTAGGATTGCAACCTTAGGCTTTGGTATGTCCACAGTTAGAGAGCTTGGAGAGGACGTTTCTTTATCTACCCCAGATGTAACAGAAGTGCACAGGTAATTTTTACACTTTTTTTTACACTTATATCTTGCTCTTCCTCCAAAGAGCTCAAAGCAGTGTACATGGTTGTTTTTATCCTCACAACAACCCTGTGAGGTAGGTTAGGCTGAGAGACACATGACTGGCCCAGAGTCACCCAGTGAGTTTCATGGTTGAATGGGGATTCGAACTTGGGTCTTCCCGGTCCTAGTCCAACACTCTAACCACTATGCTATGCTGGCTTAACTCCATGTTTCCAGACAATATTAATTAATAGTGCTCTCCTTACTTGTGCTCTGCTGCAGCTGGGGTAGATAAAGAAATCTCTCCTCCAAGCTCTCTAACACACACGGTCATCTCATTTTATTTATAAAGAAACTAAAGATGTAGAAAAAGAGCCAGTGAGGTGTAGTGGTTAGAGTGCTGGACTAGAACCAGGGAGATCAGTGTTCAAATCCCCAATCAGCCATTATACTGGCTGAGTGACTTTGGGCCAGTCTCTTCTGTCTCAGCCTAACCCACTTCACAGGGTTGTTGTGAGGAGAAACTTAAGTATGTAGTACACCATTCTGGGCTCCTTGGAGGAAGAGCTGAATATAAATGTAAAATAAATGTATGTATGCATGCAGTTATTTCATCCAGATTGAATACAGCATTTCTTAGTTCAGAATCTTGGCTTACCTTCATGCCAGAACTTTATCTTGTCTTTACTGCAGCAGACCAATATGCCTATCCCTCTGAAAGATGGCCTAACCTTGCTTTCACAGAAGTTCCTATACACCATCCCAATGAACTCATTGGGCTTATTTGTAAACAAACAAGTCTAAGAGAGAACTGCATTATTATTCTGAACCACCATCCCAATCACATACAGGTTTCCAGCTTTTCCTGAGGTGTAAAAAACAGTGCATTCAGCTAATTTAAGTGGCAGGCCTGTCCATGCGAAATGTGGCATGTGCAGGTCAGTGGCAAGTATCTTATTCATAACTTATTTTAAAAATAAAAATAAAAGCTTCCATCTTTCCCCGAGCAGGTTCTGGTGGAGAAATTTAAAATAATAATAATAGTGCATCACAGTTTATCTTGCGGGGGCGCGATGGGAGCAAAAGGCCTTTAGTTCCAGCCTCCAAAATTACCTACGTGCACTTCTGATCGCATGCCCGGAACACAACAATCCTCCCTCTACACCTCAGAAACACCACGCACTCTTTAACCTTCAGTCATATATACACATAACACACCTCATCACAATACACTTGATGCAAAGCAATGGGAGACCTTCAGCCTTGGCTTCCTCGTAGCGATAGGATCTCTCTCAAAACAAGCTTGTGCTTATCTGGGTCGAAAGCGACAGCGAGAGCCGCGCCGAGGCACGCGCCGAGGCACGCGCCGCCAGCTGCGCCACCGCTGGGCTCTGTGCACGCCCCCCATTGGATGCCGCCTCGGAACGCCCCCCGGGCTTTCTGGGAAATGGGGCCCCAGAGGCGGTTGCTTGCGCGCCCCACGGCTGAGACCTTTCCGTGCCCTCATCGCCAGCACCTCCTCCTCATTATCATTTCTTTGCCCGTCCTTTGGCGCGTCTTTCCGGCCCAACCGCAGCAGCCGCCGCCGTGAGCCGGAACTGGGAGTCCCCGCCTGCGTCAGGAAGGAATGGATTGTGACAAGCCCGAGCTCCGCCCCGCTGCCTGCAGGCCCCCAATATAACGCTTTCCTTCTGCCGTCACCCATCAGGTGCTAGCGGTAGCAGGAAGAGCGGAGCCGGGACAGGCGGGTGACAAGGAGCGAGGGGGCAGGGAAGGCGGCCAGGCTCTGAGGGGCAGGCAGCGGCCTCGAAAGCTTCGTTTCTCTCGAGAGCCGACCGAGCAGCGGGCGGAGAAAAGCAAAGCCTCGGCTGTGCTGCTCGCACAGACAGCGGCTGTTCCCAGGCGTGCTTGGTCTCCCTCCCGGCCGGCCATTCAGTGGGGTCAGGCGAGGGAGCGTTTCTCTGCAGTGCGCTCTCCCTCGGCGCCTTCCCGCCGTCTTGCTTTTTTCGCCCACCTCCCTCAAAAGGCTTGCGAGGAGAAGGAGGAGGCAGCGGCGGCGGCGATGTTCCCGCTGGGCTCCACCTGGAATATCTCCTTCGCGGGCTGCGGGTTCCTGGGGGTGTACCACATCGGGGTCGCCAGTTGCCTCCAAGAGCACGCTCCCTTCTTGGTAGCCAATGCCAAAACCATTTATGGAGCATCGGCCGGAGCCCTGACAGCCACAGCCCTCGTGACTGGAGCCTGCCTAGGTAAGGTCGCTCTTGCGTCTCCCTCAGCAGCCTTCCGCCAGGGGGCCGCAGTTCTCCCCCGGGCGGGCCCTCCTGCTTCGCTTGGCATGGCAGCCTTAGCCCACCCCCTTTCTCGTCTGCTGTGCCTCTCCGTGCAGTGTGTCCCTTCCGTGGGCATGCACTCTTCAGCTGGGACACCACGCACAACGCCGGAAAAACAAACGCGCTCCGCCTTGCTCACAAAGGGTGACTACACGGGTGGGGTGGTAGGCGGAGGTGTCTTCGCTTGGCCTCCTGACTCAGACCATCGGCCCAGTCAGCCCGAGACTACTTATGAAGCTTCTACTTTACTGCTGAGGTATGGCCCTTTCCTCATGCATGTCATTCCTGTGTCACTGGGTTATTTGTGTGAATCATCCGTATATGTGGATACGCCTCATCTTCCATGAGATGGAAAAATGGCTTTCAGTGGTTAAGATACAAACTCGTGATTAATCTTCACCTCCACTCTTCCATCCTAATAAAAGCTTTATATTTTACCATGGAAACTGTCTCCCAAGGCAAGGGTGACTGGGGGGGGGTACCTTGGGTAAGTAGTTTGTAAGTAGCCCCCCCACCTTTTAAATCTAACATGTAGAGCACAACTTGCCCACCCAGAAATGCACTTTGTCCCTTCTGTGTCCTCCCTCATCCCCTCCCCCCGCTTGTGCTGCCACTGCCCAAGTGCAAAAATGGACTCTCACAAAATCAGAATGGATTCACTTTCTGTGCAACACTCACTTGCATTATTCATGTGTATTGGGTTTAGGCTGTATAGAGCCAGGTCTGTGACTTTTAGGGTAACCATGTCTTTCCCACTCACTCATGTACTGTTCTCTGATCTCTCTTGGGACCTGGACTATAAATAAGACCTCCTGGCCTTTTGGTTAGGGTTTCTTCTGCTATTTATTTACAAGCTCTCTACACAACCCCTTGCCACACCCCCACACTCATCCCACATGTTCTTTGTGAAAGGGATCAGCATGGACATTAGGAGGCACTAACTGAAAAGAAATGAGTGTTTAACTTCAAAACAATCTCTTATGACACTTCTCCTATACTTCCTCCAAAGGCACCATAGTCCTCCAAATCACTATGGTGTTGTTGTTTTAAACTTCTAAGGCTTCAATTCTGTGTCCATCTACTCATTGAGACTTAATATGTGAAAGACTGAGCTAGATGAATCCTTCCTGCTTATGAAGCCTAGCCAGGAGGGGAGGGAAGCAAAATGTAGGGTTGCTGACTCCCCCCCCCCCCGGCACCTGCACCATGGTGGCAGGGCTCCTGTGCTTTCAGTAATTGCACAATAGGCAGAAATCCGCCAGGTGATTACTGAAACTATATGCAGGGAAAAGCTTTACCTGCTGAGCTCCTGTTTACTTTGCAGTGACTGACAACATATAAGCTATCGGGGGGGGGGGAGGGGTGGTGGTGATAGCAACATAGGAAGCAGCCTTATACCAAGTTGGACCATCTAGCTTACTACCATCTACACTGTACTGTCTACTCAGTACAGTGGTGATACTCAATATATCTGGTGGGCCACTGTGTGAAACAAGATGATTTACTAGATTTACAGGATGCTTAACTTGGGCCTGATCCAGCAGGGCTGTTCTTATGTTCTTTACTGTCTACACTGACTGGTAGTGGCTCTCCAAGGTTTCAGGCAGGAGTCTTTCCTAACCCGACCTGGAGATGTCAAGGATTGAACCTGGGACCTTTTGCATGCAAAGCCAATACTCTACCACTGAGCTGCTGCCCCATACCACCACCACCATTTATTATTTATTTATTCAATTTCTATACTGCCCTTCCAAAAATGGCTCAGGGCAGTTTACACAGAGAAATAATAAATAAGATGGATCCCTGTTCCCAAAGGGCTCACAATCTAAAAAGAAACATAAGATAGACACCAGCAACAGTCACTGGAGGTAGTGTGCTGGGGGTGGATAGGGCCAGTTACTCTCCCCCTGCTATATAAAGAGAATCACCATGTTAAAAGTTGCCTCTTTGCCAAGTTAGCAGGGGTTAATAATAATACCGATTGTTCTAGCTTTTCCATTTACCCTTGCTGTTTTTCCTCAGATTGTTCCTGAGTCTTTTGGACTGCAATCCTATGCAGTCTTTCTTGGAGTAAGTTCTATTAAACTTGCTTGTCTGCTTATGAATCAATGTTCATAGCAGTAAGCTGTTAATATGAGGATAACTAGGTGTGATATGGAAGATTAATAATTGGGATCATCTGCAGTTTAAAAAATAATACAGGAAGTCTACAGCTTACAAATGAGTTATGTTCCAAACGTTCACTTGTAAGTTGGATGTTCATAATTCAGTGTACACACAGTTCCCAAGAGTAATGACTTGTTTGTGTGTGTGGGTTGGTGTTTATAAGCTGAAGATTTATTTAATGTGGTGTGTTATGGAACTTTGTATGTATAGATGTTTTTAACTCTGGGAGTGCCTGTCATAGCTGTATTTTCCCACCTCCAAATTGTATCTTGACCATGGTGCAGTGGAAGAGGTTGGGGTTAGCTTTTCTCTCCCTGCATGATTTTCTTGATTAAAATTCCCTCTACCAGAGCTGCTATTTGTTCTGTAGCAGAAAAATACCTTATCTGTATCTTTTTTCTGTTGGTGGTAAAAATGGTGAGGTACATGATTTTCAGTAAGAAAACTGTGTGAGGGGATAGAGTTAAGAACCCCTACCCACTTCAAATCAGTCTCAATGGCTTCATTATATATCATTTAAATCATTACTCAAAATAATTAGAGGAGCAACACATAATTGATGCCTCTGTACTAGAGTGACTACAGTAATACACTGCCCAGGGCCTTTGGATGGACTGGACAGTATAGAAATGTAATAAATATCTAATGCTCCAGTTCTAGTTGTTGACTCAGTTTATTGAAATTAGGAGCTCCTATTTCCAACTAAGTTGGTTTAGGATTGGGGTGAAATCTAAGCTAATGCTGTTTTGGAAGACATTGATTATTTTTCTGTGTATAAATAAACATTTCGAGAGGGGCTGTAAGATGGATCTTTTTTCTGACAATTCCTCAGCTGGAAATGGACTACATCAGAGAGAAAGAAATCATAGTCGATCACATGCAGTGTTCCATCTAACAAGGATTCCCAGATGTTGTTGACAGCAACTCGCAGAATCCCCAAGCAAAAGACATTGCAGCTGGGGATTCTGGGAGTTGTAGTCAACATCTGGGGATCCCTGTTAGAGGGAACACTGATCACTTGGTTGCAAAAAGATAGTAGTGAGCATGGAAAATGGGGGAAGAGTGCAGGTGTAGGTCCTCTAGAGTAGGGAGTGGACTTGCCATTAGTACAACAGCACCCTCTCCTCTATGGGTGGGTTGGACTCCATACTTTGCTTGTTCACTCCTCCTCTGGTCATGTCTTTCTTGCTCAAGCAGGCATGGATGGATGCAGTCAGGAGAAGAAGGGCGCAAGCATGGTGGGGGGGAGGGTGTTGCTCCCGCTTCTTCCTGGTCACGTCCATTTAGCTCAAGCAGGTGATGGACCCATGTGATCAGGAGGAAGAGGGAGCAATCCGCCCCTCCTTTGCTTGCTCCCTCTTCCTCTTTGTCATGCCAATCCATTAGCTGGCTTGAGCATCACACTTGCATTTCCAGGTGCCATGGCAAGCTGGCATCTGGGAATTGTTGAGCCCTGTATCAGGATTTGCTATTGTACCCACACTGTCAGCTATTATAAAGTAATCTGGTGTGCTTGGGACTAATGTGGGATCCTTCTGCAATCCTATTTCTCCCAGAGTCCATGCTCCAGAGACCAATACTGAAAATAGTTTGGAGGCAAAATTAATAATTAAAAGGATTAAATTTAATCAGCTTAAACAAGTGCACATGTAATACACAGATTTTTAAAGCAACAACCCTAACCCTTTGTTTAGTAAAACAAAACAGGCCACAAAAGTCTCACAGATTTTTGTAACCCACACAGTGTGAGTGAAAGAGTTGCTCTTCAAGCTTCTCTGCCGTTTATAGGCCCAGTCTCCCTGGCTCCTGGTGCTGTCTCTGTAGTTGAGGGATGCTGGAGAGAAAGCTGCTGTGCTCTTCTCCTTTCCAAAAATTTAGCCTTTCCCTTTCCTCTTCTTGTTCCAAACACTTCTCTTCTCTTAATCTCAGCCCCCCTCTTCCTCACAAACACTTCCCTGTGGCCACCCATCAGGGCCAAAAGTAATTCAAAGCACTCTCCATTCAACAGAGAGCTACACACATGCAGGCTTACATCTCCACAGACATGTGGAACTGGAAATGGCCTTTCCTCAGGCTAAGGATTTTTAAACGTCCGTGGGTGGCATGCCCCATTTCCAGGCTGGTCTCTGGCTATTGCTGCCACCACCATTCCACCCCCTTTCCTGCTCCCGCTCCTCAGCACCCAACTTGACCAATCCAAGGAGGTTTGACTGTAAGAAGGTGGAACACCCATATCTTCATCCTGATTGCTTTTGGGGTTTGCTTTGCTTTCGTGCTTCCTGTTTGTTGCAAGGAAGACTTCATGTCTTGTGTAAAAACATCCAATTTTCAGACCATTCTAGTGACCTTGGACTGTTGGCCTGCATGTGTACTCAGTTTCACTCTTCTGTTTCTGATAACCTTGTCAGTTACCCAGTCCTTGACATCTTTGTATATTTAGAAAGCAGGTTTGTTGGTATGCCTAAAATCTGAAGAGGGATTTAAAAGCCTTTTCAGCATTCCTCAGTAAAGAATGAGGATAGGTGGATGATTGTTTATATGGTGTTGAAATGTTTGTTTAGGAGGGATATAAAAATGGGAAATGCGTGGGTTTGTGGATTCTGGCTTAACACCTGGCCCTTGAATTAACATGGAGCTTACAAGAAATCTGCTTGATCAAAGGCACAGAGCAAAGCATTAATCCACAATTCACATGCTGTATGAATTGGCTTTTGGTTGTAGTACTGTGGCTCCTGTCATCTCCTTTCTGTGGGAGAGAATAGGAACCATCTAGCAGTGACAGACTCCCTTTTTATCGCCCTGAGCAAGTCACTTAGCCTATCTATTCTTGTCAATAAAATGGGTGCAACCAGGTGACAACAGTATATGCAGGTCCTACTCTGAGGAGTCTTCAGTCTCAAATGCAGGGCACAGTTGGAGTGTTTTGTCTTCCTACTTTTTGAGAGCAATGGGAAGTGGAAGGAAACATTTTAGGCACTTTATGTCTCAAAAACATAAAGAGGGGTGTGGTTAGGTCAGTCCATTTGCCCCCACTGCTCTGGAAAGAATGCAAGTCCTGGGACAGGAGTTGTAGCAATTCTGTTAGGCCTTATTCTTAAATTGCACATTGAAATGAATCTATAAAACAAACAAGATATGAGGGCTCATGTCCTCCATAGTCTTCTATGTCCCACAAGAGAGAAAGCAAATAAATAAACAAAGAGGGTCCCACAAGAGAAAACAAATTAAACTCTGGTGTGTTGGTGCAAAGTTGGTTTGTGTGAATGGTGACTAAGAGGTAAAATGGCCCTCATGTGCATGTTAAATGTACCTCAACTGGGAACTTATCCACAGCCAATCTCTACTGCAGACAACTCTGTTATAGCAAAATATTTTGGAAGTTTATTTATTTTATTTATTTATTTGATTTATATACCGCCCTTCCAAAATGGCTCAGGGCGGTTTACAAGTTGGGTATAGGTCTAGAGTCCTACCTTGTTAGTTGGGGAGGAGTGTGGTATAGTATTGCTGAAGGTCTGGTTGTGCCTGAGCACATGTTGTCCTCTTAGCAGTCTGATCTTCAGAGTTCAGTTGCTGATGTGCTGGACAGATATCTTTTAATTATGTCACTTCAGTGCTATCAGTGAAAGGCCACCAGTTTGTTAATTTTACTAGTAGGTAAATTAATCTGTCATGTAGATTGTACTTTGGTCTGTACTTGTCAACCCATTAGGTTATGGGCAAATATGTTGGTGATAAAGTATAGACATTTTCTTGTACTTCGTCCCTTGATCAAAGTCATTTGGGAGATCCCTACTAGCTTCATGGGTGATTAACAGCTCCTGTTAATATGAACAGTAGATGCACTAGTGCACTGCCTGTTTCTGCAGCGGATTGCTAGTAGTCCGATTATCTCAGTTTTATTCACTGTTCTGGTTTTGTAACCCAAAAAGGCTCACGTGTGTGGGGGGGGGGGAGAGGGAGAGAGAGATCAGTTCTGGAGCCAACTTTGGGAATTTTTGTAACATAAAAGTATGATGGTATCTGAAGTGTGAGTAGGCAACATTGGGTAGAAAGAAGTGAAGATAGGTACCCAAGATCATGCTAATTAAAAAGCTTATAAAGTGATTCATGCTAATGTGTAATGCTAGGCTTCCTTTGTTGCCTCCCATATATAATGAGTTATTCCCCAAAGAGTAACAAGACTTACTGGTTATGGAATATACTTTCAAAGTGCTTTAAAGATGAAGCCATATTCCTGTAAGCACAAGCTAAACTGGAAGTGTTGTGAGTTTGCCTGTGTTCATGGATGAGAGTCCACAATAAGATGAATCTCAGATTTCTTTTAAAATGGAGACGAATGACTTGTAGGGCCTCTGCTGTTCTCTTCACATCATACAATGTTTGGTTTTGCTTAGTTCATGTTTGGCTTAACACTTGCCTCCCATTAAAGTGTGCCTGTGGGGTTATGTATAGTAAGGTAGAAGCAGGGACAGGTAGGTGGGGGGGTGCGGCTTCGGTTTCATTGATTAGGTTCTTGTCAGCTCCTGCTAGAGATCTTTCTGCATTGGAATTGGCCCTTCAGAAAATTGGTTTTCTGAGGGACAGATTAGGTGGTTAGTCTGCTTGATCAAACTACTAGGATAGGCTTGCTCAATCTACTGCTTGTGGACATTTGTATCTTTATCTTTAATCAGCATGGTTGTGGATGTTGTAAGTCCTTAAAATGCAGACTTCATAGCATTTACATTAATACCAATTAATGGTTTAGTCCTCATGTTACACCACAATACAAGGAGGTTGTGGGGGGGAAATAAACCTTTATTGCTTCACAGGTCAGCAAATGCTTCTATAAACTTGCTGCTCTCTGTCTAGGCCAACACTAGAACTATTCTGGGGGGGTTTCCTTCCCTTTTCCCAGAGTTCCATTAGGCTTTCCTTTTTTAAAGTGACAGTACCATATTAACAATTAATACCAGCAAAGCCTTAACCAAACTGGATTATACTTCAGTTCCTTTCACATGCACATACTTAATGTTTATTATAGAGAGCCATATATTTGGTTCTCTATCTAATACTTGTAAGTTATTCATAATCCTTCAAATGCCAGTTGTTGTTCAGCATATACAGACAGCATTACTATCCATGGTTTTCCAGTGCATGCATTAGAACTAAAGGTATTCTATGAATACTTAGCAGGTAGTTCCATTGATTTGCTCACTGGGACTAACTCTTAAGAATTTAAGAGACATTAAAGAGACATTGAAAATAAGCAACAGAATGCCAAAACGTACTGCCTCCAGACGGTGCTGAAACCAGGATGTTTGAGGTCACGAGTTGCTTCATCGCTAGAGAACTACATCTTCTAAGCTGTTGACTAATCATCATGATATACTTAGAGTGCATGCAGTATAATGATTTTGAAGGCAATACAGTGTCTGGTGCAATTTGTTCTGGCTCCTCCTGTGCCAGAAAACTCCTGATTTACCTACTCTTATCAAACTTTATTTATTTATTTAAAATATTTCTATACGGCCCAAAACTTGTGTCTCTAGGCGGTTTACAATTACAATCATTTAAAACATTAAATCAATTGACAATTAAAATCATGCAAAAGATTAAAAATAATTAAAACCCAGTATTAAAATTATTTAAAACTATAAATCTAATTAAAAGCCTGGGTGAATAAATGTGTCTTCAGTGCCTTCTTAAAAGTTGCCAGAGATGAGGCTCTTATTTCAACAGGGAGCACATTCCAAAGTCCAGGGGCTGCAACGGAGAAGGCCCTTTTCTGAGTAGCCACCAGATGAGTTGGCAGCAGCAGCCAAACCTCTCCAGATGATCTTAGCAGGCGGTGGGTCTCATGGAGAAGAAGACTCAAGACTGAGTAGGTAGTAATGGCACTGGATATGGAAATGAACCTTCAGATATCTGCTCATTTCATCCAGTATGCATGCTGAACAGGTATCCTGTCCTATCCTGAGGGTAGGGCAACCCTCAGAAATACATATTCTGCTGTTTTGTTTTGTTTTAAAAAGATGCGTTTCAAGCTCACCCAGTACTTGAACTAGAATAGACTGTAGAGAATGATGGTATCTTTGGTTACCAACAGGTGGTTCCCATCTGTCTTGTAGAGTTACCTGTGAGAACCAACTCTCTTCTCTATCAGTCCCAGGATAAAATTAATAAATATCTTAAATTCTGAGTTCACATTCTTTTCTTCTCCCCACGACCCCACACTTTGGGAGTAGTTTGTTAAACTAAGTCTGAGGACCCAAACAATCTGGTGCAGGGCCAGGGGAGACCTGACTGGTTCTCTCAACTGTAAAAAAGAAAAGAAAAAAGCAGATGCCAGGTCTGACTTTTATCCAAGCAGCAGCACTAAGAAAGGAAGCTTAATCCTCACTCGCGCCAATGCAGTTTTTCTAATCTAAATTCCATTTCCTCCTTCCCCATGAAGCTGCTATTAGCCCCAATAGAGAACTGATGCAACCACCACCATACAAGTATTGGTATTTCCCCCCCCTGCAAGGAACAATTGCTCAATCAAAATGCACCCTTTTTACAACTGCTTTAAACACTGAGGTTAGGAGATCTGTCCATGGCTTCACTGTGTCATGTCTGTTTTGGCTCTGCATTGGACAAGCCAAAGATAAATGGGTAAATAAAGACCACATCTAACATTTTGGCATTGCATGCGGCCTGGCTTCTCACTCTCAAGGAAGACCTTTCTTTGTTTTTCCAAGCCTGGTTCAGCCTTGGTTATAGTTGGAATTGTCCCTTATTTAAGAAATAATTATCTCCCCCAGATTTATTAGTTTCTAATTCTAAGTAAAGTTTTATGTGCCAGGTGCAGCTAGCTTCTGGGTCATTACTACTATTGATACTTAGCATTTATTTGTTCAAAGTGTTACATGTAGAATCTTGGGAATCTTTGCTAGGTAAGTCAGTGTTGTCCCCATATTACAGGCTTTAGGAGTTGCACAGCATGCAAACATGCTCTTCTCTCATGGTCTGTGGACTGCACTATGCTAAGGGAACCCTCACAAAGGTAATGGCTTTTATCATGGCCCACTTGTTTGTTTCAGCATTTCAACTTGGAACTGAAGAGCATCTGCACATGTCTGTTTTTACTTAGAACTGGAGAGCATCTGTGTGTACTTCTTTTTTGTCTGTTATGATTTAATGTGTTATGTGTGTTAGCTGTATGTTGTACTCCTCTGTTGTGAGCCACCCAGAGAACAATTTATAGGGTGGCTAACAAAGTTTATTATTATTATTATTACTGATGCCTGTCAGAGTATGTATTTATTTAATAAACATGTATACCACCCTCTGTTGAAATATCCAGGCGGTTTACAGCATAAAACAAACCAGGAATTTAACAGTTAAAACATATAAAAACTGGATTAAAATATAAACACCAACTAAAAAGCTTGGCTGAAGAGATGTGCCTTTAGTTTTGTAAAAGCCAACAGGGATAGAGCAGCTCTAATCTCAGCAAGAAGTGCATTCCACAGTCCTGGGGCAACTATAGAGAAGGCATGCCTTTTGAGTCACCACCAGACGAGCTGGCAGCACCCTCAGATGAACCTCCCTTGAAGATCTTAATAGTTGGTGGGGTTCATAATGAAGAAGGTGTTCTCTTAAATACCGTGGGCCCAAGCTGTTAAGGGCTTTATAGATAATAACCAGCACTTTGTATTTTGCCTGGAAACCTATTGGTAGCCAGTGTAGATCTTTTAGAATCTGAGTAATATGGTCTCTGCAGGATGTCTCGGAGATCAATCTGGCAGCAGCATTCTGCATCTTATGCAGCTTCCAGACTATATACAAAGGCAGGCCCACGTAGAGTGCATTGCAGTAGTCAAGCCTGGAGGCTACTAGCATGTGCACCACTGTCTTAAGGTCACTCCCAGGAAAGAGCACAGTTGGCACAAGGGTGCACCAAGATGATTTGGGTGCCTGGATCCCCCAGCTGCGAGGGCCCCCTGCATACAAGGGCATGCTCCGCCAAACCTCTGGTTTTTAAAAAAAACTTTTTTCCTTACTGCGGCTGAGGGGTGCCTCTTGTTGTGGGGAGCAGAGCAGCCCTCCCTTCTCCCCACCCTCCCCTGATGGCAGAGAGACCAGAGGGACACTGGCTGTGTCTGTTCAGGCCACTGTCTTTAACAAAGTGTGAGGCGCACCTGCTCAGTTTAGAGATCTCTAAACTGAGCATGTGCGCCTCACAGTTTGTTAAAGACAGTGGTCTGAACAGACGCAGCCAGTGTCCCTCCAGTCTCTCCGCTGCCAGAAGAGAGAAGGACTGCTCTGCTCCCCTCCCCCTGCAGGCACCCCTCACCTGCGGTAAGGGGGGGAAGTAAAAATCCCAAAACAACAACCAGATGTTTGGTGGGGTGGGCATGGGGTGGCTGCTGAAGCTCTCTGGCTATTTGGAGACCCCCGGACCTTGGCTGACCGGACCGGGTCCCCAAGGTCCGGGGGTTAGTGCACCTCTGAGTTGGCAAACCAGTGGAAGCTGATAAAAAGCACTCCTGGCCACCAGCAGCAGTACTGCCAAAGTACTGTGTGTGTCCCACTTATTGGTAGACTACATTACCAGGTTCTCATGATATACTGATGGATCAGAAGAATCTCTTTTGTGATGGATTGTATGTATCAACTCAAGCATCTCTACAAGGGAAAAAGAAGTAACTGTGTATAGCCAGATATTGTCGCCTTAACAATAAGTTGTTTGAGGGAATCTTATTAGCTTTCTGAAGTATCTATAACCTCTGGTATAGACAACAAAACCACTGAAAACATGTAGCAACATTTTCAGTAGTGACAATTCAAGCACATATTCCATATGCGCTTTGCAGTAGAAAAGGTTGTATGTTTGCGATCAAGATGTTTGACATTCCACAGAAGCTTGTTGAAGAGTTTTATGAGTGTCTTGCTTAAGACCTCTTGTTCCAGCCTTGTTCCAGTACTCGATGCTGGCTACTTTGTGATTGGGTTTATGTCACTGGGTGATAAGGTAACAAACTTCCATGTGACTGCAAAAAAAGGGACACTGCTTGATAGGAGACCCTCTTGTAGGTGTGGAATCAGCAGTACTTCTTGCTCTGGTTACGTGAGGTGAAACTACCTAAATTATCTTTAAAGGAAAAGGAAAAAAGAAGAAAAAGAACAGGCCAGGCACTCTTGGTATTTGTAATTAAGCCCTCAAGGTTTAAGTTGGGGTGTGTGTAACATCTGAAGTAGTCTTGTATGTGAGCAGAACACATTTTTCAGTCTCTTATGAAGTGTGTGTGTGTTCTTCTTAGTCTTTGGAAACAATGACAAGTGGAGATGAGATTCTGAAATGGAATAAACTGGCAGTAAAGCTTTAAGATGCCAAGGAGTCTCATGCTTTTGCACTGTGGGAGCCAACATTTATCATATTTATAACTGGGATGGAATCTTCCAGTAGGTCACACCCTGGTGGGTTTAATTTTCTCTCTCTCCTGTAACATAGTTTCCTTGAACCACTGGAGTGTGTTGCCCTAAATATATCCTGTACCCTAAATATATCCTGTAAGGAAATTTTGGTATATGGAGTGTTTGTGTGTTTTGTACATATTGAAACTTAACATGCTGAAAATTGCTCTTGGGGTGGCTTGCAACAACAATAAAACCAATGTAATAACTAATAGCATTCAAAGTTATAATAGAAAAACCTATCGCCTCCTAAAAACCTGTCAAAAGAGAATTCTTTACCAATCTAAAATTAGCGAGAGAACAGACTTAGCAGCTCTCGTTTGGAAGAGTGTTTCATAATCCTGGACCCACCACCAAAAACGCTCTCCTCCTGGTCTATTCTCTACTAAAAATGTTGGCACTTGAGCTGACAGTTGTCCAGCAAGGAGGGATGTTTATGTATATGTGTGTTCAATAAGATATCCTAAGCCCAGACTGTTTAGGGCTTTAGAGGTCAAAACCAACACTTTGGCTTTGAAACAAACTGAAAACTAATAGATGAAATACAAACAATGCTATATGCTTCCTGTGACCCAAATCAGACCACCATGATTTGAATCAGTTGAAGATTCTGAATTATTTTTCCATGGCAGATCCACTTAGTGCATTGCAGTAGTCGAGTTGAGAAGTTACCAGAAGGCACATGGTGGCCAAGTCTTTCTGCCGCCAGAAAGAGGCACAGCTGGCCTCTTCATGGCTGTAATCATTACCAGGATGTTTGAAAGGAATACCAGATCTGGGAGCATTCCCAGATGCCAACCAACTCTATCAAGAGGAATGAGCTTTGATCAAAAACAGGCATGTCTAGTTGAGCAGACCCACCATCAGCAGCTTCAACTTGTTTGGATTAAACATCAGTTTAGTCTTTCTCAAGACAGACTTGAGAAAGGTGATGGAAGACTTTGCCACGCCTGATGCCTAAGAACAAATACAGCTCTTGGCATACTGATGTCAGTGTGCCACAAATCCTTCATTAGCCTCTTCCAATAGTTTCATAAGATGCTGGAAACTCAGAGCGTCCCAGCATCACTTTCTGGAACAATCCTGCAAAGAAAGAGCAGAATTGCTGCAGACCAAGTGCAGACCTATATAAACCTGACCAGAAGGATAAACTGTTGATGGTATCAAAAACCACTGAGAAATCCTGGAGAAACAGGGTCTCTCTCTCAATCTCAATCTCCTCTCTCTGCATGTCTTTTGTCAGAGTGACCATGACAGTTTCTGCCCAAAATCCTAGCCAGCAGCCAGATTTAAATGGATTCAAGAGGATCTGGAGCAGAAATGCCACCATTCAGTCATCTTGGTTAAGAATGGAACATTGGAAACTGGTCTATATTTTAGCAATACCCAAGGGTTGTAAAAAGCCACCTTCAATTGTACTTTTGATAGTTTCTTTAACGACAGTTAGCTTAGATCTTTCCCGCAATGATGCATTAATAATTATCAAGCTGGAGTTAACAGCCTCTCTCAACAAACTTTACGTGTGTGTGTGTGTGTTACGTAGAGAACATGTAGCCTTGGCTATAGGCATTGTCATAAGTTTCCCCCAGTACTTATGTCTAGAAGCAGTGCTGTTTACAGTACATGATGTTATGAACGGCTGTTCCAAACGTTCTTAATAATCAAACAAAACGAAAGGGAACTATCAGCACAGGTAATCTTCTAATCTCTTTTCAGAACCCTCAGACCTTGGTTAAACAAACATAAGGAGCAAGACAGTTGCTTTTACACATGGTTGTCATTTATTTGAGCCATGTTTCATGTTAAACTGATTTTTTTTTGAGAGAGAGAGAGGAAGTTTTCTTCTGTAAATGGAGGCGCATCGAACACCAACATGAGATCTGGTGGAGGTGCTAGTTAAGGGGCCACTCCATTGAGTTCAAACATAGCATTTATGATGTTAGCTCCTTTTTTCTTTACTATAGGGAGTGCCTTCCATTTGTTTCCATGCAACATGCCTAGATCTCATTATAATCCAAGTCAGGCATCCCCAAACTGCGGCCCTCCAGATGTTGCTGAACTACAACTCCCAGCATTCCTAGCCACAATTTATTGTGGCTGGGTATGCTGGGAGTTGTAGTTCAGCAACATCTGGAGGGCCACAGTTTGGGGATGCCTGATCCAAGTATTCAGTACCTCTTGGGAATGTAGGGACCAAGTGGCACAACCACCTTGAAACTTGTTGGAAGAATAGGAAGAAGTCTGGCCCTTTTGTTGCTAAACATGGATGGGACTCGCTAAAGGAAATGTGCAGCGTTACATGGCCTGCCTTCCTTTCTAGCTGTGGATTCTGTCACAGGGCATCATAAGTAGAACTTGTCCAATCAAATTTTTTATTTGGATGAGTTTTATTCCTGCTTCCTGACCACAGTTTGAGTTATTATTTCCCCCCATCACTACCAGATCAGGCTGACAATGGCCCACATATATTACATGTTGTCCTCTTCCCAATGTATTGGTTGGCTTATTGGATATCTTACAGGCTTTTTATCTAAAAAATACCTCTGGAATTAGTGGGTGTTAGTGTGATCTGTCAAGGGTGGGTGTGGATGGATAGACCTGCCTTTATGTTAAGGAGTTGGACTAGATGCCTCGGTTGGGCCTTTTAATTCAAGAATTGCCCCTGGATAATTCTAGACCTTTAATGTGATGAATTTCTCTTTAATTGAGAAATGTTATTTTTCTGTGTAGAACTAACTCTTTAGGTTTTATTTGTTCTACACTAACAGCAATAAATTGTGCAACAAGATAAAGTATGTTGCCTGTTTGCAATTAAGCATATTTATATTTTCCTCACTTTGCATAGTTCTGTTTTTGCTAGTCATGGAGTAGGGATTGGCAAGGAACTCTGGCTACCAGGAATATTATTAAGGAACTATTATTCTGATATTTCACCAGGAATTACTCCCTCTCCCACTACAACATTTTCAAACATACATTTTTCATCATAAGGGCCAGAAACTTGTTTTGTGTTAAAACAAAAGACTACTACTTTAAAGAAGCTGGATTCTGTGGCAACACCACTTGGAGACACCAGAGATTAAATCTGGGACTTCCTGCATGCAAAATATGTGTTCAGCTACTGACCTATGACCCCTGTTTACACACAGCCCTCTCCATATTTCATTTTCCTGGTTGGAGCTCCCTCCCTCCCTCCCTCTTGAAAGTGGGGTTCTCTGCTAGTGCTTGTTTGTGTACAATGCAATCTTGAGTTGTGCAACGTCTTCCCCAGGGCCTGATTTGTGGACAGCCGAATCATCTGCTGGAAATCTGCTGATGGGAAAACTCCACTTCTACCACCACATATTGCAGCACCAGGACTCCCAAGAGGCAGTTGTATGCCAATGGCTTAACCAGGGGTGTGTGGAAAAGTTGAGGTTTCAGCACAGTGCTGTCCTTGCATGTGAATTATACTACCCTAGAGAGGGATCACCAGAATAAAAAGTCTTTAATGACCTAATCATTGGCAGCTTGCCCTGAACAAACCGATACTTGTGGGGCAAAGTTAAATTGTAAACTAAGCCTGAATCCATACACATTATATGGAAGGGCAAAGAGGATAAGAGTAACAGAGGTTAAGCAGCAGAGATTGCTGGTATATGAAACAAATTAGCAGAGCTGATCTTTATGTCAGAGCAGGTGGCGTTTGGCTTTCCAAGACACTCTGATGGAAGAGGGTGTGGAAAGGGCAGAAATGATTCCTTCCATTATTGACTCTGCCCTCTGAGAGCTAAATCTGGAAGGGAGGCCTTTATCTTCTATCTGGACAGGTAGGATGCCATTTAATGGCTGGTCAAGGTCCAAATTGGATGATACATTGGAAACACATAATTGTCTCTCCCGTGCTTGACTTCCTTAGAAATAGCTGCTGTGGTAGGGGATCTGGATCGAGACTATGGTACAAAGGGAAGGGGAGCTGACAACTCCCCCCGTGCTGTTTTCTCACCAAAGTCTGGCCCCCAAGTGCTATTTTCTCATGAAGGTGCCATTTGTTGCAAGACAGCAGCTCAGAGCTTGTCTGTATTCCTCAATCTCTCTTGTTTTGAAGAGCTCTCCGCCTGCCCCATTACTCCCTGATTATTTGAGTACAGCTAGAAAAGCAACAACAACAAAATAATCCTCCAACAGTGTGAAAACTGAGCACTGCAAACATGCTAAGAGCAAAAGTTCTGACACGTAACCCATATCTGTGAAGGTTGTACTGGGCATATGGGTTGAATTGTGGCAAAGTAGGAGCCAACATCATGCAGTTGTGGAAACACAAGAGCCTTGCTGGATCAGACCAAAGGTCTATCTAGTTCACTTTCCTGCTTCCCTCGGAGGCCAACCCAGTGCCCCTAGGAAACCCACAAGCAGGGAATGAAGGGCAGGAGCTCTTGCCCACTATTGCTCTCCAGTAACTGGTAGCCAGTTGTACACGGCCTCTTATCTTGGGAGCTCCTTATAACTTTTTAGCCAGCATGCCTCTCACTCGTGCTGAGAGGCGTGTCAGGTTCTGTACCTCAGAAGTAGCAGTTCCCAACCTCAGATTCCCATATGTTGCCAGACTACGATTCCCATAATCACCAGCCACAGTGACCTTTGGCAATTGAGGTTGGGAATTATGGGATTGTAGACATTTGGGGACCCCTGTTATAGAACACAAACTGCCAGGTTAGGATCTACAAGTGCTCCTTAAAGATTGCGCTACTGGCACCCCCTATCAGTCCATTCCCATCCTGCCAAGGAAGTCACTGCCTCGCTGTTTCTGGCAGATATTCCTATTAGCACAATTTATTCACCATTTGGAGAGTGTCTTATAAGATGTTGAGATTCACCCGTTGTGGAATATTGTTTGAATATTCTAAGGTACAACATTGTCATTGTCTTTAAAACTACTTTTAAAAATAAAAATTCATTTTGCAAGGTTCATTGCTTGAAATGCCTTGTTCAGAAATGCATTTCAGATCTTTCAAAAGACCAGCATCCCTTCATGCTTGTTTTGGTCGCAGCAGAGTCGCCAGATCAAAATGTTTTTGAAAAGAGTTGCAGTACTTGTTCAGAGTATGTTATAGTGCTAAGATTGCCACAAAGGATATCTGTCTTTGACTAATGGTTAGATATCTAGGTTCTGTTTGTCACCTCTTAATGCCACTGACTCTCATTCGCCAGGCATTGTGTTGTGACAGCCCAACTTTCCTTGAAGGAGCATATGCAAAATTTTAATTCTAGTATGGCATTTAGGCACACCACCTTCTCTGCTGCCACCTGGGAAAATCAAGTCTTGTACCAAAGAAAGGCTCTGTAACTTATATTTCTAAATAAGTGTGTGTGTGTGTGTGTGTGTGTGTGTGTGTATATATATATATATATATATATATTCTAGATACACATATGACAGAGCTTGCTTATTATTTATTCCTAATGTGAAATGCTTGTCAAGAAAGCTCTGTATTTGAAAAATGCATGCTCAATCAAAGTCATAGTACAAGGCTTCTGTTATCTGCCTTGTTTGTATAACCAGATGTCTTTGGGCCCTATAATCTTCTATTGTTCGTATCATTTATTGGACACCATGGAAAGGAGTCCTTTTGGTATGATATAAACATACTGGATAAGAATCAACTGGATGAAAAAACCTATGGCAGCACACTGATACATAATTACTTTAAAAATTTCATTGGCTAACATACCCTTTCCTCCAGGACCTTGGAGCAGCATTTTTCTCTCTCTCTCCTAACAATCCTATGAGACAGAATAGGCTGAGGGAGTTCCTCGTGGCCACAGCACCCATAGACCTGCACGGGTGCATAGGGATTTGAATTTCTGCTTCACACAAAGGAACATCCACTGTGGTGATTTAACTTTTACATGAAAAGTGTGCAGTGGAAGGGGACTCAACCCTTCCATGTTGTGTTGTTTCAGACTAATTTCTCTGGCTCAAAAATACAGGAAGTGAGGTGGACTAGGGAGAAAGGTTCCCGAGGTAAGGGAGGAAGGAGAGTGCAGCTCCGCTCTCTCTCGCACACCTTCTGTTATAAAAATAAGACTCCCTACTTAGAGGTAAAGGGGTTCTATGAAGAAGAAACATGGCTGTCTAGGGTATCTAATTTCACCCTTGTAGAACAGGGGTGTAGCCCTGCCTAATGGTGCATCGGGAAAGTAACTTGCCTAGGGAGCAAGAGGTTGCTCGTTCAAATCCCCGCTGGTATGTTTCCGAGACTATGGAAAAGGCCTATATTGGGTAGCAGCGATATAGGAAGATGCTGAAAGGCAAGGTACCATCTCACACTGTGCAGGAGGAGGCAATGGTAAACCCCTCCTGTATTCTGCCAAAGAAAAGCACAGGTCTCTGTGGTCTCCAGGAGTTGACACCGACTTGACAGCACAACTTTTAACAGGGGTGTCAAACTGTGATCCTCCAGCTGTTGGCCTGCAACTCCCATTTTTCCCAGTTGCAGTGGCCAGTAGCAAGGGATGATGGGAGCCAGCCTGATGAATGGCTGCCATTTGACACCTGGTGTAGCATGAAGGACTTTAGAAAAGTTTAAAGTAAGTGACCACACATTTCTGCCCTGTTGGCTAGCTGGCTGTACGGGACAAATAAATTGGACCATTAATAGTGCTTTTCATCAGAAGCAGGCTAGCTTCCTCCAGCCTGAGTGATTGGATAAGCTCAGATAATAAGAGTTGAGTATTGTCTGCTGACACTAGGGAAAAATGACCTTTGTTCTTGCAATATTAAATCCTCAAGAAGTGGGTGTTCAGAAGCAATAGCATGCTACTTCTCGGCATAGTTTCATACCCACCCACATCTGATAAAGTGTATTGCAGATTAAAACCACTTATCTCTGTACACAGTTATGGAGGCAAACCTGCTCTCTCTCTGTAAGTTATTTTGTTTATTTATTTAACATATTTCTATACCACCCAAAACTTGCGTGTCTGAGTGGTTTAGACTTTTATGTGTGGAATTCGATCAGAAAAGCAGCCTGTCATTTTACTGCTTTGAGGATAATCTCTCCCTCTCCCTCAAAAGAGAAAACGTAAATGAAATAGAAGAGCAGGTGATTATTTGTAAGTAGCTGAGTTGGGCTTCAGGCCTTCCATCATTGATAATTGATAGTCAGCATTTGCCCCGCAAGTGTGTTACAGGTCAAATTTCAAGAGTTCTTGATTGTGCCACTCTAGTGTACACCACGGTACATACATGAAGGAACACCCCATAACTCCCTGTAGTTTTGCTTCTGGTATACTAAGCTGGAGAGCAGGCACAAGTGTAGGTCTGATTCTGTGTCATCACCAGGGCATCAAACTAACCAGATTCTGCCCAGGTGCTTGACTCACTCACTCACTCACACACTAACTATCTCTTGCTGCCTGTGTTGCTTGTGGCACCAGGTCGATCACCCAAGAGACACAGCAGAGTTAGAGAGAAGCTTTAGGCAAGCAACCTTTTTCCTCCCCCCCCCCCCACCCTTTGGCCTTCTAGTTCTTCTTGACCTATAGATGTAGCAAATCATTGGCCAGCTCTCTGCTGCTTTCTAATGTGTTCCACTTATTTTTGTATCTTTCTATTGCCTCTTCAGTGAAGGCGCGTGTGTGTGTAACATGCTCTTAAGTTCTAAACTTCCCTTTATTAAATTACATCGGGAGCGTATCTAGGGAAAATAGTGCCTAGGGCAAGCAGTGAAATTGTGTCCCCTGTCCAAACATCCGGCACCCATTTTTCAGATAACTTTACCATAATATCAGCTGAAAAATACAAGTCAAGCTCATTAATCTTTTAATATTTCAAAAACTATTTAGCAGGGGACGTAGCCAGACCAAAAAATGCAGGAAAACTACAAATTTCAGTATGCTGGGGCTCATGAAATACCCAAATACTATGTGGAGGTGTACTTGGAAAACTAAACAGAAGAGCCTGTCTAATTCTCTACAATGCATTGTAGCATCACTATTGCATAAGTTTTAGAAATAAATGGAGAATTTGACTTTTCCCAGATACTCTGAAAATAATTAAAGGATATGCAGAGTAAACTGTGTCACTGCTTGGAATATATTCTAGTATTTCAGAAAAACAGTTAAAATGAGAGAGAGAGAGCAAGAAACTCCCAGTGGGCCTTAATACTAAGGATTTCACACTGATTCAAAGACAAACTCACCATCAATAGCCATATTATTAAGACGTCACATTTAACTCACTTATCACAAGAAGCAAAGTAAGAGCAAATGAATACAATCCTAGCTCATAAGCTTCAGCTCAGTATTCACAAGCCCTGATTCTCTGTACATAGTTCCAAACTAAATATGTGTACAGTGACTTATATTATATTAATTTAAAAAAAATTTTTTTACCTGTAGCCCCTTCGGGGGGCTTCCTAAAGACTGTGGGGGGGGGTGTGTGTCTGCAAAGGTTACCCCTCCCCCTGCTGGCCTCTAGGGCCTCACAGGGACCATTTGAGTATGTGCGGTGGCCACCATAGATTCGCCCATGATCGGGACAGCCCAACTTTGACCCTCCAGCTGTTGTTTGACTATAGCTCCCATCATCCTCTGCTATAGTGGCCAGTGGACATGGATGATGGGAGTTGAGCCCAACAGTGGGAGGGCCCAAATTAGGCAGTCCTGATTTACGTGAACTTTATGACTCCTGGTTGGTGACACAGATGTTGTTTCCTGGCAGCTGAGAGGTGATTGGAATGACATAATAGTACCATCCACTCTGAAAATATCCACATTGGCTGCAGGTTAGTCATAAATTATATATTGCAAAACTCTTAAAGTCTAATATTTGTTATCCTGGTGACTTCAACATCTCAATGCACAGCCATTTTCCCCACTTTTATTTTGCAAAATAAAATGTTGAGATAAAAAACCTCTTCTCTGACACTGGGTAACATTCATAGTTGTCTTTAGTCTGGAACAGAAGTGCTTGCTCCAGGCTAAATGACTTCTGTGGATGTTATTGGTTATTACATTTACGCTTTTGTCTATGAAGGCAAGAAGCGGAAATGTGGGATTGCTTCATCATGATCTGCACTTGCAACAGAGCTCTCTGCAACAGAAGTTTGCTGTTCCTTCTGTTTTTATAGTTCTTTACAGTAAGTCTCTGGCTAAACTCTCATCTGAACTTTTGCTATGCAGTCTCCCTCACTGTACAGCTATGTGGTTGATGTGCAAACTGGGTGCAATTTCAAACTTTGTGCAGTCATCTGTAGGTGTGAACAGCTGGTTGGGCTGGCTGCCTCTATGAACTGACCTCGAATCACTTGAATTTATTTGGGTTATTCGAACGCCATTTTGAGGCCCGTTTTTTGCTGGGAAAATGGCTCTTAAAATGGCACCTTTTCCCAGGGAGGGCTGGTCTACCTATTGGGATTGGCGGGTAGACCAGCTCTCCTCTCTAGACTTAGAGCATTAGCCCACCTTGGAGGACTGGTCCAGAGTGGAGGGCTGGTCTACACACCAATCCCAACCAGTAGACCAGCCCTCCCCGGAAAAAAGCACCATTTGAGACCAATTTCTCCAGCAAAATGGGCCTCAAAATGGTGTTCGAATAACCCAGATCGAAATGGGTCAAATCAGGGGTGATCCTCCTTGACCCCAAGTTGGGCCCTCTGTTTTGAGGGTGATCTGATTTAGAGTCAAATTTGCGAATTGCCCCAATTCATCCCAAATCTATTCACTGCTGTACTGAATTGTACATCCCTAATCATCTGTGTATCAATGAGAAGGGATTTTTCTTTGGGGCAAGCTTCTTTCCCCCAACCTTGTTTTTGTCCTAAAGCTAATTACTTGGTATTGTTGTTGACCATGGTAGTCCCAATGTGCTGCATTAATCACTTTAGGGTTTTATGATGTATGATTTACAATGTATAAATGTGAATTGAGCACATTGGATCCCCTTAAACAACCCCCCCCCCCCCGCATAGCAGCACTCTCTTCTCTTTCAAATAGCTTACCTAGAATTGAAATAAGGCTTTAAAAATAGAGAAAATATACTCTGGAATATGAATATGAATTCTATAAATAATTTTGTTCTAAAATGTGAAGTGCTGCTGCCCAGTTATGAAGATTGCTCACTCGAACAGATACTCTAGAATGATCTTCTCTCCTACATTTCTAAACAGATACCCCAGAATAATCAGAAGAAGGGACCAGACTGAAACCTTTATGCCATCATGTTGCTTTGCGTCTTACACGAATGCATTGTTGTACAGTCATCCCTTGCCAACCGTGGGTTTTTCAATCACGGTTTTGAGTATCCGAAACTGGGAAATTGTGGCAGATCTCGCCAACTGCAATCTGAGTATCTGCGGAGTGATGAGATTTTTTGGCATTTTGGTTTTTTTCATGATTTTGGGGGTCTGGGTGATTTGGGGGAATTTCTTTTCTATTTTATTTTATTATGCATATTTTTATACTACCCAAAACTTACATCTCTGGGCGGTTTACAACAAGGTAAAAACAACATTAAAACATTAGTTAAAAACAAAAACAGGAAATTTAAAAGACAACAATTTAATTTTTTTAAAGCCTGGGTGAACAGATGCTTTTTAAAAATTGTCAGAGATGAGGAGGCTCTTGTTTTTTTACTGTTTTCTTAAAAACTGAAGCATAACCTCAATTTCCCTAATCCCCTGTTTGCCATTGCTTTCAGTGGCTCGCCAACTGCGAATTCACCAACAGCAAGGCTTTCCCGGAACGGAACCCTGGCGGTTGGTGAGGGATGACTGTTCTAAGAGTGTGTTGGCTAAGACTATGTTATAAAGAGCAGGAGGGGCTGATATTCCATTCTTCATGGCAGTTTTCCTATTGCACAGATGCATTGCTACTCTTCAGAATGTTCAGCCTTGCATAAAATGAAGATCATTTTATGATGAAAGAGACTGACCAAATCAGGTTGGTTCTTAACAGCTCTAATCCTAATAAGCTCTAAAGCAGAAGGATTCTGATGCCAGCCTGTATTAGGCTCCAATTGTCTTGCTTTTCTTGGCTTGTGCCAATACATTATTCTTGAGCAGGCTGTTCACCACCAAGAAGAGCAGCAAGGCAAGGGGGATAAGCAGGACAAACTGAAGGGAGGGCAATCTTTGACATTCTGACATAGCAAGCCCTCTTGCTTGTAGTGGTAGAATCAGTGCTGTAGGAAGCATGGGGGGGGGCATTGTGTGCACACACACACACACACACACACACGCACACCCCTTCCATGCAATGATGTGTCTGGAGCTGACAGACATGCAGGATGTGGAGACAGTGCTCATTGCTTCCTCCTCTTGTTGAGAGCCAATTCCATTTGTGCCTATTTAAGGCTGCAGTGATCCCCCTGTATCATGTGCTGGGCCATAGCTGCCCAGGATAAATCTGACCTTGGATATTGAGGAAAACCACCTCTGCAGCCTTGGTCCAGGAGCTTTGAGATAGGATTCCTGTAGCTACCCTATCTGACCTCTCATATTTGCAGGATTTGAGTGGAAGCAATATGAGCATATATGGTGAGATTTTGACACTACAGTCTTTTGGACAATAGGGTACACAACAACAAGAAGTGCTACACTGGCTTTTAATATATGTCTCTGGAAGTCTGCTGCCATGACCATTCAGTGTATACTACGACAGTGTTAGGATGGCCAAAGGATTTTGTTGAAGATAGAGAACTGGAACTAGTGGTGAATAACTTGGAAACTGAAAGACCACCCAATCCCTAAAAACACAGAATATTTTATTTTATTTTATTTGCTACATTTTTATATCACCTTTCTGCCTTGACAGAGGCACCCAAAGTGGTTTACAGTTTTAAAAGAAGCAAATTACAGAAGATTAATAAAACGTCTCAGGCTGTTGGTCTTTTCAGGAGCTGAGGACAAGAGCAGCTCCCTGGCCTGGGCGCCTCCTTTCTTGCCTTCCTCTCAGGGCACACTGGTCTCTCAGTACTCCTGGGAAGGGTGGGGGGAGGGGCAACGTTTTATTAAAATGTGATCCATAGATAGATATATTTTGCTATTTCACCGTGGAAGACTATATTGGTGGAAAATAAATTTTTTTAAGAGGAAATGAGTAGGAGCTGTTTCTTAAATTCCAGTATCTATGGTTTATCTTGATCACATAAATGATCATTATATTATTATTATTTACATTTTATATCCTGCTCTTCTTCCAAGGAGCCCAGAGCAGTGTACTACATACTTAAGTTTCTCCTCACAACAACCCTGTGGAGTAGGTTAGGCTGAGAGAGAAGTGACTGGCCCAGAGTCACCCCAGCAAGTATCATGGCTTAATGGGAATTTGAACTCGGGTCTCCCCTGTCCTAGTCCAGCACTCTAACCACTACATCACGTTGGCTCTCTTTTGCATGTTTTTAACTGATTATATTGTAATGGATTCAATACAATCAGTACAAATAATTGATTTGAAATGGTTTTCTTCAGATTAGAAATAATTAAAGCTGTTATTAACTGTTGGGAGTCTGCTGGACGATATTCAACTTGGCTTTACTAATCATCAATAATATTTTTTGTTATTTGGGGTTGGCTTGTCAGAGGCATTAATTCATTGTGTGCATTACCCTTGAAAGTCAGAAACTGTGTTCTTGAGGTCCTTGCCCTGCTAAAGTTGCCTTGTGTCAATTTGTTATCTCGCAAGCTGGAGACATGTAACTGCATATGAAATGGGGAAAAAACTTGGTCCATGGCTAAAGGCCAGGCTTTCTAAGAATGCTCTTTTGCAGAACTATTTGTTTGTGCACTGCTGTAACTTGATATTTGCACTGGGCAGTTTCTGATTAAGGGGGTAGTTCATTGTGTAGGAAGGCCTACCCATCCAGTTGGCTTGTGCATCATGGTATTTGCCAGTGGTATTTATAGGCTGCTGAAGTTTGCACAGATCTCCATGCCTTCTCACATTGCACCCAGAACAAGGAGGAGCAAGAAGAACTCTCACCCCACCCCACCACATCTCCAGAGAGAGAAACTAAAGGGCCTGGAAGTTCAGAAAGCCTCAAAAGGGGAAACATCAGAGCAGCAAACTGTTCTGGTACACCCCATTTTTCAACACAATTGAGAAACATCCCTTCTAAACAATGTAATAATATAATAGAGGGAAATGTTCCTCTTTTCTGAAAGACTGCTAACTTCAGTTATTCCTGCCCCCACCCCCAGATTGTGAGGCAGGGCCATCTAGGAAGGAGCAGTCAATTGTCAGTTGTCAACCTGGAGGTCATACCTGTCCCTTTTTCGGCCCTCCTGCTTTGTTCCTCCATTAGTGCCTTTGCTCACCATTCTTTCTGCTGCCTACTGCAAGCAGGTCATTTATACCATAGCAAGAAGGATAGGTGAAGTAAGGCAGGAGATGCAACTGCTCCATCCTCGTTTCTCTGATGCTTTTGAGCGTTTATAATTGGCAGGGAAGGTAGCAATCCCAACCTTATCCAACAGAATTATTGTCTTATGATACTGATATAACCGTGAAAGCCGGTTCTTGTCTGGGTGGTACACAATGCCAAATAATACACACACACAGGGAAAAGCTTATGGGATGTTTACTGCTAGCAAGTAAGGCTTTCGGGGCGCACCCAAATCGAGAGCGAAGACCCCCAGTTACAGGTAAGTATTTATACACAGAGGGTAGCTTAGTCATCTACCATGGTGTAACAAAAGTCTTAGAAGGAATGCAAAGCATATCATCAGTGCAGATCCACCTTTGTTTACATCAGAACAAGACAATTGACCATCCCTTAATTTGTATCAGTTTCCCAACATCTGCCTTCTATTGTTGGTTGCCCCTTCCCTTATCTCCTTAGAGGTGTTACATGGGCCCCTTGTCTATGTTTCTCTTAGAGTAAGATACCAACAGCTGCAGCAGATTAACTCCTTAAGAGGTAAAGGCTACCTCCCTGGGCAGAGAGGGCTGGGGGAATTAACCCCTTAGTTTCCAGTGTGGAAGAGGCATAGAAAGTTATGGGACTTCATATTAAGATGGCTGTGCTGTGGTTCCCTAGGCCTTAGTTTTAGGTTAGACTGCCCTCCCAACGTGGATGGTTTGCATGGGTATATCAATACAATACAATTGCTTATTGGGCTCTTGTCCTCCCTTCCAAGTCCAGGAAACTTTGACGTCCTTATGTACAGCAATTGTAAGTGCTGGAGGATCAGTGTGGTAGCCCTCTTTTAAAAAGATTTCTGATTACACAGAAATCTCTAAAATTATTCTGTGCTTAGTGGCTTCTATAAATGCATCCCACATAGTCAATGGGAGAGGTACATCAGTGGATTGTAGCCTTTGAAAATCTTCAGTAGATGAAACCAGTGACTAAATACTGTATGTGTTTAAACCTGCCTTTTTTTAACTGCTCCTTCCATATCTGTACCAAGACACTGTTTGCCACCACCTTGAAGTGTGCTCTCAGTTAGGCCTTTACTTTGCTGGACCTCTTGGTGTCAAAGTTGTTCCCACATTACCTTTTTAAAAAAGTCTTCTCCAGATGCCTTCAAAGGCTATAGTCCTGACTAACGAAGTGGGCACACAGTTCCTTTTTACAGCAACCCAGTCCCCCTGCATAAGGATCATGACTCATTTCCAATCCTGGAGAACCTTTCTGGAGTGCTGTGAGCCCTCTGGACTCTAACGGCTCTGGCGCACCAGCATGCATGTATGCAGGGGGACGGGGGGATTTGCATGAGGGTTCCAGATGTGTATTTGTGGTCCCTTGAAGCACATCAACTTTGTTAGTCATGTCAGCTGCCATTGGTTCTTCTCAACAGGGCTAAAATGGTCAAGTACTTGGTAAGTGATGTTTAAATAATTAGTCTTTGCAGGTGATCCTTAGGAAATTATATCATTAGGAAATTATAATTCTTCTTCCTGGAAATTAGAAACAAAACATGGCACATGCTGCTTAACAATGATGATGGGCAAGTGAAGGAATGCACTTGTTGGTTGTTGTGAAAGAGGAATTTCTATGTGTTGGCCACTTATGCCACCCTAAACTGGAAAAGATGTCCTTCTAAAATGTCTGCCTAAGGTAGGGAAATAGGGAAATAAAGTATACAAAACATAAAAAGATATTTCCTATAATTAATAGGGAGAAAACAGGTATAGTGTTTGTACAAGAAACACATACACAAAAAGCAACATCAACATTTTTTAGAAAATAAAAGGTCACCTGGTTCTTTTAGATCAGAAGGGCTAACCATTTGTATTTGGTACCCAGGTTTGAAGATGAGTACCCTTAATGATAGTATAGAATGATAAAGGTAGATTGAATACTCTAAAACATGTCATAATTTTTTAAATAACTGAAATATTGAGAGAATGCAGGGACAGCATATGAACTTAGAAATGGATAACTATCCAGTCAAAACACCAGGGAAAATATCAGCTTCCAACTGATATTTAGGAAAAATATCAATAAGAGGGTTGTATTTAATCTTGCCAAATATGACATAGAAATCTATCAGACCATATTTCTTACTTGGACACGTAATAATTAATCTGACAGATTTCTGTGTGTGTGATGCAAAATTTAGTATGCAGAACTAATACTGCTAGAGTACTAACAGTATTAGTTCTGCATACTAAATTTGGTGTCACATATTCGTATATCATATTTGGTTAGAATTAAAACAAAGCCTTGTATTTTAAACAGAAAGAGAATAAAGAGGTTATAATGAAAGGAATAGTGGAATTAGAGAAGCTGCACAAAAGAAATAAATCTGAAGCAATGTAAAATCCACTAGTAGTCTCCTGGGGGAAAATAGAAGTAATGGATGTAAGCGATAGACATATAAAAACATAACTTAAGCTAAGCAAATATATATTGAACACTGGAAATAAATTTGGAAAAGTACTAGCGTATACAGTTAAAGAAAGCAAGAAAAGGAGCAATATTGTCAGTTGAAAAAAGAAGTTGCTACAATGAATAATGAAATCATGGAGGATTCTAAAATTTTATGCCAAATTACATTCTTTACAAAATTCAAATGTAGTACTAGTAGGTGAGACCTGTCATTGACCAGGCAAAGTCATTTTGCGTAGATTACACTACGGGAGAAGTTCAAGAAACAGAATCCAGGAGGCCCTGTAATATTGCATGGTAACAGAAATATTATTCTGTGAAAAAATATTCACAGAAACTGTGATATTGGAGTTAGGTTCCTTAGCTAAAGAATCCACTTTCACAGAGAGAGTGGATGAAGCAGCCTTTGTGGGGAGAGTGGCTATTTAAACTTTAAACCTCCCCACGCATTATCTGAGAAGTGCAGTACAGGGAGGTTTAATGTTTTAAATAGCCACTCTCCCTGCTTCTCAGTTGACATGTGGGGAAGTTTAAAGAAGTGGTGCAAAAGGCGAGAGTGGATAGAGCAGCCTGCATCTCTCATGCCATTTCTTTAAATCTTCCCACACACCATCTGAGAAGCGGGGAGAGTGGCTTTTTAAACTGCATACCAATTGGGGGCGGGGGGCGGGTAGAAAACTGCAAATAACCAAAATGACCCCCCACAATAACTAAAATGGTATACAGGGAGGTGGCCCTCGAATAGTAGTTTCACCCATATATGTAATGGATCTCTTTATTAATGTGCTTGCAAAAGGGAAGTAAAAAGTTTGAAATTTGTAGGATTTAAAACATTATTCATTTTATTGACTAATAACCATACAGGTGAAACTCGGAAAATTAGAATATCGTGCAAAAGTCCATTAATTTCAGTAATGCAAATTAAAAGGTGAAACTGATATATGAGACAGACACATTACATGCAAAGCGAGATAATCAAGCCTTAATTTGTTATAATTGTGATGATCATGGCGTACAGCTCATGAAAACCCCAAATCCACAATCTCAGAAAATTAGAATATTACATGGAACCAAGAAGACAAGGATTGAAGAACAGAACAATATCGGACCTCTGAGAAGTATAAGCATGCATATGTATTCAGTACTTGGTTTGGGCCCCTTTTGCAGCAATTACTGCCTCAATGTGGCGTGGCATGGATGCTATCAGCCTGTGGCACTGATGAGGTATTATGGAAGACCAGGATGCTTCATTAGCGGCCTTCAGCAATTCTGCATTGTTTGGTCTCATGTCTCTCATCCTTCTCTTGGCAATGCCCCATAGATTCTCTATGGGGTCAGGTCAGGCGAGTTTGCTGGCCAATCAAGCACAGTATACTGTATACTTTTCAGAGGTCCGATATTGTTCTATTCTTCAATCCTTGTCTTCTTGGTTCCATGTAATATTCTAATTTTCTGAGATTGTGGATTTGGGGTTTTCATGAGCTGTACGCCATGATCATCACAATTATAACAAATTAAGGCTTGACTTATCTCGCTTTGCATGTAATGCGTCTGTCTCATATAGCAGTTTCACCTTTTAATTTGCATTACTGAAATTAATGGACTTTTGCACGATATTCTAATTTTCCGAGTTTCACCTGTATGTGAAATATTTGAATCATAGTTAATTTGAAACTGAAATAATGGTTATATTACACACACACACACACACACACACACACACACACACACCTTTAAAAATAATTTCACCATGCATATTCCGGTGTAACAAGTAGCACATTCAGTTAATTTCAACAGCAGGACTGTGTATGTAAAATTTGGTATCTGTAGGTCATCAGTAAATATGACTTTATTTCACACCAATCAACCAGCTCCTCAAAATATAGAATATCCCAAAACCCAGAGAAGAAAGATTAGAAGTAGACCAATTTTATAGACCAATTACATTGCTTAACCACGATTACAAAATTTTGCCCAGTTTTAACAAATTAGTTAAGCAAGCATATTGATCAACTCATACACGCAAACCAAACAGGATTTATACCAAAATGCAAGGTTATCTAATGTGCAACCAATGTTGCAGTACTCATAATAGAATAAAAGTTTTGAAGAATAATAACCTTCTGCCCACTCCATATGTATTAACAATGGCTAGAATGGTATATGAGATTAAACAAAGTTTAAAAAAACATTTTACTGAAAAAGATATGGGAGACTAATATATTAGTAGAAATATTAACTTGTATTAAAACAGAAAAAATAATTCCAGGAAGGAGTGTTTAAACTTAGTTTCGGATATTGAATATGAAATTATATATTTAAACTGAATGAAGTGTAGTATTACCAGTTCTAGTATGGCCTGGTACTAGAGTACCGTCTTGTGCATTTTACATTAGTTCTCATAGAGGATACTTCTCCTAAGTAAGCCAAGGGACTGATAACTTCCAAGGGGAAGGGGCTTGGTCCCTCTTCCCCAACATATATGTGGGGGGGGGAATAGAACTTTGCTGCTCTAGGTTTGCTTGGGTCTGCCTTTTATAGGCCGACCCCGGGTCCCCCTCCCCTCCCAAGCCATTTGCCCCCTTCCTGGAGCTGTGATGAGGTGCCCTGCTTATGTTGCCATCTGAAATGTTTGTGCTTCTCACTGCTGCTCTCTTTTTGGGGAGCAAAGCACTTAGTGCGTGTCCTGTCATCCCGCACTCTTTTCCTACCGCTTGCCATGTGCAGTGAGCAAGGGACAGAGTGGGAAGAGGGAATGCCCCTGAGTGACTGTGCAGCTTGACAGGCTGACAAGTCGGGGTTAGGGTGTGGCAGCAACCCTGTAGCCTGGCAACTCCATAGCTGTATAGCCAACAGGTGGGGCGGGCTGGTTTTCCAAGAGGCTGCCAGTGAGAAGCGCTGAAAACATGGAGCAGCCATGTTCTTGGGTGGGTCTACGCCGCCACCTCTATGATTGGGGTTTGGAAATGGACGCGAAACCACGGTTATATCTGCACCAGCAGTTGGACATAATGCTTCGGTGGCAAAACCTCAGTTGTTGGCAGCGAACCTTAAGAGATAACCGAAGGACAGGTTCAGATTGGAGTTGGTGAGGCAAACCAGAGGTAGCTTTCATCCCATAACTGTGGTTTCATGCATTCATGCATGATGGAGTTACAGACTCGACCACAATTAACTGCGGTTAGCCATTACATCTGAATGTGGCCAAACTGTCTGAAGTGATTAATGAACCTAATGCTATATGTGTTACAGTGGAAACATTTTAAAGAATTGTTTGTGCAAAGGTATGTGTTATGTACATACATGTATGTATGGCAGAAAACCAAATTCAAAAAATAAAAGAAGGAAAAAATATAGTATATAATAGTATACACATTGTATCTGATCTACTAGTTCTTCTAGACAAGTTTAACTCTGAGACTGTTTTCCTTCTTTACTGATGTCAAATGATATAATTGGAAGCTGTCCATTAATTTGACTCTAGACTTGAGTGAGCCTCTTCCCATAAAATTGAAGAGGGAAAAGAGAGGGATGAAAACAACGTGGTAAGGGGAAGCTAAAGAAAGAGACCTCTGGGACTTCTTAATGATTCTGAGCAAGTCAGAGGAGCAAGATTATTTCATGGAAGTTAGGAATGCAAATCTGATAATACAGGTATAAAAGCATTACATCAGTATGTACCAATAGCCTTTGGCTCAGTTGTGGTCACATTCCCCCCCCCCCCAAGAGCACAGTCTTGTATACGCTTACATGAAAGCTAAGCTCATTGATCTCAAATGGATTTATTTCTGAGTAAATGCCCATAGGATTGCATTGCAAGAGAGTCCGTGTAGTGTAGTGGTTAGAGGGGTGGACTAGGACTGGGGAGACCCAAGTTCAAATTCCCATGAAACTCACTGAGTGATTCTGGGCCAGTCACTTAACTCTCAGTTGAACCTTCAGGACTTTTGTGAGGCTAAATGTACTGCTCTTGGCTCTTTAGAGGAAGTGCAGGATGTAAATGAACATGAAATTAAATAATTGATTCTCATTTGGGTTGCTGAGAAGATGTGTTTTAGCTTCCTTGCAAGCCTAGTGTTTGGTAATGGGGTGTGAGTTTGGATAGCTAAAAGCCGGGGAAAGACGTTCTGGATCGACAAATTCTACTCTGATAAATGCCTACCATGGATAAGAAATTGGCTACTCAAATTAACATCCATCCACTGCCCCCAGTTTTATTATTCAGGTGGGCATGGTCAGGTGTGGTAAAAATAGGCTCTGACTCCTTCAGTGTACCTTCTAAGGTGTGTGCATACAAATCTTTTGATGTCCAGTCAGCTGATTATAGATCCCGCTCAGGTTGAATCAGGAGGGCCCCACTCTGCATGTATGTGCGCACACACTGCTTTGCTACTGCCACACAGAACAAACCTCATTCTATGCTGAAGGCTTGCTGCTATTAGCTCATTCCTCCTTGAGGCTCATGACCTGGGACCCCCCACTGTGGTACCATCTTCATATGTGTGGGTTCTTGTGAATTCTTTCTCCAGTCCACCATCCAATCTTAATCCTTCACAGGGTGCCTGTCCTTTAAAACAAACAAACTTGTGGGTTTTTCACTTTTTCAGATCTAGCAGCTTCAGTGTTCTCCACTTCTGTTCCTCAAGGCAGCTTCCTCTGACACACCTGTCTACCTCTGCTAATAATTCAGCCCCAAATCAGGAAGGAGTGGTGTAGTCATAGGAATAAAAAAGCACTGTCATCCTTTTTATCTTGCCATCTGAAAGATGCTGGAGCTGCAGAACTGGAAAAGGAGGTGCTTTTTAAAGAAAAGAAGCCCCTCTACCTTGCACTTGGAGGTATCTGAGATGCAGCTGTTGTTTGGAGAGAAGGGGAATTGTTCTCTTGAGCGTCTAGTTGATCTCTAATTGACTGGGATTTCCCTGGCTTCGCTTCTGGTAATTCTTGGCTGAATCTTCCTGTAAGTGGGTACAATGGAAAAGGGGCAAACTTGTTGCAGGGGCTGAGCAAAGGAAGTGTGCTTATGTAAGGACAAATGTGGAGCATGTGAAAACAGGAGCCAGTAAATATAAACCAAATTGTCAAACAGGGCAGAAAGACCAATCACTGGGTCATGGTAGCCTTCAAGGAAAATACCAGAAGTCATGGCTGAAACAACTGGGAAGGGGGCAGAGGGATACTTTGGAGATGGAGTGTGGGAGAAGTATCTGTAGCACCTAGATGGTTTGAGTTTGGGTTAGCTCTTCTTTCCTGCTGGGTTTTGTGCCCATGACCTGTAGAGGAGAGTGCCCTCAGGACTGTCTTTAGAAAGAGTGTGAAACCTGGGGCAAATTATTCCAGTTGATTTTAATGGGGATTAAAAGAGCAGGGCCCAGGGTGGTTGCCTCTTCTGAAGATCTCTTGAGGAAATAATAACTTCCATGGGTGTGGTTCTCCCAGCACATTGTGATAATGGGCGGAAGGGAATGCATGTGCTGAACACTGGCCTCCTGGTTGGAACCTGCTTCTGTCTAGCTTCCTGCCAGATCAGCTGCTTGGATCCAAGTACAACACACCCCACCCTGCAATATCATATACATTCCCTTGACTTCTCTCCATTTAGAACTATAGGCAGCCCTGCCATGGGGTGAAAAGTTGACCAGAGGCCCTCTAAGCTTTGTGAATCAGATTGCTGTCATACAGTATTGGAATCAAGTATCTCAAATCACACAACCTTGAAGGACAATTTGTCCTCTATAGCCCATTTTCCCTTTCTCCACATATTGACTAGTATATCTTGGCTGTTCTTTCCTGCATCTCATCAAGCCTTCAATTTCTGAGAGAGATCAAAGTCTTCCTCACATATTTCTCACTGCTTCTCTTTTGTGCTTCTCCCGCATGCTGTTTGTGTACACCTTTGAGGAAGCCATTTTGGCAAGTAATGCCTTGCACTGGTTTTGCATTTCTTGCAGTTGCAATTTGAATGTAAAACTTACAACACCAGCTACAGTGCTTTAGCTGCAACACATACCCTCTAGTTGTGAGGCAGGACTAGAACTAGAACCAGTGGATTTCAAATACAAGGAAGCAGATCCAGAAGAGACCTCATGAGGAATTTCCTCACTGTAAGAGCTGTCTGACAATGGGACAGTCTCCTTCACATGGTAATGAGCTCTCCTTCTCGACAAGCTTTCAAGCAGAGGCTAGACAGCCATCAGGCAGGGATGCTGGAGCAGTCTACACAAGGGGATAGGATTGGATTCGAAGGCATCTAAGATCTCTTCCAAATCTGATCTATTAAAACTCACTCTCATTTGCTTTCTATCCCACATTAACTTTCCTAAGAGACTCATTCTGGATTAAAAAGCATTGTTAGTGTTGCTTACGAAAATGCCTTCTGTATTAATGTGTGATACAAAGCAACAGATTGCTACTTGTTAATTCAGATGTACAATTTGAGCCAAGGCATACTTTTGCACTCAGATGTGGAAAATGTTTTTTTTAAAAAAACAACCAACCCATGTTAAGCCTCATGTGAGAAAACAGCCTCTGTCTCTGAGGGTTTTTGCAGATGCACCGCTTGAGTAATTTGTGCCATGTGTGAATGTAGCAAACTTGGGATAGAAAGTGGGAAGAGAGAGCCCTTCTTCAGCTGAATGTGCATTCTCCCCAATATAGTTTTATATTCCTGTTAGACCAATATATGCCTTGCCTGTTGAGTTGCCCTCTATAAAATGTGCTGGCCTGGAATATCAAATGAAGCTGGAATGTCCCTGGCTTGGGTGTGTGCCCTTTACTCTGAACTGGAACCTTTCCAAGAAGAGCCACAGGCTTCAGCATGAGTAGTTCTAGTAATGGCTCAGCCTCTTGCTTGCAGGCAAATCTTATCTGCTTCTGCTGCTTTTAATTCTTTTGTCTTCTGTTACTGAAATATGTTTACAGTCCCAATTGACCTCTGCTGAGAAGAGAGTTGATGGCGATTTACTTCTGTGAGCTTAAGCTTTAGGAGATCATAAAAAAATCAAGGGGTTTCCCCATATTAGTGCTTCGGATCTCCTGGGGCTGGAAAACTGAAGACGGGGCGGCCGGGGGAGAAGAAGAGGTTTGTAGAAACTAGGGTTGTATCTGTGCAATACACAGGCAGCACCTCAAATAAACATGGCTAATAGTAGAGAGGGGCTGGCCAAGGGAGAATAGAGACTTGGCCGAGAGAGAGAGAGAGAGAGAGAACGAACGAACAAGAACACCCATTCTTGTACTCTGCTACCGTATGCTAGACACCTGGTGGTGATTTATTCCTACAATATGAACTATGATATTTTCTTAAGAGTGTGTCTTTTCCCAGCTCTACCAGTCCGGTGTGACTTTTCTGATTCCCATTGGTAATGCTCTGTGCTATTCCTGAAGCTCAACTTGCTGGCTGGTTTATCCTGCCAAGTGGGGTGTGTGTTGCATAGCATCTCAAGGTTCCGACACATGCTCATTTATCTTCATTGCTGTTGCATACCTCAGAGTCTATCTGAATAAACCCAGTCCCCTGCTGGCAGCACATCCCAATGGGGCCTCTCTTCTAGGAAGTCTGAAGCTCACTGTCTGTCAATATCCTCTCTAGCAGGCTTTTGGCACTGCCAAGCTTGCTGGACAATGGACTTGCTTTAAATGAAGCAACTGGAGTCTTTTACGCATCAGCACTGTGTTTACGTGTTTGGCAAGAGGCTCTCTGAGGGCCCAAATGTTAAATAACTGAAGAGGAGCTATTCCTCTCCCTCTTCGTTTGCCCTCATTTTGGGAAAGATTTGCCTCTTGCCTGCTTAGCCCAGTGATTAGCGTGCAAAGTGCAACTTTGCTACAAGACATATGTCTGGGAAACTGAATTCTCACAGCTTTAGTGGCATAGCACCATCCCTGTGTTTCCAAATGCTGCATGTACCGCTGGCCAAATGATCCAAACAGAAGTGATTCCCTTCTCTTGTGGATCTGTGACTGCAAAAATAATGATTATATGAACTGTGAATATGGTGCAAGGTTGACTTGAATGGATTGCCAGATCCACTTGAATGGATTTCTGTCCACAGGTCCAGAATACTAAAAGCAAGAGCAGCATCTTAGCTATAGCCCTCTTCAGATTTTAGTAAACTGAGTATGCTGTACTCATATAGGAGTAAAAGCATGTCTGCTAGCTCCATGCCAGCATGCTTTTTAGCCATGTGCACCCCCTGCTCCTGTGTAGCAGAGTGTAACAGAGCGGAAACCTTCGTTGACTATGGGGCAGCCATCCTGGTGGTGACGGGGAATAGAAGAAGTAATGTTGGCAGGTCAGCGGGCTGTTCCAGGGGAAGGGTAGTCAGAAATTTAATAGCGGTCTCCCCTTCCAGCTGTCCTTCCAGCTCTTTGACCTCAGGGAGCACTGCCAACAACCCATATAGCTTTCCCCTGCTCCTCTGTAATGCCAGGTCAGTCCAAAATAAATCTGAACTCATCCATGATTTGATCATGGATGAAGGGGCCGACCTGGTATGTATTACTGAGACTTGGTTGGGGGAGGCTAGTGGTCCAGTTTGGTCCCAGCTTCTCCCTCCAGGATATTCTGTAGAGGAGCAGGTGAGGGGACGTGTGCGGGGAGGTGGGGTGGCTGTGGTCTATAAGGATAACATCTCCCTTAACATGGTCCCTGTCAGGGTATCGGACCATATTGAATGTGTGTACTTGAGTTTGGGGACCAGGGATAGATTAGGACTTCTATTGGTGTACCGATCGCCCCGCTGCCCAATGGAATCTCTTACTGAGCTCACGGACTTGGTCGCGGAACTTGTGTTGGAGTCTCCCAGACTCTTGGTGCTGGGGGGCTTCGATGTTCATTTCGAGACCAATCTGTCTGGGGCAGCCCAGGAGTTCATAGCGGCCATGACAACTATGGGCCTATCCCAGGTGGTCTCTGGACCGACGCATATTGCAGGTCACACGCTTGATTTGGTGTTTTACTCTGATCAGGGTGGTGTTCCGTGGGTGCGGGCTCGTGTAATTTCCCCATTGTCATGAACGGACCACCATCTGGTTAAGGTTGGACTTACAACCACTTCCCACCTCCACAGGGGTGAGGGGCCCATTGGAATGGTCCGCCCAAAGAGGTTATTGGATCCATTAAGATTACAAGAAGCCTTGGAGGGATTTAATTTTGGCTTTGCTGGTGATCCTGTTGATGCCCTGGTTGAGAATTGGAACAACTTGCTCACCAGGGGAGTAGACACGATTACTCCCAAGCGTCCCCTCCAACCCACTTCAAAATTGGCCCCTTGGTATACAGAAGATCTACGGGGGCTGAAGCAGCAAGGTAGGCGACTGGAGCGCAAGTGGAGGAAGACTCGACTCGAATCTGACAGATTGCGACATAGAGCACATCTAAAGATCTATGCTCAGGCAATACGTGCGGCAAAGAGGCGGTTCTTTTCTGCCCGTATTGCCTCTGCGAATTCACATCCAGTGGAGTTGTTCAGGGTTGTGAGGGGATTAGTATCTACCTCCCCATTCCTTGAACCAGAATTTGGAGTCATCAGTTACAGTACCCACTGTGATGTGTTTAAAGAGTTTTTTGCAGATAAAATCTCTCTGATTTGGGCCGACCTAGATGTAGATGTTAAAAAGATGGAGACTCCACACTTAATTTGATGTCTGAGCTGGAGGTTCCCAATGACTCCTCTTATGTGATTCGACTGGATTGGTTTCAGTTTGTGACTCCTGAGGATGTGGACAAGCTGATTGGATCGGTGAGGCCTACCACTTGTTTTCTTGACCCTTGTCCAACATGGCTTGTTCGATCTAGCAGGGAGGTTGTTGTAAACAGCCTGGTGGAAATCATAAATGCTTCTCTGAGGGAGGGCAGGATGACTCCTTGTCTTAAGGAGGCAATCATTAGATCTCTTCTAAAGAAGCCTGCATTAGATCCCTCAGAGTTGAGCAATTATAGACCTGTTTCCAACCTCCCATGGCTGGGCAAGGTAATTGAGAGGGTGGTGGCCTCTCAGCTCCAGGCGGTCTTGGAGGAAACTGATTATCTAGACCCATTTCAAACTGGTTTTTGAACGGGCTATGGGGTGGAGACTGCCTTGGTTGGCTTATTATTATTTCTTGTTTACACAGTCAGACAGGTGTTATTGACTGGTTTGTTTTATCCAGACATTGAGTCCTTCCCAAGGACCTAGGATGGCTGAATTTTATTGTCAATTATTATAGATATCATCGCAGAATATAGGCTGTTCCCAGTAAAGCTGCTTTTTGTAATTGGCTGGTGGTGATTTCTGTGGCCCCTATGGTGTTGAGGTACTCTTCAAGGTCTTTTGGAACTGCACCCAGGGCGCCAATGACCACTGGGATGATTTTGGTCTTTTTCTGCCACAGCCTTTCAATTTCAATTTGTAGATCTTTGTATTTTTTTATTTTTTCTATTTCTTTTTCTTCTGTTCTGCTATCCCCTGGTATTGCTATGTCGATTATTTTCACTTGTTTTTCTTTCTTCTCGACTACAGTTATATCTGGTGTATTGTGTGGCAGATGTTTGTCTGTTTGTAGTCGGAAGTCCCATAATATTTTTACATCTTCATTTTCTTCAACTTTTTCAATTGTATGGTCCCACCAATTTTTGGCTACAGGTAGCTTGTATTTTTTGCAGATGTTCCAGTGTATCATCCCTGCTACTTTGTCATGCCTTTGTTTGTAGTCAGTCTGTGCAATCTTTTTACAACAGCTGATTAGGTGGTCCTGGTCCATGGTTTCATCTGCTTCTTTACAAAGGTGGCACTTGCTGTTTGTGGTGGATTTTTCGACTTTTGCTCTTATTGCATTTGTTCTTAATGCCTGTTCTTGTGCAGCCAGTATTAAACCCTCTGTTTCTTTCTTCAAGTTGCCATTCTTAAGCCATTGCCAGGTCTTGGTGATGTCTGATTTTCCACTTATATTGTGCAAATATTGACCATATTGTGGGGGTGCAGAGCATGATTGATGGTCATGATTTTCCTGGTCTTACGATATAGCGTCTCTAGCTCTGCTTGGGTCCAGTCTATTATTCCTGCAGTGTATCTGATAACAGGTATAGCCCAGGTGTTTATGGCGTGTATGGTGTTCCTGCCATTGAGTTTGGACTTTAGGATTTTTCTAATTCTCCTGATTTATTCACTTCCAATTTTTCTTTTAACTTCAGTGTGTGCGATGTTATCGGCCTGGAGAATGCCCAAGTATTTGTAATGTTGTTTCTCTTCCAGGTTCTTGATCTTGCTTCCATTGGGCAGTTCTATTCCTTCTGTTTTTCTTATTTTCCCTCTGTTCATTATTAATGCAACACACTTGTCTAGTCCAAACTCCATTGCTATATCGCTACTGAATATACGGACAGTGTTTAGCAGTGATTCGATTTCTGACTGGGACTTTGCATACAACTTCAGATCGTCCATGTACAGCAGATGGTTGATTTTACTTGATGTTTTAGATGTTTGGTATCGAGGCCTGTTTTGTTTAGTATTTGTGAAAGTGGGGTCATGGCGATTACAAACAACAGAGGGGATAGTGAGTCACCTTGGAAAATGCCTCTTCTAATGCTAACCTGTCCAAGTGCCTCGCCATTGATTGTTAACTGTGTACTCCACATGCTCATTGCTTTTTAAATAAATATCTGAATGTTTTTGCTGACACCAGTTGTTTCTAAACATTTTAGTATCCATGTGCGAGGCAATGAATCGAAGGCTTTCTTGTAGTCAATCCATGCAACACTTAGATTGGTTTTTCTTCTCTTGCAATTTTCTAAAATATTATTATTAATTCGATTTCTATACCGCCCTTCCAAAAATGGCTCTGGGCGGTTTGCACAGAGAAATAATAAATAAATAAGATGGCTCCGTGTCCCCAAAGGGCTCACATTCTTAAAAAACAACAACACGATAGACACCAGCAACAGTCACTGGAGGTACTGTGCTGGGGGTGGATAGGGCCAGTTACTCTCCCCCTGCTAAATAAAGAGAATCACCACAGTAAAAGGTGCCTCTTTGCCCAGTTAGCAGGGCAAATTATAGGCCTGTTGGATAGGCTTGATGGATGATCTCCAATTGGCAATTGACAGAGGAAGTGTGACTCTGTTGGTCCTTTTGGATCTCTCAGCAGCTTTCAATACTGTTGTCCATAGTATCCTTCTGGAACGTCTGAGCGTGTTTGGGTGGGAGGCACTGTTTTACGGTGGTTCCGCTCCTTCCTCTCAGTTAGATTCCAGATGGTGTTGATTGGAGACTGTTGCTCTTCAAAATCTGAACTTAAGTATGGTGTCCCTCAAGGCTCCGTACTTTCTCTAATGCTTTTTAACATCTACATAAAACTGCTGGGAGAGATCATCAGGGGATTTGGAGCTGGGTGTTACCAATACACTGATGACACCCAGATCTACTTCTCCATGTCAACTTCTTCAGGAGCTGGCCTATCCTCCCTAAATGCCTGTCTGGAAGCAGTAATGGGCTGGATGAGGGAGAATAAACTGAAGCTGAATCTAGATAAGACAGAGGTACTTATTGTGCGGGGTCAGAACTCTAGAGACGATTTTGATCTGCCTGTTCTAGATGGGGTCACACTTCCCCAAAAGGAACAGGTTTGCAGTCTGGGAGTACTTCTGGATTCACACCTCTCCCTGGTTTCTCAGGTTGAGGCGGTGGCCAGGGGTGCTTTCTATCAGCTCTTGCTGATACGCCAGCTGCTCCCGTTTCTTGAGATCAATGACCTCAAAACTGTGGTACATCTGCTGGTAACCTCCAGACTGGACTTTTGTAATGCGCTCTACATGGGGCTGCCTTTGTACGTAGTCCGGAAACTTTAGTTGGTTCAGAATGCGGCAGCCAGGTTGGTCTCTGGGTCATCTCGGGGAGACCATGTTACTCCTTTACTGATGGAGTTACACTGGCTGCCAATAGGTTTCCGGACAAAATACAAAGTGCTAGTTATAACTTACAAAGCCCTAAACAACTTAGGCCCTGGGTGCCCAAGAGAGCGTCTTCTTCGTTATGAGCCCCACCGCCCATTGAGGTCATCTGAGGAGGTCCATCTCCAGTTACCGCCAACTTGTTTGGTGGCTACACAGAGAAAGGCCTTCTCGGTCGCTGCCCCGAGATTGTGGAATGCGCTCTCTGCTGAGATACGATCCTCCCCATCTCTGACAATTTTCAAAAAACACCTGAAAACCCTTCTTTTCACCCAAGCTTTCTTGGCTTCCTAAATTTGGGGTTTTTTAACTTCTGGTTTATTTTAAAATTCAAAACCCGATTTGGGGGGTTTTAATCACTGTAATTGTTTAATTGTTTTAAAATGTTTTTAAATTGTTAATTCTTATATTGTTTTTTAATTTGTTTTAGCTCTTTACTGTTTTAGTGGTTTGTTTTAATTGTAAACCTACCTGAGCCATTTTGGAAGGGCGGTATACCAATCAATCAATCAATCAATCAAATAAATAAATAAAATAAGTTGCTTGAACAAAGTTACTGAAGTTACTTAACTTTACCAAATCCTAAGCAACGGCCCTACTCTAAGTGAAAGATCATCCTAACAGAAAAATAAGTCTCAAGCGTCCAGGAAGAAATACAAAGTGACCAATCAGTTTCAGTTTCTTTGGATTCACAAGGTCTTAATTTAATATTTATCTTGTGAAACACTAGCAGTTCTCTCACAGCACACTAGAACTGGCATTGTAGTTCTAGGTGATGTAATGAATCTAATCATACGCGAATGCTATGCATATATAGATAACGGTATCTAAATGCATATGTATCAGCTGATTCTGGATTTGCTGGCATCATCAGAAGCAGAACTGAATCTGCTGACGTATGCCATTTTGACAGAGATAACTGTGCGATTCTGGACAATGCTAGATAGTGCAGCTGCCCCTGCCCAAACCTGCAATTATGAAAGGAACATGTGTTGTCTGTCTGACTCTGTTAATATCTTAATTCATGGATTAATTAGGGTATCAAGAGCTGTGCCTTCTACAGGTACTGTAGAAAGAGCACTCCCCCCACCTGCAGTGGCACAGAATCAAGTAGAAAAGACCATTTTTAAAAATTCTCAAATTTAAATTAATTCTTTAATGCTAATTCTTTCCTGTAATTTCATACAGGAAATGACAGACCTCTACACTATTGTGAACAACTGAAATAATCCTGGGTTTTTTTAGTCTTGTTTTAACATACTTCCTCATATCTACCAGATTGCAGAAAAGTAAACAAATCTTGTTTCAGTGGTGTCTTTAAAGCATTGTTTCATAAGATCAAATGAAACTAATTCAATGGGGCAAGAGAACTCCTATGTATAGGATGTGATTGTCCAAGATTTGTGAGGGATGCAACTTCTTATATATACTGTTTACAGATGTGTGATATGGAAAATAGATTCAGGCATAATTTATGAAACTGCCAATCCAAGCCAGTTTTCCTCAAGTAGAGGCAAGAGGGAATGCCAAGACAGCATCTTGATGCATAGTGCTGCTACAATGGCCACATACATGACCACCAGGCACCCTACACAGCCTCTTATTTTAACTTCTGACCATACCACATGCCCATTTCTGAGCAAATGGTGTTAATTGCAGAACAATCTCAGAACTGCAGAAACCTTAAATAGTGTAGGTAGAAGGGTCACCCAACTCTTAATGCCCAACTCAAACATAAGGTGACTGATGAGTCTGGTGGTTACACATTTGGGAGGATGAAGGATTGGATTTTCATTGTGAACTTAGATCTTTCCATTAATACGTGACGCTAAGAATACACTTTATGTTGCTGGAAATATTTAAAAATGCTGTTGTGAGGGACGTGTATGTCCTTTATTGTATCTGAGGGGGAGAGAACTTTAGGCCAAAGAGCATCGCAACTGGCCTGACTCAATGGCTGCAGCATCCAGCGGCTTGCTCAGGCATCCTAAGTGAACAAATACGAGTGGAAGGGCGGGGGGGGGGGGGCTCTGACTGGCAATTTGCCACACCTTTATTAGCAATACTGTCCTTCAAGAGATTCCCAGCATTTCCAAGCAGCTGTATGTATTACGTTGTTGTCCTCCCAATTTGGATGGATACAGCCTGGGAGTATGGCATCTAAGGTGTACACACAAGCCCTAACAAATCAAACTGGGCTGATTTTTAAAGTCTGGTGATTGGGAGCGACCAGCTCTTCCGCATCTTTTTCTCCCAGCATAATTGTTGTTCTTTAGCAAGATTTTCTGGCTGGGGTGCTTCAGAGGAAGTGGGAAAACAGGAATCTCCTTGTCTCCTTTAAAGACAGGCCGCTGACTGATTCCAGCTCACTGGGGCAGCTAACAATTAAGCAGCTGAGTTCTGCTTCAAACAAGCATTTGTTTCTGGAGCTGTATGGTACAGAGTGGAGGAATTGCTGGGGAAGTGATTGCTGTGGTTTTACCCAGTCCACTCATATAACAGTGGAGCAACAAAGACCAAATCAAAGTCTGCCTTGCTCCTAAGTTCCATTAAAAAGCATTTTCTGGGGATTTGTGTAAAACATTTGTAGGATCTGTCCATTTAAAAATAAATAAATAAAATATGCCAAAGAGGAGCTTCTTCCAGTCTTCTTATTAACACAATTCATTGACCTAGTCTAACATCGGTTTGACAACCTCCCCCACACCATTCTGCATTTTGTCAGAAGAAAAGATTATCTTGACTCTTATCTTGCATCACAGAACTCCAGTGTTTACAACTGGAACTCTGAGTTCCCAGAGACTCCTGGGGTCAGTTCAGATGACCCAAAGTCCTTGTCCTTGAGAAGGAAGTAACCTTTTTACCCTATGCAACCTTGTTGACAAATTCCACTTCTTGTGGTGACTTGTGCAAGCTTTAAAAAGTGGGCTTACTGTGCACTCTTGTAGTCTAGCCTCACTGAATAGTAAATATAGTGCAGCAGAGTTTGCAGTATAATAAGGTCAAGCTGCATGCTGTGAGCGCTGCTGGTTTAAGAGCAGAGTTGCATCTCCAGAAGTAAAATAATTTAAAACTTTGTCATATCTGCTGACTGACTTGTTTGGCATTCTCTTATACAACAGATACATGCAGAGACCTAAGTTTTGGACGGCATAGAAATTTGTTACTTAACACTTTATTTATTTATGTATTAATGATGAAGTATCAGAATAGCCCACTCCAGCATTGTAAATTGAATGAGAATTACGGTATGTACCTTGAGTACCAGTATGCCTTTAGTGCTTTAGCAGGAGGGAAAAGGCAAACAGCAGTAAGATGATTGGCTCAGCATCTAGACTGACTGACAGGAAAAACTTTGGGTGATGGAATAGCTGATCTGACGTATGCATGCTATACCCATTAAAGGTGACTGAGTTTCAAAGCTGAAAAACTGTTGGTATGTCGGAAGATTTGCTTGCTATTGTAAATCACTGAGTATATGTGCTCCTTAGTAAAACTGCACTTGTGTTTGTTTTCCAGTGAATCCTTTATACACAAGGTAGCTTATGTGATCATACGTAATGTGGACTTAAACAATATTTGATGTAGGCTTTGTGATGCCAAGGGGTGTAATGGATCACATCCAGTTGGGTCAATTTGCTGGGGAATGTGTTGCACTGTGCCTGCCCACTTGGAAAGCACACTGTGCCTGCCCACCCTATCATGACACTTGTGGCCAATGCTACAATTCTCTTGACAGGTCTTCATGAGGAAATGGACAGGTGTCTATCAAATACTTGAGCCTGTAACAAGAAACTTTATACTGAGGAGGCCAACGAGTGTCCAAGAGAGGGAAGCACTGTGTCAATGTAAAACAGCCCAAATGTGTCTGAGATATTACTTAATTTAAGTTTTTAAATGCCAGATTTCCAAGTGTTCATCTAGACCCCAGATTCCACTGACTGTCTCTTCAAAACTGAAGGGTTATATATGCTAAACAAAACTGGATACATCTCACAGGAGATTCTTGTGTGTTGTGGTTTCCTGTGGTGTTTTAATTCATTCAGGAAACCATGTAATGTTGACGTCTGTGGAAGCTTTCCTCCTGGGGTTAATAGCAGCTTGGAGGGCATTTTCATTGGGACTCTGGTATAAGTGGATAGGACTAAATATTCCCTCCCCATGCACTGTGGTCCCAATCCTGATCTCCACCTTCCACCAATCGCAGCTCAGCTACTATTAAAATTTTGGAAAAAGAACACTCAGGGCCAAACAAAGCACTTAAAGTAATGTGTAGTCTGGTACTGAAACTACTTGCTTATAACTGTATGATTCTTGCAGCTGATGTCACAAAGAGAGCCATTATATTGTGATTTTTTTTTAAAGACCGCCATAAAAATATTAAGTGTTCTCAGGTAGGATATAGCAGAGGTAAAAAACCCTTCTTAACTGTTCTTCTAATCACTGGCTAGTCTTCACAAGCTAACATTCTCTTTAGCATTACCACAATGTTGTGATTTTAGAACTAATTAGCCAGTTTTGATGTCTGCATGTTGGAGCCATCTGCTGTACAAAGTGTCTCTAAAAGTATCCTCTAAGCTTTCTTGACTCTGTATTCACTGCTTGGATTGTTGTGCAACATCACTTTTTTCAACTTGCACTATTTTCTGTATCATAGGTGAAGCTGGTGCAAATATCATCTATGTCTCCAAAGAAGCTCGGAAGAGGTTTCTTGGCCCCTTGCATCCGTCCTTCAACTTGGTGAAAATCATTCGTACTTGCCTATACAAGACCCTGCCAGAAAATGGGCATGAGTTGGCCAGTGGGCGTTTGGGCATCTCACTTACACGGGTCTCGGATGGAGAGAATGTCATATTATCAGAGTTCAACTCCAAGGAGGAGCTTATCCAGGCAAGTACTAACAGGCTGCCTGCTTAGTAACTTTGCAGGTGCTCTCCCTTCAAAAGGCTGTTCTGCTGTCGCTCTTCATTTGGTGCTCTGGATACACAGACCCTTCCCTGTGCATTGCAAAGATGTTATCTCATGGTCTCTCTGTTTTTTGTTTCTCTCCCCTGCCCCTCACCTTCCTGTAGGCATGTGTTTGCAGCACTTTCATCCCCGTATACTGTGGCCTGATCCCGCCAAGTCTTCAAGGAGTGGTAAGTTGTCCCATGAGGGCTTTTGCATTCAGAATGTGTGTACTGCCATATTGGGGTCCTTCATGTCTCACACCAAGAAGGAAATGGCAGGCAGCAATGCTGCTGGGAGAAGGTATTGGCTGAAAGGGGATGTTGTGCTGGAGAGACCAATTCAGAGTGGTCAAAATGATGAGCCATCTGTAGTAATATTCCCTTCAAGAGGTGTTGTGGTTCTAGTAGAGCTCTAGTATTAGCTTTCTGAGATTGAATGTAGCCCTCACAAAAACATGTTTGTTTTTAATAACCTAGAATCAGAATCCCAGCATTCCACTGCTGCTAGACTGAGTTCCTTTTTATCGTACTCTTAAGTATTGAAAACAGTTTTGAACAGGTACCTATGGCTACAAAAGAGAGAGAGAGAGAGAGAGAAATCACAAAGTACAAGCAAGCCACCAGAACTGCAATTGGAATCGATAAGCTACCTGGGCCAGAGTATGAAGAAACATGGCTTGGAAGCTTGGGGGTCATGGAAGCAGTTATCCACAGTTATGTTCCAAAATGATATACATGTTTGTTCAGAATAGCCTCCAGGGTTCTTCTCAGGAAGCTTTGTCCAGTTCCAGTATGATAGAGCAGAGGAAAAAGCTAGGATTCTGGGAGAAGGCAGTGTGACTACTGAGCTCCTTCTCTGGCTCTGCTGAAGGAGGATGGAGGGACCTATTACAGCTTCAGCTTCTGACCCTTCCACTTGAGAGGTGTAATGAGGGCCTCCTGCCCCCGCCATGGTAGCTGCAAGGGCAGCCCTCCATGTATTCAGGAGAATCCCAGTAGACTACTGATACCAGTGTATATGTAGCACTTGGAGAAGTTCAAAGCACTTCACAAGCATTAGAGTGGCTCTCATCATCATCATCGTCATAGGAACATAGGAAACTGCCATATACTGAGTCAGACCATTGGTCTATCTAGCTCAGTATTGTCTTCACAGACTTGCAGCAGCTTCTCCAACATTGCAGGCAGGAATCTCTCTCAGCCCTATCTTGGAGAAGCCAGGGAGGGAACTTGAAACCTTCTGCTCTTCCCAGAGCGGCTTCATCCCCTGAGGGGAATATCTTGCAGTGCTCACACATCAAGTCTCCCATTCATATGCAACCAGGGCAGACCTGGCTTAGCTATGGGGTCATGCTTGCTACCACAAGACCAGCTCTCCTCTCCAAGACCAGCTCTCCTCTCCAAGACCAGCTCTCCTCTCCGGGGGTAGTCATCTATCTCATAGGAACATAGGAAGTTGCCATAGAATGAGTCAGGCCATTGACCCATCTAGCTCAGTATTGTCTACCCAGACTGGCAGCGGCTTCTCCAGGGTTGCAGGCACGAGTCTCTCTCAGATCTATCTTGGAGATGCCAGGGAGGGAACTTGGAACCTTCTGCTCTTCCCAGAGAGGCTCCATCCTCCTAAGACAAATATCTTCCAGTGCTCACACATCTAGTCTCCCATTCATATGCAACCAGGGCAGACCCTGCTTAGCTATGGGGACAAGTCATGCTGGCTACCACAAGACCAGCTCTCCTCTCCATCATCATCATCATCATCATCATTACATTTATATCCCGTTCTTCCTCCAAGGAGCCCAGAGCGGTGTACTACATACTTATGTTTCTCCTCACAACAACCCTGTGACGTAGGTTAGGCTGAGAGAGAAGTGACTGGCCCAGAGTCACCCAGCAAGTCTCATGGCTGAATGAAGGTTTGAACTCGGGTCTCCCCGGTCCTTAGTCCAGCACTCTAACCACTATACCACATAGGAGACGCCTCCTACCCTAGTTCGGGAGCTGTCTGTGCTCCTGATATTTGATAGTCTACGTGGGATAGCAAGGTCAGAGGCGCCTTCTGTGATCATATGGTCAACAGCAACTGGGTTGGAGGGTTCCCTCCTAGCCAGCAGCCATACCCAGCCACTGAATGAGGTAGAAGGGAAAGTCCTCCGGTCCAGATGCGTCTTACCACATGATCACGGAAGGAGCCTCTGACCTTGTTTTCCCTCACAGATAATTAAATACTGGGAGCACACATAGCTCCCCGAACTAGGATAGGTGTCTCCTACCATAGTAATCATCATCTGTTCAGGCCTATTATCTTGCTGTAGTACATACATGAGGTAGGTCAGTATGATTACCTCCATATTGCAGATGGGGGCACTGAGGGGCTTCTCTAAGACAATCTAGTGAATTCACAGCAGAGGTGAGATTTGAACCAGGGCCTTCCAGACTTAGAGCTCAACTTCTCGGCTGCTATCCCACACCAACCTTTGTGTACTTAAGGCGGAATCTCTTTGCATCTGTAATGACAGCTTTTCCTTTTTGCTAAGCAGCACTTAGTCTAATTTAGAGGGGGAGAGATGAAAGCAGATGATAAAACTGATGATAGTAGTGAAGGTATCAGTGACCTCATCCTCTCCAGGTCACCAGGGGTGATGGCAGCACCTGTTGAACTTGCAAAATATTGGCCTGGTGCACATTTGCAGCAACTGCTAGAGAAGCACTGTGGGAGTATGTGAGGGCTGGTGCAACCCTCAAGCACTCCAGTGGGGCTGTGTGCATAGCCATAGCCACTGCTAAGATGCCCCCGGCCTATGAAACGGGGTTTGGTAAAAATGATTCTAGCTTGCAGTGTTGGCTGCCTCTTTCCCTCTCCTGTTCCATGACAACTCTTTACTTAGGTTAAAGCATTAGGAAAACGCCCATGGGATGGGGCAGAGAAACTGATTTTTATTGCCAGTGCACAAGAGGTGAACCTTACCTATCTTTATGGACGTTGTGTAGTAGCTAGAACTGGACCGAAGTGTCCATCTAGATGAGGTAGTGCAGTGGAATGTGCTGAGCTTCCTGGAATGGGCTTTGGGAGGCGGCTGTACAGAACGCTGGTTGCTAGAGGACACCGCGTGCTTCTCTGGCCTGCAGCTTGTCAACTTCTGTAACCAGCTTCACCTTACTTCCTCTCTGACTGTTGCACCTAATGGCTTGGGACCGTGTGAGGAATCTTCAGGGCACTTCTGTGGATCAGAAGTAGTATTCACCGCTCTTGTGAGAGGGAGTGGCAGTATGAGTTTGGCAAGCATAACCCTTGGCTCAGTGGCTTTTTGCAAAACTTTCATGAATACTTAATCACTTTTGTGCAACAGATGTTTCAAGGATAATCCATCAGCTCCCTCAGCATCCGACGCTGTCGCTGTCAAAGCCTCTATCAGTGAATGCTTTTGTTCTCTGCTGGCAAAAGCCATGGGCTTTAGCCATCTTGGTCAGCCTTTGGCAGACTGGACTGGCCCCTTTTCTCTCCACAAGCTCATCACTACAGGAGGATGTACTTTTGGCTCAAGCCTCCTTATTGGTTTCTGCCTGCCCAGCCTCCCTGGATGCTGTTGGTTAATCTGCTCCATTTGTAACAGTGGAAGATGGACATTGTTTGTGGCTCTTCGGGCTGCCATTGCCTTTGCTGCTTGATGTCACAGTGAACTCTTTATGGCCAGACTAGAGGATCTGGAGAGAACTTAGAACTGGAAGTCTAAGATCCATGAACCACTCTTGTCAAAGTCAGCATCATCAGTTCCTGAACACCATGCAAATGATGCCTTATCAAATGATGCTCTTGAGTGGTCTCAGACTCTTCTTGATGAGAAAAACAGGCAGTTTACACTTGTGCTACTTGCATGCATCAGTAGCATATGAGTAATGAGCAGCACAGTATTGCAACTTCACATATTAACACATGTGAGTAGCAAACCAACATTCTGGCTTTTTAGCCTTTGTTATAAATCTGATTATGGTGTCTCTAGCATAGGTTACTTTACAGGTTCACAATAGGGATGTGCACGGAACCAGGCGTGGGTGGCTTCATAGCGGGGGGTGTCTAAGGGTGGGGGAGGGTGCACTTACCCCTCCCTCCACTTTCCCTATGCCAGTGCCTGGTATTTTACAGGTCCTACAGGGCAGCAGCGTACTTCCCTGCCGCCCCATTTGCTCTTCAGCCACTAGTGGCTGGAAGTAGCTGGTTCGTGTGCGCCCGCCCGATGTGCATGAGCGCACTCGTGCCAGTTACTTCCAGCCACTAGCAGCCAAAGAGCAAATGGGGCAGCAGAGAAGTACGCTGCCGCCCTGTAGGACCTGTAAAATACCAGGCACTGGCATAGGGAAAGTGGAGGGAGGGGTAAGTGCACCCTCCCCCACTCTTAAAGTGAGACACCGCTCTCCTTTGAACTTCAAACCCCACAGTGTTTGAACCTGTTCGGGGGCCCATAAAAGGGCCTCTGAACAGATTCGTGCACATCCCTAGTTCACAATCACTTTTCAAGGAAGTGAGCTGATTTTGTATCCCCATTCTTCTGCAATTTCCCTTCTGCAGCTTCAAGTTGGGTAGCTTGTCCATGTTCACAGTAACTTGTGCAATATGCAGCTCAAAGTAGTGATGCTGCCTGATTTCTATAGCTAAATTTATCCAATCTCCTGCAAAAAAGAAAGAAGGTCATTGCCGTTTCAAAAATACTGGGGGTGGCACATGGGGCAATAGCAGAGGCCCCTACATTCAGCAATGGCTGAATCCTTGTGTATTTTTGCTTTAAGTCTCTGTTTCCAGTGGATTATTTCTCACCAAGCTTGGTAATTGTTCTCATGCAGTCACTGTGGTCTGACCACCAAAGCTCTTTTTCTAGAAGCAAACAGGTTGGCACACTGACTAATTGCTCTGCAGCTGAGGGCACTGCATACAGCCTATCAGCATAATTGCAGCCTCTCCTAAAACCCTCCACTTTAGTGCCATTGGAATTGCTCAACAACAGCCTCCCAGGCCAGAGAGCAAGTCATCCAGGGAGGACAGGAAAAACCCTCTGGCTTGGCTATCTCCAAGGAGCCCAGTGTGACTCCAGGCAATGAGCTCATCGTGCCTTGGAGTGTTTATGCACAGAGGATAGTGCTATGCAGTTGAACTCCATTCCTGGGGTCTGGGAACTTGCAGAGAAAGTCATCATGAACTGTTTGTTCCTCACTGAAAATAGGTGAAAGGCTATTGATAGGAGCCCTTGTTTTGGCTCTGGTTACATAAGGATGCTGTTGATCAGAACCGCTGTGAGGGGCTGTGCCTTGTTGTTTGTTTCAGAGAGGAGATGCCTCTACTTCATCACCTCTCCCTGAGCTTATTTTGGTTCCACATTTGCACCCTCCCCACAAGTCTGCTTTTGACCCTAACTGTCTAGATAAGGCAAGAGCCAAATGAGTCACCTCCTTAGGCCTTAGCCACTCTACAGCAGCTCAGAGATTCTCCCAAATACCACACTGCAAAAGGTTGACAGTCAGCCTGAAGCCTCTCCTTTTGGGCCAGGCGCGTGAAACTCAAAAGGAGTATTTCAAGGAAGGATTTGCCTAGAAAAGTCTGTCGAATATCGCAGTGGGAGATATTCAGGGAAGTTCCAGGAAGTCACATTGGTTGTAGTTGCAGCACTAATCTCATGAGAAATATACTGCAGGGCGCTTTCCAGATTAGATCGTGCAACGGGGTCACGACTAATCTCTGAATTGTGCTTCCACACTTCTTGTGTTGTGACACCACAGTCCCTATGCTGACAGCAGGGTGCCGTTCATATTTCCAATGCATTGTTTTGAATTTAATCGCTGCGATATAGTGCTATAATGTTGTATACTTGGTGTAAAAAAAGTTGCTGTTCTTTCGGGTTCTTGGTTTTTGTGAGACTGCTCCCCCTGCTGGGTGCTTTGCTATTTACATTTTGAATGTGATTTCTTGAAAGTGGTTTCTTCCCTAGTCTTTTCGCACCCTATATATATTTTTTCTCTGTGTGTTCCATCGGTCTTTCACTGTTCAGTCCCACATCCTTGATAATGTTAGAAAAACTGAACATTCAATTTTTTTCACATATTAAAACAAATCTTCCATAGATACTATAAACATTAAAACAACACAGAAATGTGTTCGTGTTTAATTCCCATTTTTGGAAGTCTGTATTTTTTGCAGTGGTGCAAATGAATTAGCATCACAATAATTGTTTTAAGGATTCTTAGTAGCATTTTTTAAAATAGTTTATTACAGTCTCAGACCAGATTAACAGTTAATAACAAAATTCAAGGAATTCTGAGATTTACAAAATTACAAAATATTCAAATTACTAATACAGCCTTCATGGAGCTTCAACACCATGAAACAGAACTTTGCCATATTATATGAAATTACAGGTTTAAAATTTGACAACACAATTTCCAAATAAAATTGGTCAGTGTAGCCAGGATAAATGGATAAAATGGGTGCAATGAATTTGGTACGAGTGTCCCTATAGAATTGGCAATAAAGAATAACATGAGTAATAGACTCCTGAGCCACAGGGGCAACAGCGCTGATCATATGAAAGTAGTTTGAATTTACCATCAAGTACTGCCAAAAGGAGAGCGTTCAAACGTGCAAGGGTCAAAAATCTCCTAAATTTTGGTACCAAAATCTGGTCTAAATATTCACCTGGTTTATGGTTAAAAATTTGAGAACCTAGGTATGTTCCTTTGGGCAGCTGTGCAGACTCCTCCTAGAATGAGAGCCAGCGTGGTGTAGTGGTTAGAGTGCTGGACTAGGACCAGGGAGACCCGAGTTCAAATCCCCATTCAGCCATAATACTAGCTGGGTGACTCGGGGCCAGTCACTTCTCTCTCAGCCTAGCCTACTTCACAGGGTTGTTGTGAAAGAGAAACTTAAGTATGTAGTACACCACTCTTGGCTCCTTGGAGGAAGAGCGGGATATAAATGTAATAATAATAATAATAATAATTCTTAGTATTTTTAGCATCTGGTGAGTGTTTGGTGAGTGTTATAGCCTACTAGGCTGACTTTCCATTTTACCAGCTATAAAGAAATGTCCTTTCATTTGCCTCTATATGCCTTCTGGAGACTGAGAGTGGAGCAGGAGGAAGTAGAAACTGTGTGAAGAAAAATAACCTAAGCATTCCTTTCTTTCTCTCTCATCCCAGAGGTATGTCGATGGAGGGATTTCTGACAACCTGCCACAGTATGAGCTGAAGAATACCATCACAGTGTCCCCCTTCTCGGGAGAGAGTGATATCTGCCCACGGGACAGCTCCACAAACATCCATGAACTGAGAGTCACCAACACCAGCATTCAATTCAATCTGCGCAACCTTTACCGCCTCTCAAAGGCCCTGTTTCCACCGGAGCCCCAGGTGAGAGTCAGCCCAGTGTGTTTGAGAGCAGGGCATCTCACTTTTGTATTGCTATTGAAATCTCCACACCTGGATGAAGCTGTTGATCTGAAGACTTGAAGGCACTTCAGGTCGGCTTCTATTTTAACTTAGATTTTATAAAGCAGCTAGTCCCTCTTTCATTAGTACCATGTGAGATGTATGGAGGACTCTCATCTTAAAGCACTCCAGCTGATACCATTTGTACATTTCTAAATGTCAGAAGACTATTGAAAGCCTGGTCACCTGGCTTTGTAGCACAGAATATAGTGACATGTACAACATCCCAAGAATCTTTCTTTATTTGAATATAAATCCACAAATATCTAGTCGTCCTAGCAACAATGGAAGAAAACATGTTGTTTATTCTCCCCACCCTTCCTGACTCATTTTATGGTCGCTGTCTCCTCTGCCCCTACTAGCAGAAGTTGTACATGCTTGTAGAATTTTCTGGGGTTACAGAATGTTTTCTGACTTCAGAATTTGAAGACTGAGAGATGTCAAAACCTCCCTCCCTCTGTAGGTTTCAGTGTTCTGCCAGCCATTTATGACTGGCATGGGGCATATCATGAACAGCTGTACATGTTGTCTCTTAGAAACCAGCAACAAAGTCATTGATAGGCACAGAGATTCTAAAAAGTGTACTTGGACACTCACTCCCATTCTTCAGAGGGTAACAGGCTCTGGTGCCCAGACTGCTTGCTGTTGTGGTTGACCTGCTACTGCCAATCAGACAGCCTTGCTACATAGCATTTAGGTAAAACGAGGAGGACAAAATCATATATATATATATATATATATATATATATATATATATATATATATTCAAATGTATTGTCCTATAGTGAGTGAGTTTTGAGGATTTCATCCCTTGTTAAGCATTTGCAATGCAGAAAACAGCCTCTGTTTTTTATATAGGTGTCCTGCAATTTTAAACCCATGATGCCCTTGTAGCAGCACAATAGGTGTTGTCAATCTTGTTGTCCAATCCTCTGCCTATGCTGTCTCCTACCCCTTGGCATCCTTAAATGATCAGCCTTCACTGCACCCCAATACACAAACTGTGTTCCAGGACCATTACCCAAGACTACAGTATCTCCCCCATGCTCCTGCCACCTCCTATGAACAGTAGAAGGCAGTTTTGAACAACCCAACAATATGCAACTCATACATATTTACAATGGCCATGCTTGAATAAGATTCATTCATAAATGTGTATCCATTTAACGTACCTCTTGAGAACAGACAGGGTAGAAAATATTCCTAAACAGTGCTGTGCATTTTTATCTGCCCATTTGCCATTTTCTACCCCTTCCCTTTCTTGTTTCTGCACTGTTGGAGCAGGGATAGCAGTAGTAGGGCATTTCTCACATGCTTCGGACTGTACTGATAGCTGGTAAGACAAGGCATGTTTGGATCCAGCCTTCCTGTACCCTCAGTGACGTGCTTTGCCTTCTGTCTGTACAGGTTCTGCAGGACATGTGCAAGCAGGGCTACAGGGATGCTTTGCACTTCTTGAAGAAGAATGGTAAGTTTTTTAACCAAAGCAAACCCTGCTCTTTGCATTGCTGCACTCTGTTGCAGCAGCAAATCCTGGGTCACTGCTTCTCCACCCTGCTTTATATGTTTCCCTGTGTCTTGTTTGTGCATCAGAATGAAGGGCCATACTGTGGCACTTTGGTGGCCATGCTTAATCCATGGTCATTCAGGCGAGTCAGTTGTTCCTGTGCAATAGAAAAAAAACCCATGCAATATGAGATGGGTGATGTGGTTTCTCTTTTGGGGGCCAACGCCTGGTTTTAAGTATATAAGCTTTCAAAATGCTATTCCAGCAGGTAGAATGGAAAGAGCCTCACAATAGACAGTTTAGACAACAAGGTTGATTACAAATAAATATATGAAGCTGTCCTGTATTGAATCAGGTCCTTGGTCCATCTAGGTCCTTATTGTGTCTACTGTGGCAGCAACTCTCCAGGGTTTCAGACAAAGGTCTCTCCGTTGCCTGGGACCTTTCTGTATATCCAGCAAGTGCTCTGCCACTGAGCTGTGGCCTTTTCCCCAGCTGCAGCCCCTTCAGATACTTGTGACTGAGCTCCCTCTCAGTTTCCACCCAACTGGAAAACCTCGGAGGGTCTCATAAATTTCATACACCTGTGCCAATGGAATATGATCTACATGAAAGCCATCTCTTCTGTAAATATGCAAAATAGGCATATGGTGTAAAATATGCAATTATTGTATTTTTTGCATGGACATAATCCTCTGGGAAATTCTCCTGAACAAACTCTACTGAATTTAACAGGAGCTGTGCAAAAGCATGGTAGTGCATCTTCTGGTTTTTGCTTGATTTAAGTTGTTAGGTATCCAGAGATGGTATCTTCTCCTCTTCTTCCTGCTTCTCCTCCAGGATCAAGACACTTGTTGCTGTGTTGTGTAATTGTGTTTATGCTGTGGCCAGAGCAAATTGTCTGTGTATGCAGTGTCACCTTGTGGGGGATGGTTGTAGTGCAACAAGCTTAGTCACTGCATTTCCCCACCCTGACAATTCATGTGTTACTTGCTTTTGTGAATACACTGGAAGATGGATGTAGTTGCTTTGTCATGGCATGAGATTAAATAGCAGCACAGTGATACACTCAGGGTAGAACACTGCAGATTTAAATAAGTCTACTCATGACCTTTTGTGATATTATTGTGAAGTCAAGGATATGTCCAAGTCCAGTGATATATTCTGCAGAGTATCTACTATATGTATACAAAAAAAATCATGTGGTACAAGATTCCTGGGACTATACCAGTTTAGACTACAAATGGAGGGAAATTCTTGTTTGAATGTTTTCCCCACATAAATATTCCCCTATCCACAGGAAAACTAGCAAGCTGGGTTATCCTGCTTCTCAATGTGCTAGCTTTCTTTTGTGTATGCAGCTTAAAAAAAAAGTGGTCATAATGTAAGGGAAAACACAATGGTGAAGTCTTGGAAAAATGCAGTACAGAGACATGTCTGCACATATGGATTCAGCTTTATAAAATAGAATAGATACATAAGAAATGGGTAAAACTGAAATAATTTAGTTTCTTTTGAGCTGTGTATATATAAATGTTCAATACCTAATTGTACAGATTTGGCAACCTCCATAGTTAGTTTGGAGCAGGGACAGATGCAGGTACTTTGGTGCCTCTTCCATCAAACTACTATAGTAAATTAACCAGATTGTTAGAACATTCTGCTTCTGAAGGGAGAATGAAACATATTTGTGTAACATGGGGGAATGCTTTTGAAAGGGTTAGTAATGAAGCTTACTGTGTATCAAAGCAGAGAGGAGTGATAACTCTTTTTTATAGCATCAACCAAAATAAAAACAATCTCGGCAGCATGTTGCTTTCAGTTATTACAGGATGCAGCATTTTAGCAATACGTTGCCACTTCTGGTTGGCTTTATGAAGCCCTCCTGCCTTGCAGTAGGGTGTGCACGGTTTCCCAGTGTGCTGTCCAATTTGCTGCAGCAGCGTCGTTATCTGCAGCTGCTAATGCATCCTGTCCACCTATGACTTCAACATCCTATGACTGCGTGAGATGCTTGAAGCAGTGTGACCAACATGCATGTAATGTTGAATTGCAACACTTCCACTATCCATCTTCTCTCCCCAGGTCTGCTCCAGCACCCAAGACCCATCCGCTCTCTGCTAGCCATTGAAAATGGTGCAGAGGAGAAGAACCCCGAAGAGGAAGAGGCAGGAGAAGAGGATCAGCTGCGAGAGAATGCTGCACTGGCAGAGGCTGAAGCCCACATTCTTGAACACTTGCCCCCTAAACTGAACCAGGGTATGATTCCTCATTAGAGGGACAGACTGTGCTATGACAAGGCCCACTCCTCTTTAAAAACACCAGGCAGAATGATTAAAGAACACTTCAGATTCTGCTCTGTTTTCCTGTACAAAAAATCTAGAGAAGTCAAGGAAGGGGGAATATTGAGAGACGAGGGTAATAGTGGTGGATTTGAAAGACCCCGGAAGTTGTTCACACCCAGCTTTCAGTTCACATCTCCTCCGGAAGAGAGGTGTGCAGTCACATATCAGCCAAATTTATCCTGAAGTCCCTGTGAACTATTGGGGAGCACTTCACACACAATTCAGGTTTTTAATTGCATGTTAGGGTGTAGCCTGATTTAGATCTAGGGTGGAAAAAATCCACTTTTTGTGTCGTTTTTGGGGTGCAGCTTCGAACTCACAGTAAACCCATGGTAAAACCTGCTGTCTGGGAAAGCTCCAGGTCTTGTAAGATGTACCCTTGTGTATATCTTACTCTAGTTTGTGTGCAGGATTTGGGTTTCCCTAGCACACAGTCACATAACAGTTCCAAGACTCCTTGGAGGAAACCATGACAACAGTTAAACTGTTTAGTGTAAGCACTATGGGTAGTATTCAGAGCTAAGCTGGAGCCTGCACATACATAAACGCACTCATAAATACAGGTGAAACTCGGAAAATTAGAATATCATGCAAAAGTCCATTAATTTCAGTAATGCAAATTAAAAGGTGAAACTGCTATATGAGACAGACGCATTACATGCAAAGCGAGATAAGTCAAGCCTTAATTTGTTATCATTGTGATGATCATGGCGTACAGCTCATGAAAACCCCAAATCCACAATCTCAGAAAATTAGAATATTACATGGAACCAAGAAGACAAGGATTGAAGAATAGAACAATATCGGACCTCTGAAAAGTATACAGTGTACTGTGCTTGATTGGCCAGCAAACTCACCTGACCTGATCCCATAGAGAATCTATGGGGCATTGCCAAGAGAAGGATGAGAGACATGAGACCAAACAATGCAGAATTGCTGAAGGCCGCTAATGAAGCATCCTGGTCTTCCATAATACCTCATCAGTGCCACAGGCTGATAGCATCCATGCCACGCCGCATTGAGGCAGTAATTGCTGCAAAAGGGGCCCAAACCAAGTACTGAATACATATGCATACTTATACTTTTCAGAGGTCCGATATTGTTCTGTTCTTCAATCCTTGTCTTCTTGGTTCCATGTAATATTCTAATTTTCTGAGATTGTGGATTTGGGGTTTTCATGAGCTGTACGCCATGATCATCACAATGATAACAAATTAAGGCTTGACTTATCTCGCTTTGCATGTAATGCGTCTGTCTCATATATCAGTTTCACCTTTTAATTTGCATAACTGAAATTAATGGACTTTTGCACGATATTCTAATTTTCCGAGTTTCACCTGTACATGAAATGCACAAGATAGGTGGTCTAGCTTATGTGTGTGAGTGTGATGTAATGGTTAGAATGTTCAACTGGGACTGGGGAGATGCAAGTTCAAATCGCCACTCAGCCATCAAGCTCATTGCGCGACTTTGGACCAGTCACTAGATCTCCACAACCTTGTAAGGCAGGTTAAGCGAAGATAAAAATGAGGGCGGGAAAGATTTGCAGCTGGCCTTTAGAACCCATATGCTCTTCACAGCGGCTTGCTACCATGTAGCTACAAGGAGATATTTTTGTGGAAATGCCATCAGTCTTTGGACTGGTTTGGACATTCAGTAACTCCAGTTCCCCACTTCTGTAGTAGTATTTGAAATGGGATTGGTGTAGAGCTCGCTCATGAACTTTAAGGGTTGCTCATCATGGATTTCACCATGGACAAAATCTGTAAGTCTTTACTTCAAGATTATACCTACAGCTGAAGTGGGGAATCCCAGGAACAAATCACTACAACTGCTGAGTGTCTGAACTGACTTTAGAACTGCAAGATCCTCAGGGCCTTGATATTAGCATCTTCCTACTTCAAAAGCTTTTGAGAGTAGAAGTTAACTGCAAGTTTCAAAGGCATTCAAGCTTTATAGTGAGTGGTGCCTTCTTAAAAGCACCATAGAATAGGCCTAACTTGCTTGGCCTATTATGTGGGGCAAGCCAAGCAACAGAGATCTTTGGCTGTTTCGCATGAGCTGAGTATTTGTATTGCTTGCCTTCTGGGCTGATGCTTGGAGTTAGTCTATTCATGAGAGGACTTAATGTTGTTCACGGGTTTCCCCCATAAACTGTGGCAAGCCCTAGTCTCTGATTTTGCTCCTGAGTTGGTTGCTGGAATAATGGACATTCTCCGTCTTTAGCCCTGTTGGAAGCCTGTGCTGAGAGGAGGGGATTGTTCAGTGGCATTGCCAACCTGCTGCCTGTACGTCTAGTGTCTACTTTGATTATCCCATACACCCTTCCTATAGAGTCTGCTGTCTCCTTCACTGTCAGGTATGTCTGAAATCTGTTTCTGAAATTCTGTTATGGGAGCAAACGTGAGTGTGTGTTTTTAATTTTACAAAGCTTATATCCTACCCTTCTAATCATATGAAAGCTTGATGCAATTTATCAACAAGAGTGTGTGCGTGCTATTTCTCATGAATTATCACCTGTCTTTTTCAGATTGTATGCATTCATTCATTCAATTTATGTATCTCCTTTCCTAAAGTGGCTCAGGGTGATTTACATTAAAATAATTTAAACCAAATTAAAATTATCATTACAAGCCAAGCTAAAAAGATGAGTCTTTAAGGCTCTCCTGAAGGCCTCCAAGGAAGATAATCCTCTTATAGCCACCAGGAGCATGCTCCACTACTTAGGGGTGACAACTGAGAAGGCCTGATTGCAGGTCACCACCAGATGAACTGATGGAACCCAAGAAGGACCCCTCTTGATGATATTAAGTGGTGGGGATCTTGTAGAGAAAGGTGTTCCCTCAAATAACCTGGACCTAAGCAATTCAGGGTTTTAAAGGTAATAACCAGCACTTTGTACTTTGCCTGGAAACATATTGACAGCCAGTGCAACTGTTTTAAGAACAGGCATAATGTGGTCTGTCTGGGATACCCCAGGGACCAATCTGGCTGTTGCATTTTGGACTAGCAGAAGTTTCCAAACTATGTACAAAGACAGCCCTACATAGAAGTGTTGCAGTAGTCCAACCTGGAGTTTACCAGCTGCTGTACCAATATTTTCAGACCATTCTCCTCAAGGAATGAGTGGAGTTGTCAAATCAATTGTAGCTGGTAAAAAGTGCTCCTGGCCACAGCCTCAACTGAGGCACCAGGGTGAGACCTGGATCCAAGAGCACTTCCAAGCTACGAACCTGTTATTTCTGGTGGAGTGTAATCTCATCCAGAACAAGAAATTCTGTCCTATTTTGCAGATTACGACCTCCAACAATGAGCGCCTGCTTCTTGCTTGGATTCACTTCAGTTTATTATCCCTCATCTAGCCCATTACTGCCTGTAGTCAGGCATTTAAGGGGGCTAATGCCATTTCCTGATATTGATGACAAGGAGAAATAGATTTGGGTGTCATCAGCATATTGATGACACCCAGCACCAAATCCGCTGATGACCTCACCCAACAGTTTCATGTAGATAATAAAAAGCACTAGTGACAGAATGGAGCCCTCAGTGACCTCATACAACAGCTTCCATTTAAAACAGCAACTGTCACGAAGTGCCACTATATGAAATCTACCCAAGTCATAAGAGTAGAACCACTGTAAAACAGTGCCTCCTATCCCTCATGTGATCCAGGAGGATACCATAGCTGATGGTATTGAAAGCCACTGAGAGATCCAAAAGAACTAGCAGAGTCGCACTCCCTCTGTTGATTCCCCGGTGAAGGTCATCCATAATGCCAACCAAGGCTGTCTTAGCCACATAGCCTGCCCTAAAGCCAGTTTGAAATAGGTCTAAATAATCAGTTTCCTCCAAGACTGCTTGGAGCTAATGTTTTATTAAAAGTATATTGGGTTTTCATTGGCAAATTCTATTTTAAAGAGTTAGCCAGACCACTTGTCACAGCTTTGTGATCACTGTAGTCTGGATGTTTGCCTGTGAGCCATTAATAGAAAGAACAGCCTTGGGCTGGCTCTTCTTGAAGTTTCAATGAATTTCATTCATGCTTGTGGTATGGGTGCTCCATGTAACAGTTGCCTTATGTGGTATCTGTCTTGTTCAGGTTGCTTGAATGGCTGCCAGACGTTCCAGAGGACATTAGGTGGATGAAAGAACAGACAAGGAAAGTCTGCCACTATTTCATGAGGAAAGCCAAGAAGAAGCTAGGAAGTCATCTCTCAGCCAGGTATGTTGACTGATTTCCCTTTGTTTTTCTGGAAATATTGCAACAATGGGAAGAATAGCATACAAAATTGCCATAAAATTAGTGAATATTATTGGTAATGTACTATAGAACTGGTGAGTTGTATCCTAAATGTACACAGCACTAATAGAAGAAGTTCCATTCACAGAAGGCAGAATGGCACTGATCCTCCCTTTCCTCTGCAGCCCCCTGTAAATCTGCTCTTGTGGGCGGGGGCTCTCTAGAAAGGGTGGCATGGCGGAGACTGCAGCAGGAAAGGGTCTGACCAAAAATGCCCCCCAAATGCCCCCCCCTTTCACTCACACTATAAGCGCTTGGGGTACAACCTAGTGAATTTATTTTATTTTTATTTATTTATCATTTTTATAAACCGCCTGATATGTGTGTTGCAAATCTAATTGCAAATCTAATTAGCAAACATTTTGCCATGCATCTGTTGAATAAAATTGGTCATATAACTAGGGAATTGGGAGTCTTTGGCCTCTAATTCCATCATGCGTATTCTGAAATGAGTGCCTCTGAACTTGCTTCCAAGAATGTGTGCTTAAGATGGCAGCTCTGTAGTTGGAATGTGCAGAATGTTTTGACTCGAAATGGGCCATTTCGAGCTTGAAACAGAGCACCCTTTAAATGGTCTGTTTTGAGCTCAGAGGAGAACAACCCTGTTTTGACTGAAATGTTCTGAGCACCATTTTGGAGGCCTGTTTTCCCCCTTGCTGATTGGTTTTCTGGCACTGGCTACCAATTGGCTTGTGATCTCCTTGCTTCTTAGTTGGCTTGTTAGCATACAAATTGAGTGTTGTCATGGACAACTGTGTCCTCATTTGGTGGGGGCGGGGGAGGGAGGGGGAACACAGAAGGAGGGAATTTTAAAATGTTTTAAAAGGGACTGGGAGGCAGAGAGAGCCCTTATAGTGTGTCTCTCCTGAAGAAGAAAATACATCAGGAGAGGAAGGAGGAAGGTTTGATTTTGTGGTTTTCTTTTCTCAGCACCGAGTATAATATGTTGTGCTATTGCTGCTGTATCTATCGGTTTTGCTGGCTCTCAGATTGACAAAGGCAGAACTTGGATGCCTGCCTTCCTTCCTTGAATTGTAGTTTGTTTTGTTCGTGAGATAGCGTTGTGGTGAGAAATGGATAGTGTCAGGTGTGTGTGTATGTGTGAAATTTCTTGGCAATTGCTGTGATGGGCTCCATATCTGGCCTTGAGACTAATCTGTGCTTCACTCACTGCTCTGCAATATGCATTGCAAACTATGCTCAGTCCAAATGTGGCTCAAGTTGTTCTGGTTGAGCTTATGGCTATGCTTGCTGCTAAGGGTGCTGCAAGGAATGCAATGCTAGGAAGTAAGGAGTCATAATTGTGTGAGAGAGAGCAACTTGTGCCAGTGATGTTACTGCAGCACAGGCACTGTGGCTGGCCGTGGATTCTGGGTCAGTGATTCTTTTAGGGGCATTTTTGGACTGTGTTTTAAAATGTGTGTTCTGTATTGAGAGGGACAGATTCCCTTTTACTGTGTGCTTCTTCAGTGTGTTTCAAGGCAGGGTTGCAGCAAAATGCATTGCAAATTGCAATGCAAAACTTGTGTGCACTTTGTGAGTGCAGCTTGTTCCACCCGTAGGGAACTATGGGGAAACTCGAAACACTTAATTGCTCCCCATGAGTAGCTCCTAGGGGCACTAAAGTGGGTTGTGTGGTGGGGCATGATGGATGTCACCCAATTCCTATGGGGGTTTGGAAGGTTAAAATGTGTTAAAAATCACCAGCTTGCTCATTTCTTTCGTGGGTTGGGTGATAGGTAGCACCCATCATGCCCTACTACCCAACCCACTTTGGTGCCCCTTGGAGCTACCCATAGGGAACAGTCAAGTGTTTCGAGTTTCCCTATGGCTGAAACACTCAAAACATTTCACGTTTGTTCCATCGAAATAGCTGGGGTCGACTGCTGTCCTGAAAAAATGTTTCAACAATTTGTGTTTCATTTTGAGCTCAATGTTTTTTTTAAGTTGAATTTTATTGATTTGTTTTAACTTTCAATCTTATATATGTTTTAAATGTGTTATAATGTTTTTGTTTTGTTGTAAAGACTTTGTTAGTGGGTGGTGTATAAGAGACAGATAGTGGGCACTATATATAAATGGGTTAAATATAACAGAATGCAAAATCCATTTTGTACACATCCCTACTTGGTGGCAGTTGTCCCGTTTTTTACTAGGACTGAGCAAACTAAGGTGTCCTTCCACTTGGTATGATTATTATTTCAGCCAGATGCTTTAATACTGATTAAGGCATGAAAGTATAGGCAAACCCAGTACAGTGCACTTTGTTTCAAAATCCACACTAACATCCGACATCAGGAAGTATTAGACAGAGACCACACCCAAACCTGGCAGTCACTGGTGTTCCCTCTTTAAAACTGGCTGTGAAATAATAGTTCTAAACAGTGGTGCCCTGTCCAGAGTGGCGGGGGGGGGGGGAGTGGAGCAGAAAACAAGCTGCAGGTACAACTCATTCCCACGTTTCCTGCCCTGCCTTGGCTGCCTCGCTCTCCCCTGCCCTTCCTCCATGTTGACCAGCCCACACACTGGGGGTTAATGTGGCGGCGGGGCAAGGTGAGGGAGAGCCCAGCAGCCAGGACAGAGCAAGAAGTGTGGGTAAGAGCTGCTCCTGCGGCTCATTTTTTGCCCCCCCGCCAAGCCCTACCCAGACACCAATTATCAATGAGTGCATAAGGAAATATGTTGTTGAAACAATTTTTTAAAACTTGTTTTCCATGCACTGAGTGTTCCAAAGAATTATTCCTAGATCAAGTTTTAAATGTGAAATAAGTAACTACTTAAAAGCATTTTATAGGTTATTCTGTAGAGAGAATAGCGTGCTTGTTGTAAGACTGGGTGGGGGGCGGGGAATAACTCAGATGACATAAGGGTTTTTTCTTTCCCAACTTCACCTTGAGACAACATGGGATTTTCTTCCGATTGCTTATTGGCAGTTCACACAGTAGGTGGCTGTATTGTAAAATACACTCTGCCCATGTAAACCGTCCTGATCTCCGCTGGATTTATGTTCACCTGCAAGAATATAACTTTAAACTAATAGTTGCTTGATCAGTCAGCAGCAGCTCTTGCACTTGCAACGGCAGCTTTTTCCTTTGGCCTACTAGATTGTACACTAACTTTTGAAGACAAGTGTGGCCCTAAATGATATACAGTGAAAAATGCGTTTTCAAGACTATTCGGAGGGGGCCATAGCTCAGTGATGGTAGTGCTGAGTAATGGGACCATTCTATCCCTAGCATCTCCTCAGCAAAGAAGCATAGAGCAGACAGTGGGGAAGACCTCCTTTCTGAGGTCCTGGGGAGCGACTGCCCACAAGAGTAGATGATGATGGGTTATATGGACTGATGCTCTGACTAGTATCAAGTAGCTGCATATGTTCAAAACAGTCTCCAGATGCTGCCAGACTATAGTCAATATTGAACTCTTTCACTCCCTCTTCTTTTAAGTGATCCTTCCATTCGTTGGAATTTACCACCAGAGCATATAAATGGTTACAACTTCAGTTAACAGTGGATGCATTTTTTGTCAAGTTACAGGCAACTGAGTTGTACTTTCTGGCCGCATAAAAAGGCCATTGTACAAGGATGAGTGGCTAGAATGGATACCCTTGATCAGTGAAGCATCTCTCTTTCACAGCGCAGCCCCCTCTGCACAGTTTGCACGTTTCTCACTTGTACACCTGACTCCCTTTCCCAGACTCACTGAAACACAGCTGTGTGGCGATCACCAACCTGGAGACTCTGGAGGCTCAACGTTTCTACTGAGCCTAATTCAGCTCAAGTGGCTCTTTCTGCTCATGGGCCAGTGACGAGACTAGCAAAGGGCAGGACTAGGATAGCCAGGGTGTCAAAGGTCAGTACTGAGGTCCACAAGGAGCTGAGTGAAATCTCTGCTCCCCTGCATCTTTCCTTGGCCCTAGCTTGCTCTTCTGGCTTTGTATTCCATCATAGCAGTCTGACACTGGTATGATGACAAGGAGAAATTGTGATGGGATATATACTTGCTTGGTGTCTCTTCCTAATTCTTCTTCATACCTTGACTGGAAGCCCTAAAGTGTTGAGCATTGCCTACAAATACAGCATGACAAACTGAAACATTTTCTCTTTCTCTCTCTCTCAGGCTGTACTACCATCTTGAACTCAGAAAGACCCAAAGCTTGCCTCTCCCCTTGAGCGCTAGCTATGGGGAGGCTCTGCCCAAGTGGTTACGGGGCAACCTCTCCCTGACGGACGTTATGACAAAATGGGAAGAATACCAGCGCCAGCTGATGCTGGGGCTCTTCTGTATCAACGTGGACCTGCAGGCCTCCATCTTCCCATCAGAAGGGCTGCAGATGAGACACCCACCAGCAGACTGCACACAAGAGAGTCTTCAGCTCTTCTAAGACGATTGCCAGAACTTGTACGGGGTGGGAGGGTGGACAGTGACTGTGCATTTCAACAGCCTCCTAGTGGAGTCCTTAACATCTGCTAAGGTATCCCCCCCTCCCCCAGCTCAGAGGGAGAATTGATATCAAAGAGCAGCCTACAGTGCCACCACTAAGCAGATGACTGGCACAGTACTAAAACAGAAGATATGTGCACTCTTAAAAGTGATGGTGTATATATTTGGCAACTGCAACACTGTTGGCTGTTGGCCAGGCTGGACTGTAAAGAGTTTCATTTGGTGTACCTCCTAGAAGGTGTATTCTTGAACTTGCTGTTTAAAAAGAGGGTTGGGACACAATTGGGCTTGCTCAGGCTTGCTTTGTTTTTAATCTCTTTGTTTTTAGATCAGTATTTTAAGATTTGAGTCCCCTAGGATCTTCAGTGACAGGCTATGAAACTGTAAAAATACAGCTGCCTAGAATTTCTACTCTTGCATTGGAATCAGGCCTTGGTTTTTAACAGAGGTGTCTTGCAACTCCTGTTCCACACTCTCCAACAAATCTTTCTGGATGCTTCTGAATGTAAGAATATAGATTTGAGGAATATAGAACTCTAAAGCTAGACCCTTGTGCCATATTGTTCCTTGTTCTTCTCAGGCATGTCCCCCTCTAAAGGACCTTTGGGGGAAAATGAAAATGTCAGAAGCTCTAAGCTAAGCTGAGATCTTTTATTTCTTTTTCTTTTTTAAAAACCATCTGTGCATTTTGGATGTTCTGTTATCTTCCTCAATATCTTTTAGTTATCTGTCTTAATTTTTGACATGTGCAATTGACAAAGGTTATAAAGAAGGATGTAGGAAGGTAGAAGACAAGGCATGTATGTATGTTGTTTTAAAGTGGCTTGAGACTAATCTGATTTGTTGAAGCTGGCTATAAGAGGAGAAGGAAGGGATTTGATTTCACTTACAAAAGAATATGAAGCTGCTAGAATCTGGAGACTTAAATCAACATTGGTTCCTATGCATTGCACTTCATGACATCGATGGAATCCAACAACTTACTTGTGTTAGTTGTGAATTTAGTCCCTTTCTAAAATGATGGAGCTAGCACACCATGGCATGATGTTGGCTGTTGCTCTACAAGTGGGTGGTGCTGGTAAGTGTGGATGATATGGATCTGGAGGTCCCAAAAGGGATCATAGTATGTGTGAACAGAAGAAAGAGTTTGCTCATAGGTCAAAGGCACAAAATGTGAATGTAAGTCCTTCTTTGCATCTTAGACCAGTGGATATTGGCTTACCTTCTTGTTGAGATGATAAAACATAGGTCTTAATTTCATGCAGTGAAACCATGCCTAGAAGTTAAAGCTAAGTAGGGAGGTGTGTGTGTGTCCATGCCTCCCACCCCCGCTCTATAGTTCATGTTGCCAGAAGGGCATTTAATCGTTTGCCAGAGTCTGAAACTTCCTGAGCTAAAGATCTGGTATCTATAACCAAAGTCTCTGCTAATTTTCTCATTTGCTCAGCAATGCAGATCCTGCTCCCTGCAAGCATTCGAGGAGTTCCTGTCCCTCTTCACCAAACTGAACAGCCATATGTCCCCCTCAAAAGTGTCTTTCCTGTCCCTCCAAAAATTTTAAGTGAGGAGTTGCTTCTCCAGCTTTCCCTCCATCTGCACCTCTGCATTTCCTGGTATTGTCCACTGCAGTATGCATTTGGGATAAAGCACTCCACGTAGCAGGGCAAGTCACCACCAGATGTTTAGAGTCTCTCTCCCTATAGCTTCTTATCAAAAGTGACATCTCTGCTACTAATTGTCATCAGCACTGAACTTTTATTTCTTGTTTCACTGCTGTTGCCTTGAGCTTGCTACTGTGTAGTACGGCAAAGATGTACTGTAACAGCAAAGCAACAGCAGCCCTGTTCACACTCATATAGGAAAACAGTTTATCTGGCAAGTTTCCCATTGGGATCAGGGTTGTCATCATCCCCCCCCCATTGAGATTTGCCCTGTAAAAGGGAAAGTCTCTTAAGGACAAAAGTTGTTGGTATATTTGTACTGGGGCAGGGAGGAGTTGACCTCCTTTGTACTCTGACCAAGCTACCATTCCTATTTCTCTGTGTTTCTCATAGTACAATCTTTTTCATGCCAAATGAAACACCGTTGGGGGGAAGATGGAGCTGGTTTGGGGTGTGTGTGTGTGTGTGTGTGTGTGTGTGTGTGTGTGTGTGTGTATATGTAAGCAAAGTTAATTGTGATGCATGTTCAAATACCACTGGAGAGCAAATGGGAAGATGCCACTGGGTACACGTAGGCTTCACTGGCACATGGTGTCTGTGATAGTCTAGAACGAAATTTAATAGATTTGTTTGGGTGTGCCTAAGCAGATGAGTGATAGGTAGGTGAGTACAGCACTGACCAGTAGCACAAAAACCTTCTCGTAGCCAAAGCACACAGGAGTTTGATGGCCAAGAGCAGAATTTCTACAAAGACCCTCAATAGTTCCATCACTCCAAAGGCTTTGCAGATAAGAGTGCTTGTTTGGGAACAGGCAGTACTATGGATATGGGCAAGATGATACCGAAAGAAAAATCTTTCAGTCCTTAATTGATGGCTCATGTAGCACAAGTGCCTGCTTTGTGTCTGCACCCAACCTTGTTAAGCTTTAACACGTTTCACGAGACTTAGAATAGTAGTGCTCTGAAATGGTGGAGTCTCTGACTCGGCAGGATGGGAGTGGTGAGGGATTGGCACGATGGCCAGTTGAATAGCCATTCACCTGTCCTAGACTTTATGTAAACACTCTGGCAAGGAATTCACTGCTCGCTCGCTCTGCAAACATTTGCTTTAGAGTGCCTGTAGCAGATTGTGAAAGATCCACAGCACTAAGAGAATCCAACTCCCAGTCTTGAGGACTCCATTGGTATAAATTAAATGAGAGCTAACTTTGGGGAAGTTCTTGCTGTGGTGTGTCTTTTTTGCCCTGAAAAAGGTAACAAAGCAAGCACTGCCAGCAATGGTTTGTACAGTAGAAAATAAACATAGAAACTACTGGCATTTAATTCAGAGTTGGTCTGAGATGCCATTCTATGATGGAATTAGCCCTCAAAAAGAACTCCTCCTTGGAGGCAGAAATACTGTTACTTACTGAAAAAACGTATTAAAGCCGCCTATGATCTACTGTGTTTCAGTAAGAAATACATGTGAAGTTAGAATCTATTTGTAGGATTTACTGGGTTCGCCCATTTCTTATCCATAAAACAATCAAAATCATCTCTAAGCAGAAGAAGTCTGTCGGGAGGATCCTAGTAGATACTTTTATAAGTGTAATTTGGCAGAGATGAGGACTGCTTGGACACCAAACATCTCTAGACTCATAGATGAAGAATAGTGCTATCTAGTTGCTGTTTTGAGTGAATTTTTAATCTGACTAATCTGCTAGAAGTAACTTTCTAAAAAAGTTATTGGTAAACTTTGAACTATTCAGAAAAGCATGACTTTCCTCTGTCATCTGACGATCAGGCACCTTTGCGTTTCCCCCCTAATCCTTATAAATGAAGTGTTCCATGTTTCCTCTAAATGCAGACAGTGAACCTGTGTGTGTGTGTATCACCAACCACTTAATTATTCAGCAGTGTATTCTCTTTTAAAATATCTTGCACATCATTTTTATGTTTTCTAGTATAGTAAACTGCTACTTAAGGCACAATGACTGTGCTGCTGCATTTCTTTGCTCCTAATATGCTAATGTTATAATCTAGAATGACCTTTTCTGTAGTAATCCATGTAGCCAGCTGGGAAAGCACCCAGAGTTGTATCAGAGGCTTGTTTTATAAAGTAAACCCCAAACAGCCCTTCTGTGTTTTTAATATATATACTTATTAATTATTTATATTAAAATCCAGATTTTTAGTGCCAAACAATAATGCTGCAATATGCACTGGACCATTTGAAAAGCAAATAAACCCACAAAGCTTAGCTGCATCCAGAATTTCAAATGGATTCACATGTTATGGTCTAGATTAATTCCAGCTCTAATAATGACCAAGCCTGACACTGAAATGGAGCAAAAAAAAACCCCTGATGTAAAGTAGAAAAGTGCCAACAGAGAGAAGCCTCCCCCACCTAGGGAAAGCTTGGCAATTTGGAACGTCTCTTGGCTAAAGGCTGGTGTAGGAGTGAGCACTGAGAAACCTTGTGTGACCTGCACATTACTTTAAAAAAAAAAGATTTTGCACAAATCTAAAGGATGGTATTTGATTACCCAAGAAGCCAGTGGAACAGTAACTTGTGTTGTTGTATGTATCTGCTAGTATACTGTATAGCATTGTGCTCAATACTATGCAGTGCTTTGTTTTTGTTGTGTCTTTAATGCTTAGCATTCCGGCATTCTGCTGCTGTCCTGATGGCCGCTGTTCCCCTACTGTTCCTTTATGTCTTGCCTCCTTGAACTCCTTAGCAACTACTAGGTTGGCAACACTGTGCCACAGATGGAGTACCTGCTTTGTTAGATCATTGGTACTCCCCCCGTTTCACTGATGTACATTGGCCCTTCCTACCAGCTACAAGAAATTGAAATGCCAAATGGAGAAAGAGCTTTAACGTTCTAGAAAGAACCATGTTCGTTTTGCATTTGTCTTCTCTGAGTCATGAGAACTCTGTGTGCTCATTCTTGCTGGGCAGGATGATGGTGTGTTGTGCACTTCTGTGGGCAGCCTATGGCTTTTGCACTTGTGAGCAAAATTTCAGGCATGTCTCTGAAAGTTGGAGCAGCAACAAAATCAGCTAGGAATCGAGCATCTGATTTTATTAACATGGCACTATTGTTGGGTAGTATTCTAACAGTCACTTGAAAGTTCAGTGTTCAATTAATTATGTTTTGCTTTTCTCCTGTTTCCCCCTCCCCCATGTTTTGTCGGCAATGTGTTATGTATTTATTTGGGGGGAAACATACCTCCTAATAAAATACTTTCTAAACCTGTTGGAACTGGTGGGTGAATTTTTAATTTCTTATCTGATAACCTGAACTCCAAGCCCTGATGTGGAGGCTCATTGGTTCTACATGCATATTGATGCAGTGGCGGGGCGGGGGGGGGCACAAGGAACATCACCATATGGGGGAAAAATATGCCTGGCCATTCCAAAATGGAGCACTGATCCCAAGGTATCCTAAGCCTGGTGGTGCCAAGATATCTCATGTGGCCCCAGGGCTTGTCACCCCACCGGGGTCAACATTCACACTCCATTCTCACAGCCTCTTACTTGCTAGGATCACCGGTTTTCCTTCACTCCGCTGCCCATTAGGACCAGCTGCCATGGCTGGTTGTTGCTCACTAAGATTCCCTGGGCTCCTTCCTAGCCTGCTGCCACGGCAGTTCCTTGCCTCTCACCTGCCATGAGACCAGAGCATGATCTAAGTGAGCCACCATGCTTCTCATGTTCACACCCTACCTGCAAGTGACTTGGCACATAAGCCAAGCACCTTTTCATGCTGGTCCTGTATTCAGAGTAGCCATCACCATGTGTGTGTCTATTATATCAGAGGCTAATAATGAAGCTTAAATGAAATGAACATATATTAGTTACCAGAGATCCTTGCCCTGATGATAAAACACAAAAAGATGGAATATGACGGAAGGCACATTGTGGGGGTAAGCAGTCCGTTTCATCTGGCCTCCTCCCTCCCCACCCCACCCTGCCCTTTCTTGGATGGGCGAGAGGAACTTTTGGCAACAGCTCCTGCTTTTACAGGCTGCTGTCTGGTGTGTTAGCTCCCTTTCATTGTGCTTTAATTTCTTGCACCTGGGAGGGCTGGCCCAATTGGTAGTAGGTAAGAGCTACAGCAGTCAGGCTTTTGAACTCCTGGCCCTTATAAGGGTGAGCAGCACCGAGGAGCAGCTGCCAGTGCATGCCTACTACAGGCGGCCTCTGGGGGTGGCCTTCAGGGGTGGGACTGAAGGCTGGGGCCAACCTATTGTCTTGGACTGCTGGAAGGAAGCAGTCACTTCATAGCTGCCTAGTACTTAGACCTGGTACAGGTTTGTGTCTGGGGTTGAACAGAGGTGGGGAGGTGGGAGCGACTCAGGTAGCTATACCAGTGGTGGTGGGGAATCAATGAAGATATGGCATTAGTAGGTCAGCAGGCTGATACAGGGGAAGGGAATTCAGAAATTTAATTGCTGGTGCCCCTTCCAGCAGCTCTACCACCTCTTTGACCTCAGAGAGCAATGCCAACCACCCATAGAACCTCATCTTATTACTCTGTACTGCCAGGTCAGTTCAAAATGAATCTGAGGTAGTCCATGACTTGGTTATGGATGAAGGAGCCAACCTGGTATGTATCACGGAGACCTGGTTGGGAGAAGCTAGTGGTCCATAAGAACAGCCCTGCTGGATCAAGCCCAAGGCCCATCTAGTCCAGCATCCTGTTTCACATAGTAGCCCACCAGATGCCGCTGGGAACCTACAGGCAGGAGCTGAGGGCATGCACTCTCTCCTGCTGTTACTCCCCTGCAACTGGTACTCAGAGGCATCCTGCCTTTCAGGCTGGAGGTGGCCTATAGCCCTTGGACTAGTAGCCATTGACAGACCTCTCCTCCATGAAGTTACCCAAACCCCTCTTAAAGCCATCCAGGTTGTTGGCTGTCACTTCATCCTGTGGCTGAGAATTCCACAAGTTGATTATGCGTTGTGTAGGACCTCTGTTCGCTGGTCCTAGATTTCCTGGCAGCCAGTTTCATGGGATGGCCCCTGATTCTAGTGTTATGTGAGAGGGAGAAGAATTTCTCTCTCTCCACTTTCTCCACACCATGCATGATTTTATAGATCTCTATCATGTCTCCCCACAGTCGTCTTTTTTTCTAAACTAAAAAGCCCCAGGTGTTGTAGCCGTGCCTCATAAGAAATTTGCTCTAGGCCCCTGATCATCTTGGTTGCCTTCTGCACCTTTTCCAGTTCAACAATGTCCTTTTTTAGATGTGGTGACCAGAATTGTACACAGTACTCCAAGTATGTCCGTAGTTTTGTATAAGGGCATTATAATATTAGCAGTTTTATTTTCAGTCCCCTTCCTAATGATCCTAGCATGGAATTGGCCTTTTTCACAGCTGCCACACATTGAGTCGACACTTTCAACGAGCTGTCCACCATGACCCCAAGATCTCTCCCCTGGTCAGTCACTGGCAGCTCAGATCCTATCAACATATAGGATCTGATTTTGGACCCAGCTGGTCCCAGAGGGTTACTCTAAGGTGCAGTAGGTGAGAGGATGTGGGCAGGGAGGTGCGGTGGCTGTGATATATAAGAACACCATCTCCCTTACCAGGACCCCTGTCAGAAATTTGGCCTATATTGAATGTGTGTACCTAAGCCTAGGGACCAGAGATAGACTGGGACTTCTGTTGGTGTACCGATCACCCAGCTTCCCAATTGAGTCCCTAATTGAGCTGACAGACCTGGTTGCTGAGTTGGCATTGGAGTGGCCCAAGTTGGTGGTGGTGGTGGACTTCAATGTTCATTTGGGACCAGGTTGTCGGGAGCAGCTCCAAGAGTTCATAGCTTCCATGATGACTGTGGGCCTATCCCAGCTGGTATCTGGACTAAAACATAATGCTGGTCACATACGCAATTTGGTCTTTTGCTCTGATCAGGGTGGTGTTCCATAGGTGGGGACTCCTGTCATCTCCCCATTGTCATGGATGGATCACCATCTGGATTAGGTAGAACTTACAGGCACAACCCACTTCTGCAGGGGTGAAGAACTTATTAGATTGGTCCACCTGTGGAGGTTATTGGATCCAATAAGATTCCAAGAAGCCTTGGAAGGGTTCGGGGCTGGCTCCGCTAGTGAGTCTGTTGATGCTCTGGTGCAAACATGGAATAATTAACTCACTAGAGCAGTAGATGCAATTCCTCCTAAGCGTCCTCTCCGACCTGCTTTAAAGACAGCCCCATGGTATTCGCATGAACTACGGGACCTGGAGCAGTGAGGTAGACTACAGTGCAAGTGGAGGAAGACTCAGCACGAGTCTGATCGGGCACAACACAGCACATTTGAAGTTCTATGTTCTGGCAGTGTGGGTGGCAAAGAAGCAGTTCTTTTCTGCCTGCATTGCTTCAGCAAATTTACATCCAGCTGTTGTGAGGGGGCTAGTATGTACTCCCTCCCCCTTGAACTTAAACTTGAATGATTGCTCACTTACTGTGACGTTTTTACTGACTTGTTTTGCCGATAAAATCTCTCAGATTTGGGCCGAGCTGAATTCCACAGCTACTGCAGAATCCTACTGTGGAGGTGTCCAGCAACTCCTCTTATGGGATTATATCAGATCATTTTTGGTTTGTGACTCCTAAGGAAGTGGACAAACTGCTTCAGACTGTGCATCCTACAGCCTGTTCTCTTGATCCTTGCCCAACTTGGTTTATCTCATCTGGTAATTATATTATCAGAGGGTCTGGTAAACATTATAAATGCTTCTCTGAGGGAGGGCAGGATGCCTCCTTGTCTTAAGGAGGTTATTATTAGACCACTTTTGAAGAAAGCTATACTGGATCCCTCAGAGGTAACTAATTACAGACCTGTTTCCAATCTTCCATGGTTGGGCAAGGTGATTGAGTGGATAGTGGCCTCTCAGCTCCAGGCAGTTTTGGATTATGCAGATTATCTAGACCAGAGATTCTCAACGTTGGGTCTCCAGCTGTTCTTGGACTTCAACTCCCATAATCCCCAGCTCTAGTGGCTTTTAGTTGGGGATTATGGTTGCTGAAGTCCAATGACATCTGGGGACCCAACGTTGAGAATCCCTGATCTAGTCCCATTTCAAACTGGCTTCCATGTGGGCTATGGGGTTGAGATTGCCATGGTTGGCCTGATGGATGATCTCCAACTGGCTATCGACAGAGGGAGTGTGACTCTACTGATCCTTTAGGGTCCCTCTGTGGCTTCCGATACCATCAAAAATGGTATCCTTCTGGACCACCTGAGTGAGGTGGGATTGGGTGGCACTGTTATACAGTGATTCTGTTCCTACCTTTCTGGTAGATTCCAGATGGTGTTGCTTGAAGACTGCTGTTCTGCAAAGTGAAAAATGAAGTGTGGAGTTGCACAAGACTCTATACTCTCTCCAATGCTAATTAACATATACATGAAACTACTGGGAGAGATTGTCAGGTTTGGTGCTGGTGATGGCACTTTCTCTGTGGCTGCCCCAGGACTTTAGAATATGCTTCCTGCTGAGATAAGAGAACCTCCTTCTGTTTTCAAGAAGACCCTCAAGACTCACCTTTCACAGGCTTTTAATAGTTTTAATTTGTTTTTGTTTTAATAGTTTTAAGCTACTGTTTTGTGTATTTTAATCTGTGCTGATTTTTATATATTATATTAAATTTTGTACACCACCTAGAGATGTATATATCAGGCAGTATAGAAATATGATAAAATAAAATATGTGGTGATTTGACTAGAGAGCAAAGCAAGCTTCAGGGACCTGTTTAACCTATCAAAAATCTTCTACACCAGGGATTCTCAGTGTTGGGTCCCCAGATGTTATTGGACTTCAACTCCCATAATTCCCAGCTCCAGTGGCCTTTAGTTGGGGATTATGGGAGCTGAAGTCTAATAACATCTGGGGACCCAACGTTGAGAATCCCTGTTCTTCACAATACATCCTGACTCCCACTGACACTTTTGCACGGTTAATGTAAGAAGGAAACTGGCTGACCATGAGTACTGTTAACAGAACTGTTCTGGAGTGGTGGCAGAACACCCCGAGACTATTTTTGAGTTTGTGTGGGGAATTAGTGAGACTACAATATCGCTGATGTTACAGTATCAATTTGTGCAAAGTTTTGGTCTGGAAATAATGAGGGAGAGAGATGGTACAGAGGTGCACCAAGGTAACTTTGGAGCCTGGATCTAAAGGCCTTTGGAGGCCCCCCTCCCCTGAAAATTAAGAATCATCATGCTCAGCCGGATGATCACACCACCCTAGACAGATTTGGGGGGGCCCCATGGGCTGTGGAGGCTGGGGCCCTGGACTTTGACCCGGAAGTCCAAGGGTAAGAGCACCAGTGGTAGTAGTGGAACCAGGCCAGGGGCGGCCCCACTTGCCCCGCCCCTATGTCTGATGTCAGACACGGGTTAGCCATGCTCCACGTCTGACATCAGATGTGGGGTGTGTGTGGTCTGGCTTCCAAACGGGGCCGTGCAGCCCCATTTGGGAGCTAGACTGGGGCCAGTGCTCAATTCACAGCGTGGCCAGAAGCGGCTCTCCCACTCCTGTCTGTGCTGCAAATACAGCACTGGCCATTTCACTCCTGAACAGTGCCATGAGGCCCTTCTCGGCAGCTAAGCCAGCCCCGCCCCAGTTTGATGTCAGACGTGGGGGGCATGTCGGGGCCACGAGGCGTGGCGGCCTGGTTTCTTTGAACCCAGTCGCCCATTGGTGGCTATGCCCCTGACCACTGGGTACAATCAGATTTATTTAGAGAGTTAGGGTACAGGAGTAAATTGACTAAGCAGCCAAGAAGGCAATAAAATATTAACTAATAATGCTAATTTGGAATCTTACAGAGAGGTGTTTTAGCTTAAGGTTCAAATTATTGCAAAATCAGCTCAGGGCTGGCTGGAGAAAGGACCTGAAGAGCAGTGTTGTCAAGAAGGAGTTTTACTATTCTTTTGAGAAATAGTCCTTCTCAACTCATGTCTGCTCAGCCAGCCTCCTTCTCTGAATTGAGAGGAACCATAGGGTCATACCTTGCAGTCATTTGTTATCCTGACCTTGGGTAACAGTTACCCCATGTTTCCTCCTGGTAAGGGACCAATTTGAGAACCTGGCCAAATACGGGCAGGTGTACAGTTCACAATCCCCTCAGTTCACAGCCAAGATGGAGACTTCAAGCCTGCAGTTGCAAGTCACATAGTGGGGTGCTCTTTGTAGCCCCCAGCCAGGCTATTCTAGCAACAGCATCCTGGTAGTTAATACTGATGGGAAAGGGGTGTGTGCTCATTCTGGTGGCAGAAATTGCTGCCATGCCACTGTATTAATTCATGGGCATGGCACCAGTGGCGTATCAGGGGGAAACGGCACCCAGGGCAAGCGCCCTGAAATGGCGCCCCCTGGCCCCCACATACCTGGGCCGGCACCGGCGCCCCCCAGGCAGCAGATCGCCGGCGGTGGTGGCAATTCGGTGGCGGCGTGCGGCGGCGATGTGGCGGGCCGCGGCGGGTCGCCCACCGAGTGGCCACGGCAGCAGGTCCGGGTCGCCCGCCGCGCCGAGTGCGGTGGTGGCTGGTGTGGTGGCTGGCCTGGCGGCGCTGGGATGGCCTCAGTATAGCTGTAGCGGCCGAGCAGCGGCACTGAGTGCAGGCAGTGACGCTGAGCCTGCCTTCTGGCCAGGCATTGCTTCTGTGCAGGCCGCCGCAGGCCGCCGCCGAATTGCTGCCCGCATGCCCGCCGCCACACTCAGCGGGCGATCCGGGGGGGCGGCAGTGGGGAAGCCACTTCTTGGCGCCCCCCACGTGACCCGCCGGGGTGGCGCCCGGGGCACGTGCCCCCCTATAGTTACGCCCCTGCATGGCACATCTCACACATCATCATACAAAGCTGCCTCCTTATACCGAATCAGACCACAGGTCCATCTAGCTCAGTACTGTCTGTGTAGGTAGTAGGTATTCTGAGCAAGGGGAATGCACATGTGCAAGGAAAGGTGTGAAGACTGTGTGATATTATTTGCATAGGAGTGAAAGGAAGGGTCTGCCAAGCAAGTTTTGCTTGTTGCCATGTCCTTGCAGTTCTTCTGTAGCACAGTGGGGGGAGAGAAGGGAGTGGAGTGGCCTCCTTGCTCTTCTCCCCCTGCCCTGCAACTTGAGCTCGGAGCATCCTTGGCTTGCCCCCACAGCCTGGCATCGTCTAAGAGTGCCCTGTGCCGTGACGTCACCACTGCTGCCCCAGGAGGCGCCTGGCCGGAGTCTGCTCCAGCCACAGATGCGGGGGCGGGACATCATGTCGTTCTCCCCGCCTCAGGCAGCAAAATGCCCCGGACTGTCGTCACTGCCCCTGTCCAGCTCTCAAGCTGCTTTGTCATAGCATTGCGGTTTGGACAAGAAGCACACCGTCATCAACTCTCAGGATTAATTAAGAAGAAAACCAAGAGCTTCAAGGAAGAAGAAGGTGACGTGACGCCAACAGCGTTGAACTTCCCAGTGTGTTTACTGTCTCTGTATACATGATGCTGCTTGTGGAGTGAGTGGGGGTCGGGCCGTCCACACACGTGAAGGGACTCCAAGCCCTCTGGACTCCGCTGCATCCAGGCTTCTCGCCACCGCTGCTGCCCTCTCCCCGCCCCTCAACTCCCTGCTGCGTGGTGGAAAAAGCAATACATTGATCCCGTAGGGTGTCCAGAGTGAGTTTGCTCAAGCGGCAGAGATGCCTCCGGATGAACTCCGGTTCTTTGAGTCCTTTGCTAACTTGTCCGGATGGGAGCGGGAATGAGCCGGATCTCCCGACAGCGCTCTCCCGCAGCCCGCGTGTGCGTACCGGAGGGAAGGGGCTGCTGAGCGGTGAGTGAGGCAGGGCTGAGGGCACCATGGCCCTTCCCCATCATAAGTAATGCACTTCAGGAGACCTAGACGAGGCCGAGGGGAGGTCCACGTCGTGGAGAGCGGGCAGGCGGAGCAGGATGTTTGTTACCGGCTCACACTGGCAATGAGCCGCGCTCCCCCGCTACCGCCGCCTGCAGCAGCCCCAGCCCTTCTCCTCCGCCTCCGCCTCGTCGCACCTGCAGGGAGGGGGCGGCGGCCGCAAGCAAGCTGCGCGCGAGTGAAAAAGTTCCAGCGAAGATTTCGCTCGCGCTTTGCTGCTGACCCTGCTGTGGCAAGTGAGCCGCTCTTCGGGTGTTTCCGGGTTGCAATCAGTCTGCCACGCATCGATCTGGTCTGTGCAGCGCTCTGGCCACTTCGGCGGGTCCTCTGTTGCGTCCAGGCTACCGCCCTCCTCCGGATTATTCGGGGGATCAGGTAATGTGGGGAGCGACCCGCAGCCTCTTCTTTGCGTGAAAACGGGAGAGCGTCTGGTGGCACCTTCAAGACCGGCGGCTTGATTCTGTGGCAGAAGCTTTCATAAGCCCAGATAAAGCTGCGAGTCGTGAAAGTGTCTCTCGAGACTTTTCCTCCTCTCTCCATTTGGTCTTGCTTACTTTGAAACGGCGGGCAGGAAGAGACGGGCTCAAACCGATGGCAAGAGAGGGGCCACTGAACTGGATGCCTTCTTGCACAACCCGTCCAGAGAAGGTGCTACTTTTCCTTTTGGGGTCTCCTGTCAATGAGAGAAGCTTAATTGATTCAAATATGATCCCTCTATCATTCTTGTGATCATTATATTAACTTAATGCAGGCATTCCCATAAACTGTGATGGCAGTAGCTTACTACTGGTGAACTTTCCATCCTTCCCCCTCCCCCTCCCCCAAATAACTTTTGTGTGCCACAGCAGGCGAAAATTCCACTGGTGAAGAAGCCCACATCGCTGAAACATCCTGTAACTATTGAATGTCTCTGTGTTGTGTATCTTGTCATGTCTGCTTCCTTCACTAGGATGGTTACTTTTCTGGGCTATTCAAAGCAGCCTGAGACATGGTTTGGCAGGTGATGTTTTTCCTAGTGTGGAGATAAAAGTGCTGGGGAAAGGGCCACCTGCTGGATTTCAGTGTTTGTGAGGCAAAAAGTGTTCTTAAAGTCATAGGAGCACAGCCAGTAAAAACAGTTGATAGTCTTAATTGATGTTGGTATGTGAGATAGATGATATGCCTTGGTGTTGCTGTGTTTCCCCCATGAGACTACCCTTACATTGTGCTTATCAAGCAGCTGCTCGGAAAAGCACAGCTTTTCCTCATCACGGCATCTCAGTGCTGGAAGAAGTTTTTTCATTTCTGCCTGTAAGTTACATTTCTGCCTGTTAGAGGAAAAGACAGTGACAAACTTAAAAATCTCTAAAAAAACAGTCATTCATTTTAAAGTTATACTGTATTTTCCTGAATCCAAGACTACTCTCCCCTGCCCCCCCCCCCCAGTTATTTCCTGTTAGAAATTTGAGCTGGGGTTGTCTTGAATTAGGAACATAGGAAGCTGCCATATACTGAGTTAGACCATTGGTCTATCTAGCTCAGTATTGTCTACACAGACTGGCATCAGCTTCTCTAGGGCTGCAGGCAGGAGTCTCTCTCAGCCCTATCTTGGAGATACCAGAGAGGGAACTTGGAACCTTCTGCTCTTCCCAGAGTGGCTTCATCCCCTGAGGGGAATATCTTACAGTGCTCACACACCAAGTTTCCCATTCATATGCAACCAGGGCAGACCCTGCTTAGCTAAGGGGACAAGTCATGTTTGCTACCACAAGACCAGCTCTCCTCTTCAGAGTCCTCTTCCTTTCTGGTAAATTCAGGAATAATCTATTTTTAAAGAGGTTCTCTCAAATTCAGATTCTTCCTCTATTTGGATAAATACAGTAATAGTTTGGTGTAGAAGTAGCAATTAATAGGAAAGAGTACCTTCTCTCACACAAATCTGTCCATCTTATAAGATCTTTCAGAGATGCTCTCCTGTGTGTGTTAGTGGTCCATCTGGTGGCAACCCCGGAGACGGTCTTCTTGATGGTAACCTCCATTTTATGGAACTCCATCCCTCAGTATGGCTGACACCTTGGCCCTATTCACATGTTGTGTTCAGTGTACATACATTGACTCTACACAGATTGGATTTATTTCCAGTTCTCTATGCGTGTACTGAACATGGTGTGAAAACTGCATATGTACAGTAGTGCACTTCCTACCTGGATACTGCATTTGAGAGAGCCTGTACCCAGGTTCACTTTAAAGCTGACTGCATGGACAGTCATGCATACAAAAACATGCATCATGGGGTGTAGCTATAATTGAGCAAAAGGGTTCAAAGAACACAGGCCCCCAGCTCCTGAGGGACCTCCAGCTCTACCCCTCCCTGTTTTCTTCATGATCTCCCTCACTGTGTGGTGCCGCCAGAGAGAGGGATGAACACAGGCCCCCTCTCCCCTAGCTATGCCCCTTACATCATGTAATATCTGAACAGGGCTTCTCTCATTTAGCATTCTAATGGTCTTCAAAAACCTGTTTTCCCCCAGCAGACTTTTTCGCATCTTCTGGTTCCTGAATGGCTTTAATTTTTTCTTTTGATATTTTATTGTGTTCTTGTATGTTTTAGATTGACTATTGTTACTATTATTGTAAATTGACTGAGAGAGAGACAATTTTTTTTAAAGATAAATCATTGGTTTCTTAGCATTTTGGGGTGATTGGCAGTTGTCACCTGTGGTATTTCACATTAACAGCTCCTCTGACCAAGGATGCCCATGTGGGCTAAGGCATGCTTACAAATGGAAAACTGAGACAATTGGCAAATGCCACTCTGGAAATGCACATCTGAACCCAAGCTTCCTTGTGACAATTCCAGTGCATTGTCTACACATAGACACCTTGCCTTTGTATTTATCTGAACTGAAGACAACTCTGAATTTAAGATGATTCCCTTAATAAGTAGAGATTAAATACAGGTTTTACCTGCATTTACTCAGAGGAACAGGACTCTGAATTTAAGACAACCTCCTGATTTCTAAGATTTAAAAAAATGAAAAAAACCTAGTCTTGGATTCAAGTATAGTGTTCATGAGTGACCTATGAGAGGGTTAACTGTCTTATACCTTTTGGAGTTGTTATGGCTATAGACCTTGAGATCCAACCATTGTGCACTTGATTTTGGGAAACACCCAGGAACAAAGAAGGAGTTCAGTGGGAATTGGGATCCCAGATAGATGGCAGGAAGCCACATAGTAATTTCAGCTTGAGATCACTTAATTAACTGTGCTCCTCTGCATAAGATTGGTGTCCTCCTGACCAAAGGGAGAGGCAAACCTTTGTTATGATGCCGTAGAAGGTTGCTGTGTGTGTGACATGAAAACCAGTCTGAAGGTGGATCTGCACATTCTTGTTTGATGCAAATTAATCAAGTCATCTGGGAAATTCCTTCACTTTATCATCTGCATCGATAATCAATTGAATAGGTGGGAGTGTCACTGCCTTGACATTTGTTACAAGATGAAGAAAGGTAACCTTTACCCAGCTCAGCTTGTTCCACGATGAGTATTAAAAGGGTGAGAGGGAAATCCTGCAGATCTGATATTGGGAGGAGTATTCTATAAGAGTATCCCTGTATCAAAAGATGTGAGGTGTGGCTTCTAACTCTCACCTCCTTGATTTAACTGTGTGCAAGATCAGAATTGGAAATCTCCATAATGATGAAGACAATACAAAATGAAACGATTCAAAGTGTCCCCTCCAAGATATAATTCTGCAGTTTTGCCAAACATTTATAGTAGGAGGGAATAGGAAAGAGCCCAGAGACATGGAGGGAATATGAAACCCCTGGGGAGAGCCTAGTTGCACCAGACACCATGTGACAGCAGGATACAGTTCTTCACAAGAGCACTGAGGGCTGGTTTTTGCATTCAGCAGAATCCGGTGGTACTTTTTTCTTAGATTATCCACTTCTGACTGCAGGGATGACAAATCATATATTTGAATGCTTTTCTCTTCCCTTGACTCCCACACATGCATAACCGATATGTTGGAGAGAAGGGTTGAAGCTAGCTGTCTTACTGACATGTGATTTTTGTATGTGGAAGGAGTGCTTTTTGAAAAGAGAACTGAAAAATGTTATCTTCCACCTGCAGCCTGAAGTGATACACTCCAGGAAAAAAGCATTATCCCTGTTAGTTTGTAAACTGGCCCTGATAACAAGAAAAGTGAAGCAAAGCCAATGCAGTCAATCAGCACTAAATAGAAATTAATCTATTTGCACTCCAGTGACCTTAATCTCATACTAGTTAACCTTATTTAAAGAAACACTTGCTGCTGGATTTTGAATTGAGAATGGTAGAAACACAAATTCTAACAGAAGGACACACTTAGTGATGCTGCAACTGCAGCTCATACATGAAGTCCTGTACTGAGCCAAAGGTCAAGTGCACAGACTGACAGCATGCATTTAACTTGGGTCATCATCAGAGGGGGAGGCTCCTGCATTCTTTGCTAGCATTGGAAGAAAAGAAATGCAATTCATTTGGCATGTCAAGGCTATAAAAAAGATCCACTAAACTACCTGTTCTTATGACAACTTTCTTCAGTACATGAAGGACCAAGATCAGGAACTATTTGCACTTATTTAAATTCATTTTTAAAAAACACACATGTATTGGTGCAAAGACCAGCGTGCGAGTTATAGGGAAGAAAGAGTGTGACCTTCCAGTGAAACCCTCAAACATCTATAACTTCTCTCAGCTGTGGCCAAATCACCCCTCCATCGCCTTCTAAAGTCAGTAGTTAAGGGAATTGTCCCAAAAGGTAGGAGGGTCAGGTTCCCTCTAGCCTTCAGTAGTTTGACTGCTGGGTTAAATTTAAAGTTACTTGATTTGGGTTATTTTTATGTTAGGAAAATCTTCCTATGAGAAGTTAGATGCCTGTAACACTTGTGTGGTTTCTTGCTCTTGTAAATGCATTCTTAAATGGTGAAAAAGATGCAACCATGGATTTTCTTGAATCAAAAATATCTCTTTCTATGGATGTATCTCTGTTTCACTAGACAGAAGTGCATTTCTAAGAACTCAATGCAGAGCAATTACAGAAGCCCTATTCGGACATTTTGTTCTACATGCATTCAGAAGTCTATACACATGCTCATGTGTTTGAGTGAATAGCTGTAATTATTCACACGTTCATTGTCAAAATGAATGTGGGTACAGGCCCCCTCAAATGCATTGTACAGATAGGAAGTGCACTGTTGCCATGCATGTATTCAACATAATGTGTGAAGAACTGTACACACGTTCAGATCTGTACATGTGTACATCATACATAGACTGTATGTGCATTGAAAATAACGTATGACTGGGGCTAGACTAGAGAGATCTTCTCTGTAAAAGCTGGCTGTGTAAGCTTGCCCTTGGTTCCATATAAAATCTGGCCATGGTGCTTTCCTGTGTGTGCCACAGAGATGGAAGCTTCTGATGCATTTGTCGTTATAGGTGTGTCAACCAGCAAAGGAGAAAAATCTAATTTGATATAAAGTCATTGGAAATGTTTCAGTGTTACCTAATCAGCAGATGAATTATCTACCTGACACATTTTATTGCTAGAGCCCTAATACTTTGAGGTATGGTAGCTAAAGTGTTATTTTTACTGCCTGCCTAATAGCAAAGTTGGGGTTTGTTCACTGAACTGCTTCTAATGTGGCAGTGGTACCTGGTTTGGCTCAGTCAATCTGGAAAGATATAAAATATATTTAGGGAGAGGACAAGCTTCTTTCTTGAATTGTGCTGATCTCTACCTAGTTTCTAAAATGCCAATTTTTGCTTCCTTCTAATTACAGAATGCCATGAGCTTTAGAAAAATGAATGTGTTGCAGCAACAGATTAGTGGAGTTACATACATTTGGCAAATTTTATCCTTCTTCCTCCCCCTCCCTTTGGATTGTGGCAGCACATGACTGAAAAAGACATGATGCACTCTAGAAATGGTTGAGAATTTAAGTACAGTATGTGAAATTAATTTGATTTTCTCAGTAGTGAAATAAATTTTGATTTTCCCTACTCATGTTTTTAGAGCCTTATCTAGACAAATTACCAGTTCCGTAGTATACGTGTCATTGGATGAACCACTTAATAATGCAAGTCAAAGGCTCACCTGATTAAATGCTTATATATGAAAGAGAAAGAAAGGACACACTGGATGCAAGGAAGAAGGGCTTAAGCCTTGTCTTCTCCCTGACAAGTTAGTTTTTCAGTGTGTAGGATTTGTTTGATTTCATGAAGGAGCATTTAAACATGCATTCCTGCATTTTCCGTTGAAAGTTACAGAACCCAGAAACAGTTCCTTATGCAGTAAAACTATCAGCCAAGGCCAAGCCTTAGATGCATATAGAGAAAGTGACTGATATGTCAGAACAGTCAGGTGTGAACTTGATGCACCCAGTTAGGGGACCAAGGTCCATGACCTTCAGTGAGCACTTGGAAGCTTGAGATACAACGGTTCTTTCTGCCCCATGAAGAGCCTTATTTGTCACTGCATCCGTTCTGCGAGTTCTTCCTACTTCCTTGAACACTCTCTGCATGTGCTGTTGTGTACTTTGATTAGACGATCCCCTCAAAGTTGAAGTCCTCCAAGTACTGCTGCTATGCAAATCCCAATAGTAGTTCTCTGGGTCAAATTAGATGTGATGACCATCTTTGTGGTGTGTTAACTTTGCAGCCAGGGGGTCCAATCTGGATTGGGACCATATCGGGAGAGGCAGAACTTAAAGCTTTTTCCTCTGCACCACGGTCTCAATCTACTCTGAACCCTGCAAAGCTGCAGTTTGGCCTAAAAAGGAAGCTGCTCTGGGTGCAAATAGAAGCTTCCCAGTGGTAAACAGCAGCATTGGAGTCCAGATTTGGATTGGGAGTGCAGCAAGGGGGAAAGGGATTAGTTCACTCCACTCCGTGCCATGGTCTCAACCTCAAAAAGAATCTGAAAAACCAATGATTCATTTAATACCATGTCTAGTTTGATCCTCAGTGGGCAGCATTCTATTGCAGTAAATCTTTGCTGGTGTTCCATTGGGAATATAGAACTCTTTCTGTATACATATACTTAGACATTTTTCATAGAGTTCACTTCAGTCCAGTGATACGAGTGAGAAGACTCCAGGGTATGATCCGAGGGCACGTGTAGCCACCTTGCCAAAGCTAAGCAGGTCCAGGTCTGATCAGTGCCTGGATGGGAGGCCACCTGGACACGTCATCTATGCTGTCTTGTGTTCCACTGTGAAAGAAAGATGGGATATAAATGTAATAAATTGCTCACTAGTCCAGCAACTTCTTAGGCACATTGGAGCCCACATGGACTTTGGATTGGTGCACATATGTACAACTTTGTCTGGCAATCAGCATGAGTTTTTTCTTGGGTTATGGGCTGTGAGTATGGGAAAGCCCTATTATTTTGCTGTGCTGGATCTAGGTTATCCTGTCCTTCAGCCTGATTAGCATGGTGATGCTTGGATCTCTTGTTGCTGGGTGTTCCCAAACAGCTGTTCTCCTTTGCCACGTGTCCTAGTGGTTCATTCTGAAATGAATAATGGGGTGGATGAGGATTGTGCAATAGAGCAGTTTAATAGGTGCTGTGGGGAAGGATGTGGTCAAGTTGAGCTTTTAAAAAAAGTTATCTTGCTTGAAGTTTCTATTTGAGACTTCTCATCATCCAATCTGTTTATCGTATGCATGGGCGTTCAGAGCGAGTAATGACAGAGAGAAAATTCCTTTATGTGAAGAAATGATGGAGCTGCTTAAAGCTACGTGATAGTCTGTGATACAAGCACAGCATCCCGGCTAGTTCACTTGCTTAGGCATGGAAACATGTCTCTGAACATATAACATGTTGTTTTGGGTGGTGCTTGTTGCCTTTCTTAGGTTTAATGCTTTAGCTTCATAACAATATCAGTGACTTCCCTGCATAGAAATCTGGGAACTCTTGTTTTGCAAGTGTGTTTGAGAATTCCGCTAGAGAACCCTATTATTCCCAGGCTCCCTGGTGGCAACAATGATTTGGGAAAACTACACTCTGTCTATTACAGGCTTTCTTTTGGGGGTCTTTGACCTGTTGCTGAATCTTCACATTTTGGTTTTCCACCCATATAGTTGGGAAGAAAAGCATTCTTCTCATTCATATTGTTGTTCATGCATCCTTGTGTTAAATTTTCCACCAGAGGTGGCAACTACCAGGGATAAAGCAATGTAATATGAATAGGAGTGGATTACAAATGGGGGTGGGGCCTTGGGTGGCAGAGCATCTGCTTTGCATGCAGAAGGTCCCAGGTTAAATCCCTGGCATCTCCAGGTAGGGTTGAGAGTGACTGCTGTCTGAAGCCTTGGAGAGCCACTGCCAGTCAGTGTAGACAAGGCCTGCTCAACTTAGGCCCCCCAGCTGGTTTTTGACTACAAAAACATAATCCCCAGCCACAGTAGCCAATATCTGCAGGAGGGCTGAAGTTGAGCAGGCCTGGGTAGACAATGCTGAGCTTGACAGACCAATGATCTGAGGAAGGAGAGCTGGTCTTGTGGTAGCAAGCATGACTTGTCCACTTAGCTAAGCAGCATCCTGGTTGCATATGAATGGGAGACTTGATGTGAGCACTGTAAGATATTCCCCTCTGGGGATAGAGCTGCTCTGGGAAGAGCAGAAAGTTTCAAGTTCCCTCCCTGGCTTCTCCAAGATAGGGCTGAGAGAGATTCCTGCCTGCAGCCTTGAAGAAGCTGCTGCCAGTCTGTGAAGACAATACTGAGCTAGATAGATCAATGGTCTGACTCAGTATATGGCAGCTTCCTATGTTCCTATCTGATTCTGTGGAAGGCAGCTTGCTGTGTTCCTATGACAGTGAAGGCAATCCTCTCCTTCTGCATAGAGAGAGGAGGAGATCGAGGGGCTCCCCATGGGAATCCCACCCCTCCTTCTTTGATGTTTGTAGCCTTGTGCTGGGTGTGTTGCAATAGGCACAGCCTTTCATAAGGAACAAAGGCATTGTCTGCAAACATCCTGTAAGCCTGCTTCATTTTTTGGTCTCCAAGCACACAGTACCCTCTCTTGTTCATTTTGCATACAAAAATGCTATAGGAATAAGTGTTAAAAGCATATCTTGGAGCTCTGTTGTGTATATGTATCTGTCTAATGATCTGAAGGTGAAAGTCAACCTCAAAGTAACTCAATTTCTGTTTCCAGAGATCATTTTTATGTACCTGGTAGATATTTGCCATGGTGCACTTGATGAAATGGACAAAAGGGAGGTGCGTGGGGACTCTTTTTAACATGAAGTAGAAGCAAATGGAGTCTGATGATGAAGGGAAGAGGAAAACAAAGCCCATCTATTATTTCCTCCAGTGGTTCAAGGGAAAACAGCTATATCCATTTGCAGAAGAGATTATATTTGCCTGTGTGGTCTATTTTGGGTTGCTGAGATTTGTTTATTTGCATGCCTCTCTTTAAACCCATATTTCATCCAGAGCTTTGTAGTCTCCCTTCCTCTCATATATCACCCCCTCAATTAAACTGTTTCTATTCAGCTGTACATGAGTGAGGGTGATGATGTCACAACTCGGATTGGATGAAAAGCCCTGTTTTGACTAACAGTCCATCTGAATAACAGAATACAAGCCCTCACCAAGTGTGCCGCCACATATCTACTCTTGCAGTAAGGCCCAGTTCTTCTTGTGGGGGAGAATTGTGGCTGAGCAGATTGCCAAGAGAAATCCAAAAGCGCACCTGAGAGAAAATAAATAGGGCTAGGGAGGCCTGAGACACCTCAGGTGTTGCTGTGGATGCTATTGATCCAGGATACCTGGCCTTAGGTTGGTCCGAATGACACACTGGTACCCCACCAATTGCATGCCCTTATACCAGGCCTGCACAACTCAAATGACCTGGCGGGCCGAAACCAACCGTGACTTGGTTCATGGGGGCCGAGGTCAATTCCTAGGGTGCTGATTATTAGAGTAACACTTAATATCAATCAATCAACCAATCAACCAAATTAAAGAGAAATGAATTAAAAATGAATTAAAAATGAATTTAATCAATATTTAACTTTTGATGTTCTGGCAGACCAAGATTGATTTAAATTAATATGAAATAAGTTGAATTAAAATTCATTCTAATAATATAAATATTATACAATCCGTACAAAATACATAATAAAATGCATTGTTCTTCCTTTCCACCTCTGCCAAATCATCATACAAAACATGGAAGAGAACTTCTTCTCATAATTTTGGAAAAGAAGGGAGAAGGGGAAAGAAAGATGGAAAGGATGCAGCAGGAGGCTTGGCTTGAGAGAGAGAGAGAGAGAGAGAGAGAGAGAGAGAGAGAGAGAGAGAGAATGGAGCAGTGTGTGTGAGTGAGAGAGAGAGAGAAAATGGAGCAGTCCTGATGGGAGAGGAGAAGAGAGAGAGAGAGAGAGAGAGAGAGAGAGAGACTTAACTATGCAGGCGCACTTTGCAGTTGGGAAGCAACGCTGGGCCAAATGGCAGGCCCGAATGTCGCTCTGGTTTCTGCCGCTGTGCGCCGCTGCTGCCGTGGGGGAGGGTAAGAAGAACACCCGCACCCCCGCAGCCATCTCCTCAGCCGCACAGCGGCTGGAATGGGGGGGGGGCGGGTTAAGCAGCAGGGGGAGGAAGGGGAAATAGCCCTGGGGGCCAGGAAAAAAGGCCTCGCGGGCCGCATCCGGCCCCCGGGCTGCATGTTGTGCAGGCCTGCCTTATACACTGTCAATTTGGTGACTTTGAAAATATACAATACAAGTGAATTTTGGCCCGTTGAATAACGGGCGCTAGTAACGGCGCTCCTGGCCCCCCGCCGCCATTCCCCCTCCCTCCACCATCCGGCCGCCCTCCCAGCTCCTTTGTGTCCCCCCCCACCTTTAAGGGCCAAATCGGCCCAGGGACTTGCCCCCGACAGGCCGGGGAGACGGAGACCGGGGGCGGGGCGGAGGCCATGTAACTTTTTAAAAAATTGCTTCCGCGGCCGACGCCGCCAACCCTCCCTCCCAGCTGCCGAGTCCCCCTTACCCTGGTCGGCTGCTGTCGGCCGAAGGAAGTCCTTAATTTATGAGGCAGAGAGGAGCTCGCAAGCAGAGCTCCTCTCTGTGCAAAGCCTCTTGCCGAACTGCCGCTTTGGGCGCAAGGGACGCAAGCGCCCAAAGTGGCAGTTCGGCAAGAGGCTTTGCACAGTGAGGAGCTCTGCTTGCGAGCTCCTCTCTGACTCTTAAATTAAGGGCTGTCTTCGGCCGACAGCAGTCGGCCAGGGTAAGGGGGACTCGGCAGCTGGGAGGGAGGGTGGGCGGTTGGCGGCGTCGGCCGCGGGAGCAATTTTTTTAAAGGTCAGTTTCCCCCGCCGCCGCTTCTCCGGCTTCTTCGGGGCGGCCGCTTCTGGCCGCCCAAGATGGCCACCGGGTCCTGCCTTTCGTGCCTCCCTTGCCCTGTTCTGGCCATGCGCTTCGCGCATGCCCAGAACAGGCCAGGCACGAACGCACGCTTGGTGTCCGTCCACGGACGGACACCAAGCGTTTTATTAGAGAGGATGCCCTAGTTCATACAGATAGCAAGTGGTCAGACAATTCCTGGACCACACCACTCCGAACTCTGTGTATATTGTTGCAGATAAATTACTGATCCTTTATAAGTAATTGAACAGGAAGCAACTTTAACTAAGAAACAAGAGTTTTATATTTATTACTAAGTAAAACATAGGCTAAGGCGAAAAAACCCAACCCCAATAAACTGACTAGCGGTCTCTTATGTAGAGAGAGGGAGAGCCTCTCAGTTTGAATTCAAGGTAGCAAGTGAGGAGCAGACAGACAAACTGTGACTCCACCCGCAAGCCAGTGGATAGATGATATACATGCCCTGTATAAAGAACTGAGAAAATGTCTGTAGCAAATCCCAACATATGTGTAATGAATTTTCCTCCTGAAAAGATTCCCTGCACAAACTAACATATTGGGGAGCAGAGTGGCAAACACTCTTTTCCCTGCTGTATAGTATGCACAAGGTGTCCTTTGTAGAGTATAAAGTCATATTAGCAGGTGTCTGTGTGAAGTGAACTAGGCCTAAATTGCAATAACTGCCCTTCCATTTTTTACCTCGGTGTTCTGTGTGGGACAAATCTTCAGGGAACTGTGTAACCCTGCCTTTTGATGGTTTCCAGACTAGAATGAGCTTTGGGGATCATGTATAACTGCACAAGGCAAAATTAAGTTCTTCCTTAGCTTATGCCTATCACGGATAGCTGCTGGAACTGTTGAAGCAGAGGTGCACCTAGGTAATTTAGGAGACTTGACCTAAAGGCCTTTGGAACCACCACTATCCCACAAGTTAAGCAACATCCCCCTACCTACACACATACATACCCTGAAACACTTGCAGTATTTTTATCACATGGGTTCTTGAGGGCACAAATAGCAACTGGACTCACAAGAATGTAAGAATATAAAACAATCAAATATGCATTAGCAGAAACATTTCAACACACAATTAAACATATTGAGTGGTCCTAGGCTTCTAAGTTCAGGCAAATTGCTCATCCTATCCAATTGAATTCCTCTGCTTTGTGGAAGCCTGCCCTTGTACAGCCCTTCCCCCTCTGTGATCTCAAGAACCTGTTAGCATATCCAGCCTCTAAAGTTCAGTCATTGGGGATTTCAGACCATACCTGTCCCTAGTCCATTCAGATGACTGACAGGAACAACTGTAGGTCTAGAACAGAGTGGGCAGTTGGTGTGACCATTTTCCTGGTGGTGTAGGGGAAAAGGTATGTGTATCTTCCAGCAATAGCTCCTAAACATTGGTCAGGTCCTATAATGTTGGTCTAGACAGGAGTGCTGGTAGGTGATGTGAACATCATAGGGCAATGCCTGTAGGTCAGTTGGTATTTGCAGGATTGTCAAAACCCTAATTAGCATGGGTGACCTCGACCTTCTGCAACCTTGCAGGTTAGTTTATTGGGCGTTAATTGTAAGGGAAATCTTCCTAAAGAGTATAACAGTCTAGTTTATAGCATCAGTTAAAAGAAGCAAATTGGCCAGCCAAACAAGTGGTTATGCCTCCTAGTGAAAAGTGATTTGGGATCATGTAAACCAAAAGATAAAACATGAATGATGTAAGCACTAAACTGGCTCTGAATTTTTTTACATTGGGGGATGTTTTTGTAATCCAATATAGGTGTCCCTTGCAGATTGTGTTTCACATATCCACAGTTGGGTCTAAGAGACCTAGTTCCTTTATTCACAGTTTTAAAAATAGACAAAATTTGCCTATCCATGGCTTCTGGGTGGCTGGTTGGAAATGACTTCCAATGTCATTTCTAGACACTATTTTGTGGCTCTGAACCCACCCCCTATATATTTTGGCAAAAATTCACCAAAAAAAATTGGAAGATTTGTGGGTTTTGAGGAGCCTAGCTGGAGAGCTTGGGGCCTGGAGTGCAAGGTACTGTGCTTTATTCCCTATATTTCTGCTTTTTTTGGCCCCCTTTTAAGCTTAAGGAACCTAACCCCTGGATTCCCATGGGGTGCAATTTTGTTATTTGCAGTTTCTGTATCCACGCCTATAGGCAAGAGCGGAACCCCTGTGAATAACGAGGGCCACCTGTACTTGCATGTACATGGTTGGAAGATGTTTGTATCTCTGTTTTTTCAAGGTATAGTACCTTCTCCTTTTAAAAACCACCACCACCATAAACAAGCATGTCCTCAGTCACTTTTGAATCATTTATGGTGTCTTCTGCAAGTCAGGTAGGGCCATATTAATCTTATTTTTACCCTCTTATGTTGAACCTATGAAGCTACCTCTAAGGAGAGCTGATAGAATCACAGAACTTCAGGTTTGGAAGGGACCTTGGAGGTATTCTGAGAGGAAACTGCTTCAGCATCCCTGACAGACGGCCAGCCAGCCCCTGAAACCCTTTAGAGAAGAGGAGCCCACCACTCGGCAAGGCAGAACTGTTCCAATGTCGGTCTTACAGTTAGGAAATGTCTATCCTGAAAAGGTTTCTTTGTAACTTCAACCAATTGGTTCTAGTCTTGCTCACAGGAGTAGCTTGGTATAAGTCTGCTCTTCTGTCTCTGGGACAGCCTTTCAGAGATTTGAAGACAGCAATCCTATCTTTCCTTAGTCTTCTCTGCTCCAGGCCAAATATGCCCAGCTTCTTCCACTGTTCCTCATAGGACTTGATTTTCAAGTCCGTTACAAGATCTGTTGCCTTCCTCTGAACCTGATCTAGTTTTTCACCATTTTCCTTTGTTTAAGAACGGGCAAAAGGCTGAAGGAAACAGATGTGATTTTAAAAGATAAGATTGGATCTCTTATTGCAGTTTGGGCTTAAAGGTTAGTCCCAGGTCTGGAAAAGTTAGACTACTGTCCTAGGATAAGTCGATATGTCAGCGATGCAATGAACATATTAATTTCAAACTTTCAACAAAAAGACCTTTTATTGAGCAAACAAAGAAAAACTAAAAGTTGGTAAACATAAAAAACTTCAGATGTTTCGGTGTGATGCACCACCCTCAGTTAAGTAAAACAAATGAGCACAGATGAAAACCTCTGTCCCCCAGCTGTTAAATTCCTTAGATGTGATAACACACAGTTCCCTGATTGGTGGAGAGATAAGCACTGGGTGGGGGGATAAGTCCTAGGTTACACAGCCTGTCAGTAGCAGAGCTTGGAGGTGAATTCAGATGTGGTGAATCTCAGGTTCTTTAATGGCAACATTTCTCTCTGTGTTTGATTCTGTCCCCACTTCTAATCTATTTGCATAAGAAGGAGTTGTTTGTTGGCTGCATTGGTTAAACACCAAAAAAATATTATTTATGTTCCACTGATATATATAGCCAAAGACTTAGCTGGCTTAATTTCAGGTGCCTTTTTGCTACATTGCTTCCCTGGGTCACCACTCTTCCCCAAGTTTCAACTCAAGCTCTTGTCTGTCAGACTCCTCTTCACTTTCATTATCCCCACTCCCACGCACCCACCCATGTAGCTACTGATTTCCGAAAGCTCCAATCTTCTTAAGAGAGTCATACTTGTCCTGAAGAGAGTCAGAAGTACAGTTTTTGATAAGATCACTAGCAGCTACTTGTTTTGAATATTCTTGCTTTTACCTCTGCTCAGTTCGTATATTCTCTAGTTGTTAGGAGAGCAAAAATTATTTGCACCCCATAAATCACTTCATGTCAAGCTATCAGTCACTTAAGTAATTTTAACTTCTTTTTTAATTTGATGCAGATTCCAGAAAGAATCTTGGTGCTATTAATAATGGAAGAGGAAACAAAACCCTCAGACAACCCAGGCACTCCTATCTGAGCATATATTTCTCCTAGTATTTGTATGTCAAAGTTTGTTTTTGCTGGGTAAATATTTGCGAGCTGCTCTGGAGACCCATCAGAGACCAGTTGGGGAAGTCAAGAGCCATGAACAGCACAGCCTGATGCTCAGTGATCCTATCACAGGGCTTCTTCCTTGTGTCCCTTTGATAGTCTTGCCCTTCTTGGTAGCTGCTGAGGTGGCCAAGGACAACTTTGCCTTGGCCTGCAGCCCTGAAACCTGCTGCCTTTCAAAACAAACAACATTCTTCTTTTGACATTTTCAGCTAACTGGGGTGGGTGGCCTCTTGTTTCCTCCTTTTCTGTCTTAGTGAAAAGCCCTGGAAAACACACATTGCAATGCATAGGATACTGTGGAGGGAGATGGTTGTAGCCTGTTATCTCTGGAGGAACCTATGCAGAATTGTCCAATACCTAATAATAATAATAATAATGATAAATATTGTTCTCTAGGCAGCTCATAAAGTAAAACCATAGAACCCCCATAGAAAACCAAGCAAAACTGGAACACTTTTCTGCATTCTTCCTTGTTTCCATAGTCTTACCAGAGTGTTTCATTACATATCTCCCTTACCACCACCAATCCAAGAAATGAAGAAGTTTTTCAGCTGTAATGGAAGTTGAGATTCAATTCTAGGAGCAGAAGTGTTGAAAGTATCTGCTCATATTGCTGTTGCAGAGGTTGACAAAACTGCATGTTTGATTGTGGGGCAAACTCCATGTGACATTAGTCACACCATTCAACTTAATGTGCTTGCTTTCTCTGGTACCAATAGCACATGTGGGGTGGGGGGTGAGCAGCTGGATCAGGACTGTGGAAGGGTGGGGAGGGCTTCACACCAGTTGTAAGAATATTTTAGGAACAATGAGACTGGGGGGCGGGAACCACAGGTATCTCTGTGTATGTTTAAACAAGTTATCAGAGCTGAGAATACTTCATAGAGATAATCAGGAGAAACGTTCATTTCACACATAAGATAGCTTAAGGGAAGATCAATGCACCAAATTCATGTTATCATACAGGTACATTTGTTGGCCCAAAGTAATTAGTTGTGGCTCTTTTTTATATATACAGCCCTAAGTATGTCATGGTTTCAGAAACATCTCTGGGTGATCTAGCATATTTGGGACTGCTCTGGAGTAATTATGCCCAGTAAGATTGAAAAGATAATGGCATTGTGGAGTAAAGGTCCAGAAAGAAGGAAGCCTCATATTTCTGACTTGTGGAAAAGCCCAATACACTTATTCTGGGAAAGTTGATTCAAGGAGTTCTGCACTTGGAGTCCACCGTTTTGACAGTAACAGTATGCAGAGAAAGGGTGATGTGGCTGCATGCACCCACTTCCCCAAGCACTGAGAAATATGGCTTCATAGTAGGCTGCTGTTGTCCAGTTTGATTAAGACCAGTTTAAGGGGAAGGCACTTAATCTTAGAATGCATGTGGCAATTGGCATGCATTAGACCTAACACTATTCCAGGTTTGTTTGCATGGTGTGTTAAAAGGGTAGAAATGCCTAATTGCCTGTAGGCTCTGGATCTATTTTTCAAATGGATAACTGAGCGGGGAGGAATGAAGTTCTCTCAGGAATCCTGAAAAAGCATCTACTTATTCTAATAGGTAGCAGCATAGTGCCCAAACTGAGCCATGATCTCATAGTGCCCAAACTGAGCCATGATCTGTGAGAGCCAGCATGGTGTAGTGGTTAGAGTGCTGGACTAGGACCAGGGAAACCCGAGTTCAAATCCCCATTCAGCCATGATACTAGCTGGGTGACTCTGGGCCAGTCACTTCGCTCTCAGCCTAACCTACTTCACAGGGTTGTTGTGAAAGAGAAACTCAAGTATGTAGTACACCGTTCTGGGCTCCTTGGAGGAAGAGTGGGATATAAATGTGAAAATAATAATAATAATAATAATTTCCCTCCCCACCTCACCAGCTTCCCAAGGGGGACAAATGAAAAGAGTTGTGTTGTACAATGCACAGAGAGGTGGAGTATGATGGGAGATAATGTGTAACATATGTGCTTGGAAAAATGAAAACAGTTCATGTGTTCGCTCGCTCTCCCCCCCCCCCGGCTTTTTCTTTTAATAATTCCTATTTGATGTGCTCCAGCCTCCAGTTTCTGGCTAGCTTGAATGTCAGTTAACTCTTTGAGCCCCGTACTTTGCAACTGACATCCAGACTAACTTACTGAGTAGTACTCCTTGGGGAGCAGTCAAATTACTTAATTTCAATAGGACTACTCAGGAATAATTTAGTCTGGACATCAACCAGTGTTTTCTTTGGGTAGGAACAGAACAACAATCTCTGTGTTGACAATCATGATGGCTGCAGCAGAAATGAAGCCGAACTGCATCAGGTTTGCCTGAATGATCACAAACGGGTTTATAATGAACCTCTGCCTTGGATAAACACCCATGAGAAAAATAGATTAATTCTCTGAAGTGGGAAGAGCTAGTGGCTAAGCAGATCTCACCTCCACACCCCTGCCTGTGTTCTGTTATTGAATTGTGTTAAAAGGTTAATCTTTCCAGAAGCTTTAATCCCCTGAAAGGGTGAGGCTCTTACAGCAGCAAGCACAGCCTAAGAGGGAGGGAGTTCTGAAATTAAAAGCAGGAGGAAGGGTTTCCAAACTATTGATGGTCTTTTGTAATTCAGCTTTCTGGGAGGCTTTGAAGAGTGAGTGAAGGGTCTTTTTCAAGATGTAGTCTATGTTTTCATCCTCTCTGCCTGGTTCCTTCCACTGCTGCTTACACCAGAAACAAAACATTTAAAGAGCACATCCTTCTGTCCATTTTGAAACTGGCTTTGAAATATGAGTATGACGTGATCAGGGAACATTTACCTCAATAGCCCTTAGTTTTCATCATCCCCTACAGCTCCTCTGGCCTCTTCTGACTCACAGTGGGTGTTGTAGATGTCTTAACAGGGCCTTCAGACAGGAAACTCTCTGCAAAGCAGATCAGTTAATTATTATGCTGATAAGCATATGGAGTATGCCCTGTACAAAATATCCCTCCTCTTCCAAAGGGAGCAGTGAGTCTCTGTAGCGGCTGTAAACCTGCTGCATTTTCTCTACTACAAGGCATGGATGTTTCCTTTTGCACTGAATTCTCCGCTTAGATCTCTTGTTTAGAGCATGAGTGGACAGACTTCAGGTTTGCTGGATCTACTTTGTTTTTTTTAATTGATCCACCAATGAGTGTAAAATAGCATCTTGGAATGGAGAATGAAATATGCTTAAAATTAAGGAACAGGTTGCTTTGAAGCACATGCTCATGCTCAGCCAAGGGAATGTGTTGCACAGGGCTCCCAGACCTCTCTGAGGGGAGGGGGGGAAATCACTCCTCCTTTCTCCCCAAGCTTTCTTCTTTTCCGTTGCCTAATGGGGGTGTGTGTGCATTTTGTTGTTGCTATTGTTACACAATTGTGGATTAGAAACCCTTGGTGATCTGTCTTACTAAGTTTCTTCTACCAGTAGAAACCAGTGCTTGAGATATGGAGGGAATGGTGAAACCCATAAGCCCCATCTTCCCCAAGTCACCCATATTTCATCCAAATTGTGATCCCTCTGTAGCTTTCTATAACCAGTAGCCTAGACGGCCAGGGCTCTTCTGCCCACCCCCCTCATTTGCGCACAGATCTACTGCCTGCTCATCCCTGACTTAGATAATTGGTGTCAACTTGGCAGCTGATACGAAGTCTCCATAGGAAAAGAGAGAGAGCATAATGTAGGGTGATTAATGGAATGAGCTGGGAAGATCCCAATTCATATCAGCTGTCAGTCATGAAATTGCTGGATGGCTTTGGGCAAGTTGCTCTTCTTCCACTACGTAAATACCAATAATATTTCCTCTTGTCTCTAAAGTCCCTCAGGGGTGGCATGCACATGGAATAGTGGGATGTATTGTGTCTTATTTGTTGCATTACATAAGGAGTGTCAATTCTATTTTTATACCCTCTGTATTGTCTACCAGCTGGATCTGGCTCATTCCAGTGACTGATAATTAATAAACATTGTGGTAGTGTGAGTACAGCTTGCTACTTCACCAGAGTGCTAATTCTTTTCTGTTGAGCATCCACAACAAAGGCTCCAAATAGGTCTTTCCCGTGTGTATTTTTAAGGGAATGCCATCAAATTTAATTTCCTTGAAGAAAAACAAAGAGTTCTGGAACTACTTCTCTCGCCAACTTGTTTGAAGCCTTATAACCAATGCGATGTTTCTGTTTTTCCACAATAGCATGTTCTCGTATGCACTACTTACCTACTTGATGAATTTGGAATAATTTAAATCTCTCCATGAGCCTTTCTTTATTAAAGATGAAGAGAAGAATGCTAATCCCCCCCCAAAAACATTTAAGGATTCCCCCCCATAATTTCACTGAACTCCCCCCCCGCCAAACCGAATAACCCGTATCTTCAGTCCCCAAAACATATTTCCCCCCAAAGTGTCATTTTTCTCCCCCACAAAACAGACAAATCAAAACTGAAGTGAGGAGTTGCTCCTCAAGCTTTCCCTGTTTGCACCACAGATGCGGAAATATGTCTCGGTTCTGTAAAACAGTTGTAGTGAGTTCCTGGCTCATAAGTAGTTATTATTATTTTAATTTGTTATTTTATTTAATACATTTCTATACTGCCCAAAATGCAAGTTCTCTGGGGGGTTTACAAAACAATAAAAACAGCCAATAAAAGATTAAAACATTTCAACAATTAAAATTTAAAAGTTTAAACTATTAAAACACAATTAAAACAATTAAAACAGTATCTAATTAAAAGCCTGGGTGAACAAATGCGTCTTGACTGCCCTTTTAAAAGTTGTAAGAGATGGGGAGGCTCTTATTTCAGTAGGAAGTGTGTTCTAAAGCCTCAGGGCAGCAATGGAGAAGGCATGTCCCTGAGTAGCCACCAGACGAGCCAGTGGCAACTGCAGACGAACCTCTCCAGATGATCTCAATGGGCGGTGTGTTTCATAGCGAAGAAGATGTTCTCTTAAATACCCAGGGCCCAAGCTGTTTAGGGCTTTATAGGTTATAACCAAACTTTTTATTTTGCCTGGAAACTTACCGGCAGCCAGTATAGATGTTTTAAGATAGGAGTGATATGCTCTCTCCGAGATGACCCAGAGACCAATCTGACCACCGCATTCTGAATTAACCGCAGTTTCTGGACTATGCACAAAGGCAGCCCCACATAGAGTGCATTGCAGTAGTCAAGTCTGGAGGTGACCAGCAGATGTACTGCTGTTCTGAGGTCATTTATCTCAAGAAACTGATGCAGCTGGCATATCAGCCCAAGCTGATAAAAGGCACCTCTGGCCACTGCCTCAACCTGGGACACCAGGGAGAGTTTTGTGTCCAGAAGCACCCCCAGACTGCATACCTGTTCCTTCTGGGGAAGTGTGACCCCATCCATAACAGGCAGATCAAAATCATCTCCTGAGTTCCAACCCCGCACAATAAGTACCTCCGTCTTATCTGGATTCAGCCTCAGCTTATTACCTCTCATCCAGCCCATCACTGCCTCCAGGGAGGCATTTAGGGAGGTTGTGCCCTCTCCTGATGACGTTGACATGGAGAAATAGATTTGGGTGTCATCAGCATACTGATAACACCCTGCACCAAATCTCCTGATGAACTCTTCCAGCGGTTTCATGTAGATATTAAACAACATCAGAGACAATATGGAGCCCTGAGGGGCACCATACGAAAGTTCAGTTTTTGAAGAACAACAGTCCCCAAGAGACACCATCTGGAATCTGCCCGAGAGGTAAGAGTGGAGCCACTGCAAAGCAGTGCCTCCCACCCCCAACCCCCTCAGACGCTCCAGAAGGATACTGTGGTCGATACTATCGAAAGCCTCCGAGAGGTCCAAAAGGACCAACAGAGTCACACTTCCTCTGTCAATTCCCAATTGGAGCTCATCCATCAGGCTGACCAAGGCAGTCTCCACCCCATAGCCCACCTGAAAGCCAGTCTGAAATGGGTCTAGATAATCAGTTTCATCTAAAACTGCCTGGATTTGGGAGGCCACCACCCTCTCAATTACCTTGCCCAGCCACGGAAGGTTGGAGACAGGCCTATAGTTGCTCAAGCAGTTGGCAAGGACTTTGTTCCAGTTGACCTCTATGAACTTTGACCATGTGTGTCTTATGATCTGAAGTTCTAGGCAATAGAGATAAAACCTATAAAGAAAACTTTGAAAGTTTGGGGGATTACTTCACACATATGAATGTGTGTTATCTATGTGTAAGATGGCGATGTCCAATGATGTCATGTATGTCTGTATCCTAGCCCATGAAACCTTGATCAAGAAAGATCCTTTCCACAAGACATGTTAATGTTCCCAGTCTTCTCTGTTTGATTCAGATGGAGACTTTTTGATAGTTGCTATCCTTTGTAGTTGAATCAAGAAGGCTTCTAGTTTGAGTAATGGCAATAATGGTGCATCATACTCCTTTTTTGTCTTTCAGTGTATAAACTTCATGAAGGATTCTTGGACAGAAATATTTTATGTTAATCTACACCTAGGCAGAGGAGCCTGCAAAATAAAATACTACACAGTGTATGTGTCAGTAGCTCCATTCCCAGAGTGATTTTAAAAGGGCACAATGTTCCTTCAATGTGGAACAAGCATACAGAATATCTTGGATGCACATTGTTTTTTATGCTAAAGAAACTTTTGGATAACTTGTCAGGAGTGAGTGGAGATTGATACAATTAGATATGTCTATAAGTGGTAATTGTGAACAGATCAAGCCCCCACTCATGCCTGCCATTTGGAACCTAAGTGGCCCAGAGAGCATATCTACACTTCACATTTATATGAGTTTTAAACCATTTTAACTGTTGTGGCTTCCCTTCAAACAATTCTGTGAACTCTATTTTGGTGGAGGTGCTGAGAATTCTGTTAGATCCCAAGCCCCCCTTGTACAATAATTGTTCCCAGGGTTCGCTAGGAAGAAGGAATGGTGATTAACTTATGGCTGTAGTGTAAATATGCCCTATACAGTGCATGGAAAAATAACTGGTGGTTTCCAAGAAGTCATATTAGTAGTTGCAGGAACTGGGGTTTCCCTTAATCCAAACCAGTAGTGCCTTAAAAGCAAAAATTTGGCCAATATAAAGCTCCACTGGGTGTTCGGTTTCGTGTTTGTTTTGTTGTTGCAAAGGTTTGGCTCTTCCCTATTCCATCTTCTCTTAATTTGATTTTGTGGTGATCTCATCTTAGTGACTGCTTTCCTTGGAACTCAGCAGCTGCCAGGAGAGAATTTGATTTCACAATACAGCACAAGCAGAGAGGGAAGGGAATGGGGGTAGGTTCTCTATCCAGAACACTCAAAGGCACTCATTCCTGGTCTTTTGAAGAATGTTGTCACCTGTGCTTTGCTTCTGAGATGGAGGTTTCTGCGAGGGAACAGATTATTTATCCCATTTTTAAATTGGAAGCCCTTCCCTTCATTATTCTTCAGTTGTAGAAACGTGATGTTCCTAGTACTTGTGTTTCAAGATCAAGTATGCATCTTACTTGGAAATAAGATGACTGCCTTTGCTCAATATGTTGAGGGACAAGTCACTCAATTCAACCTTATAGTTTTGTAAAATGTTTTGGTTCTCACAGCTAGATGCACTCCAGTCCCAGTGAAACAAGTGTGGGGCAATGGAGAGACGTGGGGAAGCACTCTCTGAAAATTCACATCTGGACAACAAAGAAGATGGAACAACCTCTGGTGTGTCTTCTCTCTGCTTGAATGATGTGGAAAACATGCAGGTGGACATGCTGGAGAAGGCGAGGGAGCTCTTCCAACTCTGTGACAAAGAGGAAAAGGGTTTTATAACCAAGCTTGACATGCAAGTAAGTAGATTTGACTCTGCCTCCTTCTTTCTGGAGGGAAAAGCTCTTGTTCTAATCCATAACTGGAAGAACTCTCTGAATTCTTGATTTCAGTTGCCTTTGATTGGGTGGGCTCAAACATCACACGAAACCAAGGTTAAATCTCTGTTCTGTGCAACATCTCCTAGCCTTGGGAGCATGCCCCTCCACCCACCCACATAAGAGTTGGAAGAATTCTACTTCCAACTGTGGCTGGAAACAAACCAAGATTATCTACAACTTCCAAACTGACCAATCTTATTCTCACCAGAGTGCTTGAAATAAGTTGCAATCTGAACCCAAGGTACTGAGAGAGGTCCCTGGCTGAGATCCTAGAGAGCCACGGTTAGTCAGTGTAGACAATACTAACTTAGATGGAGCAATGGTCTTACTCGGTCTATATGAAGCTGCCTTGTACTATCTATGAATCTTGTGCTGCTGTCAAAAGCATAGTAGAAGAGCCAGTAAAGGGAGTTGATACTATTTGTGGCTCAAAGTGTGCAGGGCCTGTAACACCTGTGTGTTATGGTACAAGCATTTTTACTCCTTGCAAACTGGCTTCTACCAGGCTTTCAAAGAGTTAAATACTATTCAGGTTGCTTGGGAATTGTCACCTGTTCAGTGCAGCCTTCTAAGTGCTAATTATAGGAATGGGGTATGTTTATTAAACAAGAGCTGGTTTAACTGGTGTGTTATTGTGAAATAAATTATGAAATGTCAGACTGTACACACACACACCTCTGTTGTTTTAATACACAAAATCTGTTTGTGTATTAATGCACATAAATAGATTGTCTTGTACCAAAATTGTGTCTATTGCCATGGTTAGGTACCACCGTGTGAAATTGTGCTTATAAGATGATGTTTGGGCTATTGCCTTATGGCAGAGTTTTGCATTAAATCAATTTTTGTGAGACTGGGCTCTTCGCAAGCTCCCATGCCTTGAGTTTGTCAAAGCTCAAAATTCAAAGGTGTGAGAGTTGCAGTGAACTCTGAGCCAATCTACACATTCAGCAAAGGTTTCCCCACCATTCCAATGGCCATTGGCAGTTAGCATGATCCCAAGAAGACTACCTTCTTCTGGGTGTGATGGTTTTCTGCATGCACTGATTTTCTTGGTGTCGGTAATCACTTGCATTCTGAAACAGTGCTGTCCTATGAGGACTGTACCATGTGATTCTTCTGAATGTGGAGATTGTGGCTCTGGTGTGAAAATGGATTCCATAGGAAATTTAGCCATAAGACGTTGCCAGCTGCTGATCAAGTGAGTGGAGGCATCTCTCCCCTATGGCTGTGAAGGACTTCTTCCTTCCTTGGGTTTTTTTGTCTGGATTTGGGTTTGGCATGCATGGGATTGCTGAGGTAAAAATATATAATTGTAACTTGCTTCATTTGAGTATGGCCACTTGACAACCTTGGAAATGGTGGCAGTAGCAAGGAAACAGGTTGAGAGGATGTTTCCTGCCCCCACCTGTTAATTATGGGTCAAAATCCTGAATTTGATCCTCCTTTTTTTCTTTTCCTCTGCAGCGGCTGCAAAGTGAACTGCCCCTCACTACTGAACAACTGGAAGCTGTTTTTGACAGCCTAGAGCAAGACAATAACGGGTATCTCACACCAGTCGAATTCAGCATGGGACTAGGTAAGAAAAGTGAGGGAGTCCTGAAATCAGCAAATACATAGTATGTGTGTGTATGCATGACTGTATGTTTTCAGTCATGTAAAAACCTATATTTGTCTGTGTGTAGAGAGTTCGACTCCTTTTTCACATCAGTATATGGATCTTGGGAAGTGGGGCCAGTGGACACAATCCCTCACCCCCTTAGCACATTCAGTATACACTGGGGTGGAGGTGGGGAAAGTCAGCATACCCCTATTTAATCTGTACATAGATCAACACTATGCCAGAACCTAAATGTGGCCTTCTTGGACCACTTGCAGTTTTTATTAGGTGGTCATGGCAATGGAGTGAGGTCCGGCATGCACAATGTGCTGTGGCAATGAAGTAGAGGTGCAGACAGAGGCAGTGAAGGAGGAGGTTCAAGCCAGGGCTATCCATGGCATTTGTTCATTCATTCATTCATTCATTCATTCATTCATTTGATTTCTATACTGCCCTTCCAAAAATGGCTCAGAGTGGTTTACACAGAGAAATAATAGATAAATAAGATGGATCTCTGTCCCCAAAGGGCTCACAATCTAAAAAGGAACATGAGATACACACCAGCAACAGTCACTGGAGGTACTGTGCTGGGGGTGGATAGGGCCAGTTACTCTCCCCCTGCTAAATAAAGAGAATCACCACGTTAAAAGGTGCCTCTTTGCCAAGTTAGCAAGGGTAAAGTGTTATTTAATGTGTTTTGTTTGGTATAACGCAGTCACTGTTTAGAACTATCGTATATACCTCATGACAAATCTGGAGCTGTTGGAATTGCCTGGGGTGTAAGCTGCCCCTGACTTTTTTCCATCAGAAGAGATCATCCAATTAAATAAGATCCAGAATAAGGCATGCACAGGTGGAATGTCTTGCACATGTCAGATTTTTTTGGGTTGGTTTTTCTCTTCTTCAGCCCTTGTATCTGCCACAAATATGTCCCTGAAGGCTGTGGGACCTCTTTTTTTGATAGGGTAAACTGCTATCATAGGCAATAAAATTGGCCCTGTGTCAAAGCCTTTTTGTAGCTCCTGCAAGTAGCATCACAACCCTCAGGGTTGTGACTTGAAACCAGTCTCCAAAATTGTGTAACTTGTAAGTCAGCCATCCAGTGATATTGGTGCTTGCCTCCGATTCTGAATGCCATTTTGTGATCTTGGTGGCTCTGGGGCAGCTCCCATCATCGTCCTCTGCCCCACTGTAAATAATAGCACCATTGCCCTGCAAAACTATGGTGCTACAGAAATGCATACATTTAGAAAATATGTGGTGTTTCAGGTCATATACATTTTCCCCTGATCTCCTGAATAACTGTTTGACTCTCTCATTATGTAAAGCAATGGGCATGATCAACTTTCCTGAAACACCCAGACTTCCATTTAGGTGATTCTGGTTTCAGATAGGGAGGTAATTATGATGCAAACCCCAGCTCTGTGTACCAAGACAGTTCTCTAATGCCATCATGCTTAAACTATCCAAACCACCCTATCCTCTGTTCTAGTGTCACTTGTTTGGCTGTTATTTAAGGGCTGTTTCATGGAAAGCAACAAGTCACTTTGCTGCTTCTGAAGCAGTGTGTTGTCTGGGATAATTCCTACCCCTTTTCCAAACCTGGAGAAAGCTCAGCATTTCTTGTCTTGTCAGATAAAATTTGTGGACCCTTGCTTACATCATTTTTCCTACATGGGCAGAGAGATGCTGGCCCACATGGCTGCCAGAACATGACTACAATCAGAAACTCGGGCAAATGTCCATGAGAATTATTCTAGTTTTTATTTTCATAGCAACCAGTGAAGCAAGTTAGTCTGAGAATGAGTGAGTAGTCCAAAACTGACCATTGAACTTTGTGGCCAAGTGGGGATTTGAACTTGGGTTCCCCTGGTCCAAACCAACATCCTGTCCACTATATCACACTGGCTCTTTTTCTTGAATATATTGTGTAGACTGACTCTTTTACTTTGTGTGGATGCACTTGGAAGCTACTGCCTTTATGTGGCTTCCCAATTGCAGGTGTATGCAGTGAAGCACAGGCCTAATTTTCATACTTGATACTGTACGCAGGTGTATATGTATATTTTCCCTTCACCCGTTGTCAGGGTCTGGATGGCAGTATTTTAAAACTACACCTGGAGGGTGTGTTCAGCTCGGAGTCTCCAAGGTTGGTGGTTTGAGCTGGAGAAACTGAAGCCTGAAGTGCAGCAAGCAGAACTTTCTGCTCTGTTGAATGGGCTTAGTGGTGTGCACAGAACTGGTGCCTGCTGGTTTGAAATTTGGGGGGGGGGATATCTTTAAGGACGAGGGGGAGGGTGCTCTTACCCCTCCCGCTGTGTTTCCCCCGCTGGCGCTGTCTTTTAAAATGGTCCAGCGGGGTGGCAGCATACCTCCTTGCCTCTCCGCTGGACTGTTTTAAAAGAGCGTGGACAGGGGAAACATGGCAGGAGGGGTAGGAGCACTCTCCCCCATCCTTAAAGATATCCGCCCCCCACCTTTGAACCATCTGAACTTCTGGACATTCCAACCGTTTTGGAGGCCTGTAAAAGGGCCTCCAAACCAGTTAGTGCACATTCCTAACTGGGCTCTGAGCGTACATACCAGGCCTGGCCAATCCAGAGGCTTCCTTCTACCTGCCTATCACAGGAGCTGATGTTTCACACTCTTGTTCGCAGCTTCACCTGAGGAAGACTCTGAGGAAGCCTGAGTATGCACAATCTGTGGCAACTATAGAGGCCCAGTCTCTGCCTCAGACCTTGAAATGCCCTGCTCTTTCCTTGGAGCCGCTGATACCTATGCAGTAAAAATGTCCTGTGTGGGATGTGGTCTTAAGACATGAGGTTCAATCATGGCAAAGAAATTTTGAATTCTTCTCCCTATAGCACTTTATCTCTATCTTGCTGCCATCCCCTGGCCCCTGCAGTAAGGGAGAAGTTGGGTTGGTTTCCTGCAGCGTATTGAGGAATTCCTTAACCACTCCATTCACAAAGCGTGCTGGCTTAATACCCTGCATCCTGAGGTTGAATGCCTTTGAGTTCAGTGGGCCAAGTTGGTGAGGAGAGATGCACCTGCAGGCTTCTCAGGTTTCTCTGGATTAGGATTCACTTTCAGTGTATCCAATTGCTATGAAGCACATGTTGTCAGTATTTCAGGCAATGATTGTGTTTCCCTCTCCTCTGCTACCTGAACTGCAAATGGGGCATTTGCAGCTTGGATAGCACATAGTCTGCATCTCCCAGAGGACAGGATCGTATGTACTGTGCTGTAAAAGATCAACATTCTGCTCTGGAAGTAACCCACATTCATCTCGAGACAAGCAGGGCTGAATTTCCTTTCCCCACTATCTTCTGGAGACATTTCCAGTTTGTAGCTCTGGTATGGTCTGTAATGGAGCTGTAGCTCAGTGTTAGAGCATCTGCTTTGCATACAGAGGGTCCCAGGTTGAATCCTAGGCATCTCCAGATAGGGCTGGGGAAGAGTCCTGCCCAAAGCCTTGGAGAGCTGCTGCCAGTCAGTGTAGACAATACTGAGCTGCATGGACCCAAGGGTCTGGGTTGGTAGAAGGCAGCTTCCTATGTTCCTAGACACTACCTACATATATTTTCTGAGAAAGCCATAAGAAAGAGGGATGTCACCAAAATGGTCCACACAACTCCCACTGCATTTCTGGTTATATAGCTCTTCAGGGGAATATGGGGTCCAGGGTGGGGGTGGTACATATTCAATCCTTGGTCCAGGGCATTTATTCAAATAATGTCATACTTGTCATGGTTAACTTCCTAAATGCCAAATGTAAGGTCATATGTAATGTTCATATCAAATGTAAAATTCATTGCACTAGGCATTAATTGCCTTGGATGCAAACGTTCCTCTTGGATTCGTGTTGTTGTAAGTTTTTTATAGCTGACTTTTGCCTCATGTGTTTCAAGCCTGTTGCCACAAGGTCCAGTTCTTGGGGTGGTAACCTGTGCACCATACCAGATTTCATGCCTGCAGAGCATGACTATGGAATGCACACACCCTGCCAGTGAATGGTGGTGGGGCGGGGTGGGTTGTTTCATGCCATGCTGCTTCTCTAACAAGAAGGTGTCTTTCAACACTTTCAGTTGAGTGTTAAAGCTGCAAATGGTGTGGCTCCCTGAGCAGACATTCTGCATGAACTACTACAAAGAGACACCTGCCCATTGAGATCATCTGGAGAGGTTTGTCTGCAGTTGCCACCGGCTCGTCTGGTGGCTACTCGGGGACGGGCCTTCTCCATTGCTGCCCCAAGGCTATGGAACACACATCCTGCTGAAATAAGAGCCTCCCCAACTTTTAAAAAGGCAGTCAAGGTGCATTTGTTCACCCAGGCTTTTAATTAGATATTGTTTTAATTGTGTTATTAATAGTTTTAATGGTTTAAAATTTGAATAGTTGTAATCTTTTTATTTGTTTTATTGTTTTGTTGTAAACTGCCCAGAGACTTGCGTTTTGGGTGGTATACAAATGAGTTAAATAATAAATATGTATGAGCTGTGTGGACTTGAGCAGAGGCTCTGCTGGTATTTCTCTGCCCTTCTGCTGATAAGAGCCAGCCAAGTGTTCCATTTTCTTAAGAGAACAGTTTAAGTCAACAGTTCCATGAGTCTGACATAAAGAATGCTGATCAAAGCTATCAGAAGTGGAAGCTGGGCAAGAAGGTGATGACAGGATATTATTTGAACGGAACACAGTGATGTGTTTTGTACAAACTTAAATGTCTTGGTGTTCTATAGTTGGGCACACAACACAGGGACTTGACCCAGGTAATGTGATCAGGAGCCAGGAATGGCAGAGTGTAGCAATGCCAGTTACTGACCTTAATCTGAGTAGTTAACTCTTAAGTTGGTTCCCCTCATGGGATCAGACTAGTGATATAGCTGGGACTGAGTTGAGGAGAGCTTATCTCCTGCATATGTCCTTCCTCTGAATACCAGATGCTCTCCACTGTGTACATTTCTGTCATTATGGGGAGACTGCTCTAGATTAATCCATGTGGCAGGCAGCTACACCTGGGTAATGATCAGTGTTGTCGGTAAAAGGGATTCCCAGATGTTGACAACAACTCCCAGCACCCCCAGATACAGTTGTCCCTGGCTGGGGATTATAGAACTTGTAGTCAACATCTGGGAATCCTTGTTACAGGGAACTCTGCTGTTGACCTGCCCATGTGCAACAGCTTACTATGCACTCCCACCACCACCAATGAGAAGATGGCTTCCAGGCATCTTTCTTCTTGGAAACTAGCCACAGCCATGCTATAAAAGAAGCCTAGAACTGGGCAAGGAGCCCGATCCAGATAATTTAGGTCCTATCTCTGTACTTGAAGCTTATTTCCTTATTTATTTAACTTCCACAGGAAAGTTTATTGGAATTGAACCATACCAGTGCTCTGGAAGCACCAGTAATGAGGAGACCTTTGAATCAGGCTGGTCGGATGATTTGGACCAGACAGATGAAGAGAAGCGCTTTTGTTCCATGCTGCAACAGCTTGAAGCATCCCAACTCTTTGAAGAGTAAGCTGGAGCTCTCCAGTCTGTGCTTCCTTACTGCTATGAACTGATTACTATTACAGCTGTCGTCTTAAGGGCTTTGTTTTGTTTGGTCTCTTTGCTAAACTTCATGTGCTCTATTTCCTGTTCTTCTTCTAGAGCCACTCTTAATACCATGCTTTCTCAGTTTAGGTAAACCAATAAATGCCTTATATCCAGAATGGATAATATTGGTAAGGGTGGAAAGGGGAAGATTTTGGATGTGGAAGTTTATGTTCCATGTTGGGAACAAAGGTTATATTTTCCAGCTTTGTGTCTGTTCAGAGGAATCTTGAGTTCTAAGAGGCAGCATTACTACTACTACTTACGGCTGTTTATATACTGCTCTTCAACCAAATTTCACAAAGTGGTTTAAAGAGAAAAACAGATACAGTAATACATAAATAAGATGGTCCCCTGTGCCCAAAGGGGGTTCACAATCATAATCTAAAAAGAAATGTAAGACAGAAACCAGCAACAGCCAATGGAGAGATGCTGTGCTGGGGTTGGATAGGGCCAGTTGCTCTCCCCCTGATAAATATGAGGATAACCAATGTAAAAGATGTCTCTTTGCTCAGTTAGCAGGATACTAGCTTCCTTGAAGACTTTGAACTCACCATCTCACCCCTCGTTATCTGGGGTTCCCCATCACTGGAGGAGGGGTAACCAGGAGGATTAAGTCTGATGTTATATAAGCACTAATTCTTCTAAACCTCTTTTAAAATAAGTTCTTCATAGCCGTATTTGTGTGGTGCTAGGACAACATTTGCCTGTCAATCTCATGACAATATAATAATGTTGCTGCTTGTCTTTGCTCCAGTCAGAATGAGGTTCAGGAGCTCTGGGCTCGGCTTCGGAAAGAACGGCCAGAGCTCCTGGCCAGTTTTGAAGAGTTCCTGTTTCGCATTTCAGCATATGTCAGGGAAGTGCATCACGAGAAGGAGTCCATGGAACAGGCACTAAAACGGTAAGCAGTTTCCAGATACTCTTACTGCATGGTAAAGAAATGTTCACGAGAAATCCAGAATGTGCTACACTCAGTGAAACAGAGAGACCAATGCCACACCTTCAGGTGAGAGAAGCATGAGGATTGTGCCACTGGCCTCTCTTGGAGCGCCACATTTACCAGTAGAAGCTGGCAATTTGTGAGGGAAGGGGAGGAATGGCTCTTGACATAAGCAAGAGGGCTTGTGGACTCAAAAGGTAAAAGAGATAAGCCCTATTCATACTTTAAGTTGTACAAGTGTACAGAAACATGTACACTTGTACAATGTAATGTCTGAATAGAACCTATCTCTTTTGCCTTTTGAATCCATGTCTCTACACTCCTACATGTGTTTGTGTGAATGACTGTACCTGCGTTCATTTAAAAAGTTGAACCCTAGTATAGGCCCCTCATATACATGGTATGGATAGGAAGTGTACTGCTGTACCCATGTTCAACAAAATGTTTGAATAACTGTCCCTGTGTACACTGTATATACAATGTACAAGTGTTCAACATAATGTCTGAATAGGGCTATAGTATTGTGCTTTCTTTCAGTGGTTGACATCCTGACTAATGTAGCACAGTGCCTCTGAAGAGTTCCAGACTAATGCTGCACTGGTGCTAGTGTGTGTGTGTGTGTGTGTGTGTGTGTGTAATTTCAACAACCTCCTCTTCCCAGAAAGCCCCCTGTCACCCCAAAATACTGCCCTGAATGCTGCATGACCCTCAGGGACATAATTTTGGGTGGCATTGAGTGTTTCTTGGAGAAGAGGAGGCTGTTGAAATTTGCCGCCACTACTGAGCCAGCAGTGGAGCTGAATTAATTGAACCTTTCAGAATGAAACGGTGCTTCCTTAGTCAGGATGTCAGCCAGTAGCTTAGCATCCTTTAAATTTATGCTAAACATTGATGATGACAGAAGATTGCCACAGCAAAGTGAGAGCTGGATCACATACGGGGCTAAACATGGATATCAAAGTTACTGATTACCTATTAGGGAAAGAAAATAAATGTATTAACTTTTTGCCTATTTTGAGGAGTGGTCTTCATTACTTTTTTGAATAGAAAGCTTGAATACAAGTCAAATGAGATTGTCTCAATCTGTTGGAAAACATACAGAACCTGCTACATTATGAATGTGTTATGTATTATTATGAGCATTTTTTTTAAAGGAAAGTGTCTACATCTATGTTACCCTTTTTTCTTCTTCCATAACATTCACATCTGTAGTAAACATTCTTTAAGGTCTCTGTAAGCAACAGGTGCAGTTTAGCTGCAAAGTGTTTTGTTTTTTAGAAAATGTTTTCTGTTCATGCTGTGTTTTTCAACCTCTGTGGCACCCCCTAGTGCCAGAGAATTTCCATGTCTTTTGGAATGATCTAAATGTGATAAAACCTATCTGGCATTAACTGAAATGTATGTATATTGTCTGTTGAGGGGAGGGAGAGCTCTTTCTTCTCTTACTTAGTCTTCACTTTTTATAAAAACAGTTTTCCACTCTGCATTCCCCTTGTCCTGTATTTTTAGGAGGGAGACAGACCATGACAGAGAAATCAGATGCCTCTATGAAGAAATGGAACAACAAATTAAAGCAGAAAGGGAACAACTGCTCTGCCAGGTAAACTCCTTCACCCTCAAGGCCTTTGGGCTGGACATTTAGATCAATTGCTAAATCAACGAGTCACATCTTTGATTATTCTTATAGTGTTTTCAGAAGTGCTGGGACCTTGTTTTCATATGGTGCAGAGGAGGAACAAACTAAAACCCATTCATCTGCTCTTTATAGGAGTCAATGAGGCATAACAGGAGCAATCTGTTGCAGAAAGAACTGCGGAGCAAAGAACAGGAGTTTGAGAAAATGCTCTACCATCAGAAAAAGGTGACCTGGGGTTGATTCATGCATACCTGCACACTGCTCCATGTCTCATCTCTCATGCTTGCAGGTGGATTTGCCTTTCAGTGCAGGGGGAACCATTCTTCGCCATAAACCATTTGCTCCAGCCTGGCAAGAAAGCAGGCTGGACATACAGAAGGAGGCTTCCATGCCTGTACAGTGAATAGAGATCTGAATTTGACTGCCTGTCCCCATCTGCATTGTGATGCTCTTCTGGGCCCCATTGAACTGGCTGGATGCCACACTTGGTGCAGAAGGGGATCTCTGCTCTCAATCAGAGCTGCTAGTTGTTTCACATTATTACAGCTGGGTCAGGCCCTGTCATCTTGAGGGGATGGCTGGTGAGAGGAGAGTTGGTCTTGTGGCAGCAAGCATGACTTGTCCCCTTAGCTAAGCAGGGTCTGCTCTGGTTGCATATGAATGGGAGACTAGATGTGTGAGCACTGCAAGATATTCCCCTTAGGGAATGGAGCCACTCTGGGAAGAGCAGAAGGTTCCAAGTTCCCTCCCTGGCATCTCCAAGATAGGGTTGAGAGAGATTCCTGCCTGCAACCTTGGAGAAGCCACTGCCAGTCTGTGAAGACAATACTGAGCTTGATAGACCAATGGTCTGACTCAGTAAATGGCAGCTTCCTATGTTCCTATGATATGAAAGCTTTGACTGCAGCACTTGACCATGGCTGTGTTTACGCAGTTTCTTGAGGATGCAGAGAAATAGGAGGTGCTGTCTGTCATTGGCCAGAGAGTTGAGGGCCATTGGGAGGTTTGTACCCCTTGCTTCCCAGGAAGTATGGGATGGCCAGCTGGCCCCATCCATTGGTCAAGGAAGGAACATCTGTAGGGAGCCTGCTTCCCCACTCATTGCTAGAAAAGAACAACCTACTCCAGTCATCAGTTGTGCAAGAACTATAGAAAGGAAAGGAAGGGCTGTCTTGTTTCTGATTTGTGATTTTAAAGTTAGCCACTTTGGGCGGGAGGTGGGGGAGTAGGGGGAAGACCATCATGGGATTTTTGAGGTCCTTATGTGATTAGCAACTTTGTGTGAATTGCTCCTTCATATACAAATGTTAGTGAAAAGAATCCTTCTCTCCTAGTTTTTTCCTGCACTAATCCTAAAGGGAGAAAAACTGGGGTGAGCAAAGTAGGCTTTGAGAGGACAAGCCCTATGTGCACAACGTGTTGTGCAAACATGCACAAAGTGTTAGGGAAATGTTGCACCACAATGTAGGGGAAGTCAGTTCTCAGAGAGAGCCCTTCCTTCTTTCATAGTGTTGCATATGGTCATTTCTCTTCATAATCTCATTTGTCCTGCCTTCAGCAGCACTAACCGCCTTGGGATCACCCTTGAGATTAATCTTTACAGTCTTGATGCACAAGATTTAAAAAATGTTTCAGTCATAGGGTTCAGCAGGGTCATGCCAGCCTTCTAGAATTTGAGCTCCAGCTATGAGGGCCAGCTGAGCTGCTCTTGAGTTGACCTGCTAGTCTACTTGCAAAAGGCACTCTATCCTCCTGTGAACTTGGTATGATTACAGGATCCTTCACATCTTAGCTCCAACCAGGTGGGCCTATCTCCACCGCCAACATAAGGAAGGCCATCTGTTCTATTTGCACATGTCATTATCCTATGATTGTGTTCTCCTGTGGGAATGCAGTACAGAGATAAAGCAATGCCATTTATGTTATCAGTGTTTGTTTGGATAATTCTCCTGTCAGTATTTGCTCTGGGTTGTTGAACAACGAAGGAGCGGTTACATTAGAGTAAAATGGTAGAGAGGAAATTGAGCATTCTATAATGAGAGCCTTCTCAAGTCATTTTGTGACTAACTGGGTTCTTCTGGAACTCTTAGCCCTTTTTGTATCCTTATTGTATTGAATGATCTTCCTTGGCTCTGATTTTGTTATCTGGGCCCAATTCAAGATGCTAGTTATTGCTGAGCTTTTGGGCTCAGGATTCCTAGGTGTGCTGATGTGTTGGCTGTTCCATCCAGTTTTTATATATTTAAAATATTCTTAATCCACAACTCAAAGCAGCTTTCTGACAATGGCTCTGGTCTGTTGTACACAGTCCAGAGCCTTTGAATGGGGCAGTTTATAAATGTAATTAATAAATAATTATGGCTTTTTTTTAAAGCTGGAACATCAATTACAGTCCCAGAACTCAGAGCAGCTAGAGATGAGGGTGCAAAATGAGAGATTGCGGCATCTAAATGAAAGTCTCCTGGATCAACTGGAAAGAAGCAAATGGGAGTTGGAGGTAGCCCGGGATCACCTCCAACAACTGCAGAAAGAAGCTCAGCTAGAACAGGAGCAGAAGGACAGGTGTGTCAGGGTGGGCTATAGAGCATGCTGTGAAATGTATTGATTCCTTCTGCAAAGTTGAACTAGGATGTTCCAATGAATGAGTAGGTATGTATACACTGTACAGAAATGTATACATTAAATAGCAATGTGCTGCTGCTGCTGCTGGCAATTGATATAAGCCACAAGCACAATTATAGGAGTCCTGAGTGAATGCATTTGAAAATGCATGTTCGGTTACTTCACCACCACCTTCCTATGTGGTCTTAACACTGTAAAGTAACATGTGTCACTTCCTCTATATAAAGGTTCTGATGAAAATCCCTTCCCCTCTGTATTTGTCATGAGAGTGTGAAGGTCAGTTGGCACGGATAGGCAGCACTACAGAAATACAAGATGTTTTGTTTTAAATAAAAGGTCAGTCAAAACTTCTATTGTTAAAACCAATAGTCTGTGAACAAAACAGTACAGCAAACATTAACATTTATCTCTACAGTGATCAACCATGCTACCGTTTAAAAAAATTTCTGACGCAGCTTGAAAGCCAGCACTGCCAACGAAGCAACCTTTACTAACCTCTTGGGCTTTATTAGATAGTAAATTATCTATTTGCTATTGAATTGACCAAAAACTAGCTTCAGTCATATACTGGGATAAGAATGCCTGCATTGTTTAGGCTGCACAGAATGTTTCTTCAGGGCTATAGTGTATGTGTATGTGTGCGTACATACACATATATTGCACTCAGTCAAAAACCCACTTCAGGAGGGGGCTACTGAGAGCAAAGAAGTGGGAGATATGGGAAGATATGAGAGGACGGCGGGTCTTGTAGTAGCAAGCATGAATTGTCCCCTTTGCTAAGCAGGGTCCACCCTGGTTTACATTTGAATGGGAGACTATGTGTGAGAACTAAAGAGTTCCCCTTAGGGAATCTATTCTGCATGCAGAAAGTTCCAAGACCCCTCCCTGGCATCTCTAAGATAGAGCTGAGAGAGATTCCTGACTGCAACCTTGGAGAAGCTGCTGCCAGTCTGTGTAGACCAGGCTGCTCGACTTAGGGCTGCCCCCCCCAGCTGTTTTTGAATGGCAATTCCCATAATCCCCAGCCACAGTGGCCAATAGCCAGGGATTATGGGAATTGTAGACCAACATCTGCGGGATGGCTGAAGGTGAGCAGCCCTGGTGTAGACAACACTGAGCTAGATTGACCAATGGTCTGACTTGGTATAAGGCAGCTTCCTATGTTCCTCAGTGAAGCATAGTTGTAGTTTACTCTTCAGTGGTGGGTTTCTCAGCTACTTAATTTAATGCTTCTAGGAACTGCACAGAAGCCTAGCAGCATAATTTCTAATGTCTTATTTAGAGCTGGCGCATGCATTTAGAAAGGGGATGCACTGAGAGAGAGCTGGTTTTGTGATAGTGAGCATGAATTGTCCCCTTTGCTAAGCAAGGCCCACCTTGAATTGCATCTGAATGGGTGACTACATGTGAGCACTTTTAAGATGTTCCCCTTAGGGGATGGGACCATAGTTCAGTGGAAGAACACCTGCATGCTTGTATGCAGAAGATGTCAGGTTCACTCCCTAGTATCTCCAGATAGAGATGGGAGAGAATCCTACTGATACCTTGGAGAGCTGCTTCCAGTCAGAGTAGACAATACTGAGCTAGATGGACCCATGGTCTGACTTGGTAAAATGCAGTTTCCTATGTTCCTATGAGAGTGCGCCCACCATGAAGGTCCCAGCACTGTCTTGACACATCACTTTATTGCATGGGGTGGGGGGAGACTGTTTTATTTGTATAGCCCTTGTATACACCCTCCAAATACTAGTACCCACCCACACAATAAAGTGCTGTGCTGGGAGGTTGTCAGGACATTTATGGTGGGTGCACTCTCATAGGAAGCTGCCTTACACCAAGTCCCAATACTAGTTTAGTACCCATCCACATGATAAAGGGATGTGCCAGGCGGGCATTGGGACATCCACAGAAGACATCATCATGGGTACAATCTCAGCACATTCCCTTTCTAAATAAATGGGCCGGTAAGGTATTGCTCAGATTGGCCCTAAATGAGGCAGTGAGAGAAAATGTTGTTCTGCCAGTGGCACACATTGGCTGGTCAGCTTACTAGAATTGTGATCCTAGGTCTCACTATCCCCAGCCCAGTGTGAATTTGTTCAACCAAGCTGCCACTCCCTATGACATCAATGGGTCTGTGTTTTGGCCATTTTATCGATACTTGCAAAGGACAACACTTGTAAATCTCAATACTTCTGTAACACACATACATGCCTTTCTTTGCCTTAACCCAGGGATGTATTTCAAGTCTCTAAGAACATGCAGAAAGAAAAACAAAGTCTTCTGCGACAACTGGAGCTGCTTAGGTAAGGAGACCATCTTGAAAGACTCTTTATTTCTCTCAAGAGTTTGTTGACATACCTAGTAAAGGTATGTCAACAATATAAGTTGTTCATATACTGCTTTTAAAAAAATGTTCTCAAAGTGGTTCACCACAGTGAAAGGAATGAGAAGATTGTGAACCCCTCTGGGACAGGGGGCCATCTAAAGAGAAACACAAAGGAATCTCCAGCAACAGCCATCATGGTGGGAGGGATGCTGTGCTAGGCTGAATATAGTCAGTTGTGCTCCCCCTGCTAAATAGAAGAGAGCCATCACTTTAAAAGGAGCAACTCTGTCCAATTAGCAGGGCTACCTTACACTAAGGAAGCCCCAAGTATTGTACCACTTAGTATGCCCCTGTGATGGGTTTGTTAGCTCTGTAGTTGTGTTAGAAAAGGAAAAGTGTTGGTGGGCATAAGATGGATTATCTTATCTTTCATTCAACTTGGTCACTTGCCCTGGAGAACTGAGCTGGCTGGGGCAGAGATCTGGAAAGGTCTTGGGATATTTGGGCTGTTCTGTTCTGCCCCCTGGAAACAACTTGTAATTGAGAAGATTGTGACCAGGAAGCCCTTGAGCTGTGAATGGCTTGAAGGAGAAATCTCCCCCCTTGGGGTTATCCTTTGCTCCAATTGATCCATCATCCCAGCAGCGTGTGTGCCAGCAGCACCCACCACTCTGCATGATTAGCTGCTTGTGTGAAGCGGTTCTCCATGTGAGTTGGGCTGAGATCAACCAGACAAGCAAAGCCAGCTGAAAATGTGGGAATTGCTTGTGTAGTTGGAAGTGGCTTGACCCACCTGACTTCCAGTTCACACAAGCAGTGACCATGTGGGGCAGCACCTGGATGATTTGGGTCCTTAGTGACAATAAACCGAAATAAAAATAAATAAATAAATAAATAAATAATGCTGTTAAGATGATGTATGGCTTGAGCTTTTGTGTCTGTAATAAGGTAGCCTTGCCTGTCTTGCTTAGCTTTGAGCTCTCCAAGAACTCTCCAGTCTGTGACAGTTTGCTGTCACAGCCTGGGAGGTACAAGTATGTGGAGTGCCACTGCCACTTACGAGTGTGTGACCTCTGCCACTTACGAGTGTGTGACCTCTGCCACTTACGAGTGTGTCTCTCACTTTCTTTTGGAGCAGGGAGATGAACAAGAAGCTGCGGGATGAGAGAGATGCCTTTGAAGCCAAGAAATTGGTTAGTCTAAGAAAGAAAATCCTAATCCCCAACCACATTCCTTTTGCCTGCTGCTGTTGCTGTCATCACTTAGCATCATTGCATTTACAGGGAGGACATTGACTAAGAGGCTCTGGGTCTTGAGTGCCTCCATTCAGACGTTTTGTTTCATATCTCTAAGTTTAGAGAGAGCAGTGTGTGTGTTTTACCCAGGCAGTTACCAAGGGCAAATAAGGGCCATCTACTCCTGACTAGACAAGAAACTGTCTACATAATTGGGTGTTCCCTGGACACAACATCTCATCTGAAGCCAACAGCACGCAAGAAGAGGAGCCACAGTTGAGCCTCCATGTTTAAGACTGGACCAGCTCCATCTAGCCTAGGGAACACCTAACTGCTTTTTCTTTCTTTCCACTATTCTGCAAGAGCAGACTGGAATTCATCTCTGCAAACTCCATGCCTCACTTCAGCTGATAGCCAACAGGATTGCCTGCTGGTTTTACTGCTGAAGTGCTTTGTGACTATACCGTTCTAGAATCATGTCACCCATCACGAAGAGGCGAAAAATAGAATGTGTTCCTGTCCTGTTGTTCTTCTTATCTAGGCCTGCTTCTACAAGCAGTTTCTGAAGGGAAAATATAATGTACATGAAACCTATCGCCTGAGTAGATTCCAGCATAAACCAGTAATAATGCATAACCAAAATGTGAAGATGAGCCCAAAGATGACAGCTGTGTTTCCACTGTCAAATATTCCTCTTGATGCTGATTTGACTGCTCATGAAAGAGCGGGAGGTTTGAAGTATGAGGGAGCACAGTTTTGAGTAACTGTTTAGTCTTATGGGCTGTGCATGCACAGGCCACAGATGTTTTTACTTATTTTTTTTAATGAAACTTGAATGGAGATTTATTTACGCTGCTATCTGACTTTGTATAAAAGAGGAGAGAGACGTTTCCAGTGTAATGTGTTTCGTTTTCTTATATGTGTGTGTCTGAGATCAGCTGTATGTCTGAATATGCTGCCGCTCATCTTTGTGATTACTAGTTGTATGTATGCATCTCTAGGTAAATCTGGGGGGTGGGCATCATGTACATATTGCATGCAATCTTTTCTGCATTTGGAACGCTTCTATACAGCTGCAGTCTTCCAGGGCAAAAGTCATGTGACCATTCAAAGCTGCTGCCAGAATCTTGTGACATATTTATTCAGGACATCTATGGACAAGGGATTAATACATTACATGATCAGGAATTCCAATAAAATAATCCCAAATATTAAAATGGGCAGAAAATTGTGATACTACATTCCGCTTACTCCACTCTGTGCCCTGATCTGGCTGGAATGGGCCAGAGAAAGCATAAATGGAGACTAGTTCTTGCAGGTACCTGGCAAGAATCTTGTACAGATTCTTTCCCTCCTCATAGGAATCTCCTTCTGTTTGCATTCTGTGAAGCAGTCATTGCCCCAAATGGTCACACTGAAGGAGAAGATATCTGTGGCAAGAAGCAAGGACTTTATTGCAGTTGCTCCAAAACTGTGGCATGACCTCTCCAATGAGGTGTATATCTGCTCTCTTTGTGCAGATGTTCAAAAAGGATGCAAAACCTCCCTCTTTTAAAAGACTCGTGACTGGTGAATGGGCATTGTAGCCTTGTCTTGCTGTTACTGCTCTACGTGTTAGATTTGATTGACTGTCATGTTTGATTTATCTATTGCTCCTTTTATTGTGCTCCTTCGGGCCAAACTGCATCCAACCTTTAAAGTGAGATTAGCTCTGACAGACTTGGCTCTTCTTAAGGGCAGCACGTTTGGGGCCCTTGTTAACTGGGACCACAGTGAAGTGGAATGAGGGGTTTAACCCTCATTCACTGTTGGGAACTTTCTTTCAAGGTACATAGGAGCTTGAGTCCTCATCAAGCCCATGAGTGGTAGTGTTAAAACCCTCCAACACCTCCCATGATTCATATCTGCGTGGGGCCAATCTACCTGCTGTTAAACACCAAGCCCATCAGGGTTAATAATGTTTTAAAAGTCATGTGTGAGGTGGAGCATATCTTTAAATAAATCATGCATGTATATTGAATCTACTCTAGCTAAGCTCAACATTTCATTTAGCGATCCAATTCTGATTATAATTTATAATGCCGAGTTGTGTTCAGGAGGCACAGACTTACCTTTGTTTCTGTTACTGAAGTTTCCTGCTGTACTATGTTGCTGGTATCTTAATTCAGAAATGCAGCCATATTAGTCTGTAACAGCAAAAATACTAAAGTCTTAAGCTGAAGTATGGCAGAGAATGGAACCAAGTTTTAAAAGTGAGAAATTAAGGCCCAGCGGGGAATAAAGTGCTTAAACAGGGGTGTAGCTATATTTGAACAGGGTGGGGGAGAACAAGTATCCCTTGTTTCTGGGCCGAGTGAGTGAGTGTGTGTGTGTGTGTGTGTGTGTGTGTGTGTGTGTGTGTGTGTAAGTCTGTGAGTGGGGAGTGAGTGCTGATTTATGCATAGGAGCAAGAGAAAGGGCATGTTTTTCTCCATAACCTTACAGTTATATAGGAACATAAGAAACTGCCATATACCGAGTCAGACCCTTGGTCCATCTAGCTCATTATTGTCTACAGACTGGCAGCGGCTTCTCCAAGGCTGCAGGCAGGAATATCTCTCAGCCCTATCTTGAAGAAGCCAGGGAAAGAATTTGGAACCTTGATGCTCTTCCCAGAGCAGCCCCATCCCTGAGGGGAATGTCTTACAGTGCTTACACATGTAGTCTCCCATTTGTATGCAACCAAGGCAGACCCTACTTAGCTAAGGGGACAAGTCATGCTTGCTACCACAAGACCAGCTGTCCTGTGCAGAAAATACATGATGAGAAGAGGGTGAAGAAGGTGGCAGGGGAGGCTCAAGAGCCCATCTTGTTTCTTGTCCCATGGCCCACTCCAACCTTGCGTCACCCCTGTGCTTAAAAGTAATGGAGTGCAGCAAAGTAAGGAAGGTTTCACTCCCCTCCCCCCACCAACACACTTCTCCTTGTATAACAAGTAGATTCCCCAACCCGTGCTTTACTGGTGAAGCATGTTTTTAAGAAACACGAATCTTATTTGGTCCTCAGCAGTGTGACTCTGACTTGCAAGACCTCTGTCTGGAAGCCTCTCAGATCCTGTCCGTCCATCCTCTTTTTTTTGGCCACGATTGCAATTCTTTTTCTCTTGGCATGCAAGTTCATTATGTTTATCATAGTTTCTTATGGCAGCAGGCAGCTCTTTGAAGCCTATTCTAAGAGCATCTTTAGAAGATCTGTGCATAGAAGCAAGATTCTACAGGTGCATCTGATGGAGACATAGATGCACATCTCCATCCACAGTACAGTCTTCAATTGGGCATCCTGATCTGGAGGCCAAATGCATGACTAGAGCTGAACTGAAGCCTCCATGTGATAAATGCAGTGTCCTATAAACCCTTATTGCTCATTTAGTTGAAAGTTAGAAATTTAAGAGTAATGTAGAAATGTAAAGCACATTGTCATGAGACAGGGACCCCCTCTTGTTCTGGAGATATTTTTGGTGTAAGAGCTTGAACTGCTTAGCCTGATGTTTCTGCTTGCATTAAAATAATATCTGTGCATCTTGTGGCTCTTTGCCAAGGATTTCTAATTGCTAGCTGATTCCAGTCTAATTTCACTCTGATGTAATCATGATCCAATCAGGTCACAGGAATGTTTGGCTTAATGATGCGTTCTGTACATCTTGGGATTTGTTCTTGCCTGCAGATTTATGTCGGTCTGCCAGTGCTACAGGATATGTTTTCAAGTATGCTCCAATGTGAAGACTTTGAAATTAGGGAGGTATTTAAAATTAAACGGTATTAAATACCTTGGGATAATTTTTAGCTATTCATATACACATTGGAAACTGCAATCTTTATATAGTTTAAACAAAGGAAATAGTGTGTGTTTGTGTATGTGTGTTCCTGGTGGCTAATGCTTGGAATGATGCACTATTTGTGTGAGGACCGAACATGAGATGTGGAGAGCTGATTATCCATTCGCAGATCTGTCTCTCTCAAAACCATTTTTTAAAGCAGCTAGAGCTTTCCCCCCAAGACCTGGATCAGGATCATGGTACTGCAGTGAAAAGGGGGAAATAGTTTCTTCCCACATTATTTCTAATACATGTTTTCCTCCTAATGGAACACATAGCTTTGGGGGTGAGATTTACACTGGGGGAATGTTCTGAAGGAGTTAAAACTCCTTCCCAGTGCTATGATCCCAATCTAATTTGTGTCCTCTTACAGCTGCTCTAAAACCATGTTTTAAAAGATGGGACAACAGATCACAGTGTCTCATCTAGCTTGGCCCTGAGTTTTTGGGCTATACGAGGATCGCTGGATCACAATCTGGGCATCCTGTGCTATACTGGGTGGTGGGGGAATCCAGAGCAGTGGGTAAAGATGCAGTTATCTACCTGCTGTGGCATAAAACTGAATTCTTCCTTGCTACAGCAGGTGGAAGGAGAAGGATGGGCAAAGGGACAGTGCAGGAGGCACAGTGGCTGCATCCTGATGCCTAAGATCTTTATGTGCTAATAATTTGGAAGGGTTACGTGTAAGAAGAATGCCTGGCCTAATACAGTTTGCTCTTTAGTGGTTGACTTTCCTCTCCATGTTTGCTAATATAGGCATCCAGTGTTGCCATGAGAAGGTTAGGGTATCCAGAGGTGGGGAACTTACTTGGTACTGAGGGCCATTTTGAAAATTTAACATAAGCTAGAGAGAACTTAGTTTTCATCCAGGGCATTGATAGTGGATGTTCCATCATGCCAGCTGTTTCTTCCAATCAAGAGAAGATAAGATCTTGGAATTTTTAATCCCAAATGTTCATATCAGTCACCACTTCTAAAACCCTAAAGTTAGTTTGGAAGTTATAAGATGTGAAAATATAGTATGGGATTCTTTTAAGCCTGTTAGTCACAATGTTTGTGTGTTTGTAACGTTAGAAATTGGACTAGATGTCTACATAGAAGGCAGGTTTCCTAAGACTATAAACCAAAGCCAGTTTCCTCATGCACTGAAGGGGTTACATACAGTATAACCCATATAATTCTAGAGTGAGGTGATAATGGTGTTAATCTGTAAGAGCAAAGGCAGCAGCACACCTTGTGGCACCTTAGAGTAACAAAGTGGTTCCCAACCTGGGGGCTTCCAGATGTTGCTGAACTACAATTCCCATCAGCCCCAGCTACAATGTATTGTGGCTGGGAAAGATGGGAGTTCATCATTGAGTTCAGCAGCATCTGGAGCCACCTGGGTTGGGAACCACTGGACTAACACATTGATTGTAACATAAGCTTTTCTGGACTAAAGTCCAGCAGATGCCTGGAATGTTATCTTCTGTTGGCAGAGGTGTGTGTGTGTGTGTGTGTGTGTGTGTGAGTGATGCGAGAGTGGGAGGGATATAGAAAATAGGGTTGTGTCCCTCTAGTGGTGAGCCCATATTTATTTATTTATTTATTTAACATATTTTTATACTGCCCAAAACTTACGTCTCTGGGCAGCTTACAACAAAAACAGAAAAGCTAAAACACTAGTGAAACAGATAAATGACAACAAACAAATTAAAACATTGGTTAAAATAAATAACAGCAAAATGTTAAAACATTATAACAATTTAAAACCTTAAAACAATATTTTAAAACAAAGTTAAAACTATTAAAACGGTTTTTAATTAAAAGCCTGGGTGAACATATGTGTCTTTAAAGATTTTTTTTAATTGTCAGGGATGGGGAGGCTCTTATTTCAGCAGGGAGTGCATTCCAAAGCATCGGGGCAGTAATGGAGAAAGCCGTTCTCTAGTAGCCACCAGACGAGCTGGTGGCAACTGCAGACGGACCTCTCCTGATTATCTCAATAGGTGGTGGAGTTCATGATGAAGAAGACTTTCTCTTAAATACCCAGGGCCCAAGCTGTTTAGGGCTTTATCGGTTATAACCAGCACTTTGTATTCTGCCCGGAAACTTATCGGCAGCCAGTGTAGCTTTTTCAATACAAGAGTAATATGGTCTCCAAGAGGACCCAGAGACCAACCTGGCTGCTGCATTCTGAACCAGCTGTAGTTTCCAGATGATATACAAAGGCAGCCCCACATAGAGTGCATTACAGTCATCCATTCTGGAGGTTACCAGCATATGTACCACTGTCCTGAGGTTGTTTATCTCAAGAAATGGACGCAGCTGGCATATCAGCTGAAGCTGATAAAAGGCACCTCTGGCCACCACCTCAACCTGGGACACCAGGGAGAGGCTCGGATCCAGAAGCACCTCCAGACTGCATACCTGTTCCTTCCGGGGAAGCATGACCCCATCCAGAACAGGCAGATCAAAGTCATCTCCCACGTTTCAACTCCACACAATAAGTACCTCCGTCTTACCTGGATTCAGTTTCCATTTGTTATCCCTCATCCAGCCCATCACCACCTCCAGGCAGGCATTTAGGGAGGTTATGCCCTCTCCCAATAAGGTTGACATGGAGAAATAGATGTGGGTGTCATGAGCATACTGATAGCACCCTGCACCAAATCTCCTGATGATCTTTCCCAGCGGTTCATGCAGATGTTAAACAACATCAGAGACAATACAGAGCCCTGAAGGATACCATACAAAAGTTCAGATTTTGAACCAAGGGACACCATCTGGAACCTGCCCAAAAGGTAGGAGTGGAACCTACCTGCAAAGCAGTGCCCCCCATTCCCAACCCCCTCAGACGCTCCAGAAGGATACTATGGTCGATAGTATCGAAAGCCACTGAGAAGTCCAAAAGGACCAACAGAGTCTTACTCCCTCTGTCTATTTCCAATTGGAGATCATCCATCAGGCTGACCAAGGCAGTCTCCACTGCATAGTCCACCCAAAAGCCACACTGAAATGGGTCTAGATAATTGGTTTCCTCCAAGACTGTCTGGAGCTGGGAAGCCATGACCCTCTCAATTACCTTGCCCAACCACGGAAGGTTGGAGACAGGCCTGTAGTTACCCAACTCTGAGGGATCCAAGGCAGGCTTCTTTAGAACTGGTATAATGATTGCCTCCTTAAGACAAGGAGGCAACCTTCCCTCCCTCAGAGAAGCATTTATGATCTCTACCAGGCCTCCTACAACAATCCCCCTGGTAGATATTATAAGCCATGCCAAGCAAGGGTCAAGAGAACAGGTAGTAGGCTGCACCACTCCAAGCAGCTTGTCCACGTCCTCAGAAGTCACAAACTGGAATGGATCCAACTTAACCACACAAGAGGAGTCTCTGGACACCTCCACATCAGACACTGAAGTAATTGTGGAGACTGAGTCTAAGTCGGCCTGAATACAAGAGATTTCCCCCACAAAGAATTCATTATACACATCACAGCGGGTAATCGATGGTTCCAGATTCTGATTCAAAGGAGAAGGGGCACGCACCAGCCCTCTCACAACCCTGAACAACTCTGCCGGACATGAACTTGTGGATGCAATACGGACAGAAAATCTTCTCTTCGCCACACATATTGCCTGAGTATAGATCTTCAAATGTACTCTGTTGCAATCTGTCTGATTCGCCAACGTTACTTCTTCTGTTTCCCACCACCATCAGAATTGCCACCCCATAATCAGTGGATACGGCCCCTGTTTCCCCATCTCTAGCCAAAGCCAGACACATTATAAAAGAATCTCACCCAGGTCTCAACTAAACAGAAGCCAAACTATTAAATGCCCCTTCACATGCGAGTACTTGGGCCAGAAAGCCTCGCCCTCACTGTGCCCTGAAGTGGCTCCCCCAAAGGGGCAACCCCCTTTGGTGGTGACCCCACCAGTGGCAGACCCGCTGCACTGGCACCCTATATAGCCCTGAGCAGGCAGGTAGATGGAATCCAGAAAACTGCCAAGTCACCCCCCGGGCCCCAGTCCAGCAAAGCCTCACCTCAGCACAGCAGCCAGTCCTGGGGGACAGATAACAAACAGGGGGGCAGAAGGAGAAGCAAACAGGCCGGCACCCAGTCCCTCACCCTGGGGTTATGAGTATGTAGGGATTATGAGTAAAATAATTTTTTCTCACATCAAGCAATGTATTTAGCTTTTTAAATTTAAAAACAATACTTTGAGCAGAATGAATACTTTCTCAACACCAGCAAATAAGATTTTTTGCAGAAAATACAGAGAACTATTCACATTTCAGAGAAACTATGATGTTGTTATGGAGGGGGGAAATTGCCCCAGCAGAGTTCACAAATTGGCTTTTGTCTCCAGACTGGTACGTTTCCTAAGTAAGGCTGCCAAGGTTCATGTTTGGGATCCAGATTCAGGCACTGCCTCGTAGGCCCATTCATTCATGGGGCCCATTGCATAATATATGGTATGTGTTTGCTGCAAAACTTGTGACCTCAGAAGACTGCAGCAAACATACCACTGTTGGAATGTCAACTTTGATCCAGATCTCGCTTGTCTGCTTTCTTCCATTATAATATATATCACTTGTTCTGTTGTCAATCAAATAGTTAATTTGTTAATCAGTTAATTTTTGTGTGTTCTGTCATCACAATGTTTGTTTCTGTGTCATCTGTTCTAAATGTCAAAGTTACGATGAGTCAATAAAAGCTGGCAAAAACCAGAGAAATCACCAGGAAACTGGTATCTGTATGGCTTTGTGTCTTATAACCATTGCATAAAATGTATTTCTTTTACGGAGCTGTATCTGAACATCATCCAGAGAACTAATCAGATGTTTAAAACCTGGGCTCCAAGTCTGCCCTGAGGCACACGAGTTTTTGAACATAAGAGCAGCCCTGCTGGATCAGGCCCATGGCCGATCTAGTCCAGCATCCTGTTTCACACAGTGGCCCACCAGATGCTGCAGGAGTTGAGGGCATGGAGTTGAGGGCATGGTTTGTTAGTGCTAAGAAAACTCTTGAATGAAACAATTCATATTGGTTGTCAAACTAATATAAATGTTAGTCATTAACAACAACAACAACAACAACAACAACAACAACAACCCTGAATTGTTCTACAATGACTGGGGCTGGGACAGCTATTTTGTTCTTCCCCATCCATTGCTATTGGGATTGCCCGGTACAACGTGCTTGCATGTGTGTCGCAGGTATCTACTGGATATTGTCAGTGACATCATGTATTATTTCACACACCCCTGTGCCATTTTCCAACCTGTGTGTGATGATAGTGGTTTTAAATTTAAAACATTTCCTCTTCATTACTTGAGTAGTGAAGCACTGGATAGAATACTCCAGAGCTGGAACTGCATGCTGAGGGAAGGGCAGAACACAGAAAGGCTGCCTTCCTACTTGGTCATTTCATTTCAAATAACAACTTTAAGTGTGTGTGAGGGAGAGAGAGAATACACACCAGTTGTGGTTTTTAAAATTCTATTTATTTATTTAATTTTACTGTGAGAGGCTGGTCCTTCTCCTGTGCTGGAGCCCCCATGTATCATTTTCAATTTTTTAAAGCAAGAATCCTTTTTATTTATGCAAATTTTTGTCCACTTTAACAAACTGTTCTGAAGCTGGCTTTCAAATAAACACAATAGCATTACAATCTGTGCCCTAAAAAGAAAACCATGCAATTAATTTTGTTGACCTAAAGAATGTCAATCCATATGCTAACTGGGCAAAGGCCTGCCTAAAAAATTGGGGACAGCTCTGCAGACTGGCAGGAGAGTGGACTTCTGGTGCTACCTTGGGCTTTGCAGGAGTACCGTAGTATGGGTTAAAATGCAGCAGGATGCTTTTATTTTAAGCAGTTTGAGGGGCTCTGTGATGGAAAAGCAGTACACCCAGTAACTTTTAAAATATAAGTTTAAACAACTGGACCACTGAAATAATGCTGTGTGAATTCTTTACTCAGTGTCTGCAACTCAACAGACCTTAAAGTTCTGTCCCCTCTGCTTCAAAATGTTGGTTGTGGTGATTAACTGTGAGCATCTCGCCCAAAGGGAGATCTTAGTTGTCATAATTGGTTGAATGGTTTTCCCATTCTTAGATGACTAATTCTACCTGGTGTTCTTTAATTTTCAGGTACCTCAGAGCAAGGTACCCCTGCTGAAGAAGGGCTCAGTGATAGACAATTATCTAGTGGAGGAGAAGCCAATCAAACGGTTAGAGTGGAGTATGTTGTGTTGTCTCCCCAGTGCATGCTCTGTCAGTATTTATCACAGTCAGTCTGTAGATCAATTTGTCCTCCCCATTCATCCTTTTCAGCTGAACAAATGTGGGCAGTGCAGTAGATTGCGGTAATGGGTGTCATCACTGGGTTGCACTTTGGTGAACAAAAGACTGGTGGTCAAATGAGATAGTATATGCAGAGTGGGATTCTGCCTTGATCGCAAGAGGAGTTCCCACACACACCCCTCTGCCATCTACCTATTTTTATGGGAGGGAAGGACATGCCACCAGAGTTGCTATGCCATTACAATGGCACTTGGAACCCATCAACACAGTACGTTTCTGGCCCACACAAGTAGCTCTGGCCTCCTTTGGAAAGGATACCATTTGGGCAAAAGGGAATAATTGTTTATGGATGTGGCTAATCAGGATGATTGCCCCCAAAGCATGGGAGTTGCTCCTAGCCCTATTGGTACTCTTTCAGACAATGTAATTTTGGTCATTCATTCATAATTTTTGTGGGTGCTGACACTTTTTCACAGTGTTCCTCCACGGGGTGGATGTAAATATGTCCTAAGGAATCTGGAGCCTGCTGCACTCTCCTTCTGTCTCGCATGAAAATCTGTTGGTCCTTATTTCATTGTTCATTTGAATAAAGCTGCTATAAATGTTTGCACTGAGTACGTTGACCCTTTTGGCCATTTCTTCCTGTCATCTGAGGCCTGAGCACAGGCAGCTCTTCCCTGGAGATTCTCCTTTTGTCCTTCCTTGTTCCAAAGAAGACGTGACTTCGGAAGAGCCTAACAAGAAAAATTGTCAATTCCTCTTGACCAACATGACCAGTCTGAAACAGGAGAAAGGAAGTACTTCATTCATGGAGGAATTTGCAGCCCCTAGGAAAACAGAGGGGCAACAAACTGCAGGAAATGGTGAAATGCCAATGTATCCGAAGGGCAACACTAGCTGGAGAGAAATGACATGTGCCTCTGCCGATCCTCCTTTGCTCCCAAGAGAGCAGCCCACTGGCAATGAAACTGGGGTGAGTGTCGCTATCGGGAGGCATCTGCTAGGCTTGTATATCAACCTATTGAATTTCTGAACCATTTGAGAAGGTGGGCTTCCTGAAAAAATATACTGGACAGTATAACAGCAGATTTTATAATAGATAGATAGATAGATAGGCTGGAAGCAGAGATGAAAGTTTGGGCGGTATAGAAGTTTGATAGATAAATAACCATCTATTGCTACTGCTGAGATGTTATATCACTGGAATTTTTACAACAGTGAATCTTGCAGCAGAATCTTACATTTTTTGGAAAAAATACCTCCTGATCCAATTTAGTCAAATGCTATACCACAGGTGGATTTTCCTGGATTGATATTAACTGGTTTCCCCTTAGTAGCTGGTCATGTCTTAGAACTCTGATCAGTAAGTGTATACTATGGACCCTGATCAGATTATTCTCCCCGCTCCCTTGCTGGGATTGTGCTCTGGGATAAATGGGGAACAAGCTATTCACTCCACTAAGGGAGTTGAGTGAATGACTGAATTGGCAGATCCCCCATTTAATTGAACACAGGCTCATCCTGATCCTGTAATGTTGAAACTGCTAGACTATGTGAGCCTATGTACCACTCCTGACCTTTCCCCAGGTAGGTACATTAACTGGGTGGGTTGTGGGGGACAAAAATAATATTGCCTCAGTCAAAGCCACTGATCCTGCAAACTGAAACATGGGTGTGAACTTACTCACATTAGTGTTTCCCTTGTTTTCCCCCAGCTATCTTTTAAATATAGCTTATATCCTGGCTTCATAAACTCTTCTTTGTCTTCTTTTGCTAATGACTGGTACTGACCTCAGACCACTGAGTCAGTTGGCTCTTCTCCAGATCGTCTCTTCAAAGTGGTTTTTCTTGGGAACTCTGGAGTTGGGAAGAGCTCCTTTATCCATCACTTCTGCTACAACAGATTCTTGGCTGAGATCAGCTCAACTATTGGTAATGGGGATATTTCCAAAGTATAGAAATGAGGGAGGGGCATTCAGAAGGGAAGTGGAAGAAAGCTTGAAGTGATCCTTGAACAATTTGTTCAACATGTTCAGAGCAAGAATGACTGAAAAGTATATATGCCTTGCTTACTGCTAATATTAATTTGCTAATCTCTGTCCCTTCCCACTCCCCTATGTTCTACACTACACATTGTATTAACAGCTATGATTTTTAAAAGTCAAACTGTGTGTAGATACTTTATAATCTGAGTTATGTTTCATGGATAGGTACAAAAGAGGACAAGCAGTGCTGTGAGATTTTGAAATTACTCCAGATTATTTGTCCATTATGGTAGCCAGGTTCTCTGCTGGAGAGAGCATTTATACTTTCCAAAGTGTAGCTTTCTGCACCTTGGACCATCCCGGCCCTAGATCAAAACAAGTGACTGTTTTTTCCCTTGCAGGCATTGACTACCAGGTGAAGAGTTTGATGGTTGACAACACACAGGTGGCTTTGCAACTGTGGGATACAGCCGGACAAGAGAGGTAAGGAACTTGGTGCTATCTGGTGCCTTTTTAAAAGCACCTAATGATGTCAAAGGCAGACTGTACTGTGGAGATGGCCTTTCCTTCTAAAACATCTCCCTTCTCTAACTTGAGTTAGCTCTTTGTAAAGTAGAACGGATCCTAGAACATGACCTAAGGCATGGGTGGACAAACTTGGCCCTCCAGCTGTTGTTGAACTACAACTCCCACCTTCCCCAGCCACAATAAATTGTGATTGGGGGTGATGGGAGCTGTAGTTCAGCAACAGCTGGAGGGCCAAGTTTGCCCACCCCTGAACTAAGATCACACAGTACAGCCACCTTGTGGCGAAGTACAGACAGCTAAGCAGTCTTTGTGTGATCAGTGTGTGGACGAGAGACCTTTTGGGGATGGGTCTGTAGCTCCATGGGAGAGCATCTGTTTTGTGTGCAGGAGGTCTCTGGTTCAATCCCTGGCATCCCCAGATAGGGCTGGGAAACACTCCTCCCTGGAACCTTGGCGAAGCGGCTGGCTTGGTATAAGGCAGCTTCCTATGTTTTTATGTAAAGTGGACAAGGCCCTCTGTACCTCTTCCACCTTCTCAGGTTTAAGGGGGTGCTTTAATGACTCTCTCCTCTCTCTCAGTGACAGCAGTGCTTCTGCAGATAAGGGAGGTGCTAAAGCAGTCCTCCAGAATCCCCACGAGCCAGATGGGACTTTGCATTCTCTGCACTGATTGCAGGACCAAAGATGCAGGTGGCGTGGCAACGGCTGAGCAAAGCCAACCATGGTAGCGCCAACCTCTGAACTAGCAACTGCCTCTTTCTCTGCTATACTGACACAGTTAGAATCACTGGGGGATCTGTTTCATTGATCTGTTGTTGTGTCACTGTCAGCCAGCCTGTTGTTCCAAAGGGTCCAGAATCTCCTTCATACACCACTTTGTGTGTTGAGTTACATTGAACTGTTCGCAATGCAAAGGCCCTGCAAGTCCAGGTTTGGGGTGTGTGGAGGGCAAGGAATTGTCAAAATATGTTAGGTTTGATTTGACCTTAGGTTCCAGAGTATCACTAAGCAATATTTTCGAAGAGTGGATGGGGTGCTGGTCATGTATGACATCACGGCAGAATGCTCCTACATGGCAGTCAGAAACTGGATGACTTGTATCCTGGTAAGAACCTATTACAAGTGAATACAGACAGCTTTACAAATACCAGCCTACTATATTCTTTGGCACTGTGTTCCCCAGTGGTGGTTGCTGCTTATGTGGGGGCAACCTAGAGGAGGGAAACATGGCCCACTGTGGTAGCACAGGGCCACAAGCAGTGCTGGTCTGATTTCCCTGACAAAGGGGATGACAAATCCATGGTGGCAAGAGCTGGGCATCTCAGGAGCTGGAGGCATGCGCGGAGTCCATGTGCATGCTAACGCCACTGGAACACATTGATAGTTGGGGGGAGCACTGTGAGTACGGCAATGGTGGCAAGTGGAGGAGGAGCAGGGGTGGACCTGTTCTCCTCCATGTTAAAGGGGCTGTGTTTTAAGAGGGATTGGGCGGCAATTCGGACGCCGAATCACATTTTGGCAGGCACATCCCTTACCGTAAGTGTATCTTATATCTGCTCTAAAACTTGAATTTGAGGCAGAGCTGGGAAATTAAACGTTTCTTTTCTTCATCCTGAGAATGTTTCTGTGGAAAGCATTAAATGGCTTATTTTGTTCTGCAGGATATGGTTGAAGAAGGTGCAGTGGTATTTCTGCTTGGAAACAAAATAGATGCAGCAGACAAGAAGACACCCAAAGTGCCCAGGACTGAGGGTGAAAGACTAGCAAAGGTTTGACTCTTGGTACCTCCTGCTTCTCTAGGCACTAAATCTCTTCCACCTCCTTGTGAAGTTTATAGCATCTCCTATGCTGGTCAAATAGTTTGAAAATAGTAAGGGAGCTCTTATGCATAAAAGCATTTCTGAGTATGATCCTGCACTAAGGAAAGTGAATTGAAATGGGAGGTACAGGATTTGTGCCAGAAAGGTAAATCCTAAGGGTCAAACTAGACATTCACAAGGAAGCACCTCCCTTCTTAAACAAACAGTTGTGTGTGTGTGTGAGGGGGTATAATTCTGATAGGGACTGTGGCATGCAGGGAAGGAAGGTTAATTGTTTCCTCTCATGTTGTTTTCCCACCAAAAATTGCTCCTCCTGGATGCTGTTCACTACAAATAGCCACTCCTGGGGGGCGATTTTTCTGAGAAAAAGGTGTCTGAGAGCAATGCTGGCCCCAGCAAAAAATTGAGGGGGCACAAAAGGGGCAATGTGGATGAGCTGCATCCCATACTTTAGATTTCTGAAACAGAACAAGTGTTGGGGGCAACCACTTTTCTGAGGGGGTGCTTGCCCACCCTCTGGAATCACTCTTGTCTGGGAGGAAGAGTTCCCTCTTTGCCCATGTGGCCACTCTGTTACTTTAAAAGAAGAAATGCTTCTAAGAGCACCTCCATAAAATACACTTCCACAAATCAGTTGGCCCTAAAGTTTACAGTCCTAAAGGATACTTTGACAGCAAGTCTCATAGGAATCAGAATAAACACTTTTGTGATTAAGGACTAGTAACATGTGGGAAGGAACTGCATCAATTGACCAACTTGCACAATTGATTCCTACAGATAGAGTGGAGCAGCATAGAAAATAGCAAAAGAGAAGCCAAGAGGAACCATTCGTTCCTCGGACTCCATCGTGGCTTTTAGAAAGCTTGTAAAGACTTGGCTTTTTACCCAGGCTTTTACATAATCGTTTTTACTGCTGCTTCTGGGTGTTTTTATTTGTTGTATTGTTTTATGCCTGTTTTTATATGTTTTTATACTCTTAGCATGTTGTTTTTATTGTGTTTTTATTGTATGTTTTTAACTTTTGTAAACTGCCTTGGGGCTATATTTTAACGAAAGGCGGTATAAAAATGCAAAAATAAATAAAGAAAAATAAATTACCATACCACTCAGGTAGTGTGTGAGTTGGCTTGGTCCCATTCATTCACATGCATGCCCCCTCCAATAAGCTGCTTAGATTGGGGCTCTCTACCCTATTCTGCCTACAGAGCTACCTTGGAATGTCAAAGCCTTGTGTGAGTGGTCCTGCTGAAATGAGGCTTGGTCCACATGAATGAGGCTTGAATCATATAAACTACCTAGGTGAAGGCTGTTCTTTTTATAGTGTCAAGCACAGCTGAAGGGGTCCCAATGCTGAGAAGTCCAATTTGACCTTCTGACTAGTATCTTTGACCCTGTGCTCCTCCATCCCAAGCCAAGTACTAAAAGCCTCTCCTCTGTATGACAGGCATCCCTGACTCGGCCCTCAACTAGACTACTTTAGTCGTGCGAGTTCACATTATGAGGCAGCAAATCCAGGTTTGCTGCTGTGTGTAACTCTCTGTAGCCAGCCTCGATTCTCACAAAAGGGAATCTGTATGATCCATGAGTTGATCATCTTCTAATTTTTACTTGCTGGTATGCACCTGAGCAGCCTTAAGGGTAAGGAAAATGTCTTCTTTCCTGTCCTTCGTCAAGGATAGTCTTTATGGTTGCATTATAACGCAGTTCCCAACCTGTTAAAACTGCCGAAGGCTATAGTGACTGGGGATGATGGGAGCTGTAGTCCATCATCTGGGGACCCTGGATTATAATAACGCTGAGAATCACAAGTAGTGTTTGGTAAGCCCCTGGTGGCGCAGTGGTAAAACTGCCACCCTGTAACCAGAAGGTTACAAGTTCAATCCTGACCAGGGGCTCAAGGTTGACTCATCCTTCCGAGGTCGGTAAAATGAGTACCCAGAATGTTGGGGGCAATATGCTAAATCATTGTAAACCGCTTAGAGAGCTCCGGCTATAGAGCGGTATATAAATGTAAGTGCTATTGCTATTGCTATTGCTAAGGCAAGGCATTTTCAAGGTGAGTTGAAACACACTTCATGAGTTCTGGTTTTTATGTATAAACAAGAATTCCTCATATGATTTGAATTTGCTGGAACATGCATTCACTTAAGCGAGATTTCTACAGGAACTGGTTTTCTGTTTGCAGGAATACAAAGCTGTCTTCTATGAGTGCAGCGCAATGACCGGCTATAACGTTCTGGAGCCCATGCTACATATGGCAAGGTTTGTGCAAAGATTCCATTGACTGGAAGAGAGGCAGCGCCTGTTCCACACTCAACTGTGGCAAAGTTGCTGGGTGCAGGCTAAGCAAGAGTATTGAGTGACACTTGGCGGGCTTGTTCTGATGAAGAACAGTGTGGTGGTTCCTGTTGTCTTATTTATGTATTTTTCTATGTAAACTGCTTTGAGAACAGTTGTAGAGCAGTATATAAATAGTCATCATCATAGTCATAGTAGTAAAACCAAGAAGGGTCCAAAGGTGCATGAGGATCATTATTCTCTTGATCTGTGTTTGCAAGTTTCCTGATGTACTTGGGAAGCCCTGCCATGCCATCATTGCTAAATAATCTGTGCTTTTCAAAAGGTGGCGGATGTCTTTATCTGTAAGATTAAGTGAATAACTGATACTTTTAACAGAAAACTATGAGATGAGATGCGCAGCTACCATACAGCATCATCTCACACTCTTGTGAGGCAGGATAATGGAAGCATCTCTATTTAACGTTTGGAGAATGGAGGGACAGGGTCTAAAGCCAGTTCTGATACACTGTGGCTCCATCCCTATCCCAATCCTGCAGCCTGCAATCTGGTTTTAACTGGAGATGCCAGAGACACAGACCTTCTGCAGGCAACACATCACGTTTTCTTTTAGGAATGTGCCCAGAACCGCTCCTCCGTGTTCCAGAGGCAGCGGGGGTGCTCCCTTAAGGGCAGGGGAGGGTGCACTTACCCCTCCTGCCACACTTCCCCCGCTGGTGCTCCGTGGTATCAAAGCTCCTTGGGGCGGCAGCATACCTCCCTGCTGCCCTGTTGCTGTCCTTGGCCAGAAGTACCGGGCGCGTGTGCACCTGTCTCATGCACACGCACAGCAGATGAGCACGTGTGCATACGATGGGCACATGCATGCCCGGTACTTCTGGCTGAGGATGGCAACGGGGCGGCAGGGAGGTATGCTGCCGCCCCAAGGAGCTTTGATACAACGGAGCACCAGTGGGGGAAATGTGACAGGAGGGGTAAGTACATCTTCCCCCACCCCTAAGGGAGCATCCCCGCTGCCTCCGGAATCCAAAATGGCCCTGGTGGCCAAAACGTTTCGGAGGCTTCTATAATGGCCTCCGAAATGTTTTGGGCACATCCTTATGTTCTTTACCAATTGTGAGGACCGTAACCAAGAACATTTGAGAGGGAGTGAGGCTATCTTGAATTGAAGCACTCGTAATAACTTGGATTTAAGATGTTCAGCCCAATCCCATATACGAAAACTCTAAAGTAAGCCCCACAGAGTTCAGTGGGATTTTCTTCTAGTAAAGTTACAAAATAATGTACCCATTGAGGTCATTCCACCCGTCCAGGTGGGTGGGGTGGGGAAGCTTGTTTTACTCCCCCCCAGACAAGCAGTGTTATGATTCTGGGAGCACAGACCATGCTCCCAGATGAGCAGTGCTGCGTGGTTCAGTGCAGAGCTCCCGAGGCTAGGATGACCCGTTGCAGCCTCTGGGAATCCCACAATGCACCGTGCGACATGCACAATGCACTGGAGGATTCCCCCAAGAAATGGGTGCTCTAGGCACCTATCTCTGTGTGAGGCTGAGCTGGAAGCAGCCTGGCTTGCACATGAGCAGCAAACCTGGGTTAAGGGAGTACTCGCTCCCTTAACCTCGGGTAACCACTGGGCTAAAAAGCCAGGCTAGGGGACATCGCCCTGCTGGGATTGGGCCTGATCCCGGCAGTTATCATGTGCAGCCTAACCCAGACTGGGTGTCCCTAGCCTAGGTTAGGCTGAATGTGAGAACAGGTTCTTGGTCTCCACGCATTTGAATTTGACAGTTCATGGGTTTGTTCCATCAGTGCCTTCTGGTGTGCTACGGCAGAGTTCATCTTGGTGTTCTGAATTTCCAGCGTAGCATAGACCATCCTTTCACTGCAAAATAATCTATTTTGCTACTTCCTCCCCAGTTAACAGCCTGAATTTGTTCCTATGTCTGAGTTTTCTTTAAAAGGTAGCTATCTCCTTCCTTCCTGATGCTGATCCACAAATGTGCTTATTGTTACAGGTTGCTGGCAGCACATGAGGACAAGCAGAGAGAGCAGGCCTTGCACCTGGAGGAATGCAACACAAGGGAGGGATGCTGCTTGTAGCAGGACTCTGGCTATCCTTCCGGAATATATGATATGTATATATAAAAAATATAAAAATAAGAATGTACAGGATAGACAACAGGGTAGTTCTCCTTCAAGCAAGAGGGGCCATGTTAGAACTGGAAGAAGGTTCAAGAGATCTTTTTAAGAACACAGCATTGCATCCAAATGTGACATCATGTATAGCTGCAAATCAATCAAGCTTTCTCTCCGTTGCTGTAAAGCCGTGCTTCAGATGATAACTCAGGGATGCAGCGCTGTCAGCTTCTCAGTAAAACCATGCAAGACTGTTTTGTTTCTCACCATCTGTTGGAGACACTCAAACAGAAATGGAAGGACAAATACTTGCACTGGCTTTATTGAATAATAAAGAGATGACTGCTTTTATTCAGAAAAGTGAAACCATGTTTCAATGGGTTTTAACTACAGGAAGGCTGATCTAGGCATTTTGCCCACCCCTAGTCCACCTCCAAGTTTACCAAATCTCTGAAAGTAGCTCAGCAATGGAATAATTGATCATACTTGGGCAATTTGCAGAATCTCCTTTTTGGGGTGGCTTTCAAGGAAACCTCTGTCAGGAATCCAACTGGTACCAATTCCAACTCTCTTTATTTACTTAGAAGGATGCTTGTAGAGCCTCCCGAGGCATGCCTGAGAGTGCAGGTTGTAACAGGAATATGGAGAGCCCCCTGCAGGAGATTCCAGGTTCAATCTCTGCTATCTCCAAGATGGGGCTGAGAGAGATTCCTGCCTGGAACCTTGGAGAAGCTGCTGCCAATCTGTGTAGACAATACTGAGCTAGATGGACCAATGGTCTGACTCAGTAGAAGGCAGCTTCCTATGTTGCTATGGAGCTTCCTTTGCTTTCCCCACTACTTGTCTGTCCTGTTTTCCAAGTGCAAAGCTAAACATGCAGGTCCAGCAAGAAGTGGTCCTTGTAGTACTCTTATGGGTAGCTTCTGGTGACACATAACTGGGTTGGAGCAGAAGTCCATGTCTTTGCATTTGCCTCCCTGTTAGTGCTCCTGCCAGGGGCGTAACTATAATAGGGCAAGGGGAGACAGTTGTCTGGGGGCCCACTGCTTTGGGGGGCCCCCCAGAGGCAAGTCACATGACTGACTCCCCTAGCCGCACACCAGCCCAGGCTTCCTTCAGTTGTATTCATCCTCCGAAACTGATGTGAGTGTGAAGACCTGGAGCTACCAGAACAGCAGGTCTTTCTCTAGTACCATTCAATGACTTGCATCGTCCACAATTCACAAAACCTTTAAAAAAATAATTTAGTATGATGTTCTATTGTGGCACATAGGATATCTATCTATCTGTCTATCTATCTTCATGAGCTGAGCTTCAGTGAGGGGGGCCAATTTAAAATCTTGTCTCTGGGCCCACTCCAACCTTGCTACGCCCCTGGCTCCTGCGCAACGCAGAGTGCATAGGAACACACTGTCTTCCTGTCTTGCTTGCTTTTCCATTCTTGCCACCTCTGTTAATGTTAATATAAGTGGCCATGGGGTGGTGCTGTTCTGTCTAGAAGAATGGCTTTCTAAGATAACTTTGCCAGCAAATGTAGTCAGTTTTTGAAATGTAAATAATGGAGGGCAGAGAAATGCAGCTGCCAATGCAATCCAAAAGGGTATCAATTCAGTAGAAATCCACTGACCTTCATAAGGCAATATGCTTTACAATGCAGTTGCATTTCGGAGGTAAGTGAGTAGTAATAGAACAGTTTCCTCCCCCTCATTTTCCTGTTTCATCACGTGTCGTATACACTCTGTTTTCTTCAAAAGATACTTGTATTTTCAGTTTAATGTTTGTTTTATTGGAGGAAAAAGTCAGGGCAGCATACAAATCACTTAAATAACAATTTTAAAATATGTAAGCAACTTTTAAAACATTTTTAATTTTATGCTGTTTTAAATTGTTAAACTGTTTTAACCTTTTATATTTGTTTTAATTCTTTTTATTTCATTGTTAACCACCCAGAGACGAAAGTTTGGGTGGTATATAAGTTAAATGAATAAATAAATAAGTAAATAAACATGCCAAGGGAAGGAAATGAAAGCAAGTCTTGCATACAGCTTCCCATGCAGTCTGGAGACCGTGACAACCTACTCTCTGTGAGTGGGTGAGAGTGAGTCTGCCTAAAACCAGTTTCTGGCTCAGAATTTTGGCAATCAAAACTCAGTTCCTTCTTCCTTGGGACAAAGTGAGGTCCTTTCCCACACTTGGACGATCAAGAAGATATTTCCTGGGAAGATTTGAAACAGGAAGCTAGCCATACAAGACTGCACAGGACCTGTCAACCATCTGGTCTAGCAGAAACCGACACAAATGGAAGCGCTGCGTGGCATGCATTTAGCATGCAAGCACTGGAAAAGTTCTCTTTCAAAATGCTTCATTTCACTTCCGATGCTTTCCCTCATGGTGCTAGAGAAAGTTAATCTGAGCACTCTGCACAAAAACTTCAGTCTACTTTTAAGAGTTTCCATTAGGGTTAGCTGAGAGCCAGATGCTGCTGTGTCCTTCAGTCTGTGCTACTTGTGAACAGAAAGCACTCCAGCCGCATACATGCTGGGTGGAAGAGATGCAGCTCAAGCAAAAGCTATTTTGAGGCGTCATCATGCAGAGAGGCTTTCCTTTATCATCCTGTTCCATTGTTCCTCAGCAGTGACTCAGATTCCTGTGGTGCTGGTCCAGTATTGTTCTTGCAGGACACGAAGGGAAGTGGAATTTATGCCTCTCAGGATAGCTGATGAGATTTTTTACTCCTGACTCCATCATAACATCCATAAAAGGAAATGTGAGGCATAGTTAGCATAGCAGAAATACTTTGAGTAGGCTTGCTCTTCCACACACCAGGAGGGATGCTTCATTTAAAACTAGAAAATACACCAGCAAAAAAAGCCACCAGCGCTGGGAGGGTGGGGCTCACACAATCATGCTCATGACCAAAGGCTGCAGGATCATAGCCCTATTCTGACATTATGTATTGGGAATGTAAAGATGTCTGCACACTTGTATATATTTTTGTGTGAATGACTGTACCTGCATTCATTTTAAAAGTGAATGTGGGTACAGGCCCCCTCAAATGCATGGGGCAGTTAAGAAGTGTACTGCTGTACTTAAGTGTTCAACATAACATGAATAACTGCTCATGTACACAGATCTGTATCTGTATACACTGTATGCTCATTGTGTAGTATTCACTATAATGTCTGAATAGGGCTCAAGTGCAGATTATTTATAATGCAGCATGGATAGAACTTTCAGAGCATTGGATATCACCCCAGCTGCAATATTTAGCAATGAAGGGAACTCATATATTCCACTAAGAGATCAAGTGATGTATGTGCATGTGTGAATCAGCCATATACCTCATTCTTACAGCTGCTTTGGCTGTAGCACCTTTTCTATGTGATCTCCATGTAGCATCTGAAATCTAGATATGACAGTCATAGAAAGCTGTTTACCCCATGAACTACTTTCCTGCGATGTGTTTGATCCCACAATCTCATGTAGGTGTGTGCTTTTTAATGGCATCCAAAATCCAATTTTATAGCTGCAGGCCAGGTTACATTCAGCTGTATCGTTGAGGGGGTGTGAATGCCCATGCTCTCACAACCAGTTGATATACTTCACAGTTTAACTCCTATCCTGTTCTGAGATGAGTAGGAGGAAATAACCTGTTATGAAAAGTAGATGCCCCAGTTCCTACATTGGTGGGTCATGAGAACTGCTGCTCATGAGAACGATGAGTGACTCAGGGAGCTATTTGGGTCAAAGAGTCTTGCTTCTGGTTTGTTTGTATGTCCTGTATCTTCAGGCACAGAGGGTTGCCAACACTGTGCTTGGAAGGGTTGCTGTACTTTTAGTGGGGTTCTATGAGCAGAACTTCCACTGGTGAAAACTTGAGTTGGCATGAATCTTTGAAGTGACAGTCACTCTGTGTGTGTGTGTATGTGATATGAGAACATTCCCCTCGACTGTACACACACTTAACTACATAGCTGGTTCTTCTATTACAAAGTTCCCCATTATCCCCTGAATTGCCAGCTCCAGATTCTGGGGGACCTTCAGGTAGTCCAGGCCTGCTCGACTTTGGCCTCCCAGCTGTTTTTAGACAACTCCCATAATCCCCAGCCACAGTGGACAATAGCCAGGGATTATGGGAGTTGTAGGCCAACATCTTCAGGAGGGCCAAAGTTGAGCAGCCCTGTATAACCTCTAGTATGCTCAGCTGCAACAGCCTTTGGCTGGGGATTATGGGAGTTGTAGTTAACAACAACTGGGAATCCCTGTTAGAGAGTACACTGTCCTCAAGGCATTTTTTCACATAGGGCTTTCTGCATCTCCACTAGATGGAGGTGTGCATTCAAATATTGGCCAGATTTACCCCCAAAGTCCCTGAGAGCTACCGGGGAGCACCTCACACACACAATTCGGGTTTTTCATTGCACATTAGAGTGTAGCTTTATATCCAGGGTAAAAAAATCCACTTTTTGCATCATTTTGGGGGGGGGCAACTTCGAACTCGCAGTAAACCCAAGGTAAAGCCCACTGTCTGAAAATGCTCTAGGTAATATGCCCTTTTGGGCAGAGCTGTCAAAGCTGCACAGAGGAGAGGGCAGGTGAGCATGTAAAAAGCAGGCATCAACACCTGCCAGACTGAGCAAGTGGTGACACTGAGAAGCAGCAGCTAACTCTGGTCCTTGCCAGGATGCTCAGGCCGATGCCCAAAGATGAAAACTTTCTCCCCACCACCACCCCGCTGCCTTGGGCTGCGCTATCTTCTCTACTGCACTGAATCCAACCATCTACTCTAACTGGAAGAGAACAGAAGTGGGAGATACTTCAGGGCAACGGTGAGTTCACAGGTCCTGTAGAAATATGGTTGTCAAAATGGCTATAGATTGTCACCATGTTGAAAGTAAACATTTATGTCTTTTCCCCATCGGAGGATAAAAATTGCTGTCAGACTGAACTTGCCTATGTTTCTGAAACATATTGAAAACATTAACACACATTCATACAATTACCCCTTTGCCATCCTTTTAGACAATATTTCTGGAGGTAAAGGTAAAGTGTGCTGTCAAGTTGATTTAGGCTCCTGGCAACCAGAGCCCTGTGGTTTTCTTTGGTAGAATACAGGAGGGCTTTACCATAGCCTCCTCCCACGCAGTATGAGATGATGCCTTTCAGCATCTTCCTACGTCACTGCTGGAATAAGCCAATACAGTTCCAGCTAACTTTACACATCTGCAAACTGATTAGCCCATTGTTAACAGCAGCAAATGTCTGTGGTTGCTTATATCCCCAGTAAGTCATATGTGAATGAGGCATCACCCTATATCAATAAACCTTGCTTCTTAAGATTAAAGCTCTGTATTTTTTAAAGGGGGAAGGATCATAAAGATGTTAAATACTATGGGAGAGGTTGACCAGAGAGGGAGATTCATTCAGCAAAAGTACAAGCTGATCATGCCAACTTAGTGAAGGCTATTTCCTTGCGAGTAGACTTGAATGTATTCTCCAGAGTTACTGACAGAGCTACCTAGCAGGAAGACAGATGATAGCTTAGAAAGTCAGGTAAAGAAAGGTTGCCGAGTGGTTTGGATACAAATTTCAAGAACAAAAGTCATTTTAGGCTGGAAATCACAACCTTTTGATCAAAAGCAGATTCGGCAGGCTAGGATGTGTAACAATCAAAATAGCTGTAGAATGATGCTGTACAGAACATGAATATTTCTATAGCTCTGTCACATTAAGGCAGGGGATTCTCAAGCTTGGCTCCCCTTCAGCCATGGCCTTCAGTCATTGTGACTGCTGGTGATGGGAGCTGCAGGCCAGCAACATCTGCTTGAGAATCCCTTCACCCACGTATATCTAGACATAGGAAGGCTCATTACAATTCAGGACACAACCCGCCCCTTGCACCTCCAGTGCCCCCACTACAAATACACCCACACCCACACACATGCATTTTTCTCCAGGGCCCTTTTTCTCCAGGAGAAAAAAAATGACATGTAGGGACAAGTTCAAAAAACATCTTATGCTATTTTTATCAATGAAATTGTGTTGACACTATTGCATATATTCCAGCTTTCCTTTCAAAAGATTCCCCCCCATCCCCACTTTTGGACTTAACATGTTCAGTAGTGTAACATCTACCGGCATCCTGAGGAGTCTCACTGCATTATGTGTTTTTGCTGAATGCTCTGAAAGTCGCTCTTGACAGGCTAATTTGAGAGAGAGATACAACTTTAGAATGAAGTATTGCTTGCTGAGCCCAAGGCTGCTGCAGATGCTTAAGGCAGCCCCAATGCTGTTGAGGTTGAGCAGTTGTGCAAGCCATGAGAGTAACTGCAACAGTGCTGCTTGCACATCCGGCTCCTCCTCAACAGTGTTGGGTCTGCCTTGGGTCTCCACAGCAGCCCTGGGCTCAATAAGCAATACCTCATTCTAAAGTTGTACCTCTCTTTAAAATGAAGAGCACTGCTGAAACACTGCACATAAATAAATATCTAAAGCAGGGCTGCTCAACTTCGGCCCTCCTGCAGATGTTGGCCTATAACTCCCATAATCCCAGGCTATTGGCCACTGTGGCTGGGGATTATGGGAGTAGTAGTCCAAAAGCAACTGCTGGGGGCCTGAGTTAAGCAGGCCTGATTTAGAGGAATCCCCATACTGAAATTGGTAGCATAGGTCTTCATTTGAAAGTTCCATGGAGAATACAGAGTTGGGCTGCCTGCTGTCATCCTTATGAAAACAAAGTGTGCTAAAGGATTAATGGAGTAAAACAAACTTAGTGATAAAGTACCTCAGACTTGCCTAAAATTAAGATAACTTCCCATTAGTTTGTAAACAACTTGCAAACTTCAAATTTCCATCTGCACCCTGGACAACTGGAAAAGAACATTAATAAGATCTGACACTGATAATTTGAAGAACTTTTCTATTACAAATAATAATAGTGCTACTTGTGGTAACATCTCATGAGTTACAAACAGAGCAATGGCATTTCATCACTGAAATAGAAACTCTTGCCCAAAGGGCTTTCTTAAAAACTGGTTTCTTTAACAGTGCTAACACTTGGGGGTTTTGATTAGAGGAGATAATACGATGATGAAAGTTGTCATTGGTAATATGATTTATAAGGTGCACTGTTGAAGTCTCCTTAACAAGAAAAAACACACACTATTTTCTGGTCAGTTTTTATTTGTGGTATTGTTTCTAGGAGAGCACAGTACAGTTTGTGGCTTCACATTGTTCTAGTACTGCACTTCTAAAGTGAAACATGTAAAATGAAACATGTCATAACCAATTACTTATTACTTGAAAGACAGAATGGCCTGGGGAACCAAGGTGTGTCTCACTTCAGCCATGGTTGCATTCATTTGTTGATTACTGTTAACTTCACACAGAGAATTTGACTCATTTACTGCTCAGGATAGCCACCTAATGGTGCAGAAGGGAAGTGACTTGAATAGCAAGCCAGAGGCTGCCGGTTTGAATCCCCACTGGTATGTTTCCCAGACTATAGGAAATCCCTATATCGGGCAGCAGTGATACAGGAAGATGCTGAAAGGCATAATCTCATACTGTGCAGGAGATCGCAATGGTAAAACCCTCCTGTATTCTACCAAAGAAAAACCACAGGGCTCTGTGGTCGCCAGGAGTCGACATCAACTCGAAGGCACACTTTAATGCTCAGTATGGTTGTGAGAAGGAATAAGGGAAGCTACAGGATGGAAGTAGTAAGAATGGAGTGGGAGGGGAAGACTGCTCAAAATTTCTGGTTTCATGGCAGACTTCTAAATTATTGCCAAACCTTTAACAAAAGCAGGACCCTAGACTGTGAGTAATTGCCTGTGAATGAGGTGACCTCACTGAGCTCTGCATTCTTGACTGTACAGTAACTTCTGGACTGCATGTCATAAAGTTCATGATAAAAATCACTGGGTATTTGCAAGCTTTGCTAGGGCCTATTTGAAAATAGATTTGTAAATATTGAATTGTCTTTCAGCTACTTTGTGACTGAAGCTTTTGACTTACAAAAAATGGTTAGACAGACTCTTTCCCCCCATTGGGAAACTCTGGCGTTATGCAGGAACACAGTTGCATAAATGAGTACTTGATGCCATAAAGGATGTTTGGTCTCTGTTTGGATCAAGCAGCAGTGTCCTTCAGAACTAAGCAAGTGTAAAAGCTGCTAAGGAAAGTTAGCACACCCCAACTGAATGTGTATCCTTGAGAGAGCCTGAGTGCCTGACACAACACAAGAAGTACTAAAAGCATGTGTGGCTGGAGAGCCTATAGTTGAGACACCCTGTCATGCAATCAAGGTCAGATCTCCAAACCAGCCATAAAGATTGGATGCAACAGACCCCTTTTGTTTTGTACTTCCTCTGAATAGTTCCTACCACAGCCACACCTTCCTCAAATACAGTCCTTTATTTCTAAACTGAAAGTTTTCTTGCCTTTGGGATTTTGCAGAGACCAGAGATAAAAGATCCCATTTCCCCTAGACAAGTGGGTATTTTTAAATCTTGTGGAGGTTTGTCCTGAAGGCTCTTGGGAAGCATAATCACTGCTGCTGCAGGAATCTAGTGATGCAAGCTACTGCTCCAGAAGTCCACTCAACTCAATACCCAATTTTGTACTCATCACCTTTCCCCTCTCTAAGCCGAAATAACTGGCTGATGAGCCTTTAGGTTGGAATACTGGATTGTGGGGACCAGAACCATTACTGAGCTGAAATAACTTGCACTGAGCGTTTCTTGGATGGGACCGTTGCAGGGAGATCTGCACTGAACTGCCCTGGGCACTCTTAGAAACCTGAATCTTAGGTCACTTTCTGTGGTGGCTGCTGGCCATGGGACTATCTTTGTGCCTGACTGCCTAGGAGTCCCTAGATCCAGAGTGGAATACTAGAGAGAAACCTCTGTGGTTGGGTCAGTCCTTGTGTGCAGGATAACCCCTGCATCTGGGAACCTTGGTGTTCCCCTTTGCTAGCTATAGGCATCCATGGTGCCACAGGTCTTGATGCCATGCTGGTACCTGGCCACCTTTCTTTACCCTTGCTTTGATAAAACCTTTGCAAGGGACCCCCAATCTTCTCCAGGGTGGGAAGTCATCATTTTGGCACAAAGCAGCAGATAGAGACAGGTAACAGGCTGCTCTCCTACCTCCATTCTCTCTCTCCTGCCCACGACCCACTTTTTCTGTCCACATTCCAGTAACTGCCAGCCACTAGGCTATTAGAGCCTTCAACCTCTCCCCTCTTATTTAGTCCCTGGGAACTGCCTTCACTTCTTCTACAGCTGTGATAGTATCAAGGTTGCCAAATACTACTATTTGCATTGTCCCTCTGTTGTACCAAACTTTTTCTTTGTTTCAGAAGCCTTGTCTCAGAGTCTGTTGCTCCCCTGGGGTACCCTAATGCCTGTGTGCAGACTTGTGTCCATTTCTTACGTGCACTTGCAGACCCAGTTTTCAATATAATTCCCTCTGTTTGTTCTAAAAGCATTGATACACATGTGCATAGTGTACACATGTGAACAAGTGTATTAACAATATTCACTAAAAAAAAAAAAAGTTTTCACTACCCATCCTGCTCCTCATATGAAACAACAGTGCTAAGTCATAGTAAGAACATAAGAACAGCCCTGCTGGATCAGGCCCAAGGCCCATTTAGTCCAGCATCCTGTTTCACACAGTGGCCTACCAGATGCCACTGGGAGCCTACTGGCAGGAGTTGAGGGCATGCCCTCTCTCTTGCTGTTACTCCCCTGCAAGTGGTATTCAGAGGCATCCTGCCTCTGAGGCTGGAGTTGGCTTCAACAGCGTGACTTCAACAGCTACATCTTCCACAATCACTGTCATATAAAACAAATGATTATGGAAAGTGTATTTTCTAAAAGATCTCTGAACTCAGAAGGAGGTTCCAACCTCGAATTGGTAGCATAAGGGATGCCAAAGGACAGATAGTAACTGATTCAGAGAAGATCAGACAGAGGTGGAAGGATTATACCGAAAATTTGTACAGCCATTTGTACAACATCCAAGATACTCTAGATATTCCCTACTTGCAAAAACCTCTAGTATGGGAAGATGAAGTTAGATCAGCACTCCAGTCATTACCAAGTTGGAAGGCTACAGGAATTGATGGAATAGCTACAGAAATATGGCAGCAAGAGACTTAACAGATCGCACAAACCATCACATAATATCCTTAATTTCACATTCTAGCAAAATAATGCTCAGGATCATCCAATGCAGATTAGAGCCCTACGTTGAAAGGCTACAGAAAAGCCTTCAGTCGTGCCAACCATGTCAAGTTGTGGAATATCCTTAGGAAAATGGGCATCCCAGAACATCTCATTGTTCTCATGAGAAACTTATATACAGGACAGGAAGCCACAGTCCAGACGGAACATGGTGAAACAGACTGGTTCCAGATCGGCAAAGGAGTAAGACAAGGCTGTAAACTTTCTCCTTCTTTATTCAATGTATATGCTGAACACATACTAAGAGAAACTGGATTGGAAGAAGATGAGCATGGTTTTAAAGTTGGAGGAAGAAACATCAATAATCTGCACTACGCTGATGACACCACTCTGATAGCTGAGAATGTGGATGATGTGAAAACTCTAGTAATAAAAGTCAAGGAGAACAGTGAAAAAATGGGATTAAAACTAAATGTAAAGAAGACTAAACTAATGACAATGGGTATAGCAAACAGCCTCAAAATTGATAATGAAGACACTGAAGTGGTGGATAGCTTCTGCCTTTTAGGTTCAACCATCAACGATCCAGCAGACAAGAAATACGCTGCAGGCTAGCACTTGGTAGGGTTGCAATGAGGGCCTTGGAAAGGATATTTAGATGCCATGATGTGTCTACACCTACAAAGATTAGAATCGTTAGCAATAGCACTTACATTTATATACCGCTCTATAACCAGAGCTCTCTAAGCGGTTTACAATGATTTAGCATATTGCCCCCAACATTCTGGGTACTCATTTTACCAACCTCGGAAGGATGGAAGGCTGAGTCAACCTTGAGCCCCTGGTCAGGATTGAACTTGTAACCTTCTGGTTACAGGGCAGCAGTTTTACCACTGCGCCACCAGGGGCTCATTGTTAGGACAGTGGTTTTCCCCTTGACACTCTATAGATGTGAAAGCTGGACTCTGAAGAAGCAAGACAGAAAAGGTATTGACGCTTTTGAACTTTGGTGCTGGAGAAGACTTTTGAGGATACCATGGACAGCCAGCAAAACCAACAAATGGATCATAGAACAAATCAGTCCAGAATTTTCACTCGAGGCACAAACTATCTTGGACAGATTATGTGAAGGCCCAGCTCCCTTGAGAAGTCCATAATGCTGAGAAAAGTTGAAGGCAAGAGAAGTATGGAAACTTTGGAAAGAGGGTATGGAAACTTGGAAGCTGAATATCTCTCATTGGCAAAAGCTACTAAGTGGCATCTCCTGGGTTCTGAATGTACATATCCAGAAGACAGAAACAATTCTAAAATATATGGCGCTCCAGAATTCCAAGTTGTAAATTATCGCATCATTTCTTCCCGAGGGAGCATGCCTGGGGTGGGTGGACAAACCCGTTTCCGAGTCGATTTCAGAAAACCCCATCCCAGGGCCAACTCCATTTCTCCCTTTACTCTCTGCCGTGCGTTCAAGTCGTGCAGCTCGGCGGCAGTGCCCGCGTCCTCCCGCTAGGCGTCCCGGGATTACTGCAAAGAAAGATCAGAGTCGTCAAACAGTTAAACGCTCGGCACTGCCACTGAAGCAGCAGCTGCTGGAGCCGGTCAGGGGAGGCACTTTCGGGGCGAAGCGTCTGCTGGCAGTCTCGCTACTGCGCTTTCAGAGTTCTTCCCAGCCTCCTTCGGAGCCCTCCGCAGCCGAGAAGAACACCCGCACCGCGAGGAGAAGGTATGGAGAAAAGGGGGATCTGCAAACTGCAAAGGGGAGCTCGTTGGTGGGCCAGGCCGCTGTGTGTGCAAGGAGAAAACACCGGGCAGTAGCCAGAGGAGCGCATGGGAGGGAGCAGGCTGGCGGTGGGAGAGAGAGAAGGAAGGCGCCTACCTGCAGGCAGCAGCGACAACAAAGGAAGCCCTCGCCTTCCGGCCTTGACGCGGGGCAGGAGGGTCCCTCCCAGGTTGCTTTGCCGCGCTGCGGGCTCTCCCCTGAGTGACAGGGGGCACCTTCTGACGGCGCGAGGCCCACAAACGTAGAGAAAGCGGCTTTTAAACAAGCGTGCCTGAAGGGCGTAGTGCCTGCCGCAGGTTTGCCATCCTCTTGGCAACCCACAATGCCTTTTGCTTGCATGTGAGCGGAGCGGGGCGGTTCAAGACAGAGCTCACAGTCCAAGGCCCTCTGGTTTCGGCGCGGGGGGCTGTGTGGGGGGAAGAGCGGGGAGAGGTGCAGCAAGCACGGCAAGGCGAGCAGTTTTTACGCGAATGAGGGTAAACCCAAACTTTTTTGTACGTGCTGGGCGGGAAGGCGAAGAGCTGAGAGGCGACATGGGTGGTTCGAGCGTCTCGCACAAGATGTGCTTTCCCATTTTCCCCCGTTAATGTGAATCTAGAATGGTGCCGCTGAGCTGATTCATATATACGTTTTGTTTTTAAATAAAACATCTTGCCTATACCCGAGCACGCTGGAGACACAATAAGTATGTGTGTAGGCGGGGGATACACAAGATCTATACATAACACACCCATGTAGCAAGATGCTGCAGCATGACCCGTCACTATCTGTCTAATCTGGAGCCGTCCATATTTTGAACAGCCTTGATAATAATAACAAACACACACACACCCCAGCATAGTTGAGGGGAAGATGATCCTGACTCAGCTCCTTGAATGTGCGCGTACCAAACGTTCCTTGTCTGTGTGTTGGGTTTTTCACTTCTTCCAAGGCCAGGGTTAAGGGCTTGGCCACATAAAATGGAAGTGCTTGAAAAGGCTGGGGCAAAAAAAGCAGGTGTCGATAATTTAATATCGGTAGTTGAGTGCAGGGGTGTAGCCAGGGGAGAGGGGCCCCGTGTTTGCCGCTCTCCCCATGGCCCCTCAGATAATGAAGAAAATAGGGAGAGGTGGATGGGGGGGGGGTGTCCTCTGGAGCTGAGAGGCCTGGGTTCTTTGAACCCATCCACTCAATTATAGCTACACCCCTGGTTGGGTGAAATAATGGTATGTACAGATGAGAGAGTTCAAGGATGAAGGCAGTATGACAGAGCCATCATTGGCCACAAAGCACACACTTAGCAGGATTTTATAGTTTTCATAGTGTTTCAAAAACTTGCAGACCTGTTGAACTAGAGTCCATGATGAGATAGAAAAACAAATATGTGTTCCACTGGAGATAGCTCTGTTATGCTACTTACAAATCTCTATTTTGAAAGGGTTCCTATTGAAACAGAACTGTGTGTCAGTGTCCGTCCCCTCTTTTGTTCTTTAGGTAATGCTGACTGTTCAGCTTTTTAAAACAATGTGTATAAATTGAATTTTTGAACCACTGAGTTCAAGGTTTCAGTTTGCATGCAGTCAAGGTTTTCAGTTTACTTTCACTAGGTAATATTAGGAATTTCATAGGCCTTCTGTGGTGTTGAAAGCTTCTCAGTGATGATTTTTTGGGGGGTGGGGTGGGGGCGAAAGCTCTCTTAATGTTATGCCCAAATGCCTAAGTTCACTGTTTAGTGTGTGTAGAATCTCCTCAGTTCAATCTTGAATGTAAGTGTGTAAACGTTTTTCCAAAATTCCATAGTATTTTGCTTCTGTTTAACTCCTGTCCCTTTTGACTACTGAAGGTGGTTTTGCATTTTATGAGGATGCATGAGCGAGTTGCATCTCCAGTGTCATGTGTGAAGAGGGAATCTGCATGTCTTCCCCTGTAGTGAGATGTATGTTTTAGATGTGGAAATAGAGATGTGCAAGTTCTCCCTTCACATATAACAGTGGAAGCACACAAAGATGGAGTACTGCTCACTTGTATTGATTCTTTTCTGGAGCAGGTATATTAAAAATGTGTGGAAATGGTATAAAAGAAAATTGCTTGACCCACAGAAATGCTTAATGATGTCCTCATTCATGTGAATACAGCCTCAGTACTGTAATGGCATGGTGTTATAATGAAAGGAATCTTTCTTTTACATTACAAATATGAAACCTATGCTTTTCATTATTACATTAGATCACGGTGGAAGGCTGCTTAATAAAAAGAGTATGGCTAACAAACGCCACCTTTTAATTCTCTAATGCATTGTAAAATCTCACACTGTCTCCATCAAGGAAGGGGTATGTGTTTCTTTCATTGGCACAATTTGTTCCTCTCCTCAGTAGTCGAGCTGGACATAGGATTGCGGGGGGGGGGGGGGGATGTGTGCCAAAATGCAGAAGAGGAGAAAGTAGATGCAGAAGAGGAGAAAGTGGCAGCTGGCCAGCAGGAAGAAAAGGCAAATGTTATGGTGTAAGATACTGTGAGGGAAAATGAACAAGTAAGTGCAGAACTAAAAAGGTCAGTCAGACCTGTAGGCAGTTTTGGGCAACTGTATCTAGGATCTTAGGAACAAACAAAGTTGAAAGCAGGGTGCCATGGAATTTTCTGGGATTGGCTATTTCTTGAGCTGGAGCCAAGCCTTAAAGGAGCAAAGTCCGTTCTTAACACTGCCCGCCATGGATGAGTAATGTTTACCGGTGTATAGATTGGAACAATATATTAGATTCTGGTCTTTCCATTTTAACAAGGCTTTGAAGTTGGAAAATAACTGAAGAACATGTTCATAAGGTGGTTCCCGGTTCAAATCCCCACTTGTATATTTCCCAGACTATGGGAAACACCTATATCAGGCAGCAATGATATAGGAAGATGCTGAAAGGCATCATCTCATACTGCATGGGAGGAGGCAATGGTAAAGCCCTCCTGTATTCTACCAAAGACAACCACAGGGCTCTGTGGGTGCCAGGAGTCGAAATTGTCTGGATGGCCTACTTTATCTTACCACCAGTAGTACTTAGCTGAAAAGCACCGACTTAGAGCATGTTTCTAAGCAGGAAATGTCTCTTATCACCTGGGGTACAATTTAAGGAAGTTGTGTTTTCTCCAGAATTATGCTGTATTTGAACCTTTTCCTTTCTGGCTCCAGCCTCTTTTGGCAACATTCCTGTTTTGGGTGAGGAAAGTCCGTATTCTGTCAAGCATCATCAATCTTGCAAAGAAACCTACACAGGTTACTAGCTCACAAATCTCTTTACTAGCCAACCGGCCCACATACACACCTCTGTTAGTAACAGTTGATTGTCTGAAAGAAACAAGGAACCAGCTCTCTTCCCATTTACAAAAGTGGGGCTATCATATGGAAAAGTGGAAGGGCGTCCTGTTCCTTTAGGAGATGCACAAAGAAGGAATTCAACAGGTGCAGCTTGTCATGAAGGAGGAAGAAAAATTGCACCTACTGAAATTCCCTCTTCTGTGTCTTTCTTAAAGGTAGAGGAGACCAGTCTTTTTTTCTATACGGCAGTCCTATACAAAAGCATCATTGTTTGGTCCCCTGTAAGTGAATCTTACTGCAGGTGATCAATGGCAATTTGGGGGCCTGTTACATACTGTGCATAGGCTTCCTTAAGCAGTTACTCTAGGTTGGCACTGGCAGAAGAAGCTGGTGGTGAGCAGCAAAAACCTATTGGCAGGCAAACAAGTCTTTCATCACAGTGGGTTTTTGCACTTAGCTTGGACTCCGAGACATACTTCTTGTATCATAACTCATAACCTGCAGCGTTGTTTTCAGCCTTTTACAGAGTCACATTACACTCAAGAGAAAATTATTGGTCAGGAGGAGATGGATGTAGGTAGCATGTCTGTGTTCTTTTAAAACTTCATCCAGAACAAATTTGATATATTTTAACAAGAAAGAGCTGCCTGCCATTTGAGTTGCAGTTGCCTTAACCTGTTAAACTTCTTTATTTAAATATATAAATATACTTTTATATAAATATATATACAGGGGTGTGTGTATGTGTGTGTGTACGTGTGTACACACACACACACACTCCCCCCCCACCTTTCTTTTCTTTTTTCTTTTGGCAAGGGAAAGCCTTTGATTTGCCAAACACACTGGAAAGTATTTCTATGCCTGCTGGTTTCTTTCAATTATTTTTTAGATTTTGTGTTCTTTTTAAAGCTGTTGTTGGGAGTTGCTTTGAATCACTTTCCAGTTGAGATAAATCAGGATATAAACGTCTAAAGTAATAATAATTTAGAGAAACACAGCTGAAAGTGACTTTTTCAGCTTGAAAACTGTGTAGAACCAATTTTCTAATGGAGCAAATGTACTCTTTGTGCTAGCATATTGCCCTTTGCCAGGCTGCATAGTTGAGGCGCAAGCAGTAGTTGCTGGTGGTCAGGGTCACAGGAGATTATGTCCTGGGTCTCACCTTTGTGTGTCTCTCAGTTCAGATGTGACAACAGCTGAAAGCCCCACCACTGGACTGGAGTTGATCTTTTTTTTTAATTGTTGGCACACAGAGATGGATGTGGGAAGCATATTCTCTCAGGAATCTGCTATCTCACACAATCTGCTTCAGACCTCCTCACAGCTCAAGAAAATATGCATGGGAGGAAAGTCCTGGCTTCCAAAATGCCAAGGCTTTTGACTTTGTAAGATTATTTTCTTCTTTTCTAAAGGAAATCTGCTGCCTTGGTTCTGTTTACATCTCCTCCTGGCAGCATTGGGAGTTGCCCTACAATAGCATATTGGCCTTGTTACCTCCTACAATGAAAGCAACGCAAGCATCGAGAGGATACACTCCTTAGTTTGGGCAGAATGAACTTTTGCTGCTAGCCATGCAGAGGAATAAACTTCCAAGACTTCCTACCGAGTACGATCATGTATTAGACACCATTCAGTAGTAACCTGTTTTTAAAAGGCTCACAATTCCTGGTGATGTAGGAACTCTAAACCTATACAGCCTATCCCTTTCGTGGCACATGGTGCAGAGGTATCTTGACTACTGTCTGTCTTGTGCTAAAGCTCATCACACAGCTTAGACTAGTGATCTTCACTGTTTTTCAAGCAGGGGCAACCTTGGCAAAAAACTTTCAGTGCAAGAGCCTTTTCTCATACTACTGACCCCTGCAAGTGCTGTGTTTTATAGCTCTATGGGGAAAGCAGTAGGAAAGACTACACTTCACTAGTAGGTGCTTCTCTGCAGGGGTGGATCCAGGGGGCAAGGGTGCTCTGGCTTGCCCCTGTGGATTGATTGGGATCCAGGATCCAGACCACACTGGAGCTTCTTCCTCTGACCCTCCTTCCTTCCCCATGCCATGCTGCGCTGTTCCTTCCCTCCCGCTGCCATGCGCTGAAGTGCGAAAGCACTGGCCAGTGTCCTTCCCCACCACACATACACACACACAGAGCGTTGCTCCTTCCTTCCTCTGGCCAATCGAAGCAGCGGCATCCAAAGTGCTCCTTCTTCCCCTGGAGCTGCTCCTTCTTTTCCCCTCGCTCCCCTCTCTTAGCAACAGAGGGCGGTGCAAGACTATGTGCAGACACACACACCCCTCCAGAGGTGCATCTGAATCCAATGCAACCTACCACCAAATTTGAAATTGACACCCCTGGCATTTGCAAGAGAGATAAAATCAAAGCCCCAATATTTTAATAAATAGGGGGAGGGGCATTCCTGTGGGATCCCTTGTAATTTCCTGCTGGATCCGCCCCTGCTTCTGTAGTGATAGTATCATACTTCACAAGTGCCCATAAGACTAGAAGGGATTCCCAGTGCAGAGGAGAAGGCAGCTGGCATGCTCAGGTTTTGAAGGGGAAGTGACTACATTTCTTCCCAACTACCCACCTCAAATTACAGGAGTGAGCAACTTTTTATAAAAATGAAAGCTAAGTACTTTAAATTAAAATGTGATGGTATTTGAGGTTTGCCTATACCTTGTATTATGTTATGAAACACAAACATATTCTTTAAAGCATTTTTTCTTTCTTTCTGAAAAAAGATAATGCCTCTAAAAAAAAATCAACCACTTGTTCAACCACAACCATGCTACATAAATGCAGAAAAATATTGGTGACCTTTTCAAAATGGATTCTGTTTTAAATGCTTGAAACATGCATATGCTGTGTGGAGGGAAGGAGCCTGCAGAACAAAAAATAAATAACAGTGACAGGTGGCCCTCATTGTTCATGGGGGTTCCGGTCCCGCCAATTAGTGCAAAAATGGAAACTGCGGATAAAGAAATCTTATCCCTATGGGAATCCAAGGGTTAGGTTCCTTGCTCTGGGTGGGTGGGTGGGTGGGGGGAACCACTTAAAAAAGCAGGGACAGGGCAGAAATAAGGGTAGAAAAACAAAGTACCTTGTTTTCCAGGAATCCCCCCACCCCCAAATCCGCTTATTTTTCATTTAAACTTTTTTTAAACAAAGAAAGAGTCATAACATGGCTCTTTGCTTCAAAAACTGGCGGCTGGAAATGACATCAGAAGTCATTTCTGGCCAATCAGGAACTGCAGATAGGAAAAAAATTGCCTATATTTCATGACACGGATAAAGAAACTGGGTCTCTAAGGCCCATCTGCAGATATATGAAACCGCGATCCATGAAACCATGGATAACGAGGAGTATAACATATAATCCTGTATATTTTATTTATTCTTCTATTTATTTATCAAATTTGTACACCACCCCAAACTTTCATCTCTGGGCGGTTAACAATAACGTAAAACAAGTTAAAACATACACAAAAACTTAAAACAATTTAGAAAACTTAAAAATCAAAAACAGATTAAAACCTAAAAATTTAAAAAGCTGAAAAAGCTTGGGTGAAGAGGTGGGTTTTCAAATGCTTTAAAAAAATGCTCAGAGATGGGGAAGATTGTATTTCAGTAGGGAGCGCATTCCACAATCTTGGGGTAGCAATTGAGAAGGTCCATCCCCGTGTGCCCACCAGCTGAATAGGAACATAGGAACCTGCCATATACTGAGTCAGACAGTCAGACTAGGTCTATCTAGCTCAGTATTGTCTTCACAGACTGGCAGTGGCTTCTCCAAGGTTGCAGGCAGAAATCTCTCTCAGCCCTATCTTGGAGAAGCCAGGGAGGGAACTTGAAACTTTCTGCTCTTCCCAGAGCTGCTTCATCCCCTGAGGGGAATATCTTGCAGTGCTCACACATCGAGTCTCCCATTCATATGCAACCAGGGCAGACCCTACTTAGCTATGGGGACAAGTCATGCTTGCTACCACAAGATGGACCTCTCCAGCTGACCTCAATGGGCAGTGGGGCTCATAATGAAGAAGATGTTCTCTTAAATACCCAGGACCTAAGCCATTTAGGGCTTTATAGGTTATAACCAGCACTTTGTATTTTGCCCAGAAACCTATTGGCAGCCAGTGTAGCTCTATCAACAAAAGAGTGATATGGTCTCTCTGAGATGACACACAGATCAACCTGGCCACTGCATTCTGTAGCAATTGGAGTTTCCAGACTATGTACAAAGGCAGCCCCACATACAGTGTATTGCAGAAGTCAAATCTGGAGGTTACCAGCATATGTACCACTGTTTTGAGGTCGGCCATCTCAAGAAATGGACGTGGCTGGTGTATCAGCCGAAGCTGATAGAAAGCCCTTCTGACCACTGCCTCAACCTGAGATATCAGGGAGAGGTGTGGATCTAGAAGTACTCCCAGACTGCATACCTGTTCGTTTTGGGGAAGTGTGACCCCATCTAGAACAGGTAGATGTTGATCGTGTGTGGGGCAAGTAGTCATATATGGTAGGCCCTGGGCCTGATGCTGGCTGCTTACAGTCATTCCTGCTCTGAACAGGGTGGATTTGGTTTAAATCAAATATATTTAAATCACTTCTCCGGAAGACTAAATTTAATGATTTAATAACAATGTAAATCTCTAGTCAAGAAGATTCTATTTAATCATCATTTTCTAGTAAAAGTGCATTCTTGTTGTGTGATATAACCTTAAAACATATTCATAACTACTCAGATAGATGTAAATTTCATTTTTAGAAGGTAGGCACTGTTGTAAGTCAGGGATTTTCCCTGCGTTCATCCCTTGGTTGGGTAATTTACACCAGGCACCAGTATCACATTTCCAAACAGAGCTTTATTCAAGTTTTGCTAGCAATCAAAGCTCATTGGGTGCAGCCATGCCTTCTAGCAGGTTCTGCGTCTCTTTTATATTGAGATAACAGTACGTTCCACACTTGCGCATTTCATACAGGCCAATACATCCCCTTTTAACTCAAAAGGTCCCAGATGGTTTCAAGTGTGACTTCTCTCATCCACACAGACATAATCAAGCACCTTCAGGGCAAGGAACAGAATATGGTTTGCCAAGCTCTCAAAAAGAGCTCCAACAGGAAGGAGGAATTCACCTAGACAAGGAACAGAATGTACCCGATACGAAAAGCGCCATCTATCTCAGCTAGCTTGCTACTTATTCAGACTAATTCTTTTCGCTGCTTAAGCACACTTTCAAATATTTTCCCACAGCACACACTATCTGTTATATATTTTGAAGGACTTGTTTCTGTGAAATAAAGCCATACTTTCCGATGACCTACAGATATCAATTTTTTCATGAACAATCCTGCCACTTAAATTAGTTGAATGTTCTACCTTTTATATTGGAATATGCTAAGTGAAAAATTAAATAATTTCCTTTGTAGAAGGAAGAATATTTACTTTATAGAAGGAAGAAAAGAACAGAAATTCTTCTTTCTGTAGAAAGAAGGCATTCTGAATGTAATATTTAAACTATTATTGTTCTCAGCATATTTTTAACATTCAATTATCAGATCAATAAATCCAAAATGACATCAAGAGAAGCACATCTTACTCAGATTCAATTTTACTATGATTCAGGTTTACCATGCATGATTTACCATATGTGGTCATTATTCAATAACATTTGAAGTTTAAATCTTACAAATTGTAAACTGATATTCCCTTTTGCAATCTCATTTTTTATATCTATATCTATATCTATCTATCTATCTATCTATCTATCTATCTATCTATCTATCTATATGATTTTCTTGAACTTTCCTATACTAGTCTATTATAGATTTTGAAGAATTTGTGCAAAAAAAGTCATACTTCCTGTTGACCTACAGATGCTGTACCAACCAGTATTGAATAATTGAACTGGAGCTGACCAAATTGTCTCATTTTTTGATGAAAATTAATCTGGGGGGAAAATCAGTACAATGTACAAGTAGGTAAGGCTCATCATGGACTGGGCAAAGTAAATTTGGATAGATTACATTTATAGGGAAGTTCAAGAAATTATATGAAGTATAATTTTTTACTAATGAATTGGGGAAGTAAAATAAAAAGAGGAGTAAAAGAACAGTTTGAAATCTGTAGGATTTCAACTTCAAACATCATTCATTTTATTCCTGAAATTTACACTTGGAATATGTTTCTTCAGGACTGCATGAATATGTTCTGCTCACTTTTTCACTTTCTGTTCTTCTCCCTTGTCCCTTGAATTTATATCTTCTCCACCCCACACCCATTCTCTATATTCATTGGCCATCTTTGTACTTTTAGAGAGAGAGGTAATGTCTTGACTCTGTCTGTCTGTTTGTGTGTGTGTGTGTGTGTGTGTGTGCGCGTCAGTGTTCTCTCTACTTTTTTCATCTGTGCACAGAATAAATTTTGTTCTGGGCGGCAGTATCAAAGCAGAGTGTGCGTACGTGCATTCAGAATGGGGCCTTCTCAGTTCAACCTGAGTGGGATCTAAAATTAACTGGATGGACATTAAAAAATGTGTGTGTGCATGCACATGCACACATCTTAGAGGGAACACCGGTGTGCATGCACACCACCTGCAGAATAGGACAGATTAGGTCTGTCACCTCTCAGTAACCCGTGGTAAAGCCTGCTATCTGGGAAAGCTCCTGCTAGAGGGCATTTTTTGGAGGGAACTGGCACTGGTCTGGCTGTGTAGTCTTTCAGAGGACTGTGTTTTTCACAGCTAGGCTGTCAAGTGTGCCCTGTGGAGTTCAGCAGTTCAGCAACTGCTTTGACTTTCCTCCTCCACATTCCAGTACTAGCAACTGGCAAGCAAATAATTGCCTAATAACACCAGGCATTTTTTCCTTGTTGAGGTGTCTGCTGATACATTCCTCTGATGTTTTGGTGGGTCTTAAAAACCTGTATACTGCTGGATAGGTGAGGAGAGAGGAGCGCTTTTGCTTTTAGCAACTAAGCTGTTAAATTTTGGTTCTCTGGAGGATTAATTTCAGGGCCCCATTTAGTTGGTGTTGCGATTCTAGCAATGGAATGGGGAACGGTGGTTGGATGAAAAAGCAGCCGTGGTCGTGCAAGCCTGTGCATGGTTTCTCAGAAGTAAGCCCCAATGAGTTCAATGCTGCTTACTCCCAAGAAAGTGTGTATGAGATTGCAGCCTTAGAGTCAGACAGTACAATCATTTTCTATATCTTGGTCTCTGAGCACTTTTTTTCTCTGCTGAAAAATGATCTGAACCATGGAATTAGGCTTCCTGCTTATTAATAGTGACAAACATGTTTGGATTTCAGATATGGAAGGCTGGGCAAGTTGAGTAAACCTGTGCAGGGCTTGATGTGAAGGGATAGCAGCTTGTGTGGAACTTGAAGCTCTGAAAAGGGACCTTGCAAAAATAAACTTTGGTCCTCGTTGTGTGCAGTTTAATTTTTAGCTCAGCTCACTGCAGCTAGTCTTACAGCATAATCTTACGACTCTATGGAACGGTCTCCCGGATAATATCAGAGCTGTCCATGATCTGTTGGCCTTTCGTAAGGCATGTAAGACTGAAATGTTCCGCTAGGTGTTTGGTCGCTGAGATAGCTGGTCGCGGAGTGATCCTGTAATCCATGGTTATTATGTCATGTGGAATGAGTACTGTATGGGGTGTGGAATGAGTATTGTATGGGGTTGTGGCTTATAAGGTTATGCAAGATATAGTTTTATGGAATTGTGTTGCTGTGTATGTTATTGCTTGTAGGCCACCCTGAGTCCTATGGGAGTAGGGCGACATATAAATCTAACTAACTAAATAAATAAATAACTTGAAATTGAGTCCAAATGATTTTCTAGTCTAAGTGGATGATAATAGATAGCCCTCATAGTGGTGAATTAGATTGTCTTCCTGTGGTCAGTGTGCGTGTGCGTCCTGTCTTGCTTGATAAATAGGAAGAGCATCCTGACTTCCACTGTTTCCCCACAATGTGGTGTGGCTCTGTTTTTCTCCTAAAGCATGTCTAGCTGTAGCAGAAAAGCAGAATAGAAAATAATGAAGATATAGAAAACCTGAAATCTCACTATATACAGAAATAGACTTTGTTCAGAACAATGGTGTAGCAAGGTCTGGACAGGCCGGTGTTTCATAAGTGAACTTATGAAGTGAACCAGCTTGCTATTCACCCACTTGCCCCGTTGGAGCTGGCAAAGGCTAATGACATCGCTGCCCAGTGACACACACTAGTTGGTGATGTCATTAGTGCTTGTTGGCTTTGCCAGAACCAATGAGAGTGAGTGGGCGGCTCCCCTGGCCCTATGCGCGCCAGTGCTTTTTCCAGGTATGGGGAGGGCATCCTACACGTGACGGGTTATCAGGTTCCGCATGCTCTGAGACAGGGCCAATCAGATTTAAGTTCGCCCTCTTGCAGTGGTGCAGTTAGACTATTTCAGGCTCCTTCGCCCTGAAGTGTTGAGCCTCCTCCCCTGCCTCCTCCCCTCCCCTTCCAATCTCAGAACCCCTGCCTGCCTGACAAACTTAGGTGGATAGAGCCGAAGATAGTTCTGCCTTCGTTTGCTTAAAGGGCCAGCACACCAGCTCCTCCCGCAACTGGATGGAACATTGTAGGGGAGAGGAGGGAATTCCTGAGGGCAGTGCCAAGACACTGCCACCACACATGAAGGAAGAGTGGAGGGCTTTGGACGTCTGCTCAAAAGTCTGTTTAAAAAGGAGCCATAGTGTGAGCAACTGTCTGGAGGGAGTGTGGTCTGCCACAAAAGTTAGTCCTCAGTCCCCTCAAAAGCTCTGGCTCCAGCTCTGGCTTCAGCCTTGTCTCTATTGGGCAGCCTTTGTTCACTGAATGCAGGCTGCCCAATGGTAGTTTCAGCCTGGTTTGGAAACTTTCAGAAGAGCAGGTGGTTTATAAGAATTTTATACACTACTGTGCAATATGTTGTTCTGCTGTTCTAGTTATACCATAACTAGTTTAGTTATGCATTTTTAAAATTAGTTTAGTTATAAGCCAGTGTGGTGTAGTGGTTAGAGTGCTGGACTAGGACTGGGGAGACCTGAGTTCAAATCCCCAGTCAGCCATGATACTAGCTGGGTGACTCTGGGCCAGTCACATTTCTCTCAGCCTACCCTATTTCACAGGGTTGTTGTGAGGAGAAACTTAAGTATGTAGTACACTACTCTGGGCTCCTTGGAGGAAGAGTGGAATGTAAATGTAAAAAATAAAACAAAAAAATAAAAATAACTTGCTGATAAATTTAGTAGTTTAGAGACTCTTGCCTACAACCTTGGAGAAGCCCTTGTCAGTCTGTGTAGACAATACTGAGCTAGATGGACCAGTGGTCTGACTCGGTATAAGGCAGCTTCCTGTGTAACAGCAGGAGAGGGGGCATGCCTTCATCTTCTGCTGGTGGGCCAGTAGAGAACAGGGTGCTGGACTAGATAGGCCTTGGGCCTGATCCAGCATGGCTCCTCTGAGGTTCCTATGTGCCTTGACTATTACCTATCTCCCATTGTAATCCACCACCTCTGAAGGCAATGGCTCTTGGAGCAGGCCCTCCATTGGTTGCCTTTTATCAGTGGAATTTTCTGCTCTTCCCCCAATATCTGCCTTGCTCTAGCAGTTGGCATTCTCAAGAAATGCTTAATGGCTCATCATTTTTATTTGCTCAGGCCTTCTTTGTACAGTTTGCTTCCTCTGTTCTTTTCTCTTCCCAACCACTTTCTTTGTGTCTTGTGTGTGTCTTCTTAAATTATAAGCCTGCAAGTAGGAACTGCCGATAAAACGTCAAGGGCTACATTCAGATGAGCAACTCACCATAGATAGGTGTTGGAGATTTTCTTGCAACAAGTTCTGTTGTTAGAAGTATATAAGCTATAGTATTGATAAGGAGAGCTTTGACTTGACCAAACTTTGCATTTGCTTGGATAGAAATCTAGGCCTCTTGCCCTCAAAAGTGACCTTACAAAAGTTTGTGAGTCAGAAGCTGTCCGAGGGGAAATTTCATGAGTAAAACAAACAGGTAGTGAAGTAACATAGGCTAATAACTAAATGTTAGGGAGTTTGCAACATGGATACAGAAAAACAAAACAACCCACCCCCGCAGACATCCTGCAGGTTGCTGTAGTAGAACATAACAAAATCTGGGAAATTGGGGCTGGGTGTGGGGGCTGGTTGCATACAATACTCTTGACTAGGTGAGAGGTCCAATGAAAAGAAAGTAAACTGGGTGACTCTGAGCCAGTCACTTCTCTCTCAGCCTAATCTACTTCACAGGGTTGTTGTGAGGAGAAACTTAACTGATTCATTCATTCAATTTCTATACCGCCCTTCCAAAAATGACTCAGAGCAGTTTACACAGAGAAATAATCCTTTCTAATAAAGAGCTAAGTGAGTGTCCGTGCCTTTCGAATGTTGGGGATCTGCGGCCGTGTCTTCCTGGGCTGTTCTGGGCCTGCGCGAAGCGCAGGCCCAGAACAGTCCAAGGGAGACACGGCCGCCGACACCAGGCGGCCATGTTGGGGCCGGGAGAAGGAGAAGCGGCCGCCGCCAATGCCGGGAGGAGAGTGCGGGCGAGGCGGCGGCGGAGCCTTGGCCAGAGGTGGCGGTGGCCGCGGCGGGGCAACTGGCCCCGATGGCAGTGGTGGCGGAAGTGTGGCTGAGGCGGCGGCGAAGCCGCGGCTTCGGCAAGAGGGGACGGGGGCAACGGCGGGGCGACTGGCCGCGGCGGGGCGGACTGGAAAGGACTGGGCCCGCTGGCGGCCGCACTTCCTCTCCCGGCCCCACGGGCGGCCATTTTGCCCCAATCGTTGCCGTGGTTAAAAAAATTGCTGCCGCGGCCGCCGACCACCCTCCCAACTGCCGAGTCCTCCTTACCCCGGCCCGCGTCCGTCGGGCGATGAAAGTCCTTAATTTTAGAGGGAGAGAGGAGCTCGCAAACAGAGCTCCTCTCTGTGCAAAGGTTCTGCCCGAACTGGCGCTATGGACGCAAAGGACGCAATAGGAGTCCTTTGCTCCCAAAGCGCCAGTTCGGGAAGAGGCTTTGCAGAGAGAGGAGCTCTGCTTGCGAGCTCCTCTCTTCCTCTCAAATTAAGGACTTCCATCGCCCGACTGATGCGGGCCGGGGTATGGAGGACTCGGCAGTTGGGAGGGCGGGCGGGCGGCGGCATTTACATGGGCCGATTTGGCCCTTAATCATGTGGGGGGGGGCGCAGAGGAGAAATCGGGCAGCTGGGAGGGCGGGCGGGAGTTTTGGCCCTTAATCAGGTGGGGGGTAAAAAAAACCTAGCTCCCGTTATTACAACGGGCTGAAAAATACTAGTAAATAAATAAGATTGAACCCAAAAGGCTCACAGTCTAAAAAGAAACGTAAGGTACTGTCACTGGAGGTACTGTGCTGGGGGTGGAGAGGGCCAGTTACTCTCCCCCTGCTCAGTAAAGAGAATCACCACATTACAAGGTGCCTCTTTGCCAAGTTAGCAGGGGAAACCTAAGTATGTAGTACACTGCTCTGGGCTCCTTGGAGGAAGAGCGGGATAGAAAATGTAATAAAATAAAATAAACAGCTCTGACCATAGTAAAGGTAAAGTATGCCGTCTGACTCCTGGTGACCACAGAGCCCTGTGGTTCTCTTTGGTAGAATACAGGAGGGGTTTACCACTGCCATCTCCAATGCAGTATGAGATGATGCCTTTCAGCATCTTCCTATATCGCTGCTGCCCAATATAGGTGTTTGAACCAGCATCCTCTGGCTTGGTAGTCAAGCCATAGTAGGGGTATACAAATAATTGTATTAGATTGGACAGGGTCCTCAGATTTCACTGGAAGTCTGAGCACTTTCAGCTGGCTGAATTACCGTATTTCTGCAGCATCCTTTCTTTGATTTGTGGTGAGTCCTTATAAACTGTTTGGAGGGGAATAGTAAGGATCAGATTGTTTTCTTGGAAGTCTTCAGAGTAAATACCTGAGAAGACATTATCTTCTGAACCAAAGTGTCTCTTCTGAGCTTGTGGCCAAGCCCAGAGAGATACACTTAAATTATTCAAATAAAAATTTCACATAGGCTTCTGAGCCCATACGTTCACTCCTATTCCTCCCCTTACCTCCTTGGCACCATTGCTGGTATGCTAGTTTGTTGAGACTGTTGCTTGTGCAAAGCTGGGAACTGTGGTTTAACTCTGGGATACAACCCAGAATGCCAAACTAACTTTAAACTCTGGAATAGCAACATCCTGTTTTGTAAGCCAGCGTTAAACTACAGTTCCTGGCTTTGTACAAATCACAGAGTTGTAGTTTAAATGAACTTGGATTCCCAGCTGTGTAAGTCAGGGGAGACAGGAGGTCAGGGGAGACAGGAGCCCATGGGCTCATTACTCAAATTGAATAATAAATAAATACCTAAAATAAATGGACCGAAATTACACCTTCTCACAGCAAGGGTTTTTTTGTTTTTGTTTTTTTTAAAAACACCCCAGAGTTACTAGAATGAAAGTTGTTTTAAGCATGAAAGAGACTGTGGTTAGATTGGGTTTAACAAAATTAGGCTGGATTAAAACACTCTTTGTCAGCTTCTAGGGATTGGGTCTTGACATTTCACTGAAAGATGCTAGTCTCTCTCTTTCCTCCCACCTCTTGTTTCCCCTTTCATCTCAAAGGCTGTTGAAGTGGCTCCTGTATATCAATGGTGTAAAGTGCTCTTAGAATGAAAGAAGCTTTATTTAAGATGAAGTTGTTCCATGCAGTAGCGCTTCCATCAATCATGCTTTTAGAGCCATCTCAGAGGCCGCCTTTCCAATATAAACACAACAGAGTCAACTGTCTCTTTCGAGGATACTATCTCTCTTTCTATACAGCAATGCTATTGGAGTGGATTCAACAGACAATATTGAATGTTTCCCTCACTCAAAAGATTTTTAAAACACACAGAAAAACAAATAGTATGGCTTCTGATTTTGAAAGGCTTTTTCTAAAGCTGTCATATTAAAACAATTTTTTATTTCAGAGTTTAGGAACACAGGAACATAGGAAACTGCCATATATTGAGTCAGACCACTGGTCTGTCTAGCTCATTATTGTCTTCACAGACTGGCAGTGGCTTCTCCAAGGTTGCAGGCAAGAATCTCTCTCAGCCCTATTGTTGGTTCAATAAAAAAATCTTGTCCTATCTTGGAGAAGCCAGGGAGGGAACTTGAAACCTTCTGCTCTTCCCAGAGTGGCTTCATCCCCTGAGGGGAATATCTTGCAGTGCTCACACATCAAGTCTCCCATTCAGATGCAACCAGGGCAGGCCCTGCTTAGCTATGGGGACAAGCTTGCTACCACAAGATCAGCTCTCCTCTCCCATGAGTTTGCTTCTCATTAGCTGAACAGTTGCCCAAAGAGAGTGCTTTCCAGGTGAGGTCTCTCTTAAATATCTGTAGATTGTGAAATAAAACCATTCCTTCTGCTGGATCAGAGTGCCATTTATTTATGGATTTAGAACAGCGATCAGCAACTGAAGGCCCCAGGGCCAAATCTGGCTCACTGAAAGGGGGTACTGTATGGCCTTTCAGTTACTGCTCCAGAGGTAAGAGTGGTGTGGGAAGGAGTAGCATCTATGGCAGAGGGTCTTTGTGAGCTGACCACTTTGGGGGTGGGTTTTGGTCCTTGGTCCTTCACCCCGATTCCATTCACAGAGCAGCCCTCTAAGAAAGTTGGTTGCTGGCAAGGAGTTTAGAAGACTACAATTCCAGTCAGTTTAAGCTTTGATTCTCTATAACTTCCATAGTTTGTGTGTTGGTTTGTTTCTTCTGGGCTTCTAAGGATTGATTTTTGCCACAAATTTTAAAATTTTTGGGTTGGGTTGTTGTTAAGTGTTTTGTTTTTGTTTTGGCCTTGTATATGTACAACACAAATAATCAAAAGAAATCTGGTAGCTTAAGTAGTAGTGACAAGAGAAGTGATGCTTCTCATTCTGAGCTGGTTTTCACAAGCACGCACATGGCTTGATTTCTCATTACTTAAATTATTTAATGCTTAATGACTCGTATCTGATTGTGTGAATCAACTCCATTGAAAAGTATTGTGTTTGGGTTGGGGTGATAAATGAAAATTGCTTTTAGATTCTATGATGGCTCATTCATGCAAGCTAGTCATCATTTAGGGTTCATTCGTCACACAATTAATACCCATGCTCTAAGCTGACAAAAACAAGACTTGAATTAAAGAAATGAACAATTTATTCAGGTTTACATACTGTATAGGAAAACTGAAGCACAGAGTGTGAAGCTATTTCCCTGGAGTTATATCAGAACCAAGAACTGAACCCAGATGTCCTGGTCCTGTGTTCCATGTCTTCTATCAGGAACTCTCTCTCTGTGCAATAGGATTGGCAAGTATTGTGAAGAAGACTTCATTATTACTTGGATATATTTCTTCCAATTTTAATAGAAGTGTGTTTAATCTGGGTATTTCGAGAGGATACGTAAAGCAATGGACACTAAACAGGTAACTGTGAGATAAAGTCACAGTATAAGATGTGAATCTGCAGAAGTTAAGCAGATTTTTGCAGACATTCACCCACCCACCCAATTTCTTGCCAGATACATCCAATTGGAAACAGGGGTTTGAAACAGAGAACACTGAGGAAATTGTGGAGACAAGAGGGGGAGTGCTTTCCTGCACATTCCTCCACACCAGATTGGAGAAAGGGGTATATGACAATCTGCTGTGTGTATCATCCATCCATCTATCTATCTACGAAGCAAATTAATGTGCGTGTTAAAGTGGAGATAGGATTATAATCTATTTTCAGCATATTTTCTTGGCCTTAAAAAATCTCCACAGAAATGTCAGGACCTTGTGGTTCTACTCTAAATGGGTAGGTCTGCTCCCCAGCTGCCCTAGAGACACTGATAGTATGGCTCACAAGTATGTTGCTGGAATAAAAGCACAAGCATGTTGCTGGAATAAAAGAAAAGAGAATCTCTTTCTTAAACCCACAGATTTGCTCTGATGGAAGGTGCCATTATACAGAAATGTTGGCCAAGGAGTTTTTTAAACAAAATGAAACTGAAGCGGGGTGTAGAATGGGATTTCACATGCCCAGATAAAATAAACACAAAAGAAGTTAATGAACAGCTAAATGTCTGACTAAATTTGGAGCCTGGTGAAAGTAGGCAGCAATGCTCGGGGCATGTGCCTTTCTGCAATGTGATCTCTCTTCTTAGTCATTGAGCTGATCTAGGTTGAGGACTAGTCCCAACAACTTGGACACTATTCCCTGGAATGCTGTGTTAGTCACTGCTTTACCTCATGATGGAGTGGTGTGGTGGCTGCCTTTAGCATGGGTTTCTAAAATATCTGGCAAGTGAAGAGTGGCAGAATTTCCTGGCTCCTCCTCCCCCCACCCACCTTTTATAGCAATGTCCTATAATTTTACTTAAGCGCCTCCCATAGGGGAAAAAGAAACAAAACAAAAAGAGTTCTTATTAGCTCATTGTCTCGTCCTGACAAGTGTAGGATCAGTTGCTGGCTGGTTTTGCTCACTTTCCATTTAATAAAAAGAAGTATGCTCCCTTTTCATTTGGAGAATTATATATATTTTAAATAAAATTACTATCCAGTATGGTATGCTGAGAAAGGCATGGCATGCTTTTGGGTAGCCAAATGGATAAGGTGGTTTGGGTTTGGCTTCTTCCTTTGCCACAAGTGTATTGCATGATTCTAGAGTAGTTACCTTGGATGGGTTCGGGTGATCAGTTGGTGCGCCTCCTCATATGACGGTGAACTGCTCTTCTCTTGATAAGAAGTACTGCCTGTACCTCAGCCAGAAAAAGATGGAAGCTTCTCCTAATTATTTTCTTATAATATGTAGGTCATTATATGGTAATTATATGGTAACAGATATGCAAGTTTTGGGCAGTATAGAAATATTTTAAATAAATAAAATAAATAACTGCAATCTCCATGGGATATCTGAAGCCGTGTGATTCTTCAGACGATTCCATTTTCATTGGTCTTTGGCCTGCAAAGAACCTCTGTTCTATCTATAGCTCAAAACATCCAGACCTTGTTCAGGCAAACTTCTTTGTGACATCAACAGCTTATTATTTTTAACTCAGTGGAGTTAAAAATAATCAAAACCAACAAAGTACTATGGCATGTTATGGCATCTTAAAGATTAACAAATTCATTGGCCTAAAAAATTTCCAAAGGAATGACAGGACCTTGTGGTGCTACCCTTAACAGGTAGGTATGCTCCCCCACTGCCCTAGAGACACCGATAACATGGCTCACAAGCTTTGTCAATTGCATGAGAGAGAATCACATTTATCAAGAATCTTTGCAAGGAAGTGACTTTGTGCTATGGAATTCTCTTTTTCTGCAGAGATTTCTCAGAGAGATCGTAAGGTTTCATGTGGAAGAAAGATGAGAGCTAGTTGTTCATGTTTCCTGTTTTATGTTTTGGCATTGCCTTGCCATTTTGATTGCTCTGACAAGAGCTTTTTAATGTGGGCTCACTGAAATAATTTAAAGATTCTGTCCAGATTGAAAAGCAAGTTTGGATAATATTGGCATGAATCAGTGCTGTATTTGTTTGGAGACAGGAGTGGAGTGGTCAATAGGCAGGAGGAGGAAAGGTATCTCTGTGTGTCGAAGCATACATTCTGCGTGCAGAAGGTTCCAGGAAAAGATCTAGGGTAGAAGGAATGGGAATAAACCTCTGCCTGAGAGCCTGGAGGGGTCCTGCCAGTCAGAATAGATGGTACTTGACTGGATGGACCAGTGGTCTGATTTGGCATAAGGCAGATACATATGTGAATATAAATACAAATTATTACCTGTTCTTTCATGAGATGATTAATTTTTATAACCTGGTGCCCAGTTGAGGTGTTTTGGGAAGGGCTTGCACAAAGAAGGTGTGATACAGATGACTGATTGGGTTCCATTCCCAGACTCGTGCCTGTGGATCCTTCTAGGCTGTTACGTAGGAGAATTTTAGACTAGAACATAGGTTGCATCCCATTTTAAAGACCACTGTTGAACAACTATATAGTGACAAGTGTTTTCAAGCCCGTTTAAATAACGGGCGCTAGTAGGGGAGAGTTCTGCCGCTCGCCTTCCTTTTCCGCCCACCTGGCGGGCTCCCTCCTCCATCTTTCCCTCCCTCCCTGCCCGTCCTCCGGAGTCTGGGTGCTGCTGCTGCCGCCGGCTGCTCGTCCCGAGACAGCCACCCCGCAGAGCCGTTCGTCCAGCTCCAGTACCCCCGGCGGCTGGGCTTAAGAGCCCTCCGCTGCCGCTCGTGGCCTCTGCTGCTGCTCCTGGCCGCCGCTCCTGGCCTCCGCAGCCACCCCGCCGAGCCGCTCGGCCAGCCCCGGTACCCCCGGCGGCGGGGCTTAAGAGCCCTCTGCCACCGCTCGTGGTCTCTGCTGCCGCTCCTGGCCGCCGCTCGGCCTGCCGCTGTTCCTCCCCCTGCCCGGCAGCGGCGGCCGCTTCTTCTCGGAACGCCGCTTCTCCTTCTCTCGGTCATCATGGCCGCCTGGTTGCCGCGGTTGTGTCTCCCTCGGCGTGTTCTGGGCATGCGCGGAGCGCATGCCCAGAACAGCCCAGGGAGGCACGGACACACGCCTTGGTGTCCACGGATGGACACCAAGGCTTTTATTAGAGAGGATGAGAAAAGTACTAAACTCCAAGGCTGGAAAAATATGAATTCACAGGTCCTGGGAGTGGAAGAAGAGTGAACATGGCTTTGCTGTTTTTTCTACTTCCATTATTGTTTTGTCCTGCTGCCTCTGTCTTCTCAAGGGCTACTGAAATATTCAAATTGCTTAGCCTTTGCTTCTTAAGCTCCAGTTTGTGTTTAGATCTAACCTCAAGGTAGGTGAAACAGAAATAGCTTCAGGACCAGCTTTTTTGTTCCTGCTGTACAAGTAGAGGCGAGTGTCTTGGGTAAGGTGTGTGTAACTAAACAAATGTCTATAGTCTATAATTATATGACTAATTATATGACTTTGCAGAGTAGATGCATGCTTGTGATTAACTGACAAAGAATTCCTGAAGGGAATACAGTGTAAGTGACTCAAGTGTCAGTGTGGTGTAGTTGAGTGCAGTGCTGGTCCAAAATCCGTGCTACCCCTGTGAAGAGCTCTGTATGTGTGGCTTTCAGTAAATCTGCTTATTTACTACTACGGATATATATATTGCTCTTCATATACTGCTTTATATACTGCTCTTCAACAAAATTCTCAAAGCAGTTTACATAGAAAAATAAATAATAAATAAATAAGATGGTCCCCTGTCCCCAAAGGGCTCACAATCTAAAAAGAAGCATGTCTTCTGCAAAGGCTCTCTGCTTGCATGTCCTACCAGCATCAGAAGTGCATTGGGTTGTGATGCTTTCTTGGTGGCCACACCCCAGTGAGGGAGGCTTTCCTTGCCCCTTCACCTCCTGTCTCTTGCCTCCCATGAACTAGTGTGTTTCTTGTTTTAGTGGTTGTCACTTCTAAATTATTGCACATGTCTGTGGTACTAGTCTAACCACTCATTTAGGTCTGCTTATGCTAGATGTAGGTTCCATGTAGCCAGCGCTGGGATGTTCCCTTCAGGCCCATCACTTTTTCCTTTAACCTCACTCACTTGGTGAATGAGGAACCAACAAGACCTGTCTGGTGATTACCATTAGGAGGGGAACTAAGCTTTAGTAACTGTGATGAGCCAACCAGTAATCTCTTCCAAGTCTTATATGAACATCTTTTTAAATAACAAGAAAATATTGCCTCCAGGATTTTTGCAATCTTGCTAATAACACCAGCTTGAGATATATATCAACAGTCCCAGAGAATTCTGCATGTTGTGTTTTGTATGATCTTGTACCACTTAGCTTCTGTCTCAGCCCTTGTATGTTAAATGGGAACAGAATGTCTTGGAATGAAACAGAGGCTGTCCAGACGGAAAGATCAGAGAGGGGTGGGTGGGTGGGGGTGGGGTGGGTGGTTGGGACCCCTTTCAGAGCACTGCAGTCTTTCAACACTGCATAAACAGTCTGGGGAGCACCTGTTCTCTGCTTAGGGCACGACTGCGAGTTGGTCTGCTCAGTATTGTCTCTCACTGTGGGGACAGACAAGCTGACCTCTGTGATCTCTTTCAGCTCTTGTGATTCTTCTGCCTGTAGCCTTAGGCGTGCACAGAAGGGAATGACTCCAGTGCCGTGCTAAGGATTACACAAAGAACCTGCCCTTGCACATACTGTTTTATGCCCAGGCCAAAACTTTGATCCAAGAATGAGCTACCCCACCCGCTGCAGTGAGAGGGGTTCTCGTCTTCCTTTTGGGAACTTGTTTCCTAATTTCTTTGCCTTGCAAGCTGGGAGGCTGAGTGTGATTTTCATCTGGTGGCTTCAACCTCTGTTTCTTTCCTTGGAATTATGCTTGCTTACATTTTGTATTTGCAAAACTGCCTTTGCCATTTTGTAACCCACTCACTCGGTTTGGATAGATCATTTTGGAGCTCCTCACAATCTGTTTTGAATTTCACTAGCCTAAATAGAGATGCTGCACATATCATGCGGTATAGAAACAAACAAGCAAATCTAAACAAACAAACAAACAAACAAATAAATAATAGTTTCATCTGCAAATTTGGCCACTTCGCTTCTTACCCTAACTTCTAGATCACTTATGAACAACTTAAAGAGCACTGGTCCCAGTACAGATCCCTAGGGGACCCCACTGCTTACTTCCCTCCATTGTGAAAACTGTACATGTATTCCTACCTTCAGAACTCTTGGATGGATGCCATCTGACCCTGGTGATCTGTCAATTTTTAGTTTTCCAAGATGATTTAGAACATCCCCTCTCCTCACCTCAAATTGGCCCAGTTCTTCAGCCTCCAAGCCTGGGAAGCTCAGTTCTGGAGTGAGTATATGGTCAGTAACGGCATCCTCTGCCATGAAGGCAGATGCAAAGAACTCATTCAGTTTCTTTGCAATTTCCTCTTTATCCTCCTGAATAATCCCTTTCACACCCTCATAATCTAAGGGACCAATCGCCTCCCTCAGGTTTTCTGCTTCTGATATGTTTAAATAAGTTTTTGTTATGCCCCTTGACACTTCTAGCTATATTCTTCTCAAACCCTCTTTTTATTGACTCCTTACATTTCTTTTGCCAGAGTTTATGTTCTTTCTTGTTCTCTTCATTTGGGTAGGTCTTCCATTTTCTGAATAAATACTTCTTCCTTTTTATAGTTTCCTCGACTCTTCTTGTCAGCCATACTGGTCTCCTCCAGAACTTGGTGGTACCTTTCCTCCTTCTTGGTATACATTCCAACTTAGCTTCTATTATTGTGGTTTTAAATAAATCCCATGCTTTCCGGAGTGATTTGAGCCTCCTGACTTTCCCTTTCAGCTTCCTTTTTATCAGTCCCCTTTTCGAGAAGTTTCTTCTTCTGAAGCCCAACACCATTCACATATAAGTTGAATTGGATCACACTATGGTCACTATTCCCCAATGGTTCTTCAACTCTGACATCTCACACCAGGTCCTGGGCACCACTCAGGATTAAGTCCAAGGTTGGCTTCTCTCTGGTTGGTTCCGTGACCAACTGTTTTAAGGCACAGTCATTTAGCACATCTAGAAATTTGGCCTCTTTCAATACCCACACTTGAATACCAATAGGACAACTATTTATATACCACTTTTCAACAAAAGTCTCCAAAGCTGTTTGCATAGATATAAATAAAATGGCTCCCTGTCCCCAAAGGGCTCACAATATAAAAAAGAAACATAAGGTAGACAGCAGCAATAGCCACTGGAGGGATGCTGTGCTGGGGTTGGATAGGGCCAGTTGCTCTCCCCTTGCTAAATGAATGGATTCATTTATTTATGGTCAACGACCAAATAAACACTACAACAAAGGACAATACAGTACAATACAATAACATAAGTAAAAATTTAAAAACCAGTTTGCAGACACCTTATTTTACATGCCTCCGAACAAAAACAAGCAATCCTATGAGTAAATCCTTCATGCTTATCTCCTAAAAAATAAACAATAAAATGTTCCTCAGACCAATTCAAATGTTTCTTTTGGTAGGGGGTGATTTGAATGGAATGGGCAATATCATAAAAAGGGCAGTTAAACAAAATATGTGTTAATGTTTCCACCTCAGCAGCTCCACATGGGCACAAATGTTCCTCCAAGGGGATCCCTCAAAATCTGCCCTCCAGAACAGCTGAAGTCTCCCCTTGCTAAATAAAGAGAATCTCCATTTAAAAAAATGTTTCTCTTTGCTCAGTTAGCAGGGGATAGCACGGACTTGAATTTGCCCAGTCTATGTGAGGGTAACTGAAGTCACCCATTATTACAGCTCTGTCGCTCTTTGATGCCTCTTTGATTTGCTTCTCCAATTCCAGGTCACTCTCAGCATTTTAATCTGGAGGGCAATAGCCTTTCAGTCCTTGTATTGTCACCCATAATGATTCTGTGGGGCAGAACAGCAACTGTCCCAATTAAGACCAGCTGTCCCAGTGGCTGTTGCTGGTGTCTCCTTTGTGGGTTTTTCTTTTCTTTGTGAGCCCTTTTGGGGCAGGGAACCATTTTCTCTTACCTTTTGCTATGGTAATTACTTTGAGAACTTTTTATTTGTTGAAAACCAGTATATACACATTTTTAATAATATTGCTAATAATTAATGCAGAATTCTGTTGTTTTTTAAAGGTGCAGAGCTCTGGTGTCTACTCCTAAAGAAATACAGTTAATTTTTACCTCCATGACACTGTGGAGAAGCCTGACTGATGGCAAAGGAAAGGCTGTATTCAGTGGAACAGGGTGGTCCGCATAGGATCTTTAATTCCCAGCACTATTTTTCTCAGTTTCCCATTGAAATGCAAGAGCAGTCTTGTTGTTCCCCATGAGATACTGCTCCTGGCCAGGACAACTGGAGACAGAAACGATTGTTCTGTGCTTCACTGGCCATCAGCCCTGCATAAATCACTATGCTTCATAAACGACCTCCCGCTCTCTGTCTACAACATTTAAAATGAAGAAAAGAGTCCTCCTTTAGTGTCTTGTCATAGTTTTACTTGCTTTATCTGCAGACCTGTAATGAATGATTAGAAAACGCATCTAATGATGCTTCAAGAATCCCTTGTTAGTCTTACGGCATTAATGGGTGAACATGTGATAAAGGGAATTAGCCAATAAACCAGTTTAATGTGGCATTAATCAGAACCAGAAACCTCAAAATACAGCTATTATATCATGCACAGAAGCCTGGCCAAACTTTCCATATCTGCTAAGCATGTGCTAAATGGTGTTTTGTTTTAATGGGTGCCCCTCACTGAGAAGAGAAAAATAACAGGGCGATGTTAGTATTTTCATTCAATGAGTGCAGTCTTTAAATGGAAAAATTTTAAATTAGCTGGTAGCAGTTGCCTTGAGTATCCTGTTCCATTGTTGTCATCCTCCCCTCCTACAGTATGGTGGTGCCAATCTTCCATTGGTAGTGCATTCATGCAAGGTCTGAAGGAACTGATTCGTTTAGTTCCTAACTTGCTGTCCTGGGATGATACCTAATGTACCCCAGATGTGGCTTCTACTGTAGTGATCCTGAAGCATTCCAGCAAATCATGTCCTTTTCCAGCCTGCTGCAAAGAACAGAATGAGACTCTGATAGAGTACAGCAGGTAGGAGAGGATTGTGGGTAGCTGGACTGCTGTAAGATTTGTGAGAGTGTGTGTGTGGTGGGGGAGTTCTTTCTGGATCTCTTAAAATGGATGTTGACCTTTGGTCAAGTAGTGAATGAAAGAATTGAGGATACACGGGCCAGAGAACAAAAACATATACAGGATGGTATATATACTGTGTATAAGAGTCTATTCACACACACAACTTACATAAATGAAACACACAAATTGCTAAAGAAATTATTTGTGTTCTAGACCCCCCAAAAGTGTAGCTGAAGGTCAATTATGTCCATGGTCCTATTACATGTAGACATATAGTCCTTCCAGATCTTTTCTCTTGCTGGTTCTGTGTTCAAGTTGTTGCTCCAATTATTACTCATAATTCTTCCAGATCTTTTGTCTTTGCAAGTTCTTATTCTGAAGGTAGCTCCATGTACAAATGTTGCTCCTTCTGATAGATGCTCCTTGTCCAAAAAAAATACCCAACAGGTATCCTAGGTAATTTTAACCTGTTTCCTCCTGCTTGAACAGGACTTCATCAGGAGAAGTGAGCTGAATACATAATAACACATGTATCATTTTAAAATATCATTTAAAATTGTATCATTTTAAATTCCCTGCCGGGCTGCAAAAGTCTTTAGGAAGCCTTCTGTGCGTGCGCGCGCAGAAGGCTTCCAGAAGACTTTTGCAGACGGTGGGGCGGGGGGTGGGAGGACATTCCCCTGCCGCCCGCCCGTTTATAGAGAGAGCGGTCGGGTCCGGGGCGAGATTTAAGGGGGCAAAAGGGGGCTTCAAGGGGGCGGCAGCAGCAGGATCTTCAAGGGGGCGGCAGGGAAGTATCCTCCCGCCCGATTTTTTAAACACGGAGGAGCCATCGTCGTAGATAGAAGCGGGCGTGCCGCCGGGATTTTTTAAATAATTACGGCGCCAAAGGTGGAAAGCGCGGGAGGGGTAAGTAAAGCCCCCCCCCCGCCCTTAATGGAACGCCCCACCCCAGTGCCGAACCGCAGCTCCGCGGTTCCGTGCACACCCCAAGTACCTTGGTCTGAACAAGCATTAGAAATACAGACTTTTCAGAATTAAACGCAAATGTTCTGACTGGGCTCAAGTATTAGACCATATTTGCGCTACAGCTTTAAAACTGTTCTCAAACCAGGATTGCTGGCTTAATTTCTTACAGGGGACTCCTGGGAATTGTAGTGCTGATTGGATGCTGGGATTTCTAAAAAAGAACTCTCAGCCTCCTTGGAATTCCTTAGGGGAAAGTCATGCCAGTTAATCTGTTTGGGTTTTGTTTTTTGGTTTTTTTTGTCGCCGCACAGATGTCTCCTTTAGTGGTTATTGTCACTGAATAATATGTTCAATTCTATAGATAAACAAAAGGCTCCTTTCCCTGGGACACTAAATATGTCATGTTTTATAGACAATAAATCCATAGGAAAAATAGGAGGTGGGGAGTGAGATGTTCTAGGACAAAATGATGCCTCTGAAGTTGCTTCTTGTCTTTTGACAGTGGAGCGTAGTGATTTTTCATGCTGGCTGGGTTGTCAGGAAGCCAAGAAAGGAGCCCTGCCGTTCTCTTCCAGATACTATCTTGGATGTATGCTGTCATCTCAGAGCCTCACCCTTCACTTATAAATGCTCTCTGCTGCCAACTATGCTGTCACATCTTTTAGGAGAAAAAGAAAATCTTTTTGTGTGTAATTGGGCAAAAGGGACAGACGGAGATGAATCAGTTTTGGAGATGGCCATGTTCTTGTCATGACATGTTTTTCACTGTAACGTTTCTCAAGAAATGGCATAACTTCCAAATAAATATGGGGGGAGCAAGCAAAAGAAAACGCATATGTGGAGCAAGCTGCAGTTACTTAGTAAATCCACAAGTACAGAACTGACTCCATGTTTCGGGCCTCCCCCCACATCTCATAAGAACATAAGAACAGCCCTGCTGGATCAGGCCCAAGGCCCATCTAGTCCAGCATCCTGTTTTGCACAGTGGCCCACCAGATGCTGCTGGAAGCCACAGGCAGGAGTTGAGGGCATGCCATCTCTCCTGCCATTACTCCCCTGCAACTGGTACTGAGAGGCATCCTGCCTTTGAGGCTGGAGGTGGCCCACAGCCCTCCGACTAGTAGCCATTGATGGACCTCTCCTCCATGAAGTTATCCAAACCTCTCTTAAAGCCATCCAGGTTGTTGGTTGTCACCACATCCTGTGGCAGAGAGTTCCACAAGTGGATCACGCGTTGTGTGAAAAAGTACTTCCGTTTGTTGGTCCTAGACCTCCTGGCAATCAATTTCATGGAGTGACTCCTGGTTCTAGTGTTGTGTGAGAGGAAAAAGAATTTCTCTCCAATTTCTCCAAACCATGCATGATTTTATAGACCTCTATCAGGTCTCCCTGCAGTAGTCTTTTTTCTAAACTAAAAAGCCCCAGGTGTTGTAGCCTTGCCTCATAAGAAAGGTGCTCTAGGCCCCTGATCATCTTGGTTGCTCGGTGGGTCCAGAAAGAGTGCCACCACCATATGAAGACTATGGGCATAGAGGTGGTCTTGGAGATCATAGTGGGCCCTGGGTAGCTGCCCAGTGATATGGACCCCTGATGGAATGGGTTGCTATTTCTAATTCTGCCACCAAAGAAACTATGAGCAAGATCCTTTGTTTTGAAAATATGAGCAAGACCATATTTGCATTGATTCTTATGGTTTTCTTGGCACAGCACACGACTCTGATGATGACTAATGAAGCCCTACATGGCTGTGGTCAACTGGATTTTGAGGATTACTTTGCCCTATCCTGACCCCAAATCAGCTGGGAAGGCTCAACTTTATATCCCATATATCTTAGATGTTAAAATTCTCGCGGATGTGACACTAGAGGTTCCTGTGTCATGGTGATTGAGTAACTGTAATATCAGTCATTCAGGTATTACACTTAGGTATAAGACCTAACCTGGGGCTTTTTGATGCCATCAGGATAGGTCTATGATAGTTTGTCTTACTTTTTCCCCCTCCTCCAGGTGTCTTTGTTGAGGTACATTCAACCATATGGTTACTGAACACAGAAGAAGGAAAGGGGGATAGTTGAACATTAGGTGACAAAGGGAAAGGTTTCTAATGAGTTGTTTTCCTTTCTCTTGTTGCTTCTTCACAGTTCTGCTAAATTGTGACAATGCGTGAATACAATGAAAACAAAGAGACATGTGGGACCATCTGTCTCAAATACTTGCTCTTCATCTTCAACTTCTTTTTCTGGGTAAGGTACCACCTCTGGCCATTTTGTGTACTGCCTGAATTTAAAAAAACCTGCCTCCTTGCTGCATGCTGGGAGTTTGGGATATCTTGGAGAGGAGGGATAATGGGGATAGTTTCCCTTTTTTCCTTTTTCACTTTTCTGTGTGATAAGTCTGTCTGCCAACCTGCCCCAGAATAAGCAGATGTAAATTGAAATTTTTCAACAGCACAGCCAAGCTAAAAGTTGATAATACTTAGAATTTGTATAGCACTTTTTTGAGTGTGCAAAGGCCTAGGTCGACATTGAAATCAGTAGAGGCCTCTCCATTAAGGGGTCCTCGATTGGGTCTTGTTGAGTCATGATTGACTAAGCAATATATGGTCCCCCTGGATGGTGCTGTCTTATGTAAAAAGGGGAAACTTTTACCCATGTGCGTGTCATTCTCTTTGTCTTTCTAAGCTGGCAGGTGGAGCTGTGATGGCGGTAGGCATCTGGACCCTGGCTGAGAAGAGTGATTACATTAGCCTCCTGCAGTCCAATACATACATGGCAACAGCCTACATCCTGGTGGTGGCAGGAGTTGTCGTCATGATTACTGGCATCTTGGGCTGCTGCGCCACTTTCAGAGAGCAACGGAACCTGCTAAGAGTGGTGGGTTTTCTTTTAAATAAAGTACTTTGAGGTATGGAATAGCATGGAGAACTGTACTTGTGACCAGATTTCCCTGCTTTGTGAAGGTACAGAAGCAGACTTGAAGGTTGGAAAGATTCCAGTAAAGAGATGGTTCACATGTTACTTACTCTTCCTCTGATATTAAGTATGTAAGAGTGAAAATCTATTTTTGCTCCAGGTATGTGTTGGTGGAATGAAAACAAGCATGCTTTTCTGATGTAGGGTAAAAACAGTAATGTGTGAAGTGGGCCTCTTTGTGCCCTTGCTGTGTGACCTTTTGTTGTGATATGTGCCAGTACTGTATGGACAAAGCTCTTAATGACATTATTTTATTATATTATTATTATTTATGTTTCAGTTATTATAATGAATGAAGTTATTTTTATAAGATGAGACACAATGCTTCTGAGAGCATGTGATGATACTGGAACTGACATGGCCTGTAGACCATACCAGGCTATTTTAGCATGAATACAATAGGCTCACTGTGTGAAAGAGTTCTCTCTCTCTCTCTCTCTCTCTCTCTCTCTCTCTCTCTCTCTCTCTCTCTCTCTGCTTCTATCTTTCGAAGCCAGGAATTACAGATGGAAAATTTGGTACTATCCTCTGTGTTATTTTGCCACAGAAAACTAATAATTGTCTCTTGGGGGGAAAAAACCCCCTTTGTTCGCCTCTTCCCTCCCCTGAGTGGCTGGTTGTGACAGATCTATTGTCTCCTGTCACTTTGGCCTCCAGTTTAGTTAAGTAATACACACAAAACAAATACTTTGTGGCCAGCCAGCCTTCTGCCAACCCGGAGCTTAGCTTATATCTAAGGCATCTTTGCAACAAGAGTAAAGGGCTCTGCACCAATTCCTAGCTGCGCGAAGTATCCATATTCTGGCACGGAATGTCCAGTAAAAGGGTCATTTGTCGATCATTGTGGCAAACAGCAGTCAGGGAGGGGGCATGTGGTGCTTATGATCATAATACTTATAAAGCTAAAAGATAGGGATGTGCACAAACCTATGTTCAGAGGCGCTTTTACGGGCCTCCAAACAGGTTCAAACACCGGGCAGTTCGGAGGCTTGAAGGTGGGGGTGGGACAACTTTAAGGGAGGGGGAGGGGGCACTTACCCCTCCCTCTGCTTTCCTCCTGCCAGCGCTCTGTTGTTAAAGACTCTGTCGGGACGGCAGCATACCTCCCTGCCACCCCGTTCCCTCCTTGGCCGGAAGTGGCCGGAATTGCCGGTTGCGCATGAAGGGCATGCGCCCAAGCTAGCACAACGTGCACGCACGCCCGGTAGTTGAGGGAGAGGTAAGTGCACCCTCCCCCGCCCTTAAAGTTGTCCCACCCCTGCCTTCGAACTGGCCCCTGCCGGTTCCATGCACATCCCTACTAGAAGACATGCCTTCATAATTGTGGCCTCTAGAACCTTTCCTGCATTGCCCAGTGGCCTCTCACTTTGTTCTCACCTCTTTTGTAGCATCAGGTGTTATAACCAAGGATAGGCGCTTAAACAGTGAGGACTTGTGAACTGCATTTTTTATTTCATACATTTATATACTGCCTCAACTCATATCTCAAGGTGCACTTTTTAAATTTAGTTATTTATTTATTCAATTTGTATACTACCCTTCCTAAAGTGGCACAGGGCAGTTTACATTAAAATAAAATAAAAACCCCATTTAAACCAGATTAAAACTAAAACTGTAATTATTTATTCAGTTCACTTGGGTGTGGTGCAGCTTATTCACTTGTTGGTTGGTGGGAGAGGGAGAGGGATGGCTGGTCTCCCATCCACCAATCCTGGGCATTCTGTTATTTCTAATCATGACTATCACATTTCCTTTAGGGCTGCCAAATCAAAATGGAATAAAATGACAGTAACAAAGAGCTGTAATGGAAGGAATGTGATTCTACAGCTCTAGAGATGTGCTTTTTAAAATCAGAATGACAGTCCTAATCACTGCTGGAGTATAACCACCCCCACCCCACCCCCCACCATAATTTCTGTGTTTGTATGGGGAGTGGTGGGGAGGTATAATTTCAAGTGAGATAATAGGAGAACACAGCACAGGAAGGAATGGCTTTCCAGCTCATTGACTGGTTGTTTCTTTCCCCCTATTGTATCCGTCTGACAGAGGGATGATGTCAGTTGTATTGCATTAACAGTCTTTAACAATAGAAAAGCAATCTCTTGTTTTAAGGCGTGCTCCTACTCTTTTCTAATCTTGCATTTAATGTAGACTCCAGGCTTTGGTTGGCCAGCCTTCTGCTAGGTTACTCATGCCTGTGGTATGAAAGACACCTTGTCCAAGCATGCAGATGGTTTGAGACGTCAGAGAGCTTGTGGGATGTGAATGACTGAGATTGTACTCCCAGACTGAAGCCTAGCTGGCAAAGGAAAACTTACTAGATGTGTCTCTTGCTCAGCTGCAGAGTTCAGCAGAGACTGAAAAAGAGAAACAGATCCAGTAGATACTGCAGAGTCTTCTTCATTACAAAGCAAGGCTTTGAACAGCTGTGATGAATCTGGTTATTGCCAGTCTTTGGGATACTGAATCTGTTCACTCAAAGACCCACCCCTGTCTCTTCCAAACTAGCTATAAAAGTTCCTCCAGTACCCAAGAAAATACCGCCTCCAAGTTTAATTGGATTACAAAAAGTGTATCCTAGTAATTATGTATGGAAGGATACAGTGGAGTGAGTGAGTGTATGTGATTGTAGCCACACACACACCATAGCCTTAGGAACTTAGGAAGCTTCCATATACTGAGTCAGACCTTTGGTTTGTCTAGCTCAGGATTGTTTTCACGGACTGGCAGTGGTTTCTCCAAGGTTGCAGGCAGGAATCTCTCTCAGCCCTATCTTGGAGAAACCATGGAGGGAACTTGAACCTTTCTGCTCTTCCCAGAGCAGCTCCATCCCCTGAGGGGAATATCTTACAGTGCTCACACTTCTAGTCTCCCATTCATATGCAACCAGGGCAGACCCTGCTTAACTAAGGGGACAAGTCATGCTTGCTACCACAAGAGCAGCTCTCCTCTGCCTTTACGGAATCAGACCATTGGTCCATCTAGCTCAGTGTTGTCTACACGGACTGGAAATATTGTCACACAGACAGGCTTCTCCAAGCTTGCAGGCAGAAATCTCTCTCAGCCCTTTCTGAAGATTCCAGGTAGGGAACTTGAAACCTTCTGCATGCAAGCATGCTGATGCTCTTCCTAGAGTGGCCCCATCCCCTAAGGGGGATACCTTACGGTGCTCACATGTAGTCTCCCATTCAAATACAAACCAGGGCAGATGCTGCTTAGTAAAGGGAACAATTCATGCTTGCTAACACAAGACCAGCTCTCTTAACCAAACACATGTTAAATTCCTATATCTAAATTCATAGTCACTGTGCCTATATATCAAAGCATCAGTGATAAACTCATTAATGCAGTCCATCATGGATTCTAGAAGATATAAAATCCCAGTTAAGTTCAGACTTCATAGGCAGTTAATGGTTATAGGAATCTTCATGTAGTTTGGGGCAGAGAAATGTTTCTCTGCGAAGTCAGACACTTGCCTTGTTGCAATCACTGTTTTTCTTCTTTTGAAACAGCTGCCTGGCAGTTCAGCCCAAAATTCCTGAAGCTGACCCTGGGCTGCCTCAGGCTTGTCCTTGGCTTTTGCCCAGTTGAGAGAGCACTCCCTACAAGAAGCCTGCTTATTCCAACATCCTCTCTGCCCCAAGCCATTAAGCATTCCAGTGTCACCTAACAAGCTTGTGATGAGTTCCTAATGATGTCAGTGGAAGGAGTTGCATTTCAAGACAAGTGGCTCCGGCAAGAGCAAAGTAGGAATCGCAGCTGTGAAAACTATTGGGGAGGGGCCATAGTTCAGTAGCAGCACACAGTCCTAGTATCTAGGAGGTCCAAGATTCAATCTCCTGGCTCTTCAGCTGAAAGGAAACAGGGATCTGAGAGCGTAGAGAGCCACGGCCACTCAAAGGAGACAATACTGGGCTAGATGGACATGACTCAATGTAAGGCAAAGGAATTTCTCTCTCTCTCTCAAAATACTAGATATTGGGAGCCCTACTCTGACATTTTGTTGTCTGCGTGAACAGATGTCTTGACACATGTACATGTGGATGAATGTAGATGTGTTCACTTTAAAGTGAACCTGGCTATAGGCCCATAAAATGCAGGGTAGTATGCATGCTTTGAACATAATGTCTGAATAGGAACATAGGAAGCTGCCATATACTGAATCAGACCATAGGTCCATCTAGCTCAGTATTGTCTACACAAACTGGCAGAGGCTTCTCCAAGGTTGCAGGCAGGAATCTCTCTCAGCCCTATCTTGGAGATGCCAGAGAGGGAACTTGGAACCTTCTGCTCTTCCCAGAGCGGCTCCATCCCCTAAGGGGAATATATTACAGTGCTAACACATCAAGTCTCCCATTCATATGCAACCAGGGTGGACCCTGCTTAGCTAAGGGGACAAGTGATGCTTGCTACCACAAGACCAGCTCTCCTCTTCCAATGAATAACTGTACATGTATACAGATCTGCATGTGTGTGTGTACATTATACACAGGTTGTATGTGTCTTGAACATATTGTGTGAAAAGGGCTAGGATCATCCAGTGAAATCTGGTGTCCTGTCCCATGGCACAGAACCCACCAGGTTTGGCAGGTAATGAGACAAGGCAGGGTTGATGCGGCACTACAGACAGGTCCATGGGACACACTGATCTGTAAACAGCCAGAGGCAGAGTGAGCTCTTAAATCCCTCTTAGCTCAGTCTACCCCTGCTGAACTCCAGCTCTGTCTGGAGAGCAGCAGCCTGGAAGGGGCAGCCCTCTAGCCTGGAGTCTGGCACTCCTCCTCCTGCAGTTGATCCTGCCTCACCTGCCTCTGACATGCAGATAAAGGGCGGGGTGGTGAAGAGAGGGGAGGAGCCAGCTCTTTCAGGGGCTTGGTTTCTGAGGGTGTCGCTTCGGGGTATATGTGTGTTGGGCTCTACGGATGCTGTCTTGGAGGGCTCTGCCCCGGGCGCTCTCAGGCTTGGGCCTGGGTCTGGTGCTGGTCCCACTTCTTCAGGGTTGGACTGAGAATCGCTTGCGGAGGCGGGGGTCATGATGATCAATAGTAGATCCAGCACAGACGCGGGGGGAAGTACTTCTTCACACGATGCATAATGAAGTTACAGAATTTGCAGAGCTTTAAAAGAGGTTTAGACAGATTTGTAGAGAATGGATCTTTCAGTGGTTATTGGCCATGATGACTATATGAAACCTCCATGTTCAGAGGCAGTATGCCCCTCAGTTGCTGGGGGGCAAGAGCAAGAAGAGACTAAACCCTGCTTGTGGTCTTCCTGGAGGCATCTAGTTGGCCACTGTGGGAAACAGGATGCTGAACTATATGGCCCTTTTGCCTCCTCTTATGTTGATCAGACTGCTTCATATGTGGACTGTGTTATTTTTGTGGCTGCATCAGATTATGTTACCATGCTAATGGATGGTTAATAATAGAAATGGCTCTGCCTTGATTAGTCATGGCCGTTCAGGGTTCTGATGTGAAACCCATACAAAAGCTGTGGCCATAGCTCCTTCCTGACAACAGGTTCTTGGGGCTGTGATTAATAGGGCTGTGCAAAGCAGTCATGATTTGAATTGGAGGGCACTTTGGTGTTCCAAATGGCCCCTTGATTTGAATCGGTGTTTCAGCTGACCATTCCAGCTCAATTCAGTTTGATTCAGAAGGCTGATGCAAATTGGACTGTACTTTTTTCAGGGGACGTGACCATTGCAGCAGCCCCTGAAAATACTATGATTCTCTGTGCCTTTCTCAGGACTGCAGGGAGAAAGAAACTACCCCTCTCTTCTGGGAGTCCTTTTAGTAGTGAAGATGCTGCTCCCTTGCTGTTGAAAGCAACAGAGAATTAAGAAGGAGAATGTCTCCACTCCTGTACTTACAACCAGTATGTGCGCGGGAGTCGGAGCTGAATTGAAGTGATCTGATCCAGCCAGCTTCAACCCGAATCCATCAGGATGATTTGGCCTTGATTCGAGCCTCAAAGCTTTGCACAGTCTTAGTGGTTAATATGTATGCTAACCACAGGACTCAGAAAATAATCTGAAAGCACTTTTTGTCTAAAAAGTGTTACTTAATAAAATGCAGCCTTTATTAAAGAGCCATATGTATATTACTCTGTATTCCTTAGATGAAATATGGGATACATGTGCAAGTAATATAAGAACTCTGATCTTCCTTGTACTCTAAGGTTTTCCGAGTTGCTTTGGTCTAGTAGACTTTTTATTGATAAATGAACTTTTGCACAGACTTCATGGTAGCATTTTTCCTGATGATTTCATATAATCACAGAGCATGAAGGCCAGAAACCTAGAACAAAATTTCTTCTCAACCCCAGGTAGAACAGTTGGCTAGAACCCTAAATGCAAAGCAGGTTCCCAGTACTTGACTCTTCATTTCCAGTTGTGCCAGCAGATCACAACCAGTTACCTTTTCCTTTTCTGTGTTGCTCGTTCACACAAAAGTACTGGCAGCCTGACTTGGTTTGTTTTGCCAGCAGCCTGTTTTGATGCATTTCATCTCTTAAGGAAACTGGATCTGTTTGTTAGAGGCTTTGAACATTTCCTTATAACTTGCAATTGATTTTCCAGGGCTGCTTTTCACATATGACATCATGCCTTGCTTCAGCTTTCTTATTTTGTTTTTGCAGTATTTTATATTGCTGCTGTGCATTTTCCTGCTTGAGATAATTGCCGGAATCCTGGCCTATATCTACTACCAGCAGGTAAGCAACTATTATGAAGAACTAGCAAATGACCCCCCTCTGTGTGACAGGCTGTATTTGCCAAACTTTCACTTTCCACAAGTTGCTTCTACACTCTCTCTCTCCCCACCCCCTGCCTCTTTTCTCTTCCCACAGTCCTGTCCTTATTTCTGCCGCGTATATATTATAGGACAAAAAGCTGCACTGACTACACCATTGTGACTAAGAAACTGATACATTGAAAAGTGTGTGTGTATATGTCTCTCCATAGTGCGATAGAGTTGTGGGCCCAGAGTGCAAATGCTGGAGAGTTTGATTCGAAGCTATGATGTGAGCCCATCTGTTCCTATTTTTGTATCTCAGTGTTCTCCTTCAATATTTAAAATATGCTTTATTTAAAGCCCTGTTTAGGTGCAGTCATTTGCAACAAATTGGCCCAAACAGTCATAGGTTTATAGCAGTTTGTCTTGTTTTTTTTTTTTTAAGGGATTGTTGTTCTCTGTTTGCCAATTTAATACAGCATGAAATTGATCAGCATAGGGCTGATCCAGAGCCAGGTTCATGATGTGTGAAAATACCCTCTAACAAAGTATCCAGCTAGCTGCATCTGTGCTTGGAACACAAATTTCCTGCCTGTATGTTGCCTTTTCTTCTTCACATGATGATATGAAATGGAATGACTAACAGTCCACTTGCTTCTTCAAGAGAATAACAGTCTGAAAATTATTTCCTTGATCTCAAAGGATGATTGTTGCTGCAGGACCTCCTGCTTATCAATAGCTCCTACTAATCCAGCTTGGGTTTGGCCGTCAGGAACCTACTGTAGGTTGACAGACTCTCTCTTCTCCTTTCCTGTGAGCCAGCTTCCTCCTCCACCTTTTCATTCATGGTAACCGCAGTTGCTGTGGTGTCCACATGGGGCAAATTATGGTTACTGCTAACTATAACTTATCTTCAAACCAGAATCATAAACCAAACTATATTTAGCAGTAACCATAATTTGCCCTATGTGGGCATCATGGCAAAAAACTGGGATTACCATGAACCAGGTCACGGAGGAAGGAGTTGGCATGGGGGAGGGAGGGGCAGAGTTAATGTGTGAGGCCACGCCAGGTGACATCTGGCTCAGACACAGTCCCTAACAAGGCATGATTTGAGGATATATTAGCATATATCCTCCAGGGCTGATGCTTCCTGAAGAATTGCACACAATGGGAATAAAAAAGCAGGACCCTAAAAGTACCCTTACCTCTTTCACAGAGGATCCACCTCTGTTCTGTGTGGAATCTGCAAGTTGCCGAATATGTTACATCACTTATGCCTGTCCACTGACTGGAGGATGAAATCCAAGCCTTAGGGAATATATGGCCTGTTTTGATGCCCGAGAGAGTGCATGTGCATGGCATGTTGGGATTTGCTGTTGCCGTTTGAATCACATTTGGTTTGCAAGTCTCAGTTTCTCTGCATGTCTTCTTTCCCTTGCAAGTGTCCTTTCCTCTGCTCCCCAGGGCTCAAAGTGCTTTGTCTTTTTGTAATTCCTCTTTTTATTTCTCCCCTTGCTACCACTTTCTCCCAGTAGTATGTGTATAAACTGTATGTGTGTTTATTTTTGCTGCCTCTGTTCCGTGCTGCAGTTCTTCCCTTTGAGTCCACAGGTAATTACCTTTTGTTTTCCCCCAAATAAGGCATTTGCTAGTTAAGTCTTCTTTTACAATAGCTTTTGGTGTCGTCAAGCCTTCCCCACCTTGCATTTATGCTAATTACTCGTATATGAAGCCATAATCTATGAATCCCCAAATATATTTGGGGGATTCAGATCAAAGGACTTGCTTGCACAAGCATGTGATCTTCCAGTCAGTCCTGGATACTATGTTTCCCTACTTATACAAGTGGAGTTCAAGGATTCACTGCTGTGTGTTAAATGCATAATTCTGGCTTTGTTTTCTGGGTATGTGCTCCCCTCTCCAAGTGTCACTCGATGATGGAGCACTATCTTTGTATGTTACAGGTCCCAGGTTCCTTGCATCCACAATTAAAAGATCTCCACTGGTAGGGTGGAGAGAGATTTTTGCGTCAGAACTTCTTCCACCACCAGTCAGGATTGATAGTGCTCAGCTGGATGGACCATTGGTCTGTCATGACCATTGCTCTTTATATCTATTGCATGGTAGTGAAAAACATGTTCCTTTATGATAGAACTCAGCAGTGGTAATGTACATGCATGAGCAAGAGTGTAGCTCATGGCGAACACCGCAGAACTTTACTTTCATGAGCAGTGGGGTTACTGACAGGCTGCCCCACAAACCTAGTCAAGCCACAGTTCTTGGGCCTCACCCCATCTGGTCATGTGGCTCGAAACTAGCTCCAATGCAGGTGCTTTGTCTTGGCTAGCTTAAGAAGCAAGCTGCCTATCTGGCATGCAGAAAAGATTAGAAAGGAGGCCTGGACTGTCTAGCAGAAGATAGAAGAGGAGAAATTCAGGCAAACAACTTGTTGGTTCCATCAGCCTTATTTAGAACTTGGGGATTGTCTAGAGCAAGCCTAGTCCACTAGCCTACAACTCCAACTCCCCATCTCACCTTGTGTTCAATCAATTTACATTTTGCAAAACTGAACCAGGGTCCTGTTGAATCACTCTGGGTGCAGTTTTGCATTGGGTTGAAAGTACACTTGAGGCAAAGATGGCAGCAATTATTACATAGGGAGCTGTGTTGAATAATGGTCTCCACATTATATTTCCATCTTCTACACCATTACTCCTTTCCGTGCAGTTGAATATGGAGCTGAAGCAGAACCTGAAGGACACAATGACCCAGAAGTACCGGAAGGAGGGAGAAGAGAGCGTGACTAGTGCAGTGGACAAACTGCAACAGGAGGTTTGTTATGTCTAGGAAACAGAATCAGATGAGGAGTAAGATAATATCTAATATATATCCCCAAGCAAAATGTTCTGCCTTTTTTGAGTTCTTTTCCTGTGGAGAGGGAAAGAAAAACAAAGCAGCAGCTTGATTTGTAAACTGTTGTAACTTTATGTCTGTGAGTAGGTGACACACATAAACCATCATTTCCTTACAGAACACACCAGGGCTTCTCAAACTTGGGTCCCCAAATGTAAGACTACAATTCCCATCATCCCCAGCCACAATGGCCATTGTAGCTGGGGATGATGGGATTGTAGTCCAACATCATCTGGGAACTCAAGTTTGAGAACTCTTGAGATACTCTATATCAGGCCTGCTCAACATGGGTCCCCCAAGCTGTTCTTGGACTACAACTCCCATAATCCCCAGCCACAGTGGCCAATAGCCAGGGATTATGGGAGTTGTAGGCCAACATCTAAGGAGGGCCAAAGTTGAGCAGCCCTGCCCTCTATAAACTTGATCACACAGCTCTAGCCTTTCCTTAATGTTAGATTCTGTAACTACTTTCTGCTCCATTAGCTTGAGTATGTGAACAATTAGCAGATCCGGGCACTCTGTAAGAGCTCAGACTATCAGGCCTTGGGGTGCATAGCTCCCAGGTCAAGCAATGCCTGAGGGGGCAATTACTATAGGTATGTCTCCTTGACCTGACCATGTATTCTGCTCAACATGCCTTGGGCCTGGTCACCTCTTGATAGGCAACTAAGTATCTATAGTTCTGGTGGGCTTATAATATTCTGATCAATAAGTCTCTCATAAATATCTGGTCTAGTCTTCTGGTTATGTTTCTGGTCTCCAGAAACAAGTTATATGATGTCCATATTCAGTTGACCATCTGCTAACTGAGTCTTCTGATAAACCTAGTTTGAACCCTTTACATCAAGGCTGCACAACTCCAGCCCTCCAGCTGCGGTTGGACTATAGCTCCCATTATCCTCCGCCACAGTGGGACATAGTCAGGGATGAGGGGAGTTGTAGTTCATCAGCAGTTGCTGGGTGGGGTGGGGGGCGGGCTGAAGCTGTGCAGCCCTGCACTATGTGTTCGAAGGGCAGCTTCTGGGAGACATTTGATAAGTAGCTATGTGCGTATTATATGGTCCTAAATAAAACATCCCCAGTTTACAAGCTCTGATGGCACCTCACCAAGAGTTGCAGCTGGCATGCGGTAAGGCAGCAGCAGACTACAGGGATGAAGGATTAGCTTTGAATGTCTTCAAACTACTTTAATAGCTTAAACATTTTGTTTTGTTTTTTTGCTAGCTGACATGTTGAGCACAAATATGTCGATCTAATAATGTTGTTTGTGCAACTTGCACAAATGCAAATAATACACAAGTAAGCCCATTATGTTTGATTTGCCTTACTTTTGTGTAACACAGTTTGTGCAAATTCTGCATTTGTGCAACTTGCACAAATAGTGTGTTAAAAGACTGACATACTCCTGCGCAGTGTGTTGGCCATGAGTCCAATAGAACTTAGGGAGGTTTTTACTTTGGGTAAATATGAGGACTTTTCTTAATGTGGAAGATACTGCAATCATCCATTTCACATTTGTCCCATTTTTGGAAGCAGTTTATCTCCACTTTCAAAGCTGAACAACAGAAAATGTACATTTAAAAAAAAGTCAGATTGTGAGCCTTTGGGACAAGGAACCATTTTTTCATATTCATATTCATGTAAAGTGGTTTGTATGACAGAAGAAATGAAAAAAAATAGTTTCTATCCCAAAGGCTAATATTGCTAAAATAACAAAAGACAAAGGTGGTACAGAGAACTAGTTACATTCTCTGTCATTCTACTTTGTAATTGTAGGCAACCTGCTTCAAGAAAAATGTAACAAGCAGGTAACTTCGCCACATTCAGAAAAATCCTCATATTTACTTAAAATGAGTTCTTGTTGTTGTAGATGATGATGATGATGATGATGAGAAGCAGTGTATAAATGTTCTAAAGAAATAAATCACACAGGAGCACAGCCCTTCAAGACAATTGGGGATGGAATGCCAGCTTCCATCAACTGATGCAGCTATATTTCAGATCACTCCATCTTGCAGCACTTGTTTGTACTAGATGATCATATTTGACATGCCTGCATTTTTCAGTTTAGAAAACTGGGACAGGTGTGGGCTTGGTTTGAAGTGAATCTCAGCTAATTCATATAAAAGAGCACTTCCAGCTGTATTTCAGACATTATGGAAGATTATTTGAGCTTTGCCTTATTTCAGATACAAGCCAAGACCTTCTTGGTTACACTTGCTTTTAGCAGCCAGATAGGAAATAGCCGATTTTGTTATGGGGTTTGGGGAGATTGGTGAAAATCACACACACGCACACACACACAGCCGGCATGACCCGCAGAATGCTGCTGCGACTCACAAAGCATTGACACTTGACTAGTCAGGATGTTGGCCACTGAGCTTAGTGGGGCTTTACCTTCCAGATAAATGTGCCTAATGCTTTTATCCACACTTACTTAGAAATAAGCCCTATTGAACTTAGTAGGACTTAACCTCTGAGTAAACATGCATAGACTCTGGCTTTACGCCTCTGAACTGAAAGTGAAGGAGACTGCTGGGCAGACACTCTCTAAGGAGGAATGTAATGAAGAGGATGCTATGAGCGTGCAGTGGCTCTGCGGGGAATGAGTTGGCTCCAGCTAGGACTCCTCTGCACCATGTTGAATATTTGACCTGCTTGCAGAGAATGTAGCTTGATACAGTGAGAACAACCAGAGTGCTTCTTCATTGACTGACTAAACCAGCAAGGTGGGTGTAGGCCAGCTCTCACACATCCCATGTATGACTGATAAGTAGCAATGATATCACTGTCTTAAAAAAAAAAAAAAGGCTTCCAAAAACAGTTTTATATTTAAGGAGCACTTTTAAACTGTAGGCAGTCATCATTATAGGACCTGTAGAAATGCCAGCTGAGCCAAATTTGCTATTGCTCTGGGAAGAGATATGTAGAGCCCTAGATGGCAGCCTGCAAGGAGCTTAATAAACCTCGGGTTTTGTTGCTTGACTGGTGAGCTGCTTTCTGCTTTGGTGGGTCACAGATTGTGTAGGCCTGAGAGGTGTGCAGTCCCAGAAGTAATACAGTTATAGTGGGCTGAGTGCTGTAACTTTTTCTGGCAATGCACTACACCAGCTAGTGTGTTCATACGTTGCTTCCCTCTGTCTGTCTGTCTGTGTATGTAGTTTAAGTGCTGTGGCAGCCATAATGCTTCAGACTGGAGTGACAGCGATTGGATCAAATCCCCCAATGCCTCAATGCGGAAGTTTCCGGACAGTTGCTGCAAGACAATAACAGATCTCTGTGGCCGAAGAGATCATCCTTCAAATATCTACAAAGAGGTAAAAATAAGGCACTAACTAAAAAGAGGGACAGAATAAAACGAATAGTAACCTCAGTCCTGGATTTCCATGATATTGTACTACTGTGCTTGCTGTTCTTCTAGAGTAACATGCACAAATGGATTTTTATATATTGTGCATTTTGGCACATGAGGCAGGGAACTCAGATGGCATGTCTCTTGCAAGTTGCATAAGATGGAGCCCATTTCACTAGATGTTCTCTTACATAAGTCTCATTGAACACCCCCTATTCATCCTATTTCAGTGATTATTACAACTCAAAAGGTTTCCAGCAAGCTTCTAGGGGAAAGAGTTTGAGTGCCAGATACAAACCTTTTTAAAGTATTTTGATTCTGGGGTTTCCTGAAGGGAAATAAAGGAAATATGAGAAGTTTCTCAACTCAAGCTGTGAATGTCCATGGGCTCTACAGGTGGGAAAGGTAAAGAGGGAAGCTTCAAAGAACAAAGGAACTCTTTGGCATAAAGATTGTAGGAGATTACAGAGACTTCTTGGCTAAAAAGCAGGATGTTATTGAGGAACGTAGGATGAGCTAGAAGGGGCAACATCATAACTTGACACCATTTAGCTGAAGTACCCACAGTATCAGGACTCTGGAAGCCAAGCTCAAGTGAATGCTAAAACCATCTTGGTTGCATTAGAATAGAATCAAATTTCCGATAGAAACATAATCATTTGTTTGCTTATCCTCACACTTGGTTTTAAGTTTATCTGGTGATTTAAAGTTTGCAGATGTTTTAATCAGTTGAGCTGCCTTGAGACCTGGTAACAAGTAATATAAAAATGTGTTAAATTCTGAAGCTTCCCATGTCATCAGAAAGGTTTTCACATGTTGTTTCTAGTCTGAATGATCCTGTAGCTCAACATCCTGGCTGGTTCCTAGGTGGCATTAGCAAGATTTAGCCGGTGGCTGTATGAATTCTTTTTTATTTTATTTATTTATTTATTTATTTATTTATTTATTTATTTATTTATTTTTAAACCCTGTCCTGTTCATAAGAGACTAGAGACAGATGGCCCATTTCAGCCAGAACCCGTTGCTCAGCATTAATGTTCTTGGTCTGTGGAGTGTGTTGCCAGGGGAGGAAGATGATGCAGCCATTTTCAGCAGGGCTCAGAGAGGGATTAGATGATATGAAGAGTATGAATAACTTCTGCAACTAAGCTTGTTTTGGTCTGAAAGAGACAGTCTAAGCCCTGTGCCTCAGGGCATGACTGCTGAGCCCAAATCGCAGTTGAGTTTTCAAGCTGCTGCTCTAAAGTACTTTGAAATAGAAAAAGGGGGAAAGAGGGCTAATTCTGTGAGCATCTTCAAAGAGATGGAAAGCATAGTCTTTCTTCTCTCTACTCTGCGATACTTTTCTCCAGTGTGCCTTTCAATTTGAGCTGCCCATCCCAGGGACTCTTATGGTAGCAAGCATGACTTGTCACCTTAGCTAAGCATGGTCTGCCCTGGTTGTATTTGAATGGGAGACTACATGTGAGATATTTACATTAGGGGGTGGGGCCACACTGGGAAGAGTATCTAGGTTCCAAGTTCCCTCTCTGGCATCTCCAAGATAGGACAAGGTTATTATTTTTAAAATAGGACAAGGTTTTTTTAATTGAACCAACAAACTACCAAAGCATACAGTACGTTACCAAAGCATACAGTACGTTGCCAAAGCACAATTATATACAAAATGGTTGTTTGTACATGATAAAGCTACAAAGATTTACACACAAGGATTTGGAAACCCACAAGGTTATGAAGTATATGCAGGTAGTACTGTAACTCAGGGGTGGGGATTACAAGGCACATCAGGTAATTGGGGGGGTTACGTCCAACATCCATTTCCATAATTTGTCCCATTGCTGTTTAGAAGAGATACTCTTGTCTTTTTGCACATAACCATACAAACTTTTCCAGAAGAGATTTACTGTGTCATCTGCGTGAACCTCTTGGCCGCGTCTTCCCTCCCTATTCCTATGCAGGAGCATTGCATAAATGACATACAGGTTTACTAATCTGATTACAAGAAGGGGAACATTCCAATTCCCTAGTATGAGGGCACCCATTCCGTCCTGTTTCCTTGAAGGTTTCTTTCTGGGACCTCGAAAAGAGGTTCTATCGCTCAAACCCGAGGTTAGTTCTTCCCAAGTCTGTTTTTCCAAATCAGGCCCCTCTAACAGCTTGCTTACTCCCTGCCACACTCTTTTGGCTACCACACACTCTTTTAAGAAATGTGAATGGGTTTCCCTGAATGTTTTGCCTAGCTCACTAGCTTTCTGTTTGCAGGTGATTTTAGGACACTCTTGCTCACCCTCTGGGAGCCATGGCTTAGCCGCATTAAGTGGTAGTACTTCTTGGTGTAAGCACCACCTTGTTTCCCATAAATGGAAAGGGACTTTTTTGTCCTTGAAGAGAGCGATAGGGTGATCAGGTTGCAACAAGTACTGTGAAGTGCGGTGTTTGTAGCGTTTATGTTCTAAATAAGGTTTTTAAAAACCCACTTCTAGAATCTCTCCATAAATTGTTTTCCTTAGCTGCTTAACTGAGGAGGATCCTTTAAATAGATCCGGTTCAACCTTCCATTTTTTAAGATAGGGCTGAGAGAGATTCTTGCCTGCAACCTTGGAGAAGCCGCTATCAGTCTATGTAGGCAATACTGAGCTAGATAGACCAAAGATCTGACTCGGTATATGGCAGCTTCCTATGTTCCTACTTCACAAACTTAACCTGGTTTTTAATAGTCATTCCCTCTCCTGAGGGAATCCTGAGAACAGTAGTGTTGAGAGGAAGGGCTAGGGTTGTCGAACAGAATCCTCAGCACCCTCCCCAAGCTGCAACTCCCATCATTCTTTGAGGGAAGCCATGACAGCTAAAATGGTATAAAACTGCAACAACTTCATGTTCTTATATGAAGAGCTCAGTTTGGGCGCTTCCGGAAGGCTGATTACAGAAGTTACATAGAAGCAGGAGCTGCAGATACACACATTGCATATCCTTTTGGCTTTGGGTTTCCAACCCTCTAGGACTGGCCTGGAGTCGCTGGGAATTGGCATCAATCTCTGGATGATGATTGAAAGCAATCCAGATTTGAATAGCTTGATAATGTGAAAAATATTTGGGGAAGTATTGTGGGGGAGGGGTGAATAATCTCCAGAGATAGCTTCAGCCAGAGTTGGCGACTCAATTGACTCCCCAAGTGAAGAAATGAAGATCTTGTCATCGACAAGATGGCATGAATTTCAGAATTCATCTAGAATGCAGAGATTTCCACACAGGGAAAACTGATATGATCCTACTTAAAATGTTACATTCAAAATAGGAAATTGGCATTGTGATTTGAATTTCTGGAGTTGCTGCCTCTATAAAAGGTTCAGGTGCACTCTGCACTACCCATTTAGCTGAAAATTTAGTGGTGGGGGACAGAAAGGGATATTATCTCAACAAAACTGTACAATAATGCCATTGTATTGGATAAGAATGAAAATTGCCTTCTCTAAGGGCTTGGTTACCACCATGTGCTGGAATGGTAAGAAGGGAATTACAGGAGGGAAGAGTAGCAGCAGAGGGGAAGCTGGGCTTAGCTTTCTCTATAGACGAAGAAGACGATGACTCATATTTACTGTAGAAGGCAGAATGAACTTCCCTCTGAAATCCAGCATTTAGACGTTTCCCTGAAATTCAGCACTCGGCTAGCAACTTGTTCTTCCTCCCTCTCTATTCTCCTCACCCAGTCCCACCCTGACTTCATGCTGATGTCACAAAGCATGTCAGATGGCAAGAGAGGGGAGAGTCTGGAGACACTGGGTAACAATCTTCCTTAGCAGTGCATTTATTTATTTATTTGATTGATTGATTGATTTTTATACCACTCTTCCAAAAGTGGCTCAGGGAGGTTTATATATTAAAATAATTCAATAAGAATTATACCCTGCCAGAGAAGGTGGAGTGAGACTCCTTCTCTTCCTCCTTGTCTTAGCCACTTCCCAAGTATCCAATTAGTTTTGCTAAGACTGGGTTAGGCTTAATTGAATTCTATGAATGCAGGCTACATTTTAAATATAAAAATTCAATTTCTTGCTAATAACTATACATTATAATAACATATCAAATATGGACAGGAACTGTGTGAGAACATGTGAGGAAAAAGTGAGGCAGCTTGAAAAAAACCATTTATTGCATGTATGTCTCATCCTGCCCCTAAGAAGCTAAGGGAAGCATATGTGGAGTTCCCCCCATATATTCTTTATTATCTTGACAGTAGATTAGGCTAAGAGTGAGTGCCTGGACCAAGGCTGCCCTGTGAGCTATGTGGCTGAGCAGAGATTTGAACCTGGGTCTTGGCATTCTGTCTGCTAAGCAACAACTTTTAGATTGAACTCTGAAATCACGAGAGAATAACCCATGTGCCTCCATTGCTGAGTCACTACCTCAGTGTGAAAAGGAATATTTATGATAGTGCTATGGAAAACAGGCCTTCCTCTATCTAATGGTTTGTTTTTTTAAATGCTGGGCTCACAACCACCCAGCTAATCCTGTTGTTGCTTCTGTTCCTGCCGTTACTGGACAGAGTGGAGGAAGGGACAGGCAGAAGGCCAAAGACAACATTTCCAAAAGACAGGAATTGACCTTCTCAGACCTGCTTCATCTTTATGGTGGCAGTTATTCCAGGGTTAAAGATGGCTGCTTCATAGACTCATGCCTCTAACCCTTGTTGGATCCCCTAGGAGGCCTCTGTTTAGACCACATGTACTGTTTCAATACTTAGCAACTCAGGAGATTTTTGCAAGGATGAGCTCTTGTTCACCATTAACAGCCCCCTTCCCTTTTGCTATGTTCATGTGTATCTTGGGTTATGTGAATATCATGCAGAACAAGAACAAATTAATGGCATTTGAAATTATGTTGGCACTTTCTTCCAGGGTGGCTGCATTACTAAACTGGAAAACTTCATTCAAGAACACCTGAAAATTATTGGTGCAGTAGGGCTTGGCATTGCTTGTGTACAGGTATGTACTGCTAACATGGAAGGTTGAACTACGCAGGCTTGAGGAACCAGGATTTAGTTCCTCCCCTTGGCTTAGTGTGTGTGTGTGTGTGTGTGTGTGTGTGTGTGTGTGTGTGTAGGGGGTGTGCGCTTAGCAGCTGGCAGCCTCTAAGTAAAGACTGGCCCATCATCTGACTCACCACTAATCTGAAAGCTGTTAAAGGACAAACACTGCAGAAAACATGTAGGTGATCAACCACGGAGGAGGAGGAGAGATACAACTTCTCTTGCAAATGCCCTGAATGGTACATTCCTTTCAGAGAATGGATGGAGAAGAGTGGAAGGAAGGGTGCGTAGCCTGTTGCTCCAACTTAGCTGCCAATTATTCTCGTGCAGAACAGGAATGGAAGAAAATCAGTTTCTCTGCACCATTAACTAGAGATAACTGGATTGAAGTATCAAATAGATGCTATGTGAAAATAAGAGTGCAACTGGCCCTATCTGTCCCCGGCACAGCATCCCTCCAGGGGTTGTTGCTAGTGTCTATTTTATGTTTCTTTTATGTTTCTTTTTATGAGCCCTTTGTGGGAAAGGAGCCATTTTATTTATTTATATTTATGTAAACAACTTGGGAACTTTTGTTGAAATGCAGTATATAAATATTTGTTGCATTCATAAGAACAAGTAGGGCATACTACGACTACGATGATGGATATTTATATACTGTTCTTTAAGAAAAGTAACAAAGTGTAAAAACTAGAGCATAGGTGATGTGATTCTGTTAGGCCTATAAAAAGCAGCTCTGCAGTACCACAAAGTTCTAGAGATTTCTTATGGCTCAGGTGGAGAGTTTGTACTCTAGCTCTGTGCCCTGAGATTTTCCCTGGTCATGGACGTCAGCTCTCATTTTTTCTACAACACACAAATAGTTTAAGCATCAGCCTCCACTTACATTGTACTCTGTAACCCTAGCCACACTTTATGTTCAGTGCATGTACAGTCTGTGTACTGTGTATGTATACAGTGCTGTATACACATAACGTTACTAACACATGATGTTGAACATACGGATAGCAGTACACTTTCTATCTGTACCTGTATTTGAGAGGGTCTGTACCCAGATTCACTTTTAAAATGGACACATGAATAGTCATTCATATAAAAACATGTACGTGTGTACAGATACCTGAATGCACATGCAACAGAATATCTGAATAGGGCTTATGTGCATGAGACTGCTCTCGTATGTATGTCTTTTTTAAAAAAATGTGTCCCGTGTGATTTGTGATTTCACACAATTGGTGATGGTTGAGTTTTCCTGAAGCCATATAAGGTCCTAAAATTTATTAGCCCTCAGGAAATTTAGCAGATTGCCTTCCCACACTTAACTAAGCTGCTAATTCGTGGTATGTTGGTAGCCTGAAATAAGAGGAAAAACCAACTCTTTTTTCCAGTTTACAAAAACTTCCTTGCCTGGTCTCCTAGAAACAGTTTTTTTTACTCTGTGGGCTCCAGGAGTCAGAATCGACTTGATGGCACACTTTACTTTACTTTTGGTCCTTGGTGGTCAATTTCACTGTGGAATTAAGAGAATCTTTTTCCTCCCTATTTCTTTTAAACTCATGATTTCCCCTTAAGCTGTAAGCCAAAGTCTCAATAACCAAAATGCTCCTTTTAAAAAGTTTATTAGTGGCATTTCTAAATATTTAGGGTTGCCAGCCCTATATTTGGTAACTCAACAAAATGACTGGTCTGTTACAAAAGAAAGCACTCTGAAAACTGCAGTGCAGTCAGAAAGCAACCTCTAGTGGTGATGTATTGCAACAGCAATTCATATTGAATACTGCAAAATTTGTTGCAGTAGGCAACACTAGAAAAACCTGCTGTAACTACAGTATCATGGAAGTTCTGACTGCAGTATAGAAATTTTTCGCAGCTGGATGTCTCTTTCTTCCCCATCTGTTTCAAATAATTCTGAGAGTGATTCCTGTTCCTTGCCAAAAATAAAAGGAGTTTTAATGCCAGAAAAAACCACCCCAGAAACAATGTATTTCTTCATTCTTGTGCTTTTAGAGCTGTTACTGCACAATATAATTCACTCAGGACTGTCCCCTTTTCAACAAGTATGTGCAGTCAGATGGGATTTCCTCTTTTTAAAAATGGTTACTATCTGTCATAGGAATAAATGTCCCTACTTGTATTGTTTCCTGTCTCTTAATACAGGCTAACTGTTCAAAGTCATGCTTTCCTTTCAGTAAGTCGTGGGCCAGTTGGAACCTGCAAACACTTTACTATGCATCCATCTTGTATGCTCAACACCGGCCAGTTCAGATGAACACAAGACCACGACACGCAATAATGTTGGGGCTGCAGTGAGAGTGCACCTGGTCTGATGTCACCAGGGGATGTGCTGACACATTTGTGGCACGTCCCTTATTCACATGTGAGGGATGTTCAACCAAATCGCCTCCCCTATCTATCCATCCATCCACATACATAGAGAGAGAGAGACACTCCAAAACTCTGTTTTAAAAGGGGTTTGGAGCATGCAGAGAGGGGATTTGGATGAACACCCCTCACACATGATAAAAGGATATGCCAAGAATTTATCTGCAAGTTCCTCAGTGACACCAGGGTGGGCACATTCTCACTGCAGCCCTGACATTATCACATGTAGGGTTCCATGTTCATCTGAACCAGGCCTGCATGACTCAAAACTGCATGGGGTCAAAGTTTTTTCTCACATCTGCAAACTAGAGAGGTGCTGAGATTTTGGCTTGACACAGATCTTATCCTTCCTATCACTTACCACTGTTCTGTTTTTCTTCTAGATATTTGGGATGATCTTCACCTGCTGCTTGTACAGGAGTTTGAAATCGGAGCCTTACTAGGAGCTGAGGGACAACTGACCTGCTTGACTCCATCATGTTCCAGCCCGTTGCCCTACCCTCTGCCCAGCAGCACAGGAACATCAGTCTCACACAGACTTTTGCTGCCTAATGAAATTGTTCTTGGATCACCCAGTGCCTCTGCCCTATAGAGCAGTCCTCCTTTAATGTAGCATGGAAAGGCCAGGACTCACTCAGTCATGTCTTTGTGGTCCAGATACATGGAGCTGCAGAATTCTTTCCGCTAAAAACTTTTACAAGCTAGGCCCAGTAGGCAATCTGAAAGAGAAATCAAAGCTGCTGAGGCCCAGGGTCTCCATGTTTCCCTTCCAGCCTCTTCATCAAGATTTCAGTTCTCCATGGGTTGACAGCTGACCACAAGAATGCCTGACAGTAGGAGTTTAAATGCTGTCTTCTCACACCTAGAGAAAAAAATGCCTGTTTGGACATGGTGGAAGTTCTGATGGCAACTCTCTCCCATCCCAGAGTTGCTGTCTCTGCCAATTGCTGTCCCTGCTGGGTAATCTCTTCTCCTGATCTCCCTGAGGATGTGCCTGAAATATGGACGTACTAGGTTATTCATCGCAACCTGCTGCTTCTTCCTCAAGGTCTCCCTGTGGAGAAGGCCCCTCTGAAGAAGTCTTGTGCCTTTCAAGACAGGCATTGGAGGACATCCCGTTCTTTGATTTAGAAGCCTTGGTCTTTTTTCTCTCTCTTAACTTTTGGACTTTCACATAAAATGGTTTCCTGCACGTAGAATGCTGCCACAATAACTCTACTTTGTGGAATGACACAGAACCCTTTCCCATAAATAGGCTCCCCGCCTAGAATGATGCTGCATTTAGTTGGGCAAGAAATGCATTTCTAGCTCTGTATCCATAGCCAAAGTCTCATTAACCAGCCAAGCACTATCTGTCTGGAACAAGACACAGAATTTAGCTGTGCTGTTCATTTGTCTCATTAACTCACTGATAACACTTCATCAAAAAATGTTGGGTTTAAAAAAATAAATAGTAGGAAGGCATAAAGCAAATTACATATGGAAGGGAGAAAAGCAATTGGTATTGCTTTGTATGCACAGCAACTATATCATCTATAGAAGAGGTGGTCCTTTCCTAACAATGGCTTCCACCACTAGACCTACAAGCTTTCCCAGTAGTTATGAACAGGTCAACTTCACTAAAGATTTTCATAGAAATGTCCCTTCTGTCCAGATCCTCTCTGTATCGGCTATGCCCAAAGTATTTCTTGCTCATTTCCCAGGTTTCTCTTTCATATTTTAGTCCAATAGGAATTTTCATTGAATATCTTTTCCATGCCTCTTCCATATGCAGTAGCAGTACATGCATGTACACATACTATAAAGTGTATACTGTACGTGTGCATGTGCATATATAGGCCTCCTGTACCATTGCGAGTCTCTTGAGTTAGCTGTGTATGGCAGGCCATGTACAGTGGCATCATATGCAGTTTGTTAATGCTTTTGCATTACATCTCCATGTGCCATTCTTTTCAGTCACCCTTCCTCAGACTTCATACCAGCAGCACGTCTGTGGCCTTTTCCATACTTTTTCTGTGTAAACCACTTTGAGAATTGTTTTGTTGGAACATGGTATACAAATAATAAAGTATTTCATTTCCCCCCTGAAGGGGAAAATGCAAATCTGAACCTAACTCCAAATCGGATCATGCCCATCACAATCCCAGCAATATCTAAGCTCCTACCACCACCCCACAATGTCCAAAGCTGACTAGATGTGCCTTTCTCCAGCTGTACTGGAGGCCAAAAAACCATGTGCTTATTTGCTGTTCCAGTTGCTAGTTGTTATTTGTCAGTGTTGTGGTCCTTGGCAGGCAAGCCCTTAACGTCGTCAACACATAGGTGAAAAGTCTATCATATCGTACCTTCACAGGGGTGCGGAAGCAGGAGAGTTTCCTCCTGGCTTTGGGCAGGAAGCTAAAAAGGTGGTTCAGTGTTCAAAAGGAACACTGCGGAGAGGTGAAAAGGATGTCGTTAACGGAAACATCAACATATAATATTTTAATGCAGGAGAAAGATTTCATCCGAACGATTAAAAAGGCAGTCAGATGCCTAAATTATTGTGGGAGAAAGTATTAAATTATTTCCTGGTATCTTCACTATATCTCCCCTCCCCCCTGGATGTTACTATTAACTAAAAATGGAAACAATTAAACACAGTTGCTTGAAACAGTATTTCAGACTGATGAAGTGTATGTGTATATATATATATGTATATGGCTAGCTTTCGATTTCCCCTTGTTCTGGAAACCATTTTGTGCCATGGTAAGAGAGGGCCAGGTGTGCCAGTCAGCAATCTGTGCCTGCTCTTTTCCTCGTATAATAACCCTGCTTTACTCAATTTATATTGCTGGCCAATAAAGCTAATATGACTGTATTTGATCCTGTGTGATGCTGAAGAAGTAACACGGCCCTCGGTGGAGTAGCAAAACATCTTCTCTGGCAGGGCAGGTTTTGGGAGGTGGGGCTTGTCATCCATTCTCTTCTTCCCAAGCAAGGTCCAGGCAGCTCACACCTACTGCTTAACTGAAACGTCTCCCTCTTGAAGTAGTATGAGCAGGTCATCGTGCCAGCCATTCCACTCATAAGGCCACCCATACATAAGTGCACTGGAAGCTCTTGCACTGCAGAAGGGCAACATCATAAGTGAGCCCTGTCTCCAATTCCCATTTGGTTGGCCACTTCTGGGAATGGAACTACAACCTATCTATATGATTGTGTTAAAAACTCTTCTGCACTGGAGCATCTCAAGCAGAGCATCGACTTCAAATGTGTATTTGAATGTATGCAATACAAAAAGAAAGTTGCCCATCCCTGCATAACTCATCATTACAAATTCTCCAGCTCAAAAGGTACGGAAATGGTAAAGAGATAGAAATGGAGAGAGACGAGTTGGTGGTGGTAGTCAAGGGACGAGAGGGTGCTGAGACATGGAAGCAGTACAGCTTGTTGCACTGGGATATGCCATGTTTCATTTACACGCAGATTTCTAAGAACGGTGCACTCAAGCCTAGCCTCTGTTGTACCTAGCACTTGGTAGCTGAGGTGCTTTGGGATTTCCAGTTTTGCAGTATAATTCATTTGGGCAATTAATGAAGCAGTGCAGAAAATCCACCCTTTAGTATGTTTTTGAAGAGCCTATATAATTAGGATATGTCCTAATGTAAGTTTGTTGAAAGAAAAGCTGATCGAAATTAAGAGGTCCAAACAGACATGACATCCGGCTTCATATTAAAATTGTGTAGTCAGGAGCAGTGCTGAAATAAGTATACTATGTTCCACTGTTAGCCTTCAGAGAAGTTTTTCTTTTTAATTTTCAAAAACATTTGGGAATGGGGGAGTGTGCACTTGCTCACTCATGATGTCACAATAGCTAATAGGAGAGTGGGCAACCACATTCCACACAGCAATGTAGTGTGGACACAGAAATAGCTGTTCTATGTAGGAGCATGAAATGCAGCAACAAAATTATATCTTCACATCTCTTCTTCTGTTTTGGACTCTTGAGCTGCAAATGAGAACCAGCTGCATGTTTGTTTATACGGTACATACCCGGGACAAAAAGAGTTCAGAAAAGCTGTATTTTATTTAATTCTCCAGTATGTGACCACTAGATGGTGCCTGAAGTTACCCAAACATATAAAGCATGCTGCAAGGACAATGGCCGTGAGCAATGCTTCTGCACTTAGTGAACCCTGAGTCTACCTCCTGCTGTAGAGATGTGTTTTTGGAAACAACGTGGTCCACCAGCACCATGATGCAAGTGAAATGACCCTCTTTCCTGCAGGGAGTGTACATTAGTCTGGCCTTCTCTCTCTTCACCCTGCCAAGGGGTATGTGTTGTACTGCTAGTCCTAAATCAAAAGTAGTATTTTCTTAAAGGTCCCACCCCATCATTAATTCAATGTCAACCCTGAAAGCCACCATCCTAGTTAACCCAATTGTCATTAGTCTGGTGGGCCACCTGATGTCACTGGGCCATTCCTTTGTTTTCCTGAATCAGAGCAGCAGTTCCTCCAAGCTGAGAGTGGGTCTGTTGTGACTCTAAGCTGCAGCCTCTGCCTCTAATGAACAAGGATTGCTGAGCATATCAAGTATATTTCTATCCATCAATCTGTAGTATGGCACCCATTTAAAATCTGCCTCTTCCAGAGGGCTAGCTACAGTAATTTGTTACAGCAAACGCAGCAGACACACACTTGTGGCACTTTAAAGATTTGCAAATTATTTCATCAGAAGCTTTTGTGGACTAGACCCCACTTCAAGTTGCATGAATTTGAATCATCATCATCATCGTACCTTTATGAGATGGGTCATATTCACCCATCTCATGTAGTGGTGAATTAAGGCTGGAGAACATTCTGCTCAACAACTGAAAAGATGAAATTTGAACTCTGGTCTTCCCAGGCAAAACCACCACATGAAGCTGATGTACACGGAGTCAGACCACTGGGCCATCTAGCTCAGTCTTGTCTGTGCTGACTGGCAGCAGTTCTTGGGTTTCAGGCCAAAGTTGGTTTTCAGACCTGAAGATGCCAGGAATTGAAGTTGGGCTTTTCTACAGGTAAAGCATAAGCTCAGCCACTGAGCCCTCCCCGAATCCATAGATCCACACTGCCTTTTTTGGGCTGAGAATGTCAGGAAGTAGGTTTCATTGGTGAATAAGGATTTAACTGCACACTCCAAAGGAACCATATTAAATTGCTGGATTAATATGGATTAGATCAGGGGTTCCCAACCTTGGGTGCCCAGATGTTGTTGCACTACAACTCCCATCATCCCCAGCCAAAGTGACCAAAGGTCATTGTGCCTGGGAATGATGGGAGATGTAGTTCAACAACATCTGGACACCCAAGGTTGGGAGCCTCTGGCTTAGATAACTGGTTGACGAGGGAAATTACTCAAAGTAGTCCCATTGGGAACTAATTGTGAGTGAACATAAATAGCTGCATTTCAGTAATGTCTGGCAGCAGTGGGAAAACATTAAGCCTCTTCCCATTAACAGAAGGCTAGTACCAACACTTTCAGCAAAATTTCCTTTTCAGTCAGTGATAACTACCTGTCAAAACTGCAGTTAATTACCTCTCATGCTTTTCTTTTTGTGGCAATTAACAAAGAACATAAGAACAGCTCTGCTGGATCAGGCCCAAGGCCCATCTAGTCCAGCATTCTGTTTCGCACAGTGGCCCACCAGATGCCGCTGGAAGTCACAGACAGGAGTTGAGAGCGTGCCCTCTCTCCTGCCATTACTCCCCTGCAACTGGTACTCAGAGGCTCCCTGCCCTTGAGGCTGGAGGTGGCCCACAGCCCTCCGACTAGTAGCCATTGATAGACCTCTCCTCCATGAAGTCATCCAAACCCCTCTTAAAGCCATCCAGGTTGTTGGCTGTCACCACATCCTGTGGCAGAGAGTTCCACAAGTGGATTATGCATTGTGTGAAAAAGTACTTCCGTTTGTTGGTCCTAGACCTCCTGGCAATCAATTTCATGGAGTGGCCCCTGGTTCTAGTGTTGTGTGAGAGGGAAAAGAATCTCTCTCTCTCCACTTTCTCCACACCATGCATGACCTTATAGACCTCTATCAGCTCTCCCCACAGTCGTCTTTTTTCTAAACTAAAAAGCCCCAGGTGTTGTAGTCTTGCCTCATAAGAAAGGTGCTCTAGGCCCCTGATCATCTTGGTTGCCCTCTTCTGCACCTTCTCCAGTTCAACAATGTCCTTTTTAAGATGTGGTGACCAGAATTGTACGCAGTATTCCAAGTGTGGTCGCACCATAGTTTTGTATAAGGGCATTATAATATTAGCCATTTTATTTTCCATCCCCTTCCTAATGATCCCTAGCATGGAATTGGCCTTTTTCACAGCTGCCGCACATTGAGTTGACACTTTCAACAACCTGTCCACCACGACCCCAAGATCCCTCTCCTGGTCCGTCACCGGACCAAAACTGGCTGTTGAGCCAACTCATCTTTTTTGCAGGTTTTGCCGCCTCAGCTGTCCAGCATCAAAGAAATATGGTTGCCACTCCCCCACCGCTGACAGAAGTACTCTTCTTTTTTTAACCAGTTGAATGACAGGCAGATATTCAACAAATGCAGCTTTTCTGGGCATGGAGATGCAGCCAAAGAAGGGGTGGGGGGAGATGGCAACCATCAAAGGGAAAAGGTGGCAACTCAACCAGGCGTAGGCTGCACTAGCTGTTGGCATGGCCAGGTCAGTCTTGTCCTGTCCCCTCACCCCCAGTCCTCTGTGGTGTATGCACAATGCACATACATATATGGGTTGCTGGTGCGAAGAGTCAATGCCGTCCGGAGCTGCATCTCCAACAAACATGAGGTTAACAGTGTTGTCCTACCTCACAGGGCTGTTGCAGGGATGACACAGTAATTACACATGTACAGCACGTAGGACAAATGACCATATAAAATACAGAATAAAAGGAGGACTTGACCTGTGGCCACACTCAGTTGTTTGCTTAATAACACTGATGCATCTTGTGGAGACAGTCTGTTCTGGAGCTACAAGGTTGTACGTTTTCTGTTGGCTCTCCTGCGTGCACACAGGCAGCAGGCTTGCATGACCTAAAGGCATAGCGCGAACCCAACTTGCCTCGGTGAGTCAAGCAACAGTCTTTCTAAAAGAGCCCTAACCCAGGGGCGGGGCGGGGGGAGAGATCCTGGCTGCATTCCTAGACAGCCCCCATTACTTGCCTAAGTACACATTGGCGTCAGCTGTGCTTTTACAACTCAGTGCTACAAAGTGCCGTACATTTGGTTCAGTTCATTTCCGCCTCGGGATCAAGCCAAGTCCCTGACCATTTAATGAAGGGTAACACCTTTTTAGAAGCCATGTCCTCAAGAGACGCCAAGGAGATGTTGGTGGCGGCATCCTGTGACTTTTTGCGGGGTGGAGGAATAGTAATACAGCCCAAAGGAAAGGTCCGTTCTTGGGTGGGGTGGGGAGCTCATCCTCTCTCTAACAAGTGAGACTCATGCAGGCAGCAGGGCTGGCAGGGCCCCAGCATGGACATTCACGGACTCATTCCATGCCACAGGACTGTTTAACTACCCGGATCGTCTAATAACCCCATTTTATTTGCTGCAAGGGAAGCACATTCTCCTTCCCATTGCCACTGTTTCCACTTCACACACAAAGGCCATTGGGGCCAGCCACTCTCACTCTCTGCTTTTTCTAATCACTCCTCTTGCAGACAAAAAGCCTTTTCAAGAGCAGGGCACTTTCGAGCAGCAAGGAGCACATTGTGCAATCAACTATTCCTGCATCGCTGAGATAATGATCTCTCCAATTTAAACAGCCCCCCCACCCCCTGCCGCCCGGCATTGCAGCCTGCCATCCCCATTCTGCCAGCGCACCCTAGGACAGCAGTTCCCCTTCGCCGTTTGCATTTTTTGATTCCCAGCCTCTCTTTTCAGGCAAACTAAAGCAAGCAGGCCACCGCTGCCTCCTCCTGCTAGCATTATGTGTTATCAAAGGGCTAATTCCATTAGAAGCCCCTCAAAGCTTGTATCTGGAGCAATCCAGTCTCCGTAAAAAATCAATGGAAGCCTAGCTGGTGGGTTTGTAACACTATGGCTTGATGCACGCAGCACATATTTTATTTTACGAGGGACACACACAATTGAGGTGCCACTGGCCAATGGCAATTTCCTTCATTTCTTTAAAACGTTTGTATTCCACTTCTCCAGCTGCTCGGCTCCCAATAATATTCTAAAATCATGTAAACTTAGACGACACAACACATGCACACATAAATAGGAAGCGATGAAACTCACAGCAGACAAATCAGAATATATTACATTGGGCCAGGCAAGAACATTGTATTACTGCCCAAAGGCCCACCCAAAAGAGAGAGATTACACAGCCCTTCTTGAAAGCCAAAGAAATGGTACCCAAAGAAACTTTATCTGAGAAGTCCTTCAATAGCCTTAGGACTACAGCAATTAAAAATCCACCTTAAGCCAGTGTGACCTAAGTCAGGGGTTCTCAAACCTGGGTCTACAGCTGGCCAATTTGGTGGAGGATCATGGGAGTTGTAGTTCAGCAACATCTAGGGACCCAAGTTTGATAACACCTGGTCTTAGGACATTAGTTGGTCACAGCAATAGTCTCAACACTATTTCCATTTTTGTTTATAAGAGGTCATTTCAGCAGACATAGCTTCTCTTACCCTAGAACAACACAGAACAGGCCCTGCTGGGAGAACCAGAATGGCTTCTGTAAAGGTAAATCTTGCCTCACAAACCTTTTGGAGTTCTTTGAGAGTGTCAGCAGGTGTGTGGATCAAAGTGATCCAGTTGACATAGACTTCCAAAAAGCTTTTGACAAAGTTCCTCATCAAAGACTCAACTCCTGAGGAAACTTAGCTGTCATGGGATAAAGGGACAAGTACATGTGTGGATTGCTAACTGGTTGAAGGACAGGAAACAGAGGGTAGGTATAAATGGAGAGTTTTCACAATGGAGGGAAGTAAGAAGTGGGGTCCCCCAGGGATCTGTACTGGGACCGGTGCTTTTTAATTGATTCATAAATGAGCTACAAGTTGAGGTAAGCAGCAAAGTGGCCAAATTTGCAGATGATACCAAACTCTTTTGGGTAGTGAAGTCTAAAACAGATTGTGAGGAACTGAAAAGGATTTCTCCAAACTGGGGGAGTGGGTGACAAAATGGCAAATGCGGTTCAATGTTGGCAAAAGTGTAAAGTGATGTGCATTAGGATGAAAAACCCCAACTTCATGTTTATGCTGCTGGGATCTGAACTGTCGGTGACTGGCCAGGAGAAGGATCTTGGGGTCATGGTGGACAGCTTGTTGAAAGTGCAACAGCTGTGAAAAAGGCCAATTCCATACTAGGGATCATTGGGAAGGGGATTGAAAATAAAATTGCTAATATAATAATGCCCTTATACAAAACTATGGTACAGCCACACCTAGTGTACTGCGTACAATTCTGGTCACCACATCTAAAAAAAGGACATTGTAGAACTGTAAAAGGTGCAGAAGAGGGCAACCAAGATGATCAGGGGCCTAAAGCACCTTTCTTACAAGGCAAGGCTACAACACCTGGGGCTTTTTAATTTAGAAAAAAGACGACTGTGGGGAGACATGATAGAGGTCTATAAAATCATGCATGGTGTGGAGAAAGTGGATAGAGATAAATTCCCCCCCCCCCCCCTCACGTAACACTAGAACCAGGGGTCATCCCATGAAATTGATTGCCACGAAATTTAGGACCAACAAACGGAAGTACTTTTTCACACAATGCATAATCCACTTGTGGAATTCTCTGCCACAAGATGTGGTGACAGCCAACAACCTGGATGGCTTTAAGAGGGGTTTGGATAACTTAATGGAAGAGAGGTCTGTCAATGGCTACTGGTCGGAAGGCTATAGGTCACCTCTAGCCTCAAAGGCAGGATGCCTCTGAGTAGCAGTTGCAGGGGAGTAACAGCAGGAGGGCGGGCATGCCCTCAGCTCCTGCCTGTAACCTTCCAGTGGCATCTGCTGGGCCACTGTGTGAGATGGGATGCTGGACTAGGTGGGCCTTGTGCCTGATCCAGCAGGGCTGTTCTTATGTTCTTAATATGTTCCTGGCATAATGACAACCTGCATCAGTGCTGTTACCAAATCTTCCCCTTTCATGAAACTGCCAAATGTAGATGAGCCCTATCCTCCCTTTCATCTGGTCACCCAGGAGATGAAAAGTCACCCACAAGCAAAAGCAGATAACAAAGATAGTTAAAGGCAGATCTTAGGTTTGAAAAGGTAATTACAGGTAGAATAGGAAAATGTTGGAGTCTGTTTATACATTCAGCAGAATCACATGGAACACTTTTCCTGGACTATACCCATTAAGGATTCTGGTGGAAGAACCACATATTCAAACGGTTCTCCTATTAAACTAAAACAAAACGTGTCCCTGCCTATAGACGGTTGGAGCTAGGACACTGGCAGCCTCAGCTCTCAGCTGCAATGTCTCATAGTGACCACTGGGGGTTTTTAGGGTCATGGATAAAAGTGCTGGACTCCTCCTCTCTTTGTTCTTCCAGTGTTAGTCTCTATTTTGTCTCTCCAGAGATGGCTGTTTGTTTTGCTTTCTCTCTTCAGCCATGAGCTACAGCTGAAACGAAACTGTAGGCTTTATCACATTTGTTTGTAATATTTTCTTTAAATAAATCTTTGTAGTTCTTCATTACTAAAGAACTGTCTCAAGACCTCTTGCTATGCTGCTTTCTCACCAGACTGGTTTTGCTTTGCTATTTGGGGACTGAACTGCCATTCTTCCCCTATATTGACAACTAGCATGTGTTTGCTAACTTGGCAAAGAGGCACTTTTCAACGTGGTGATTCTCTTTATTTTGCAAGGGGAGAGTAACTGGCCCTACTCACCTCCAGCACAGAACCTCCAGTGACTGTTGCTGGTGTCTGTCTTATGTTTATTTTTAGATTGTGAGCCCTTTGAGGACAGGGATTCATCTTATTTATTTATTTCTCTGTGTAAACCACCCTGAGCCATTTTTGGAAGGGCGGTATAGAAATTGAATGAATGAATGAATGAATGCTAGGTGAAACCCGTTTCTATGGCCTGCCGATTGTCTATGTGCGGGGACGTTTTTCATTGTGTATGGGCAGGGGGTGGGGGCATCCAAATGTACAACCTTCTTCCTCACAACCTGAAACACCACTACAATCCAGGGATAATGTTAGTGTTTGTGTAACCATTAGGATGTGGGACTAGGACCAGGAAGACTTGAGTTCAAATCCCCCATTCAGCTATGAAGCTCAGTGGAGGACTTTAAGCCAGCCACTTATCTCAGTCTCAGCCCAACCCATGTACTCTGCCCTGAGATTCTTGGAAGAAGAGTGGGATATAAATGCAGAAATAATAAATAAAATAAATAAAACTGTTCCTTGGAGTTTGATCAGGGAGGTCTGAGTTTCCAGCCAGTATTATTAAGCTTACTAGGTGATCTTTGGGAAAGTCACCCTCACAAAGCTATTGTGAGGCTGAGATGCCATAAGGACCCATCTTCATCACCTGTATCTCTTTGGAGGAAGAGTGGGCTACGCAGGTGACCAATAAAGGAGTCTGAAGTCTGTTTTGCACCTTTCCACTCTGCTCCATCTTGCTATCTCTGTGCAGCTGTTCCGTGTCACCAGACTCTTCGCCACAAGGCCCTCTCCCTCTTTCCCCTGATGCAAGCGCACTGCAGATGCTGCTATTTCCCCAGAGCAAGCAGCAGGATTTAGGGAAAGAGCACAGCGAGTGAGTGATGGGAAGAACCAGATCTGACAGGGAGAGCTTAAAGCCTTCAGGAAAGCTCAGCTATTCCCACAGGCAAGCTCTTTAATTAACACAAGTGTTGTTGCTCTGGTGCTGTTTAAACTATGGCTGTGCCTCTGCAGAGGAATATTTATTCTAGCAACAAAAGCAATGGTAATTTCTTCACTAACATGACTTGTAAAATGTTTTTTTAAATTGATGGCACTCACACAGGCCATCTATATGAAGCATGTTGAGTCCATTACATGGGATCAACTCATTTCCCTTTTGGGGTGGTGGGAAGGGGGTGGGGACCAAATTCAGTTACTTCTCTACTGCTTATAAAATGGCAACTTTTGCTTCATCTGCAGGATGACTGCCTGAACGGAAGCATTTTGCTGCTGTTGAATGGCTAATCTGGAAAGCACCCTGCTGTTGCTCCCCTGCAACTGGTATTTAGAGGCATCTTGCCTCTAAGGCTGGAGGTGGCCTATATTCAGCAGACTAGTAGCCATTGATAGACCTATCCTCCATGAATTTGTCTAAGCCCCTTTTAAACCCATCCAAGCCTGTGGTCATCACCACATCCTGTGGTGGAGCATTCCATAGATTAATTATGCGCAGTGTGAAAAGGTACTTCCTTAAATTTCACAATCTTCCATTTCATGGGATGATCCCTGGTTCTAATGTTGTGAGAGAGGGAGAAAATTTCTCTGTCCACTCTCTCTAAACATTTTATACACCCATGGCAGAGAATTCTATAGATGTATTATTATATGCTGTATGAAAAAATACTTCTTTTTGTTGGTCCTAAATCTCCTGACCTTCAGTTTTGTGGAATGAACCCTGGTTCTAGTGTTGTGAGAGAGGGAGAAAATGTTTTCACTGTCCACTCTCTCTACTCCATGCATAATTTTCTATACCTCGATCATGTCTGTCCATAGTTGCTGCTTTTCTAAACCAAGAAGCCCCAGAAACTGTAGCCTTGCCTCATAAGGAAGGTGCTCCAGACCATCTTGGTTGCCCTCTTCTGCACCTTTTCCAGTTCTACAATGCTACAGGAACACAGGAAGCCGCCTTCTACCGTCAGTTCATTGGTCCATCTAGCTCCATATTCTCTACCCAGACTGGCAGTGGCTTCTCCAGGTTTACAAGCAGGAGTTTCTCTCAGCCCTATCTGGAGATTCCAGGGAGGGAACCTGGAACCTTCTTCATGCAAGCATGCAGATGCTCTTCCCAGAGTAGCCCCATCCCCTAAGGGGAATATTACAGCACTCCCATTGTCTCCCATTCAAATGCAAACCAGGGTGCTTAGCAAAGGGGACAATTCATGCTTGCCCCCACAAGACCAGCTCTCCTCTCATAAAATGTCCTTCTTAAAATATGTTGACCAGAACTGTACACAGTACTCCAAATGTGGCAGCACCACAGGTTTGTATAACAGCATTATAATCTATATAATTATTTCTCCAAGACGGGATGTGTGGGGATGTGGCAGAAAGGAGGCGATTGGCTGACAGAGGGGGAGACGCGCAAGAGTTCCAGCCACACATCCTGAGAGCACCAGCAAGCATCGCCACCCTGGGAAGGAGGATGGGCTGCAGGAGGAGGATGGGTGGTGAGCAAAGCCCCACCACCCTGAGGAGGATGGTCCACTGGATGCGTGGTGATGAGGTGGCAGCAGCGAAGAGCCCGGCTGCGGTGGGGAGGCAGTGGCAGCAGTGGGGTGAGGAGGAGGAGGCAGCGGCGGACCCTGGCGGTGGTGGTGGGACCTGGTGGGAGAGCGGGAAAGAGAGCTGCCGAGGAGGGAAGGAGAGCGTCCGAGGAGGAGGAAGCACCACCATTGCAAGCTGCCGAGGATGGCCGAGCATGCAGCGAAAATGGTGCCGCTGGCCTCCTCCTAAGGAGGATGAGAGCTGGTGGGGAGAGAGAGGTGGGGGAGGTCGAGGAGAAGGCGCTGCCGCCACTGCAAATGGCCAAGCAGCCAACAAAAACAGGCCGCCGGGCTCCTGGTGAGGCAGATGAGACCTAGAAGGGGGAGGGATGTGGAGGAGGAGGAGGTGCCATTGCGAGCGGCCAAGCAGACAGTGAAAATGAGGCTGCTGGCCTCCTTGTGAGAGCTGCCAGCAGAGCGGGCAGCAAGGGAGACTGGCTGAAGGGATGGGAAGGGAACTGGCTGAGCCCTGAAATGGAGAGAGAGAGTAAGGTAGAATTAGAAGGGGGAGAAGGGGCTGAAGTGGAGGAAGAGTCAGGGAGAACTAGGGGTGCAGCCACTCTGAGCCTGGACAGCTAGTAGCATTTTTATTTTCAATCCCCTTCTAATTTTGCCTTTTCCACAGTTGCTGCACACTGAGTTAACACTTTCAATGAGCTGTCCACCACAACCCGAAGATCCCATTCCTGGCCAGTCACTGACATCTTAGACCCCACCAGTGTATATGTGAAGCTGGGGTGTGGGTTTTTTTTTTTTTTTGCCCCAATATGCATCATCTGAGCAGGACTGTCTTCAGTTACCACCAGCACATCTGGTGGTGGGTGACTCAAAGGTGGGCCTTCTCTGTAGCTGCTCCTCCTGGACTATGGAATGCACCCCTGGCAGAAATCCGTAATCTGAGTTCATTATTGGCCTTCAGGAGAACCCTGAAGACCTATCTATTTGGCCTAGCCTTCCAGGGTTGTTAAACTGTTTTTAAACTGTAAAGGTTTGGCCTGGTTTTCTAGGGTTTAAAAAACTGTTTTAATAATGGCTTTATGTCATTTTTACAGATTTTGATTTTAACAGTCAATGATTTTAGTTTTATTTTAATGTAAACTACCATGAGCCATTTTTGAAAGGGCGGCATAGAAATCAAATAAATAAATAAAAATAAAACACAAACACACAAAACAACAATACAAAATAATTAACTTGTTTTTCTAAAAAAAATCAAATTTTAAAATCAAGTTTAAAAAGCCTGTGTGAACAGAAAGGTCTTCACCCAGCATCTAAAAAAACAAAGTGATGGTGCCAGGAGAACCGCACTGGGGAGGCTGTTCCATAAATGGGGTGTGATCACCAAAAAGTCCCTCTACCTAGTAGCCACCCTCCTCACCTCCTTTGGCAGGGGGACTTGGAGCAGGGCCTCTGAAGAAGATCCTAAGGTCTGAGTCAGGACATATGGAGCAAGACACTCTTGAAGGCAACCCGATCCCAAGCCATTTAGGGCTTTACAGAAGAACAGCCCTGCAGGATCAGGCCCAAAGCCCATCTTGTCCAACATCCTGTTTCAAACAGTGACTCACCAGATTTTATTTTTTAATTCATTTAATATATTTTTATACCTCCCGAAACTCATGTCTCTGGCAGTTCACAACAAATCAAACAAAACAGAAAAAGTTAAAACACCAGTTAAAATAAATGACAACAAAAATTAAAACACCAGTTAAAACAAAATAAATGATGCAGCAAAAGTTAAAATACAGATACAGTTAAAAGTTAAAAGATGCCACAAGGAAGCCCACAGGCAGGAGCTAAGGGCATGCCCTCCCCGCTGCTGTTGCTCCCCTGCAACTGGTACTCAGAGTCATCCTGCCTTTGAGGCTGGAGGTGGCCCACAGCCCTCCAACTAGTAGCCGTTGATAGACCTCTCCTCCATGAAGTTATCCAAACTCCTCTTAAAGCCATCCAGGTTGCTGGCTGTCATGACATCTTGTGGCAGAGAATTCCACAAGTTGATTACGTGTTGTGTGAAAAAGTACTTCCTTTTGTTGGTCCTAAATTTCATGGGATGACCCAGGAAAACAAACAAATGGATCATATAACAAATCAATCCAGAATTTTCACTCAAAGCACAAATGACCAGGCTTAAACTATCATACTTCGGACACATTTTGCGGAAGCCCAACTCCCTTGAGAAGTCCATAATGCTGGGGAAAGTTGAAGGAAAGAGGAGAAAAGGATGACCAGCAGCAAGGTGGATGGACTCGATTACGATAGCAATGAATGCACCACTGAGAGACCTTAAAGGCCAAGTTGAAGACAGATCATCCTGGAGAGAATCTATCTATGTGGTCGCTAAGAGTCGACACCGAATTGATGGCTATCTATCTATCTATCTATCTATCTATCTATCTATCTATCTATCTATCTATCTATCTATCTATCATGTCTCTCCGCAGTCATCTTTTTTCTAAACTAAAAAGCCCCAGGTGTTGTAGCCTTGCCTCATAAGAAAGGTGCTCTAGGCCCCTGATCATCTTGGTTGCCCTCTTCTGTACCTTCTCCAGTTCAACAATGTCCTTTTAAAGATGTGGTGACCAGAATTGTACATAGTACTCCAAGTGTGGCTGCACCATAGTTTTGCATAAAGACATTATAATATTAGCCATTTTATTTCCAATCCCCTTCCTAATGATCCTTAATGATTGGCTTTAACAGTTAAAAACCTTTGAATTGGGCCCAGAAATGGACTGGGAGCCAGTGCAACTGATGAAGCACTGGCACAATATGATCAACGTGTCCAGTCCCAGTTAATGTTATTGCAGCCTTATTTTGTACCAACTGCAGTTTCCAGACTAATTTCAAAGGCAGCCCCACATACAATGCATTGCAGCAATCTAAGTGAGAGGTTACAAGAGTGTAACTGTGGCCGAGCTGTCTCTGTCCAGGTATGGTTGCTGTTGGCGTATCAGCCGAAGCTGATAAAAGGCACTCCAAGCCACAGAGGCCACTTGAGCCTCTAGTGACAGTGCTGGCTCAATGAGCACCCACAAATTACAAACCTGGTCCTTCAGGGGGACTGCAACGCCATCTAGAACAGGCTGATTAGCATTCACCCGGGCAGAGGAACCACCAAACAACAGTACCTCAGTCTTGTCTGGATTGAACCTCAACTTGTTCACCACCGTCCAGCATTACTGCATCCTGGCAATGATTCAGGACAGTCACTGCCTCACCAGCATCTGACAAAAAAGAAAGATATAATGAGTGTCATCTGCATGCTGATGGCACCTCAGGCTGACGGCATGCCAGATGACCATCATGTTAAACAGCATGTTAAACAGCATGGGGAAAGAATGGAGCCCTGCAGAACCCCAAAGCACAACTGCCAAGGAGATGAGCAATAATCCCTCAGCACCACCTTTTGGAAACAGGCCCCAAAGTAGGAGCAGAACTATCTCCAAGCAGTGCCTCCCACACCCAACTCAGCTAGCCTATCCAAAAGGATACCATGGTCAATGGTATTGAAAGCCACCGAGAGTTCCAAGAGAATTAACAGGGTTGCACTCCCCCTGTCTATCTCATCATAGGTCATCCCACAGGGTGACCAAAGCAGTTTCTGTTCCAAAGCTGGGCCTGAAGCCTGATTAAAATGGATCTAGATAGTCCATTTCCTCCAAGAATATCTGGAGCAGGTCAGCCACTACACGCTCAAGTAGCTTGCCCGGGTAAGGAATATTGGCCACAGGCCTATAGTTGTTTACATCCTCTGGGTCCAGACTAGGCTTCTTTAGGAGTGGCCGAATAATAGCTTTCTTCAACAATGCTGGGACCACTCCCTCTCTCAATGAAGTATTTAGAATCTGCTGGACCCAGATAAAGATTCCCTCCCTACTAGATTTAATCAATGGCAAGGGTCAAGCATGCACGTGGTCTGCTGAACTCAACTAAACACCTTATCCACATCCTCGGGCACCAATAATTGAAACTCTTCAAGCAAAACAGGACCAGGTGGTATTCAGTTTAGATAATCCCTTCTTTCCATGCAGTCTAAAGAATCACAATTAAGGAACAGTTTAACTATATAGCTAAGTTGTGACTGAGCACCTTTCTGTAGAGCCAGTGGCAGCATCAACTGAACAAGTCAGGCGGGCTTCCTCTGGGCCCGTCTTTTCTTTTGTGTCTTCTCATTTCAGGTAGTAAATCAGTTTCAGCATTGAGTAAGCATCCACAGACGTAAACAGGATATATTAGTTTATGTTTCCTGTAACTTAAAGCTCCAGTCCTCAGAGTAATCCATCTACATAAGATCAATGTCTTTAATTTGCTCTACCTTATGTAGCAAAAACTGCATTCGCTATATTCATCTTAACAGTTTTTATGCTTATGTCAAGTCAAAGGGTATGCCAAGAACTTAATGCAAATAATTCAGAAGTGATTAAACACTGGGTTTAGGGGGGGGGGAGAGAGACGTATTTCAACTCAAGATCCATCTAGAACACTTTTTTTTAAAAAAAATGTGGTCTCTAAATCCCATACAGCCACATAATGGCGCAGCGGGGAAATGACTTGACTAGCAAGCCAGAGGTTGCCGGTTCGAATCCCTGCTGGTATGTTTCCCAGACCATGGGAAACACCTATATCGGGCAGAAGCGATATAGGAAGATGCTGAAAGGCATCATTACATATTGCATGGGAGATGACAATGGTAAACCACTTCAGTATTCTATCAAAGACAACCACAAGGCTCTGTGGTCGCTAGGAGTCGACACCGACTCGATGGTACACTTTACCTTTACTTTTAAATCCCATACAACTCTGTGTTTCATATATGCACTGGGCTACATCCTAGTGTTAATTCACATTTCATACTGCATGCATTTATAGCCCATGCATTTGAGAACAAAAGGATGCATGCCAAGGAGACCTATCCTCCTGTTGTATATCAAGGATGTAATCAGATAATGTAATCAGATGGCTCCTTCCTCTTACAAACTCCATTTCTGTTCAGCCCACTTGAAAGCTCCATCATATTGTCAGATTCTGTCCTTCACAGTTATCAACATGTTGTCTTCCCTTCCCAACCAATCCTTTTCTGTGCTGCCTAAAGAGAAGGCAATACTCTTCCATTATGCATCCCCATGCTGGGTCCTATTATAGAGTACTTTACATTTACTGTATCTAAATTAAATCTCATCCCATTTAAACTCATGCATTTGGCCGAGGTCTCTCCATCACTAAGTGATTCCATTTATCTGCTGTTTTCGCAAGCCCTTCTTGTTTGATTCACAAACGTGATCAATATTGCAATGTATTTTTGCCTCCAAAACCATTAATGAAGATTTGAGAGAGTAGTCAACCTGAGACTGACCCAGAGCTTGTTTCCTCCCAGTATATCATGCCTGGTTGGCAAAGGTGTTCTGCATAATTGATTTGTTGATGGGCTGTCAGCTAGCTCTCTCTCGTCACAGCAATAATCTCAAAAGGAACATTTTGATGATTTGTCACAATTCCAGAGTTGCCAATCTGGAGCTTTTACATTTTTTTTATTTTTGTTCCTACTCTGTCTCACTCCTGCAAAGCTCTCCATACAGCTATGATTGATGGCAGAGCGTTATGAGAACAGGTGGGTATTAGTTTGTCATGTGAAACCATCAGAGTTGCTTTTTTGGCTTGCCAACAGGGCTTCTGATTTGTGTTAGGCTGGTGAGCATAGAATTCTGACCTTGGGAGGTGGGTTTGCACTAGATGACTGCCTCATACAGAGTCAGATCCTTGGTCCAGGAATACTGAGCATCCTTGGTGCTCAGTAACATCAACACTGTCTACTAGCATCGACTCTTGGTCTCAGGCAGGAGTCTTGCCTAGCCAGATCTGGAGATGCCAAAGACCGAACCTGGGACCTTTTGCATGCAGAGCAGATGCTCTACGACTGAGCAACCACACCATCCCTTACAGCTGTCACTGCGAATTGTGGGGGAAATGGCAACAGCCATTGCAAGAGAGAGCGGGGTGTGTGTGCTGCAGTGAGTCCTCAGTGGTCATCCAGCCATTTCCTAGGCAAGCCGCAGCCTCTTGGCAGGCCCTTCGGAACCAGTTGCGCTTGACGTTTTTGAGCCTTGCCTATGGACCTTTTTAACACTTGTATTAATATTTATTTCTGCAATACTTGGATACAGAAAACAGACACTTTCTGATTAAAGAAGATGTTTCGTGAGGGACTCTGCCTAAAGCTTTTCTGTATCTGGCTATATTAAATTCACTCTGTCAGCTAAATCAGCAATTTTGTCAGTGGAGGCTATTGGGTCTGTCTGGCACAATCTGTTCTTTATGAACTCAAGTTGCTTATCGCTCGCTGTGTTGTTCTTTCATAAGGGTCAGCACATTGATTCCCATACTACATTAGCTGGGGTTGGAAAGATCAGGCTGGCCGCAAGTGAGTGAGACTGACAAGCTGGGTGAGCAAGGCACATTATTCCAAGCAGAGGAGGCAAAAGGACTGCTGCTCACCTGCCAGGAGAGAGCGCCTGCTTTTTGGCAGCCTAGGTCACAGGAACAGAGGAAGCTGCCTCCTACTGTGTCAGACCCCTGGTCCATCTAGCTCAGTCTTGTCTACACAGACTGGCAGCAACTTCTCCAAGGTTACAAGCAGGAATCTCTCCCAGTCCTATCTGGAGATGCCAGGGTGGGAACTAGGCCTGTAACCAGCCTCAAAAATATTTGTTTTTTGTGGGGGGATTGCAGAAGTCAGGGGAGGCAGGTTATAAAATGTGAAGTGAAAACAGTCAGTGATGCTGGGGAGGAAAGAGACCTTTTTGGTGTGGCAGGTACACACCATGCCACCAGCTGGCTACGGGCCAGGTGGGAACTTGGAATCTTCTGCACACAAGCATGCAGGTGCTCTTCCCAGAGTGGCCCCGTATCTTACAGTGCACACGTATGTAGTCTCCCTTTCAAATGAAATCCAGGGCAGGCCCTGCTTAGCAAAGGGGACAATTGATGCTTGCTACCACAAGACCAGCTCTCCTCATCAAAGCAATGGTGGATTGTGAGGAGCTCCAAAAGGATCTCTCCAAACTGGGGGAGTGGGCGACAAAGTGGCAAATGCAGTTCAATGCTGGCAAGTGTCAAGTGATGCACACTGAGACGAAAAACCCCAACTTCAAGTATACGCTGATGGGATCTGAGCTGTCAGTGACTCAGAAGAGGGATCTTGGGGTCGTGGTGGATAGATCGTTGAAAGTGTCGACTTAATGTGCGCCAGCTGTGAAAAAGGCCAATTCCATGCTAGGGATCATTAGGAAGGGGACTGAAAATAAAATGGCTAATAATATAATGCCTGAATACAAAACTATGGTGCGGCCACACCTGGAGTACTGTGTACAAATCTGGTCACCACATCTAAAAAAGGACATTGTAGAACTGGAAAAGGTGCAGAAGAGGGCAACCAAGATGCTTAGGGGCCTAGAGCACCTTTCTTATGAGGCAAGGCTACAACACCTGGGGCTTTTTAGTTTAGAAAAAAAACGACTGTGGGGAGGCATGATAGAGGTCTATAAAATCATGCATGGTGTGGAGAAAGTGGATAGAGAGAAATTCTTCTCCCTGTAACATAACACTAGAACCAGGGGTCATCCCATGAAATTGATTGCCAGGAAATCTAGGACCAACATACAGAAGCACTTTTTCACACAACGCATAATCCACTTGTGGAATTCTCTGCCACAAGATGTCGTGAAAGCCAACAACCTGGATGGCTTTAAGAGGAGTTTTGATAACTTCATGGAGTAGAGGTCTATCAACGCCACTAGTCAGAGGGTTAAAGGCCACCTCCAGCCTCAAAGGCAGGATGCCTCTGAGTACCAGTTGCAGGGGAGTAACAGCAGGAGAGAGGGCATGCCCTCAATTCCTGCCTGTGGCTTCCAGCGGCATCTGGTGGGCCACTGTGAGAAACAGGATGCTGGACTAGATGGGCCTTGGGCCTGATCCAGCAGGGCTGTTTTTATGACCAGTACATTATGTTGAATGTACACTTCCATATATGTAACACATTCAGCTTCTTTTGGGAAAAAAGGTGGAGAGAGACTGTCATCTTGCACACACAAAAAGCGGGGTGGGTGGGGGAGACTGCCGTCTTGCCCAGAACAGTTGCAGTGGGCAAGGAGAAGTGCACTAGTGGCTGCACAACTGAGGAACAGAGTGAGAACCACCCTAGGTCTGCTCCAGTGCAAGGCAGAACAAGTAGCCAGCTTGGGGCATCAGTATTCATGCTGTGCCAAGCTACCTTGGAAGGGTGAGGAGATACAGTGGTTCTGAGCCCAATTCTGATCCAGCCATGATGGTGCATCACAGTGCATTGTTTTGACTGACAGGGCAGATAAAACGGCAGCCCAAAAATTCAGAACTGGTCACGTAGGTGGAAATTGCTGTGGAACTTTGGGTTACGCAGAGCAATGGAATGGAATGGAAATGGGGTATCAAGGGATATGTGGAACAATAGAATGGAATGGAGCTGTGTGGGGCCTCATTTGTGCATATCTAAAGCCAACTTAATGAGGCGTCAGGTTATGCTATATACATACATTTGCAAACTCTAAGGCAGTTCAGACTTGGCAATTAAGTGTGGCATAGATGGCTATTCCATTTATCTCCCATATAGAGTTGCCACCTTATCTCCAGGCTATGGGCTTGCAGTGCTATGAGTGACTCTATCTGGTCCCAGGTCGTTATAGGGTCCTGTGTAGCCTTTACAGACAAGGAATATTAGAGACCCAACCACTAGAAAATAAGCAGTACTAGAATTTGTTTTTAAAATCTTTAATTGCACAAAGACTAATATTAATAAGAGATTGTTGCATTATGATAATATGAGCTTAAAGGTTTATTGACTTAAAATAACCTAGCTTATTTAATAATTTTTGGGGGTGGGGAGAGATTCTCAGCAAGATCCTCTATTGGATATTTTTTAATGTTAAATTGAAAAGAAAAAAACTGTGTACATTAAGAACATCTATTCAGGTTACTTTTTTATACTTCATAACTAAAGCAATGTTATACCACAGATGAAACAGTCAGCCAATCAGTCACACTCCCTCCACCCAGCAAGTGGCTTTGCTATGCACACCTAGAACATGAGACCACCTAATGATCTCATGTTTATAACAATAGTCACTCAAAGTGTAGAATCAGTGAGTGGGCCAGAAAGCTAGGGACACAAGATGGAGGAATAACCAGGTGTGGTCTGAAACACCAATGGAGACACCTCCTTTGCCCTCCCTTCCTCACCCCCCTGAAACTTGAACATGAAAACTGAAAACATCAGTTTCTTGTCAAACACCGTAGCTGATGTTCATTAAAGGCAGATAATTTTAATTCAGAGTCTTACATGGCAGGATGCCCTTGAGACATCTTGGAAGAATGGCTTAGTCTTTATTTGGCACCTGTCATTTCTGTATTGGCAGTTGCTGCTGTGAGTTAAATGTGACATCTCTGCTATATTGCCACCATTTGTATCATGGTGCGCCCTGTGGAAAATATCTGCAGATTGATGCCATATTTCTTTCTGCCCGGTGTTAGATTCTGGCAAATGTAAAGTTGTTTTTTTAACCACACTTTGTATTCATAATCTTTCAAGTGATTGTGGGGGAAATCATTGTGGGAAAAGTGAATAAGTTTCTGTAGGATTTCCCAATGTGTCCTTCTGGGAGATTCCTTGGGAAACTGGAAAGCAGGCAGCCTCCATTAATAAACCACCGGAACCTTACAAGAATGTATGCACAGTACAGATCACCAGACAACATGACGGAAGCACCACAGTCTGCTTTGCTACTGCTCTGAGATGAGCTTAGACAAGATTGCTGAATGCGACCCTTGGCCAATTGCATCTCCAGCAGTTAAGCTTCATTTCAGCCTGCTGCATCCACAAAGTATATGATTCTTCTTTAGGTCACACCTAATGCCCAACTAAATCTATGCCATTGGATTAAAGTGCTTTGGGGAGAGCCCTAAATCTCCATGTCTTGAGTTTCTGGAAGCATCCTCACTTCCTTGCTCTTAGAATTTATTCTTTCCCCACTTGAGACAACACTGAGCTATGGTTTACAGTTGAGTTGCAGCTCAGTAAATAGGCTGATAATGAACACCCCCGGTGAACAGCATGTCTTGAGACCAGCTCACATTATACATCTCTAGCTTTTTTTGTTGCCTTCATGGTTTATAGGAGAATGTCAACTGTTAATCCTCTGCCTTAGCCTCTTTTTCCTGTCTTATAGCTCTGGTGCTGACTCTGCCACTGTTGCAGCTAGTCTAAATGTTTCTGATGCATAAGGCTATTTTCCTCTCTCCTGTAGTTGTTCTGTTGTGTGGAATGGTTGCTTCATGAAAGCTCAGGCTATTAGAACCACAATATTTAGGTTTGTCCCATATCCCTAAAACACAAAGCAAATGAGGCAGTGCCTTATCTGATCACCTAACCCTCTCCAGACATTACGGCAGGCCTGGCCAACTTTGGCCCCCCCAGCTGTTTTTGGACTACAGCTCCCATAATCCCTAGCCACAGTGTCCAATAGCCAGGGATTATGGGAGTTGTAGGCCAACATCTGCAGGAGGGCCAAAGTTGAGCAGCCCTGCATTATGGTATGTTTGTACAGACATCTGTGCATATGTACATAATAACATAATTCTTTGTATAAATGACTGTACGGGTCATCATTTAAAAACTGAACCTGGGTAGAGGCCCCCTCATGTGCAGGATACAAATTGGAAGTGTACTACTGTATGCATTCCAAACATATTGTGTTAATAACTGTGGATACCAATCTGTAGAGACACACACAGCTGCACACAGCCTGTGCATGTTTTGAACCGAATGTATGTATAAGGCTTGCTCATTCAAAATGCTGGAAGTAGTATTCTTTTCCTATGTAAACTGAGTGTATGTTACACAAAATGTCAAGGCATTGGCCACATTCACATGCAACGTGAAACCAGAGTTTGCTGAACCCATGGTTAATTTTTGTAACCATGATTCACATTGCAGTCCAACCACATCTCGGCAACCTCTGGTTTCAGGAGAGGGGAGCCATTCCCTCTTCCTTGTCCGCATCCCAGCAAGCTCTGTAGCGCTAGCACCACCAGACTGTGGGCAAGACATCAGTATGTCAGCAGGGCAGCAGCCACTGGCCACAATCTTCAAGAGGGTGTGCCGAGCACGATCGTGCCTTTTCGGAATGAATGGACTGCTCGCCCTCATCAGGGAAAAGGCATTTAAAGCACTTTAAGTGGCATTCAGGCCCTTCTTCTGACAGCAGTTGCACCACCATGCTCATATGAGCCCCACACCAAAACAGACTTGCACAAGCACAATTGATGGCAACAGTAGGATGCCAAGGGGGCCTAAAACCAATGGGAGAACAGGCATGGTGGACATCTCCAGGATGGGAGCTCCATAAACCTGGAACTATCACAGAAAATGCCCCGTTCTTAGTCATAGACAATTTCACTGCCAGCAGTTGTAGCATCTGGAGCAGTGACTCTGCAGCATATTGTAGCTCATGGGAGCAGGGATTTGTCTGGAAGGAGGTCATCCTTGAAGTTCCCTAGGTGCATGCCATTTGTAAGGTCAAAACCAGCACCTTTTACTCTGCCTGTAAAGCAGGGCTGCACAACTTCAGCCCTGCAGCTGTTGTTGGACTACAATTCCCATCATCCCCAGCCACAGTGGCCAGTAGTCAGGGATGATGGGAGTTGTAGTCCAACATCAAAGAGAGGCTGAAGTAGTGCAGCTCTGCTGTAAAGATGGGTAACGTGCAGACTGAAAATAATATTCTAAGCTCTGGGCCATCCTATTTGAACCAGCTGGAATTGCTAGACAGTGTTCGAGGACCACCCCTCTCACCCACCATGCTTTACAGTAGCAAGTCAATAAGCTATGGCAGCATATATAAACAGTGGCTACTGCATAATTTCGTCAGTCATTTCCATTTTGTACTTTTTGCAGTGTGCATGACTGTGGGCACTGACTGGTATCTTGGAGCACAAACCCTGAAGGTAGAGGGGCATTGAAACCAGCAGCCTCCGCCTCCTGCACATGTGCTATTCAGACACAGCCTCAGTGCCAGAAACTGATCTGTTAGAAGAAGCTTGCAGTTCTTTCTGCTCTTCAGTGTCACATTTTTGTCTCCAGGCTGTCTCCTTGTTACCCATCAGTATCTTGGTCTGTGCAAAAACCTTGTAAAAAATCAGATTTCACAACAAAGCGGTGCAATGGCCACCTCCAAATCTTATAAAGAATAATGAAATCAATGTATACTATTTTCATATTTGAAAACATATTGTTTTCATTATATACATTACAGTATTTCAATGTAGATTTGATTTGTACATTGTATTCTGTTTGCAGAATCTGAACCGCCCGCCCCCTCGTGAAATTGGATAGTTATTTAATTTATTTATGCAATATACTTCGGTTTCACACTTGATTAATAATATTTCCAGTAATAAAGTAATAAAGAGTAAAGTGATTAAAGTAACAAAGTTTTCCAGGAGTAAAGTAATAAAGATTAAAACAACAACAATAACATTAAGAACAGCAGATGTTTATTTTATTTTTTAAATAGAAATCAGGATATAAATATAGGACAGGATCCAGACTGTTAGTCATGACTAAGAACCAATGAAATTAATGATATTTATTTTATTTCAAAGGAACAGCCATGACTAACTTAGTTTGGATTCTGCCAATAGTGATGGAGGTGGGGCAGTTCCAGAGTCACATTCCAAAGGACTGGGAACTGAACTGGAAGAAGAGGAAGAAGAAGAAAATCTAGCCTCCACTAATAGATGCTACGAAGTCCTTGAAAATCTAGACTCGTCAGAAACATCTGATTATTGATACACAGTCAGTGACTGAATCCTAACAATGTCCCTTCAGAGGCAGGTAGAGATGTGAACATGGTGCCATGAGAAATGTGGCAGAAATAAATAGTTGGAGATGAACTTCCAGTGTGTTGACCTTTTGCACCAATTATTTTTATTTTATTTTATTTTATTCAATTTCTATACCGCCCTTCCAAAAATGGCTCAGGGCAGTTTACACAAAGAAATAATAAATAAATAGTGGTCATTATCCTAATGACCACTAGGGGCATTGGGAGTAGAGACAGTGAGTCAGGGTCTCCCTGTTTGTCCCGACTCTATGACCCCTGAACTGAGACTGCAGCACTTCCTGTGCTGAGTCACAAAATCCTTCCTTTCCTCCTAGAGAGCAGATGGAAACATCTCTCTCTCTCTCTCTCCTTACTTATCCTGTATGTAGTCCTTTAGAACAGATATAGGTCTTTCCTATCTAAGTGTATTTAACCAATAAATATTTAGTGTTTAGTTATACAAGGATCTCCATGTGTTTTCTCTAAATAGCTGCAATATCTAAACCATCCTCTGCTACCTACTCTATGACTGGAGTGTGTGCTTATTACTTAGTGCTCTGCTGTTTTACCTATTGTGGGTAAAAATCAACAACCTCTAACATAAATGGCATGAATGGCTTAAGAGCGAGAGAAATTTTGACAGCAGAACCAGGCTAAGAGATACAGTAAGTTAACTGCTTACAACATTGTGTCTAGGGTTACCAGGTAGCAACCTGGAGATGATCTGTGTGAAGCATTGAGAGAGTATGCAGATGCTGTGCCACTCTGCTCTGCTGCACCAGCTTCTTTACCCACCTTCTTCACTCTCCTGCTGTAGGAAGTAGGTGCAGGAGAAAGATGGGCAAGGGGTGGGTGTGGAGGAACAGCACAGGAGGTACAGAGGGCAACTGCTTTGCATCTTTTGATGGGAAAGACATGATCTCTGGGTTGGCAAGTGGCAACACCAATATCTGGTTATTTATGTTAGGCTCTGCTAACATAAAGGCTAGTGTTTCCATGTCACCTGGCCCCAGCCATTTCTAAAGGATTACCCACCATCAGTAAATCATTCTCCTGCCAATATTCTGGGAACGTAAGGCTCAACCAGCTCTTGAAGTAGCATCTCTTACTGACACTGTAATTTGGTCAATGACATTACTTTAATACAACTCTCAAGTACGCATTTGTTTCTAGTAAGCTCTTGAGTATGGCCGAGTCCTTTTTATATTGAAATTCAAGATCCTCAATAACATTTTATTATGAGGTTTGCTATTTTTGGTACCACAGTTACTTTGTTATGAGCAAAGTACGTAACATTTCATGATATGAAATCATTATGGGTACTGCAGAGTTCATTACTAGGGCATTTCACTGTATTAAGAACAAATCAATAGCACATACTAATATGGCAGTGTGATACCAGGCTTGAGTTATGAATAGCACATCTAGAAATAGACAAAGTATTCTCTGGGCCTTCGTGTGCTCCTTTTCCAATATATTGCCCTATTGTTTTCTCCCAGATGCTAGAATGGATTTATATCTGTCTGTGATCTAATGATTTGTTTGAAGTTGTATGAACTTTGCATTGTTGTTTTTTGCTTTTCTCAAAGTCTGGCAAAATAAAATAAAATGAAATAAAATAAAATAAAATAAAATTTCAGGGCCAAGCTCTTGAACACATGGATACCTTCTATACATATCTTTGATTTTCAGATATTTTACTTTTTCTGTTTTTATTTTGTTGTAAAACGCCCAGAGATGTAAGTTTTGGGCGGTATTAAAATATGTTAAATTTACATACACACACACACCCCATATACTGGAAATGACTTGCAGCCGTATCATCTTCATAAATGGGATTCATCCTTTTTATCCACCAAGCTATGAATATGCTGGGCCAATCGGACCAGAGCTGTCAACTGCAGACAGGAGCTTCAGAGGGAATTCTAAATTGGGGTTTGTAATTTATTTATTTTTAATTTGGCCAAAATATCCTATAGCTTTGGAGCTTATATGGTTTATTCTTGGCCATCTTCAGGAAAGGAGGGGAACTGTCACCCATTCTTAGCTGAAGAACCTGGCAAGCTTTGCAGGGAACACAACCATTAATGTCCAAAAATTATCAACCCTGAGTTGTGCTCCCAATTGTCAACTGAGATGGGGTTTGCTACCAGCCTCATGGTTGGGCCACCTTGTGGGTATACCACAAGTCAGCATGAAGATATAGCTGTTCAAATAGTTCCTGCCACTCTCCCTGGCAAAAATCAGGGAGATCACACTTCTTAGCTGTTATGGTGGTTGAACTGAACCCTCCATTTATACAGAGTGTTATGTATTTCATATTGATTGTATAATTATTTATTCATATTGATTGTATATATTGCATTACTGATATGCCTATCAAATGTTATGGGGCTCCTCAATACTCCCAACCCAGCATGGCTTTGGTATGTGCACCTCCACGGCACACTCACATTTGCCGATGCCATGGCTGGTTTGTGTCGAATAAGGAATGGCTCTCCCAAAGCCTCTGTTGCTGTTCACAGTGGGGAAGAGGGGTTTCCCTCAGACCACACACAAGTCATGAGTAGTTAACACTCCTTAAGAAACTTACAAATCATGGATGATTAGTCTGTGGAACCAGGCCTAACATCTCCTTCTTTGCTTTACCACACAGCCTGCTGAAGACTTCCAGAGAACTCAAAAGCTTGCTGCTTACAACTTTATTAGGACCACCAACCTAAACAACATAATGTATTATTCAAGTGTGGTCTCTGGTCCCAAACCATTTCCACATCGGTCTGGAAACACTGCCTTCTTATCTAAAATGAGGATTTCCCCCTCATCCCTGTTGTATGTGGGATATTCAGTTGTTACTCAGGGGGTGAGGGCTCAGGGACACAGGATTTTTGCTTCATATGTAGAGTCGGAACTGAAATGGATGCTAGGGCTGGGTGTGCTTAGCACTTGCAGGGACTATGCCAAAGGTCTGATGGGAAGCAGCTCCCAAGCTAGCAGTCTCCCATCACAAATTATTATTATTACTACAAGGCTTTTTGTCCTGCCTTTAGACCATGATGAGGCCTGGCAGAGTAGTTTATATTTTAACAAAGATATAGTTTAACACATGAAATTAAAATAAAAAACAAACAAACCCAAAGAGATAAAAAACCTTATTAAAATAGCAGCCTAAAAGTAACAGCACAGTGAGCTGCCACTATAAAAAACACCGAGAACTGCTAGAACCCCCTCGACAAAAGCTTGGCAAAACAGATATTAGCCATTTTCTCCAAACGTGTTTGTGGGGGAACCTGGTGGGCTTCCATGAGGAGACATTCCACCGTTGTGGTGCCACCACAAATAAGGCCCAGTCCCTGGTAACTGCCAAATAACCAGAGACAATGGCAGGCCAGACAGCAAGGCTTGTGAGGCTGAACATTTTTCAAGGCTCTAATCTGGCTTTTAGTTCACATCTTCTCTGGAATGGAGATGTGTGTTCACATATTGGCCAAATTTACCCCAAAGTCCCTGCGAGCTATCAGGGAGCACTTCACACACAATGTAGGTTTTTCCATTGCACTTTATATCTGGAGTTAAAAAATCCAATTTGTTGCATTGTGTTTTTTTTGGGGGGGGGCGGGGCGGGGGGACTTCGAATTTGCAGTAAAGCCCAGCAGAAAACCTGTGATAAAGCCTGCTGTCTGGGAAAGCTCCAGACCCCAACATTTCAGGTAGGCTTACAGAGGTGCAGACAGTCCTTAAGATACCCCAGTCTCAGGCGGTAGAGGGTTTAAAGGTTAAAATCAGCACTTTGAATGGGGCTCAGAAGTGCACAGACACCTATTCTGTACTAGCTGCACAGGTTATGCTCGCATACTGCTGCACACCCACAAGCATTCTGATGGCAGCGCTCTGCCTCAGGTCTGATGGGACCTGAGCTGCCTTCAAAGGTTGCTCTATGTTCAGTGCATTGCAGTAATCCAACCAGGCTGTAACCAAAGCACAGGCGTTCGAGGTCAGCTCTGCTTTCAACAAGCCAGCTGGAGCTGCAAAAAGGCACTCTTGGCTACCAGCATCACCTGAACAATCCAAAGAAACTTTGGATCCAGAACAGAAGTACCGTAAGTGGCAAATTTGTTTCTGCAAATGGTGCACAAGACAGGACATTAGTTACTCTTTTCAGAGAGGTGCTCTCAATTCTATTCCTTGCTCATGTGCACTCCACTTTGTGACCCATGAAGGGAGGTAAAGTATACTAAAAACTCAAAGTGTGCTTCTTACACTGAATTGATTGTGTGAACACAGCATAGTCAGTCAAACCAGTTTGTCTTGCCACTCTTTATTTGTGAAATCAGCAGAAAGGCACCCACTCCTTTCACAAGTAATATGGGCAGCTGGGACAATTAAAGAAATGCAGATGTGAACACATTACAGATATATATTTCATTCTGTCAACAACATATCTATGGAATCGCAGTGGGCCTCTTTGTCTAGTCCAGGGGGCTTCACCTTTAAACACACACACACACACACACAGCACAGGTACAATTTAAACGTTAGAGTACTGACATAAGACTATTACAGGCACTGGCTTACATCCAGACAAAGTTACTCATGCGTGTTGCCACTGAAATTAACAGGTCTAGTAAACTTGTCCCACTAATTTTAAAAGCACTATCATGAATAACTGAACCTGGATGTAAGCCAGTGACTAACGGCCGAGTCCTCTGATCAGGAAACAACAGAGTTGCATCATAACCACTAGAAAGTGAGCTGTGGAGGTGGGAGGGCTCTCAGTACCCTTTACAAGCCTTAGTTACTCTTGTATTCTATCCTGTATACTTTATGTTTTGTTGTTTAGAAGTCTGTCCCAGTGGGGATCCTGTGTAGAATGTGGGGTGTGTGTGTGTGTGTGTGTGTGTGGAGTCAGAAAGGAAAAGCGGGGGGAAGAAGAAGGAGAAAAGGGAGCTGTTGCTGAATAAACTCTTACTTAAAGCTATACAAGATAACTTTGTTTTTGTGACGGAGCAACTATAAAATATTTAGCGACGAGATTTTGAACCAGCTAAGCGTGTGAGCCTGCGAAGCTTGTGGATGTTCCGGCAACCTCATTTCATTGCATTGCTGGGCCGACATTCCTGAACTGCTTTCTACTATCACTGCTGCTGATTGTTTCTCCAGCTTCCTGACCTGCTCAACCCCTGAAGGTACTTTTCCCTTACCAGTCCTGGACTCTGTTGTTCACTGGATGCCCACTGCAGCATTGGCTCAGATACCACCATCACCTTTTTTCTTGCCCACCCCAGGAGAACCTGCTCTCCCCTGGAAACAATGGAGGTCCTATTTCTGCAATTGCTTCCTCACCAAAGAGAACCCTGATTTTATTCCAGCAAAGCAGAAGGTTTTATCGTGTCACTGCCTGGGCCCTGAAGGCCAAAAAATATATGATCATTTGCCCTTTCTGTTAGAAAAAATTACTTATACTAGCTGACCCTGCACAGAGCATCTGTGCAGTTGTGTACTGAGCCTGTGACATCCCCTGCAGCTCGCTCCCCCTAGCAGCTCGCTCTCCCCCCGCCGCTCACTCGCTCGCTCTCCCCCCGCCGCTCACTCGCTCGCTCTCCCCCCTGCTGCTCGCTCACTCCCCCTGCCGCTTGCTCGCTCCCCCCTGCCGCTCGCTCGCTGTCCCCCCGCCACTCGCTTGCTCTCCCCCCGCAGCTCTCCCCATTAGGTGGGCCAGGGCCAGGCCATCCCACCACTGCCTCCCACCTTCTCCTCCCAGCTGGTAGGGCTTTGCCCGCCGTCTGCCCACCTCCTCACCACCGCCATCATTTCTCCCCACCACCGCCTCCTCTTCCTGGCTGGCGGGGCTTCGCCCGCCGTCCACCCACCTCTTCTGGCCGGAGGGGCTTCACCTGCCAGCCCTCCACCTCTGCATCCTGACCGCTGCCATTATTTCTCTCTGCTTCAATGTTGGAACTCTTGCACGCTCTAGAGCATCTGCGCGTTAGTACTTGATTGCTCTCCTCACCTCAGAGATCTCCCCACCCTCGCCTGGTCTGCACTCCTGCTCCTCATCCATCCCGTTGCTTCCATCCCCCTCACCTTTCTTGGTCGTGGCTGCAACATTGCTGCTGCCTATTGGCCAAGCTGCAGCCCCCTATCCCCAGAGACCTCCCCACCCTCACCTGAGCCGCACTCCTGCTCCTCCCTTCAGGAGCAGCAGCAGTGGTTGACCGGGCCATTCCTCACTGCTGCCACCACCATGGCCGCTCGTTCCCCTCGGGCCTATCTCTTGCCTGCCTGCCTGCTTCCCTCTGACAATGGCCTCAGTAGCCCCAAACAGCAGCAGTGGTTGCCTGGACCCTTCCTTGCTGCCAGTGCCGCCATGGCCACTCATTCCCCTCAGGCTGCTGACAGGCTTAGGCCCATCCCTTGCCCTTCCTTCTGTCTCTCTTCCCCCTCCCTTCTTTTTCTCTTTCTCTCTCCTCCACTTGCTCTTCTCCACTCTTCCTTCCCCCTCCCTTCATGTTTTTTCTCCCTCCCTCCCTGAGTTAACAGATTTTGTTCATTTACACAACGGCATCCTCCTTCTCCTGAAGGGGCTCTTTCCTCCCTCACGACCTGTCTTTTTGCAGACCCCTGCCTGCTATCCTTTTATATCAAGAACATCTTCTGACCAGTAACAAAGTGATCCAATTAATGGCTGCAGTTTTTGGGAGAGAAGGCCTTCCTAAAGATCTAGTGACTAACAAGGGGACACAGCTTATCTCATTTGAAATGGAGCAATATTTGCATAACCATGAGATAAAACGCAAGACTATTTCCTTGTACCAGTCTCATAGAGGGAATGGCTTAGTGGAAAGAATGAATAGATTAGTGAAGGAAATTTATACCTGGGTACTACACAACAACAACCTTGGAAAGAGGCAATCTGTGAAACTTAATTTGCTTATTAAACTACTCTTCATTCCACTACAGGAAAATCATCTTTTGAACTGCTGAGAGGATGCAAAGCTACCACCAAAAACTTTCACAATGGCAACAACTGATAGGGCTTTCCATGCCATCTCACCCTGAAGAGACAGAGATTCGTGATCTGGTAAGGGAGAAGCAACAAAAATACAAATTGTATGTGGATCAGAAACAGGGTGTGAAACAGCAAACATTTCAGGTGGTGGACAGATGCCTTATAAAGTGAGAAAGGATGTTCCTGATATCCTGGACCAAAACAAATAATCAAAATCCAAGGAGATTCTGTCGTATTGGATGATGGAAAGATATGGAACAGTTAGAGACTTTCCCGCATGAATACTATGAGAAAAGAGGGAAAGGAGTCTAGTCTCGAGAGAGGAACTGGAGAGGACTTTGATTTTGCCTCCAGTTTTGACCTCACATAGGAGGCTGATGAAAGTGATGAACAATCCTCTTTACCAGAAAGAACATCACTAATAGCTCCTGTGCCAGTGAAGCCAAGAATCGGAAGAGTATGTGACAGGAGACCACCGAAAAGACTTCAAGACTCTGTCACAGAATTTAAAATCAATTCAATTCCAGTTGTTAGAAAGGGGAGGGATGTGCTCTATTCTATCCTGTGAGGCTATTCTCACGAGCAAGCAAAACTGGGCAAAGGGAGCCCAGCCTGGTTTTGCTCGCTTGTGAGAACTAGCAGGCTCGAGGGCGAGCCTGGTGGCTCCACAGCAGCAAGCCCGCCTATTTAGCCACCCACTTAAAATGAGGTTAATGGCGTGAGCGCTCCGTTAACCTCGTTTTTCTGGTTGTGTGTCTGCCACGGCTGCTTGCAGCCACAGCAGACACACTCAGTGTGGGGAGGGAGGGGGGATCCCAGAAATGCACCACACACCTGCGTGGTGCATTACTGGGGCTCTGGGGGACGGGGTGCCGTGTGGCGGTGCTTCCCTGCGCCCAACCGCCGGAGCTGCCGAGTGAGCTGCGGCTGGGTGCAGGAGTGCTGGAGTCAAGCAGCCACTCGTCTGGGTGGGCGATCCACCTGCCTGGTGAGGGGTGAATGATCATCTGTGGGGAGAGAAGGTCAAACCCTCTCTCCCTGAAAACCTCCTCTCGACGCTTCACATTGCTGGTGTGAAGTGCCTCACTGTCTTTTACGTGTAGTTGCTTAGAAGTTTGCCCCAGTGGGGATCTTGTAGAGAGTGTGCAGGGTGGAGTCAGTAAGGAGAAGGGATGGAAAGAAGAAGGAGAAAATGGAGTTGTTTCTGAATAAACTCTTAGTTAAATCTAGATAATATTTCTTTGTTTTTGTGAGGGAAGCAGCTATAAAACAGTTACCAACTAGGGGTACATGGACTCCTAGGGGTACTTCTAACTTAGAACGAACCCTAGGGGTTCATGTCGGGAACCACTGGTCTAGTCACTATTATTTTATACTGCTGTTAACCCTGAAAGCAGCACCCTCCTGTGTGTTTTTAGGGATGTGCATGAACTGGTTTGGAGGTCCTTTTCTGAACCTCTTTACTGGTCCAGTGTTCGAGCCGGTTTGGCGGCGGGGTGTGTGTGTGTGTCTGTTACCTTTAAGGAGCAGGGAGGGCCTACAGTGGTCTTACACACACACACACACACACCTGCCGCATTTCCTCCACCGGCACTGTATCCAAAATCACTGTGTGGGCCAGCAGCATACCCTCTTGCCACCCCAGTCAGCGTCAGACCAGAAGTGGCAGGTGCGTGTGCACACTTTGTATTAGCAGTCATGCTGATACCATAAGTAAACAAAGCTCTGTAATTTGGTGTGGGGCGGGGGTGTTGCTCAAAGAACAATAATTCAACAGTAGAAGTTAGTTATGGTTGTCCTGGAAATTATGCACCATGGAGAAAGATATTCATTTATCAAGGTTGCATTTGCTAGCAACTGAAACCAAAGGGTTTCTTTCTGGCACAGCTGACAATAAGAAAAAATAAAGTTAGTGATGGCCTAAGCCGTAGGACTTCTCTGGTAATAATGTGAAGCGCTCAAGCCATTATTAGCTTAATAGTTTAATTTAATAGATCATTCCTGGAGGTAGGCCTTATAGTGCAAAGTGTTAAGAGCTACAGAAAATAAAGTTAATAATAGCCTGAACTGCACAGATCGTTACAGGAATAGGCCTTCAGCGCTAATTATGTTTTGATTTTCAAATTTTAAGCAACACCTCTTGCTCTATTATTCCACATCCTCCAGCTTGGGTGTTTGATATTTCATTATCGTTTGTTATGCTCTGAAGCATATTATAAAAACACTGAGCTGCAAACCCCTCCGGCCAGAATTTATGAGTTTCCCAATTATATTTGGTATAATAAGGTATAACATAAGAGGATAGTAACTGGTCAGTGAAGAAACAAAACTTCCAATAAGATTATTATAGCTCATTTGTGACTTGTTCATACAAAGAATGAAAAACATAACTTGCCAAACCCTTTCTTGGTTAATAGAGCTGCCACCTTTTGTACTGCCCCTGCACAGTACAAAGCCTAGAAGAAGCTGCACCTAGGCTGGACTATGATGTTTAGTGATTTGGCCCTACAATGTTGTAAATTCATTGCAGGGAAGTAGCTGTATTTTTCCGTAGGAGGGAGGCTTGATAACGAACTTCATGCGCTGCAGTGTGTGGCAGTAGGGACAATTTTTTCTATTTCTTTTAAAAATCACTTTAAAAAATTCTTCCTGCCTCTTCAAATGTTTAGCTCTCATGACAGGGTGGGGGAGTCAGCGGGTGCTGCATAAGGCGGGGAGGACAATCGTCTCCCTTCCCTTCCACCACCGCTGTAGGCGGGGGGCACTGCTTATGGCGCCGAGGGGGAATAGGCTCCCTTCCTCCACCACCCTGATTTGTTGCTCTAGCTGCCCCTTTCCTAACCCTCTCCAACTCCTTCCATGTATGTATGTATGCATGTATATAGATAAATCTGTATACATGGGTTTTTGTGCAAAGGTGCAAGCCCATTCACCGATGCTTTCGGCTACTGATCCCGAAAGCATCTGCTGTTATTTAGTAGAGGAATGGGGTTTGTAGAAAAGGGACTATGTCCCTCTTTCAGAACTTTTAAATGAGCAGAATTTCCAAATGGCAGCTCTCCCCTACTTTAACTTTTTCCATTGGCCTGCCCCTTAATAACAGTGCAGTTTCTCCTCTGTGCTCCCCCCTCCCCCCCACTTCATTCAGGGTATGTTTGTTTTTTTAAAGGCAAAGTTAGTTTTATGGGATTGACCTAAGAAAGACCACCTTCCTCCTTTTATATACATAAAGATCAGGAATCAATTTGTTATATCATAGGTGTGGGTTAATCTCAGTGTTATTGTTTTTATCCATTCTACTGACTCTTGCTAAACAAAATAAAGAGTATTTGCCCCCTTCAAATGATCAGGTGGGTTTCCCATAATTGACAACAAAAAGAAAAGAGTCTCATGAGGTCTGTGCATGGAGAGATTTCCCTCACCGAAGAGTCGGAAATGAGCCCATCCAATTAAGTCCCTGCAGGTCCATCCTCAGTGGACCCACAAAAAAGATTAAGGAGAAGATATTGGCTGCCGTGCACTTGCTAGATGATGACATGCTTGCAGCTCTTTGACTCTGCTGTGTGCTGACCTTGCCTGTGGTTCTTTATAGTGAGAGAGAAATCCTGCTTTTGTTTCCATTGTTTAAAAGTTGTCCCACTGGCCTTTGTTGACTACCAATCAAGAGAAATTGCCCATGGAAATGTGGGCAGGGAGGAAGCTGGCAACAGGCACCCTGCTGTTCTGCTTGAGGCAAATTAACTAGGAGGACAGGAAGAGAACTACTCACCTGAAATTTAATCTGAGCCTGTGATATTGGCAGGCTAGGAACAACTTTGGAGAGGGCTGGGGGCGTCACTTCCTGGCCGGGGTGCACCAATCAGAAACACATGCAGCACAGCAGATTTAATACACCACCACAATAGTATCTCTAATAGGCTGTGTGGTGGCATGTAGCATCATTTTGTGCAAATTGAGTATGGGCAGAAAAAGAGGGCCAGCCAAGTGCTGCCTAGTCATGTGAATTTCAGCAAGGCCCTTTTTCCCCCTGGCCTTGCTCCCATGTTTTGAGCCTGACACAGAGAAGTCAAGCTTTTCCTAGCAGTGAGGAAAGTGTTGCCTGCTTCATTTCTATATGCCAGATGGTTGTTAAAGGCAGAGGAGCAGGGCTAGAAAAAAGCTGGCATTTCTAGGTGAATTTGCCATGGCATGTGGGGTGCTGCTGTCCCTTTAAGTGAAGAGCTACAGCTTCCCCAGCAGGTGCTACAAACTCAGGCTGCCCTCTCTGTGGCTTCCCTGCGCAGACGATTAGCTAGCTGGGAGAACTGATTAGAAGCAAGAATACGGCTCCTAAAGCCTGCTGGGGAGTTGTTGTTGGTTGTGTCAAGGTGACTGATAATGCAATAAAAAGGACCCTGAGGAGAGGCCCAGGAAGAAAGTCTGCAGCTTAGTCTTGAGAGCCTTTGAGGAGTGGGAGAATGTAGCATCTGTAGTTTATAGAGTAAACTATGTAACTAGCATGTATAAGACAAGTGCACTGTGGGAAAGTACTGTTAGAGCCTCCTCCTGCAAGAGGAAGGATTAACAGGTTCCCTCTTTACAGGTTGGGGAGACACCAGGGGCGTAACTACCATTAGGCAAGGGGAGGCAGTCGTCTTGGGGCCCCACTGCCTTGAGGGGCCCCCCAGAGGCACATCACATGACTCTCCACCCACCCGTGTTGCACCCCCTATGAATTATGTTGCATCTCTTGGAGATCGGCAGGAGCAGAGAGTAAAAGAAACTCAATTCAATGTGAACTAGATATTCACCGTATTCATAATGGTGATGTGAGTGCAGTATATATTGTGAAGTGTGTTTGTGTGTGTATATCAGCGCGGGGGGGGACATTTTAAAATCTTGTCTCTGGGCCCACTCCAACCTTGCTATGCCCCTGGGAGACACAGCACTGGTTGAGCAACTTTCTTAAACACACAGCAAGCCAAAAGAAACAGACTCCTTCCAGCTCAAGCACACGCTGTCTCAGCCCACAAGCACTCTTCCTTTTGTCCCACAATCTATTCCTGTAAATGCTGGCTCTCCAAAACCTGTGCAACTCTGAGGGCTGCCATCATTTGTGGCTTGAAAGCTACTGTGGACATTGCTACTAGGTACTGAAGGGACCCAGGCCCTGGGCCTACAGCCCCCCAACACTTTGATAGTTAAAACTCAGTCATGCCCCCCCCCCAATAATTATGTCTGACTTTTCTCCAAAGAGAAGCTGGAGAAGACAAGTGCTATAGTATATTGGGGGCTAAAAGCATCTTTTGTCCTCAGCACAGCACCTTTTAGGGAGGAGACAGCGATGAGAAGCGATTGTTGCTGCTGGAGCAGCAGAGGTGACTGCCTGCCCCCAAATTGAGAAGGAGGTGACTGATGAGATTCAGGGCTCTGAGCCATTCATTGAGACCTTAATGATGCCCCAATTGGAAGCTATGGACAACATGGCATTGAAGCTAAGAGAGGCTTGTTTCTTCCAAGTCACACAGTGGAGCTGACACATCTGTTCTTGAACAGTTCCATTAGTGGGTCTTTTTAGCTAAAAAGGAAAAATAATGCATCCTGCTGAGACGCAACACCCACTTTATTCTTCCAGCGATATGCCTCTGCTGGTGTAAAGACAAAGGATTTTGTGCAGGCCACCTGCTATCTTGGCAATATGAGCTTGGAACCCTAAGGAGGCCTTTGGGATATTTTAAGAATGTACATAACATCCAATACAATCATGTCACTTAATACCTGTGCCACATCTATAGCTAAAAAGGAAAAAATGGAACACTTTGCTGCAGAAGCAAATTACCTGCCCTGGATCCCTGAACAACAGACACTGCTACCTGACAAATCCTATGTAAAGAACTGCATGACAGCTAGCAATTTGGGGTGCCCCACTTCAGACAAATGGAAAAGATTCTAGCTTGAAAAAGCACTTGCTCAAATCAGACTCTTACAATAGTTCTAGCTGGGCATCCAAACTTACAAAACCATTTTGCTCTCCCCCGCCCCACCCCTTTTTAGTCCTCAGATAATGCATGATTTTTAAAAAGAAAGCAACACCAGAACAAACCATTCTTCTACTTTCTACATCTGTAGGAACAGATATTTATGAACTACCATTTATTCTGTTCAAAAGAAAGAGGCAGTTTATTAAAGCACTTGTTCTCGCATTTAGGGTGGGGATAAATGCAGGATTTCTCTGCATATATCTCTCTAATTCAGCTTTTAGAAGGCATTATGATTATATTCAGCACAGTTCTTGTGGAGACAGTAGAAGAAAAATGGGTCAGGCAGGAAATCTGTGCACTGCTGAGAGTGAGACACACTTTTGCAGTACACCATTTTGTGTGGATGTTGTTAGACAAAGCTTCTGCCTGGCTGACCAGAGCTCTCAATGCTTCTGTACTGCTGGTGGGTCTGATGAAAGGGATCACTAGATATTTTTAGGTTGGGTGGAACTATATAGTTTCAAGTCAAAACCAGCGGCTATTGACATTAGCTGAGGAGCTGGGTCTTTTTGTCTATTCCAGGGGTCCTCAGTCTTGAGTGCCCAGATATTGGGTTACAACTCCCATAATCCCCAGCTACTGTGGCCTTCAGACAGTATGGCTAGAGATTATGGGAGCTATAATCCAACAGCATCTAGGGCCTCAAGGTTGGGAACCCCTGATAAATATGCAATAAAACAAAGATAGCACACTGGCATGGACCTCAGCCCCAATGGTTGATAATTCAACTTCATCCATGTAACTCTGCCTTGCAGATAAGTGCAAAAATGAAAATGAAATAAAAATTAAGTACTGTTGCTCACATGTACTTGCTTGCCACAAGCCTAAGCAATGAAATGTGGTTTTCTTTCTTTCTTTCTTTCTTTCTTTCTTTCTTTCTTTCTTTCTTTCTTTCTTTCTTTCTTTCTTTTATAAACTGCCCCATCTAGAGGCTCTGGGCAGTGTACAACAACTTTTAAAAAGACATAAAAACACACAATTCAAAACACAGTGCTAAAAACAATATAAAAACAATTAAAACCATTTAAAACCATTTAAAATACTTTAAAAACAACAACAAAGTTTACAAGCCTTGGAAGGCCAGGCCAAACAAATAAGTTTTTAAGGTTTTCTTAAAGCCGACAGCTTGCCTAAACTGCGGATATCTGCCGGGAGTGCATTCCATAGACCAGGAACAGCTACAGAAAACGCCCGGTTCTGAGTTGCCACCAGACATACTGGTGATAACTGGAGACGGACCTCTCCAGATGACCTCAACAAGTGATGAGGATGATACCAAAGAAGGCGATCTCTAAGGCAGCCTGGACCCAAGCTGTTCAGAGCTTTAAAGTAATAACCAGCACTTTGTATTTTGCCCTGAAATATATTGGCAGCCAGTGCAACTGTTTTAAGACAGGCATAATATGGTCTCTCCGGGTTACTCCATAGACCAATCTGGCTGCCACATTTTGAACTAACGGAAGTTTCCGAACTACGTACAAAGGCAGCCCCACGTAGAGTGCATTGCAGTAGTCAAGCCTGGAGGTTACCAGCTGATGCACCACTTACCAATCTTACCAACTGGTAAGAGTTACCAAGAGCTACCAACTGGAGGTTACCAATCTTTCTGCACATCTTACTTCAAGTTCTGATTCTCTGGTGGCTGCTGGGAATCAGAACAGTAGAATCAGTTGAGAATATGTATTTTAACCATATTGGTGGCTATTTTTCTGGAAAAGTCTCACTTTCAGCTAATCCAATACACAATTCCATTCCTGCAGTCCAGAGGCGGAGCTATCATTGGGCAAACGGGTTCAAAGAACCCAGGCCGCACCCAATCAGGGGCCGCGCTTCACGGCCCCAACATGCCCCCCACTTCTGATGTCAGACGCAGGGGTGCTAGTTTAGCTCCTGAGCGGCAGCTGTGCGGCCCCTTCGGGAGCTAAACTAAGGCTGCAGCTGCATTCGCAGCACAGCCAGGAGTGGCTCTTCCCTGCAGGGAAGAGCCGCTCCTGGCTGCGCTGCGAACGCAGTGGCAGCCTTAGTTTAACTCCTGAAGGAGCCGCGTGGCCCCTTTGGGAGTTAAATTTCAACTCCCGAATGGAGCCTCAGGGCTCCATTTGGGAGCCAGACCCCGCCCCCTGCGTCTGATGTCAGATGTGGAGGGCGTGACTAGCTCTGCGACTGATGTCAGACGCAGGGGTCGGGGTCAGCGGGGCAGCCGCCGGCAGTCCTGCTCCACCGCTGCTGCAGTCAGTGGGGTAGAGAGGTCAGAGGGGGCCGGTGTTCAATAAATTAACCACCCCTCATCCCATTTTTGTAGCACTATTAGGCTCTGCAATTTTTTTAGCTTTTGGGGGGTGACAGTGGCCATTGTTGCTACCAGGCAACACAGCAGCCCCTTGCCACTGCTACTCGCCTCGCCCTCCACCTACTGCTGCTGCTGACCACTCTTGGTTCTTGACTCTGCAGCCCCATTCCTGCTGCCACCATCACCACTTAGGAGCTGAATACACTTGAGCGAGGAAAAGTGGCCATTCAGCTTCCTCCTGGTGAGGGAGCCAGAAACAGAGGGCACTTATGCGCTCTGATAACACATTTCCCAGCTGGATCATGCAGAGGTAAGGTGTTTCATGGCTTCTCTCCTCGCTCGAGCAAGGAGAGAAGCCATGGAGCCACTTATCGTTGCTGCAGGAAGTAACAAGGAGTGATGGGAAGGTGGAAGGGAGGGAGGGGAGCGGGGAGTAACAGGTGGGAGGGACAATGGGTGGCACACGTTCTTGAAATGCATCCACCCAAATACAGTTATGCCCCTGCCAAGGATCAATTACACTCCTGCCCGGGAACAATCTCCAGTTTCTTTTAACCTTATATAGAAAATAATGTTCTTCCATGTCTCCCTTTGCTTAGACTAAGCCATTGCCATTGTGTTGACAGATTCTGTGGCAGGCAGATATCTTCCACAGCAGAGTATGTAGCCAGTAAGCTGGTACCTTTAGGGTTCTGCCTAACAGTTAGAAACAGTGTATGTAACAGTTCTATTCAGCAGTACAACCAAAACTGGACCACAGAAGCCACATGCCTAGAAGCAGAAAATGCCTAGGGTGGAATGCCCCTATCCTACTTCAGTGAGGAATCAGAAAGAGAGAGATGAATTTGCTGGATCATGCTGCTGTGGGAGTCAGGAGAAGTATAATTTCTAAGAGCCATAGGCGTAACTATAGGGGGGGCAGGGGGGGCACGTGCCCTGGGCGCCACCTGGCAGGGGGCGCCAAAAAGTGCCCCCGCCGATTTGCTGGAAAAAAAATATTTTTTTTTATTTTTTATTTTTTTGGCAGAGCAGTCCCCTTCCCCCAGCCCAGTGCCCTCCCCCCCATTGGCATTGCTCATCCAGCACTGGGCGCCGCGGCGTCTTCGTAGTCCAAGTCTCTGACTCTCACTCCCCGGCGCGCCCCGCCACCCCGCCACCAGTTGCGCATGCGTCGAGAGGAGGACACACACCAGATCAAACTTCCTGAACAACTCCCTCTTCTGAACAACTTCCTGAACGCCCGAACCAGTTCCCCTTTTTGCTCATTCAAGTCCTTCCTCCCCTATAATCTAACCACATTTTAAGTGAAAAGGTTCAGGGAGGGGGAGATGGGGGGGATGTGGAACCTTGGGATGTGGAACCCCATCTCTCCCTTCCTGGACTTTTTCACTATGTAATGCAAGCTAATTTAATTATATGTCATCATCAAAATGGATTAGCTGTTTCAGCCCATCAGGAAAGTCTAAACCTCCACCGATTTAATTAACCAGACTGAAAATCAGATGAACAGAGAATGTTTTAATGAAAGGTGGTATATAAATTTAACAATAAGTAAAACTATCATTAGGAGCAATTAGCGATTACTTAAACATTGGTGCTGCCAAGCAATTTGTAAATAAAACTTGAAGCCCTTTGAAAATAAGCTGGAATTAATTGTAGGTTGGGCAGGGGGTGAAAGTATATACTTCTAAACATTTATTGTTAAATTTATATACCACCTTTCATTAAAAACAACCCCAAAGTGGTTTGGTTTTAGTCATGGATTTTAATTTTGATTGCTCTTTTTGTCAATGTGATGAAGATTAGTTAAATCTGAGTGGTCTTAGGCAACCAATGTTGCATCTGAAATGCCATTTCATTTTTTATTGTCATAAATACTCTCCAACCAATTTAAATAGCAAAGGTGTATATTATCGCTTTATTCAATTGCAGGGAATCTCAAAAAATCAGGATTTGCAACTAAGGCAGTGCATATCTTCTCTAAAATGGCCCTTTTATAGTTTGTCTAACTTTGAAATCGTAACATAAAACAAAGCATAAATGCATAAATGCTTCCCCCTCTATTTGAAACCTTTTCTGGTGTAAACAGCGTGCGGTTTTGGAAAAGGGGAGTCTTTCTTTAACAGCGGGAGAATAAGGAGTCTTTAGCACTATCACCCTAGTCCCTCGAATTACTTTGGAGTCCTTGGTTTTCGTTTTGTTAAAATACAGTCACTCACAAGGGAAAGTCAGGAACAGAACCAGGGCGTGAGGGAGGGGCATCATAATCATAATAATCATCATTGCATCATAATTCTGATGTTTGAGATACAAGCCAACTTCACAGGGTTGTTGTGAGGAAAAACCTAAGTATGTAGTGCATTTTGAAATTTTTGGTAATTTTTGTAATTTTTAAAATAAAAGTTTTCTGAAACATGTGTGTCAGTCAGATGTATGTTGGGGGGGGGCGGCGGGGGGGACATGGCGGGGGGGCGCAATTTCAGTGCTTGCCCCGGGTGCCGTTTTCCCTAGTTACGCCTCTGCTAACTGCTGACTGGCCCACTACTACGAAGCCAGGGCTGAGAAGGACTCTGTTGTTGAAATGATTGGTTGTGCTATGCTAGGCTAATATTCACCCCCAGCTACCTTTGGAAGAAGTTGATCTTTTCCTTGGTTCAAGAGAACATAAGTACCATGGGGAGTGTTGATGAAACTGGTGATTGGCCTGCACCCCCTAGTTCGGGTGAATGTAGGGAATTTAGCTCAAAAGGAGAGACGGTTCCAATCAGCCTTAATTTGTGCAAGCGTATGAACTCAAGAAAATCGGCCTCAGAGAGAGGTTTTAATTAAATCAAAAAGGAGATTTAAAGCAAAAATAATAAGACTAAATAAAGTAGAAGCAATGCAAATATGTTTAAAAATAGACTATTGTAAGGCACATTTAGCTTAAAGTTCCAAATTATGTGTAAATTCCCAGATGGGCTAGAGAGGTACTTTAAGATAGAGGGGCAAGATTTCAGAAATACGAGAAAGGGATAGGTTCTGCCCTGAAGAAGCCAGACAAGAGGCTATATCACCTATTCTGGGGCAGAACACCAAGGTGGTCTGCTGGAGTCTCTTGTTGCAGTCTGCTGGGGTTCAGAGTGAGAGGCACAAGGGAACACTGAGATGTTTAGCAATGGGAGTCCCAGATGTAGTAGTAATACAGGAGGATGCACACTGGGTCATGGAGTTAGGACTACTTGTATCCACAAACATGCCTTGAAGGCACATTTCTTTTGTCCTGCTCTGCTGAATAGGGGGAGTCGAGACAACCTTTTTTTGGAACGCATTGAGGCGATTCTCACAATTGCCAAAAAGCAGGTTAAGGGAGCCTAGCCCGCTTTTGGAGACCGTGAGAACCACAGGGCTCGCAGGCAAGTCTGGTTGCTCTCAAGCAGGTAACCCGCTTAGGGAGCCCTCCCCTAAGCCTAGGTTAGCGGAGTGAGCGCTCCGCTAACCTGGGCTCTATGATCGTGTGTTGCCGTGGCGCAGCTCTGTGGCATGGCAATACATGAGGAGGCCCCTGCCGGGAGGCTAAAATTAGCCTCTCCGGCTCAGGGGTCTCTCCAGCATGCCCCGCACACTCATGCGGGACATCCTGGAACTTCTGGGGCTGCACGGCCCCTGATCCCCACAGCCCCCACTGGCTCGATGGAGCTGGCAGTCATGTGGGTGGCTGATCTGGCCGCCCAAGACTGCAGCCTGCTCGTGTGTGGGGAGAGCGGACTAAGCCTGATCGCACTGATCGTGAGACCCGCCTCATTGTGTTTTAGTCTTTCCTGGGTAGGAATGTGTGTGAATTGCCTATGGCATTCGAGGCTGATTGTGAGGACAATTGGAGTGTGCAAGTGCGTTTAAAGAATATCCTGTGCTGGGAAGAACGTCCCAATAATTCTGTCAAGAGTTCCGATGGGCACTTCTTCAAAGTTACATCACCAACTCATCCTTATCGTAATGGAGTCTGTTGTCTTATCTTCCTTGCCTGCGTGCTTTGTTAACAACAGGTGTTATCTCTCTGGCAAGAAGAAAAGGGGAGTTTAGATTTCATTCAAAGGCTGAAATGATCTTGAATGCTAGACACTTGCAGTAGTTAGTCCTGGAGTCTACTTAGTCAGGGCCCCCTCACAGAACGAGGGAGTGTAGATCTAATCCGCTTTCCAATTTGTGGGGCTTGCAGCCAAATCTACAGGCAACCAGTCCACTGCCAACTAAGCGGCTTGTCCCCATATAACATAGACTTGGAGCTCACATTGTGGTGCAGCTCCTGAGCATAGCAAAAGTGCAATCTCCAAGCCTGGAGATGCAGTTGCAACCAGGGAGGCTTCTGGGAGTGGGCAGAATAAGTTCAGCTGAGGGGGGCTGAGGCAAAGTTCCTCAAGAGCTAACAGCTAACTCTAACAGCTCCTCCAGTCCAAGTTGGCTGGGACCTGCCTCTTGCACCTCAAGGCTGCTATTAGTTAAACACACACACACACCTCCCTCCCTCTGAGGCTGCATGGCCTAGCATGGCCATGACATCATCCAGTCAGAACAAACTGCTGCATATGGTTGCAGCAGCATTAAGCCGTGCCAGAGAATATCGCACATAGCATCTCAAACAGCCAGTGACACCAGCCCTAGCCTAAAACTGGTCCCTTGATGATTTGCTTTCTGGAAAGCTTCTTCTGATCATATGTTGTAGCTCTTTATATTAAAGATATGTATCTGGCTGCGGTGCTAAGGAGATGGCTTTAGGGAGACAGGCTGAATTGCTTCTGGGGATTTGCAGCTGTGTTTAGCTGAAGACTAGCCAGCTGGAAGGAAATGCTGAAGACAAAGAACAGTGTTTCCAAGGCTTTTATGAAGCTTGTAATCCACTGGTTGTACCCCAGGTCTCCAGAATGCCTGCTTGTAAAGAACACCCCTGATTACAAACCCCACAAGGCATCTAGGCGGATTACCTGCAGGAAACTCGTGATGCTTGCCTTTCAGTTAGGGTTGCCTTTTACACATTTTGAGAGCAGTGGGGTTTCCCCTTGAGTGCTTTCCCCTGTATAATCTAAGCTGTGATTTTGACCTTCTGCTGACAAGCATCAGGGGATGGGTGGGAGGAGTCCGACATGGTCATTACGGCACTGCACGTTCCCTGCTCCACATCAACAAGGAGGTCCAACCACTGGTTGAATTCTATTGCTAATGTGCTCTAGAAAGCATGTTGCAGCAGACAGCGGGTTGCCATTGTGGGTTGCTGACAACGTGTCAGAGAGCACCTGCAGTGTGCAAGGCTTGTAAACCATAATGCAAGGAAATGTTCCTCCAAGGACTCCCTGCAAGGGGCTCATTTTCTTTTTGAGCAAAGGTTCCACTGTAGCAACACGATTATTAATTATTTTAAAGGGACCCCCAGTGTTCACATCGTCGTCCTTGTGCCTTCTGCAACAAGCCTTTTGAGATAGGTTGGTTGTTCCCATTTTGATAGTCACAGGACAGCAACGGCCTCAGGGCCACCCAGGGAGACTGTCCCCCTTCAGACTGCTGCTGGTGGGGACAGATATGGCAAAGCTGCTCGGTTGGGGAGAAGGGACCTCGTTTCATATGCCAGTTCTCTGTGTGTCACATCAAGTTTCAGTCACATCAAGCCCCACCTCCAGTCTGAAGTAGTACAGTCCAGTTTTGCGTCCTCAGCAGCTGCTTGCAAGAGCTTAGAGATGACAAGTAGTGTAGGGCTGCTGACAAAAATGGCAGCCTCGTGTCCAGTTTCCTGCTTCCCTTCTGAAATTTATGGTGCAACTTACCTCAGCCCTAGAAGCTTTTTTGCTGCAGGTTTCCCCGCCTCCTGACAGCAGCCACCAATGATGTGACAGCATATGCACCAACTGTCCCTGTTCATAAATAAAGGAAGTTTGCAATAGTCCCTGTTTTTGTCTTTTGGCAAAGCCATGTTTAGAATTTTTTTGGTACGAATTGCAAGTAGTATTGCTTTTTAGGGTTCAGCTTCCTCTCAAGCAGTTACAGACTAGGGCTACACTTGTAGCAGAAAGAGGTTAGATACTGAAAGAGTTCAAAGAGTTATGCCCCTGCATGTAACTGGGATTGGTATAATTCATTTTCTTGTACAACAGGAAGAAAGGTTCTAGCCCAGTCCTTGGCTTGCAGTGCTGATTTTCTATTTGCAGGGAGTTCATAAAGTAGGAAAACATTCATAAATTAGATCCCCCGCCACCTGCAATCTGAAGTGGTTCAGTCCATTCTGCTGCCCTATTTTGTCACACATGTAGACCAGAGTGGTAAGTGGACACATTTGATTAAGTGCCGTCAAGTCGGTGTCGACATTAGGCGACCAGGATGATCTGTCTTCAGCTTGGCCTTTTAGGTCTCTCAAATGCTGCTGTCAGACCAGCCACCCAGTTGCACAAGGAGGAGCGTGGGCATGCACGTCCCCCTGCTCTGGTGCATCCTTTCTTTCTCGCATAGTCATGTGGGGGGTCAAACACCCAAACCTCTCCATAGTGCATGGTTAAAATACTACTCAAAAGCTAGGGGCTGCCAGTGGAAGGGGGAGACATATGTGCACATGCTCTTCATGGAATTGGCTGTCCATTTAGATAGTATTGTCCTAAGTCTCTAGTGCACATAAACAAGGAAATACATAAGCATAAGAACAAAGTCTCTGTGCAAAGCTCAGGCTGTCATTTCACACACTGCAGCTGCCATAGTATCTCTATGTAGTATCCAGGCTCCAGAGGCCCACGTGAGAGGTGGAGTCTGGGGGCTTCTACCTTAAAAAGGGACTGAGGCAAGCCAGTGGCAGTGAGCAGAAGACTTGCTAGGCGGCTGGGGTCTGTTATTTTACCAGCAGAAGTTCCCTTGGTTGAGCTGGAAATCTTGCAGAGCTGGCCCTCCCTCCCTCTGGCCCTGAGTAGCAGAGTACCACAGTCTGCTGATCCTGTGCTGACTGCAGCCACAGTCCCGAGTGCCTTGACAAGCTTCAACTGTGTGGGGGCTGCTCCAGCTGCCAGGCTGCAGGCTGTGCCTCCCTCTCCTCCACCTGCTCGGCCATTCTCCTCATTCGGCCCCAGTGAGGGGCCATCCTTACATTTGGCCGAGCAGGCGGACCGGAGAGGGAGGCTTTCACCTGGTCGGCTGTTCACCTGGGCAGCTGTTTCTCCCCCCATCACCAGTCCCCGCGATAGTCCACCCGTCCCTGCCGCTATCCAACAGCTACTCGAGAACTCTCACAAGAGCTGCCATGCCTGGGATTAGCAATGGGTACATCTTGGAGAATTATATAGATAGATAAAAGGATGGTGGGCAGGGGTTTGTGAAGAGAGGATTTGTGAGGGAGGAAAGAGCCCCTTCAGGAGAAGGAGGTTGCCAATGTGTGAATTAGATGAGAAAACAAGGTCTGTTAATTCAGGAAGGGAGAGAGAGAGGGGGGGGGGAAGAAAGACAGAGGGGGAGAGCGAGTGGAGAGAAAAAGAAGGGAGAGGAAGGGAGAAAGAAGGAGGGGTGAGGGATGGGCCTGGGCCTGGGCCTGTCAGCAGCCTGAGGGGAACGAGTGGCTATGGCAGCAGCAGTGGCAGCAAGGAAAGGCCCGGTCAACTGTCGCCACTGCTCAGAGCTACAGAGGCTATTGGAGGAGGGAGGGAGGCAGGCAGCTAGGCAGGTGAGGGATGGTGCTGAGCCTTTCAGCGTCCTGAGGGGAATGAGCAGCCATCGCGGTGGCAGTGAGGAAGGGCCCTGTCAACTGCTGCTGCTACTCCTACGGGGAGGAGCAGGAGTGGAGCTTGGGTGGGGGTGGGGATGTCTTTGGGGTTAGGGGGCTGTGGCTTGGCCAATCAGCATCCGCAATGCTGCAGCCATGACCAAGAGGGGTGAGGGGGGTGGAGCAATGGGATGAAGGACCAACCAAGAGGGGTGAGGGGATGAGGGGGGTGGAAGTAATGGGATGGAGGAGGAGCAGAAGCGCAGCTCAGGTAAGGGTGGAGAGAACTCTGAACTGAGGGGAGTAATCAAGTACTAGCGTGCAGATGCTCTGCATGGGTTAAGCTAGTATATTTTGAATCGCTGATTAGTTACTGTCCTTTAAAAAGTTATGTTTTTGATAAAAAAAATATACGCCTTTCTGGCTTTTACACTTGTGGAATTTCCAGACTCTGGAATGGAAATTTCAGCTGTAGAACAACAGAGTCTATCATACAGCAGCAGCCTAGAGGAGAGCCTTCAGCAAGGTGCAGTGGTGGCTGGTTGGCTGAGGCAATGAGACTTTGTATGAGAAGTTGAATACTCCAAGTAACATGTCCCTGTTTTTATCCCATCTTTCCTTCAAGCTTGGGGTGGCAATTACAGCTGTCTTCCTCGCTCTCTTCTCCTTACAACAACCCTGTGAGGTAGGTTAGGCTGAGAGAGAAAGAAAGAGAAAGAGAAACTGACCCAAGGTTATCAACTAAGCATTTCATGGCTAAGTGGGGATCTGAATTTGGGTCTTCCCACTCACATGTTACCAGGAATACCATATGTACACATGATGTACAGCTGTGCAGCTATTAATTATTTTAATGTGTGAAGCAACCTTTTTGTGGTTGTGTGACTAAGTCCTCCTTTGCACATATAGGTTCAGCTTTGGGCCAGCTCAGCTGATATTTCCAATGTGTGCTTAAATTCCACTAGCCATGTACAAATGATAATCCGAATGGAAAAACCACATTCTCTACCCTAGATTTAAATACGAGATATAATGTAAGATTTAGATCCCCTCCCCCCGCTTTTTATTGCAATAGGGTTACAGTATATAGACATAACCAAGGATGCTAATAATACATGTAAATATAACTGAAAAAGACAGAAGAAATCCCTCAGCACAGCTTAACATAAGATACAACCAACACAGGAGAGGGGAGGGGGGATTACACACACACACACACACACACACACACACACACACACACACACACCCCTTCTTCAAGGATATTTGACTTATGTTTCAAAGCACAAACAGTTCATTGAAGTTCGACCAAATCACTAAGAATTCTTCTTCTTTACCTTGGTGATGGAAAAAAAAATCCAGTTCAAACGCAGAAGAGGAACACATATCAGTAATCCAAAGTCATAATTCAGGAGTAAATTTGTCCTCCCAGTGTTGCATTATAATCCTTTTGGAAACACCCCAAGCATGAAGAATCCACAGTTCTTGATGTAGTGCTAAATTGCATATGCTGGGGATATACCCCAACAAAACATGAATGTTCTTAACAGACAAGGATAATTGCAATGTCATATTGGCTACCTTCTGAATTTCTGACCAAAATGGTACGATAACCGGACAGAACCAAACCATATGGGTAAATGTGCCCTCGTACAGATTACACCTCCAACATGTAGTAGTCTGCAACCGTCCCTTATTAAACATTATCTGAGGTGTCCAATAGACACAGAATAAGTGTTTCTGCTGTATTAGCCACATTTTAAGATCTTAAAAGGCATGTTTCATTGCCTTCAATGCAACCTGTCATCGATTTAATAAGGTATTCAAAATCATTATTCCAAAGATCTCGGATATAATTAATATAAATCTTATCAATGTCTTTAAGTTTCTTATAGAGCGAGGTTAGAGGCTTAGGTACATTTAAAAATGTTCCAAATCTAATAATAAAGATGGAATTTCAGAAGCTGCATCAGGACCAAAGAGTCGTGACAATAAATGTTTTAGCTGGATAAACTGTCAGCTAGCATTTGAAGGTATATCAAATTCAGCTCTCAAAGTGTCAAAGGATTTAAAAACAGCTTCGGAAGATATCAATTGATCTAATGTGATGACACTTTGAGAGGCCCAGTTAGACTGGGATTCACCCACAATGTACTGTAAGCTTTTCATGCTGAAAAGGATCGAAGGCATGTATAGAACCAAGGATTCTCCATTTATGCCTCGCCAATGACTACTGGTAGTGACTCAGATCCATGAACAAATAATGAACTGAGCACCTACCAAGATCTCAAAGGTGTCAAATAATAACTCTTGAGCTGTGCCAAAAGTATAACCAAAACCTGGGACTCATTGTTCCAGCCTAAAACTGAAGATAAACTAAATGCCCAATGATAAGCCTGAAAATGTGGGCGATTACATCCACCTTCTTCAATAGATAGTTGAAGTTTGTGGAGTGAAAATCTGGGTGGGTGTCCTTACAATAGGAAGTCATTTACTAATTTATAAACTTGCTTAAAATATGATGAAGATATAAGAGTTGGAAGACCTCTTAAGATATATATAAACCTTGGCATCAGATTAATCATAACCGCATTTATTTTGCCCCAAATACTCCACAGGATCATAGCCCACCAATCTGTTATTTTTCACTTGAGCCAAAAATTTGTAAAAATTTAAATTTACTACTTGAGAAAGTTTCCTAGAGATTACTATACCTAAATAGACAAAAAACTCCATAACCTACAATCCTCAGGAAAATCTGTAAAGCCCAAAGGCATCAATTCTGATTTACCCCAATTTATGGAATAACCAGATAAATTATCAAACTTTTGAACCACAGAAATAAGATTGGGAATTGAGACCTCTGGTTTGTCAATAAAACATAAAATATCATCTGCAAATAAAATCAACTTGTGTTCAGTTCCACCAAGTGTAATATCCTGTCTGTTATCCGAGTCTCTGATAGCACAAGCCAGGGCTTCCAATACCATATTGAAACAAGTTGTTCTAGTAAGAACTAATCAGCCTACTTTCCTTTCACTGTCTCTACAACTGGACTAAATTTGGTTAAAATCGAGGCTCACAAGTTAGATATGATATTTTATGTTTTACTGACAAACCAGAGAATGGGTTTGGGGCTGGAGCTTGGAAACTGTGAGGCTCCTTTCCCATAGGAGAGTTTCCCCCAGTTTGGAATTAACTATATTGCTCATTATTATCTATCTAAAGGTGCCTGGGCCTCACTCATTCTCTGACATGGAACTCCCAGACCAACACACAAAAGATAGAAACATCTATCTAGTTTTTGCAGCAGGTTCCAGACCTTGCCCAGACTATCAACCCCCACCGCCAACCCCACAAAAATGCAGGGGAACAGTCCTATTGAAAAGCATAGACAATGAAATTTCATACAACGTGAATATGACAAATATTTATATACTGCTTTTCAACAGAAGTTCCCAAAGCAGTTTAGATAGATATAAACAATCAAACAAAACAAATAAATAAAACTAGATGATCCGGCGCAGAGCATCTGTGTCCCTAGTCCTCCCACCTCTGCCGCTTTTTTGCTTGCCACCCCTACCACATCCTTCCCAGTTGCCCATCTTCTTCTCCCCCTTCCGCAGCCACTGCATCTGCCTGCCTGCCGGGCCCACTTGCCATCCACGGCTGCTTTGGCCACCCGCCCATCGGTTGCGGCCGCCTATCTGCTGGGCCCGCTTGCGGGTCGTGGAAGCTGCAGCCACTCTGGCTGCCCACCCACCGGTCGCAGCCTCTCAGGCCGCCCACTGGTCGCAGCCGCCCACCCACTGGGCCCACCCGCTGGGCCCACTGGCTGTTCGCGGCTGCCATTTGCGTCTGCGTGTCTGCTGGGCCCGCTCGCCGATCGCGGCTGCTCTGGCTGGCCGCCTGCCAGGGCCACTTGCCTGTCTGCCAGCTGCCCGTCTTCTCTCTGCTTCCCCCAGCGGCCGGACATTTGCCGGGCCGCTGTTTCACCCCATGGCCAGTAACAGCTGCATGCCAGCTGACCTTAACCATCACAGGCCCCTCCTCCTTAACTGCATAGGGAATCCCCACTGCTCAATCACCATGGTGCTTCTGCTCTCACAGGCTCCTTCTCCCTATCTGCATATGGAATCCCCACTGCCCAATCAGGTGCTTCTGCTTGCAAACTCTGCATATAGAATCCCCACTGCCCAATCAGAGCTTCTGCTTGCAAACTCAGCCAATCGCCTCCTTCCTACCCCGTAGCCACGCATGGCCCGTCTACAAGAAATAAGTATATAGATAGATAGCAGAATATTTCAAGAGCTAACTCACTCCCATTACAGCAGAACTTAACCGTGTCTCAAGGGCAACAGCTTGTAAAAAATGAGATTTATGTAAGGTTAAACTAATCTGCTTTATTCAGAAAAGACCTATATTTAACAGCTGGCTACATGTTGGTCAGAGAGACCTATAGAAGCATGGTGCTCAGAAAGAGAGAGCTAGAGGCATTCTGGGAAGAAGAAGGAAATCACTCCCAGGAAGTTCTTGAGTATCCATAGAGGGGGCATAGAGGCAGTGATAGACAGGAAAGAGGAGGAGACCCTGACTATTTATCTCTACTCTCAGTGCCCCTAGTGGTCATTAGGGTTACTGGTGCTAAAGGTCTATGTCATCTGGAGATGGATCTCCAACACTTTCCTGCCAACTTGGAAGGGGATGACAATTCTTATGAAGCTGCTCTTCAAGCCATCTTGGTCTTCTCATATGGCACTGTCCCAGAAAGTGGCAGCCAAGAAAGGAGGAGCTACCAATGTGGAGACCCTGCCCACAAAGGCAATTTTGCTAACTGTCCTGCACAGAAGGTCATTTGTAACACACTGATGATCATTTCAACCCTACTTTGAATGTGATTGATGAACGTTACAAGTTCTGTTCTAGATTACAACTGCCTGGTGAATCTATTGATCAGTATGTCACAGCATTGCGTGCCTTAAGTGTAACCTGTGAGTTTGCCAACTTTACTAATGAGCTGCTCAAGGATTAGATTGTTATTAAAACAAACTGCTCCAAACGGTGTGAAAAACTGCTACTGGAGCAGGAACTTACCTTGGATAAAGTTATAGAAATGGCTAGAAGGGTGGAAAATGACGCCATTTGCGTCTGCGTGTCTGCTGGGCCCGCTCGCCGATCGCGGCTGCTCTGGCTGGCCGCCTGCCAGGGCCACTTGCCTGTCTGCCAGCTGCCCGTCTTCTCCCTGCTCCCCCCAGCGGCCAGACATTTGCCGGGCCACTGTTTCACCCCCATGGCCAGTTATTAGTTGGGCCGCTGCTTCTCTCCACCCTGCAGTTCCTCGTCACTAATTGGCAGTTCTCTCACGAGAGCTGCCACACATGGGATTAGCAATGGGTGCACCTAAGAGAATTAAATATAGAGATGGCTCCCTGTCCCTAAAGGGCTCACAATCTTAAAAAGAAACATAAGATAGACACCAGCAACAGCCACTCAAGGGATGCTGTGTTTGGGTTGGATAAGGCCGGTTGCTCACTCCCTGCTAAATAAAGAGAATCACCACTTTTAAAACGTGTCTCTTTGCTCAGTTAGCCGGGGAGATATGAAAGGCTAGAGTCTCAGTCTCTCTCTCTTTCATGCACGTGCACACACAAACACAGAGGGTTATATTTGGAGGAATTCTTGCAAACTGTGCAGCAGCGTAGGGAGGTTGGTGGTGGCTGTGTGGCCCCTGGCCCCACTCCCTGCGTCTGACACCAGATGTGGGGGTATGATCTCCATTAGAAAGGGGGCCCCATGGCCCCATTTGGAAGGGAGATAGGCCCGCGCTATATTGGGCAGAGTGGGCCAGAGCAACTCTCCCTGCCTTAAAGGCAGGGAGAGCCGTTCCGGCCATCCTGCCAATGCAGCGCAGGCCAATGGGTGGGGGATCTATCGGCCCCACTGTGTTGGCAGCGAGACCAGGAGTGGCTCTCCCTGCCTTTAAGGCAGGAAGAGTCACTCCGGCTGTGCTGCCGATGCAGCTCAGTGCCAATTTCTGCTCCGAATGGGGCCGTGCAGCCCTGTTTGGGACCGAAATAATGCCCCCCGCGTCTGACATCAGATGCAGGGGGCGTGTCTGGGGCCACCCTCATGGCCCCTGATTGTTGTCAGCCCGGGTTCTTTGAACCCGTTCGCCCAATGGTGGCTCCGCCCCTGAAACTGCGAGCCCTTTTACTAATACACACACATGCACACCTGGGGTTCACCCTGAGATCTTGAAAAATGCTTATTTAATTTGTGTACTTCAAGCTAGCAGGCAGGTCAACATTTCTCTATGGAAAACCATAGAACTGAGAGCCAAAGTTCTTAGTTCTGCCTTGGAAAAGAATTGCCTATCTACAGCTGATCACTGTGGATTACTCTATTGTTTTATGTCTGTCTTCTATCTTATGTCTACCTGCATCTGTGAAAGGAAGGTACAATAGGATTCTCACACATGAGTGTAAATATACACTCTACCCACATTTGTCTGTTCATCTGAATCTGTTTTTCAAGTAGGTATAAAAAACCACAGATATACTAAATGTGCATTTAAAAGAATAATCTGAACTGGCCCTCTGTCTTTCTTTTTAGGAGAGGAATAAAATTTCACTTATCACAGTGGGACTCCATTCACTGCCTGAAAAATAAGCACCACCATTTTGAAGACTGTAGTAAAGTACTCACTTCAAACATCTCTTACACAGGGAAAATGACCGGATCTTATTTTCCTTCCATTTACTAATTAAAGTGTCTACTTCCCTAACACCATACAGAATGGATGAGCCAGTAGATGCAGCTCATGCTTATTGACAATTCTTGAACCTCTTTAAGAAGAAGCAAGAGCATGTCCTCCACACTAATTAGTTTCAGAGCTTAATTGCTGGAACAGAAGCACTTATCTATACCTATATACATATTTAAAATCCACAGGGTCAAGTTCTCTTCTTGCTAATAGGGAGCTGGAACAAAATGTTTAGGGACCCATCCCATTTCATTTCTCAGGTGTGCACAGACACACACACACACAGACACACACACACATAGACACACACACAGCTGTTTCAGGGCATTGAACAGCACTGGTACAATATTATGCCAATATAGTGGTACTGAATTGGGAAGAGCCCTTCGCTAACATGTCTTCTCAGAACCCTTACAGGTACTGTGTCTTCAAGAGAACCCAACAAGAACGCCCACTTCACCATCCCAACTAGGGCTGCAAGGATGATGAGGTCCCCAGAGATAAGCCAATGAGGGGAGTAACCAAGCCCTACCCAGTGCCTGACTTTTTGCGGTGATGCCAGCCCACTCACCAAGAACCAATCTGGTGCTACCACCACCAAAGCAAGCCTCCCCCAAACCTACTCTTGTGGTGGAGAGAGGCAGCAGCCTGGAATCCTCTTTGGCAGCTGCACTGGTGACCTCTTTTAGTCTATAGCAATAATCGAATGCCCCTGCCCCATCATTGCAGGAAAAATGGCAGCCACTGAAGTGTGCTGGGCTGCTGTCCCACCACTAAAGAAAGATCCCATTAGGGCTTGGGGAGCCCAGCAAGGCAGCTGGTTGAGGGGATCCATGCATCCAGAGTTGGCCCTGGAAGGGTATTGCCTTCATTACCATATTCCCTCCTCAGGCAGAGTGGCTGGAACTGACAAAGGCACCACACGAACACTAGGGTGGCACCATGCTCATGCAATTACTGACTGTGCCTCCAGCTGTGTGTCACAGCTGCAGTGCTAACCATTGCTCATTACTCTCTGTTCTCCACAGGTAGTTCTCCAACAGCTGCAGAGGACTTCACTTCCCAAACACCCAATGCTATGCAGGCGACCCGAGAAACTCACAGCATGACCAGCAGCAGTGACCAACACGAGTCCAACTATTTCTCTATGGGGTTACCAATCTACATATTCTCTGTAAGTTCCATGACAGACAATGATGTAACAGGCGCAGCCAGGCCTAAATAACACCTGCTGTTTTCGTCTGCTATGCAACCTTCAAAAACACAGAAGTCCTGCTTAGGTGAGATGGCTGGCAGATCCAGGCATATGACTTCCTTTCAAATGCCACTATCTCTGATGCTGTTCATTAAGAGTGTTCATTCTGTTGCAGTTGTTGTTACTCCGTTGTCAGGGGCTAGCAGATAAGGATCCCTTTTTCATTTCTTACCTTAGCTGGCCTCAGGATGGGACTCTGAAGGACTAGGGGCCCTCTCTGCTTCCAGGGCTTTCTATAGCTTTCCCACTCTCTGACCTCATGACCTTTAACAAGGACAAGTCTCTTCTAGGTTCACAAACAACTGGGCCCCTACTACCATGAGGAAGTCAGGTGGGGAGGGGGATAGATAATAAGGGACGTTCGCTGCCCAGTCAACCTGACATGCAAAGGAGTTAGCTGGGACAGTTGGTGCAAATGGCAATCCCAGTCATGTGATTGGTCCACATAGAGCTCCCTCTCATTGGTTCAGCTGCTGCAGTTTCCAAGATGTGCCTCCAGCAAGGGCCTTTAACCAGGGCTTGAACCTGTGAGCTCTTGAACATGAGACCTGTGCTATTCCACACAGATAAGGTCGCACATGAAGCCTCTCTGTGCCCAGTATATGAGGCTGGGGCATGACAAGTTCCCTATGATGTGTCTTTTTCCTGTGGTGTAGTGGTTAAGAGCTGCTCTGTAGACTGGGCTATGTGGGTTTGAGAACTGCCCTCTCATTTTTTGCTTCGGACATGGGTAGTGCTGGCCAATCATACCAAAGTTGATTGATCATTGTTTTACTATTTCCCCCTAGCTGGGTTTGAACCTAGGTCACATCTGGATCGCTATGCAGTGAGCCACCAGTATCTTCCTGTGTCTGAGGGCAGTTAAACAGTACTGTCTACATTGGCTAGTAAAGGATCTCAGGGGTCTTTTCCAGGCCAGGGATTGCAGCTGGGTAGGAATGTGCACGAACCGGCCCGGAGGCCATTGTAGAGGCCTCCGAACTGGTTCCAATGTGGTGCAGTTTGGCGCTGGGTGTGTGTGTGGTTATTTAAGGGCAGGGGGTGCACTTACTCCTCCTGCCACTTTCCCCCCGCCGGCGTTCCTTTTTAAAAGCAGTTTTTGGGGCTGCAGCCTACCACCCTGCTGCCATTTTCGGCTGGAAGTACTGTGCGCACATTATGTGTTCCGGCCGGAAATGGGGGCAGGGGCAGCAGGGAGGTATGCTGCCGCCCCCAAAACTGCTTTTAAAAAAGGAGCACCGACGGGGGGAAAGCAGCAGGAGAAAGTGCACCCCCCGCCCTTAAAGAACCACCTCCTTGGTGCCGAACCCTGAAGGCACGGTTCCGTGCATACCGCTACAACTGGGACCTTCTACATGCAAAGCAGGTGCTCCACCACTGAGCTATGGCTCCAATTTTAAACCTCACTGCAGCATGGGTGTGGTGACCATTAGTGGTGCACATGGAACCAGCGCCCTTCGAGCCGATGGTGGTGGGGTAGCTTTAAGGAGGAGGAGGGTGCACTTACTCCCCCCCCCCGCAGCCGTGCTCTCCCCTCTGGTGCTCTGTGTAAAAATAGTCTGGTGGGGCAGCAGCATACCTCCTTGCCGCCCTGTTGATTCCCTGATCGGAAGTGCCCAGCTGCGTGCACACATGGTGGGCGCACACACATTGTGCACATGACATGCGCATGGGCACCAGCCACATCCAGTCAGGGGATCAATGGGGCAGCAAGGAGATATGCTGCTGCCCCGCCGGAATATGTTTACACAGAGCACCGGTGGCGGAAGCGCGGCGTGAGGGAAGCGCACCCTCCCGCATCCTTAAAGCTATCCCCTCCACCTTCGAACTGGCGAAACCACCAGTCTGTCCGGTTCAGAGGCCTGTAAAAGGGCCTCCAAACTGGTTCGTGCACATCCCTAGTGACCATGACAACAAAAGATGCTCGCACAGTATTTTCTACATGCGTAGATATGCCACTGACTAGTCTGTGGGGGTGCATGCTGAGGCACAGTGGTGACTGTCTTAGTAGGGCAATAAGACTGGGCTGAAAATAAAGCTATAAAATCCGCACATATTCTAAAAGCCAGGGGGTGTAGAGCTGAAAACAATGTAAAGGCTTTTTGCGTCATCTATACTGGCATACAGGAGCTGACACAATGTTGCTCCCTAAAGATGCAACTTTGGATGGGTAACTTGCAGACTCCGGAAACATATAGCCTTAGACAGAATGTTGTTTTTCCAGGCATTTTCCTAGATAATGTGGCAGGCGTACAAAACATAAGCTCTCCAACCAACTGTGAAACACAAATGCCAGAATTAATCACTTAATGCCCTTTGCATTAGGATAAAGCATGTGGTTTAAAATACAACAGAGCACTTTTAAACGAGGAACGGCTGAATGTCGGGGGTGGGGGGAAGGAGCAATCTCCCACATCCCAGCAATAACGAAAAAGGAAGCTTAAATTGTAAAGATTCATGGAACTGATGAGAATAATAATGACTAGGAGCTTAATAATGTTCCCAGATCAGTTTTGGTTTTTTTAAGAAGCAAATTGATAAAACCCAATTAAAGGAGTCTTGGCAAAAGTGGACCCCTACAAGGAAGAAGCTGTGCACAGCTAGCAGTCCCAGTAACTAAACATAAATCTGCAGTTTGTCTTCTCTATTTTCTCTCTCCATTACAAGCAAAGACAAATACACCAAAGTCATCGCTTATCTAGAGGCCAAGCCACACTGGTAGAAAAACAGATGATCCCCAAACTATTTGGCTATCAAGCATAAGAATTATTTTCCAATGTATGTTTTGTATCTACTAAGATGTGTAATTAGTGATGGACTGACTATATTATTTTATTTATTTTTTTACATTTATATACCTGTCTTCCTCCAAGGAGCCCAGAGTGGTGTACTACATACTTAAGTTTCTCCTCACAACACCCCTGTGAAGTGGGTTAGACTGAGAGAGAAGTGACTGGCTACACCACGCTGGCTCTGTTGGCTTATAAGCTGAAACAATACCAACAAGAAAAGGGGAGTTCTTGGTTAGTAGGACTGCTGATTCAGGAGTAGTGGGTATGGCCTGTTTTGCATGGAGCTCCACTCCTGAAGAATCAGGTTTTCATTTTTGGGGTGCTCCTGGATTAGATCTGCTCTTGCATGGCCAGGTAGGTAGGAACCCCTGCTAGCTTGGCAAAGAGGCACCTTTTAACGTGGTGATTCTCTTTATTTAGCAGGGGGAGAGTAATTGGCCCTATCCACCCCCAGCACAGTACCTCCAGTGACTGTTGGTATCTATATTGCATTTCTTTTTAGATTGTGAGCCCTCTGGGGACAGGGATCCATTTTATCTATATATTCAATTCTCTTGGGACATGCGTGCCCAGGATTTGGCGATGGAACTCTCGCGACAAGCTGCGAGAGTTCCGAAGTGAAGACTGAGGAGAGGGGGAAGAAAGTGCTGGCAGTGGCCTCTGGCCAGCCGGCGGGTGGAGGAGGGGGGAGAGAAAGGCGACAGTGGGCAGCAAGCGGGGGAAGAGAAAGGCGGTGGCGGGGCGAGAGAAAGGCAGAGGCGGGTGAGAGTTGGCAGCGGGCAGTGGGAGAGAAAGGTGGCGGTGGGCAGCGAGTGGGGGGAGAGAAATGCAGCGACGGGTAGAGGGAGAGAAAGGCGGTAGCGGGCGGGGGAGAGAAAGGCGGCGGCAGGCAGCAGGCGGGAGAGAAAGGCAGTGGCGGGCAGCGGGTGGGGGAGAGAAAGGCGGTGGCGGGCAGACGGGAGGGAGAAAAAACAGCGGCGGCAGGGCCCTTCTTGGCTCTGTGTAGGGGGAGGAACGGGAGAGGACGGCGGCTAGAGAGCGCAGGCCGGAGGGAAGGGGAAGAGAGAAGAGACTGGCGGCAGGAGGGAGGGGGAAACAGCCGGCCCCAAAGCACCGCACAGATCCTCTGTGTGGGGTTGGCTAGTTTATTTGTTATTTCTCTGTGTAAACCGCCCTGAGCTATTTTTGGAAGGGCTCAGAATAAATAGAAATCAAATAATTAAATAAATAGTGACTGCTGCCCAGAGTGCTGATATGTCAACTACATCCTTTCTTGGAAAGGGCGGATCTGGCCACTGTCACAGAGACCAGGCCAGATTACTCAGTATGAGGCTTTCTCTAAAACATGTTCAGAAACTTCAGCACATGCAAAATGCAGCAAGTAGTCTTGACAAGGGCTGGGTTTCTTGGAACACATGATCTCATTAATGTACCAACTCTTCCTTTCAGTTTCTGAGCCCAATTCCAAGTGTCGGTTATTACCTTTAAAGCCCTACATGGCTCAGGAGCTGGATACTCAAGAGTATTATCTTCTCCCATGCTACCCTGCCTGCCCACACAGATTGTCGGGCAAGGCCCTGCTCCATGTTCACTGCCTGTAGAAGCAGTTGATGAGCATGTAAAAAAAGTGCTTGTGGAGGTCAGACTAAGAAGCTCCCTCCCTTGGGGATGTCTTGGCCCACTCTTTGGTGGCATCTGAAAAAAATAATCAAATGCCTCCTTGGAGGCATTTAAATACCATTTTCATGGCATTTACATGTCAAGTGAAGGCTGTTTTGTCTGGCACACATGGCATGAAACGTTTCCTGGCCTTCTGCAAGTCTCTTTTGCTGGCATATTTCATTTATCGTAAATTGTGGCGTTAGCCACCATGGGTGTTCACACAGGAAACAGAAACATAGGAAACATAGGAAGCTGCTACATACTGAGTCCGACCATTGGTCTATCCAGCTCAGTATTGTCTTCACAGACAGGCAGCAGCTTCTCCAAGGTTGCAGGCAGGAATCTCTCTCAGCCCTATGTTGGAGAAGCCAGGGAGGGAACTTGAAACCTTCTACTCTTCCGGAGCAGCTCCATCCCCTGAGGGGAAGATCTTCCAGTGCTCACACATCTAGTCTCCCTTTCATATGCTACCAGGGCAGACCCTGCTTAGCTAAGGGGACAGGTCATGCTTGCTACCACAAGGCCAGCTCTCCTGCCAATGACAAGATGTAAAGGCAGGGTATAAATATTTCAAACAAAGCTACCCTACCAAGGCAATATGCATAGGGTTCTCAAAGTCCCCCATCAAAGCACTCACCAGACCCAAATTCACTCAACTACAGCAAGGTTGCTTCATCACTGGCCTTCAGTCCGTGCCCACTTGATTTCTAACAGACCATTGAGCAGATTCCTCTTCACTGCAGTTTTATTTATTAAATTAAGGAAGCTTTAGGTTAAATCAGGCAGCTGTTATGAGATCTCCTGGCCTTGAAAAGATAGTATTTATTTAAAATGTATAGTTATCCTGTCCCTTATGACTCAAGGGTAAGAAATAATTTTAATATTCAATGTAAGTGAAAAGGTAGGATAATCCTCCACTTTCTCAGTCACTAAGTAACACTTCTCACAAAAAACCTCTTGCATTGCTTCCATAATACATTTAGACCCAGCCTATACAGAAGCTTTACAGAAAGGCTAGAACACCTCTGTGTACACACTTGCTACTTGAATTTGACATATAGTGGGATTTCAATATTCTTGAATATATTGTCAACTAAAGGTGAAATTTCTCAGTATCTTGCCAAATTAATAGTGTATTGTGTCTGAGAGGTGAAATTTCATGGCTTCCTTTTGTTGTTTAGCGAGAGGCTGTTCTTTTCCTGTATTCAGGCAGCAATGGCACTTAACAGCTAAAGAAATGACAGCCCTCTAAGTATTCATTTGCTAATCTTACTAAGTTGACAAACAATTGTTCCAAGCACTGATACATACAAAATAGATGCAATACCCTACTCTACTCTAATAAAGATATGCAAGCCTTTGAGTTACATCAGGTGCTAAATCGGGATGAACAGTTGATGAAGAGATGTATTACTTGAAAGCATGCACATATTTGTATCTCTTATTAATGTCATGGTTCTGAGTTATGCTGTACTAGTTAAACATCTAATGCTCTTCTCTTCCTGAGAGTAATGATTCCTAGAACTTGCATAGGCAAGAGAGCACCTCTCAGCTACTCGGAATTCCTGTGGCTGCACAACTACTTTCTACATCTGTATCTTACTTCACTGCTCTGGAAAATGGACTGCCAGTTATATGACATGTGAGAGAAATGGAAAGATGATTGTGTTAGCAATATATACCAGCAGTTTTGAGGATGTTCCCTCAGTTTCAGCAGAAGAGAATGAGTTTGATTGATAATGCTCCTCCCATCTTTTTACCCACAGACCTGCTTTTCTAGGCAAGCAAAATTCACCTTCCATTTTTATTCATTTTTGAGAGCTCACCCCATGGCACTTGTCACTCAGCTAGATCTCATCAAGTCTTTAAGATAATTTAATATAATGCAGTAGTGTGGATGAATACTAGAGACAATCCCCACCCCAAGGCTGATAGATGCCATGAGTGAGCTATCTGAAAGACATTAGTGTGCATTTAGCATACTCCTGTTTCTTGAATGAGTTTTACAGGGACAGAATGCAGGGGTGGAAGTCCTTACAACAATACAAGCAAGCTATATTTAAAAGCTTTATTAACATTGATGCCAATAACTCAAAGCACAGTTAAAAATGTTCACCATTCTGCAAAATCCATGGGATTCTGATGAACTTCCATCCCAGTTTTAATTAAAACGGCAGTCCCCAACTGTGTGTAAGTGGATTTCATCTTTCAGTAATTTCTTTTTAAGAGGTTAGTGACTGGGGCAGTAGTGTGGCCAGGGAATGAAGAGTGAAATTCCTTACTGGGCATGATCTGTATCTGTAACCCCAGCAGTTTAGTGTCAGAATTTCTAGTAGTTTTCTGGTCCATACAAGTGTGGTATCAAATGTTCTTCCTATTTATTTTTCCAGAGGGGCATAATTCAGGAGCTTCTCAATCAGATCCACGTGGGCAAGCAGCATTCTTCGACAGCAGTATCTCTTCAGACCCAGAGCATCTAAGGCATCACTAGGAATGAATAAAAGCAAGAAAAAATTTTTTAACAGCAGAAGCATGCTAAAACCAGAATCCAGTTGATTAGAGGCAAAAATATTCAAGGCCTTGCCCATAAAACAGCAAGAGAAATATCTTGACAGTGTATCTTAACAAGGCCTGTCTAACCACAAACAGGGATTTTTGTTCTGTTCTAAGAACTGAGGCTGAAAAATGCTGAAAAATTACATGCTTGCAAGTCTGTGGGTTGGTTTACATGTCAACCTCTTAACAAGGCAGCAAATACAGGTAACAGGGTGTTACATGCCCCATTTTAGCCCCTAGAAGGGAGGGGCTGCTTTCTCTGAAAAGCCGGAACAGGCAATCATTACCAGAGAGGACTTCTAGTATTTCTTTATCTTCTTGTCATGCCTTTGGTTAGGGATCCATCACCACACACAGTCCTGGCTTCTAGCAACCTTCAGAAGCATCTTCTAGTCTTCTCTTTCTTTCTGCCCTCCTCCAAATCTAACAGTGACTCACTCACTCTGGAGATTTTTCAGGAGAATAGCAGATGCTGCCAGAGCAGAGAATTGGTTTTTGGGGTGTGTGGTGTGGGTGGAAAAGAGACACAATGACAGACGTTGCTGTCAGTCACTGCTAAAATCAGAACTGTTATGGTGGTGACAGCAGCAGCAGCGATCCTTCCCAAGGTACAACAAGGAGGTTAGCAAATATTAGAAGCACTTTCCAATAATGGTTGCTTGTTTTGGGTGGGGGAAAGAGGTCCTTTATCCTTCTCTTGTAGCCTGCTTGACACAAGTACGGAGTACATTCTATAGGTAGGGTATCTAATTACGAGGTGAATGCATGAACCAGCCCAACGAGAATATAAATGTGTAAACTGACTCAACAATGCTACTTGCAGATGATTATTTCAGTACAGCAAACTTTGGGCAACTACTCAGCTACGCTTGCTGGGAGAACTTTGTGCTGAAATCACTGGCACTGTAGGATCAAGGAGTTTGTTTCTGAAGAAACACCAAGTAGGATGGTTCTATGACACATACCTACATCACAGATCCTTTCCAAACACAATACTTCAGAAATTTAGCACACAGATATTTTAAAACTATAAAGATTAATCAAGTGGTCCTTGCACACCTCAGCTTGCAATCTAAAAGCAGAAAAGAATCCAAGAAATCTGAAAAAGAGTATGCAGATGATTTATGAAGTAAGAACAGAAGCTCAGAAATGAAAACTAAAAGGAATTAATTAAGAGAGTAGGCAACAGTATCAAAAGCAAGCAACAGAAACAGAACCAAAGAAAGGACTTTATTATTTGCTAAGAGAAAACATTAAACATTTTGGTAAGGGCAGCACACAGTGAAAAGAACAAAGACCAGATTGAAAAAGGAAAGAGAGTGAATTAGCAGCAAGAAATTTAAGACAGCAGGAGAAAACTACTTTTCCCAGTAGCCTGGAGAAAACGAAAAAAGAGAAATTGGATGATTGCTGCACCGAGAAGATGCATTCAGAGAAGGATGCCTGTGCATTAAAACACTTTACAGGACTTGTAAAACTTACTTTTAAAAACCATCAGCAATATATATATTATGATGGGTGGTGTGGATGCACACAAAACTTGCCTGAGTGATGTATCTCCTCCCTTGAGGTCCCCGTCAGAGATAGATAGATAGATAGAGAGAGTGTGGAGGGGGTGGGTAAGTTTGCCTTCATTGAAATATAGCTCCACCTCCCCTCTTACTCCACCCCCGGAATAAAAAGGAGTCATTCATTTACATGGGAGAATATAAAGGTGTGCAATTGGACATTGTTGGGAATAGGTCTAGATCTGTTCCCTCTGTCTGGTGACCCTAGCCACTGAGAATGAAACGTGGTATGTGCCTAGTCCAATGCACAGTTCTCCATCTTCAACCTTCTTGATGGAATGTTCAACAAATGGAACAGAATGTTAGCAGCTGGTGTTAGATAGACTTGCTCACATCTTCCCCAGTGGTCTCCAAGTTTAGGTCTTGCCATTCAGCCTCTACCTTACAAAGAAGCTTCTCGGGATCACTTTTTAGCTCAGATTCTATTAGTTTCTATACCCCCTAATTTCAGGCTTATTAGCTGGGACCCACATGGCTAGGCTGTTGGGCAGCAGCAGAAATTGAGAGTTTCACAGTTTTATTAATGTACATTGTGGCATATAAGAATACAATAAATTCCACATTTATTAAAAAAATTCTGCTCTTGAATTTGTGATAGGGTCATGGACATACAAAGAATAAGCTTCCATTTCCATGAAGTGTCAAAAGTAATTAACAACCAGTATGAGATGCGAACCACTCACAAATCAAGTAGGTAGAAGCTATAAAATCAAAGTAGGAAACTGATGAACATAAAATGGTACTGCTTGACCTTGGAGACCTCCAGCACAGACACTAGATTCCCTCATATTCTCAATACAGTGAATGACTTCACAGGTCATACTGTACTTTCAAATGTTTTGATAGAGGCTCAAAGATTTCTCAATATTAAAGTGCTTTTATCAGTGTTGTTAGCATACTTAACCTCTACAAGGTCTGCAAAATCATTTAGCACTAGCAAAACATTTTAAAATAAATCCCCATGCACTGATCATGGTCCCATTTTTTAAAAAGTTATAAGGGTACATATTTAAGCTAGAGTAACAGTTAAACACAACTTGAATAAGCTCTTGAATATTTTCTCCTTCTCTAGTACAGTATTACAGATGACTGCCTAAAGAAAACCAACACATGTGAAAAACAGCATTTCTAAATACTGCAGAAACCCTGCCTCCTTAGACAAGCAGATTATTCAGTTTACCTGACCCATTTTTTCCTACAAGCAATGATTTTAACTATATTTGACATATAGATCTGCCCTGAAAATTGTCAGAAGGCAGTTAGCTAAAATAAGACAGCTTTGCTGCTCAGTGATGGGAGTGAGGACTCAGATATGCATTGTCTGCCCACTTGGTTAATGTAAAGTCATACAATAAATTACAAGAGGATCAGATTTATGCCCAAGGCATGTACCTATTCAGGTGCATTTATCATACAAATATTATACTAAGACACTACTTAATCTCAAATTCTATGTCCATAAATTCAAATTCTGTATTCTAGCAAAACAGCCCTGATAAACTACAACCAGAAGCAATAAAACCAAGTGAAGGAAATGGTGGACACAGCAACAAGACAAAACAACATGTAGTGTCTCTCTAGACTAGTTAGCTAAGGAAACAAGCTTTAAAAAAACCACCTTTTCTGCTATGGTTTGACACCATAAAGCCACTCATTATTATTAGAAAAGCACCTATGAGCTGAATGATGATTACTTGGGATTGAATATAATGATATACAGGCTGCATTCAGATGTCATGTTCTTTGATCATCTACAGAATGGTTTTCCAGACAGAGAAGGAGAAGTGGCCCAAGTGGTCACTCCTCCCCTCACTCACCCTGTTTAATCAGGGGCACACCTAGGTAATTTTGGAGCCCGGACCTGAAGGGTTTGGAAGTTGTTGTTTTTTTTGAGGGGGGGAGTTACATTTTTAAAAAAAATATTTTTCAACTGCCACTGTGTGGTGGGGATGGTAGCAGAGATGGGGGTGGCCGGTGGGGTGCGGGCTCTCGAGGGGAGACCGAGGCAAGGGAGGCGGCTGCAAAAGCTTCTTCCTTGAGCCTGCTTGCTGCTCAAAATGACAGGTCGGGCCATTTCCAATCCATTTCAGGGCTCTCTGAACACACGTGTGCATGAACAGAGAGTCCCTAAATGGGCTGAAAATGGGCTGACCTGTCATTTGGGTGGCAGGCAGGCTCAGAGCAGGAGCTCTTGCCACCACCTCTGCCTCCTCTCGAGTGCCTGTCCCCTACCAGGCACCCCCATTTCTGTCACCATCCCCACTGCACAGTGGCGGCTGAAAAAAGTTTTCTAAAAAAGATTTAATGCTTGGAGGGTGCGGGGAAGTGGTAGGGCTCTGGGGAGGCCCCCACTCCGGAGACAGGAGGCTACGGACCAGATCCCCAAGATCCTTGGCAAAGTGCACCTCTGTGTTTAATAGAATACTTCATTGTTTAACCAAACTATCTGACATGATGTCCAAACCAACAAAACACTGGGCCCTGTCAGGCACAACACGGAGCCACGGAAGCCTCTAACCAAGCTTCTGGGAAAAAGTGAAGAATTTTCTCCACAGACGACTGACAACAGCCTGGTTGGTTTTGCTGCCAGGTGGTTTCTTGGGCCCTGCCATCAGCATTTGCCAAAACCATAGTTGTTACATGGCTGCTCTGTGCTCACCTCTCTTGCTAAGGAAGGAGAGCTGGTCTTGTGGTAGCAAGCATGAACTGTCCCCTTTGCTAAGCAGGGTCCACTTTGGTTTGCATTTGAATGTGAGATTACATGTAAGCACTGTAAGATACTGTATTCGCCTTAGGAGAGGAGACTGCTCTGGCAAGAGCACTTGCATGCTTCCATATAGAAGGTTCCACGTTCCTCGCCAGCATCTCCAAGATAGGTCTGAGAGAGATTCTTGCCTGTAACCTTGGAGAAGCTGTTGCCAGTCTGTGTAGACAATACTGAGCTAAATGGACCAATGATCTGACTTGGTAAAAAGCAGCTTTCTATGTTCCTATGTAAGCTGAGAATAAACAACAGGGGAGGCTGGTTCAGTGGCATTCAGTGTTCCCTCTAACAAGGATTACCAGATGTAGTTGACTACAACTCCCATAATCCCCAAGCAAAACCCATTGCAACTGGGGATTCTGGGAGTTGTAGTCAATAACATCTGGGAATTCCTGTTAGAGGGAACATTGGTGACATTTCAACCATGCTTAAAACAAATCAACTACAAACCTTGTGTACAAATATCAGCTCGTTTGGCAAAACTGAACCTCAGGTGTATTTAGTGGTGCGTTCGGGTGGGAAAGCACAGTGGGGATTCTCAAATTCAACCGAGGTTCTACAACGCATCTGAAAGCACCCATAGTCTTAGAGAATTCACAAAACCAGCATTCCAGACCAGGGCACCAGTTTGCAATCCTGGTTTGAATGGATTACTCAAAAAGGTTGCTCTCTTTTTTCAAGGAGAAACCACTTTGCTGTTCATGGCAATCTGTGGTTTGATAAACCAGGAAGTGCTCTACTAAAAGGGGTTTGTGAGGGGAGGAGTGAGTGCTTATGCCCATGGTTCATTCCCAATTCTTCAAACAACTGATGATTGGAGAATGTGACATCTGAATGCAGCCACTCAAACACTTTTGACAGACAGATATTCAATTATAGGATGCCAAACATGAACATCAGAGAAACACTTCTGTACTATTCTATATTGTTTGTGCATCTGAAACTAACTCTGTTGGAAAAAGAGGTATTGAACTACTAGTGGTATCATTGATCAGACCACACAGCACAGCCTTAATACTTTCCTTTTAATAGGATCAACATGACACAGTAGAAATTCATGTGCTTAAATGAAAAAACTTCTTTCAAGTTATCAGATTTAAACCAAGTATCATATATCACTGGTCTATGGAAGGAGAGCTGGTTTTGTAGCAGCAAGCATGAATTGTCCTCTTTGCCAAGCAGATCCGCCCTGGTTGCATTTGAATGGAAAACTACATGTGAGCACTATAAGTTATTCCCCTTAGGGGGTGGGGCTGCTCTCGGAAGAGCATCTGCATGCTTGGGTGCAGAAGGTTCCAACCTCCCTCCTTGGCATCTCCTGACCTAGATAGTGCTGAGAGAGACTTCTGCCTGCAACCTTGGATAAGTAGCTGCCAGTCTGTGTCGATTATGCTGAGATAGATGGACCAATGGTCTGACTTGGTATCAGTGTTCCCTCTAACAGGGATTCCCAGATGTTGTTGACTACAACTCCCATAATCCCCAGCAAAATGCCACTGCAGCTGGGGATGCTGGGAGTTGTAGTGAACAACATCTGAGAATCCCTGTTAGAGGTTACGGTGCTTGGTATATGGCAGCTTCCTATGCTCCCTATGTAACAACTCATTGGTATCCTAAGCATTCCGGCACCATTTAAAATATGCCAAGATAAAGTTTTCAGCTTCCCTTTAAAAGCTTGTAGCTCGTGCAACTGCAGAAAAACTTTACTGGAAGTGTGAGAGAAGTGCAGATACTAGCAGACATGTAAAATGAATCTTTTAATTTGTTACAGGATCCCAGGTTTTCTAAGAACTCAAATGTTCTTGAAGATATAGCAGGCATGATGGGACCTGTCACTTCTCAATAAGTTGAAAATTGTTTCCTGAAAAATGAATCTTATCAACAGAAATAAGAAAGAGCTGTGTAGAAACATCACATTGAAAAACAAAAGATGGGTGACATCATCTGTGTATTGATTTTTTGCCATGTCATATGGCAAGGCCATGTCATAGCAACAAATATGATTGACTGCTTGAATATAAATGCTCAAAGATGGTCTGTTCTTCAAGTTCTAACCATCTGAGAGAGACTGAAATGCTCTTAACTTTGTTTAACATATGCTTCTCATTTGTATGTTTTATTTCCGAGAAAACACACTTAAAGTTTAGTACTGTAAAACTGAGACTAACCATCTACAAAACACTAATTTCACAAGCAAGGGAATGCATTGCTCAGTTTCCCACCCTTTCAAAGCGATTTATGCCCTATTAGTCCTAGCCCCCCACCCTTAGTCCTGACCCATTCCCTGACAAAGACTGTAACAGAGAAGTTATCTGTAAAAATAGAGATAAACCCAAGTTACACAGACTTCAACATGCAGATCAAGCATGTTTATGTAAGTTTCATAATTCAGGTACAGTATGTTGCTTTAACTATAGAACTCAACCTTTTGTGTTAAGCCATCTCTAAGGTAGGATCAGAATAGTTTAAAATGCCTCCAAAATCATGTCCAAATACTAACAATAGAGTACTTTTATCCAAATCAGTTGTCAGATTTAAGGAAGATATCCTTGCTTAATCACAAAGCCATCAAAGATTTATTTTACATAATGTTAGCAGCTGTTGACTGGGAAGTGTTATGCCACTTATTTAACATTCTACATGTCCTTGGATTAGGGTAATTAAGGGAATGCCTTCCCCTCTTAAATTCCCAGTCTGCCAAAAACATCAACTGAGGCTACCTAATGAGCTCAGTTAATAGTTGGTTAAAATATTATTTCAGAAGGCATGAGACAGTCTTCATTGTGTGCTGCTTTAATCTTACTATTCAAGTATGTCTCTTGTACAGTTTTCATCTTTTAACTAGTGATGAGATTTTATGCTGATTTACCACTATGTATCTTTTTTGTAAAGTACTTTGGGAGGCAAGGTAAAACTACAACAACTAAAAAAAGGAGTGCCTTACTCATGATAAAATAACCACAGGATAAAATGCTCAATGCAAAACCTTACATGAATGAGCCCTAGGTTTCCCCTGGTGTACACATGTTTATGGGTAGTTATCTTAGAACAGCTGTGGGGCGGGGGAGCAAGAGTGTAAGAAGAGAGCACCTACCCTTCTGTGTATTCTGCTTGTAAAAGGCCAAGATATGCCTCCCATTTGTTTCCAACTATTTTGCCACAAGTGAAGCATCTCACAGGTATTATCATTTTACACCTAGGAAAACATTAGCAAGAGGAAAAAACAGAAAGCACACGATCAGATGTATTCAAGAACTTATTTAGGGTACAGTCCATCCAAAGCTAAACAATTAGGCTCCGAAAGAATAATTTCATATCTTGCCCTAGCCAAGTAGTAAGGATTTTAATGGAATTGCAATGGTTTATTCTGCACAAACCTACACACGTGGACAAATGTGTTGGTACACCTCCACAAAAAAAGAAGAACCCACAATGGTCTCTGAAATAACTTGAAACTGACAAATGTAATTGGCACCCATCATTGTTTATTCCGCATTTAACAAAATCAGACTTTGCTGATTTTTTGAGAGTTTTGATGCAACAGAATATTTCAAATAATAACACAAATGAAAATGGCATGGACAAAAATGATGGGACCCTTAACCTAATATTTTGTTGCACAACCTTTAGAGACAATCACTGCAAACAAGCGATTCCTGTAGCTCTCAATGAGACGCCTGCATCTGTCAACAGGTAGCTTGGCCCACTCTTCCTGAGCAAACTGCTCCAGCTGTGTCAGGTTTGAAGTGTGCCTTCTCCAGACTGCATGTTTCAGTTCTTTCCATTTGCCCATGTGAACCTGCCAGGGCCCTCCGCTAATCATTTCAGGCCCTGCTCATGGTCCCACCCCTAACAGAGATCCGTTTGGCAGGTAATAGAGACAGGGCCTTTTAGGTTGTAGCCCCTCGGCTAGGGATGTGCATGGACTGGTCCGGAGCCCACTCTAAGGGCCTCCGGGCCGGTCTGGACCTGGGGCTGGTTTGGTGGTTTGACGCTGGGGGGAAGGTGTACTTACCCCTCCCACCGCTTTTCCTCCTCCAGCGCTCCCGGTTTTTAAGGCATTTGGGGCGGCAGGGTACCTCCCTGCTGCCCCTTCCTTGGCTAAAAGCTTCAAAAAGCGGACTGCACATACACAGACTGCACATGCATGTCCTGTGCGTGCATCAGACGTGTGCGTGACACACGGGACACACGAACATGACGCGCACATGAGGCATGCGCATGCACAGTCCACCTTCTGAAGCTTTTAGCCAAGGAACGGGAGAAGGGGCGGCAGGGAGGTACTCTGCCACCCCAAATGCCTTAAAAAACTAGGAGTGCTGGAGGAGGAAAAGTGGACACCCTCCCCCGCCCTTAAAGAGTCCCCCACCCCAGTGCCAGACCGCGGAGGTGCGGTTCCATGCACATCACTACTCTCGGCTTTGGAACGCCCTCCCTGAGGAGCTTCACCATGCACCCTCCCTCAGCGTTTTTAAAAAACAACTTTAAAAAACCATCTTTTTAAAGACGCTTTTTAATGCTCCATCTTTGGTTATATCTGTAGTTTGGTTCTTTAGTTTTTATAATTCTCAATTTTTAGCTTTTAAAATAACTTTTAATTTGAAACTTAATTCTGATTGTGGTTATAGCATGGACTTTTAACTTGTTTCCTTAATTTGGTTAATTTAATTAGTTTTATTTTGCATTGTATCTATTTTATTGTTGTGATCTGCCCCGAGCAGTAGTGTATTGGAAGGGCAGTGTATAAGTATTTTAAGTAATAAATAAATTGTAAATAATTTTAAAGCTTACCCATAGTTGTTATGGGTCTTTTTTTTGTGAGCTATCCCAAGTAAATGGTGTGTGGAGGATTTTCTTTAGACTCAACTACCTACGTTTGATGATTGAAAAGATGAATAGGGTGTGTGTGTGTGTGTGTATATATATATATATATATATATATGGATGGCATGCATGAGCCAATTTTGGAAGGGCGGTATAAAAATTGAATGAATGAATGAATGTGCTGCAGCAAGTCCCTTCCCCTCAGTTTGAGCCAGAAGTCAAGTTCTGCACAACTGGACCACCGCATTCGTAAGGGAAAATTCAGTCAAATGTGATTTATCTCACCATAAGCAACAATGTGATAGGATGAGATACCCCAAACACAGTTCTCCATCTACGCAACTCTTAAAAGGCACAGAAGCCTCCTAATGATATGGACTTGGCACTTCTGGCTACTGGCTTTGGAGGTGGGAGGCACCCCAAGCTCAAAGGCCTGCTCAGCCACAAAACCCTCTCAGTCCCGATGGGCTTATTAGAAAGAGAAAACAGAGCAATTTAGGCTGTAATGCATGCTTATTGGGCTGAGAATAGTCTCAATGAAATCAGTGTTACTTTTTAGTCTTTAGGCTGCTAATAGATTTACTGGCAGCAGCTTTTGTGGTCTAGACTCTGGCACAGAGGGCTCAAGTCCATGAAAGTTTCTGCCACAATCAATCTATTAGTTCAGCGGTGGCCAACCTAAGATCCTGCAGTTGCTGCTGGACTACAACTCCCATCATCCCCAGCCGCAAAGCACCGCAGTTCGGGTCGGGACAATGCGAGTCTGTAGTCCAACAACAGCAGGAGAACCACAGGTTGGCCACCCCTTTGTTAGCCTTTCTTCGCTGTGTGTCTGGTATTGAAGACTCTTCTTTCCAGTAGGGCTGCAATACCCTTATTCTCTTGAGAAAGAAGCGGGTTAGCGGGATACAGACGTGGAGCGATTAAAATGGAAAGGGGGGGGGGAGAGAAGAGAAATGAAACCGCCTCCGCGAACCGAAACCGGTTTGTGCCCATGGAAACGGTTTCAGTGCACTTCGCGCCCTTTCCTCCTCCTCCTCCTGGATAATCCTGATAAGAAAAAGAGCGAAATAATAATAGCAGCAGCGACACCAACAGCAAACCCACGCCGCAGCTATTTTTACACCTCCGCCCCTACTCTTGCCAGGCTGCCTTGGGTCAGGGGAAGGGAAGCCGCGGCAATAACCGCCCGAGAGCAACCGAACCGGAGCGCAAGGCACGACTTATTTCTACTGCGGAAAAATAAACACAATTTGAACGGCCGACACACATACCTACAGGACACACAACACGCTGAACACACGCCACGTTTGTGTCCCTGGTACCACGCTGCCGCCGCTCCACGCTTTGCAGCCGTCACGCCCCCTCCTCTCTAGGCACTACCATTACACCATGGTGTAGAGAGAGCAGTTTCCTACTCTCCTCAGCCTACTTTAGCTTTGCAGTGCGCTAAAGGACAACAACAATAAGTACCCATCAAGAACAGTACACTGTATGCGTGGTTGGGAAATCATGATTTTCCTTAGAAAAACCCTTCCCGAGAACATGGAATGGTACATTCCGAATGGTACGGCATCGCGCTTGGCTCAAGATAATCACGTTCGTCGAAAGCTTCGCGATTCTCGTGCGCTGCGCTGTGCTGTGCTGAGTGGCAGCTGGGGCGTTCGGATTGCATTGCAGAGCGTTGAGTCTAGGCTGCAGGAGCAGCTGGGATCCGAGATTGGAAGCAGCGGTTGAAGCGTCAGGTATCTCTTTGCATTCCTTGCTGTCGCGCTCTTGGCAGACACTTGTTGCCAGAGTTCTGAAGGAGAGTTTAAAGGGACGGATGTTTTTCTCCCCCCGTGTGCTGATTTGCGCAACTGGTGGGGTTGGAAAGTGCAACTGGTGGTGATGTCGTTTAAGCCCTTTCAAGTTTTTCCTGCCGGTGGGAAGAACGTCGGGAGTGGGGAAGAACGCGGGAGGGGGGCACGTGAAACGCTTTTTGCGGCTCCAAGTCTTTGCTAGTCTGTTGTTACTCTGTGTGGGAACACTGCTGGTTTCCTATTCCAGCTGTGGCGATTTTCTTTAGCGGCTCTGCCAGAGCCTGCTCAGGTTCGAGGCTTGCTGTGTGCCTTGGGGAAAGGATGCCTGGAAGGCGGGCGACTACCAGGTCTCGGCGATATTTTAAGCAACGACGAAGGGGAACTTTAAGATGGAAACGCGTAGCCAACCCCCGCCCCAACCCTGCTCCTGCATTTTCGCGTCGAGAAGCCAGCGACTGTTCATGGTCATTAATTCCACCTCTTTCTCAAATACTGCCCAGCGCTCGGTCGTCTTGGGAGAAGGCTTTGCAATTCCGAGGGAGGGCTTCTCCATCCTTCCGACGGCGTGTTAACTTGATGGATCCGGTGGCTGCTGGTGTCACGCGAAAACTTGCCCAATATAGATCTTCATCTGGCGCTGCTCTCCAAAGCCCTTGGGGGGGGGAGGGTTATAAATCGGGACTCGGGAGCCACGACCGCCCTCCTCTTCGGAGGAAAACAAACCGATTTGCATCTGGCACCTCGGGTCTTAGCCGGCAGCACGATTCGGTGCATCTTTGCTCGCAAGTCAGTTTAACAGATGCCAACAAGATTTACTCTCCCATAAGTATGCGTAGGCTTTCAGCCTTGCTGTGTAAATGCTTAGGATGCGATCCTTGGCATGCCAAGATAAACGGGTTTTTTGTTTTTAGAAAGCAGTGGAAGCTGCTTGAAGCTGCTGCTTCCAAGTAGAGCTGCAATCCTACGCACGCTTTCTGGGTTGTGGGTTCTGTGGGAGTGACTTCCCGAGTAACACTGCATAGGATCGGGTTGCACTGTGTTCCTTACATTTGTAATCCCATCCTTCTTTCAAGGAGCTCAGGGGGGCGTACACGGGGCCCACCCATTTTATCTTCACAACAATCCTGTGAGGTAGACTAGGCTGATAGGCAGTAACTGACCCAAGGTCACCCAGTGAAGTCCATGGCTGAGTGGGGAGTTGGAGTTGAACCTGGGGCTTTCTGCGGGGGTAGGGCTGCTAAATGGAATTATTTTCCAGAGTGCTGGTTTTGGTTTGTGTGTGTGTGTGTGTGTGTGTGTGTGTGTGAGAGAGAGAGAGAGAGAGAGAGAGAGAGATTCTGCCTTTGTGTTAGAGTGGAATTAAATAATGCTAGCTTTATACAGGGGGAAGAAATCTAGTTTTGACTTACTCTGCAGTGGTGCTATTGAAGTTAGTGGGACTACTCTAGTGGGACTTAGTCTTCGTGGGACTAAGTTACTTGACTGCAGTCTTGCTGGTCACCCTCCTTAGTAGAACTCTTATTCCGTTCCTTCTCAACTTGGCTGAAGTGCATGGGTGTGGTGTGTTTTACTTTTTCTAGAGTGACTTTGGCTTTCAGCCACTTCGGCCACAGTGGAGTCTCCTTTTTAAAGGGTGAGATTTACTCAAGTGTACTTAGAACAAAATGTTCCAGCTTCAGAGGGATTAGAATGTAATGTTTGCAGGATTGTGTCCAATAGTAATATTTCATCTGGGAGAGAGTATTAAATCATGTGGGGGTCGGGGGTGCTGGTGGGAAGAATGGAACAGAGTCTCTCTGCAAGTGGCAAGGTATGCTTCACAGAATTCCATGTGTCTTCAGGCAAAGCCCCGGAGTATCGTATTTCTTGATTTCCCAATAGTATCTTTCAGTATGCTTGGTATTTCAAAACAGTGAGGTGGTTGTTTGGGGTTCTCATTCTGCAGATGTTTTATGTGAAGCTGCCCTCCGTGTCCACTTACTAGGCAGTAAGTTGCATTGAACTCAGTGGGTTTTCATCTCTGAGTACATGCGTAATCTTGGACTGCATGACTTCATTATTTACCACAGGTTTTTTCAAAGTGACATGTTTTCCCCTGGGAAGTGAGGAGAAGATGGGTAGTTGAATATCCTTGGTAGGAAAAGGGACGTATGCTTTGCTAGGTGTAGTGGTGGGTTTCAGTACTTGTCCTCCAAAAACACCCTCACACTTGCATAGAAAAGGCAGTAATTAAAGGTGGCTTGCCACTATAGGTTTCTGAGGCCTTATGCTGTCTGGCGTGGCCAGGCAGTGGCGGAGCTGGCCGAGGTGATTTCAGGTAGCTATTTCCAATAGCCCGGAAGCTCTAGAGAGGCAGAGTGGAGATGGCCTATGAGGAATAGTGGGGAGATAGACTCTCCCTTCCCCACAAGCTATCTTGATCAGGCCATCATGTTGCTACAGCCTGTCAGAAGAATGGGGACCTCTGGTGTGACCCTCCATGTTCAGTGGAAGCTACTTAGGTGAGGGAGATGTTCCTCAACACCATTGCTAGCCTACTGCCAGGATGTCAGCAGGGAGTGGGGACATCTGGCCTAACCTCATGCATCACTCACACTGTGCAGTTGTATGGAAGGCTGCAGAGAGAGAGGAGGGGGGTGACTTTCATGCAAGGCCTCTCATCTCATCACTCTCCCCTGGCCCCCGCCATCTGTCATGTGATGGACATTATGCTGGTTTCTGTGTAACTCATTATCTCACAACTTCAGTCGCATGCCATTGGTAATTAGGAATAGTGTGCATGCTAGCTATGCCCCTTTTCCAATTCTTGCAGATTACTCTCCGGTTCTGCAGTTTCTGTGCATTATGAACTCCACAGGCTGTCCATCTGGGAGACTGCCCTTGCTATTGTACACTGTTAGTGATTCGCTGGCAAAAGAGGAATGATGAAAGCCCCTGACTCATTTAAGTTATTTCTTTTGTTTGTTCAGCCTTTTGAACTGCTATCTTGAACATGTAATATAATTCAGATCTACAATGGAAGGAAATTAAGATGCTGGTGTTATAAGTACTCAACTAAATATAAATGTGTTTCTTTAAGTAGTCCTGTGGACATCAGTAAAGACTGTCTTGCACATGAAGGATATCTGCATGCTTTACAAAGTTGGGATGACATGGGTTTTTGGAGCTGCTGCTGCTATTGTATTGTAGCTGTTATGAAGCAACAGATCAGTTGCTGGATCGTAGGTAGGTGACACATTTATGCTAAACAAGTCAATTTAGTATATGTGCTGCAGAAGTGAGCACATACAAATCAATAATCCCATATAATCACTAGATCACTGTACTGTCCCATGTTTGTTCCTCGCTTGCAAATGCAGCCCTTTGCACTTGGTCAATGGCTGTTTAGTGTTGGATCAGTTTTAGTTACTATTGGCAAATTCAGCAACCGTTCAAGAAATCTAAGGAGAGCCAGCATTTAAAATGAGAGCACAGCCGGTTCCAGGCTCCAGCAGCTATTTCTGTCACCTTGAACAGAAAGAGTTGGGTACAGTGCCCCATTCTTCAAAATGCAGCTTCTTCTGTAATTCCTTATTCATGGGATAGCTGCAGTGCTTATCTCAGCATGAAGTGTGCATTAGGAACAAACCAGGGAGAAAATAAGAGAAGTTAAATGGAAGTTGTGTGTAGGTACTGCTGATGTTCAGTGGTTGACTGACTGACTGAAGCTACCAAAAGAAGAGGAACTGGAGTAAAGTAAGAGAGGTATGTAGACCCAGCCATATTTAGCCCCACTCTTGGGTTGGTCTGATTCTGGTTTGATTTCATAATATATGTTCAGGCTGAAATCCCATGCACACTGCTAGGGAGAAAATCCCATCAAAACCAATGGGGTATACTTCTGAGTAAATATGGGTTTATGCTGCAAATCAGACTTACAAAGGATTAAGAAAATACTATCCCATAAATATTTTTACTAGCCCATGCACACATCTATGTTAGTCATTTGTGGCCCACTGACCACTAGCCCTGAACCTGTACTTTTAAGAGCAGATATTGAACTACTTGTGAAAACTTCACCTGCTTATCGCCATGGTGTAAGAAGTTCCATTCATTAAATTTCTGCTTGTCTGGCTGTTGTTAAAATTGCATGGAAGATGAGTCCATAAAAAAGTTGACGTCCATATTCAGAAAGGAGTCTGCTTGTGCTGCAAAATAAGATTCTGTTTGCTACATTGCTATCTAGAGAACAGATCAGCCCCTAAGGATATAGAAGTTGGCCATGCTTTTTTAAAGGAACAGGACCTTGTGTTGGATGCAATTGACTTATAAGTAACATTTAATACTTTTAATGGGGACCAACATTAGTTGCACATTCAACCTGAGTGCCTTTTTAAGGTCAGCTCTTAACAATTATTCATGTTGTTTGTAAGTAATACACACAGCCATTAAAATTCAAGACTTGCATGCACCAGTCTTGATTCATTTCCTTGTGTCTAGTCGGTCTAGTTAATGCTGTGCTATTGTATTGATGAAAAGGTCCTGCATTACCTAGGGCAAAAGTCTGGAAATAAAGATTTTTCCCTCTCCTTCTCTCTTTAGTGGTTGGAATATAAGCAAGCCAAGAAGCTCCTTGCTGTGTATTGTAGCACCAGAGTGGCATTTGTCACTCTGCAAATACTTAGGCATATGCTCTACTCTATTGTGTATTGCTACTGTGAGAAGGAGAGAAAAAGCACCCACTCCACAAAAACACTTCACATATTGATATACCTGGAGACATACTTGGATATGAATGTATTGGGCCCTTTCCCCGATCCTAAGTGATTTGTCCTGTTTATTATGATGACATGTGCTTCCAAGTAAGCTTGCTTGAGATGGAAGTTTTGCTATAAGAGACTATCATTAGTCCCTTTATCAAACATTATCACACTTGCGGCCAGATCCAATCCATTGTCAAAGTATAGGTTGCTGTTGAAGAGCCCTTGCTTGAGCACATTTGCGTAGTTGGCTTTGCACCTTTGTGGCACTTATGTTGCATCTGCCTGTGGAACATAGGCAGTGTACAGGTATGGGTACAATGAATGTAGCTGAATTCTGCAAAATCTAAGTAGGCAGAGATGCAAAGGGGCAGGATGTGACGTGTCAGTGTTAACTGATTTTTTTAAAATCCATGATATTGGAACCAGACCTCCCTTTTCACTTATGCAAATCTGTGTTCTCTAAACATATTGAGTTGGTATACAGTGAATAGTACTCGATCCCATAGGTAAAACATTCCAGCTGCACTTGCATCACTCCAGTGTTTGCATCACAGTTCTCTCTAGCAGGTGCATGGAAGATGCAATACCCCATATAAGGGAGTGAGGGGTATAGGATTTATGGGAAATAAGGGCAGAGGCTATGGCCTAACAATACTTGCTGCTCAGCTGGCAATAACAGCTCAGAGGACATACAGTGAGTATGCACAAAGTGCAGTTTGGGAGCCTGTGTGGGCAAGACCTTGTCAAAATCAGGTAAGTTTCCACCATATCCCTGAGAAGGAAATAAGATGTGCTCATGATTGGGGATAGTTTCTGTTCCCATTGTTTCTACTGGCCAGAAAGCCATCTGATGTTTTCTGCTTGCAGATATGTTGCCAGGGGCCAAAGAGCAGGTCAAATGACGTTGGGGATGGAAATGAAGGCACTTAGCTCAGTTGGAGACTAAACCCCTCCACATTTACATTTGCACATGTTTGAACTCTCAAACAACCTATAGAGCAATCCAGGTGAGGACGCTCCTTGGGGATAGAAGGGGCTCTGCCCTGGGGCTTCTGGAATGGGATTGGGGCTTGCTCAACAACTCTCATTTGCAGAGACTGCCCACTGCAGTGGTAAAATAAGTGGAAAGCAATGTTACAATGCACTCCTCATCTCTCCACAGGTGACCCAAATGGAGGATGATCCAGTACTGAGCAGAAAGAAAAGGAGACACGTTGCCGCTGCAGCCAGTTAACACATAAGTAGAGCTGTGCTGGGTCCACCCAGTCCAGTATCTGGCTTCCAAGAGTGGCCAGCCAGATGCTTCTGGGAACCCTCCAAACAGAGCATGAGGGCAACAGGCCACTGAGCACCAGGTTGTGATGCCACAACTTTTGGCGGCATGCAATTGGTTCTGAATGCAGGGAACCCACAATCCAAATGCTCATATACAGCACACATGCTTATAGTAAGACATACATCCAGTGTAAGTGGTGCGGTAATGTCAGGAGTGCATTGCCTGGGGGCCCATGCCCATTGAAGGACCCATCTATGACCCAGTTGACTTCTGTAGCTTCCACTGCTACTCACTGCTGGACACAAGGAAGCAGGTCATGGAAGATGTATAACTAGCTGACCTGGTGCAGAGCATCTGTGCCCCTAGTTCTCCCTGTTTCTCCCCCCCCCCCATTTCTCCCTGGCGGCCAGCTGGTCTCGCCACCGCTTCTCCTCCTTGCCGCTTCTCCCAGTCGGGCGGGCCATCCTTCATATGAGCCGGCAGGCGGGCCAGAGAGGGAGTGTGCTGCCCTCTCTGCTGCCCACCCACCATTTTTGCCCGCCAGCCCAGCTGCCCGCAGGCCAGAGAGGGAGTGTGCCTCCCACTGCCGTACTTTTCTCACCCGGCGGCTGCTTTCTTTGTCTGGTGGCAGTGGCGGCCGTTCTTTCCTCAACCGGCTGGCCAGCTGCTGCCACCACCACCATTTTCTTGCCATACCCGTGGCTATCTGGCAGCTGCTCATGAACTCTCACGAGAGCTGCCACACATAGGATTAGCCACTTGTATATCTGTTTGTTTATTTATTTATTTGATTGATTGATTTCTATACTGCCCTTCCAAAAAATGGCTCAGGGCAGTTTACACAGAGAAATAACAAATAAATAAGATAAATAAAATGGAGAAGCCACGGTTGCTGCTGCCTGACATTGCTTGGTGACCTAGGGCTAAATGGAGAGGCTTACCAGGTGGCTCACCACCCTTGCATCAACACTGGAAGAGGCTGGTCCATCAGCTCCTCTTCTTCCCTTCTCCTTCAGTGCCCAGCCACCCAGGAAGTTAAAAGGAGTTAATGGAGAATGTCTATCAGCTTGCCTTGCCTTTCTCCCACAGTTGGGCACCAGTGGGGGTGGTCATTGTTTGCATGGATGCCAGATGGGGAGGCTGGGGCCCAGAGTGCAATGGGTGTCCAGCATAGGGCTTTGTCTCTGGGCTCCCCTGGATCCTGGTACAGATCCTGGTAGGTGAGGATAGCCCTGGATATCTTACTGGCTTATTGAGGATAGGTGTGAACAGCTACCTGACAACAATCCCTTCTCTGTGTGAAGAGTGCTGGGCAGCAATTACTACCTCATTCACTTATATTGCAGACAGAATAGGAATGGGTAGGGAGCTTCCCCCAGAAAATAAAAGCTGTGATATTCCCAATGGTAGGGTGGGAATGTTGGCTATTGTGGATGAACTGGAAGGTTGCCTAATCCAAGGTCACACTCGTCAGCTTTGAAATTCAGTGGGATTTGAACCCAGACCTCCCAGGTCGAAATCGAACACTGTAACCGTGACACCAAACTGACGTTTAGGCTTGAGATGTTAACTTTCAACCCAAAAGGCAAATGTGTTAAGGAAACAATTATTGGGATCATTGGAGCAAAGGAGGCCCTGGCTCCTGTATACAAGAGAGCATTTCAACGGATTTACTCTTCTTGCTCCTGCATGATGAGCTGCACCTGTTGAACTTCCTTAGTACTCTCCAACTTGTGGTCCCTTACACCCTGCTTGTATAAATGAAATGTATAAGAAATCAGTCCAGTATTTTGGAGTTTATAGCCGCTATGGAAAGTTGTATGTCAAACACAGTACTAGTGTGCTAATAAAACATGCCTAGGAAATTGAACTGTTGTGAAATCTCATTCTGCCATGCTGGTTCTGTTGAATTGGGTTTTTCTTGTTTTCTTGTCCAGGCATTGGAGAACTAATGGGCTTCTTGGGTATCCTTATTTTTGATGTGCTGTGTTGGTTAATATTGCCTGGCCTCCTTTTATTTATTAAATGCTAGATTTTCTGAAAACTAGCTGAATTTCTACTTCTCCAGCACAAGAGCGTCAATGAACCATTACTGCCCTGTGTAAAAATAATTGTGCCTTAATGCACAGCTTATGTTAATACGTCTTTCGTGACTATTTTTTGAAAACATGGATTATTGACCTGATGTGCAGCAACTCCAGCCTCAATTTGAACTGTGGAGGAGCACACGCTCCCAATATAAGCAATGGGGTTTTGAGACTGCTGAAACATTATTTTACGATTTTTAGTGCTAATGAAGATACACATTTTTTTTTGCCTTCCCAAGGACAGTAATTGTCTTCAGCTGTTTACAGAGGGAATTGAATTGGCTCTGAGTGCAGAAGCAACTGCTGCTGTAAGCCAGGTCTTTGTAAACCAACATAATCTCCCCCCCCACTAGCTCTTGAAGTTTTTGCAAACTTGAGTGTTCTCCAGTCTTTCTCAGCAGTGCATTTGTCTTAAACAGTATTCAATTGCTCTGAAAGATGTTCTGAAGTAAGTGTAAAATTGGAGACACGGTTTGAGAGAATATGGTGTGCTGCCACTTTGAGTAGGAGGAAGTCTTTAGATTAGTGGCTCAGGATTTAGTTTCCTTTGGATATGAGAGAACATTTTGGGGATTTATGATGCCCTTGTAATATCTGTGTGTTTACGAATAAGGCAATCAGAGCAAATGGACTCCTACAGTAACACAGGTGCCAATCCTGTATTAGGTTCCCAAAGAGAGCAATTGCACCCTAAGATGCTTCACCTCATCTTTGGTCCCCTGCCCATTTTCAAACTGCAAGAACTCCTTTTAGCTTCTCTTGGTCTCTTCTGAATGGAGACTTGGAGAATGTTGTTTGAAAAATAATCTTGCATAATGTTTTGTCATTATGCAGTGTGTTGGATCATAAAAAAGTCTAATCTTACCTCTATACTTTCTGAATTCTTCTGCCTATAACATTATGTGGTTGGACCCCTGCTAACTGAGCAAAGAGTCACTTTTAAAGCGATGATTCTCTTGCATTTAGTGGGGGCTAGGGGGGGGAGCACTGGCCCTATCCAACCCCAGCATAGCATACATGGTGGTTGCTGGTGTCTACTTTGTGTTTCTTTTTAGATTGTTAGCCACTTGGGTGACAAGGAAGCAACTTTATTTTTTCTGTGTAAATCATTTTGACTTTTGTTGGAAAGCGGTGCATGTAGTCATAGTTATCTGTAGTTGTAGTAATCAAGGAACATCCTCAACCCTTTTACGTCCTTGATCACCCATCAGGTTTGTTAGGAGACTCCATAGCAATAAGCCCACTCATAATAAGGAAGACAACCTGTCTCAAAACAGTTTGTTTCTCCCAGTGCAACAATGACACTGTAAACTAGGTCAAGATCTAACAAAACTACCTGTTAGAAACCATGGGTTGAATCCAACCTGTATACTGAAAGAAAATGGGTGCTAGGGCAGGTTCTTGTGCAACAATTTGCACTACACTATGATGGGTAGGTTCTGTAGCAGTTTTCGTGATCCTGCTTCAGGGCTGGTCCTAGGATTTCTGGCACCCTAGGTGAAGTCTGACTTTGGTATTCCTGCCCCAGTTAGGAACTTCAGAGCCCTGACTTTGACTTGAACTGTGTAGGCTGCTCATTCTCCAGCTTGGGTTGAGGAAATATTTCTTATTTAAAGAAAAACACATTGAAAAATTACATACATAAGAGAACACCAGATGTTGTTGACTACAAATCCCAGTATCCCCAGCTGCAATTTGTCTAGGGATTATGGGAGTTGTAGTCAACATCTGGGAATTCCTGTTAGAGGGGAAAGTGAACAACATTCATCCCAAATTACAATTTGCAGAGAAAAAACACCAAAGTTACATCATTTTATTTGCATTAATATCATACAAATCCAGTAGGTAAAATGACTGAGGAGCTTGGTGCCTACCCACTGTCTGCCCTTCCTCTATATTGTCACTGCCTCCCTCTCCTCAGCAGTGCAGACCCTGCAATCCTCAGGTCCAACAGACTTCTCTGTCTCCCTGAGAGGTAGCTTTTAACAGTGCTACAAGGAGCTTCTTTCTGCAACCAACAAGGTCCAGCCACAGCCAAGACAACTATTGTGTGCACCACTTATTTCCCGTTTTGGTTCCGGGCACTTGAGAAAGGAGGATGGAGACTCCTGCCTGAGCAGCTGCAGTAACAATAGAAAGAAGCAAGACAGGGGTGTGTGGGGGAGGGACAGAGTCTGATAAGTGGGGAGGAGTTGGAAAACTAGTCAGAGGCCAGAGGGGTGGAACTATCTGTGTTCTAGGATGTCCCTTGATCATGGACCCCTCCTCCGCTAGGGGCAGCGTGCAGCACTGATGGGGCCCCACTCTAGGAGGATGACAAACACAGGCCTTCCCTGTGCTAGCTATGCCAGTGTGCTAGGAGGTGGGTCCTGCCCATTGACTTCTGCTCAAGAAGCTGTGGCATCTCCCAAGAATTGGGGCACTGGATGACCATCTAGGTTTGCCTAGTGGACTGGCCAGCCCTGTCCTGTTTATGTCCTCTTCACAAGTTTTTGTGCAAGCAGAAGAGCATCTTTGGATTTAGTTTCTCTCTTCCCATGCAACACTCTAGTGCAAAGTGTAAAGCAGTCCTTCTGGAATGGAAGGCACCTTCCCCAAGCAGAAGGCCACCTTTGGATCCAGCCCAAAGTTGGTAGTTATCATCTGATCCTATACATGACCTATTTTACTTGGAAGTAAGTCCTCATTGGCAGTCCTGACACTTAAGAACTTCCCTCTCCTTAGAAGTCCAGGCCATTGTTTGCCATTTCAGATGCCAAGTGAAGACTTGGTCCTTCGGTAAAGCTTTTATTTAATAGAATAGGCTTAGTTGCTGAAGTTGGATTTGCCTTTGAGCTGATTGGTGGCTGGTTTTTGGACTGCCATGCTGCTGGTGTTCATCTTTATAGTTCCTGTTGGGTGTCCTAGTTATTGGGTTGCTTATATAACTGTTTTTGCTTTCATTATTTTTGACAATAAGCCCTTTTGGTTGCATCTTGCATGTGTGAATAAAGCAGGAGATTATTTTCTCTCTCTCTCTCTCACACTGAATCCAGTGGGAGTTATTCCCAGGTGTATGTATATAGGATTGCAGCCCTAGGCAATGATAATTCAACAGCATTTTTGCTATATGGAGAAATGGTATTCTGAGTAAATTGAGTATCTTTTCAGTATCTGACCTGTATGAATATGTTCTGCTCTGAGCTGAACAGTATAAGGGCCTGGTATCATAGCATCTTTAACTTCAGCAGGCTTTTGAAATGTAAGGATTCTTTCAATTTCACATTCAGTAAAGTTGCTCTGCATGAGCACATTCTGTGAGCCTTTTGGATATGTGCGTTTGGCAACTCTGAAGTTCTCACAGGTGGTGGTCCTAGAGAAAGCTCACTCTGTATGAAAGTATAAGCTCCCCAAACAAAGATGATTCTGCTGGCTGCTCTCTCTTCTTCTAGATGAGAGGGCAGGGATAGAGTAAGTCTGCATGAGCCTCTCTCCTATCACAAGGCTCTTGTGATAGGGTTACTAACTCTGACTGAAGCTATTCCTGGAGATTTTTCTCTCACTGTCAATGAGAGAAAATTCTTCAGGAGTGCTTTCAGTGTCACCTGGAGATTGATGCTCTTATGGACTGAATTCAACTGGAAGAGACTGTGAGGTGATATGGTTTTGTTTGACAAAATTAGCACCAGTGAAATAGGTAGTTGCTTGATCTGCCAAAGTAAAGTTTTCAATTGATTTGAATCTTTTTTGAAGTCTTGTATTCACCCATACGCCTCATTGATTATGCACCAGGATATAGTGCTTGGCTAGAGATGCTTTCAGTACTCTGCTCAGCAAGGTTGGAGCTGGGGTATGTAGGAGGATGTACAGCAAGGCTCATGAAGTTCCTTTTGTCCATCGGGGTTTGGGCAGCCTTTGAAAATCAGTATATAAATATAGTAGTAGCCTCATGCAGTAGGCCAGCCTTCCTTTTTCTGAACTGTCTGAATACGTTTTTATAGGGCACTGTAGTCTTGCATTTAGCATTCATCAGTGCATGGGAGCCGCAAGGGCATCTTTGCTGCTGAGGGTCAGTCAGTTGAATAGCAGTAACTGGGCAGGCTTATAAAACAGTTTAAAGATGATCTTTTGACGTAGGACTAGGTCCCTCCTCCTTTTCCTCTTTGTAGCTTTTACTGAATGAAGCTGTTCAGATTTTCTAACTAGAGCAGGTTGTTTCCTCTCCCTGCGGCCCAGCTTTGCATCTTCTGGGCAGGGACATAGTTAAAATTGAACAAGGGAGGGATGTCCCTGGGCTCCCAAGGGAGGGGAACCCCTGCCAGTTGGGCAACAGCTTGTTCTTCGCTCTCCCCCTCCTGCTTCTTGCAAAAAGAGGATAGGAGGGCAGGGGCCCACATTCACTTCTTGTCCCAAGGGCTACTCGAACCTTGCTATCCCCCTGTTTCTGGGAGTAGCTAGGGCCGTTTCATCCCGTGGCCTTTTGTGGATTGCTTCTAAAAGAGGTAGTACCAGACACTTTTCCACATTGACTTTTCTGCAGAGGAGCCTCTATGCACTGTAGAAGATCCCGGGATATATTCCATTGCCAAAGGAAGGAGAGTGCTAATGCAGAAACAATGAAAGAGGAAATTAGACTAAATAAAACGATGTGTTTGGAGTCAGTGCCTTTTTATTCTTCCCTGAAACACTAAAAAAATTAAAGTTGTATAGTAAGTCAGTAAGATCTTTAAAATAAGTCAGTAAGATCTTTAAAATAATCTTTATCTTAACACTTAAAGAATATTATAAAAATCAACATAAAAACTATATAAATAACACATATATAATGGGACACTCTAAACTTGAAAGTAGATAAAACATGTCAGTAATGAAATTTTATGCTATTTAAAAGAACACCACCCAAATCTGTGTGTTTAAAATTATGACACAACCTGACTTAACATGTAATATACCTTGTACAAAACATGACTAAATACTCATAACTTATTTCAGCTAAAGTCTCAATAAGAACTCTTACCTTCATTCCTTATATTTCATACAAACTACATTTATTGGAACCTAACCTCCTTATGCTGGATTTAGCTTAACTTTATTTGGTTAAACAAACCTTTTGTATTGTCCAAGTGACTCAGAGCTGCTCAACTTCAGCCCACTGGCAGATGTTGCCCTACAACTCCCATAATCCCTGGCTATTGGCCACTGCGGCTGGGGATTACGGCAGTTGTAGTCCAAAAACAAATGGGGAGGCCTGCGATACTAAACTCAGAGGAAACTGTTTATACTCTTCCTGGGTAGAAAACCATGAGGCCAATAAAGTTTTTGATACATTCTAGAACATTACACCATTCACATGAGACACTAGTCAGGCCTGTTGGATATTGCTGCTGTTCTCAGAGAAATGAGTATCCTGGGACAGGGTTTCTTCACCTTGGGTCCCCAGATGTTGGACTACAACTCCCATCATCCCCAGACATGGCCTTGGTGGCTGAGGATGATGGGAGTTGTAGTCCAACATCTGGGGGCCCAAGGTGAAGAAACCCTGTCCTAGGATAAATGCAACTATAGCACTCCCCTTCAGCAGGGCAGGGAAGGATTGGTACTGGTGACACTTCATGAGGCTTAGCATCCTCAGGCAGCTGCCAGGACCCACTGCTGACACCTGCCTTGGGCCTTCTAATTCCACCATCCCATGCCCACAGCACTCTTCATGGTGCCAGGTGCAGCTGCCATTTTGGCTTCCCACAGTGCTCCCTTGGGGTTGCCGTTCCTCCCCATGATAAAGTGGTGCTGTCAGGGGCACTGTGAGAAACTAGAATGGTGGCTGCCAGACACCTAGCTTTGAGAGGTGCTGCGCCTACTGCCATTGGAGGACAGGCTGCCTAGGGCTCCCTCAAACATGGATCTGGTCCTGCATGTTGTTTTTCAGGAATGCTTGACTCTCACTACCTTCTTGTTCAAGATGCTGTTAAGTTTCTGAGGAACCCCAGGGTTCCATGAGACAAAGTTGGAAAACAATTATACCAAGGTCCTCAACAAGCAGCATGAGGATTCAGCTGCAATGTTGCTATTGTTTTTCCTTTCTTTTTTTTTTATTAATTTTTTTTTTATCTCGCCTGTCCATTCAAAAAGTCCTTAAGGTGGCTTATAACATGTTTTTAAAATAATAGTCTAATCGACATTTTTAAAAGAGCCTTTTAATCCAGATAAATAAATGCAACTTGACTATGGGGTGGGTGGGACAAATGGCTATAAGAAGAGAGAGGACTTCACAAGATGCCCCTCCCCAAAAGGTATGTGGGGGTGGGGTGGGGTAGCGGAGCATTCCTAGACAGGCAGAGAGTTCTGGAGCCGAGGCACAGCCATAGAAAAGGCCCTCTTCATGTGTCTCTGCCAAAGGCACCTCAGGTGTTAATGGATATGTAGGAGGGCCTCCTCAATCGCAGTGAACAGGTAGACCAGAACCTGAGCTAAAAGGCTGTGTCAGCAGCAAGAGTCTTGCCACTTCTTTCTCACTTCCAGTCTAGTTTCTTGGTGGCCTGGAAATCATTCTTACTTTCTTTGTCGATATTTGTTGCACCCCCAGGCCTAGTAATGACAAGGCATGGATATTTGGATGAACTAGGGCCACTTTATTAATTGCTAATACAAAAACCTGAAATGAGGAACAACAATAAGAGTGAGGGTACTCCATCAAGGGTCAGCTTCATAAGGAGAACTGGCCACTACTGGGCGTTAGTTCAGCCTGGCACCAGTCCAGACATCATAACAACTGTGAGGTGTTAATCTCGCTGAGGGGAGGTCATCTAGCCCCACTCACCCAGGCTGCAAAACTGAGTGGTGGGCACCAGCAAGCCTCTGAGTAGGGAGGTGCACGGAACCAGGCAGGGGTGGCTTGAGGGGGTGGAGGGTGCGCTTACCCCTCCCTTACTCCCCCCCGACGGTGCTTGTTTTCCATAAAAGCCTTTGGGGCAGCAGCAGTGTACCTCCCTGCCGCCCTTCCCCCCTCTTCAGCCGGAAGTACCAGGTGCGTGTGTGTACCCGTGCACTCACACATACCTGGTAATTCCAGCTGGAGGGGGAAAGGGTGGCAGGGAGGTACACTGCTGCTGCCCCAAAGGCTTTTATGGAAAACGAGCACCATCGGGGGGGGGGAGTAGGGGAGGGGTAAGTGCACCCTCCACCCCCTCAAGCCACCCCACCTGGTTCTGTGCACCTCCCTACTCCTCAGCTTTTCTACTTGCCTTAAATGGTCTTCCGGTCAGACACCGAATAAAACAAGCTACACCAACCTGCTCTTTCTGGCAAAATAACCAATCAAATTGACAACCCTACAGACAAATTCAGTGAGAAGTATGCAGAAAAACCCCACACCTTGGCCAATCAGGTGTGACCCCCAAAATTCCTACTTGGTCCCACAAGGCGACTGGATACCCTCACTGAAATGGGATGGGAGGGACGGGTGCTTTGCCTTCAGAGAGACTGAGGGCGATTGAAGGGAGCCAGCCGCTTTTGCAGCTGCTCCCTGGCTCCCATTGGACGGCCCGAGACATGTTTTCCGGGAGCCAAAATGGCGCCCCCCCAGTGTCTGCCTCAAAGGTCTGGCAGCACAACTTTGCCCCCCCCCCGGCAGAAGCCAAATAGAGTGTCGGGGAGAGGTCTTTTCTCCAACCCGATTTGAAAACTCTGGATATTTGTGTTGTTCAATATATGCCATTTCACCCATGCCCTTAAATACCTTCTCAGAAGTGTTTTACAGTGTGCTGAGGAAGTGGGAGCATTTGTAGTAGCTAGATATGAAGTTGTAAAGTTGCCCCCTTTGGGGAATTATGAAGTAGTGAGATTTTTAAACTTTTTGCCAGCTGGCAAAATTAGCAGGGTTTTTACTGGAGTAAATTCATTAAGTGGTGTTGCACCTTCAGCCATGAAGGAAATGTCACAGGACAACCAGGAAGAAGGATTATGTGAGACTGTATTCCACACAAATAGCACAAAATGCTTGTTCCTCTTTAATTACGTGCATGATTTATGTTACCATTTTTTGTTTTCTTGCACAAAAACTGTGACAGAGTGTTGGATGTGGTGCAGATTTATACCCCTTTCTCACTGGTGCACTTGCTGCAGATCCTGCAAGAAACTGTGGACATGGGCTGTGGGCTACTTTATGCACTACACTGTTCTGGCTAATGCATATTATCTAATTTTGGTATTCAGGTTATCCATATCCATGATATGTGATCAATTCCACTTCCCATAATGTGTGAAGCAGCCCTAAGAACACAGTGTTTTAGTGTATATGCACCCCCTACTGGCAGTTAGGATAAATTGAATATCTTTTTCCTATTCTTTCCGTAGAGGGCATGTGCTTGTGTCTGGTTGTGCACTGCTGGAACACTGTGACTTAAACAAGATTTTGCTCTAAATGAAAGTCAGTCAACATTCTAGTTGACACAAAGTGTATATGTGTGTGTTGGTAGATGAAAGTTTGAAATGCCCTCCCACTTGATCCTGCACAGATTGTCCTTCAGTATATGCAGTTGAATGCAGACTTTCCAACCATGTTCCTTCCAAAAGGATGTTCATCTGAAGAGATTGATACATCTCTGTAAGGATGTGGTGACTACATATATGTGAAGTCTGATACTTTATGAATCTGTGCCTTGGTTCTCATTACTGGACTGCACCCTTGAATTAAGTAAGGAGAGGGAAAGGAGGAAGAAGAAAAAGTAAATAAAATAATGTGTATTTTAAAAACAGGAACAGGTGAGGCTATGAAGCAAGTTACCACGGATTTTCCAGAAGAAGAAGAAGAGTGTTCAGGTTGGTCCCTTCTGTTCCATCCATGGTCTTCTGCAGTCAGACCAAGGGCTGTAAAGCTACAAGGTTTGCCATGCAGAGGAAGGTACAAGCAACTCCTTGATCCTTCAGCAGGGATGTTGACTGAACTAGCAAGTAAAACACCAAAAGGTATTCCCCTCCCCCAACAAACCCCTGTTGCAAACAAGGTGGTCCAAAAGAGGGAGTTGTGTACTCCAGTCTCTGTCTGTAGCTTCAGTGTTGGGAGTCAGTAGGGCCATTCTCCTTTTTTTTAATTTCCTGAGCATCATCCCTCCAGCACGTTAATGTATGCTGTGTGTTCTTATGTGGCTTTTTCTCCTTACCATTCTTGTTGACTGATGCCACTTCCATTCCCAAAATACTACCAGGCAAACTATCTGTTTTGCTGAGTGTGGGGACTGGCTTTAAGACAGAAGCGCATGTAGGAGGGTTTCTGGACACACTGCTTCAGAATATAGATGAGTGGAATATTTGAATGCTCCCTCCCCATATCAAGAACTTGAAAAGCTAGCATTTTAGAGAGAAGGCTGAGTGTGTCTCCTTGACAGCCTGGCTTTCCCATGGTCAGGGGATTTTGGAGTAATAGCATTCAGTGGTATGGTATAGTCACTCCTGCATTCTGAGGTATAGTTCCAGGAGGACTGTATGTGTGCAGTTTCTAGTAGATAGGGGCTCCAACTTGGGCCAGTCTCCAACCTCTCATGGTTGGGAAAGATGATTGAAAGGGTGGTGGCTGACCAGCTCCAAACATTCTTGGAGGAAACGGATTATCTAGACCCATTTCAGACTGGCTTTAGAGCAGGCTATGGGGTTGAGATTGCCTTGGCTGGCCTGATAGATGACTTTCTCTAGGGAATTGACAGAGGGAGTGTGACTCTGCTAGTTCTTTTGGATCTCTTAGCAGCTTTCGATGCCATCAACCATGGTATCCTCCTGGATCGCCTGAGGGATTTGAAGACAGGAGGTAGTTTTACCATGGTTCCACTCCTATGTCTTGGGTAGATTTCAGATGGTGGCGCTTGGTGACAGTTGCTCTTCTAAATGGAAGCTGCTGTATGAAGTCACTCAGGACTCCATTCTGTCACTAGTGCTTTTTAACATTTACATGAAACCACTGGGTGAGGTCATCAGGGAATTTGGTGCTGGGCATTATCCAGATGACGATGACGACACCCAAATCTATTTCTCCTTGTCATCAACATGAGGAAATGTCGTTAGCCCCTTAAATGCCTGTCTACAGGCAGTAATTCAGCTGTATGAAGCTGAGTTGAAGCAAGAAGCAGGTGCTCATTGTTGGGGGTTGTAATCTGCAAGATGGGATAGAACTTCCTGGTCCAGACGAGGTTACACTCTCCCAGAAAGGCCTGTAGCTTGGAAGTGCTCTTGGACTTGGTCTCTCCCTGATGCCTCAGGTTGAGGCTGTGGCCAGGAGTGCTTTTTACTAACTACTCCACCTGTTTCTTGAGGAGACTGACCTGAAAACAGTGGTATACCAGCTGGTAACCTCCAGATTAGACTACTGCAATGTGCTTTATGTAAGGCTGCCTTTGTATGTAGTTTAGAAACTTCAGTTAGTTCAACATGTGGCAGCCAGTTTGGTCTCTGGGGTATCCTAGAGAGAAAACTTTATGCCTGTTCTCAAACAATTGCACTGGGTGCCGTTATGTTTCCGGGCAAAGTACAAGTGCTGGTAGTTACCCTTTTAAAGCCTTGATTGGCTTCGGTCCGAGTTACCTGAGGGGAATGCCTTTTTATTCAAGCTCCCCACCACTCATTGAGCTCATCAGGAGGTGTCTGTCTTCAGGTGCCACCAATTCATCTGTTGGCGACCTGGGATAGGGCCTTCTCTTTTGTCGCCCCTAGGTTGTGGAATGCATTCCCTGGGGATATAAGAGGATTGTCTTCATTGGAGGCCTTCGGGAGAGCCTCAAAGACCCATCTTTTTGTCCTAGTTTTAATGTTACCTAGTTTTAATTGTAATCTGCTTTTAGTTGGGTTTTTTAAATTTTAATTGCTATGTATTCTTGATTTTAATGTAAACTACCTTGAATCACTTTTGGAGGGGTGGTATATAAAATAAATAAAATAAACTTGTTTTTATGATTGGTTGAGTACCTAGGTTAGGGAATGGTCTGCTATTAATTCCCTGATGGTGGTGGTATACATAATGAGGGGAGTTGGTGAGGAATGGGGAGGAAGTGCATCCACCCAAGACTAGCTCTGAGACTGGAAAAGTCTCTTGTTCAAACAACCTACCCCACCCCACAACTAGAATAGGAATCAAAGGAACCAATGTGGTCTTCCATTTTAAGTTGTTTAGTCTTGATTTTTGATGAGAGCCAGAAGGGCTGCTGTGTGGGACTGCTGATATTTCCTCCAAACTACCCACTCTCTGCTAGTTACAGACATACAAGCCTAGACTGAGACCTTTGGCTGCCCACTTAAGACTGTGGAGTGGTAATATTGCTTCTCATTCTGTCTAAGTGACAGGAAATCAGAACAAGATAGGACTGAACAGCCTGCTTACTAGGCTGATGACTGTATTAAGAAGTCTCGCAGTGCAAGTATGCCTCTTTTCCCTATTATTTGTTCTGGTAGTTGAATTGGAGATAGACAATAGTTGTTTGTGTTTGATAATTGGGTAGTGTGATGGAAGCAGTTCCTGCAGCAGGCATGTTATTAGAGGGTGGCCCATGGGGCTTCATCAAATGGTTCATCAAAGCCCCAGATCCCATCCGTGGCCATCTTTTCAAAGGAGGGTGAGTGGTCACTTCTGCTGCTGCTTCAGCTGCAACAATTGCTTTTTATTTCTGTCTTCTCACTAAAAGATGCTGTGTTGGGTACAAGACAGACATTTTCGCTCCCAATACAGCACTTCTGGGAGAAATATAAAGTGCTGGTTATTAGGTTTTAAAATCCTGAGTGGTTTAGGCTCAGTTTTCCTGAGGGAATGCCTTTCCCTGCAAGATCCCCACTGCTTATTTGGATCATCAGGAGATGTTCATCTTCAGGTGCCACCAGTTCATCTGGTGGTGTTCTGAAATTGGGCCTTCTCAGTTGCCCCCCCCTAGGTTGTGGAACATGCTCCCTGTGGCTATAAGAGGCTTATTTTTGGAGGTTTCCAAGAGAGCCATAAAGACCCATGTTTTCAGTCTGGCTTTTAATAATATTTAATTGGTTTATATGGTATAAAATGAGTTTTATGTTAATGTTTTAATTGCTTTTATTATTTTGTTTTATGTTGCATTTTAAATAGTTTTACTTTTTGAAGTAAACAGCCCTGAGCCATTTTCGCTTGGGTCAGGTGGTATATAAATGAAATAAAAATATTGCCTTTACGTCTCTTTAAACTAGTTATTTAAGCCTCAGGGAAGCAAAGATAAAAATGGCAGAAGCACAGGAAATTAAAGGGGGAAACGCTTCTCTCAACCTGGGAATATGGCTGAGATTTCACAGTTTAACATGTGTTGACTTCATATCCCAGTTTCATTGAAAGCTGTGCTCATAGTCTCAAAGTGGGTTGCTTTTTTCACCTTAAAAAAAAAGTTTGACCCTATTTGATAAGCTTATTATATTGGGTGCAGTGAAGAACAGCTGCAGCATAAATGCATACATAATGCGCATTACCAATTTGGAAAGCAGTGCCAAGACCTTGACTTTGTTTTAAAGGGGGAAGGAATTGTTAAGGCAGGGGGCAGGCTGTTTATTTTACACCTTGTTAATTGCTGCTGCTTTGTACTTTTTGTTCTATTGTTTGCCATGTTCATCTTTATGACTTGGAAGAATTAACTCCCTTTTGCATGCTCCAGCTTTGTTAGTGATATCCAGTGTTAGCGGATGCTCAGTGCAAAGCAGAGCTGATTTTGCCACTATTAGGAAGCCTAATGCTGGTGAATGGGGCAATAACATTTACCTAACTTCCAAGCATAGTGCTCCCCCACCCCCAATGCAAGGCCTTGATACTGCTTCCATATTTTGCCAGTATTGGCAAGGCATCCTCCTAACTTGGAAATAAGGATGTTTCTTGAAAGCTGATGGTAGCGCTAAAATTTGCAAGCAAGATTTCCACAAATGAATCCCAAATGTCTGTTTTAATGACATGCAGTTTCCACCAGACGTTAATTTTATGTTGTTGCTTTTGCTGCTGTTGTGTATGCAAAGTCACACCATTTTTTGACTTGATTACTTGATTCTGGAGTTGGAATCCCAAACTGGGCATCAGGAAACGTTTTAGGCGACTTTGCATGTTCCTGAGAGATCACTGTGTGCAAGACCAATCTGTTCCACACGCTGGGTCTGTGTTTTGTATATCCCCACCCCCCGGGGGAAAAAATCCAGTGAGCTCCAGTAAGTAAAGAACAAATAGCGAAACAGTGTGCATGACTAATCTGCTTATGCCTGGAGTGGCCAGATGAAATAGAGGAGAGCACTTTTGTACTTTTTAATAGTTGTGTAGGAAAGGGAATTTTTGTAAGTGTGTGCCAAGCTCTTTCTGCCAAAGTTCCCGACAGTTAAAGGTCCAGGACCCCTGTTCTTCTTGCAAATGGCCACCTACCTTTATCTCTGCTGCTGCCAAGGGCTGGCCATGGAAGCCCAGCCAATATTGATTCTGTTTTAGAAGATTTGATGATCCTTTGGCCACTCCCGGGAAGTGTTTTCACCAGGAAATGCTAAGCACTCAGACACACTTGGCAGAACATAAAATTGATCCTTCCTGTTCCTGGGGCCTGGGAAAGGAAAAAAGGGAAGATGCAGCAACAGAAGTGCTCTCTAGGGTCACTTAGTAGAAAAAGAGTGCCTTTACCCTTTGAGGGACACTTTAGGGAAAGTGCTATACAAATCTGAAGTGAAAATACTAAGTTTCCACATACTGTCTCAAGAATCTTTAAAATGGCCTTGGGCACATGAAGCTGCCAAGTCAGACCAAGTGCATCTCGTTCACTACTGTCTGTACCGACTGGCAGCCGCTCTCAGGATTTCAGATTAGGCCAGGGGCTTTCCCAAGGCTTCCTGCAAAGGTTGAGAATATTTGCACACGAAACATTGAGCTATGGCTGCTCCCCGGTAAGTCAGGCTTTCTGGATTTAGGAGCCTGACTCGTCTTTTCACCCTTCATGGTTTCCAAAGTCTAGTTTACATGGCGATAAACTTTCCCCCCTCTCTCTTGCGTAGCTTTATGTGTGCCTGTTAGTCTCCATTACTCTTGTATGTGCGCCAGTATGGCTTCCAGCTAGACAGCAATGCCTTCTGTTCTGGGGGTGGGGGGAATCGCTTACCCCAAGATTGCTTGCTTTATCCAGACCTCACCTTGCTTGCATGTTCCTCCCCCTGCTCGCACCCACTCATTGCCTGCCTGAGCCATGTGATGGGCAGAGGAGGAAGAGGGAGCAACTCGCCCTTGCCTTGCCTGTTGCCTCCTGCTCGTATCCATCCATCCCATCAGGCATCACACCCAAGTTTCCAGGCACCATGGTGAGCTGGCACCTGGGATTTGTCAAATAAGACACACACTAAAATATAACACACACATATAAATAAAACATACAAGACGCACAATAAAACCCCTATTGTTATATCCCATACTGCAGGGGTGGGCTTTAAGAGTAACAATATGAATGCACAGCCATTGTGGTGCAGGGGTTAGAGTATTGGACTAAAGACTGGGAGGCACAGATTCAAATCTATAAAACGCACTGGGTAACCTTGGTCCAGTCACCATTTCTTAGCCTAGCCTACCTCCCAGGGTGACTGCAGAAATAAAGGGGAGGGGAAGAGAACAGGGTTTGTTCCTCTAAGCATCCTCCTCTTTGCGGAAGGACAGGACGAAAATGCCATCACCAAGGTGTTTCCAGTTCATTGCTCAGATTATTAATTTTAGCATATCAGCTTCCTGAAAACTTGAATCCTTTTTAAAAGATGCAGCTCTTCTCTACCCTTTTAGATTAGTCACTAACCACATTCTCTTGGGCGTCACTATAGTGGGAACCCTGGAAAATAATAGGTAGGTACCAGACTTGAAGCCACCTAATGGCGCAGCAGGGAAGTGACTTGACTAGCAAGCCAGACGTTGCCAGTTCGAATCCCCCGCTGATCTGTTTCCCAGACTATGGGAAACACCTATATCGGGCAGCAGTGATATAGGAAGATCCTGAAAGGCATCATCTCATACTGTGTGGGAGGAGGCAATGGTAAACCCCTCCTGAATTCTACCAAAGACAACCACAAGGCTCTGTGGTTGCCAGGAGTCGACACCGACTCTATGGCACACTTTACCTTTACCAGAACTTGATGCTTTTCAAAGGCCAAATAAATGCTAGACCATTTTAGCGAGTTTGGTTCCATACAGGCATGAAGTCCTCCCTGCTGTTTCTTCCCCGAGTGTCCTGTAGGCTACTAGTCCCTTGAAGACCTGAAATGGATTCGCCTGCAGGTTGGGTCCTCTGCCTAAAATCAAGGCATAGATAGACACACAATAAAAACTTTACACACCTGCATAAAGCAGCTGAGCAATTTTGTCTTCGTTGTCTTGGGAGTGGGGAAAGAAAATCCAGTCCTAGAAATACCACCTTTCAAAGCCTCATTTTACAATGGAGGACATAGAAAATAAGGAGATAAAATGCTAAACAATGTACATTTTATTTTAAAGTAAATACAGTATATGCTTATTCCCTTGTTGATGCATATGGTGGCACAACATAAATTATAGATGGCGCAAAGCTGTCATGTATTCATAGCTAGGGAATCTTGCTGATGATTATTTTTGTCTCCTAGTAAGATTTCTTTTGAGAGCAATCCAAGATAAATAGTGACTGTTTCTGTGGCTGACTTTGGGACTATTGTATAAAGGTTGAAACTCAGAATTTGTCAGTCCGGCATTGGCACAATGTCCAGTCCACATAAGGGACAGGGTGTGTGTGTGTGTTTGGGGTGGGGTTGAGTGAGGTGAAGGAAGCTGTCTTCCTGCTTCTAAAAAGGGGAAGGGTGGATCTGTGCTCCACCACAGGAGAAAGAGAGTGCATAATTTTAAAGACTCAAATAAGTAGATTCACCTAAAGAAAAGAAAATAGTTTATTAAAAAGGTGGCGTGGTGTGCTTATCTATCTATCTATCTATCTATCTATCTATCTATCTATCTATCTATCTATCTATCTGTGAGTATTACTGTGTGGGTGTGGTGCAGTGGGGAAAAATGGTCAACCTCTAAAATGGTAATAAGATTAAACAACAAAAAAATCAGAAGTGTTTGAGAGGTGACCAGGGCAAGGAGGACTTGAATTACATTACTTGTTGCTTGTACTTCTTATTCATGTATGTAACCTATTTAGCTAGCATTCTAGTAAACCAGTGAGAGAGCTAGAATTTGAACTGGGAGTTCAAAGAAATTGCCTTCTGAGAGGGAGCAAATATTCTGGGGCCGTTGGGAAAGGGAATGAAAGTTTTAAAACAGTTGTAGGGAAGATGGGGAGCGGAGTGAGGCTGTTGAATTGTACAAAAGTCTAGAAGTTGACTATTGTTAGTGTGTAATATGGTTTATTGATAAGACAATATATGTTCAGTACTGGTTTTTAAAAAATTGTTCACAATGTTTTTTGTTTTTAAATAGAACTGCCTCTTCTGTGTCTGTGGAATATAATTAGCACTGAAATCTCCTTCAGGTTTGTCTAGGGCTGCGAACTCTCACTGAAATTATTCCTGGAGATTTGTATCTCCCCCGCTATTTTTAGCTAACTTTCCTTAAGGAAATTAAGCTTATGAGATCACCTGGCATTCTGTGTCTTTGTGTCTGTCTGTCTGACTGTGGTCCCGCCCCCCCCCATCAAATTCACAATGCCTGGACCAATTTGAACCAAATTGAGTATAGTTGTAGGGACGCATTGAGACACCTCAAAGGAGTAGTTTGTGATGTCGTTCACCCTGATTCAATATGGCCTAACCAATTTGAACCAAATTTGCTACAGCTGTAGGCGCACCTCTGTGTCATAATTTGTGATGCTGTCATTCACCCCGATTCAAGATGGCAGATGTGTGAACATTGAAAATGCAAATGGGCTAATTTGTGAACTGCCTGAATTGATTTGAATCAAATTTGGTACAGTTGTAGTGAGTGACACACATGGACACATCAATAATGTAGTTTGTAGTGATCTCATCCACCCCAATTCAAGTGAACAATTAAGGCTGAAGTGGGCTAACTTGTGAGGATAGTAATTATCAATTAGGATTATAATGAAAGAAAAGTAGGCAGATTAGTTCTTACCAGAACAACTTGTTCACATTATCTAGTCACTGAAATCTCCAGGAATGCTTGATGCTGATTCCTGGAGACTGTAGGCCAATTCTGGAGGGTTGGCAGCCCTGTGTTTGGTAGCTGAAGCTGTGGGAGAATTAAGACCCCAGGCAACTGACATCCATCAGAAAAGCACAGCTGGTAAAGGCTCCTAGAAGAATATTACTCTTAAATTTTATAAATACAATTTCCCATCCTTTCATCTCATTTTGAACCCTTGGGATAGCTTAGAGTTTTGACATAAAAACAAAAAAGAATAAAATGTCCAAATAGTAATAATATTCAATGTAAGCTGAAAACAGCAGCACACTTTTAAGAAAGCCAAGAGGAAATAGAGTAAAATAAATTAAAATGCATGAGTAAGCAAAAAGGTCTTTATTTGGCATTGCAAAGAGTATACTCAGTGTCAGGCAAGCCTCTCTGAAGAGAGAATTCCACAATTGGCATGTCACCATTGAAAAGGCCCCCCTTCTGTTGCTGCCCACCTTGGCTGATGGTGGGGGGCACCCAAAATGGGTCTCTGAAGGTGACCTCTTTGTCAGGCTTGTGTGGGAAAAGGTGGTTCTTTACATTTTGAGGTCCAAGTTGCATGTGGCAAAACACTCTTGTTTGAGCATTGGGGATAAGGCAGTATCCCTGTTATAGAAGCCATATGCTGAGGGAAGATGTTTGGATTTCATGCACAAAATTAGATGCAGTTGTGCATCTACTGCTTATCCCATCTCCCTCAAACAGCAACCAAAAACCTAGAAACACCTTGGGCCAATTCAGATGAACCTTAGCCCACCACCCCATTTGCACAAAATAAGGCTGGAGTCTAGTCACATCCACCTCTCCATCACTCTCAGATGTGCCAAAGCATTCTCAGCACATCTTTTACTCGCATGTAAAGGGCGATTATCCAAATTGCTCCTCTAGATGTGCTGCAGTGCATGTAGAGGGGTGATTCAGGCAATCAACCTTCTACACATGAGTAAAGGATATGCTGAGAATGTGTTAGCATATCTGTGAATTACAGACATAAAGAGGTGGCGGGCCGAGGTTCATCTGAACTGCTGACCCCTTGATGGTTCATTTGGAAAGACTCCAAGTTAGCTCCCCTACTAACTGAGCAAAGAAGCACCTTTTTAAAGTGGTGATTTTCTTTATTGAGCAGGGGGAGAGCAACTGGCCCTATCCAACCCAAGTACAGCATCCCTCCAGACAGCGGCTGTTGCTGGTGTCTAGCTTGCGTTTCTTTTTAGATTGTGATCCCTTTGGGGACAGGGATCCATATTTATTTATTTATTTCTCTGTAAACCACTTTGGGAACTACTGTTGAAAAGTGGTATATAAATATTTGTAGTAGTAGCAGTAGTAGTACATGAAGATTAGAACCAGACCTCTCTTAATAATAGCAGGTTGGGTAGAGTAAAATCGAGTTTGCAATGTGTAGGATATATGTTTTGAATTACTATAGCAATGGTTGACTTGTATAGTTAATGAATCGCACAGATTGGTGAGCGGGAAGTCAATATTTACTTAATTAGATGTAATGTGATTGTTAAGATATTGTAAAAACCAATAAAAATTTTAAAAAGCAAAAACCAAACAAACCCAGACCTCTCTTGAAGAGTACATTGTGTAAACATTTTTTAATTTGTTTTTATTTTTTAAAATTTCATTGTCTTTAGTCCAGTAAACCCCCCCCCCCCGCCACGCCACGCAAGGTTTAAGAACATAAGAACAGCCCTGCTGGATCAGGCCCAAGGCCCATCTAGTCCAGCATCCTGTTTTGCACAGTGGCCCACCAGATGCTGCTGGAACCCACAGGCAGGAGTTGAGGGCATGCCCTCTCTCCTGCTGTTACTCCCCTGCAACTGGTACTCAAAGAGTTTGGTAATCTTCAAATCTGGCCACCTCACCACTTACCCTAACTTCTAGATCATTTATGAATAAATTGAAAAGCACTGGTCCCAGTACAGATCCCTGAGGGACTTCACTTCTTACTTCCCTCCACTGTGAAAACTCTCCATTTATACCTACCCTCCTGTCTTTCAACCATTTAGCAATCCACATGTGTACTTGTCCCCTTATCCCATGACTGCTAAGTTTCCTCAGGAGTTTTTGATGAGGAACTTTGTCAAAATTTTTGTAGGGTCGGGGTGAAGGCAGCCACCAGTGCCACTTGATCTAGGGTACATGTACCACTTGTTCCATGTTTTACGGACATTCGTATCCATTTTTCTTCATCTGAAAAATGAATATATCTGTTGCATATAAGCACTTGAGAAACAGGAAGATTATAGCTTTGCTCCATGTATGTCTGTCCACATCTGTTAAGAGTTAGAGCAAATGAATTTATTTTAGGCAGTCTCTAGAATTCGGTATAACATCTCTCTCAGGGGCGTAGCTATAATTGAGCAAAAGGGTTCAAAGAACACGGGCCCCCAGCTCCTGAGGACCCTCCAGCTCCACCAATCCCTATTTTCTTCATTATCTCCCTCACTCTGGGGGTCTGTCAGAGAGAGGGTGAACACGGGCCCCCTCTCCCCTACCTATGCCCCTGATCTCTCTTATTCTGATTCTGCCCTTCAGGGAGTTTAGTGTGGGGTACCTGGGGTGCCAGCTAGTTAGTTTAAAATGCTCTTGATTTATATCTTGCCCTCCAGACATTTTTTTTTAATTTATCAAGGATATAGAATTAGAGTTGGCAGTGCAGAATAGGAATATTAGAGTCTCAGTGGCTGGTTGGTTTTGGTTTCTATTTTTTTAAAGTACTCATCCCTGTCTTGAACAAAGATCATGTATAGGATGCACAGTGGTTATTCAGAGGTCAGAAAACTGTGTTCTGTGCATATTTTGAGGCACATTAATTCACACACTTCAGGTCTGAGGACTGTCAATGAAGTAGGTTCCAGGAATGAGTTCATATATTTTAGGGCTGAAACCTAGCTCAAAGGAAGACCTGCTTTACTTATTTGGGTAGAAGGCAACCTTATTGCCTAATTCATCCCTGTGTCCTATTTTGCACTCCTCTTGTTGACAGGGGGTATTGGGAAAATAGAAGAGGTCTGTAATTTTTAGCTAGTGATAATCTGATATTGCAAATAGATTGACAGTCCAGAAGCTTAAGGATAGATTTCAAAAGTGCACTTTTCAAAGGTATGTTGGCAGTTCTATTTGTACAGCTTGATTCTTTTTGATGGAGGGGAAGAAGATATAATCTTCATAAGAGCTCTGAAGGCTGCTTAATGATGGGTTTTACTGATATGTTTTGGTGTTTTGTATTAGAGCAAAGCTGCCATTTTTGCTTGTCCTTGGCTGAATAATAGCCTGCTGACTGACATGCCCCTTTATAGCAGAAAAACTGTTACCGTATTTTATGGACTATAACTTTTTTCCTTGAAAAATATCCGCCAAAATTCAGGTGCGTCTTATATGTTTTAACAGTCTAATATGTTAAAACTCTGAAAAACTGGATTAAAATTAAGGTGCGTCTTATAGTCCGTAGCGTCTTATAGTCCGTAAAATACGGTATTACACCAATATATTGCTAATTGTGACCACTCTGTGGACACTTGCTTAAAAACAAAAAAGCAAACTCCTAGGCACCATTTTAATAAATAAGATCATGAAGGCAGACCACCAGCTCTTTCCATCTGTTAATGTGTTGCAGTTCCCTCCTCCTGCTTGGCCCTCCTTGGAGGTTAACCAAACTAGCTATGCCTCTATTGTATTGCTCCTTGCAAAGGGGATAAAGGTGCTTATGGAAATCTATAGTCTGGTCTGCCAGGTGAATAATACACTGTGAATGTGCAGGGCTACTCTCTTAAAAGTGGTGCAGTTCCCTGACTGTTGTCGATACCAAAGCTTTTATTAGCTCCAGATAGAAAATGGAGCATATCCTTCATTTTCTGTCTTTAGGAAAGCTGAGAGACTGGGAAATATTGAGGGGCTATCTAAACCAGGTTTATACTGCACTTGTCATTTCCATTCCCCCAAAGAACCTTGAGAACATTAGGTGAAGCTAGATAGCTCTGATGGGGAATTCTCAGCACCTTCCCCAAAATTCTCATCCTAGATGCTATTACAATTAACCTGGTTAAAAGTGATATAAATGTGTGGTATGCAGGGTGGATTTGATTTAAATCACGATTTAAATCACGATTTAAATCACTAGCAGGGTGGATAAAAATAAAAAAAATCCAATTTAAATCAAAAAATCGGATTTTTTTTATTTAAATCGGATTTTTTTTATTTTTATCCACCCTGCTAGTGATTTAAATCGTGATTTAAATCAGTTTGATTTAAATCAAATCCACCCTGGTGGTATGGATATATACAGTTAGGACACTCCATTAAGGCTGTAGGAATAACATGTTTCTTTTTCAGGAAGCTCATCCTTGAGAACAATGGTGTCCTAGGTTTTATAAAACTAGATACTTCTGTTCAAAATAATATATTCAGCTTTATCTTGACTTGTTTTGAATTTAATTTCCTTAGAACTGCTCTCCAAAGATGGATTGAGGCTTGTTTTGTAAGCTTACCTTGCAAATCTACATATCTTTTGTGGCCAGTAGCTTTGAGATAGACTGGCAAGAATAAGGTAACCAGATTGGGGTAATGGATAGACTTTTGAACTTAGACTGGAGAGATCTGGATTCAAATCACTGCTCACTGAATGACCTTGGGCTGGCCACTAACCCTCAGCTTGACCTTTAGACAATATAGGGACGTGCGAACCATCTTGAAACCTAGGGATGTGTGAACCATCTCAACCTGGTTCAGCATCGAACTGGCCTTGTCTGAGGGCTCAACTTTGAGCCAAACCAGGCCCAGTTTGGGGGTGCCAGGGATGTTAAAAAATTTTGGGGTGGAAACGTGGACTTACCACTGTTGAGGGCTTCAGCTTTAGCGTCTGCAGCTGCGGGTGTGTGTGTGTGTCTCTGGTGGTTCCCACCCTTCCAACCTCCCCCCACCATCCTCCCCCTGGTTATTTTGGGCCTCTCTGAGCATGCTCTGGCCATTTTGGAGGCCATTGTGCATGGGCACAGGCCTTTTGCTTGCCCAGGTCATCATGGGCACACAAATAGCCTGTGTGCATGTGTGGCGGCCCTTAAAATGGCCACTGTGCACTCAGAGGGGCCTGAAATGGGTCTGAAATGACTGGGGTAGGGCCGGCGGTGAAGGGTGAACCACTGGAGACCTCCCTGCAGCTGCAGCAACACCCCCAAAGCCGCAGAAGCCCTTAGCAGTGTTAAGTGTGCCTCCCCCCCCATGTAATGTCCCTGGCACCCCTGAACTGGTTCAAATTCAAACCAAGCCGGGTCACTCATTCAGGGTGTCAAAACCAAACATGTCCGGTTCAGACTTGAACTGAACCAGGAAAACTGGTTTTGTGTACATCCCTTATACAACCGTGAGCAATGACAACAAGGGTGGAAGTAAAAATAAGTTCTTGCTGAATTTTAAATCAAGAAAATGAGACAATCAAAAAAATCTCAAGAGTAGAGATGCTGCCAGACTTGGGCTTGGAGAAGAACTTTGGTGGTTTGTAAAGCCCACCATAAAGAAGGAGATAACTTTGAAAGCCTCCAGCATCTTTCTCAAAGTCCATGCCCAGAGACACCCACTGGCATATTTCCATATTCCCTGCCAGCTTTCAGAACATGCTCCTCTGTCCTTTGCTTATTGGTCCAGCAGCAGCAGCAGCTACTGTGGGGTGAATATATTCTTTTTGCCTCTTGGTTGCACTTTGTATGTGGAGGCTTTTCTCCTCCCCTCCCTTCATTGTCTTTATCAGTGTACCAAGAGAAATGGCATGGTGGCCCTTGCAACCTTGAGTCTTCCCAAGGGCTGCAGTAGCTCAGGAGTTAGCCTACCCCAATAGCCTCTTCTCCTTGGTAAATATATAGATCTGCTGTGTCGCAAGGTGGCTTAAAGTGGATGTTGTAATATTGATCATGGACTGCTCTGTTTGTAATATTGATCATGGCCTGTCGCTTTGAATTTTCACATCATCTGCATGAGGATAAAGTAGATGCATTGTTTCAAAATTACAGGTGAAAAAAACAACTACTTGCCTATGGATGTCAGTCACACGGTCCCTGGACCTGGGTTCCCATTCTCCTTTTTTTGAATCCTATGCATAATCGCTTGTAGAGCATGCTAGCTGAATGCATACCTGGAATGGATAGGAGTTTCAAGAACAGTTAGAAAATATCTCTTGCCCCATTGTGGCAGAAAGGGAACAAAGTTGCAATCCTGACTTGTCTTCTGCTTTCTTGCCTCGCAGGAGATGCTCAGTCTGAGTGCATGCTGCCCTTGTATTGGCAGAGAGCCACAGCTGCGCTAGGCTTGGTTTATATCAAAGGTGCACAGCTGCCCTTGTGTGCCTGGATGATGATGATGAATTTGTTTTCTATACCGCCCTTCCAAAAATGGCTCAGGGCGGTTTACACAGAGAATGAATGAATGAATAAATAAATAAATAAATAAATAATGGGTTTTGATGTGTCCCTGCGAGTGGCAAGCCATCTCTGGAATGTCAGCCTTTGCTAGCAGAGCCTGAATCTAGCATGGGGTCCGGTTTCAGCAACTGACATGGTAAAAGATATAGATGTGAAAGAGGGAATCCGTGGTTGAACCTTTAAGTTGAGACTGCATCCAGCCCTGATTTGAGTATGAGGAAAATGTGCTTCTGCCCCCTCCCCCCTCTGTTAGATTTATTTCCAGTGGCTCTTTATAAAAATTAATAAACAAAAGCAAAAGCCCAAATGTTCCATAAAATATTAATGGGCATTGCATTGGCTTCTCTTGACAAATTAAGCGTGTCACTTTCAGTGCCCTTAGGGTGACAGACGCTGCTCAGCATGGTGGTTCTCTCACCTTAAGCATGCATTAAAGAGACACGCTTGGTCTTGCAAGAGATACTGAATCTATTGTGCTGCAAATTCAGTAACCATAGGGGTCTTGTGCTTAAAGCACTGCTCTTAAGATTACTTGCGCTTTTTTGCAGAGATATACTCTGTAGAACAGCAAATGGCTTTTGTTGTGTTCTTTTCAAAATGGACTCTTTAGGTCTTAAAGCAACTACTGTGCATGCACAGTAATGACTTGCAAAAGGTTTTTTATTAGTGTTTAGGCTTGAGTAGGAACTATAATGTCCTAATGGGTAAAAAAGAGGAAAGCCCTTAAGCCTGTCCATTGTCTCTATCTTTCTCTCATATATATGCACATTTCAGTTCTTTCCGTTTCATTAAAGTGCTGCTGCCATAATTTATTTACAACACATTCAACTAGCGGGTGGTTGCAGGTGAGAAACAGAGGTGTATGGGAAGAATTGTCTTTATTTGCACACATGCACTCCCACACAGTTAGTGAAGGAGGGCTGAAGCAGACTGGAGAAGTGCATTGTTAGCAAAGATGAGAGTGTCTGTGACACTGGTAGCAGTGGATGTTCTTACTGGGGACTGGCACACATTTGGAGAGCTTTTGGCATCACAGGTAGTTTCAGATGAGCAATGCAGGCTAGTCCTTTTTAAAATTAAGGTTTTTAGGATGTTATTGGAAGACTACAGACATAGTGGGCAATAGCACCATCTCTGTTCCAAACATGATGTCTCCACCCCCATCTTCTCTACTTCATTCTGCTCCACAAGAAAAGGTGGTGGGGAAGGGTAAAAGGGTGAAAGGATAATGAAATGGCAAATATTTTAAGTTGTGTAGAAACTAGAAAATGGGATAGAATCCCTGAAAGTGTTCTGGTTTGCCCCATCTTGCACTCATAGTCTTCAACTCTGGGCACATACAAAGAGCCAGTGTGAATGATAAATGGTTGTCAAGTGGCACATGGTATAATTAGTGAGATGGTTCAGACTGAACACCAAACCATGATTTGGAGCTACAAGAACAAGCCTTCAAGAAGCCTCTAGTTCATGCTGCCTATTTCTCACCTTATACATTCGTTCCTCGCCAACCGCATGGGTTCCGTTTGTGGAAACCCTCGTGGTTGGCAAATCCACGGTTGACGAGGTATAGCAGTGCATGGGAAATGAGATTAGGGGAATCGCAGTTGGAACAGACAAAATACATAAGGTAGAAATTAGAAAAACTGCTCCTGGATACCCCCCACCCCCCGAGATGATCCACCAGAAGAAATGACCCAACAAACCGCCCAAATTTTTTTGGGGGGGAAATGTTGCCAAACTGTGGATACTCCAGTTTGCAGTTGGTGAGGGTAGACACAATTTCCTAGTCACAGATACTCAAATCTGCGATTGGGAAATCCGTGGTTGGCAAGGGACAGCTGTACTCAGACATTATATCAACATAGGAAGTTGGTTTCTGTTGAATTGGGTCATTGGTCCATCTAGTTCACTGTTTCTGCACTGACTGGCAGTAGCTGAAACACAGAGGTTTCAGACAGGGTTCTTTCCCAGATCTGGTGATGCTGGAGACTGAATCTGAGACTTCAGCACTAAAAGCATGTGTTCTGCCACTAGGCTACAGCTCTCCCCTGGTAGTGTTGGGTAGTGTTTAGTTTGCAACTAAATCTGATGGAGTCCCCAATCTGGTGCGCTTGGGGAGGGGTGATAATGCAGTAGGAGGAATTTGAGAGCTACATCTGGAGTCCTCCTTGGGTGGTAGATATGGGCATTGAGTGAACAAGAGGATAACATGAAGCTGGCTTACTTGGAAAGCAATTCAGTGAGACTTCCTTCTGAGTGGAAATGCTTAGGATCAGCATGTTTAAAGCCCTTCCTTTGCCTAGCACTTAAGAGTTTTCATGTTTAATTTCTCAACCGCAGATAGGGCGTGCCATCTTTCTAAGCACAGCAAAATAGTGGTATGTGTGGCATGTTAGAACTCTGGTGCTCCTGGGGTGTATGATTAAATCACGTAGCCTGGCACATCAGGGAGCAGTTATTTGGGAGTTTGTTCTGAAGGGCAGCAGCTACTCTTTCTGATCTGATATGCAGCTGCAGCTATGCTTTCCTGTGGAGAGTGAGAATAATAAAATAATGTTCTGATCAGGAGGTCACATGATAAAAAGCTTTGTAATGATTGAGACACCCTTCTCCGACAACAGATTGATGGCTTCTGAGAGCTGTGCACAGAAAATGATTCTTTTGCATTCATTTGTTTTATGACATTGAAGGGTATGTGTGGAGTTCTGAATAAACATCAGTCGAGCAAGGTTTAAGTTCTGAGCACTAGCTTCTCTTTGCCAAGGCCTGTCCAAAAACAGGCCTGCAGTTTGTCCCTCTTTTGCCTTCCTCCCCTGTTTTGCTTTGGCCTGAAAGTTGCATTTTTTGGTTTCCTGAATTTTTTTGATGCCGTACAATTGAGTTCATCCCTCCAGATTCTTTTTATGTTGATTGCCGTTGTCGCTTAATAACCTGAACTTGCGCATTGCTGGTACCAATCATCTCATAAGTCAGTCACAGGAGCCCAGTTCAGCAAGGTAAAAGCCTTGAAAGGACTGGGAGGTGAAAAGACTGGGAGGGCAAGACTTCACCAAGAGCCACTGATGCCTTTAATCCTCTTTAACCATTTTGCAGATAATTTTGATGGAATGTTGGGTCAGGTCACTATGTGATACTGCTCTCTTGTCTCTTTCAGCCTACTTCTTCAGCCCTATTCAGACATTGTGGTGTTTGAGTGTATAGATGTCTGTATACTTGTACATATTTTTTATGAGTGACTCTACCGTGTTCATTTTAAAAAGTGATTTTGTGTACCCTGCCCCTCAAATGTGTTGTACAGTTAGAAACTATATGTCTATACCTAGATTCAACATAACCTGTGAATAACTGCACATGTGTACACTATACACTCACAGTACAAGTGCTGAACCTAGCAGGAGAGGAGAGCTGGTCTTGTGGTAGCAAGCATGACTTGTCCCCATAGCTAAGCAGGGTCTGCCCTGGTTGCATCTGAATGGGAGACTTGATGTGTGAGCACTGCAAGATATTCCCCTCAGGGGATGAAGCTGCTCTGGGAAGAGCAGAAGGTTTCAAGTTCCCTCCCTGGCTTCTCCAAGATAGGGCTGAGAGAGATTCCTGCCTGCAACGTTGGAGAAGCTGCTGCCAGTCTGTGAAGACAATACTGAGATAGATAGACCAATGGTCTGACTCAGTATATGGCAGTTTCCTATGTTCCTACGGTATGTTCCTAACATGTGAACAGGGCTTTCCTCTTCTTGTGAGTGGTTTTCACTGGACTTCATACAGGGTCATTGTTGCCTGGCCCCGAACAAGGAAGCTGATATATCAACTTTGCTTCTGGTCCTGTGTAGTTGCTGGAATGGTCCTTTCTTGCTTCTCAGGGATTCTTATTCAAGTGAGTGAGCTCTCTTATCACTTAGGAAAGGATTAGCAGTGTTCCTCTGTCCACATAGGCTTTGTCCCTGAGCAGCTTGAGGTGGGCAATTCTGATCTGCTTTTCAATGCCTGCCCTGTGTTTGGGGTTTCAAGTGGCAGCCAAAGTGCAGTTAGCACGAGGTATTGGGGCCCACCCTCTTTCCACAATACCACTGGCACCTGGCTAAGGCTAGAATTTTGGTGCCTGTGGGAATAGTAGGACTCAGCAGGGATGAGCAGAGAGTTCTCTAAGCAGCAGATTCACCTTCAACACCTTCACATTTTAAATAAACATTTTCATTTTTATCTCCCACCCAAAGCTTTGGAGATATGAACCTTTTGTGTGAGCATACAAAATCAAACAAAAGAAGGTGCATGTGCATATGCAGTTGTGTGTGCACAAATACCAAATTGCTTTAGACCAATCGAGCACTTGCAGTTCTATGGAGAAGGCAGTTGGTTACTCCATCACACACATTGAAGTTGTGTTATCGGGAGTGGAGGGGACTCTTCTGTCATCCCTCATATGCTCAAAGTATTTTTTCTTGCCCACCCTGTCAGTGAAATTGAGACCTCCTTGTTCCTGCTGACCTTCACGTGCAATATGGAGTCCCTGGGGCTCCTTCTCGTCCCTCTCAGCAGTTGTGGACTGTTCTTAGAAATAGAAGGGGCAGCTGCCAGGGTTGAGTGCTGGCTGATGGAGAGCCCATTTCCTCTCTGAAAGGAAGCAAGTTTGGGGGGTTAAGTGGTGAATTTAATTTCACAATGAAAGAAGACGTTTCTTGCTATCAAAAGACTAATTTCCCCTTCTCAGTGTCTTCTCAATTATCAGATTCAATCAAGTTTTTGTTTTAAAAATGACTTTGGTACATTATACAGTTTAAAAGGCTTGATTGTGTGTTGTAAATGCAGGGTGATGGGGGGAGAAATTCATGGCTGCTTATTGCAGTTCTATATTGGGCAGAGTGAACCTTAGGGGAATCTAAAAATCTAGTGTTAGGAAAACACCTTTGCAACAGGTTGTGAGTTGAAGAGCATCACAGGTCTGGAAGAGTAAATTTATTAAGAGACTTGCCCATGGATATGGGTTCCAACTGTAATAATTTATTGTAATGATTTACAAACATTCACAATAATATGTGTGTGAATATTGCTTCACAGACCAACATGCTGCTACCTGATGAATGTATGGTTAAAGGGCTGGTTTTGGAACTAAGGGAATTGGGGAATGTTGTGTCTGGTTGCAGCTATTTCAAGTTCTGAGTGGGTTAAGCTTGGGAATTGGGACTCTGACATCATCATGCTGATGGAATATGTTTTTACCCAGGAGAGTTAGGTGGTAGGACATGCAACTATGAGCTTGGCAATAGCCAGAGGGAATGTTGAGAGGAAAAATATCAGGCCATATTGTGGAATAGATGTGTGACCTGCAATTTGCATTGCTGTGCTTAGAAAGCCCCTGGGATTGCAAGAGCCTTTCTGCACCATCAGTCCTATTCACAATAAATGTGCACAAGTTTCCTGTTGTGTATATCTTGCATGTCTTCTCTTAAGGTGGGTTTGTTGTTGTCAGGGATGTGGCATTTTCTGAGCATTTCAAAATACACTATTTTGTGCCGGGGGAAACGTGATGCTTCCTAGATAGCCGTCACAATGAATGCACTGTGTGACAAGTGGTTTGCCCAACTGTCAAAGGTATTGGATACATATCTTTAAAGAAATATTATTTAACTTTTAACTGAATTTATGACTTTAATTTTGTTGGTTGCCTTTCTCCAGGAAACAAACTATGGGTATACTAAAGTCAATTCATAGTTATACAAATATACAAAAAAAATTGCAGTGAAAATAGTAAAGTTAAAAGTGAAACTAAAAACCAGGCATAAAATGAGCAAATCGGTAAGCAGGCAGCAGCAATAAAGATCAGCCAGATGGTGAACAATTTGGCGGGGAATAAAGTGAAGTTTCTACCTGGTGGCCAAAGGAGGGAGTTTCCTTTCAAGGTTTCCTTGGGCAAGACATTCCATTGGGTGGGTATTGCACAGGAAAAAGCCTGCTTATTAATCTCACCATGGCATGCAGCTATTTGGAATGAGGCAGCTTCTCCAGAGCAAAAGGGACAATGAGAAAGGCATGCAGGACAGAAAATTTGAGGCTGTGCTGTCTTTTGCTGTGTTGGGGAGTCATTTATTTTAACCAATGTTTTTTATTTTTTAAACAAATGTTTTAACTTTTCTGTTTTTTGTTGAGATGTAAGTTTTTTGGGCGGTAGAAAAAATGTTTGTTAAATAAATAATAAATAGGTCGGGGAATAGGTTGAGGTCAGTGTTCTCTCTAATTTTTTTCATCTGTGTGCAGAATGAGTTTTGTTCTGGGCAGCAGTATCAAGGCAGTGTGTGTGCACATGTATTCAGAGTGAGACCTTCCTCATTTAACCTGAGCGAGATCTAAAATTAACTGAGCGGACATTAGAGGGAACACTGGTTGAGGTAGTTGTTACGTCTGGGGGCAAAATTAACTGTGCCAACAGTTAATTGTGGGCTCTTGCATGATTATGTAATTTTTACTCTACCTGCCAAACAGCATAAACACTACTTCCACCCACAGGAAAACTCTTTGCTCTCTCTAACTCCAGTCAATGGTAGATGGGATATTGTACCCACTGTTGTTGAATGGTCCAGGATCCCAGGAAATGTTCTTGTGTTCCTCCTAAATAGGGATGTGCATGAACCAGTTCGGTGGTCTCTTTACAGATTGCTGAACCGGTTCATCTGTCCAGCGTTTGAGCCAGTTTGGAGGAGGGGGTGCGTTTCTTTCAGGGACAGGGAGGGTGCCCTTATCTCTCCCACCACATTCTCCCCACTGGTGCTCTCCGCAAAAGTGGCAGTACGGGGCTGCAGCGTACTTCCCTGCAGCCCCAGTAAGTATCATACTGGAAGTGCCTGGCGTGTGCACGTGCATCAGGCACTTCTGGTACGATGCTTACTGGGGCTGCAGAGAAGCACGCTGCGGCCCCACACCAACACCTTTGAGGAGAGCGCTGGCAGGGTAAATGTGGTGGGGGAGGTAAGGGTACCCTCCCTGTTGCTTAAAGCAACCCCCCCGCCCACCCCCCAGGTGTGCACGAACCAGTTTGTGCACATCCCTACTCCTAAGTTGTCTGAATGGGGTTTTCAAATGAGAACTGTTGTGCTATATTTTCATTGATGGTATAGAATGAATGGGGTGAAGGGTAATCCCTCAAATATGCTTGAGCCAGATTGTTGAGGGCTTTTGAGTTTGAACTAAACATGGGCAGCTTCGGTACTCATGTGGCTGCCTGTTACTTCATTTCTCTGTCATGTTGTACACAAACTGAAGCTTCCAACTATTCTTTAAGGGCAGTCCCTACACAGACCAAAGTGGCAGAGGTATCTCGCACACCTTTGGTAGAAATCTAGTCATTTTTATGTAATGGAACAGAGTCACTGTGCATCTTCTGACATAACTCTGATTGCAGCTAGGAGTCAGTGCTACATGTGGTCCAAGAAATGGAAACTGAGGCAGGGGAAAGTGCAAAAATCAATTGAAGGTAGTACTGCCTGTTTTAAGGGTAGCTGTTGAGTCCACTGAAGGAAGTGGAAATATTGGTAGGAGTCATTTTTATATGCATCTTTAGACTTGTAATCACTAGTCTCCCAACTTCCTAAAATTTCTGTGCATCTTCCCGAGAGGACAGTACAAAATAAGGCCTGGGCCTGCCCTTTTGGTGATTGAAATAATACAGGGTGGATAAATATAGAAGATGAAAAATTAAACATCTGGGGTTTTTAAATCGGATTTGTGTTGAAAATATTTCAAGCATCTTGTTAAAAACAACTTGGTTTACAAGGAAATCTGAATGTAATGCCTACATGGACTTACAGGAAAACTGAATAATGACCATCTAGCAAATATCTATTTTTAAAATAATAATAATAACAATAACAATAACAATAACAATAATAATAATAATAATAATAATAATAATAATAATAATAAATAAGTAAAATAAATATTGTGAATAAAAAGCTGCTTTTGCTATGGGGAAAATACTGCTGAGACTAAGCTTCACAAATTACACAAATCATAAATGATTATTGTAGGCAATCCTACTCACAGACTAGAAAGCTATCAAAATAATTTAGGAGATGCCATCCTATATCTCGCTAGGATCATCCACTGAGCCTCTGGGTGATTTTGTAATCCTGTTTTGTGCCCTCCAGCTGCCTGAGCTATACAATATGTTTAGTATTCAAAGTAGGATTCTACCAAACAGCATAGATGTTTACTTATCTCGTGGAGAAACACTGTTTTGTTCAGGAATTATCCCTTGCTTCTTGAAAAGTCCTATGCATGAGTGTTTGGACATAAGTCTTTCTTTGTTCAGCAGGACTCACTTCCAGATAAGGTTGTAGGAGAGTGTAGCTCTAGCTTTCTAATAAATGATATTGCTTAGTATCCTTGAATGTTTACAGAGAGCCAGATTTGTGTCTTGTCCCTAAACCAAGGAAACAAGGGATATGGATGCAGATGAAGCTGCTGCTGTCCTGCCACTGACCAGGGGCCACCAGCCTCCTCACATTCCTGCCCCACCACACTGAGCACTTGGCTGCCTGTGATCCCAGAGCTTGCCCCAATCAACGTGTGACAGGCAGCCCTTTAAGTCAGGCCTATTCTCATTGACATCTGTGCACAGTGCAGCCCCATCCCATTGAGCCAGTGCAGACCTCCTGGCTTGGTGACATCATTGGGCTGTGTCAGTGCAAAACAGGTAGCCATGGCAAAGGCAGCCAGGCAGGTGGCAGTGAAAGAAATGGGTCAGACAGGGGAGGCATCCATCCTTAAGATGGATGCAGATCTTAAACACAGAGGAGACAACTAACTTTGTATTTCTCTCCCAAAGAAGACACCAAGCAAGGAAATACAGCAAGCAAATAAAAAACTAAATAAATCAACAAGGAAACAAAGAGGAAAAGACAAGCTAAGTTTGTTAGGGTTAGTATTTTCCAGGGTTTGATTTCTGGCTGGCTGGAAGTGTGGTGTGTTTTTGTTTTGTTTTGTTTTGACAGAGCAGTTAGTCTGAGTTGGGGGATTAGCTACAGGGGAGTGACTCAGCTGGTTGGAGGGTCACATTCCTGAGGTGACACAGTTTGCCAAAAGAACATGAAGACAAGGCTCAAACCAGAGGAGCTTTGCAAACAGACATTTGGAAACAGATATTGAAGGAGTTTATCAGGAGTTTGGCGGGGGATTCAGTGGGGAGGCACACAAGCAGTCCCACTTCATCACAGAGGAGACATGCAACATGAGGAGAAAGTGAGTACTACCCCATTCATGTAGTTTTCTTGAAGGACTGAGCTTAAAACCTTTAATTAGCTGACAACTGCAGCCAAAATTTAGCTTTTAGTGAGCAAGCCCTACATATTCTAAATGGCCAGTCAAACCACTTACAAAGGTAGAATGCCATCAGGGGAGAAGGTACTTCCCATTGTATTGCACTGAATGTTGCATATATGACTATCTGCCTGAGGGGCAGAAGTCCTGGGTGTGCAGTTGGTGCAAAGAGCTCCTGGCTCTTAGGAAACTGTCCATTCCCTTTTAGCCTAGGTGGCTGACCTGGAGAAGCTCAGTGAGGCAGAGAGGTGTGTGGAAGAGACCCTCAGGGATGTGATACAGGCATCACATGCCCAGGCTGATGGCGCTTTTGCTGTAATGGAGAACGAAGATCTCGGGGAAGGAGGGTATCAGTCTGATGAAGAGGAAAACACTTCTTTAGCAGGGACCCCTTCCTTGGATGATGGGCTCATATTCTCTTACACAGATGATACTCCTCTGGGTGGTGGGGGCCTCCTAGTAGTAGATGATTCAAACATTAGGGGCATAGAGAGATGTATATGTGACCCATGTGTAGACTGTGCAGTCACTTGCCTACCTGGTGCAAAGGTTGCGGATGTTACGCTGTGTCTAAGTAGGCTGTTAGTTAGTGCTGGGGAGAAGTCAGCTGTTGTGGTACATGTTGGGACCAATAATGTTGGCAAATGCAGTCAGGAGGTCCTGGAAGCCAAATTTAGGCTGCTAGCTAGCATACTGAAGACCAAGACCCCTAGGCTAGCATTCTCTGAAGTGCTACCTTTTCCACACGCAGGCCAGCGAGACAAGTGGAGCTGAAGGATCTCAATGCGTGGATGAGATGGTGGTGACAGGAAGAGGGGTTTAGATTTGTTAGGCACTGGGATACATTTGGGGGAAAGTGAAGCCTGTACAAAAGGGATGGGTTCCTCTTAAACCCAGATGGAACCAGACTGCTGGTGCTTAAAATCAAAAAGGTTGCAGTGTGCCTGATGTTCTGGTTACTTCCGCTCTGAGGAGAAGAAGGGGCAGCAGGGAGGTATGCTGCTGCTCTTCCAGACTGGTTTTTAAGCGAGCGCCGGTGGGGGAAATGCAGCTGGGGGAGGGTTGAACCCCCCCACCCTTAAAGTTATTCCCCCTGGCTTCGAACCAGCCCCCTCCAGTTCTGTGCACATCTCTAAAAGAGAGACCAAATCTTTCGACATGCTGAATGACTGTGCCTTGGAACAATTAGTTGCGGAACCAACCAGAGAGAAGACAAGCTTGGACTTAATCCTGAGTGGTGCCCAGCACCTGGTACTAGATGTCAGAGTTGCAGAGTCATTGGGCAACAGTGACCATAGTGTGATCCAGATCAGCTTATATGCGAGTGGAGAATTGTCAAGCAAGTCCAACACAGATGCTTCTCAAAAATGAGGGGACTGGTAAAAAGGAAGCTGAGAGGGAAAGTCAGGAGGGTCCCATCACTCCAGAAAACATGGAACTTATTTAAAATCAAAATAATAGAAGCTCAGTTGGAATGTATACTAAAAAGGAGGAAAGGTACGATGAAGTTTGGGTGGACGCCAACATGGCTAACGCAGAGTCAGGGAAGCTATAAAAGGGAAGAAGACTTCCTTCAGAAAATGGAAGTTCTGCCCAAATGAAGAGAACAGGAAGGAACATTAACTGGGGCAAAAGATATGCAAGGAGACAATAAGGGATGCAAAAAGAGAGTTTGAGGAGCATATAGCTAAAAGTGTCAAGGGGAATAAGAAAAAATTATTTAAATAAACTGGAAGCAGAAAACCTGCGAGGGAGGCGGTTGGCCCCGTAGATGATGAGGGTGTGAAAGGGATTATTAAGGAGGATAAGGAGGTTGCAGAGAAGCTGAATGAGTTCTTTGCATCTGTCTTCACGATGGAGGATACTGACCATGTGCCCTCTCCAGAATGGAGCTTCACAGGTTTAGAGGCTGAAGAACTGGGCCAATTTGTGGTGATGAGGAAAGACCTTCTAAACTGTCTTGAAAAACTAAAAATTAACTAATTGCCAGGGCTAGATGGAATCCACCCAAGAGTTCTGAAGGAACTCAAATGTGAAATTGCCGATCTCCTAGCAAAAATATGTAACTTTCCCCTACAATCAGGCTCTGTACCAGAGGACTGGAAAGTAGCCAATGTGACTCCGATTTTCAAAAAGGGATCCAGGGGAAATCCAGGAAACTACAGGCCGGTTAGCTTAACTTCTGTGCCTGGTAAATTGATGGAAAGCATACTTGGACAAAATTGTTAAACATATAAAAGAAAAGGCCTTGTTGAAGGCATGTGGATAAAGGTGATCCGGTTGACATAGTATACTTGGACTTCCAAAAAGCTTATGAAAGCTTTTGTCCTCCATCAAAGGCTCTTTTGTAAACTTAGCAGTCAAGGGTTAAGAGGACTGGTTCATGTGTGGATCAGTAACTGGTTGAAGGACAGGAAACAGAGGGTAGGAAAAAATGGATAACTTTCACGATGAAGGAAAGTAAAAAGTGGGGTCTCTCAGGGATTTGTACTGGGACCGGTGTGTTTTAATTTATTCAGAAATGATCTGGAAGTTGGGGTAAGCTGCAAGATGGCCAGATTTGAAGATGACACTAAACTATTTAGGATAGTAAAATTCAAAACAGATCGTGAGGAGCTCCAAAAAGATCTTTCCAAACTGGGTGAGTGGGCAACAAAATGGCAAATGTGGTTCAGAGTAAGCAAGTGTAAAGTGATGCATATTGGGGCGAAAAAACTCAACTTCACATATACGCTGATGGCATCTGAGCTGTTGGTGATTGACCAAATCTTGGGGTTGTAATGGACAGCTCATTGAAAGTGTCAACTCAGTGCATGGCAGTGGTTAAAAAGACAAATACAATGCTAGGGATCATTAGGAAGGGGATTGAAAATAAAAATGCTAATATGATAATACTCTTATACAAATCTATGGTGTGGCCACATTTGGAGTACTGTGTACAGTTCTGGTCACTGTATTTTAAGAAGGATATTGTAGAACTAGAAAAGGTGCAGAAGAGGGCAACCAAGATGACAGATGAAGGTGCTGGAGCACCTTCCTTATGAGGCTATGCTACAGAATCTGGGACTTTTTATTTTGGAAAAGAGGCGACTAAGGGGAGACATGATCATGGGGTATAAAATTATGCATGGAGTAGAGAAAGTGGACAGAAATTTTTATCCTTTTCTCCCAACACTAGAACCAGAGGTCATGCCATGAAACTGAATGTCGGGATATTTAGGACCAACAAAAGGAAGTAATTTTTCACACGGTGCATAATTAATCTATGGAATTGTTTGCCATGGGATGTGGTAATGTCTGCTAGTTTGGATGGCTTTAAAAGGGGCTTAGACAAATTCATAGATGACAGGTACATCAGTGTATGGTGGCTATAGGCCACCTCCAGCCTCAGAGGCATGATGCCTCTGAATACCAGTTGCTGAAGGAGAGAAGGCATGCCCTCACCTCTTGCCTGTGGGCTTCCCAGAGGCAACTGGTGGGCCATTGTGTGAAACAGGATGCTGGACTTTGGGCCTGATCCAGCAGGGCTGTTCTTATGTTCTTAAATCTTGTCCCAGGTCCACCACCAACCTTGAAATGCCTCTGCACTAAGCAGAGATAAATCTGCAAGAAAAAAGCATGTATGCTGCATGGCCAAAGGCTTTTGATTATGCACCTAAGTTGTATAAAGGCTCTATTTAGTTGCAAACCAATATTCTTTAATATTGGTTTGCAACTCATGCAAGTTCATATGCATGCTTTTCTAGGAAAAAGATGCATTTCAAACATTGAGAACTGATATAAATCAGTGGTTTAAATCCCATTCCTGCCTCCTCTACCGTTGGTGACTTTAAAACAATGCCTTGTTTTTAAGTTCTATCCACCCTACAAGAGTGCCATCTAACTCCTGAACTTATGGAAAAGTGGAGGCGATTCCTATGGAACTTAGCAGAATATCGCCAAAACTAAGTGTAGGAAGTAAGAGGCCTCAGGAGGGTTGTAGAAGAGCCTGTGAAATCTCTTTAAAACTCTCTTTAAGATTACTGTTAAGAGCTGTTGATGCCGCTTCAATAAACAATTTAATCAGTTTTTAACTGAATAGTTAAGCAATCAAAATATTATTAGAATCTCAACAGTTGGATGTAGATGATGATTTCCTTTGATTAAACAGCTCCTTTTAAAGCATTGCTTGGAACCATGAGCCACGAAAAATGCCATCAGCACTGAACACCTTTTATGGGACAGCTGCAATTAAAATCTGATTTAGATGCTCCATTTACATCGGTGGTTAATGATATAATCAATTGCTTCGATTAATGCCTTTGGGGCTACATGCAGTGCTTCTCAATATAAGGAAATGAACTAAGTAGGGCAGAAATTTTAAATATATGAATGGCATTCTTAAATTTGTTTCCTAAAGAAGTTGGAGGGTGGGGAAAGTTAAAAAGAAAAACCTTTTAATTTAGTTTTAAATATTTGAATTTTAACTTTGTCAACAAATGCTTGTAAGAATATCAGCTCCAAATCTAAAGAAATGTCTCAACACTTTTTTAAAACTGCAAAAATGAATTATTTCTTCTCTAAACGTGGGATGAATTCTTAGTAGGGTCAGAAATCCAGCACTCCGCCCTGCATCTGTTTTGTAGGATCTTTTTTCTGCATGCAGCTTGGCATGAGCATAGTTGTCTTCAATTAAAGAAGGTCGTGTTTTCCCAGCACTGCTCATGGAAAAAGAGGGGAAATGCTTCACATCGGTTACTCTGTTCTGGAGACAACTGTATCCTGCCAGACCCTCTTCCCAAGTCTGTTTTTGTTCAGTTTGGTTTTAAAGATAACCCCTATTGCCCAACTTTAAGTAGAAGTAAGAAAACCAACTGGTTTTTTAATATGATGTTGAAATTACTTTTGCCTCCCTGCTGCCCCTTTTTGTATTTAGTAGTAGTAGTGGGAAAGAGCAGTAAATTTCTGAACATATAACACCTCTACAGAAAGACCTAAAAGGTGATACATGTTGAATTTGCCTAGAAACAGATAACACAGTAGGGATGGGCCCGGACCGGTCCTGAGTTCAGGCCATTGAAAAAGCCTCCGGACTGGTCCGGACCTGGGCGGTCCAGTTCGGGTGGGGGGGTACCTTTTAAGAGCGGCGGGAGGGTTTACTTACCCCTCCCGCCGTTTTCCTGCTGTGGCGCCGTAATCCTCTGTGTAATTGGGGCGGCAGGACACCCCCCTGCCGCCCCTTCCCCGACGTTGCTTGAAAAAGCTCCCAGCGGTCCTTTGTGCGCGCACGCGCACGTCACAGAGACGTGAAGCGCGCGCAAAGGACCGCTGGGAGTTTTTTCAAGCAACGTCGGGGAAGGGGCGGCAGGGGGGTGTCCTGCCGCCCCAATTACTCTTAGGATTACGGCGCCACAGCGGGAAAGCGGCGGGAGGGGTAAGTAAACCTTCCCGCCGCTCTTAAAGGTACCCCCACACCCCAGTGCCGGACCGCAGTTGGCGGTTCCATGCACACCCCTATAACACAGTGTGAGCTAAAGCTATGCATAATCTCTACCAAGCGGAAGGCTGAAACTGTACATGCATTTTAAATTGCATGTTTGAGAATTGCCCTGTTCTGGGTTACTGCACATTACCACAACTTGCAAGTTATACCCCCCCACACACCATCCAGCTTGTCAGCTTACTCCTTTTCACCGTATTCCTCTGCCTGCCTACCACAGATTCTGGCCCATACAGCCCTGCGACTAGACTTGGATGCAGTCTCATAGTATCCCCTTAGCCCACCCACTGCCACTTTCTTTACCACCCCCCCCCCCCCATCCTCTGGTGAAACCAAGGCTGTGGGAGGGGAAGCCTCAGTTTTACTGATGCTTTGATAGTTTGTATACATTTAAAAAAAAATAAAAAGCATGTACAAAACTTATAAAAACAAAGTGTGACTATGCACATGAGTGCATGAGGGGGCCACCTAAATTCTCCCTCTCTTGTTTAGAGCACCAGCAATAGAAATAGAAAAAGAACGGAGGGATAATTTTCCATAACATTGGTGAAACTGACAAAGATTTTCCACAGACTGGAGTTCAAAAGTGGGTGATGGTGAACAAAATTTGCACATCCTAGAAGATGTATTATAAGATGACCACTGCTCCAGCTCTCTGGCACCTGTAATGTACTATACTAAAAAGGCAATTGCTTGGAACTTCAAATGTTCCTGTGCTTAATTTATGCTTAAGTTTGTTTTTTAAAAGTAGGTTTATGAAAAGGGTCCTGGTTGGAAACACTCTATTTCTAATGTTCTAGGTGTGAATGAGACAGATGAGAGAATCCAATGAAATACAAAACTTCAATTTACTTAATGCAAATGAACTAACTTGCATTTCTGCTAGATAGATGATTTTGGGGGGGGGCATCTCTTGTGGTATTGTTCCAGTCCACATTATTGCAGGGGGGAGTTTGTGGGGTGAAGATAAGATTTAGATATTGTTGCTTGTTTAAGAATCTGTTGAAATTCTCAGGATGTATCAGTGCAGATCATGATCCTGCAAAGTGTGTGTACCAAAGGAAAAAGGCTGGATATAACATTATCACAAGACTGTAATGGAATAATATCTAAATCAGATAATAGAGGAGGGAGATATGCTGCAGAAATCGGTCAATCTCACTAAGCAGGGTTGTGAAATTTGCAAGATTCTACTTCTAAAAAAATTTTTTTTTGTTCTTGTGAAATGCATTCTGTATTTGGAAAGAGAGAATCCATATATTTCTTTAAGAAAATTAAAGGAAGAAAGTCAATGAAAAACCAGGTAGACTACTACAAAGATATGAGGTAGACATGAAGATTTTTGTGTAACATGAAAGCACACATGTTTTAACTACAGTTTAGTTCAATAAAGATCTTATTGATTCTGTATTTTTTTTTAAGTACATGGTTTTATTGTTGGTTTGGTATTATGAATGAGGGCAGAAAAACAATTGGATGTTTCTAAATGGATTATATGCCTGATTGTGTATGCCCTGTGATGAGGAAATTGATATTCCATCCTTAGAATAGATGTATGCAAAATGAGCAATCATATTTATTTGCATAATGATCCTGCAGTCTTTTAAGAAGGAGCTTAACATGGAGTTTGTGGAGGGAGGAGACAGCATGAAAATGGAAAGTAGATGGACAAGTAGGGTCAGTAGGGCAGGAAATTGACATGGGGGAAGGTACTGGAAAAAGTGCCAGGGCACTGAAACCTCCTCCCTCATCACTGGAAGGCCCGAGGTTCACACAGAGCCCTCCTTGCAACAGCAACTATGCACACACTTTCAAATGGGTTGGAAACCTAGCTGCTAAAAAACAAGGGCCTCAGGATACCAAATAGTGTGATACCTACTTCACAATGGGTTGAACAGAGGTGTTCAGAATACTCACTATATGCTTTAGTTCCTGAATGTCTGTCTTTTGCACAGTCTGGTTTAGGACTGCAAAATGTGAATCTCTGTCTAAAATGGAGAATTGGATTTGATGTTTTCCTTCAGAGGTGAATGATTGCTTTCCTTTCCTTTGAAAGTATTGCTTTGGAACTGTAGATCCATGTGCCTTTTCCAGGAAAGCTCAATGAGCAGAATAGTAGACTCCTGCTGGCTCCTGTGGGTACTCTTTTCCTGAAAAAAGCCAAGCTTATTCATTTATGCAGCTCTGTAGAGATAATTACATGCACGCATATACCCTGAAACATGGCCGAGCTGACCACATTATTTTTCTTGATTACCAGGAAGAGAGTGTGGCTGGTTCGTTTTACTGTCAGCAGAAGGTTGCCTGGTGTGCATGTGTCTTATCCTCTTCCTTTTAAAAGCATCTCAGTGGAGGGTAATGCTTTCATTGAAGATGCCTCACTGAGTTTTGTACACTTAAGACAAATATCCCATGTACTGAACTGTGTCTAATTAAAAAGGGAAAGAGGAAGAGCCTAGCATCAGAGAAGACAGAACTTTGCACTGTTTTGTGTGTTCTGAGGTGTCCCTTATACCTTGCAATTTTGGATTTGTGTTTGAGAGACCAGCTCATGGATACGGTTTCAGTTTGATATCCTAAAACTCTTTGAGAGAGTTCTGCTGTTCGTGTTGGCGCTTGGTGCTCTTTGTTGAACAATGATTATCTTTGAACATTGGTAATAAAGTGGGTGCTTTACTGTTGCAGGTGTTGCTTGAGAATTATACTATCCAAGAATTCTCAAGCAGCACCAGCAGTAAAAGTACCCACACTAGGAAAAAACGGCCCAAAGTATTGCAGTGCCTGAGGTCTGCCTTGCCCCATGCCCCTGGTAGGGGCAGGCCCCCTTTGAAAATGGCATGGGGGGACAGGAAGGAGGGAGGATTGTGCTTTTTGCAAGCTGAAGAAAGGTGCTTCTTTTAGAGCTTGTGAGGATTAGATTGGTCCCATCTTGCTACCCTATTGATGCCCCAGTAATATGCTGCCTGAGGCAACTGCCTCATTTCACCCCATAAGTGGACCACCCCAACACTAGGGGGAAAACTGGACAGAATTTCCAAAGTTTTCCTCACAAGAGGGATGGCACAAACATTTTCATCACACAGTACTTGGACTGCAATCCCAAGCAGGCTCCAACTGCCATGGAATCCTTGCCAGAATGGGACCAGATCCACTGGATTTCCTGTTGTGGAAGTTCCAGACTGGTTCTGAAAATAGCTAAAAGGCCTTGAGTATGTGAGAGAGTGCTTCTGGGTGGTGCTAGGCCATCTCCAGGCCTCACTAGGCCAGAGCTTGACAAATTCCAGGCACGGCACCAAGAAAGTTGACGCCTAGACTAGGTTATTCATAGGTAGAGTTATTAAAATATTCATTTGTCCAGGCCTTATTTCTGCTCTAAGTGTGCTACTTGTAAAGGGGATAAAGAATGTATGCTCTCCCTCCATAACGTCCATCACCAAGTCCAGTAACTTTCTCAAGTGTCTATCTCCTAAACTCTTGGGCGGGTCCCTAGATCCAAAGAAAATTGGTCAAGGTCTGTGTTAGGCCCATTTCTATTCTGTCCAGAGGCTGCTGGTGCAGTGGAAAAAGACATCAATTTTTGGCTCCTATGCAAGGGGGCTTTCCCATCCAGTGTTGGGGCAGTTAGGTTTAAGTTTGGAAATACTCAATTAAATTGGAGGAGCTGTTGAATGTGCAGGAAATGGTTGCTTATAACTCAGAGCACCTGCATGCGGAAAGAGTCCTTTGACTGGCCTGCATGCCATTAGAAGTGTAGTGTTAGTCACACTGCACAAGCACCATGTGTAGTATTGATCTGCTAGTCTTGATGACAAAGAGAAGAGGATGTAGCTTGGAAAAGTATCTATAAGAGAAGATTTTAAGCTTTTTAAACCATGAAGCACTTGGATATGGTGTGGGATTTCTTGTCTTGGAAAATGAGAGATGCAAACCATTTGATTAACTGCCAGGGGCATAGCTAGGGGAGAGGGGGTCTGTGTTCACCCCTCGCCCCAGTGGCCCCTCGGAGTAAGGGAGATAATGAAGAAAATAGGGAGGAGTGGATGGCTTTAAGAGGGGTTTGGATAACTTCATGGAGGAGAGGTCTATCAATGGCTACTAGGCCACCTCCAGCCTCAGAGGCAGGGTGCCTTTGAATATCAGTTGCATGGCAGTAACAGCAGGAGAGAGGGCATGCCCTCGACTTCTGCCTGTAGGCTTCCAGCGGCGTCTGGTGGGCCACTGTGTGAAACAGGATGCTGGACTAAATGGGCCTTGGGCCTGATCCAGCAGGGCTGTTCTTATGCTCTTATGAGCTGGGGGCCCCATCTGCTCAATTATAGCTACATCCCTGGGAACTGTTACTACTAAGTGACACAACACATATAAGATTCCAATTCCCAGGAGGGCTTTTGATTCTAGGTGCCCTCAGGCGCTGTCATCCTGGGTTGCTCTTGCTGTGACCAGCTGTTTATGGTGGCGCAGGGGGGAAATGCTTGACTAACAAGCAGAAGGTTGCTGGTTTGAATCCTCGCTGGTACTATATTGGGCAGCTGTGATATAGGAAGGTGCTGAAAGGCATCATCTCATACTGTGTGGGAGGAGGCAATGGTAAACCCTTCCTGTATTCTACCAAAGAAAACCATGGGGCTCTGTGGGCGCCAGGAGTTGAAATTGACTTGACGGCACACTTTATCAGGTGTTTGCCAGCCCTCCTGGTTTTTGCTTGGTTGGGACTGCAGAACCAGGAGGTAGCTCACTATGAATAGGTGGTGGACTGTGAGTTCAGTTCAAGTGCCACTAATTGTGAAGGCCTATTGTAGGGTCAAGCTCCAGATGAATGGATTATATTCTTATAGGAAAGATGCCAAGTAATATAGTGTAGATACATCATCAGTATTCACTATTAGTTTTCTAATCTATCCTTTGGCCAGACCATTCAGAGATATTTTTAGATTATTCAGTTTAGTTTAGTTTAGTTTAGTTTATTACTATTAATGATCAAAGATCAGCAATGCAATTTAAAACTTTACAGAAAAGTATGGATAAAAAAAAAACATAAAATAACAATAGTAATAATCAGAAGGAGAACAAATCCCATTTGCATGTAAAGATAGCTGTTATCCAACATCCTAACCGAGCCAAGAATCTAGAAGACAGGACAGGAAGTTAGTTGCTGTCGAGTCCTAATAGCAATAGAGCAAAACTTAGCCCCCTTATACGTAATGGAAGGAATTTTATCTGCAAGCAAAAAAGCAACATAAAATTCTTCTGAACGACCAGGTAAAGATAATACAATTGGAATTAATAAAGTTTGTCGTATGTCTTTATAGAATAAGCAATGCAACAGAACATGTTGTACATTTTCAACATCCCCTAGACCACAAAGACAAAGTCTGTCACTCCTTGGGACCTTCAAAAATCTCCCAGAAAGCACTGCAGAGGGCAGTACATCGTGTCTCGCCCTGAAAAAAGCCCTTTGATGGTGGGGGTAGATTAAAGTTTGTAAATAAGAAGATGAACCTCCAAAAGGAAAATCAAGTCTTCTCCTGATATAGTCAGAAATAAGACTAAGGTCATTCTGATATTCTATCCTCTCTAATAAAAGCCTTGGTGTCCGTCCGTGGACGGACACCAAGGCGTGTGTTCGTGCCTCCCTGGGCTGTTCTGGGCATGCGTGAATCACATGCCCAGAACAGAGCAAGGGAGACACGACCGCCAGCACCCGGTGGCCATCTTGGGCGGCCAGAAGCGGCCGTCCCGAAAAAGCCGGGTATGCGGTGGCGGGGGGAACTGGCCGAGGCCTGGCCGTGCCGCGCCGCGCCGCTGAAGCCGGGTGGGGGGAAGAGGCGGCGGGGGAAGCCGGCCGAGGCCTAGCGGCGCCGCTGGAGCCAGGCAGGAGGGAGAAAAAAATGCTGACAACGACGACGACCTACCACCCTCCCTCCCAACTGCCGAGTCCACCTTACCCCTGCCCGTGTCAGTCGGGCGAAGATAGTCCTTAATTTCAGAGGCAGAGAGGAGCTAGCAAGCAGAGCTCCTCTCTCTGCATAGCCTCTTCCTGAAATGGTGTTTTGGGTGCAAAGGACGCCTACTGCGTCCTTTACGTCCATACTGCCAGTTCCGGCAGAGCCTTTGCACAGAGAGGAGCTCTATTTGCAAGCTCCTCTCTGCCTCTGAAATTAAGGACTATCTTTGCCCGACTGACACGGGCCGGGGTAAGGTGGACTCGGCAGTTGGGAGGGAGGGTGGTAGGTCTGTGTCGTCGGCCACGGCAGCATTTTTTTTTAGTGATTTCTACGGCCTCCGCTCCGCCCCTGGTCCCGGCCTCAGAAAGGTTAAAAAAAACCAAAACCACTTAAAGGCGTGAGAGAAAGCTAGCGCCCGTTATCATAACGGGCTTAAAAATACTAGTGTCCAGAATATAGTCATTCTGATTATTCTACATCCCCCCCACTGTGGAAACTTTGGCGTGCTGTTTGCATAGTACTACTGGACTATGTACTAGTGGAGCAAGAAATGGCCTTTTCGGTTCAGTGCCAGTACTTAAATTACTCCCATTCCTCATTTTCAGTTGGTACTTCTTATTTCCTCCACCTTGGTGGGAAACTTTACTTTGATTAGCATCACATTTACCATGGCTGGGTCAGAGTGCCTTGTTATACAAACCTTTCCCCTACTAGTAAAATTGCTTGCCATACAAAACATGGGATCAGCTATTAAAATGTTTTGTTAATAGATTGTAATGAAGAGTTGCAGCAATCTGTGTCTTCCGATGATCCTGTCGAGTATTGTGCAGATAGCAAAGTAGTGCAAGTGATCACATGGAGCAAATCAAAATAGAACCTGAGTTGCAACATAACCTTCAGTGCAAAGGAAGTCAAAAGGGCAAATCATGACAAATTTAAGGATTGTGCAACCTTGCTTTAAAGGCAATCCAAGTAATCAAAACACATATTTTCAGACTTCTGCAGTTTTGTGTGGCTTCATGTCTTTCACAAATAGATTAGTTCTGTGTTGCACAAATAGATTAGTTTTTGGGAGTGGGGGTGAGGTGATTCCCCCACCTTGTTCCCCACCTTAAATCTGGATTCATAGTAGCCCAGATTCTACAATAGTATCAAGAGCTTTACTATTCTAATATTGTTCAGGTACCAATATTCTACATTCAACATCCAGTTTTAATTTCATTTGACATTGACATTTGATGTCAGTACATTGATTTTTCCGTTTAACTGTATATACTTTAACAGTCATTGATGGCTGATATGCAGAAGTTTCAATATTTTGACTGCTGATAGTATTATGTTTTAGTATTTAATGTGCAGCAGTCTTGGATATTTGACATTTGTATTTAGTAACTGTCAGTAAGACAGTCATATTTTTGAATGTTGAAATCAAATGTTGAACTTTAATTTCAATGTTTAAGTTAAATTAAAAGCTTGAAATTCCAAAATGTTGACAACTTTCTTCATCAATTTGATTCTAGTATTAGATGCATCTGAGTGTATGCTCTTGGAAGGGACTGGAAGAGTTCAGGGAGATGAGATCTTATGTGAGAGGGAGTGGTCTTGTTTTGTCCGTTCTATCCACTCCATGCTTTTTGAGAATTGGAGTGGTGTGGCCAGGTGTTGCTTTATGGTGATTATATGAGAAGCGTGTGCTATACTTCATGCTTTCAGCTGCATCTAGAACATAACAGCAGCCTTGCTGGATCAGGCCCAAGGCCCATCTAGTCCAGGATCCTGTTTCACACAGTGGCCCACCAGATGCTCCTGGGAAGCTCACAGGCTAGAGCTGAGGCATGCCATCACTCCTGCTGTTACTCCCCTGCAACTGGTATTTAGAGGCCTTTTGAAAGTCCAGAAAGTCCACAGTATACTGTGTCAACTGGGTCATCTTTATCCACATGCCTGTTGATCTTATGTTTTCCCTTTTCTTTATTAGTATTGTGCAAGGGAGGGAAAGAAGTTGAATATATTTAACAAAAAACTACCAAATTTACATCTTAATTTTTCTGTTCTCTATTTGGGATCTTCAGCGTTTTCTCTTTTACTTTCATTTTTGGCGGGAACCTCCTTGCTACTTATTCATGCGTTTACATGCTGGGGCCCTGCTAGAAGGGTCTCTATCAGAAGGGCCGCCAGATTTCATGGGCAGATCGCTTCCTCATGATTTCCTCTCCTCCAGAGCCCATTTGTTATCTGCCTCTCCATCTCGGGAATGCTGCTCTCCTAACGTGCTGGCTGTTCCTTCTAAGGTAGGCAAGCTCTCTAAGAAGGAGCACAAAAAAGCAAAAAAGAATACCCAGCATTCTTGGGATGATGAACAGGTGGGTTCTTCGTGCATTAAAGAACACTTGGCACCTGCTTCGGCTGTGCACCTGAGTGAACGGCTCCTTATCCAAGCCATTTGTGAGGACCACCCACCCCGCCTCTGGCCGGAGTTGAACTCGCCGGGGGCTGTTCTGAGGCTGGACATGGGCATTCAGACCACTTTGCCTCCGATCCCTCCTCTTGCCCCGCTTGAGGAGGTGATCGAGATTTCAGCCACGAGATTTCAGCACCCTTCCCCTGTCAAGACTCCAGTTCCTGTTGTGGGACTGCCTGGGGAAGAGAAACAGCCAGTGCCACCTATGGGAGCGCTGCCGCAGAGCCCTGCTCCTCTGCCACCTTCCAAGCCAGCAATATCTCCCTCCACTCTGCTTCCAATCCAGCCTCCTCCATGATGGCCGGAACCTGCTCCTTTACAGCAGGAGCAGCTCTCTCCTCCACAGGGGCCATTCTCTCCTCCTTGCAATCTCCAGAACATGAATACCATATCAGTGCCTAATAAAGAGTCTTTCCAGCCTGACATCGTGGCTTGGCTGGCAGAGTTTATATCTAGACAGTGTTCTGATTTAATTAAAGCTCATCTTTCAGCCCCGTTTCCTCCATCCTCTCTATCTCCCCCTCCCCTCCCTCAGTTGATTAAGGATAATCACTATCATTCTCTCTCTTCTTCTCCAGCTTCTAGCCCTGGTAGGCAGCCTATCCTTGCTAATGAAAGGGAGTTATTTCACCCACGTCCCAGGGTTCCCAGAAGGAAAAAGAGACCCAGATCACCATCCTCCTCTTCCTCTTCTAATCAAGTCCCCCAAACGCCCTTTATTACCTCAGCTCCCACCTCCAGCTATTCCTGCTCCACCTCCAGGCCCCCCCGTTCCAGCGGAGGCCCCTCCAGACCCACCCCTCAACCCCACCGCTCCTGTTCAAGTTCCCTCGGAGCATGTGGGACTATTGAGTGATAATAATGATAATAATCCTTCTCTTTTAGACAAAGAGGAAGGAGAGCTGTCTGATGAAGACACTACGACTCCCCTTCCTGCCTCCTACCGCCTATTCTCCTTGTCTGATTTCGAGGTTATATGCTATCCAAAGCAAGGCACGCCATTAAGAATATGGCCCCTTTAGAATCTGCTCTACCTGCTTCTTCACTTGACCAGCATATTTTTCCTTCCAGCTCCACTTCAATGGCTACAGTTCCGTTTCCGCCGCTTTTTAAGGAAGTGATGATGGTCGAATGGGTAATCCCCACCTCTTCCAAGGCTTTGGGTCCTATTAAAAAAAAAAGCATTGCAATTTGCCACCAAAGGTTTCATCCCTCTTGGCTGTACCTATGGTTGACCCCCCTGTGGCTCAATTGCCTCAGTGGTGGTTAAAGAGGGAGATGAGCAACTTAAATCTCCCGAGGATTGCAAGTCTGATATGCTCCTATGTAAGAACCATTCAGCCACAGTGATCAAGGCCGCTACTACCATATCTATTTTTGCCAGAGCTTCTATGTTCTGGGTAAAGGAGCTTGCTGCTATTGTGCCACCTGAACTAACTCAAGTTTGCCAAGGTCTGAACAAATTAGCCAAAGCCACGGCCCTGATGGCGGACTCCAGTCTTGACTGTATACAATATGTAGCCCAGGCTATGGCCTCTAGGATAGCTGTCCGTTGTTCCTTATGGTTGAAACATTGGAATGTGGATTCCAGATCTAGACGTAACCTTCCGGCTACTTCCTTTACAGGTGCCTGACTTTTCAGTGAAACCTTGGATCTTATCCTTGTTGAAACTAAACATAAGAAAAAGGTCTTACCCTTGAACTGTACAGAATTTGTAGGCCCTCTTGACCCAATAGCCAGACTTCTTGTTCCTTCAGAAGCTCCAAGAGAACCCCTTCCCCTTCACCAAGAGACAACAGAGGCTTCTCCTACCGCCCTACCTGGTGCAACCAGTGGCACCAGCGAGGCGGAGCAGCTACCAGAGGTCGATCATTCTGACCTTTCCCCCCTTCTTCCTCCCTCCCCCCTGAAAAAAATGACTACCCCCCAGTGGGAGGCAAGCTTCTCGACTTCTACCCACAGTGGGAAGCCACCACGCTAGATCGCTGTGTTCTCTCCACCATTGCTCATGGTTACGTTTTGGATTTCCAGACTACTCCTCCAGACCACATCACCAGGTTGGCAAAGTCCAAGGATCTAGACAAACAATGACAGATGAGTCAGGCTATTCAACACCTAATCCAGCTCAATGCCATCAAATCAGTGCCATCGACTGAGTTATGGTGCAGCATTTATTCGCTTTTATTTCTTGTGCCAAAAAAGGATGGCTCTTGGAGAGTGGTTCTGAATCTAAGGTTGCTCAATCAATTCATCCAAAAAAAGACCTTCCGCATGGAATCGCTTTGGTCAACCAAAGAGGCAGTCTCTCCACAGGACTTCCTAGCTTTCATTGACCTAGCTGAGGCGTACCTTCACATCCCGATTCTTGCCTCTCACTGCCGTTTCCTTCGGTTCTATTACGCTGGCCACCATTACCAATACAGAGCTCTCTCTTTCAGCCTTTCTTCGGCCCCAAGGGTCTTTATCAAGATAATGGGGGCACTTGTCGCATGTCTCGGAGCGGACGGAGTCCACATATATCCGTACCTGGACAGCCTGCTAATCCGAGCGCGCACGTTTCATTGAGCCAAATGGTCCGTACAACAAACACTCTCTGTCCTTGAGACTCACGGAATTCTGGTCAAACCACCAGAAAAGCCAGCTCATCCCCTCCCAAACCCTTCAGCACTTGCGGGCTGTTTTTGACACCCAACATCAGTCTGGCTCCTTACCTCCAGAGAGGCACCAGAAATTGCTATCACTCATCTGTTCACTCCTGCAAGTGCCTTCGGCAGACTTAATGACACTAGTTCAATTGCTTGGTTCCATGATAGCTTTCCTAGTGTACCCAGTGGGCGCATTGGCACTCCCATCCCCTTAAGTGGTTGCTCCTACCCTTCCCACAGTATATCATGCCTTGTACTCACAAGGAAATCCTCCTGCCTTCCAGCGTTCATCAGTCTCTGTGCGGGTGGTTGTTGTCTGCCATGCTGGAGGGACTCCCACTGACCGTCCTGACTTGGATCCTTGTAACCACAGATGTGAACCTCTCTGGCTGGCGTACCCACTGCAACAGTCAGTATGCACAGGGCATCTGGTCCATGCAGGAACGGAAGCACAACATCAACTGGTAAGAGCTCTGGGCAGTACGACTAGCTCTACTTCAGTTTTTCCCAAGTAATCCATCACAAGGATGTACTCCTAAGGATGGGCAATGTGACCACCAAGTCTCATTTCAATTGGCAGGGAGGCACCCAATCCCGGATGCTCATGGAGCAGACCGACAAGCTCTTTCAATGGGTAGAACAATACTTGACGTCCATAATAGCGAAACATCTTCAAGGCGTGGCAAACACCCAAGCAGATTGGCTGAGCTACCAGACGATAGACCCAGCAGAATGGTCACTTCACCCAGAGGTTTTTCTCCAGATTGTTCACCTTTTTGGGCAACCTCTGGTGGATCTGTTTGCCTCTCCTTTCAACCACCATCTTCCCAGGTTTTTCTCCCACTTCTCTCTGGGAGCAGAAGCAATGGATGCCTTGACGACTCCTTGGCCACCTGGTCTCCTTTACACCTTTCCCCCAACTGCAGTGGTGGGCAAGCTTGTTCAGAAACTCAGCTTCAAAAAGTCAGAGCTGATCTTAGTAGCTCCCTTTTGGCCTCGGAGGCCATGGTTCCCGGATCTTCTACAACTCTGTCACTGCACCATGGCGCCTACCACCACAGCCGGACCTTCTCGCCCAGGGGCCCATCTTGCACCCAGAGCCCCAGTGGCTCCAACTAGCTGCCTGGAAACTGAGCAAGTGTTGCTAGCCAAGAAAGGTTATCCACCTTCAGTCCAGGACACTATCCTAGCCTCCAGATGGCCATCTACTCACTGCATATATCCGACCTTGTGGGAGGCTTTCTCCAGATGGGCATGCAGGAAACGTGTTAATCCTTTGTCGGCTGGTGTTCCTGAGGTCCTTTCCTTCCTACAGAATGGTCTTTGCCCTAGCTCCCTGAGATGCCGAAGATCCGCCTTGTCCTTTGTTCTTCGCTTGTTGTCTCCTACCTCCTTGCGTCTTCATCCTTACCTTCAGCAATTCATGAAAGGAGCTTCCAACTTGGCTCTACCTACTATCCATAGGTTCCCTACGTGGAGCCTGAACAAGTTTCTCAATGCCCTCACCAAGGCCCCCTTCGAAACACTTTCTGAAATTGACCTTCATTCCCTTTCGCTTAAGGTTCTCCTTTTGGTGGCTATCACCTCTGCTAGAAGGGTCTTGGAGCTTGGGGCTCTGTCCGCTCACAAGGAATTCTGCATTTTCCAGTCGGATGCCGTCATCCTGAAAACAGACCGACTTTCCTTCCAAAAGTTAATTCTGCCTTTCACAGATTGCAAGACATAGTCCTACCATCTTTTTGTCCATCACCGGTTCACCCCAATGAGATGTTATGGCATTCATTCGATGTTCGGCATGCCTTGCGGGTATATCTACGTAGGACCAAGGCCTTCTTCCACTCGAATTCTCTCTTTGTCGCGTTCCATCAATCATTCCTGGGTACCAAAGTTTCCAAGGCCACTCTTGCTAGCTGGATAAAGTCTTGTATTTCCCTGGCTTATGAGCACCTCAACTCAACTGTTCCACATGGCATTACTACGCACTCTACCCTCAGTGCGGTCACTTCTGCAGCTTTTGCTGCGAATATCCCTTTACTTGAAATCTGTAAAGCAGCCACTTGGTCTTCCATTACTCCTTTCATTAAACATTACAAGATTTCTTTATTCCATACCTCTCAGGCTGCTCTTGGTTGCACTATCCTCCAACGGGTGGTCTGATTCATATCCTCTATCTTGTCCCACCCAGTATTGTTAGCTTGGGTATGTCCCATACTTTGGAGGATAACCTCCTTAGGCTGTGGAAAAAGAAACATTGGTCTTACCGTGAAGGATTCTTTTTCACAGCTGAAGAGGTCATCCGGCCCACTCAAGCATGTCTATGTTTTTCTTCAGAAAGTTTTTGTGGGCTGGGTGTGTCTGGGTAGAGGCGACTTCCAGGGTTGTTTAGCTTTGTAGGCTTTTTTCAGGTCTTCTAACTTTCCCCTATTTCTTTACTTGTTCTAACTTTCCTTTTCCTTTTTGGTGGAACCACATCAGTCCTGAAACGGGGGCTGAGTTGCCTCCTACACAGTAAGCTAGCCATGCCTCCAGTTTGTAATTGGTCCTGTCTTTGGAGCATGCTCAGTCCACAACCCATACTTTGGAGGATGATCTCCTCAGCTGTGAAAAAGAACCCTTCACAGTAAGACCAATGTTTCTTTTTTAATGTGCTCCCTCCCCTTCCTGTCTGCTTGGATTCCCATTAGTTCCTGTTTAGTCCAAACCATGGTTTGCTGTTGTGTTTGAACTGGCAAACTATGGTTTTGTGTTTGCCTTTCAAACCAGAATTTCAAATCACAGTCAAACAAACTGCCCTGAGCCATTTTTGGAAGGGCAGTATAGAAATCGGATGGATGGATGGATGAATGAATAATAAACAAACATGGAATGGTCTGGACTGAACCAGTCTTCTACTTGTACTACTGGTGATTTTATGTAAAGAAAGGGTTTATATAAAGTAGCACAGTTAATGAATTTACTCAAGTTCTTTCATGTTCCCTAGAATATCTAAATAATGTGTCTGTAGCACTGAAAGGAATCAGTGGCTTTAGTACTCATGTTGATGTAAAATGCATATGCATTGCTGATAAGGACTCGGACAACTTGGTGTATCTAGTTTTTTATCCTGTCCTTACTTCAAGGAGCTCAGATTGGTGTACATGATGGTTCCCTTCCCCCCTGCCTGTTATCCTCTTAACTCCTCTGTGAAGTAGTTAGGACTGAGGGACAACAACTGGCCTGAGGTCCTGCAGTGAGCTTCAAGTTTGGGAGAGGATTTGAACCCATATCTTCCTAATACTGCACTGTAACCACTACACTACACTGGTTCTTAATTGTAAGCCATCTGGAGCCTGACATCAGGCTCAAAGCACCTGTCCTTTATAGCTATTAGTATGTCAACACTGCAATTGAATTGTTCCAACAAGAATGTATTACTGATATGCCCATTGTTGGGCACTATTGGAAGGAATTCAGAAATCACAGCAGGGAGCCCTGATATTCAGAAATTGGGGTTTGTGGGGCAAAGGCAACCCACCACTGGGGTCCATCTGTCTCTGTGAGTCCTCCTTGCAGGGTGGCCTTTTATCTCCCCTTCCCCCTTTTTCAAGGGTGCAGTTCCTGAAAGTCACAGACATTGTCGGCATTTCAATCCAGTTCTGACCAGCCAACTGTTTTGCTGGGGGCATGTCATCCTTCCTGATAATTTCTCTGTCAAGTCTGGTCGCATCGGATCAGATCCGATATTTCTTATGGTGCACAGGCCTCATCAGCGGCTCTTGCAGAAATTATCCATGGGAACTGAAAGAAATATTGTGACGGGCCTTCATCAGTGAAAATAATGCAGAAGAGCAGAATTGAGCTATTTCTGTATTTTAGCCAAGCTTAGCAGGATAGCTCTAGCAGATACCACACTAAAGCAAGAACTACTTGCTTCATTGTGTACTCTTGAGCAATGAAGATCTTTCTAGGGGATCCTTAGATAACGAAGAGCTCTCGTGTATTTTAAACTCATGTTTCAACATTCTAATTCTATTTCCGCTCTTATGTAGTTTATTGGAAACCTGAAAAATTATACCCCCCCCAACACACTTTTTACATCATGAGTGGCATATTTGCGCTCTGATAGTTATGCATTTGCTATAATCTCTCAGTACTTCCTGTATCTGCATTTAGGCACATATAGTAAATAAAGTGAAATGCGTATGTAATTAATTGCCCGTGGTAGCTGAACAGATAAGGCAAAATCAAGATAGAAGTCTGTTGGACTCAGCATACCCAGATCCGTGCTTTATCTGTTAGTGTTATGCTGTCTCCTAGAAAGGCACACAGTGTTGCTATAAGAGGGATAATGGGGTAGTACATAGGGCATCTCCCTTGGGGCATGACTGACTAGCTAGCTTGCTTCATGTGGATAAACCGTTGGCTTCTTCGGACAGTCTGCTTGTAGAGCAGATTACTCATGGAAATGAGTCAGATAATTTATGACCCTGAGAGTACGTATGACAGAGTGAAAATAAATAAGTCTATAAATTACTCTTTGCTTGCCTTTTTTACAATCTGGGATTGTGTCCAGTGGGCTTGTTGACATTCCAAGACTCCATGTGAAGAAAGTTTTGGAAGAGCAGTATTTACAAATATCCTGTTGAGGTTTATAGATCAGCACCAAGTTGTGGAACTCGTATAAGGTTGTTGTTTTCTCTGGACATTGGAGGCTTGTTAATGCTGGATCTTAAGAGTGTTGTGTTAGTGGGCCTTGCCTTAATTAAATGAAGAAAACGACATGACTGCTTTATTTTCCTTTTGTCATTTGTTGAATTACAATACTTATCTCTGAAAAGCAGTGGAACTAAAATGTGCAAACTCATCTTGCAATGAGTTGCCCAGTCAAACTTCATTGCACAATTGGAGTTTGTTGTGGGTTAGCTCCCTGCAAGACCTGGTAGCACACTTGGGTCCTCAGATGTTGTGTGACTACAGCTCCCATCATTCTGAGTCCCAGTGGGTTTGGATAACCTGGATAAGAAGGTTTTTCTTCCTTTCTCACAACATTGTAACCAGGAGTCATCCCTTGAAACTGATTGCCAGGCTATTCAGGACTGACCAAAAGGAAGTACTTGTTCACACAGTGCATAATTAGCAGAAGACTGGAGGAGGTGAGCTTTGGCTGTTTATCATTTAGCCTCCTTTGCTGGATGGCTGGGAGTCTCTCAGCTGCCTTCCCTACCCTTCGTTTGCTGGCCAGGACAACTCAGACCACCATAGTCCTGCTGCCTGATTGGGAACCTTCCTTTCTCCAAGTGCCTGACTTGACACCACCTGTAGGCACGGATTGATTACATCAGGCTTGCCCAGAGTCCTTTGTGAGAGGAAGGACTCTGGAGGCTTTTTAAGGAAGGGGGCTGCCGCAGGCGGCATAGCCAGCCTGCAGGCGGCCGCCAAAGCTGGCCACCAAAGGGGGCTGGCCTTTGGTGCCGGGCTGAGGGTTGGGCTATACTCTTTTTAGATGGCTGTTTGGGGAGTTGTAGTAGTATTTGTGCCAGCTCTGTTATTGAGATTGGGTTGAAGTAGTTGTAATGTATTTCAGTTTGTCTGGAGATGGGGAGACAGGGGGCACCTTCGTTGAATGTGGGGCAGCTATTCCAGTGATGGTGGGGAATCGAAGAAGTAGCGTTGGCTGGTCAGCAGGCCATTCCAGGGGAAGGGTAATCAGAAATGTAATAGCTATCTCCCCTTCTGGCTGTCCTGTCAGCTCTGTGATCTCGGGGAGCACTGCCAACAACCCACATAGCCTTACTTTGCTCCTTTGCAATGCCAGGTCGGTCCAAAATAAACCTGAAGTCATCCATGATCTGATTATGGATGAAGGGGCCGACCTAGTGTGCATCACTGAGACTTGGTTGGGGGAGGCTAGTGGCCCAGTCTGGTCCCAGCTTCTTCGTCCAGGGTATTCTGTAGAGGAGCAGGTGAGGGGACGGGGAGGTGGCGTGGCTGTGGTCTATAAGGATAACATCTCCCTTACTAGGGTCCCTGTTAGGGTATCGGACCACATTGAATGTGTGTACTTAAGTTTGGGGGCCAGGGATAGATTAGGACTTCTGTTGGTGTACCGATCTCCCCACTGCCCAACGGAATCCCTTACTGAGCTCGTTGACTTGGTCACGGAACTTGCGTTGGAGTCTCCCAGACTTTTGGTACTGGGGGACTTCAATGTTCATTTTGGGACCAATTTATCCGGGCAGCTCAGGAGTTCATAGCGGCCATGACAACTATGGGCCTATCCCAAGTGGTCTCTGGATTGACGCATATTGCAGGTCACACACTTGATTTGGTCTTTTACTCTGATCAGGGTGGTGGTATTCCATGGGTGGAGACTCCTGTGATTTCCCCATTGTCATGGACGGACCACCATCTGGTTAAGGTTGGACTCACAACTGCTTTCCACCTCCGCAGGGGCGGGGGGCCTATTAGAATGGTCCACCTGACGAGGTTACTAGATCCGGTAGGATTCCAAGAAGCCTTGGAGGGATTCAATGTTGGCTCTTCTGGTGATCCTGTTGATGCCCTGGTTGAGAATTGGAACGATTTGCTCACCAGGACAGTAGACACGATTGCTCCTAATGGTCCTCTCTGACCTGCTTCAAAACTGGCCCCTTGGTATACGGAAGATCTACAGGGGCTGAAGCGGCAAGGTAGGCGACTGGAGCACAAGTGGAGAAAGACTTGATTTGAATCTGACAGATTGTGTCATAGAACACATTTAAAGATCTATGCTCAGGCGATACGTGCGGCAAAGAAGCAGTTCTTTTCTGCCCGTATTGCCTCTGTGAGTTCACGTCCAGTGGAGGAGTTCAGGGTTGTGAGGGGACTAGTTTCTGCCCCCTCTCTCTTGAACCAGAATTTGGAAGCATCAGTCACCTGCTGTGATGTGTTTAATGGATTTTTCGCAGACAAAATCTCTCTGATTCAGGCCAACTTAGATGGAGACTCCACAATTAATTCGATGTCTGAACTGGAGGTGTCTGACAACTCCTCTTATATGATTCAACTGGATCAATTTCAGTTTGACTCCTGAGGATGTGGACAAGCTGCTTGGAGGGTGAGGCCTACCACTTATTCTCTTGACCCTTGTCCAACATGGCTTGTTCAATCTAGCAGGGAGGCTGTTGTAGGCAGCCTGGTAGAAATCATAAATGCTTCTCTGAGGGAGGGCAGGATACCTCCTTGTCTTAAGGAGGCAATTATTAGACCTCTTCTAAAGAAGCCTGCATTAGATCCCTCAGAGTTGAGAAATTATAGGCCAGTTTCCAATCTCCCATGGCTGGGTAAGGTAATTGAGAGGGTGGTGGCCTCTCAGCTCCAGGCGGTCTTGGAGGAAACTGATTATCTAGACCCATTTCAAACTGGTTTTCGGGCGGGCTATGGGGTGGAGACTGCCTTGGTCAGCCTGATGGATGATCTCCAATTGGCAATTGACAGAGGAAGTGTGACTCTGTTGGTCCTCTTGGATCTCTTGGCGGCTTTTGATACTATTGACCATAGTATCCTTCTGGAACGTCTGAGGGTGTTGGGGGTGGGAGGCACTGTTTTACAGTGGTTCTGCTCCTACCTCTTGGACAGATTCCAGATGGTGTCGATTGGAGATTGTTGGTCTTCAAAATCTGAGTTTGAGTATGGTGTCCCTCAAGGCTCCATACTTTCTCCAATGCTTTTTAACATCTACATGAAACCGCTGAGAAAGATCATCAGGGGATTTGGAGCTGGGTGTTACCAGTATGCTGATGACACCCAGATCTATCTCTCCATGTCAATTTCTTCAGACGTTGGCATATCCTCCCTAAATGCCTGCCTGGAAGCAGTAATGGGCTGGATGAGGGAGAATAAACTGAAGCTGAATCTAGATAAGACGGAGGTACTTATTGTGCAGGGTCAGAACTCTAGAGATGATTTTGATCTGCCTGTTCTAGATGGGGTCACACTTCCCCAAAAGGAACAGGTTCGCAGTCTGGGAGTACTTCTGGATTCACACCTCTCCCTGGTTTCTCAGGTTGAGGCGGTGGCCAGGAGTGCTTTCCATCAGCTTCGGCTGATACGCCAGCTGCGCCCGTTTCTCGAGATCAATGATCTCAAAACAGTGGCACATTTGTTGGTAATCTCCAGACTTGACTTCTGTAATGCGCTCTATGTGGGGCTGCTTTTGTACATAGTCCAGAAACTTCCATTGGTTCAGAATGCGGCAGCCAGGTTGGTCTCTGGGTCATCTCAGAGAGACCACATTGCTCCTTTGCTGATGGAGTTACACTGGCTGACAATAGGTTTCCGGACAAAATACAAAGTGCTAGTTATATCTTATAAAGCCCTAAACGGCTTAGGCCCTGGATATTTAAGAAAGCATCTTCTTCGTTATGAGCCCCTCCGCCCATTGCCGTCATCTGAGGAGGTCTGTTTCTAGTTGCCGCCAACTCGTTTGGTGGCTTCACAGAGACGGGCCTTCTCTGTTGCTGCCCCGAGATTGTGGAATGCGCTCCCTGCTGGGATACGAGCCTCCCCATCTCTGGCAACTTCTAAAAAACTTCTGAAAACACATCTCTTCAACCAAGCTTTCTCAGCTTTTAAAAACTTGTTTTTAAATTGTTCTGATTATTTAATTGTTTTATGATGTTTTTAATTGTTAATTATTGTTTTATGCTGTTTTATAATTTTTGTTCTAATTAATTGATTTTAATGTTTTAATGTAAACCACCCTGAGCCTTTTGGAAGGGCGGTGTAAAAGTTTTAATAATTTAATTAATTAATTAATCTATAGAATTCTCTGCCACAGAATGTGGGCAATGGTCACCAGCTTGGATGACTTTAAGTGGGGCTTAGACAAATCCACGGCAGACAAGTCTATCAGTAGCCTATAGACAACTTTCATGGCTATAGACTACTTTCATGTTCAGAGGCAGGATGCCTCCAAATACTAGTTGTAGAGGAGCTGTAGCAGGAGAAGGGGCATGCCTTCATCTCCTGGTTGTGTGGCTTCCCAAGGCCATCTGGTCGGCCACTACATGTAACAGGGTGCTAGACTAGATAGGTCTGATCCAGCAAGGCTGTTCTTATGTTCTAAAGGCCTTTGGTCATTGCAGCTGGGGATGCTGGGGGTTGTAGTCCAACATCATCTGTGGACCCAAGTGTGACAACTCCTAGGTTAAATTGTAGCATGAGCACATTATAGCAAAGCTTTCAGTATGTGGCTTAAAAATAAATGCATATGATTGAAGATCAGAAGCTGTCTATAATATCCTAAACTGCCCTTGTGCTATTTTGGGCTCCACAAACTGCAGATTTACATGCAATATAACTGAGTTTGTGAAAAATTTGTGACCTTTTTGTTCTTGTAAAGCAGTGGCTTTACAGTGCTCTGATTTCCTAGGGTTAGCAATGTCTCCCAGAGGGAAGATGTTTTTCAGCTACAGGGATGTATAACTAGACGCTGCCATCTGGCAGCAGCATTCCTAATCTGCACTGCTTTGAGCCAGGTACAGGCTTCTTGTTGTTGGCTGCCAGGCTTTGCCTTTCCATTTCCAGTGATCACTTTCATGCTGTCTAGATGAGGAACTGATGCATATTTAGGTGAGTTGCTGGGTTAGGTGGCGTTTCAAATAGAATTATGGAATTCAGTCAGGTAGAGACCATAAAGCTCTGCTTCCTTTTCAAAGGCACTTGCAGCCAGGTTTTGAAAAAAGCTTGCTTCCTAACAAGGCACCTGGCTAGTTAGCTGGATTTCAGAATAACTGATTAGACAATGTTAAGTTTTCCATAAGTTCATAAACATCTTGCCTTGAGGGTCACTAGGTACTCATTTATGCCCAGAGGGGGAGCTTATCTTCTTTGAAAATGCTTGCTGGTCTCTCTGGTGCCGAACACGTGGAGGGGAAAAAAAGGCCCACTACTGCCTTGGAAGTTTTATTTACACATGGTGGCATTGCAAACACCAAGCCACCTAATGGTGCAGTGGAGAAGCAACCTGCCTAGAGAGCAGGAGGCTGTTGGTTTGAATTCCTGCTGGTGTGTTTCCCAGTATATGGGAAACTCCTATATCAGGCAGCAGCGATATAGGAAGGTGCTGAAAGGCATCATCTCATACTGCGTGGGAGAAGGCAATGGTAAACCCCTCCTGTATTCTACCAAGAAAACCACATGGCTCTTTGGTCACCAGGAATCAACACGGACTCGACGGCACAACCTTTCCAATCTTTATTGCAAACACCAGTAACTAGGAGATTCCTCTTGACTAAATCTTGCAGTGATATTCTAGCTAGCTGCTTTATTGTTGGCCTTAGGTAAAAAGTATGAAGTTTTTACATTTTCTTTTCTCTTTTGCTTATGAGGCACAAATACATCCCAGGTTAGAAATAATTCATTTGATGCACTGTGTTTTCTGGGGGCAGTTGCTTCTGTGTGTGCATGTGCGCACAGAATTGCCTAGTGTTCAGTGGTCAGAATAAATTTGGTGCCTATGCAATGTCTTTGTGTTCGTTCCACTGTTGCAGGCTTGGGAAGGATTTTTGACCATATATGAATTTTGGAATTCAGTTACATAGAGAACATACACCTGTCTTGAGTCAGACTATAAGTCCATCTATCCCAGTGCTGGCCATTCTGACTGGCAGCAGCATACCAAGGGTTCTGGCAGAGAGCTTTTCCAGTACTGCCACCTGAGATCCTTTAACTGGTTGGAGATGCCAGGCGTAGAACCTAGGATGCATGCCAAGCATGTGCTCTGCCACTGTAGCTTCTTCCCCAGCTGCTTCCGACTTGACTCATTTCCCTCCGGCAAAGCACAACTGTGTAGAAAATGGCATGGAATCTAGATCGGGATCAGCACATGGACATTTTGTTGCCTGTCAGGTGCTGGGATGTTGCAGTTGGCTGTGGTGTCCCAGTGTGTGACTGCCCCATGTCAGATGCAAACACACACGTGCTTGTGCTGTTGCAAGGCAGACTGCCTGCTACTTCTTGTATGTAAGTGTTTTTCCATGTAAGAAATTCAAAACATGTAGAGCAGCCCTCGTTGGTTTGAGGACTGAGGATTCAAATCTGATCCCTCAGCTTCATTTCTACAATCCCTGGGTTGATTTTAATGAAATACTTCTATAACTTAAAACATAGCTTATTTGAGTCCAGTTGTGTCTTTAGATTATCCAGATAGTCAGTTTGGATAACCAATACAAGACACGGAACTGGTTCAAAGCAGAAAAGAAAGGTGATCATGATAAGCATAATTGAAGTCAATGAGGCATATTAGTTATGACTAACTCAAGTCCCATTAATGTCAGTGGGACTTACTTATGACTAACTTTATTTGGATTCAACCCTTATTTTGGCCAGCTTTACAAACAAAGTCACCAGAATCACTTAGTCCATAACTTTTTTTACAACTTGTCCACATGTACCCTATCTGGTCATCTCTGGCCTGAATGCAAAAGTGTCTGTCCCTTCCTCTCTCTCACCCTTTTTTCAAGTTTTCCTGACTTGCTTGGTTGGATAGTTCTTTTTCTCCAGTGTAGGAGGTCATCCTGCAAAATGGGTTGTGTAGCTGGCATGCTTGGAGGCAGGACTAATTTGAATGTGAGGCTAATTTCCAGGCGCCAGCGTCCAGTTCCGGTCCTGTCTTGGTCGAGGCTGCAGGACTGTGAGAGAGCTCCAGAACGTCACAAAAAAACATTTCAGGCTAGTTCCCATTAGTTCTTCTAAACTTTCACTCTATTTCCTGTCCTCCTTCTTTCATTCCAGCTTGTGCAAGGGTGGGAAGGGAGCCATTTTCTCTTTCAGTTTCTAAAATGCTAAGTGCTTTTTTTGTTTGATAATTTTGGTTCATTGATACTTTTTGTTTCCTTAATTTAATTTTCTTGGTTGCTCCTCTGGATGGAGCTCTCCATACAGAGAAGACTTTGCCAAGTTCGGTCTCAGAGGGTCCTCTGTCTGAGGGGAGAGGCAGACACCAGCATTGGGAGCCACATGCCAAGGCTAAACACCCCCTGCGTCTGCCTCTACTGGTCCCCACACCTTCTGTCTCAGCCCTTGCAGTGGCTTTGACATCCATGGGGAATAGGAAAGCCTCAAAAAAAGCCAAACATTGTGAGAGGCAGTCCAAGCAGAGGTGCACCTAGATAATTTTGTAGCCTGGACCTAAAGGCCTTTGGAACCTTTCCCTGCAGCTGCAAGTTAAGCATCATCTACACACACACAAACACACTCACTCCTTGACACATGTAGTATTTTTAATACATGGCTTCTTGAGGACACAAACAGCAACTGAAATTACAAGAATGTAAGAATATAAAACAGGTATATTTATGCAAATATGCATTAGCAGAAACATTTCAACATGCAACTTAACATATTTCCATTCCTCATATTCCCCTCCATTCCCCACTTTTTCTAAAGTAGAGGTCACACTTGACTGCCCAGCACAGCATCACAGTGACCACACCACTTGGGACAGACTAAACCTGTGGGGGTCTGTCCTAAAAAACTTTATTCTCCCACTCAGGATTTTATGTCGCTGATCTCGGTTCCTTTTGTAGATGCTCCAGTAGTGCAACTGAATTCAGGCACTGTTATGAACATGGAGGGACAAGAACAACTGAAGGTGTTGGTGGATAGGAAATGCAAGCTGCTTCTTAGAAAAGCCCATGACACCTCAGCTACTGTCAGTGGAGCAGCAGCCACCAATTCCAGGTTTGCTTGTGTGTCCATCCTCATGACCTCATGAAACACATTCCTCCAGAGAACATTAAGCTGTGCCAGGACATCAACAAGTTAGCCAAATCAGCAGCCCTTATGGCAGATTTCAGTCTGGACTGCATACAAATGCTTCCAGAACTATGGCATCAGGGGTAGCCATTCATAGATCACTTTGGCTCAAGAATGAATGTGGATGCCAAATCCAAACATAACCTTGCCTCTTCTCTGTTTAAAGGCTACAAGCTGTTTGGCAATTCACTTGAGCCAATCCTGGTCCTTTCACCCTACTCGTACCTCCTTTCCTGCCAACAGGTCCTTCCAGTGAGGATCAGGGTCTCAATTCAGTGGAGACAGTGCAACAGAAGGCCTCACAGGACCCATCCCTCCTGCCCCTTCTCCTCCCTACCACAGTCTTAACAGAAAGCAACTACTCTGTTCTGGTCAGTGGCAGGCTCCTTCACCTGGGAATAGCTAGCCACCACACAGGATCACTGGGTGATCAACACAGTGTCCAACGGGTATTCTCTCTAACTTTTCTGAACTCCTCCTGACCACTACATCATGTCTCCCAGGTCCAAGAATCGAGAGAAGCATCTCTGGATGAGTCAAGCTATTCTTCACCTCCCCTAGATCCAGGCCATAGAACCAGTTCCCTTGACAGATACATGTCACAGTATCTATTAAATCTTGGTTTTGGTGCCAAAGAAGGATGGTTCTTGGAGGGCAGTACTGGACCTGAAACATCTGAACAAATTCATCAAGAAGAAAAAATTCCACTCCATGCTATCAAGGAGGTGATAAGACCCAATGATTTTCTGGAGTCAGTAGACCTCTCAGAGGCATTCCTCCACATCCTTATTGTACTGGATCACAGGAAATTCCTCAGATTCATCTACAACCATCAGCACTTTCAGTACAGGGCCCTGCCATTTGGTCTGTTGTCTGCCCTGCGTGTCTTCATGAAGATAATGGTAGCCCTGATCACCCACTTGAGGATACACAGATTCCATGTCCATCCTTATATAGACGATGTTCTCATCTGCTCGCTGTCCCTACCCCAGGCAAGGCAGGATGTATGTCTTACCCTTAGGAACATAAGAAGCTGCCATTTACTGTGTTAGACCATTGGTCTATCTAGCTCAGTATTGTCTACACAGACTGGCAGCAGCTTCTCCAAGGTTGCAGGCAGGAATCTCTCTTTGTCCTATCTTGGAGAAGCAAGGGAGGGAACTTGAAACCTTCTGCTCTTCCCAGAACGGCTCCATCCCCTAAGGGGAATATCTTATAGTGCTCACACTTCTAGTCTCCCATTCAGATGCAACCAGGGCAGACCCTGCTTAGCTAAAGGGACAAGTCATGCTTGCTACCACAAGATCAGCTCTTGTGGTACCTCTTGATTGCCTATGCCACCACGAGTTCCTGGTCAATCACTCGAAAAGCCATCTTCATCCCTCCGAGTCCTTTTAATATCTGGGGGCCTTGTTGGGCACAGTCCAGACATCAGTATCTCTCCCACTCAAATGCAGAGAGAATATAGCATCCTTGCTTCTTCCGCTCAGACAAACGTCTTCTGCTGATCTGATTCTCTGCTCTCAGGTCCTGGGGTCCATGATTGCTTGTCTGGAATGCATTCCATGGGCCAGACAGCACTTCTGTCCACTGCAGTGGTGCCTCCTTCCTTTTCAGGACATGATCATGGTGTGCACCCACATACAGGTCCCCCTCCCGTCCACAGTCTGCCATTCCTTCCAGTTTTGGCTCTCTCCAGCAATCATCAGGGATCTTCCCTTATCTGACACAGTTCAGATAATCATCACCACAGAAGCCAGCCTGCTGGGATGGGGCGCACATTTTACCAATCAATGCACATGAGGTCATTGGATGAACAGTGAGCATCAGCACAGCATCAGTTGGTTGGAACTCCGAGCAGTCTGTTTAGCCCTGTTTCAATTCTTTCTGCTTATTGATGGTCATCATGTCCGGATATGCATGGACAATGTAACAACCAAGTTCCACATAAATCACCAGGGTGGCACCAGGTCTCGTGCCCTGATGGCGGAGTCCTACCATCTGTTCAGAAGGGCAGAATCTGGCTTCCATATCAGTGGAACATCTCAGACTAATCTCCAGGCCGACAGACTCAGTTGCCAGGATATCAATCCAGCTGAATGGACTCTTCACCCAGATGTGTTCAGCAAAATGACTGCTCACCTGCGACATCCAGAAGTAGACCTGTTGGCTTCCCCAGCAAATCAACTCCTACCTTGCTTCTTCACCAGGTTCCACTTGCCTTTGGCCGAAGCAATGGATGCACTCATGGCTCCATGGCCTCTGACCCTTCTATATGCTTTCCCTCCAATGGCAATCATAACTAAGGTCCTTTGGAAACTACTAGTTGAGTGGGTGGAATGAATCCTGATCACCCCTCACTGGCCTCGGAGGCAGTGGTTTTCAGATCTGGTCACCTTTTCTGTTTGTCCACCATGGCATCTCCCTCTCTGGGAAGACCTCCTGTCCATCTGTATCCAGATTAGCACTGACTCTGCACCTGGAGGTTGAATGCACAACTCTAGCCATCAAGTGCAGCTCTCCAGCTGTGCAGAACACCATCTTGGCTTCTTGTCGTCCATCAACTAATGGGATCTACCAGGTGACGTGTTCCACCTTCTGCTGCTGGGTGTGCAGGGATTATATTTGTATCTTTTCCTTCCTCCAAGGATTTCAAGGCATCGTACATGGTTCTTTTCACCATTTGACTACACAACAACCTTGTGAGGTAGCTTAGGCTGAAAGATAGTTACTGGGCCAGGATCATCCAGTGAGCTTCATGGCTAAGTGCAAAATGTTCCTGCAAAGGAAAGGATTTGGACCCAGAAAAAGAAGTATGATACCTTGTAATTGGGGAAAGCCATTGGGGCTGGGTTGAAACTGAGGTAGCAGCAGCAACTATGTAAAAAAGAGAAGGTATGTCCCACCTGCTGCTTTGAAGTGAGAACCTTTAAAACTATACAATGTTGCAAGTTTGTTAAAACAAAAACACCCCACCTGTCTAGTCTAAAACAAACCTATGCCTCTGAATATCCCTTCTGGGTGACTCTGGGCCAGTCACTTCTCTCTCAGCCTAACCTACTTCACAAGGTTGTGAGGAGAAACTCAAGTATGTAGTACACCGCTCTGGGCTCCTTGGAGGAAGAGTGGGATATAAATGTAAAAATGAAAAATAAATAAATAAATAAATACAAAATAGCCCAAGAGATATAAATAAATACTAGCTGAACTGGGCACAGAGCATCTGTGCCTCTAGTTCACCACTGCTGCCCGTCCCCATTGTTGTCCACTTCTTCTGCCTCCTGTGCTTCCCCCGCATGTCTGCTGGCCAGCCACCACTTCCCCTGCCCACCCACTGCTGTCTGCTGCCGTTTTGTTTCCCTGCCAGCCAGCTGGCTGCCACCATCATTTTCTTCCCTCTGGCCCATCCCCTTCGCTATCCGGCAGCTTCTCGTGAACTCTCGTGAGAGCTGCCACGCATGGGATTAGTGACAGGCATGCCTGAGAAAGAGAGAGAGAGAATGCATAAGAGAAATATATATAAAGAAGATACTGTTCAACAAAGGGAGCCCTCAAAGTGGTTTATATAGTTGCATACTTAATGAATTCAGCAGAGGGCAATTGCATAGTCAACACTGATATCTTTTCCTGGCTCATGCATGAGGTTTCGGTTGTGTGCTCATCCCTAGGACCACAGCATGTGTCAAACAACCATCAAACAATACCTGCAGAGCTTTCCTATTCACCACCTCAAGCAGAATCTTCTCCCCACAAGCAGTTCCCACATCCACCTGCAAGTCTTTGAGCAATGAGACTTTGAACGACTGATGCACACATGTGAATTGGCTCTCTGTTTGTGGCAGGTGAGTGCTGTTCATGAATAATTCAGAAAGTGCATTACCCTGAAGTGGTATCAGTTTGTTTAAAAAATCAGTGCATCTCAGTGGGTTGCTTGTGCTTTTCTTAGATTTGTATTGGAAAAAGGCAGAGATGTTTAGAAAAAGTATTTTGATTCAGATATATGGAATGTATATAGTTGTTCCTTGTGCAAAAATATTAAAATAAAATCTCCCAAACATTAACATTCAGTGACTAAAGGAAGATCAGCTGAGTCATGGTACAGTTCCTTTTCAGTCGTGGTCCCAGGTGGTCCCTCTCAGACCACCTCTTCTTTGTTGTGGAAAATGTGCCTCAGGGTCTTCTGCCAGGTCTCCTCTCTTAGCTCTTTCTGCCATAAAGCTAAAGCTTGCGTTGGTGCTCTTTTAATGGGTTGGGGCTTGATCTGGATGTGGATCCTTGTTTTATCACAGTGCTGTCTGCTTTTGTAGTCCTGGGAATTATATGGGAAATGATCCCATAGAATAGGATTTACTTCAGGGTTGATACACATAGGATGGCACTGTTTATCTTGTGTGTGGTTTTCATTCATATTTTACTTGGGGTTTGTTGCTTTTTTGATGTTTTGACTTTTAAAAGTCACTTGTAGAGAAATGTGACTAAGTGAGGCATGTATACATCACAGCAGGCATATCTATCACATGAAGATACGTTGATACTTCATGAAGACTGTGGATTTTGAATCTACATGGAATAAGTGTGTGAGTCTCAACCTTGAACTAGTGCCCTTTCTTGTCTTCCTGACCAGGAGGGTAAGATTTGAGATGAGGCAGACCTGTCCCCCTTGAGGCTTAAGGAGCTGGTGAGGAGGTGTAGGAGGAACCAGGGTCGCTTAAAATTTGCCTCCTGCATCATACCTTTTGAAGCTGTTGGAAAATCAATGGTGTATGATGCCCTGTTATTGGCTAACCTACTGAATTTCAGTAATGAAGAAGCAGGAAGGCAGGTCAGCATCTCCCCTCTCTACCATTAGGAAGGAATGACTGCACCTTTACAACTCATGTATTTTAACATCTTGCCATATGGGGCAGTGTTTTTCAAACTCCTCTCCAAGCCATCATTCCCTCCTGGCTGACGCTCCAGGTGTATACAGAGGGTGGGGTTTTTTTGGTGTGTAAATCCTGTTTAGACCAATGGGACCTGTGTGCATTACTGTGTGCAGGATTGTAGCTTGTGTCTTGGAAGTGTAGCAGTTCATCATCAGTATGTCTGCATGCATGGCTAGTACTGGATAGTGTGCATTGATTTTTCACTTTCACTATGCCTTTTCAGTTCCTGTTGCAGGTTGTAATTTTTATCCCCCAGTTAATTAGCAGAGCACCAAAGAAGCTATCCACTCCAGCTACAGAACAGTTTGCAAAGTTTAGTTGTTGCAGCTATTTAGAGAAGACACATGGAGATTCTTGGAGAATAAAATACTAAGTAGACTTATTGGTGAATTACACTTTGGATAGGAAATACCTAATCGTGATCTATAGAACTACATAATGAATAGGTAGGGGGGGAGAGAGAGAGATGTTTCCATCTGCTCTCTAAGAGGAAAGGAAGGATTCTGACTCTCAACAGGAAATACCTGAAGAGTCATATCAGGGGTCATAGGGTAGAGACAAGTAGAACAGTTAGGGAGACACTCACTATCTCTACTCCCAGTGCTCCTAGTGGTCATTAGGATAGTTGGTGCAAAAATTCGATGCACCGGAACTGCAACATATTTTAACATCTTGTCACATGTGGTAGTGCTTTTCAAACTCCTCTCCAAGCTATCAGTCCCTCCTGGCTGATGTTCCAGTTGTATACAGAGTGTTTTGTATGTAAATCTTGTTTAAACCAATGGGACCTGTGTGCAGGATTGTCGCTTGTGTCTTGGAAGTGTAGCAGCTCATCATCATAAGTATGTCTGCATTCATGGCTAATAATGGATAGTGTGCATGGATTTTTCACTTTCACTATGCCTTTTCAGTTCCAGTATTCTCGGGCATTGGGACAGCAGCTATAACTTGTCACAAATCATAGTTGATTTTCCATTCTTCTCATTTTCTTTCCAGGGATCCGCTGGCCTTCTAGTATCGGCAAGCGCAAGCCTGCAGTAACGCAGCTACTCTTTGATTAAGTGAAGTGCTGACTTGTGCAGGGGCAGTTAAGCCTCACAATAAGGCATATATCTATTTCTCTTCTTCCAGCTGCACTGTAATGCAGGTGGTGTTTCCTTGCCCCCAGGGCTATCATTTGGCTTTAAAAAACAGCTCTAGCCTTGCAGGGCATGGAAGTCAATTTTTCTTGGTGTCAGCAGGTTTGTCAGTGCCCCCCCCTTTTTCTCTGCAAAACCGTAAGGGTGGATTAAATAGATGGGCTCTTTCTCAAAAGTACTGGTCACACTGTGAAGATTTCAAGCCTGGCCTTTCGTTTTCTGTCTCCCTGACAGTTTGCCTTGAAACCCTTAGCTTGTTGGCCTCAGCTGGGGCTTGAGATTGTTCACAAGCTGCTTTCAACTTTTTCAAGGCTGCTCAAATGAGAAATCCAGCATCTCACAGCTGGCAGATAAAAAGCTTGGAGGAAGGATGATCAGCAACTATTTGTCTTTAGAATGTCTTGCAAAGGGATATCCTTGTAGGAGTTTATGTGCGCTCTCTCTCTCTCTGGTTTTTTAAAGTGTGTGTGTGTTTGTGTTTATACACACACACACACACACACACACACACACACACACACACAGACCCAGATAGATAGAGAGATAGAGAGATAGATAATTATATATAGAGAATATATATATATATATATATAGAGAGAGAGAGAGAGAGAGCGAGAGAGCGAGAGAGAGAGCGCATGTGCTTGTGCAAGATCAGGTTTAAAAGTCTATGCCCCCCCTTCCATTTCTTTATTTCCAAATGGCCTCTGAAAATGACAGATAAAAAAACTATTAGAGTAATAAAAGATTTTTTCATTTTAGATGAAACCTGTTTTTATTGTTATGATAGTACTTACAGGTGATTCAAATGTTCCAAGAGGGCATGTGGCTAGATCATAGCAGCTCAGATATACTCATGAAGACTTGCTCCTTTGAAAATGCATCCCGTGTCACAATCTCTTATTTTAGGAGGATGGCAAATCAAGAAGTGGCTGCCTTCTTGATGCATTACTTTGCAGGAGCATGGTAATATTGGGGTGCATACAAAGGAGTGTGGGAGGAGAGCTGGTCTTGTGGTAGCAAGCATAAATTGTCCCCTTTGCTAAGCAGGATCTGCCCAGGTTTGCATTTGAATGGGAGACTACAGGTGTGAGCACTGTAAGATATTGCCCTTAGTGGATGGTACCACTCTGGGAAGAGCACCTGCATGCTTGCATGCAGAAGGTTCCAAGTTCCCTCCCTGGAAGCATCTCCTAGATAGGTCTGAGAGAGTCTTCTGCCTGCAATCTTGGAGAAGCCGCTGCCAGTCTGTGCAGACAATACTGAGCTAGATGGACCAAGGGTCTGACTTGATATAAGGCTGCTTCCTATGTTCTTAGCTCTGCTCACACAGCACAGCCTTCTCAGCCACTCACCACTGAAGTTGCTTGTTCGCCCTGTAGATCTGCTCTTGAGGGTTGAAAGACCTTCCAGAGGAATGTAGAATGGGCATGGTGTGGGGTGGGAGGGCTGCAGTGGAAATTTGCAACCATGAAAATGCTCACCCAAAGGGTCTTTTGGATAAAATATATACTGTCCACACATGTTTCTTTTTCATAGGATGATATGGTGAAACCTGTTTTTAATTCTAAGCCTCTGGAAATGGCCTTTGTCTAGTCTGGTGGTGGTGGTGGTGCAGCGGCAAGCCCTCTTAATTGACCCGCCAATTAACCTGGGTTTCGGACACAGGAGCGGCCGAAAAGCTGGTTAAACAATCATGTGTCAGTGTGGTGAGGTTTTGCGCTGCACCAACTCACGAGTAGCCTCCCAACTCGGAGGCTTCAACAAGTCTCCTGGCATCGGGAGGTTCCCCAAAAGGCGCTATTGGGACTCCTGGGGGCTGGAAGGCCCCTGAACTCCGCTGCCCCAGCCGGCTCAGTGACGGAGCCGGTAATCATCTGGGTGGCTGATGTGGCCACCCAGGGAGGGTTCCCTGTTTGCAGGGAGAGCAGGTCAAACCTGCTCTCCTTGCAGCCCTCCTTGCGGCTCTACACACTGCTCATGTGAAGAGCCTCAAAGTGTAAGCGTTCAGTAATCACTGTCTTAGACTATGTACTAGACTATGTATGTACAAAACCTCGAATTTATTACTTGTCGAGGAGTATCCTAGCAGTTTTTGAGACCTCTTACTTGTGGATGAGCTATTAAGTCCTTGGCATCTTTGTATTTTATACAGTATACACATTGCTTCACAGCAACTGGGTCCTTGTTTTGGTGTCATTTTAGGCCAAAATCTGCCAACAGAATTTTAGCTTGCAGTGGTGTGTCATCTGGCAGGTGGGTTAGACCAAGAACTCGTGACTTGCTCAAGAAAGCTCAGTGACTTTTGACCATGAACAGGGATTTTAAGCCTGGTTTTTCCATACTCTTATCCAACACTGAAAAACAGCACTGTGGTGTTTTTCTTTGGGCTGAGGTTAATCTACATGTTATAACTGCAAATCAGTTTGCTTAAACCAAAATTTGCCTCAGTCACATATAGGCGTGTGGGTAGGAGATGGTTGTTGGTTGTTGGTTTTTGTTTTTATTAAGAGTGGAAGGGTGTCTGTATGGGGTGCTGGGTGACATTTAAAATTTTTTAAAAAGCTGTTTTGTTTTTAAACTTGAAGCACTTTAAACTTGGGAAACTATTCTGGAAGACTCTTTCAATTTAGCTTGCTGCTTCTTGTTGAAATAGATTGTCCTAGAAGTAATATTTACTGGCTCTGATCACTTAAGCCAAATACATCATTTGGGAGTTGCATGTATGGAAGATTTTCTCTGCTTCCATTGTTGGGCTGTTCATGGCCTGTCCCACTTATTTTCTAAAAGGTGGCAAAGTACCAGCTTTATTCTAAAGTTTCACTAGTCTATTAATTCATTTTGTGCTTTTTACAAAATGTAAACTAATTGAGTGTTTGAAAGGCATTAGATTGACAACTCTCAAGAGACACAAGCTTCCTAATTCCACCACACAAGCTTAGCATGGACAGGAGCCATGCAAACTCCCCAGTGTATTGCTTTTGAAAATGTTTGGAAACTAACTCAAGGTATGTTGGCACTGGTGCCAGTTCCCAGTTTTCTTGTGCATCTACTTTGAATGACAAAGCCAGAATGGAAGTGGGAGAAATTCCTTTTAAAGGAGAAATGGCATGGCATAGTGAAACCTTTACCAAGACATCTCTTCACATGACAAAGACCCCACTTTTTCGCCTGACCATCTGTGATGTCATCCTGTAGTGCAGAGAAGAGGTGCTTATATGGAGATTAGAGTGTGGACTGCAGGGATTTGAAATACCTTGAAGCAAACCTAGCCCAAGTGCTTTCATCAGTGCAGACGTGCTCTTAGAGGGATCTTTCCTGAGTATGACAGGGTAGCCATTAAAAAATTTTCTTTCCATTTAGAGAGCCAAATAAGGGCCAGCAGTTATGTTCCCAGTCCTAAAACATCAAACGAAAAGCTACTCCATAGAAGCTAGTTTGTGGTGTTGAGCCAAATATTCTCAATCTATATACAGTTGCTCTTCCCATGATCTGCACCCTTTTTCTTCTGACTGTGGGCAAACAGATTGCAGTTGCATTTGGGAAAATATGGGGAAAAACATTCTGTTTCTTCATGTATTTATTCTCTTGTGTTGCCGTGTCACTTCCCATAGAAGGCCCATGATGGTATTTATTTCTTGCATTTGGGTTCTTTTCACTGTTCTTCCAATGAAATCAGGGTTCCCAGTCAGTCTCCAGTTTGAGCTCTGCTCAACTCCAGATGTGCTTAACTTTGGAGATAAAGCTGCCTTAGATGTGCTTAGGCCATGTTCTAGGTACATGAGAGGGTGGTAACCCAGTAAAGCCCTTGGTCAATGTTGTTGGCAGCATTGTCACCCTACACAATAGAGGGAACATCATGTTATCGCTTGACCACTTCCGATGTTGTGTAGGTAGTGCTGATTGGTGGTTCTGTTGCTTCTCAAGCAGCAGCTGTGAGACTTGGGGGTGGGCATCTCTCAACATCCCATTCTTTCTGAGTTGTCAGGGTTTAAATGACATTTCCTTTTAGATGGTGGTTGCCTTGACAAAGGAAAGTCGTTCTGGAGAGAGAGTTAATGCAACACCGCAGGCTAGAGAAAAGAAAATATTCTTTGTTCTAAATGAACTCTTGAGTAAATCTGTCTTCTCTAATGTATGCAGAGGAAAGGAAATATTCTTTGTTCTAAATGAAGTTGCGAGTGACTCTGTCTCCTTCTAATGTATCACATTCAAAGGTTACTTCGATAAATGACAGTGGCTTGTTTTGTTTTAACCCTGGCGAATGAATGCTTTCATGGCAGTTCATCATCTTGAGACTGGTCTTTCTCAACAAGGGCTGAAAAAGAGATTTTTCTTTTCCCATTTCTTCAGGGATGGTACGCGCAGTATGGACACCATGTGGAGGTCACTCTTGTTATGTATGTCCCATCTACAATGAAGAAACATTTTTGGATGGTAGCTTTTCTGACAAAGTTGGCATTCTACAGAAGTTGAGAAGAAGAATTCCAACTAGATAGGTTCGTTAAAAGAATGGGCTTTTATATATTTATTTTAAATTATATTTTTAACTATTCTTCTGGTTTTCCTGTGCATTGTGGCCCAAAGCTGCTTACAATGTTATATATTTCAGGTTCCACATCCCAAGGTTCCACATCCCCCCATCTCCCCCTCCCTGAACCTTTTCAGTTAAAACGTGGTTAGATTATAGGGGAGGAAGGACTTGAATGAGCAAAAAGGGGAACTGGTTCGGGCGTTCAGGAAGTTGTTCAGAAGAGGGAGTTGTTCAGGAAGTTTGCTCTGGTGCGTGTCCTCCTCTCGACGCATGCGCGACTGGTGGCGGGGCGGCGGGGCGCGCCTGGGAGTGAGAGTCAGAGACTTGGACTATGAAGACGCCACGGCACCCAGTGCTGGATGAGCAATGCCAATGGGGTGGGGCGCGCCGGGACCGGAGGAGGGGGACTGCTCTGCCAAAAAAAAAAAAAAAAATCAAAATAATTTTCTTTTCTTTTTGGCGCCCCCTGCCAAGTGGCGCCCGGGGCACATGCCCCCCCTGCCCCCCCTATAGTTATGCCTATGCCTGAGATGTGCACTCTGCTTAGGTATGACTCAGGAAAATGGACATTACAGTGTTACCTTTTGCCTGGCCTTCGTCACCTGAGAGCATATCCTCTGAGATCAGTTATAAAATTGCTAATATTATAATGCCCTTATATAAAACTATGGTGCGGCCACACCTGGAGTACTGTGTACAATTCTGGTCACCACATCTAAAAAAGGACATTATAGAACTGGAAAAGATGTAGAAGAGGGCAACCAAGATGATCAGGGGCCTAAAGCACCTTTCTTGAGGCAATGCTACAACACCTGGGGGCTATTTAGTTGAGAAAAAAAGACTGTGGGGAGGCATGATAGAGGTCTATAAAATCATGCATGGAGTGGAGAAAGTAGATAGAGATAAATTCTTCTCCCTCTCACATAACACTAGAACCAGGGGTCATCCCATGAAACTGATTGCCGGGAAATTTAGGACAAACAAACGGAAGTGCTTTTACACACAACACATAATCAACTTGTGGAATTCTCTGCCACAAGATATGGTGACAGCCAACAACCTGGATGGCTTGAAGAGGGGTTTGGATAACTTCATGGAGGAGAGGTCTATCAACGGCTACTAGTCGGAGGGCTATAGGCCACCTCCAGCCTCAAAGGCAGGATGCCTCTGAGTAGCAGTTGCAGGGGAGTGACAGCATGGGAGAGGGCATGCCCTCAACTCCTGCCTGAAGGCTTCCAGTGGCATCTGGTGGGCCACTGTGTGAAACAGGATGCTGGACTGGATGGGCCTTGGGCCTGATCTAGCAGGGCTGTTCTTATGTTCATAAGAATGAACGCAAGTTCTTTATAAGTCCTTCATAAGAATCTGCTTGCATGCAGATGCAAAGATTGTCACTGGCATCTCCAGATAGGGCTAGGAGTGACTTCTGCCTGAAACCTTGGAGAGCTGCTGCCTGTCAGCGTAGACAATACTGAGCTAGATGGACCAATGGTCTGAAAGGCAGCTTCCTGTGTTGCTTTCAGAGTCACTACTAGCCTGAGCAAAATGGGTGCAGAGAGAACACAGTAATGCATCACAACATCTGATTTCTCCCATGTAGAAATAAGATTCCCATCTCTCAGTAAATTTTAGCTGTTCTTTTTGCTATGGCTGCTATGAATTTCTGGATCTGTGCAGCTTATCCAGAAATAAGTTCCTGGCATAAGCATTCAGAACCATAGCATTTTCTACAAGGCTGAAGATTGGTAGTTTTATTGTTTCTGTCCTCCCTAGACCTGGAAAAAGGCAAGATGGATACAAAGGATGGCCAAGGAAATGGGCTTCGTCTTGCTGTGTTGCTCTAGGAATCACTCCTGTTCAGGGGTTTGTCTCAGGACGGGTGCTAAAAGAGAGAGAGAGAGAGAGAGAGAGAGAGAGAGAGAGAGGAATGCCTTTAGACTGTCCCTTTAGCCAGGTTTCCTTTGCCCTCATTGTCTCTCTTTAACTGTGTAGAACAGGAGGAGTTCCTTCTACCAAGGAAACCCAAGTTGCACATTTGAATAATGAAACAAACTTGCACATACCTGCTCACTTAATTTGTTTTCTTGATACTTCATTTAGAATATTTGGCAAGAACTGGAAGAAAGGTAGGTGGGTGGTTATGGCAGAGTATGGAATAGGCAACTGTGGGGAAGGACTTTTGCAGGGTCCTGGAGCCCCACATCCCTATCACAGGAGCCCTTCCCTCTCGCTTTTGAGATTTCATTAGATGTTGCCCACATGTTTCAAAGATGCTCTTATCTCTATAACCATAAAAGTGGGAAAAATTGGGTGGGGGGTTAAGGGGGAAACAAAGCTAACAATCTCAAAATGAAATTTGAAAATCTGCTAGTTCACTAACTAATGTGCTTGTACACTGGGGCCTGCACTATCGCTCCTTAGGCAGAAAGAAAAGTGAGGAAAGCTGCAGCTTCTCAGCATTCAGGAAGCAAATTGGCACAGATGTCACTTCTCCCTTAAGGGTGACAAAAGAGGTGTATGGCTTGTCATACTGACGCTGCTGTGCAGGTGATATAGTATGGCTTTGGGAATATGTGCTTGCTAGGGGAAGCATGAAGATGCATAGTGCTGGCTGAGTAGTTTAAAAGAGGGGGCTACTGTTGTTTGTTTCTATGTGGGATGGCAATCTTTGGTTCCCTCAGCTGCTGATGGATATTGCTTGATGAATTGGGGCCAAGGAGACAAAGGTGGCTGAACATGGTCCTGTACTGGAAAGAAGAGGGGGCTATACCAATTCACATGGAAACATAAGTGATAAGCTACACATATATGACCAAGTCATTAATACATGCAGTGCTGCTGTTTAATTTTATTCTGATGCGTTCTGAATTTAAACAAGTGGTTCTAGTAAGAACTAATCTGCCTATTTTCCTTTCACTCTCTCCAACAGGATTAAATTTGGTTCAAATTGAAGTCCATAAGTTAAATCTCTTGTGCCTCAAATGTTCGCGTGTCTGCCATCTTGGGTCGGGGTGGGTGACATCCTTACAGATGACAGCATTGAGGTGTCCCTGTGTGTTACTCACTACAGCTGTACCAAATTTGGTTCAAATCAGACAATTTGATTAGGTCTAATCAAATGAGTCCTCGAGTTAGTGCACTTGTGCCTCAAAAGTTTACACGTCTGCCATCTTGAACTGGGGTGGATGACATCACAAACTATGCTGTTGAGGTGTCCCTTTGTGTCCCTACAGCTGTACCCAATTTGGTTCCTATTGGTTCAGGCATTGCAAAGTTGATGGGACACACACACACACACACACACTCACTCACACACTCACACTATGCCAGGTGATTTCATAAGCCTACTAGAAAGTGGCTAAAAATGCTTGTTATAACAAATATAACAGTGCTGGTTTTGGGGGGAAAAGAAAATTCCTATTGGAGACTTTATCACATCTTAGTTATCATTTGTTGAGCCAATTTCTGTGGTTTCCCACTTTGGTATTGTGTGCTTGGATATTGTGCTGACCACATCGCACCCTCATACCGCTTATGATAGAAACTGGCACACCAGCTAGTACAGACAGGAGGTTTTGCCAGAGAGGTGCTTTTGATCACAATATTGATTTGAAAGAAATAACCTGCCATCCGAAAAGTGAGAGGGGTTGATACACTGAGGAAAACCCTTCTCCAGGCAAACCGTACTTGTCCTCTCTCATAGGGTATTTGTTTTCCTTTCCCCCACCTCTGTGCTGGAGCTCATCAGATAGGGTTGTGTACTGAGCATGCTTGAGACAGGACTGGATCACGCGAGAGAGATTTCCTGCCACCAGAGGCACAGTAGCCCCAGTTCCAGTACTGTCTTCTTGTTCAAACACACAGGGCTGTGAAAGAGCTCAGCTATTTTGGCCTAGATTTTTTTCAGAGCTTTTCTCGCCTTTGCTCCTTCTTCCTCCTTCCCCCCCATCCTTAGATTGTGCGAGGGTGGGAAGGAAGCTGACATAGAGCCAAACCCAAATGTATCACAAATTTCTTATTTTGATTTAAAATCTGGCTGATTGGCTCCTTAGCATTTTTAGGGGTGTGCATGAAACCAGCTGGTTTGGTTTGAGTTGGACCAGGGGACCAGGCCAGTTAGGTTTTGCCCCCCATCACCCCCTCAGTCCAATCCGGGGCTGTGTGTGTTTCGCGAATGTAACAAAGAAAATTTCACTTCCTCCGGGGTCTTCTCCAAGGCCACAGTGGTGGTGGGGGGCATCCATGGAGGTTCCACCTCCCCCCACTGGTCTCTGTTACACAGGATCATGGTGGCCCCCCGCTGGCCATGCTGCCCTTGGTTTTTGGAGTTGCTCAACCTCTCAGTTCAATCTCATTGGCAGCTGTCCGTCCGCAGAGATTTCCTATTGCAGAGTCCCCTCCTCCATCTAATCTAGGGTGGCTACAACTTTACACATGGAGATTGAGTGCATGAACCTAGCAGCATCAGGGTACTTGCGTAGCATGCAAGACATGATCCTGGCCTCTTGGAGACCCTCCAACAGAACCTACCAAGCAACCTGGCTTTCTCAAAATGGTCCCATGCTAAATTACAAGATCCTGTGCATGCTGGATTTCCCCAAGTCCTCACCTTCCTTCAGTCTGGATTGGACCTCTGCCTGTGACCAAACACCCTCAAATGCCAAGCCTCTACCTTGGCTTTGGTCTTGAACATCTCAGCACCAGGCTCGAGTAATCGCGCCCTCCATCCACATGTCTCCAAATTCCTTAGAGGAGCCTCAAACCTAGCTCCGCTGCCTCTCCAGCATTTCCCATCCTGGAACCTCAATGTAGTATTGAATGCTCTGATGCAGCCTCCCTTTGAACCACTTGCTTCGGTGTCTCTCAAAAACCTTTCCTATAAAGTTCTCTTTCTAGTGGCTATCACCTTGGCCTGCAGGGTATTGGAGCTAGATGCACTCTTGGATTGCAAGGAACTATGCCTTTTCCAACCCGACTCTGTGGTCCTCAAGCTCGACCCAACTTTCCTCCCCAAGGTCAACACCACCTTCCACCATTCCCAGGACCTTATCCTTCCTTCCTTCTGCCCATCTCAGTCTCAACAAAAGGAAACAAATCTGGCATACACTTGATGTCCGCCAAGCCCTATGCATTTATATCAGGCACATTAGGGAGTTTAGCAAATTGGACTCCCTATTTGTATTCCTCCACTCATCCTCCCTGGAGAATAAAGTTTCCAAGGTTACCCTTTCCAGGTGGATTAAGGCCTGCATCTCCCTTTCCTATGAGTCCCTAAATCTCCCTCCCCCTGGAGGGGTTACAGCCCATTTACTTGGAGCACAGCCACCTCTGCAGCATTCTTAGCCCACAACCCGCTCTTAGACATCTGCAAGGCGGCCAAGTGATGGTCTTCCATCACTCCATTCATCTGACACTATAAAATATCCTCCTTCCTTACCCCTCAAGCCGCCTTTGGGCGTAGGGTTCTCCAACAAGTAGTTTGACTACATACTTCCCACCCACTGTCTCATACTGCTTGGGCATGTCCATATCTGATGAGCTCCAGCACAGGGGAGAAAGGAACAGTGAAGGTGAACATGTGAAGGGTTCTTTTCCCCTTTGACTGGAGCTCATCAGGCCCACCTGGATGTATATAGTTCTGGTTGTCCTTTCCTGGGCTCACTGCATTTTTGGATGGAGCTAGCTTCCTGGGATTGGCAGAAGTAGGATGCCTTTTCCTATCATTTGTACCTTTGATTGTCTATAACTAACTATGTGTTGCCCTTTTCTAGTTATATCCTCTTACCAGGCTCTAGGCCACTCAGCTCTTTCTACGACATGCTGTGCTCTCGCCTCAGTCCTGGATCTGGGGCTATGGCGCCTCTGGCAGCAGGAAGTCTATCTCACATGATCCAGTTCTGTCTCGAGCATGCTCAGTACACAACCCTGTCTGATGATCTCCAGTCACAGGGGAAAAGAACCCTTCACGGTAAGCCAGTGTTCCTTTCTGAGCCTTCCTCACTTGATTCCCTCTGCTTTGGCATATTAATCTGATAATGGACACTAATCCTTCTCTCTCTGACTTCTCTCAGAAGCAGGAACACAGGTAGCCATTGTCATCTCGAGAAGGTCATAGTTTTATTGGCAGCAGAGGACATGAGAATGACTGTAAACAAGCTATATTGCTAATTTGATAGTTGTGGTCTTCTAGGGCAGATGAGCTCCTGAACAAAACAACGTTTGAACACCTCACATGAAACTGATCATGGAATGTGTCACTTAAAAGTTGAAAGAAGTACTATTGGAGTGAATGTGTGTGGTGTCTGAAATATTAATTTCAGTTACAAAGGGTGGCAGCAATACCAGTAACCTCTATTAGATGGAGTGACAAAGAGCAAGACCAGATAAGCTCTTCAGAAGTGTTTCTGAATTTCCAGTCCACTGAAGGATTTAAATCAAGGTTGTCTGTATTCTAGACTAAGAAACTGCCTCCCCCGCCACCCACTGCCCCAATCCTCAGCAAAGGTTATTCCAAAATTCTGCCCTCATAAGAACCAAGTCTGGTGACCTGTAGAAATGATGGAAGTTGTTATGTTTGCACCTAGTAAACACATAGAAAGAATTCACATGGAGGCAGGGGAGACACACACACACCACATACTCACTCTTGTCTGAGTCAGTAGGCAATTGGCTTGCATTCTCAGCTAGCTGTTTACAGTGGTACAATAGCTTACACATGAGTAGTCCACATTTAACACATGAGTAACACAATCACTGCGCCTCTCTCTCTCTCTCTCTCTCTCTCTCTCTCAACAAAGCCCCCCCCAAATTATTCATATATTACGAATCGGACAATCTTTTTGATAATTGTTCCCTTTGATGTTACTACTGGTTCAACGATATCCTGTTCTACTTTCTTACTAGTCTTTCTTACTATGACATCACTGACAGTTCATCGTTCTTCCTTCAGGAGGTGCAGCTAAGTAATTTTTGAGTCTGCACCGAATGGCCTTTTGCCCCCCACTCCTGCAAGATGAGCATTATCCCCCTACGCACACACACAGTGACATGCTCAAGTTAATTTTAGATCCCACTCAGGTTGACTCAGGAAGCCCCCACTCTGAGTGCATGTGCTCCCACACTGCCTTGATACTGCTGCCCAGAACAAAACTCTAGGGATGTGCACGGACCACAGTCCGCATGTGCAGAGACTAGGTGAGTGACAGAGCTGTGCTGCCACTGCTGCCATCCGCGGGCTGCTGGGCAGGAGCTCGGCAGCAGCAGGAGGCTGTGTGAAGTGGTGGTCATGCTGGTAAGGACCATGTAGTCTTACTCCACCTCGAACCGCCAGATGGTTCCTTGGTTTGGCTGAACTGGACCAAACTGGTTTGCCAGACCACAGACAAGTCCGAATTCGGACCATGGCCCCAACTGCAGTCTGTGTACATCCCTGCAAAACCTATTCTGCACACAGATGACAAAAATTAACATGACAACAATCCATAGAACTGTAGCCTTTGAAATTGGTAGGCACATTGCCAGTTCTGGATGGGGACCACATTTCCCCAGAAGGAACAGGTACTGTAGTCTAGGAGTGCTTCTGGATCCAAACCTCTCCCTGGTGTGACAGGTTGAGGCTGTGGCCAGAGGTGCCTTTTATTAGCGCTGGTCTATACACCAGCTTTGGCCTTTTGTGGGGAGGAAAATGATCTAAAAACAGTGGTACATACTTCCAGACTTGACTACTGCAATGCGCTCCATGTGGGGCTGCCTTTGTACGTAGTCTGGAAACTACGGTTGGTACAGAATGCCATGGCCAGGTTGGTCTCTGGGTCATCTCGAAGAGACCATATTACTCTTGTATTAAAAGAACTACACTGGCTACTAATTGTTTTTTGGGGAAAATACAAGCTGCTGCTTATAGCCTATAAAGCCTTAAACAGCTTAGACCCAGGGTATTTAAGAGAACATATTCACTATGAGCCCCATCAGCCTTTGAGATCACCCGGTGAGGTTTGTCTGCAGTTGCCACCAGCTCATCTGGTGGCTACACATGTATGGACCTTCTCTGTCACCACCCCGAAACTCTGGAATACACACCCTGCTGAAATGAGAGCCTCCTCATCTCTGACAACTTTTATTCTTTAAAGACACATTTATTCACTCAATCTTTTAACTAGACTTGTTTTAAATTGTTTTAAGGTTTCAATTAATGTTGATGTAAGTCACCCAGAAATGAAGGTTTGGGGTGATGTACAAATATGTAAATCTATGTTGGTTTTTTAAAGCAAACCCATCATGCTTCTTGTGTGTTTAAGATGACATGTGAGATTTTGAAAAAACTGAAATTGTACTATGTTGACTTATTTTTCACAATGCTTTGTTCAATAGGTATATATTTGTACATACTTTAAAGATTTTTAATTGTTTAAATATACCATACAAAGGTACATACTCTTAGACCAGATCCTGGCTTAAAGCTTGCCATGAAAAGTGTTTGGGAAGTGAGGAGGGAGGTAGAGAAGTGGTAAGGATACTTAGAAGGGCAAGAGGTTAGCTCTACCTGTCCTTCCTAGGTAAGTTGGTGCGTTGGTTGCACTTTGGCAGGAAAGTGGAGAAAAGGTGTGAAGGGCTACAATCCGCGCATGTATGGGAGTTCATAGGATAGTGATCCAAACAGATTCTGAGGCCACGAGCTTTGGCCAGAGGTAGATAGACCTTGAAACATGCCCTGAGGCATTTTCCAAGCCATTCTGCCTACCCAGAGGGTGGCAGATTCCATGAAAGACAAAGAGGTTCATAGCCACTTGAACTTCTTCATCCTGAGTGTAACTTGCCCAACAAAGACAAAGGGAAGCTATGCAAATGTGACATACATCGTGTATAGAGTTGTGCTTTTAATCATCTTAAAACCAGGATGTCTTCCAGGTTAAAAGATTACACATATATAGTTCTTATGAGCCTCTCCACTGAGTCTTTGCCAGCCAATTTGTTAGTTCGATGTTAATGATGAGTTTGAGAAATGTGCCGCTTATCTGCATTACTCCCAAAGAGTGCTTTACTGTTGGATGAGAAGATTCCTCCCATGAGTTAGCTTTGAAGTAGGGTCTTAATAACCGGCATATCTCATTGTCAAAGGGGTTGGAGCATACTTTTCAGTTTTGTTGGTTGCTAAACCTGAAGGCATGCTGCCAGCACAGCTTATGCTTATCGACCCATTTGGAGCCAAGTTCCTTGATCAGGCAGGGTTAAGTGGGCACTAAGATCATGAGCCCATGCTCCCCTCTGATTGAGACACTGGAGCAGAGGGGTGCTCTCTGTGCTACCCCAAAATATGGCTTGTAGGCAACACAGCAATCCATGTTTTCTCCTACACATTGTGATCTTGTAAAAATGTATTTCTCATAGGTAACATTCCTTCTAGGTGCATAACGCTAGGCTCTTTTGTTTGTCAGCTTCATTATCAAAGTGAAAAGTATTGACTACCTCTCTGCCTTCTCCACCAACATGTAGAAATAAGGCTGAATGTAATTGTCTTTTTTCTTACCTACTCCACGGCAACACAATACAACTCAAAACCTTGCTTCCACTTTCTCTAGTTGTCAGCTACATTTCTTTCTAGCAACAACTTATATGGAGGTTTTAGTTGATCCGTTTTCTTGCTTCAGCAAGCACCATGTACTTCACACACCATGTTATGTTTGTACCCAGCAAACATATAGAAAGAAATCACATGGAAGCAGTAATACAAATACTCTTTAATTGTCTGTGTCAGTAGGCAGCTGGCTTGCATACGCAGCTTTTATTTCTACTCAGTGCTACATTAATTTACAAATGAATAGTCCTCAAACCTAACACAAGAGTAATATGATCCACTGCACAAGTTAAGAAACAGGCATATGCTTTCTTTTGTATAATCTGAGTGGCTAGACATGGAGAGGAATAAGGAATTGTGTTGGGCACTGAAGCTCTGTTTCCTGACCACTGGAAAACCTGCTGCCTCGCTTAATCCCCTCATTTTTGAGCTCTTTCTTGGTACTGCCCATAGATTTTCGAATCTATCTTCACAGCCAAAAGCACTAAAAACTGTTTCAAAAAATGAAGGTTGAAAAGATACCAAATTGCATGTTTGTGCAGCATGATTCCAGAATGCAGCCCTGACTTAAACAAATGACTTCTCCAAAGCCATTCATGCATAACCACCCCATGGCCTGCCAAAACTCCAACCTGCCAGCCCTCACAGGGCCAGCATTTTTTAAATCAAAAGTGTACAAGCCTCTTATAAACAGGAATGGAAGTTTCCTGTGGAATTAGAGCTTATCGTTATATGAATATTCTTAGCCATAAGCATTACAGAAATACAGGAACTAATTATTGGATGTATGAGCAAGTATTAATGCTTTAATCAGAAAGCTAAGTAGTTCCCTGCATTATATGAATGGAGATATTGAAGGACTTTCTTGACATAACTCACTCCTGTAGGCATTGCACTTGCTGTATAGCACCACACCCTGTAGCTTTCAAGTGTGCATGTGTGTCTGCATGTCATTCGGGCATGATGGAATGCAGAACATGCCCTGAATAGTCTACGATTCCTTGTGCATTACATTTTTCTTTGAGTGTAGGTGATTGGCTGGCTATTGAAGCCCCCACTCCTTTGTTTAGTAAAATATAACAGGAATGGCCCGATTTATGATTTGGGCACTGATTGTAGTAGGTGTTGATGATCTGGATGTGTTTGATCACTCTTTGGCTGCCCAAGCATAAGGATGTTGTGAACTGCATTGCTGTTGATGCAGCCAGGTCATAAGATGCTCCCCTCAGATATTTCTAGTCCCTCACTTAATTCAGTGGGAATTCAGCAGCATAGCTATTTGAATAAGCATCAGCCAACAGATGTCTTTTCTAATTGGCTTGGGAATTTTAAGAGATGCCTTATGGTAGGCAGAGGTTCCCAACTTTGGGTCCCCAGGTGGTGTTGGACTAAAATCCCATTACCCCCTTTGGTCATTGTGACTGGGGATAATGTGAGTTTGTAGTCCTACACCCAAAGTTGGGAGCCCCTGCTGTACGTTAGGAAGAGCTGCTCCTTAGCTGCCATGCGTGCAGTTAAGGATAGGGAATGGGGTGTCCAGGAGCAATGGAGATGTGAGCATCAAAGCTTTGGCCAGAATATGGCTAGAAACTTGGGAGAAAGAAGAAGTTCCTAAACTCTCTCATTGTGTGTTAAGTATAGTTTTGGGTAGTGCATCTCCAAGTCTGGCCGGACGCCTCCTCTCGTGCCCACCAACCACTGTCCAGAGCAAGAGGGTGTTCTCCATGGCTAGCGACATGGTCACACCTCATCGCTCATGCTTGGACTTCGCCTTGATGGAGCAACTAATCTTCCTCGTGGTGGATCTCCCCCTTCTGGGCTATGTCGAGATGGAAGTGGAGGGTGAGTGAGTGACTCATGTCTCATGGTCACCCTCACCCGCCTGCAACACCACTTCAGAGCAGCTCACCCCACCCTCACCCTGCCCAATGCACATGTGTCGCTGCCCAATGCACCCTGCCCAATGCACATGTGTCAACAGCCGCTAGTGCTGTTGACACATGCAGGCAGGTGCACATGCACACACTCCACTGGCACCACCCACCTGTGATGCTGTCCAACTGGTGCCCCTGCCCAGCAGAACTCAGGAGCTGTGGTGGAGCACATACACAGGAGCCTGACTGTATATATTGTAAATAGTTGGTAACACTTTTTAAATGTTCTACTGTATATAGTTGCTTGCTTGCTTTTTCCTTCCTAGTTAGCAGCACACACACTCATACGCACAGCCAGTGATGAGTCAGTGGTCTGGTGCCACCACATGACTGAGAGCCTTGCAGGCCCTCAGCAAAGCTGTGGTGGCCCTGCCAGTCTAAGGTGGAATTATTTTCATTTTAGCATTAACTCCCTTAAGCTGTGTCTGTGGTGGGTTTTTTTTTAAGGTTTGCTTTTGTTTTGTTTTGGGTAATTTGTCAAGTTTTAGTTGGTTTGTAGTTAGGTTTGTGGCTTGCTTGGTTTGTTGTGTCTCTGCAGATAGGTATGTAGCTTGTTGGGTGAAGGTGGTTTGTAGTTTGTTGTTTGGTTTGTGGTTTCTTTTTGTTTGGGTCAGGTTTGTAGTGTCTGTAGTTAGGTTTGTGGCTTGCCCACACCTAGGGTTCTAGTTGTTAATTTGGTTTGCGGCTTCTTGAAGCCTTGGTTAGGTTTATGTTTTTAATGTAGTTTGAAGTTGGTGTTTCGGTTGCAGTGTGCCTAGGTACTCCAAAGCGGGTCTGGTGGGAGAGCCCTGTGGGTTCCAACTACCACCCAACCCGCAAAGCAGTAGAGCATGCAGGTAATTTTAAAGGAATTTTTACGTATTGTAGATTCTCTTGTGACATAACTTTACTTCATATGGAATCACGATGAAGAAATGTTATGTCACAACAGAGACGTTTTGGTGCCCCTAAGTGCTATTCATGGGGAATAATGGGGCAGTTTGAATCCCCATTATTCTCTATGGTTGAACCTTTAGAACTGGCTTGAGCTGAACTATGCTTCCCAGTTAGCCATTCCTCATTCTGGCGACCAACCACATTCACCAGTTCATCCACTGTGTCCACCACGTCCATCACCTCCACATGCAGCATGGCCCACCTCTTCCATACTGCATGGGAGGGGTTGGCCGTGGTGGCGGCAGCAGCAGCAGCAGCAGCAGATGTTCCCTCTCTTTCTGGCCCTCACCAGTTAGCAGTAAGGGACAGGAAAGCAGCATGCATTCCACTGATGCTGTTCCACGGGTGAGTTGTGAAATGCCTCCAGGATGCCTGATACCTATTGCAGTGGACACAAGAAGCATGTGTGCCAGCACTTTGAATGACCTCAAAGTGCTTCCACAGATTGCTTGCACTTGCAGCGATAATCTTGGATTACTTGGGTGATGGTGTCTCTATTGGGGTTGCTGGCTTGGATGGCCTCATTCTTTATGGGGTGGGTTCAGTTCAAACTCGAGGACTCCCCTATTTTGCAAACATTTTAAGGGCAGTAGTACAGAAAGTTGCAGGCTCTCAGCAAAGCTGTGGTGGCCCTGCCAGTCTAAGGTGGAATTATTTTCATTTTAGCATTAACTCCCTTAAGCTGTGTCTGTGGTGGCTTTTTTTTAAAGGTTTTGTTTTTGTTGTAGCCCCACTGGGATCTCCTGTAGTGCAAATGGAGGAGTCTGAGGAGGAGTCTGGGGGGAAATGGAAACTAAGAACATTCTTGGGCCAGTTCTGAGTCAGTGGGCCCATAGAGATTCAAGAGACTAATTTTGAGGGCCAAACTATACACTGTTGTGTACTTTATTAGCCCTTGTGTGTAGGGATGTGCCCGAAGCACCTTTAGGTAAATTAGTAAGTGAACTTTAAGGAAAAGAAGAGTGGGTGCTTATCTGCTCTCTGCCGCCCCTTCCAGCTTCCTGCTGGGGCAGTGCACATTCCAAAAAGCCCCGCACGCCATCGGCACACCTGTGGCTTCTGTACATGCACAGGCACCATTTGCGTGATCAGCATTTTTCCATGGAGGGAAAATTCATATTTTACTCTTCCCACACACCAAAGCTTGTTTTGCCATTCCAATTAGTGAATTTAGGAGGACTGCTGCAGCTGCACCCATAAGAAGCTTGATAGTAATCAGCTTGCATCTGGGTCTCCTGCTGCCCCCTTTGTGTGAAGAGTGGGTGATACTGCCCAGTGTACAGTGTGGAGCTTCCTCCATTAAATTAGTGTTTTGCTAATAGAATTTCTGGCATGATTCCAAACCTGTAGGATTGAAAACATGTCTATAGTTGCTGCCTTCGGTCTCAGGCAAAGAGTAGGCCAGTGTGTGTGTCTGGTCACTGCTCTGACCAAAAGTTGTGTTGTTACTTTCTCTCTACCTCCATCCCCTGCTCACCCTTGCAGTTATTAGGCCAATAGAAGTGCTCTAAGGAAACCACCTAGAAAATATATATAGCAAAAATATTTTGCTATCACATGCATACACATACAGTCTTACTTAAATCAATGTTTAAATGGCAGGAAAATCAACACATTGCTTCGAAACAATCAGACTCTTAAATGTGGTAGTAAACTAGCAAATCAAACTTGAATCTTAAAATCTTTGGTAACATCCAGGAAGCCAAATGTGACTGAACCTTGTGAACTGTATGGTTTTAGATACTGAAAATAGTGGTATGAATTCAGTTGTGAAGTTCAGATTTGTTTTAATCCATGGTAGTGCTCTTTAAGGGAAAACATATTACATTTCAGTTATTCTGCATAAAAGAAATGCTTATGATACTCTTCTGAAAGTTTTCTCTAAGGAGAACTACATAATCTTACCAAATGGAAGAACATTTCTGGCCCCAGATTTTTCTCTCACCTTTCTTCTTGCCCCCTTTCCATAAGTGCTTAGCCAGAAGAAGAGGCCTAAGAAAATGAAAAATGACCTCTGTCTTTCACCAAACAAATGTGAAGTCTGTTTTCCACTGTGCTTCACAGGGAATTTGCTATGGAAGTAACTTGCCTAGGGAGCAAGAAATTGCCAGTTCGAATCCCTGCTGGTATATTTCCCAGACTGTGGGAAACACCTATATTGAGCAGCAGCAATATAGGAAGATGCTGAAAGGCATCATCTCATACTGTGAGGGAGATGGCAGTGGTAAAAACCTCCTGCATTCTACCAAAGAAAACCACATGGCTCTGTGGTCACCAGGAGTCGATACTGACTCAACGGCACAACTTTCCTTTACTATAACAGGAGATCTGGTCTTGCCGTACCGAGCATTAATGGTCCCCTTTGATAAGCAGGGTCTGCCCTGGTTTGCATCTGCTAACTAGGCAAAGACACTATGCTGGCCTTGGGCCGAAATAAACAAATACAAATACTAGGCAAAGAGGCATGTCTAGTACTTCCGGGTATATCTGGTAAATGGGGAAACAGGGCGGCAGGGAGGTACTCTGCCGTGCTAACAGGCTTTTTGGAAACTCTGCTCTGGCAGGGGAAACGGGGGGTGAGGGGTGGAGTGCATCCTCCCTTGCCCTTAAAGGCGGACCCCCCCTCCCACTGAACTTTCTAGCCGGCCAGGCTTTGAACCTGTTCTGAAGCCCATAATAGGGACTCTGAACAGGTTTGTGCACATCCCTATCTATTGCTGGTGTTCATCTTATTATTATTTTTTAGTTTGTGAGCCCTTTGGGGACAGGGATCTTTCTTTTATTATTTATACCGCCCTGAGCCTTTCTGGAAGGGTGGTATAAAATTAAATAGAATAAAATAAACAAACAAACAAACAAACAAACAAACAAATTAAATAATTTTTTCTATGTAAACCGCTTTGGACACTTTTGTTAAAAAGTGGTATATAAATATTTGTTGTTGTTGGTGACTACATGTGAGTACTCTCTACAGTAGGATATTTCTCTTAGGGGATGGGGCCATAGATCAGTGGTAGAGCATCTGCTTTCATGTATCAGGGGTTCACTCCCTGACATCTCCAGGTAGGGATGGGAGAGACGCCTGCCTGAAACCTTGGAGAGCTGCTGCCAGTTAGGGAGCTAGATGGACCAATGGTCTGACTCTGTGTAAGATAACTTCCTATGTTCCTATGCGGGCCAGACCTCAGTAGTTTATCATTTTTCTGAATAAAAAATGTGTTCGCTTTTTGATTTTTCATGCCTGTTTTTCAGATATTATTTACAATAAGTGACACAAACATGGTCAGAATTACCTTCTGTCTTGAAAGATTATTAAGTGATTTTGATTTCTGGCTTTGAGAAGGAGAAAGCTACCGATTAAATGATACTTGACCTCAGAAGTAGGTGAGAGAAGGCAAAGTAATAATTGTTCTGAAGTATCTTCTTCAGAACCAGCACCATAGATGCAGCTGTTAGTTTGTTGCAGCAAAAACAACAAAGAGCCTTGTGATGCCTTAAAGACTAACACATATATTATAGAATAAATATTCTTGCATCCATCACATGCAGGAATTGTTACCAATGCAGAGCTTTAGTCCCTGCAGAATTGTGGTACATTAAATGTATTCATCTTTAAGGTATCACAAAACTCTGTTTTTATCTAAATGTAGATTTCTGTCCTCTCCAAAGGCTATGGAACCCTTTTGCACATTTTACACTTGTCAAAAGGATTAGGTTTGCACCCTCTTGGAAATGTTTGATTTCTCTGCACCCATTCTGGGATTAGAAAGGTTTATTTCAATTTGCAATCCTCTTGGGCAAGGACGATGGAGAAAATAAGGTAAGAATTATTAGAACACCAGTGGCAGTTTCTCTCTCTCTCTCTCATTGTACATAGTACATGGGATGGGTGGTTCAATAGGACCATAGCAAGTTGGGAGAAGATTAACTCTCCCGTGCTATGGACCAATTTAGATCCAGTTTTCTGCATATTACAATCCAGTCCTCCATGATGCTTTTTTAAAAGGCCAGAACATGATGCTTTTAGTGTCACTCTTATTTTATTATTTTATTATTTATTTATTTATTTATTAGCACATTCCAAAGTACAGGGGCAGCACTGGAGAAGGCCCGTCCTCAAGTAGCCATCAAATGAGTTGGTGGCAACCGCAGAGGAACTTCTCCAGGTGATCTTAACAGGTGGTGGGATTCGTGGTGAAGACATTCTCTTAAATACCCAGCGCCTAAGCTGTTTAGGCCTTTATAGGTAATAATCAGCACCTTGTATTTTGCCCAGAAACCTATCAGCAGCCAGTGTAGTTCTTTCAACACAGGAGTAATATGATCTCTCCTAGATGACCCAGTGACCAACCTGGCCACCGCATTCTGAACCAACTGTAGTTTCCGGACTACATACAAAGGCAGCCCCACATAGAACACATTGCACTAATCCAACCTAGAGGTTATCAACATCTGTACCACTGTTTTGAGATTGTTCATCTCAGGAAATAGATGCAGCTAGCGTATCAGCCAAAGCTGATAAAAAGCACCTCTGGCCAATGCCTCAACCTGGCACACCAGGGAGAGCATCGGATCCAGAAGCACCTCCCGATTGTGCACCTGTTCCTTCTGGGGGAGTGTGGCCTCATCCAGAACTGGCAGATCAAAATTGTTTCCCAAGTTCCAACCCTGCGCAATAAGTATCTCCGTCTTATCTGGATTCAGTCTCAGTTTCTTATCTCTCATCCAGCCCATTACTGCCTCCAGGCAGGCATTTAGAGAGATTATGCCTTCTCCTAATGATGTTGACATATAGGTGATTTGAGTGACATATAGGTGATTTGGGTGTCATCATCATGTTGATAACACCCTGAACCAAATTTCCTGATGATCTCTCCTAGCGGTTTCATGTAGATGTTAAACAACATCGGAGACAATATGGAGCCCTGAGGGACACCATAGGAAAGTTCAGATTTGGAAGAACAACAGTCTCCAAGGGACACCATTTGGAATCTTCCCATGAGGTAGGAGTGGAACCACTGTAAAGCAGTGCCTCTCACCCCCAATCCCCTCAGATGTTTCAGAAGGATACTATGGTCAATAGTATCGACGCCACTGAGAGATCCAAAAGGACCAACAAAGTCACACTCCCTCTATCAGTTCCCAATTTTAGTAGGCCCTTAGTGGAATGGGGTTGGAAGCAAGGTAAGAGAGGGCACAAGAGTTGTGTAGAATACAGCCAATTATTGACCACTGGCCTCCAGACCTAGCTTTGACTTCTGAACCTTTACCTGAATCTTTGCTGTTTACCTTTATCCAAGAATTTTAGATATTTCTTTTTGTCCATGAGCGCTAACTGCTTGTTCTATATTGAAAAGAAAGCCAGGATTTTCCAACTCGTGCCTTATAGAATATGATTACAACCATTCAGAATTCTAGAATCCCTACCAGTGAGTTAACCAAAAAGTAAATATCTGGCTTTGATGAGTGTCCATTAAATGTATTAAATAAGATACCCTGATGTGTTGTAATAACAAGATATTCTTTGGAGGAATATAGTAGAAATTACCATCTTAAAAAATTCTGCAGTTTTCTGACCATCTACTCAAAAATGTTTTAACTTGAATGTGTTAAATAGCCAGCTTATCAAATGCATGTTGATCACATAATGCATATATTAAAAATGATAAAATTTAGTTTTTATCATCTTCTTAATTGATCATTTAGTTCATTCATCAGCCAGACAGTTTAGGAAGAGTGCTGTTCCCACAAGTGCTGTGAACATCAGCTCCTTTTTAATGTGTAGTGCTTGAAGATATTTCTTTATGTTAAAGTTCTTAATGGATGGATGTACACTACAAAAATGAATGTTATTTCCTTTAAATTCAGCCCTTGTAATGGTACATTTCTCATTTTAATAACATTTTAAAACTGCCTGGCTTAAGGATTTTCAGTTGAAAGATCTGCTGAAAATCCTGGCTTACATGGAAAATCTATTACATGAAGATATGATCTAAAATTTCATCAAATCCTTAAGATTTATTGTATCTCATCTGACTCGAGGCATGAGTACAAGAGAAAGAATTATGATGCATAGGGCCCCGCAGCAAAGGTGGATTAAAAAGAAAAGGTGGTGGGGTGGGGGGGAAACCAGGGTCAAGGAAAATATGTTCTATGTTTGCTGGTACAAGAATTCCGCCTGCCCCAACATTTCTTAATCACCTTTCCATCCAATTAGAAGCCCAAGGAAATGTACAAAAATGAGAATGCAAAAGTATTTAATGTGATTGTCCTGCTATTTCCTCAGCCTTACCATCAACTACTTGTTCAGGGTGAGAAACTATTCCCTCTGTAGGAATAACTTGACAGATCAACTTATTTATTTATTTATTTATTTATTTTTATTTATTTATTTAGCTAGCTAGCTAGCTAGCTTACTGTCCCTGCTCCTATGATGGGTGGGCAAACATGGCCCTCCAGCTGTGTTTAGACTACAACTCTCAGCATCCCCAGTCACAATAAATTGTGATTAGGGATGCTGGGAGTTTTAGTCCAATAACAGTAGGAGGACCAAGGTTGCCCACCCTTGTCCCATGACTTCAGCAACGGCCAGAAACCCTGCAATTAAGCAGGTGAAGTGTTTCTGCAATGGGAAAAAAGCGTCTGCCTTAATTTCTGAGTGTAAGGCTGCTGCTAAAAGGCACAGGAGCAAAGGCAGTTTTTTTAAAAGTTGGTAACTCTATTTGAGGTGATGGTCACTTTTTTGTACTTGATGGTAAAATTGCATTATATGTGCAGTTTCAAGAACACTCATCTGTTGTGTGACATGGGAGGACATTCTTAAGAGATTTGGTGAAGGTGAGCAGCAGCTTTTGATTATTGTGCTGTGTCTTGACTTGAGACTGGAAGATAAAACTTGATTGATAGCAATCATACTGCACTGTTCTTGCAGTCAGTATTCCCATAGTCTTCAACATTTCACAAAGAAAAGCAGGTATTTTTCTGATTCTCTCCTGCATACATGTAAGGAGCGAATCGCCAAGGAAGTCTAACACAGACACTTTGAATTTCAGAAGAGGAAATTTCTCTAAAATGAGGAGTTTGTTGAGAAGAAAATTTGCTCCAGAATGCATGGCGTGTATTTAAAAGCACAATACTAGAAGCCCAGTTAGAATGTATACTAAAAAGGAGGAAAGGTACCACCGAGTCCGGGAGGATGTCAGTGTGGCTAAAAAGTAAAGTAAAAGAAACTATAAAGGGGAAGAAAACTTCCTTCAGAGATTGGAAGGCCTGCCCAAATGAAGAAAAGAGAAAGGAACACAAATTCTGGCAAAAGAAATGTTTGAGGAATATTTAGCTAAAAGCATCAAGGGGAATAACAAAAACATCTTCAAATACATCAGAAGAAGGAAACCTGCCAGGGAGGCAGTTGGAGCACTAGATGATGAGGGTATTAAAGGGATTATTAAGGAGGATATGGAGATTGCAGAGAAGCTAAACAAGTTCTTTGCATTTGTCTTCATGGCAGAGGATACTGAGCTTCTCAGGGACAGAGGCTAAAGAACTGAGTCAGATAGAGGTGATGAGAGATGACATTCTAAACTGTCTGGAAAAATTAACCAATCGCCAGGGCAAGATGGCATCCATCCAAGAATCCTTAAAGAACTCAAATGTGAAATTGCCAACCTCCTTGCAAAAATATATAACTTATCCCTGCAATCAGGCTCTGTACTGGAGGACTGGAAAGTAGCCAATGTAACACCAGTTTTCAAAAAGGGATCCGGGGGGATCTGGGAAATTATAGGCCAGTTAGCTTAATGTCTGTTGATGGAACACATTCCCAAGGATAAAATTGTTACACATATAGAAGAACAGGCCCTGCTGGAGGAGAGCCAGCATGGCTTCTGCAAAGGTAAATCTCCCCTCTCTAACCTTTTGAAGTTAATTGAGAATGTCAGCGGGGTGGATATTTATTTATTTAACATGTTTGTATACCACCCACTACCGAAGTATCTAGGTGGTTTATAGCAATAAAAACTATTTTTAAAAAAACATACAAAAAGTTCATATTAAAAAAAAAATACCCATAGAACTATCAAATAATTTAAACAGCTTAACAGCTTGGCTTAAGAGATGTGTCTTAAGTTGTTTCCTAAAAGCCAACAGGAATGGAGCAGGAAGTGTGTCCCACAGCTCTGGGGCAACTACAGAGAAGGCTCTGTAGACAAACCTCCCCTGAAAATCTTAATAGCTAGTAGGGTTCATAATGAAGAAGGCGTTCTCTTAAATACTCTGGGCTCAAGCCATTAAGGGCGTTATGGGTAATAACCAGCACTTTGTATTTTGCCTGGAAACCTATTGGTATCTAGTGTAGTTTTTTCAAAATCGGAGTAATATGGTTTATTTGGGTTGTCCCAGAGACTAAGGATGTGCACACAGACCAGTTCGGTGGTCATTTTCTGGACCGCCAAACCAGTTCGGAGGTCTGGTAGGGACGTGCATGAACTGGCAGACGGCTATCAACCATACAGGTCTATCAATGGCTACGAGTCTGGTGGATATAGGCCGCCTCCACTCAGAAGCACAATGCCTCTGAGTACCAGTTGCAGGGGAGCAACTGTAGGAGAGAGGGCATGCCCTCACCTCTTGCCTGTGGCTCCCCATAGGCATCTGATGGGCCACTGTGTGAAACAGGATGTTGGACCTGATCCAGCAGTGCTGTTCTTATGGATGCCTTTGTACACGCATAATGCCTCTTGCCTTCCTTGTTGGGATGAGTTAATTTTAAATCAAGGTGATTTTACACCTTGAAACTGGTGATTTAAAGCACAAAGAAAATACAGATTAAAATAACAGATATAAATCAAGTTTTCAGTGGTGGAAATTCATACATTAATTAGGTACTGTACTTTGCTAAGAAAATCATTATCTTTTGAATTGCAAACAAGAGGCTTTATTCTACCTTGGAAGCATAATCTGAAAACTGTGGTTGGTTGTTTGATTGCATTAGCTTTCCTTTTTGTGTGTTAATCAATAAGCATATGCCCTCGTAAACATGGGGAAAATGCATGGGTGTGGGTGTGGGGGAAGATGCAAATAGGGAGCTCCTGCCATCTGCGTATACCCAGCAGCCTGAATGTAGGCCAGAATTCGAAAACAGAAACCTGGCAAATCACTATTGCATTGGTGTCACTCCAAAAACAAGATCAGGTATTTTATTTATTTATTTGTTTAAAACATGTTCATCCTGCCTTTCGCGGAAACTGGCTCAAGATGGCCAACAGTAAAGAAGGAAAACAATTAGAAATTTTAAAAAGACAGATATTAACACTATACATTAGATGATGCCGGGGTGGGGTGGGGGAGGAGAAGAGAAATGTGGCATGTGGAACTGTAAAATCCTATACATATATTTGGATAGGGATAACTTTGTACTATTTAGCAAGCAATAACCTGTCATAAGAACAGCCCTGCTGGATCAGGCACAAGACCCATCTAGTCCAGCATCCTGTTTCATACAGTAGCCTACCAGATGCATTGGTGTAGAGAGTCCTGCATTGGCTTCTGAATCAGATGTGTAAGGGTCAGACTGGACACGATGCTAAATGTGTCACTTGTGTTTCCATTTTAATTAGGATAGCAGGGGGTCCCCCAATCAGAATTGGGACCATGAGGAGGGGGCATTGTACTCTTTCCTTGGTGCCATGGTCTTGATGAAAACGGTTCCTCTGCAACTACTTATAGGCCCTGGGAGAGAAGCTTCTCTTGGCTCCAGCTGAACCTTCAGAACATTTCATAGAATGTTTTATTCTCTCTATGGATCTGGTCTTATTTGGTACAGAATATGAAATCCTCAGACTGAAAGCTTAGTTTCTGGAAAATGTGGCTTAAGTGGAATTGTCTTAACTCAGAACCTATTTTCCCATAGGAAACAATATTATAAATGGAGGCTTGGTTCCTGAACCAAGTTCAAGTTCCTGAAACAAGAGTCAGTATGGTGTAGTGCTTAGAGTATTGGGCCTGAGTAGGGAGACGTGAGTTCAAATCCCCATTCAGCCATGAAACTGACTGGTTCACTCTGGGCCAGTCACTTCTTTCTTGGCCTAACTTACCTCACAGGGTTGTTGTGAAGAGAAATATAATCATGTATACAACTCTGGGCTCCATGGAGGAAGAGCGGAATATAAATGTCAAAACAAACAAAAAATACCCTTCTTCTTCTTCTTCTTCTTTTGCTGCTGTCAAAGCTGGTGGTATGTCAGTCACAAATATGCAGCAGAGATGTTGATGGTGAAGAATCGGAAGTCTCTCATCCTTTTCTCCCAGTCCCTTCCTGGCTGTTCCTCACTTTTCAGTGGAAAGAAGGGAAGTCATTGGGTAGCTTACTTCTGTCTCCTAGGTAGTGGGGAGGCAGGAAGCAGTGTGTGGGCTGAGAATGGGCTGGGCTCTCTTCCTCTGAGCCTGGAGGATGAGGAGTGGAAGTGGTAGCAGGGGGATCCTCTTGTATGTGTGGGTCAGCCAAGCAAGGAGAGTGTTGGCCCTTTGTGGCAAAAATATGCTAGATAAAGCAGTGATCGGGAATACATTGTTATACTTTACAGTTTAAAATGAATCTTGCCGTGTATAAAATGGAAGGTGCTGTGTTCAAGATGGTGTTCTGGGCATTGTTCATACATGTGCGTCTGCATGATGTGCATGAATTGAGATGTATCCCTTCACTCTAAAAACATGGGGAAGTGGACTGAAACCTCAGGAATGACAGTGCTAGTGTGTACCTGTGCATGCTAAGAATTTTTAAAAGGCATCCTCAAAACCTCTATGAAAGGCAAAACTGGAGCAGGTATTTACTAGGGACGGTACCAAAAAAGAAAAAAGACTGCCTCTGAGAAATGGGGACAATTGCAGTTGCCACGTGTGTATCCAGTAGTCAGATCTTCCCCATGGGGTTTTTTAGCAGAAGAGATGGATGTATCTGTGTTTGTCTTTATACATTATTAGAATTGAAATCAAGCAACCTTTTCATCTGACACGTGAACAGAAGGCAACATTATTCTTTCCAATGACGCTTTTTGTTTTGTTCCTTTTGGTGGAAGTCGTCCTTGAAAATGTACCTGTTGGGGCCTCAGCTTTCTGAGAGTCTCTATACCTTCTTCCAAGTTAGTGCAAATCAATACAAGATGGCACATAGGATATAGAAACTTTAAAAGGGCAGAGGTATCGTTATCATCGGGGGGGGGGGATTAATTCCATAGTAGGTAATCCTTATAACCTAGGAAAATACCACAGCAAGCCAAAATTACAGTGTCAGTTTTCTTGCATTCCTATCTAAATTAGCATCTAATCTTACTCACCAGGAGAGTGAACAGTGAAGGATGTTGTTTATATTGATGCCTGTCTTGTTGTTCCAAACACAAGGTGGTAGTTGAAAATCTTCATGATCTCTAATCATACAAGGCAATTTCAGAAGTAAACCCTGCTTTCCAAAGAACGAACGCTTGAGAAAACTGTTTCATTCTTTTAGGACAAAAGCTGTTTGTATAACCTAATGCATTGGACTGGGAGATGGAAAAATCAGGTGTGTGGAATCTCTCTGAGGCTTTTGTCTTATCCTTCAGAAATGCAAAAAGAAAGAAAAAACGGTTTATCTGGAAACTGCAGACATTCAGGTTGGCCTCTGGCAGCTCTCAGTAACAACATCCTTACTTATTTCAAGGAACATGGCTTGCTTCTGAGCTATGGGTTCCACCTCAGTTTCTTAGTTAGTGTAAACACAGACATGTTATGCAAACATGGGGCTGTTGCCAAAAATTGAAGTTCTGCATTGAGTTTTCTTCCTCGCTCCTCTCCCCTCATGTATGAGTAGGCTGATGACAAAGGATATTTATATATTGCTTTTCAACAAAAGTTCCCAAAATGGTTTACATAAAACAAATAAATGAATAAAATGGCTCCCTGTCCCCAAAGGATTCACAATCTAAACAAGAAACACAAGATAGACACCAGCAACAGCCACTGGAGGGATGCTCTGCTGGGGATGGGCCAGTTGCTCTCCCCCTGCTAAATAAAGAGAACCACTGCTTTAAAAAGGGGCCTCTTTGCTTAGTTAGCAGGGGACATGTTCATAAATGTTCTGTACCTGGATCACATTAAGTTATGCCTGTGGCAGCTGCTATTCTTCAAGTTTAGAAGAATGTACTGGAAGGATGATAAATCTGACACATATAATGGAGGCAAACTCAATGTGAGCAAGCCCTAAGAGATCTATCTATTGTTCTTTCTTTCTTTTCTATACCACTCTGGGTGGGGCACAACAAGTAAAAAACAAACACCATTTAGAACAAACTATTTTAAAACAATAGAAAAACAAATTTTAAACCGTGCAAAGCCATTTTAAACCAATAAAAAAATACTTAAGAACAATCAAAAAACCTTGGAAGGCTAGGCCAAACAAGTACGTTTTTAGGGTTCTGCTGGTAACCTCTAGGCTGGATTACTGCAATGCGCTCTATGTGGGGCTACCTTTGTATGTAGTCCAGAAACTGCAGTTGGTTCAGAACGCAGCAGCCAGTTGGTCTCTGGGTCATCTAGGAGAGACCATATTACTCCTGTGTTGAAGGAATTGCACTGGCTGCCGATATGTTTCCAGGCAAAAATACAAGGTGCTGGTCATTACCAATAAAGCCCTAAACAGCTTAGGCCCTGGGTATTTAAGAGGACATCTTCTTTACCATGAGCCCCACCGCCTGCTAAAATAATCTGGAGAGGTTCGCCTGCAGCTGCCGCCAGCTCATCTGGTGACTGCTTGGGAATGGGCCTTCTCAGTTGCAGCCGCCTGGACTTTGGAATGTACTCCCTGTGCGCCTCCTAGAGCCTCCCCAACTTTGGCAACTTTTAAGAAGGCACTGAAGACACACTTATTCACCCAGGCTTTTAATTAGATTTATAGATTTAAATAATTTTAATACTGGGTTTAAAATCTATTAAACTTTTAAATGATTTTAATTGTTAATTGATTTAATGTTTTAAACAACTTTAATATTTAATTTTAAATATTTAATAATTTAATTTTTTTAAAATGGCCATTGTATATGCTCAAATGACCTCTGCAAGGCCCTGGTCTATGCTAGGCCTCGCAGAGGCCATTTGAGCATGTGCGGCGGCAGGAAAAATGGCCGCCATGCCGCTTTACAGAGGCCCAAACGGGCCAAAAAGGAAGGCTTTACGGGCTGTGGCGTTGATAAACTAGGCCGGGGGGGGAGCCGTCACCCCTCCATGGCCTTTAAGAAGCCCCCCAAAGGGGCTACAGTTACTTAAAAAAATTATTTACATTTTTTTTAAAATTCACAAATCCCCTGGACCGGACTGGAGGGGGGTGTTGGATGGGGGCTGGACCGAATTGGCCTGGTTGCAGTGTGCACACCAACTGATCTGGGCTAGCCGGTTCCGTGGACACCCCTAGCAGCTTGTCCACATCCTCAGGCATCTCAGATACAGTGACAATAGGGGCAGTGTCATGGAATTGATTCCTCTCTGCCTTCTAATTTCTGGCTGAGAAGAGGTGTATTAATAACTTTAAAAACATGTTTTAATATCTATTTCTATTTTATTGTCATGTATTTTAATTTGTAACTTTTAAATGTTTTTAAATGTGTTAAATTTTGTACACCGCCTAGAGATGTACATATCAATCGGTATAGAAATATGATAGATTAAATAAATAAATAAATAAATGTAACTAAGCACCCATCTCTCTCACCATCCCCAGCCTCTATGACCACAACATCGGGGGATACAAGACTGGGAACCCCTTTTGTAGCTTAAAGAAGAATTATTTGTAACTGGAAAGCTTGCGTGCTCTTTGTTGTATTGGCCTTAATAAAGAAGGGGCAAATTGAGAGAGTGAGCATATGATTGAGAAGACAGTCTGATGTGTGAGGGGAGAGGATTAACCTTTGCTGCTGCCCTAAAAAATAGCTCTTTTGTGCCTAAATTTCAGTTACAAAAACAAACTTGGGGGATCAAATCACAGATCTTGTGTGCAGTGGTGCACCTAGGTAATTTTGGAGTCTGGACCTAAAGGCCTTTGTAGCTCCCCCACCCCACAAGTTAAGCATCATCCCCCTATGCACGTGCACACACACACACACACACACACACACACACACACACCATAATACATGCAGCCTTTTTTGTATGTGGGTTCTTGAGGGCAACTGAATTCACAAGAAAATAAGAATATAAAACAGGTACATTTATGCAAATATGCATTAGCAGAATTTCAACACACGACATATTCCCATCCCACCAGGGGCGTAACAAGGCTGGAGTGGGCCCAGAGACAAAATTTTAAAATGGGCCCCTCGCTGATACACACACACACACACACCCCCCACATGTGACTTGCCTCTGAGGGGCCTCTCGAGGCGTGGGGGCCCCCAGGCAGCTGTCTCCCCTTGCCTAATAGTAGTTACGCCCCTGTATCCCATGTCTTTCTTTCCCCACTCCCAACTCTATCCCTAAAGCACCTCGCACAGGTCACTATCATACTTGACCAACTGGCGCAGCATAGGCCAATGGCACTGTGTGGTGACCATAGCACTAAGAACAGACTAAAGAGGATTTGGGGGCCCACAGGGAGTGTGGAGGCCCTGGACTTCAGCCCCAAAGTCCAGGGGTAAGAGCACCTCTGGTCTTGTGGGTTAGTCCTGAATTTGCATTGTGAGAAAGGGTGATTATATGTACAGATATTCTCAAGCAGGTTCCAGAATCTACTGATTTAAGCAGGATTTGAGAGGCAGTATACAACTTGATGACACAATTTTACCTTTATATATTGTATATTGGGCTTTTTTCATTGTGTATCTCAAATATATTATAAGTTATTTTGTTTTGTAGCTTCTTCTGTTTGCACCTTGCCCTTCTGATGTTGAGCAGAGACTCCATCCATTAGTGCACTTTCTTGGCCATCCAGTCTTTTCCGACAACAGTCTTGTTAGGCAGAGGGCACCCCCTCACCCCCAAAAGCTCTAATCTGCTTCCATCTCCTCACCCACAAGAACTCCTTATTCCAGCTTCTGCCATTTTTCTAAGATATTGAGAGACAGTACCCACAGGCTTTGCAACTTCAAAATAGAATAGATGGAATATATTTTAAAACCCCATTCACCAAGGATATAGTGTAGTCATTTCAGGGATTCTTCATATCCATGTTCCTGCCTATCCACCTAAACAAGGAATGCCTGTAGATGGGGAATTACAGTATATGTAAATGGTGCTTGTAGTGAGTAATCACCAATAAACATCATCTTTATTTACTTCTGCAGATGTAAGTGTCTTTCCCTGTGGCCTTATTGTCTTGTACTGTTGCAGTACAACATATTTTTGTTTTTCCAGGTGTATCCAGGGAAGTTCAGAAAAGCTTTTAGAGAGCTAGTGTATAGTACAGTATAGGGTATCCCTTGGAAGTTCAGCCATGAACTCAATAGATTAAGCAGCTGTAACGATCAGTCTCTGATCAGCCCCTCCCCTCAAGAGTAAACCGGAAGTGAACCCTGTCCTGACTGACAAGCTGGCGACCTCCAGGGATCAGCCAATCAGCACCAGGTGGGTGGGACCTAGAGGACCATGAGGCAGGAAGAGAGGGGTTTTCTTTGTTCAGTTGAAGCTAGGCTGGGCTTGTAGTCGGACGTGTGGCCAGGGAAATGGCTGTAGAAAGGAGAACTGCAGTTCTTGGATGATAAGACTTCAGGGGCTTGAATTCTCTCCTGGAGTTTGGAGTGAGTTCATGGGGGAAGGAAGCCAGGGCTTTTGGTTTCTGGAAGTTTAGCCTACAGTTTGTTAGTTTGTGTTAGACTTTTATTTTCTTTTTGTGTGCTCTATATATCCTTGCAACTGTTCTAGGACTGTGCAGTGGTCCCTCTAATTTTTTTCATCTCTGTGAGGAATGAGTTTTGCTCTGGGCGACAGCATCAAGGCAGTGTGCGTGCACCTGCATTCAGAATGGGGCCTTCCTGATTCAACTTGAGCGGGATCTAAAATGAGCTGAGCGGACATCCAAAAACCTGTGAGCATGCGAATGTGCCTTGGAGGGAACAGTGGGACTTTGTACCTGTAATGTAACTAAGCTAAGAAACAACAGCCTGCGCCCATCCATCCAGGGCATTAACAAAATTAAACTTTTAAGGGCACTTTTGTATTTTTTACATTCATGTTCTTTGCAACTGGATAACCACAATTTTTAAAGTGTGCCACTCCAAAATCAGCTGGAGTGGTTTTTGGAAGAAACCTTGTAATCTACTGAGTATTTTTACCTGTAACTAAAAGCTGAGAAAGCCTCAGATGGAAACAGTCTATAGTATTTTGAATAAAGTTTCTTTTTCTTTTTTGTTCTTTGCAATTTTGACCAGCCTCTTAGAGTGGATTTTTAACTCAGGAAAGAGTTTTACTCTGGTGCAAACATGCTTCAGTTTAATTCAGCTACCAAGTTTTCTCACCATGTGAAAGCTTGCATGTGGAAGGTTTTTGTACTTTCTCCATAGTAGGAGAAAGAGAGTTTCCCCTGGAATTCCACCCAAGTCTGGGGTGTGTGTGTGTGTGTGTGTGTGTGTGTGTGTGTAACTATGTTAATAATTGGGTGGTGGTTGCAATGAATAAGCTACAATGTTTTGGGGAACAGCCTTTGTTCAGAAAGCATGGGTATGATTCAGCATTTTTGCTTCCCTTCACAGGGGTTTGTTCTGAGACAAAGGCTGGGTTAAATCCACTACAGCAGCTGATCATATCTCAAACTTATATTCAGCATGCCCATCAGTAATACAAGGATACTAGTTTATATCAGATTCTTGTGAGAATCTGCTTTGAGGAAGGGCAGTAGCTCAGTCTTTGAGTCCATGTTTTGCATGCAGAAGGCCCTGGGTTCAGTCCCTGGCATCTCCAAGCAGGGCTGCAGAAGACCTCTGCCTGAAACCCCTGCGAATCAATGTAGGCACTGCTGACAATGCTCTGAGTCTATATAAGGTGGCTTCCTGTGTTCATATGTGATGTATGGAGTGCTTCAAGCACTTAAGCCAGCGATTTTATAGCATTCCCCATTTCTCACCCCACCCCCAGGTTGGAATTTTAACATTTTGGGCATAGGAAAAAAACATATAACATTTTAAAAAAGATGACCCAAAGATACATCATGGGTATACAGAAACAGTGTATTAACAGTTCACTTAACAGCAATGTTTCCATTTAGAGTGTTTTGTTTTGTTTAAAAAAAAACCCCAGAAGTGTGCTGTGATTTTGTGGAAAATGATGCTTTTTCTCTAAAGGGCATATGTTGATGGGAGAAGAAATGTTTTGTTTTTTAAAAAGTATCCAGACATCTGTCTCCAAAACAATTAAAATTAATATTGTTGGAAGCAGCAGAGCTGTGTTGGTGAATAGTCCTGTTGATGGAGTTGCAAGAGAGAAGTAGTTCCCAAATAATGACAGTATTCCATTGGTAGGTCTATGGACTGTACTAAACGTACTGAACTGAATATTGGCAGGTCTCCCTAGGGAAGGAGAAAGAAAGGAATATTTGGGAACATCCTGCTGCCACTGTCCTCTACTCAAAAAGTGCAGCAAAAGAACTCTTAATGGGCACTATATTATGTTTAAAATGACCTGCCAGGTTTTGGAAACCATTGTCCCATTGTCCAATTTTGGACTGCTTTTGGTTTAGTGTATCCATCATCATCCAGGAATTGATATCCAGCTTCCTTTTGGTTCATTTGTCACATTCCCCTTGACAAATGAAGCATGCAACTTGCGGGTGCTCCTTAGTCCATGGTTGGAGTCATGGCAAGGAGTGCCTTTTTCTGTCTCCTCATAGTGTGCCAGTTGTACTCTCTCTTGGGAAGCAAAGACGTCACCACTGTAACCTGTGCCAGAGTAACCTCTCATTTGTATTACTGTAATATTATCTATGTGGGGCAGCCTTTGGAGAGTGTTTGGTAGATTGCTGGTTTGAAATGCAGCAACTGGACCCCTGTCTGAGGTTGGTTGTAGGACTGTTATAACACCTCCTACCCTATCGGAGCTGCTCTAGCTACCATTTTCTTTCTGGTCTCAATTGAGAGTGCTGGTGTTGGTTTTCAAACTCTGCTCAGGACTAGATTAACTGAAGGAGCATCTTCTCCCATAATACTCCCACTTTTGGTTTACAATCTATTGTGGAATCTTTTTTACCCATTCTCCTCTTGGGATACCTAGACAGCACAGGCTTTTCTCCAGGATTTTCTTGGCTGTAGCACCCAGTAAGGATGCCTACTGTTGTGGCTGTCTCACCTGCCCTCTAGCACCACCACCACTCTGCTCGCCACCTCTTTGTTCGTGTGCCTGGAAGGGTCTTTGGCGGTGGAGTTAAAGAGTGAGAGGAGAGCGGACTAGAGCACTTTGGGAGACAGTCTAGCCCTCCAGTCTCTTTTCTATGCTTCCTCTTCTGCTCAGTCACCAAGGAGAACAGAGTAGCCATCAGCATGCTGTCATTGAGCTAAACAGCAGCACGTGGGGTGGGAGGTGAGGAGTAAGAGGCTACAGGTTTTCTGATCCCCACCTGGCAAAGAGGATGGTAGGCAACTATGCAGCTAGCAGCTCAGTGGTGGGGTTGCAAGTAGTAAGGAGGTTCAGGAATCAAATAACAATAAAACAGTAAACAGGCTGAGGCTGAAGATCTCCATCCACCTCCTGATATTACTCAGTCTCATCATCCCCAGCTGGACTTGGTTCTGACTACTCTTCCTGAGGTGACACCTGTGCCTAGTGTTCTTTCTAACAGGGATTCTCAGATGTTGTTGACAATTCCCAGAATCCCCAAGCAAAAGCCATTGCAGGTGGGGATTCTGGGAGTTAATAGTCAACAACATCTGGGAATCCCTGTTAGAGGGAACACTGCCTGTGCCTCATGAGTATTCCAGTATTAGCTGGCAAGCTGCCAGGAGAGCACTTGGTTTGCACTGCTGTAACTGGGCCTGGGCTTGACTGCAGTAGTGCTCCTAGGGTGGGTGGTGGTTATGGGGCCTTAGAGTGCTGTCTTTGGAGCACTGCCTTCCTCAGAAGGACCCTCAACATGATGATCCCTAAGGCTTTAAGCAGTGGGGCTGAGCAACGGAGAACCATCTGGATCTGAATTGAGAGCGTGGATGATTGTGGGTGTATTTTCTGATGATTTTCTGGCATCCCAGTTGGGGGAATCTCTGACACAGGTGAGGCAGCTGTAGTGATTGGGCAAGGGGTGGTGGCCATTGCCCCCCCTCCCCCACATGAGACTGCCTCATTAGGAGGCTGGCCCTGTTCACCTGGGTGATTATCTCCTGCTTTCTAGAACAGGGATTTTCAACGTTGGGTCCCCAGATGTTATTGGACTTCAATTTCCATAATTCCCAGCCAAAGGTCACTGGGCCTGGGGATTATGGGAGTTGACGTCGAATAACATCTGGGGACCCAACGTTGAGAATCCCTGTTCTAGAGGACTGGCCATAACCTTCCTCTTCAGGAAGGCCTTTGATGTGATTGGTTGCTGTTTCATTTTTGTCATTTATTTCTCTGCTGTTTACTGTCTTGGTGTGTTGAGTTGAAATGTGATTCTATAACCTATAAGAGGTTTAAAAAAACATTTTTTTGGTTTTTATGTTGTAACTCACTTTGAAAGACTAGCCTTTAGCTAATCAAGTGGGATTAAAACAAATAGATATGATATTTCTATCTGAAAGTCCAAAGTTGGACTTTCTCCAGAATTCACTGGTGAATGTGACAAGCCTGATTTTTTGATGTGGGCAGTTGCCAACAGACACTGTTGAATATTACCAGTGTCCAATTTTCATGTTTCATGGTAGTATGTATGTCAGTATACCATTACTGTGGGTACCATTATTCATGATGCTCTATTGAGGTAGAGTGAGCAGCTCATTATATAAATATTTGTAGTAGTAGCAGTAGTTATGTGATTAATCCAAGGTCACATAGCAAAGTCAGATTTTGGTTAACTACTGAATCCATCTTCATTGTGAGCTTTAGATTGTAACTTGATGTTAGGATTCCTTCCCACATTGCACATTTTCTACATGGAATGTGCTTGGATTTAGGAGAAAACTTAGTCTGTGTATAGACTGTCGTATGTGGCCAACTTGACCATATTGAATGAATGATTACTCAGATTTGTTAAGCTCCATAACATCATGCTATTATCTTCGGTAGATTAATTTTTCTCCATAGCCCTGTTCAGGAACTGGGGCACCCCGGTCTCCCAATTATGGGAAAGGATACAATCACACTCTTGGCTTTAATCTCTTCAGATGAATGCTGCAGTAGACATAAAGAGTGGGGCCGGAAGAGTGAGTGACAAGGTGGGACTTCTGACCCTAAGAACATAACAGCCCTGCTGGATCAGGCCAAAGGCCTATCTAGTACAGCATCCTGTTTCACACCATAGCCCACCACTGTCCAAGAAGCCCACAGGGCATGCCCTCTCTCCTGTTGTTGCTCTCCTGCAAGTGGTCAGAGGTGCACTTAGCAACAGACCTTGGGGATCAAGTCTGTGGCCTCTTGTCTTGGGGGGGCTCCAAATTATCTGGGGGGCCTCCCCCAGATCCCCACTGCTGCACCCCGTGCACCCTGCCAAGCTGATATTTGCCAACTTCACCATTGAGGTGTGTGAGCTGAGTGGAGCAGGCTCTCCCTCCGGTGGTGGCGGTGGCCGCTGCGGCCACTGCCACCATGGGGGGAGGCCTGCTCCGATGAGCTCACCCCCATTTCCCCATGGTGGATGGCAAATATCAGCAGGCACGGGGCAGCGGCGCAGCAGTGGGGCTCTGGGGAGCCCCAAGATCATTTGGAGCCCCCCCCCAAAGACAGGAGAAGCAGCAGGCTGGTGGCAGGTATCTATTTAAAAAAAAGGTTAAGGGGGGGCCTCATGGCTGTGGCAGGGGCTCAGAATCCCTTCAGGTCCAGGCTGCTTTTGGACGTAAGTGCGCCCCTGCAAGTGGTATTTAGCAGTATCTTGCCTCTGGGGCTGGAGGTGTCCTATAGCCAGTCGACTAGTAGCCAGTGACAGATCTCTCCTCCATGAATTTGTTTAAGCCCCTTTTTGTGCCATCCACAGTAGTAGCCGTCACCACATCACATGGCAGAGAATTCCATAGATTAATTATGCGCTCTGTGAAAAAGTACTTCCTTCTTTCAGTTCTAAATTTCCCAGCCTTCTGTTTCATGGCATGACCCCTTGTTGTAGTGTTATGAGAGAGGAAGAAGAATTTTCCTGTCCACTCTCTACTCCATGCATAATTTTATACACCTCTAACATGTCCCCCTGTAGTCACCTCGTTTCCAAGCTAAAGAGCCCCAGATATTGTAGCCTTGCCTCATAAGGAAGGTGCTCCGTGTCCCTGATCATTTTGGTTGCCCTCTGTTTGTTTCTGCACCTTTTATTTATTACTCTTCCGTACCTTTTCCAGTTCTGCACTGTCCTTCTTAAGATACAGTGACCAGAAGCGAACACAGTACTCCAAATGTGGTTGCACCATTAATTTGTATAAGGGCATTATAAGATTAGTATTTTTATTTTCAGTCCCCTTCCTAATGATCCCTAGCATGGAATTTCCCTTTTTTCACAGCTGCTGCACACTGAGTTGACAGTTTCAGCAAGCTGTCCACCATGACCCCAAGATCCCTCTCATGGTCAGTCACCGGCAGCTCAGATCCCATCAGCGTATATGTGAAACTGGGGTGTTTTGCCCTTGTAAGCGTGTTCAGTGGTGTTCTGCTGAACAGGGCTCATATGCTTGAAGATCCAGATGTGTTTATGGTTCTTATCTGCATTTACACTCCTTAACTGTGTTAACTTGGGTTTAGCACATTGCTTTCCTCTAATTTATTTTCCAAGTGCCTAAGAAAAACTGGGTCCTTCTGCTGATGTTTGATGAAGATTTAGGTCAATAGGTGTCCAGACTTGTCCACTTACTATGCTGACCGATTGTTGGAAATCTTATTTCATTTCTCTTATGAGGAGTGAATTGTGCCACAGCCGAAGTTGACTGTTGACGGTTTCCCCCCCCTTAGGGGGACCTGTTACTAATGTATGTTTTGTTTTCAAGCCTCCTTCAGTTTGATTAATAACACTTGTGAAGTGGGTTTTTTTGGCCCGCATAAAAAATAAGCCAGATAAGTGACAAACATTTCTAATATCTCCCTTCCATTCCATGAGAGAAATTATGTGAGCAGTGGGGAAAAGATGGAACTATATGAAAGAGAGAGCAGACTTCACTCCCTGACCCTCAATATATATTAAATCTGTGATGTGGCCACATTAGGAATGTGGTGTTGTGGTGTGCAGGTCTGGTAACCCCATATTTTAAAAGGATATCTTAGAGCTGGAAAATGTACAGAAATGGGCAACCCCCTGGAACGTCTGGCCTTTTAAGATGTAAATAGGCTGTTTCCAGAGTATTTGAAGGGCTGCTGCCTCCCACATGTTCCCTTCCCTGCCATGCCAAGACCCACCAGGGAGGCACTGCTTAGGATCCCCATGTTGTCTGAAGCTGGTAAAAGATTACCAGAGGTGTGAAAGTTTGAAAAAAAGTTATTATTGAAAGCTTGATTCATTTTGTAATTCATTCATTAGATGCATTAATGTTGTTAGTGATTTGGGAATACTTCATTTTCACAACTTCCCTTCCTTACATTTGCTCTTGATTTCAAATTAAGATCCCACCCATTTTTTTTGCTGCCTGAAACTTTGGTTTCTACCTTCCTATTGGCAGGAAACCTTTGAGCATTCTAAGACCCCTTCCAGTGGGCTTTTATAAGCAATGCAGAAGGTTGTACAGAAACTGCCTAACTGCTATAGATCCTGAGAGTGGCACAGCTGAAAAGGGACCAGGTTGGCAGATGGGTGCCAGTCTTAAGCAACAGTAGACAGAGGGTGCCATAATAGAAGCATGGAGTAGCATACCAGGGTTGGATGCCAGTCAATCTTCAGCTGAGTTTTATGCAGCAGAAGAGAAGCTAGACTTGAGTGCCAAAAGATGGGTAAGGGAAAGGGAAAGTGTGCTGTCAAGTCGATTTTGACTCTTGGCGCCCACAGAGCTCTGTGGTTTTATTTGGTAGAATACAGGAGGGGTTTACCACTGCCTCCTTCCGTGCAGTATGAGATGATGCCTTTCAGTATCTTCCTATATTGCTGCTGCCTGATATAGTACCAGCAGGGATTCAAACCGGCAACCTTCTGCTTGTTAGTCCAGCATTTCCCCACTCCACCACTTAAGGTAACTACCAGTGTGTCAAGGCAGAAGAGCATTGGACCAGAGATGGATGCTAGTAAATCTTAAGCTGTTGCAGAGTTTTATGTAGTGGAGTACAAGACAGACTCAGGTGCCAGCCACAGTCTTGAGGACAGAGAGCAATAAAACAATAGACCAAACTTGCCAGTCTTAAGCAGTAGTGGATGTGTTTGCAGGCGGGTAGACTTTGGTGCCAGGCTCAATATAATGTCCTCCCCCATGGCATGCAGGCTCACCCCTCCTGCCAGAAACAATAAAACAGTCTCAAACGAATATAATAGAACAATAATATTGACAATGAAACACTAGACAGCAATAAAATGATAAACAGCAGCAATAAAATAAAAATAAAAGCACCAACGAACAATGTAAATGCAGCAATAAAAACATTATGATAAAACCAGAAGCAGCAACAAACACTGTTCACTAAACACCCAGGAGGAAAAGAATGTCTTCTCTTGGTGCTGAAAGAATAATGAAGCCAGAACATTCCAGAACTGAGGTGAAAATTCCAGAACTACTAAAAAGCTTTGTCCCTGATGGCCACCTACCTCACTTCTGCAAATGATTACATCTGGAGCAGAGCCTCCCATCCAGATCTTAATGTATGGGCAGGTTTATGTGGGAGTAGGTGATTTTGCAGATATCCAGGTTCCAAGCCAGATGTTTGAATATTAAGTGCTAGGGACAAACAAGGAAGGGCCGCTGCCTTCATTCCCTGCTTGTAAGCTTCCCAGAGAGATCCAGTTGGCTATAGCTGGGAACAGGTTGCTGGACTGATGGACCTTTGGTCCAGTTCAGTAGAACAGTTGCTCACTAGGGCACTTTCCAGACTAGCTGCTCATCAGCAGCAAAATGCCTCCATTAGGGCAAGTTGCATTCAAAATGTAAACAGCAGGGGGAACAGTCTCAGGAAAACTAACAACCCAAAAAAAGCAACTTTTTCATGCCAGATCTACGACGTCCTAGCTCTATATTGCAGTGATTAAATTAGAAACAAGGCACTGGAAATGTGAACGGTACCCTGCTGCCCGTGTAGGGACTGTGGTATCACAACCCAGGAAGTGTGGAAGCACACTTCCGAGATACATCCTGACCCCATTGTAGGGTCTAGTCTGGAAAGCGCCTAGGAGAGTTTGAATTGTCCAGCATAGATGTGATGGAAGATCTTGCCTGCATCCGCAAACATTACCCTTGCAAGCAGAGATCATTGGAGTTCATAACTAGAAGTTCATAGCTGGAAGTGTCAATGAGAATAACAAACACTTCTTTAAATATATCAGAAGTAGAAAACTTGCCAGGGAGGTGGTTGGCCCCTTAGATGATGAGGGGGTGAAAGGGATTATTAAGGAGGATAAGGAGATTGCAGAGAAGCTGAATGAGTTCTTTGCATCTATCTTCGCTGTGGAGGATACTGACCATATACCTTCTCTGGAATTGAGCTTTTCAGGTTTAGTGACTGAAGAACTGGGCCAATTTGAGGTGACGAGGGAAAATGTTTTAAACTGACTTTAAAAACTAAAAATCGCCAGGGCCAGATGGCATCCACCCAAGAATTCTGAAGGAACTCAAATGTGAAATTGCTGATCTCCTAGCAAATATATGTAACTTGTCCCTCTAATCAGGCTCTGTACCAGAGGACTGGAAAGTAGCCAATGTAACTCAGATTTTCAAAAAGAGATCAGGGCGAATCCAGGAAATTACATGCCAGTCAGTTTAACTTTGGCCAGGTGCTGGGTAAATTAATGGAAAGCATACTTAAGGGCAAAATGGTTAAACATATAGAAGAAAAGGCCTTCCTGAAGGAGAACAAGCATGGCTTCTGCAAGGGCAAATCTTGCCTCACTAACTTTTTGGAGTTCTTTGAGAGTGTCAACAGGCATGTGGATAAAAGTGATCTCATTGACGATTGATTGATTGATTGATTGATTGATTGTTAAATTTATATACCGCCTTTCATTAAAAACAATCCCAAGGCAGTTTACAAAAGTTAAAAAACATATAATAAAAATGACAGTTAAAAGTATTAAGCTAAAAATATGACAACAAATCTTAATTTAAAATATATAATATACAAACACAAAAAACTATACATGGATAAAAAACACACAGAAGCAGCAATAAAACAATTATGTAAAGGCCTGGATAAAAAGCCAAGATTTAACAAGCTTTCTAAAAACTGTGTTGGAGTCCGAGGAGCAAATGACTACTGGAAGAGCATTCCAAAGTCTGTGGGCAGCAACAGAGAAGGCCCTGTCCTGCATGTACAACAACGGAGCCTCCCTCATTGTCAGCACCCGGAGCAGAGCCCCCTCAGATGATCTCATCAAGCGGCAGCAACCCTTGGGAGCAGGTGGTCCCTCAGATTTCCCTGGCCCAAACCGTTAAGGGCTTTAAAGGTCAACATCAGCACCTTGAATTGGACCCGGAAACACACTGGTAACCAGTGCAGCTCTTTCAAAATAGGTGTGATATGTTCACATTGGGCAGCTCTAGATAGAACCCTAGCTGCTACGTTTTGTACAAGCTGCAGTTTCTGGATATTCTTCAAGGGCAGCCCCACGTAGAGCACGTTACAATAATCCAACCGTGATGTGACTAAGGCATGGGTAACCATGGCCAGACATGCCTTCTTGAGAAAGAGACGCAGCTGGCGCACTAGCCGAAGCCATGCAAAGGCACCCCTGGCCACCGCTTCCACCTGAGCTTCCAAAATCAGAGCCGGGTCCAGTAATACCCCCAAGCTGTGTACTTGCTCCTATAAGGGGAGTGCAACCCAATCCAGAACCGGTAAAATCTCCTCATCCCGATTGGCTCTCCTGCTGACCAACAGTACCTCCGTCTTGTCCGGATTCAGTCTCAATTTATTAGCCCACATCCAACTCATCACAGCCTCCAATCCCCGATTCAGGACATCTATTGCCTCCCTAGGATCAGGTGTCAAGGAGAGGTAGAGCTGAGTGTCATCTGCATATTGCTGACAACTCAGTCCAAGTCTCCGGATGACCTCTCCCAGTGGCTTCATGTAGATGTTAACCAGCATGGGGGACAAAACTGAACCCTGCGGGAGCCCACAGGCCAATGGCCACAAGGCCGAGCAGTAGTCCCCCAGCACCACCTTTTGGACCCTCCCTTCAAAGAAGGAACAGAGCTACTCCAGCACAGTACCTCCAATTCGCATACTCAAGAGGCGGTCCAGAAGGATACCATGGACGATGGTATTGAATGCCGCTGAGAGGTCCAGCAGAACCAATAGGGATGCACTCTCCCTGTCTAGTTCCCAGTGAAAGTCATCCCCTAGAGCGACCAAGGCAATTTCAGTCCCATAACCAGGGCAGAAGCCAGATTGAGAAAGGTCCAGATAATCCCTATCATCCAAGACCCTCTGCAGCTGGGGCGCCACCACACGCTCTATCACCTTGCCCCAAAAGGGCAGGTTGGAGACAGGTCTATAGTTGTCCAGGTTGGAGGGATCATGGGAGGGATTTTTTTAAAATAATGGTGTTATTGAGGCACAGTGGCATCCTGCCCTCCCTTAATGAATCATTTGCCATTTTGTCACCTCCTTACCCAGTTTGGAGAGATCTTTTTGCAGCTCCTCCCAATCAGTTTTGGATTTCACTACCCTAAATATACTTGGACTTCCAAAAAGCTTTTGACAAATTTCCCCACCAAAGGCTCTTGAGTAAACTAAACAGTCATGAGTTAAGGGGACAGGTTCATGTGTGGATTGGTAACTGGTTGAAGGACAGGAAACAGAGGGTAGGAATAAATGAATAGTTTTCACAATGGAGGGAACATAGGAGCCTAGGAAGTGGGATTCCCCCAGGGATCAGTACTGGGACTAGTGCTCTTGAACTTGTTCACAAATGATCTAGAAGTTGGTGTAAGCAGCGAAGTGGCCAGATTTGCAGATGACATTAAACTACTTAGGGTAGTGAAATCTAGAACCGATTTTGAGGAGCTGCAAAAAGATCTCTCCAAACTGGGTAAGAGGGTGACAAAATGGCAAATGCAGTTCAGTGTAAGCAAGTGTAAAGAGATGCATATTGGGGCAAAAACCCCCAATTTCACATATACACTGATAGGATTTGAGCTGTTGGTGAGCGATTGAGAGAGATCTTGGGGTTGTGGTGGACAGCTCACTGAAAGTGTCAACTCAGTGTGCTGCAGCTGTGAAAAAGGCTAATTCCATGCTAGGAGTCATTAGGAAGCGGGTTGAAAATAAAAATGCTAATATTATAATGCTCTTATACAAATCTATGGTGCGGCCACATCTGGAGTACTGTGTACAGCTTTGGCCACTGTATCTTAAGAAGGATATTGTAGAACTAGAAAAGGTGCAGAAAAGGGCATCCAAGATGATAAGGGGCCTAGAGCGCTAGGCTACAGCATCTGGGGCTCTTTACCTTGGAAAAGAGGCGCCTAAGGGGTCTCTAAGGTGATTGAGGTGTATAAAATGCATGGAGTGGAGAGGGTGGCAGAGATAAACTTCTCTCAAACACACAATACTAGAACCCGGGGTCACCTCATGAAACTAAAGGTCAGGAAATTTCGGACCGACAAGAGGAAGCACTTTTTCACACAGAGCACAATTAATCTATGGGATTCTTTGCCATGGGATGTGGTATGGTCACCAGCTTGGATGGCTTTAAAAGGGGCTTAGACAAATTCATGGAGGACAGGTCAGTCAATGGCTACTAGTTTGGTGGCTGTGGGCCATCTCCAGCCTCAGAGGCATGATGCCTCTCAATATCAGTTGCAGGGGAGCAACAGCAGAAGAGAGGACATGTACATATCTCTGGCCTGTGGGCTCCCCAGAGGCATGTGGTGGGCCACTGTTTGAAACAGGATGCTGGACTAGATAGGCGTTGGGACTGATCTAGCAAAGCTCCTCTTATGTTCTTCTTCTTCTTTTTTTTAACAAATCTAAGGGAGCCATGGTGCCTAGACTAGGATGTTGAAAGCTGGAGTTATTAATACATTGGTTCTAGGCAGCTCTGTTTCTTTTCTAAGCATGTTATCTGTAAAGGGATAATGAAAAGTCCATTTACTCTCCTCCCCCTTGACAATGTCTGTCACTAAGTCCAATAATTCTGTCATGTGTCGATTGTCCAGCTCCTAATTTCCTGGGCTGAATCGTAGATCCTAAGGAAGCTTGTTAAGGCCTCTTATAACTTTTGCAGCACCTTTGTACACCACTTGTGTTGCTAGCATCTCATCCATATATTTGCCTACCCTAATATTTGAAATTTTCAAAATATAAATATCATATGGGCAAATGGGTTGTATGGTATTTGGTCATGGTGAGAAATCTGGTTTCTAAGCAGATGTTATTATTGCATTATGAATATTAAAATTGTTTCTATACTGCTTTTAAAAAATTGTTCTCAGAGGTTTCCATAGGAAAAGGTATAAGAAAATGACCCCCATTCCAAAATGGGCTCACAATCTAAAACACTCTGGAGACACCAGCAACAGCCACTGGTGAAATGCTATGCTGACAGTTGCTCTCCCTCTGCTGAATATATGTCTCTTTGCCCATTTATGTTGGTATAATATAGTTCATTTAGCTGAAAGGAGACGTCCATGACTGAACAAAGCATTGACTTGCATGGTTTGAAGATCCATGGAACCCAACTCTGAGGTTTTAAAGACTAGCATACTTTGAGGTGCCAAACCTCTAATACATTTTTCCAACATGAAACGGCTAGATAACACAGCATGGCCTGGCTTATTCCACTGTTTCTTTAAAGCTTTTTGTTCACCAAAAATGTTAATAGAAAGTGGCTTGAAACAATGTGTTGGTTTCTTCAAAGAGCCAGCATAATTATTTACTGAGTGTGCTTATCACTCTGTCTTGTCTATTACTCTTTGGAAGGTCCATCTGGTTGTCATGGTGACAAGAGATAGGGGCAGAGGAAGTGCTTGGTTGGCTCCTGCTCCAGTGTTGTTCTTGCCAGTGGGTTGAAGCACTTCCCAGCCCAATCTTCTGTCTTAGCCAGAAGGTTTTTAGGCAGTTGGGTCTTAGGGTTGCTAGGAGGCGGCATCCATTTAACTGAGGCTTATGAGAATGCTGGAGGACACTGGAGTAGATCTTGAAATGGTGGGCAAAGTGTTGTTTAATTTATGTGGCCCTCCTTTTGCTTGAGCTGGTGGCCATAACCAAACCTCAGCGCAAGTGACTTGCCCTGGTACCCCCTGGAGGATCTGGCACCTTCCTTTCCTTATTTTCTTCATAGTCCATACTGGTTTCCCCATTTAAAATGTAAACCCAGAGGTTGAGGAAGACTTCTCCTCTAGTAATTAACCTTTTAAAGGCTGTGACTGAACTCATAGTTCCAGCTAAGCCTTTGTGCTTGCGGCAATGTGCTCCTATCCCTCCTGAATTTCTGAAACCTGTGCCAGGACTTCGTTTGTTAATAAATAAGTAATAGGTTTATTGTTGTGACCACTGGTCATAACATAAGACTTCTTTTCGTAGTGGCCTCAACATTGTAGAATGGTCTGCCAAAGAAGTTTCACCAAAGCACAAGCATTTAGGAAATGTTGCAAAGTATATTTGCTTGTATGTTTTTGAACTGTTTGACTAGTTTTATGGTCTTTGGGGTATAGTTTTATGCCAGACTGTGACTTTGTTATGAACAACAATGAGCTCATGTGTGGCAGGCAATGAAAAAAGCAATGCATCTGTATTGTCTGCTCTGTTTGACTCCATTCTGGTGTCTTGTTTCTTCACCACTTGCATTTCTTCTTTGTGGCTCAGCTTCTGTATTTAGGATTGCAGTCTTGTATGTGGGTATATGTAGTGCTTTCGATAAGCTGCTGCTTTTAAGGCTCCTGTCCTTTCTTTGGGCTAGACTGGGTGTTGCCTCTAGAATGGCGTGGAAGTGGCATTTGCTGCATTGTGGCCGTGGCCGTTCTGTGTAAGTACCCTTGCATAGCACTTCAATGCCACATGGTAGGCAGAGTGCAAGCACAGAGGCCTCAGTACTGATGGTTGTGTGGCCATCAATACTGTGTAGACTCTGGGACCCGGTGAACTGATCCCATATACTCCAGTGGCAGAGTTTCAAGCTTGATTTAAAATGACCTGAACAACATGGCAGCAGCTGCTGTCCCATACATACACTGTGGTACCCTTCTAATATGGCCTTTTCTAATTTAATAGCTTATATAATCCTTATAGATTATAGCCACTTAGCAGTAATTTAAAGCTTCTTATAGGCTTGTTTAATAGTAGTTTTATGATGGGCATAGCCCACTGCAGTGCTGCTTCAATGCTGTTTTCAATGTATTCTACTTTGTGCTGATCGAAGACCATAATAAGGATTGATTGATTTGATATATAAAACACACTTTCACCACAGCTGGTTAGGATGGATTGCATAGTTGTTTTACAATGCTCACAGTACCCACTGGATTGTATGAGCATGGAATGTAAACATGTATTCTGCCCTGTGTGGGTGGGAGAAGCCAAAGGGCTAGTGTGTGGGGTGATGGTTTTTAAATGGCCTTGTAAAGTACAAGAGTGGGCCTCCTGAAAGATTTTTGGGAGCAGTAGTGGCCAGTGAGGCTGGCTTGCGGTGGGCAGTAAGGGTGGTGGGACATCACTTCAAAAACAGGCAAACGTACGTACCTGCTTCCAGCGCTGAGCATCCTCTGGAACCAGGGGCAGACAACGCAGCATCCCACAGGTTTCCATGCATGAGGTGGGATGGGTATCCTCACCTCAGGATTCTGGGTCAGCTGTCTCTGGTTCCCGAAGGATGCCATGTGCTGGCAGCAGATAAGTTTGCCTGTTTTAAAATCCCCCCCTCCCCCCTCCGGTGCCAGCTTCACTGGTCACCACTGAAAACAGTCAACCATTCTTTTGCAGTCTAGATCCTCTTCATGGAAAGTGTTACATAATGTGGATCTGCTCCGCCCCCAAAGTTTTTTAATATGCTCTAAACAACCCTTGCTTTGTAAACCAATATTACTTTTCAAGCATTGACAGACCAGAAGAGAATTAAATAATATAGCTGCAAGCGAGAGTTGTTGCCTCCCCACCAGCCTGTCTTCTACAATTTACACTGCTCACCTGTGCTTTCTTGCTGGAGGTGTCTCTGTGTTCAGAACTGTGCTGTGAATCAGAGTTTATAGTAACAACCAGCTTGTATAAAATGATAAGGGCTGGAGAAATGACACATTCAATGCTACAGAATGCCTTCCTTGCTGAGCCCTTTCCTCCATGTTTTGAGATAGTGACTTTAAAAAAAACAAACCCACTGTTTTCTTTCTGTTTAGGATAGAGAATGGGTTTGTTATGAAATATTAATGAAATACTGAACCTGGTTTTTGAATTCTAATGCTTGTTTATGCTTTAAAATGATTTGCCTGTGGGTTGTTGCTGAGTTGAAAATGCAGCCTTATTAACATGTTAGCACTGCAAAATTAACATCCTTCAATGAATGGTGTTTTGGTGTGTTTGGTATTATCTGAAGGGCTCCTAGTTTTTTTTAGCAATTCTCGTTTCAAAAAACCAACCAGCCAGATATGCAGAGCAGGCATTACAGGGCAGCCATCAAGGGCACAGGGCCCTCAGAAGGATCTCTCTGCTGATTCTTGAGACTACCTCTGGGTCACCTTGTTTGTGCGGTGGCGGCAGAGCAACTCTTGGGCCCACCCAGGTAGGAGGGTAGTTGGCCAAACCCACCTCCAAAACCTGGAGTTGGCCTTCCTGGTTTTTAGTTGAGAATCTTGGACATGATAAAACCTCATTGTTGTAGCACAGCATTCCCCTACTCAGTTTCATTCGTCTTCCTCATGTGCTCCGTGTTCCCTGAGCCCTTAGCAACAGAGGCCAAGATGGTGTCCCAGCACCTCTTCCTGCTTCACAACTGAACCTTGGGGTTCATTTGAGATCTTCAAGAGGACTTGACCACCTCCACACTTTCCAGTTGGCCCAAGATGCAGGCTTGCAGACTCTATTCATGCTAGAAGACTTTCCATCCAGTTCTCATTGTTTCACTGCAAAAAACCTTGGCCCTGCGAGATCATGCCGACAGCTCAGAATCTGTTGTGGCAATGAAAGAGAAAAAGATGGTGATGCCGGACCTTCCAATTTGGAAATGCCAGCTGTCTGAACACCAAGCATATTTGTGAGCTGAACACAATTGCCGAAGGCTGGTGTGTATATAGAGCGGCTAAATTGATTTTGTGTGGCAAGAGAACAGACAACACTGTAACCCTCCACTGAATTATTTCTACCTGTAAAGACTCTTTGGTGCTTAACTGATTTAAATAAACTCTGTCCTTGAAACAAGTTAATTTAAACAAACAAGCAAACAAACAAACATACAAAAAAGCTCATTTTTGTGTAGTTGATAAAATAACAGATTTCTTTACTGTAGAAAGAAAATATCATTGCTTTGGATAGAAGTTCTGTCTTTCAGACTTCTGCCAGCACCACGAAGGCTAGAAACTTGGGGTTTTTTGTTAAAAACAAATGAAATCATAAGGAAATGACGCAGCAATTTTGATGTACTATATAGGTTGAGAATGCAGGGTAGATTACTGTGTATTGCAGTATTGAGTTACAAGAACATAAATGTGACACAGACTGAAAGACTAGCTTAAAATTACCCCTGCCTTGGTTGATACAATATTAGGATGGAAGTATTCATGTATATTGTGATCGTAAAGGCATTGATTTCATATCTTAAATTAATACATTTTTGGTGGTGGTAATATGGAATTACCAGTGCAGAAATATATATTTGCAGACAGTGCATTGAAAGGCACATTTTCAATGGGCCTGCTTGCCCATTTCTTTTGTTGGGTGGTTGGGTGCTGGTAGCACCCATCATGACATATCACCTCTCCCACTTGGTGTCCCTAGGACCAATCCATTGGGCAGTTCCCCATTGGCTGAAAAAAACTGCACTTACTGAGTGCCCAGTTTTGCATTGCAATTTGCAATGCATTTTGCATTCGTGCCTTGCAAAACATTGCAGATTAGAAGAATACAGTAAAATGAATCTGTCCCTCCTAACACAGCCCCTCCAAATAATAATCACTGACCCAGAATCCACTATCTATCTATTTATTGCAGTTTATATCCCGCTCTTCCTCCCAGGAGCCCAGAGCACTGTACTACATGCTTAGGTTTCTCCTCACAACAACCCTGTGAAGTAGGTTAGGCTGAGAGAGAAGTGACTGGCCCAGAGTCACCCAGCTAGTATCATGGCTGAATGGGGATTTGAACTTGGGTCTCCCCGGTCCTAGTCCAGCACTCTAGCCACTACACCATGCTGGCTCACATGTTGCTCTCTAACACACAATTATGACTTCATCCTTACTTTCCAGTATTACTACAGCAGCACCCTTAGCAGCAAGCATAGATATAAGTTCAATTATAGCAATGTCTTCAGCCACATTTTGAGAGTGAGTACGTGTTGCAATGCAGAATGCAGAGCAGACCAATGAGTGAAAGCACATTAATCTAGACATTGAGCTCATCCCAAAGCAATCAGCAAGAAAATATTATAAGAGAGAGAGAGTTCAACTGCCACTGTCCATTTCTCACCACAACGCTAGCTTACAAAATGAAGCACAACTCAAGGAAGGCAGACACCCAAATTCTGTCCTTGTCAATCTGACATCCAGCAAAACCAGATTGTTATAGCAGCACTAACACAGCATATTATACTTAGTGCTGAGAAAAGAGAACCACAAAATCATGGGCCAATGGTCTGACAAGAAACAAAGCTTCTAAGACTCTTACCATGAGAAGAACTCTACTTTCTTCTCTTCTTCTTCAGCACACATGCCTGCCTGCTTGTGTCTCGATAACACCATGGCTTCAGATTGGTGCTGGGCCCTGGTTGACAGCCTGATACATGGGTCAGGCTGATACATGGGTCACCAGTCCATCATCTAATCATTGGCCATGACATGCATGTCTCTGTGTGTCAGCAGCACTAATGGACAGACTATGATAAGCTGGTTTTGGGGTTGGTCAGGGTAGAGCAAGCTGCCAGTTGTGTTGCTGTGTGTGGGTGTGACCATGAGTCAGTCATCCTCTACGGTCAGTTCAGGATAGCCAGCAGGGGGAGGTTGGCCTTCAGGAAGACCAGCTGCTCTACCAAGTCATCATGGGGTGTCACCACATCCCTGGCCATGGAGAACAGCCTCTCAGTCAGAATGCTGGTTGGTGGGCACAAGAGGAACTGTCTGGCAACTGCTGCCAAGTCTGGCCAGACTTGGTGACGCGTTACCCAAAACGGGACCAGCTCCATCTCCCTGGGCTGCCACTGGTTCCTGCAGGTACTGCAGCACATATTGCTCAGCACCGAGCTGCAGGGCTTGATGGGCTTCTCCTGTACTCCTGGCATGGTGTCAAGGAACCCCTCTGTGAATCACCAGGTGGAACACTGAGGTGGAACTATTGGTTCCCGTGGCACTGCGAGGACACACGCTGCTGAACCGGGAAGTGATGGTGATGCTTCTGCTAGTGGTGGACTGTGCACTGGCAGTAGGCACTCCAGTCCCCTCCTCTTGGTTGCACCCCAGCCTCCTCTCCTTGGCTCACCTAACCTCTAGAACCAGGACGGCCCTCCACCTGGGCAGCAAACCAGGAGTGACAGCTTTGTCCTTCATCCTTGGGTCACATAGGCAAGACAAAACATGCTCTGCTGATGCACCTAACATGCTGAGCCAACCCACTACTCCAGTCCTCAGCCAACTGCCAAGGGGATTACTTCCCCAATGGTCAGCATAGTTTGGAGCTCACCCATCATCTTCTTGAGAAGAGTGGTGGGCAAAGCCTAGCTCAGCACTGCTGTCTTGGCACACAAGCTGTTTATGGCAACAAAGAATAGCTTGAGTGCCAAGACAACTTTGCAAATGAGTGCTCAGTTTTGGGTTGATAGGTGACACACTTCCAAGCCCCACCTTCTTGCCAGGGCATGGATGGCCAGTTCTTATTCCTGCAGATGTTGTAGCAAGAGAAAGGTGGAGTTCCACTGGGTTGGAACATCCTGAGGGATCAGGTGTTCATATAGACCTAGCTCGAGCTGCCTCTCCTTAAGCATATGCCTACCCTTTTTGCTCCGGTGGAAGAAAGCTGCTATCTTGTGGCACCTCTCTGCAAGAGCAGTCGTAGCAGCAGCAGACTGATGCCCAGCACCTCTAATGGGGATGTCTCACCTGGTTGCAGCCCCGGAGGGGCCAAGCGCATCCCACACGACCAGGTTCAGAGTGCGTGCCATACAGCAGATGGACACCTACTGATCCTGCTCGGCTGTACAGCATTGTCGGTGACCCATGAACCCTTGGTGAAGGTGTGGCTGCCCAGACAGCCATCCCTCCACTTGGTGATCCATCTGCCATGTGGTCAGTGTACAACATCTGCACATGCAGCACAGCCCACCTGTGCTTTTCTGCATGGGAGGGGATGGCCACACCACCACCAGCCACACCACCACCTCACTCTGCTGCCCCCACCATTGCACCATGAGGGATGCACTGCCTACTGTGGTCATCCACAGATCTGCAGTGAAGTGCTCACTGGTATGCACAGCAGCCCTGATATGACCTCCTATATGCCCAGTACAGGAAGCTCCACCACCTGCCTGCTGAAGATGGTCTGTAAGAGGATATTATAGCGAGGAGCAAACAGCCAGAGCAACTGGCAGACTGGTTGTCCAAAATGACTGGTTGTCCAAAATGATCATCTCCCCAAAGGCCTGGGTGATGAGTTGAGACTCTGGGTGACCTGACTGCTTGCCCACCAACTGCACCAACCATGCAGGCAATTTCCCCTGTTTAGGAGCAGGAGTGGGAGCAGGTCCCTTGCCACTACTTGAGGACATACCAGGCCTATTGCTGCATACAGAAGGAGTAGGGACCCCTGGATTATGCCTTTGCAGGTGCTGCAGAATCCCTGATGTAAGGTGCTTAGGTTCCTTCCCTCTGCTGACCTGTGTCCGTCCCACAATGGATGCAGGCAGCATGGTGTGGATCACCAGGGAAGAGCTCAAAGTGTTCCAACACCATTCTGCTATCAGTCTGGGTCTGTTTCAGTATTGGTGGTGCTACTGGGGCTGTTGGTTTATTATGGTGGCTGCCGCCCCCGCCCTCTGTCTGGGGCTGAGAAGGTCCAGGAAGCAGAAGTACTTCCTCCTGCTCCTCCTCAGTCTCAGATGAGATGGGGATGCCAGTGGGGATTGGGGAGGATGGAGAGAATGATCTGGCTGAGCTAGCTGGCAATGACACCACCTCCTCTGCTGCCACAGGAAGAGCTTCTTCCCTGACAGGGGAGGACCTCCCCCTTACTTCTTCCTCAGCCACTACAGGTGGCTGTGCTGCAGACCTAAGCTCTTATCCTGGTTGAGCCTGCACACAACCACATCATCAGGGATGACTCGGGGAATAGGCCCCTCTCGCTGTTGCCCTCCATGACCAGCATCACCCCTCCTTCTTGCCTGCCACTCTGCTCCTGGCTCTGCCTCACACCCACCTGGACATCTTGGGTTGTTGATTTTTAAAAAATTGAATCCCTAACTCTAATGTGGGGTGGGGGTGGGTGGGCGGGTGGGCGGGGAGAAGAAGCATCTTTAAGGTGGGTATTTTTAAAAGGGGTTTATATGGTTGGGGTGTCTGCTGTGTGTGCAGCACACAATGCTATCTATAGCACTATAGTGCACACACAGAAACGGGGGGGACCCCAAATAAAAAAGCAGGCATTATTGCTTTTTTGGGGGGGGTCACTTTTTTTGGAGGGAGTGAGGGAGCAACAGTAGGATGTCTAAGGGAAGGAAAAGGGCAGAGGACCACTGTGGCATTTCTAACCCAAACCCACCCCTCCTGTCCTACAGTCTACTAGTACCTAGGCCCTATGTACATAATTCTGTTCTGTAAGGTGTGGGGGAGGGGGTTCACCTTCCAGCATCTTCAGCTGGGGGTTTCTCACATCTTCAGCTGGAGTCTGCCAGGTGTTGTTCTTGGAAGGACTCTTGGGCTGAGCAGACACTGGGACTCGACAGCTGGGGGGAGGGCAGGTGGGTACCAGTCAGGCACCCACCCAAAAAATCAAAACAAAAAACTCGGGGGAGACTGGACAGAGAGAGCCTGGCAGGCTGGGCACCAGACATAACATGCCAGCCTTCAAAAATAAAAACAAAATTGATCCAGGCACATAGCAGTAGCAAAGGTGCAGCTTGAGGCTGCAAAAGAAAAAAGAAAAAAATCAGCATAGCACTCCAGTTATTAAAGCCACTGGGGGCCATCTGCAAGCAAGAAGAAGAAAATCCACAGAAGAAGTAAAAATTCAAAGTTATTTTTTGAATTCAAAGCACCCAGTTAAAGCTACTGGGCTGATGAGGCAATTAAAATTTTTTACAGAAAAATGAAATCAGCACAGCATCCCAGTTATTAAAGCCACTGGAGTTTTCCCAAACAACAGGCTTTACCACGTTTTCTGCAAGGCTTTAGTGGGAGTTTGAAGTTGCCCCCCCAAACTGATGCAAAAAGTGAATTTTTTAAATCCCGGATATAAATTGGGGTACAATGTAACGTGCAGTGAAAAACTGCATGGTGTGTGAAGTGGTCCCTGATAGCTCACAGGAACATGGGAGTAAATTTGGCTAATATCTGAATGCACACCCTCCATTCCGAAGAGATGCAAACCAAAAGCCGGGTGTGAAAAACTTCCTGGGGGCTGGCGGAGAAGGAGAAATTAAGAAAGCAGCACCCAGTTAAAGTCACTGGGGCTGCTGGTACAACAAACAAACAAACTAGGAAGAAAAATGGAAAGTTGTTAGCACTGCCGGAGGGGGAAAAATAGAGAGACGAGTAAGCAGGCATTCACTTTCTGTCTCTCAGTGGGTCAAGCAAGACTCAGGCCACCACCCTGATCACCTCTGCTGTGCTGCTGCAGTCTCCGTCCTTCCTCTATATTTTTCCAATTCAAGAGGCACTGAAACACTTTAAAGGGCAAAAAACCCCAACTTCACACATACACTGATGGGATCTGAGCTGTTGGTGACTGACCAGGAGAGGGATCTTGGGGTTGTGGAGGACAGCTCGTTGAAAGTGTCAACTCAATGTGTGGCAGCTGTGAAAAAGGCCAATTCCATGCTAGGGGTCATTAGGAAGGGGATTGAAAATAAAACTGCTAATATTATAATGCCATTATACAAAATTATGGTGCAGCCACTTGGAGTACTGTGTACATTTCTGGTCACCACACCTAAATAAGGACCTTGTAGAACTGGAAAAGGTGCAGAAGAGGGCAACCAAGATGATCAGGGGCCTAGAGCACGTTCCTTATGAGACAAGGCTTCAATACCTGGGGCTTTTTATTTTAGAAAAAAGACAACTGCAGGGAGACATGATAGAGGTCTATAAAATCATCCATGGTGTGGAGAGAGTTGATAGAGAGAATTTTTCCTCTCTCTCACATAACACTAGAACCAGTGGTCTTCCCATGAAATTGAATGCCAAGAAATTTAGGACCACAAAGGAAAGTAATTTTTCACACAATGCATAATCAACTTGTGGATTTCGCCACAAGATGTGGTGACCGACAGCCAACAACCTGGATGGCTTTAAGAGGGGTTTGGATAACTTCATGGAGGAGAGGTCTATCAATGGCTACTAGTCTGAGGGCTATAGGCCACCTCCAGCTTCAGAGGCAGGATGCCTCTGAATACCAATTGCAGGGGAGTAACAGCAGGAGAAAGGGCATTCAGTCAGCTCCTGCCTGTGGGCTTCCAGTAGCATCTGGTGGTCCTCTGTGTAAAACAGGATGCCGGACTAGATGGGCCTTGGGCCCGATCCAGCAGAACTGTTCTAATATAAAGGTTCTCTCTCTCTCCCAGGCCCTTAAATACTTGTTTAAACTTCCTCCTTTGGCCTCCCCCCTCACTGCCCCCCAGTCAGTTGGGGCACAGTTGCCCCTGCCAACACTTGATCTGAATGATAACATGCCAACCAAGAAGCAAGGAGATCTCAAGCCAATTGGAATGCAGTGCCAGAAAATCAATCAGCAACTTGGAAAAATGGGACTAAAAATGGTGCTTGAATAATGAATTGATTTGAGCTCGAATTGGGGTAGTTTTGATTCAAACTGAAATCAGGCCCTTTGTTCTAAGGGCATTTCAATTCAAGTTTAAATCACTCAAAACGGCCCATTTATAGCTTGAATCTATTCAAATAGAATCAGTTTGCACATCCCTAAAAGTCATTAGCCAGCCATGTTCAGACATCCACCATCTGGATACAATGTAGCCAGGTTCAGGGGAAACAGGAGTGTGTCTCCAAACAGTGCTCCCTGTGTCAGACATGCTCTTGTTTCCAGAAGCAAGTGCTGAAGCCAGGGAGATGTTACAAAGCATAGGGGGAAATGTCTCTGATTCACCTGGGGACTGCTGGGAGCATGGCTGCGGAGTGCATCACTGCTGGGGTTGTGGCTAGCCAATGTGCTGTAATTGGGCTATTTGTCAAAGATGTGAGCTTGGAGAAGCATGGTGCTGGCTCCATTTTCACTCATCAGGGAAGCTTAAAGTACTTCAAACTTGGAGAGTACTCATTAAAAGTACTGTAAGCTCAAGTCAATATGTCCTTTACAAACTTTAACAGCAAGATAATTCAGTATCCTCACCAGTGTTCCCTCTAACAGAGATGCCCAGATGTTGACTACAACTCCCAGAATCCCCAGCTGCAATGGCTTTTGCTTGGGGGTTATGCAACATCTGGGAATCCCTGTCAGAGGGAACACTGATCTGTAGTACCTGAACTGAGATGTTTTGAAGCTTTGAACAGAGTAAAATGCCAATTTTCTTTTTAAAATCAAGAGGTCCTTCTTTATAGCTGTGAAAATGGAGAATGCCACCAGCTCGTCTAGTGGTGACCCAGGACCAGGCTTTCTCTGTGGCTTTCTCTCCAGGGCTTTGGAATATGCTCCCCAATGAAATAAGAGCATCGCCTTCTGTTTGTTTTCAGAAAGACCCTCAAAACTCCCATTCTCACAGGCTTTTAATTAGAATTTTAATAATTTGTTTTAACTGTTTGATACTACTATTTTTATTGTGTCTCGTGTATTTTAATCTGTGACTTTTAAATATTTTAAAATTTGTACATCGCCTAGAGATGTACATATCAGGTGGTATAAAAATATGATAAATAATAAATAACTTCCTGCTTCTTCCTCTCAGCTACTGCAGCTACTTTCTCCCCACATTGCTACTGGAGGAAACACTGCAGTCAAAATTATTCCCTCATCTCATAAGAACATAAGAACAGCCCTGCTGGATCAGGCCCAAGGCCCATCTAGTCCAGCACCCTGTTCCACACAGTGGCCCACCAGATGCCACTGGGAGCCCACAGGCAGGAGTTGAGGGCATGCCCTCTCTCCTGCTGTTACTCCCCTGCAACTGGTACTCAGAGGCATCCTGTCTTGATTAGGCATCCTCAGAGGCGTCTTATTGCTTGGAGCATCTTGCATCACTGCCTCCCCAGATTAGACATAAAAGGGCAAACTCTAATCCGGAGACGCAGTGATGCAGGGCACCCAAAGAAACAAAGTAAGCGAATAGCCTTGATCAGCAGGCTGTTTCCACCAGTAGCAGTGCGGGGAGAATGTTGGAGCAGCCAAGAGGAGGAAGCAGGAAGTTCCCTCCCTCTCCACGCAGATCAGCTGCCTCTTTTCTCCCCTGGCTGGCTGGACACTGTAAGTGTTTTTTTAAAAAAATATTAACTACCCACAGGGTGCATTCTTTTTCTTTTCTGTTCTATTTGGGGTGTGTGTGTGGAGGGGGGGCTCAGCACCTCCTGCCCCTTACTGAGTGGCCTCCACTGGTATTTGTGCTAATTTACTCTCTGTAAAACTGAAAATTAAGCAACCTCTCTTCTCTACCAACAAATACATGATTTTGTGGTTTGTCGTATGCACTTGCGTCAAAATACGATTTTGCAAAGCAGATAATGGAGAATTGTTCTTAAAAATGTATTTCTTCCCTTCCTTTGAAGTGCTTGCTTATCCTAACAAACTGGAGTGATTCCATGTATGCCATTCTGCTATCTGGTTTGAATTCACATTGGTGGTAGATATACATATTTTTACTTGTAAGTTGGTGGCTTTTTCTTCTTGGATGGACTTGTTGCAAGGTAATGCTTATATCTTTTATTTATGAGGAAGGTGTTTGCTTGTCTCACAGAATATTTGAATAATTTATTGATATTACAGCTGGGATTCAAAGTAATACTGCCACTGAACATGGAGAATGCACATAGCCATCAGGACTAATAGCCAGTATTAATAGCCTTTCTTCCTCTGAGTTTGTCTAATCTTCCTTTAATGCCATCTAAGCTCTACTAAGTTGGTGTGTGTTTCCTTTTTGGATAAACTTGTTGGGAAGGCAATTATCAGGGGTTCACATTATTTTTCAGCCCAGGTTCTCATATGAATATCAGCAGAAATTGTTGTGGTATTCACAGATACGGGAAGTCCTCTTCTAACTTGTTTGCTTGCTTGCTAGCTTCTCCCTCCCTCCTCTGCTGCCTCCACCTTTCTTCACCTGCTCCCTGTTCCTCCCTCCACCTGCTGTGGTGGCTGCCACTGCTGCTGCTCCTGCTGCCCACCCCCTGGCCAGTTGGTTTGAACACTGCTCACCTGCTTCCGAGCTGCCCCAAAGCCAGCTAGGAATGTGCTTGTTCTCCATTCCCAGCTGGCTCCAGGGCCTCTCAGAAGCAGGTGAGCAGTGCCCAAGCCTGGCTGCTAAGGCAGCAGGTGCGCTGGTGATGGGTAATGCAGCAGGTGCGGTGGTGAGTGGCAGCACAGGCAGGGGGAGCAGCTATGGCAGGGGCTGTGGTTGCAGATGGGGAAGATGGGGGAGCAGGTAGAGGTGAGGGGGCAGGCAGAGGTGGGGGGCAGCAGGAGCATATTTTGCACATTTTCTGGAAGCTTGGGAGCACGCATCTCAAATTATAGCTGCGCAATCGCATGCATACCTGCATACCATTTATGAGAATCCCTGGTAATTATGTCTGTATTTATGGATAAGGTGTATTTGCTCACTTATCTGCTAGTAATTCAAATATCGCTTTTTATTTTTTACTTTGATACTGGCTTGCGTTTTAGTTCTATTTTTTGGTTTAATTTTGTAACATTACAATGTAAAAATACATCTTAAGATGCTACAAAACTCTTTGTTTTTGCACTGAAATAAAAAGTAAGCATCTCCCTATTTTTATCCTTGAAATATTGGAAGGTATAGAAAATGGGAAGCAGCTTACTGAGTCAGAATATTGGTCCATTCCTGAGTGGAGCTACTGGTGTTCTCTCGCGTCCAAAGAACATGTGCCATGGGGTGGGGTAGGGTGCCAATGGCCCCTCAGCCATCACTTGCTGCTCCCCCTTCTTCCCCCATCCTCCCCATACTTTCCATTGTGGCTCCTGCCACCTATTGCTGTCCACATTGCCACTTGCCAGTTGTCTTGGCGGCAGCCGGGGGGGGTGGGGTGGGCTCAGAAGTAGGAGGCCTGTTCCTCTCTGAAGAGAGGAATGGGGTCTCCCTGCTTCTGAGTGTCCTCTGAGCGAACAGGGAAACAACAGCAGACAGCAGTGTAGGAGCAGTGGCATTGCCACTGCCAGTGAGTGGGGGAGGCATGTGCTACTGGACGGGGTGGCGGCACTGTTACCTTAATAACAGTCCATAAATGGGGTGATGTCCACAGTTTCTCTTCCTCTGGAGCAGAGACTCCTTACTCTGTAGCCAAGAGTCTCTCCCCCTTACCCCTTGTTCTCGAGGAAGGGAACATAGGAAGCTGCCATACACTGAGTCAGACTATTGGTCTATCTAGCTCAGTATTGGCTGGCAGTGGCTTCTCCAAGGTTGCAGGCAGGAATCTCTCTCAGCCCTATCTTGGAGATGCCAGAGAGGGAGCTTGGAACCTTCTGCTCTTCCCAGAGCAGCTCTATCCCATTCAGATGCAACCAGGGCAGACCCTGTTTAACTAAGGGGACAAGTCATGTTTGCTACTACAAGACCAACTCTCATGTAAATCCCACCCTTGGTACTGGTAAACTGTAAATGCCACCCTTGGTACTGGTATGAAGCTTTTATGCTGGTAAGAAGCTACTCCACATGCCTAAAGAAAATACAAGTGAGTGTTTAATTCTAGTGGATCTAGATTCAGTAGAGAGAGGGAGAGGAGAATTTTGGCATGCTCCAGAACCAAGTCCTTCAGACCCATCTTGCACATGCTACAGTGATTTGCTGATGCTGGCAAAGAAGGTGTGGCCAAAATCCTGAGCTTACCTTTTTGTTGTCTTAACTTGCATATTTGTGAATCTGAGGCAGATGCTTAAGCTCTCTCAATGACTCCAGTTCTTATGTGCCTGGGAAACCTCTATATGTCAAAGAGCTGCCTCATCAATTTTAATGCGTGTGCAGGTTTTCATGCTTGCTTTCCATCCTCTCCACAAAATGTTAATCTTGATGTTTCCTATCTCCATTCCTGTGTCATATTCAAATAATTCTGTTTAATTGAATGCTTCCTCCTACAAAATTGTTGCATGACTGGTTACTTCTCTTCCATCCTGAGAGTACAAGTTCAATAATAATAATGTCTGTAGTGTGTCCATTTTCCAGAGATCGCTTGACAGCCCATTATGATTATCAGTTAATGTTTCACAGCAGAGCTGTCATTCTTTCTTCCACACTTGGATGCCTTCCCTTATCCAGCTTCTTTCATACGCATTTCATTCAGATGATTGGATAATATTGATCCTTACAGAGGAAGTATTTTTTTCTCAAGAATATTCAGAGTTTTGCCATCCTCTTATCTCCCCACCCCCATTATGTAGCACTAAGTTTTATCTAATGATCTACACAAAAACTGGGGTATGTTTGTCCCCATTCTTCCTAGGATGCTTTTAAGCCTTGTGTATGAAAATACCCATAGACATTAACTCTGGGCACATTTATTGATTGATTAAGTGCCGCCAAGTTGGTGTTGACTCTTAGCGAACACATAGATTCTCTCCAGGATGATCTGTCTTCAACTTGGCCTTTTAGGTCTCTCGGTGGTGCATTCATTGCTGTCGTAATCAAGTCCATCTGAGTCCATCCACCTTGCTGCTGGTCATCCTCTTCTTCTCTTTCCTTCAACTTTCCCTAGCATTATGGGAAAAGGAGCTCGAGTGAGCTGGGTTTTTGATTATGTGTCTGATGTAGGATAGTTTGAGCTGGTCATTTGTGCCTCAAGTGAAAATTCTGAATTGATTTGTTCTATGATCCATTTGTTTGTTTTCCTGGCTGCCAATGGTATCCTCAAAAGTCTTCTCCAGCACCAAAGTTCAAAATCATCAATATTTTTTCTGCCCTACTCCTTCAAAGTCCATTTTTCGAGTGTAATGGAAAAAGCCATTGTCTGAACGATTCTAATCTTTGTAGGAATAGACACGTTATGGCATCTAAATATCTGTTCCAAGGCCTTCACTGCAACTCTACCAAGTGCTGGTCTGTGGCATATTTCTTGACTGCTGGGTCCTTTACTATTGATGGTCAATTCTAAAAGGCAGAAGCTATCCACCAGTTCCATGTCTTCATTATCAATTCTGAGGCTGGTTGCTGTACTCGTTGTCATTAGTTTAGTCTTCTTTACATTTAGTTGTACTCCCATTTTTCCACTGTGCTCCTTGATTTTCATTACTAGAGCTTGCAGATCATCCGCATTTTCAGCTATCAGAGTGGTGTCATCAGCATAGCGCAGGTTATTGATTTTTCTTCCTCCAACTTTAAAACCATGCTCATCTTCTTCCAATCCAGCTTCTCTCAGTATATGTGCAGCATATATGTTGAATAAATAAGGAGAAAGTATACAGCTGTGTCTTACTCCTTTGCCAATCTGGAACCAGTCTGTTTCACCATGTTCCATCTGGACTGTGGTTTCCTGTCATGTGTTTAGGTTTCTCATGAGAACAATGACATGTTCTGGGATGCCCATTTTCCTAAGGATATTCCACAACTTGACATGGTTGACACAATCGAAGGCTTTTCTGTAGTCAATAAAGCACATATTGACTTCTTTTGGCATTCTCAATTATCCAGCATGCATCAGCAATGTCTCTTGTTCCTCTGCCTTTTCTGAAACCAGCTTGAACATCCAGCATTTCCCTTTCCATGTAGGGCTATAATCTGCATTGGATGATCCTGAGCATTATTTTGCTAGTATGTGAAATCAAGGATATTGTGCGATGGTTAGTGCAATCTGTTAAGTCTTCTTTCTTTGGTATGGGTATGTAGGCTGACCCATTCCAATCTGTTGGCCACTGTGTCATTTTACAGACTTGCTGGCATAGTTTGGTTAGAGCCTTGACAAGGCTAAATATGGCAAGCAACAGATTCTTCTTCTGTTGCTTGCCATATTTCTGTAGCTATTCCATCAATTCCTGTAGCCTTCCGACTTGGTAATGACCAGAGTGCTGATCTAACTTCACCTTCCCAAACTAGATGTTCTTGCAAGTAGGGAATATCTTCTAGAGCAGGGGTCCTCAACACTGGGTCCCCAGATGCTATTGGACTTCAACTCCTATAATCCCCAGCCCCAGCGGACTTTGGTTGGGGATTATGGGAGTTGAAGTCCAATAACCTCTGGGGACCCAACCTTTAGAATCCCTGTTCTAGAGTATCTTGGATGTTGATATCCCTGCTGTACAGATTTTCAGTATACTCCTTCCATCTCTGTTTGATCTTCTCTGAATTAGTTACTGCCTGTCCTTTGGCATCCCTTAACATACCAATTCGAGGTTCGAACCTCCTTCTGAGTTCAGAGAATTTTTGGAAAACTTTCCTTGTTTTTCTGTGTCTGTTTCCATCCTCAAGGTCTTTACAGATGTCATTGTAGTACTGCTCCTAGTCTCTTCTAACAGCTTTCTGAAATTCCCTTTTAAGTTCCTTCCTGAGGTCTTTATCTTTCTTGAAGTTGGCTTCTCTCCTCCTCTTGGCAATTTCCACCATCTGTTCTGACATCCATTTTGCTTTCTTCTGTTTCTTGGTCTTTAGCAGTCTCTTTTCACATTCATCCTTAACAACTTGTTTGATTTCATTCCACAGTTCCTCTGGTTCCCTGTCAATGAGGTTCAGAACTCCAAAGTAGTTCCTGATATTCTCCTTGAAAATGGTGGGTATATTTTTCAAGATCATATTGTGGAAACTGGATAGCTTTGTTCTTCCGTTTTAGCTTGACTTGGAACTCGCACATGAGTGGTTCGTGATCTGTTCCACAATCAGCCCCCGGCCATGTTTTTGCTGTTATTACTGAGCTCTTCCACCTCCTTGGACCAATAATTAATTAATTTGATTTCTGTATACTCCATCTGGTGATGTCCATGTGTATAGGCACCGCTTTGGTTGTTTGAAGGATGTGTTAGCAATGAAGGTTTGGCAAAAACTAATAAATCATTCTCTGCTTAATTTCTGTTTCCTAGGCCATACAGTCTGTGTATTCCTCCTTACCATTTCCAGGTTTGGCACTGCAGTCTCCAACCACCACCACCAGCACATCTTGCTTGTATGTTCTGTCAATTTCAGACTGAACTGGAGCATAAAACCCATCAACTTCCTTTTCTTCTGCATCCATTGTTGGGGCATAGACTTGAAGAACTGTCATGTTAAAGGGTTGTCCATGAAATCTAATTGATATTAGTTGGCCACTGACCACATTGTACCCAAGTACTGTCATTGCTCTATCCTTCCTGACTGTGAAAGCAACACCGTCCCTCCTTTGTTTTTCATGTCCTGAGTAGCAAACAGTATGATTTTCTGACTGCAAGTGTCCCATTCCAGTCCATTTTAATTCACTGATGCTCAAGATGTCAATCTGTAGTCAATACATTTCATCTTTCACTGTGTTCACTATGGGAACATTCCCATATTCATGCTTCTTACATTCCACGTTCCCATTGTAATTCTGTCTTTGCAGCTTCAGATTTTCTTTTCCCACATGGCACATAACTATTGTATATGATGGACTGTTGCCAAATTGCACATGGTTCAGACATAATACTAGAGCATGATTTGGTGCTACAAGAACAAGGGTTCAAGAAGCCTACCACTCTATTTTATGAACCTATGCTGCTGCTGTTAATGCTGCTGCTGCTACTGCTACTACTACTACTACTACTAATAATAATAATAATAATAATAATAATAATATTAATATTTATATACTGTACCACTTTTTGACAAAGGTTCCTAAAGCAGTTTACATCGAGAAATACATAATAAATATATAAGATGGATGTCCACTTAGCTCAATATTGTATACACTGAATGACAGCATTCTTCAGACTTCAGCCAGGGATCTTTCCCAATCCTACTGGGAGATGCCAGAATCTGGATCTGGGACTTTCTGCATGCAAGGCATGTGCTCTATCATTGACCTGCATACTCTTCCTCAAATATAACTGTGCCTTTCTGTTTCTTTAAAATGCCTCACCATGGATACAAAAAACAGTAAATTGATCAACAAAGTATAAAATCACCAACAGACAGAAAAACTAAATGTTAAACCAAGGCACGAGGCAGTCCCTCCGCCGTGATTTTCTGCTTTGAGGCAAACCATCATTTTCCTTTTCTGGCAATTCAGGATTTGTGGTTGTCCTGAAGCTAGAGCTGGACCTTAGTTTTCTGGTTTGGGTGAAGTGTCAAATTTGTTTTGCCTCAAAGCATGAAAAGAGGGAGGGAATTGCCCTGCATGAGGGGAAGGAACAGGTATGCCAACACAAGGCTCCTTTTTAAGACTTGTTCTCATGATGCCAAAGCATGGTTTTGTGTAATGTAACATCTGAACTGACTCAGGTGTGCAGTGGCTTTACCATACTACTGAACTGAAGCAGTGTGCTTTCAGTTTGCTTTTGGAATCTTGGCATGTGGCTTTTATTTCTGCCAGAAGCACTCCTTGTTCATGTCCCTCACCTGATTTGCATGGCCTGTGAAAATGCAACTGGGACAAAAGCTTGATGGAGCTCAATTGGCAGGGGCCACCGGGAAATGAAAGCCTGACACTGCTGTGGGATTGAGGTGTTTTTTGTTTTTGTTTTTGGCCCCTATTCTAGTGAACATAAATGGTGTTTGTGGAGCTATGTTACTTTCATACCAGCTGAAGGTATGATGAGTCATAATGAGGCTTTATTCCTTGCCTTGACAAATTTAGATTTCATTGTTGTAGGAGAGGTTTAATACACATTTTTCTAGAAGACCAACATTTTGTTTTAGTTATATTGATTAGTTGTATCTTCTTTAAATGAAATCTGGCACAGGTAACCTGCCTTTCAAAAAAACAAAAATGCACACACTGCTGTTTATATACTGTTTTTATAAATTTATTAAGTGGAGTTGTGTCTGATTCCAGGGCAGTATACTATGTTACCAGATATAATTTACCATATTAAAGATAACAGAAGCCTTATAGTTTCTTTTGGAAGTAATATAAGCCATATTTTCAGGAATATGAAATCCATGTTGCAGCAGGATGTGAGCAGGTCACAAAAGTCACAGTCATGGACACATGTGATGGTATTGCACCATAGACCAGGGGCTAGCATGGAACATGAATGAGGCCAGCACAGATCAACAACTGTAAGGGTCTCCCTAGACTGGACCACATCTTTAGTTGTTTAAAGGAATACTGCAGCATTATCAGTTTTGCACTTTATAACTGTGTGTGTTATAAGGTTGGTAAAAATTTAGATCTTCAAAAACATCTAGGCCAGAGGCTTAGGGTCATGTTTGTAATGATTAGCCCTGAACTCTGCAAAGGGTTCCACCAAATTAGGTGTGTGCATGCATGTGCACACATGCAACTACCAGGTTATAAATCTAAATAAGAAACTGAGGATTACACTGGAGGAAAGGAGTCATAGCTGGAATCTCTCATCGCTGTTGCGCATGTGAGGATCTGTTCTGAGTGCATTTCCACAGCTCCTTGGTCTTAAGTTCATGAAGCACCATGGGTGCCATAAAATAATGTTTTCAATATTCAGTGTTTTGCTCGAGATTCATGTACTGTGCTTGAGATATTGTGTACTTGGCATTCTTGAAGGTCACTCTTTCAGGTGAAGATGGTTGATGGGTAATTATGCAATTGAGCACTCTGTCTTAATGACATCTGAAATAAAAGCCAGACTCCTTTTTTTAAGGCAGCACTCTGAGGATTTAGCAGTTATGTTTGATCATTCTCTCTCTCTCTCTCTCTCTCTCTCTCTGAACCTGAGAGCGCATCCCTAATTGGTATATCTGATTGCTTAGATTATTTTAGATTTGCCATAATCTATCAGAGGAAAAATGCCTTATCTGTATATATTATTTTTCTCTATATATTTACCATTGTCAGGTTTTGAGCCAGAGATTTAAAAGCCACTCCTGCTACTTGAGTGAAGGGAAGGACAGTTGGACCACCTAGAGCAGCAGCTATAACAAAGCCCCTTGGCATTCCAATCTACACAACACAGGATGGCAATAGGATTCCAGCTTCACCTTTTCTTTTTTCTCTTGGTCTGTTACTTTTGGGTGCTACAGGATTCCTCTCTACAGTAACTTTAACCTAGTTGGGCAGCCATATTGCACAAAGATGAAGCCTGTATCTCTTTAAGAGATCTGAAGCAGCAGGTGCAGCTCTTCCCATCACTTCAGGATTATGATGTGAGAATAAGTTGCACCTGTCACTTTTGCCTTTCTCACCTCTCCTACGGTAGTGGCCCAGTTCCATTTAGAGGGCTCCTTAGCTTTCATCTCTTATGTTGAGCTATGCATCTTTTTTTAAAAGATGGAAAATAGAAAGGCATGTGAGAAGTTGAGTTTTTGGATTGGTGTGCTTATTCATGAACATGCTAAAGCTGCTTTTTACAAGAGGCCCTTAATTAACTTTTAAAAATCCCTTATTTGCGTAATATCAAACCAGCTTGTAGGGGTGTGTCCGAACCGGTCCGGAGGCCATTGTAAAGGCCTCCGGACTGTCCAGACCTGTTCGGATCTGGCTGGTTCGGGTCCGGGTGGGTGGGTTCCTTTAAGGGCGGGGAGGGTTTACTTACCCCCCCGCCGCTTGCCCCCGTCCAGCGCGCGTATTTAATGTAATAATTGGGGCAGCAGGATACTTCCCTGCTGCCCCTTGTCCCTCTGCAATGCCGCCAGCTGCTTTGACTCACAGTTTTGAAAAGTTATTACTGCTGCCCAGTGCCAATAATGAAGTCGAAGAGGCCGGCCTCTCCGCCCGGCGGCTCCCCCAGGAGCCGCCGCCGCCGCCTCCCAGCAGCCACTGAGAACAGCTCTGCCATGGAGGACGCACCGACGCGCCACGGCAACCCTCACTTCCGGATTCCATGCGACTTCCCCCCCGCATACAGAGTGGCAGAATGCAGCCACTCTGTATGTGGGGGAAAGTCGCATGGTAGCCGGAAGTGAGGGTTGCCGTGGCGCGTCGGCGCGTCCTCCATGGCAGAGCCGTTCTCAGTGGCTGCTGGGAGGCGGCGGCGGCGGCTCCTGGGGGAGCCGCCGGGCGGAGAGGCCGGCCTCTTCGACTTCATTATTGGCACTGGGCAGCAGTAATAACTTTTCAAAACTGTGAGTCAAAGCGGCTGGCGGCATTGCAGAGGGACAAGGGGCAGCAGGGAAGGATCCTGCTGCCCCAATTATTACATTATATACGCGCGCTGGACGGGGGCAAGCGGCGGGGGGGGGGTAAGTAAACCCTCCCCGCCCTTAAAGGAACCCACCCCACAGTGCCGGACCGCAGCTCTGCGGTTCCGTGCACACCCCTACCAGCTTGTGGTGTTACAATATTAACATTCTGCTCTTAGAAATAGTACACCCAGAGCCTGTGACATCCTGACTAAACTTACTTAAGAAAGTCCCATTGAAATTAAAAGAACACGTTAGGCATGCCTAACTTATCCTTTTAATTTCAATGGGATTTCCTCATGGAAGTTTAGTCAAGATGTCAGCTAGGATATTTTTAGTGCGTGCACTTGAAGCCAAATTGTTGGGAAGAGTTTGTAGGTTCTGGTTTCTGTGTGTTGACTAATTGACTAATACTGCTGACATCCTAATTTATTTAGCCATATTTCTAGGAACTATAATTTGAATTGTAAATGGCAGCTAGTCATTTCAGCTGGAAGCAGAGCAGTTCTGCTCTATGAGAGTTTATTTTGAAGGCCCTTGAATGACTTTTGAGGATACCATGGACAGCCAGGAAAACAAACAAATGGATCATAGAACAAATCAATCCAGAATTTGCACTTGAGGCACAAATGACCAGGCTCAAACTATCCTTCTTTAGATACATTATGCAAAAACCCAGCTCCCTTGAGAAGTCCATAATGCTGGGAAAAGTTGAAGGAAAGGAAAGAAGAGGATGACCAGCAGCAAGGTGGATGGACTTGATTACCACAGCAATGAACACACCACAGAGAGACCTTAAAGGACAAGTTGAAGACAGATCATCCTGGAAAGAATCTATGTGGTCACTAAGAGTCAACGCCAACTTGATGGCACTTAATCAATTGAATCAAATGATTGACTGACAGTACAATCCTAGACATGTTTATTTGGAAGTAAGTCCCATGGAGTTCAGTGGAACTTACATACGGGTAAGTATACATAGGATTGCGGCCTGAGTCAGTAAACCTGATTTAATCTTGAAGGGGTTTTGTTTTAGACTTCTTCAGTATGATGAGAATCCCTTAAAAAACTTCAGGGTAAATATTCTAATTGATTGGTTGATTGATTTAATTAACACATTTTTATACCACTCACAATGCAAGTTCTCTGGGTGGCACCAAATCTCCTGATGATTTCTCCCAGCGGTTTCATGTAGATATTAAACAGCATCGGAGACAATATGGAGCCCTGAGGGACACCATACTGAAGTTCAGTTTTTGAAGAACAACAGTCCGCAAGAGACACCATCTGGAATCTGTCCGAGAGGTAAGAGTGGAACCACTGCAAAGCAGTGCCTCCCACCCCCAACCCCCTCAGATGCTCCAAAAGGATACTATGATCGATAGTATCATAAGCCGCTGAGAGGTCCAAAAGGACCAACAGAGTCACACTTCCTCTGTCAATTCCCAATTGGAAATTATCCACCAGGCCAACCAAGACAGTCTCCACCCTATAGCCCACCTGAAAGCTGATCTGAAATGGGTCTAGATAATCAGTTTCATCCAAGACTGCCTGGAGGTGGGAGGCCACCACCCTCTCAATTACCTTGCCCAGCCACGGAAGATTGGAGACAGGCCTGTAGTTGCTCAACTCTGAGGAATCCAGGGCAGGCTTCTTCAGAAGTGGTGCCTCCTTAAGGCAGTTGCCTCCTTAAGGCAAGGAGGCATCCTGCCCTCCCTCAGAGAAGCATTTATGATCTCTACTAGGCCATCTATAACAACCTCCCTGCTAGATAGTATTAGCCATGTCAGGCAAGGGTCAAGAGAACAGGTGGTAAGCCGCATTGCTCCAAGCAGCTTGTCCACATCCTCAGGAGTCACAAACTGGAACTGATCCAGCCTAACTATATAAGAGGAATCGCTGGACACCTCCGATTCAGACACTGCAGTAATCGTGGGGTCTAAATCCAAGTCGGCCCAAATACAAGAGATCTTATCCACAAAAAATCATTAACCAAGTCACAGCAGGTAATAGATGGTTCCAAATTCTGATTCAAGGGAGGAGGGGCACTCACTAGCCCTCTCATAACCCTGAACAACTCCTCTGGACATGAACTTGCAGACTCAATATGGGCTGAAAGGAATCGCTTCTTTGCCACCTGATCTTCAAATGTGCTCTGTGTTGCAATCTGTCGGATTTGAGTCGAGTCTTCCTCCACTTGCACTCCAGTAATCGACCTCACCGCTTCAGTCTCCGTAGTTCTTCTGTATACCAAAGGGCCAATTTTGAAGCAGGACAGAGAGGACACTTAGGTGCGATCATGTCTATTGCCCTGGTGAGCTTGCTGTTCCAGTTCTCCACCGGGCATTCACAAAATCACCAGCAGAGCCAAAACTAAATCCCTCCAAGGCTTCTTGGAACCCTATTGGATCCAATAACCTTCTCGGGCGGACCACTCTAATGTGCCCCCTCCCCTGCGATGGTGGGGTTTGACTGTGAGTCCAACCTTAACCAGATGGTGGTCTGTCCATGACAATGGGGAAATCACAGGAGTCTCCACCCACGGAACACCACCCTGATCAGAGTGAAAGACCAGATAAGCGTGTGATCTGCAATGTGCGTTGGTCCTGAGACCCTTTGGGATAGGCCCATAGTTGTCATGGCCGCTATGAACTCTTGAGCCACCCCAGACAAATTGCCCCCAAAGTGGACATTGAAGTAGCCCAGCACCACAAGCCTGGGAGACTCCAAAGCCGAGAACAAGTCCGTCAGTTCAGTTAGTGCCCCATTGAGTAGCGGTGCGATTAGTATACCAAGAGAAGTCCCAGTCTATCACTGGTCCCCAAACTTAGGTACACACATTCAATATGGTCAGACAGTTCCGCAGGGATTCTGGTCAGGGAGAGGTTATTCTTATAGCCCACAGCCACTCCACTCCCCTCCCACGTCCCTGCACCTGCTCCTAAACAGAGTACCTTGGAGGGAGAAGCTGGGACCAGACTGGGCCACCCGCCTCCCCCAACCAGGTCTCTGTAATACATACCAGGTCTGCCCCTTCATCCAGAATCAAATCATGGATGGTTTCTGACTTATTCTGGACAGACCTGGCATTACAGAGGAGCAAAGTGAGGGTCTGTGGGAGGTTGGCACTGCTCCCCAAGTTCAAAGAGCTGGCAGGACAGCAGGAAGCGGAAACAGCTAATACATTTCTGACTTCCTTTCCCCTGTTATGACACACTGACCTACCAACTTTACTTCTTCTATTCCCCACCACCACCAGAATAGCCACCCTACAGTCAGTGAAACACCCCCTGTCCCCCCATCCCCAGACAAACCAAGACACATCTGAAAAAACCAGGACCCAAAAACAACAGAAGCCAAAAAATACCACCTGACCCTCGCTGCCCCCCAAAGAGGCAACCCCCTTTGGTGTCACCCCTTTGGTGGTGTGCCCGCCACCCCAGGGCAGCAGCCCTTTTATAAGCCCAGAAAATGGCTAATCTAGGAAGCTGATCCTCAAGAGCTGCTGACTCACTCCCTCTGGCCCCACTCCCACACAGACTCACCCACAGGGCAGCAGCCACAGCCCCACACATTAGGCGGCACCCAGGCTGGCAAGCTGACAACAGCAGACAGCAACCACACAGGCTCTCACCACTGGGCAGCAGCTGTGTCTGGGAAGCAGGTGTTACAGCCTCCACTTCCTGCCTGCAAGGCTTCTGACAACTGAGGCTATATAAGTGAATGTCACATTTTATTATTAAGAGTGGCCCTTTCATGAGGCAAAGTTATGGTCCTGAGTCTCCTCAGGGAGTAGATTATTCAGGCAGCAAGATACACCCTGCTGTTGCCACTGACGCAGCTCTTTGGATCAATCTAATCCTTGCAAGCTTTGCAATGAATGCAGGGCGAAGAGCGAACATAACAGCCCTGCAGGGTCAGGCCCAAGGCCTATCTAGTCCAGC